>NW_026126639.1:967500-3555000 GCF_943737965.1 Phodopus roborovskii | reverse complement strand
GGGCTTTTTATTCCTGTCATCACTGCTTTGATGTACACAACTCACAGGTCAAACCCTCAGCACCAACTCATGACGGTCTCTTCTCAGTGGCAAAGGGCACGGGAATAATGTATCATTTGGACACCTGGTCCCAGTGGCACCTTGTCCTTTGTCTCCAGGTTTCTTTTTTTTTTCCACAAGGGACTTTGACTTTGATCTAGGTTCTCCTTGCAGGGTTATACAATACAGCAGGATGGGATTATTTTATTTCTTTATTTAGAGACAAAGTCTCATTATGCAGTTTTACCTGGCCTGGCACTTGCTGCGTATACTAGAGTAGCCTCAAACTTGCAAAGATCTGCCTGGCTTGACCTCCCAAGTGCTGGGATTAAAGATGTGTGCCTCCAAGTTTATCAGGTAGGATTGTTTAATGTATACAAAATAATGTTCCGAGTCTGATGTAAAATACCATAAAAACAAAGTGCATAGTCTAATATACTCCGGCGCTTGATAAAAGACAGCTGGGATGATGATGGTGGCTGTAGGGGTGATGGTGGCTGTGATGATGGTGGCTGTGATGATGATGGTAAGAGAGTTAAGTACACCAGTACACAGCTGTCAAGGTCAATTTTGCAGTGTTTCTTGGAAAAGTTAGATAATTTATTACAAAATTTAAGATATTTGATTTTTTATTTAATAAAATTCATACAAGTGTGAAAGGTCAAATGTGAAATTTAAAATGTGCTCCATGTGAGATTCAGCAAACTCGTGGAAGGGTGGATGGTTTTGTGATGGGGACGTCCTTCTGTATATATGTTTCTCTTATTGGTTGATGAACAAAACCCTGATTGGTCAGTAGCCAGGCAGGGAGTATAGGCAGGGTTACCACCAGAGAGACACCACATAGCTGCCCAAGAAGTAACAGGTAAGGGCATTCTCTGGTAAGCCAAGACTACGTAGAAATACATACATAGTTTAGTAGACATTTGTTAATAACTAAGAGAGAGCTAGCCAATCAGAAGCCTAAGCCATTGGCCTAGCAGTTTATAATTAATGTAATCCTCTGTGTGTTTATTTGGGACTGAAGGTTATCAGGACGACAAAAATGTCAGTCCCCAGGTTTGTCACTGTGATGACCAAATGACCGATGAGAAGCAACTTGAAGGCTTTGTCTTGGCTCCCAGTCTACGGCGTAGACAACTATGGGTCGGGCAGAGGACTTGGGTAGAGGGTGAAATGGTTCTTCTCATAGCATCTGCAGTCTAGAAGCAGAGAGTGGCCAGAAGTGCGGCCAGGTGTCCAAGCACAAGTGTCCATGGTGGACACTTCATGTGCAGATCACACGTTTAAGACCCTCTTCGTATGGACAGTTTGCTCTAGCTGCTCTGACATGACTGCGTGAGGTTAGCTCTCCATGGTCTTATCGAGGCCATAACCACTGCCTCTGCTGCATGTGGGGAACAGAGGTCTGTTTGCAAACAGCTTCTGTTGGGGGCCAAAGCTTGGAAAAGTATCCTGGGGAATGTGGGTGTCTTGGGCAGTAGGTCCTCTCCTCTGGACGGTAGGTTCACTTGTATAAACCACAGCGCGGCAGTTGCGTGGGATCTTAACCTTTCCAGGAGTAACCCACTTCTTTGCCTTTCTCTGAGTACCCCACATCTCAGCCCTTCTAGACTGTACCCGCCCATGTTCTCCGCTGCTTCCATGTTACCAGACTCCCCCAAGCTCCGTTGCCCCTCCCCTGCTCTTGGTCTCCTACTGGCTCTAACTCCATAGCCCAGGTTGGCTTCACACTAGCAAGAGATACTGCCGTGCAGCCTCCAGAGAGCCGGGCGTCACTGTGAGCCTCCAGGCTGGCACTCTTCCAGTCTCTTTCTCATCTAGTCTGCCTGTGGCATCCTCACCATGGCCTTCTTATCGTTGCTGCCTGTGGGGGGGGGTCCTGAGGTGGATTCCCAGGGAGCTAAGATGGCCTCACCTAGAGTCCGGTTCACCTGATACCCACCATCTTGCCTTGTACTCTGCATAAACCACACCACCGCGGATGCCTCTGTGGGGGAAGGCACAGCCTCCGAGCCTCTGAGGACCTCTGTCCACCTTCTGGTAACCCATGACTAGGTGACCTCCACACTTTGGTCTGGTATTGACTGGAATGGCACCTTCATATCCTCCTCATTTAACACTTTATCTGCCCCTCCTCCAACCCCCGCCCCATGCATCCCCGTTAACATAGTGTAGTCTCCCTCCACTACCCTTGTGGCCTCTGAGTACAGATCCGCTGTAGGAGAGCAGGGTCAGGTCGGTTTGTCCCCTGCTCTGTCTGTGGAGTCCAGGATGGTCGACGGCACCTGGAGACGCCCAGTCAGTAAATCTCGAATGATAAAACAACCAGGGTGGCTTGGGATGACTTTGCCTGTCATCCCACACGGACGCTTAGAGACACCATAGCTAATCACTTGCTGTCTTCTTCACGAATTCCACATGGGCAGCTTTGAGGGGGGTTAAAGCCAAGTTCCTTAGTACATTGTTTCTTCTGTGTGTGTACATGTATTTGGGCATGCACACATTGCAGAGCACATATGGCGGTCAAAAGACAGCTGGCAGGAGTCTGTTCTCTCCTACCATGGTTCTTGGGGGTCAAACTCGGGCCCTTAGGTTTACTGCAGGGGCCTCCCAACAAGTCATCTTCAGGCCCTCAGATGAAGTCTTACTGCTTTATCTATAGCTTCTATTTTCACTCTACCTGACGTGTCTATCTGCTACAGAACATGCCCTCATTAGCTAACCACAAGCCTCCTGAGTCTATATATCCCAGTTTACTGGACAACAAGCAATGGGCAGGTAACTCAAGCCTTATCTGCTTGGTTGGTACATGCATCCCAGCACTGGAGAAGCTGAGGCGGTACGTCTAGACTACCACATCTGTAAAGAAACAATTACAAAGTCTGGATACAGCTTTCCAGTGTAATTATCAATGCAAGATTATTAACAGTGCATGCAAAGGGATGCTTGTAGAGGGATTCATAGGACACCAATTAAATTTTTGTTTTGACATTCTTATCCTATTCTCGGGTTATAAGGTGGGAAAATGTTAAGTCCTTGTTTAAGATATTTTTAAGTGGGACTTCATTATCAATCGATACAAGCACCAGATAAAGAAATATGGACACAACAGAAGTGTGTGGATACACTGAGTTCTCAGACAAACACACCAGCTCTGTGTCCACCAAACCGTGCCTCATACACACCCTGTGTAATAGAAAGTTTAGTACTTAAAGGAACTCTACTGAATAGAGATGACTCTGCTGGTCAAAGTAATTGTTACACAAGCTTGGATACCAGAGTTCAGATCCCAGGACCCATGTGCAGCACTAAACTCAGTATGGCCCCTATAACCACAGTGTCTCTGTGGTGAGATGGGAGGCAGAGACAGGAATCCCTGCAGCACATAGGCCAGTGAGCCTGGCATAAGGAGCTTTCAACAAAAGACCCTGTGTCAAGGAGGTGGACGGTGAGATTGTCACACAAAGTTGTTTTCTGACCTACAGAAGTCAAACATGCACACACACACACACACACACACACACACACACACACGGTGGGGGGAGGGTTAAAAATTAGAAACTTCACCAAATCTTTCAACTTTGGAAAAATAATTTGTACTGATTTTTAAAAATTAAATACGCACTTTAATTTTACCTGGTTCCTTTTTACGAACTAGAAAGTTTGGTCCTGAGTTTGCATCATTGATTTGTCAATGAGTAAACCCATATCCTGGTAGAGCGCAGAGTCTAGATGTTAAGTCCCTGGCCATGGCCAAACCACTGCTTGGCCATTTGTAGCTGTGGGAGCAGCTGTCCACCACTTAAAATAAGGAGGCTCTCACTCCATGCACACATTTATTAGGGCATAATGCTCTGCTCCGGTTCATTCTGCTTGGAATTGACTCTTATGTAAAGGTTCTACTACTGAGCAGCTGGAAAGATGGCTGGTGGCTAAGTGGGTAGGACATTTGCTGCTCTTGTGGAAGACCTGGGTTTGATTTCCAGCCTTTACATGGTGGCTCACAAACACCTGTAACTTCAGTTCTAGCAATTCTGACTCCCTCTTCTGGGCTACACAGGTACTGCATGCATGCTGTGCACAGACACACATACATTCCTACACACATACAGGCACACACACACACACACACACACACACACACACACACACACACACTATTTTCTAACAAGAGTCCACTAGTGGAAGTGTGTGGACTAGTTTTCTAAATCTTTTGATAGTTGCTCTACGGGTGCTTTTCTTGGAAGTTTTATTTGTCTCACCTTTCCATTGGGATTGTAGGGCTTTTCTCTCTGATTAGTTTGTCGCCCATTACCGAACAAGCTTACAAACTATGAAACATGAACTGTGCTTTCCCATTTAACCATCCATTGAAGTAAAGCTGGATCCACACAATCCAGGACATATCCAATTTGCTATCATCATTGTCTTGACCTTCCAGTACTTAGGGTGTCTGCAGTTGAGGAATCTCATCTTCCTTTGAAAACTGTGTTAGGAGAATTGGGTCAATTAAAAATACTTGCCCCTGAGAAAGAGAGCATCTTGATCTGGGGTGGTGCGCATCGCGGGGCTCCTGGTCCATTGGCACACTCCTGTGATAGATGGGAGTAATTCACTTGCACTGGAACCAACTGGGACCATGATCTTTGCTTTCCCACCAGATGGGTTATTTTAAAATATCACACAACTTCTGAGGTTATTTACATTACAAATGTGCTTCTTCACACACATCAAGGATGGAGTACTATGTTTTGACAGTAACTCTTTTATGAAATTATATGTTGTTCAAGTACAGTAAAACTCCAGTCATTCTCCACAGAGCAGGCTTACAAATCTGGATGAGGTCACACCTCTTTAAAGATGCAGTTTGGTAATCTGCCATCAAAACAAAGGAATCCTGTTAATCCTCTCACAAAAGTGAAAATTGCTGATCAGGGCCTCCGGGCTGGGCTGGCAGCTTGGCAATATATATTGCAGAAGAGCAAGCAACCTTGAGAGGGTAGACAGCTGAGGAGCTTGGGGTAGCAGACACATCCCTTCTTAGCCAACTCCGGCCTGCTGTTTGGAAGCAACTGAGCTTCTCAGTGGAGGTGGCTCTAGCATTATTTTCCTCTTCCCATGCTAATGACCAAGCAGGTTCCCCAATCCCTAGCCCTTCCTCTCACTCCCAGAATGCACAGGGTACCATGTCCCCTGTGTTCTTTCAATTGGATGCGCCTGTCTTTTGAATTTTCATCGTGAGTTTCTCTACCAACCTGGAGGGCTTTCTTTACTCCTGCCCCATAGATAGTATGCCGGTATTTTGCAAAAGTAAGAATAAATCCCAACTGAATGGAGAAAAGGAATCTTCTGAAAGGTGTAATGATTATTAATAATAAAACAGATCGGGGCTGAGGCCATGACTCTGCAGGTAAAGTTCAGATCCCCAGCAGCCTTGTAAAAAGCTGGGCATGTGTCTGATACCCGAGCACTGGAGTCTTAGGACAGGCAGGTCCCCAGAGATTTTCAGATGGTAATCAAGGTTCAGTGAGGGATCTTGACTCAAAAAAAAAAAAAAAAAAAAAAAAAGCAAACAAATAAATACAGCCTCTAGCCTCCATATATACCTGCACAGACTAGCTTATATGTACATACATGTGCATACAACACTTCTGCAGTCATGCAGAAGTCAC
The DNA here is from genome assembly GCF_943737965.1 of Phodopus roborovskii. NCBI lineage: Eukaryota > Metazoa > Chordata > Mammalia > Rodentia > Cricetidae > Phodopus > Phodopus roborovskii. The sequence continues at coordinate 3,549,286 of NW_026126639.1, read as the reverse complement.
ACATAAACAGAGAGAAAAGATATATTTGTAAATGACAAAACTCAATTTGAGGCAGCTTAACAATAACTTAAGAAAAGATTGGGGGAGGGCAGAAATAAAAATACCATAAGGAAATAAGGAGAGGAGGGGGGAGGGGGGAGGGTGGGTGGGGCTCTGAAGGAGAGTAGGGGGAGGCAGGAGGGTGGGCAGCTCTGAAGGAGCTGTGAGAACTAGCAGTCAGGCTGGACAGGGACCATCCCTCTTCCCCTGTCTCCAGAACACTTTGGTTGCTGGATTTATTCTTTCTTACTATCATACTGATCTCCACGCCCTTACCCATGATTGACAGTGCTGGGTCCTAGGCTACCATCAACACCACCTACTCCATCCCACCCAAATGGAGTATCTCAGAAGTCTGAGATAAGCTAAGCTTAGATCAGGTGGCAGCCTGGGCTCGTTCACCATGTGACCTCACCCCATTTCTGTCAGAGTAGAGATGGAGCGTGCTTTCTGTTGCCCACTGGAGTATTAAGGCTTCGTGAACACTCCAAAGCCCGAGATGGTGCAACCCTGTAGAACTGTTTTATGTAAATCAGTGTCACCCTCCAACTCTGCTGGGCTCTCCTGGTATGCTCAGCTTTCACCAGGATGCTCTGAGAGCTCATTGAAAGGGTTTCTCCCTAAGAGAGGGTACCGTTTTGGAGACTTCCAAGGTACTTTCTGCCTCCTTATTTCCCTGAGGAGCACTTGTGAAGTTTGTGGGCTTGGTGTGTGTCAAGGTGACATCCCGGCTTGGATGGGGGACCATCCTGCCGCAGGTGACAGGCAGCATTGGTGCAGTAGGCATGCCCTTCTACGGTCAGAAGACGCCGTGACCGGACAGAGCTATGTGTGTGACTGGAGAAGCGAGTCAAGCGAGGAAGCTGAGAGGCAGAGGATGGCCTGGTGGGGACTGCTCCTGATAGGAGAGGCTTCCTGAATAAGAGCGCTGCTGTCTTTTTAAAACCAGTAGGGGGTGGAGACAGAGGGAGCACTCACAGCGGTAAGTGTAACACAGCTGTGCTCTGTTTATGCTTCAGCTACAATAAAAAAGCTATAAAATGTGGGAAGTCATAGCTCCACTTCGCTTTATTTATGCGATTTCCTCCGAGCTCTGTCACAGTGCACATTCATCTGCTAGGGTTGCAGCAAGAATGGAGATTAAAATATCACAGCTCAAAATAGGAGTCAAGCGGAAGGAGATTCATCATGGCCCTATTAAAAATATGTAAATATGAGAGTGAAGTCATTTTAGAGCTGTACCGAGGCTGCCTCCTCCTTGAGGAATGGAGATGATCTCTTGAGTGAGTGGCGGGCTGTGCCAAGGACAGGGCAAAGGGACTTGTTCCCCTGTGCCCCTCACCTATGGACATCCTTCTGGGATTAAAGACCATCTGAACCGCAAATTACATGTGTGCTATCATCACACCCAAATTAGTGATGGCAGGGACTCAGTCTCAGGACGTAATCTGGTCTACAGTGTCCCAACACACCATGATGGAGCTAAGGGTGGGAGCCATGGCCTCTACTTCCAAATTTTCTAGTAAAGTGACTTAAAGTAAAGTTACACTTGCTGCAACTCCCCCGCTCCGCTGACAAAGATCTGTTCTGTGTCTAGACGGCACAAGGGGAGAGTAAGGAACGGAGCAGGACCAGCAGGCTGGCTGGCATGTCTCCGATGCTGTTAAGTGCCATGAGCTCTCCTCTTCACGCCAGAGTGGCTGATCATGTCCTGGGTACCTTATTTCCCAAATGTACGAGTCGCTGTTGTCCTAAAAGCGATTGGCCACTGGGCACCGGGAAGGGGCTGCGTATAGATGAGTAGCAACCATTGTCGCCTTCCCAGGCATCTGGGTGGAGTAGGTGTGATTCAGTCTCCCGTTTCACAGATGAGGTCACCACATGAGGCAGAAGATGAACTTGAGCGAGGTGAGAGCGGGTCCAGTGGCTACTGGTTTCTGAGAGTATTCTAGAAACAGTAGGAGGGCTGGTGACTCAAAGAGGGGGCATCGGGTTCCAGCACAGGCCCATTGCTGCCCTCGGGGCACCTGTAAGATCAAGTAAATAATAGGGGCCTGGGAGATGACGGCCCGGTCTGTAAAGTGTGTGTTGCACCATGGGACCTGAATTTGATCCTCAGCATCCATGGAAAGAACAGTTGTAGTTTCACAGGCCTGCAGTCCAGGGTCCAGGGCTATGGGCAGAGGCAGGAGGGTCCCTGGAGTTTGCTGGCCAAATGGACAGCTCCAGGGTCAGTGAAGAGAACTTGTCTCCAATCATGGGATTGGAAAATGATTAACAAAACCTCTAGAAGTCACCGCTGGTGGTCACACACACACACACACACACACACACAGAGGGAGAGAGAGAGAGAATTAATCCCTTTGTGGCATCCTTTACCTGCATCCAAGTCCTATGACATCACAAATATACCCTTTTTAAATCTGTGCTTTTGCTATATTTCAGTTGACTTTGGCTTCCGACATGACTCTGTGAGCCTCTAATTCAAAATAGTCTATAATTCCTTTTTCTGCATTTTTTTTTAAAATGTGGGGCCTCATTTGAACCCTTGGGTATAATTGTTGGGGAGCAGAGGAGTTATGGGGTTTGGGTTGTGTGACCCCGTACATTTTTCTTACTCCTATGTGCCCTTTCTCGCAACTGTAAGATGGGTCCAATAAAAGGGCTTCTGTCATATGGTGTTTGTGAAAATCAAATCAGGTAATACGTGTAAAGCTCGTAGCTCAGCAGCTAACTCTTGCCATGATTACTTCCTCGAGTATCATGCAGTGTCTGTCCCTGGCTCCTCACTATTCCTGATCCCCTTTCCTGTAACTGAAAACTGTTAAAGTGTGACTCCTAGTCAGCTGGCAGGGCAGACACATGAAGTCCATGTGTACCCACCAGTTTCGGAGACAGCGTGGGTAGCATGGCTCCCACCATGCGCACGTGGCTCCCTCTGTACCAGACAAGACAGAAAATGGGAACGTTCTTATAGTTTGCCAAAGGAACTTAATTGCATGTCTTAAGGGTTTAATTTAGAAAACCCACTATAGTGCCTCAAAGTTTTGACCTTTAAGATTTTAGGTCACATATTATTTGGGAGGCTTGGAAATGTGCTCAGGCTCGTGGGGGCTGTAAGTGGCCACCTTCTTACCGATTCTAAGAACTGATGCGCTTGGCTCCTCTTGAGTGGTGAGTGGGATAGGCATTTTCAATAGCACAGGAGTAGAGGGACCCAGCATGTACACAGAAGGTAGGATGAGGAATACAACTTGAATATTGAGTTGAAACATTTAAGTAGGGAAAGTCTTGGTAAAGTATTTTAACTTTGAGACACATTTACAGGCTGCAATTTCATCCCTTTTTTCTCTACAACACAAAGAAGAATGGGCCCTCGTAGCACCCCACCCTTCTGGTCAGGTTGCAGAGTTGAAAGTATGAATGGAGAAATGCTCACTGCTGGATTGGGGTGTGTCTCGGTTGGTAGGCTGCTTGTCTGGCCTGTGTGTTGCCCTGGGGTTCATCCCCAACATCGTGGAAAACAGAGCCTGGTGCATACCTGTACTCTTGGCACTCTGTAGGTAGAGGCAGAAGGATCAGGAGGCCGAGGTCATCCTTGGCTACATAGGGAGTTCAAGGCCACCCTGTGCCACATAGGACCCTGTCTCAAAATCACCGTAGTAGTAAAAATAAAACCCATTCTGTGTTAAGAGCATGCATTTCTGCTTTTTGGTTCCTCTTTCTTCCTGTTTGCCCTGGACTTACAAAGTGGACTGAGTACTTGGGATTTAAACTTTAAGGATATTCTACTCAGCCACCATCCTGTACCTCACAGACCTGAGAGAAAGGTCATTGTCTAGGTCATGGCCTCATATTTAAATCCCATCCTGCATTTATCACTACTTGAAACATTTATACTCAATTTTAGTGCCTCTCTACACCTCAGCTATCAAACAGACTTAATATTATACAAAACTGCTTATGAAAATTTGCACAAAATCTCAAGGAGAGAGCTGCCCTCTCCTAGATCTTTAGGAAACGTCTCAGATGGCTGATGGCCAGCTTATATGCTGCCCTGTCTACATAGGACCAGCCCACCAGCACCTCCTTGTCAGGACATGTTCAGGGCGGTGAACAGCTGTCGTCACGGTGGACCTAAAATGTATCCAGCACCGCAGGTTCCGTTCTGGCCTCTCAGTCCTAATTTCTGGCTCGGTTCTCCCTCTTGGTTGAGAATAACCCTGCTCTCAGGACATACACATTCTGAAGATGTACTCCTTGACCTCCAGGGGGCTTCAGCATGAGTTGATAGTATCCAGTGTTAGAGATACACCCTACAATCCCAGTGTTAGAATGCAGCCCATCCTGTGCTAATCGGAAACTTACATTAAGTCTGCAGCTGGGCAAACATCTGACAGAGAGCCTAATTTATGCCAGCACGGAGCAATCCATGTGATTTATAGAACACTGCACTCAAAATGAGACGCAGAATAGTTGTAGAAGTGTACTTCCATGCCATCATAAAGTCAAAACATCGTAAGTCACAGGCTAGTGAGCTGGGGACAGTCCGTGTACTTTACCTTTCAGGAGGAAACAGTGCAGACTTTGCTTGTTGCAAGATGTGATTAGCCTAAGCCTTCCCAAGTAAACTGTATGAGACTCAAGTCTGTAACCCAGTAAACCACTCCTGAGATGAAATCCCACTCACGTTGTAGGACTGCCTTGAACTCATTATGTAGTGAAGGGTGGCCTTGGACATGGAATTCCCTGCCTCCGTCTCCAGAGTACTGGGGCTGGGGTGCACTTTCTTCCTATATAGTGTTTCTGGAAGATGCAGACTTCAATCCTGCGCACCTTAAATGCAAGTTCATAAATTCCATATCATTAGGTAAAGTAGGAATAGAGGGAACATCACACCCTGTCTGAGAAAGTTTCACGAGTAAGGGCTCGATTGTGACATTACAGTATCCCAGGTGAATAAATGAGGCGTATACATATATTTATAACACATGTACGCACATCTCAGGGGCTTCTTGTTCCCATGGGAAAACTGGAAAGGACTCAGTAAGATTTGCATATTTTCTTCTGTAACAAATGATCACACTCAATGGCTCAGGTGATAGACTAGGCACTAGCTCACTGTTGTGCCTGACATGACAGGGCTCAACCCTGTTCCAGTCTTTTCTAATCAGGATGTCACAAGGGTGTGGTTCAGGGTGGCCAGGCAGTGCTCTTATTTGTAAACTCTCTTCCAACTCTGCTTGTTAGCAAAATTCAGTCCTCGATGGATGTGGGCCCGAGGGTCCCTTGCTGACTAGATCACCTATTGCCTGTGGACTCTACCTTTGTCCCCATAGCCCTCCATCCTGAACACAGCTGTGTTGGAGGAACCCTCTTATGCTCTAGTCTCTTCAACCTGTGGTCTCTAGTCTAAGTTTTGAAACACAAGCCTGGCCTAAGCTTCCTCACGTGGTGTGCATGGGAGTCAACTGTGTTACCCAATAAGGCCTCCCCACATTCATATCTAAAATGCCAACAACATGAACAATGTACTTACGAGATGGGGAGATTGTGGGGACATCTTGTAATTCTACCTACTAAATTTTTTTTTTTAGTAATTCAATAAAAACATCCAAAATGTATAAGCAACAAGTTACATGGGTTAACCTGAGCACTTAGGAAAAGCAAAAGATTTTAATAATATTTTATTAGGAAACCGTTAGGTTTTTAGTGAAGTTACTTTTTAATGACCGCCTTGGTCAGTCTACCACAGATCTTTTGAGATCTGAGTGGTGCTGTATGATCCATTCACTTCCAAATGTCAGTAACCACAGGCATTACCAAACAGCAGCAAAACAAAATGCAATTGTTTTTTCTTCCTGAATCCATTACTGGAGAATTGGGGATGCTTGCTGTTTCATAGGGCAAAGTAAACAATAGCTTATAATCTCTATGTAAACAGTATCTGTTTACACAATTCAAGGACTTAAACCATAAGAACTTAAAGCCCACTTAACATTAAGTGGTAAAGTGAGTTAACTTTCCACTTCTTTTTAGACCTTGTAGATTTACAACAGGGAGATGGGTGAGTTTAACCAACTCCCCCGGGTAGTCATTGTCAAAGTGAGAGGGAGCCAGATAAGACTGACACCAATTGTGACTGTAGGGGTTTCCACAACCATTTTCAGGGTTGACCACTTGCTAAGATGTGTAGGGCTCACTGAAACCATAGATTTTTAGTTGACCTCAGAGGATGGGTACAGACTAGAAGCAGTCAAGAGAACACATAAGGCAGTAAGCAAAAGGGTTCCCTTACAGGAGACGTGTTTTTGACACTAACATTTGACATATGTGATAGTCTGAACAGAGCCTTGTCAAAAAAGAGAAGCTCACACAAACCAGCCTTTGGTGCCCAGAGTTTGAACTGAGACTTGATCACATACTGTCCGTGGGGGGTGGCCTTTAGTTTCTGGTTCACAGAACTAACGCTACACAGACCAAAGCCCCCATAGCAAATCATGTTGGTAGATTGTAAGCTACTCAAAGCTCCTAACCAACTAAGCATACCCCATATAATGTTCAACGTTGCAGAGCATCTCTGCCTAATACTGAGCAAGGAAGCTGTCTGTTTGAGGTATATCCCCCAAATAACACCAGTCTTAGACACATACTGTACATGCTAAATTATCCTTTCCTTTCAACAAGAATATTGGAAAAATACTGAATTTTTCCGATAGTTGCATTTGTCAGGACAAAGTAATTTACCTAACATTAGCCCCAGCTCTCAAGGGCCTAATTTCAAATGCTTACCTGCATTGTGTCCTCAAAAACCAAAAGATGACTGGTCAGGGATCAGATTATACCAGTTCTCCACACACATTGAGAACATTCTGTTAAAACCACAGATGTACAACTTGCCCAAGTGCAGAGAGAAAATGTCTGTGGAGTCCTCTGCTACAGTGGCAACCCCCAAGGCTAAGGGAACATCTTAAAGGAAGTTAGTGAGGGAAGATGGTAGGAGCCAGAGGTCAGGTGAGACAGTGTCTTCTGCACACAACAGTATTGTGGCACTCGGGAATTCACCACAGCTCTGGTTGCCTGTACAAGATCTGCAGAAGATCTAGCCAGTCAACATTCTTCCTGGTTAGAGGAGGGATCTGTGTGCCCCACCCCTAAATTAAGAATTATTCACAGTTGAAAGTCATTGGGGAAGAGAGGGTTAGGAGTGTGTTCCCTGGAATGTCAACCATTTTATTAGTCAGGGTTCTCTAGATAAACAGAATTGCTAGAATGAATCTGTCTGTCTGTCTGCCTGCCTGCCTGTCTATGAGGTTTAGTAGACTGGCTTCCAATGGAAAGCCCAAGAATCCAGTAGTTGTTCAGTCCACAAGGCTGGATGTCTCAGCTGGTTTTCAGTATACACTGGAATCCATAAAGAGTAGATTCTAATGCCAGTGAAGGAATGGACTTGCTAGCAAAAGTGAGGGCAAGCAGGCAAAGAGCAAGCTGCCTTCTCCCATGTCCTTTCTATAGACTGTCTCCAGAACGTGTAGCCCGGCTTCAAGCTGAGTCTTCCCACTCAAATGGTCAAAGAGAAATCCCTCACAGTTTAGTTAATTCCAGTTGTAGTCTGGTTGAAACCCAAGAATAGCCATCACAACCACACCGTAGTAGGTGGTTTAGATGGTTCCACACCCTTGCATATCTACATAGTACTAATTTTGGGCTCAATAGATGATAACATAAGAGGAGTTGAGGTTTGGTGTGGGACGTTGAGGCTGTTGTGGGAGGAGTTGGATGTGTGTGTTGGGGCTGATGAGATCTAATACTGTGTCCATGCCTGAAAGTATTAAGAATAGAAAGCATTAAACACAAAGGCTACAATAAAGCAGGGTGAAGACTTAGAAGCCATTACAGCTGAGGACTAAGTGTTCACAGAAAAGTTGTCATCCAATTGTGAAGTGTGTTGTTTTAATAAGGCAGATTACAGGGGAAGGGTGGTTATTTTATTGGCCAATATCTTCCAGTCAGTATGGGTCAGTGCATTTGAGCACATTCATGGGCTGTGTTTGTGTTCCAGGTGCTGCACTGGCTATTGACCCAAAGATGATGACGAGGAGGATGTTCCTGCCCACAAGGAGTTAGCAAGCCGAGAAGGGTATGTAGCATGCTGCCCATATGACTGTTGTTACTATGCAGGGGTTAAGCAGGAGGAAAAAACTCTTCCTTACATATGGAATACTTTGTTCGAGTACTTTGCCAGCATTTGGAACAATGGAGTTTGAACTAATATAGTTAATGTTAAAGAAAGGTGAATCATTGATTGATTGCTATTTACTTAATCACATTAAATAATTAAATTCAGGATCTTTTTTTTACTAACTTCTACAATAGTAAAATATTTATGGAAAAACCTACATATGTATACAGAGTCATAACACACACACAAACACACACACACACACACACACACACACACACACACACACACCATTGTGCTTGAAGAGTCCCTACAGCTGTGTAACTGTGTGTAAAGAATTGCAGGGTAGAGATGTCACCTTGCACTGTCCTTTATTCTCCATGCATTGATGATCCTGCTTCTTATTGATCATCTCAGGGAACATTATCTGTTTATAATTTAATCTTTTTTCAATGAAAGTATATGTTTTAATTGAATGATAAAATTATAATAGTTTGCTATAGCATATGCTTTCAAACTTATAGTGTACAAATAGGATGAAGAACTAAATTCAATAAATGCAATTAAGAAATACTCTATATATAGTAGAACACACTGTGTAGCTTAAAATAGGAGATGAGAATCAGAAGATAAAACAGATAATTTACACTGGAAGTGTGTAGTATTCCTTAGTATGACTTTAAAAACAACGTATTTGGATGTACTTAATAAGCATTAACACACTGAGTTAAACCTTGCAAGCACAAAGAGCAGTTATTACTTAAAAGTGTGAGCCATGTAGGAGGGAACCTATCTTTTTCCTTGGCGTTATAATTTTAATTTTTAAAAGCATTTAATTTTGCAGGCCATATCCATCATCTTTGCCCAGATAAATGTTGTGGCAATTTTTTGAATGAACCTCTCAGTTCCTTCAAGAAATTATGGCTATGCTATAAATTTGCAAATGAAAGGCCATTTGTCAGTGTTATAAATCTGAGTGGTTCCTGTGCTGATGCCCACGTAAGCTCAAAGTGGTTTAGTGTCTGTTGACTGTTGTGAATAATTAATACTGCAGGAGAATATGGATAGCGTCATTCTTGCGTGGTATCATTACAGTGCATGGTGGAGACAGCAACAAGCAATATTTTTGGAATATTGTGGCATTTCTTTGAGTTACTGCTGCCCATACAAAATAAATCAGCCTTAATGATACATATTCTCAGGATGTTTATTAATCTATTCACTTAATCTAAAATACTTTCTCTTGGCATTTATAGACCCAGGTCAGAGGAAGAGGGCAAGTGTTCTAAACCTCAGCAGTTACCTCATAATTATGTCAGCTAGTCCTGTCAGAACTGAAATCAGAAAGTATGGATACTGTTTCTGTTCATCTATGCCACAGATATTGGTTTAGCAAAAACTTATTTTGTGTGTGTGTGTGTGTGTGTGTGTGTGTGTGTGTGTGTGTGTGTGAATAAATTCTCAACCTGTGCCCCTCGCGAAATGCAGGACTTGGTTCTATATTGGAGTCCTTGTGAAATGCAGGACATGGTTCTAGATTAGAATCCTTGTGAAATGCAGGACATGGCTCTATAATGGAACCCTTGTGAAATGCAGGACATGGTTCTATATTGGAACCCTTGTGAAATGCAGGACATGATTCTATATTGGACTCCTTGTGAAATGCAGGACATGGTTCTATATTGGACTCCTTGTGAAATGCAGGGCACGATTCTATATTGGACTCCTTGTGAAATGCAGGACATGGTTCTATATTGGACTCCTTGTGAAATGCAGGGCATGGTTCTATATTGGACTCCTTGTGAAATGCAGGGCATGGTTCTATATTGGAATCCTTGTGAAATGCAGGACAAGGTTCTATATTGGACTCCTTGTGAAATGCAGGACATGGTTCTGTATTGGAATCCTTGTGAAATGCAGGACATGGTTCTATATTGGAACCCTTGCAGGACATGGTTCTATATTGGACTCCTTGTGAATAATGTCTGTCCTTCTCACTAACTCCTTGCCTTTCTTTTTTTGTCATCTGAAAAATACTCCAGTGTTGCATAGACTTTGGTAGAAAAAAAGATCCTGGAAAACTGACAAAGTTCCTCTATAGTGATATAAGAAGCCGTGTATAATAAGTGTGTCGTTTTGGCAACATGGACAGGGTTAGGGGTGGCTAGAGAGACAGGTGAGAGATTACCAGTCCCTGTTAAACAGGAGTCAGCTGTGTACACATGTGGGCGATTGTTTGAGTGTGGGCACACTGACACACATGATGCTTTTTTTTTTAACATGAGCAAAGTGCAAGGTACAAAACTCTGGATTAAACTATTATAGCCAGGCTCCATTTCTAGCCATCTCTTAGCCACCATGCATAGCACATATGATTGGTTGCTCGCATCTTTGGTAACAAGATGGCGGCTGTACTGTTTCCTCAATGGTGTCATCCATCAAATTAAGTCTCTCCCTCAGAAGTTGTGTAGAGGGACTTCTCTCTTTGATATGCAGTAGCATCAATTTCGCCTTGTCTGATCTCAGGGAAAAGGTTAACCATAAAAAACCTTCATGGATGCTAGATAGTAAACACGGGGGTTTGCCACACATGTGGCTGGGGAGATGGCTCAGCTGGTAAAGTCTTGCCAAGCAAGAACAAGGACCAGTCTGGATTCCCAGTGACCAAGTCAAAGCTTAATGTGGCATGTGCCTGTAGTCTCTGCACTTGGGAGGTACTGGTGGGGGAGTTGATCCACTTCACTTAAAAGCAGCCTAGGTAAATCTCTGATCTCTACACTCAGTGATGAGCCAGGTGTTACAACGAAGTTAATTAATAAGAGGATCATTGATTGAGGAAGATAATCGGATGCTAGCCTCTGGTCAGCACACACATGTGAACACAGAAACACATACATACACACTAATAAATAAATCACAGTAAGCATACATTGTCAGCTACTTGTATCTAGGATCTTTGTGTCATGGATTCAACTGTGTGGAGAAGAAAGGAAGGAAGGAAGAAAGAAAAAAGAAAGACATTAAAGAAAGAAATCAAACTTTTTTCTTTCAAAAAACTTTCAAGGAAGTTAAAAACAAAACAAACAAGAACAATACCAACCAAGAAAAGCCCCCGAACTTGGAGTTGTCACAAACAAAAGCTATCCTAAGTCCCCATGTGTTGAGGGATACAGGCAGCATGTTAGTTGCTATGAGTCATACAGAGATGATGTAAAGTTTATGGGGATGTGTGAAGGTCATATGCAAACCAGAAGCCATTTTCCCCCAAGGGGCAAGGGGCTTGAACATCTGTGGATTTTGTTTTCAGTGTGGGAACTGAGGTCTCTTTGAAACAAATTCCCCTGGATTTTAAGAGTTCTAGAAGCCTGTGGGTTTCCTAACGTCCCTAGGTTCTAAGTTAAGCAAGTCTTAAAGTAGCATTGATGCAGTGCCTCTGAAACAGAAGACAGTCAGCTGTGTTCCATGCAGAATGGAGGGTGGTAGCTTGCTACTAGTCCTTTCCTGAAGAAACAGACAGAATGAGTGTCCCCTGAAATGGGGGTCGATAGGGAAATATCCAAACTTAGGATGGAAAACGTGGTACTTTTTTATTCCTCAAGATGGAAGTGAGTGGGTACCCTTCCTGTTTCTTTGCTACAGTTCTGTATAAAACAGAGCCAATATCTTTTTTTTTTTTTTTTTTTTTTTTTTTTTTTTGGATAATGAGAATATTTATTTGCCAGCCCTTATGAGCTCCTATCACTTTTTCAGAGGACCAGAGTTCAGTTCCCAGAACTCGCATTATGTGCCTCCTAAGCGCCTGGAACTGAAGCTCTTGAGGAGCTGACATCTCTTGTCTCCTTGAACACTTGCCCTTACATGCACATACTCCCCCACATACACATAATTAAAATGTGTGTGGTTTTTTTTTAATAGGAACTTCATATTGGTAACGCGAGAAGCCTTGCAGTCTTTTGAAAGATACCCGTTAATTCTTTGAATCATTTGTATAACATGCTTCGATCATAGTGATGGCAACTCCTCCAGAATTCCTCCTAGGCCTGGCCTCAGCCCGCTGCCGCCAACCTTGTGTCTTTTTAAAAAATCATTCAATATTCCATCAAGTCCAGTTTGTGTGGTCTGTATTCTTGTCGGGGTGAGGCCACCCACTGTCACGTGGTCGACCTACTGGAGCTATACTCCTGAAGCACATCACCCTCTCTCCCCACAGAAGCCTCCAGCTGCCCAGAGCTCTTCAGTTAGGGGCAGGGCCTGGAGCCCTTTCCAGCTCTGCGCCGTGAGAGTCAAAGAGACGTGATAGGTCTGGGAATAACTGGCCATTTCTTTTCTATTGTATTGAAGTCCCTCTCCACAAATAACCCAGGGCTGGGGAACCCATACAGCTAATGTACTGCTAAATGGACATAGTGTCAACCCTCTAAGGTCCTATCTCCATAGATTAGCTCAGCTCTCAGGCCACATCTGTGATTAACAAAGACACTGGCAACTGACTAAAGTCCCCAGCCACACTTGGGACATTAGTATCATTCCCTGTCCTCTTCCAAAAGTCCCTAAAAATAGTGATCTCCTATGCTGACTCACTGCTTCAGACACCTCTGTACCCCTCACCCTTCTGTTTTGTGCCTGTAGAGGAGTCCTAGCCAGATCCGCACACCTGACTATCCCAGATCATGCTAATGGCATCGGGTGGCTTCTTAATTACTTTTAACTGAGTTGTTTGAGGGGATATGGATAATGTATAGGTATGCTGTTGTGGTCCGTGAGGAGATTTTGAAAGTCTCCATGGTGATTTTTGCTTTTCATTAACTTTGGTAAAGAAAACGCCATTTTAGCAAGCTGGTGGCTAGGGTGGCAAATCCCAAGATGGGAAATTCAATTGTGTTCATTTTCCCAAGGACCCCTGAGTCGGTTAATAAGAACTTGACTTGTGATTTTCAGTTGTTTCACTGAAGAATTAATATGTTTGAAGAGGAAGGCCTCCTAGACAGAGATCTGCTTTGGGAATGGAGCTGTTTAGACAGATCCTTCCAGAATCTTCCCCTTATGACTAAAGTGAGCTTCTTAATTTTGAGAGCCTTGGTTGTGAGTAAAGTCCCCAATTGGTCATTAATGCTACCCGAACCACCCAGTTAGGGGAGAAGACTAGTTTCCATTGACTTCCTGCAAAATCCAACTTTTCAGGTTAGTGCACGAGTTATAAACAGAAGCTGCTGCCCCTGAGATACCATGTCATACCACAGGTTTTGGTTCAGCCAGGAAGCCCATGGGTCTCAGAGTCAATCTATGTGTAATTTTACTCTCCAGATCCTAACTGCTGTCTCCACAGTGCTGGCTCTCTGGGTCTGGGAAACAGTGAGTAGCTCATGCATTCAGAACTGAGCACAGGATTTTTTTTAACATTCCTCTACCTGTGTTTCAACTTTAATTTTAACTTCAACCAAGGTAATATGTTGCTTTTCGCTATGGAAGTGTCAGTCATCCATAGCACGCTTTTGCAAAAGGCAAAAAGTTATTCTAATCTATAAAAATGAGTTAAAGCTTTTCATCATTTTGTCTCAAACAAGCCAAGGGATATTTGAGGCCTGGGGATGGAGGAAGAAGGAAGCACCATGCCCTCCCCCCCCCCCCCCGGCTCGTTCTAAAAGGGAAAAGAAGAGGCCTAGACCTCTGTGAGGTATTCAGTCTGTGTCCTACAGGATGTGCAGTGCAGATGCATGGCTGCTCTCGCAGCCCTTTCCCTGTTACTAATGTTAAGGAATATTTAGGGAAATGGAATTATTTTAATCCACAACTGAAAGCTTGGGTTTCAAAAGATTTGCATTCTGAGTAAGTTGTGGGTTAGAATGCAAACAGGGTAAGTGTGTGCAGGAAAAGTGTGTGCACATGCTCCAGTTTCACTTCATGGTTGTGTGTGTGTGCGCTCTCTCTCAGATGCATGCATTTGTGTGTGTGGGGGGGTGTGTACATGCTGTTGAGGTCCTAGGACAACCTTCCATCCTATTTGAGACAGGGTCTCTATTGCTGCCTGCAGGGTATGCCAGGCCAGCTGGCCTGCGAGTTTATGGGGACTCTCTGGTCTTCCTGGCATCGCTGATGCACACGCTGCCTCTGACTTTAGGTGGGTTCTAGGGATTAGAACTCAGGTCTTCTTGCTTCTTTTGCATCCTATTCCTATCATTGCTTCAGGGATCTCGATAGGAGTTCATCACTGGCTGGAAATAACTAACTCTGTGAGGAGGCAGCTACGTCATCTCCCCCAGGGTTTCTAGGGCCCGTAGATGAACGTGGACCAACAAATGGCAATTAAAAAAGGGGGGGGCTTCCCCTGTTTGCTCCTTTTATATCTGTTCTCCACTGAAGAGGAGAGAATAGAAAGCTAGTGCCAGTGTCAGACCTGGGTTCTTGCCACATTCCCTTACTCCATGGTCACGTCCACCCTTCCGGGAAGGCTACTACTTACCAGAGATGTTCCCTAGGTGTTTAAACCACACAGCAGACAGCTGCCCCTTTATATGGAGATGCTGCTTGCCCGGCATGAATCAGAGACACGGTGTCTTTTGTCTTTTCTTTTTAAAGCATGCTTTCTTTCAAAGACCTCATTAATCTCAGTGTGCAGGATTTAGGGGGAAACTTGTGTTTTGGCGGCTGACACTGTTTAATGTAATGATTTACAGTTGTGCCTTGTGTACACACAATAGGCACTTTATAAATTGGATCGTCCTAGAAGTAACACGATACATAAATGTTATTGCTATAAATTCTGTCCTTGGCTATATATTTTGTCCATTGCGGCCAGTTGACTTAGAAGTGCTGACTATTCTAAACTGCTCCCTTCAACTCAATGTTGTCAGTGGTCACCGAGGTAAGCCTCATATGCATTCAAACAGTAAAGAACTGGACACACAGGCTGCTCTCTGGCATGGCTCCTGGCTAGACTCCGAAGGTAACCCTGAAAGGGGAGGGGAGGGCATGACGTGCCCCTGAAGCCTGTGGTAGAAGTGAACTGAACGTCTTATTATTATTTGTACCCCGTAGGATCAACAGACACATGAGAAAGAAAATGGGGGGGGGGGAGACTAATGTAAACAGGATAAAAACTGGAATATAAATGCCGGCGCCGTGGGGTGGGGGGTGGGGGGTGGGGTGGCTCACGCCTTTAATCCCAGCACTCAGGAGGCAGAGGCAGGCAGATATCTGAGTTTGAGGCCAGCCTACACAGAGAAACCCTGTCTCAAACAAAACAAAACAACAAAACTGGAATATGATTGTCAAGGCTTTATGAGATACCATTTCACAGGCGGGTTTGCACCCTTTAAATAGCATTTAATATGAACAAAAGGCATAGCAGTAGGCACATAATATGTAATTTTTGTGAATGCGGTTGAGGAATGCGGATTCTCAGATTATTGATTTTACTGGTGACTCACACCTTACCGCTTTGATGACGTCATCACGCTAATACCTACCTTTCATTCACCGTGGTATCTCAACTTACTATGATCTTTTGAGAGAATTTGAGGGAGATGCCATCATTTTAGAGTTGCTTATTTCATCTAGTCTTATTTCCAGTACTGAGAGCTCGTACTGGGAGCTCATGTAAGCTAGGCAAGTGATCTACCACCGAGCTTTTTCTCCATTCCTCATGAGTCATTTTGAACCCATGTGACTGTTCAACACGGGCTTCTTCTATGATGCTTGGTGAGCGGCAGAGACCAGCCAGGCTCACAACCATTTCTGGCTCCCCTGGTGCCAGGCCTTTATCAGAGTTGATTTGAATTGCCCCTTGCCCCGGTCTGTATAGAAGGTTCTAGGCTGTGAAGGAGCCTGCTGTGTCCCTTGTGTCTGTTCCGGTACTGAGTTTTCTAGTCAGCTTTCATAGGCTGAGTTTTCTAGTCACTTCCCTTCCCCCATAATCCCTTAAGAACTGTTGTCTACACTATTGATCTGGTTACCCACCAAGTCTGTCCAAATTGGTTGTTGTAGTGGCTAGAAATAACAAAATCAGTAATTCAAAAACCTGGAGGGCCCTAGTGGAAATCTCAGCAGGAAATCCCCACATGGAAAGATGATAAGGCTGCGTCCGTGGTGTGTGTGACCTGCGATCACAGGCGTCATTTATTTGGCTGTCCCCTTAAAGGTACTGTGGGGACAAGCTCCTCCATCACTTCTACAGCAGTCTCTTAATGGCCTGGCCTTCTGGAGCATCCACAGCAGAGTATGCCCATGCACGAAACCCCATATTTGCAGGCAGGATAGTCAAAACAACTGATTTGCCTACTGACTTCGTTGATTTACCCACCCACTCCAAACTCTGTAGAGGAAATAGGCCTGAAAGGCTGAATAGAATGTGTCTAGCCACTTCTCTGTGATTAAAAAAAAAAAATAGTTACTTGAGAAGTTCCCTGTGGATGGCTCAGCTTCTGGAAGGGGGCTTTCATCATTCCATGTCCGTCTGTCTGTACATCTTCAGCACTGACTGTGTGAACCTCGAGTAGGACAGAGTCCCTCACCATTCTACTCTCAGGTAGGCCTGGGTTCAGATCTCAGAGAGGTTGCTGTGCCAGTCCAGCTGTGGGAATGTTCCAGGCTGATAGCGGGCTTCCAGACCTCAAATTATTTATCCTATGGAATTTTCATCATCACTTTGAGTTCTGTTTCCTAATTTAAAAAAAAAAGTCAGCTTAAGTGTGTGCATGTGAACATGGGCCTGTGTGTGCACACACATGCTGGCCGTTGTCATTTAGAGCAGGCCACCTGTGGCAGCTGTCACCGACTGACATTTTCTTTATGTGTAACCTCACCGCCTGGTTTTGTATGGGACACAGTTTTCAAGCTGCTAAGTGCCCCCACGGGGCAGGTAGCATTAGTATGTCTGTGTTTTACTGTCAACAGAAAGAATAGAGGCAGAGAGAAACTGAGTAATTTGTCATGGCTCAAATGCGCGTAAAAGACCAAGCCACATTCAAACCAGGCGGGGCGGCCTGAAGGCGGCCGGCCGTGCCCCTGGGTTGACTCGCAAGCAGCTGAGCATCTCACCCCAGAGAGGAAGGCAGCAGGACCACAGGATTCAGGTTCTTTTCATCGCAGCAATAGGGTGTCCCTGTGTCACCCAGGCTGCACTGGACCGGTGGCGAATGCTTTTTGAGACATCCAGCCAACAGCATTGGAACAATCTGTGACCAAAAACGAGAAAGCTGTGCACTGGTGTGTCCAAGGATAGGACCTCAGGCCTTGCTTTCGCTGTGGCCACAGGGGACAGCTCAGTTCATGAACCACACATTTCTAGTGCCCTGTGCTCTCCCTAGCCCTGTCATCCCCACTAGCAGGAAGGAAGGCACGGCTTCTGTGAGTATGTATTTCACGTCTGACTCCTGACTTCTCGCAGATGCCGTTTCCGTTTGAGGAACAATCAAGCGGTAACCAGTAGTCCAGAGTTTCACACTAACCCAGAAGCCACGGCCATTCGCTGTTCATCACCGAGACTGGACCCTTTTTCCTAGGCTCCCTGCATCTGAATTTTAGAAAACTCGTTTAAAATACAGCCTCTCGGTGTTGTAACCCACTTGGTGGTCAGAGCTGCAGCAGCCACTGGCTTCCAAACCGAGTGTGTAAAACAGAGCACAGAAAGCAAGCATCGAGGAGGCTGCGGGCCGAGAGCATTTGTGTAAACTGATAATAGACTTCGCCTCTGCGGTTCTAGCTGTCTGTTTGCTGTGCTAGTAAGTCCTGCTTGCTTCGCTCTGCTCCGTTACTCGGTTCCACGATCTCTCTGGCTTTGTGAATTCTGGCAATCTGAGCACACTTTGAAACCTCAGTCACATGCAAGGCTTCTGAGCAAAGGGTAAGACTCAAGGGTTGTCCAGTCAGCAGGGGGCAACAGCAAGCCACCCCGTGCGGGGCCTGGCGGTGAGGACACAGTTCCATCGCATTCTGAAATTCGGTCTATACAGACATTTTCCTATGCCTGGAACATGTGTGCTGGTGCTATTTATGTAAGGAGATAGTGACATCCTGTGTGAAGCAGACCTAATTGCCTCTGTAATTAACCTGTTTGAAGAGGAAGTCTCACGGAAATCAAGTATCACTGAGTGCCGAGAGAGGAGATTCTGCCTTAAAGCAAACCTCGAGCTTTACCAAAGGGCATAGATAAGACAAAACAGAATTCCAGCTTTTCCCTTTGCTTTTGAGTTCCCCACTTCCCTCCCCTCATCTTTCTCTCTCCCTTCCCCCCCTCCTCTCTTCCTCCCTCTGTTTTCTTGTTTTGATCCGATTCCACTAACCCATCTCATTTTTAATCTGGCCGCCTTCATTTTCTGCATTGGTCGACCAAGAGAAGATGTAAATGTGGCCATAGTCAGAGGTTTGTTTCTGGGTTGGTACTTATGTCTTCCTGGCTCCAGGGTAGGGTATGCATGGTGTTGTTTCAGCCTCCCGGTCTGAGGACAAGATGCCTTTACTCTTTTCTATCCCTTGATAAAGCGTATGCTGAATAATGTCGGTCTGAGCGAGGGTGTGTAAATGCAGTTTCATCTGACTCCCTTGAACCAGGAGAACTGGCTAGGAAACACTGGGTTGTAATGGCCAGAGCAAGATGGAGTAGTCACTCACTCATCTTGCACCCTCTGAGTATGGCGGCTCAGGTGAGGCCGAAGAGCCTGCACCTCTTCTGTGTCATGAGAGCGTGCAGCGGATAAGATCCAGGCAAGGCAAGTGTTAGACAAATTGTAAAACCCCTCTCCCGTGTGTCCCTCTACAGCAGGGCCGGATCTCATGGGCACCCTCCAACCCACACCTCCACAACTCTCTCTTGGTGAAATCAGAATGGTATTTAGAGCCACATGGCTCATTCAGTACCCCTTTCGGGGGATAAAAATACTGTGTGATCGTGGAGATCTTTGCACATCATAGTTGACTGGGTAATGTTGACTAGAGCTGAGTTGTGGAAGTAACCTATGTGTCCAGCAGCAGAGGATAAAAATGCAGCATGTACTCGAAGGGGTTTTTATTTTCAGTCGTGAAGAAATGAAGTTGGCTCATTTGCATGAAAGTGGGTGTCGCTGGATATCACATAGCCAATAAAGGCCATCTAGAAAGACAATATCACACATTTTCTCTTGTTTGTGGGTGCCAGATATTAGAGTTGCATATTAATTGTATATTGATGGCATAGAGGACGAAGGGGTGCAGTGGGGGAGGGCGGAGAGGGGGGAGATGTATGAGGGGATGTGCTCACAGTACATTATACACTTTCCTGGAAACGGCTCTCTGCAATCTCGCCTAATAAAGTTACAGCATCATTGATATAATTGCAAGTCAAGTCACCGAGTTTGCATTTTGCATGTTACGTTGGCAGGGAAGAGCTCAGTTTAAAGCTTACTGCCAAGGAAAAGCCCCTCTTGAAGGATTTGAGAGGTCTGACCCCAAGTAAGCATTCTTTGGTACTTTGGAATGGAGCCCTTTTCGGGTGTTAGCCCTTAGTGAGTGTGTGTGCGTCCACCTCCAAGGTAAGTGTTTATAAAAGGGACACAAAAGCCCCGCCCTCCGACCGCAGACAATGTGAAACTTTGCTAGTGTTTATTACTGTGAATAGCGCCTGTAAATAAAAGCCAAACAAAAATAATAATTGTAACTAGCACTTGATAAAACAAATTGGCTATGGGTTTATTGTCTAGGCTGTCTGACTTCCAATGTGTAAAGTAGCTAAGCGGAATTATTTAATGCCTTTTCTCATATTTATCCATTACTTACTTAATAAATTGTGACAGGGTGTTACTTGTCCAGATTGGCTTAGGACTTGCTGCGCAGCCTGGATCGGTCTCTGGCTAATGGGGATCCTCCTGCTTTGCCTTCCCAAGTTCTGAGGTTACAGCTGTGGGCCTGTGACCACACACTTACCATTTTGTGGTGCTGGCTTTTGATAACCGAGAAAGTCTTACGTGGGGAGTGATGTGGGTAAAGAGGGGAAAGAAACAGCAGTCTTTTGCTGTGTATCATGCTTGCAGATAATCCAATAAAGAGTTGAATGTCTCACGTACAAAACTGCATGACCCTCATGAGTGGAAACGCACCCTTTCTTCTAAGCAGATTGTCTTTCATTCAGGACTGTATTTTGTAACGTGGAGCTGTTCACCATTTTTACATGGGTCTCTCGTCTGTTTTCTTGATGTCATCAAGGGTATAGGTGGTCACATGAGGTCTGAAGGATGTCCTTTGGAGAGCTAGTGAGTCGTTGCTCATCACAAGATAATTTGCTCACCGGTTCAGCGTGGATTTACTAGGCTCCCACTGTACGACACACAAGGGGACAGTCTCGAAAGCATGCTCATGACTTATGTTTTCGTGTCTGTTGCTGATGGAAATGGCCCAATAGAAGCTTCTTCTGGGTGAAAGAGGTTCATGTCAGCTTTCAACTCTAGGTTACATAGTCCATCCCCATGGGAAAGTCAATAGAGCAGAGACTTACACCAGCTAAGCACGCCGCACCGCATCCCCAGTAGAGAGAAAGCAACGCGTGTGTGCTGGCTCGCTTGGGCCCACCTGTTTCTCCATTCTTCTGCCAACTTATGGGATGGTGCCATCCACAATGGGCTATGTCTTTCCACATCCGTTACCTTTGATATCATACCCCATCGTGGACCTACGTGGAGGGCAGCCCAGTGTGGACAGTCCCTCCCTCAAAGCCTCTCCCCAGGTGCCTGTAGGTTGTGTCAAGTTAACAAAGCTAAGTGTGCATTCCCAATTCAGGATGGAGGGCGGTGAGGACATTCTTGCCCCCCCCCCCCGGCATATGTATTTTTTTCTATTTTTAATTACTAGTTACTTAACATTGCCGTAGTCAAAACGCCTACCACTGACAACTTGAGGAAGGAAGGGTTTGTTTACGCTCACACTTTCAGAGGGTTTCCGTCCGTTACGATGGGAGAGGCATGGGAGGGCAATTTCCTTCATGGCAGCTAGAGTATGGCCACGCCACACTGGACTGGAGGCAAGGAGTATAGGTTGCACCAGGGACAGAAGGGCCTTCAGAGCCCTACCCCTAGTAGTCCGCATCTGCAGTCCAGGCTCCGTCTCCTGAAACTTCCAGTTGCCCAAAGCGGCACTACCAGCTGGGGAATAATACAACCTCAACTACCGAGTTGGAGGGGCGACATTCTAGACTCAGACTGTAAGACCCTTCATGAGGAAACTGCTGCTTTGCAGGCGCCACTGCTTAGTGCCGTGAAATGTCTTCTCAGCGGTGAGCTCAGGAGGCATCGGGGTGCACGTGGTTTCTCCTTCACATCCTTTATGGAGGATGGGTCCAGTTGTGCTGTGAGTAACACGCAGCGGACGAGAGCTGCGAAGGCACACAGCACCCGGCTGCTTAACAGCGGCGGTTTGTATCCTTGTACCTTTCAACCTGGGATTTCTCCTTCTCCATGGTAATGGAGGTGGAGAAAGGCAGAGGACCAGGAAAGCCATTCATTGCTCTCCGTCTTTGCCCATGCCTACGCATCTCTCAATATGACTCAGAACTCCAGAGAAGTGAATGGTTACTTCTTCCAGACTCCGGTCAATGGACTCTGACAGTCTTAGCTGCACACCCGCAAACATGGAGGAAGCATCTGTCGTTTGTGGTCTGGGATAGTTTGGAGTGGCCTGGCCTCCCTGCCCTGTCACTCTGTCTGTCCAGAAAGTCAGTGTTAAATTATTTAAAGCTTCATTTATAAAGCTACCGCTGGGGCGGGTGTGAGGATGGGCATGAGTCGGTTATGAGCGCTTGCTACTCTTGTAACCCAGCACTGGCATCATGGAACTCGCAAACGCCTGTAAGTTCAGCTCCAGCGGGCTTGATGCCCTCTGCTAGCCTCCCTGTGCTTCTTCACACATGTGTACTGGGCACATGCATCGCACACATGCACGCTCACACGCACACACACACACACACACACACACACACACACACAGACAAGATACAAATCCGAAGCCAATACAATCACAGCTCCAATGGCTGTGGGGGTGTGGTGTTTAGACTGTGGTTATGTTCATTGGCCATTGCTCGACAGCTAAAAACTTGAAGAGACAAAAAGAACAAAACAAAACAAAACAAAAAAATTGGAACACGGTTAGCTTTTGTGTCATAATCTAACTCACAGTTTATAATAAATCAAGGTCAAATGATGGAGGGTCTGGGGAGAAAGGAAGAAGCCCTGACATAGTCTCCTGTTAGGGACAGAGCTGTGCCCAGGTTCAGACCTGGCCCCGGCGCTGCCTGAGAGCTGAGCCAGGGTGTAATTTAGTGAGCTGACAGGAGCTGAAGTATCTCTTCAATATCTGTGTTTGGCAGACGAGATGAATGCATACATCAGGAAACAATGTTTAAGTGTTTTATTTCCTTATTTCAGCCTGTCAAACTGTCAGTGTGGTTAATGGCCACCGAGAGAGACAGAGAGAGAGAGAGAGGGAGAGAGGGAGGGAGGGAGGGAGGGAGGGAGGAAGGGAGGGAGGGAGGAAAATAAGGTGCTTTGGGATCTAGAGAAACAGAAGCAGGGATGTTTTTGCCTGCATCTGTGGCAGGATGGTCAGCCAAACAAAAGTAACTGATGGCACTCATTCATCTCTCTGCAGCCAGATGTTGGCGCTCATCTCTCTGCAGCCAGATGTTGGCAACCTACCTCCTGTCCCACACCCTTCCCCTGTCTTCCCTCACGTGAGCTCTGACCTCTGCCGTCTTTTTGATAATTCTGCTGGGTTATCAATGCTTAGGGGGGATGGCGTTATGTTAGAAGGCCAGTCCTTAACTTTTTCCTGCTTTCTGAAGTTTATTGTCTTTTTTATAGTCTTTAGAAAATGTACTATTAATTCTGTTTATGTAAAATAACTCATTCTTGTATCTAAAATATCCTGTTTTAATCCTTCCAAGTGTCTTAAAAGGATCAAAGAATATGCCAAGCTGGGTCCATTACTTCCTTCTTTAAGTGCACATAGGACGCTCACATACACTCTTGGTTACACACACACACACACACACACACTCTCTCTCTCTCTCACACACACACACACACAATGTGAAGTACTTACCCCTGACATTTTACCCTTAGAATTACTAAACTATTTTGAATTTCTAGGAAGTGTTCGGCAGAGCAAAGGAGTCAGCTGTATGTCACAAAAGGGAAGTGTTTGTCATGGGCTTTTTTGAACTGGAAATAAATTGTTTGTCCTTAGAAGTAGAAAAGCCACTTTTCTGTCACCTCTTGGTCAAACCCTGGATTGAAAACCTCTAACTTCATTGCAGCCATGGCTGTTCCCCAGAATGGACACATTCACTACCAGAGGAACTTAAAGTATTTAGCTATAAAAATGCACATTTTAAAATGTCCATTTTAAACTTTTGATCTGTAGTCTAAGCCAGGAAAGGTAGCCTGTGGCTACATCTCATGACTTAAACACAAAGCACGCTTCTAATCAGGTCATCTGGAAAAATTAAAAAAAAATAATAATAATTTCATGTCTCAGTTTACTCTGCCTGCCTGTGTATTTGCACAGATCATGACTAGCTTTTAATGTGAGGTGTGCAGGTATGCGTGAGATGTGCATGTGAGATGTGCATGTATGTGAGATGTGCATGTGGAATGTGCATGTAATGTAAGATGTTTGTGTGCATGTGAGGTATGCGTGTGAGATGTGCGTGTGAGATGTGCATGTGAGATGTGCATGTAATATAAGATGTCTGTGTGCATGTGAGGTATGCATGTGGGATGTGCATATGAGATGTGCATGTATGTAAGATGTGCATGTGAAATATACATGTGAGATGTGCATGTGGGGAGATGTGTGTGTGCGTGTGAGATGTGCGTCTGCATGTGGGATGTGGTCCATGCCCACGCTCTCACCTTGTCTGCCAGGCAGACCTGGCAGGACCTTACTGCCGCTGTCTTGGGAAATTCTTTGAAGCACTTAGAATTCTGGGTGATTACCAACTCTATCACCCATTGACTGATTAAGTCTGAGGCCAGTCACAAAATTTAGGGAGCAACACTTTTTCAGCTTTATATCATCTGTATCATTCTTTCTACTGCTAAATCTTATGTCTACCTTGTATTAATGATATTATTGAAGGTTTTGAGTTACTATGTATGTACAATACACATATACATATGTACATGCATACATATATGCAGACATAAACCACACACATATGTAAACACACATGCATAATATGAACTCGTGCACCCATGCACACGTAAAAAATACACACCACACAATGTACACATATACATATATATTCCTCTTAGGAAATGATGGCTCCACCTTTGAACTCACCGTTTGATGAAGAGTGACGCTTCTCTGTAGAAGGTGCGTGAACTTCTGATCTAACCCCATGAATCAGGGTATCAGATACTTATCTTGACTTGATGCATTGGCACATGGGTTTGGATGTAGAGGGAAGTAACTAATGGAGCTGGGAAAGTTTAGTGTCCTGGTTTTGGGTGAGGACAAATGTTTCCTGCTGTGTCATTTTAGAGGCTGTTACATTTACCATAAAATGTAAAGATTTGGGAAACTGGAGCCCATCTGTGTCCTTCTTGCACAAGAAAATGGCTGTGCTGCTTTCCTTGACCATATTCCTTTCTCCTTCAGTGAGTTGACATTCTAGAACCCTGTTCTGCAATCCTCCCATGAGTCTGTCCAAACACCTCACACCTGGTAATGATGCTTGAGAAGGCATCTTCTACGGCCCAGGTCATGTTCTGTCACTGGAGTTTACAACACCTAGTTCAGAAATGGCCAAGAAGCGTCTCTTTGAGAGGAACCAACAAGAGGAAGAGTTTCTTCATTTTCCCGCTATTCTTTAGTGTGGCAATATGAAGGGACTATATTTAATGGGCAATCTATGGGGAAAATATACAATAAGAAAAGAATAGTCCTGAGGGACTTAACATCAGCGTCCAAACAAGCAAATAGTTGGGCTGCTTGGCTGAATAAAAGTGATACACATTTGTGTGAGATGGCATCTGAATAGAGGAATAGACTAGAAAAGCAGAATCAGCAAAGCATGGCATTGAGGTGACCACGGGAGACTTGAGTCTTCTCATTACCAGCTGTGGTCTCTGCAGAGAAAGTCAATGGCAGTGGCCTTGCCCGCAGACCCATGGGGGACAGTGAGTGCAGCCCCCGCCCCAGGACCTAAATGCCACTCATTTATTTTTGAGTAAGTCAGGCAAGATGGCAGATGTGAACGAGAAGAGTCGGGACTGATTACTCATCAAATAATCAATATATGATCGCTCCCCAGAGCTTTTTATACTGAGTTATGAACACTCACTATTTTCATTCTCGTAAAGAAGGATCAACAGCAGGAGGAGACCGCGGTTTGAGGTTAGTTGCCCATCGTGGAACCCCGAGCCCTCCTTCCCGTGAAAAGCAGGGGAGGCTGAGGGCGGGACTCAGTTCCCGGGATGCGCACACACTGTTCAGCAGACAGCTCCTTTCCCTTTAGCTGACAGCATCCACTTCCACTATGGCCTGAGAGTCTGCTGCAGAGTTATGAGAGCTGTAATTTTACATATAACTATTTCATTCAAGACATTAATGACCCGGATCACTGCAAATAACCATGGCAACAGGTGAGGAATCAAAGATACTTAATTTAATTGCCACCGAAAGAAAATAAGTGCAAATAATCTATAATTCTTCATTTCCAATATGTACATGTTATTTTCTTGGTGCATTAATTACCCAATAGTTAGACAGAAATTACCTAGTTGTTGCCCTGAGACTCCCCCTCGTACTCATGCAAAGGCTTTTGCTCTAATAACTGATCATTATAATTTCTTACCTTAGCAGTTTAGACTGCTGAGAACTGAGGAGTGTTCATTCAGTTGACATTAGCAATTTTTAATAACAATAAAATGATACTTTAAGTACAGTGAAAGGAATTAAGCTGTTCTTTCGATTGCCGTACCTGAGGCCCCTCCAATTCATACCCTGTCTGAACCAGGCAGTGATCTGCTTCTACTGCTTGGGCAGAACGATTCAAAATTCCCCTCCGCTTCTTAACCCCTTTGCTGGGAGTTGCTAGAGTATTATTTTTAGAGCACTGGTCAGGAATTAGGGGTGTGTTACAGAATTGTAGCTATGGAGATGCTTATAATCACTACTAGATATATCATATCAAATATGTGTGAAAATATTACTGCATGCCTACTGTGGGCCAAGACTTGTGCTAGGCTGAATCTACAATGGTCAATGAGATAGGGATGGAGTATAAAAAAATAAGACAGGGAAGCTTAGTGAATGGTTTCATACAGATTTTTATTTTACCACGAATGAGCCTTGCGGAAATTATGCCAAATAAAATAGGCCTGTTACAGGAGCACAAACCTGTGTGACTCCACATACAATTCATTAAAAGCACTGAGAATCATAGAGGCAAATGCTAGGCATGGCTGTGAGGGTATGCGGGGAGAGAGAATTCTTGTTGAACAGGCACAGGGTTTCAGTTTTGCAAGATAAAAACATTCTGGAGATTGTTTCACAGTGTGAAGATACCTAACATGATTGAACTCCTCATCAGGAAGTGGTAAATCCCAGCTACATATTTTTTTAAGCTTTTAAAAATGAAAGAAATTGTCAGGCATTGGTGGCGCACGCCTTTAGTCCCAGCACTCAGGAGGCAGAGGCAAGTGGATCTCTGTGAGTTTGAGGCCAGTCTGGTCTACAGAGCTAGTTCCAGGTCAGGATCCAAAGCAATTCAGAGAAACCCTGTCTTTAAAAAAAAAAAAAAAGAGAGAGAGAAAGAAAGAAAAGAAGAAGAAAACAGGAATTATGGGATGCTGTAGAATAAGGAGGACTTGAGTGGAGAACTGTATTTAAAAAGTAATTGGGCAAAGATGTCTGTAGACACACACAGAGGGAGGCGACATTAAAGAATATCTGAACATATAAGATACACCGTCACCACCACTTTGAGCTATATTTTCTTTGTAGTTTACTACAGCAGCCTTTATCCATATTCATTCCTAACCAGAGATCCCTTGTTATGACTTGACTCTACCTTTCACTATGCACATCCCATTTAAGAAGACTCCTAAGAGGTGCGCTAACTTGGTGTGTTTTCTAAGTTTGACCTGACTACCTGTTGGTTTGACATTCTAACCCTGGGATGTAGTACTTGCCTGCAGTGATTACAGGGATAGATGGAATCGGTTCACGGTTTTACGTGTTTCTCCGTGTGGTCATTTACACGATGACAAAAATGTGAGCTGGCTTTTGTGGTAGTGTCTGTGTGAGGAGAAAGGAACAGGAAAAGGAGATGTAGATAGAGCCAGGATGACGTCTCTTCTCCAAGGGTACTGACGTCAGTGTTCAGGAGGTTTATTTAGGCAATGGACATAGTTGCCTCTGTTGGAAATGCTGTGCCCGTCACTAACTGTGTCAGTTTATGACAGTTAACTTAGTACTCATCACACCCTGGGCTGGCTAACACAGGACTGAAAAGCTTGTCTGTGTCCCAGATGCCATCCTTCCAGCAAGTCTTCCTGAAGTGTGTCCCCGGCGCAAAAGCTGTGTAAGGTCAATGTGCATCGGATTCTCCCTTATCCACCAACTTTCTTTAACGGAGAGGCCACAGTTGGAGTGCTTGTGGCCACGAGTTTGTTAACTCTCCTGGGCACTGTAATAACTGTAGTTGATGACAGTCTTCCCTACATGATTGTGAGCAATGAACTGATGTTTTTGTCAGTGATGGACCATATGTCTGAAGGTTGTGCTATATAGGGTTATAACATTTCTAGCCACTGTGAGGCCATCGCTCGATGCATTCACTCAGAGTTTGCAAGGAGGCAAGTGTGCACTCTGTGACTCTCAACAGTAAAGAACCCGTTGTCTGGGCTGCATGCTTACCAGTGTATATGTTAACATAGGCATGTTATATGTAACATGCATGTACATATGTACACATATGTTGCTTTTCTGTTGTTGTCATAAACTACCAACTAGGAGCAATGCATAGAAGAAAGATTTTGATTTGGCTTGCTGTTGCAGAGGGACCAGAGTCCATCCTGGGGCAGAGGGATCGCAGAAGCAGCAGAAGAGGGAGGCTGAGAGTTTGCATCTCCACCCATCAACAGGAGGCAGGGAGTGACTGGGAAGTGAAGCAAAGCTGTAAACATGCAAAGCCCATGCCTAGTGACAACCTTCCTCCGTCAAGGCTGCACACTGAACCTCCCAAAACAGTGCCACCAGCTGGGGACCGACTGGTCACATCCAAGCCAAGCGTTTCTCATGGAAATCACCACAGCCACGCTATATGCTCCAGATGTTATTTTAGACTGTTACAGGTAGCCTACCAGAAATGGCCACTCACAGTTTATAGCCAACTGAAAGCCTTTATTTCAGTGGTCAAGGACTATACTCACATATATACTCACATATACTCACTGGGTGGTTATAGTAAGTGATTTTTGAAGGCTAAAACCACTTGGCAGCTGTCAGGGAGGGGGTATTGCACAAGCAAGTAGTTTGACAGAAGCCAAGATAGGCAGCTAGCTGGAGGGGGTTCTACACAAGCAGGCATTTAACAGAAGCTAAAGATAAGCTACCTGGGGCATCTTGACCTCAGGTTCCTAGAATAAAGTTGGGTAATTTTCTTTGGGGCTCTCCATCATTCCGGTCAAGCCTACGGCCTAAGCAAGGATACAAGATGGAGGGACCTCTGCACTGTCTTGTCCTGCTACGTTCCCCACTGTGTCGATGTTAAGTCATTGACTCATCCTGTTCTAGGAGCCATAGTTGGTCCTAAGGACCAAAGCTGAACTGAGTTCATCTCTGATGTCCTTGGCCATGCAGTTGATGATTCAGACTCCTACCATCAACATGATCAGGATAGGAAGTAATGGTCTGGCTAATGCTGACAGTAAGGGGGTCAGCCGTGGGGATCAGGCAAACACACTGGTAGCCATTATCTGATCTATGTCATCTTCCTTGCCTGTCTGTGAAGTGGTACCTGACCATGGCAATGTCTCCTGAAACTGCCCATGATTGATTGGCATAGAAATAGCCATATATAACCCTTAGCTTTTCAATAGAGAAACCTATGCTTCTTCTGTTTTGCAGAACCACTTCTGCTTAGGAGTCTCCCTGTCTTGTAGAATAGATGTAAAGTCTCCCTTCTGATATCCCTAAGTTCTGGTCCACTTGCTTGTTGTAGTCTCTAAGGTTTGGATCACCACCTGTGAGGGACCCATTTCTCAATGTATAGATAGATATTGGCATCTAGGAGGTCTCCGTTTCACAACCCCGTTTGGCACAATAGAAATCCCCCCCCCTTTATTGGGCCATTGAAAATATGGAGGCCTGTTCACAGGGCATGGCTAGAACTGGGTTTCCTCAATTTCTCTCTCAAAAGATTATGTCCCAACATCCACCCCTTCTGTAGTTTCACCAAATTCCAAAAGTGGATGTAAAAGAGCAAAGAAAGGTCTGTGGAGCTGGACTTGCTCATCTGTAGTCAGATTAACTCTCATCTTCCCTGTGTCTGCTGGTCTTCATTCCCAATTCCAGGCAGGGGGTGGTGAGGGATGTAGTTTCCTGTATCCATACAGAGAGGAAGGAAAAAGGGATGAATATGGCTCTGAGTTAATGATCTCAGGTCAGTCTTATCTTTAAAGCTTTCAAGTCCAAGTGAGTGATGGTCCATCTGTCATTGTCCACAGTGGCCCTCTTTAACTGTGAGTCATGATCCAGGGGATAAATTGGTAGGCTCTCTTTCAGGCAGGTTCTAGATTCCAGGTAGGGATCCTCTTTATCCAAACCAAGTCTCCTGCTGGGAATGGTGAGTGGCTTCAGAGGTGGGAGACCATAGGATTTCCTTCACTGTCCTGACAAGTTACCAGCAAAGCCAGCAAGACCTTGAGAAGGGGGTGATTAGATGTTTGTGCTCTGGGGTATCTCAGAGCTTGAAGAGGATGCAAGGTGGTCTCCAAAATGTAACTTCAAAGGAGCAAGCCTCATGGGTAGGGAATCCTGAAACTGTGAGCAGGGCAGAGGGGAGGAGGCTGAGCGGAGAAGAGGGGAGGAGATTGGCCCAGTTTTCACCCATTTCCAGGACTGACTCCATCAGAGTATTCTAAGAGTTCTATGCCTCTTTCTATCTGACCTGAGCTCTGTAGCTATATACACAATGTGATTTCCATTAATATTTAAGACCTTTCTCAGATTCTGAGACACTTTAGCCATGTGGGCTGGGTGGCATCTGTCTGATCCCAAAGCTTGGGGCAGCCCAAACCTAGGAATTATTTCCTGAAGAAGTTTCTTGGCAACTATTGGAGTCATCTCTGTTCAGACAGGGTGGCTTCCACTCAACCTGAGGAGGTGTCTACACACCAGCAAATATCTACAGCCCGAAACAGTAGGTCTGATTTCAGTGAGCTCCAACTTCCAGTGCTCCCTGGCCCGTTTTCTCCCGGGTGATCATTTTCCCCTCAGGGTTCACCTGAGCACCACATCTGGAAGTGGCGTCTTTAACTGGGTCCTCAAAATTGGAACGTAACGCCTTCATCTGAGGACTACAGCTCTTTTTGTGACCCCTTTGTGGTGGCCTGGTGGAGGGCTATAACTAGTGTCCTTCCCATACATACAGGAAGGATGGGTCTACAGTCAGCAGCGCCTACCATCCCTGTTCATCCTGTGTGGCCAATTCCGGTTTGGCCCGTCCATCTGAGTTGGAGGGTATTTATTCTGGGCAGGCTAGTCAATGGGCTCCAGCAGGGCTACCAAGGCTTGGAGAAGCCCCACTGCTTCTGGGGACACTTCAGTCACTCTGTTATCTCTGGCTTCTAGGCAATGCCCTTCTTGGCAACCAGATAGCTTCCAACAGGGCTACGATCTCTTCTCTATTATTTTATTTTATTTTCTCCTGCTCAGGTTAGGCATCTTCTCTCCATGTGTGGAGCCTGTGGCCATGAGCCATGGTGAAAGCATATCAGCTATCCGTGTATATGGAGATAGCTTTGTCCTACCCCCAGTGGAGTGCTTGAGTCAAAGCTAAAGCTTAATCCTTGATCTGGGTTTCCCCTGCTCAAAGTTTGTGCCCAGATAGTCTTATCTTGGGTCATCACCACTGCTCCTGCATGCCTGAACTGCTCATTGATGAAATTACTCCCATATGTGAGTAATATCTTGTCTGATGATGCCAAGGGACCTCAGGCTGATCAGGTCTGATAGACTGGATTATGTCAGTCACCCCAAGATGATGCAGGACTTCTGTGAGGTTGGGTTGAGGGCTGATGTCTTATGGAAACAAATATATCATCAATCCAAAATCTGGACTTGGTCTTGGCCCACCCACCTATGAGTTGGACAATCTGTCTCTTGAATGCCTTCCTCAAGGGGGCCCCAACACAATGAGGCTTTCAACAGCAGTTCATGTCCTAAAGTTAATTTGTCAACTTCTTTTACCAGCAGGGATGTGGCAGCTATGGCCCTCATACATGCCGGCTATCCAGCTGTGACCAGGTCAGTTCTCTTGGACAGATATGCCACCAGCCTTTTTCAGGGCCCCAGGGATTGCATGAGTACCCCATTGGCAATGCCCCTGGCCTCATCCTTGTACATGTGGCTTAGCATTGTCTGGGCAGACACAAGAGCCTTGTTCAAGGCTTTGAAAGCTCTCTGCTCAGTATTAGCCCATTCCAAGGGCTGCCTGATCCCGATATTGTCATAAAGAAAGGGTCTCAGCATCTCAGCAAATCCCATTATCTATAGCCAGCAGCATCCGGCTGCCCCAGGACGTCTCGTACCTGCATTTTTGATGTAGGAGTGGGGATTTTCAGGATGAGTGAAATACAGTTGTGGGAAAGCTTCTGCTTTTCTTCCTCTAGGTTGGAGCCAAGATATGTGACCTGAGTGACCCGTAGTTGAACATTTTTTGGCCGAGACTCTGTAATCTAGGGCTTGGAGGGTTTCTCAAAGGCCTGCTGTTGCCTGTCTACATTACTCCTCAGTGGCCGAAGCTGTGAGGTCGTCTATATACTGAAGCAGAGTGCTTTGCAGATATTTTTGTCTAAATTTCAACATATCTGCACTCTGGGCTCCATTGAATAATGTTGGCAAGTTTTTGAACCCTTTCAGCAACCAATCAGGTTCGTGTTAGTTGACCTGTATATCCACCCTCTGGGTCTGTCCATTCAAAGGCAAGGATGGGTTGTCTTAACAGGGACAGTGGGAGCAGAAGAAAGCATCTTTATATAGATCTTCCTTTGGGGGCCAGACAACAAGTTTAGGGCTGTGTAAGAGTTTGATATTTTCTATCTGTGTGTGAATGTGTGTGAACATCCCTTAAATCTTGTATTGACGGGAAGTCAGACTTCAGGACAGGGAGCAAGGGAGTGTTCCATGGGAAGTGGTAGGGACAAGAATTCCTGCCTCCTTGTTTTGGTCTATGTGTTTGTTAGTCCCTCGTTTGGCTCTTCAGATCATGGGATATCGTATGATCAGCACCAGTGTTGAGAACTTAGTAACTAAACTGTGATGGGAGGCGTATGTGCTGTTCCCAAACATCAGGATACCTTGCCTTTAGTTCTTGAAGGTAGCCAGAGAGTAGCTCTTCCTTCCTTACTTCCTTGTGGCCTAGTCCATGTAACAGGTACTCCTTGGATAGAGGACATGTGTCAAGAATATTGGTAGGAGATAGGCGTGAGTCCAGGGTTAGACTAACCAAGGTTGTCCTGATAAAGATGTTGTTGGCTCTGAGCATTTGTAGTTAAGTTCCTTCTGATGAAGTGGTTCAAGCAGTCCTGCATAACCAGAAAAGAATGAGTCTCAGTAACTTACCCTAGGTCTATGGTCAAGGAGGTCATCTGCTGAGAGTAGGCAGTTTGGCCTTGTATCTCCTTAGACTTCTGTCTTCCCAGAGGTGAGGGATCCTAGGGATTCTATCCAGACAGTGTGGACTACTCTGGAAGTTGATGGGTTTGCTCCCTGCTCTCATGGTCATCCTGGACTCCTGGGGCCAATTCATATGGATGTGTGGTCCCATCAATTTTCGGCTTGCTGCAAGATTGGATGGCTCTCCTCTTTTCCATCTGGGCTACAACATTCATTCTTCCAGTGCCTTCCTGGCTATCATGGGCACACTGGTATTTTTCCAGATGTCTTCCTTCCCTTTCTCCTGGTCTGTTTCCCTTAGTCTGTTTCCCTGATGGCAGTGATCACTGCATGGGACAGTTTCTTTCCCTATCTTTGCCTTCAGCTAAATTTTGGCAATTGTAAGATTTCTGAACAGTTTCTCAAAATTGAGAGCTGTCCATCCCTTGAAACATCTCTTATTTCTGGATTTCTTCTTATTTCTGGAATTCTTATGTCTGGGGATGGCTGTATAGCAAAGACAGTATTTGTGCCTCATTGGCTCTCAAGGGCGCCAGGAGCACATGTCTCATGGAGCCTTTCTGAAAACCCATCAGGTGATTCACTGGCCTCTGGGTTCCCAGACTTACCTTGTACAAGCTGATGGATTTTTTTTTTCTGGCTGCCACTTGAATTCCTCCCGATAATGTTTGGCAAAAGGTGTCCTATGCCATTTTACCTTCATTGGTTTTAGGATCTCAACTAGGTCAGGTAGACAGGAAGGTCTGCTTTATCTGGACCTCTGTGTCTGGCAGGGTCCTGTTGCCCAAGCTCAGAGCCAACTTCCTGCTTCCCAGCTGGATTGGCTCTTGCTCCTTTGCCACACACAACATGGCTAGGAGCTGCCGTCGGTCATCCCAAGTGGGCTGTCTTGTATAGAACAGTTTCTAACAGGCTGATAACGGCCTGTGGCTTCTCTGAAAAGTGTGTATTGGGGGAGGGGTTGTCTTCCAATTATATAAACCGCTGGTGAGAAGGAGACATGTACCATAAACATGGGCAAGGGATCTCCCCCTCCGCCTCCTCCTCCTCCTTCCTCTTCTCCTCTTCTTCTTCCCCTTGTCTGTAACAGGGTTCCAGCACCTCTCTCAAGGGGAGAGTGGACAATGGACCTGCACCCTCAGACCAAGTCTCTGTGAGTGGCGGAGCCACTCAGAGTGCATGGGGTGTCTTGGTTAGGGTTTCTATTGCTGTGAAGACACACCATGACCACGGTAACTCTTATAAAGGAGAACATTTAATCGAAGTGGCTCATAGTTTCAGAGGCTTAGTCCTTTATCATCATGGCAGGACATGGCAGCATGCAGGCAGACATGGTGCTGGAGAAGGAGCTGAGGATTCTCCGTCTTGATCCAAAGGCAGCAGGAGTCCGTGCCCATACTTTGCATAGCTTGAGCATAGGAGACCTCAAAGCTCACCCCCACAGTGACATACTTCCTCCAACAAAGCCACGCCTACTCCCAACAAAGCCACATCTCCTTATTAGGTGCCACTTCCAATGAGCTTATCAGGGTCAGTTACATTTAAACTACCCACAGGGAGGGAAGGGGTCAATGTAGTAGGCTCAGCCTTCTGTCTGAGGACAACCATTTCCTCCAGCACTTCTCACGTTTGCTGTTGGTCCGGTGTGGACGTTGGAGATGGAATGGGTGTCTCCTCAGGCAGAGCAAGGGTAACCTCAGGTGCTTTCATGTTCTCTGAGTGTTCTGGCCGACCTGGAGGACCCTGTCTCCCAAGGAAAGAGTACAAGGTTTCAAACATGCGGGTGGATGAAGGGTAGAGTGGTCAGCCAAGGGGAGCTGGTTGGGATGGCTTGCAGAGTGCCCTGAGTGCCTGGGGATACAGTTGTCCCCCCAGTCAGCCACTGCACTTCTAACGGGGTCACTTAAGTTCACAGAGAGTGCAGTCTTCCTGGGAGAAATTAATGCCACAATTGTCCCCATCCGAAGGAAGCCCTCCCAATAGTTTTTTTAACAAACGCTTTAGAGAGGTTCTCAGGCAGCCCACCTTCCTTCCAATCACAAGGACAAGTGACAGAGTGACTTAGAGAGACAGACAAACAGTGCAGACACAGACATGACAACAACCAGATAAATCACAGGTTGTCGCTAAGCGCCCATTCATCCAATAGACCAGAGGGCTCTGATGATGTCCCACACAGACCCTGGACATGGGACCTACAGTCACAAGTGCTCTTGTGTTCTAATCAGATGGTGCTTTCCATGGACCAAACTAATTTTAGGATACGTTCATACCAGATAATTGGATTTGACTTTTTGGGTGTTAGGGTGCCTTGGGAACACTCGGAATGCTTGGCTGCTGTCTGTCAGGGGGTCCTGGAATGTCTCAGGCTGTGTAACTTCTAGGAGACCTCTCCAGCCTGTGTA
Source organism: Phodopus roborovskii (assembly GCF_943737965.1). Classification (NCBI taxonomy): domain Eukaryota; kingdom Metazoa; phylum Chordata; class Mammalia; order Rodentia; family Cricetidae; genus Phodopus; species Phodopus roborovskii. The sequence continues at coordinate 3,513,793 of NW_026126639.1, read as the reverse complement.
TTCTTCACCACCCCTGGGTGTCCTGAGACCACACTGATCAGGGCCTAGTCTCTGGGGATCTCAGCGGGACCTCTAAAATGTTATGGGGAACCCGCCAGAGATGAGCACTCAGGCACAGTTTATAGCCAGTTAAAAGCCTTTATTCCAGCTGGCTGGGACTACACTTAACATATTCAGGATCCAAGTGTAGCACTAACCAAGTGCTTAGATTAAGGGGTTTTTGAAGGAAAAAAAATCGACATCTTGGTATTTTGCTTGGCAGCCGCAGTGGGGGTTGGGGGAGGCGTTGTGTAATAGTTGGAAGTTTTTTTCTGTCTCTGGTCCCGCTGAACTGATTTCTCTCCCACCCGCCAGTCCCCACAGCCCCTTATTAGATAATCATTATGAGGTTGAATGTTAATTATAATTGTTTGGCCAATTGCTCAGGCATATTACTGAATAGCTCTCACAACTAAATTAACCCACTTTTACTAATCTGTGTATCACCACGTGACTGTGGCTTACTGGCTGTTCTGGCATCTTACTTCTATGACTCCATCTTCTTTCTCTGTCTCTGGATTTCCTGTCTAGCTGTATTCTGCCCTGTCATTGGCCAAAACAGATTTATTCATCATCCAATGAAAGCAACACATATTTGCAGCATAAAGACGGACGTCCCACATCAAAGCAGATTAATAGAGGCTATGATACACAGATTGTTGCGGGAGGGGTCTGTGCAAGCAGGCGGTTTAACAGAAGCTAAAATAAGCAGTAGGTGGGGGGGGGGGTTCTGTACAAGCAGGCGGTTTAACAGAAGATAAGGTAAGCTTGCTGGAGCAACTTGACCTCTGGTGAAGTCACTGGACTGCACTCCTTCTTGAAAATTCTGTTGCAGAGCACTGTGCAGTTTGCTACACGTCCAAATTGCATCATTTCCTCTTGCACCTCGTTTGATCTGCTGCCTTGGTCACGGTGCCCTCACAAGTCACAGGAAGTACCATGTATATCTAACAAAGCTTCCTCGTGTGGGCTTGTGCATACTCCATGATGCTCACACATGATGATATTACCCAGTGAGGCATTTATTAGACTGTGAAATGCCAAGCAGTGCTTGAGTAATGATTACATCTGGCTAAGAAGGTCGCACTTTAGGAGTTGTTCTGAAGCTGCAGAAATGGATCAGTAGCTAAGAGCACTTGGTATTATGAGGACCCGTGTTTGTGTATCCCCAGAACCCAGAGGAAATATTGGATGTAGCTGTAGGGATGCCTGCAACCCTAGTTCTGTGGGGAATGGGAGCCAGGAGGAAAATGGAGCTGTCTGGTCATCAGGCTACCTCCAGGTTCAGCTAGAGATCCTGTTTTATAGGAATACAGGGAAGAGTGATGGAGAAGGACACCTGACAACCTTCTCTGGCTTCTGCATGCAGCCATGTAAGTCTACCCATAGGCACACACACACACACACACACACACACACACACACACACACACACAATCACGCACACACACACACACCACTTACAAACATCCAAACACAAATATCCAAAAACTAGTAGAAAAGAGTTGTCCTCATGGAAATAGTATATTAAGCTAATCAGCCTGACATAGCTATTCCACAATTCATACAAGTCAATAAGCCTCGTGGGTACCGCCGTAGATTCGTTCTTATTTCTTATTTTAGAAGATGCATCCACTCTAAAATAGAGGTATTAAAAGTGACCGATGACCTTTGAGTATAATAATTGTGTACCACTGCTCTATTCGGCAAGGCCGGGCTCACTGGGGCGGCATGGCACTAGTCAGTTATAACACTGCTGTCTGTGCTGCATTCAGTGTCATAATCTTCGCATTTCATGTGTACCCAGACGCCGTGCCGGTCTGGAATATGGCTTCTTCCCTACAATCTGCAGTTTGACTTGCCAGTTTTCTTCCAGACTTTTCATATGAAGATTTCCCACCTTCCACTGTCATCACCTCAGGTTATCAGTGATGGTGAAGGACTCATTTTTCCTTACTGTGTCCACGACTCTCACCCCTCCACGTAATCATAGCTGAGCACTGGCCCAGTCCACCCTGAAGTTTGCATTGAGGAAAAGCAGGTCTGCGTTCATAAAGGGATGGAACGTTACCCGAAGCTCAGGGCTGATGAAGAGCGTGTGCATCCTGAGGCAGCGTAGTGTGGGTGATTTACAGACCTGGATGGGCAGGCCCTCTCCCCCAGCCTGCTTAGATGACTCCTGCAGGAACAGGGAGGAAGCAAGCAAGCTTGGAGAGCCACAGAGCAGGTGTACAGCTTGCATGGCCGACTTGGATGAAGAAGGCAGAGCCACCCGAGCACAGTTGGTCCTGTGTGGTCCTTTCACTGTGCCTTCGGTGAAGGGTGGCTCAACTTCCAAATCCTTGGGCAAGAATTTTATTTAGTGTCCTTTCAGGTTCCGTGACAGCTTGTTACAGTCAACTGTTACTATAGTTCTTTCCGATTTAACAGTATTAGTTTCATACTTTTTATTTGAAATCTCAATATTCATAATCTCAATAAAAAGTGCCTCTGGCTGTCTCAGGGGTGGAAGGATTCTGATCTTGCTCTCAGTGAGCTTCGGTTTGGATGACCTAACTGAACGGTGGAGTAACAGCTGCTGTAGTAGGATGGTCAACAGCCCATAGAGAGGGCCTGATGCATGAGTATGGACTGGCCCTGCAATTGTGTGTAGGCTGAAGGAGGCTCTCAAGATTGGGCCAGTTGATTCTGGAAAATGTTATGTCTGTGAAGGTTTGGATATGCAGTAACGTGTCTGTGGATTTGACACTCGAAGAGGTAGCTGTGTTAGCTCGACACCAGGTGATAATGACCCATGTGTCCTGGTAGCCTGTTATATTGTCACACCAGTGTGCATCCCTGTGAGTATGCTGGAGAACTCTAGTTTGAGAATCATGGCAGGACAAGCCCATGGGGACTAAGTGGAAGAAGCTGCGGTGGTCACATGACTCCCTGGAAAAAGTAAAGCCAGTGACTTAAATTCCTAGAGTCCACATAATGGTAGGAAAGAAAACTAACCACACAGAACTGTCCTCTGACTTCTACTTTTTACCACGGCACACCCCCAACTCCCCGTACACACACACCTTCCCTGCACACATCCCCCTACAGCATCCCCCCACAAGCCCCTCCTACTCCTGGATACATAACTCCCCAGCATGCACCACCCTGTACCCACAGTTCTTCCTAAACACAAAACCTGCCCTGCACACACAACCCCCACAACAACTCCCCACAACCCTCCTGCACATACAACCTGTACCCCACATACACAAACCCCTGCACACACAATGCATGACTCTCAGCCCCCATCCCTCACCCCTGCACACAATAGATGACTCTAAGAACTTGTTTTTAGCTGTTTATGACTAGGCTGAATAGATAGGGGCTTTATAAGATTTTTTTATTTTTTTTTTAGTCTAATGTGTATGTATGTATCTGTGTGTGGATATATGCACACAAGTGTAGGTCTAGACTGGACAGAAGAGAGTCTTGAATCCTCCTGAGCTGGAGCTGGAGGGACAAACAGATGGTGTGAACTGCCTAACTTGGGTTCTGGTAACTAGACTCAGGCCCTGGAGAAAGGCAGAAGCAAGCACCTTAACCACTTAGCCATCCCTCCAGCCCCAGGTAAGGGCTCCATCAGTCTTTAAGAGGCTCTCATGCTGTGTGGGTTGTGTGCATGTTATTTTCTAGGAATCCAGTTGGCATTATAAGCAACCCGGTTTGCTTTTGGTAAGTGTGACTAGAGCCCAGATGGTTTCGTTTACTGGAAAGGACATATCCTCAACAATGCACTGTAGGATTGGGGGCAAACAGCATCCTTCCAGATTTCCCTTCTAAAGAACAGTACTTTGTTTCATATTTCCACTGGGAGACTTTTGACCATTGTCAAAATTGTCTTCAGTTATTCAGTGAGTGTCGATGTACACACACACACACACACACACACACACACACACACACACACGGACCAGCCAAGATATAATAGCGCATCTTGTAGGAAATTCCACTTAGATTGAGAAGGGCAGGAAGGGGCTGTAGGAACACACAGAGCCATCTGGATGATTGGGAAAAGTCAAGGTAGCAGGGTGGGTCCCTGCAGCTGTGTGTCCCCATGGTAAGTGCCACAGCGGCCCAGTCATCCTCTGTGTTCGTCCACAGTTACACCCAGCGTGCTCTCCGGGGAGCTGCCACTCCCCACGGTGTTGCAGCCGCCTTCCCCGCTGTCTCCAAGTGACAAGTGTGGATGACAAGCTTCCGTGTAGCTGCGATCACATAGGGGAGAGGGCGTTGCACAGGAGTGGAAGGCAGCGTTTGTGGGTTACATAATTGATCATTTCTGAGGTGACTGTGGAAACATATTCTCCAGAACCAAAATGCTGAATCCCTTGAAGTCAGACTGGACTGTTTGCCCCAAACTCCAAACTCCTGCGTTAACTTACATCATGTATCGTTGGTCGGGTCTTTTTTGTTTTGTTTTGTATAATCAGTCTATTTATTTATTTTTAATTTTTTTTTTTTTACAAATAATGTTTTTTCATTTTCTTTAACCTTCCCCCCAAGTCCTCCCAGACCTTCCCCATCTCTATGGTTAAGACGAACAAACACAAATCAGCAACAACAACAAGCCCAATAAGACAAAAGATGTACTAAAAGAAAACAAAAATTGCACGTACACACAAAAATGGAGTCTGTTTTGTCTTGTGTTGGCCAAGTCTTCCTAGGCCTGGAGCTTGCCCTGGAGCATGGTTGGTACATGCATTGACACCCATTGAAAACAACTGATCCTCCCGTTCCTACCAGGCATCAATTGCAAGTGCCTTTTTGGTTAGGGTGGGGCCTTATGTCCACTTCCCTTTCTCAGTGTGATCCTGTGCAGATCTTACGTGTGCTGTCACAAACGCTTGGTCTTTGGGCCCCATGTTTGTGTCTTCTGCCCTTGTCATACAGTCCTTTTTTCTGCTGTCTGGTCTGTTTCTGTCCAGAGCCCTTATCCCCAGGTCGGGTGCTCTGTCTTCACATCTGAGTGGTGTGGAGTGTTAGTTGGCTCAGGGCACAGTGAATTTGAAGTGAGTAAAGGGAATTTGGCTTCTGACAAATGGCAAATAATAGAAAAGGCGACACAAATCCATGCACTTGATTGCTTAAATGGGGCTAAGCAAACGGTGTAGGAGAGTTTTGCCGTTGATCCCTGGTCTCCATTTCTCTTCCCATTTGAGCTGCCCCGGTGGGGGTGAAGAACCTAACAATTTCAACAACATCAATGACCATCCTTGAGAGACCCGGCCTTCCTTGCTGGACGGGCATTGTCTTCAACAACAGCAATGGCCATCCTTGAGAGACTCGGCTTTCCTTGCTGGGCGGGTATTGTCATGCTCTGAGTTGCTTATCCCTCAGTGGAGGCTTGTACCCAAAGCCAGAGGACTTGGTCTAGCCACGCTGGGTCTCCTTCATGTGTGAGACACACCCTGGCGTCTCCTGTGGCTTACCCATGTTCCAAGGAAGCTGACGGTCAAATGCCAGGCAGACCTTAGCCCTGGGCTGGCCCCTAGTGGGAGAACAGGCTTGTAAATGAGGAGTTAGCAGCAAGTGCTCAAGAGGCTCCTCAGCCTTGGGCCTGTAAGGTAGAGGCTCTAGAGGCCCGGGCCCCTGTGACCTATCTTGTTCTGGAGCCTTCTTAGGAGGGTAGTTGAAGGGAGTCGTTCACTTATGGATTTCTGAGTTCTCAGTCAAGGAGTTTTGGCTTCCCATGAGGCCTCAAACAGCATGTGAAGGGTGCTGGACCCAACTGAACTTAACAGATAATCCATCAGTGTTCAACTAAGCAGGTATGTGCTCACACCCAAAGTGATCAGAAGAGCCCAGCCAGAGGCTGCTGGGTCAGGCCTGATTCAGAAACCTCCATGCTAGGACTTTAGTGGTACTGATTACCAATGTTCACAAAGCTCTGGGGGTGGGTTACCTGTGTTAACTTGGTCTTCCTACTGGGTTATATGCCCCTGGAGAATTGTCATGTGGAGTTGCATGTATTTAATGCGTGTGGTTCATTGTAACAGGAGGCTGGAGATGATCTGAATAAATGCCTAAGTACACAAACTTTAACAGCCCTCTGTTCCATACTGAGTGTGGAATGACAATGTGATGGGGTCCCTGCAGGTTTCCAGTTGGGGAACTGAACCAGGTGAAGGGATAAGAACCAGGTGTAGATTGGCCTCATCAGCCTGGGTCAGACTTCTGGGAGTCTAATGCTAGGAAGTTTATTCCCAGTGTATGTAAGCCTGGTATATTTCTTTTGTGTGTGTGTGTGTGTGTGTGTGTGTGTGTGTGTGTGTGTGTGTGTGTGTGGAGGGGGTGTGTGTTCTGGTGTAATACAATACCCATTGCACAAGGAAGCTTAATTACATTGAAACTGAGCTCAGGGTACATGGCATTTCTGCCAAGAAGATGGGTTCTGGAGATGTTCTACTTGGACTAGCTTAAGGGCCTAGGGAAGGGTCTGGCCTGGTCTCAGTCATACAGGTAGCAAAGGGGCCTTTCTGGCTTTAACCACCTCTGGTTCTGGTTGTAGGAGCTCCATCTGGCCCAGCCCAACAGATAATCAGATCACCGGCTTTCTCAGCTTTCAGGATGGAAGCATGGGTTTCTCATCTTTCCCATGGAAAGACAGTCCTGTGTGTTTACCGTTCCTGGTTTCTCCGGAGATCTGTGAGCCCTAGGATCTTCTTTCTATACTCTTAACAACCAAGTACATTACGGACAAAGTCCTTCTTACGTTGGCCTGGCCATTGCTGTTCTTTTTGTTGTGACCCAGTATCCAGAAAGAATCTGTTGAAGAGGGGAAGGATGTGTCTTGGCCCAGAGCTTGAGAGGGAGGAGCAGTCTGTTCTAGCGGCCCCCACGTGGCTGGCGGTGTTCAGTGGCTGCAGTAGGGAAAGCCCGTGGCCAGGGCCTATTTTCATTTTTGTGTCTGTGCTAGAACACTGACAGAAAGTAGTTAGGAGAGAACCGGTCCACTTGGCTCAGTTCCAGGGTACCGCCCACCTTAGTGGGGGAACGGTGACAGGAATTTAACATAGCTAACAGGGGCAGCGTGAACACATGCGTGACCAATGCTCAGCTCGCCTTCTCTGTTCCCTGTGTCCTCCCGGGCCCAGACACAAAGAATGGTTCTTCCCACTCTCAGACCGCTAGATCCTCACATAAATGACTGTAATTAAGATAATCCCCCGCAGCCACACCCACAGGCTAGCTTTATCTAGAAGCCGGAGGGGTCCACAGCAATCTTCAAGCCCCACCCACATGGTTGTATGTTGACTGGCGAGGCTGTATGTCCAGAAGGCTCCCCCGCTTCCAAAATAGCAGGAATTAAGTGTTCCTACACATGAACCTGTGGGACATAGTTCACATCCAAACCACAATGGTTGGTTCCGCAGCAACGCCCCAGACGGCAAACTCTCCAGTCAATGAAACTCAGAATGAACAAAGGCCCATTCCGACCAGCAAGGCAAGCCCTTAGCATTCTGCCATGCACATCAGTTGGCCAGAACCATCACAAGTCCCCTGACCTGCTCCTTCATGTTCTGACAGTGAGTCTTGGGTCCAATAGTAAGGATGATCCTCTCCATGAAGCAGTTTTATTCTATTTTTTTTTTTTTTTTTTTTTTTTTTTTTTTTTTAGCTGAAGGAATTTGCCTTTTCTAAGTTGCTCAGTTGTGAGCAATCTACTAACAGCTGTCCGCAGACCCAGCCCATGACAGCATCACCTAAGTCTGGTTTCCATTTGCTCTGTCCTGCTTGGTCCTGCCCACCCCAGGGACCCTAGTGACAGCTACCGTTGTTAGGTTGTATTGACAGGTTACATGAGGGTTTGTGTTAGTTTCTCAGCCGAGTTTCTCTGACTTTAGCAAACTATTTATGGTCATTACAAACACCTGATTCTCTTACGTTAAAGACCCCTCCGATGATCCTGGCCTCATGCGTTAAATGTCAGATACCTAAGAGGACCACTTCTTCGGCTTTACCTTTTGCCATTCACTTTTCTCTGCTGTTTGTACGGCTTCTACTGAGTCCCTCTCACCACAGGACATTAGCATGCACTGCACCCATTGCCTAGAAAGCTCCCACTTGGCCCTCAGACCCTCTCATGCCCAGGAGGTAGTGCTACACACCTGCCTGAAGATTCTTTGTCCTCGGGGGGCTCATGTTCATGTCGAATGCCTGTCATACTTCTGCTGTATCCACCCTGCAGTTTTAAAAACTAACCCCTGTGTGTGCAAGGTGGGCAAGGACACCAAGAGACAGAAAGACAGACAGGGATAATAGAGGTAGGACAGAGGCAGTAAGCAGACATTATTAGCATGGCAGTTACTTTCCCCGTTAGGCTAAGATGCTGGTACCATGTACTGCCTGAGACTGAGCATGCTACCAACCAGTATTATGCTTGTGGAATGAGTATTTAAACTAAGAACAAAATTGGAAGTTACTGGAAACTGAAAAATGAAAACCAGAGCCATGGTTCCAAGTATTAAGTAACAATGAGGCAGTTTCTAACTTTAGGTCTGACAAAGAATCTGTTCATAACTTTTGTAGATTTCATTATACTTCAGTAAGAAAAATACAGATACATACACGTGCCCCCCCTCTTCCTCTCCCCCACCCCAAGTGAGCAAAGAAGGTTTATAGAAGCTAGAGTGGATTTTTTGTAAGGAACAGTGAACACATATGGTCGTTTCTGGTGGTTATCTCATTCAGCTTTTTAGTATTCTGACATATCATTATATAAGCACACAACACACACACACACACACACACACATATATGTACACACACACACATACATACATACATATATATATAGCCACTGAAAACTTACAGGGATATATATATATATACTACACTGAAAACAACTTGACTGTCTACTCATCAGTAAGGTTCACAGAATGACTCTTTAAGAAATGTGAATTTTTTTGTGCAAACACAAACTTTACTGTGTCAGAATGTGGGGCCAGCATTGTGTTGTCACATTAAGGTATTTGCCTGAAAACCTGAGTTGAACCCTGAGACCCATCTGAAGATTGTAGACAGTGGCCTCTAGAGTTATCCTAACCTCAACATGTGCACATTACCCCCCCACACACACACCACGAACACACAATAATTAAGAAGTAATTTGCCAATGTTAGAAAGTAGTTGATTCTGCTAAGACTTACAGGATTGACATCAATGTTTATGAGTAAGTTCTTTTTTACTCAAATATGTCTCCCCAAAGTCAAGGGAAAGAAAAATTTTTCAATCCACCCAACATGAATGATTTTTCTCTTTATGTTTAAAAATAATATGGCATGCCTTTGGCCCTCTTAAAATTATTCATCTTTTAATGGGAACATTTTTAGAATTCTGATTATATGTAACTTTAGAAATTTCTTGCATCATTTTTTTTTTTTAACTAAAAATACTTCATCGGGAGAGTGTTTGGCCAGCATGCTTGCATTATTTCTCAGTTCCAAGGAATTCCACAATTCCATGTGGGACCCACCTACCCTTGCCTAGAAGACGTTGTATACAGTTCTGTCGCCTCGAAGGACGACTCTAACAAGAGTTTCCTCGTCTGCTAATGGCAGTGTCCTTTCCAAGGGTGACTATGTCATAGGAACATTGTCATTGAGAACTTAGATAACACAAATATGAAAGAGGGCCATGTGGACCCCCCCCCCCAAGATTCACATCCAGAGACACAAAGCCAACACACTGGAAAGATACACCTGGGCACTGGGAACTGGGAGCAGTGTCTGATTAAAGAATTTGCAGGCGGTTAGGTGAACCTTTCACAGGTGCTAAAAGCATGCATGTGGGGGGGGGCTCCGATCCCCCAGGAGACCAGGCTGCCCCACTTTTCCACAAGCTGTAAGTGCCAAGGTTATTACATGATCTTCCATGAAGCTTCGGAGGACAGACAGGCCATTGTCCTCAGTCATTAAGGGTGATGGAGAATGCTGTTGTGTGGACTCAGGTCCTGTTCTGTAAGCAACTACTTTCTTGCCTTTCCTCAATTGGTAGGTCCCTCCATTTAATTTGTGATAACTTGGGGTATTTTTCAGTGACATGCCATCTAACTCTTCTGGTTCTTGTGATTGCAAAAGCATACCTGTTCTCTTTCATACTTGGCTAACATGATAGGTGATGTTACAACTCAAAATGCTACATTATTTTTCTCTGAGATTAAAGCCCCAAGTATTCTGTTTTTTAAGATTTATGTATTTATTTTGTGTGCATAGGTGTTTTGCCTGCATGTACATCTGTGTGAGGGTATGGGATGCTCTATTACTGGAGTTACAGACAGTTGTGAGCTGCCATGTGGGTGCTGAGAATTGAACCTGGGTCCTCTGGAAGAGCAGTGATCTTAACCACTGAGCCATCTCTCTAGTCCCATTTATAATTTTAAGAGTCAGATCCCAGGCTACTAGCTATTCAGCTGTGGAGGACAGGCTTCTTCCCCTGCTGCCACTGCTGGTAATATTTCTGAACCCTCTATACCTGGTGTTGTAGGCATGCAGCTTTATTCCTTCCCTACAATGTGTTTTTCTGTGATTCTGAAAAACACATACCCTTTCTTCAGCGATGTTCTTTTTGATCATTGACTGTCTTGTCCATTCCTTAATCTTTTTATGTTGTGCGCTCATGGCTTATTCTGGAAAACAGTTGTGCTTTCCAAATGCACACATACCCATTCATTTTAATCTTTTTTTTCTACCCAATAATAACAATAACTTTAAATTCCTGTGTACTTTTGTCCCTCTGTTATTCTTTTTTATAAGCTCGTTTTGTGGGCACCACACATTCTACATTGTAAATACAGGTGAATTTATATAAAATATTCTGCATATTTCTCCCTTTAGATTAATAAACTCTAGGAGGCATAGCTCACGAATCCCATGGTCTATGGCTACCTGTTCTATTTTAGGAAAAGGCAATGGAAAAAGCATCTCAAAATTCAGGTACAAATGTGTGACTAATTTTGACCTAGCACTGAAAGTAGTTGTTGCTGAACCTGGTTGTCACTGGATGGAGAGAGACAAACGCATGGTGAATTCAGCCATGTGTAGGATCAAAGATGGTTCAGTCCATGGTCTCAGGAAAGTAACGTGGTAGTTGCCACAGAAGGAGGGCAGGTCGGGGGGGATGGACTTTGGGCAAATGATAAGACATTTCTACTGGGGATAATAATTGCTGGTGAAGTCCTGCTCTGTGTATTGACTGTGCGTTTCCAACAGCCGCAGAAACACTAACTGCCCACAGCACAGTCCGCTGATAAACACCTGAGGTGATTCCATGTCTGTCCCAGAGCACCAGGGCCTGTCCCTCCTTGTACATAAGTAAAAATAAAGTTCTCCTTTGGAAATAAAACATTTTAAGATCAAAGAGTAAAATTAGCTCGTGAGTTGGCAGTGTTACCTTGGGAGTCTGCTAATGTCCAACGAGGGGCACTCAAGTCCCCTTGCTAGCTTTCTTACCTGCTAGTTGACTTAAATATTTTTGTTAGCACAAGCAACTTCTGGAGTAAAGAACTTAGTTTGTTTAAGCATGGGGATCAAAATGAGACTTGGAGCGCCTGCTTCTCTATGCAGTCTTCTGTGAATACCCCTTTTTTCTGTGTTACTCCTTATTCCCACGCTCCGTGGTACCTGCTGTCCCCTAGCTACATCTAGGAGTCCTGCACGCTCATGCTCTAGCTTCTCAGGTCCCTGCTCGTCCTTCTGCTCCATCTCCTGGCAACTCAGGAAACCCCTGTTAACTGCTGGCCTCTTTCATTGATTCTTTGGTGTCTGTGTTCAGAGCTTAAAGACCGACTCATTTCAGGGCAGGTTATTGAGGACAAAAATCCAGAGGAATGATTGCCTTTAAGTCAGTAGCATGTCAAATAGGTGTTCAGTTGTCCCTCCAGATCTGTGGACTCTATGTCCCAGGAATGAACCATTTGAAGGTCACAAATCTTTAGGAAAGAAATTACATATGCAACACATGTGCAGAATTTCCTTGTGGTTATTTCATAAGTAATAAAGCCTAACAATGATTTTATAGCATTTACCTTACTGTTTATGACATTTAGGGGTGTTTTTATATATTAGGGGAAATAATGTGTGCTTTGTCTATACATACTACTACCCCATTGTATTTAAGGGACATGAACCTCCATTGATTTTGCAGCCTTGGAATTAGATTTTGGAACCAACCCCTCAGAGAAGCTGGCACTTACTATGTAGTACAAGCTGGCCTTGAACTCATGATGAAACTTTTGTCTTAGCCTCCATAGTATTGGAATTATAAGCATAGACCATTGCCATGCCTGGCTTCATTAATAGTTCATTTGTACACTCAAAACATGTGCTTGTCGAGTCCACCACGTTTCAATTAATTTCCAAGTGCAGGCTTGAGTGGATTTTTGCAGACAGACAGTTTGGAACTTTGCTGTCTAGCCAGATCAAGATAAGATGCCAAGGCCATACTGTTTTATTGAGGATTGTAAAGGAGACATGAGCAGGATTTGATCCCAAAGAGATGAAGGTCTTGACTATGTTCCAAATATGGCTGTAGCCCTCACACACCTCTCTCTATATACCCCCGACTTCGAAAATAGCCCTTGTCCTGCCCTAAGGCTCAGATCAACACCCTGTGCAGGTATATGCTTCTTTGCTTCCTTGATCCTGGACATTCCTTTGATACAGTCTTTGATTGTGCCATTGAAACAGATTCATAAGCCAACGTGACTTTCCCACAACAGGGGACTGACTTTGCATCCATAGTAATCGCTTGTATTAATCTCACTTGGCACACATTCTTTCCTACCTTCATTTTCCATTTTTATTCCTTTTTTCTTCTTCCTCCCCCTACTTTTCCCAGGGTCATATTTTCTTGATGTTGCCCTCTGTGATTTAAGAGCTATATATCCGATTTTGATTCCATGAGTGGTTACTTTTGGGTTTATGTAGTTATGTATCTAAGATAACATCTTCTTCCCTAATAAAAATGTAGAAGGAATCATCAGCTATTGGGTTGTTTTGAGAGGGTTTTTTTTGACATTTTTTTTATTGTATCTTGACCTACTTAAAAATCATTATCAGTATAGAGGCAGTTTCCATAATCATTTATAATTTCCTAATTATTAGCAACATATTAAACTACTTCATGAGAGAAAGAAGTTTAGCCCTCTCTCTGATACTGGAACACAAAATGGCAACTGAATTTACAACATAACTCCCACTATCAACTTAGCATTTTTCACCTAAAGATTAACAATAATTAGGTTAATCTACAAAGCTGGGGTCTCTTGAAGGAGTATTTATCCCGGTCCTTAACTCTTTGGGATTATAATTTAGTATTAAAAGGAATATTCTGGGTGATTTTTAAGAATGTTTATGCAGGGCAATAGGTTCATCAGATATTACCAGTGTTTGCAAGAACACCCTAAAACAAAGATCAAGCTGGAATTTGAGTTAATTTTCTATCAAGTAAGGACTCTTTAAAGGCAAATAGTTGTATTAAAGACGCAGGTAAATAATTGTATTTTGGCAAAAGTTTGCAATAATAATCAGGTAGTTTGCTCCTCACAGGTCTGAAGTGTGTCTTACCCGTTCTACCGGTTTCTTTAACACTGATTTGTGCTGGGCTCTGGCCATCCTGACCAAGAGCGAATGGGTCAGATGGTTTCCTTGTACGCACATTGTTTGTGGGTGTCTGAGTATCTCTTCAGCCACAGGAGATGCGTGGAGGTGGAGAAACCCAGCTATGCCTTTGCTCTTTGTGGGCAATAAAAATCACCCGCTTTCCCACAGATGTCAAATCTGGCAGATTTCCATAGAAAATTCGGATTGAATGTCAACTACCCAAATTATTTTAGTGTCTGCTGAAGTGTGCACTTGGCAGGGATTTCAGCAGGGAAATGGGAAATGGGTTTGAAAACATTAATAATATCTGAATACAACTCCTTAAGCTGATTGTTCCCTGGAAGGGCTGAGGCTCACATTGTCCCCGCACACTGGAGCCCTCCAAGGATCCCAGGTGGGCACATTGTCATTGTTTCAAATATGGAAGTGGGAGAGCGAGCGGCATGGGGGTGGGGGGGGCAGGCGGGATTTGCATTTGGCTTCGGTAATTCAGTTTGGCTTGCAACGAAACAGCACCACCGCGATGGCACAGATGCCACAGAGGCCACAGAGGCAGCGAAACTGGCTTGGCTGAAATTGATTTGGAGAGATGGATTTGGTCAGCCTCGCGCTACAGTTTGGTGAGGAGACCCAAGCTCTTGCCGTGGCGTTGACCTTCGGGCTTTGTGTCTTCCTACTGCCTTTCCTCCTCAGCCCATCTGCAGCATCTTCCTCCCAGCCTCTGACTTAGCTCCCTGTGTGATGATGAGGTAGTCTTAGATGGGTTTCTATGGCTGTTATAAAGCGCCAAACCCAAAGCAAACTGACGGGGAGCAGGGTGGGAGGGGTGTGCAGGGGGGCGGGGGTGTTTATTTAGCTTATAGGTTACTGTCCATCATGAGGAGGAGCCAGAGCAGGGAGCTGGAGGAGGGAACTGAAGCCCAGGCAAGGTGGAACGCCCCTTTTTGGCTTGCTCCTCTTGGCTCACTCAGCTTCTTGCTTTTATACACAATCTAGGCCCACATGCCCAGGGGTGATGCCACCCACAGCGGATAGGTCCTCCCACATCTATCGTTAATCAAGAAAATATCCCTATAGATATGTCTTCAGGCCAGTCTGATGGAGGCATTTCCCTATAGACATGCCTTCAGGCCAGTCTGATGGAGGCATTTCCCTATAGACATGCCTTCAGGCCAGTCTGATGGAGGCATTTCCCTATAGACATGCCTTCAGGCCAGTCTGATTGAGGCATTTCCCTATAGACATGCCTTCAGGCCAGTCTGATGGAGGCATTTTGTCAGTCTGATGGAGGCATTTTGTTAATTGAGCTTTCCTCTTCCCAGATGGTTCCAGCCTCTGTTAAATTGAAAACAAAAAGCAACAAAGCCCAACTAGCCAGCATAGGATGGCATTGTGAGAACTTAATCCTAGGAGAAAACAAAAAACAAAAACAAAAAAAACAAAAACAAAAACAAAAAAACCCAAAACAAAACCTTCTTTGTTCCAGGAAGTGATTCAAACTACACGATAGCAATAGAAGATGACTCTGAACAGTTTATGCCCTCAAGGGTCAGCTTAATCATCATACACTAGAAATTTCCGTTGCAATGAATCATTTACTCATCTTCCCTTTTCCAAAGGTAAAGCCATTGTGAAGTGTATCCATTCACTGAAAAGTTTGTTGAGCACCTGCCTTATCATTTGATGTGATTGGCACGATGCTACTAAAGCTAGGCTGGTGGACCTGAGTTCTGTAAGAACACAGACTGAGCAAGCCAGCAAGCGGCTCCCATCCATGGCCTCTGCGCCAGCTCCTGCCTTCAGGCTCCTGCCCCGTTTGAGTCCTTGTCCTGACGTGCTTCAAGGATGGACTACAGCGTGGAGTGCGAGCCATGAGGGAGATAGCAACATCCTTGCATGATGAAATCTGTCATAAAATCCGTATAGCAAGGCTGAGGACAGATTCCCTGCTCCCACGGGTTGGTGGAGTGCTTATCTGTGACATTAGAGAACTCTCTGTTCCAATTATGGATTTATTTTGAGTTTTAACACCCAAGGCAGTTGCGAATATCTTATTTTGCAACTTATCAGCTCCAGTGTTGTCTCAGGGATGTGGATACACTTCGTGCAAGAGTTGTTACCCTTTATAAACTGAAGTTTGCTGTGTATCCAGCCTATCATCATCTTGGCTTTCCTGTTGTTTCTTCTAAATGGTAAGAATGTTCCCTGTGCAGTGTACTTACTCAGTTGAGATGACTCTGGAATGTAATGTATGGAGGAAAATATTAATTTTGTTTAACATGTTTTTAGCACTTAAGTCTGGCATAAGCTACAAAAACCATATACTTATTTGTTTCTCCGCCCCCCCACCACTCTTTCTTCACTGCCTATTTGATTCCCTTTATCTTGGTGCTGGGAATTAAACGTAGGGCCCACTCAGGCTAAGCGTATACCCTTCCCTGGTCTGTGAATTGGGTATTTGATGCTAGGAGCCAGCTGAGAAGTTGTACTTCTCAGTAAATTCAAAACTTGGTGTTGATGACGTAGTCCTTACCATTCCTTTAAAGGGCGTGGAGCACTTCATGTGTGGTAGGTGTTGTCTGTATGGAGTAACTCATTAGACCATTTAATAACAGAAATACTCTTCCCTCTTACAGAAAAATTACCCTCATCACCTTGCAGTCAGCATTAAAAAACAGAATCTTCTGAGCTTGTCTAAAGGAAGTAGGACTAGCTCTCTCTTAGCTTTTTATTTATTTTTTTGCCTTTCCTTCCATCTGAAATATAAATAAATATAACTGTCAGTTTCACTGCCATCAGGGGAAAAAGATTGTGGCCAGCACGGCAGGCAGAAAGTCTCCACATCAGGTTTTCTCCGCACCTTAGACCATACCTGGCCATGGGACTTTTGTGTCCCCCTTTTCCTGTTTCAAAGAGCACCAGAATCTCCCGACATTTGAAACTGTAATAAACCACACCCCAAACTTGCCTACAACTCCCAGGGATGTTTCTCCTTTCCTTATAAATATTTAAATCATAGCAGTGATTTTTTTTTAATTATTTGGAACTTTTCCTCAATACCTTAACATTTAAAACGTGTTATAACATAAAACGGTTCGTGTAAATTTATTATGAAAAATTACTTCATTATTTTATGTTTGACCTTAAAAGAAATGGCACTTGGTTAACAAGGAAAAAGACCGAGTCTACCTGTAAGAAGATTCCTATCGTTTGCATCAGGAACTTTGAAGTATACTTGTCCATCTTATAGTATATTTCCTTACCCCTCACTTCCCTCTGACAGCCTCTCCAAAACTGAAGAGAAATGAAGTCATCGATTTGGATACAGTTTTGGACAGAATGGTCTATTTAGGTTAGGGCTTCTCAACCTTCCTAACGCTGCAACCCTTTAATACAGTTCTTCATGTTGTGGTGACCCTAATCATAAAAGATTTTTCATTGCCACTTCATGACTGTAGTCTTTTCTTTGTTTTTTTTTTTTAACTATTATGAACTGTAAAGTAAATTGTTTTTGGAGGTAGAAGTTTGTCAAAGGGGTTGTGGCTCATAGGTTCAGAACTGCTGATATATATATATATGTGTGTGTGTGTGTGTGTGTGTGTGTGTGTGTGTGTGTGTATGTGTATGTGTATGTATATGTATATGTATATGTCATAAAATATAATGCAGGGTAAGCTGGAGCAATTTGGGGGTTTAAAAACTAGATTAAGCCTGACTCCATGGTGAGGTTGTAAATGTACATTTCTAAGTATTTCTCTAAGTGGCTCTGAGGAATTTGATCTGGGGACCACACCAGGGAAGGGCCACCTTATAAAATGAATAAAGTTGACAAAGTAAGACTAACACAGTGCCTGGTAACACAGCTGTGACACTCGGGTTTTCTCTGAATGTCCCTGAGAGCATGGTGTTTAACTTTTCAGACTCGTTGATGTTCATAATGACTAGAAGAGACAGCAGATACGGTTGGATACAAAGTCCAGTGTTCCCTAAGCCCGCAGCCCGTGTTCCTCCCCGGCCTTCTGTGTGCCTGTGCTTAGTCTTTTACACTAGAGAAAAGCTGCAGTCTGCATTGCCTGAAGGACACTAATGGGTTTCTTTTTGTGGGTAGCAGTCTCCCACTCACTTATGAGCTGTTATCAAAGCCGTAACCCAGAGAGTGCAGGATGATCTCTGAGAAACATCAAATCGGCTCACTGACCAGCATGGCAGACTTGGGTTGTATCATAAATAATAAAAACCCAGAGACAGATATTAGCATTCAAGCTGAAGATCAGACAAGCAAAGCAGCCAGCCACTAAAGATTTCTTACCTCTACCAAGACTCAGACCGAAAGGGGCCATCCTGACCTCAGCGTGACTGCAGACTGCCTGAATCTGGTCTTCTCCACCTTACTCTCCTCTCTAGTGCTGGGATTAAAGCCCTGTACCACCTCTCTGGCCCCTGTGGCTAACTAGTGTGGCTGCTGGGATTAAAGGTGTGTGCTACCACTGTCCGGCCTCTATGGTCCTGGCTAGCTTTGCACTCTGCTCTTCAGGAAAGCTTTGTTTGTTAGATCATTAAAAAAAAATATCACCACATTGGGTATTCTGCAAGAAGGAAAATGCAGGCCAGCCTTACGGCTGAGTCTGCTGGAATGTGTACAGGGCTCTCTCACTTGTACGTTCAGTGTAGGGGACACTCATGGGCACACACCGCCTAAGAGCATCAGGGACACTCTCACATCCACACACCCTCACACAGAGGTCCTTTTTCTTAATTGCTAGTACTGTCGTCACCAACCGCATCATAATATCTCCCATTACTTTATCACAGTTCACAGGAGTGCTTAGCAGAAACTTACAGAGCCTCGGTGGTTCTCCTTGACTGCCCCCACCTGGTGGGAGGTGTTCATTTCAGCTTCTCTAGGCTTACACCTAGTTCACCACCAGCATACTGCAGGTTTCTCCCTTTTGTGGTTGTTGTTTTCATTTTGTGAACGGTATTCCCAACATTCCGTAATCAAGCAAGTCACTGATGAACGGCCTTTGTGTGATGGGTTAGATCTCACTGCCCTTACGGGACAGATGGGGATCCAGCAGCCCCAAATTCTGTACTTCCTGTTGTTTGCTGGGAAGGGAGTCTGTGAGCCCAGAATGCCTTGAGACGGGTTGCTTTTCCAGTGACTGTAGTGGGGAGAGGAATCAAAAGCCCCACCTCACTGTCTTTGAAGGGCCCCACTTTTTAGCCATTTTTCAACATATGATTTCACACTTACAGTTTGGATGAGAGATTTCAGCGCAATAGGGCCAACCCTGAGGCCCTCTGATATCTGTTATCACACCAGAACTTTCTCCCTCTGCTTTCTGTTTTAATGCAGATGGGCAGAAGTGCGATGCCCTGTGCAGCGTGATGTAGCGATAGCCACTCAGAGCAATTCCCAGAAACGCTTCCAGAGATTGTTCCAATTCTCCATCCACCCTTATTTACATTTTTCTCATAGTCCTGAGAGATGGCTCAAATAATCCTTTAAACATCTGGAATCCACCGGAACAACTAAAATAGTCTCTAGAGGGATGTGAATAGGGACGGGGCCACGATTTACTTGGCCACCAAGTAAAAATACATGCGCTTTTATTTTCCAGATTTATGCTTCATATTCTGTGGCTTTTATATGATAAGCCTTTCAACACTTGCAAGATGCACAATTTGTAACATTCAGCATTTGGAAAGATATCAATGCTATTTTCAACGTGTCCTTTAAATTGCAATTATTTAGTGATTAATCTTGAAATTTCACGGAAGTGTCATTAGTAAGGGTTCCATATATATATATATATATATATATATATATGCGATTTATGTATATATAGTATTATATATTATACTATACATTATGATACATAGCGTATAAGAGGGATAACATTTTAAATATATGAGATTTTTCTTAATGAAAAAATTATGAATTGACAAAGATTGGCTATTGAATAGCAAAACTAAACTTTTACGCTTTCTGTTTTGTTTTTATCTTTGAGGAAGGATTTGGCCATGTAGCTCAGGGCAGCCTGGGCCTTGCTGTGTGTTCATAGCTGGCATCAAGGTTGAGATCTCCCTACTTCAGCCTCCTCAGAGCAGGCAGGGCTTACCGACATGTACCACCACCACACCCTGTGCCTTTGGGCGTTTCTAACTCATGGATGAACCGGAGATTCGTAGATGTCTGATAGTTTTGATTCCAACATTAGCCCTGGCTGATACCTAGCACCACAAGACCTGTCGGAGGAGAGTGTGGGGGAAAAGGGATGCAAAGGCTTCCTAACAGGCCAGGAGAAGCTTCCCTCCCGTGGGTGGAATTCAAAGCTGAGAACAAAGACTTTGTGTGTGTGATAGCATATGTGCTTGGTCACAACCTTCTGTTAATATATTTTAACAAAATAGTTAATCTATTTTGTTTCACAGTGGCTCTATTCAAGTACCTTCCTATATGCTCAGATTGTGTAAACCTGTGTACATCTGATGGGACTGTACAGATGCAAAGAAGTCAAGAACACTGTTTGAGACCCTTTTGAAGGATCTAAACGGAAATGTGAGAGAAGTGTGGTGGGGTCCAGAGAGAGATGGCTGCTTCCAAGGAGAACCCAGGTTCAGTTCCCAGCACCCAGTCTGTAACTCCAGCTCCAGAGGTGCTGTGGCCCTCTTCTGGTCTCCTTGGGAACTGCACGCATATGGTGTACATATACTGAAGCTCACACACATACATATCAAATAAAATAATAAAATAAACCTTTCAAAAAGATAAGGAAAAGACAATTGGCAGACAAATGCAACAAATTTTATATGAGGTAATCATTATGGGGTGTGACTTTCAGAGTTTAAGACAAAGTTGTTGGAAATACATGATATAAAGAAAAAAAGAAAGCTAAAACTCATGTTAAGTAGTTGGTGACAGCTGGGAAACGTTTTTGAACATTCTTTAATGATTGTATGAAGATCAAGTAGGGAAAAAATTAGTATCTAATAATGAACTCATTTTCCCCCTTTGGCACTTGGGTGGGGCTCATGAGATTTCCACTCCTATATTTTGTGTCCTTGCAAACTCATTCAGAGTTTGGCGAATACAAAAGGCATTGAGGCCACGCAGTGAAGGGAAACCCAGGCCTTTCCTGTGTAATCTAGAGGTCTCACAGAAATGCAAGCAAAAAGAAAGTGGACCAATAATTTAAGCAATGACTTAGCCAGTGCAGCACCCTGAATTACCACACAGACAGCGTTCCAAGTTTTGCCCATGGTGGGGCCCGGTCATGGATCCCATCAGAGAAACAGAGTTTTAGGTGGATTGACTTCTGTTTAGAGAAGGATCATGATGTAATCTGAAGGGATAAAAAAAGGGAATGTAGTCAAAATCTCCATTATAAGGGGCCTAGAACACTGGGGGTTGGTTGCATTTCTACTCTTGATGTAAAGCCTATGCTCTGGGTTACATTCGGGGGGGGGGGCCCACCAGCACTTGTCTACACACCTAACAAAAGCAACTTAAAGGGATAGGGGCTGTTCTGGCTTACAGTTTGAGGTTAGGGAAGCCATGGCAGCCAGAGGCTGTGTGCCAGCAGGGCCCTGTGGCAGTGGCTTACATCACTGTAGCAGTAGAGAGGAGACAGTAAGCAGGGCAGGGTCCAAACATGGCTTAGAGTCTCAGGGCTCCAGTGGGCTCGTTACAAGGGCTTGGTGAATCAGGAGGAAGTTCCTAAGCATAAGTTGAAAGGAAAGGGAAAACGGAGCCTGGAGAAGCAGGCAGGGCCATGAGACCCAGGGAGAGATGCAGAGAGCAGAAAGCATGGCTGGCCACAGTCCTGGGGGAGAAGACGGGCCGATGGCGAGGGGATGCTGGTTCCGGAAAAGAGCATGTGAGCTGCCTTCTGAAGAGGAGGACCCCAGCTAAAGGAGGGAAGAATAAGAAAGGCTAGTCTACAGAACACAACACAGAGAGGGATTGGTGGCGTAGAGTCCCCAGCACCCACTGAATAACTGGGGTAAAGGGGAGTATCGAACCGGACTCCTTCGTGATCTCAGAGGTTTTGGTCCATGCCATGCTTGGCCAGTACTTCATGTCTGAGGTGGAGAGGGTGGTGGAGGATGCTGCTTCTTCACAGTGGACCCGGAACAAATCAAAGGGAGATGACGATGGGGCCAGGAAGTCTCATTACCCTAGACATTGCTCACGGCCCTTGAACTACTTCCCGCCTTCCCCCCTTCCCGCCTTCCCGCCTTCTGACACCTCCAGCAGCCGCAGACCAGCTTTTCGACACAAAGGCGTCTTCTCTTCACCGTGAGGATGGGCTGAGAAGATATCACCAAAGGTTCAATAATAAAAACACTGGCCATTTGATGGTAAAGCTTCCTGCGGACACAGCTAAGTGAGATTTCCGATGTCCGGTACATGCCCTGGACTGTCAAGCCATCAGTGTCACAGCGAGCCCATCAGCTACCGGCCACCACTGTCATTTTGCAGAAGAGGTGGCTGGGATGTTAAAGAGGACAAGGCATGGGTGGCAGCTGGGATTTAACTTCTGGCCATGGGAGCTCAAACTATGAAGGTTTCCAAAGTATTCCTAAAATTTGCAATTGCAAAGCACACGTCAGGGAAGTAGCTTATCTATATCAACTGAAAATTTTGGTGAAGAAAGAAAGGGGTTAAAAAAAAAAACAAAGAGGGTGTTAAGAGTGTTGCTGAGTGATGAATCATGACACACAGGAGAATAAAGCCCAGAGATGGCCCATGAACGGGGGTGGGAGGTGGGGGGAAGACACTTCCCTTCTCAGAGGAGAGGAGGTTGTTGGGCAAGCCACAGCTATTTTGGAGGTGTTGGAAGTTTTGGAAGGTAGGTTCTAGCTGGAAGAGGCAGATGGAGGCTGGGATAAGGGCAATGCCTTTCAAGATTAGATTTTCCCTGGCTCCGTCCTCTGCCCATTTGCTCTGTGAGGGGTTCAGCCTGCTCCACCACGTGCTCCCAATACGACACGTTGCCCATCTCAAGGAGGTGCTCGCGTCAAGAAGGGTGCTGTTGCTATTGGACCGAAGTTAAAGATACAGAGAGTGAGGCAGCCAAGGAATGCAACACATCTGTACAATTACACAGTAAAAGTTACCTTAGTGATTGTTAGAATGTGTGTACACACACACACACACACACACACACACACACACACACACACACACACCACAGTCCTGTAAGCAAGTGTTAGAAGAGGCAAACAGTGGGCATTCCAGAGGATCAGGAATCGGGGAAGGGACCAGTGGTCACCAAGGACATTTCCCCATTGTTCTGGTAGCATTTATTGGCCAGGGTTTAGAAAATGCCTCTGATTGCTTTAGTATTGATTGGGCAGAAAAGTCTTGGTCAGAGTCCAGATTCTCTGCTCTCTTATGATCTGAATTGTATATCTGTAAAATACTGCTCCAGAGAGCAGACTGCTCTGTCTGTGAAAAGCCTGTTTCTGTGGCCTGTTAAGATGGGAGTCTGCCTGGCCATGGTTCGTAATCAGCACAGATGGTTGGGCACAACTGTAGATCGTTGTCCCGAGGTGAAACAGAAGACCCCGGCCTTCTCTCCACAGCTCTTGTTAACCACTATTGTTCCTTGCTATGGAGACAACTAGATCCCTCCTGGGTATTCGAACCCTCGGCCTGCTCCCACCTCCTGGGAAGAGAGGACTGTGAGATTCGGACCCCTGGTCCAAAGGTCGCTGTCCTTTAAAAAACCCACACTCAGAAAAAGCTTTGCCAAATCTAATTCTCATTCTGCTTGTGGTTACTGTCTCTCAGGCCCCCACCAGCCTCTTGTTTGTATGCCGTAAGAGTTGCTACTAGTGGGAACCCTATTTTGCCTTAAGGAAAAAAAAATATAAGACTATCTTACCTAATAAGGGATGCTTCTTAACACGAGCTTCTATTTTTAACTTCAGACTTTAACAATTTCTCTCTAAATACATTTGGAGATGACATGTGGCATGCAAATATAACTAGCAGAGCCCCGAGTCACACTCCCTTCATGCTCTGAGAGGAGGGGCTCTGGGGACTGGTGAGCCTCTTCATACTGGTAAACATGGCCACTTCCCTCTTATCGCGGCCAAGGTAAAGCGTTCCTGTGGCTTGTAATGGGTGGATTAAAGGGTTAAAGGGATGCTGAAGATAGTGGGTAGGGCTGGCATGTCCCACAGAGGCCTGATGGCCTGGGTCACAAGGGTGGACAGAGAATGGGCTCTCAGAGTTGCTTTCTGACCTCCATACTCTTGCTGTTGCACACATGTACACGCACATACACACACACACACACACACACAGAGAGAGAGAGAGAGAGAGAGAGAGAGAGAGAGCCCAAGCAAAGTGCTTGCCTTACGAGAGCGAGCGAGGACCTGAGCTTCCATCCCCGGGCCCATCGACAAAAGCTGACCATGTGATACGAGCTTGTGGTCCTGGCACTGGGGAAGCCGAGACAGGAGGATTCCCGGGACTTACCAGCAACCAGCTTAGCCTACTTGGTATTTTCCAGGTTTGTGGGAGACCTGTCTCAAAAACAAGCGGAACACATGGTAGCTGAGGAAGGCTACTCGCGGCAGGTTGACCTACTCTGTGTAGACTGACCTTGGATGTGTATCACCGCTGTTCCCTCTCACCCAATGGCAGGAAGAGAGGAAGGATCCAAGGGAGCACATGAGTCCCATCGTTCAGGTTTCAGAAACGCAGCAGAGGTGCGGGTCCTTGTGAGCTTTTGTCATAGGCCTGAAGTACGCCTGGGTGCCTGGTAGGCCTTCCACATCCTCCCTCAACCCCAGACCACTGCCCACGCGGAAACAGCAAAAGCAAAAGCCACTTAAAAATCACCTTGAAAGATTGCCATTTTTCCCATGCATCACAGCCGTGCTGATCGTTGTTCTGAAACCAACAAGCAAGAGAAGGCATGACAGGGTGGCCATCCCTGCATGGGCGTTCCCGCAGAGCATCGCTTCACGGGGGATCTGACCTCCAGAGGCTCCCAGCAGTGTGAAGGGGAAGCAGGTGGCTGAAGGCCGCAGCTTTGAAGGAGCTTCAAAGGACAGCCACTCGGCCCCTGGTTTCTGAAGGCTGAGCTAGGAGAACAGGTATTTGGCCTTTCAAGATTCCTGTGTGGGACTTCAAGTTGCAGCTTTCATTTGAGCCCGAGGCCTTCTGAGAGAAGATCACATGCCAGAAGGGCGAGACGGGGTGGGCTTCATCTGAGGAACTGTCCTCTTTACATCTGAAACAGAGGAATAGGCGAAGTTTTCAAAATGATTTGCTGGGTGGTAACTATTCAAAAGAGGAACTCTTATTTGATCTTACCTTTTCTTTGTTTTTTTTTTTTTTTCCTCCTAACTTTTCTGGTAACGGTAGTCATAAGAAGTCCTGTGAATGAGAGGGAATGGACTGACAGTTACACATGCATTAACTAACTCATAGTTATACATGTATTAACAAACTCATAGTTACACGTGCATTAATTCATAGTTTTTACACAATGATGTAAGTCAAGATGGCATATAACCTAGCTTCTAAATATACTAAGATCATGTTGTCTTCAGATGATAGTATTTACAGAATTGAGTGTCTCCGTGTGTGTGTGTGTGTGTGTGTGTGTGTGTGTGCGCGTGTGCACGTGTGCGTGTGTGTGTTGTTTGTGTGTGTGTGTGTGTGTGTGTGTGTGTGTGTGCTAGGCACAAAGGCAGTGCCTTTTCTGCACAATATCTTACTTTAGTTAAAAGTAGTTCTGCTATTTACTAAGTGTAGTAAGATATGCCATTTGTAATATACATACATATGGAAAACATAAATGCCAGCCAGGCTGTGGCTCAGATGGTGACACTGTTGGCTTTGCACACGCAAGAGAACCACCCTGTGGATCCCCAGGATGCTCTTCTATGTGGCTGCGACATATGATCTGTCTGTAGACTCGGGGAGCAGGAGGTAGAGACAGGAGACCCCCAAAGCAGGCTGGGTAGCCAGATGAACAGGCATGGCAAGGTCCAGGCTCAAAAAGAAGATGTAGAAGGTGGACATTGCTATAGGAAGACACTCTGCACTCTTGGCCTGCACACATGCCTGCACACACGTGTACCTACCTAGCATGCAAACATGTATCATTCACACATATGCATCATACATACATATGTGCAATTAAGTACATTGCATTCTTCCTCCAATTCAGCCATTCTGTAGCTGATCCTCTCTAAGCATCTAAGATGCGTGTCTTGGTCTCGCTAACTGGAGCATGGATGGTGAGTGTAAGCCAAGAGGAAGTTTAGGAGAATCCGGGTAGGAATAAGGAAGGGACGTGCCAGCTCCAAGACAAAGAGGCATTTCACTGTGTTTGCTATTATGAAGCTCCTCAAGCTAAAGCTTTGCTCCTTCTTCAAGTGTCTCATTAGTTGGTTAATTAACCCATTAATCATTAATCAGTTCACTAATTAGTAAACATTTATTGGGTATTTATTGTGACCCAGGAACTATGGTTATTATGGAGGATGTGTTAATAAAGAAGGCAAATCCAGAGCTGATGGGGACATCCAGCCAGAGCATCCAGCAGCAAACAGTACCACAAGGTGTCGCCTGCATTTTGGATGGATCTTTTGAACTCGAATCAAAGGAATCTCACCAGGATCCAGGTCCAGTTAGGCTGACCACCAGGATTAGCCATCGCAGGAAGGAAGGATTTATTCTGGATTACAGTTTAAAAAGGAGATAGCCCATAATCAAGGGGAAAGCACTCTATGATCAGGTCTCAGAGAGAAGAAGGGAAATGGGAACCAATCAATGAAACCCAAAGAACCCTGCCTCTGGCGGCCCCTGCCTCTGGGTGGCGCCTGGCTCTGGTGAACCCCTGCCTCTGGCGGCCCCTGCCTCTGGGTGGCGCCTGGCTCTGGTGAACCCCTGTCTCTGATGGCCCCTGCCTCTGGTAGACTCCACTTCCCAATCTTTCTACCACCTTCTAAATCAGGTCCCCCAGTTGAGAACAAGTATTCAAACAGGGCAGCCTGTGGGATATTTCACATTCAAAGTACAGCAAGGTATGAAGGAAAGGAAGGAGTCACAGCTTAGGAGATAATCTGGGCCCAGTAAACAAAAGTTGACATTTCATATAAACGGAGAGGAGACAGGAGCTGATTCGAGCGTAAGGAGTAGATTGTTTTTGGCGAAATCTGTTTGTCATCCCATAAGATACTCATTTGTGCTGAGCAGGGGACAAAGATCAGAACAAATGTGAGTGTCCTCCCCAGAAGGGCGGCGTAGACAAAAAACGGAAATCGTGAGGGGTGGTGTGAGTGTGGATACCAAGACAGACCCCAGAAATGCACAAGCAAATGGCATCTACAGACACAGAGCCCAACAATGCACAGAGCAAGACCGTGAGGAACAAAGGCGTGTGTGATTAGTTCCTGCAGGAGGATTCAGCACAGGAGCCGTTTGTGATTTGTGAGGAGAGATGGAGAATTCAGGACCCTCAGGAGGAGGGGGCTGCTCGTGCACAGCTGAGAGAGGATCATCGGGAGCTCAGCGGGCCGGTGGCTTCCGATGCTGACATCCCTCATCCCGGACTCTGCAACAGGCCCGCGCCATATTGCAGACACAAAGCAGAAGGTTATTGAAGAGAGAAGCTTGCAACCGAGACCGACAAAAATAGGGAAATGCCAAAGTCAATTTTAGAAGACTGGAAACAATATGCCAAGCACAACCACTGGAAGTGTTGAAGGGAGAGGGGTGCAGATAGAATACAATCCGCCTGCAAGCCGCGTGACCTTTAAGAAAGCCTCTCCAGTCCTTGAAAGGACGAATCACCAGCGTGGGAGAAGACACGCTGAAACAGGGTTTGGGGCGCTCCGTATCCAACAGTAGCTGTACTGCCCATTTGACGATAACTAACGTACTTACCCGTTATATAAGTCAAATATCTCTTACATCCCAAGAAATGTTGTGTAGTCGTTTTTCTGATTTTATAGCAAACAATAAGCATTTGTGCGTTGGGTACATTTACTAAGCAGGTGCTCTGCACCAGGCATTCTCACAGGTACCGGGAGGAGATGGGGCGAGGGCAGTGCAGCCCACGTCTGGCTTGTGCCCGTGTCTGGCTCTTAGGAGTGAGTAAGCAGGGGAATCAGTAAATACTGGCAAGTGGATAAGATTAAGGGTCATGAGTGGAGAAGTGGCAGGTTTCTAGTTGGAATGCCATTTGGGGAAAGTTCTTTTATGAAGGAACGTTTGTGGGTTCTGTAGCCAAGTGGGTTTCAGGGTGACATGGATGTCCACTTGCCTTTGGGGGGGGGGTCTGTAGTAGAATTTGTGAGCAGAGTACCGAATCCACCAGGTCCTGGCAGGCCAAGGAGATCACTTTGCCTGTGACATAATCTTGGGGACGCTGGAGTATTTTGAAGAGGAGGAAACTTGAACCTAAGACTGTGGCTGGAAAACACTGACAAACGACTTTCACTTCGGTATAGACGGAGAACTTGGTAGAGACCATAGCGACCTTCTGCCCATATCATACCCATCCACTGTGGCTTCAGTGCTGTTCCCAGAGTATGCCACTAGTGTGAGTAGGAAAGGGATTTGCTATGTTCTTGATGGGGTCTGAAAAAATGTTTTTCAGTGCTGTTTAACAAAGCAAAACCCCCGTCGTGTCTCAAGTATCCATTTCTCTGTTACATTTATATAGAATTGTTTTGTTGCTAATTTTAAAGGCAGTTCTGTAAGAGTCTCGATGCTTTTGTGTGTTTGTTGCGTGTGTATGTCATGTGCCGTATGTGCACGTGCGTGTGAGCTGGTATTTGTATGTATGAGTGGGGTATGCCCGATGTGGCGGGAGAGACGTCAATCCTCATCTTCCACCCTTTTTGAGATGGACTTTTCTCCTTGTTCCTCCCTGTTTTGTAGCCTCCAGAGATTCCCCATCTCCCAATCTTGCCTCCATGGACACTGCACACATGTGGTGTACAGACACACATAGGCACAAAATAAAAACGGATCAAACTTTGAGTGTTCTTCCTTGATCGTTGTATCTGTTTAAGTCACCCGTTATACGTCTATACCTTGTACACACACATATACATCATATCACACACAGACCGCAGCTAACTAGCCATGGCTCAGTTAGTCATTTTTGTTGTACAGGGACACATGGTCACTTCATGGCTGAAGAAAGTCCTTATTATGGAACTGGGAGGCTTATGAGCTGCTGAGGACTCTGTAGGGCTTTAAATCCATCAATAATTAAATAAACAAGGACATACACCATGAGCGTTTGTGCTAACAGCCAGGCCCAATGGTAATTTTAATCAATTTTTTTTCTAAAATGCTTTAAATGAGTCTTTCTGTTCTTGGATAATGTTATTTCACTCAGAAGCCTCCAGCTTTTAGCCAATCTTGGACGTTCCATTACAAAATACTATGTTCAACTCTACTCCAAAAAACACTCCTCAACCCAACATCAATTTTTCCCCAAAATCAGTTCAAACAGACTTTGCACACAATAGGGGCTCTCCAGGCATAAGATGCACACCTTTTACCCATGCAGGGATCCTGCATGCTAGGCAGGCTGGACCCAAGGCAGGCTCGAGAGGGAAAAAGGATGCTGAAGGGCAGATTAATTTTAATCCAGGTTGCATGGTGGCACAGGCATCTCTCAAGTGAAAAGCCAAGGCTCAGGGCACACTGTTTAAGTTTGATGAAAGGGACAGCTAAGCATGGACAACAGATTGTCCTGAAAAGAATGTGATACATCTGTGCTCACAGCTAGGTCCTAGGACCTCTTTGCAGGCGAGGCAGGTCTGGGAATTCCTTTACAACTGTGCTACAGAGAGGCAAGGAAGGAGGAGCCCACTTGTGACCTTGTTCCACGGCCAGTAATGTGTTCTGAGCTTTCAAATGCTCAATGAATGAGTTACGGAAAAATTACAGACGCGATAGTCAGAACTGCTATACAGATCCATATAATACAGAGGCGTGTGTCTTAGAATTTAAAGTAGCGCTGTGGTGGCCCATCACCATTGCTAACTGGATTTAGAACTGTCTGGGGGACACATCTCAGGGAAAGTCTGTTCATGCAGGGAGGGAAGATGTGTCTGAGCCTGAGCAGCACCGTGCTGTAGGCTCCAGATCCTGACTGGATAAGGAAAGGGAGGAACAAAACTAAGAATCAGCTCTCTCTCTCTGTTGGACACTGCTGTGCTCAGCTGCCTTGAGCTCCTAGGGCCACATCTTCCTGCCTTCATGAGCTGTATCCCTTCTTAAAGCACAGTGCACACAAACCCTTCTACGAGTTTCTTCTGTTTGGCATTTTGTCACAGCTATAAAAAGTAAAGAAGAAGAAAAATACATCCCCTCTGCTTAAAGCAATAGAAATGACCTTTAAGATTCTGTGAGTGGATGGGATGGGCGCTGGTCCCTTGACCTTGGAGAATTGCCTCCCTGAGCCCCTTACTGTGTAGTATTTGATGTGGTGAGTCTCTTCTGCGGTGGGGGAGGGACAGTGTGCAGAGAGGTAAGAACACTTGCTGTGAAAATCAGCTGGAAGAGTCATGATTTTGTTCGGGGTTGAGCACTGGAGCTGGGGTTGATCAGGTGTTTGGGGCCCAGTGTCCTCTGTCAATTCCTGTGAACGTGTGATAAGGAACAACCTTCCCCGATCTGGGCTCTCCTCCTATCCTTTCTTTTCTTTCTCTAATATGTATTTCTGCTTCTCTTGTTGCTTTGTAAAGATGGATTTTGTTTTTACTTATTTTTTAAAAATATTTATTCATTGTTACTTCATATACGTCGAGTGTTTTGCCTGTGTGTGCACCATGTGTACCAGCTGCCTCTAGAGACCAGAAGAGGGCAGCAGACGCCACGAAACTTGAGTTGCAAGCCACCACGTGGGTGTGGGTGCTGGGAACTGATCCTGGGTCCTCCGCAGGAGCATCAAGTGCTCTTAGGCACTGAGCCATCTTTCTATCCCTACTTTTGACGTGGTTTAAGTTGTTTGCAATTGGAGAAAAAAAGGGCAGGGATATTTTTAAATAGTTCAGAATCATGCTGTCCAGGAGAGGAACTACCATGGTTCAGTTCTCGGCTGCTCAGCACTGTGCCTCATGGTACTGGGTTCGGTCTGTGGCTCATTGGGTACTGTGCCTGCCTAGCACGCATAAAGAGCCTGCGTTTGATCCCCGGTAACCCAACACTATCAAATCCCAGAGCTGCGGAAGGGGCACGTAGGAGAGAATTGGAAGGAACCTCAAGGTCATAGGAAGGTGTGAGGCTAGCCTAGGCTACACCATGCCTCTCTCGGGCTCTAAATAAATGAATAAAAAGGTAAGTTCATTAAAGTTAATTAATTTAAAGTACAATAAAAAATTCCAAAGATATATTTGAACAGCAAATGTTCCTTTTTTTTCGTGAAAACTTAAGAGTTCATCTAGTTTTGCTAAAGTCCATTTCAAATATCCAATGTGTAATTAAGGAGAGGGAAAAGGAACTGCAATAATCACATGCTTTTTCGCACACTGCATGTCAGTGAAAAGTGCTTATAATATTTATTAACATACAGAATTAGTCTTAACCTGCTGGAAAGAAGAGAAAATGCAACACCTTTCAAAGATGCAAATTGACAATTAACAAAACAATAGAATTCTAGGCCTTCCTCTGTGAGAGGTGTAAATTGATAATCAGCCGGCTTGAAAAAGCCGGTTGTTTCTATTTAAAAGTTATCTTGAGATGAAGGCTCCCCGAGGAAAAAGGAAATAAGACTATGGCGGTTTTTGTTAAGTAGAGCACTCGTTCTCCACTGATATAGTCTTTGCATCCCTCTCTGCAGTTTACGTTTGGAAAATCACAGCCAAGAGAGAGGGGAGAATGTGTGAATTCGGCTTCTCTATATATTTAACAGCACGGCTTTTCACATTTATTGCTGATTCAATTCGCAGTTCTGACCTTTACTTTTAAGGTAGTAAATGGTACAAGAGGCAGGCACCTGAGGAATTTAGCAATACTTGTCTGTGTCTCTGTAGAGAACCCTAGTGTGTTATGCCCATGTCAGTTTCGGCCATGGCTTCGTCTACAGACTTGAGGACAATAGATTCCTGTCTCCTTCCCCGTGTGAGGGTTCTTGTCTTCTGCAATGAACTGGCAGTGGACAAGTGTCCAGGAGTGACAGGAACAGATTTGTCTAAGTCTTTGGGGGCTTCCTCGGAAGGTGTGTGCACCCCAGGACCTTGAAGGGATTCAGAACTACGTAAGCCTTTCAGAGAAGAGGAGGGAGACAGGGCAGGTTCTGAGGACACTCTGCGTCCTCAGAGACTGAGATGAGGCGACTGCACCCAGGCGAAGCTATCTGGATCCTAGGTGTTCTGTCGCCAGGCTTTTGAAAGTGCTGTAGCTCAATGTTGTCCTACATCAGGCAGGCGTGGAAGGAAGCACACAA
The DNA here is from genome assembly GCF_943737965.1 of Phodopus roborovskii. Classification (NCBI taxonomy): domain Eukaryota; kingdom Metazoa; phylum Chordata; class Mammalia; order Rodentia; family Cricetidae; genus Phodopus; species Phodopus roborovskii. The sequence goes on along the minus strand of NW_026126639.1, from coordinate 3,481,671 downwards.
GTAATCCCAGCACTTTGGAGGCTGAGGTATCAGGATGGCCAGGAGTTTGAGGCTAGCCTGGGCCAGAGAACGAGACCAAATAACAACAATAACAACAAACACAACTGTGTGATTGAAGGGTTGAAGACATATGTGTCTCTTGGTATATTCTGCTGGGCTTGGGCTGGAACAGTGGAAGGCTGAAGGACCTTGGCTCTGAGGCAACACCTTGGGACTTATTTTACTTAGTTCAAAGGGCTCAGCAAGCTCAAACATCATTCTGCAAAGGACTGTGGTCCGATCCCCATTGTCAGAAAGACTTGCAGGGAGTTCTCTACCAACCCTTGGCAATCTCTTCAAAACTTTCTCCAACCTGGAATAAGAATAGGTCCTGAGGATCGATTAAGTGAGATGTCAGAAAGGTAATATATACAGTGATCTGCACAATTCCCCGTACACAGTCAATCCTCTCTCGGAAACCTACCATGGATACATTCAAACACTGTCCAAGCCTGCCTTCGCTCTGTGATGAACGCCATGACCAAAAGCAACTTGGGGAGGAAAGAGTTTATTTCTCCTTCCAGGCAGGGACCTGGGGGCAGGAGCAGCAGATGCCGTGGAGTAATACTGCTTCCTGGCTTACTCTCTGTGGCTCTCTCTGCTAACTGTCTTATACAACACAGGATCACCTGCCCAGAAATGGCACCACCCACAGTGAACTGGACCCTTCTGCCCCAATCATTCTCAAGAGAATGCCCCATAGATTTATCTACAGACCATGCTGATGGAGGCTTGTTCTCTATCGGAGTTTCATCTTCCCAGATGACCATAGCTTGTGTCAAGCTGATACACAACCAACTAGCAAGACTCCTTAGAAAGAATACAAAGTTTTGCATAGTTTCATGGCTCCCAAGAAAGCCCTAGTCATTGTGTATTCTTTTGTGACGAGTAGATGGTCAACAAATGACAAATAAAATGTTAGTGCAAAACTGGGAAAGGCTGTCAATTGTTGGTGTTGAATGAAGTTCAGGAAGCCCCAGACTCTCCATAGAGCTGTGCTGCATGGTGAAACTAACATAAACATCCACGTATGTAAACCTCAGAGTCCTACAGCTCCGGGAGCCATTGCAGGCTTGTCTGGTGGTTCTGTGTCCTAGCCAATAGAATCTGGAGCAATGAAGAAATGGTGTTGAGATTGGTGGTTGAAGAGAGCATGGTAACTCGGGTCAGGGCGGGGAAGGAAGCTGCCATGTCCTCTCTCTTCATCTTTCTCTTATGGCTCTGACTTCCAGGGCATCACACATGCCTACAGGACTATGTTCATATACCACCATACTGCAAGGCGACTTAGAAAAATCTTTTTAAAGATGATTTGCATGTGGACAAACATGACTCCTGGTTTGTTTTTTTGTTTGTTTGTTTGTTTGTTATTTTTGAGGGGTGGTGGTGGAATACTTATGTCAGTTACTTGATGAACTGGAGTCTCGGATTGTGTGTGTGTGTGTTTAGAGACAGGGTCTTACGGAGCCTGGGATAACCTGCAATGTGTTATGTAGCTGAGGATAAGCAATGGCTTTTTACCTGTGACTGTCCTTCCTCCACTTCCCAAGTGGCCTCTCAGTGCTGCCATTACACATGTGCCACCATGTCTGGTTTTATGGACTAAGGATCTAACTAGAACTTCCTCCCTGCTAGACCCACACTCTACCAACCGAGTGGCACCAGTGGCCCTCATTTATTTCAGGACAGCTAGAAGTCTTTGCCTCTTCCTCTTGTGGGTATTCCCAGGCAGGAAATGCTGGAGATCTGTAGCCAAGCAGTGCAAGATGCCTTCTACTCATCTGGTTCGCTTCTATCTACTTACGGGATTTACACTGGAACCCATTTTACCACATGCTCCCGGTGGTTTAAGTGATGTCAAAACCCCACATGTCCAACAGAATGACCGTACTTCATAGAACATGATGGGCCAGGCCTTGGGGTTGGCATTTCTCATGGTTACCGTCATGAACATCCAGGGATTTTAGCTTCTGTGACGAGGCCTGAGCATGTCAGGGGCAAACATCAGAGCAGTCACTTTTTGTGCTTCCTTCTGCTTAACATAATTTTTTTTTGCCAAAATTGTGTTATGATAACATAAGCAGGCATACATAGTGTAACTGTTGATTCACAAGCCACGATTCTCTCAGACGGTGGGAAACCCAACACCAGTCTTGGGTCTTGTGATCCCTTCCTCTTATTTCTGATAGTGGAAATCCTTCAAAGATATTCCTCTGTACTCGGGCCTTGACAGGACAAGCTGCAGGGTCACATACACACACACACACACACACACGGGTGGTGCAGCTGTCTTTGTATTATTGTAAGACTTGCCAAGGACATGAAGTGAGGCAGGGATTTGGGGACTGGAAGGCTTGAGGCGGTGGATGTTGACAATGGATGAATGAAAGGCAAGTTGTGGGGAGCCCAGGTGCAGACTTCCGACTTCTGTCTCGGGTCACTCCACAGTCACTGGTCCTGATAACAGCAGAAAAGTCTGAGAAAGGGGAGGTTGAACAAATTAGGGACATGTGACATTTGCCAAGCGTCCTGATCATCTGAGCAGGGAAAGAGATGTTGACAATGTATCAGGAGAGAGATGTAAGGTAAAGTTGGCAGCTTGAAGGGCCCGTGGCCAAGGAAAGAAGGCTGGAGAATCCCAGTGCTTCCGGAGCTTCTGTCCCCATGTCCCTCTTCCTACAAGGCCTGGTACCAAGTCATCTTATGGCCACCCAGCTTCCATTTCCAGAAACTTCTGATTCTTCTTTTCTCTGTTTACTGTGGTCTCTTTGGATGGGGTACTCAGTAGCCCCCTCTGCCCTAGCTCATCAACCATTACCACTCCATCTTCTAGCCTCCCTCTTAGGTATGTTCTCCATGACATCCCAGGACCCCTTCTGGTCTAGTCTGGTGACTTTTCCTCTTGTGTGCCAGGCTTTGTTTATGCCGTCTTTTATCAGAATGCTGCTCACTACCAGATCCACCCACTAAACCGTCCCCTGACTCTCCGCTGTATGATGCTTAATCTTACTGTGTAAGAGAACTCTGTATTCTTAATGTATTTACTACGTTTTGATATACTTTTATCTGGGGCATGTGTCCCAGAATTGTCAATGTCTCAGGGTGTAAAGAGGTCTCGACATTATCTCTCGGTGTGAGGTAAAATGGGACAATTACTGCCTTTCCTCCAGTATCTTTTTTAGTAGCTGATTTAAGTTTCTCCGTGTTAGGGTTACTGACACATGGCACTGATGCTCTTGATCAGGCCCCTGGCACCCTCATAATTGCTTTCCCTTGAGATGCCCTGGGCTCATTGACTCCCTCATAATCAACAGAATGCAAAGAAAGGGATACCATGTTCTCAACGTACCCCCTTGGCGTGCCGCTGCACAAGGTGGGAAGGACAGCTACCCTGGATGAATGCGAGACATCCAAGCTCTTGGACTGCAGCAAGTATCTGGGATAGCAGCATCTACACTCCAGAACAAAGTGACAGATTTAAGATTTACGCTTTGTCATTATACTTATACAGTCATACAAATCACATGTGACACTGTTCTGTGGCAGTCCAATTCCCACCTCAGCGATTAAGAACATCCCTGTTCGTATCAGGGACAGAGAGTATTTTACCTGGTATTGTTCAGCGAATGAATGCATATATTCATCTCTTAGTTTCAATGTAAAGATGAAGAGTAACATTATGCCACCTTCTGCATTACAGTAGCATGCATGCCCATATATTTACCTTTACCTATTAAACTTTCATGTGGTTTTATGCTGCTATTTTAGGGTGAGTCCGTTTCATTGTGGCATAATTCCTTAAACAAAACTGGTCGACATCGAGCAGGTCTATCTAGTAACAAACTCTTCACCAGTTTTTGTTGTTGGTCTGCAAAAGACTTTTTTCTTCTTCCTTACATTTTCTGAATATCGTGTTCTGCTGATGTGCTTTCTCCTAAACTTTGTAGTCTACTGTACTATTAACTATTAAGGAAAACTAGTCCCTTTAAGAAATGGGTTATATTGGATGCCATTTTCATCTTGTTTGTATTGCTATTACATACTTCCTGAAGGCGGGCACTTAATAAACAAAAGAGGTATATTAAGTGCCTTATTTTGAAGGTCAGGAATTGCCTGAGTGTGGTTTCCAGGGAGGATTCTCAGGACACTTGGCTGCCACAAGGCAGTCCGTGTTCCCTGAGGAGAGATTCGGGGACTGGATCTGCCCAGTTCTCCTGTGGTGACTGAGCATCCTGTGAGAGTTGAATTAAGGTCTTCTGTAGGCGATGGCTTTGGTTACCTGCTTACCTTCCAGTTGGCCCAGTTTCCCAAGGATCCGCTGGGTACCATCATGTAAACAGAGGCTGAGCAGTAGCTACTGTGTTGAGGCTTCTGCCTTGTTTCGAGCGACCCTGGGAAAACTGCACGTGACTGTAACATGCATCTGGGAATCAATGGGGGAGATATTTCTTCTTTATTTGGTCCACACCACTGTGTTCAGAGTGCCTCATGGTTTCCTCACTGACAATAGGTAAATCATTGGCCTCTTCCGAAAGCCTCTCCCTGTATTGTGCGTTCTATCTCCTCTGGTCATTCTTGCTCCTTCTGGATCATAGTGGAGCTTGGTATGTTTGTAGATGTGGGACAGTTTTTGAGTGTGTGTTGTTTTTAGACGTGTTGTTGTTATTGGCGTCGTTTTTCCTTCTGTGGCTAGTGTGGAGTCAGCGGTTTGGTTTTACTTCCCTTGCTCTGAGCTCATTGTCACCAGCTGCCCCTGGATAATGGCTTTTGATACGTTCCATTGTGACGCGTTGGGCCCTGTCCCTGGCTAAGCATTCGTTTTAGGAGTCTGACTCTGGGACTCTGGGCAGCAATGGTTATCTCCTGTCTTCATTTTCAGTGTTAAAAATCCTTGGCAGTTCGTATTTCTCTACCATTGTCTTACAGGCTTCAATTTAATATGCAGCCGCACCGACGCTCACAGCGGGGTGAGCGAGGCCTCCTTTCTGTTCCGATGAGGGAATTCCCTTTACTGCACCAATAGCCTAGCAACTTTTATGCTTAGGGGAAAGGGAGCCGTTGTATTGCTCACCTCTTGCTAAAAGCTTCCCTTCTCTACACTTTCCCTCTCTGTGACCCACCTCCCTCTACCCACCCCTCTCTATGACACACCTCCCTCTGTGACAGACACCTCTCTATGACAGACACCTCTCTATGGCAGACCCCTCTCTATGACACACCTCCCTCTGTGACAGACCCCTCTCTATGACACACCCCTCTCTATGACACACCCCTCTCTATGACACACCCCTCTCTGTGACAGACACCTCTCTGTGACACACCCCTCTCTATGACAGACACCTCTCTATGACACACCCCTCTCTATGACACACCCCTCTCTATGACAGACACCTCTCTATGACACACCCCTCTCTGTGACACACCTCTCTATGGCTCTCCTCTCTATGACACACCCCTCTATGGCTCTCCTCTCTATATGACCCCTCCTCTCTCCATGACCTCCCCCTTTTGTGACCTGCCCTCTGTGACCTGCCCCTCTGTACAGTTTTTTTTAATGCTCTTTTTCTCAAGTAACTTTGAAGTTTGTTGAGAACATTTCCTAAGTTTGTACATACAGAATGTTGTTAATAGAAATTATGTTAAAATACTTTCATATGACTACTCTCCATGGCCGTTCTGTGTAAATTCTGCTGCTCAAAATAGAAAAAAAAAAATTAAGGTATTCATGGATAAACAAAATGGGCTTAATTTGCGCAAGCAGATGCATGTATAATATTTTCATAGTATCCTTCAATTACACAGTGCCTGAGGGAGATACATACGTGTGTGTGTGAAGTAAAGAGGGAAATCTAGGAATAAATCAATTCAATACAGAAACACCATTCAGAAATATTTTATGACACTTTAGACCTGTCGTGTTTATATGAAAGCATGACAGAAAGATGAGAAGTTTCAATCCATTTGCATTTCTGTAAAAACCTGTTTTAATAAAAGTGATTAAAAGATTCTGCTAAATTCTTGATTGTGGGAAAGCTTATGGATGCCTGTGGATAGAAGTGAATGGGAAATATCACACATGTAGCATTGTAGCAAAAACTCCTCTTGCGCCTGTTTTTATCCTGACACCCTTCCACAGAGTTTGCTCAAAGAAAAGTACTGGGAAAGAATGTTTTCCAGTGTGTTAAAATGCACATTCCATCCCTGTGCTCACACCATTCAGCTCATTGGCTGAGACGAGATAGAGCATCTTCCTGCACTCATGACTTCACGACTTTGTGTGCTCATTTACCCTAGTTCCTTTCTTTAAAAGAAAAAGAAAAAGAAAAGAAAAAGAAAAAAGACAACAATGCATGGAGAGATGGCGTGACCATTAAGAGTGCTTGCTGCTCTTACAGAGGACCTGAGTTCAGTTCCCAGCACCCACATTGGGCATCTATTATGGCCTGGAATTCCAAGTCCGTGACATATAAAGCCTTCTCGTTGCCTCTGCAGGCAATGTACCAATGTGCGCATCACACTGATGTACATAGAGTCAGAAAATTACAAAAAGACCTTTTAAAAACAAAACGGGCCAGGCAGTGGTAGTTGATGCCTTTAATCCCAGCATTTGGTAGGTAGAGGCAGACAGATTCTGTGAGTTAGAGGCCTGGTCTACAGAGTTCTAGGACAGCCAGGGCTACTAAGAGAAACCCCATTTCAGAAAAAACAAAATCCAAGCACAACAAACCAGAACAAAGAACAGCTTCAGAAGTAATGTGTTCTGATGAGAATCTACACTGTTAGAAACTAAAGATTTGGAAGTTTTCCTCTCTCTCACCAGAAGTTTGTTTTCCTGGGCTTCATAATGAACAAGTAATTGGCTAATTGTTCTAGCCTGGTTAGAAACATTCCCACAGCCACAATTTGGCTCCTGTTCTTTAACTTGGATTGGGGGTGTGTGTGTGCGCAGTGTGCATAACTTAGGGTCACCATACTGTATAATAAGATTATCATGAGATATATTTGTAGTTGTCACCCTAATAAATGTATTCACAGTTATCACTGGAAACACGATAGAGTTTGATGCTTTCCATGAATAACCCAGACATGACACATAAAGCATTTGGGGCAACTTTTTTTTAAGGCAGCTGTCATGGTATTTCAGCATAAAATGGAAAAGCTCTGAGAACTAAATTGTCTCTTGATATGGCACAGTTCTCTAAGTAACTAATATTGGCATTCCAGTGTCAGGATCAACAGTGCCTTGATGCACGCAGAGAGGCAAGCCAGGGTGCAGAGCCCACAGGCGTCATCGCTCTTGGTCTTTCTCAGGGCAGAGGGTGACAGCAGCTGCTGTCTCATGACAGTGAGCACTGAGCCAACAAAGGCGGAGCAGGGATCGCCAGCCCTAGGGTTCATATAATGGCAGGATTGGCAATGGCCTCTGGAGAGGAGGAATAGGCTTTATGTAAAACTACTTGGATGTCATTGGGAAGACAGAGGTCTGTGTTCTTCTCGGTAGCCACAGACTAAATTTCAGTAAGGCACACATACACAAAATGTGTACAAAGATGATATGGCACGGACCTCTAAACATGTGTGCAACGCTATTGTGGGTTCAGTCAGCACAGGGTCATGAGGAGACTCGGTTACTCTCAGGGTTTGTGGACATAATGTTTTCAAGCTAGAAAGGTTGTGGGTTGATGGGCTAGGAAGATCTATTGGTGACTGGTTCTGGAAGAACGACATTCAGGGGAGCCTAGCAGAAGGAATGGAGGGTGTCCTGGTTCACAGACCGGAACGTGATGCTGTGGCTCCCCCTCGCAGCCAGCGGTCTGTTTTCCTGCTCAGTGGGTGTGTTGCTTAGTGAATACTGGTCTTGTTGCATGGATAATGTCCTATTTGAGTCCAGAATAGCTCACACATCTCTCTTGTGTTTAGTAATAAATTGCCACTAACCATCAGGTAAAAGTTCATTCTACAGGAATCCAGATGGTGCATTTAACACTGTTTCGGAGGCTTCCTGTAACTCTCTAGCACGTACAGTTAATGTAGACATATGGAATTCCAGTATCCCAGTGAACTTCAGTTCCTCTGTGGAGTTACATTTCCTTTTAGGGTCCATGTCCTCTCTCTCTCTGTCTCTCTCTCTGTCTCTCTCTCTCTGTCTCTATCTCTGTCTCTCTGTCTCTTCCTCTTATGTGTGTGTGTTGCTCTCTATCTCTGTCTCTTTCTTTGTCTCTGTCTGTGTGTCTGTCTGTATCTCTTTCTCTCTCCCCCGATTCCAGAACTTAGCACAGACATAATTTCTTACTCAGAATTCTCTCAACCTTTAGAGAGAGGACACTGTGCCTTTTGAAGAAGTGTTTTGAAAACAGATCTGAACTGCTGAGGACAGGGTGCATCTTACATTGTTCTCAGATAATTTCCTAAATTTCAGCATAGTTTCTTTCTTTTTCTAGTTCTTGATATTTGTGTTGGTGCCTGTGCGTGCACGCCTGTTTGTGTGGTGTTTTGGTGTTGGAGGTGCACCTGTGTGTATAGGGTTCTGGAAGCCAGAAGTCAACCTTGGGTGTTCTCAGGAGCTATGACCTGGATTTTGGAGACAGGGGCTGACACTAGTCTTGACCTTGACGATTAGACTAAGTGGAGTGGCATGGAGCCCCTGGGCTCCTGATCTCTGCAACCTTAGTTCTGGAATAAACATCTGACTTTTTACAACATGGGTTCTGGGGTTTGAGCTCAGGTGCCTATGTTTGCATGGCAGCACGTTGCTAACTGGGTCGTCTCCCAGCCCTTACGGAGCATCATAAGGAAAATTTGTGCTTCTGCCTGCTCCCGTTGGGAAATGCCTCTGCAAATTCTATTTCTCTTGAGAAGTCAATGGGTGGTGGTGCACTCTCAAGTCTTAGCAATTAATCATCACACCTAATTTGTCATAAAATGATGGGTAGGCAAAGATGCGAAGTATCAAATCGAAGAAGGCATGATTTGTGACACTGGGACAAGCTTTTGTTTGATGAAGAACTCAGAGAGCATATAGTTGGCACAGTAAGAAGTAGCTGCCTTCGTCACAGATCAGTTAGTTCCTTTTCTGAAATTAATTTGTTAAATGAATTCATGTCCATGGACCAATTGAGAGGCATATCAAGAAACCTAAAGCATCATCACATAAACTTCCCCAGGTTTGTTTATTTTGAATTTGTATTGCCTCTCTTTAGAGATTGGAAGATGCTAAGCCAAAAAAAATCCCTCATCAATAGAATACAAGTTATACAGTGTGAATTCCTGCTTGGGTAGGTTATCATCTAATTCTTTTCAGAGAGAGAGAGAGAGAGAGAGAGAGAGAGAGAGAGAGAGAGAGAGAGAGAGAGGGAGGGAGGGAGAGGAGGGAGAGAGAGAGAGAGAGAGAGAGAAAGAGAGAGAGAGAGAGAGAGAGAGAGAGAGAGAGAGAGAGAGAGAGAGAGAAAGGACAATCCCATTGCTTGCAGTGATGTACTGGCCTTCAAATTTAGTGGCTGTGGCATGTTACACAAACCTTTACTGAGAGGCAGTAGCTTGGCAGCCTGTCTTTGCCAAGTCTGACCTATTGAAAATCGAGGATTTAGGGGCTGAAGAAAGTGATCAGTGGCCAAAAGAGCTAGAGGAACTGGGTTTGAATGATAGTGCCCTCATCAGGTGGCTTACAGGCATCTGTAACTCAAGCTCAGGGGGATCTGATGCCTTCTTCTGACCTCCACTGGAACTGCATTCACAAGTGTGTAAATACACACGTGCACACACACATACACACACACACACACAATCTTTACTTAAACTCAAGTATTTTTATAGTTAGTTAACACCCCAACATTTAACTACTTGAAATTAAACTTTAAAATGTATTTTCACAGCACTCGGGAGGCAGAGGCAGGTGGATCTCTGTGAGTTCGAGGCCAGCCTGGTCTACAGAGTGAGTGCCAGGTTAGGCCCAAAAGCTATACAGAGAAACCCTGTCTTGGAAAAAAATCCAAAGAATATGTGTTTTCAATTAACATTCACATACCTACATTTGTCCAGTCCTAAACACTAATGCATCCTGGTGAAGTCTAACCCTTAGAACAGCCATTCTAACTGTAGAATTCTTCTCTGGGATGCATAGTGTTTAGAACTGGACAAATGTAGGTATGTGATGCATTTATTTGTGTATTAATTAGAATAAGACAATATTATTTTTTTAGTTAATAGTGTTTTAAGAAGAAAACTTTAACTGGAAATTTCCATTCTTTTAGTGTTAAAATTATTTCATAATATTTGAAGTGGAAATTGTTATTTCCTTAAATGGATTGATATGTACTGGGAGAGGATGGTCAATGCTGTTTCATAGTTGACATGTGCACCTAGCCAATGCCTGTCACCCCAAGTAGACAGGGAGGAGGCCAGAGATCTGAATGCTGGCCAGTGTAACACGGAAAAATAAACAACTTAGAGACTGATATCGAGGTTCAAGCTGAAGATCAGAGAAGTAAAGCAGCCGGCCACTAGCTCCCTCCTCCAGCTCAGGCTGAAAGGGCTGGTCCTGTCTCCATGAGCTCTCATCAAGCCTCAGACTGTAACCTCTCCTCAGCGTGGTTGGAGAATGAATGAAAAGCCTCTCTGAGACATTGCTTCTGTCTTTCTTACATCCCTAACGCTGGGATTAAAAGTGTGAGCTATAATTCTCTTTTAGACAGATCCACTCTTGTGTAGACATGGGTGGCCTTGGATTCGCAGAGATCCATCTACTCCTCAATCCTGAGTCCTAGGATTAAAGGTGTGTACCACCCCCTCCTAGCTTCTGGCTGCCGGGATTAAAGGTGTGTGTTTGTGGCTGACTACTTTCTGAATCCTCAGGCAAGCTTTAATAAATCATAAACTGTATCTCATCACAAGCCAGGGATTCCTTCTGTGATCCCTCCCAAAAGACAGTAGCCAGTGTGGGCCACAGGCCAGCAGTTGCTCCCATATGCTCGAGCACAGTCGGCTTCCTTAGGAGAAAGTTCTGGATGGCCAGTCCCAGCTCCACACTTGCAGGTGCCCTGCCATTCATCCCTGATGACGTTCTTGGCCTGAATACAAGAAGGATAGCAAAGCCAGTCTTGGAAGGCACTGGAGATTGGAGGCCCGTTGAATCTTTGGTCTACCGCAGAGGACCTGGGTCATTACTTGAAGTAAACCCTAGCTGTAGCAATGTTTAATGGAGAGTGCAGACCTTTAACTATTTTGGTTCATTGACCTACCAGTGGGTCTCTGTAGCAGCCAATGCCCATTTCTGGAGAGCAAGCTGCAGTACCAGCTGCTTTTTAGTCGGCGAAACCTGGAGGAAGGAAGTAACAGTTTGCAGCATTACAGAGAGGAAAAGGGCCCCGAGAACAGGAAAGCAGTAGGAGGTGAAGGTCCACACTGATTGTTTAGAATAGAAGGCGCTGGCTGGCAATTCCCAGGTGTAAATGCTGTTCATGCTGCATGTCTCTGGTAAGTCTGATTCGGTGCCTATCAGCCACTTGCAGATTTTGAACTGAGTTACACCGTGATGCTAAAAGAAACCGAGGCAGATGACTATGTCTTACACTCTTCTGAGTTAACCTTGAATACCCCCTGAGTCTATGTGTGTAGAGTTAAACGTATGAATACCATATCTCTGGAGTACTTTCCAATACCCTGCGAAGCCAAGGCCGGCGTGCAAAGCAGCCAGTCACACCCAGCCTCAAGAGCAGAGATGGAGTGAACCCATGCACGCCTGTGCTCAGCACTCTAGCTCGTTTATATCATCACGGGCTCAAGCTGCAGGACTGGAGTCACCCACAGTGGGCTGGGTCCTCCCACATTAAAGTAATCAAGCCAGTACCCCCAAAGGCATGCTTGCAGTGTCACGCCATATAGGCAGCCTCTCTTGGAGACTCCCGTACAAGCGACTGTGTTGAGCTGAAAAAACTGAGCATCGCAGCCAGTTTATGAATGACGTTGTGACTTTAGAATATGCTATTTCTTACATTTAACTTTCCCCTGACTTTTTATAAGTAGCTCAGACATCAAAGATGATACATATTAAAATATATATGTATATATGTGTGTGTGTATGTGTGGTGTGTGTGTGTGTGTGTGTGTGTGTGTGTGTGTGTGTAAAAATGGAGGTTTTGATTTAATTTTCCTTTATAAAAGTGGTCTCCTTGACACAACACGCAGGCCCTCAGCCCTCTTTTGCAGAGTTTAAAGTAGCTCGTTAGGATAACCAAGTAAAATGAGTGCGTGAAACGGATTCGTTTACTGGGGGGGGGGGCAGTTATCCTGTAGTGAACACCAGAGACGCAGAACAAGTTAAATGTTTAAATTTCCAGCTCTCTCCAGGCTCTATATACCATCCCTGTAGTCTTAGGTTTGGGGCTCAAAAGGATTTGGGGCTGCCTAAAATAAAAGCTCAGCTTTTCCATCGCAGCAAAACCGCCGGTGGACAAGAGTGGAAGTAGGCTTAGGTGGGGTGGGGAGGGATGCTGGCCAAAGATGAGAATGGGAGTGGTAAAATCTCTAGCGATGAAGATCTTATTAGTAAGGGGAAAAATCTATGCTAATAAGAAACAGAATGTCAACATGTGTGTGTCTCATATATATGTATATAATATGAGACATAATATATATATGTGTGTGTATATATATATTTTATAAATTGATAAATGCTCACCTATAGCCATGTCTTACAGGCCGGAGAGCCTGTTTCAGCTTTTGGATTTCTGAATTGTTTTCTCTAAATTGGAATATGTGGATGTCCCTAATGCAATGCCTCCAGTGGGATTCCAGGAGGTTCTTTCAGTATTGCTGGTGGGTGGGCATACAGGTGCACACCCTCTGCAGTGTTGATGCACATCCTCTATGTGCCATAATCTGCGAGGCTGACTGCTGTTTTTACCCGGCAGTTTTGTTTGGTGGATCTAACATGCCACATTAGCATCCAGCATCCTCCATGGTTTGTGCTATAGTTCCTTGACCGGGAGTGAGTTCTCTGGCTAGAGGCCGTAGGTGGGATGGCTTAGCGTTCATGCCTTGCGTTCATGTCTTGACCTCCCTCAGCTGCAGACTGCGATCTGGAAATTGAAGTTGAAATGGAAGTTCTCCCCTGGGTTGCTGTTGGTTAGCGTCCTTGTCGTAGGCATGGAATAAGCCAGATCAAGGCCACAAACAATCAAGTCTCTTTCATGCTGCAGGCTCAGAGCGCAGCTGTTTCCAGCTACGGTATTTCCGTTAGTGATGTCAACAGTGCAGGTAAACCCCGTGTTTGGATCATTCTTTCTTTCATTGACTGATGGAGAGTCAGGAATAGGATTTCTTAGAGCTGGCACCTATTCTGTGAGGGTCATGTTGCTCCCCTGAGTTCCACGGGTGGAAAGGAGAGGCTGTCGACTTTCTTGGCATGTTCCTGTGTTTCCAGGAAGCACTGATATTAGCTATGAGGCGGAGCAGGCTGAGAGATTTCCCCGGTGCCATAGATCCAGCCTTGTCCTGCAGTTGTGTCCCTGGGATGTGGTTTGGATGGTTTTGTGAGTCCTGATAAGGCAGCTGTGAAGTAGGGCCAGGTATAGCTAGAATGAAGACACCCATCCTTGCCTGGAAGAGCTCCCAGCACTGGTCCTGGGGAATGATGTGTATGAAGGGAACAGATGGATAGGCATACATACCTGATCTTGTTCTGTGGGTTCCTGCATCAGGGCTCTGCTTAGCTTATCGAGTTTGCAGTTAGAGATCCATGTACTATGAGTCTTTTGCAGCAGTGGGTGTGGATCGTATCTTGGCAGGACTGGAGGCTGACAGGATGGCATTATGAATAGCTTAAAGTTAATGTAAGCTTCTTACATTAGCTTACTAGTAAATGTAAAGGAACCAGAATAGAAACAGCAGTTTCTGTTTTGTGGCTATTTATTGCTGTGGCAAGGTACACTATAGAGTGATCAAAAGGCATGAACTAAATGTGGAGTTTTATGCCAGTTGGAGGGGAGGACGTCTGAACTGTGAGAAGGACCCAATTCTGAAAGTACCGTAGGAAATCATAGCATTCAGGAGTGGGTGTGAGTATGTCACCTTGGCAGGGACATGGGATCCTGGTAATGCCACTTTCCGTGTGGTTGGGGGGCTCAAGAGCCCCCCGCGTCCCTTGCATTACATTCTGTGTTTCTTTCCTCCTATTCTTCTTTTATTTTAGGTGTTTCCTCTGCTGAGGAGGTGCGTTGGCGCCTGCTGGCTCACCATGCATTTGTGTTTGAGTTTGATGCTCAAGTTCCGGTCTGTAAGCCGTCAATGCAGGCACACTCTTAGGAATGTCTTCCCCGTGCCCAAGTACTCACTTTGGGCTTTGGGAAGAATTGTAATGACTGATGGCTGCGAAGTGGATGGTTCTTAGCACACGGACTTCTGGCTGGTGCTTGGATTGCTTGTGGTCCCTTCACATATCACCCCCACTCAGTCCGTACCCGGAGCGTCTGTCGGTGGAAGCCAGTGATTGTTATACTTAGCTGTGTTTTATTGCTGTCTCTGTGTTACCCGGCCAGGCCCTGGTTGATCGTAGCGAAGGCATCACAGAATGTCAGTGCCTGATATTCTCAGCACCCATCGTGGTATTTAGATGTATTGATGTGTTAGGATGTGGTGATGTTTCAGTAAGGCAACCTGTCCAGAAAATCCTCACCTTCCATCAGCTCTACCCTTCAAGAGCTCACCTCTGCCTTCTAAGTGCCATCTGCAAGCCACGCCAGATGTCTGACGGAACTTCCCTGATGGCATACACAGCTTTAGTCGCTCAGGGAGCATTGTGCCGCTGAGCTCAGCCCCTGGTAACGGGCATGATTCCCAAAGTTCCGATCCTCTGTGCACACACATTTGTGGAAACGGCGAACACGGGCAGATTCATCTACGTCTCTTCATTCCTATTCCACGGCGGTAACTCCTTAGAGTAATATCTGAAGTTATAGTAATTTTCCTCATATCAGAGAGTTTCTAACTATGTTAATGGAAGTTAGCCTGGTGGCAGACATCCGTGAGAATTACCTTTCCTGCAACATTTAAACAATTTACTTGATCTCTCTTCAGCTTACCTGCTCATGCCTTTGGATCATTGATGTTGACCCTGTTGGAACTTTGTCTATAATCATGACAAACCCTTCAATAAAATCTAACCAAAAATAACATTTAAATGTCCGAGTGATTTATTAACCCTCTGCCTACCTTGTGGTGTGCTGTGACAGTCTGTCTTAGACAGAGATGATGTTACAAGACTCTATTCTACTGCAGCTCTTCCAGCAGCCAACACCCAAGTGCTTTTAAGAGCCAGAAAAAAAAAAAAAAAAAAAACAAGGGCTAGGAAGTCAGCCTAAGTAGTAGATAACAGTGAGCATAGCCTGTTGTTCTAGTCAGAGTGTGGAATACTGAGTAGGGCGTGCAAGGCTCTCAGAACAGCTATGTGACCATGACCCTCACCCTGCACCTGGATTTCCATTCCCTGTGTGAAGGTCTGAGGCCAGATGATCCTCCCTTCTCTCATCTACCCAGGCCATCCTTTAGCTGCTACTTTAGTTCAGGTTTTGTCTGGGAATTTATCGTTGGCTTCCAGAGGAAGCTGAGGCCCTTCATTGCTCTAAAACCTTCTATCTGCACCCCATCATAGTTCTGGTGAATTCTGTTTATACTGTTCTTCAACTACCCTCTCTCTCTCCTCTCCTCTCTCTCTCTCAAAATGTCATCCTGGGACAATGGACTGTACCTCTGAACTACCAGTGCGTGGCTTAGACTGAAAAGCACTGGCTACACCCCAGGCTTCCCACCGGCCTGCTGTTAGATCTTGGCCAAATTGTTTAGCTCAGCGAAGTCCTCCTGTCCTGTGGAATGAGTGGACTCATGTCTGAGTCCTCAGTGCTTGTCATGGTGTGGACATCAAGGCACTGGCATAGAAGGTTCTCATGCCGAGGACAGCTTAGGCACCCCAAATCTGGAAAATCAGAAATCGTAAGTGCCACCAAGTCCAAAACTTTCAGAGTATCAACACAAAACTACAAGCAAAATATTCAATATCTCCTTTCACTTAACAAGCTGCCATCTAAACCCATGTGCACTAAATAAATGACATCAAATCACCTTGGGGCTATGCGTAAGGCATACTGGAAACATAAAAGAATTTTGCATTTTTTACTTGACTCCCATTCCCAAGATACCATAGTGTGTGTGTGTGTGTGTGTGTGTGTGTGTGTGTGTGTGTGTGTGTACATTTTAAATCAGAATCTAAAACACATTTTCTGAAGCCTTTGAAATACCTTACTCTGTATGCTTAGAAACCAAATGCATACTTTCTGTTGTTGAAATGAGCTGAACAATGTATGGTAAAATTTCAAAGGTATCAGGAGATATGAGAGCCAGAGCCATGGTAACTGCTCTTTGCTTCCTAAATAAGAAAACAAAACAACAACAACAACAAAAAGTCAAATAACCGACAATTTTGGCTTGTATGTGTGGAAAAAATTACTGTCTGATAAGAATGGTTTATTTATCACATCTGTGATGGCTCAGAGATTTTTTTCCCCCCTATGTTAAACCTCTACAGCTTGTTGAGATTTCTCAGATGCTACTTGAAGATTATAACTTCTACATCGGGTGATGAGCTGTGTTGAAGTTTTAGCAAGCCCACCAGCCTTCTATGTCCCAGTTCTCATATTACAAGCAAAATAGTGAGAGAGACTGTCCTTTGGTTGGTGGGAATCATAGGGGGGGGGCTGCGTGTTTTCTACTGGACAGTGTGCATACTCCCTAGTGTCCTCAGTGAGGCAGACCTGCCCTTTAATCTGGAGACAGATGCTCAGGGTTTTTCTTTGCTTTGTGTGAGGACTGGCATGAAGGTCAAAGGGGGTAGCCTGGGCTCCATCTGCAGGAAACAGATGAGAACATATCTTCATAGCTTAAGTGAGCAACGTGAACTGGCCAAGGGTAACAACAGCTTTCCCTGGGAAAAGGGTACTTATTCATTACAGTTCTTCTCACTAATGGTACGTGAACAGGACCCTAAACATACGTTAAAGAAGGGATGGCATTGTCGTGAAGTTTTTGATGGCTGCTCTATGTAGCAGGAGCTCAGAGGTTACCCCTTTCCTCACAAATAAATTTCCATTTCCATTTCATATTGTTGACACGGATGATTCTGGCCATCCCTGTTTGCCTGCTTTATTTTTTAACATTCTCCTGTGCAAAGTGTGATAAATACTATGATGAGTGATTTTATGATCCATTTATCTCAGTAATGGTGACCTCTGTCACTTGAACCACGGCTCAGTGTATCCTCGAACTACAAAGAGGAGGCATGGGGCATTGAGTGGAATTAGCGAGGAGGCAAGAGCTGATCGCCTTGTGCCAAACCAGTCATTAGCGCCCTGGAAATGCCACACTCCACAAGCATCGCTATGGTTATGTGACAAATGTAACAGCCAGAATGAGGTAGCTTAAATAAAAGCATCGTCCACCCAGGGTTCCTGCACCCGAACCCTCTCCATTTTGGAGAGTCCTTTGCTGTGGGAGCTGCCCTGTGTCCTAAAGATGTTGAGAAGCGTGCCCTGCCTAGGATGTTCAAATCCCGAGACCCTGCCTTGCCCCCACACTAGACTGCTGCTCTTCTAGGGGGTGGGGAGATGGCTCAGTGGTTAAGAGCACTGACTGCTCTTCCAGAGGACCTGATTCCCAGAGTCCACGCGGCAGTGACTGACTATAATTTCTACATGTGGTGTGCAAGCAAGGCACGTAAAATCAACTAACGAGTCACATTTAGAAGCTGGCCCTTAGGCATCACAGTGAGTCTAAGAGCATGTTCACTTATACAGCGCTATCCTAATTCCATGTTAGAAGTCTGTAAGTGATGGTCATTGGAGGCCTGAGGACCTGAGTCCCTATCTCCAGCACCCATGTAAAAGCCAGCCTGTGTGATACAATTCCAGCATGAGGGTGTCAGACAGGTGCATGCCTAGAGCTCATTGGAGGATTCAGGGAGAGACCCCCCCTCAGAGAAATAAGATAGCATCAGAGGAAGACACTTAACCTCTGTTTCTGGCTTGCACACACACACACACACACACACACACTCTCACATATAGACACAGATACACATGTTCACAAACACACCAACACTCACACATACACACTCACACAAATGCACACACTCACACAGGCACTAATATACACATGCATGTTCACACACACTCACACATACACACTTACACACATATACACATGCACACAGTCACTCATACACATATACACATGCACACTCACACACACAGACTCATACGTGCACACTCACACACACACTACACACACATGTACACAATCTCACAGTGGAAACTATTTTGCCCATGAATGAGAAGGCACTTAGTGTCATATGACTCTGACAGTCATACATTTCTAGAAAGAAGCCGATTGATTGTTCCATGCTGTGGGAGATTTCAGATTTTAGTCCTCCTTGCCAGCTTACATTCAGTGTGGGATCTGTCAGTGAGTACTGTGGGCAGGAGGGAGATTGAGACGTTCATCTGGCCACACCTCTGCTGTGTTGTAACCACGTGGCCTGGGTTAGAGTCATCATCTTCAGATGTGAGATAAAGGTTGAAAACCACGTCAAGTGCCAGTGTCTGCCCAAGCAAGCCTGAAGAGCTGAGGGATACTTAGACAGGGAGCAGAAGACTGCAGAAAGCGTTACTTCATTTGGAAAACTTTAAAGCACTTAGACAGATCTAAGGTCATGGGAGGAACCGCAGGGTGTGGCGTGGACAGATCTAAGGCTACTTTCTTGCTGTCACTTTGGAGCTGACTTGACTGTGTTCTTGGTTGACGAGTGTGCAGCCACAGGTCACCTTGACAGAAGCAGAAGTACTTTGTTCATGTTTTCAGTCTCCAAGCAGTAACTGTGACTTGACAACTGGAGATTCTAAATGGGGGGGGGGGAGGCTAGTGACATTTATTTAGTTGAACACGGCTCCTTTAATTGACGGTGCTGTGTACTTCTCTACAGATACTTGGTGAGTTGTTACGTGTTTTCCTATAGGTGCATATTCTCCTTCTATCTAAGACTATAACCTTTCTGGAAGCATGTGCATGCGAGTGTACATATATGAATGTGTAAGAGTAAGTGCACACATGGGTGTGTGCATGTGAGTGCATGTGTGTGTGACTCTATGCATATGAGTGTGTGAGCGCCTGTATGCGTGTGTGTATGTGAGCGCATAAATGAATGTGTGTGAGTGCATTCGTGAGTGTGTGAGAGTGTACATGCATTAGTGTGTGTGCAAGAGTGTGTATGAATGCATGCATATGAGTGTGCATGGAGTGCATGCATGAATGTGCACATGTGAGTGATGTGTGTATGTGTGTGAGGGAAGGTTGTCAGTGGAGGGCAGAGGACCACCTCAAGTGTCTCCCTCCCCCCCTCCTTCCCCAGACAGGGCCTTTCACTGGCCTGACACTTGCTAAGCAGGCTGGTCTGACTGTTCAGTGAGGCTTGGGACCTCCGGTCTCTGCTCCCCCAGTGCTAGGGATGACAAGAACACAAGGCCACATTCAGCTTTTTTATGTGGGTTCTGGGGATTGACAGTGTTGCCCCTACCCGAACCCTCTCAAGGCAGATTGCAGTAAATCTTCTCCCTCTTAAGAATGTGTCGGTCAGCTTGCTGCCTGTGACAGTATAGATCTGAAAGATCTCAAATGCTGGGCGCCCTGCAGGGTTCTCATTTGTCTCAGGGAGTTGTCCCTACTCCCAGGGCGGACGGTCTAACCCTTGCTATTGGTTTCGTCTTCCGACTTTCCCTGGAGCATGTCTGGATGGCTTTGGAACTGAGGAAACGGGTATGGACACATAGTCAGGTTGAGGGATTTTTATCAAAGATCATTGGGGGCTGAAATTAACAAGGGACAACGTACACCCTGTATGTGAAGAGGGAGAGTCCCCTGCCTCAGCCCTGAAGCACATGACCTCTCCCAGAAAATGTCATTGCTGAATGTCTCAGTACAGTTTGGACTGCACTGACATCTGTATCTCTGTCCTATTGCCATAAAACAAACAAACAAAAACAAAAACAAAACTCATGTTGTCTAGGGAGAAGACTCAACCAGTAAACTGTGTACATAAGGGTGAAGGGCTGAGTTCGATCCTCAAAGCCCATAGTTGTTGTCCCAGCAATGTGGAGATAGTAGATGCTGGGCTTGTGGGTCAGCCAGCCTAGCCCACTTGGTGAGACCTATTAGTGAGAGAACCTGCCTGAACCAAAAGCAGGTGGTCTGAGGAATGATATCCAGATTGTCCTCTACCAACCATAGACACACATAGGTTTCCAGGAAGCAAACAAGCACACAGGTGTGCAAACACACATATACACACACTCTCTCTCTCTCTCTCTCTCTCAAACACACATACACACACACACACAGAGATAATAATAATGTTTTAATTATTTTATTTTATGTGTGTGGGTATTTTGCCTGAATGTCTGTCTGTGTATCACATGCATCCAGTGCCCACAGTGGCCAGAAGAGTCAGATCCCTTGAAATTGAAATCAAATATGGCTGTGAGCTGCCATGGGGTGTTGGGAATTGAACCCAGTTCTTCTGGAAGAGCAACTAGTGCTCTTAACCACCAAACCATCTCTCTAGCCCCTTAAAATTAATTTTTAAATGAGTTTTTAATCACCCTTTAAGTAAATCTTTCCTTCTGTCTTTGACAAATCTTTAGAAAAGATTTATAGTAAGGCAGGTTAAGGTCTTAGGGCCTTGTTCTATTTTAAATTTTCTTTACAGATTAATAGCACAAATGTTGTACTTTTGTGTTCATCTGATTGTATTATTCCTGCATAGTTATTCAAGTGTTTTGGATAAGGTAAAGCCATAAATATCACTTTTATCCTTCCCTATTAATTATTAAGCACATGCCCAATTCAGGAAAATTTAATCTATTTCCTTATTTCATTAACATATGCACTTTCAAATGTGATTTTTGGAGAGTCATAGGACATCTATCATCTTTATGGTGTGTGTATGTGTGTGTGTTTATAAAATTAGAGGGCTCTATTTTATTTGAATCAATTAATGTGGACAGGTTAGATACATCTTATCTAAGACATAAACTTGTCTGCCATCTACCTACTCGTGGAAAGAGACTAGGGAAATTTCCATGAACTTAGGCCATGAAGTAGAATCTCAGGAGCCATGGCCCAACACTAATGAATAGAAGGGAATTGTAAGAAGTACGGTTTTTCCACCCGCCGCCCGGTCTTGGCTCGCCGCCGCGCCAGCCCCAAATGACACAAAGAGACTCTGTATTTGATATTATGCTGTGGGCCAGGTACTAGTTTTTATCGGCTAGCTCTGTCTAAAGTATTAACCCATTTGTGTTAATCTATGTATTTCCACGTGGTCTTCTTACTGGGAGCCGGCTGCGTACTGCTTTCTCCAGACTTTCCATCTTGGCTCCTCCTTACTACTTCCTATTTCCTCCTTGTCTCTCCTATCTTCCTTTCCTATTGGCCAACAGTGCTTTATTATTACCCAGTATGAGAAACATATACAGAATGACATCTCCCATCAGGGAATAGCTGTCTACACACAAGCAACAAAGAGTGTGGAATAAAGCCACCTATTGGCATGTAGGATACGTTGTGTGGAAGCATTTTGATGGCTATGCACGGGAGCATGGCTAACCAGGTCGGCATACCTCTATGATATGTGATGTATTCTCAGGGAAGCAAATGCTGGTCTGCTACCATGCTCCTCAGGTGCCTGGGCAGAAGTGGCCTCGTGTGGGCCTGACTGGCAGGACATGTGGTCTGAGATGCCTGAGGTTGGACAGATAGGGAGAGACTGAAATATCACAAGTCCATAGATTCAGGAATTCGAAAGGCTTCACGGGAAATTCTCTTGCCCTGTCCTCTCTAGTTTGGAATATATTTGTAATTTTCAGTGCTTTTTCTTTTTCTTTTCTTTTTTAAACACCATTCTGTAGCAGACAGAGACTCACCTACACCCATGCATGTACTTTCATGCCTGCTCTGCTGATACCCAGATTTTTAAGCTGCATGCCAGGAAATTCGCCCATAGAAGTCTGCAGAGCATTCATCCTGGGCAGTGGACACCAGCTCTTCTGCTCCTTGCCCAAGATCTCCCTAGAGCTATTTCTCCATGACTTTCTGAGTCACTCAGGAATTCTTGTTATAAAAGTGGGGTTTGGGAAGCAGTGCAGATCGGTGGTAGAATACACACTTTGTGTGTGTAGGACTCCTCTGTGTGGGGGAGGGGTAGAATGAAGGAGAGGGGACCCTCTGGAGGGTAAGGGGGGGGAGGAAAAGGCCTGGGCTGCAATGGCATGGGTTGTGTATCAGGCTTTGTACACCCTTCCCATGCACTTCTAATTTAGGATGGCATTTCCTGGAATTGTCACAATTGTAGTATGAAATCTTCACCTGTGTAGAGAGTAAGAGATTGGGCAGGGAGGGACTGTCTGAGCCATCTGTGCAGGCCCAACACCGATGGTTTCTTTCTAATACCGATAGGTTGCGGAGGAAATTATTTGCAGGCGCTACATGGCCTTCTCTGGTGAAGATCTAAGTCCTTGCAGAGTGAAGTCTGGGCAACATGCAGATCTCCCAACATGCATTACATTTGCATCTAGGCTCAAAATACTGTACCAGTTTGTGATGAAGACCCATGAATCCTGGGTGACAGAAGAAGATTTAATCATATTAAGATCATGATGAGGATCACAAAATATTTTTCTGTCCTCACATGGTTACGAAGGCCCTGGTCTGCTCTCTGTGGGCCTGCATTAATGCATGAAGGTACATCCATATAACACACAAATTAGTATCTGTATATTTTACAGTAGCTAAAGTATTTTAATAAGTTCATTAAAGAAACTTGCAGAAACCCTGAATTTATTTTTCAAATACATTTTGGCTTATTTATGCAAAGGCAAAGCCATCAGCACATTTGGGAGGAACTGTTGCAGTTGGGTCTACACGGTGTGTGCTCAGAGGGAGCTCCCAGACGGCAGGGTTGGAAGCCAGGCTGTTAGAGGTTCTGCACCCGCTCTCCTACCCCCCCCCAGCCCACTCCCCCGTCCCATGCCCCTGACTGTGCGTCTAGATTTCACCCAGCAGCTCCTGAGTCTCACAGCTCTCCTGAGCTTCTGCCCTTAAAATGCAAGCATCAGTAGCAGTATCAAGAACTCACAGAATCTTTGAGAAGCTTCTCACTGTGAAAATAACAGGTTAGGTTAGCACCGGGACCGCATTCACTGTTGGTCGAGTAGTCAGTCGGTCTGAGTTTGACTTACCCTTCCACAGTGTGTGTGTGTTCAACTTAGGTTACACATCTTCCTTCTGACGGCTGTGTCTATCATATAGCTCTGCGTGTGTTCCTGAGTTCTGATATTATTCTTGAGGGTTTTTTTTTTCTTTTTTTCTTTTTGCAAGTAAGATATGTTAAATATTTTACAGGTTCCTTTTATTTTTTTTTAAACATTGCACTTTTATTCCTTCTGTATGTGTTCCTAAAAAAATGCCCCCCAAATTTATCTTTTGTCTTACAAATATTTATTTATTATGTGCCCGTGTGTCCACATTCAGAAGCCAAGAGAGAATATGGGATCGCTCAGTCCCAGCGTTAAAGGCATTTGCGGGAGCCCTGACTTGTGGTGTGCCTTTTGGTGTGGGCACCCTGGTCTTGATGATTGCTCAGAAAGTGCTCTTGGGCTCCGGTCCCCTCCTCCTCCCCGCGGAGCCCTCCTCCCCGCATCTCTCCAGCAACCCACATCTCATTTGTTGACTGTGTATTTCCCCCCTTTACTGAGGATGTTGACATTGGAAAAAAAACAAGTGAACAAATGAGCAAACAAACAAAACTGCGAAGCTAAACATGGAGGGGTGAGCTGTGACATTTGCCCGTAGCTCCTGATTCTTCTAGTCCCTGGAATTCAAACTTCTCTGACCACCTGGGGCTAAACCGAAATCTGTGCAGGTGGTGACTCTGAAATGCCTCATAGGAACAAGGTGTCACCCCAACCCTTTTGGGGGGCTGCTGTGTGTGTACTCAACATGTGTGTATTTTCTCCTTGCCCATCTGGCATCAGCTCTGGGACCAGCCTTCCTGGCTGGTCTGTGTCAAGGGGACTTTAGCCTTTTCGTTATTAACAAGACAGGAATAAAAATCCTATGAAAAGAGCTCCACACACACACACCCCTCACTTTTGTCCTGTTGTCTCTGAGCAAGTATTTTTTTTTCTTTTTTTTTTTTCTTTTTTTGCCATTTACCTCAGAATTTGCATTGCTTATTGATTGGCAATTTGAAAATTGTTTATTGTGCTTTTTTGTTTCTCTGTCCAAGAGCTAAAACAAAAGCCACCAGACCCTGCGAGGTACACATTTGCATGCGGCAAGCGTAAAAAGTAATTGCTAATGCATATTTATGTGACACAAATTTTCCATTTGTTTATGCATAA
This sequence comes from Phodopus roborovskii, assembly GCF_943737965.1. Classification (NCBI taxonomy): domain Eukaryota; kingdom Metazoa; phylum Chordata; class Mammalia; order Rodentia; family Cricetidae; genus Phodopus; species Phodopus roborovskii. Next base: position 3,457,135 of record NW_026126639.1, on the reverse strand, counting down.
AATTATCAATAGTGCAGGGCGGCCCAGCCGTAGAAAATGGTGACCTTTTTAGCTTAATAAATAGAAATCAGCTGTTATTGTGAAGGGATCAGCCATTTATTCTGTGTTGAGGGACATTGCCGGGAAAATGCAGATCAGGGCTGGCAATATCATTAAATGGCAGGCCAGTGACCCTTTCCGTACAGTCTATTATACTTTATCTAATAGGGAATAAATGACTCTGCTTGGCAAATGGGATATAAAGAACAACAGTGGACTTAATTTTTTTATTTTATTTTATCACTATATGAATTTTAAACCTGTAAAACCAGTGAATCTCACACTGACCTGTTGCTAGAATTCTCTCAGAAACATCTGTTGTAAAGTTGCTTCTCATTTTTATTAGTCTCTGGCTGTTTAGCTCTGTACCTTGTACAGTGGGAAAGCCAAGCAGGTTATATTGTTCTCAGAGAACCACCCCCTCGCCACCCACCCGAGCTAACGTGCACTCTGAGTTGAGGATTCCTTGCATTTAACAAGGTTACCCTCTAACTGACACTGTTACAATTCTGAAGATAGAAGCAGGTATTATCAAATCAAAGCTATAGGATAAGTTGTGTATATATAAAGAAAGTATTTTACCTTTCCTATGATAAAAACATTTTAAGTGTTGTGTGTGTATGTGTGTGTGTGTGTGTGTGTGTAACCTTTCTTATGATAAAAACATTTTTTACATTTTTTAAAAGTCAAGTCAGCAGTACCTTTGGTTTGGGGACTATTCTGTAAACGTAGACTTTGTCAGCTATTTCTTCAACATGTAAAAAAAGCACCACCCCAAATTGCTCCCCTCTTTGGGTGATTTTTTCCCCCTGTATTTAATAAATGAAATGCCTTTCGTCTCCCCAGAGCCGCCACACCTCTGTTGGCTCTCATACTGTTTCCTTGTATGTTAATGAGCCTTTATACCGCTCATCTGCTTCCCCCACCCAGTTCGTAATAATCACTATAGAACTGACTATTAAATGGAAGCTGTGTTTGTTTTTTTAGTTCTCCTCATGCTATAGCCCATGCACTCTGAACTTATAACTACCGGAGTGCACGTTCTGGGCAAGACGATGACCAGGAGACGTGCGAAGCCCCCTCAGGACACGGCTGGCCTCTGGGAGGCCCCCTGAGCGCACGCAGCTCCTGTGTGGGCTCCCCACAACAATAACGGTTTCACAGCCTAGTCTTTGCCCGCGTTCGGGTTTCAGAGTACAGTGTGTTCCGCAGCCTGTCCACAGCATGACTGAGTAAGCTTTTACTGGTAGAAATGGGCCTGCCCTTCCTTCCTTGTGAAAGCGGAGGGTGTAAATAGGATTGCATCAGGGTACATTAGTCCATAAAATGAATATATTTTTATGTCATTTGTAAGGTATTGACTTTAGGTCCATTAGGTCCCCTGTCCCTAGTGGGAAGAAAAACAATGATTTAATGGGCAGCTTAGAATTCCCTAAGAGCTACAGCATTAACCCTTCATTCCCTGACTTCCTGCCCTGCTACCTATGTCCCAGCAGTAAGGGAGGCTCAGCAAGGACGGTCCCAGCCCTGCATTTCACAAGGGGACAGCAAGCAGAATTCAATGTGGTTATTTCTTTGTCTCTGCATGTGACAGATCAGACACCCTGAGTGGATGAGTCATGGGTGCTGGTCACCTTTTCGGAAGGTAATTCCTATTAAGGAAGGTAATTGTAAAGTGATGGATTCATTTTGCTTTGCTTGGGTTCATATTTGTTCCTCTAGCATCTCAGAAGCATCTCAGAAGCATCTCAGGGTATTGTTTGAGGGTAGGGGGCACTGCGGTGTAGTGGGGTATTGTTCTGTTTTTGTTGTTTTTCAGTTTTGCTTGAAGGGAGGATGTGTTTGTGTCTCGACTTGTCGCAGTCTCACGGCAATGATGACATTGCTCCAGCCAGTATTAGCAGGTAGTAGCAAGAATGATGATCTTGTCATTGTCAAAGTAGGGGTTTTCCTTTCTAGTAAGTACCAAGAAGACGACTGCTTTATACACCCCCCCTCCCCTTCCCATGAGGTGGTGACTGAAATCTACTGTCTTCCTGCTATGTGATTAAGTTTAGGTTTGTAGCACTTACGACGGTCCCAGTCCCTTTTACACAAGTAACATTGGAATTTCCTCCTGGACTATGACAGTGACATGGCCATTCTTACATATGAAAACAAACAAACAAGCAAGCAAGCAAGTCATAACAGACAGGAAACATTTAGTAACTTCTTTTATCTTTCCAGTTTTCGGGCACCCTGATGTCTTAATTAGTATATGTGAAATGAAGTATGATTCTTTGTAATTTCACCTGACATAAAGATGCTGGCATCACTAAACATTTCAAAAGGTTCATAATTTTAATTTGTCCTGTAGCACAAATTTAAAAAAAAAAAAATGCAGGCTCCCTCTTGTGGGAGAAATGACTGTGCCCTGCGAATTCCACCTGAAGACATGCTAAGACGGATTTTGTTTCATTTTGGGATAAATGAAACTTCGGTCATCTGCTGATCGTTGGCCAAACATGGCCTTTCATTGAAGTGAACGAAGTCCGCCGCGCCGGGCTTTGAAGACGTGTTTTTATCACGCTGTTGCTGTTTTACAACTGGCTGATGGTAGACCGGACCGGCAGCCTCTGTTTTGCTTTCATGCTATTATTTCCTCGTGTCTGATGGGTTAGCGCTTTGCACTTTGCAGAGCATTGCATTAGAGGAAGTGATAAGCTAACAGGACAGCTTGGGTGCTGTTGTTTCTCTTGGTCTTAGCTCTTTGACTCTTTGTGGGGGGGAGCTGCCACCCAGCTCCCAAATCAATACACATGGAGACATATTCTTACTTGTGAGTGCCCGGCCTTAGTTTGGCTTCTTTCTAGCCAGCTCTTCTTAACTTAAATTATCCTGTCTATCTTTTGCCTCTAGTGTTTGTCTTTTTGTATAACTGTCTTTACTTCTTACTCGGTGACATGCAGTGTGGCTGTGCGGCTGCTCCTGATGTCTCCTCTCCTTTTCTTGCTCCTCCATCCTCTCCCCCAGATCTCTCCACCTATTTATTCTCTGCCTGCCAGCCCAGCCTGTCCTTTCTCCTGCCTTGCTACTGGTCACCCAGTTCTTTATTAGGCCAATCAGATCCTTTTAGAAAACAAAGTAGCCCAGCTCCACGGAGTCAAACAAATGCGACATAAAAGAATGCAAACACATTTTTGCATCATTAAACAAATAACATACATTAAAATGATAATCCACAACGGGGTTCTTTGTGTCATCTTAAAATCACACTCAGGAAGAGATGGTACACTGCACCAATGCCCTGACCTGACAATTAAAATCATGAGCCAGTGGCCAAAATAGCAGATCTGACAATAGAAATCCCCAGGCTGAATCCACCAAGCCAAGTGGGGGCTGCTTTTGAAAGTTGGACTCTTAGGAATCTCAGCTGATAGACAGGAGGGTCTGGCTTTTCTTTTTGTTCTAACCTGGGAAATCTGGTACAAAGTTGCTTTTATAACATCAAGATGATATAAGAGGGGTTGTAGATTAATACTTATTTCCTTGCATCTAAAGTATGATGGCTTGCGGTGCATCCCCAGAACCCATGGGAAAAACAGGGTGTGGTGGCATGTGCTTGTAGCCCCAGGGCTTGAAGGGTGATAAGGAGACCCTTCGGATGCCTGGCCAGCCAGTGTACCCCAAAGGATGAGGTTCAGGTCAATGAGAAGCCTTGACTCAAAGGAAATGACCTGTTCCTAAGGTAGGCAGCTGAGGCTGACCTCCAATTTCCACATGTGCACCTGTGTGCACATCTACCTGAACAACAGCTACAACACACACACACACACACACACACACACAGAGAGAGAGAGAGAGAGAGAGAGAGAGAGAGAGAGAGAGAGAGAGATTGAGCCTGACTGAGAATATGAATGATAATGTTGGGCAATGGCAGTGTAGTCATGGTATATACGAAGGGGTTTGGATGTGAGCTACTGAACTCTGCTGTGTCCACGGTAGCTCTGTCAGAACCTTAGATTTCACTTCTAAGGTCCATTCAGAAAAGGACTCACAGAAGGGACCGAAGAGAATAGCCGAAGACTTCCTTTACACCGTGTAGGGACAAGAGTCTGCCACAGTCTAGCCTGTGCTAATGTCCTCATGAGCTGTGTCCATGACAGACTCGAACAATTGAGGAGATAAGCTGAGATGTACCTGCATATGCATAGACTTTTCCTCTTGATTCTGGTGGCTTTAAAACGGCAAGATAATGCCTCTTCTTGCATAAGCCATAATTATATTATGTTTGTATATGTAAATTTCTATAATCATAAATTTACATGTATAAATATAAATTATTTTTGAAAAACCATAGGCACCTCCTCCTTCCAAGAATCATGCATTGATATATATGCACTAAATGGCACAACATACCATTAATGGTCCAGTTTTGCCTTCCCAGCATTCCTCTTGCTAATGATGTCATTCCTGTTTGACTCCATCTACAGATTCTGAAGCCAAACTGGGCACATTTATAAAACCTATTCCAAACCTTTGAAAAATCAGTCGCTACATTTGCCATATGACAAAAATGGAAGTTGCTGTGGCATGTTTCGTTTTTACCTTGCAAGTAAAAAATACATGGAGTCGATACATATACAATCTATGTCACATAGTGTTATACACCGGTGACATCGGGCCTTCGGCTTTGGATATGATCATCAGGAAGGCAATTCACCTCCACTGAAAGGCAGGTGACAGAGGCACCCCTTTCCCTGCTTAATGAGATCCAGTTTTGAAATCCAGGAAGCTTTTATTCTCCACAGAAAACAGTTTTTTTTAAAAAAAATTTTGCTGGTTTTTTGTTGTTGTTGCAAAAGAAATATTTCAGGTCACAATGGGTCTGTCAGTCTGACACGTTAGAAAAATTTCCATAGCCTGTTAAGTATTCCAGGATATGTTTCTGTAAACACATACAAACCAAAAAAAAAAAAACATTTTGCAGAGGCCAAACAAATATTTTCCAGTTTTCTGGCAGAAACATTTTGTGGGCATCAGGGCATGCATTTATGAAATGTTTGTATTTTTTTTTAATCCAAAATGTTCTCTGGGTCAGGAACTGAAAGTTTGACCATAAACCCAGAGTTGAGAAGCTCTCTTGATCCTTTGGCAGACTGGCTGTGACACAGGCCCAGCAGGGACTGTCACATTTTGGGGAAGGAGCACTGTGAGGGAGGGCGGCTGATCCTACTGGGGTAAAATCTTATTCACACCCAGAAGGAAATATCCCCAGAAGAAAAGCATGCTCCTTCCCAGCATCTGGAAGTTTCCACTCTCTGCTCTCCCCTTTCATTGGCTAGGATATCATCCCACGACCATTTCAAGCTGCAGAAGGATCGAACAAATGAGTTCTTGCTATGAAAGATGAATTTGGGAGAGTTCTTACAGGCAAACATAAGAGAATAATTTAATTTCAGGGCCTAGCTGATAGGATCTCAGATTTCACTTCTAAGAAACTATAACTTCATGAAATCATAAAAAAAGAGACAACATTTATATAAATGTCTTCATTTTCATAGGTTGGTGGTGGGAATAACTTGGGATTAACTAAACCATTCATTAATAGAGTACTGGTTTGATAAATTTGGAGAATATATGGTTAAGAAATTATACAAGTAATAAGGCAGTTTTGAATAATGCTTTTCATTGCATGAAAATATTCATGATATTGTTTACTGGAACAATATGGGTGCCTTGTGTACATTTATACACACACACACAGGTACACACACACGTGGGCGTGCTCTACAAGCATTTAAAACTTAATATAACCTTGCTGAAAGTAAATATATTACTTATAATTGGCTGTGAATAATTTTTAGTTTTCATCATCATAATTTAAATTTGTTTTTAATCTTTAATTTTGTGTGTCTGTATTTGTGTCAGTATGTATGCATGTATGTGCATGTGTGTGCATGTGCATGTGTGTGCAGTTGCACCTACACTGTTCCTGCAGAGGCCAGAAGAGGGCACTAGTTACCCTGGAGCTGGAGTTTTGTGGTTTTGGCTGCCTAACATAGGTGCTGGGAGCAGAACTCAGATGCTCTCTGCAGGAGCAGCAAATGTCCTTAACCACTGAGCTGCCTCTTCAGCCTCTTATAAACAATCTTTAAAATGTATGTGTTAATTTTGGAATTTAAGAAATATGGATGTTATGCACCCCCCAAAGGTTTAACCTGTGTTGCTTGTTATCTGCTTGTTACAGCACTACAGTTGTATTTGTTCAATGAGGTGAGACCCCAGCAATTAGCCTTCTTCAGGAAGAGGCGAGATAGCCCAGCTCTTACCTTCTTTGGCTCTTTGTCCTCAGCGTGGTTAGGATGACTCTTCCTTCTTAGTAGAGCCTACAGCCACTAAAAATCTTGGTCTTATTGAAGCCTTTTCTGAATTAGGGCACCTTGAGCTGCTGAACATCAGGGAAGCACCCAAGGGCTTGTGGGGTCTGTGTCTATGACAGGCAAAAGCAAAGCTCTGAAGATACATTTTTTTTCTATGTATAAGTGAAACAGGTATCCTCATATGACCTTTATGAGTAACACACACATACACACACACACACACACACACACGCACGCACGCACGCACGCATGTGCGCGCACACGCACGCACACGCGCACACATACACACACACACACCTATACATAAGCACAGACACATAAGTTAAAAGAATTAAATAAGACAGATACTGAAAACTTCTCAAGACCTGATTATCTGCAGACATGTTTTTCTGTGTCGAAGTGAAAAAGGTTACATACTGCAGTTTGTGATAAAGAGAGCTTTTTTAAACATAATGTTTAAAGCATTGTGTTACCTTAGAAAATTAGGGGTGCAAGAATTTAAGCTATGTGAGAAAAATTGCAGTGGGGAACTGTGGGAAATTCTTCCTAGTGGTTTTCCTTGTGAGCCTAAGTTAACTGTAAGAATCCAGGAGAGAGATGTGGCCTTCACTTTGGAGAACACTGGTCACCTGTTGGGTTCATTGTTCACACCCCAAATGTTGTGCACATACTCCACAGACCCCCAGGAAAGTCCTTCAAGCAGAATAGACCTTAAAGCCCCAAGCATGACTGCAGATTGAATCATTTTGTGAATGACTGAGGATTCTGTACAGTAGGAAGAGAGAATGTTACCAAATCTAAATGCCCCTAATAACACAACTCCAATATAAATTAAGGCAAAACTTGACAGAACAATGAGTAGATAGACAAACACAGAGGGGTGATGACACTAACTTACTTGTCTTATCAGCTAACAGAATAAAATAGATGGGAAAATTGGGAGAGATTCAGAATGGGAAGGCGAGCCTGACCTTGTGAGCTTGGTAGAGCCTTGCACATAACTGAAAACTGATATTGTTCTCAAGAACCTAGGGGACATTTGCTAAAATCAGACCACACTGTAAATGAATAAATGAGTTTTAATAGAGTAGGTCTCGGTCATTTTCAAGGATGTAAAACACTATCAGAATAAAATTATGACCTAAATGAGTAATGAAGAAGTATCTAGAAATGAAGTTTTGCAATCAAATAGAAATAGCAAAAGTTTAACATTGAATTTCTATATGAGGAATTATAAAACAGCTACAGGAAGTGCTTATTAGCAGATTGACCTAAATAAATATATTATAAAGGAAAAGAAAGAGTAAAAGTTAAGAGGTCATCAATTAATCTCACGAATCTGTGTCCCAACACAGAGACCTCACACATGTTAGTGAAAGAAATGTTCCTTCTTCCTGACTTGATCAGGATATGCTGTACCCTTGCAGGGGTAACTTGAATCATGCCATGCAAACACATGCAAGCGTTACATGTCAACTAGTAGATACTATTTTTCACATGATTGGGAGACAGTTACATTAGTGTATCCCTGCAATCCCAACACATGGGAGGTGGATACAGGAAGATCTGGGGTTCAAGGTCAGCCTCAGATACATAGTAGATTGAAGAGAGACCTAGTCTCAAAAAACCAACAAACCAAACAACAACCAAGGTCGAAATAGTTGAGCAAAGCCATTAAAGTTGGAACAAAATCATTAAGGTAGGAAATGGGGCTAGAGAGAAGGTTCAGTGGCTAAGAGGACTTGTGGTCTTGTAACAAACAGGGCCTCACCTCCTCCCCCCCACTCCCAGAATGCATATTGGACAGAACACAGTCAGTTGGAATTTCAGTGCCAGGGGATTGGAAACCTTTTGACCTCTGCATTCTCTCTCTCTCTCTCTCTCTCTCTCTCTCTCTCTCTCTCTCTCTCTCTCTCACACACACACACACACACACACACACACACGAAGTCAGAAACAGACACATGAAAGGGGAGACTACAATCAGGAACTGTAAAGCTTTTCCCCAACCTCTGAGACTATGCAACCAGCCAGCAGCAGGCCAGTAATCACTGGTCAGTGTTGGGACTGAGACCGCTGGCCTCACAGTAGACAGGAAGAGGTGGATGGATGACCAACACATCCCAGAAAATTACAACTCAGTGAAGTGTCCTAGAAAGAAACAGCTGTGCATTGGGGGATGGGGGAAGAAGGGAAACGAGTTTGCTTCAGTAATCCAGAACTGAGTATCACAGAATAAATTTCATATCCACGTGACCCCCCCCAAAGACAAACACAAGGGAAGAGTGGGTCTAACTTTAAGATTCTTTGGCCGCCCAGTAAGGGATTGTGGAATCTAGACATCACACCTGAGAAGAAGAGTATGAGAAAGGGCGTTTGCAGGACAATTGTCCTCATGATTATAAATGGGGAAATCCTCAAACACCCGACGAGCAAACTAAACTGAGAAATATGTGAAAAGAACAGATTGTTGTGATCCAATTATTTTATTTCAGAAATTCAAGCCTTGCTATGTCAGGAAGGGTGGCACAGATCAAAGGCCATCATCAGATAACTATTTCAATAAGCCAAGCATGAACACATTGTAAAATGTGGCTTCTGAGCTTAGTATCTTTAAGACTGTTTGCAGAGTGAATAATGGAGAGGGGACGCCTCACCGTGCTGTAAAAAATGATCTCTAGCAGGTGCAGATTATTAAGAGCTTTCCTTTGGTGATGAGAAACAAGGCATGGCTCTTTGCTGTCACCTTGCTATTCACTGCTTTTGCTTTTTGCTTCTTAGTTGTTGTTGTTGTCCCAGCCAATAAAGTAAATCATCATAAATCTTTTAGGATTGCCATTGCTGACAAGAGCTGCCCAGGAAGGTAAATATAGTCACAGAATAAACAATGTTTCTGTATGTCAGTACCAATTGTTACATTTCTAGTAATGGGAGATACAGAGTATAATCTTTTTCCTTTTTAAGGTTTAGTTTTATTGGGAGCACACTAAGTTCAGAAGAGGGCATCAGATCCGTTGATCTGGAGTTCCAGCCCTTTGCTGGATGTTTAGGTTGTTACATGGGTCTGGGATCTGAAGAGCACATAGCGAGTGCTCTGAAACATTGAGCCAGGTAGTGTAATGTTCTTCAAAGCCAAAGTAAATGATGACCTTGAGCATATTTATACATAGAAAGAGCCAATCATGTAGAAATATTTTATGATAAGCTAAGATTCCAAAGCTTTGAAAGACATGGTAACTGTGAAAATTGAATATATCTATCTTTGGAAACTGAATTTGGCTTCAGCCTCTTACCATACAGATGGACTCGGTGTTATTACCTGAGTTCTTGATCCTAGAAACCCGAGAAACTGAGTTAGGAGAATCTCTTGAGCCCAGAGCTCAGAGCAACCTGGACAACTTAGTGATATGCTATCTTTTTTTTTTTAAAGTCTAACTATAAAAGACAAAACAATAAGTCTTCTTTTCAATACTGTAAGAGATCACCTGGGGATAGAGCCTGGGGCAGAGAATTCCTGAAGCTGAAGAAGCAGCATACATAATTCTTTATTTGTTTGTCACAATCAGAGAAGATGACAAGAGGTGTCAGGCTTAACATACAAAACAGCTCCAGGTTAAAAACCATGGCTCAGATACCCATAGATCACACCATCCAGCACACAAAAGGCAAGGAAAGAAATCCAATGGCCAATTTACCTACATTTTCAGCGTATGAAAAAAAAATGATTTGGGCCAAGGATATGTCTCCACTGATAAGACACTTGTCTTGCAAGTGTTAAGTCTGGAGTTCAGATCCCCAGAAAGCATACAATAGCTGGGCAGGTGTGGTGGCCACCTCTTGTGGGAACTCATTCTGCCAATAGCATTGGAGTACCAGCCGTAGGGCAGGGCTTCTTGTCTGTGCATACAACTGCTTAAGAGGAGAGAGGGAGAGGTCTTCCTTCCACTTTCTTGGTTGTGGAAGACCAGGTCAGGAAGTGTGAAGCTGCAAGTGGTCGGCCTCCAGCTCTCTTAGACAAAAGAGAAGGTGAGCCTCTCATGTTGGGTGCCATATGTAAATAGAGGTGTCTCTCCTGCTCACCAGTTCCCAATTAGCATTCAGAGACTTAGTATTAATTATAATTATTTGGCTGATGGCTCAGGCATTTTACTGACTAGCTCTCACAATCAAATCAACCCTAATACTAATCTATGTATCACCACGTGGTAGTGGCTTACCAGTAATGTTCTGACATCTTACTCCTTGGGCAGCTACATGGCATCTCCCTGACTCTACCTTCTTCTCTCCGTATCTTTGTTCAGATTTCCTGCCTAGCTATATCCTGTCTTGCCATTGGCCAAAACAGCTTTATTCACCTGCCAATAAAAGCAACACATATTCACAGCATGTAGAGGGACCCCATATCAGCCAACTGTAATCTCCATCTCAGCACTTCATAGGCAGAGACAGGGTCTTCAGGGAAACCTGGAGTTCGGAGGATAACCCCGCATCAGCAAAGGACAAGTAAGGGTCATTGAGGATGATAGCTGATACCTATTTGCCTGTGGCATCCATACGCCTGTGTACATAGATGATGCAAGTATTGAAAATTAAGCTAATACACATTTTAAAAATAAATAGTTCAAGATACTTATAAAGTTTTGCACACAAAAATGGAGGTGTAATAAAACAAGCATTCTTTTTAGTAGTCTTTTTTTCTCTCTCTCTCAAAGGAATTTGATGAAGGATGTTAGGTACGACTACAAGACTGACAAGAAGTGAAATAATTTGAGAAGTAGAATATGATGTTTATTTCATTCACAAGTGTTTAAAATACTTCATGTTAAAAGACCCTTTTCAACAAATTAAATGCAACCAAAACCAAAAACAAAACCAAAAAAATCTTTTTTGAACTATACTGAGTAGACACAGGCTACTACAAAGAACAGAAAAAATGCGTTTTCCCACAGGCATTTCAAACCCAGTATTTAATAGAGGGGCACCAGGAAGGTAGCTGACCACACCACTGGTTATTTTAGTTTTCTTTTCTCCCCTTGAGTTGGAATTCTTTCAATAGTCAAGGCATTGACAGTTGTTTGCTTTAACCTTGTAGCCAGTTAATGATTTGTGTTTCTAGGTGACAATCTGTGCCTTTGACCCTCTTTGTCTTTTACCTATGAATCAGCAACCCCTTTGTTTTATCCACATACCAGACCCAGACACCCCTTCAGTTACCCTAACGTAGAAAGTAAAATGCTTTATGGCTTGAAAAAGGAAAATAATCCCAATATACTATAAATTGTCAAGTGGGTTCTGGGTAATTAAAGATTGTCCCGCACGTGCAGTTTTTAAGGCATCTTATCCCTGCAGGGTTCAGTGGCTTTGGAGAATGAGTTACTTTGTTGACAAATCCACCTTCTAAATTGTGAGACCTTAATGAGAACTCTGAGCAGTAACACTTTTACATTTTAACGTGGGTGGCACCTAACAAAACAACTCACCAAAACAAAAACCCTGAATGTGATTGATGCTGATTTAAAAAGGTCTCCTATCTATAGAGTGAAATGTGCATTACTCTGAAAAAAATAATTATCAGGATTGAAAGACCATGGCCATATCCAGTGACCTGAAATCAAAACCTCAGTTATTATCTGAAAATTAAGAATAAAGCACAATCTCCTTTCAGTTGTTCAAATACAGGCTCCTGATACCCGAGCAAGTGAGTGCCTTGCTTCGCAGTTCCTTCTAGAGTTCTCTGGAAATGCATTCTGGAAAGTCCATTCTAGGCATCTGGATGCTTTGCTACTTAATTTGTAACTTGTGTGAGATTTTCTGCATGGCTTAAAATTTCTGTTTTTTTTTTTTATTTTATTTCAGAATCTTTATTTAAAGATTTGTTTTTATTTTACATGTATGTGTGTTGTCAGTGTATGTTGCGTACACTGCATATGTGCACTGACCTAGAAGGCCAGAAGAGGGTGTCATATCCCCTGGAACTGGAATTCCATGTGGAAGGGCCATTGTTAGGTACTATGTGAGAACTGGGAACTGAACCCAGGTCCTCTGAAAGAGCAGCCAGTGCTCTTAACAGCTCAACCATCACTCCAGCCCCCTTTGAGAATCTTTTATAAATTGCCACGGATTATCTTTTTCTCTTGAAAAACCCTCCCCATAGTCTTACTAAGTCACCTGAGCACCTTCAATGAAAACAGGATGCTAAGAACGCTGAGAGGATGTTAAGACCTAACAGGTCCTGCCCTTTTTAATGTCTTTCTCAATACAAAACTATACACATGCCTGATGAAATCAGAGGGTCCATGCTTTACAGAAACATGCTATTCATCCAAGACTAACATGAGATTATTGGCCCTCTTTCCTGTGTTTCAAGTACAGGCACATGTAATTCACTGGGGTAGCTTGACTAGCATCTTTGAATTACAAAACCCAGGATAAGCTGCATCAACAACACTGGGAGAAAATGATGGTCTGTGTTCAACTCTTCGACTGTGGCATGCTTCCCATCTCTTTATCGACTGAAAAACTGCTGACTTAGGATCACTCAGAAGCAATAGCAAATCAGTTTAATACTTTTAAAAAGTCAAATGACAAAGTGAGTCTTCGTAATTTAATAACAGCTGCCTAAGGACCGCTCTCTTTGTCAGCGATTATTTGTAATTAAGAGCCTCTTCCCATCAAAGGAAATAATGCACGAAGCGGTGACCGGAAGTCCTCAGGAGGCCGCAGCATGTGCATGTTGCTTAGTTTTCCATCTTTTTTTTTTTTTAAACAGTTAGCAACAGATACACCACCCTAGTAGGGATAACAGAAGGAAACAAGGAACTGACCAGCCTCCACAGAACTTTATTTCTATATGGAAATCCGAGTTACTTGTCTGCTCAGTGGAAGACACTGTGCCGGGTCACTCCACATAAAAGAGACAGCATTTGCATAATGGCATTGAGCCACTGGGATTCGTTAGTCATATGATAAATACTTCCCAAATTTGAGGCATTATAAGCCAGAATAATATTTTACTTCCTTTTATTTGTGCGTGCACGTGTGCATGACCTGTCTGCAGCTTGCCATTTCTGTTAGCTAGGATGGCTGGAGAGTGAGACCCTGCGGTCTACTCCCCCCCCCCAAGAATTTGGTTAAAGACATGTGCCCTGTGCTTTTATGTAGGTGCTAGGGAGTCAAACTCAGGTTCTCACATTTGTGCAGCAAACACTTTTCTCAATGAACCATCCCCAGCCCCTAAATGGCTTTTTAAAAAAATAAAATTCTCCAACTATCAGTGATTTAATCTGTTTTTATGCAATTAGGATGAGTCACACTGATTATGAACCAATAGAAAAGTGGAGAGAAGTGTAATTATTCAACTCGTAAAAGGAAGAGATCAGATGTTTGGATTTTGGAAGTACTTGAGTAATGCAGATGACACACGAAGTCATAGTTCATTTAGATAATTGGCAGATGGCGGAAGAGACTGCAGTGAAGGAAATCCCTTACTTCTTGTCCATGGTGTGATCTGCCCCACACCAGAGTATGTATAATATGTCTATGTATGTAAATACCAGGGTGGCCAGAAGAGGGCACTGGATCCCTTAGAGCGGGAGTTACAAATGGTCCTGGGAACTTAACCCAAGTTCTCTGTAGGAGCAGGAAGACCTCTGTTAGGCCATTCTTCAATCGTAGTATTGTATGTTTATTCTCTAGCCTTATATATTTTTAAATGAACCTAATAGCGGGAAAGTATTTAATCCAATATTAATAGAATGAACATTTGTTTACATTCATATTTCTAGCTTAAATGAATCCCATTTAAAAGTACTGGTGGTGGTGGTGGTGGTGGTGGTGGTGGTGGTGGTGGTGGTGGTGGTGTGTGTGTGTCTGTGTGTGTGTGTGTGTGTGTGTGAGAGAGAGAGAGAGAGAGAGAGAGAGAGAGAGAGAGAGAGAGAGAGAGAGTATGGGGGTAAACCACTGGGTAGAATACTTGCTATGCATGAAAGAGGACTTATTTTGGACACCCAGCACCCACACCAACTGGGAGTGTTGACGAGCCCCTGCAATCCCAGCATGGGGAGTGGAGGACAGAGCAGGCCCACGGAGCTCAGTAACCACACGCTCTGTTTGATTCAGCGAGCTCCAAGTTCACTGAAAGGCCATTTGAGAAAATAGCGTGGAGAGTGACTGAGGAAGGCATCAAGCCCTTGACCTCCACAGACTCTCGTGGGCAGCTGCCACGCATGCACACGTGTCTCACTATACTGGAAGAAAATAAAGAAAAGGGCCCTTAGGGGTTGGGGGTTGTAGCAGCACACACACACACGTATGTGCGTGTGCCTGTGTGAATGTGGGTCACTGTGTACGTGAAGGTGTCCTGTGAGATCAGAAGGAGGTGCTTGTGTGTTTGCGCTGCAGAAACTGAACCCAGGTCCTCTGCAAGAGGAGTAAACTCTCAGCCCCTGAGCCTTCTCTCCAGCACTCAGGTCACTTTCAAAATCTTTGCTTTGCATCTTATTCCTACTTACCTTTAATGAACATACATTTTTCACTTTAAGAAATTGTAATCCCTTTTAAAGCTTCAGACATCAGTGTAGTGGTCTTTGCATAGTGTTTTATTAGTAGTGGTTCTTATTCCCTTAGAGACTGTGATGCAACCTCATCTAGAGTCTGTGTTCTGATTTGTTAGGAAAAATTCTAAAGGGACTAGATTTGTTTGGAATTCGGGTGGACTTGAGGTGGTCTCCGTGAGAAGATCACTGGCCCCAACGCCGCCTCTGAGTGGACCCTGGCATTGGTCAGCAGTAAATCAGGGACACAGGCTTCCATCCAGGGTGCTGTAGTAATGATTTACATCTTAGACTTCTGCGGCCATTGACTGCATTTAAGTTTGCCTTGGTCATGGTTAAGCTGTAAAAAATAAGAAGAGTAAAAATGTCACACAACTTGAAACAGAAATCCTGGATTCTATATCATGGGACACAGATTTCCGTACTCATTATGATAGCCACCTTGTAACAACTGTTACTTTAAACTGTTTACCACCCTTCTAGCATGTCTATAGACATCTTGTCTTGTTCCTTAGTGAAAGCAGTTATCTCCTTGTTGAACGTCTGTGTCCGTGCACTTAAAGATGAGGGGGGCACTACACTCACCTGTGGGCGTAAGGACACGTATGTAGAATGTAGTTAGGGTTTATGCTGGCTCAGTAAAGTGATTGTAGTTTCTCCCAGATTCAAGAATTCACTGGCTCTGGGTAGTTTGCTAGGTTTCAGGTACCAGAGTTGATTCTGCTCATATGTGCATATGACAACTACTAATGAAAAGAGTTAATGACTTTGGAAGAGTGCAAGGGGGACTTGGGAGGGAAGAAAAGGTGTAGTTATATTATAATCCCAGAAATAAAAACCATAGGGAAATACTGTGTGATGTATGCAGTGTTAAAAAAAAAAACAACTCTCTTTTATCTCCCTTCTTATTCCATCTCTTCTCGTAACGAAACACCTCAACAGTAGGTGTCCATGACAGTGAAATGACCCAGGAGGTGCACTGATTCATCAGTAGGAAGTGGACTGGGTTTGAACATATGAGACCCACAGTTTGGATGTAAAGACACTCTGTTTTGCCATAACCACTGTTGAGCACGGTTGGCATGGGCAGCTACAGTTGCTTTTGCTCAGTTCCTAGTGCTTGACAGGGAAACTCGAGTCAGGACGGTTTTGACTGTGGCTCCTGAGTCACAGGGTTCAGACCCTGGTCACTGGTCTTCACGTTTCTGGGCCTGAGGCAAGGCAGAACATTGCGGGGATAAGAAGCAGCGTGAATGGGGGACTAGGGGAATTATGTAGACCTCTCGAATCATGTCCCTTGAGACCCGCTTTCTCCACACTGGCCCTAGATTTTCCATAACCTTCCAAGATATACCCCAGCCTGGGACTACAGTTCATAGCCAAACCTCAGCAGATGATTTTGTTTTATTTTAATACTGCTGCTAGTACTGATATTACAGATTTTAGATGAATACTTGACATTTAAAAATGAGAATAAATTCTCAGTATCAAAAATGCATTCTAAAGAGTTCACTCTCTTGTACACATATACATACACACACATGTTTGTACATATATGTGTGTGAGCACATACATGCATATAAAACCTAATTACTTTGGGAAGAAGACTCACAGGAACACTCTAAGTCAGCAGTGGGACAGCCTTTTACTAGACCCTTACAAAGCACATGAAGGTCTGAAGAGATGACTCGGTGGATGAAGGCATTTGCCTGATAACCTGAGTTCTATCCCGAAAGCCATATACTGGGAAGAGAGAACTGACTCCTGCAGTTGTCTTCAGCTTCCACATGTGTCCCGTGTTTCCTACACGCATGCATACAAACCAAACAAGAAAATGCAAAGGGAAAGAAGCCAACACAGATAAAATATCTGAGCATCGCTGTGGAACGCAGAAGAGCAGGGTGAAGTAAACTGGAGAGTTGGTTTAAACTCAAAACAAATCTTAACCTTTTAAAAACTCAGGGGGTAGAAGCTTTGGCTGCTCTTTCGGAGGACCCTAGTTTTGTTCCCAGCATCCACACTGGGTAGCTTATACGTGCCTATGACACCAGCTTAGGGCTTTGTCTAATGCCCCCTTGTGGCCTCTGCAGGTACCTGCATACATATGTTCACCCACCCCCCAAAATAATAAGTTTTATATAAGCACAACCCGCTTTATTTGTTTTCCCTATCCACTCAGTCTCCTTTTGTTTTATGAGTACTGTTATTTAAAGGACAGAAGCACTCATCTCAGAATGCCTATGTTACATTAAAAACCAGGCCTCCAGACTCTTTGTCAAGCAGAAGTAATCCAGCTATTTCTGGTGTAAGAAAGTTTTCAGAATAACATCATTTGCCCGGAAGCTGTTTCCAACCTACTAACTCCTGGAATTAGGATCTAAAAGTCCAAGAAGATTGGCGGGTACTTAGCTGCTGGAAAGTACTACTGAGCAAGAGTAAGCGCAGAAGTGAAACCCCGTCTGATTGTTTTATCCAGTGTGGATGTGTTTATGTGAGTCTATGGCAATGGACGCAGGTACCCTCGGAGACCCAAAGAGCATCGGATTCCCTGCAGCTGGACTCACAGGCTCTTGTGAGCCATCTGATGTGGGTGCTGGGAACTGAACATGCTCTTGACCATGGAACCATCTTTCCCACTCTTGTTATTTATTTATTTATTTATTTATTTATTTATATTCATTCATTCATTCATTCATTCATTTATTTTTGAGCAGTTTGTGTTTCAAATATAGCCCTGCAAAAGTGCATGGCCAACTTTGCCAGTTGGTCTTCCTTAAAAATACACCAAATGATACCAAGATGTCCAAAATGTTCTTTCGTATGTTGGCCCATTTTAAATGTCAGTTCGCCATAACCTAGAAGAGCCTGGGAAGAGAGGAGCCTCAGCTGAGTAATTGCCTTTATCGGGTTGCTGTGGGAGGATGATCCTGAGACTTAATTTATGTAGAAAGACCCGTTGTGGGTGGACCATTCCCTAGGCAGGGGCCTTGAACTCCCTCTGTGGGACAGGAGAAAGCTAATGACACCAAGAAGGTCTGTGTGTGCGGCCTAACATTCCCGCCTTGACTTCACTGAAGTGTTGGTCTATAACTTAGAATTGAAAAAAATGAGTAAAATCCTTTTACTCCCCCTGCGTTTCCTTCTGTCACGGCGACACACACACACACACACACACACACACACACACACACACACGAAACTAGAGTAGGCTTCTAATCTGTTTTCTTCACTTTAACTGTCTGCTTGGACATTCCCTCAGCATGGTGCCTGCCCCGTGGTACAGAAACGAAGGTTAACACATTCTACGTTGGTTCGCCTTCTTTATGAGATATGTCATGTGAGTGTTCCCTCGCAATGTGTGGATGTTGGCCCTTGTGTGTGGAAAGCGGCCCTGTTTCAGGCGTGCCTAGATCTGAGTACCTGCTCCAGTGTTTGAGCCAAAGTTGCATCAAGAATCCAGTGAGAAAAATAGGAAGCAGAGACATTCCTATGGGTCAGAGTTGCACTGTGAATGTACCCGGTTTAATGCTGGCTGAACACACAGCTGGAAGAACTTTCTAGGTGGAAGGAATATGGGGCAATATGCAGCATCCCTACAAGGTCTCCATGACAGAATTAGTTAGATACTACCAAACTAGTTCACTCTGGGTAACCAATGAGTTTATTGGGTAAGGGTTTATGGGTAGGAGTGTGGACGACTTTAAAGCAGCCATACTGGAAGTTATGCATCCAACATGGATGATGACCCTTCCATGGCTGTGTAGATGGAGGCCTGCTCATTCTTCAATACTCCCAGACTATATGCTCTAGCCCCTCCATGACACCCACGGTCACATGAAACTAGGGTAGACTCTCATGCAATTGTCTAGGACAGGTGTCTGGATATCCAGGTGAGGGTCCTATGGCATTCCCAATCCTTCCTTCTTAGGGACTGTCAGCCATTAACAGCTCATCTCTGACGATCAAAAAGACTGCTTTGAAGGACTTATAAAACCCGGATACCTACACTAACTGGTGCTGTGGAAGTGTGGCTTGGAGAGCCATGGTCACAGGCTGGAGGGCTACTTAGAAAAAGGCGACTTCTCTGACAAGTTATTCTTCCCTGAGTGGTTAGTCTATAACTCGTCACGGCTGCGGATCACATGCTTCAATGGTTCTTCCCTTTGGTTCTTCTATTCCTGACACACTTCGTGTCAAAGGGAAAGTTCTATAGCCAAAGACGCAAGCGCCGATGTTCTGCGCTGACTTTCGGTTTGTGTGGTTTTTGATTTTCATTTTTTTTTTTTTTTTGTGGGGGTCAACTTGACACAAGCTAACCTTGAGGGACTCTCAGTTGAGAAAATGTATCCATAATATTGGCCTGTAGACAAGTCTGTTGGACTCTTTCCTGGTTAACGGATGATGTTGGAGAGTCCAGCCTATTATGGGATGTGCCGCTATGGGCAGCTGGTTCTGGATTGTTGGAGGAAGCAGGCTGCACAAGCCATGGAGAACACAACAGCAGGCAACACTCTTCCTGCTTCGTCCGCGCCTTGACTTCCTGCCCTGACTTCTCTCCCTGATGGAGTGTGGTTTGGACACGTGAGCTAAAATAAACTCCATCTTCCCCACGTTGCATCTGGGCGTGTGATTGTCACCACAGAAAGCAAACCAGGGTAGCACTCTGCATCGGCTCACTCTGCCTCGGCTCCTCGCGTAAGCTGTGTTCTTTGTGTCAGGGGATGTGCCATGGTATGTTTCCTGTGTCATCATGGCAGGCGGGCAACCAGGAAGAGGAAACTGTGGAGGAGTGGGAATCTGCAAACACAGGCGAGCCAGGGATTTGGGTAGGGCTGTGAGTGTTGCTGGTGACGGGGTCGTGTTAGCGTGTACAGACTCTGAAAACACTGAGGAGTTAGTTCAGTTAGACTGAGACATGTGAGCTAAGCAGAGCGTTGTTACATGCGTCCCTAAATCTCACATCTCTAAACTCAGCCCAATGAGCTTTCCTATGAGTTCTTATATATCCATTTACTTTATTCTGTGTGTATGAACATGCTTCCTGCATGGATGCATGTGCACCATGAGTGTGTCTGATGCCCATGGAAGTCAGAAGAGGGGGCCTGGTCCTCTGGAACTGGGTCCGTGGATAGTTATGAGCCACCATGCGCTTGCTGGCACCTGAACTTGGGTCTTTTGCTAGAGCACCAATGGATTTTGACCTCTGGGCTCTCTCTCTGGTCCCAGCCTTCACAGTATCTTGTCTCAGTCGATAAAGGGCAAGGTGCCGTTCATCTTCCTCACCCTCAAAGGGCAGGTGTCGGTGTCAAGCTTATGCCATGACCTATGCACAAGCATGGGGATTTCTTAGGTGTATCAGTTCTGTGGATTTGGTGTAGAAGTAAGAAGGTAGATTTTGGTATCTAACAGCTGAAAATAAAGTGTATAAACTGGTCGCTAGAAACCATGCATGACTTTGAATATGAATGGGTGTGGGCTGCACAGGTAAGTCCTGTGCACACAGACTCATTGGAGTATGTCTTCCCGGGGACACCTAACGTCTCAGGGGCTTGAAAATTTGCAGGCTATGTCCATCCATCCGGTAGCACTTCTGACAGAAATGTCTGAATCATGGGCCAAAAGTGAGTACAGGGAATGTGCAAACAGAGCCTCAGACCTGTCCCTGCTTTAGGTTAGCCAAGGCTATCTCTAATGTTTGCTATTTCTCATTATTTCCTATTGTACGCTATAAAGCTCCCAGCAATAAGGTAGCCATAAAAAATACTGAACTCTCGTGGACAGTTCACAATCACTCCGTGTAGTGACTCATTCAGCTCTCAAAGAAAGCCCAAGATGATTTGTTTTCAGTACTTTTACAGTTAGACAAACTGAGCTATAGGACAATTAAATTGCTTTACCCCAAGTTCATAAACATAGACACTGGCATGGTTTTTATCTAAACCGTTTTTTTTTCCTCCTAGTGTGTACCTCTTAATGGCGTACTGTGTAATCAGCCTCAATTTTAGGAAATTATTACCTAAATATAATTTGCCCCAAAGTCTAAATAATGCTATTTCTTAACACATTTTTAGATGTGTTGTTTTATTTCTCTTTCTTTTGTTCTCTCTCTCCTTTTTCGTTCTGGTGGTGGTATTTTTGGGTTTGGACTGGTTTGAATTTTGTGAGAGGCTGGCCTGGGATCTCACCCACCTTCCTGCCTCAGCATCCCCAGCTGATAGAGTTACCGGTAGAGTTGTAGCACTTCTGAGGAGATGAGAACTAAGAAACATGCGAGCCAACTCCTCATTCCATGCAGCTACCCCAGGAATTCGCCCATTCTGTTCTGAAGCAGCTTGCTGGAAGTGTTTAATGCCCCAAATCATCTCCCTTACAATCTGCTCCATGGATAGAAACATATTGGTAGGCTGTATTTACATAGTACTGACCAGCACAGCTCCCATCTACTGATCACACACCTGGGCACTTTGATTTGTGTTCCCATAAATGTATTTTCCCTGTAACAGTCCTGGGGTGGTGAGTACTGGATTGGCACCAAGTCAACGGATGGACGTAAGGTTGCATGGTGGGTGAAATCCGGTTTGCAGTCCTGTTTGCAGGACATCAGCCATTTCCCGTTGGTTGACTTGGCTTCCTCGGGTTCTTCTAGAAACAATGCTTGTTTCTCTGATACAGATTTTACTCCTTGCCTCGTTCTTACCTCCTCCCCCCAACACACACACACACACACACACACACACACACACACACACACACACACCCCAATTCCTGGTCCCAGCGTTGTGTATGCGTGCAACACCGAGGTTGGAGTGTTTAACTTATCTTTCCCACGAGTCTTCCTTATTTCTATGCCTTTGTCTTGGGACCTGGAATTGTATTCAAACTTTTCACTCTTTCCTCTCAACCCCTTCTTTTAAAGTCAAAATTTGAAGACACTTTCTTTATGAAGAACAATTACTGCCTGTGAAGACTTCTTTTCTATAGAATTATCAACTCCATATTCAAGGTGACCCTAGACTGTTTACAGGCTTCCTCAACCTCCCTCTCACCTCATGGCAGGAGTCATCACCCTTTATAGATTGTCACCCAGCCTGGATGCTTTTTAAGGTAGTTTCTCATTAATTAGCAAGGCGACAGTATTCGTTGTTAGAAATGAATATTTAGAAGGTTTTACTCTTTATAAGTCAATTTTTTCTTCCCTGTAACTGCATGTCATTGATCTTGGCTGTTTTATTTAATCCATTTCATTGATTGTGTTCCACTTAGCACTCTGTAGCACGTTAATGGTGTGATTCTCAAAATTCTGTCTCCACTAACTCTGAAAAGTCCCTTTAGTTAAGAATCCTGATAACTTAAGCAGACAGGGGTGGTTCACACCTTTAATTCCAGCACCGGGAGGCAGAGGCAGACAGACTTCTGAGTCTGAGGCCAGCCTGGTCTACGGAGTGAGTTCCATTTCAGACTGGGCTACACAGAGAAACTGTGTCTCAAACAAACGAAGAATCTGACTTAATGTCTTCTTCCCCTCTCTGCCTCGTACACTTAGTACAGAATAGACTCGCGGCATGTCTTTAATAAACACCACACTGAAGTGTGTCAGCAGACACTGTGGGAATGGATATGGATGTGTTTCCTCTTTCTCAACACACATACATGATCACGTGTGAATTTTCAACTAGTGATTAGTTACGTAATCCAGCTTTATAAAAGCCCCCTTTCCCTCCTCCTCCTGCCCTCTGTCCCTCTCTTCCCCGCTCCCTCTCTTTCTCTTCCCTTCCCCCTCATACTGCTCTCTGCACGTGCACGTCTACCACATGGAATACACTGAAATCCAGGTTCTTCCTGTGTTCAGGACTCTCTCTTGCCATGGAACTGACTCTTTATGGATGAGCTTTGAACTCACAATGTTCCTGCCTCTGGCCCTCAGGAACTGGGAGTAGGAAAGTTCCATACCTTGCTTCCCTAAGGAGAGTTTTGGAAACACTGTCTGCTGCTGTAGGCAACGTCATCAGAAACCAAGTCCTGCCATGCTTTGAGCGGAAGGCTGCACAGGAAGTGGGTGAGAGTCAGGCGTGGACTCAGCTGTCCCCGATTTCTGTCACGTGTGGCCGGTCTTGAACATGAGGCCACCTTGTGCACAGTTTTCCCATCTCTGAAATTGAATAATAGTACCTATTTCACAGAGATCTGAGCATTAAATGAATTAATGTATATAAAGCACATAGCACACACATCTAGTCTTCAATAAATGCTATTATTGCAAAAAGCACTCCTGTAGCAGTAGAAAAACCTCTTATCATAGAGATAGTGTGGGAAATGGCTCTAATGATTCCTGGTAATCAGATTCACTCCCCTTTCTTTTCCCACAACTCCATAGACCTCAATTTTCCTTAAGAGAAGTTCTTACGAGTTTTCTTTTTAGCACAACATCCAGAAAAGGTCTGGTACATGAGAGTGCTCTGCTTTTGAATAAAAAAAAGTCCCCTGTTCTTCTGAAAAAAATGTTAAAAAATGACCAAGTGCCTCTCTTCCTCAGCTTGACCTTCCCCTCTGCTTAATTGCCAGAGGGCTTAAACTTAACAAATGAACGCAACACCATCAAAGTAATTTGGGCTGATAAATCAGGGTGATAATAATAACACAAAAGTTTAGGGTATTGCAGAATTTCGGAAGTGATTTGTTATTTGTCATGCCATATTAGATGATAATGGTCACTCAGCAAGAGCTACTGCTCCGAGTAAGCCATGTGTCACATCTTGCCTTTCATTGAGGGACCCTTCCTACATTTAGGGGACATTTAGGAGAGACCATGGACACGTTGAGTATGTCTTTCAGGATGAGGAGCTCTACGGTAATGTCAAATGGTGGTGCATTCATGTAGTCTTAGCTCTTGGGGGGGGGATAGAGACAAGGTCAGGAGTTCAAGGTCATCCTTAGCTACATAGAGCAGGTAAGGTTAGCCTCGGCTATGTGAGATCCTGTCTCTTAAAACTGACTCATGAGCAAACTAACTAAAGAAATGAAATAAAGTATTCTGGCCGCCCCAGAAGCGGAACTAAAAGCGTTCTTAGTTGGGAGCTGGAGACGGCTCAGTAGTTCAAAGCGCTTGCTGCTCTTGCAAAGGTCTCAAGTTCAGTTGCCAACAACTATGTTGAGTGACTCAAAACTGCCGGTAACCTCAGCTACAGGACTCTGATTCCCTCCTCTGACCTAGGTGGCACCAGCAGGCACACACAGGCCCACACACATAAATAAACAGACAACAACTCTTAATCAAACCTGCCCATCAGTGGGTGCCACATGTAAAAAGCAGAAACAAGAAGAGTTCAGCAAAAGTGGCTCTATGATCCTAGTGTGCTAAAGTGTGTGTGCTTCAGAGAATTCAGAAGTCATCTCAGAACACCTTTCCCTTACTGTACACACACACACACACTGACAACACACCTGTGCGTGTGCGTGTGTGCACGTGCACACACATGCACACAAACACACACACACGATATACCGTGTATATGCTGTGTGTTACGCCATCATGAACATGAGAAAGCATCTTCAAACATTTTTGGCTTATCTCAAATACAAAGCATAAGATCACACAATTGACGATGTAGCTCATGGTGCAGATTAGTGACAGACTTGTTTTTTTTCGAGGGTCTTTCTTTACTTTTCAGTCAACTTGAAATATCCCATGTCTCCCCGGGGAAGCAATATTTAAAATCTAGTCTGTGTGTCTGCCCACGCCAAAGCAGGTGGCCCAAACCTGGGCCACCCTTCCTCTTCCACTTGGCATGCCCTCGTGAAGGGTTAAGGAGAAGCCCTCTATTGTGCCTGTGAGAGCCCAATGGGCTCTTTCAGGAGGCTCTAAACAATGGGCTCAGTGAGGCTGTTCTGTCTAATTACTCAAAGACAGGGATGTTAAAGAGGAATTAATGACAGTTGACAAGTGCAATTAATAATTATAGCTAAGCCGGGAGTCATGCAGAAGGCAGATGACAATAACTGGGTGGCTGTACACGGCAGCTTGCAAGCCTTGCTGGCGCTCTGTGTGAGTTGAAAGTGAGAGGCTGTGTGTCGCCTGACCACACTTGATGCTGGTAGGGTGGAAACAAATTCAACCAGGAATAAGCACACATACTCTCCGTCTCTCCTCTCTCTGTCTCTCTCTCTCCCTCTCTCTGTGTCTTTCTTTCTCTCCCCGTTGTTCCCACCCACCTCTTCTCTTCCCAATTTTATCCTGCATCACTCTGCAGTCTAGTGGAAGACACACCATGCAACCTGACCCTTCCCAGGAGCTATGTGGGCCCCCTTGCTGCCACCATGAGCTGCTGGGGCAAAGCTACTTGCAATCCCTGCTGGGAAGAAGGGGCAGGGAAAAGGTGGGGGCCAAGTGGGATTTCCATATCAAAGGGCACGGCTTTGGCTCTGGATGGTAATTGAAACACCCCAGTTTCATCTTCATGGTCAAGTCACACAAGGAAAAAAAATTAGAATTCCTCAGGCCCTTCAGCAGCCACACTAGAAGGCCTTGAATCAGGGGAAAGTTGAGCGAAGAAGTATCTAACCTGGCCATGCTGATTTATCTGCTGTTCCTCAAGCAGTTGTTAAAGTCTTTCTCATCTCTCTCTGTCCTGGTTAGCAAGGAACGGTGGCGGCTTCCCTCTCCCTGCTTACATCTCGGGCTTCCTCAATGAGCAGAGGATATCAGCCTTCATTACCCACTGCCAGGGTGGCATGCCCGCTATGGAGAGGGTGTGTGTATTCCAAGCAGAAGTAACTTGTTTTGAGACGCTCATTCAGTCTTAGATCCATGCTGGCAGGACTGATCATGACCTTGTAATTTGGAAATACTCCGTGTCTGACTTGGACTTGCTGTGAACGTCATCATACCGCTGACATTCCTTGCCATGTCTGTTTCACTGTCTTCTCCGACATTCCCATTTGCAGAGACATTGCTTTATGAAATAATCATTTTAAGTTGAAGTATGGGACTTACGTGCTGTTTCAAATTTGTTAAATGAGAAGGCCATTTGTGTTCCAGGAAAGGAAGACTTACGGATCTTTTTTTTTTTTTTTTTTTTTTTTTTTTTTTTGATGAGTAGAGAAGCCTGGCCAAACTCTAATGCAGATAATTTCATTTCACCTCCCTAATTCCTTGGCTGCTTTAATTGGGGACAATTCCACTCTGCATTCGCCTTACTAAGTGCCTTTAAACTCCCTTCTCGCTTACCTTTATCCTTCATACGTTGCTATGTGCCCTGCCGTCTTCAGTTTGGGATCATAAATAACCTGGCCATAGAACAGTCCTTAAACCAGGACAGAACCTATGCTGAGCCCACGTTCCAGGACCCAGCCTTCTCAGTGAGTGGAAAGCCGTCTTCCTGCACTGTCAGCCCACACATTCCCAGAGGCTGTACCTCCACATCAGGGCGGATGCAGGGCAAAAAGTGTACACATTCCATTAGGCAACAGCGTTCCTGGTATACTGAAATTACATCAGGAAGCAGTTAGGGAAAACAGCAAAGGTTCATGGGTAACAAGGACGACACAAAGCGTGTGGAGTAAGCCCACCTTTGAGGAGAGAAAGAAGCAAATGTCAGCACTCACCACTGCCCTTGTTACTTTGTTTCTTTTTTTGTTCACAGTTGAAAGCCCTTGTTACAACACAGAAAGAACAGTGTCTTCTTTTTATGGAGCACAGTGTTGTAGGCTGTTGGGGTAGAACTAACTGTGACTATAGAGTTGTAAGCAGACATGAATCTAAGCATTTAAGGCAGAAGAACAAAGTTAAAATGCATGTTGGATGTAGTGGTCTCCTTTTTTTTTTTTTTTTTTTTTTTTTTAACTTACCCTGGCGGTTCACAGAGGGCTGTTCACAGCAGGGTCTAGCATGGGTGGGGGTGGGGTGGGGTGTTGCTCGGCAAGGACTAGCACAGGACAGTTAAGAATATTTAAAACTGGCGTGGTAATGCACACCTATATTCCCAACCCTTGCAAGGCTGTGGCAGGAGGTTCTCTGTAAATTTGATGCTGCCATGGGCTATGAGTAACAATCCAGTCTAGGCCAGAGTATGACCCTGTTTCCACAAAGATACATGCAAACAATTCTGTAAACATATCCCTGGGCTGGAGGGATGGCTCAGAGGTTAAAAGTGACAGCTGTTCTTCTCTTACAGGATCAGGGTTCAATTCCCAGCACCTCCATGGAGGTTCACAATTATCTGTAATTCCAACTCCAGGGAATACGATGCCCTCCTCTGGCCTTTATATGTGCCAGGAACTCACATGGTACACACACATATGTACAGTCAAAACACACATGCATACAAAAATACTATCTTAAAGAATCAAAAGCCCATGTCCCTGTGAGACACACAGCCTACCCTCCTTGGTGCACAGCGTTATCTTGTGGACGAATGGAAGCTGTTAAGAGCACTTGAAAGATAACTATAGATGTTCCAGGAAACTAAAGGTGGATGATGGTTAACTTCTTTGAATGCTGTGGTACTGTTGTCCCAAAACACCCTATTGATACCGACTCGTTCACTCTTCTCTAAAACAGGTGTTGACACTTGCTCCCATTTTATAGCTGAGGAAACTGAGGTTTGGGGAGTTAAGTGCTTTACTCCAGGCTTAACATTAAAGCTTGAAACAGTGAATAAGCTCTATATGCATACTAAGATTTTAGGATTTTGTTATTTGCACTTCTATGCCTTAACAGCAACAAAATGCCACAGTAAATAACTGGAATTATCTACTCCTACACAGAGAAGTGGGTTTTTCAGAATTAGACTTTATCATATTGTCCAGAGAAGACAACAAATGTCACGAACAATGCAGTGAAAAATATCGCACATCTCTTCTCTGTGATAATACTCTCCCAGGACCTGGAAACTTCTAGGAGTAGTTCTCTACTCAAAGACAGTTCCTTATCCTAAAAAACAAAGAAGACACAGTTAACTAGAGGGTACTTGCTGAGATGAGGAAGGGTTGGTGGTGTCAGTTTTAGTCTGGATGTTTCTAGGTGAATTTTCACGGCTGAACCCTGATGGTTCACACCAATAATTGACAAAGAAACAAAATCTAATCTTAGAGCCTTCCACGTGTGTGTGCACGTGTATGTACGCGTGTGTGCATGTGTGTAAGTGTGTATGCACACGAGCGTGTGTGTGCATGTGTTTGTGTGTGTGCATGTGCATATCTTTGCATGCACATGCTATGACATGCTTGTGAGGTCAGAGGACAACCTGTGGGCAGGAGTCAGGTCTCACCTTCCACAGTGTGGTCCTGGGAATTGAACTCAAGTCCCCAGGCTTGGTGACAGATGCCTTGCGCTGACCTGCTGAGTCATCTTTCTGTGAAGAGCTGAGCCGGCCGGCGTTCAGGTGGTACTCTTCCTCGGGGGCACAAGTTCCTGCGCCTGAGCTGCCTGGTGGGGGCGCTCTCTTCTGCACTGGGCCCTGTCCCTTTTGTCCCCCTCCTGACCTTTGCCTCCTTTGTCTTCCTTTACTTATCTCAGTGCGTCCATGTATCTCTTGCTTCCCAGCCCTAGCGCATCATTTTCTGCTTTAAAAAACTTGGCTGCAGGGGCTCTGGAATGAATAAAAATGTAATCCACACCGTGCCCGTTGTGCGCTCTCATTTCTGTGTTTTTTTTTTTTTTTTTTTTTTTTTTTTTTTTTCCGTATCGATTTATCAGCAGAGGGAAATTACTTGCTGGAAGAGAGGATGCCAGTCAGAATGACATTTATTTCATAGTACAAGGAGGCTCTCCAGCGTGTTTCCATGTAACCCAGATATTGGAGCTGTAAAAGGGCTTGTAACAAGGTTTAGTGCTATGATTAGATCGTGTGGAGCACCTTGCTTTCAGAACAACACGCACTCTGCAGGAGCTGGGGCCTCGGGTTATGGTCAACCCTGCTCCCTGCTTCTCCTTTTCTCTTTAGTGTAGATACCGAGCCCAGCCCTCCCTCCCTCCCCACCCAACGGCTTCTGTTGCAAAAGCCAAAATCGTGCAGACTTCATAGGAGAATAAAAGAGGTGTGTTTTGAAATGCCTGCAGCTCTCATGGCATCAAATTAAATGTAAAAGTAGATGAAACCCTGGCCTATTAATCCCCTTAACTTCTTTTTTCTTTTCTTTTTTCTTTTTGGCTTTTACTCTTTATTTTGGAGAAATTGTTTCGTTTTAATTCACCAAAGCGAATCTTTCTGTTCGATGATCGTTAACTTACTAGTGCTGAAGGCTATCAATTACCTGTGGACCCAAACATGCTTCTCCACAGAAAATGACAGGAGGGGCAAATGTACCTGCAAGGGTTTCTGCCTCAGACAGAGAGGCAGACTTCAGAGGCGTTTCTTCTCATTTGTGCGAGACCGGCATTGAGGAAATTAGCTTGTTTTTATCATCAGTGGGCTTTCGATAGGCCTGATACACACCCCAAAGTGTCCACATAGCCAGTGTCTTCTCAATGAGAGAGATGTCTTCTGCCACAAAAGCACTCATTTTTAATTATATTTCTTTTAACATTTTTTTTTTTTTTTTTACTGTGGATGGGTGTTTGCTTGCATGTATGTATATGTACCATGCATATGCCCGGAGCCCTCAGAGAGTAGAAGAGGGCGTTACATTCCCTGAAACTGGTGTCGCGGATGGTATCATGTGGGTGCTGGGAATTGAACCTAGGTCCTTTGACCAAGCAGCCAGTACTCTTAGCCGCCGAGCCATCTCTGCGACTTTCATTTTTGTCAGAACACACGGAATGCGTGTCTTTTCCTTCCTGCCTGCTCCACTGTGTAAATTTATGCCTTTGGGGAAAATGGAAGTGGGGGCAGTGACCGACATTTTCGGGATAAAAGTGAGCACTAAGTCTGAGCTCATACATCCACAGATCCGTGCCCTTCACCCACACTGGATGCATCTCCCAGGGCCTTATACACAAAGTGCCTGCCATCAGCCAGGGGAGTTTTCAGAATGAAGATAGAAAGTCCTGGGGACAAAATATGTTCTGTTTCACAGACAGTGAACATCCATGGGAATTGTGGTAGGGCCAGGGGGTCTGTTAAAATGGCCTTGACTTGGAGAGGGAAGGCCCCGCCCGGCAGGACTGTCCCTACAAGGTACTTGACATGCCTTCCCCCTGGGCATGGGATAAGGCCGGTCTGGAATGAGGGTCTTCAGGATAGAACGAAGCTGGGAAGAGGCGGTAAGTTTGGGATTTTATGGCTTCTTCAGCTGGGAAGAGTTCTATCATCTCATAGCAAGGAATCCTGGATTCTGGAGTGACAGGCAGGAAGATAGAAGCCAGAGCTCTTGCCTCTGAGGCCTCCCATCCTCCCTGAACTTAAACCGTCAGGCTGTGAGGGCACCTAGTGGCTTTTGAGAAGGGGGCATCGACCTGCTATTTGGCTTCTCGGCTCTGACCCAGATTTTGCCTGCTTGTGTTCAGTTTAGCATACTCTGGGTAGAGAAAGGGTAAAGCAGGCAGGGGGCTGGGAAGATCGCCCGGCAGTTACGAGTACACACTGGTTTAAGGTAGTAGGTTAGGTTTCTCGTATGGACACGGTGGCTCTCAAACACTTCCCACCATCATTCCAGGGGAGCTGACCCCCTCTTCTGGTCTCTGTGGGCACCTGGCACACAACTGGTATACATACATAATGCAGGCCAAACGCCCATACACATAAAATAAAAATGAGCAAATCATTACTTTTTTTTTTCAAAGCAAGATCGTTACATTCTTAGATATTAGCTTTATGTGACTGATGAAAGTGAGTCTTGTCTAGAAGCAGTGTGTGATAATTATGAACCTCAGAGGTAAGCTGCTCTTTGCAATCTCATAGCCAGATGCAGCTGTCTGAACACTATTCATGTCGCTCTATCACATTCCAGTACAGAGTAATGAAGGCTCCAATCCCAGGACATTTATACCTGATTTTTTCCTTCCTATATTCAGATGTCTAGGTCACCTAGAAAGGACCTTAGAGTTAAATCCCAGGTGACATGGGGGTCTGATTTCTTTCTACATGAAGAGACCCTTCACTTCGAGAGCTAGCATACAATACCCAGAATTGTGGGTCTGCCTCTGTTAAATACCTTTCAATTAGTCCCTGGCTATTTCCAAGGGAAGAGGTGGGCATTTAAATTAGACTTATTACACCTGAGCATATATCTTTTCCATTGGAAGTCTGTTTAGGTGACTCTGGAGGTACCTTATAATGAATTTACTTTGTGTCTTTAAAGTTGACCTTCTCAATTAGTAGGCATTGTATTTTAAAGGCAAAATAAAAATAAGGGTTTGGGAGATCTATTGTCCGTGTTATTCTTAGCTGGGTGTTGTGATTTCTAAAACACTTTAGAAGTTCAAACGGAAATGCCGGCGCCTTTAGATTTTTTTAAAAAACCCTACAATGGCCGAGCCTTTCAACAAACCCAGCAGCTGCCCTGTTCCAAGGACAACTGCAGCGTCGTTTCTGACTCCTGCTGGTATTCATGGAAAACCACCCTTTTGACATGTTTAGCCTGTGTCTCCACAGTCTGTCTCCCTCTCCCTGGGGTAATCAATGTTAGCATTCTTGCCGTAAGTGATTCCTGTCCATGCTGAAACCCTTGCACCAGGCCTATTTGCCTTAGGCAGGCACACACTACAGTACTTGTGTGCCCAGAACATGCAGTTATATAATAGTAGATTATGCAGAGGCTCATTTATACTTCACTGTATACACTCTTTGTAAAAACGGAAACATAATAACACTTTACCATTCTAAACTTTAAGCCCATTGCAATAGTAACAACTTACCTCAAACTGTATTCTGCGCCAGATGTGTGTTTGGAAATAGGCAATTCAGAGAGATTTCAGACATTTTGATTTGAGATTAATGATTACCTATCACCCATTTCCTGAATTACAGTTCAAGGCGCGCGGGTGGGGGGGTGGGGGGGTGGGGGGGTGGGGGGGTGGGGAGGTGGGGGGTGGGGGGGTGGGGGTGGGGAGACAGGCGGGGAGTTAGTTCTAGCTTCCTCCCATAAGTAGTGACATTTCCTACTCAAACTTTGTCTCCTCCCATAAGTATGTTTCCTACTCAAACTTTCTCTCTCGATGTCAGTACCCCTTTTCCTTTGGGAGATTAACTTGATTCTAAAAGGAAAGAAAGTCCGGGATCCAATGTACTGGTTCCAGAATGAAGGTATTTTAAATGTACCCAGGGAGGCATCGTCAGATGGATCACTGTGAGTTCCAGGCTAGCCTGGTCTACAAATAAAGTCCAGGCTAGCCAGGGCTACACAACGAGAGAATACATCTCAAAAACTCAAGCAAACAAATAAGTAAATAAATAACTAAAAGTTTCCAGGAGAGCAATGATGC
This sequence comes from Phodopus roborovskii, assembly GCF_943737965.1. NCBI lineage: Eukaryota > Metazoa > Chordata > Mammalia > Rodentia > Cricetidae > Phodopus > Phodopus roborovskii. Next base: position 3,424,823 of record NW_026126639.1, on the reverse strand, counting down.
GTAAGTTGCCCTTGCTCAAGTGGGGTGGACTGCCCTGAGACCTGGCGGGCTTGGGGATGGAGTCTTCCAGCAGCGGGGCCTCATCGCTGGTTATCAGTGGCTCACTGGCCTTGGCTGTCACCCTCCTATGTGCGATGCCATGTGACTGCACTGCAACGTTGTGCGAACTCGCCTGGGTGGCAGCTGTCAACTGTAAGTGACCATATGTAATGATGAGTAAAAGTTGTCGTCAACTGTCAATGAGGCCATATGTAATGATGAGCAGGCTGCTGTCAGATGAGATGGGAAAAAACAAAAACAAAAATCCCAACATCAGAGCCTGCCCTGATCAGCCCACAGCAGGTATGATTTCTAAGATACCTTAGATGTGAAAAGTCTGTTTTCATTCACTTTTCCTTTTTTTTTTTTTTTTTTTTTTTTTTTTTTTGATGGTCTCATATAGGTCAGGTAGGTAGGCCTCAAACAAATGATGTCACCAAGCACCTTGGTTATTTTATCATCTTCCTGCTTCTACCATCCCACGGTGCTGGAACGGCAGGCACGAGTCACCAGCCCCTGTTTAAGCCATGCTTGAGATTGAGCTAGGCACACACTAGGCAAGAATATACTCTCCTCAGCAGATCATGATAGACACACGTGTGTAGGTGCACATGCACCTGTGTGCGCACATGTGAGTTTTGCACCTGCGTTTCTGTTTGACCTCATTCCTCCATCGATGGGTAAATCCTGTTTGTCCATGTTCTCTCTAAACTAGTGGGGAAAGTCTTAGGCCAGTCCTCAAGTCCCAAGTGACTGACAGGGGAGGGGTATTTGATTAGAAGACAATCGAAACCATAAGGAAACCCGTTTTGCCAAATGTTTTATTCATGGACATTCACCTGCAGAGTGTTGGCCATGCGGGGTTGATGGGCAGGCTTGAGTTGTGCTTTGGGATGAATATCCTTGTTGGTACAGAGAGCTGGCCCAAAAGACATGATGGATTGATACATCTGTCATCTGTGCAAGCCATTCAGGACATCTCTGCTACAAAGGGGACAAGTTTCAATCAGTGTCTTATCCACAGCCTCCTCCTTGTGACCTCTTTCCTCAGGCATTTTGACAGGCGGGCCTTTGTTCTATCTGTGGTATTGGCCATTCTTGACACTTCTTAGGGAACTAAGCAATCCCCAAAACATGCAAAGTAATGTTCAGCAAAGCTGGCAGGCATGTGTGAAATTAGTCAAAGCTGACCATGAAAGAGAGGTCATAGGTCTACAAAGTCTTGTAAGGGGTGGTCTGACCTTTGGAAAACGTAACACAACCCTGCCGCCTGCAAAGTCCCCACTCTCCCTTCACAGCCAGGCTGCAAACAAACCCGCCTCACGGTGTGTTAGCAGCTGCCCTTCATGGCTGTGGCGTGGGGTGCATTCATAGCTCTCATGGGCCACATGGAATTGGTGCGCCCCAAGCTGGACACGCATGGAAGAAGGGAGTGTTTGTGCACTTGTGTATATCAGCACAGGAAGGACTCTGGTTCTTCCTCCATCCCCCTGAAGTAGTGGTTCTCAGCTTCTGTGCTCAGCTCCCTGAAGCCATGCTCTATTTATGTCAGAAGACATGTGGACCGCTAAGCCCCCTGGCAGGGAAGCCATACCAAGAATTTTCTCTTCAAAGGCAGAATTTACCCTCTGCCACAGTCAGGTCCTTCTTCAGCGGCCCCTGTTCGTCAAACCCTCAGCTCTCTGTGCTTCCAAAGGTTCTATACTTCCTTTTTTTCCCCCTTTCACTGAAGAGAGAGGTTCGGCATGATTCCCTCTAAACCAGGTATTTTCTGATGTGTTCAGTAAAAGTTTATCTTGAGTGATAAGCATCGGAAAGACTTCTCTCAGACCTGAACTTAAGAGACAGTATGAGAAATGGCTTTGCAGAAAATGTCACCGACTTAAAAAATAATAGGCCATCAACAGTGCCTCATTGCTCTGGGGTAGAGATTCCACGGGCCTAGCAGGATGTGTATCTGGCCCTCAAGCTCAAGAGGCTCTGAGCTCCACAGTTATTGCAAGTTCACAGAGCTCCTGGTTTCCTCATTTTCTCATGGTGTCAGAAGCTCTGTGCTCTCTCTCTGACCCTTCCATGAGGTAACCTTAGCTGTCAGACAGCTTGTCTTATCCGTTGAACAGATTATTTGAGCTATCGATGGATTCTCTTAGCCATTGGACGGATTGCACTATGACCTAACTTTTCTAGGGAGACAGGCTAGTAATTACCCACCCTCACCATTTTCCTTTTACTGGAACTAGCTCACTCTGGACACCATCACATGAATGACAATTGAATGATGTTCATCTGTTTCTCCATTTTGTGTCCGTGCCCTCAGCACAGAGATGGGAGCTTAAGAGCTACCTAGTAGTGATTTCTTAACCAGAAAATGCCTTTTCCACGGCATCTCCCCAAACAGAACGTGTAGTTGTTGATGTCATCTGCTTTATTGCTCGTTTCTCTTTTTAAGAAAGATTTCATTTCATTTTTTTTTTAAATTCTGATCTTTGAATATTATTTTTCCTTTGAAAGTGATTGATGGAAAACACGTATTTTTGTTTTCTTAGATTTAGTTTGTTTGTTTGACTGTTTCATAAATCTCTTCTCTTATCATTTAGCATTTTTATTTTTGTATGTATCACAAGCTGTTTCAAAGCTTTTGGAAGTATTTGGATTGTACTGTCATAACTCAGTGAGATGCGTCCACTCTGGGCAAGCCTATCCCTGTGCAATGACAGCCTTGTGGAGGTACTTTAGCTCTGTGTACACATGGCCCAACAAGAATTTTTATGATTTTTTTCCCTTCAATTTGTGGGAAACATTTAAGAATTTTTCTTTCACTTTGCACCTGTATACTAACTTCTCTTCCAAGAATATTTAAGCTCTAAGCACTTTCCAATCATGCCTTGATTAGCTGCCAGCATAGCAGTGTTTGTAAGGGAAGAACTAAGGCAAAAAGAGCCAAAATTTCAGATTCATATAAAAAATAAAAGTTGATAACATGAGAATGTATTCCTGGCTCTTAGCCTCTTCCAGCTTCTCTTCAGGTGGTATCGTGCTAGGTAGATAATTGGGAATTATTAGTTTAGTTTTTCTTGAACATTTTTCTTTTCGTGTGGAACATTAAGTTGGGTATGATTGACAGTGACTGATATGGACACTGAGAAGTATTTTACTCCATGCGCTCTCAAAAAAACATGTACCTATAAATAATCCAAGATCAACAGTAATAATGATGGGCAAAGAAGCTCAACAAATTTCTAAAAAATAGTCAGTGTGATGTGACCACTAAGGAGACATTTTATAAGAAAACAGTGTTAAATAGCAGATCCAGTAAAACTAGAGTAAAGACTGTGAATTCTTGGACACCAGTGACAGTTACTTACGGACTTGGGTTTTATGGCTAAAGACTTCACTTTGTCCAGATCTGCAAAGGCTGGTTGCTGCTTCCCAGTAGTACTAGTATTTGTCAGAGGGGATTACAAACAGAACAGGTCTCTGTCGAGCTTGTTGAGAGCTTTGTGATAAGCAGAGTTTTACAGGCCGCTAATGTGGGACACAGGCATGCCCTCCCTCCCAATCTTGCTGTTTGTCATTGATTAGGTATTATTAACTCTGTAGCTGTACACACCTTTCCCTTTCTTACCCTGCAGTGTCATGCTACAGGCCTGCCACTGTTACTTTTACTTAATGAATAACCCTTATTGTTAAGGGCTAGTTAGTTCTTAACCCTTATTTAAAATGAGATAACTTCCGTGGGAGTGATGTATTCCATGGCCTGTAATGTATTCATATGTGCACATGCTTGTTTATGGTTCTTCCTTACCTCCATGCTGGTGGAACACAGATTCAGTTCTTAATTGCCCTGTGTGTCTACTGGAACCAGGCAGCCAGGGCGCAAAGCAGGTCTGGAAAAGCTGGTTCTCCCTGCACAACCCAGGGGAGCTGGTTTGCCTAGTTTTAAGTTCCCTTTTTCTGAGTTACCTTGGTTGGTTGGTTTTTTCATTTTTTTATAAAGATTTTCCTATTGTTTATCTCTGTATTCACTAATTACTTCAAGAACTAATTTATACACATTATGAAATTTCTCTTACTTGCTATATACCATCCTAGTTGGTGGTTTTAAAACAAGTTAAAAAAAATTTTTTTTAAAGGTCCGTTGAAACACAAATTATGTTCCTTTGTAATATAACAATTTTATTCTTTGAGAATTTTACAGAGTGTATTTTGATCATACTCACCGTCATCTCATCCTAAATCCACGCTCTACCAGCCCAGGCCTTCCCAATTTCACATCCTCCCTCTCTCTCTCTCTCTCTCTCTCTCTCTCTCTCTCTCTCTCTCTCTCTCTCTCTCTCTCTGTCTGTCTCTTGGATAACCCACCAAGTCCAAGTTGTCCTGGCCATGTGTGTGGGGCCCACTCCACTGAACCACGGTTCTTTAAGGGCCACACCCTTAAAGAAAGCGATACTGCGCTTCTCAGAAGCCATCAACAGCGACCACCTCCACCTTTAGGGCTATGGACTCTGCTGGCTTCCATGCTGGGATGTGGGCTTATGTGATTTTGTGCAGGTCGTTTCTCTGGCACACAGTTTCTGAGCGTTCCTAAGTGTAGTCATTGTTCAGGCAATGCTTTGTTGCTTCTGTCCTTCCAGGTCTGACTCTTACAGTCTTCCCAGGTCCTCCTTTTTTATAGTCTCCAAAACTTTGTAGGTGTACATGTGTGCACACGCATGAGGGGATGTGTGTAAACATGTATATGTGTGTGCATGTATTATTTGTGTGTATGTGTGTTTGCACAAGTGTGTGCATTTATGTATGTGTGTGCATGTGTGCATATGCATGCGTGTGCATATGTGTATTTGTATTTGTGTGTGTGTGTGTTTGTGTGTGTAGCATACGTGTGGTGTGTGCATGTATGTATGTGCATTCATGTGTGTGTAGGCATGAGTGTGTGCATGCATGTGTGTCTGATACTGCTATTTCTTGAGCTGATTTAAAGTCTTTAGAATGACTTTTTAAATTATATTTAAATGGTACATAGAAAGTGATACATAACTGGATTGATGGTGTGGACAAAGAGCTTCAAAACCACTTAAATTCAGCAAATCCAGGGTGGGTGGGAAGTCCAGTTCCTATGTGGGATCTAATCACTGGAATCTCTTCACCAGACCTTGCTTGGTGAACTTGGTTACAGCCACAGCAAGTATAAAGCAGAAAACATGGCTGCAATCCTGAATTGGGAGGTGTTTATACTTTTATCCAGATGACATAACAATTTTTATAATACAAAGAAATATTTATTAACTGAAAGTGGAGAACTATGCCCTTGTAATCTTTGGCAGATTATTATAAAATATGTCTTATGATGAGAAAAATACACACATTAAGAAAACCCAAAGCCCATGGGTTTAAATGTTTGTTGCTTTTTATTTTTGGTTGTGAAAAGATAAAGTTATGTTTAAAACACTCAAAATTACATGATGATAGGAAACAAAAATCTGTAGCGGTTTCCTTTACATCCGGCTGCTGTGTAGTAAGGCCCTTCCACCCTCAAAATCGCCCCTGTCTACCCGAATTTCCCGTGGACAAGCATCAGGCTCATGTCCCATCATTTGACGTGGTCAGATGCTGTCTCTGCTTTGAGCTTGTGTGCCTCAGGGATGATTCCAATAGGATAAGTAACTGCACACGCGGGTCTAGAGGCCGCATGAACTCCATCATTTCACGTTATCGACTTGTTGCTTTCAGAAGCTGTAATCTTGTGTGCCTCCATGTCTGCATGAGGATTTATCCTGGCGGTTCAAGTTACATATGTTGACCAAAGGTCTCTCGGTGTAATACCTTCTCGCATCCTGTGATGTCAGCACACACATCCGTTTGGGACATACTCAGGGGAAATTAATCTAACCCTGGAAGAAGTGGGAAGTAAAGAATGAATTATCCTGATTCTGTTTATTATGGCGCTCCCCGATGCCCCTCCACCCACCCCCTTTGCAGAATGGCTAACATGCAAAGACACACATGTGGTGTGGCTTGCATTCGTGGAAATGGGCAGAACTGAGGCAAGGCCTTCTTTATAATGAAATTATTTTAATACCTCTCAGGCAAGAAATTAGTTTCATCAAGAAAATTGATTTAATTTAGAAGAGATGCAATGTTTATAGCCATAACCGGGTTAAACATTTCTTCTCCGTCCCCGGATCAGAAAATAGCTTCTAACCAACAGCTAGCTGCAAATCGATTAGTTCAGTTTAAGGTTTTCAAATTTTATTAATATCCCACCCATCTCCACAGCACTTACTTTTCTGTGCAGTTCTCCGAGACTCGTCATTCAACTTCTCAAAGTAAACAACACCACTTGTGACCATAGGCTGACTGCCCACAGCCCAAGTTTCTGTTTTCAGCAGTAATGATTTTGGTTCACAGAGCCACCAGGGACTGGATGAATGGTTCTTTTGTAGGGGGAAAGCACACCTCTTTTGGTGGTCTTCATTGTATCTTTTCTGCTTCCACTCATTGGTAGAAGCATTTTTTTTTTTAAATGGGGCTGTTTAGCGGGAGTACTGATTTTTTTCCCAATGCCTTTAATTACAGTCACAAATTTTAGAGGCTGATTAGTTCTCATGAATCATCCAATACTCACTGTATGCTCAACACTCAAATTGAGGGGAAATCCAGAATATTGATGGCCTACACATGGCATCTTTGGTGTTTGCCAGAGCTTCTAGGTACTGTGGATGGTAACAGTGTAGCGTGTCAATGGCAGCCATAATGAGTTTGCGTATTCCACGGAGACTAAGACAGAGGCATATTTTCTGTATCATCCATCCCCCAGAGATGCCTCTGGTCACATGAATGCTGCAAAGTAGTGAATCCAAGCCGGGAAAGCAGTGGGCGGGTTTGTTCCCACAAACTCCCTCACTGTGAGTTCAGGTCACAGCTGCTCTCATCCTGCCCAGGAGAGTTATTTATTGTCCCCAAATTGGTTGCTGTTGTTGTTGTTCTTATTTTTCTTTAAAAGAGAATATTCCATTTTAAATCTTCACGCGAAGCATTCTCAGGTCATCAGATAGAAACAAAGAGGCTTTCACCGTTAGGTGGGCAGCACTACTGTGAATCAAATCTGCATCAAAACGACTTTAAGTTGTGCTCACATCTGGGTTCATTCTGGATGGTAGCTCAACACATGATGGATTTGGATGCATTGGGAGATCCTGGAACCATTTGTTATTTTTAGGCGCATACGATTATGGTTTAGGGACATTATGCTTCATTTTTGTTTTTAATGCCGAAGAAGAGGGCTTCATTATAGACATAATAGAAATCTCGACTACGAGCCTTCAGTTCTCTTTAGTATTGCCTGGGCATGATTTGACTACTCTACATTTATAAATTTAGAGGCCAGTTCGTCATTTCCGGGCACCACAATTAAGGAAATACCCAGTCACCTGGTCTCACTGAGGACTAGGGTTACCTGTAGTAGGGTCCGTGTCGTTAGGTAAAGTCCATGGCATGAGCTTCTCCAGGTGAAAATGTCCATTGTGTAACAGCTGTAATGGAAAGGGTTGACCATAGGAAAAGCAATGTATTCAACATAGGTAAGTGTGGAACAAACAGGCACTTGGTATTTTGTACCATTTTGCAGTGAATTTATTCTTCTTGCTACCAAGGGTAACTGTTCTGGGATGAGGTTCTATAATGTTGACTGTCCTGTGATAATACAGTTAACTGAGACTTTGGAGGAAGAAGGCAATGTTTTTCCCCCTTTTATTTATTTATTATTTTTTATTGATTTTATTGAAGGAGGAAAACTGGCAACCAACTTCTTGCATAAGCAGGGAGCTGGGCCAAGAAAGCTGTGTACCGAATAAATAATTTGAATACTCACACATATTTCAAGATTTAATGTTGGTATGTGAAATACTTGACATTTAACTTTGAGATGTGGTATAGTCCTCTCTCCATACATTGTAAGTCTGTTCTAGGAACTGGTTTTTACAGATTCAGCAGCCACCTCATACAGTCAACTGTCAGCATCCAGCCATGTAAAATGGGTAATGGGCAGTTGGCAGTTGGCAAGGAGGATGTAGCAGAGCACAACACAGAAACTCCAACTTGGGGTTGGGGTTTAGAGTAGTTTGGGCCCTTCTTCTCCTCCTCCTCTTCCTCCTCCTCTTCCTCCTCCTTCTCCTCCTCCTTCTTCTCCTCCTCCTCCTCCCTCCTCTTCCTCTTCTCTCCTTGTCTTACATTAAATGGATCCAATGGGAATATTGAAATTTTAATTTTTGAGCTATGATTTGGCTATGTTTCTTTAAAATAAAATACCCGTTGAAGACACACAGTTTACTATGGATTCACCAGCACCTGTAATTTTTGTTTTGAAAGCAATAGCCAGGCAGTAAATAGGATTTTGGGGCGTGTCACATTTAAGGGTCTCTTTATATAGCACCATAACTTTCCGTATATAAAAAGATACTTACATTTTGCTGAAATTAGCATAAGGCCTCGTGTCTGGAGCCTCGTATCCCTCTGTGGCCATCTGGTTTTATCCCTTGTGTCTCCTCCACCGTCACCAAACGTATATATTTGGGGACAGTGGCTTGGGAGGGAATGGGCAGGTTAAATCTCCTTTTGAAACAAACATGAAGAAATCTCATTAAAGGGAATGGCCCCCGTACCTTCAGAACACCACATTCTGCTTCCGAGAGTTTGTGGGGGAAGACTTTATGTGCTTGTCTTTTACTGCTGAGTTCCACTTAAGTGTCACCCAGCAAGTCCCCTTGCTTCCCAGGGCTGGTTCTGTGGGAAGTTTTTCAAGTGGTTTCAGGATCTTAATGCAAGAAGTTAATCGTAGCTCCAGGGCTTGGCAAGGCTGTAAATGCTAACCCAGGCAGTATCACCTGGTCACATGCTAATGCTTCCCTGAGACTCCTCTGTCTTTAATGTTCTCTCCCATGCTGGTGACTTCTGCATTCAGGAGCCCTAAAAGTGAGACCCACCAGTCTGATGTGAAGTCAGAAGAAAAATAAAAAAACAAAAGGATCACAATGCAGCTTGGCACAATAACAGAAATCTCACATCTTTCACTGATGATAAAATTATGTATTTTCCTAGTGTTAATTTTACTTCATTTTTCATCATCTCTAAGCAGAATTATTAGCACATATTGGTGACTATGTCCTCTCCTTTGTTGCAAGGAATGATGCTCAGAGTGGAGATGTCTGGGTCTTGATGATTGCAGCTAAGTTAGGTAGGCTTTCCATGTCCAGGAGAATGCAGTGGCTCACATCCCCTTTATCCCCCCCCCCAAAGCCTCCTTGCAATAATTCACAGTTGGAATGCAACACTGAATGGAGGGATCAGGCTGGGGTTCTTCAGGCTTCCACCTTTGCCTCCTGACCTGACCCAAAGTTGGTATTTCAATTGTAGCTAATTTATCAACAGATACATAAGGGGGTGGTGTGTATGTTCATGTGTTAAGAGATTTTAGTCCCTACTTGTGACCTATGCACTAGTGAGTGTTTGGGAACTGAAACTATAGAGAAGATACAATCCATATATCTGTCTCCCATTTACTATCTATCTATCTATCTATCTATCTATCTATCTATCTATCTATCTATCTATCATCTTACCAATTAAATCTTTCTATTTGATCACAGAATTGAGAGCTGAGTAGAAACCTTGCTTTGGCACACACAGCACTATACCAAGTACAACGTAGAATTGAGTTTCTGTGGAGATTAAGGGCGGGTTAATGTTTTGAGAGGTGTAAAGTGTTCACTATAAATGATGGGAGGGGCATTTGACATGGAGAGTCTGCGAAAGGGTCCATGCAGCTTACTGTGTGGAGGATGACGGTGTGAGCACCTACACAGAGCTTAGACCCCGCAGACTCTCGCCTTTCTGCCCTTCGCTCCTCTTGGCTGTCTTGCTCTTCTTCTCGGCCCTTCATCCAGGGAGATGAATGCATGTGCCAGTATCCTGACTAATCATTCTACTTCATTCGCTTTCTTATGCTATAGGGAGTCTGAAGGCAAGCAGATTGAGTTTCCATGTGCCTTTAACTTGGGGGAGCCTGACTCACCTGAGGAGCAAGTCCCTACAGCTGAGGTCCCTGTTCACAGACCTGGGCATTGCTTCTAGGTTACTGTGACCCTGTGGCAAGAGCAAGGTTGTCTGGAGACTCTGGTCCTCCTAGTGTCTCTTCTAACCCTTGTCAATTTCTTTTATAGTCTCAGCTAATGTCACCCTCAGAGGCTGGAGGCCAATGTGACCCCTGCATTGGAAACATCAGTCACTAAAATGCACAGCCTCACCTTCCTTATGATCTTAGGTGAGAAATAAGATGTGCAGGGATTCCCTTTCATCTATTCTGATACGACATTTGGGTGGTTCTCGCAATCAAATAAAAATCTTTAAATTTTCTTTTCCAGTATCACTTAAACTTTATTTTTGTGTTCAAATTTTGAAAGATCAAACTCATCAGAAACAGCATAGATGTTATCCTGAGATAGGCCATTGAGGTAGTTCAGAGGGTAGTGACATCGCCACCAAGGTTGACTTGAGTTTACCAGAGCCCAGAAAAGCACAGACTCCTAAAAGTTGTCCTCTGATCTCCACCTTGACACATACCTTGGCAAATGAATGAATAATGTAAAGATTTCTTTTAAAAAAAAGTAAATACTCAAATGGCTTTCGTATACCAGTTGTACAGGGAAGATATTTACATACGGAATCGCTCACTGTGTCATCGGTGTCAAAATGAACTGAATTACTTCATGCTTTGAAGGATACATTGGACTCTAAATTGCATCTTCAGGACTCCTTAAATTTGTAACCAGTGACTCTGAGTGCCGTGCAGTGCAGCGAATGGTGTGGAAGTGTCCAGAGTGCCCTGGGCTTGGTGAGTGGATTAGAGCATCCACAGGCACCTCTAGTGTTCCACAAGCATGGTGACAGTTAGGAGACAAGTTACATGTGTCCACTACCTGCCAGGCCATTGCTACCTTTGACTCCCAGAATGCCATGCAAAAAATCAGCTACTAGCTTTAGTTACATTTTAATCTTAAATCCTGTTACATTAGAGCCTAATTTAAAAAAAAAAAGCTTAAGTGTATTAGCCCCCAAATGTGTGGAATAGCTAACTTTGATTATGGAAACTTAAATGCATGTGAATTTATGCATCCAGTAATGGTAATAATACAGGTTATTATTGCATACTAGTCTCCATCCCAGGTCACAGTGCCACAGGTAAGAAACTGAAACATGCACAACTGAAAGATGCTTGCGAGAAGACACACAGCTCTTGGTTCTTTGCAGCCCTGTGTGTATGTCTGACTACAGTAATCCATCGTTTTGGGCTTAAGACACATGTAAGCCAGGCTTTCTCTAAGATGAGAACAAAAGAGCACATGGGGGGGTATGGGACAGATTCCTTTAGAATTCTTGTTGTTGTTGTTTTATGTGTCCCTTTAGTTTTTGATAAACCAGAGATTTTCCATACCCCATCCCCCGACCCCCACACACTTTCATAGTCTGGCGCCCTCAAGTAATTGGAATAAATGTGAACCAAAAATAAACTTAGAAAATATAAAATTATTTAATCTATGCTTCTGAGTTGCCAAGCTTTACTCATAAGATAGATGTAAAATCGTCTTTTAAGTGCTCTGCATGGTTGTAGGCAACTTGAGAAGAGAAAGTAGATTTCCCAAGACTAGAGCACAAGGATGGAGTCAGTCAGAGAGAAGAGCGGCGTCCTGACGTCCTGGTAGAGAGGCAGCGAGAACAAAGAAAGTTATTAGAAGAAAAGGAATTGCAAGTGAGCCAGGCCCCAATGGGCTAGCAGTCCCACTGAGTGTGCCGCAGCCTTGGGGACACTCAGCGCCATTGACGTTGAGGGTGAACATTCCCCGGTGCACCTGTGATTCAGAGGGCATTGCTACAGTGAGTGATCTTAGTTTCTGTCCAGTCTGTCTTCACACTACTGCCTGACCTACCAGGATGATCAACATAATTCTTTGTCATTTCTGCAAAGTCCCCTGCATCGGGAAACATATCAAAACCTGATCAAAACAAAACAAAACAACAACAACAAAAAAAAAAAACCAGCTTTGCTTAGTGTATAATCACTTAGTGTATAACTGCATTTCAGCCTCTCAAACGTCTACGTCATATAAGATGCTTCTTTAGTCAGTCCTCTGGCTAGGAAGTGTGTGCTACAGAGCTGTGTAATGAGCCTATACTCTGCTGGCTGTGAGGTGCCTTGAGTGACCTGGGTGCGTCAGGTGTAACAAATCTACTGTCCAGTCTCCCTAGCTTGATAACTGACATCATCTTCAGTTTCCTGAGGGAAATTAAGGCAGAGTAGTCAGAGACAGCCACAGCACCATAGCAAGAATGAGATGAGAAGGCTGGCTCCAGCAAATAGAAATGGAGTGCCACGGAACAGTGGCAGCCTCCCTGAGAAGCGTGTGTGCGCGTGTGTGTGTGTGTGTGTGTGTGTGCGCGCATGCGCGCGCGGGCATGCATGTGCGTGCATGTGTGCATGTGGTGGATAGGTGCACACACCTTTGTGTGAACACATAGAGGACAGTGGTGGATATCACTCTCTGCCATATATTTTGATGTAGGATCTCACAGCGAACCTGGAACATTCTGTTTTGCCTAGACTGAATTGCCAGAAAGTGCCAGTGATCACTTGTTTCTGCCCTCCCAGTATTTCTCAGGGTGTACGGGTTTTAACAGCCAGATGCTGGCATACCTAGCTTTCTTCTGGGTCCTGGGGATCCCAACTCAGGGCCTCATGCCTGTGAGGCAGTCACTTTATGCCCCAAGTGTCTCCCAGCCCAAGGATTGTCCTGGGTGGCTGAGATACCCAGCATCCCTCCCCTTTATTTAGGAGCACTTTCCTGAAGACAGTCTTCACCTAAGCGCCTGGCTTCGATCTGTTTCTACTTGAGGGTGTTGGAAGAGAATCCTCTGTTCTGCTCTTTCCAGGGATCTATTTAAAACCCTGTCTGGTTATCAGATGCCAAGTTTGCATCCAGCCCCCCCCCATGCCCGCTCCACCACACCACATGGCAGCACGCAGCGAGGCTGGCGGTGCCTCCTATTGCCATCGTGGTTGTCAGTGCCCCAGATTCAGAGGATGGCTGTGCTTTGCCAACAAGGTGTTTCCTCCGAGAACACGGAGGCTCTAAAGGACGGCTTTACCGGAGTGAGGCTGTTTGCTGGAAACTAACCCGGTTTGAAGGGGTTATTGTTGTCGGTGATGTTTTATTAATTCTTTGAGAATTTTACATAGTATCTGCTGATCACATCCTCCCTTCCCACCTACCTACTTCTCCCAACTTCCTATCACCTTTTCTCCCTTAGCTCACTGACTCAGATTCGTGTTGCCCGCATACTTTGGGGTGTGGGGCTATCTGCTGGAGCATGGACAGCTCACCAGCAGCGACAGCTTTAAGGAAAAGTGTCCCTCCCTCCCCAGGTAGCCATCCCCTGTCCACAGCTTCTAGGCTGGAGGTATGCACAAGCTTGTTTACACCAAGAGGTGCTTAGCTTTGAACTCTGGGCTGCAAGTAACTTAACTTTTCTCATTTACATGTCCTTTACATTTGCTTCTTTAGCATGTCATTAAACATTTCCGTGTTTTGTGAGCTGTTGTGTGTATGTCTGCATGTGTATGCGTGCACGCCCACACACACGTGTTCCCCCATCCATGTAATGTGTTGTGTAATGGAAATGGGTACGCTTCCCTCCACCATGTGGGTCCTTGGGATTACACTCAAGTTCCTGGCCTTGGTAGAAAGAATCTTTCCCTGCTGGGCTATCTTGCCAGCCCCTGTCATAATTATTGCTTATCATACTAATAAGTTTTTATATTACACTATTTTGTATGTTAAATTTTATTGTATTTCCTTTGCCATCACAGATACAGTTTTTAAATTGATCATGTTTGGTTTGGGTTTAGTATTTTATCTGCTTTCTTTGCTGTTCATAGGAGGCTAGGATATTTTCTAGACAAGCAGTGTCCTCCCCTAGCCTCCTTCCCTGGATTTTAGGGATGATTTAGTTTACTTTACTCTTTTCTTTTGTGTGACTGTGATGTTTTATCTTTTGGCTTTTAGAATCTTGTCTTCCATCATTAGTATCAGTGTAAGAGAACAGCAGGGAAATCCACGCTGTGGGTATTTTACTGTTTTGTCCTTCTACAGCCTACCCTAAACTTCCAGCTATCACAAACTTACCCCACGGAGATAGATGGCAAGCGGGGCGGGGGGAGGGCTGAACCCAGATAATGTGTTGCGATTACACCGATTGCTTCTGCTTGCTACCAGTAGACTGCTGCATGCAAGAGGGTGGGCATGGCACCTCCACATCCCCTGAGATGCCCCAGAAATGGCGATAGTTTGTAGATTCTCTCTATTTGTATGTTGTTTAAACAATGATCTGCAGGCCACAAGGAATACCAAGCCTAGTACACAGCTGCTTCTCAAAGCTACTGCACAAGGCATCGCCACCAAGTTTTACATGTCAAGGGTGAAGCCGCCTGATTTGGCCAAGAACTCTTCCCATGAACTTTTGCTGCTTTGCATTATTGTGTGGTGCTGTGTGTTTGTACATGCACACTATAGCACATATGTGGAGGTCAGAGGACAACTTGAAGGGTTTGTGTTCCCTTCTGCCATGTGGGTTTTATCCAGTATACTTTTATTGGCAGAGCCATCTTGCCAACCCAATGTATTATGGTTTAATGGTCAGAGTTCTTCCCTTGAAGGCTTCTTCTAAAAGTCTGTCTACTTTGCTATCTGTAGATACTTGAATTTTCAACGAGTTACTATTATGTGTAAATTTCTCTCTGTGTCAAAAAATTTGTTCAGCTCTCACAGTCCAGCATTGTTATGGCTGTCATTTTGATTTTGCGGATGCCAGTGGTGAAATCCCCTTTGATGAGAATGTAACTTTCTAACCCTGATAAGGACTGAAAGATTAGTAAAACATATTAAGCATTTTGGAGGATATTGCATAAGCAGAATGTTACGTAAACAGGAAGAAGAAAGCTGTTAAGTGCAAAAGAGGTAAGCCATTGTGATGCTGGAAGAAAACTATATGATCTAGCTGATAAGAGTAGACCCAGAAGAGAACACACAACAGCTGTGAAGGCAGGATGGAACAATGCAGGGTGTATGACAGACAGGCAATGGGCCTGCATGGATTTGTACACTAGCTGTGAAAGTTTGAGAATTCTGCAATCCCCGAAGAATTGATAACCTTGTGGAAGGTGTGCAGGTCGTGAGTGTGTTCATACTGGAAACACATCATGGGTTTTGAATTCTTTGACACATGTTATATAATTACACACTCCAAATACCCCTGTGGGGGATTCAGGGTAATTATTTTTCTCCATGGAAACAAAGACCAAAGAGATAAACAGTGTTTTTTTATTTGTTTTTTTGATAAATACTTAGTTGTGCTTTCTTTTTTAAGTGTCAGAAATGTGATTTTGGGATTTTTAATTGCTGGTCTCCAGTCATTTCTTCAGTGGTAAATGGCATTGTCACATTAGTCAGGAAATGTCCTGGGAAATTCTCTCATGTCTACACAAGAGTGCATGGAGAGGTCTAAGGCAGGGTTCTAGAAAACTGATATGTGTTTAAGTTGATTGCAGAATTTATTGATAGCACTGGTCAGACTGCCCTTCAGCTGAGGGCGGTCGCTTACCTGAACCCCCTTTTAAGCCCATGATATTTCTATTGTTTCAGCTATAACCGTAAGGCTTCTCCCACTGTAACTGATTGTGGCTGAGTTTATTAAACTTAAGTCTTCTCACTACACAGGAGAGAGGTAAGAGCGTCGGTTGTCAGACGTTGTCCTCAGAGACTGGCTCATCTCACCCACTAGTTGAGGGGATAAATTTCAGAGTGCTCCTAATGTGCATTAGACAACGGGGTTGGCGGGCAGTTTTTTTCACCAAGCTGTCAAAATAAAACCATGTGAAGGCCAGCAGGGACAGGTCAGGTAGGCAGAGGTAACGATGGGCTTGGGTGATAAATGTGCAAGATGTTAGAGGCAAATTGGGACAGCGTTTGACGTTGCATTGTGCAGCACTGTGCAGTCCACTGTTGGATCCTAAATATTTACCTCAACAACAGCTGAAAAAAGAGGGAATTAAAGTGGGCAAGTAAATGGTCATCATGAGGACTTGGATATTGTAGCAGTGCGTGCAGGTATCAAATCACCGGCTGCACCCAATGCGCCACAAGGGTCATCTGCCATGAGCATAAACTTGAAGGAAGAGTGGAGAGATGCAGGCGTGAGGACCCACAGATGCAATCTCATCACCCACATAAAAGCCACGAACACACTACAAAAGTGGGAGGATCCTATGGATTCACTAGGCAATGAGACAGAGAGGAAGATGCAAAAGGTTCTGCCCTGGCTCTGCCTCCATGTATCGATATGTATTACACACACGCACACACACACACACACACACACACACACACACACACACACACACCGAAGAACAAAACAAAAATAAACTATGCCCAGTGTTTGATGGGTGAGACTAGAGCCATGAGCCCGCGAAGGCATGGCTGCCTTCGTCCTGTGGACCCTTCTTAAAGCAAAAGGCTTCCACGCAACCTGCAGAGTAATTTTCCTGGCTGTGCACTTTGTTGGTCCTTTAACTTTTCCTCTTGAGCTGGTAAGGCCATGTCTTCTAGACAGGTGGAGCCCCAGCTGTTTGGAATCCCACAGAGAGTGAGGAATGAGCACTGGGTGCTTCAACATCCAGACGTTTCCCAGTAGCCATGCTGGTTTCAGGGTTATTATCTTTACATGTATGTGGTATGCATGAGTTTTACACATAGGTGCACATGCACATGTGCATGTATGCAAGTTGAGACCCTAGGTTAACACTGGGTGTATCTTCCTTTATTGCTCTCCATTTTACACAGGGAAGCAGGGTCTCTCCCTGAACCCAGAGCACTCCATTTTGGCTAGCTGGTTAACCAGCCGGCTCCCTGTCTCCATGTCTAGTAGATTCTCTGGGATTATAGGGAGACCGCCATGCCCTCAAACTTTATATGTATGCTCTGTGGTTCCTCACAGTCGCATGGTGAGGATTTTACCCCTTAGCTACCGTTTCAGACCCCTAGCATAGCTTTGTATGGTTCACCTTATCAAGAGCTCAGCAGTGACAAACAGAAGCCACTGTCATGCCTACATGGTTTTGCTACTGCATATTATTATTATTATTATTATTATTATTATTGTTATTATTACTACTACTACTACTGAGCCACGGTTTCATATAGCCCCGACTAGACTCACATTCATTATGTAAGTGAATTGACCTTGACTTTCTTATGTTATCTCCATGTTTTGAGTGATTGCATATATGTGCTTCCATGCCTTGTTTCTGCATTGCTGGGAGTGAATGTGTATGTTAGATAAGCACTCTACACAATGAGCTACATGCCCAGCCTTCTGTCTTGCTACGAATATACTTCTTCACATTTCTGTGGACCTTACCAGGGGACCTCTGTCAGAGTCAAGATTGGAGCGTAGTATCAGGACATGGTTCTTGGCTCTCTGGGTGCTGGGGGCCTGATCTAAATAAAGGGGCCCGGGCTCCTTGGGACGGGGTGGGTTTTTGTCTCTGTTTGAGCACTGGTACTCAAAGTGAAATGCCTTGCCTATTATTTGTCCTCATTCTACTCTGCCCATCGCATTCTCTGCCCTTCCTAGGCGCTTTCTCTGTGTCCCCTTACCGGTTTTCCCAGGTGAAAACTCCAAATGTTTCCTATGTTAACCTATGCTTGGGGGTGTGGGGGGGAAGCAGGGGGCCTCTCAAGGCCCTGGCAGTCGTAAACTAATTAAAGTGGGCAGGAACCCCCAACCAAAGAAAGTTCTCAGTTTCTCTCCCCACGCCTTTCTTTTCTTTTTCTTTCTTTTGACCAGTAAATAGCCAGCGCCTTTGTTCCTGGCTGAACTATTTCATTTCTGTGACCATTGTTCCCTCAAACAGGAGGGGTCTGGGCCAGGAGCAGCAAGGTCTCTGCTAATGACGGGAAGTCTTTAAAGTTTGCACCGCATTTCATCTTCTCTGTGGGAGTTTTAGGACGTACCCAGTGTTTGATCCCCACCGAGCAACTTTGCTTCTACTTAATTAACGGATCCCCCATTACCCTTTCTCATTGAGAGGCGCACGGGAGGCCCATTGGGAAGTAATTCAAGGCCAATCTGAGCGATGGCAAGAATTAGTGAAGTCAGTTGTTTTAAGGCTAATGCTCAGGAAGTAAAGATGTCCCATTTCAGAGATCTCATTTAAAATTTGTGCTCATTTCTCTCTTCTGTTACAATAGAACAGGTGTATCAATGACTTTGCCCCCCGAGCAGTATAAGGACCATTCAGGGGCAGTCTATAATGGTCAGGAATATAAATAAAAAGAGGATGATATTTGAAGATGTAACAATGTTAATGAGGCCCCCCCCCTTTTTTTTATGGCTCCCAGTCTCTTTCTGCCCAGCCTATTAGCCAGGTCATGGCTGTCCTCAGCTACTTTTCTGGGGCTCATGAGGCGGGGTTGCTGCTGGGGGATGTTTCAGGGGTGGCTCATTTTACAATCCAGGAGAAGTTAGGCTTTGCTCTTGGGAGGTTGCTTTTGTTCCCAGGGTGTCAGGTAAGTCACAAATAACAAATCGCTGGTCAGTGTCGGGATTCGGTCCCCAACCTAGGCCCTTGTGTCTCCTGAATTTGCTGGCCGGGACCACAGAATGCCTTGCTCACCTTCCCGCGCTTCTACTCCCCCAGCCCTATGAGCAATGACCCCCTTTATCTAATGAATTAGGATCTGCTCCTGCCTTGCAGCTCGGTTTGCCACTTGGCACTGGGAACCAAAGCAGGGCTATTTAGTGCAGCAGTAAATGGCTCGCCACATTAGCCCCCTGGCATGCTAAGCTATTAGGTTGTTTTACTGTTGTTAAAGTTACATTTGTTAGGTGGAGTTGCTGCCCCTCCACACAAATTGAGCAGAGTCTGATGCCCAGTGGAAACAGCACATGCATGCAATGTGAGCCAGGCAAGACCCAAAGGGTCAGGCCAGCTGGCTGTACCTCAGAGCAGCAACACTGTCCGGATGCAGAAGTGAGACCCTGGAAGAGGGTGGAGGTGGGAAGGCCACTGGACAGACATGGATCTCTGCCGCGCTGTGACTAAGCTAATTACACGGGCTTGATTAAGCACTCCTTTAGAGTAGTTCTTAAGTGAACCACTAATTGTCAAAGTGCCATCGAGTAAGGAAGGCCAGAGTTGAAGGCTAATGTGGCCGGGCGGCACCCACTTAAGCATACATTGTAGCTGGACAGAAGGCTGGGGTGAGGAAGCACTTGCCCCAATGGACGGAGAAATAAGTATGGTTGTGGAGTGTGTGTGTGTGTGTGTGTGTGTGTGTGTGTGAGAGAGAGAGAGAGAGAGAGAGAGAGAGAGAGCAGTAGACAGACAGTCAGACAGAGAGACGCACATACACAGAGAGTGTTTCTGAAAGCTAGGAACATGCCAGCAGTATCTAGCTTCATGCAGCCAGCTTGCAGGGTTGAGTTGGCATTTGGTAACTTGGGAGCGGCTGCCAGTATGTGTGTGGTGGGAAAAGAGGGAATAGACAACAAGAAAAACACATAGAGCTTTAAAAAAGATGTAAAGTGATTCACTTCGTGCCATATGGACAAAAATGTTGTCACAAAAATAAGGCCAAAAAATAGTGCCAGGTTAGACTTTTAGTTCAAAAACATATGTATAACCATCCCATGAACATGAATTTTAATTAGTATTTTGATAGAGAGAAACCAGATATTTTTTTAACCTGTTTTCTGTCCCCTCTCCCAGTTTTAGCCTCCATTAAACATTCATGTACTGTATGTTTTGTGTCTGCATGAAGAAAAATGCCTTATCCCAGGACTGGTGGGAATGCAAACATCTTAGTTTTCTGTGGCGTACAAAATATCTTCCCGGTGGAGCATGCAAGTAGAAGCTCATCTCAGGGAAACCGAGCACTCTCTCTGAGACCCAGGCACACCAGGGAGGAAGGAAGCCATATGCCTTGCTTTTTGTCAGTACAGGCAGCTGGACCCATTCCGTCCCCCACACCCACCGTTCATACCACGCACATCTCGTCTCTCTGGGGTGCCTTTGCAACAAGGGATATATTTCGTGCATATATGTACACAGGCACACACATACATGTATATGGTACATATTTAATGCATATATGCATATATTATTATTTGACAGGACTGCTCAGGGAAAGAATTGACTATAACTTCACAAACCTTTGGTAATGGATCATACAGTTTATTAATGACTAGATCTAATGTATATTCACATAATCTAATGTATATTCACATATTTGCATTTCACTCATTAGCTACGATCTACTTGCTTTTATGCATGCACCATGTGTGCGTATGTGTGTGGGTGCCCGGGCACGTGGTGCATGTGTGTAAGGCCAGAGGTCACTACTGGTGTCTTTCTCCATCATTCTCTACCTTATTTTGAAACAGTGTCGCTCACTGCACCTGAATCTTGCCATTCCAGCTAGGCTGCTAGCCAGCAAGCCCTGGGACTCCTGTGCATGCTTTCCACCCCTGCAAACACCGAGTTCCAGGTGCATGCCTCTTATGCCTGACTTTCCCATGAGAACCGGAGGGAAGATCTGAACTCAGGTCCTCAAGCGTGTGCTAAAGTACTTCACACGCAGAGCCATCTCCCCATCACTGGGCTTGTTCTGCTTCACCAGAGGATCGGTGATGGTGGCAAGATCTGTGCTCAACTGTTCCCCCTTAGCACATGTCACCGCTGCCTTCACTAGGTGCTCTCTCAGTCCCCTGAGAGAGGTGACGGAAGGCAATACAGTACAGTGTGTGTATTCAGAAGCTTGTTGCTGCCAAGAAGGCCGGGTACATCCCAGGTAACCCCCAAAAATGGAATATCTGTGGGTCAGCTGTTTGTATTGTGAGTGATAAAATTTGATAGTAACACTTATCATTTGATTTGATTATGTCAATGAATTATTAATAATATTAAAGTAATAATAGTAAGATTCTTATTATCACTATTAATCAGAGTCTGATAAGATTTTGCATCCTGTAATCCTAACAATTGGGAAGTGGAGACAGGAAGATCAGCAGTTCATGGTCATCCTTCATGCATAGCGACTTCCCAGACAGCTGGGCTGTGTAAGGCCATCAGAAATAGATTCCCTAAATCAATCGCGAGGACAACAAAGAGACAGCTAGATCTCAGTACAGAATGTAGGTTATTTCATATTCTCTGTTGGAATCTCCAAGCCTTCCTGGAGGAGTGTGGAATCTGCAGCTGTCTTATAAAACGTGAAGTTTATACCCCCAGGTAGGGAGGTGGTGGTAATGTCTCTGCCTGTTTCTGTCTCCCCATAAGGAACCAGTGGACCCTTCCCCGAGGAGGCATTTGCTGAAACCCTCTTGGTGCTGGTGGGTTTGTTGTCTTGTGTTTTCCTCTCGAAGGAAGTAGCCATCGCTCCTGTAAAGATCATGCTATGGTTTGGCTCTGGAGTGTTCCCAGTTGCCTGTGATATCAAAGACGCATCTCCAGGGCGATACTAATAGAAGTTGCAAGAAATTCTGAGAGGCGGGGCTGATGGCCAGGCTTAAGGTCAATGAAACTGTGTACAAAATGTATCAGCGACTCTGAGCTCAGACTCCTTTTCATCACCTGTGGCCACAAAACAAATAATTTTGCCACATTCTTTCTCATCATAGGTCCAGGAGCAATGGGTCAGCCCGTCATGGCTGAAACCCCTGAAATGTTTCCTCTTTATAAGCTGATTGTCTGGAGCATCTCAAACAGTGGCCTCAAGGTGCAGAGGGAAGAGTTCATGAGCTAGATGTCCATTGCATAAACACTGTAGAGTAAATGGTCTTGGATTTACATACAGGCTGCTCATTTTCAGCAGAGAGAAAGCAAGTTGTTGTAAATGTGCCTTCTCCCTTTCGGAGAACTCACTCGGGTTTATGGATGCTGGGAATACTTACCAGTCCCACAGATCTCCTCATCCTTCTGTGTAAGTGCCTCAGCTTACTTACCAGGCCAAGGAATGACCCTGAGGAATGAAATCAGACCAGACTGGGAGGGCCACAGCACAACTGAGGCTGTGGCAATTTTATGGAGTGAAATGAGATTTTTACACTTTTATCAGAAACAGACTATAAGGATGATCGCTAGGATCAATACAGTTGTAGCTACCAGTATACTATGACATTTGTATGCTATACAGGGTACATAAGATTAATGTCAAGGCCAAGTTTCTGTGATCCTTGACTTAGTAGTCACACAAAGTGGCCTGAACACTTCACTGCCAGAGGGAATATGCTGGTCTCTTGGGATCTAGAAGGCACATTGTGCCCCAGGAGATGGATCTAACCTGAACAACCTATGATGCAAGCCTCTCATGGCCAAGTTGATGGTTCCCTGCACCTCTATGAATCCATTGATCCATCCAACCCTTCATCTGTCCATTTCCTTATCATCTATTATCTGTCCTTTCCTCACTCCCTTTCTTCATCCCAATTCACTCATCTACCCCCCCCACCTACACATCGATCTAACTAACCCTTTATACCTCTATAATACATACATACATACATACTCTCACACCAATGGTTTTCTGAAAATTATGGGGTGAGCTTTGGAAATACTCCTGGATGGCTGGGGAGATATTGCTCAGTGGTCAAGTAGCCTTGTATGCACGAGACCTTTGGTATGATTCTCAGCAATGCTGAAATATAAATAAATGTAGAAGAATATATAACATTAGCTGAAATTGCAAAATGTTGGAAATAATATAATTCCTCATGTATAAGACACTTGTTGGATAAATTAAAATATGCTCATATAGTAGAACACTACCATTCAATAATGTAACTAATGAAGACATTCTCTATGACTCATTTGAAAATGCTTCCAAGATCCACAGTTAGGTGGAGATTTTAAAATGTCTTCAGAGAGTATAGGGGATGTTATTGTTTCCATAAGAAAGACAAACAAATCAGAATAATTACATAAAGCTGATAATTTAAATGCATAAACATAGGAAAGAGCTAGGGAAAGTAATGAACTATGTCCATCATATAGGTAGGAGAAAACAGGATTGAATAGATTCAAATGATGCTGCCTTCATTTACAGTTTTTATCTTTGACCCTTGCAAACATTTTATGTATTTTAAAAAGTCAAATTTAATTAGCAGAAATAAGACAGTACCTACTAGATTGTAAAATGAATGGATGGATAGAGACGACATTCTTTGTGGCTGGGACTTGGGACGATCACTCTATCAAACGCTGAAAGGGAGGCAGGGAGCAAGCATGCTGGGAATGACTAAGGACTATGTGTAGGTAGTATTGGTGATGACCCACCTTCGTCCTTAAATCATGTATATCTCCACTTCCAGAGACTGCCAGGGACTGTCTCCTCCTCTCTTTTGCAGCCTTTATTGAAAAGAAAGGAGAAGGAATAAAAACTATGACTCTTTTCCTACTTAGGGGGTCACAGTTGAGTCAACAATATGATGGAAAAGAAAGCACAGCGTTCTAAGTGTTTGCCTGTGTGTGAATCATAACTGTTCAAGCAACACACTATAGGCCTGCGCTTGCCTTCTAATAAGCCATTTGTTTTGTTCGTCTCATTTTTATTTACTAAGCCAAAAAAAAAAAAAAAAAAGTCAATACTGTCCCATTTCTACTCCAATGCAACCCAGCTCCTTTAGAGAGGAAGTAGCTTTTGAAGTTAACCCTTTAGAAGCAAAAAGGTAGTAGATACCAAAATCATTTTATTAATAAAATATCACCAACAAAAGAAAAACAAAACATGAAAACTAATTGATTTAATGATTTTATCAGGGAGTATTCCTGAGCCCGAAGATTTTAAAGACAGTCTCAAAGTTTTTCTTCTTTCCTGAACAGCTGATGGGTAAGGTTCCTAGACGGTGTGTATAAAATAAGGATGTTTGGTGTAAAGGTGTATGTCATTTAATAATTAGCAAGTATTGCAGTTTCTTATGCAACAGGCATTAGCAAATATTACCTCTGGGCAGGCTGGGACTAGTTTGGAGCTCTAGAGTGACACCTTCAATTTTCAGTCATGAATAATGGGGAGGAAGAAGGGGACATTTGGGTGACATGTCCTGTCTATAGAAAATGTATGTTTGACTTCACCAAAAATACTGGCACTACGGGTGTCAAAAATGTGGCTGCTTATTTTTATTCAAGGGTCCTCTGATTAAATAGGTAAACTTCCAAACCATGTCAGGCAGGGTAAGTAAGCCATGTGAGACTTGAGTGAGTACACGGGATGCTACGAGATGGCTAGGAGAAATCTGGAAGAGAGTAGGCACTCTGTGTCTTTCAAATGGGAATGGAAGGGGTCATTAAGGCAAAAAGAGCTGCTGTTGGGATAAGACTTTGTGTCAGCCAGCGGCCTCAGCTTTAAAGCTATGTGTCCACTATTTGCCATCTAGCCCTGAGAGAGGGAAGATATCAAAAATAAGGTAGAAACAACAGTTTCTTATACCAAAAGCGATGAAATGTAAGCACTCACATTCACAGCGGGCAAGGTCTGCAAGTTTTTAGAATGGGAATCTGTAGGATCTATATGCCAGCCTCCTGATAATGCTGGCTGATGGCATGAATTCACCAACTGTAAGTCTGGCACAAGCATGCGTGCCGGAGCTGCATGCCCTTGCCGGTGCACATATGCAGAGGGCCCTCTCTAGAATAGCCTTCCTCCTTTGCTCTCTTATTTACATTTCGTCTCCTAGAGTAAGTTCCCATCATTTGAACTTTAAAAAAAATATATTTCAATATTACTTAAGCAAAGATGAGTAATGATGTGAATGGCTTTAAAATAGGTTATTACCATTCAAATATGCTGCGGGTAAATTATATTTTGAAAGGGGGTGTCCTCTGAAACATTCCAAATGGAGACTTCATTCTAAGTAATCAAAATTGCTTTGCTTGTTCAGAGTGGCATTAAAAGCCCCATCCACTAATTGAGTGAAGGCAGGGCCAGAGCAGCCTCGTTCCCTCATTAGATGATCTTGCAGGCACAGCCTGTCATCCCGGCTTGCCCGGCTCAATCTAATAGTACCGCTGGCTCACATTAATGGTAATTCATTATGACACGCTATGTCCCTTCCAGTGCTTCAACAATGGGGAGCCAGTGGGGCATCTGTCTACCCTGCTCTTTCTTCATCCTGGCCCTTCCTTCCCGCTGTAGTTCATGCAGCCACCTTTGCGTAAACCTGCATCCTTTGCCTGGAACTGGAGACTGGAGATCCCCCTAGGGGATTGCAGCCAGCCGGGTCCCTCGTTCAGGTTTTATAAAAAGGTTCTAGGACAATAGACTGACTTCATATGGAAAACCATAGCACCTCCTAAGGGGAGCACAGTTTGTGTGTGTGTGAGAGAGAGAGAGAAAGAGAGAGAGACAGAGAGAGGGAGAGAGGGAGAGAATTGTGTGAATATCTGTATATATGTAAGTGTGTGTGTGTGGAGAGAATTGTATGAATATCTGTATATATGTAAGTGTGTGTGTGTGTGTGTATACCTAAGGAGGTGGGTGCTTGTTTGTGTGTGTTTATGTGAGTGTATGTGTATTACTGTGTATGTAGATATGCATATGTGTATGTTTGCATTCATGTGATGTGTGGATGTGCATGTAGTGAGTGTATGTGAGAGTGTATGCATGTGTGTTCATGAAAATGTGAATATACATGTGAATGTGTGTGTATGTGTGTGTATATATGTGTGTATGTGTGTGTGTGTATAAGTGCATGTCTGTAAGTATATGTGTGGATATGTATATGTGTTTATATATGCATATGTGTATTGTGAGGGTGTGTCCATGCATATGTGTGTGTGTACGATTATGCACACACATGCTATGACTTCTTAGGGAGTAAATATTCTCATTCCATATCAATTTCTAGAAGAGTGGTCACGAGATGTATTCAGATGGAATGTTTACAGATTTGGTGGTTTCTCCCTCAGCGTCTGGCTGTTCAATACTTTGCAGGAAGCACTTGGGGGGAAGGATGGACTGACTGACCCTTTCCTGTCACGGGATCAGGCAGCTTGAGCAGCCAGTATTCAACGCGTCTTAGCAGGGATGTGGCTGGACATCTCCCTGGCCAATCTAATTTGCATGCTTGCATGGGTTCGTTGTGTTGACTGGGATCATTCCTTCTGCTGACAGGAGGCTGTCGCAGCTGTACCCGGGCCAGGTTGTCAATTCTCTGATATGGCTTTTCCTGCGTGTCTGTAGATCACCCACAGGGGTAGAAAGGTCGAGTGTATTGACTCGCAGACTCTGCAGGCCGAGAGTGGTGGTGTTGCCTAGGAATGAGGTCTGGGACCGCCATGTCACCCACTGCTCCCCGAGTCCGAGTCCCAGGTCACGGTGGGATGTCTACTCCAAGCAGTTGGACCATGGTGTGATTTCCACAATGTTAAAAGCCTGTCTCCTCACACACCATTTGCTCTCTGAAATTCCAACATTTGTCCCTTTGGTATGTGGCCTCCACTGGGAGATGGCTGAGTGATACGCAGTGTCCATGATGCGGAGGGCGAAGAGGACAGTACACATGACTTCCTGCTCTGTTTAAATGCCACAGTGGCCTCTGCCTTTCCCAGGAACAGGAATTTGTCCTTGAAGTAGCATAGCAGGTCTCGGGGCACCGGGGGTGACCAACCTTTGTACATTACTAAACACATTGTGATCTACAGAGTTGACGATCGATACGTGCAATACTCTGCTTTAAAGAGAAAAAGGTGTAGGAATTTCATCGTGTTTTCCTCTGGTCTCATCTCCTGTTTCCCCACTGCAGAGCAGGCTGGAAGGTCCGCACAGGGTCACCGCCACTCGGCTGCGCTGTCCCTCCTCCTCCTCCTCTGCTTAGAGCTGTAGGAATCCTCTTGTCCCTGCCCCAGTTGCTTCATTTGCCTCCGCCCTCCTTTTTCTTACCTTGTTTTCTGTTCTTGTCTGTTTTTCCCTGGATCAGTAAGCGGAAAGCTTGCTGGGGGAAACCCAGTGTTTTGTTTTCTGCCTTCAGAGCAGGAACTGGGACATAGCAGATGCTCATCAAGCAGCTTCTAAATGAACCAAGTCTACACTTGTAAATACTTTCAGGAGCATTGCACTGAAGACAGATTGAGGGGATGGAGAGATGGATCAGTGGCTCAGAGCGCTGTGGCTCTTGCAAAGGACCTCAGTTCAGTTCCCAGCTCACATGCCGTGTTGCACAGCTCACTGCTGCCTGGAATTCCAGCTTCAGGGGATCCAACGCCCTCTCGTGGTGTCCTGTTCACCTGTACCTGGTGTAGACACACACACACACACACACACGTGCACGTGTGTGTGAGCGTGCACGCACGCACACACATACACACTCACACACCCACAGAGCTGAAAATACAATGAATATTTTCATAAAATGACCTGGAGATCTAAAGCTGAAAAATAAGTAGATTTGTAAAGCGACAGAGTCAAAAGGAGGATTTTACATGTTCTCACAGATACACCTACTCATTTGTCTTTTATGTATTTGCTGGACTCCTACTTTCAATCAGGCCTTATTTTAGGAAGGAGAGGCAAAGCAATGGATAAGATAGGCCAACCGGAAAGCAAGCTAGTTTTAGAGATGGAAACTTCTGCATAAGAAAACAAAGTGTGTGTGGGGGGGCAGGGTAGTAAGGAAGTTCGGGCAGGGTGAGCGAGGACTACAGTTTGTACAGTTTTCTACTTCAACCCGACCAACTCACACTCCTATTAAGTTAAGTTTATTTTATTAAACACCTTAGCAAATACTGGAAATTGCATGTCTCACAGCTGCCCAAGGGCTCTGCTGGAATGAAAATGGGTTGTGCTAGGAGGTGTGTCAGGTTGAAGCCACAGCTCTGCCTTCGTGAGCTCTAACCGTGGGTGCCTGAGTCCTGCTCAGTTGAGTGGTAATCTGTAATGCCTACTTCATAGGGTGATGTCAACAAGTGAAACTAAAGCAAAAAGCAAAACCAAACAAAACAAAACACCACTGCTGAGAAATTTTCCAACACATAATGAGACATAGCTGGATTTCTAGAATGCTTTTGACTACTATCTGGGAAGTAGCTCTTCATGTCCTGGCCTGGTGCAGGTATGTGCACTATGCTAGAAGAATGGATCATGGCAGAATGTTAGATACCAGGTCAGGATATTTGCAAAAATGCTCCCAACTTAAGTAGTGTAGAATTTATGTATAAGTTCTGTGACTTGATTGAATAGCTTTTTATTATTAGGAAAATGGCATGCGTGTTGAGAAAGTATAGATTAGTAAAAGGAAATCCTAGAGTTAACATTGTAGCATTTCAACGTTCATCGTTTCACAAATGTCTTTGTTGCACATGCATGTACGTGTGTGGTTTTCTTATGTCAGTGGCCAAGCTTCTGCCTGGTCACCGACATTTATATGTTGAGAACATTAATGTTTCACATTAATAATTAATACATGGGACTTTGTATTTGGAGATGGTGCCTTGCAAATCACTGTCATTTTCTTGGACAAATGGTCCATCTCTTTCTCTCTCCAAGACACATGGCTAGCTGTTTGGGCTCATTCCACCTTTTGTATTACTAATAACTTTGACGTAATATATATCTCATTTATACATACATCTAACAAATGAGATTATATAAGAATGTCTGTAAGATCACTACCATACCAGACCAGGATACTCATTTTTCTTAAGTACATGTCCAACTTCTACCAGGTATCTTATTACCCCTTTCCAGCTCATGAAACTTCATGCTAGTTTGACTCAGTTTGTAACTGAGTCCTTCTGTCTGTTCAGTAATATACCCTTGACAGTCCAGGGAACTGCAAGCCAGTCCCTCAAGATCACTGGGAGAGTTAGCTGGGCTTCGTGGAGGAGGAACTGAGGGGCGTGCTCATGGGAGAGCAGGCAGGAGAGAGGGTGTAGTTGTTTGTTTGTTTGTTACTCTTTGGCTCTTTGGCCCTTTTGGGGGTCCTCCACCTAGCTCCCAAATACATCATTCACAGAGGTTTATTCTTACTTACAAATAAATGCCCAGTCTCCTTAGCTTGGCTTATTTCTAGCCAACTTTTCTTAACTTAAATTACCATCTATCTTTTGCCTTTGGGCTTTTGTCTGTGTACTTCACACCTTAATCCATGGCGTGCTGTGTGGCTGGCTGGCCTCTGATGTCTTCCTCCTGTTTATCCTCTCTGCCCACCAGCCCTGCCTATCTTTTCTCCCGCCTCGCTATTGGCCATTCAGCTCTTCATTAGACCCACAGGTGTTTTAGGCAGGCAAAGTAACACAGCTTCACAGAGTTAAACAAACGCAACGTAAAAGATTGCAACACATCTTTGCATCATTAAAACAAATATTAAAATAATATTCCACAACAAGCAGGTGTAAGGAGTAAGGTTTTTCTGCCCACCACCTGGTCTGGTCCAGCCGCCGCGTCTGCCCCAAATAATGCACAGAGACTCTGTATTTGATACAATGCTATCGGCCAGGTGCTAGTTTCTTATCGGATAGCTCTATCTTAATTATTAGCCCATTTCTATGTATTTCCACGTGGTCTTACCAGGGAGAGGCGGCTGGCGGTTCTAGTCTCTCCAGACTCTCCATGTTGACCCTCCTTACTACTTCCTGTTTCCTCCTTGTCTCCTAGTCCCTCCTATCTTGCTTTCCTATTGGCTAACAGTGCTTCTTTATCTTTTTCTGGCCACGAGTCTTTTATCTGGTAAACAACAACATTGCTAAAATGAAAATCATAGCTGTGTCAGCCTTGGTTTATAAAAGATGGCGGCGACTATTTTACTGCCAGCACTGAGAACTGTTCTCACTGCCTTGGTCTGCATGCTGCCGGCTTGGAGATGTGGTCACTGCCAGCTCTCCTACACACCGATAAATTGTTAGCAGTGCTTTATTCATTAACCAGTATGAGAAACATATACAGAATGACATCTCCCATCAAGCGGGTAGACTTTCCTGTGTTCAGAGTTTAATCTGGGAATGAGGATCACAGCAAGGTGTGCCAAAGGATCAATACCATCAAGGAAGCAGCCAACAACTCCAGGAGGGTCACGAGCTGCACAGGGGAAAGGAGGGATGTGTTTTGTAAAGAGTTAAAACCGTCGTGGTCTTCTCATGCCTATGATTTTAGCATGTACAACGGGGAAGCAGGAAGATTTATATGAGATCAAGTTGGGCCTGGGAAGGGGAATGAAACCCGAATAGAGTAAAACACCAAACCAAAACAAAACAAAAGGGAGGCTCTGTGATCTGTGATAGTCACGGTCGTGCATGATTCAGTGGCTAAATAGACATGGGAAGGGCAAGGGGGAAGTATTTGCTCTAGGCTGAGCTGGAGGACTTCATGGAAGGTTTGTAAATGCGCACACGTCACCTTTTGTTTATCATTGAAAGTGTTTGACAACAAAATTAGGAAACCTGAATGACCACAAGAAAACCATTCCTATTCCTATAGTGTCTGACTGTGCTGTTGTTTCTTGTCAGCATCCTTTACTAGTCCTTTTCTGGAAAGGACATCTCCTAACCCACTAATTCTCAAAAGAACTTCATTTTCTGTGTCATCCAAAGGCCCTTGATGTAGCCCTGCCCAGTCAGAAAGCTGCGTTCTATCAGTGTGTCGGGGGAAAATTTAAAGTATGTAAAATACTGTCCATTAGACATTACACCTCTACGCTGTTATGAGATTGAACTTAGATGTTGTGTACAGGAAGATGATATGACCCATGTACAATAGAGATGGTTGCCTTGGACACCTTAACATGTATTTTACCAGCCATTCCATGAGACAGGAAATACTCAGACCTCCATTGGGAAGACGAGAAGTTAGAGAAACAGAGTTAGTAACCTCCTACTGGTCTCACACACACACACACACACACACACACACACACACACACACACACACACAGGCGCGCACGTGCGCGCGCTGGCATGGGGATAATACGAATTAGTAAGTCCTTTTTTGTTTTGTTTTTAACTCAGGATGACTTTGAACCTGGTATGGATGGAGTCAAAGATAATTGTAGTGGCTTAATCGATAAAATATTAGTAGGGCAGTCCTGGATATTCTGTGCCTGCAATCTCAATTGTATTTTATCCTACCTTGGGCCACCATGAGTGTAACAAGAATTTGTTTGCCACGTAGGGAATACAAAGGGAACTCTCTTTTGAGCCTGTTTTAGCTGTGCTGGGATATGCTGCATCTCCATAAAATAAATTAGAATCATTTTGTCAAATATATTAAAAAACAAGTTTTCAATAGGATTCTGTGTTGTATCTACAGATAAACTGGTAGAAATTTTCATTTTAAGAACAGTGTTTTCTTATCCATGGATATTGGATGTCTTTCTACCCTCTTAGTTTACATTTTTGATACTGTTTTTGTTTGTAATATACACAGTTTCTCCCATTATTAAATTTATCCCTATTACGTCCTCTCCCATACTCTTATGCATGGAATTTTTGTCCTGATTTTTCTTTTTGCAAAGTTATCCAGTGCTAAACGATGAAAATGTGTCAAAATGTGGTCAAGTGCCCTCAACCTTAAGACGTTGGATATTTGGTCTAGTGATAATTTAGTGACTTGAAATATTCGAAAGATAAACATTGTTTATAGCAAAACAAAAACAACCAAACAAAATACCAGTTAACGTCTTCCATTCTGTCCTCAAAACCGCTGGCTGCTGCTGCTTCTTCTTTTCTAGGGATGCCAAGTGTCATCTCTAATCCCGTGTTGAGTCAGAGTGGCGTGAGCTATGAGCAGATGTCTTTGTCCTGCTCCCAAACTCAGGCGGAAACAGTTTTTCACAGTTGAGCTCTGTGTGTTTTATATGCTTTTCAGGGGGTTGTGGAGGATAGTTCCTAGGGGCTAAGCCGTGTGCTTTTAACAAGAAAGAGTTGGGGGTCTTGCTTGTCAAGTGCTTTTCACAGTCTCCCGGTGCGATTGTATGTATGATGACGTCACTTGTTTCATTACAATGCTCTTACATTATATGATGTTTAGATGCTGAGATAAGTTTTCCTCCCCGGGGTCAATGCCACGTGATTATGATATATAATTATCCTTTGAAATAATTTGAGAAATTCAAAAGTCACTTAAAACCACATAGGCCTTTTTTTGGAATATAAGGTCAATAAGAACGATAATAAAAACATAGGTACCCGAACTTGATTTATTAAGACCAATATTTTAGTGTTATCCAAAAGTGTCATTTTAAATATTATTTTTAAACTCCTTTAAAATTCCTGAATATGTAATCTTCCTGGTAAGATAGAATCATTCCAGGGCAAAAACTGTACAATTCCCATTTATTTAATTTAACCATTACATTTTTTCTTTCACATACCATCAGTAAATGCTTGAATACCTTGAAATCATAGAATTTGGTCACTGGGGTGGGTAAGCCCAAAACACATAGAGGAACTGATAAACTCACTACACTAATGGCACCATGGTAATGCTTTTGTTTAGAAAACACTTCACATTTTTAGCTTCACTATAGGTTTAGATGACTTGCAGATAATGGTGAAGTGACTTAGTTTGAGTCAGGTGTTTTTGCCTTTAACGTGCTTTTCATTATTTCTTTCCTGGAAATTCTTATACTTAGTGACCGAGCTATGCTATGCTGTACTATATGCTATTAAATGCATTTTGATAAATGTAACTGACTACCTGTTGGGATGATTTTCTTGGAGTTCTCCTGGAAGGATGTTTCCAGTATATTTCAAGTTAACTATAATAGCTTATAAAAATATTATACTTGTCCATCTCACCAAGCCTGCAATCCCCACAAGATGCACAGACATGTTTGCACAGACAGACATGTTTGCACAGACACACATGTTTACACAGACGTGTGTATACACACTTGCTCCTGTAGTTCATTAATAATGTATTTAAAGTGACTTGACTGTCACATTTCTAGAATAACTAATTCCCATTTTACACTTCAAGTATCACTATCTTCCCAAATGCCATTCACCAAAGGTTCTTTGGTTATTTTCCATCAATTATCCAATTATTCAGCTGCAAAATGGCACACTTCAATGACTGTACTGTTGGCTATGAATCAGGTCTGGAGGGGGTGGATAGTATTAAAGTCAAATTTCTGGAAATTTATTCTAAAACTTGTAGTAGAAATGTTGTTTGACTGACTTCATAGAGCTGAGTATCTGAGACTACTCTCAGGTCATTTATTTGACAGTTGCTGCTACTTTTCTTTTTCTTTTTTTATTTTGCAGTGTTACAAGAAGCATAGAGCAGCAAGGACACCCGGCAGTGGGAGACAGTGACCCGCAGCTCACCAGGTCAGGACTGGCATTGCCATTGTTGGTCATTATTTCTGTTGTTTGCATGGCTCTCAAGCCTCCCGACACTTGCTTCTGTGACTTCTAAGCTGGAGGTAGTAGCTCTTGCAGGTTTCTCTCATGAGACTCCTCTCTCGCGTCCAAAACCCAACGTTGGGTTCCCTGGTTCCTAGGATTTGAATATGAAAAATAATTTCAAGAAACTTTTGTGAGTGGAAGGAATTTTGAAACCTAGTAAGATGCATAGAAAATTTGGTTATGATTGTTCTTTTTATTAAAATATCTTAGAGCGAATACTTTTTTGATGGGTTTCCCAGATCCCGACCCTGAAAATACTCGGAATGTTAAATTATGTAAGTGTAGTGGCAAAAGTCTTGTGTTGGGGGCGCCTGGCTTGTCTCCTTCGCTGTATGCTTGCTCCGCCTTCGGATCTACCAAGAAGGCTCAGTTGACCGCAATGCTAGCAGTGGTTTCTAACTAGTTGATGCTGCACAACATGCACAAAATTAAGGCTAATTAAAGAATTTCTGCACAAATAAAATGACATGACATGGGTAGTCTGAGTCTACTGGGCACAAGCCTAGTATGTTGGTATGTGTCCCCAGTGAATAGAAGCTTGCTGGCATCTGCCCCGAGGCTTGATGGGAATAAGGCTGATGACCTTGTGTTCCTATTGTCATAAACATCGATTTCAGCCCTGGCTGCCATGGCCCAGCTACCCATAGGAGACTCCCTCTGTACTGCTCGGGGTACCAGCATCCCAGCCTACCTACCCATCTTGTTCATGATACCTTAATAGAGGGTTTTCTGGTTCTCATCACACAGTGAGATCAATGCCCTCGAGCTCCTGTCTGATCACATCTCTTCAGGGAAAATGAGTACTTGTGTATGAATTAAGCTTCTGGTTCGCTCTTCTTGAGTACTTCATGGATTTTGTTGTTTTTTGGCACTGGCTGTAGAGATCAGACAGTTTTTCTAATTGGTCCATGTCTTGAAGGAGTATCACCTTTTAGTTAGAAGAAAAGTAATTTGAGGAATATCTTCATGTCCTCCACATGCTAAATAATGATCTTGCCTAGGCTAAGTATGAGTTCCACAAAGTGCTGTGTGCAAAATGATATGTCTGTTAGATTTATGAATGGTTTTGAGGGGTTGAGAACCATATTTGCGTGACACTTTCATGAGGAGAATTCTAGTGATGAAGCTATCCCAGTCTTCAGTTTGCAGACCAATCAAGTACAAACTAGAAGTGGTAAATGTTCTTGGTGTTCAGATATGGTATAAATCAAAGCTTCTAGAATTTTCCACTCATAACTCTTTACCTCCTGAGAAAGGTTTTATGCAATTCCAGTGTGTAGTTCTATAAAACAGACATATAAATCAAACATCTACTGACAATAAATTATTGATGAATTCATTTTAGGTCATTTCTTTAATATGCACACAATATTGGAATTTATTAAAGCTGAAAGCAAAATTGCACATCAGGAGGAAGACACACTTATTTATTTATTTATTTATTTATTTATTTTACATAAAGAATTAAATCCTGGTTGAACATATCATATTACAGGACATCTTCAGTGGTTTTCATAGATGATCAATAGTTGGGTTCTATAATAGGCCATTCTGAAAATGCCTCTTTATATAAATATGTATTAACAAAGTATATTTAGGATTATCCCAGAAATTTAAACAAAAGACATTGCACAGTACAAAGATACATTAATTTGATTCTTACTTGTAATGATGGTTGGAAAATATTGAAAGCTTTTCATAATCAAAATTTTGCTTATGTTAGAGCACAAACTGCTGCATATGCAGCAAAAGCTCTGGAACCCATAGCATCTGATAATCAAGTGTTAGTTGAGGTCCTGCGGATAGCATGCTTATTGCGTGGTGTGACATCACACACAGGGAAAGTACATATTGTGTGTTCAGAGCAGGGGCTGCAGTGGAGTCTCACAGTACAACATCTGTAAGCACGGCTGGGACACCTCAGGTACACACGGTCCTTGCCTTGGCCCTTCCAAGTCTGACACCTCCCACTGTGGCAGAGCTTTCCATCCACCAGCTTGAGAAGAAGAGATAGAAATAACAACTTTAAGTGCAATCGTTTGAGATTTTCTTGTTTCAAGCTAAATCAAGAAGAGGGAGTCATGTCATCTTCAAAGGCAAAAAGAGCCTCAGTCTACCTACTTTGTAGTCCTAAACTGCCATCAAATGAACAGAGTCTGCAGGCTAACATGACACAGGATGTTAACATGATGCCATTCCTACAAACAATGATGTCATCCTTACATGACACAGGATGTTAACATGATGCCATTCCTACAAACAATGATGTCATCCTTACATGATACAGGAAGTTAACATGATGCCATTCATACAAACAATGATGTCATCCTTACATGACATGGGATATTAACATGATGCCATTCCTACAAGCAATGATGTCATCCTTACATGACACAGGATGTTAACATGATGCCATTCCTACAAACATGATGCCCTCCTGACAAGCTATAGAATAGAAACCATTTTGTACACAAAGCTCCACACACTTGCAAGTGTGGTCATGTTTGGCACCTTCACCAGCTTATAGTCTTATAAAGAATGTCACTAATATATTTCACTTCAGAGTGTCCCAATATTTGAAGAAATCAAGAGCTTTTGTTTGGGGACATCATGATATTTTTTAAGGTGTTGTTCATCAAGAGATGTTTCAGATAAAAAAGACCACTTTCTATCTATGTAAGGAACAGCTTATTCTACATAGAAATACAATGTGATTATTAATGTATATGTACTATTTATGGGCTATATTATATTTATGTACACATATATATGATATATACTAAGTAAGAAAATAATGAAGGGAGACTACACTGCTTAGGGCGGTCCTCTGTTATTTGAAAAAGGCATGGGGACAACCCTGGAACAGGGAGAAACCTTAGGCCTGCAGGGAGGAGAGGCCTTCAGTTGGAAGAGGAGGCATGGAGCCTGTGCCTGGGGTGTTGTGGAAATGGCAAGAGGAGTCAAGGGCAGCCTGCGGACAGTGATGTGTCCTCACACGCAACAGGACTTTGACTGTTACCAAGTCAAGACTGTCACTTGGAATTAAAGGGGCTTAGTGAATATCTTATGGTTCATATATTTAAACATCCCCCCCGACCGAAAGATGATATGCATCACTTTAAAATATCCTTACAAATATGAATAAGTTGTGAGCGAAAGTAGAGTTATGCCAGCGCTGCTGAGGGTGGCATCGTCTTCTCAGACCCTTGACTGCTTTTCACTTCCACACCTTTAACGCGGAGAATTTGAGCCACACAATTCGGCTCTATGTTACAACTTGTTTTATGCAAGAGACTTCAACTATGATAAATAATGTTTAAAATGGTGGGCATCTGACTAATTGCTTTGCACATCTGAATTTTGCATTTGTTTACCATTCATAATTTTGATGAAAGCTGCATAGCCCTGTGGAAACCCACAAGACTTCTGAATCTTATATTCTATTTGCAAAGTGAAGTTATTTGAAAACTAACATTATGGTTTCAGTATAATTGCCACATGATCTATAAGACTGTTCATGAAAAAGAAAAATGGGGCCGGTTATTTTTTTTCATAAGCAAATAATTTGGCAGGAATTAGAGAGCATGAAACATTGAAACTACCAACTACCTGATGCTTACCAGGCAGGTGATTAGAGGCGGCTAATCTGTGTTTACAACAAATGATCAAATACACAGAACATTCAGGCTTGTTTTTGTCTCTATATTTTTCTTTTACACCTATTATGCCCATAGGTGATGAATATTTGTTGAACAAGGAGTTGCTTTTCTCAGTCATAACTGTTCATACTACAAATGAGGGACAAAGGCTATTATTTCAGATAAATAGCGGACGAAAATATCCAAGCATGCTTCCAGAAAAATTGTGAGGTTAGAGAAGATGTTATTGAGACTTAGAAAGCAGGATAATTCCTGCCATTATCCTTCCTCTCGTGTGATGAATCAAGGTGACAAGGAGAAGTTACTTGGGAGATGGCTGAGCCTTCCTCAATGATCTCTCTTGGCAGTTGTCAAGTAGCTCAGTCACGGACTCTCCAGAAACTCAGCCACAGTATATTATATCTATGTGAGTTCTAGATTTCTGCACTATATATATAGATACATAGATTTACTTTTTTTCCTCACACACTGAAGTATGTTTAAGAAATAATTAAAACTTATAAGAAAATTATATAGTCCTAGATTTCTATTATTTAGATATAAATATACCTTTTCTCCCATGCTGAAATATACGTATCCACATGTGACTATTTAGTTTTATTTTTCCTCATTTTCCTCTAAACCCTTGACTTTTTAGTGGGAATAACTGAAATCACTTCTATGATTAAACAGAGATTAAGGAAAGGTGTTTTTGAGTCATTCTTGCTGAACAGAGTTTCTCAGTTGTTGTGGGTCTGGAGAAACTTGAACCTGTCTTTGCCACAGATGCGGAAGGTTCCCTGTTCCCTTGTGAGTACCAGCGGGTCGGTCCCGTGTCCTCCGTTCACATGGGTATCAGATTCTGCCCTGTGGTATGCTCAGCCCTTACCTCTTTGATAAATGTTACTTACTTTACCTACCCAGAATTTTTCATCTCAAATACTTTTATTTTAATTTTAATTTCCTTCATTCAAAATCTTCATCTAAAGTTTTTATTTATTTATTTATTTTTTTTTAACGATTGCCTGTATATATGTCTGTATAGTATGCGTCTGCAGTGCCTGTGGAGGCCAGAAGGCGGCACTGGATCCCCTGGAACTGGAGTTAGAAACAGTTGTGAACTTAATGAGGGTGCTGGGAACAGAGTCTGGGTCGTCTCCAACAGCAGCCAGTGTTTCAAATGGCTGAGCTGTCTCCCCGGCTCTTCTCTGAAGTCTTAGGTCACCCACCCTCTCTTTTTCTCAAATTCATCTCTCAGTAGTTCTAAGGTCACCTCCAGAACTCTCCTCCAAAAGGTCCTCTTTAGTCATCGTTTTGTTTATATTTAACTTTTGAATGAGTCCACAGCGTGACCCCACTGTGTTCTAAGACATGCTCTTTTGCTTTTCACTGAAAGTGACTCAGTCCCTCTAGCGTGATTCTCAAAAGGCCTTTAGTCGTAAAAAAGTATTGAGCAGATTTGTCTTGGAGAGCGATCCCAGACAATCCTTATGTGAGATGCGTCACAAAAGCTATGGAAGAACCAGCCTTCAGCGGCTCATAGGAAAGAGAGAAAGCTCTATAGATAAAGTACTGTGTGAGCTGGGCGTGGAATAGCCATTCCCTTTCAGTTCCTTAAAGGTGCTAGGTACTGGGAGGGTTTAAGTATGCTGTTAATGTTCGGGTGCCTTGTAAGTCTGCCTCAATGTGGGTGTAGCTTGGATACACTTACGATATGTTACTAATGCAAATGTGAGTTGGTCAGTTACATGCTGAGCTTGAACTTGGAATCTTTATGCTACTTTGTTTGCTATGGCTTGTCAGACTTGGGATGTCACCACAAGTCGTGTGGGGCTATGCAGTGGATGAATCCATTAACTCAATGTTGACCTGGCCTTGTTGGCCATAGGAGGGGCTGTGTGGTGGAAGACAGGAAACTTATACAGTGTGAAGGAGTGATACAGAAAAGTCGGGGTGTGGGTCACGGCATCCCGGGAGAGACAGCAGATGCAGCTGGAAAATGGAGACAGTCAGGAGGGTTTGATGACATTAAAGAACAACAGTGTTCACCGCTGGGTACCTGAAATCAAACTCACAGAGACGGCAACCAGAAACAGTAGTTGTTTTTCTAAGTTAACTTTGGACGAGGGAGTATGACTTGTTCCAGGGTCTTTATGTGTTAGGTCCATGTGAGCACACCAAGCTTATACTTCTTCCCCGGGATTCCAGAAACCAGCGTGGACATAGAATTTGAATTGATGTGGATTTAAGCGGCAGGGTGACAGTTGCCTCCACCGTGGAGGGAGGGCAGTGAAGGCTGATGGAGTCCCACCTCCACCCGGGGATGGAAGAGGCTCTTGGGGAATGGTAAAGGAGAGCAGACCCCCAAGCTCCAACTGGAGCTGTGTTCGACAAACTGTGTCCCCACCCATCCCATGCTCTGTGCTTTTTATTCATTTATTTATCTTCAGATTTTGCACACAGCCTGCCAGGGATATGTACATGGGCGAGGAAGTACCGAATGCCAGATTTATCGATTCACTGGAATTTAATCATCTTCAGATTATTCAAAGTTTTTGGGAGCATCGAGACTCATTTGCTCACTTACCCATTCACACCCTTACCCATCCGTTCATTTGCTCATCAATTCATTTGTTTGCTCGTTCACTCACTCATTCATTCACTCGCTCATTCATGTGCTCATCCATCCATTCATTTATATGAGATGATTGTTAACCTAAAGCACTGTACTGATGGTTCCTTAACTATATTTCCTGACCACGGATTTCATTGCGTCAACTGGGAATGTTATTCTCGACTGTTGCTGGTTCAAGATCAGCTTCTGTGGCCCCTGCCCATCCATGTTAAGGAAGCGTGTCTTGGGAGAGGACTTCTCTTCTGAGTGTACCTGGGTTATTTCTGTGAGGAAGTGGTAAACAGCATTGCCCACATTCTTCTACCAATGGGAAAAACTCACTCTCCTAGTTTTCCTTACATGCTTACTGTCTAATTGTGAGTTTGTAGAAGATGCAAGGCGTTCTCTAGCAGTAGTTGATCACAGCGATGATCCAGAGATTTGCCAAACCCAACCAAGACCCCACACTGCCTGAGAAGCCTTTGGGAAGAAACCCAAGACAGAAGAGCAGAGCCCTGAGCACCCCTGGCTGATGTATGAGTGCTTGCCTAGGGTTTCCCCTGGCACGGACTGATACAGGTGTTCGTCGCCGTTGCCTGTGGCTACTCCACCGGGACAGACAGGACTGTTGGTCACACTGCTGATTTTTGGTGCTAGGAATATCTGGCAAGCAGTCACCCTGAGTGCATATTTCTCTGGGGGAGTCATCAGTGTGACCCTCTGCTGGATGGCTGGCACACAGGCACGCCACAGGAAACCTCTCTGTTGTCTTTTGGTGAAGCCTGTGCGTGCCAGGTGCTCCTGGATGCTCTGCAGTCAAGGTAGAAGTAGCATATTGAGCAGAGATTTAACTGGCTAATTCCCAGCGCCAACTGACATGTTGATAAAAGGGATTTGGGGGCTGGCCGGGTGGGGAGAAGAAGGAGCTCCTTTGGTTCTGTGTGCACAATTATGAGCCTCCCCATCTCCGTCTGACCCATCCGCACTGCAATGCTGTCACTGGCATCATTAGCAAGCAAAGTGTTGATAACATAGTCAAATGCACAGCAGAGTTCTGGCTCTTAGGTGTCTGGACTAACTCCCAATATTAGGAGTAGGAGTCAGACTGCCATCGCTTTTCCCAGGCTAACAGACGCCCTGCCATTAGCAGTCTGAAGGCAATTTTATTAAAATACACAGCCCTGCTGAGTTGCTCTCCACAGATAAACAAGGAAGGAGGGAGAGGAGCTTTTGTTTTTAAGTAATTATTTAAACCATACATTACAGGTAATTTTCTTTTGCAGGGAAAGCAAATGCTACCAGAACCGCAATACCAATTGGGTGACACTGACTCAAATGATGTGATATTGTCATTTTTATTTTTTTTAAGAGCTAAAGCAGCATTTGATTTTTCCCTTAAGCACAAACAGAGCAAATTGGGTCCAGGTAGTGTGCACATAAGTCTCGCGGCTGATGTCGTGTTTTGGGATGAGTGTCCTCATGTTATTATACAGAGTTATGGAAATGTAACATACTGGCCACGGAGTTCTGGGCACACAGACTGGAGCTCCAGACACAGACTAGAACAGGAAGACAAAGAAGCCTATTTCCCCTTCAGTCAAGAGGAAGTCACATTTCAGCCTTCAGAAGAACTTTCTTGATGGGATGCTTGTATACAAACCACAAGGGTTTGGTAAAGGTGTGCGTGTGAGCTTGGCTGGCCCCAGGGGGAAAAAAATCTCAGAAAGCATTTTCAGATCACTCAGGGGCCTCAAACCCAGGGCCTTTCCTTCGCTTCTTGGAGTGACACGTTGGCATGCTTGGGCTCCTTACCACACAGTCCACACTGGACTTCATGCAGGCCAAGTGAGCCTTTCCTGCCTGGGAGATCTCACAGGGGTCAGGAAGACTTACTCTGCACTCTTGTCCAGTGGAGTGAGGGAGCACACACCAGGGAGCTGGGGTGCCGGGTGCAGGGTGCAGAATGCCAGGTGTCGGGGTGGCGGTGCCGGGGCGCCAGGTGCCGGGTGCCAGGTGCGCGGTTCCGGGTTGCGGGGTGCCGAGTGCGGGGTGCCGGGGTGCCGAGTGCAGGGTGCTGGGGTGCCAAGTGCGGGGTG
This sequence comes from Phodopus roborovskii, assembly GCF_943737965.1. NCBI lineage: Eukaryota > Metazoa > Chordata > Mammalia > Rodentia > Cricetidae > Phodopus > Phodopus roborovskii. The sequence goes on along the minus strand of NW_026126639.1, from coordinate 3,382,931 downwards.
CCGGGTGCGGGGTGCCGGGTGCGGGGTGCCAGGTGTCAGGTGCCGGGGTGCGGGGTGCCGGGTGCGGGGTGCCGGGTGCGGGGTGCCGGGTGCAGGGTGCCGGGTGCGGGGTGCCGGGTGCGGGGTGCCGGGGTGCCGAGTGCAGGGTGCTGGGGTGCCGAGTGCGGGGTGCCGGGTGCGGGGTGCCGGGTGCGGGGTGCCGGGTGCGGGGTGCCGGGTGCGGGGTGCCGGGTGCGGGGTGCCAGGTGTCAGGTGCCGGGGTGCGGGGTGCTGGGCGCCAAATGCCAGGGTGTCACTGCATCACAGCTCTCAGTTCCAACCCTGTTGAGACCGTATCTCCTTTTCCTGTGTTCCGTCTGTTTAGGCAAGTAGTTTGTCTTCCTGAAGCCTTTGTGTCCTTGATTCTACAGTAGAAATAAAAATGAAACTAGCCCCTTGTGCTGGAGCGGATGGAATAAATTGATGTAGCGACACTGTTGGGGGTGATGTCTGGCCAGGACATACTAGAGAAGTGTTTTCTTTTTTAATTTTAATAAGCTATTAGCAAAATCTTATCAGAGAGAAATTTATGTGTCGAGTGTAGTTCTGGCAGTTGAGATTAATACATGGATTAATGTATGACCCCCACTAGAGAGTGGAATTGCTGAGACAGACATTTGAGCAAATGACTCATCCCTATACGCCGCGTCTTGTTTTAAGGGGAAAGATCTTGGAGAAATAAATGAGGTGCTGCTCAGTCTTGGCCACGGGGGTCGGAATCACCGAGAAGTCTTGCTGCACTTACCTTTAAAGAAAAAACTCTGAACGCCGTGGCCATAGCTGACAGTGGCTTATTCTAAGAGTGTTTTTGCAGCCCTTGTGCATTGCATTTAAACTTTTCCGTAAATGTCATCGTAAAGCTTAGCCTGTATCTCTGGACACCAAGAGAAGTTAAATGCTAATTAACCACTCATGATGCTTCCTGCTAAAATGGCCTGGGGGAAATCTGAAGTGTGCCATTGGATCCCCATACTTGCCGAAGGCAACAAATGACACTGGAACATACCGTGCATGGAGGAAGGGTCACTCTAGCAAACCTTTTCCCCAGCAAGCCTTCTGCCTTATTAATCCTTGTCCTAGGAATTTATTCCAGTGACACATCTTCAGTACTATGGAAATGTCTATATCTTAGGTTTCCTTAGTGTGATAAATATCTGAAGGACTTCAGTATCCCCCATGGAGTCTCATGTACCAGGCAAACAAACAAGATGGGGGGTAGTAAAACGGGCAGAAAAAAAAAAATCACACAGAATGATCATAAAAGCAAAATTAGTATACACAGTATGCTAATTAGGGCAAGATTAAGAATAAACACGAAACTTATACATTGATGACGTCAACAGGCCAAGCTCTCAGAACAGCTATTCACAGAATGGGGCCAGGAGGAACAGGAAGGTGGATGAGGAATATTTATCAGAACGAACTGTAATTCTTAGAGCTGTGCTAGTATTTCATAGAAGCAAATAAATAAATAAATAAATAAATCTAAAATCAACCAGAGAGCTCATGGAACCCCACGATAAACACAAAATACAGCCCAGAAAGATGACTATGTTCACAGGAATTATGGAGAAGGGAGAAGGCAAGAGAGATAAGGTATCTCCAGTATTAAAGGTGAAACCAATAGTGTAAATATAGCTAGGGGACAAAAACCCTGGGTTCCACCCCCCCCCCAGCACTGCCAATCAATCAGTCAGTCAATCAATCAAAGAACCCATCAGTCAGTCCAACCGTGTACTCTTAAATCGTTTGTCTGTGTTTCACAAAGTACTGGTCACCAAGTTTGCTCTTGACCGTAGTGAGATTTAAAACTTTGGGGAGTGGCTGGGACATAGTATACGGTTGTGAATAGGCATCTTCGCTCACTGTTAAAGAAGTTAGAAGTCTTGAAGGAATCCTGTGGAGTTGGATTGTATCTCAAGAGGGTTACCACAGCTATGAATACCGATAAAGAAACAGCTTACAGATAGAGCCTAGCTCTATCTGTAAGGGGAGCCTGGTGGTGGGTACACCTGTTAGTGGTGAGTGTACCTGGTCTCTAGACCTTCACACTGAGTACTCTATAAGGGAAACCTAGAGTTCTTGTAGACATGGATTACTCAAGGGTTGGACCCAGGAGGAATGCATGCTGAGCGCTTGCAGTATTGTGCTACCTGAAGCTTAGGATGCACTGGGAGGGATGTCAGGCTACGTGAAGAGGCATCCTGCTACCTATTGTGTGACCTGTCACAGCCATGGGTTAGACTCGGTTTTCCATAAAGTTGGAAAAGTCACCGAATAAATGAATGAAAAGGACAAGAAAATCCTTTTGAACATAGAACTCCAATGGAGAGATGGAAGAAATGGGCCTGGAGAGAGGGCTCGGTGGTTAAGAGCACTGACTGCTCTTGCAGGGGACCCAGGTTTGATCCCAGCATCGAGCTCAGCAGCTCACCCCTGTCTGCAGCTCCAATTCCAGTGGCATTCAGCATTGCAAGCACGTGGCACAACACGTCAAGACAAGCAGTCACATACATACACACACATTAAAAATGTTTAAGTTGAATAAGTAGAAGTTACACTTGAGATAGAAAGTAAATACTTGGTAAATAAATGTTGCTGTCATAACTGTTTCCAGCTGCATCTCCAAGCAGGAATGAAATCGAGAGGTGGAAATGACCAGTGCCACGTTCACATGGTGACAAAATTCTGTCTCTCCAAAGTGTGTATTAGAGACAAGAAAGATAGCACTTTTGTACTGGAGAACCTGGCAGACACGATCAAAGTTAGCATCATAGACAGGGCGTGTCAGGGTCATCTCTTTCTGCAGTGATGCACAGAGAAAGGTGGACCATGACCCTGGAATGTTCTCGTTAGTAATGTGTGCCGTCAGGGAGAGTGCTGGATAAGCACAAGGGCCTGGATTAGTTCCCCCCAAACCCTTTAAAAACCAGTTGTGGTGGCTTATGCTTGTGACACTTGCACAGAGGAGAGAGAGGCAGGTGGGTCCCTGGTACCCAGCCTCGCCTGCATGGCAAGTTTTAGGGCAGTGAGAGACCCTGTCTCAAATTAGTCAAGGTATAAGGCACATGGCTTGGTTGACCTCCGTCTTCAACACACATGCACACACTTGTGTCTGTATATCCACCACCCCCTGTATTTTATTTTTCATGAACTCAGCTGGCTAGCAGTCATGAGGGTTTGTTGCTCTGTTTTTGTGGCAGGGAAGCTGGGTAGCAACACTGGGAACGCTTAGGTCAGAACTTCCTTCAAAACTGAATGTGGTGTTGGGAAGTACAAGGTTGGTCTGGCACCTCACATGGACGCCCCAAGCAGCCTTGATTGGTGCCTTTGGTGCAGGTGTGGGGACTGACGTCAGAGAATTCTAAGAGGGAGTGGACAACCCCAGCAGAACAAGAGCCACCACATTATGACGAGGTCATTCTGCTAACCTGTTCCCCCTCACTACCTGCAAGATTCCAGGGTGTTTTCTGGGCCTCTGTCTGGGCCCTCTGTCTGGGAGTAGTGATCTTAGCCGTGAGGCTTCTGCTTACTCGTGCCGGTGAAGGAGTGCAGCCACGTTTGGCTGTGGGACTCCATACAATAACTGCTAGGAGCCTTCACAGGGAGATCAAGATTTAACGCCGACGGAAGGCTGAGTGTGTTTAAACCTCGTGTTAAAAACATGCTTGGCGGAGGCAAAGCAACAGTAATGTATTAGCCTCCACGGACATGTGCGATCTTTACCCTAGCCGAAGCTGCCCAGGAAATGAGCTGTCCACTGCACGGAGCAGCGCTGCGAAGTCTAGGGTGAGGTGCCAGTGAGTTGGGGACAATCCTTGTTTCAAGCCTCAAGAGTGCTATGAGTGTCCATGCGAGATTATCAGCAAGGCTGTGCTGCTTAGACTCTGGACCAGCCGCCTGTTTTCCATACAGTAATGGTGAACTATTTTGGATTTGAGGAAGTTGTAAGATGTATGTTTAAATGACCCAGCAGTGGCCTCGGCTGTCCTAAGCCACACAGTGTGGAAATCATCCCGAAGATGCTCTAGAGTCGATGTCCATGTGGACTAGCATACAACTAGACCACTTTGTTCAAGAACCTTCTTTCTGTAACAGGGGCCTGTCTAACATGGCACAGAATCTGTCAAGGTAACTATCATATTCTTTCAACCCGAAGAAAATTTAAAAGTTAACTGATTCGATTAGATTTTTGAAGCATCTACGGCTTCAAACTGGATGAAATGTCACTTTCATGTATGATGTGGAGGGAGAGTCAATAATTTTCACAAGTAAGGTCCTCAGAAAGTTCAGCATGACTAGCATTTAATAGAAATATTGTAGGCCTTGCCCAGAAGCCCTGAGTAAGTGGGTGAGGTAAGGCTGGAACCCCAGCCAGCCACTGTCAGTCAGGGAAGGGGTCATTTCACAGAGCATCCTGAGGAGTTAGTTGCCTTTTTTGATCTTAGTTCTATGATAGACCGTCCAGTATTACCAGAAGTCAGGCACCAGAGGGTGCATCTCCAAAACTGTGAACTGAGACATGGGTTAGCATGCACAACAGAAGGCTGCTTTCAATGAAGTGGTATTCATCACCTGAGAACCCTAGGGATATGGAATTAAGGGCAGTGGCAGAATTATCTTACCTTTGTTAAATTAAAAAAAAAACTGTGTGCGTGTGTGCGCGTGTGTGCGCGCGTGTGTGCGTGTGTGCACGTGTGTGTGTGCGTGTGTGCGTGTGTGTGTGCACGCGCGTGCATGTGTGTGTGTTATGTATGTGTGTACTTGTGGAACCCTGAGGCTGACTTGGGGTACCCACCCTCTATTGCTTCCTACCTTTCTTTTTGAGGCAAACTCTCAATTACCCGGAGCTCACTGTTTCTGCCAGGGTCCCTCTTGTTTACTACCTAGTGCTGAGGTTACAGGTATGAGCCATCACGCCCAACTTCAAAGTGGGTGTTGGGGATCTGAATTCAGATCTCCGGGCTTTCACAGAAAGCACCAGGCCATCTCCCGAGACCCTCAAAGGCTTTTTAGAACAGAAGACGTTTGGGGTGAACATTGATTGTGCTATTCTATCTGGTACCAGGGTCAGCCAATAGAGTCTAGATTCCTAAATGCCTGGGGCCATTGGTGAGATGTTGGAGAAAGCTATTCTGCCCACAGACCCTGGATTGATGAACAGTTTACTAAGAACACGCGTCATACAAACAATGCAGTATGTAAAAGTTACTCATGATCGAGAGGGCAACAGAAAACTGTAGAGCTGGTGTGAGCTCACCCACGTCCTGGTGTTTTGGGGACAGGGAAACAAAGTGCAGAGAGGTTAGATTTTACAGAGTTAATACGTGACAGATCCAGGGAAAAAAAGATGTGCCCAGATTTCCTGATTCCTGGCCCGGTTTTCATCCCACAGTGGCCTCATGACACATATGAGATTAGCGTGGAATTGTATTTGTTGAAATGCGAGAGAAGTGCTGTTGGTCTTTGGATGGTGTTCTGGGAGGGGGGAAGAGGTCACTTTACCAGTGTGTTTTGCCAGTAGGTTTCTGTTTGGCTTACTAACATTAATAGAGGACTAATGTCGGCTACCCACCACAAACCTGTGTGGTCCTGGCTTCTGCTGGTATCTGTGTCTGCCTGCAGTTTGGGAGTCACCTGCTTTTTTTTTTTTTTTTTTTTTTTTTTTTTGAGAGTGCTTGCACGTTCGCCTTGGAGTTCCTGGCACTTGAGATCCACTCCACTAAGTGACTAATCTAAGAAATGGCCGCTCTTGTGAGGTGCGCTGGATCCTGAGCATCTTCTGATCGCGAGGCAGTGGTAGTGCCACTGGCAGACAGGCATTGCATTGCCGTCATTTGGCTTTAACAGGAGATAGAGTCTTGTCTCCAACACAAGCCCGAGCCAAGGTACTGTCTCTTTTCTTCTAATTTTAGTCAGAGTCATTGGCACCGATCATACCTAGACAGGCTAGCGTTCTCTCTTCCCAGCACAATCTGCTGGGATGGGCCGGCTTCCAAGCCGTTCAGCTGAACTCCCCCTGATTTTACCAAACAGAGATATGATTGGATGTGGAGGGCACGAGCTTTCGCCCTCTCCATTAGAAGTCACCCGTTCAGACACTGCGATTCTAAGTTTAATTGGTTCAATGTATGACTCAGACGGAACCGGCTGTTACGACTGAAAATTGCGGCATGCTTTAATTGTAGGTCAGGAAGTAATTACTCCGACATTTTGGTGCTGGGACATGGATATTGATACGTTTAACTGTCAAGGATGGGAGGGAAGTGAACTGTGCTGCCCGCTTTCTGCCCTCACTGAACGGCTTTAGCAAGGCCCCGGCGGGCGCTGCATTCACAGACATCCATCACTCAGGTCTCACACGGCCTCAGTCACAGCGGTTGCGTTGTGGCTGATAACTGGCTCTCCCAACAACAACAGCACTCAAGGGCCATCTACAGGCTCCTTCAACTGTCAGACCGCCGGTGAGGAGGGCACAGCACCTCCTCTCTGGCCTTGTGGAGCTTCCCTGTAGCCCCTTCTCCCCAATCAGGTTCCCTGGGGTGGCCTGCACTGCTGCTGTCTAACATAACATACAATAAGGGGAGCTGGGCAATATTCTCTTCATGCTGGAATCCCGCCCCCTCTCGTCTATAAGAGTTAGGATGCAAGGACCCTCTTGTAGCTGTAAGTTGTCTTCTGTCTGTGCGGCTGTCTTCCTTCATCCTCAACCAAAAGTCCCCCAAACGCCCTCGTTAACTTTCCATTGCCGCAGTGCACCCTGCAAAGGAGCAATGCATGGGAGAAATAGTTCATTTCAGCACAGGATCCCAGGCTACGGTCGGTCAATGCAAGGGGGTCAGGGGAGCAGGTCACACCCGTGTAAGAGCAGAGGCGCTGTGTTCACGCAGGTCTGTGCTCGGCTCACACTCTACTTTTGTAAATTCAGGGCCCAGATTTAGGGAATTGATCTGTTCCACATCGAGTAACACAATCGCACAATCTACCCTGCTTTCAGACATGGCCACGGGGCAAACTGTCTGGAAAATCCTTCACTGAGACTCTGGTCCCTATGTTGTATCAAATGGATAATTAACACTAGCCAGCACCAAAATATCCAGGATCTTTCCTGGTTGTGCTAGAACAGGGATTTTCCATGTAGAAAGCATGAGCCCCCCCATGTGACCCCAGTTAGACTTTCCTGTAATGAAGAGAAGAACAGACCAGGTTTCTTATGCCACCATGCTCAGGAGTCAGCTTTCCATTGCTGTAAAAATGACTGTGCTAACAAAGTTGGGAAGAGGAGAGGTTCACTAGTGTCTCAGCATTTGGGAAGGTCTGGTCCGTAGTCACAGTAGATGCGGGTGTGTAGTGGATGCAACCGCTCACTTCAGAGATGGGGCATACTCAGGAAAGAGAGACTAGGGTGTGGCTGTCCCCTCTAGACGTTCCTGCATCTCCCCAGAGGATGGAGGGCATCCCAGTCAGCCACTGTTTTAAAGGTTACCCCAGCAGCTGCTAGATGACCAGTGGGAGCCAAGCTGTGTGAACCACAGGATCCTTTGGGGCAACTCAAACTTTACACTATACAGACCACATCCCAGTGACCTGAATTAAAAAAAAAAAAAGGAAAAGGAAAAAAACCTTTTTCAAGTAGAACCAAGTAGAAGAGAAGTTCAGAAAATCAACCTGAAGTTGCTTTAAAAGGAAAAGATTTGTATGAACACGTTAAAAGTCCTGTGAACCTATTTCTTCGTGTTGCCAAAGCTCAAACATAAACTAAAGGGTTACTTTATTTTTTTACATTTGCTGTTTTTAATTCTAGTTAGGTAGATAGGATGAGTTCTCCCTTTCTCTGTTTAGTGATGAACTTGCTGGTTTGTTTTATGAATGAAGGAAATACAGTGAAGATAATACAAGAAGTCATTTTTCCTATGTTAGATTTAGCTACTGCATTCATCAACTCACAGCAGCAAAGGTTTTCTGAACAATATCCACAGGGGCTGGGAGGGAGATGGGGCAGGCTGAATGAGGAGAGCTTGGATGAAGGTAGCAATAGGTGGATAGGATCAATAAATGTTGGATACATGTGTGGGACTTTCAAAGAAATACGGATACTGTTTAAAGAACTTTTTCATTCTATTTCCTTGGTCATTCATGGCAAAGTAGCATGCATGCCTAAGTTAGGTGTATTGTCTCAATTCCTTCACAGATTGTAGGACATAACCATAATGTTGGGGCAGTACTACGACTTCAAGAACACGGAAGGGTTCCTAGTTCAGGCAATAAAGTCTACCGCGGTGGGAAAGGCACAGCTGTAAAAACTGGGTACTTGGAGTCAGCCTCCAAAAGTCAGGGAGTAGACTAGACCAGAATGGAGGGTGGGCTAGGTGAAGCCCAAGAGCTCCCCCAGAGACATGCTTCCCCCCAGCGAGGCCCCAACTGTGAAGGATCCACAGCATTTGGAAACAGCACTGCCAACTGGGTACCAAGCATTCCGGTGCATGAGCCCGTGGGGACCATTTCACAGTCGAACCAGAACACCGAGTTTGTATACATTGGTGATTATGGTATCCGGAAATGTGAGTGTACTTATTTTAAATTGATGACTTAGTATCGATTTCTATTGGATGTTTTTCATTAGTATTCAGGGCTAGACCCTGTAAATACATTTGCAGTGTTATTTTTGTTGAACAATTTATTTTGGACTACTAAGTACCTGCTGTGTGTTTGGGGTAAGAGATCACTTGGTTTCTGTAACCCTTCAAAACACAGTATTCCAGCCCATTTCTGATGCCAGCCCTTCACTATAGTTGAGTCTTGCCTGCCAGTTTGCAATCTGGGAAACTTCAATCTTCCTTTCTGGTCCATGAAATATATAGTTGACAAAAGGGATTTCTAAAAGATAATTGTATTGATTAATTCAATTTCTGGGTCGAGCATAAGGTTGTGAATTGGAGATCACTCATAGAAATTGAATACAAAGGGAGAAATCTTTTTAAGCCCTTTTTTCTCCCCTCTGGTGCATTGAGTGATTTATGCTGAACTCCTAAAAGCTTTCCAGCCCCACGGTGCTTCAATAAACTTCTTCTAATGGAGTGCTGGATGCTGCTTCTATTTCTGTTGCCTCTGCTGTAAGTGGGGGACCTTTGACTAGGAGGACATGGCTTTGTTTTATTTTCATTGAAAAAATTCACATGCTAACACTTCTAATATTTTTGGAAGATTTCTGGTATGACATAATCCAAACCTTCAAATACATATTAATTGTGTCATTTCCAAGTAAATGCATGTACATTTGTCTATGGACATACTTAACCCAACCCAGTTTGTCTGCATCTGTACATACAGGCAGGACATCTCCAGCTTTAATGTATTGGGCTCTATATTTCTTATATGTTGGCTGGTTGAGTGTTTCATCAGCTAATGGCTCCTCTGAATACAGAAACCATCTTATCCACACTCTGTCACCCCCAACAGAGTACAGTATCATACCCTTTACACAATGGATGCTAAATTAATGGTTGTGCTGAATGGTACCCAAAAGAATACACATTTAATCAGAGAAAAATGTACCGTTTGATTTTTCGTGCAGGTACATGGCAAAAATGTCACTTAGAGAAAGTCCCTTTTCATTGTCAATTAGGACTGTCTTATTCTCATCCGATGAGAAGGAAGCTAAGCTCGGCACTTTCATATGGTTTTCTTTATAATTGTGAACATGGAAAACCACATGAGGCCATCAATCAGGGGAGAGACGAGGACCCAACAGAATTACTTCTGTAGGTGGCCAATTTTTTTTCAATCAAGGACAGCTGAAAGGTCATGATTAAAACAGTGATTTTCCAGAAATTGTAAGTAACTGTTAGTGATTGTTTTGCACAAAGATGTCAAAACTACCTTTCTCCTCTGAAAAAAGAAAATTATAAGTTCTTGCAAACATTGGCAGTTTTCCAAATTTTGCTTGTACCTACTGTAATGTATTTTAATTACCACACTTGAGTCAGTTTCTTTAAAAAACAAAAACAATAAAAGGCAAAAGTAAGTGTGTCAGGAAGCCTCCCCAGATTCAACAGCGGCCTCACCATTACCTGTTATGTTAGTTGCTTTGATGAGCCTCCGATTGTGGGTTTGTGAATTTTCTCTACAAGAGTGCCTGGTATGAATTATGATTCTCTGGAGAAATGAAGGATGGCTCTACTAAGTGTCTGTGGAGTCCCTTCATGAAGAAAATCCAGGAAGGCAGCCGGGAACAACACATGGCACTGTGATTTCTGTAGGGGGCCCTCCATGCTCACAGGCAGGGCTGACCCCACACCCTGGCTGGTGGCAAACGGGATTTGGTGGTGCTCAGATGGGGTGTGGACTCCAGCGCCTTGACCCTGAGTAGTTGTTTAGGGTTCCTTAGGACCTTAGCCAGGAGGGTTTCACAGGGTGCCCTCTCCCCCCCCCCAAATCAGGTAATTGCCTTCCACTGCCCATAGCTTACTGCAGGTCTGGTTTTGTTTGTTCATTGGGATTTTCTTTTCTTTCTTTTTTTTTTTTTTTTTTTTTTTTTTTATTGTCATCTGTGGTTGGATACAGGACAGTGAAGTCTTTGTGTATCCCTGTTTAGTTTTACGTTCTAGTGTGTATTGAATGCCCTTTAAAATGGAGCTGTGAACTTGGTGAGATGTGCTGTATGTGTTCCATGTTTGCATGTGTGTTCATGTACGTATGTCCACATATACTTGCCTACCAATGTGTCTGGATGTGAAAGCCAGAGGTCAACTTCGCGTGTCTTATACTTTGTCTCCCCCTTATTTTCGAGACAGGGTCTCTTACTGACCCTGCAGCTCACTCACCGGTTGGTTGGGCAAGCCCTGGGGCTCATCCTGTCTGTGTACCTCCTAGAGGTTACAGGTGAATGCCTCCATGCCAGGCTTTTATATGGATGCTGGGGTTCTGAACTTGGGTCCTCTTGCATGGACAGCAAGCCCTTCAGCCACCGAGACATCTCTCCAGCCTGTACTCTTTGCTTTCCTTTAACGTCTTTTAATCTTTAAGAGCTACACAGAAATAAATAGGCAGTGGCAGTAGCTGCAGTGGATGGAGAGGAACGGGGCTATGCTATGGGGTGATCTTCAGGTGCACCCATGGTCCTTGCCTTGTCGGAAGGTGCTTACGGGGGCGGGGCAAGACAAGTGGTAGAATTCAGGGCTTATAAAGGGCCCTTAGGGGTGTTTGCAGAGTGTGACTTCATGTGCAATTAAAATCTTGAGTTCGAGGGCGATGGGGCTCATATCCGCATCAAATGTCAATCTCCTTCTCCTTGCGCTGAGCACATTCAATCATTCAATTAGGATGCACATGGCAGAAGGGTGCTCTTCTGATTTTAAGAGCGAAAATATCTAGATGAGTCTTAATTCTGATGACCGTGTTTTAAGTTAGATAGTTCACTCCAGATCTTCTTTTGTGATCTATAGAAAGATGAAATTCCATCAAATCAGCATTGACTGAGTGCCAGATACATCAAAAGCACTATGCATGATAATTTGCTCTCAAAGATAGCGTGTCTAGTCTGAAGCCACCCTGGTCCCGAGTGTTTTCCTGCTACATTCTTGATTGGAATCATAATGTGATTATTAGGTCCTTTGTTATTGTTGTTATTTTATTTTTCAATAAGGAAATGAAAAAACTCAAAGTAACTTGACTGATTTATCTGTTAATCTTATAAGTTGCCCTGAAACTGTATTACACAACAAGGAAGGTTTAAGCCAATAAATCAAAGAGCTGTGGTTGGGCCCTGGCTTTACACACATTTTGCTTCCAGAAGGCTGTTGTTTAGATTGCGCGTCTCTTCTTTTCATGGATGGTTCAATATATCTGACCTGCTCTTGAGACTGGTTTTAATGGAGAGGTGCTGAAGACAACTCCTTGCCTTGTGAGCAAAACTCTGCCTGCTCTGTAGGAGTATACTGTGATCACTGACAGTGGGTCCTCTGTTGGATCACAGATAGTTCTTGGTCAGGCCTTGCTCTTGTCAACGTTGTTTGAGTTTTGCCTTCGGAGTCCCCTCTAGATCCTCTATTATGGAGCTGAGTTCGTCTCAATAGCAAGGTTTCTAAAATGTTCTTCGATCAGTTATGGCTAGTCATTGTCATCATCATCATCTTTCTCTTCTCTTCATCTTTTATCCCCCAGGGCACAGAACTTAAGTAAATCAAAGAGGTCAGCTTACTGTATTGTTTCTAGTTATCTGAAAGTACCAGACACAAGAAAGGTCCATTGTCAATTTGGGACCAGGAAAGGCTGACCGTGGAGTAGTGGAGAAAGTCACCATGATGAGGGTATGGGGTCAGATCTCAGCTCTGTGCGGAAGCTCATGCTCGACAGTAGAAAATGGTCTGCTGCAGGAGCGGAGCTTGTCAGGGGCTGACTAACTCACTTTTGGGAGTAAGGAAGGCTCCAGGGATCTAGGAAAAACACTGGGAAGAGAATGTCATCTGCAGAGCGAGCCACAGTCAAAATCTCCTTGAGGACGAGGAAGTTGGTGTGACACACTGTCCCAGGAGACCAACTTTCTGAACAATACTACAACTCTGCTGAGTCACAGAAATTCGATTGCCATCTCAGCGAGTGCACAAAGCATAGGTCAGTGAAATGGATGAGAAGCAGATCCTACTGAGGGGAGTTGATGGGGTCAGCCTGGCTGCGGGGCAGGTCAGGGAAGTTACTCATTCAGTTCATCATTGTTCATCATTCCCTGCTCTTTCTGCTAAGATTCCCCCCATTCCCACCCCTCCCCTGTCTCATCTCAGCATAGCACATCCCTTTGCTCAAAGGGAGGTCATCTGCTTTGCTCTTCTTGGTTCCTATCAGCTCTCTCAAGTTGAAGTCTCTGTAGTCTGGGGGGGGGGAATAATCCAAGCAAAAATGCTGTACCATAATTCATTGATTCGGGTGCACTTTAACACATCTTTACACGAGGTCTTAAGAGGGATCTTAAGGTGATGGTTTATCATATCTATTTGCCAGAGTGTTTTATTTTTTAGTGACACATAAAGGATGGCCTCAAACAGTAACACAGAAAGTCTGTCTGTCTAAGTCGTCTGTCTAAGAGCCTGCTGACACCTGCCACGGCTCCAGATTCAAACTGATCTGTAGAGGCTGAGGAAGCCACATTGACATTACTGACATCTGCTTTGGCACTTAATGGCAACCCAGCGGAAGGTGTCATTTTGGAGGCCTCAGAGCTGGCCTTGTCCCATTTAACCAATTTCCCAAAAAGGACTTCCCAAAGAGAGTCCTGTGTCCCCAATTTTAAGAATTGCTTTGTTTTCCTGCGAGAGTAAAAAGTGTTGCTTCTAACCTTTCTCTTTCCCAACTAGACTTTGTGAATCAACATACTTATAGACACTTACATGCCTAAAAATAATAATGCTGGGACTTGGGGAACAGAAACCCAGGCTCCCCTTGCTATCCAACTTCTAGGTACTGTTTTGGTCATTGTTTCTTAAGTGTTTAAAAATCTTTGTCGAAAAGAAGCAAACATTTGTGATGAAGACCTTTACTGTCATGTTTTCTTGTTGACTGCCTAAGGAGAAGCAGAGAGTTGGAGTGGTTACATCACCATTGAAACTTCCTCTTTTCAAGGCACACCTTTTCTGTGAAATAGACGCCCAACACCCCATATCAGAAGTGGCTTATCTGCTGCACCGAAGCTCAGCTTTGGGGATGTGTCTCCACGTTAGACCTTGTCTCTGTGTGGCTTCATATTTGGGCGATGTCTTGTTTCCGTGATTCTTCACAGGTAATTCTCATGTGAAGAAAATAGTGCAGCGAGCCAATGAGAAAGAAAAGACAGTGTGCACGCCTGTCTGAAAATGGAAACGAGAAGGCCATCAGGGGGAACTATGACCCTACAACTGAAACAGGGGCAGTTCCTGTGGACCCTTTTGGTTTGGATACTTTTCTTTCCCGGATTGTGAAGGATTCACACTGAAAGTTGCCTCGCGTTTTCCCCTGGGAGGAGCTTCATGGTAGGAGTCCTCCTGCCAAGGCTGAGAACTCTTACAGTAGTGCTTGCTAGAGAGCACTCACGCATGCCACGCTTCATTCAGACTCGGGGCAGTGTTAGGTGTGTCATGGAAACCACCTCCAAACATTGCTCATTAGTGTGAGCAAGCTTTGATACAGGCTTGGGAAAGTTATCATAGTAACACCAAGTGAGTGAGGCAAAGGAGCAATTCAAGGTAGACCTTCAACTTAGGATCCCCCAGTCCCCGGCCCCTGCACATAGATCGTGTTTCCTGTGGGTGACAGGTCAAGCATGCTTGGTCCCGTAAAGGGATCTTGTTTCCTAATATTTTGGAAGGCCACTTTCCCTAAATACACGTGTACTCCGTTAGAAGACAACACGTGGGCCGTCATGAGCTCTGGGCAGCAGAGTTTTGTGACTCTTGCTCTCTGAGCCCCAGGGTCTTCCTTTAATCCATTATGTACCGTGCAGTCTTCATAGATTAGCTCCCTCCCTGCCAGCCCCAGTGAGTGACAGCTACACAGCCCCTCCTACTTCAGTCCTGTCTTTCGTGCCGTGATCAACTATCTTGTATGATACCTACCGCCAGGGTTGGCCATTTCTACTGTGTTTCAAACTTTGATTTCTTGATGTTTTTTAATGTACTTCCTCTTTCTCCTCCTCTTCCTCATGAGCTAAATGGCAGCAGTGGTGCATGTTACAGAGGATTGATATTAATCATAAACTGTGGCCACTGGCGAGGGCTTCTTATTGGCTAGCTCTGTCATAATTATTAACCCATTTCTATCAACCTAAGCACTTCCACATGGTCTTACCTTACCTTTCCCAGAAGGCTCCTCTTCTCCTAGTCCCGCCTATCTTCCTGCCTTATTGGCCAACAGTGTTTTATTCATCAACCAATAAAAGAAACATGTACAGAAGGACACCCCCCTCCCCCAATCAGGTACAGTTTTGGAATTAATATCTTCTAACTTGGAAGTATTGAATAAAAACTTCTGATTGTTGATCACTCTTGCTTTCCTATGCAACCCACATGTGATAGCAGTAGACCTTGTAACGGCGAAGAGTAAAGTCACTCGGGATGAGCTGGGAATGTTAGCAGAAAAACTGCAGTGGACCATTCAGGGGACTCGCATGACCCCTGGCTTTTTTTTTTTTTTTTTTTTTTTTTTTTTTTTTTTGGCCTCATGCATTTAAGTACATGGGAAGAAAGCAAGAATCTGAATCAGTGGAGAAGTTTCTTAGAGAACTTCCACCTCTGTGCAGGCCCAGCTTTTGGTCATCCCTATAATTCTTTGCCAGTGGTCCGATGAACTGTCCCATTCAATCACACTCGTGTTTCTGGGAGCTTGGATTTATAGCCTGCCATCGTAGATTAAAAATCCATTAAAATCTATAAGAACAGCGAAAGTTACACATTCCTTTCTCCGTAGTAAAGATTTTCCGCAAAGATTTTTACATTAGAACTCTGTGAACAAGCACTGATATTAATAGGCCGTTTTAAAGTCAAATTTGGGCCGAACCTTCAGCTATGATAGACCTGACAAGGAGGGGCTTCCCATACTCTGTAAGATCGAATTTTGGAATGACTAAGACAGGGTTGATTTGGTCTTTTTCTCACATGTCAGAAAGACAACTCGAGACTCTATTAACAAACAGCAGACAGCCTGGAGGTAAGCGGTAATAAGGGGGATTGGTGGCGGTCATGCAGGGAAGGCTGATAATGGAGAGAACGCCCAAGTGCTTGTCATCAGATGGCAAGAAAAATGAGGCCCAAGGAGAGGGGAGAGACCAGGGTCTATTTTAGATTATATTTTTATTTAAATTTGAAAGAAGCTTGTTTTATATGTCAACCCCAGTACCCTCACCCTCCCCTCCTCCTCTGCCCCCCCAACACCCATCCCATCTGCTTTCTGCTCCCCAGGGAGAGTAAGGCCTTCCATGGGGATCTTCAAAGTCTGTCACATCATTTGGAGCAGGGCCCAGGCCCTCCCCCATGTGTCTAGGCTGAGGGAGCATCCTCTATGTGGAATGGGCTCCCAAAGTCCATTCGTATACTAGGGTTAAATACTGATCCATTACCAGAGGTCCCATAGACTGCCCAGGCCTCCTAACTGACACCCATGTTCAGGGAGTCTGGGATGGTCCTATGCTGGTTTCCCAGCTGTCAGACTGGCGTGCATGAGCTCCTCCTTGTTCAGGTCAGCAGTTTCTGTAGGTTTTTCCAGACTGGTCTTTATCAGTCCTCCCTCTTTGCAACTGGATTCCAGGAGTCCGGCTCAGTGTTTAGCTGTGGGTGTCTGCTTCTGCTTCCATCAGCTACTGGATGAGGGCTCTAGGATGGCATATAAGGTAGTCATCAATCTCATATCGGGGAAGGGCATTTAAGGTAGCCTCTCCACTATTGCTTAGATTCTTAGTTGGGGTCATCCTTGTAGATCTCTGAACATTTCCCTAGTGCCAGATTTCTCTTTAAACTTATAATGGCTCCTTCTATTATGGTGTCTCTTTTCTTGCTCTCTTCTTTTCTTCCCCGGACTCAATCTTCATGTTCCCTCATGTCTTCCTCTCCCCTCTTCTCCTCTTCTCCCCTTCTCTTTCTCCTGACTCCCTCTCCCCTCCCCCCTGCTCCCAATTTGCTCAGGAGATCTTGTCCCTTTCCCCTTCTCAGGGGAACCCTGTATGTCTCTCTTAGGGTCCTCCTTGTTTCCTGGCTTTTCTGGAAGTGTGGATTGTAGGCTGGTGATCCTTTGCTCTGTGTCTAAAATCCATCCATGAGTGAATACATACCTGTTTGTCTTTTTGTGACTGGATTACCTCATGCAGGATGGTTTCTTCTAGTTCCATCTATTTGCCTGAAAATTTCAAGAGTCCATTGTTGTTGTTGTTGTTGTTTCCCATTGAGTAGTCCTCCATTGTGTAAATGTATAACCTTTTCTCCATCCATTCTTCAGTTGAGGGGCATCTAGATTGCTTCCAGGCTCTGGCTATTACAAATAATGCTGCAATGAACATAGTTGAACAGATGTCCTTGGTGTATGAATGTGCACCTTTTGGTGGAATTACTGGATCCTGTGGTAGACTGATTCCTATTTTCCCTAGGAACCGCCATACTGATCTCCAAAATGGCTGTACAAGTTTGCACTCCCAAGGAGTGCTCTCCCCTTTCTCCACATCCTCTCCAGCATAAACTGTCATTGTTTTTTTTTTTTTTTTTTTTTTAGCCATTCTGGCAGGAGTAAAATGGTGTCTCAGAGTTGTTTTGATTTGCATTCCCCTGATTGCTAAGGATGTTGATCACTTTCTTAAGTGTCTTTCAGCCATTTTGGATTTCTCTATTGAGAATTCTCTATTTAATTCTGTGCCCCATTTTTTAATTGGATTATTTGGTGTTTTGGTGACTAGCTTCTTGAGTTTTTTGTGTGTTTTGGAGATCAGCCCTCTGTCAGATGTGGGATTGGTGAAGATATTTTCCTATTCTGTGGGCTGCCGCTTTGTCTTGTTGACTGTGTTCTTTACCTTACAGGAGCTTCTCAGTTTCAGGAGGATCCGTTTAATTGTCGATCTCCGTGTCTGTGCTACTGGAATTATGTTCAGAAAGCAGTCTCCTGTACCAATTCATTCAAGGGTACCTCCCATTTTCTCTTCTAAGAGGTTCAGTGTGGCTGGATTTATGTTGATGTCTTTGATCCATTTGGACTTAAGTTTCATGCATGGTGATAGATAGGGATCTGTAGTCTTCTACAAGCCAGAGTCCAGTTATGCCAGCACCATTTGTTGAAGATGCTTTGTTTTTCCCATTGTATACTTTTATCTGCTTTGTCAAAAGTCAAGTGTTCTTAGGTGTGCAGGTTAATATCAGGGTTTTCAATTCGATTCCATTGGTCTGCCTGCCTATTTTTGTGCCAGTACCAAGCTGTTTTCAGGACTATAGCTCTACAATAGAGCTTGAAGTCAAGGATGATGATGCCTCCAGAATTCCCTTTATTGTACACAGTTGTTTTGGCTATCCTGGGTCTTCTGTTCTTCCATATAAAGCTGAGCATTGTCCTTTTAAGTTCTGTGAAGAATTGTGCTGGGTTTTGATGTGGATTGCATTGACTCTGTAGATTGCTTCCAGAAAGATAGCCATTTTTACTATGTTGGTCCTACCTATCCAAGAACATGGAAGATCTTTCCATTTACTGGTGTCTTCTTAGTTTCTTGAATGACTCAAAGTTCTTCCTATAAAGCTCTTTCACTTGTTTGGTTAGCGTTACCCCAAGATATTTTATGTTATTTGTGGTTATTGTAAAAGGTGATGTTTCTCTGATTTCTCTCTCAGCCCCTCTATCATCTGTATATAGTAGGGTTACTGATTTTTTTTTTTTTAGTTAATCTTGTATCCTGCCACTTTGCTGAAGATGTTTATCAGGTGTAGGAATTCCTTGGAGTCACTTATATAAGATATCATCTGCAAATAGTGAAAGTTTAACTTCTTCCTTTCTAATTTGTATCCCCTTGATCTCCTTTTGTTGTCTTATTGCTCTAGCTAGAACATCAAGTACAACATTGAAGAGAGATGGAGAGAGTGGGCAGCCTTGTCTTTTTCCTGATTTTAGAGGAATCACATTGAATTCCTCTCTGTTTAGTTTGATGCAGGCTGTTGGTTTGCTGTATGTATATTGCTTTGATTGTGTTAGGTATGTTCCTGTTATCCCTGCTCTCTCCAGTACCTTAATCATGAAGGGATGTTGGATTTTGTCAAAGGCTTTTTCAGCATCTAGTGAGATGATCATGTGGTTTTTCATTTTAGGTTTGTTTATATGGTAGATTACATTGATGGATTTTCCTATGTTGACCCATCCCTGTATCCCTGGGATGAAGCCTACTTGGTCATAATGTATGATTTCTCTGATGTGATCATGGATTTGATTTGCCAGTATTTTATTGATTATTTTTGCAGCAATGTTCATGAGGGATATTGGTCTGTAGTTTTCTTTCTTTGTTTTGTCTTTGTGTGGCTTGGGTACCAAGGTAATTGTAGCCTGGTAAAAAGAGTTTGGCAATGACCCTTCTGCTTCTATTGTGTGGGACACTGCCATCGGTGCTTTTAGTGTTGGTAGAACATCTATCCAGGACCTTCTGGCCTTCAGAGTTTCCATGGAGAAGTCAGGTGTAATTCTAATAGGTTTGCCTTTATATGTTACATTTTTCCTTTGCTTCTCTTACTAGTCTTTCTTTATTCTGTATGTTTCATGTTTTGTGTATTATGTAGTGAGGGGACTTTGTGTGTGTGTGTCTGTGTGGTCCACTCTATTTGGTGTTCTGTAAGCTTCTTGTACTTTCACTGGCATGTGTTTCTTTAGGTTGAGAAAATTTTTATCTGTGACTTTGTTGAATATATTTTCTGCACCTTTGAGTTGGGTTTCTTTAACTTGTTATATACCTATTACTTTTACCGATTATCCTTAGGTTTGGCTTTTTCACAGTGTCTCATATTTCCTGGATATCTTGTATTAGGGATTTGTTGGACTTAAGATTTTCTTTGGTCAATGAATCTATTTCTCCTAGTGCATCTTCATGACTGAGATTCTCTCTTCCCTCTCTTGTATTTTTTTGATTGTGCTTACATCCATAGTTCTTGATTGTTTGCCCAGCTTTTCTTTTTCCAGCATTCCCTCAGACTGTGGTTTTTTATTTTTTAATTGTGTCTGTTTCAGCTTTCAAACCTTGTACTATTTGAATTGTTTCTTGCAATTTTTGGTTTATCTTTTCTTCCATTTCTTTGAAAGATTTTCTCATTTCCTCTTTGAGGGTCTCTAACATCTTCAAGATGGTGTTTTGGGGTTGTTCTCTTCTGCTTCATCTGTGTTGAGATGTTCAGGTCTTGCTGGTGTGGAGTCCCCAGACTCTGGTGGCGTCATATTGACCTTTCTGTTGTTGACTGTGTTCTTATACTGATATGTACCTATCCCTTCTTCCAGTGTGTACTGGTGGGGTCTCTCCCTCTCCTGGTGGGTGGGTATGGGACTAAGTTGCTCTTCTGGTGGATGCAAGCAGGTCCAGTACTCTGATGGCTGTCCTCTCCCAGTTGATGGTGGGGGGTCCTAGGGCTCTGGCAGACTCTGGATGGGTTGGTCCCCTGGGACAGGTTATCCTATGCTCAGGCTGCAATCCTCAGGAGGTTCCGAGCAGTCCCACACTTACGCCCTCCTGTGGGTGGAGGTGGAACTTGGATGCCAGCATGGAGAGAACCCTGGATTTCATCCCTAGCACCATGTACTCTGGTTGTAGTAGCATATCTTCCAATCCCAGCCCTCTGGAGCGGGAAGCCAGAGGAGCAAATGTTCAAAGCCATTTAAGACCAGCCTGGATATAAAGATTTTTCTGCTAGTCGTGCAGGCTTTTCTGAGCCACCAGAAGTAAAAGCTTGCGACATGGCATCCTTGAGATGGGGCTGACCATGTGAGTTCTTAAGCTTCATGTCTCAGGAGTGTGACCTACTATGTGTGAAACCAGCCTGAGCGCTTCCCCACGCTCCCCTTCCTGTGGGCTCTTCCACGCTGTTTTCAAGTCTTAGTGATTCTGTGACCCAACACTTCCTTGGGCAATTCACCTTTATTTGTTTTATTTCTGTCGATTCCTCTATTTCTGGTGACATGACGGCATTCTTTGTTGCTGTTCTTATGCAATAATCTTTTGAGCGCATGCGGCAATAAGATGTACATAGTCATTCATCCCTAAGCATCCTGAGTATGAAGGCAGAACCCATTTCTCATAATCCCTCCATCACAACTACAAGGCCTATGCATCTTGAAAATACTAGGAAAACACTCCCGCCCCACCGTGTGCCACACCTTGTGTGGTACTCTGGAATAAAGTGTGGACACATAATATCAATAGTGAACACTATTTAAAAACAGAATTCCAGTGGGGTGGGCGCTGTTCAGCTGTTTCGTGTGTGTTTTCTTTTAATCATTGAAATGTGTTTTTAATTGTTAATTAACCCTCCTCTGTACTAAGGAAATTCCTGTGTTTAGGAGGGCCAGTCACACAGATAAGAGGTTCCAAAGCAGGGTTCAAACGTAGGGAGTGGAGTTTTAATACCTGTTCAGGCAAGCATTCTGCTTTATTCCTGCCTTCAACACCGGCATCAGACACGGTCTGCTGTTTATGAAGCTTTGAGGCCAGCTGGGGAGCCATCCTTCAAGCAAGAGTAAAATAATGCTGTAATGCTAAGAAGAGATGAAGAGGTTAGCTGGCAGGAAGACAGACAAGAATAGATGAGACACACTTTGTGGATCTGTGTTTCCTAGCAGGGTGATTGGAACGCAAACAAAACCTAGCTTAAAAGTATGCAATACTCCTGAAAAGTGCAAGCTAACCAAATGCTTGCGTTGTTGCATTACATTTTAGTATCAGAATATGGTTCTGAGCTTCTTGATGGAAGAAATCTATATTAAGGTGGGATTATAACCTTAGAATTTGGAGTTTTCCCTAATGATTCCTATAGTAAGAATGGTCACAGTGAATTGGATTTGTGTTACATCATCTGTCTTTGGGGATTTTGGAGACCGTCCCCCTCTCCCTGAGCAGACAAAAGCTCCCGTGAATCTTTTTTATTTATTTTTTGGCTCCATCAACAACAACAAAATCCTAATTTGGATAACTAATATGCTTAAGTATTCTCAGACAAGGGTGAAAATATATGAGAGCTGCTGGGTTGCTTCCACAAATCATCGTGCTTTACGGCTTCAATTTTGAAATATGTGGACTGATGTCTGATTTATGCCGCCTGTGCACCTCGTGTATACTTACGTATTCTTGCTTAATGTTATTAAATAAGCCTGAAGCTACAAATGGGCCTCCCTGACTCAGGACGTCTGGCAGAGGCCTCTCCCTAAATTATGACCTGTAGCCTTTGAATGATGGCGTCCTCACGTCTTCCCCCTTCCTTGTCATTTGCTGAAAACTCTTTACCATGTTTTAACGACGGTTATCCATAAAGGTGGTGGGCAGTATTCATAGAAGGCTTTTTAGCTGACATTTGGGCTGGTTTGTAAGCTGTGAGTTGGTTTTATCTTTTCTATTTTTCTAAGACCGGGTCGCATGGTAGCCCAGACTTGCCTTGAACTTGTTATGTAGGCAAGGACAGCCCTGAATTTGTAATTTTCCTGCCCCTGTCTCCTGAGTGCTTAGATTCAAGTTATGTACCACCGTGTCTGCTATGTGCTGTTTAGGGACAGCAAGAAGACTACCTGCATAGTAGCCTAGCACTATACCATCCAAGCTACATCCTCAACCCATTTGACTAATAACTGAATTCTATCAATTTGGGTTTGTTTGTTTGTTTGTTTGTTTTAGTTTTCTTTTCTTTCCTTCCTTTTTTATTATTTATTTGTTTGTTTTTGTTGCTGTGATAAACACCCAGCAAGAACTTAGAAAACAAAGTCTTATGTTAGTACACAATTCAAGGTTACAGTTTATCATTGGGGGAGGTCAAGATGGGGACCTGAAACAGCTGGTCACACCCACCATCAGAGGCAGAGAGAGAGGATCAGTGCCTGGATGCCCTTTTCTCAGATGACGTTCTCTTCCTTTAACAGTCCAGGGACCAATCAGGTAGTGGTGCCACTCACCTTCAAGTGCATCTCCTACAAAATCGTGCATTCAACACAATCCCACATAGATGTGCCCACTGTCTAGCCTCATGTAGACACTCCCTCACTGAGACCCTCTTCCCAGGTGACTCTAGGTTGTATAAAGTGAAGTTAAAGCCAACTGTCTCAACATTGAAAATGGCAGAGTTTGCATGCATTCACTTTGGATGGTAGTCTGTGTGGGGCAAAGACAGGAAGCCTTGTTATGTATGGTTTCTCATCCAGTCTTCCTTCCTCTCTGAACTTTCAGCTCCTCAAAGACAAGGATGCTTCGTCTTTTTATCACTGCTTTCTGTAGTGAAGCTCCTCATATAAAGAAGCAGTAATATTAATTTATGCATTTCAATTCTTTATTTGATCCCAGGAACTCTTGGGGGCTCTCTCCCAAGGCTGATTCTTGCAGTTGTCACTAAAGCTCAATGAGGCAGGTCATAATATGAACCTCGTGGAATGAGGAGGGAATTGAGGCACAAGATGCTTGAAAAAATTGTTCATGGCGCGTATTAGGTAGAGATGTATGCATTGAAAGAATAGGAATAAGTGAAAAAACAGACAGGACCTCAGGCTGTTTCACTTTTCCATCATTAGTTCACATGGAGTCCATCATTAGTTCACATGGAGTCATTTACTCTGGTCATCCTCAGACCACAAACATACACAGGATCGACCAGTTGGCAGAATGTTAGGCTACAAAGCAGGATGTTTAAACAGTGAACTCAGGAATAAGTACTCCCTGTTTAATTGGCTTTTTGGTGAAATCATCCCCAAGTGGGGAATTTTCTAGAATCCATTTCTAGAGAGAATGCTGAAACTCACAACTTGAGCCCTTCCTCTTCTTGACTGTAAGTGGACCAGCCCTGCTCACAAAGCAAGAAACGACGCATATCCCTTGACTGCAGCTTAGCATCTGTTCTCAGTCTCATCAGGTGTGACCCGGGGCTGGAGACTCACATGGTGTGAGGAATGCTGCTCCCTAAACGCATGACCACCCATCGCCCTACTGGTGAGGTGTTGCTGCCAGATGACACTAGAGCTCTGGGGCCAAGAGAGCCACATGTCCATGTCCCCATTCCCTGTACTCTGCTCGCTCTGGGCACCGGGAAGTTGAAAGTACGGGAGTGAAATCATTCTGGTTGTTTTAACTGCTCTGGGTTTCCCCATTTTTTGTTGTATGAAAATAGGGAAATTCTTGAAGAGAAGATACGTGTGATGTAACACTAGCCAATGAAGTATAATCATGTAATTTTAAATAATCACGTAGTTTTAAATACATTCAAAATTTTTATTGTATTAATAATTAATCACTTAATTGTATGTATTTATGTGCATGCATGTGAGAATGTGTGTGCTTAAGTGTGTGTGTGCATGGGGTGAGTGAGTGTGTATGAGTGTGTGTGTATGAGAGTGTGCTTTGAATGTGTGTGTGTGTGTGTGTGTGTGTGTGCGTGCTTATGGACGCCAGGGAACAACTTGTGTAAGTCAGCTTCCTCACTTCCTGTCGGTCTGTACAGAACCCAGTCCTCTCTGGGTAGCTAATGGAGCTCCATCCTCTGACCTTCAGACAGGCTTTATTTGTACAAGCAAGATATCACCACACCAGGCAGAGCTACATAGTGAGACCCAGTCTCGGAAAAGACAAAAAGATAAAAACATGTAGGCATGCGTGGATATTCCAGGTCACACACGCCTGAAAGAAACACAGTAGAGCCTTTTCACCCTTTATGGGTGAAAGTCGACAAAATCACTTTTCTAGACCCTTCCACATAGTGGGGCCTCTACCACACACTCCTTCCCTCGACGACTCTGCATTCCATGCTGTTTGGACTGAGGAAGAACAAATGAAGTCCGAGCTCAGTTCGTAAAGTGCTCAGCATATAGGCATGACTCCCTGAGTTCGATCCCCAGGAGAGCCACTTTGGAGAGAGCCAGGTATGGTGACACATTTGTAATCCCAACGCTGAGCAAACAGGGTACGTACGGTCTTGGGGATTGCTGGCCCGCCAGCTGATCTGAATGAGCAGGCTGCAGATAAAGAGGGCCCCTGACTCAAAATGAGGAGGGCACCTCAAATGAAAGAAGGGAGTGTAGAAAGGTAGGAGTTACTGGGGCTGACTCCTGCAGTCCACATGTATGCACTTACACATACTCATACACATACACACATTTACAGCCACATGCACACATTTGCTTGTGCATGTATGCACACAGGCAGAGCAATTGAATCTGCATTAAAATGAATGTTTCCTGTTCTAGATTTCTGTCTGGAGTACACACCTTTTACCTCCTACCTGGCTCTTGTTTGGGTTATCTAGGTGACCATCCTGTCCCTTGACTTGACCTGAAGGTGGCCAAGTGTTTGGCCCTGGATCTTCCATAGAGACACTGTCACTATGGCCCTGAGTGACAGGGACACTCGGGGCTGTTGTCTGATGACTGACGACTCTCAGTACTGTAGCCCTTGTCTTGAACTGCCCCAGAGTTTAGTGCGAACCGCACGCCATTTGTAAAATTAAAGGCCCACGTTTATCCTTGAGACAAATGGCAAGGCTGCTTAGGGTTGGTTTTAATCTGGTGTTCTGGCAAGGATCCCGTGGGGACACACAAATTAAAGCATAGTCCCGGGTCAATTACAGCAGTGTATCTTTTGAGTGGGAAAGCCTCGGTGACTGGTGTGACGGGGCCCCCCGGTGACCCTGCTGAGTGTTATTAATTTTATTGTCCCAAGTGAATAATGAAAATCGGACCTATTGTTTAGCTTTCAAGCTAAAATTGTACACCATTATCTTGATGAAGGGTGTCTGAAGAGCCCCCCACAGCATGTATTCAGGAGAGAGAGAGTTGAGCAAAGTGACTTTCTTTATATAGAAACAATTCTTAAATATGAAAATAGAAGCATCGCTGTGAGTCCAAAACATGGGATCCGTGAGAGCAAAAAGCATGGTGATTGGGACTCTGGGGTTTGTTTCTAGGTTGCTCTGACCATCGGTTTAGACGGACAGTCACGGTGGGTCTGAAATAACCCACTGCTGTTTCAGGAGCGTCTGTGATGACTTTGTTGGGTGACCCCTCGACGCAGCAGAGCGGTGGCTAAAAGGGGTCTTTGGAACTAATTTGCTTTACTGCTCAATTAGCCAGTGATGGGTTCTTAAGCAAGTTACTTAACCTCTAGCTTACCTCACCTTCCTCAGCTGAAAAAGGGGATGTGGCTAACAGCGCTGGACTGTCATGGTCCTCCAATCAACGGATGGGATGATGGTTCCAGGTCCTTAGTCCTCCTCCTCGGGAGGCTGTCGCCCATGCTGGGGTGGGCTCTGGTGATGTCTTTGAGTCATATTTGCTCCTGTAAGTGACCCCTCACCCATATTCCTGTTCTGGTGGTGTCTGTACATCAGCCTGTAGCAGGCTCCCTGTCTAGGGTGAATAGATGTGCCTGAGTGAGAGACAATTCATGAAGAGGGTTGTCTCGGGTGGCATAAATGCGTAGCGACTCTGTGCACTGAGACACTGCTCTCAAGGCTAGAAACGGCCTCTTGGATTCGGCTTTGTGCTTTCCGTTCCGTTTCTCCCCATTCTTCTCCCTTCCCGGATCGGCAGTCGTAATCTCAGGGAACTCTCCACAGCCTCCTTGCAAACTCCTTGCAAGCTCTCTGTTGAGCTTCCTGGTAGCCTTAAAAGGTGGTGTGCCAGGCTGTAGAGACGGCACGGTGGTTATGAGTACCGGGGGAGCTCTTGCAGGGGACCCGTGTTGGATTCCTAGTACCCACAGGGTTGCTCTCCACCATCTCTCACTCATCCAGAGCATCTGGTGCACCCCTCTTGTCTCTCCAAGCTTCTGTACATGTGTGGTGCAATCAAAGCCAGGCAGGGTCTCCCTCCCTCCCTCTCCCTCCCTCTCTCTCTCTATCTCTCTCTCTATCTATCTCTCACACACTTACCTACATAAGTATGAATACATATTTGTAAAGGTGGTGAATCTAAGAATCATCTAACGCTTGTTTAGACGTAGGCTTCTGAGTCCCACGTCACACAAGTCTAACCTGCCAGGATATGATGTCTCCCTGCAGTCTCCGCTCTGGGCTGCCTCCTCAGCTGCATCTTCCCTATGTAGCACTGTTTTCTGCAGCTGCTAGGCTGTAGATAATTGAGAGGGATACTTTCTCATCCGTAGTGATGGTTAAGCCCCAGAATGTATTGTGGGTATTTATGAAAGGCCTGGGACACACACTCAGAAATTCTGATCAGTACCTGCTTGTGCTTTTAAACTCTGTAAGGAAGTGTTAAAATGCCCCTCATCCCTGACGACAGATGTCCACTGGCAATGGTTCATCCTTTGCACAGCCCAGACTGATAGTCACTGCCAAACAACCCTTAACCCCTCCATGTTGCTGTTCTTGATGGTTACCAGGTAGACAGCCGGGAAGGACTGCGTTCCTTGCAAACAGCTAGTCTAAGAAGCAAAGGCGGACTTAACTCTCATCTACACTTAGATTAGGTCTCAATATGACAGGTTCAGCTTAATTGTTGGGGATGGAGTAAATGAGGCCCATCGATAGAAGAAAATGGAGGCCTCCAGGTTTATTTCTCAAGCGCCACATAGGTCCACCCAGTTAAGTGATTAAAGGGGCAGCTCTGAACTGCAAACGGAAGTCAGCCCTGATTTGTTCAGGGTCAGGAGCAGCGGCTTGAGACCATCTTGTTGCAGACCGCCCCTTTCATGTTATTAGGCTGTCAGCTGACAGCCTCCACAAGATTTATGGCTCAGAACTCAAGTGTATACATGTGTGAGGAGGAGGGATTGGGGGGGGGGGACAGGAGACAGACAGCATCTAGGTGTGACCGAATAGCATAGGCCAGTCTCCCCGTCCCAACCTTCCCCCCCCCGTCTTTTTCTGTTTCTCTCTCTTCACATACACACGTATTCTCATCCTCTTTCATGTTTCTTAGATCCTTTAATAACTGCTATAGAAAATTAAAATATAAATTGAGCCTTCACAAGGAAGCCCCTAATTTTTTATTAAGACTCCTAGAGTGCTTTTAATAAAGTTCTGTGGGGGGCTTGAGAATGAAGATAGAGAGTCCCTTTCTCTCACACTTGATGAAATTTCTCATGCTTTTGGGAAAGCAGAGTGGCTTTTCCTCGAGCCATATTAAGGGATCCACCCACCTCCCGTAGGACACCACCAACAGACCAAAGAAATAACTCCAGGCGCGCCTGGCGTGGTGAAGCCATGCGGTTTGAGGTGCCCCTAATGGAGGCCTAGGGGAGCTTCATCCCTGAGTTCCCTGCTCAGCTTGCAGGTGGCTCCGTCTTGGGAGAGTCTCCTCCTCCCAGACACTGTTGACAGCTGTGAACTGTGACAGGCACCTCTGGACTCTTGGGATCCTTTGGTTACTTTTCTCCACTGTCACCAGAGGGAAGAAAGGGTTAGTGCCATGGCAGAGGAGGCCCGGGCAATGGGACCAGTGCTGGGCTGACACAGGACATCAGCCGCTTGCTGGTGTCTACAGATAATCAAGAAGCTGATCCAGGACAGGAAGCTGGACCAGTCAGTGTCTGTTCCCCAACAACACATTTTCTGTATCTAGACCCTGCACCCTGAAATGCCTACAACTTCCCTAAGCAGTGCCCCCAACTGGGGATCAAACTCAAACCCATAAGCCTGAGGGTATTTTATATTAACACCGCAACAGCCCTGTTAGGAATTGTGTCCACATTTAGTGCAGTCTGCGTATTAGTTCCTTTTCCCACTGCTATGAAAAAACTCCCGAGCAGAGCAGCCGGGGCACACAGGGTTTGTGTGGACTCACAGCTGCAGTGGGTCTGTCTGTCTGCCATGGTGGGGAAGGCGGGGAGTGGAGTAGGGGGCAGAGCTGCTCACACACCCACAGTCAGGAAGCAGAATGTGACAAGTGACAAGTGCTCTTTTCTCACCAAGTCCTCAACCCCAGGCTGTAGAATAGTGCCACTCACCCTTAGGGTGGCCTCTGCACTGCCGGTGACTCAGCAAAAACTTTTCCTCAACACACATGCCTAGAGCTTCGTCCGCCAAATGGTTCTTGAGGGTCAAGTTAACAATATCAACTATCATAGCATGTAACATGCATTCCCCTATCACTGGCCATCACACACACACACACACACACACACACACGCGCACACGCACACGCACACACACACACACACACACACACACACACACACACGCACGCCCGACACTCAGCCACTTCCCTGGCAATCTCCATCCCCTGTGCTCTGCTCCCTTTGGAAATGCCTACACACATTCTACTCCTTTCCTCTGGGTTTCTACTCCTCTCTAGAAAACCCCAGAAACATCATCCTGCCTTCAAGACTCCTTCTTCCCCCCTTAAAGGGGCCACTTCCTCGTCCATCAGTGCAGGGACAGCATTCTTTAAATGCCTCCCTAGTACCTTATGCTACCTCCCCCATCGCTCAGCACCAGAACACCAGGCAGGCATTCAAATATAACTGCCCCGCGACCTCCCAGGGATGCGTTTGCAAGCTGCCTCAGTGTCTTGCTCGTTTTCCTCTATAACTTACCGAGCATGTCAAATCCTTTCATACATTTATTTTTTAATTTCCTATATGAGTACTGTATTTACATCATCCCTCCCCCCCCACCCCCCCAACCTCTCCTGTGGCTCCCTCCCTCGGGCTCTCTGGCAAATCCATGGCCTCTTTTCCCCTACAACCCTCACTAGTATTCTAGCTCCATCTCAGAAATTTAAGCTTGTGCATTTGTGAGGGGGTGAGTGTTAGGGTAAGAATGACCCCAGGAAAACCATGTGGCAGGCCTGGAAAGTACGGCAAAGCCAGCCTCTCTCTGGAGGCGTAGTTCTTCAAGTACGATGTGGTTTTCCTTACCTGGGAAGACAAATACCTACTGCCCTGTCTGCTCTTTGGTGCAGCCCCCGGGCCATAGCTCCTAGGACTGCTCCTCCTTTTGACTGACTCCTGTAGAACTGTGACCTGCACAATTGTCCTAGGCTCTCCTTGCAGACAGGGCATGAGTCTCCCTCCCTCCTCGGGTTCCCTGCTGGTTTGCACATTGCTCAGGGACCTCCCTTGTTTTCCTCCTTGCCTGTGAGTTTTAGAAACAGCCTTTTTTTGTTTCATGGGTGTGTTTTCCTTCCCTGGGACTTTGACGAAAGCTGCTGCAGGAAGACTGTGGGGTCAGGAAAGGATCTTTCAAACGTGGCTGCCCTCTGAAAGTGCTGCTGTTTCCTCTCTCCATTACTCTCAGGGTGCTTTCTGGGGGGTGGGGTGTTACACAACTACCCACCATATCAGCTTGCATGGCCAGTGCTCTGAATTTCTGGGGGTGTGTGTACAGCCTTGACCTTGGTCTGTGTGTGGTGACACAGCATAGCTTCGTCCCATCTGTAGCTCCCTACACGTCTAGATCACGCTTGGCACCCAAACCCGGCACGTTCTGACTCCACTACCATATTTTAATATTTCTCATTTCTTGTCAAGCTATCTGTCTTTGGTGTAATGCCAGATGCAGAACGTATGAAATGACTAAATGTTGGCTACATGAGGTAAAGAATGCAAATCATTTAGATCTTGCCTTAATGAATTGTGTAACCTGATGGATGGCCAGGGATCTGGCTGAATAGTAGAGCTTGCCCCTAGCATGCATGCTTCAGGCCCTGGGTTCGATCCCAGTAGTGGGAGACAAAATCATGGTGGTGCCATGTAACACTATGGAGACAATTCATTAGCCAAACAATCATGTACAATGATTTCTTTTGAAACATCACTTGTTAAAAACTGTCTCCGAGGAACTG
The DNA here is from genome assembly GCF_943737965.1 of Phodopus roborovskii. Classification (NCBI taxonomy): domain Eukaryota; kingdom Metazoa; phylum Chordata; class Mammalia; order Rodentia; family Cricetidae; genus Phodopus; species Phodopus roborovskii. The sequence continues at coordinate 3,352,442 of NW_026126639.1, read as the reverse complement.
ATTGGAAGTGAGAATTTACTGATTTACTGTAGCAGCATGAGGTTTTAAAGGCATGGCCCAGAGTGATGACGGACTCTTAAAACATTTTTCTGAATGTTTTGCTTTCTGTTGAGGACTGGAAAAAAAAAAATGACTGGTGGAATTTTCTAAACGGTGAGCATGACTTTAAAAAATACAGTTACAACTTGCACCTTCATTTCCAAAATGATAATGCAAAAAGTTTGTATGACCTGTTGAAGTTTTCTCTTACTTGAAAAATATCTTTATAATGCTGAAGATGTCCTTAATTTTTATGTGGCTGACACTATTCACTGTAAGATACTCTCTGGGTCTCATGAAGGTAGTTATTTCTTTGAAAGGAGTCTATTCCTCAGCTTGGGGAAGGGCGGGTTACCTTTAAGGGCTGAACAAGCCCAGTTTTTATTTGTCATGGAAATCCAAGTTGTAGTAATACTGTGGATTTTTTTTGTGGCTTCAACGCTGAAAACCCACCAGACTCAGCACAGGACAATCTAACACATTTATGTCCATCTACATAAATACCCAAGAATGTGTCCTCCGTACCTGTAGGCTCACGTCTGGCTGCCCGATTCCTTATAGCTATATGAGATTGGCTTCCCACTCTGGGAGTTTGAATTCTACATTGATGGCTCATCTTTTTATACTTACTAATTCTATTCTCTATTATATTCCAAAAGGCATCGTATTATCCGCCTTGTCCAATTTGCTTCTGTGTCTCGTTAAAATGGCCTGCTGTGAAGCTAATTTTTCTTGCTCATTTTATTGATATTTTGGGAGAGTGAGAATTTTCCCCCAGTAGTTCTTCCTTTAGTATAGGGTTGTAGTAGCTGTCAAGAGAGGCCTTTAAAACCATCCTCTAAGCTAAATCAAAAATAAAAGCAGCTTATTTTAGTCTCTCTATTGAAATATAAATTACAGGTCATCGATCTTGTCCCCACCTCCTTGCAATTATTTTTATTGAAGTTTTTTTTTTTTAAAGTAAGACAATGCAATGCATTTTAAAAAGCAAATAAACAAACCTCAAGAATAAGAATAGCACCAAAATGGGTTTGTAATGGCTGTGGTACATTTAGTGGGAGAAGGGCAGAATCGGGGGAGCTTTACTGTGAGATATAAAGGCACAGAGAACAGTGTACCAGCCCTGAGATTAATGCGGCTCTCAGTCAATCTGACTCTCTCTCCCTGGAGGGACAGTTTACCTCTGTGAGTGCAGCCTCTCCTTGAGGCGGGGAGGGGGATCATGAGCCTAGGACTCTGAAGCTCAGCTCCTCCATCCAGGTCAACTGCTTTCCCCAAGAACTGAAGCTCTTAGAACACGATCCTGATAGAGGAATGTCCGCCTTCGCTTTCTCCCGCCACTATGAATTACCTTTTCAAAAATTCTTTATTAATAATTTTTATTTAAATTAGAAACAATCTTACTTTACATATCAATCCCAGTTCCCTCTCCCTCCTATTGTCCCGTGACCCCCCGCCCCTCCCCAGGGAGGGTGGGGCCTTCCATGAAGAGTCATCAAAATCTGTCAAGTCTTTGAGGTAGGATCTAGGCCCTCCCCCATACCCAGGGTCTCGTTAAACTAAGGGAGTATCCCTCCATGGGGAATGGACTCCTGAAGTCCATTCCTGCAGTAGGGATACATCCTGGTTCCACTACCAAAGGCCCCATAGACTGCACAGGCCTTCAGAGGGCCTGGTTTGGTCCTATGCTGGTTCCCCAGCTGTCAGACTGGGGTTCATGAGCTCCCACTTGCTCAGGTCAGCTGTTTCTGAGGGTTTCTCCAGCCTGGTCTTGACCCCTTTGCTCATCATTCCTCCCTCTCTGAAACTGGATTCCAGGAGTTCGGCTCAGTGTTTAGCTGTGGGTGTCTGCTGCTTCCATCAGCTACTGGATGAAGGTTCTAGGATGGCAGATAAGGTAGTCGTCAATCTCATTACAGGGAAGGGCATTTAAGGTAGCCTCTTCACTACTGCTTAGATTCTGAGTTGGGGTCATCCTTGTAGGTCTCTGGACATTTCCCTAGTGCCGGCTTTCTCTTTAAACCTATAATGGCCCCCTCTATTGGTGTGTCTCTCTTCTTGCTCTCCTGTTTATCTCCCCACTCAATCTTCCTGTCCCTCGTGTTCTCCTCCCCCTCCTCATCTCCTCTCCTCTTTTCCTACTTCCCTCCCTCTCCCCCTCCCCCATGATCCCTGTTTGTTTAGGAGCTCTTGTCCCTTTCCCCTTCATTGGGGAACCGTGTATCTCTCTTTTATGATCCTCCTTGTTTCCTAGCTTCTGTGGAGGTGTTAGGACTGTATATATTATAAACATACATACACGTGCATACACACACACATACATACACATGTATAAACACATTCACACATGCTCATACACATGCATACACACACACTCATACACATGTATGCACACACTCACACACACACTCATACACATGTATGCACATACTCATACACGTATACACACACACTCATACACATGCATACATACACACTCATACACATGTATGCACACACTCACACAGGCATCTCACTCACATGAACATACACACACGCACATACACACAAGTATTCTCACACACATACACTCACACTCACACACACAGCTGCATTAAGTGACTTCACATCCCTTTTCCTCTGGGATCCCGGTTGTAGGTTTTCCTGTGAGAGAAACCTGGAAGCTGCTTGAGCCAGTCCTGTGGCGGCCTAGCTCTGTCCCCTGGCTCCTCTTTATTTCTCAGTCTCCATTTGCTCTGCAAACTCAAAGTGGTCTTATAAGAGGATGAGAAAACTGTCTGTTTGTAAAGCGCTCAGAAAGTCCTCGCTGCCATATAAAAAGAATCATCTTACCAGGTTTGCCAAATAAAAATTTTGATAGCTAGAGTTGGAAAGCAAATAAATACTGTTTGGAGAAATATAACAAGTTACAGGTTTTAGCAAAACATAGAAACTCAGAACCTTCTATGGACACACCCCTAGGGTTAGCACTGAGAGATGGAATTGTTTTCATCTGAGATACAGTCTCAGCTACACGAGACATCTTGGATGTGTCACATGTGGGGTCATATCCACATGGCATCACGAAGGGCAATGATGGAAGTGCCCGCCGAGGTCACCACACTGGGTCAGGAGGTGTGATCAGTTGACCTGTAGGTTCTTAATGAGACTTAGATTAGACCTTAGTTCCTTAGCATGGCTTCAAAAGTCTTCATTGGTTAAACAATGCTTAGCTCTTTCAGATAGATATATGTATGTATGTATGTATGTATGTATGTATGTATGTATATGTATGTATGTGTGTGTATGACATACCACCTTCACACACACACATATATATGTATATACATATATATATACATATATATGACTTGTACCTTTATTTCTCTATTAGAATAACTGGAACATTGAAGTTCTAAAAGAAATGTTGGAATCTACTAGCTTGGCAAATCTAAGTAATCTAGACTGTTCCAGGATGAGGAATGAAGCTTCAGAAATGAAATATGATTTTTGTAATTTCTCCGATTTTGAAGTACCAACAAATTATCTTTATGTTTTGTCCATTTGAGGGTAAGCTCTGTGTTGGTTGATTTCACAATCCACCATCTGTAGATTTCAGATCACAGCACATGCCTGCTGCACTCTTGAGAAAGGGGCTAGATAAATCTCTTGGGGAGTAAGAAACCAAAAATTCAAATCAAATCAAATATTCGCCAGACCTAGCAAAAGCATAAGTGATGTCACAGGAATGGATGACACAGAGTGTACAGAAGATAGCATTTTACTTCTCACAAACTATGCAGACCTTGCGTCTGTGTAGCCAGGAAGGTCGCTGAAACAAATATTTGAAAGTGTGAATACTGCTGCATTTACTCTCTGTACAGAACCTGTGAGAAGGGAAGGTGTTTGGCAAGATACCTCCAAACACAGTTTCTTTTGGAGTAAAAGATTGTTGCAAGCAGGGAATAAGCCGCAACATTCTGTTGCATGAACACACCCTAGACTTTTCAAAACTGTCTTTTAAAAACTCATAAAATAATTAGAGCAGCCTGCCACAAGGCTCCTTTCAATATCGACAAGAAAATTACGGTGTTTGAGGAAAGAATCCTTTTGTTTTAAAGGGAACTGAAACGAACTGTCTTAACAAATCGTACTAATTATAACCAGCAATGCGGGGAAAGGGGGCGGGGAGGTTCGGGGGCAGAGGGAAGTGTTCAGGCAGTGTAGTGAGGGCAGCATGGGACAGTGGCCCCTGCCTTTCCCGCCTTCGCCACTTTCTCCATGTATTTGTAGACGCCGAGGGGGACTTGGTATGGACTAAGTATTTCCATCTGGGAACACACAGAATAATTAGCAATTTGGACAAGAAGGTCTAATTTAGTTTCACCCCTTAAGATAGGACACCTGGTTGCTGAAAAATGCAACATTTCTATTTTTCTCCTTAGTAAATAACTTAAATGATAATTTTGGTTTTAAGAGTGAATATCATATGCCCAGGAGTGAGAATATATATATGTATATATGCTTCATTAAAAAAGAAAACATATATTGCTGTAATGCTTATACTTGACAATAACTTAAGGAAGAAAGTATGAGTGCTTGAGCAATAAAACATCAATCACAGTCACTGCAGCTATGTGATCCTCTGTTAGAGGCAGCCCAGTGTTCTGGTTCACGGTTCTCAGTGTTACTGTATGTCGTGGGCTCATGGAAATTGCAGGGAAAGGTATGAGTTGGTAGGATATTTCTTACCTAGACCTCATACTCAGAGATCCCATTTTGATAGTAAACCAGACAAACAATTTACAATATACACTAGATAGTTTAATTCCTACTATAAAATATTTTTTTCCTGTTCCTTGAACCATGTCAGCCATTTTTGTGAGTAAACAAGATGCAGAGCCTGAAAGTTCTGTTTCTGGAGGAAGTAGGAGGAAGGTGAAGATGAGCAGAGATAGAAGGGGAAGGAGAAAAGGGTGGGAAGACAAAGGTAGATAGCTGATAGATGGTTGATAGAGAGTATAGGTGGATGAAGGATGGAGGGATGGAGGGATGGATGGAGGGATGGATGGAGGGATGGAAGGATGGATGGATGGAGGGATGGATGGAGGGATGGATGGAGGGATGGAGGGATGGAGGGATGGATGGAGGGATGGATGGATGGATGGATGGAAGGATGGATGGATGGAGGGATGGATGGAGGGATGGCTGGAAGGATGGAAGGATGGATGGATGGATGGAGGGAGGGAAGGATGGAAGGATGGATGGATATTTGAAAGCAGGAAAACTACAGAAGAATTCGAACTACTGAATAGGAAAATAAAGGGAAGAAGATCATGCGTGTTCTTGCATTCATCTAGCTTTGTTGGGTTTTGTGCTGTTTCTTTAGATAGATGCTCGCTGTGTGTGATGACTGAGTCAGGGTGTGGCATTAGCATTAGGAGGTCATTCTTCTGATGGGATTGGACTATGGCATGCCTTATTGTTAACGAGAGTGACTGCTCAGTGATGTGGCACACCACACCCCATTCTGCCTTCCACCTTCATCTTTGACCCACTCACCAAGCTTCCGTCCCCACCTATAACCGCTAGTCACCGTCACCTTTGAAGTTTTGCTTTAGCCATCTATTCGTTTATTATATATACAGTATTCTACCTGCATATATGTTTGCATGCCCGAAGAAGATGCCATTATAGATGGTTGTGAGCCACCGTGAGGTGCGGGGAATTAGGAAGAGCATCTAGTGCTCTTAACTTCCGAGCCATCTCCCGGACCCATCGTTGGAGCTTTGTAGACTGGTGGGAATCCTTAGTTCTCAAACCATGAAATGCTTGCACAAATCAACAGGGTGGACACTGTAGAGCAAAGCTCCAAATACATCCAGAGAAGGAATTAAAGCCAGGGAGATGATGAAAATGCAGAGATGTGCTGAGTCGACAGAACGCTGCTGAAGTTTTGGTCTCTAATGCAGTGTCTGGGAACAGGCCTGGCACCAAGTTCATAGTCCTACGGCCACCTCTCAGAACCTGGATCAGAAGGGCTACTGTTTATTAAGACAAATGTGCATTTGACAGGGAGGAATCCTTCCAAAAAGCAGACCTTCTTCCTGATCTGCCAGGAGTTGGGGACTTGTATAAATAATTTTCTTTATCGTCTGCCTTAGGTCAATTTTTAAAAGCCCTGCTGTGTCATTAACTGGATTATATTCTGATTTGAGTGTATTTCCTCATATTTAAAGAGCTTTCTAGAACTGTTCTTCTCCTGTTTGCACTTAGGTGAAATTAAAAGCTTGGCTGTCAGGTAGCGCCCCTAGCCCAGCTAGAACAGGACCTCCAGCTCCCATCCTTCGGGCCTCATTAGGAGGAGGCTCACAGCATGCCAGACACCAGTTCATATTTGCAGAGCTCATTTACCTACATTGGAAACAAACCAAAAAAGGGTCAGGTGCATCCTGCTAGGAAGGAAGGAGGCTGAGGGCACAAGTGCCCACCATCTAGGTCGCCCCCCCCCAGTCGGAAGCATATGGCCCACCAGGCAGTGACTCCCTGTCTCTTTGAAGCTGGAAAAGATCAGGTGAAGAGAGCTCCTCGCGTGGCTGCTGTTGGAATCCAGGAGACAAGCTAGGTAACCGTAACCTTGTGTGACAGCGGAGGAAGTGTTTCTTTTGGAAACACGCTCCATGTGTAAAAACGGTTAGCAGAGAATGTTTCCTAAGAGGGTAAGGGTAATATCCATGCTTTCACAGTTCTGCACCCATAGGACTCTGTGGCCCTGCTGTATACTGTTAGACACTCAGCTGCCAGTGCGGGCTAGAGACTCTGGAGTGTTTGGACCCCTGAAGTAGTTCTGGTCTGTTGTATCACCCCATGAATAGCATGAAGATTGATGACCCAGCGTCCCTCCATGGTTTTTGCCTTGGGTTCCTTCTCGAATCTCTTGTGATGCACTGTGACGGGGAAGTGTCAGTCAAATTAGCCCCTCTTCCCTAAGTGGCTTTTGGTCAAAGCGTTTTGTCACAGCCACAGTAAGGAAGCCAGAGCCCTTCCTCTAGAGCACTAGCTGCTCTTGTCTCTTATCCCATTGAGCTCCTCAGAATTCAGGGACCACATGACTACTGACCGCTATCTTTATTTTTCTCAATACCACGTTCCTGGGTCTAGCCATATTAAAATACCGCACAGAAGGAACGTTGAGGGAAGAACTGTGTATTATTTTTCTCATGGTTTCAGAAGGCAGAGTCCATCTGGGGATATACAGACATATGGCTGAGGCTCCTCATATTTTGGCGAACCAAGAAGTAGAGAACTAGACAGGAAGTTAGCTAGGGTTAATAGACCCTCGAAGAGCCATGCGCTGTGTGACCTACGTCTTCCTGCTTGGTCCCACAGCCTTTCCAAGCAGCAGCTTCAGCTGGGGGCAGAGTGTTCAAATACAGGAGCCTGAAGGAGGACTTTCATTTTCAACCCACAACACTTAAATTTTCCATCACTTAAATTTATTAACACCTCTTTAGATAAATTACTCATGATTTTTATTGTTTCTTTGTACATGAGAGACAACAGTCATAGATAAAGCTGAAGGCTGAGGTGTTTCTTGTTTGCCTGTTGAATGAGCTAGAATTTGTGTGACTATATTGTATAGGCCTTGCCTGTGCATTTCCTTTACTTGTGTTTAAATTTTGAGTATCAGTTAGCCAAGAGTAGGATGATTTGCCTGAAGACATCCCCCAGTTTAAAATGTTGTCCCCATTATCTATTATTGTAAACACCGGAAAGCCTCAAGTTTTTTTTTGTTTTTGTTTTTGTTTTTGTTTTTGTTTTGTGCAAGTTACCCCTTAGCTTCTATAAAATTATTCACCTTGTCAATTACTTAAATGTGAATTTTGAATGAATAGAGTGTCAGGTCGAGAAACACTGATTCCTTAAAATAGTAAATCGAATTTCATCTTTTCTTAGACCACCTTCTGAAGCTAGGGTTAGAGGATGATACGAGCCTGAGTTCAGTTAATGAAATGGCAGGTGATCATGTCATCTCGTCTCTGTGCCTAATTGATGTGTCCTCTGTTCACTAGATATTTGCTGAGTTTTCCAACCAAGCAAAAGGTTATTCTAGTTGTCAAGAGTAACCAGGAAAAGAAAGTTGGTAAATTCAAAGTAAATAAATTTATTAAATACTTTGTCTTACAATAGATTTTGTGACAAAATGAATATTCTCCTTCGGGATTAAGTTATTTTACTCATTTTTTTTTTTCTGCTTCAGAAGAAATAGTTACACCCATGGAATTTATTGTAAAAATTCAAAATGGCAAGGGAGAAGCAAGAAGCATTTCTTTCTGCTTATGTGTCATTGGGTTTCATGAGAAGCATTGCTGTCCTTCTCCAAATGTTTGGTGAAGATGAATGCAGGCTGAAGTTTGGGCTTGGAATGCAGCTCATTCGGAAAATCTTTGCCTACATTCACCATTCACCGGGTCCTGGCTTTGGTCCCTAGAACCAAAAATCACGTGTTTGTGGGTGATTGAATTTCACTAAAGGTCAAAAGATTCTGCCACATAAACTTTATACAAATGCCAATGATTTTACCAAAGAACAAATGAATAAATAGTTATATACACATATACAGACACACACACATGGATGTTTAGACAGATGAGTGAATAAAATCCATCAGGGATTGAAAATAATGAATAGAAACAATAGTTTACCAATCACCATGTACATGATATATACATGAATGTCATGACAACACACACATAATGTCACTTTTCAAAATTATTTCTCTGACCCTTCAAGACACATTTATAAAGTTCACATTTATAAAGCAGTATTTATAATTAATTTCAAGATGATTAAAATCCCTGTCCAACCAAAGAGTTCCAATGCTCGCTTTCCATCCTATGTGTCCCTGGATGTTCTTACCTAGTGTGACAGACAGAGATGGGCTCCTGGGCTCCTCTGCACCAAGCAGTCCCCTGGACTTTCCAAATGACAGTCCAAAACTAATAGAGCCCATGGCTTTGCTGAAAAAGGTGTAATGTTTTAAAGGCAACTCCCTCTAAAGGGACAACCCCATTATTCAGGGTGTGTTTTAAACACTCCCCAAACTGTTATTCACACTTCACAGCCATCTCTGACCGTCTACAAAATCACATGGCTTAGCCCACCGAGAAAGTTAAAAATGATTGATAGATCTCTATAACATCGATACATTTTCACATTTATGTTTATTCTAAAGAAACTTGAACTTCCCCCATGCCTTCTAAGCAAGAACAGTGCAGTCTGATTTAGCCTGTGGAACATTTTTTCTGGACAGAGTACAATGCTGTAAATTCGCTCACATAGTACTTACTGGTGGTTTGTCAATGGCCAGAGGATCAAGGATTTTCACTTCATTAAATATTGTTATTCCATTAGCTATTGTGGTGTAAAGCAAAGAGATGGTACACTTCCTCCTTCGCCACCTTGCCCCCTTTTGTGGGAGTGTTAGCATGACCTGTGTGGTAACTAATTTCATAAACTCACTTGAAAGGTTTTGGTTTTGTAAATGTAGTGGCTTTCTCTTTCTAAAAAAGAAAGAAAAAAAAAGAAGATCCCACAAAACCGACCTTGGTGGAAACTGCCTTTACTTAAATAAGTAGTTCACCTCTAACCTGAGTCTTAAAAACTTGAACAAATGTAAGATAAACCATATTTTCTGAGTTAGTGAACACACAAGAAGAAAGAAAGGAAGGAGGGAGGGAGGGAGGGAGGGAAGGAAGGAAGGAAGGAAGGAAGGAAGGAAGGAAGGAAGGGAAAGAAAGAACCCTGCCACCTTACTTGGGAATTTAAGATTATTCCATGGAGTGGAATCAGGAGAAGGACAGAAGAATAAAATAAACTCTTCCTGATAAATAGTGAGGCTCCATTGCAAGTCTGATGCAAACCCACCTCGCTGGTTTGTCTCTCCTGGGTCACACAAGTATGTTAAAGCAGCAAACAGTGAAGCTTCATGTGGCAGGAGGGACCAAGGGAGGTCACTTAGCTGACACAGTTAATACAGGCCCAGCTCGGTAACAATTTCTATGAGGGTCAGATGCACTGGCAAGTCAGCCACTGAAACCCATGGTCAGTCAGCCCATGGAGTAACCACTGCTACCTTAAGGACCAACCAAGCTCCAGCAGCTCCGAGAAAGAAGGGGATCCATGGAGTTGGTGAACTCTTCACCCGACTTGATTTTTCCATCTTGGGGAGTAAAACTTAACTCTCTGGAGCCAGCTGCGAGGAGGGATCCAAAACTTAACTGTCTAGGGCCTTTGAAAAAAGGGACACACACACACACACACACACACACACACACACACACACACTTTTCAGCATGTCAGGATCTCACCTAGGGTGCTGATGAATGGCAAGCCTTCAGCAGGTCAGAGAAACTGAAGAGATGCGGACGTTTCTGAGGGCAAAGCTTCGTTCTCCACTTTATTATTTCTGTTGCATGTTGCACTCTGTTCTGTTCAGGTTTGTTCTTCTACCCCAATGTTTCCCCTTTGTCTCTCTTGATGTCTCCCCTCAAGCCTCTTCCTGATGCCTTTCTTCTGCATATCTCCTGGGGCTTTCATTCTCTTGCACCCTCGTTTATTTCCCTTACAGCTTACAAACTCCAGTAAAATCGTTCAAGCATTATAAAAAGTATAATGTGAGCTGGGTGTTGGTGGTGCACGCCTTTAATCCCAGCACTCAGGAGGCAGAGGCAGGGGGATCTCTGTGGGTTCAAGACCAGCCTGGTATACAGAGAAAGTTCCAGGACAGGTTCCAAAGCAATACCGAGAAACCCTATTTTGAAAAGTCAAAAAAAAAATTATAATGTGTTTGCATTCTACTTTTAAGTGAATGATTACAATGAATAGAAGTAAAAAAAATGTTTTTCATATTCCTTTACATGATTAAACATTTTACGTATTATAGATGAAAAACAAGTTGTTTCAAGAACCCACATACCCAAGCAACTTGTAATAGAGTAACAGAGTGTAAGCAAGCAAGGTATATTCTCAGCCAGTTCTTTTGCTGGCAGGCCATATTTTATGGGTACAAAGAAAGGATCAATTATTTTGTTATTTGTCTAGAAAAGGTAATCTTAAAAAGGAATCTTACAAGAATCAAATCTAAAATCTTTATATAAAAAGCAATCGGTCAACTCTTCTTTAAATCCTCAGTGTGTATACCCACTCATTAACAAGTTTTTATATCAGGAATGGGCAGAAATGGATACAAGGAATTAGTCATCACCTTTAATTACAAACACATCCTAGAAAGAAAGGTAAATCAGCCAGTAATAGCTGGTCTATCATTGTTCCTGGTCCCTGACCTCAATGAGTCCCTTGTTTAACTATTAATAGTGTGTCTTTATAGACTTTAATTATTCCCCAAGATTTTCTACCTCAAAGCAATTAACAAAGTCATCTTAACCTAACCTTACTAACAATATGCATGTCTGAGTTCTTTCTAAGGGTGGTGGTTGAGTCACTAATCTTCCCCAGCAGATATGCTTGGAAAAAGCCAATCACTCATATTGTAAATACCAGTGACACGGCCCAGTGAGGGACTGGAGACTCCCTGAGAGTTTTCATACAACTTATAGATTAATGGGGAATGTGTTAACCATGAAGGCAACAATCAGATGACCTTTCCACGGGGGTCATCTAAGACCATCAAAACCCACAGATATTTACATTACAATTTGTAACAGCAAAATTACAGTTAGAAAGCAGCAACGAAATAATTTTATGGCGGGGGGGGGGGGGTCACCCGTATTAAAGGGTTGCAGCACTAGGAAGGTTGGGAATCACTGCTCTAACTGTTGCTTTGGGAAATGTGCCTGCTAAGTTTTACCTGTTACAAAGTAAGCTGCATTCCCCCGAATGATTTCTTTGCATTTTAGCTATTATCCTAACTAAGCTCCTCACATTTGTGGAGTGAAGCCAGTACAGCTTACCTGTTTGCAAACTTGTGCAGGAGAGAGCTGGAGAGAGTTGAGTTAGGAGGGGATGTCATTAGGGCAGTCACGGAAAGTACAGGCTGCTGACTGAAGCATGCCAGTGTCACGGTTCGGCCATCTGGCAGAAGTCTCTAGAAGAGACTTGGAACAGTGTGAAGGAGCTGGATATTCTCTGTGTCCCAGCATACCAGTCATTTCATGTGATACATCCTTCAGCTCACAAAAGTGTGTTTTCTTTCATGTTTCAACTTCTCAGTTGACTATTCCATGAGCAGATTTTCAATGCGCTAGGAAGAACACAGCGATGGCAACTTTATAGATGTGTTTTCCTCCAGTTTGGGACCAAGTCTACTGTCAGTCATTAAATTTGATGTCCTATGCAAGAGCAGCAAATGCTCTCAACCCCTGAGCCATATCCCCAGCCCTGAGCACACACTTTCATATGTGACCCTTTTAACTCAAAATTGAGACTACAGACACTTTTCTCAAGCTAAAAACTATTCACCAGCCTTTTAAGATGTGTCCCAAATATTACATTGGCTGAGTTATCAGGTCAACAATTCTCCTGGCATTGTGTATTTAGCTTGTTTAACAAGCGTCTTTGGCTTTGAAGAGATGAAATCAAACTTTCAATGGCCACACCTGTCCTGATCTCAACCTCGTAGTCCGATTATCTCAACCTCATGGTCCGGTGCTTAGTCTCTCTTTATAGTATTCATGTTCCCTCCTTTTCCCGGCCACCATTCAGTCTTTTTAACTAAAGCTGTGTAACAGTCAGGAGATGGATGCAGACAGGGTTGGCGCCATCTTGTTCCTCTAACTACCACACAAAGTCAGGCCTTTCAGGCCTGACGCTGTCCCGGGCTTCCACTTGAAAACAGTGTTGTCTGTGCAAATGTACCTGGGTATTTTGACTTGAAAAGGAACCTTGAGAATTGGTGTGCGGAGTTGCTGCTGCTGTTTTTATATATTTCCAAAGAAATACAGAGGGGTCAGGGAAGGGTCCCTGCAAACTTCTTGCATGGGGTAAGCAAGAGCCATTGCAGGGAGCTCATCTGGGGTTTTGTGCTTGTGCTGGCCATTCATCTAGAAGATAAAGGATGGATTCATTCTCCATAGTGACCGAGAGTCTCAAAGCCTGAGAAAGTGAAGATACTTTTGCACAAATATGTTGGTGCTCTGTGTGTGTGTGTGTGAGTGAGTGTGTGTGTGTGTGTGTGTGAGAGAGAGAGAGAGAGAGAGAGGACAGACACAGTGTTACCAGTGCTTTCCTGCCAGCCTGGTCCCATAGTCGTGTCAATGAGTGAAGAGGTCCAGACCCTCTCTCTGTTACGATGAGAACATGTGGGGACTGATAGAAATGAGTTAATATCTAAGATGGAGCTAACTAACAAGAAGCTCAAGCCATTGGCCAACATATTCATAACTAATAGAGTTTCTGTGTGTTATTTTGGGACCGGTTGAACTGTTTTATTCAGCAACCAATAAGAGAAACATACATACAGAAGAACTTCCCCTGGCACCTTCTTGCCTTGTTTTAGTGAGACAGTTAGAGCAGATTTACTCACCAGGATCCCGGGAAGTTTACAACTTGGGAACACAGCAAGCTACTGTGGGCCTTTCTAGAAAAGGCTTTTGGAAAAACTCATATTCCTTTGACACGGCGGTAATTAAAGTAATACCTGATTGTGATATAACCATCAAGGAAGCTGTACTTGTAGTAAGGTTAATTAAATTAGCTGTGGCCTTGAGATCAGCAACCTGTAAATATGCCAGTGAATCTGCCCTGCCTTTATGAAACCTAAGACTATCCCCACCCCCACATGAGTAGCTCAGTGACAGATGACCTACACGGGCATCAATATGTTATAAAAGGTAGAACAAGTTTTAATAGGATTCGCCTCTGAACTGGAGGGCAAATTGCATGAAAGGTCTTTGTCTGCTTGGGATGCTGCTGGTAAATGGAAAGCTCTGTGGGAGGCTCCGTGGAGGCAACAAAGGTTGATATGCAGACCTGCTGTTCGGAGCAAGCATCCTGGATCCACCAGTGGTCCAGGCATCTGCGTACAACAGACACTCCCTGCCAGGGTCTGCCTATACAGACTCACCAGCATCTTCCAGCTCTAAGGCAAGTGCCACACCAGGAGTGCCTATACCATAACATAGAGCTAATTAAACATTTCAAAGGGAAACATTATTTTAATACTAATTAGATATGATTACATTTCCTTTTTTTTTTTTTTTTTTTTTTTTTTTTTTTTTTTTTCTTTCTTTTTTTTTTTCCTCTCCCCTCTCTGCCTGTGCCGAGTGGCTCTGAAACCACCGGGTCATTCTGCTTTCTTTGCTCAATATTTTCCGCAAAGACGTATCAACTTATACAATACTGTCCTATTTTAGGACCGGAAACCAGCTATGTTGACATGCCTGATTTTTATTCCGATTTAAGATAACTAAAACAAGAGCAGCAATGGCATAGCATCTATAAACTGAATGCATTCCTGTTGGTGGGCAAGCATTTAAAAACTGGTCCGCAGAATCTTTGTTGGAGACATGGATTAGTTCATTTTCCTTTCACTGTGGCAAAATGCCTCACAAAATCAAGGTCAACAAGAATAGGTTGGTTTGGGCTCCTGGTTTGAAAGTGATGCTCTTCGAGGCAGGTAAGGGATGGCCACCTGAGTGGGAGGTACCTGGTCATACTGCATCCACTGTTGAGAAAAGGCAAGAGGTGAAGACAGGGGTTCAGCTCCCTCCCTCCCTTCCTTCCTTCCTTCCTTCCTTCCTCCTTCCTTCCTTCCTCCTTCCTTCCTTCCTTCCTTCCTTCCTTCCTTCCTTCCGTGCCCATAGGAGGCTGCTTCCCCCTTTCAGGGTAGATCTTCATCCTGATTTAAACCTATCTGGAAATACCGTCATAGACACACCCAGAGGTGTGTTGCCATGGTGACTCTAAATCACATCAAGTTGACACTGGCGATTAAGCAGCACGAAGGAATATTCTATACATTTTTTAAAGGTTCAAACCTATCGGGTCCCTGCAAACAAAAGCTACCTGTATCGCATGGGTGAGAATCCCCAAGGCTAGCCACCATGCGCGGCCACTCTGAGAATACCCTTAGGAGAGCAAGGAGAACACGTAGACTCAAAGTAATTGACAGTCAGCCAGATAAGACCTCATAGCCTGTGTAGGTGAACCATGCTGGATTCAGTGATCCATAGACAAGAGGGTTTTTCCTAATCAGTGGTCTAAGGGGATGTGCAGTATACTTTTAAATAATTAATGAACAAGAAAAGACATTGAGCTCCTCCAAAAGGTAGTGCCACCCAAATGTATGGCAATTCCATTTCTGTCTTTACTAATGAAAAGACAAAGAAATTGGCAAAGATTTGTGGTATGATTTGTATAAAACAGTACATGACTGTGTGTTGTAAAATAAATCTCCAGAAAAGCCCTTAGTAATGGATGGATGGTAAGGGTTTGAAATGTTTAATATTCCTTTATGATTTCTTTGGGACACTTTCCTAGATTCTTTGAAGCTGTTAGCAGTTAAAAAAAAAAATAAGGTATAGTGGTGATGTGTCTAAATATAAGAAGATAGAATAAATGTAATTTTGTTACATTTGGGCTTGAACAACAACAAACCCACTGAGTTTTCTTTCTTTCTTTCTTTCTTTCTTTCTTTCTTTCTTTTTTTTCTTTTTCCTCTTTCCTCAAATTCCATAAAACCATACTTTGAGCAGAGAGAGAAATCGTTAGCACACTGGTTCTGCAGTCCTAATTAAAACCAATGAGAAGTTTTCTCCATGGCTCCCACCCAAGCTCAAGGGCATAGACAGTATATTGTGTTCATTTTGCTGTTTGAATCGTTCAGGAAGGAGTTGCCTTCAAACACCGAGCAAGTATGATGATGCCCTCAGGACAATGCTGTCACATCAAGGTTGCTTTGAAAAAAAAAAAAAAATTACACTAACATGTGATTCCTCCTCCTTAACGCTCCCACCATCAAATAAAGTTTCTGAAAATACATCAAAGAGAGTGGTTATCCAATTATGATAGAAATTATGGTTCTGATGTTGCAGTTAACACGCAAATAAATGACAGTCGAGACAGTGTCTCATTAAGTTGGTTTATCTATTTTTATTCTTACGGAAACTTCCATTTCCTACCTAAGTTGTATTTTTTTTTTTTTTTTTTTTTTTTTTTTTATGGAATAGACATTTCTTATTCTCCCAAAGATCTCTTAAGATGTCGTAACAGGAAATTCACAGAAGATCATAGGTCTTCTGGGTGACTTTAAAATGTTCTTCTGTCCTCCCCCAACTTCTCATCACTAATTAATGTCTTCATTTTCCCAGCCTGCCATGATATTAGCCATGGAATCCCCCCTGTCTCTGACCTCCTGTGTCGTTTACACCTTAGGGGACAGATCACAAACTACCAGACGTCTTCTCCGCCATGTTTCTTAGTGCTCCCCTGGAGCCATTTTCTCTGTGACCTCACAGGGCTTTATGCAGACGAGGACCTTGTACATACGACACTCACGCTGTGCCTGGGATCACAGGTGTGCACTGTCCACCAGCACCATCTCTACATGGCCCCTGCGGCGTGGTGTTTCACTTTACACCTCACTTGAGAAGTAACTGTCCAGAGCGTGGTATTTGCGTGCACGCCCTGTGTGGTTGCTGCAGTATTGCCCTTCCCGCTCTCCCTTTAACGACTCCAGTGACGTGGATTTGTCTCCCTTGGAGTCCTTGATCTTTCCTTCTGGTCTTCTTTTCCGGCCGCAGTCCGTTCGCATGTGCTTTGCACTGGTTCAGAACTCTCCCTGTGGAGGCTATGGAGGCGATGTGTCCCAGCTTCTTGACAAACCTTTGTGCCAACTTCTTCTGCCCTCACAGGCTAATGGCTATCTACAGCTCCGGCTGCCCTCTGCCCTCTGATTTCAGTCATTTTCTCTAGATAACATCAGCAATCAAATTAATGGCATCTACATTGCAAGGCTGACTGAATTTGGTCCTTAGTCCACACATCCATCCAGGACTATTTGCACGGCACTGTCTGCTACTTGGAGGTATCACAAGTTGCTGCATCTCATGTATCTAAGCTGGGATTATTCCCCTAGTGCAACCAAGAGTCCATTCCTCCACATTTTAACCTTCGTGAATGGGCCTGCTTCCATTTGCTGCTTCCCTACTGTCAGCCAGGTCCTCTTGTAGGCACGGACACCTCTGTGGATGGAGTAAGCAGAAGAAACCTGTCCCTGCCTGAAGTGTCTAGTTCTATAAAGGGATACAATTAAGCAAGTTTCTTAAAATGATACAATTAAGCAATACACATTCCAGGCCAGGGTTACACCAACCTATAAGGGAGCACAGGACATATAATGAGCTGCACGTATTTGAAGTATGACATTTGATAAGTATTGGCATGTGTCCAGCCTCCATTCTCACTGCTAAACAGTGAACATGCCCATCACCCCTGAGAATTTATCCTGTCGCTCTCTGTTTCCTGGGATGTTAGATTCCTGTATTTTCTAGACTTCTGTGACTTTATAAGCACACATATATGCATGGCTTATATGTGTGTATTTTCTTACAAAAAGGTAGGGTGGTCTAGTTTTTACCCTTAAATAATTATTTAGGTTTGTGGGGGTCATTTTTGTATTTTACTATAAATTCCTGACTTACAGTCACAGAAATATACATGTTCTAGTGTTTTAAAAAGTTATTTATGTAATGTGTTTGCATGTTTGTCCTGTGTCATGTCTATGCACTTCACATGTGCCTGGTATGTGCTGAGGCCAGAAGAGGAACATCATATTCCAGGGAAACTGGGTAAAGGGTTACAGATGGCTTGGAGCCACTGGGAATCAAACTAAGATCCTTTGAAAGAGAAATGTATGCTCTTACCACTGACCCATCTCTCTAGGGTTTTATGCTTGGATCGCAGGTCAGTTTAATGCTTTATTAGCATTTTTTGCAAGGTGTGGATGGATGCTTTTATTTCTTCACATGACTTCTCTGAGTTTCTGGCACTTTTGTTTTAAACAGATTATATTTTTCATCCAGTCTATTTCCTGCAGCTTAGTGAAAATAGTTTTCTGGTTATCTACGCATCAAACCCTCAAATTCTTCACAGTAGTCCTGTGATCTACTTGGTTTCTAACCATACCTCATTTTCTTTAGCATCACAGCTTAGTGAAACCACTCAAAATCAAATTGGGGTGTGTGCCAGGCACATTTGCTTTTCCTCAAAGAACCTATGGCTGTTCTATCATGTTCACATTTAATTCAATTTTGTAATGTATTTGGCAATTTCTACTGAAAAAAAAGTTTTGGGGGTTTTCAGTGGGATTGTGTAGAAATAGCTGGTAATCCTCAGAATGACGTGGATAGGATCAATTTGAACCAATACTGAGTTCTCTTACAAAAGAACAAATTTCCCTCTCTGTCTTTAAAGCTCTGAGATCCCTTCAGTAATGGTTTTCGTACTAAGAAATATACTTGAAAATGCTGTCCACTTTTGTCACATAAATTCCTAGGTAATTAGTTGTTTTGATGTGGTTGAAAATGATGGTGCATTTTAAACATCAGTTTTGTCTTTTTTTGTTGTTGTTGTTGTTTTGGGTTTTTTTTTGTTTTGTTTTGTTTTGTTTTTTTGTACTTGCTTTGGTATAAAGAATACAGCGAATTTGTTTTTATTACTTTTCAACTATGCATCCCTCTAAACGAGTTAGCTCTAGCTGTTTTAATGTAAATTCAGCCCAGTTTCAAACATCAGCAGTTCTGTTGACTGAGAAGAAAGAGGGTGTCACTCACAGCCCTCCCCTCCTCCAATTGGCTGCTTTTTATTGCTTTTTTTTTCCTTGTTAATCTCCAGTATAACTTCCACTGCAAGGTATAACAGGGTGTGTGAACATGAACGTGGGCCTCCGTCTGGTGATGCTGGTGATGGTCCCCTTACTCTTCAGAGGCATGCTAAGATTTCTGAATATTCTCCTTATTATTCTGAGACCATTCTCTCCTGTATCTAAACCCTGAGAACTTTTACAAATGGTAAATGTTGGAACTTGCATATATACTCTCCATATCTCCGAATACAATTACGGTTCTTTTAAAATAATATGATAAATAACATTGACCACTTAATATTACATCCCCATGATGAAGTAGATTGGATAAATATCTTTAACACGTTAAGAGAACTTCCGATGCTGTGCTCATGATGGACACATGCCTGTTTTTGTCATAGTATCTTTGAATGGTTTGGTATCAACGTGTGTTGCTGTTGCAATGTTGTGAAAGAAATGTGTGTGGAGGGCAGAAGAGGAGATTTTGGAGTTGCTTTCCTGCTTGACGACAAGACCTTTGACCCTCTGAGCCTTCCTGACCCTCAACCTGCCTGGGCTTTTCCCTCCCTCCCTTCCTTCCTTCCTCCCTCCCTTCCTTCCTTCCTTCCTTCCTTCCTTCCTTCCTTCCTTCCTTCCTCCCTCCCTCCCTCCTTCCCTCCCTCCCTTCCTTTCTTCCTTTCTTCCTCCCCCCTCCTTTCTTTCTTTTTTTGAGACAAGGTCTCACTATGTAGCCCTGGCTGTCCTAGAACTCACTCTGTAGACCAAGCTGGCCTTGAACTCACAGAGATCCGCCTGCCTCTGCCTCCTGAGTGCTGGGGTCAAAGGCCTGAGCCACCACTGTCTCCAACACCAGGCAGACATTTTCATTTTGATCCTTTTCATCCCCTCCCCCTCCCTCCCTCTCTCTCTCTCTCTCTCTCTCTCTGTCTCTCTTCTGTCCTTTCTCCCCCTCTCTCTCCCCCTCTGTCTCTCCCTCTCTCTATCTCTCTCTTCTGCCCTCTCTCTCCCCATCCCCCTCTCTCTCTCCCTCCCCCTCTCTGTCTCTCCCCCCCTCCCGTCTCCCCCTCCCTCCCTCCCTCCCTCCCTCCCTCCCTCCCTCCCCATGTAGTTGATTTAGAACAGGGTGCTTTCCTGTTTCCCTTCACCTAGTCTTCTGTTGTCTGTGTGTCCTGTGTGTCATCAGCTCCATCTCCTTGTGCTTTTAGCTTTACTCACAGCGCTTTCGTTTCTGGGAATATTGACTAGTTCCTCTCCCACTGCTAGATCTGCCTCCTCTCAAAAATTTCCATGTATTTCCTTGAATTTTTCTCTTTCCTTGAGGATTCTGGGTTAGTTCTGAATGACTGACTTTTCTTCCAAGTGTAAGTCATATTTTCCTATTTGTGATTCCAGACATTGTGAAGCTTACGTCATTGGAAAAAATGCATATGCACATATACATATGTATGTATATATGTGTGTATATGTATATTTCATGTATATATGTAAACAAATGTCTGTGTGGATAGAACACAACATCTAGAAAGGAAAACTAATTTATTTTTAAAAGACAAAGACCCCCACACACAAAATTAAATAAACATAAACCAAATACAAACACATATATATTATAGTAACAAAAGGGAGTCCATTTTTAGAATTCTGCTTCATTCCTTTGGGACGTGAAGCTGCAATTATAGTTGTTGACCCCACACAGATTTAGGACTTATAGTTATTAAGCCTTCAACTTCAAGTACCCTTTTGAACAGTACCACCTGAGATGTAAATATTCTGTGTGTAGTTTTTGAGCTTTGTCCTGGATTCAGTGGAGTTTCTTGGAACCAGATAAATCTATTCGTCTCCCTTTCATATTAGTAGCTCGGAGCAAAGCAGCCCCCAGCCAGAGGCTAATTATTCCCGACCACTAAACCAAGACACTTTCCGGATGCTTGAATTGTTTCTGTTTCTATCGTGTCTGGTGGAACCATCTCACCAGTCCTCATGTTTGTCTGTCCCCATAGTCTAGCTCTCTCTCTCCTTATCTGAAGTCTGTATCCTGTACTGTGGCTGCCCCGTGGGCTGGAACCCGGAGGACAAGGCTCAGCTCATTTGTTTCCTGATTTCAGGGGACAATGTGGATGAAGTCTGATGTTCAATATTGTAGCAAGCCTTTGTTTTTTTTTTTAAAAAAAATATTTTATACTTTAGAAAACCGTTTCTAGTGGGGACTGATGCTCAACCTTATCCTAACATTGTATGTTTAAGACACAGAAATCATAAAAGTACAAGTGTAATGGAGGAAGAAAATGGGCAGGAGAGCCAGAGGATAACTAGAATTGTCAGAGATGCGTGGGCATCTTTGTCCATCCGCCCACTGGCGTCGGAGATGGTAAGAGAAAAAAGCCCCCTCTCCGCTTACCATTTCACCATGCAGGCCCACCGTCTGAATACATTGAACAAAAGCACATTTATAGTTCACTTGGCACATTCCACGTTAGTCCAAATCTAGAAATCATGCCACAAGCCTTCCTGTCTCCTCTACTCAGGCCCAGCCTCCTGAGTCTGCTCCGCCAGTCCCACGAAATGGGATGAAAGATGATGCTGGAGAGAAGAGAGGCCAGCCACACCATGGCCACCTGCCCATTCCTCCTCAGCATTTCACCACCGGCCGCTCCACGGCGCACTCGGCATTTCTCTGTCTGGGAGGTGAGCACCTCTCTTGAGTGTCTTGAGTGTGGAAAAGCAGGAGAATGTCATGTTTCCCAAAGCGCTGCTCCAAAGGAAAACACAAGAGAAAAAAGGGACACAAAGACGGAATTATTTTAGAGATTTTACCACAGTGAAACCTCAAGCACACATCACGCTGGTCATTTTATTTTGGAGTTGATGCCCCCCCCCCCCGCCACTCATGAGGTACTTCGCATCTATATATAAACAGGGTTCAGCCAGTGATTCAGTCAACAGTTGGAGTATTATACCTCCACCCCCTCTCTTCAACCTATTCCGAATTTCCTTTCATATATCTCAGACCCTACTGACCCAAACTTTTAATACCACCTGCTTACATTGTTCCTAGAAATCTGGACATATGGCATGTTGGTACAATCAGATAAATAAATAATCAGACCCTTTTTAATCATATTTGAGAGAGAGTACGAGAGAGAAAAAAAAAACCTTTGTGACTCAAGAGAGTTTCTAAAAGTCCTCTCTTCTCTTCGGTGTAAGAGTTGGTCACCTTGGGAGGCTGAGCTTGTCCCATGGGAGAGTGAAGTGGATTTCTGAAGTGTTCAAGGGGTCGATTGGTCTTGATAGCCTCCCATCCGCATACAAATCGTGAGAGTCTGGCTTGAAAGAGCCCACATGGGTGTCTCCTGACGTGGTAGCCACAGACCTGGGTCCTATCACCTCCGCATGTGCTCACTGAACCCTAGAGACATTCAGTTTCCTTCCAGCCGTTACGTGCATGCCCGTGTACGTCTCTTGGCATGACTGTGCACGTTGTGCAGGTGCCCTTGAAGGCCGGAAGAAGGCATCAAACCCCCGGAGCTGGAGTAACGGTTGGCGGTGAGCCACCTGCCTCGGCCGCTGTGTTCTTAACCCTGCCATCTCCCTCTAGCTTCTCCCTGACAGTCGCCATCTTCCATTGCTGACCTGTGTGGCAGCTGTCCTTCTTTTAACATCCGCAGGTGACCGGGTTCGTTTTCTTGTCTCTTAATGGCACGTGGAAACACTTTGCATCTAACTAGGTTCCACCTGGTGAATCATTTTAATAGCAGCCTGGACTGAACACGCAGGAGCCGCCCTTGCAAGCATTCTCATTTGTCAGGTTTTGTTCAGAAAGGTTTTAGAGTCATTTAATGAAGTTATGGGAAAGCGTGTCTTCTTTCCCAGTATACATTCACCCTTTCATTTTGTTATCTCTGTGAAAGATGCAGAAACATCCCAGGCATACAATCAGTAACTTAAAAATAAATGGCAACCCCCCCCCCCAAAAAAGCTACTTTTTTCTTCCTTTTTTCCTTTCTTTCTTTCCTTCCTTCTTTCTTTCTTTCTTTCTTTCTTTCTTTCTTTCTTTCTTTCTTTCTTTCTTTCTTCTGCCTGCCTGTCTGTCTGCCTGTCTGTCTGCCTGTCTTTTTTCTTCCTTCCTTCCTTTCTTTTCCTTTTCTGTGTGGGACTTAGTAGGGGGAAATCTCTGTTACTTTGTGTCTCCAACTATCACCCCCATTCTGGTTTTCTCCTTACTTGCCTGGCCACCCCATCCCCTGGCTTCCCACCATTGAGTGCCTGGACTCAGAATACTATCTTTCCTTGTCATTCCTCCGAACTTTTGATTCCGGAGAAATACTTGGGATTTGTTAACTACATCGGAGTTTTGCCTAGACAATATTTTGCCTTCACAATCAGAACACATTCACACAGAGGAGTTATGAAGTGGTGTGTGTTCTCAGAAAACAGACCACAATAAACATCAGCTATGACCCTGCACTTACACTCAGGGTCTGAGGCTGCGGTGTGTTCGGTATAGTGTGGACCCCGGTGATGTGCCTGGCCTGTACCCATTATTGTCCCCGCTGGAGATCACTATGCCTTGCAGATAGGGGTCTGGTCCTGCAGGACTACCAGATCCCGATTCTTAGCTCCCTACTAGTTTCTTTCAAGGAAGACAACAACAACCAAAACTACCCATGGAGCTGAGTCTGAAATGCCCACAAACGAGCAGAAACGTCCTCTGGAAGATGACAAACAGCAATGCATAGCTTTAAAACTAAAATTGTTCAGAATAGCAGGATTGAAAAGGTTTGTATTTTGAAAAGCCAACAAATCCATAAGCAAACAAAACTGCCCACTCTCTTGCAAGCTAACCTAGCTGCAGACCAAGGTTCTAAATACGTTAAGATATTTTATCCCATTATTTGTTTTGACCAATTGACCACAATATTAAAAATTCAATCGTGGAGCAGCTGACAAGTGCGGTTGCCTAATTTTATTGAAGAGTTTTTTTTTTTTTCCTTTTTCCATTTTTCCATCCTGTTAACACTGCTGCTTATGCCCAGACAGTAATGGGCTTCTTGTATGCCCACGACTGTTATGATCATGTAAATTTATTGGTGCTTAGAAGAAGCGAGCTATTAAAACATTACAACAGCCATTACAGCCGGGCTCATGTTGGCTTTCGCTCCCAATGAACATATGCTTCCGAATGAATGCCTAAACTCTTATTTATGGATTTAATTTAATATGCGGAAAGAATTCAAAATTAAATTTTGTGTCTGCCTCCAGAGAGTGTCAGTGTATAATAACATGGTAATTTTTACACATCTTTATGAGAAATGGGAAAATTAATTCTTTCTGACAAGTTGTAATTATTCGGCTTGGAACGCTCGCAGCTGAGCAGTTTGCTTGCCTGTTGCCTGCTGTTGTACGGTGTAAGGGGAAAACTCAGAGATGGAGATATACTGCACATCTGAGAGCCTCTAATAGCTTCTGACATTTTAGCCTTGCATATTATCAGGGTGCTCTTTAAGGAGCCGGGGTGTCATCTATTATGTTGCCTGGGATGCACACAGTCATGATAGCTGGAGCATCCGACAGTAATTTCTAAAATGGGGGGGCATGTCTGGGATCATCCTGGAGTAGTGGAAATCAGTGTGACAAGTGGCGCTGTCCCTTAAAAGTACCTGTTATCACGTGTTCTTTCAGCTGCATAGACGCAGGACAGAAAGGCACTTTGCAAGGGTAGAGTTCTAGACTCCTGTTTAAGAGTAAGTACTTCTGAAACGAGAGTGTGTATTTTCTTTCATGCCCACACCCCTGTGTCTGTTCCTCCAGCCACCACCCCGCAAACCCTGCGCGAGCGGGTGCACAATACATTCTAGTTACTCTTTTCGTGTTTAAGCCTTCATGGAAATGCAGCATTAGCTTAATGCAGGATGAAACCAAAACACCACTGGTTGTGTTAGCAATGAAAATATGGAACATGTTGTATGTGAAGAGATGGCGTGCTGATTGACAGGCCCTCCTGGAGGAGAGTGGTGTCATCTCCCTGCGTGCAGGATCAATATAGACTTTGCAAAATAAATGCAAAGTACCATGTAAGGGAGCGTTAACAGACGCACATGAGGAAAAATTCCGTTTTCAGAAGCAGGCGCGTGCTTTTCTGCTCCTGTGTTTCCGGGGCCCAAGCACTGAGGTGAAATGTCCATCATCATGTCTGTGATTGTGTCTGTGCCCTCTGGGCGCTCCATCGACATCGTTTTTAAGCAGAAAGCCCTTGCCAAAAGGTTATAATAGGCGAGACCAAAATGTACAGGGAAGCGCTGGCTGTCTATTCACAGACTCCCAGCTGCTTAGTGCCTTTTGATTGTTGAGTCAAGAGCCCTGTTCTAGCTCTTACAGGGTGATGGCGTCCTACTGTGTGCCATTTCCTGCTGATTGGCCACCGGTCTCGGGATGGTTGAAAGGCAGGGACAGCATTGTGAACCCTCTTGAACTCCCTGCCTCTTTTCCCCCTTCTCATGGGTAAGCAAACATTTGTTCTCCCCCATTGGTACAGAAAACCAAGAAATACGATGTTTGTGAATTAGAAGCATCTATGTATGACAGGGATAGTGTTGCAGAGAACTAGAAGGCCGCTGGAAACTTAGGGCATATTTTTGCGAGTCAGAGAGGTTGATTTCAGAGTCCTCGGGCCTACTCTTCACCATAGATAGCCCTTGAAGAATCTCAGGAGAAAAAGTGTCCCGAACAGACGATTATTTTACCTTATTGAAGCTATGTGCTCCCTATAATTATCAGTAATCATTGCATTCCTGTCTATCCAACCAATTGATGCTTCTCATGCACCACAAACTACTAAAAGGTTGTTGGGTTTTGAAAAAGGGGGGGAAATTATCTCTCTGAAATATAAATATTAGGCTTCCTTTTTCAGAGCTGACTCTAAAACCAAGGTATTTTAAAATTTCCCAACCTTCGTTAGCCTGTTCAATGACACGTGGCATTTTTGGAGTGCAGATTAAGAGTCTGAGTGGAAACAGACTTTTTAAAAATGTCTATAATGTAATAGGCTTAATAAAAGCGTATTTAAGCCAGAACAGCAAAGGCTTTCTACCCAGTCTCTGTACATTAGATAGCATGTAACCCCTGAAAGCTAAGACAAACCCCAAACAAAAGAACATAGGGAAAGTCAGCTTCCGGTCTTCCTTTGTTTATTTTGAGACAAGATCGCAGATAGCCCAGGCTGAGCTCACATTCATTGTGCAGCCTGGAATGAGAGCTCTTGATTTCCCTTCCTCTGCTTCCCTGATGCTGGGATTACAGCCCACTATGTGTTACATGGAATCGAAGCCAGGGCCGCAAGCCTGATTGATAGGCAAGCATATTACCAGCTGAGCTGCCTCACCATTCTCCAAAACAAGTTTTGAAGTAGTAGCAAAAGGTTGTTCCTAAAATGACAGTATGGTGTGTGTGTGTGTGTGTGTGTGTGTGTGAGAGAGAGAGAGAGAGAGAGAGAGAGCATGTGCATATGTGTGTGTGTGTGAGTGAGAGAGAGAGAGAGCACGTGCGTTCGTGTGTGTGTGCGCGCGCGTGTGTGTATGTACTGGTGCACATGTGCGTGTGAGTGAGTGGGTACGTGTGCACCTCCTTTGGACCTATCACTGAGTGGGTGGGAAGGATGATGTTCTGGGTAGCCATGGCTGCCCCTCCCCCCATAATCTCATTCATACACCGCAGACACAGGTGCCCTGAAGATCCATCCCCTTTGCACAAAGGAAGACTTGCAGTTACGCCTCAGAAAACTGTCAGGTCCGTATGGTATCTGAAGTCAGCTTTGATCATGAACACTCACTTCTGTGAGTTACAACATTACTCACAGCTGGCCATGGTGGCCATTTTATCCTACACCTTGGAGACAGAAACAAGGAGATATCTGTTAATTCCAGGCCAGCCTGGTCTACAAAGAAAGTTCCAAGTTAATCGGCTACATAAAGAGACGTGGTCAGAAATAAATTCTTAACACGTCATTCGTCATTCACTCTTCAGGCTGGCTGCAGAGACAGAATTGGGTTTGGACTGGAGTTGATTCATGCCCAACCCAGTCTCCCTCCCGCTGCATCTGACCCTCCATCCCCCATTTCCCACGGGGACTTCTAGACCATGCAGTCCCTGGAAACCATTCTCTCTCTTGTCCTCCTGTGCATTGCTTTATGAGTAGCCATCACTTACGCTCTGCCATCAGATTTCTTTAATTCCTTCCTTCCAGTCTGGTTTTCCCTGTGCCACTCCAAACCCTCTACCCTCCTAGGGCTGATTAATGAGCCCATCACCCCTGCCTGTCCTGTGAGAAGCTCTGGCTAAACCATGGCATGTTCTAAAAGCTTTGGGGATTCTGTGTCACCTGGTAGATACGTGGACCTTGACCCAGGCTGACTCCACAACTTTGTGTCTCCATTTCTGGCATGAATGCTTATCGGTCATCGTCACCAGAATCTTCAGCCGTCACATGTCCCCCTCTAGGCTCCTGATCAAGCTGTGCTATAGGCTGTCCCACCTGGTCCCACAGCCGTTTAGCCCCAAATAAACACACAGAGGTTTATATTGATTATAAATTGTTTGGCTGATGGCTCAGGCTTCTTATTGGCTACCTCTTTCTTAATTATTTCTATTGAGCCACGTGTTCCCATGTGGTCTTATCTTACCGTAAGCCTCTTGCTACCTTGTAGGAAGAGTTGTTTTCCCTCTTGGTCCTGCTGCCCTTCAGCCCCAAATGAACACATTGACACTTATTTTAATTAGAATCTGTTCGACTGATGGCTCAGGCTTCTTACTGGCTAGCTCTCGCTTAATTATTAACCTGTAACTACTAATCTATGTACTTCTACATATGGCCTTGTCCTACCAGAGAAGGTTCCAGCATGTTATTCCTTCAGTGACTACCTGGCATCTTTCTCTAGCAGCTCCTCTCTGAGTCCTCTCCCCGGAATTCTCCTGGTCTCAGAGCCCTGCCTGTACTTCCTCCCTGGTCAATCAGTGTTTTATTCATCAACCAATAAGAGAAACATATGTACAGAAGGACATCCCATCACTGTGTTAAGATTGCCTGCTTATACACTTTAAGCCCCCCTCTTTTGGAGGTGGAATCCCTGTGAGTCTTCTCTCCCAGCAGCCAAGATTCCTCCCCTGAAGCCACAGCTTTCCCACTGGGCGCTCGGACTTTGTCTATACCTGCCCATTGCCTTTACTGGGGCAACATTCAGTGATGTATTTATGCCTTGATCCATCTGTGCAGGATGATAACATTTTAGAAAAGTAAGATGAAAACTCCTGCTCATTAGTCCCCCCCACACCACACCCAAACACCCACACAGGAGACAGGACCCATGCCAGAGACTTCCACTGTAGGGCCAAACCAGACGCAGGGAGTTGTTTTCAGGAGTGCTCCAAAGGGTCCTGGGGCTCCTTTGATGAGATGTAGGGAAGGACTTCTGTGACCTTGGCTTCCAGCTGGAGTTCTCAGAGGGCTCAACGGGGACTGGGGTGGCCATGTTCCTAGAAGGACTGTGTTCTTAAACTATGGTGCAGCTCTCGTGATGAGCGCAGACTCTTAGGAGGCCAAGTGTCCCTGGAGACGGTGGATCACCAGGGAAGCCTTGAGGTTTGATGCCTGGTCCTTCCTTCTTTCTGTCTCCTGGCCAGTAGATCATCCAGGATCTTCCTGGCCCACCACTCATGATGACCCGATGAGCAGGCTTTCCAACAGATAGATGACAGCCTTCTACACCGTGAGCCCACATTTCCTCCTTGAAGTTGTTTCTTGTTGGGCATTTGGGCAGATGTGACAGTGTTGTGGTTCAGCTCTTTAGTCTCTGTAAAGGCTCATGTGCTCAAGGCCTGGCCTGCAGAGTGGGCACTGTTGCAAGGCAGTTACACCTTCATGTGGGAAGACCAGCCAGGGCTAGCCAGGACCGGCCAGGGCCTCTGCTCTCTGTTGTGGAGTCCTTGCAAAGCACCCTGGACTTGACTTGCTTTCATTTTCCTGTCCATTCCAAGTCCCAGGGTGTGTTTCTGCTCTGCCAGAATGAGCTGCTGCTTTACCTTCACACTGGGCTAGTTTTACAAGGACAGGAAGCTTCCCTCTTAGTAAGGCCACTGTCTCTGGTATTTCATCACAGTGATGGAAGCTCACACAAGCTGTTTAGCAGCACATAGCTCTCAGTTGGAAGGGAAAATAGCAATGAGTCTCAGGTGACCTTACAAAGGACACTGGGATCCTTCCAGTGTTCTGCAGCTGCCGTGCGGCCTTCTGGGAAACCGTGTTTTCAGGCTTTTTCTTTTGTTTATTTTTTCGAGACTGTCTTCCCAGCCTGACTCTGGACCAAATTGCTTTTTCTACTCTTCAGCCTGAGCTGATTCTCATTCTTCTGTCTGGACAGGTTATACATCTTTACAACTAAGTCTGAACTTTCTTAATAATAGCAAGCTAGGCTACATGGAACACATGTGTCCACCTGTGTAGGCCCCCCACGCCTGTAGTCTCCCTTTACAGTGGAGGCTGATGCAGGAGGATGGCTTAAGTCTAGTTGAAGGCCAGCCTGGGCAATTAGATGAGATTCAATTAAGTTTTTCAGACCTACAGAGAAAATGCAGTCTTACAGACTATTACCCAAGTAGCCAGGTTGTGAGGTTAATAAATAGTCACTCTTGTGCTAAGTGTTTACGAGGGGAGCTGCTTATTACATAAGTCCCATCAAAACTGTCTTCAGTATTTTTAAGATTATGTGTATATGTCTGTGCCTATGTGTGGGCGTGTGCACATGTGTGTGGCTACCCACAGGGTGCGCAAAAGGACACTGGGTCCTCGGGAGCTGGAGTGGAGTGGTCATGAGTTGCTTAATATAGGTGCTGGGACCTGAACTCAGGTCCTTTGCAAGGTCAGTGCGGCCTCTTGGCCCCCGAGCCAGCTCTGCAGCCTGTTTTTAACTTGTCCTTTGGGTAGCCTTCCTTTCCTTAACCACCTTGTCCACTGTTTGCATTCAGCTGCCATCTCTGGTTCATTGTTCCTCTTACTGTGACAGACAGTTTGGAGATGGGCTCAGACATGCTCAATTCTTCTCCCCTTTATCTACCTGCCTTCTCTCTTCATTGCCCAATTTCCTGTGTGGCTTTTTGTTGTTGTTGCTTTCTGTTTGTCTGTGTGTTATTGATATAACCACCGAGAACACGCTCTCTCGTATAAGCCAATATACTGCAATGGAAGGGTCTGATATGCTTGGGGTCTTCCTGTTTGTTTGGTGATTAGACATAGGGTCTCTCCTATAGCTCCGGCTAGCCTAGACCTCACAGAGATCTGTCTGACTCTGCCATGGAAGTGTTGGTATTAAAAGTGTGTGTGTGCCACCACACTGGGCTCAAGAGGTGTGACGCCTGATATCCTTGATGGATGTCTCCTCTAGAGCTGAAGCAGTGTTAACACTTTGTTAACTATTGAGCAGTTTTCTTCTTGTGCCCTTGATGTGAAAACTCTCCACACCTGGCTTCCCTTGGGCATCTGTGCCCCCAGTGTCCTTTGTAAACGGATTTTTCAGGGCCTTGAGTTTTAGAAGGATCCTGACATTGCCGCCCACTCCATCTCTCAATTCCTTCTGAATGAAGCTATTAATATCCTCCTCGCCCCGCACTTATTAATCTTCCATTAAACAGACACTACCACTGAAGTCATACAGGGTTTGGCTCAATTCAAACATGACTCTTTCTTCAGCCACATTTATCGACTTGCCTACAACCAGAAAGTTTAGAGGCAAAAATTAGAAAAAAAAAAATGACCTCATCCTTTGAAAATCCACCCGGAGAGGTGTTGCGTTAACAAACTGCTCAAGTTCTGCCTCCAAAGACTAGGCCATTTTTCCTTCAGCTCTAATTTTATGGTGTTACCTGGGCTGCTTTGGTCACGCAAGAAGGTGTCAATAATTTTGGTGTGTGCGGTATCAGGATGTATGAGTCAAGAGGGCTCTATTTGCATTTCTCTGGTGTTCTGTTTTCCTTTTAATTGGGTTATAAAACAATTAGTTGGCACCGTGTCTTTTTAGAACTCCCCAAGGGAGCCAGGATCAGTTTGTTCTCCCTGGGCTGGTCCAGAAGTGGACCCCAAGGGACTCTCATTTTATTTACAGCTTGGTGAAGGCCGCACAGGAACAGTTTCACAGTGCTGTCTCTTTAGGTGCTGACCTCTCTTGCATTGTTTGGCTTACCAGTTCCCCCAGTGCTTTGAAGAGCTACACACCAGGTGTCCCTGTTCTGAATTACACATGAAAGACCCACATCCCCGCACTAATTAACTAGTAAACTGTCCCCACCTCCCCTGGGTTTAATTGATGGTGTTCTTATAAAAGGCAGAGTTCCTTAGCCCTGTGGATTTCACAGGCTGCGGTCTCCATTTGTCTAAGTGCAGAGGGAGACTGATTAGTTTTGACTTCTAGGTAAGGCAGGGGGCACCAGTAGCGTGGTCATAAAATTCAGACCCCAGGAAACCACCCTAGACCTGCCTAAGCTGGGTCTGGAAAGCCTTGCTGGCAGCTTCCCTGAGGCGCGATGCTTCCTGGATGATCTACTTGCCCACAGTAGCAAGACCTAGCTAGGGTCTCTTGGTAACTGGGTTTCATCTCTGAGCTGGATTTCCTTCCTTGTCAAAGCAAGGTCGCAGGGGTTAGCTGCTTTTATTTTTGGCGCAGTGCTAGAAATAGTAGATAGAGTTAAAACGTGGGCAGCCAGGCAGAAAGAAGCTTTGCCATCTTGTCATCAAGGGGCTCACATGTTGGAACCCTCACACCCTGATGGAGGGACCTCCGTCATGGCGAGATTTATTGTGTGGGGCTTTGCAGTTTTCTTTCCCTAGGAAACTGCAAAAACTGAGCATTTGTGTGAGCCCTCTGTGGGGTACACCCAGCACCCACCCGTGTGAGCCCTCTGTGGGGTACACCCACTCTTGAATGTCTTGAAATAATCTTTCCTTTCATGAGTGTTGTCCTATTGTTTTTAGGCTTTAAAATTTAGCTCATGAATGCTGTAATTTCTTATCACTGTGTGATTGATTCTATGCATGTTTGGTTGTTAGAAGCAGAATTCAAGTATTTATAATCAATTTTTACGTTTGAGGGTGTTCTTGAGTGTTCCTCTTAAGAATTATTTCTGTAGAAACTCGGTGTCCATGAGTTGCTTCATAACTCCAAGCCTGTGGCCATCGCTACCATGGCTCCCCTCTCTCTGTGGAATAAGGCCTTCAATGCCTCCATTGTTCTTTTCTTAATTTTCTGACTCCTCACAAAGCCCAATGGATGGGTATTTAGAGTGGAAGAAATTTCCAGAACACAACACAAGAAGGTAAAGGCAAAGTACAAAAGAAAAACCATATGTATGTATATACGTAGTTGGTTTTTGAGGTGTTATATGGAGTCCGTTTTTGAAAAAGCACTGAAGGTAAACATAAAAATCAGTGATCTGTTGGACAGTTCTGCTCTTTTCTGTAGGAAGCATTGGTGGACCATCCCTTGGTATGCATGATAAGATCAGGAACTGTAAAGCGCTGTATTGGGAGCCTTGCGATTTTCGTCCTTCAGCACAACTAGTCTTGCTGGTTATCAGACGTAGAGAAAATAGTGAGAAGATTCATAGAGAGACCATGTCTCAAAAACATTGGGAAGATATTAACGTGGACCTCTGACCTCCCTATGAGCTTGTTGTGTGAGTGTATCTGCGCGTGCGCGCGCAGACACACACACACACACACACACACACACACACACACACACACACACACACACCACCTTTCTTTTGAAAAAGTGAAATTTTAAAGTCCACTAGAGATTAGAGGAGGGTCAGATTTATATGAGGTTCTTACAGAACACTTTTGTAGACTGTGTTCTATGCCAAGGAGTATTATATTTTTGGCCACTCGTATTTTCTTTCTGTGTCATTTCTTGGAACTAAATGAACCACCTGTAGAGCATTTTTTGGTAGCAACCCACTGCCGTTGTTTGGAGGGCCGTACAGCCATAGATTGACCTGTATCACTGGTTTCATTTACATCTGCGTTCCCTGCCCTTTGGATATGGTTTTAGCAGATCCCTGGGCAGATCTCTCTTCAGCTTCTTTTCCTTTGTTTTCTTCCCAAGACAAGCACCATTAACTAGTTCCTGAGTATCTTTTCAGGTGAATGCATACATTCATGTTACATATAGGCAGAGTTAGAAACTTAATGTTTGCAAATACATGTGCACACATCTGTAAGCACACATTCCTAATTTTAGCTTGAATCTTGGATATTTGTATGGCTTAAAATAATAAATACGTAAATCTTAGCATGGTGGTTCACACCTACAATCCTAGCACTTGAAAAGTGGATGCAGGGGGATCACTGCTTACAGGCCTTCATGGACCACATGGTAAAAGCTTATCCAAAACCACAAAAATAAATGGATATGAAGAACTCTATTCTAGGGACTGGAAAGATAGCTCAGCTGAAAACAGCAACTGTTCCTTCAGAGGATCTGGGTTCGGTACCCACTGCCATCGGTAACTCCAGTTCTAGGGGATTTAACACTACCTTCTGACTTTCGAGGTCGCCAGGCATGCATGTCATGCACAGACATATCTTCAAGCAAAACACTTATGAAATTAAAGTCATCTATTGAATTTACCCAAATTTAAAAAGAATTCTATTCTAAACAAATGGGCAGAGACATGTACTTCTACTATTTACTGTATGGAAACATCTGATATTATTCATTCTCATTTTACAGTGGAGATGGAAAGCCTGTGTAGATAAAAACAGAAACCCAAACTCAAGAAAGCATTATTTTATATGTCTTTGTATTCCAATACATTTTGATGAGGCCAGTGGAGACAGGAATAAAGCTGGCTATAGGCCATATGCACCTGGGACAGGCCACACAACTGTGCAGGGCGGAGGAGTTCTGATCCCTACCGTCTTGTAAAAGCCAACCAAAAGGATGTCAATGCCACCTGTAGCCCCAGCCAAAGTAAGGCCAACACGGAATTCCTGAAGCAAGCTGCCTAGCTACAGTAGCCAAAACATGGAGCTCAGAGTTCGAAGAGAGACCCTGCCTCAATGTATATGGTGAATGGTGAAGCAGAATACCCAACATCAACCTTGGGCTTCCACATGCTTGTGTACACACATGCAAATATGTACGTACACATGCATACCACACACGTGTGCACTAGGCAGATTTATAATCAGTAAGCACTGTTTTACTGAATGAACTTAGAGAATGAACCGTCTTGTTAAGCTATGAGGTTGTGACAGAGTTGACAGCATTTCTTTCAAAAGAATCAGTCAAGGATGCATTCATCATGGCAGAACAATATCCCTATTGTACTGAACTCACTTTTAAGGCACAGACAAAATCCCTTAATATGTTACTGCTGACTATAAAGTGTTTATTCAACTGCAAAGGTGCTTAACATATCTTCAAATGAATCTTCATTATGATTGTATTTTCAATGTTTTCTCAAAATTATCTTTCCCGTTAAATCAGTATCACCCACCCAGCTGATTATACCTCTTATAATCACAGTGTGAGGTGAAGTCATCACCGAGTGTTTGTATAGATTAATAGTCATCAGATGTTCTTGTAAATATGCATAATCATGTTTAAATCTGCTAAGGGATCCCAGGCTTTCTATCTGCACATCACACCTTGACTCGTTCTCCATCTGAGCTTATGGCCTTCCTCCTCCACCTCTGCTTTCCCCTGTGCTAGAGGGACAGCTTCCTAAATTGGTCACCTTCCTTTACCAAGCCACCCCCATGGCCCCAGATTTGTTTCTCTCCCAGGAGCCTGCATGATCCCTTCCAAATGTAAACTACATTATATTATAATCATGTCACATCCCACCACCCACATGCCAATCTCGTCACCCACAATAACGTCTCATAACCTGACATTCAGTAAATACCTGCAGGATGTGGGTTCTGTTTCCTTTCAGAGCTTCACCCCAAGCTACTGTTTCTCTTACGAAGCTGAAGTTGGTTCATTCAGTTTGGGGGATGGGATGTGTAAAACTTCCCTATATCACAGCCTTCATACTTACAGTCCCTGTTGTATACAGATGTGTATGTACAGCTGTACCTTCTTCATAGTCAACTACATCATGCAGCTGCTTCTCATAGTTTATTTTTTTAAGCTTTGGCATGTGACATTTGAAGAATTCATCATTGTTTATCTACCATCTAGCTACTAATCATCTGCATCTATCTATCATTTATGTATCATCTATCATCTACCTATCATCTATCTTGGTCTGCTATCTACCTACCTTCCGTCTTTCTATCCATCACCCATTTCTATATCCATTACCTATATACCTACATACCTATCACTTATCTATATATCTATTTTTAATTCTCTGTGTGTATGGTAGCTCTGTGTATGTGTACTTGCGTGTGGGCATGCCTGTGCATGCCTGTGAAGAGACCAGAGAGGAAGTTCGGTACTATGCTCTATAACTTACTTCTCTGAAATGGAGTTTCTCACTGAGGGTTTTTTGGAAAGGATTGCTGGTCAGAAAGCTGCAGTGGCCCTCCTGTCCCTACTCCCTCTGTCTTCAGCACTGGCGTTACAGATGTGCACATGGGGGGCTGGGGTCTGAGTTCAGGTCTTCATACTTGCACAGCAAACATTCTTATCTGCTCAGCTAGCCCTGTTATGCTGCCCAAGTGTCTGAAGCTGTCTTTGCGGGGCTTCAGTCGGAGCCAGCTGAGCAGCCTGAGGTTTGTAGCTGCAAGGGGGAGGGAGTGTGGGATTAGAAAGGGCAGACACTTGTAGAGAAAGAGGGAGACACAGAAATAAAATCAGGAGGGCAGATTCAGTCAGTACTGAAACACCACTCTTATATACCTTCACCAAAAAGGGGAACATGGTATCATTGATTCAGAAGAGACAGACCTTTCTTCCTCTTTTCTCCAAGGATTCAGTAACCACACCTTAGATTCAACTTCCTGCTACCTGGCCTTGAGGATCAGCAGCAACAACCACACCTTAGATTAGGTCTGTTGTTATTTAGAATAAGACACCCAAGGCCAAGATCAAACATCCTACTACTGTAGGCATACCCTTGACCTGTAGGTCTTAGGACGACTTACTGAGGACAGTTTTGAACTTTCTGCCCTTGAGCCAAGATGGAGTGGAGCCATCTTATGGGCGTGGATGCCTAGATAAACCCTTCTTTCTTTAGTCTTCAGTGTCCCTCTATATTTGCAGGTGCAACCTTTGATGTCATCTCATTTATTTGTCCTTTGATGGTTTCACTTATGCCATCATCAGCTTCATGAGTCATAGAGCCCAGCTAACATTCATCACAGGCAGGCTTGGACATAAACACTTTCCCTTAAAACGTGTTTGCCAAATAACGAACAGGATGAAAATAGCAATCCCGTTAACTCAGTATGTCCACTAACTAAGAAGTTAGTGACAACACAGGGCATGGCGGAATGTGGCTGTCATCTTAGAACTTGGGAGGCTGAGGCAGGAAGAGGACTCTGAGTAGAAGGTGAGTCTAGGCTTCATACTGAGTTTCAGGTCAGCTGGAGCTATGGGGTGAGATCCTGTTTCAGAAAGAAAGAAAGGGAGAAAGAAAGAAAGAAAGAAGGAAGAGAGGGAGGGAGGGAGGGAAGAGAAACACCCCCCACACTCCCCAAATTAGCAAAAAGCTATAATGATAGAAATAAGTACAGCAGCCATAGCAACAAAAGCAGGTACACAAACTTTTTATCAAAGAAGGGAATTAATTAAAAAGAGGGTGGAGGTCTAACAGAAAAGGCAGCCAGGACCCAGGACCCACAGAAGGAACACAGAGGAGATGGTGTGATGGCGCTAATTTGATTTGAGGCTTTAAAATGCTTATCTACAGAGACGTTTTTGAGCCAGACTAGAAGATTGTCCTAGCCGGACCTCAGGGCGGACCTGATTTCCCTAAGGAAATGCTAGTTTGGTCTGGGAACTGAACAACTGGGAAGGTTACAGGAGGCATAGGAGGTCAATACGAGGCTGGTTTGGGTAATGCTACCTGTGTGTAACCCATTCACCTTAAGCCTCAGCTTTCACAGCTGGTGGCATTGAGGGGGTACGGGGTGTGTGTCTGTCATGTTTCTCCTGAAGAGTAGAAATTTACCGTTTTGTTGGAGAGTGCAGTTGAGACAGCCCCAGGGCTTTGCCGTGGCCGTATTACAAACTGGTTCTCTTTCCTCCAGACCCTGTCTGTGGCCTCCAGACCCTGTCTGTGGCCTCCAGACCCTGTCTGTGGCCTCCAGACCCTGTCTGTGGCCTCCAGGCCCTGTCTGTGGCCTCCAGGCCCTGTCTGTGGCCTCCAGACCCTGTCTGTGGCCATAGCAGGCCCGGACAAGACTAAGGGCTGTTTCAGCTCAGCCTCTGCCCTCAAACCACAAAAACTGCAGAGGTACCATGGCAGAGACCAGAAGGCAGTAACTGATAAGAAGTAACTAACTTTGTTTGTTTATATTTAGTCTTTATTTAAAATGAGTATTTGTAATGTGTACCAATCATGTAACAGTTAGGGACACAACCACGGAGCTGGATTGTTGAGCTCACATCAAAGCAGGCATTGCTACAAAGCTTTTCCTGTTTAAGTCTGAAGACGGGAGGAGTTGAAAGGAAAGGAGTCGTCAACCCAAACCAACTGTGTATGGACATGTCATAAGATAAGCCACTGTCCTGCCTGCTAAGAAATTAGTGGGGACGGTGTGGCAGGGCGGGTCCCCGGGGAAGCACATGGTGTGAACTGAAGGTGTTAGGAAGCTCACTCACTGAGTGTAGGGATCAGGAAGAGCGATGTGCTGGTGTCCAGAGAGTAAGGGTGTCAACGGGGACTGAACACTAGCACGGGGATCACTAGCTGCATGAGGATGGAGCCTGTGTCCCCAGAAGAGGAATTAGTTGGAAGAGGCTAAAGGAGCACCTTTACCTAGGCAGTGCCACTCTGTGATTGACAACTGGTGTTCATGAGCTAAATAGCAAGGTGGCTTTGGAGTCTGATCACCCCTGTCAATCAAGGAGACACAGCAAGGTGGTCCCTTAAAGGGCCCTGTATGGCCAGAAGGAATGGATGGGTTCCTGGTTTGTGTCTCTGTGGCAACATGACTAAAATAACCAGTGTGTAATTGGCACCCTGATGAAGCACCCAAGCTGAGCCCATTGAGGTTTTCTGCATGGCTTCCTGTAGAGATGATGAATGGACCCATGGACGAAGTGGCCTCTGGGTTGCCTTTCAAAGGCTCAGGAATGACTTAGAACCCTGGAAGCCACTGCCGTGTGGGACTCAATATGATTGGACCAGTACTTCTAGGAGAGCTTGGGTGAAAGCCTCAAGGAAGATTGGCATTGCAGGCAGGTCCAGGGAGGACCGGAAGCTGGGGGATTGGAGGAGAGAAGATTGGGATAGCTTCTTCTAGGAAGGGAAATCTTAGGTATAGTGGGATCTCCTGAAAGCTAAGAGAGATTGTGCCTGAGCCTGATGTTCCTCTAATAGATTCCTCAAATCTGGTAAGTTTATGAAGACTGACTTCATACAGTTCTGGAGACCTGGATGATGGAGGCTGAGAGTCACGCGTCTGGCCTTTCATGGGACTTCCAGCCATTTTATTCTGTGGTTGACGGTGCGAATAGGAATGCGAATAGGAGTATCTTGTTCCTTAAGCAGTGAACGGTGAAGATAAGGATCCAAGCCTGGACTTTATCAGAGCCCTGCTCCCTGAGTAGCTCTTGTGGCCTAGTCTATAGGTCTCACGCATCCACAGTCATCGCACTGGGGGCTGCCGTTCTATCCTGTGAACCCGGGGAACATATTCAAACTCTAACACAATGGAAGGAAGACTACAATTAATACAATTAACTGTTGATTACTAAACATCTACTTAAACCAATCAGAGAAAAAAAAAAAAAAAAAAAAAGACTGCACAAACCCCACAGCACTAGGAGTAAAAAGCAGCGAGGGTACATCAGAAAGAGAAAAATTATTTGGGGAAGATAAAAGGGTGCGATGGAAATGTTTTCATTATTTTGTCTTGCTTTAAAGATGAGGGACACACCAAGTCATTTAAACGCTGAAAAGAGGAAGGGGCAAACAAAGCTGGAAAAAGAGATACGGCTTTAACCATCACAGAGACGGTCCAAACAGACAGCTTCCCTATTTAAATTGAGAACGTGGTCCAATAGTGCGTCGTGCACAGTACTGTAGGGGGAAGGCGGGGGGGGGGGGGCTGGAGGTAGAGAAAGAGGAAAGGAAAGGCAGAGTAGAAGGAAGAAAGGAGTGTGCACGGAAGGACGGGGGAAGGGGCCCTCGTTGGGGCTGCCTTTCAGGTTGGGTAAGACACCAGTTAGCTCAAATGCCAGTGAGGAGAAGGATGCATGCAAAGGCTGTGTTGTCCTGCTCACAGGCTCTTAGTGTCCTTTGTGAGTTGCTCCGAGGTCCCTCCTTTAGAGGACCTTTGGGGTGTGTCATAAATCCCCTCACAGATGATTTTCAACGGGAGAATTGAGTGGCGTAGTTTCGACCCCGATTAAGAGGCCGATTTTAATGTGATTCATGATTCTTTGGTTTAGAAAACTTGGTTATATTTATAATCATCAGAAAATGTCTCTGATCTTCCAGTGACAGAGGCTCTCTTTGTGCCTGGAGCTCGAGGACATCTGTGATGTCACTCGATTATTCAGGATGGAATCCGCAGGGAAACAAAACCCTGCTTCACACAGGAGCATATCTGAACGTATGTCACAGACACGACCCTCATGGATGTCACCACTATCCGCTCAGACCTTATACACTGAATGGCTAGATTCTAATGAAGCTGAATAAGGCTTTTGAGACTCGGAGATAGTAGCTATCTTTGGGAAATGTTTTGTTCCGATGAATTCATGAGATCCCCATGATGACCCGTGGTGAAAACAGCTGCCTGCGCTGCAGTACTTCTTCCTAAATGGAGGGTTGGGGTTGCAGTGAGGGTGATGCTTTCCCCGGGAAACACCCACTTTCGGAACCCGGTCTCCCTCCCCTCTGTCTCCTTCTCTTTTCTTTTACTGTCCCACAAGCAGATAAAGGACACCAAGGACAGCCACAGTGATTACAATGGGCGATGGTGTTAACCCCTGCTGCCTTCAGAGGGACCTGTAGTCAAGCTCTTCCGCTTGGTTGTTTTGTGGAGGGTATCATAGTTTATGTCATGTTGCTATGGTAACACCCTGCCAAAAAGCAACTTTAAGGAGCAAGGGTTTATTTAGACCGATAGTCCAAGAGGAATGGAGTCTTCCATAGTGGGAGGGCTTGGGGCACGGAAGGACCGCATGATGGCAAGAGCTCTAGGAGGCTGTCGAGTGGCATTGCATCCGCACGGAGGCAGAGAGTGAGCCCCGAGTGAGGCTAGGGTTCAGTGATCCACTTCCTCTAACAGGGCTTCATCGTGTGAAGGTTCTACAACCTCTCCATACAGCACCGGTAGCTGGAGAACAGGAATAGAAGTGTGTAAGACTACAAGGGAGTGTTTCCCATTCAAACTATCACACAGGGGGCAGGGGTAGGGTGGGGATCTCCACCCAGGGTGAGCCGGGACTCATTGTTCAATTGTGGGTGTCCTTGAACTCCTCACCTTCTGCTGGAGGTTACTGGATTATGTCAATTGCACTTGGCATTTGAAATGGCTCTCCTCGCCCCAAATATCACTGAAACTTCCAGAAACCTTGCTTCTCGCCCCGTTCCGTGCATTCACTGGTGGTGGTTTTGTCCCAGGAAAACTCCTCTGTGCGTCCTCAGTGTTTACTGTGTTGTGTGACATGCACTGTACGGTCCTGGCCTCCCAGTAACTTTTGTGAAGGAGGCACGGTGCTTGGTACTCCTGGCAATAAGAATCACGTCCTGCCGTGTGGGCACCTCATGAGGGACTGCTGCCTGGGAGAAGGAGAGATGCAATGTGAGTAAGCGTGGCAGGAAGCACAGAGGATATAGAGGCAGATTTCCCAGTAAAGAGGGAATACTTTGACATGAGCTTATTGCTATTCCGTTGTCCAGAATGAACCCCACGTAAGTATTCTACCACCACTTGCATTTTAAAGTAAGCATACCTGGAAACTTTAAAAACAGGATGGGTATCTGACAGGGGCAGCTTGTAAGTTTTGGTAAACAGGAAAGGCTCGGGAAAGACGCAACTGAAAGTGAGTTTTGTGCAAAACTTTCCTATAAATGATTTAGAAGAGGTTATTTTTTCTTTTTATGCTGTTTAGTATGTGTATCCAGGATAAGTCACAGAAAGAAAATGGTTTTCTTTCTAGAAAGACCCATTGTGTGGTAATGTCCGCCATCTTTCTCTTTGTGTGTGCGTGTTTCTGTCGTGTACCTATGTGTGCATGTGAGAGTGTGTGTAGGTGCACATATGTGTGAGTGTATATGTAGAAGTCAGAGGTTTCTGGTGCCATTCCTTTGTGGTGTCCACCTTGTTTTGTGAGATGGAGTCTGTCACTGAGGTTTGAAGTTGATGGATAAGGCTAGACTATCTGAGATCTACCTGCCCCTGCTTCCCCGTGCTGGGTATGGGCCCAGGGAACTGAATTTAGGACCTCGCGCCCGCAAGGCCAACTCTTGACTATCAGAGACTTATCCTTGCTCCCTTTTCTTTCCTTTAAAAGCATGGACCCAAAAGCAAAGACACTTCCCTTGGGAGGCCAGTGCCTAGGAAGCAGCAATGCCTCCCGGAAAGTTCCTGTGAGGATCAGAGCACCACAGTGTTGCTCCTTCAGTTAGGTGAGCTGCATCATAGCCGTTGTCCGAGCTGTATCTATCTGCTCAGCATTGTTCTGCCCTTCTGAGTTTAAATAGAACGTGCCGCCGGTCAAATGCATCCTGGCTCTCTGGTGACCTTCATGTTTCACCTTGACCTTGTTCAGTGGTGAACTTACCTCTACTAACAGAGAGAGCAGCTAGCTTCACGGTCCTTCAGCAAACAAACCTGCTTCCAGCGAGCACCACGCCCTGGTGGCCTTAAAGCAATGTTCTGTGGTCCTTCCGCTTCCTCCGCTGACCTCCATGTCACTTTAGGGGTCTCTCTCTAAAAAGGAAAAAATGTTCTCTCTTCTAAATTTTTGTTTAAGAAATGAAAATGAAAGATAAGAAATGAAAACAAAACACAAGCATGTTCAATTCCGGCACGAAAGGATCCCTCGGGATATTAAGGCTTATACCATTTAGGAATGTTTAATGGTGTCATGCATATTAAATGAGGTGATGTCTTATTTGTGCTTCCATGGCCTACTTATCTGACAGATTATTTTTTAAACATTACGATTTTCCAACTTATGATTGTCTTTTGGACACAATGCCACAGCCTCCCTAGAGGCACTGGACTTGGAGGCACGCTACACTTTAATCCTTGGTGGCAGTCTGTCTTCTGTCATACTCTTTCTCACCAGCCAGTCTTGATCTTGGGCTCATCCTGATGCCACTGTTGAGAACTTTACCTCCTGTAACTTTATTGAGGCGAGATCTTCTGTAGCCCAAGCTGGCCTTGAGTTGGCAACGAAGCTGATGCTATCTTTCATTTCCTGACCCTCCTGTCCCCACGTATCTGGGATTACAGATAAGTGCCACCCCATCTGGATAAACTATAACAACTTTTAAAGTGTCAGAAGAAGTTGCTGCTGAGGGAGACTCTCAGGACTCACATCTGCTGGCCTGGTCCATTTCTGTGTGAGGACATATCTACACATCCGTTCTGTTGACCATGCAGTCTGACTATCTGGAGCCAATTTCTTCAATGCTCAAAATCTTTAATGGCTTGCTGTAGAGTGTTGATGTCACAAAATTAAAGTGAGGGCTTAATTAAACTCCAAAATGAGGAAGGTAATGCAGCGAGTGTGTTGATCTTAGTGTAAGAATTCAGCTGTCGGTAAGTTCACTGACTGATGGCTTGTGGGAACTCAGCAACCACCCTCCAATTATACAATTGTAGAGAGAACAAGGGATAGCTGTGTACTAGCAGAGAACCTGAGAGAGAGAGAGAGGCAGAGAGACAGAGAGAGAAAGAGGAGGAGGAGGAGGAGGGAGAGAGCTAGCTTGTTATTGGTAGTATGTTGGGTTCATGGTTACACTATATTTTTTCCCCAAGTCAACAGTCTAGCTGTTTAATGTACCATACCCACTTTTAAAAATGTTTATCCACTTAAAAATTTAAAAATGTCTCAGTGGCCAAGGATACATGCTGGTCTTGAAAAGGACCTGAGTTTGATTCTCAGCACGCATGATGAGCTGCTAACAATTGCACAT
The DNA here is from genome assembly GCF_943737965.1 of Phodopus roborovskii. Taxonomy (NCBI): domain Eukaryota; kingdom Metazoa; phylum Chordata; class Mammalia; order Rodentia; family Cricetidae; genus Phodopus; species Phodopus roborovskii. Next base: position 3,309,283 of record NW_026126639.1, on the reverse strand, counting down.
AAATAACTACAGCTCCACAGAACTCTGACACCTCTGGCCTCCCTAGGCACCTGAACTGGTAGGCATATACCTGCCCACCCTCAGACACACATGTACACAGCATTTAATTTTTTGAAAACTCTTTAACTGTTTATTCACAAGCGGGGGGGGGGGGGGGAGGGGGACCTAGTCTATCTGAAGTAAAATGCAGCACAGATTCAGTTCAGGCCCTTAGCAGTCCACAGGAGTCCTTGGCCATAGCCAAGGTCAGGAATGTGATGCCATTTATCTATCTTCATTAAGCATGCTGCCTGTAGTGAAGACATCATTGTATGTTAAAGGGATGCTGGGGGGCGGAGAGATGGCGCCTGCTGCTCTTGGGGACCATCACAGAGCTCGCAAACACCTACAACTCCAGCCCTTGGGGATCTAATACCCTCTTCTGACTTCTGAGAGCACCCACTCTCATGAACAAAAATGTGTTATTTTTTTTAAAGGATACTGAGGATTGATATCTTTAAGGATATCTAACTAAAACCACGTCATTTAGTGGATAGACATTAGGTAGTTCAGAATGAATTGATCCCGTATTTTGGTTAATAAAATAATTCTTCTTTGCACATTTTAATAAGGCGTGTTTTTGAGAAGATAACCATTGCAAAGTGGTCCCGGCTTAGTAGATTCCCCCCATACCTATGTGTGGGTTGAATGGGATGGGCCTCCTACAGGAAAACAGTGAGAAAGGCTGTGGAGAGACTGGAACTCAAGCCCACAGCTGCTGCCAATGTAAATTGCGCAACCACTTAGGAAGCTTGTTTAGCAATATGGTTCAGCTGAGCAGATGAATGTGTGTCTGTGACTCCAATCCCACTTCTGCGTGTAGATCCAACAGAAATACATACATATGTTCACTGAATGATATGCAGTGGAGAATCTCTGTGCATGGTGGCCCAAAACAAGAAACTCCCAAAATGCCCAGAAAATACAGAATGCATAAATGAACTGCAGCTCAATCTTAAAATGGAAAAGTATACAGCAGTAAAAATGCATGATCTCCAACTGAGCGCAGCCCAGGGGTCACTCTGCGTTCAAAGAGAAAGTGAATGGAGCAGCACAAGTCCCTGTTACCATGGCTACCGAACATTACAATTTATTTTTAAAGAAAATTTAATTGGTGGTTGTAATTTCTTACTGTGCCTAGTTTGCCAAGCACAATTTTCTCAGACCTATCTGCATAGAGAAGGAATAGTGGACACAGGCCTCTTGGTTATCCAGTGGGATCTTGGACCAGAGACCCTGGGTTCAGGGGATGATGGCACTGGGCATGGATTCCTTTACATCTAAACCATAATTGCCAAAGATGGTCTGTGATATTTACACAGTAAAAGAGAGGCATTGCCCTGAGAAACAACACAATGGATATTTGAAACTTGCAACCATCTACAACTCCAGTCCCAGAGTGTCTGATACCTTCTTCTGACCTCTAACGGCACCACACACGCACAGATGTACATGCCGGCAACATACTCATACATGTAAAACATAAACAAGTGCATCTTAACACGGGAAAGTTGTTACATTCTCAAGACAGTGAAGTAGTTGTTCAGGGTTGGTAGAAGTTACACTTACTTTTAATAGTCCGGATATCGAGATGCCTGTTGGAACGCCATGCTGGATTTCAGTGAACATTGCAGGCTCGTAGAGGCTGTCTGTGAACTGCAGCTTTGCCTAATTGTATTGAAGTAGCTTTCTGCCAACTCCCGAGTTTTTAAGAATCTGCATTCACTCTGTAAAATGGGGAAGGACAATGTGGCCCAGATAGCCTGTAGGTATTGTCATCTGTTCTGCAATCAGAATGTTTTACGTTAAACGTCTTTATTGGTCATTTCAGGAGTTTCACACATGCACCCCAAATCTGCTCACCTTCTCGTCCCCCGCATATCATCTCCTCACCCCCGCAAAAGAAAACAAAACAAAGCAAGCAAGTAAAAACAAAAACAAGAACAAAATAAAACAAAACCAAAAACCTCTTCACTCCTTCCCTCCTCTCAACACCTCTTCATCTGTCCTGGTGGCACTGGGGGCCTCCGTGTGTCCCACAGTATAGAAACCGTTTGTCCTGTCAGCTTTACTGGCTGTTGTTTATCGCATTGATTCACTGGTCTGGTTCAAGGCCTCCGGTTTCTGGCACACCATCATCACTGTATCCTAACCAGAACTCCTCTGAGATATCCCCAGGCCACCCCAAGTCACAGTGTAAGTGTTGTTCCCTGGACCAGCCCCTTTAAGAGCCCCAGCAAAGCCTACATGGGGTGATCCTAGATAGGGAAGATGTTAGGATGGGCCGAGCCAAGACCCTGCTTCGTGCCTACGTGCCACAACCCACTCTCTGCCTTCCTCTTCCCAGAATTCTCCTAGTCTGGTAGCCCCGCCTCTACTTCCTGCCTGGCTACATCCTGTCTGACCATTGGCCAAAGCAGCTTTAATCAGCAACCAGTAAGAGAAGCATATATTCACAGCATAAGAAGGGCATCCCCCGTCATAGCTGAGCTGGTCAGTCTGGACCACTGGGATCACCTGACATGGCCCTTGGCAGCAGCCCGGCCCAGACATCAACATGGCCCTGGGTGGGAAGTAGACCTCCCCATTAGCTACTCTTCACACCGTTCACCATGGCCCCAGGTGGCAAAGCAAGATGGTACCTGGTAAAAAACATTTGCGAGCAAGCCCTAGGGCCAGGGTTCAAATCTCAGGACACACAAAGTAAGAGTAACAAACTTACTCTCCCAAGTTGTCCTCTGGCTTCCATACACAGAAAGGGGGAGGCGGGAGGGAGGAGATAGAAGGAGAGACAGAGACAGAGAAAATACAGAATCACCAGGGTGCTTTGTCTTGTTAAGGATTAGCCTACACTAATTGTGTTGTTTCACCTGAAGCTTTGTTCAGTGGATTACCCCCGGCCCAGAGCTCTGCTTTCATCTTCAGATGAACTCTCCTGTTTACTGTTGGATAGAGATTTCCTAGGCTCTTTATCAAAATTATTTGTGATTGTGTGACTGCCTCTGAGAGCTTTGCTGTCATCAAAACGTTGAATGTGTTTTAGTGTTTCCTGTGTTGCCTGTGTCCGAGGCACTCAGAACAAGCCTTGCCAGTCGATTCAGAGCGGGTGAAGGAAGGTGTCACCATTTTGGATTCAAGTGTGTTTTGGTCCTGACAAGCAAGTGCACATGTTCTGTGGGAACGCTGTGTGACATTTGATCTTAATGCATCAGGAAACGAATTGTAGAGCTTGCTGTCTCCCGTCCGTTCACCCGCTTATTCTGCCCGCATTAAAATACTCTAGCAACGTTGAAGTAAGCAGTGTTATTAACTGTGATCCCTGTGTAAAACAGTAGATCCCGGAAATGCGTTCTCACCCACAATTTTATGTCCTTGGAAAACCATCTCCTAATTCTCAAAACTGCCCCCAATCTCAGTCTCTGGTAACTTCCTTCCCCTGTGGTAGAATGTCGTAGATCCTACCTGTTAGTGGGGTGGCTCGTACATAGTACTTGTCTTTTGTGGCTGAATTACTTCACTTGGCCCTCTTGCCATCCATGGTGTCAGAAATGGCAGGATTTTTTTCCCCCCATCTACTGATGAACTCTCCTGATTCTTGGCTACTGTGAATCATATTGAAACACGCCAGGGAGCACAATGTCCCTTAGAAAAGATGCTTATAATTCCTTTTGATTTACAGCTTACTAGATCAAATGGCTCTTCTAGCTTCAGATTTTTTGAGTTTATAGATAGAAACTTTTACAAATGCTTATACCAGGCAGTAGTAGTAACACCCTTAATCCCAGCATTTAGGAGGCAGAGGCAGGCAGATCTCAGTGAGTTCAAGGTCAGTCTGATCTGCAAAGCTACACAGAGAAACCCTGTCTCAAAAAATAAACAAATAAATAACTGAATTAATTTAAATTCTTACTAACAGTTCACAAAGTGGCTGACACCTTGGTCAAGGAGCCACATTTGTCATTTTGTTAGTAGCAATTTTCTCATGTGTGAGGTGCTACTTATTGTGGTTTTGACTTGTAGAAATTAGAGATTTTGAGCATTTTATCACGCATATATAGGCCATGTATAGCTCTTCTTTAGAAATTACCAGTTTAGATCTTTGCTCATGGTTGTGTGTCCTTTTTTTGTTTGTTTGTTTTGTTTTGTTGTTTGGTGGGGGAAGGCATGACCAGTCGTTTACCCTAGACAGAACACCACAGACAGACCAAAAGAACTATTCCATGCAAACATAACATGAAGAAAAAAAAAAAAAAAAAGCAAGTGTACTGTAGCATGCGTGAGAGGTCATTTATAGGAGCAATGTGGTAGCTCCAAGACGGGTGTACCTCAATGAAAGATTCACCCCAGGACTGGTGACAGCTCATGTAATGCTCACCCTTGGAGCTTAACTGCTCACCTTTCAGACAGTCCTCTCCACAATGACTGTTTGCAGCCTCGGGACCGCAAGCAAGCAGGGGTCCTGGAGACCTGGAAGATTCCAGCATCTTATGAGTTATGAGGAATCGTGTGACGTTCTTCTGAATTTGTCAGTCTCCCTTCGCTTCTGCTTCCAAGAGGGATTGTTGCGACTCAGCAGACGTAGTAGACAGTCGACACTCATTCCAAAACTGGGTTGCCTTCCTGCTCTGCTCTCTACTTGTTTCAAGCCTTAAATATTTTGGATACCGGCAGGTCCTCATGGGGCTCATATGTTCTGTCAAGTATTGGATCATTGCTTGATCCCATTGTCTCCTCTGCTGTGAAGAATATTTTTCATTTTTAGACAATTGAATCAAGTCTGAGGAATATATCACCCACAGTTTTAAATCGTTATATCTTATGTATATAATTGCATATACACAAATCTATGTAGAGATACATATATATCCATATATTGCAAGATAGGTACAGTTTTAGGTTTTAAATAAAGCATTTAAAATATTTCCAAAGGAATATATTCAGGAAATAAAAAAATAAAAGTGTATGACAAGGGTCTTCCCCACGCCCTGGGCCATAAAGTGCTTCCTGAATATTTTTGTTTCTTTGATTGTTTCTTTTTGGTATTTTTAAAATCATAAATGCCTCATGAGGAGTATAGTTACACTGGTGAAGAAATCTGACTTTAGATATGGGGAAGCCTCACCCCTATGTTATCTTCATTTCTAGGTTGAAATGGAGCAGCTGGCCTCAACTGCATCTCTACCCTTTCCATTTTATAAGTGTTGGAGTTCAGAAATATTTTTGTATAGTATTATCTATTGGCAGAAATCTGTAAGATACTATTAACTCTCATCTTATGCCCATGTCAGATCTCATTTAACATATTTTTAATAACGTATTTTTAAGAACCATCTATTAGTACATCAAAGATTGGCTGCGTATATTTTGTTTTGATACAATCATTTTCCTCCATCATTCCATGCTGTTTGATTTATGCATTTAAAATATTATATTGGGGACAGATCCAGAGAGTTTACCAGACTGTCAATCAAGTTCATGCCAACCTTATGTGGAAAATCTCTTCCGTGAGTACTGTGTGCAGCCCAGTCCAGGTCTTTGAGGTATCACATTCAGGCATTCTTGGCCTCCATGGCTGCACCAGAAGCGATCTGATGTCTCTTGTGACATCCCCTCTCCCATCTTACGATGCTTGTTACTCCAGTCACCTCCCTTGTTAGCAATTATGGGATGCCTCTGTCTTCTCTCTGCCTTTCTAGTCTCCCACCTCCCAGTATCTCTCTCCCTTTCCCTCTCTCTCTCTCTCTCTCTCTCTCTCACACACACACACACACACACACACACACACACACACACACACGTCTTCATGAACAATGTCAGATAGAAGGACATTTGCATTCTTTTCTAAGAAGCATAGTCATTGAAGCATGATGAAATCTACAGACATTTATCTGTATGTTCACCTGCAAAGTTTACAGTTAGTAGCATTTGCACTCTTTTGACTTTGTGAGTTTTTATTAGCTAGCTATATAGCAAATTATAATTATGGATCTTTTGGAGTCAGTTATTCTTTTCCTTATGTGGGACTTTTAATACCCTCTTTTCTTATTTTACTTATTTAGTTGGGCAACTCCTGCTTATGTATCACATCATTATTTTTCATGTAAAGTCCCCCGTGGAGTATTTGTCCCAGCAAATCAGTATCCCTTCTGCATGGCTCTTTAATGGCTTGAATCTGACACACCCTCTATCTTCACATCAAAGCTTAATCTGAAAATTAGCCAATATTTCAATCCCCCTGTGATTTTAGTTTTTAAAATATTTTTTAAATATTTTGTTTGTTTGATGATTAATTCTCTAAGAATCTTATTTCATAAATTCAACTCTCCTTTGAAGTCTCTCTGAAGATTTTGATTTGAGACTCATTTCTGACAATCCTATGGCTTCCGTCCCGTAGTCACTCATTTTCATGTTAGGACTGAGTATGTCGGTATTTGCCATCATGATGGATTCCAGGCAGCGTGCCTGGCGTGATGAAGTGGACACGTGGCAACTTGGGTCCCCACGTCAGGTTTCCTCCCTTTGTGTCTCCTCTTGGCTTCTGTTTGAATTCCTGAGCCTTCTGGAAGCTTGCCAGATGCGAGTCCCCATGGCATCTTCAGGCGCCCCCTTTCCGTGAGTCTTCCAGGTTGTAGCAGTTTTTGTTGTGTTGTTTAGGGGTCACTCCACTACTGTCACCCCGTGGAATCCCCGGGGGAGGGGGGATACGCAGCAATTGAGACATCGCACAGTCTTCGCTCTTTTACACCCCCTTCTTGGATTTCTTTTTTCTTCCCTCTTACTACTTTTTGTAACTGTAGCACAACACCTCTGGGGGCGTCAAAGAACGGCCATCACCTTTAGCCAAAAGAATAGATGCACTTTACTATTTGTTCCAAAGTTCGAAGTTGACCCTGGTGTCAAAAGTGTTTTGTAAGCTTCAAGGTGTCACAGACTTTTCAGAAAAGCAGCAGAAACTGAAATGTAAAGGCCACATTTCTTCTGAACTTTACAGAGTTGTTCTCTACATGCAAACATCACTCTCTCGGTGACCAAACTGTAGTGCAATTGTATCAACCTGGCATTTCAGCCCCACAGTTTTGATTATTCTTTATATATTTACAAGTGCCTGTCTTGATTATTTTTTCTACAGTAGTCATGTTGAACTCTTAAATATTCAAGTACATATTATTCCAATTATAATCCTCTCTTTTTTTTCTCCTTTATAGTGCAGCTAAAATGTTACTTTTCTTTTAACGTCAAGACTTGGGTACTTTGCTTATAATTTTCTGTTCAGGGTTGAGAAGGGACAGTAAAACCTTTCATTTAAAAATAGGTCATTTATTTTGATGAGATGGGAAATCAGTGGTGGAAATCATGTGGTTTTTTTTTTTTTTTTCATGTTTTTCAATCTTTATGAGAAACCTAAAAAAAGCTTCCAAATATTGGGGTGGATAGAATAGGTCCTGATCAAAGTTCTTTCCATTTTTTAAAATAGAAATCTTTTTTTTTATTATTGCTTTTGGGGTTTTTTTTTTTTTTTTTTTTGGTGCTATAATATAATTATATCATTTGCGTGTTTTTAACAGCAGTAATTCAGACATAAGCACCCGGGTACTGGATGTCCCCGCGTGTGAGTGTGAAGTCTGTAAACTCTTTGTGTCTTCTGCATGACATTTTCTTGGAAATCCTCCAAGAAGACTCAGAAAACCTTTTCTGGAAAGACCCACAGAGGGAACAGCAAACTTGTCTCCACCTCTGCTATTGCAGTACAGAGTCGTCTATCCTTGAGCCTGAGTAACTATAACTAGCTTGAAATACATTTTCATTGACAAAAGAAGACGACAAACTGGACTAGGTATGCTGCTGTAGTTTGCCAGAAGTTTACACTTGAGATGACAGAGTTCCCAGTGTTGCTGGGCAGCTAGCTTCCTCTGGGGACTGTCTCTCAGTGGTAAAACTAAACAAAAGCACAGGGCTGGCAGTGTAGCTCATTAGCCTTGCCTCATAGGAGCAAGGCCCAGGGCTTTGTACCTAGCAGTGCCAAAGAAAGAAAGAAAATCAAAATAAACCTGAATGTCTTGACAGTCCTGCGCACGTTAGGTAGATGTTGTGGTGTTTTCGATGCTTTTGCTGTGGGTCCTCGTTCCCTATGTGGCTGAGACAGTGACGGCGGATAACCTTGACTGCATCATATAGACAGAAAAGCGGGGTTATACAGATTTCTTCTCCTCACCCGTGGTAAGGGAAAGGCTCTTTGCCAAGCCCGAACCAAATGCTGATTCCTCCATTGAGTAGGGATGTGTTAGGTGAGAAGTGGGTCAGTAGTTTGGGGTCACCCTCCGCTCCATAGTGAGCTCAAGGCTAGCCTGTGGGACATGACACCTGGCCTCCAAAAGAAAGCAGAAGGGAGTTTACACAGAGTAGAAAGTAACTACTGTGAGTAAATGTAAAATGACTTTACATCACAAATGTGTGATTTGTTTTGGCTAAAGAAAGGGAACATTTTCAAAGGGACCCTGATATGTCACGTGTCTGAAGAGTTTTTAAGAACTACAAAGTGTGATAAGTTAAAAAAAAGAATAACCCTGTAGGGTGGGTGGTGGCAGCCTCGGCCTTATTCCCAGCACTGGGGAGGCAGGGGCAGGAGCATCGCTGTGAGTTTGAGGTCAGCCTGGTCTACAGCTCAGGTTCGAGGACAGCCAGGGCTACACAGTGAACACTGTGTTAGGAAACCAAGATAACAAAAATAAAACAGAAACTTTAAACGTTTAGCAAAAACAAACAAACAAAAACAAACAAACAAAAACAAAACAAAACAAAAAATAAACCTCAACTAAATATTGACTATTGTCTTGCACACAGGAAACCTAAAGTTTCCATGATTATCATAGAACCAAGGAGCCCAGTAACCCACAAAGCAGTGTCTTCCACACGTGGGAAATGGAGTCTTGATAAACTGGTTTTGAGCTAAGAGAGAAACGGATTTGTTCTCCAACAATGGCCGTAGATTTCCTAGGTGCTGGGATTACCAAGGGTCTAGGGATGCTGCCTGTTGCCCATGGTGCTGGAACATGGCTTTAACTCTGAGGAAGTGTTTTAGTCACACTTGGTGAGGCAAAAGATGGTGCTGTGTTAAGCATCATGCTGTCACGTGGAGCCTCGCTCCCTGCATCGGGACACTCAATGACTGTTCACTTGGCCTTTGACAGATGTTTTTGAACCTTTAAACCATTTCCAGATTTCTCTCTGTGATTAGAGTTTAGAGATGTGAGTGTTCTCTTAGAGTGTGCTCTCCCCTGTGGGTAATTGTGGTTGCCCAGGGGACATTCTGTAATGTCTGAGGAGTTTGCTGTGTCTCCTGGACACTGCCATCTCACGAGCACCGGCTTCAGATGCTGACAGGCTTCCTATGTGACACGCCAGTCACCTGAGGAGATGGCTTGTGGAACCCAAATTGCTGCTGCTTATCCCTGCAGTACTGGCTTTCAGGAACCAGCTTTTCTGCTTCTGTAAATCGGAAGCATCCTGATGAGGAGGCATGATGATGGGCAACTCGCTTGTCAAGTGGACGAACAACTCCTAATGCTTGTAGCAGTGGGGGATATTTGACAATGTGGCAGTATTCTCATATGTGAGATCAGAGCAAGGTCACTGGCTGCCAAGGCTCCCTCCCAGGTAGTTCCTCAAACATTATTTATTATTGTGTAGGTGCATGTGCATGCTACCCATGCTACAACTTTTTGAGTTGGTTCTCTTCTTCCATTCTGTCCCAGCAATCTAGCTTCAGTACCGAGATTTGCAAGACAAGCACCTTTATCCACCGAACCGTCTTGCCAGCCCCATTCCTCATCGAACGAGCATTACCATGGGACCTGTGAGGTCCCTGCGGGAATACGCAAGGCTGACTAAGGTGCTGTCCGTGTTGATGGCTCCTGGCCGGTGAGCAGGCCTGCCTTGCCTTGCCTTAACTTTTCAATGTGTTGCCGTGTGATGACAATTCCTCCAAATGCATCAAATGGGAGATTGAGCTTTCTTAAGAGATTTAAAATTCTTTTCCCATTGACAGGAAGATAACCCATAGAAGTTGATTCTAAAGACTTTGGGTTCTTAGAAACAGAAGTAGCAGTGGCGTCGGGTGAACGATAGTGTAGTAAACATGTCTAGAGCAGCAATGGGAGCTTCAGAACCCCCGAAGTCATCAAGAGACCAGGGCCACTAAGTGGGGATGCAGTACCTGACAGGCAACAGGAAATAGGCTCACACATTTCTTTAACAAGATGAGAACATAGGGGCTGGCAAGATGGATCAGCACTTAGCAACACCACCTGTCCTTGCATAGGACCTGTATTCAGTTCCTGACACACACGATATTGGTGACCACCTAGAAGCCAGGTCCAGGAGGTCTAGTGCCATCTTCTGGCATCTGTAGGCACTGCATGCAGATGGTGCACATACTGTATGCAGGGAAGACACCCCTGCACCTAAAATAAAAATAAATATTTTTTAAAAGGTGAGCACCATTACTAGATTCTGAGTGTGCCCTTCTAAATTCATATTGACAGTTAATTATTCAAACATTGTATCATCAAGAGAAAATATCAGTGACGTTACCATCGAAGTTACCACACAATTTTTTTTTTTAAACTATGTCCTATAATGAATCTACTCCTGCATTCATTTATTTACATTTGAACATGGATCATAGAGTTTCTAAATGTGGACTTTAAATTAATAGCTTTTAAAATGAAAAGGCATTTTTAATATCCAGTCTTGTAAAAAGTAAATCCACCAGTAATTCTGTTGAGATGGCTTTTGTTGCTGCTATTAAGAAATGTTTTTCTCCGTGTGTTATTAAGTGAGAAAGTAAGGAAATACCTGAGGAGAGAAGCCTGCTTCTACTGTGTAATGGTCCCCCTAGTGGATCTGAGATGCAGCGAGCCTGGGACTGGTATACAGAAGTTGGTGATGGATGGAGGGGATATTCTCTGCCTGCTCTCACTTTGAGAAGTGTTCTCTAGGATTAAGGACACCTTGACAGCTACCCATAAAGAAACTCCCTGTGCTTAAATGTTCATTTTGTGAATGCCTTCAGAGAAAATCTCAGCAGCGCGTCCCTCTTTACAGTTAGAACGAGATAAATATATTAAATAAAGAGTCACTTTGATACTTTCCTAATTTCCAAATGAAGACTTAACTGGATTTTGTCAGTAACATTTTGTTCTTTCGTTTAAATTGTCTCAATATCGGCAGAATGCACTCCAATGCTGGCGTATGATTTTTGAATGGAAAAGACTTCTTAAAATCAAGAAAAACAAATGAAGGAAATTGGTGGTAGGAAAGCAGAGTACTTGCAATCAAGACACAGTCTCAAAGTCTAATGTTTAAGATAGCAATATATAACAATTACATAATAAAACTTCCAAAGTAAGGATTGGCTTATGGTTGTATAAAACGTTACTGTTAAGAACAATGGAAATAAGTGCAGTTACATACGATGAATGACCACTGGGGTGGAAAATATCTTAAACATACAACCAGCTAGAATAATCTAGAAACTATAATCCAGTTTTTAAAAGTTAATAATGAGCATATAACATGCCCGGTATCAACAGACTGTCCTATTACCTAAATGAACATTGAGAGTGTTTTCCCCTTCATTACACAATATTTTTCTGGTTCATGAAGCTGTTACTTATCCAGAGAAAGGAAGAACTCAAGTAGGAAGATAGTTTCTTCCTTTATTTCACACTGGTGGGCGGCACATTCTGTAGCAGGTGAGGGCCACATGAGCCAGTTCCTTCGTGATGTTAGGGTAGACTGGCGCACCATCCAGCTTCCTGGTTGCTCGACTCACTAATCAATGCGGTTCTGTGGTTTTTAAACTTTTTCTTCCTCCGTGTCTCCTGGAAAGCTGGCTAGAGGACCAGTGATTGGAGAGCTAAGTTGGGACACGTGTCCACGGCGTAGTGCGTGTGTTGTCTCCAGACCAACGATGCGTATGTCTTTGGGTTATGAGCACTTCCGTAGACTTAGCTTGCTTTATCCAAGCAGAGACTATTTATTTATTTATTTATTTATTTTTCTGGCATCGGACAACTTTCCTTGGTGACAGAATGGGTGACATGGTGTGGACTGGTCGAGGAGATAAGTAGGAAGAAAACGAAGGCTGTGAACATCTATAATCAACAAGAGTGTACACAAACAGTAATTAGAGTAAGTGAAGTATATTTCTGCAGAGTGAAAATAGAATGAACGGAACAATGGCAATTGCAGGCAATTAGGATGGATGATGGAGCGTGGATCACAGAGAGGGTGCCGGGCAGAGACAATGGGTGCAATGCGGATGGAGAAACAGCGGGGTTGTTAAAAAGCCCTCTGTTCAGGGCTCTCCCCAGACACACCTGACTTAAAAACCCTCTGTTCAGGGCTCTCCCCCAAACACGCCTGACTCCGCGCTGCCCTTCCGTGACCACCTCTGTGCTCATATTTCCAACTTGTAGGAAGCCCGAGTAAGGTAAACACTTGGTTTGAAAACTTTGTGCGGAGGCCCCACTGGTTTCCCGTGTCTCCTTGGCCTGCTCTGTGCCGGCTGCTTCCTCATCCACAGGGCTCGCCTGATGCTTAAATGTTACCATAGTGATGGGTGCTGGACACTGTCACCTTTCTCTTTTTAATTAAGGTGTAGAGGCGGGTGAGTGTGCTCTCGGAGTGACCCTCTCTAAGTTGGTGTGAGCACTGCGGTCCTTCCTCTCCTCCACAGTCTTAGCTTCGTCCTGTCTTTGATCAAGGCCTTCATCCTGTTAGGTTAAAGATACAGAATGCCTTTAGCCTGCTCCTCCACAAGCTTTGTCCTGGAGTAAAAAACTTAATTAAATATCACTGGGGAAAAAAAATGATTCTTTTTTTCCATCTGGAAACTCACACTTTCTCAACTAAAAGTTAAAATTTGCTGCCGCGTGAGTGGCGGTTTGTTCAAATCCGTGTAGTTTAGAAGTGAATGTTGCTGCTTACGATTTTAAAATTAATATTGTTCGTTAATTCTTTGGAATTCTCATAGAACACATTTGATCATATTTACCCGCACGGATCACACTTTCACATCCTTGCCCACGCAACTTTGAGATACCCACCCACACACACACACACACACAAATACGTAGAGTCTAGTTTAAGTTTCCCACCAAGTCTTGGGCCGGTAAGACTGGAATGGATTTGCTCTGGAGTATGGTTGACTTCCCTGTGATCACAAAATGAACCAAAACTGATTCCCTCTCCCAGCAGCTGTCAGAAGCCAGTCGCTAGTCGGCTAGTGGTGTGATTCCATGCCCACCTTCTTCCCATGCTGCAGTCTTGCCTGGCGTGAGCTTGCTTAGTTCTTGTGTGTGCTGACACAGTTGCTGTGAGTTTCTGTGTCACTGTTGTGTCTGGACAAGCAGCTTCCTTGGAGTGCGCCACCACCTCTGAGTCTCAGAATCTCTTCCGCCCTTCCTTCATGAAGATCCCGGGCCTTGCGGGGCAGAGTGTGGTGTGTGTGCCATTTGGAGCTGAGCTGTCTGTACTCTCTTACTCTCCACACGTTAACCAGCTGCTAGCCTCCATGTGAACTGCCTCCCCTTGCGAGAAGCTTCTCTCACGATGCTGGAGCTGTGCTTGACCAGCCGGTGTTTATCGATAAAGTACGTTCAGAAGGTCTGTGGAGAGTCAACGCAGGTGAAAATCCTCACTCGCTATATATTTTCTAAAATGCCATAAGAAGTATAAACAATGATTATGCATGAAATGAATGGAAGGAAGTTGGTGCTCCAGAGATGCTTGTATTGGATATGAGTGTGTTTGTGTGTGCGCGCACACACATGTGGGTATACATGTTGCATGCATGCATGCATGTTTGTGTGGTGTGTGTGTGTGTGTGTGTGTGTGTGTGTGTGTGTGTGTGTGTGCTTGCCACAGCACTCCAGTGGAGGTCAGGAGACAACTTGGGGATCTTTCCGTCCTACCATCATGCCTGGGGATGGAACATACAGCATCAAGCTTGCCAGCAAACACTTTCACCCCTGAGCAGGCTTTCTGGTACAGGGTTGCTAATTTTAAGTCGATCCTTTGGCTGTTCTCAGCTAATCTGAACTGTGTAGAATTTGGGGGATGTCTGGGTTTGTACCAGTTTCCACTAATGTCAGAGATTATCTCATATTTACCACGAGAGTAATTTTTTTATTAACACTTTGGTTGGTTTCCAAACTATTGAATTTCGTTGTGACATTCGTATAAATTTGTGAGTAAACTTTGCTATTTTAAATTTGTTTCATACATGACCCATAACAGATCCTAAGACATTATCTTATTTTAACCATTTGAATTTGTTTTTAACCTTTGGATTTTGATGTGTTTTTCCTGTATCTTAAGTCCATTTTTGCTCTTTTGTTATCATTTTTAGTACACTTATATCACCCTTCTCTAGTCTCACTTGGCATTGGCCCATTTCTATAGAAGGTCTGTGCACTTCTACCTTCCTTGGAAGTAGTAGACATGTGCATTACGCAGGAGCCCATGCAATTAATTGAGCAAGGCATTCTCTTGTTTCTTTCTGAAGCTGTACCTGTCTGTGCCCTAACTGACTGCAATCCTTCTGCCTCAGCCTGCCAGTTGCTGCGATTATAGGCATGAGCTGTCACACTCAGTGACAGCTTTTCTTGTTGAAGATCAATTCTATTGAAAACTCGTTCCTAATGATTAGTTGTGCCTGTTGGCAGCACACGGCTTTCTGTGTTTTGACAGGTGTCTGTGACCACCACAATGTGCCTTCCTATCCTTACCATTCATGTCTTCCTGGGACGTTCACATGCCCCTTCCTGGTCTGTTTCACGCTCCCTTCTGACCCCCGGGTGACCACTTTGTCAAGTTCGGTTTGCCTTCTCTAGAATTTGCTATCCTAGGATTCGGGTGTATGTGATAACCTTTTACCCGGTACAAATATTGTAAAGTTCAGCTCATTACTATACATATCAGATTATTCATTTCTTCTGTAGGGTGATAGATCTCTTTTTTATGGTCTTATGCTCATGATTACAGACTTTACATCCATCTTTTTAAATTCAAAATTAAGACCTATGAGCCTTCATACGCAAGTTCCTAGACATATGTTTTGTCTTCTTGGACAATTACAGAGGAACAGAACATGGGGTGATGTGATTGGCATGGGTTTAATTCAGTGAGAAGCTGCCGATGTTTCTCTTAGGTTGTTGGTTAATTGCTGAGCCTTGTGAACTTGGTGGTATTTTCAGGATTTGCGTTATTTTGTAATATCCCACTGAAGACATGCCTGCTCTCTTTGATTGGCCTCTTTAGTTGTTAACATTTGTCTTTTGAAATACAATAGTTATAGATTTTTTTTAAAAAAAATCCAACTCATCCATTATAGGGTATACATTTTATGTATGTCTTATCTGGAAGATGTCTCTCACTAACCTAAGGAAGGAAGGGTTGCCACATATTTTTATTTAACACATTTCAAGATTAAGTAAAAAGCAATGATGGTACAGCGACCCCCATCTCTCCTGCTACTAAGTGAAGGCATTCTCAAGGATGAGGGCAAAAGAATGAAACAGAGTTCGTAATTTGTAAAAAGGAGTGGGAGGGAAGTAATTCTTGAATTGTTCATGATGACACTAAGAATTCTTTCTGTACGTTTTGTCTGAGAAAGGCCGAATGCCTTTCTCTTCAGAGAATCTCCTTGAATCCAGATGCTCCCAATACAGTAGCACTGGGTCACTGGCTTGAAGGTTGGTCTCAGTTTTGATTCTTTATGTGTAAATCAATGTCCAACACATGCATACATGTACAGCGAGGAGCAGCTGTGTTCTATTTAACAAATGCTTCCATTATTGATTTACGAATTTGGCAGGGTTCCCCGTAAATGTTCTGAAGAATGAAATAGATTTAAATCATTTGCTTGTTTTCTATTTTTTTTTTTTTTTAAAGAGTATGGTTAGAGCTCTGGAGTCTAATCCATCCCTAACAGATGCACTTTGGGGCCAAGTTCATCTCTGTTAGACATTGGTATGCACTTACTTACCAGCTACCTACAACAGAGCTGATGGGCTGGAGGGAGATGATGGCCTCATCCTTCAGGGAGCGATGCATTGTCTCTTTGTGTTAGTGCCATCCAGAGACGTACAGACTCTTGTGCTGTGATGATCTGAGGATATCCATTCTCCGGCAGGAGAGTACACAGGTGGAGGGAAAGCAGGGCCATCTGTGCTTTGTTATTTGCTGCCTCAGGAGAGGGCAAGGGGACATCAAACTTAACTGCTGGGTCGGGGCATGTGACTGTCTTTGAGACAGAGCAACACTCCCTAAGGTCATTTGTGGTAAACCTCAGGAGAGTTATTTCGAGGGTTCTTCTTCTCGGCTGTCTCCAGAGTGACTCACAGAGCTCTGTTTCTGTTGGTGGCACCTATAGTCCCACCATGAATGGTGAGCTAAGAATTGTTTGCAGTAGGCCAAAAGTGGCGTCAGTGTCATTTCCAATCACTCTGAATGTCTCTAAGTCATTTCTGCTTTTCTTCAGAAACCATTGCTTTGGGATTTTAGAGGTTTCTTAAACTAAGCCTGCATAGTATAAGGTCTGTATGGTTTACCTCATGCTCACATGGTCTATCTCAGGTTCATATGATCTACTCCAGGCTCATATGGTCTACCCCAGGTTCATATGATCTAACCTAGGCTCATATGGTCTACCCCAAGCTCATATGATCTACCCCAAGCTCAGATGGTCTACTCCAGGCTCCTATGATCTACCTCAGGCTTATATGGTTGACTTCAGGCTCATATGATCTACCCCAGTCTCCGATGATCTACCCCAGGCTTGAGCCGTCTATACCAGGAATGCATCTGGCTCTCTCGATTTTCAAAGTCTCCTCTCCAGTGGAAAAATGAAATTTTATATTTTTGGATCAATAAAACATGTAGATGATGTTTCTTTCTCTTCAAATGAGTGATCATTTGAGTTGCACATCAGTCATCATAGCACACTGTTGTTGTGGAATTCCCCTCTATCAGTGACTTTCAACACAGAGAGGTTTTAACTGCAGTGTTAACATCTGCATAATGACCCTTGCCGTGTGTGTGCCACCAAGTTCCAATCACTAATAGAGGTAACAGTTATAATGCTTAGTAATAGGATACATGTGGAGTTGTCAGTTCTTCAAATAAAGCTCCAGATGAGGCTTAGAACTTCTTTCCACCTTCACACTTCTGACGCTTTGTCTAATGAGTTTTTAAAAAGTGTTTGTACATCCTGTAATATGTGCAGGAGTTATTTGTGTGGTAGGTGGTGTGTGTGTGTGTGTGTGTGTGTGTGTGTGTGTGTGTGTGTGTGTGTGCACGCGCGTGCGTGTGGTCTGTTTGTGTAGAATGTACTTGACAGCATGTGTTAGAGGTCTTCGTCATGTGCTCCCTCACTCATTCTGAACTCCTCACTTTGCTTTTGGTGGGAGGATCTTTCACTGAAGCGAATCTCAACTCAAAGCTCTGTCTAGACTACATCCTCAGCACCGGGACAACAGGCACCTGCCACAACGCCTGGCTGTTTACATGTCTTCTTGTTCTGAGCTTAGGTCTTGATGCTTGTGCAGTTGGCGCTTTAGCGACCAGGCCACCTCCTCAGCCCCTCCCAGATGATGCACCTATCTTGGAAGTCACCGCATGCTGGCGACAGGGAAGCTCTGGAACTGCTTGGCAGGAAGAAGACTGTTAGCATTCTCCACTCAGCATTTAGCTCTCTGCATTTTACACACACTCCTTGCCTTGTTTCCAGGAACACTGACCAAATCCTCAATCCCACTGTGGCCTTGACACAGAAGATCGCCTTATTCCCATGGTTTTGTGTGACAGCTCCCTGCACCACGGTGTGCGTAAGTTAGCTGCCATCACAATACCTTTGTGAGTTGTCCTTTCCAGCTCAAGTGATAACTATGATAATGGTGCTGTGAAAAATTATCGTGGGAAGACCGAATAATCTGTAAAGTATAAGGCCAAAAGATTGTAGCTTTTCCTCAAACAAAATGGCTTCTCAGATGGTATCAACAATGAACTTTCAATGCCTCTTAATTTATGTCTTCTGTCTGAACCTCATTTTTGGCTTGTGGCGGTTAATGGCATACTTTAATTTGCTTTGCATGGTGGACCTGACAGTGTGCATCCATTATGGGTTCTCAGAGAGCCTTTCAGTGACTTCAACCTGAGAGCGGCCACCCCTCTCACACCCTCACCCTCCTGTGCTAGTCAGGCCTGATTTTATTTTCCCACCTCAAAACTGTAAAGGCAACCTTGTCTTGGTAATTTTCATGCCCTTTCTTCCTCTTTGTTCTGTGTGTCAGTGAGATCTGATATCCACAGGCTTTTGCCATAGGTTAATAGCTTGGAACAAAGTTCAGTTAGAGTCTCCAGCATAATAAAATAAAATGCATAGCTGAGAATTATCAGTAGGCATTGCCCTGTGTTTTCTTCAAGCATTGTTTATTGAATCTTGCCCACCAGTGAAGCTGAATGCATGGATAAGATAGCAAACTGTCCGTCATGCACACAGAGAGGCAGGACACATCTGTGATGAATGGTACCGTTCTGGGTGTTCTGAGCACATGTGTAGTGCCCCGGGATGTCCCTGCTATAGATGTTTTCCTTGAAAGGTATGATTTAACCATATTGTCAAATCTGAAGATCCCTTGGTGATGTATGAGAACTTAACAACAGGCTGTCTTCACATTGTTAAGCACTTGCAATAGAAACATTAATTCATTTCCACCTCCCACATTAATTCAATTCAAATCACCTTCACTAATAGTTTAAAACCATGGGTCACTGCTGTTAATTATTTATTTATTTTTCTGCTCAAGCTGCTATCTGCTCAAGGTCATTGGGAATTATGTGGTGGATTTTCCAAAGAAACAAATTGTATGCATATGAATTTATAAGGTGGATTATTTAGAAATAACTATATCAACACCATTGAGCATTATCAACAATTCCATTGCCGTGGCTTCCTCCTCCTCTACTCAATGAGCTGTTAAAAGACACAATTTGTTGTACTATTCTGCTAACAAGAAATAAATAGCATACAGCAGGTGCCACGCAGGAAGGCACTGAGTGTTATTGTACTAACTGTGCTCGACTAATTCTCGCCAAAACAACAATTCTGTATCCAGTAAAGAAAAGAACAGACCATTTAGCAGAGATTGGAATCCTGGTTGTTTGTCATGTCAGGGTTAGACATGAAAATAGAATCATGTGACAGACATGGATTGAGGAAATATTTGGCTGCAGAGATGCACATTCAACTCTGAGCATCACCTCCAACATAGAATCTGTGCAGGTGGTTTAGAACACGGTGTAACTTGGTTCTGTACACATGTAGCCTAAGCATAGGATATTTTGTTTTTTTAAGAAGCACATGATTATCTTGCCATGAGGCCATTTTCCATATCATATTGCTTGTAAATTAGTGTTAATTGCCCAAAATATCCTATCAACTGAAGCTAAAGGATAGCTACTCTCTCCCCCAAACACACACACACACACACACACACACACACACACACACACACACACACACCACAGCCCCAAGTAAAAATTTGCCAGTGATCAGTATCAAAGGGTTGGGATGTTGAATGAGGTAAAGAGAGGGTTGGGATGTTGAATGAGGTAGGGAGAGGTTGGGATGTTGAATGAGGTAGGGAGAGGTTGGGATGTTGAATGAGGTAGGGAGAGGTTGGGATGTTGAATGAGGTAGGGAGAGGTTGGGATGTTGAATGAGGTAGGGAGAGGTTGAGATGTTGAATAAGATAGGCATCTCTGCATTTTCCCTACAGCTACACTTACTTGCAGCACCTCAGCCATTTTTTTCATCCTGTAACTTCTAACTGAGCACCCACTGTGTGTCAGGAATCACAAGAGAGTTCAAGTCAAACAGCTCATACTCCCACAGTGACTGGGTTCTCCTGGCACAATATCCAATCATTGAGCCGAAACAGTAACTGCAGATGGGGGCATTCAACACTTAGTGAGAACTTGTGAAGGGTTCCTTTGTGCTGAAGGGTGAGGAAAGGCCACTCGTTGACACTACATGGTCAGGTGTTCCTGAACAAGGAGAGAGAAGCCCTAGAGTCCCTGGGGGTGGACAGGGCCTAAGGGACAGCTGGTGTGCTCTGGGCTACAAGTGGAGCAATCAGAAGACAAAATGGAGATCTGAGGAAGGACCGGGTCTCGGAGGGCTTCTTAGACAGTGATTAGAAGCTGTGTTTTCTTCTCAGAGCAGCAGACATGGGGGCTGAGGAGGGGGTGCTCTTGAAAAGCTGTTTGACTTCCACGGTTGTGTTACTCAGTGCTAATTGTTGGATGTCCTGACCATCCATCCAGCTCCTGTGTGAGGAGGTCTTTCCTCCCAGGCTGTGTGTGGTTCTAATGATGTGTGTGCCTATGTGTGTGCATGTGTGCGTGCCTGCGTGAGTGTGTGTGTGTGTGTGTGTGTGTGTGTGTGTGTGTGTGTGATCTGTGTCTGTATGTACTCAGCTCAGCACATGTGGAAGATCAGGACAGTCCTCAGGAGTCACGGTCTCTTCATCGACCATGTGGTTCACAGGTCAAACTCAAGTCACCAGGGGTAAACAGTTCCTACCTGCTGAGTCACCCAGTGAAGTTCTGTCTGACTCTGCTTCCTTGGGGGTCTTGACCGCAAACTAAAATGTCAGCATTAGCAGGTATGATTTGGACATTTAAAGAAGTTTCAAGTGCAAGGTACCTGATTATAGCCAAGGAGTGCACTCTTCAGCGAGTGTGGTCAGAAAAAGCTCCTTGAGGAGTAGGGTACCACCTAGTTAGCATTGGGGTTGGTTTTCTCATGAGGTCATGATAGAGGAGTAAAGGGTAAAACTTTGAATTTCAGAGCCACACTGAGGAGTGACGCTGAGAAGAATGGATGAAGAGCCCGTGTCCTTGACACCGGCTGTGCTGAAAGATGCCCAGGGACATTAGGACTGTCCTTGGAGACAGGGATGTAAGAGGACCCTGGGAGGAGAGCTGCCATTTCAAGACATAGTTTTCTGGAACCAAAAGTTTCTGTACACAGCTCTGCTTCGTTTGTTCTAATATTTCTAGATTCGTTCTGATGTACAGGAGGAGTTTTTGTTTGTCAAAGCACTGAGGACACTCAAGTATATTTTTTTAAAAAGTCTTGTACACTGCTTGAGATTATAATGTAATTACATGGTTCCGCCTCTCCCTTTCTTTCCTCCAAACCTTCCCATGTACCAACTGAACCACGCCCCTACTCTCAATCACAACCGGGACCTCCTTTGTTTCTACATATACGTGTATACATAGATCTTCCTAGATGACAGATACACCCTCCTCAGTCCATATAATGATTTTCCCTAAAGAAAATCAGTAATTGGTGTCATGAAAGCATGTTCATTGTTACCACCCGTTAGGGAAATGCAAATTGGAAATACTATAAGATACAACTTTGGGTCCACTAGGAACACGAGGCAGCTGGTCACATGGTAGTCACCGTCTGGAAGAGGGGTCCTGGTGCCCAGGGACGGCTCTGCCAATCCATCCAGTGCCTCTTTCCATATCAGTTAACCCAGTCTAGGAATTCCTTTACACAGGTTCAGAGACGGTCTCCTAGGAGACTGCATCCCGTCAGGTTGATGCTATCAGCCATTATGCACAGAATATAATGTCATTGAGCCATAAGGTGCAGGGGAACCTGGCCCTCCCTAAAGCATGAGTATGCCTTGAAGGTGTGAGAAGCCAGGTGTAAAAGGATGAACCTTGAATGGTTCTTCTCAAAAACAGAAAAAAAGGATGGTGTTTGGTGCAGAGGAGGGAACAGAGAGTGAGCGATGAGTGGACAACAGGGTTTCCTTTTGGGGTGATTAAGATGTTTTAGAAATAATGAAAGTGGACGGTTTTACAAGATTGTTTAAATGTATCTTATGTCACAAAGTTGTAAATGTTTAAATGTGTATATTGCGAATTAGTTGATCACAACAGAATAACAAGATAATAGTATTAGTGAGCAGTATTGATCTTTGTATTTAATAAGGGACAGTTCTTGAATTTAATAAGGGACAGCCATTTGACTGTCAGGCTGTCTACTTACTGATAGCTTCGGGACAGGTCAAATTCTAAGACCTGGGAATACCTGCTCTCTTATGGGATGGTTGGCTCTTTGTAAACCTCAATCTTCAGAGCTGTCATCAACGTGATCACAAGGCAGATGACAGAGGAGGAGCTTGTCCTTCCAGGACAGCCGAACTCCGGTCTGTGTTCAGATTCAGGAAGAAAGAAAAAAAAATAAATCAAAAGTTCAGAAAGAGAACAAGGAAATTCCCACACTTTTCAGGGGACAAGAAAGGGCACCACTATTAGAAAGGGAAATGTAATCTTAGCAGTTAAAAAAGAAACAAGTTTTAAAAAAAGTATTCAAATTACATTTATTTTTTCCTTTTCCTTTTTTTGACACTCAATGAAGGTCAGCTTTCTCTCTCTTTCTCTCCCTCCGCCCCCTCCTCCACTTTGAAGAGACAGCCACCAGTCCTTTCTGGAAGGGAGGCTCCAACTCCTACATGATCTCCTCAAGAGAGAGAGAAAGGCAGTTAGGAAGAGGCCATGGCAGTTGTGAAGAGGAGGGGAAATCTGAGATAACTTTATTTAAAATATCAGCGTTTCCAGTGTCATCAAGCACTGTAGAGCGTTTGGATCCAGCGGTGACTCTATCATGGAGCCCCTGGGAGGGGGAGAGCCATTCCAGAAAGAGTTAAATTCAAATACTGCACGAGCCATAACAGAGCTGGCATCACACGGCAGCGGGGAAAGTTTGGTCTCTTCAGGACATGGTGTTGGACAATTGGTTACCCATATGGACATAAAGTAAAAATAGACCCTGGTGACAGGATAAATTCCAGGTGGCTCAGAACCCTCAATGTGAAAAGGAAACATTTAAAAAGCCTGTCAAAAAGCAGATTTTCATGACCTCAGAGGAAGGAAAGATTTTTTTATAAAGGAAAAGGTTAGCAGATTTGGACTCATCCCCAAGGATGCCACAGAAGAAAACACAAAATGACCAAGGAGGTGGTAAGGGGGATGAGGAGGGGCGTTACCAAAGGTTAAATACTTAGAACTTACCCATCACTGGGTGTGGTGGATGTGGTCCTGGGTGCTTGGGAGATGGGGGAGAAAGGTATCTTCCAGTTCCAGGCAAGCCCAGGCTATGTGCTAAGTTGCAGGCCAGTCTAGGTAACATAATGAGACTGTTTCAAAAACAAAACAAACAAACAAACAAAAAGAACAAAACAAATACAAACAGCCCAGACTCCTTCAGTCTTTAGTTTTTGAAAGACAATAGTAAAACTGGAAAAGTAAACAAAGAGACATTCTACAGGAGGAAGAAAGGGAGTAGGGGGCGTAAACATCCAACAAAGCGACTTGTGACTCCCCTAGTTAATAGGCAGCTTTGAATTGAACCGACACCTCTTGTAGACTCATGAAGCTTCCTCCCGTGTATGCCCGATGACATGGGTGTGGGTGATAGCCAAGAACGATGTTTTTTATGGCGGGAGAAAGTGGTGTGGCTGCTTCGGAAAGCCATTTTTTTTAATAAGTAGAAATTAAAATACACGCGTGACGGAAGCAGCCTCTCAACTTCCAGGATTCCTCCAGGAAAGACAGTTCTTAACACATTCATTTGTTGTTTGAAAACCAATGGATACCTGAAGTAAGTTTAAGAGATTAAAACTGAGTAGTGGCTTAATCAGAAGACACGTGAATAAACTAAGGCACCCGGAACCAGTACAAACAGTGTGGAATTATTAAATTATTTGGCTGTGATAAAATCTCCTCAGAATGGGAAAGGTTATAGTGGCAGTGGGAATCATCCAGAGGCCAGCGAGTTCCCTGAGGAGCCAACCGCTTAGTCTGTACCTTTTCTGAACATGTGTGATCTCAGCAGCGAGCACCCTTACCACATTTATTTTAGTGCGGGTGTGGGGTGTGCGTGCATGCACACCCAAGTGTCTTGCAGAGATAAGAACACAACTACATGGAGTTAAGTCTTTCCTTCTACCGTGCTGTCCAGGGCACCGGATTCAGGTCATTAGACTTGACGCGAAGTGCTTTTACATGCTGAGTCATCTTGCTGGTTGTACATTTTCCTTGGTTGATGAGCCATCCCAAACTAAGTGCCTTAAAATGGTTAACCCTTTGTTGATCTCATGGTTTTCTGGATGGGCCAGGTGACTGAAGGAACACCGGTGTCCTGTTAGGCCTCTTGCCACAAGGTATCACCACTTTCAGGACTGGGTTAGAAATGAAATCTGCTGCTACCTGATAAGGTGGAGGTTCCATGTGCGTCCCCACAAAGTGAGCCCAGGAAGAACTGAGTCGGAAACATTAGCGGCATTCTCCAGACTCCTCGAAATTTCTGGGGGAGGGGGCGCTAAGTCTCTCTTGAACAGCTGAGAATGAGGGCAGAGACTTGGCCACATTCACTTTGACTCCCAGAGCTTTTCCCAGTGGAGGGTTAGCCTGCATCTCCGTTGTCTCCAGCAGGCTCCGTGGCCTTGGCTGGAACCGGTTAACTGCGCTTAGCAGTGACCAGCTGGAATGGCTTCTATGAATGACAAAAGATATGAGGGGTATTCTAGGGAAGGTTGGGCAAGAAAAGGGGTAAACTGGAGGGAGATTCCAGAAGATTCAGCAGTTGGCATTGGGGGTACCCATCACTACCTTTTTTGTTTTTTTCAACAGAAATGACTGGCCTATTTAAGACGCTTCCTGAGAGACAGGATTCAAATTCAGACCTACACACTGTCTGCTAGTGACACTCAACCCCTTCCTGTCTGAACCCTGCATAGAAGCTTGTTATCTAAATGTTTGTAGGAGGCACATCTACATTTTAGGGAGTCTTATTGTGCACATTGTGGGGAGGGACATTTCCCATATTGATAAGTAGTTTATTCCGCACTCGGTCTCAAGCAGAGGCCAAACTGATAGACAATGAGTAGAGCAGAGTTAATAGACTGAATGAGAGGACAGGTAAGCCCCCCCTAAGGGGCTCCCACTGAACAAATAAGGGGGTTGGATAGCAAGGGATGAATGAGCAGGCCAGCTTTCCTTGAAGGACATAGCCAAGCCTCCATGCCAAGTCAGCTTGTCAGGTGTCAGTCTGAGACATGAGTGACCTCCCTGTGGAAGGAAAAGATGCGTTCAGCCTCTGCCCAAGAATGGATTCTCTAAGTGCGTTTAGCCATTTGTCTTTTTATTCACCTGCTTTTGGATCTACTTTATGAAAATGTTGTTACATAATAATATCCTTGTAGTTTTTATTTATTTTTCTTCTCTCCATGTACAGACTTCCAAGTTTTCAAAAACCCGCCTTTCAGTTTTAGCCACAATTCATTGATGTCATATGTAAAGATAACACACTGTCATTCTATTAATGCACCGAGCTGGGTTTCACCCACACTGTGTTTTCTTTACTATATGTCTCATTACATGCCTGACATGACCTGTGGTGTCTAAAACCGTCTCGACCCTGAGCTATCCCGCGTTTTTGAGGAATTATAATTTCCTTCTAAAGCTATGTGTGTCTCAAAGAGCCAAACTTATGAACTGCTTTGAATGCTGCTCTGGGATGTAAGTGAAAGGGGATGTAGGAAATACGGCAGCCAACTGCTCCCTCCCAGTGTCTCGTGCCTTCCACGGAACTTCAAAATCTGTCAGCCGACTTGATAACCCAAAAGAGGATCCATTTCTCAGTAGTTCTGTGGGTCTCCCTGTTCTTCCCTCCGAAAATTCTCTGAGCTCAGGGGCTTCAATGTCATGTCATTTATGTTTCCAAGTGCCCCTTCCTCACCATCTAACGCTAAGACTGGATACAACAGACCCATCTCTCCTGATCATTATCCAACACACACACACATACACACACACACACACACACACACACACACACACACACACACACACACACACACAGGGGTTCTCACGAGAGGAATGGCCAAAGTTTTACTATAGGTTAACCCAAGAATTTGAACACATTTAATCCAAACGTTAGAATTTGTCTAGTATTTCCACATGTTTCACTCATTGAGGGGATTCCTTAACCACTGGATAAATTCCATAGAATAGTTTATGAAAATGTTTTCAGCAGATATGATAATGTAATTTTACTGTTGTTCTACAAGCTGATATTTGTGTCATCCATCATCAATCAATCTGTCATCCACCAACCTACCTACCTACCTACCTACCTACCTACCTACCTTTTGTCTTAGGGAAATTTAGTCACTCACCTTTGACCACACAGTTGCAGGGGACTCTTGAAGATCATGTAGACATGTAAGTGAATAAGGACTTCTGTCTCAGTTCCCTTAACTGTCGTTCCAAAGCGAGGCAACTCCTCACTCCCACTGCTTCTGAAGTAATGGTTTACAAAAGGCATTTGTCAACCAAGACCTAAGTAAATGAAAAGAGAGGAGAACTATTTCCATCAGATTTTGAATATTATGCCTTTATCCGCCAATGCTAGAGATGTAACTCGGGGCCTTTAATGTAATAAGCAGTACTTTACCACAAAGTCACACCTTAGCCCTAGTAAAATGCATGTTCTAAAAGTGGAGTAGCCCCGTTTTCTAGAGTTCTCAGAGTTTTTGCTTTTGTTTTTAAGACAGGATCTCATGTAGCCCAGGCTGGCTTTAACTCAATATGTAGCTGACAATGACTTTGAACTCCTTATCTTCCTGTCTCTAATTCCTCAGTGCCACACCTCCCTGCCAGAGTCAAGGTATTTTTAATCAAATGTTATGATTCCATCACTTGTATAAAATATTTCTCAGTAAGCCATCGATCTGGGCAATCCTGGACATTATTCTAAACTTACCGTATCTGTTCTCACAATTCTGTCCCTTTAACCGAGGAAGCATCTATGTGCTGCTCTATAATTCTCATGCAAAAGAAGTTGTACAGTAACTGAGAAAGGCCCGGTAAAGCTTCCATCATTCTAAATGCAGGAGGAGGGGAGGGGCCCCAGGAAAGAAAGGATCATAGGCGTGGGGGTCCCATAGTGCCAGTCATCTCTCTCTAGCATCAAAGGTCCCTTCTCGCGGGGTCCCTGTGAGGAGTGTCTCTGACAGTCTGGTGTTTAGAACAGTGAAGGGAGCCCATAAGATCTGGGCATTGTCCCAGGCATTCACTCTTTGTCATACGCTGTTTGCTTCTCACCTAGTGGGTGCTTCTGTGCCTCAATTTCCCACATTTATCACAGATGACAATATCGCTCTGTAGTTGATTACAAAAAAAAATAATGATAATAGTTTTACACGAGCTGAATTTTCCCATTTGGTTCAGTTCCTTCTTTGAACTAAATATATGGAGTTGCACATATGTACAGCTATATAGAAGGCCCTAATATTCCTGTATAAATCTCAAACTTAAAGCTTATTCTTCAGAATGGCAGGGCATGAACATTTTCATGCCAGGCTTTCCAATCTATCAATTTGTGGAAGAGTTGGCAAAGCTGCCATTGGTGGAGCTGACTGTGATGCAGATGGGCCCGAGTGACTGTATAGGGAAGGGGGGAGGGGAGTTGCAGGCCTTCTTTGTTTTTTTTTTTTTTTTTTTTAGGATTGAACAGAAAAATCTGCTCTCTCCTATGGAGGGGGTGGGGGGCAGGGAGTTTTTGCAAAGCAAAGACTAAAATAAGGGCTCCATGATCAGCTAGACACTGCATTTCTCTTATCTTCCAACTTTGCTAATATTTTTATCCTCCGAAAAATTTTGGGATATTTATACTCGGTGCTATTACCGACTCTTTTGGAGGAGGAAGAGCAGTATTTTCATCTTCAGCTAGCAGTGGATGACTTGTGTTATCTATAAGCGTGTTCTTTACCGAGTCATCCGTCGTTTTATTATAGGTATCTCAGGCATAGAAAGCAGCGGAACTACACTGTTGCAGTCTTAAACAGTCTGAGATGGGAGGCAGCCTTCTTAGGGTGCCTGCCATCCAAAGGACAATGAAGAAGGTTACTTTCACTTTCAAAGCCTACACCCAGTTAAAGCTGATGGCTGTCCATCAGCAGGGTTGTGTTACTGTTCCTCTAGTACACTGAGGGTTTGAGGACCTCTGCTTCACTCACTTACTATTGTGTTTGTGTAAGAGCCTGCAGAGGGTGAGTGCACGCGGAGTGTATTTGCACACATATATGTGCATGGGTGTGGAGGCCAGAGTTTGATGTCAACATCTTTCCTCTTCATTCCCTCCGCATCTTAGTTCTGAGCCGGGGTCTCTCATTGGCTGTGCTGACTTGTCAGTGATTCCTGGGGATCTTCCCATCTCTGTCTCCCCAGTCCTGGAATTACAAGCATATACAGTGTGCTTGGAGTTCTACATAGTTAGGAGGCATCTGAACTCAGCTCCTTATGCCTGCATGGGAGCCATGTCACTGCAACATACACACCTCAGCCCAAGGACGTCAGACTCAGACAGTAAGATGGAGCGTGTGTGCAAGAGCCTTTAGCTATATTCACATGGAAACAAAAGGATGGGAATAGCAATGGGTGGGAAGACACAAGTGTGCCAGGCATAGCTCCATGGACGTGAAGGGCTGTGTATACTGGGTGCCTCTTCAGTATTAGCGGATCTGCAGATTATCCACATAGAGTTCTCACCACCAATTACTGGGGATTTCTTCCACCTGTTCCCTCTTCCTCACCAACTAGTAATTAATTATCTTTTCTTGAGTTTAGGAAACGTTTGTTGGCCCATATCTACATAACTATGATGCATCGACTTTCAAACGGGTAGCAGTTGATAGCAGACTTCCCTCACATAAATACAAACTTACCATGGTATACATAAATGACCACACAGACAGTTGTTAAGATAGTTAATTTTGGTCTTTGTTTGTTTTGTTTTATTTTGTTTTTGAGACAGGATTTCTCTGTGTAGCTGCCCTGGCTGTCCTGGAACTCCATTTGTAGATCAGGTTGACCTTGAACTCACAGAGATCCACCTGCCTTTGCCTCCCAAGTGCTGGGATTAAAGGTGTGCACCACCATTATAACCTCCACAAGAAAGCTTATTAAAAAGCCCTTAATTAAAAAAAAAAAGTAGGGTAGAGTCAGTGTTATAAATTAATATTGTAGGGTAGAGTCAGTGTTATAAATTAATATTTTCTCTAAATCTGCATCCACTCTTTTTCGTTTTCTTTTAGGAATGGTCTCACATGTAGCTCAGACTGGCCTTGAACTCACAGCAATTTTCTTGCCCAGAGTCCCACGTGTCAGAATTAGAGGCATGAGCCACTGCCTCCTCCTCTCTCTTTCTTGGTCGATTATTTGCAAAGATATGTAAGAGCAATGTGACTCATATGTAGGAGGCTGGTGTGGACAACATTCCTGAGTTATCCAGGGGAGTTATGAAAAGGCATATCTGTACATATTAGTATGTCTAAACTGTACAGGAGGGTGTAAGTCCTGACCCGGTGCTTGCAAAGGAAATAGGAGAGCCTCCCCAAGCTGTTCCAACAGATTGTGGGATAACAACAGAAACTCAGCCTTCCGAATGATACAGCGGGCCTGCAGAGCCTTCTAGGCTGTGCTGGAGACCCTGTGAGTTTGATTGGGAAGGGAAGGACCATAAGTGCTGTTTTTATTGTTATCTCAAATTCATATGAAATGAAGGTATGGCTTATGAATATCTAGAGAAATCTATGTTTGTATACTGACCTCTTTCAGTATCTTAAAAGGAAGATTTCCAATGAAGACGATAGGAATCTGTTTCTAGAGGAGACCGGTATGTGCAAATACTAGGCAGTATCTCTTCAGTAAACCCAATGATCAGGCAGAATACAATGGGTAGACAGGGCAACATATAACGGGGGGGGGGGAGCCGCAAACAACATTGGGGGGGCTTGTTTTAGAGTTTGCTGTACTTTGTGCAGCAGCCACAATTGCTTTTCCTGTATTTGCTCTCAGCTGAAATTTAAAATGCAAACTCTCTCTGGTCTGGTCACACTGGAGATCTATCCACGTGTCTTCCCTGAGTGGACACTTGAGTCTCCATGGCTAGGTAAACCTACCGGTGGACAGTGCAGCCTTGTGGCTCCACCCTGTGAATAAGCAGGCCAGGGGACATGAGGGGAGGTGAACTGGGGACAGAAGGATGTGTCTGTTCCATATGACACTTTGGAATGCAGGCTGGCGGTGGGGTCTGTAATGAGAACGCATCATCTTTCATTGACAGTTTGTTAATGTGACCACGCGTGTTCACACATTTCCTTCCCCAATAATTAAGACCTCAGAAATTTCTGAAACAATAATCATTACTATTGGTTGTGTCATCGAAAAGTAGTTCTGAGATGGCACACGGACTTTATCTTATGCGTGCTGTAAGATATACACTCCACTGATGTAGAAAGAGGCCACTCATCTGACGGTCTTCTCGTGCGTGCTTTGCATGTGCCTGTTGCCTGAGCAGTGTCCAACATGTGCAGACATGTGCAGAAGTCCTTAGCACTGACTTAATTAACTGTGTGTTGAAAATATTAAGAAAAGTGATTCAGTTTTTTTTTCCTTTGTAAAAATGCAGTTGTAATCATTGTAAGCCATGTTGTTGAGTGATCATGCAACTCTGAAGGGCACTCTCGGAGATATTCTCAAAGCATGAGACAGAGCTGAAGATGGTTGCCTGTGTCCATTGACTTTGGAGATCTGCCTTTCCCTCCCTGTATTTGGACACAGTACCTCATTTACAGGGTGAGGTGTGCGGTGCTGCCCTCGTAAAAGCTGGGGCTCTCTTTGAAACCCTCTGTTTTTCTTCCTCAATTATCTCCTCCTCTGTCCCCTCCTCTCCCTCCTGCTCTTCCTCCTCCTCCTCTTCCTCTTCCCCCTCTCCCTCTCTCTCTTCCCTTTTCGGTGCTTGAAGAATCCTTTCACCCAGAGTCTGTAGCTACAAGGCTGCTTTACAAACAATTATATGGGTTCCCATGGTGCCAGCACCAGTCAACGTACCCCAAATTGTTTCCATGATCATTTCTTACAGGAAATAAAATCCATGGGTCCACATTGCTAGCAGTCTGCACTGATTATTCTCAATATAGACTTTTCAGTTATTTCCAACACTGAGTGTCTTAAACCCCAGGAGTTTCTTGACAATGAAAGACATGGAAAGCACATTCCCTCTCTTAACAGCTGAATGTGTTTAGTAAGGCTTCCACAGGACACATAGAAACAGGTAGAATGTTTGACAAAACAGTTTGAATACTCTTGGCTTTCTTTAGTGCGCAAAAGAAAACTTGATTTGGAAAAAACGAGCTGGAGCAGAGCTTTAAGGGTGTTTTACTACCAAGTGTGATGTTTTGCAGTGTATCTGTTCTTGTCTGTGTGGACTGCTTATGATGTTTGTGTTCCCCGAGGGATTACTTAGCCGATTTAAGGTGCTTACTAAGTTTTTATTTGATGAGGGAAGGGTGGAGGAGAGAGAAACTTTGAGAGTTGATTCTTTTGCCCATTTTTAAGCAAACACATTTTTGTTTCAGCTGATGACCATGAGTTTGTTTTTCAACGTAAAACATCTTTTCTTCTTCCGACTATGAACATCTGAGACCATTGCTATTAAGGCTACCTGCCCTCCTAGTCCTTACAGTAGGCAACAGCTTCATAAAAGAATTGCCCTATGTCAAGAACATTAACACACATGCATCCTGTTGACAAATAATTAAAATGTAAATGTGGCGAGGTTAGATTGATTCATAGTAGAATTCTCAGTGTTTGTGGGAGCCCATTTGGGCGGGGAATAAGGGCTCCCTGCTTGGTTCATCTCCCTGAATCAGAAGCAATGGTTTTATGTAACCTGCTGGGTCCCGAGGCCACAAAGTGAAGGAGTCTGTCTAGGTCCCATGCAGTGTTTCTAGCAGGAACCACACACTCAGCTTTTCATGGCCCCAAGGAGCCCGCTAAATGGACGGACTGTGGACTGCGGGAGTTTGTGTTACCAGCCGGCCCTGCCTCTGCCTGCACCATCAGAGGAAGCAGCCATCCTTTTATGTGCACAAAGTTATTACGTGTCTCAGTCTCCGTTCTATTGCTGTGAAGACACCGTGGTCAAGGCAGCTCATACAGGAAAACATGTAGTTGGGCGCTTGTT
Organism: Phodopus roborovskii; assembly: GCF_943737965.1. NCBI lineage: Eukaryota > Metazoa > Chordata > Mammalia > Rodentia > Cricetidae > Phodopus > Phodopus roborovskii. The sequence continues at coordinate 3,277,062 of NW_026126639.1, read as the reverse complement.
TACAGTGTTAGGGCTTTAGTCCATTGCCATCACGGTAGGGGATATGGTGACAGCAGTCAGGTGTGCTGCTAGAGGAGCAGCTGAGACCTGCCACATCTTGATCTATAGGCGGAGAGAGAGGGGAGAGAAGAGAGAGAGGGAGAGGAGAGAGAGAGGAGGGGAGAGAGGGGGAGGAGAGAGAGGAGAGAGAGAGAGAGAAAGAGAGAGAGAGAGAGAGCAGTAGCCAGCCAGCCTCTTGTGTGCTTTTGAAATCTCAAAACCCAGCCCCAGAGATAAACTTCCTTCAAGCAGGCCACGCCTCCTAATCCTCTCAATCTTATCAGAGTTCCATTCCTGGTGACTCACCATTCAAACAAGTGAGCCTTGCCAGGAGGGGTGGGGTTCTCATTCAAAACACATTGTGCAAAATGGGGTTTTCCACATCAGCTGGAAAGTGCCCCTAAGTTTTAGGTGATTTTCACAGATTTGAAGAGAGTGTGAGCTCTTCCGAGCACCTCTGAGGGCATCATGGTGGTCCTTCCCCCAGGGTTTGTGGGAGAGCAAGTAAGCCTGATACCCATATGCCCTCAAAGCTCTGTCTTATCGTGGAAAGCTTATCCATGGGCATGGAGATGATTATTGGTAAGATTCAGCATTTGTAGTAATTAATGGAGAAGGAACGTTGTCATGGTAGGGGTTTATACCCCTTTGCGGCAGAGGATGTGGCACTTGGGGATAAAAGCAGAAGGGTCCAGAGTTCAAGTCCAGTTCAGGTTACATGAGGACCTCAGAGGCCAGTCACACAAAGAGCAACAAAAGCCAAGTGGACACGGAGGGACAGTTACTGTGTTTGGGTGTGTCCCGGAGCTGGACACGGAAACTATGTGAATAGGGACATGTCTGAAGTCACGGTAACTGAAGGGACACAGTGTTGCCATGACTGGTGGGATTCAGAGAGATTTGAAGGGAAGTTTGCAATCTTCATATTTGATTCCTAATCTTTCCATACATGATGTATTGTCACAATAAGATGTATTAAGCAATAAGTAAAAATTCCTTCTGGAGAATTGCATAAGCAGGGGCAGGAGAGATGGCTCAGTGATGGAGGTTCTTGAAGCTCTTGTGAGTTTGATTCCTGTCTCCTACATTGTCTCTCACAGCTGCTTGTAACACTAGCTCAGGGGATCCCATGCCCTCTTCTGACCTCTGCAGACACCCTCATGTACATGCACACACACACACACACACACACACACACACACACACACACGCACATACACACAAGTAAATAATAAAACACATACTTAAGAAGTCATCGTAGCTCTTGTATTAACCCATTCATGTTGCCAGAATATCAGAAACTAGGCAATTCGTAAATTACAGCAGTCAATGTCCTTTGAATGTGGAATGTTCCCCACAGCTTCACGTGCTTGGACATTTGGTTACCAATTGGTGGCAATGTTTGGGAAGCCATGACACCTTAGGAGGTGAATCCTTGCTGGAGGAGGTGGATCGCCGGGGACAGGGTTTGATTGTCACCCAGCCCCATTTCCAGTTGGGTTTCTGGCATCGGAGGGAATTGAGGGAATTCAGTCAGTCACTTCAACTCTGTAGCAATGACCTTACCGCCAGGATGGGCTGTGTGTCCACAGTGAGCAAGTCCCCCTCTCTCACCCTCCCCCCACCGCCACCCCCACCCCCCCACCGCCAAGTTGCTTTTAGTGGATATTTTATCATAGCCATGAAAAAATACATGTGTCTAATCCATGACCTGTTTCCAAGATAAGGGTGCAACCTGGGGCATCATCGGGAGCAGGGGAGAGCGCCTGCCCTGTTTCCAGGATAGTGTCTTGCATGAGGACACGCGGTGTCTCCACATGACCCCAGCCTTTTGCAAGGACCTGAGTCCCTTCTGTAGAAGTGCTTTGTCATGGCTTAGAACCTTTCTGAAGGCCGACTCGATCACTCCATTGCTCTGGGGATCTCAACATTCAGAGTGTTGTGTTCCCTGTCCACTGTGAACCTAGGCCGAGAGTTTAGAGTTAGCCTTATGGTGACTGCTTTCTGAATGCACGCACAAACCAACCAACTCACCCCATCCACGTGTCTCCCCACGGTATGTGTTCAAGGGCCCCATGCTGTCTTTCACTTGGTGGTCACACAGGGTTAAAAGGTGTAGATACAGTTAGGTGGAACACCTTGAGGCCACATCCTCTTCCTGGCCTCGAGTCTGAGCCTCACTGGAGTGTCCCTCCTTAACGCTTTTCCCCTTTTATTCCATAAAAAAAGTGATGTGTCTGTGTTCCTTCTCTGGTGACACCCTGAAGCAGGCTTGTTTTTCTGGTTCCTAGTTCTTCCTGCCAAGCAAGTGTACTTAAGGGTCACTCAAAGGCCAGCTACGCACATATAACCAGGTTAGGTCTCCTACCCTCCCCTCGCTTGGATACCAGATGAATTGCCTCATTAGAAACAATGTGGCCACCAATTCTTCTTGGTTGTAACCTTTTATCCTTTGGCTTTTGAGTACTGCACTTGTAGGTAGAGACTTCCCCAGACCTTGGCCCAAGGGTAAGCGCTTATTGCTTCATCCACATAGACTCTGGGGCCTGAGAGCCGATAGCCAGCAAAAGATACCCTCAGCTTGCTGCCAACCATTCTGGGGCTTCTGTGATTCGGAAATGAACCCAAACAGGGTGTTACAGTGCTGTGGTACCCACAGCCCTTCATACCGTGAAGCTGCAATTCTTGGATTGCGCTCTTTTCCAGAACTCTCTCAGCTGCTTTGGGAGGCCCACACTGTGTTCCATGGACCAGAGCTGCAGCTTATGGTTGGAAGACTTGGTGCAAACTTGGAGCTCAGTTTGTGTGTGTGCTTATGCGTGTGCACATGTGAGCATATCCCACAGAACTGCAAGTTCGCTGCTGAATCATATGATTGATTCATTATAGGATTAGATGTTGATGAAAACTCAAGGTGGGTCATGGCCCTAGTAATCTATGTTTGAACATAACTGGGGAAAGAGTACTGGAAACAAATCAGTGGCACACAGATTACCTGATTGAAGTCTCAGTGGTACAGGTTTGTGCAACGTGAATGGGAAAGAGTGAATGACAGGGAAAGATAAGACCACATGGGAGCTAAGGAGAACCTCTGCCTCTGTGTTTCAGGTGAGATATTTCCACTCTCCATCTATTCTTCTTATTAGCTACAGAAATCCACAGAAACAAGTCGCCGAGTGCCCCATTCCGACTCAGATGGCATTTTTCAATAAGGGCACGCTGTCTTGCAGAGAACATCACATCTCACTAATTGTCCTGCAAATCCCTCTCTTAATTAAAATTAAAATCTTCATCCTAACGACCGACGATGCTGCTTGCAAGTGTGTGTTGTTTCTTGTTCTTTAGGGGCAGATGCTGTGGGCACAGCTTCTCTTATCCTTTGGAGGAGGAGTATCTCTGGTGAGGAAAAATTTACAGCAATCGATTTTGTTTTGTTTGTTGCTGCAGCCGTAAAAACTCTCAAGCAAAAGTAAACAGTACTCATGAGGCAGGGGCATGGCGGTGCATCATGGGCGCACCATACGCTTTACGGCCCTGATGATGCGAACTCAAGTACAAGGTGTAATGGTTCCGATTGTACCATTTGCCTGCGCTCTGGGCTAAGTCGCATGCTCCATTGTGCCTAGTCTGGCTACAGCGGGACTGTATTTAATTCTCCGCTTGGTTACTCAGTCCCGAAAAGACACAGCAAGTGAGCTTCGCAAGCATCAGGTACCAGCCCCGAACAACACATTAAATACCAGAGATGTCTGAGTAACCGTAGTGGTGGGAAAGTGTCTGGCAGTCTCATTCTTTGTGAAGGGTTGGAGGGAGGAGGTGGGGGTGGGTGGGTAGCAAACAGGGAAGAATGGACTTTGTCATGTGCAAATATGGTGGCCATAAATGGTGCTGGGGGCCGTGCCATTGTCCTCTGAGTCTGCCATGGGAGAAAGCGGGCCAAGGGGAAGAAAGACACGTTTGATAGAGTTGTGAAGAAGGTTTGAATGGCGACTGGGTGTTGGGTATTGTCTTGCAGTGACCTCAATTCGGTACAGTAGAGACCCTTGAAGGCACTGTCTGAAGTCACAATACTGCCATTCTCCTCCGTTTAGTAAAAGGGATTAGTTAAAAGGGTGGCGTTCCGTGCCCAGAGTTCCAACTATTCCATGAAACAAAAGGCCCGAAATGTTTTTGAAGTTATTTTTAATTGAGTTGAACTAATTTAATAAAGGTCCTACGGAGGAAAAAAAAAAATAAAGGAATGTGATTGTTTTATGATTCCTCACAGATGGAGTGGACATTTATAGCATGCTTTTCCTTTAGTGTTCCAGAGAACAGTAGCCCCATTTACAGCTACTGTTAGCAATTTAAAACTGCTCCAAAATGAAGTCTTTCAAGAAGTTGACAGCTTATAAATAAATCTGTCTGATAAAACTGAACATAAACTGCATCTGTGGTTAGTTTGCCAAAATTAATTCTACATTTAATTAGAGATAGCAGTCAAACATATTTAATAAAAAACAGTCTTGGAGAGTAAATCAAATGAAGTCAGTTTTTCGCAGACGTTAAGCTTTTTTTTTTGGAAGAGTGATGAAAAGACCTCACCTCTCTGACTCCCAGTTTTGTGGTACTGTGAGCTCCAGGGAGCCTGAGGAAGCCAATGAGCTCCACTATGCTTCCAAGGGCTCCTCCATCAGCTAGGGTAAAGAGAAAAATGATCATTTTGCAATTTTTCTATATTTCCTTATTGCATTTTACTTTGATGCACAAAATATTAAGCTCACAGGTCATAGGAATATTTCTATTAATAATTTCCAGAGGCCAGCTGACTTGATACAAACTCGTGTACATGTATGAAAGTGTGTGAAGTTCCCCGTTAAAGAGCTTCGAGATTTCTCTGGAAATCTTGATTTCTTTATAGATAGAGAAATATTTGATAGGTACATAGATAATAGATGATAGGTATATAATAGATGACAGGTAGGCAGATAGATGATAGATGGACGATTAAGTAAATGATAGATATGTGGGTGTGTAGATGGATAGACAGACAGACAGACAGATGATAGGGTGCAGAGCCATTTCTTCCCAGGTAGAGATTTGGGGCCATCTGATTTGCATAATATCTGTCTGTGACATGCTAAGGGGATGTGAAAACCTGGACACACACACACACACACACACACACACACACACACACACACACACCACAGGTCCATCCCTGAGCAACAGATACCATTCTACAGCAGAGGTGACTGACAGTTCAAAGAGCAAACCAGTAGCTCCTCAAACATTGGGAAATTCAACCAAGTCCAAAGTACTGGGAGAAGTTTCCACACAATATAAACTAGCAACAAAAACCCCACATGGTGATGAAAAGCCAGGCGCATACAAGAATCCACACAGGGAATAAAGGCAACTTAGCCAGAATTACATTTGTTTAAGAAGTATGGTGTTTCTTTCTAGGAATGTTGGAAGTTGAACAAACACTGTCCTATATATTATGGGAGATAAAACTGCTATACTTAGCTAACATCAAATAGTTTGGATTAGAAGTTAAACATTTATTTATGGAGCTTAATGTGACAGTCATAGGATGATTAATCTAGACTAAATATGTTCCCAGATAGCTACTTGGTATTGTGTAGTTTTAATGCTACTTCTGATTAAAATGCATTAGGCCTTAGTTGGTTTCAGTTGCTCTAATAACTATTTTGATTTTACACATTCAATATCCTTCCAGAAAAATAGGTTTTGAGAACACGTTAATTTACCTTCTCAGTAACTTCATCAAAATTTCAATGAAAGGTTTTATTTATTTATTTATTTAGCAGACATAAAAGTAATACACACTTGTCTTAAAGTTAAAATAATTTATCATAGTTTTGAGGCTTACCACACCCACTTAGCATGGGTAACATTCTAGGAAAATGTATAAAACGCAGAATGTTTATCTACCAGTTGCTTTTAATTATGCCATGGAATAATGATACTTAGAGGCTAATAAGTTGTAGTGGGTTCATTATATATATATATATATATATATATATATATATATATATATATATATATATATATATCAGTTATAGGCAATATGTAGAAAGGGCAGTTCTTAAAAGTGGATACCCCAAACAAGTGATAGTTGGTTCAGGTTTAGTTATACTTTACCATCTATGACATTAATAACAAGAAGAGCCAATCTTCCTCACTAGACAGCTGGTCAGTAGCAGATGGACAATCAGACAGACAGATACACGTGTGTGTGCACATGCGTGTGTGCACACACATACATGCTGACATGTGATCCACAAGAATGATGATTTTAATTGATGATTTCAAATTGGGTAGAAAAAAAATTCTTGTTTCTTTATCATTGAAGAGTTAGAGTAAGGCTTATTGATGCAGCCTTGTGAATAAATAGATGTCCAATTCATGTAGTAAAAGTAAATTAAGACACATCAATGTTTTTGTCATGCTGTGTGTCTAATAGAACTTAGACAAAACAGCTTAAAAATTGTTTTAATTGACAGCTGTAGAATTGTGAGTTAACAGTTCGCTCGATCCCCTGTGGCCATGCCAGGCCTCTCCTTCAGCAGCTGAGCTGGTACTGGACAAGCCACTTCACCTGGCTTAAATAAAAGTCAAGGCATCCTTTAACCTTTAAAGAGGAGTGCTGAATCTTCTCTAGAGCAACATTTGGGCTTAAGTTCTATGATCAACGAAAGCATTCTGCCACTTTAAACATAACCTCACTTTCTCTTATATTTTTGTTTATATTTTGTGTTAAATGTTATAACATTTAATACAAACCATTTGATATGGAAGGTAGGCACTGGTCACATCTGGGAGTCACTGTGCATTTTGCTGATGTAGAAGGCAAATGAGAACATTGAGTGTTTTCAAGACAATAATGTCTCTGCTTCAGAAACTCAGCTGAGAATAAAACTCGCCATCCCCTTATGGCAGGGTTGAGATTTTATTAAGAAGTCCTAATCGAGTATATTTAATATATATTGCCAATGTATATGCTAGATGACAAGGTAAAACTCTCCCTATAGAAAGCCCCTTGTTCCTTGAAATTGATATGTCAGGAGTGCCAGCTGAGGGCCTTGAAAACAGCCCTCCTAACCTGAATGTCTCTGCCTCTCTTGAGTTCTCGCTTTCTCTGGCTACTTAACCCAAGTCTCTTGTGGCAGACAGCACACCCACTCCTGTCTCCTGTTACAGACCCACTTATCCCAATGATCATGTCAGTTATCTTAAAACAGTGTAAATCTGGATTTCTGGAGATATGGCTCAGTGGATAAAGGACTTGCCTTGCAAGCATAAGACCTGGATCTAATCCCCAGAACCCACCTTAATGAGCTGATCTGGTGGTACAGGCTTGTGAGGCCATGGCTATAGATAGATGCTGGGTCAAGAGGGTATCTAGGCCTCACTGGCAAGCCAATCCAGTCCCTAGGCAGTCCCTAGGCCAGGGAGAATCCTTGTGTCAAAAAGAAGGCGGTAGTGCTTGAGAAACCATATCTAAGCTCTGGCTTCTATGCACACATACCCACCTTTACACATGTACATACACATACACACACGCGCGCGCACACACACACACACACACACACACACACACACACACACACGAATCCCTTTAGAGAGAAGTATCCCTTTATCCAAATTAGTAATTTCTTTTAATTGCCTCCAATGTGCATGTGTGTGTGTGCACATGCGTGGGCGCATGCAATAGTTGGCTACAGTAAGACATCCGAATACCTGAAGCCAGACAAACTTGAGTCTTATCCATCTCGTCCCTACAGAGCCCCCTCCTGCATACCATGCAGCCTGCAAGAGCCTTGCACAGCCTACAGAGCCCCACTCCTGCATGCCATGCAGCTTGCAGCCTTGCACAGCCTGAGCTCACTACCTGTGGCTCATATCCAAAGATAAATGAACACTGCCTCTTCTGTGAAGTGGCCCTTCTCCAAGCATGCCCCCTCTCCCACATACTGTGGTATATACACCTTCTACCTAGAACTGCGATCCCTACCCCCAATCCCCACAAAGAGCCCCTCTTTTAAATCAGTGCTTTGAAATTATACCACCAAGCAGCCATATATGGTGACAGTATGAGCTTGTCCAGAGACAGTGACACCCAGCTGACTGATGCGTCCCAATGAGTTGTCCCAGAGTCTGCAGTCCTGATTTTCTTGATGCACAGCCATTTTTTTGAATTCTGATAACACGTCTCCACATTGTTACCCACTAAAAGTATAATTTTAAGAATTCTTGGTGTGTCTTTTTTTAATATCATTTAAATATTTCTAAGTTATTCTTAAGGATTTTCAAAGTGTCTATATTATATTTAATGTAGAATTCTGAATTGCCGTTAAGAATGTTGACTTTGAATCACCGTTTTGAAGCTTAACTTCAGGCTTCACTTTGCAACGTCTGTGTGTATATGTATTTATTTACATCTGAAAATACCTTTCAAAGGGAAGTATCGCTTTATATAAATTAGTAATTTCTTTTAATTGCCTCCAACATTTTGGTCTCATGTGGATTTTTGAAGTTGCTTGCACCTTTGATGTTTTATTAATTATTTCCAAGGTAGCTTCCTTTCCAGGGTGAAGCATACATATTGATTTTGCGTATGATGAGGACTGAAATTTCTAGCTTGGCACCGATACTTCTTGCAATCATATCTAGAAAGGGCTTGAACGTTTTTTTTTTTTTTTTTTTAAAGCAAGTCTCCAACAGCTAACTGTTGGCTGCCAACGTTCCATTTAGATAAGTGAAGAGGGGTTTAGAAGCCTCACACATTCCATGTGTGATGGGAAAAACCCAATATAATGTATTAAAGATGCAGCCTTTGGAAGGGAAACAAGGAGCGTCTTGAGGACCGTGTGCCAGTCTTCAAAGGTTTGCAGTCAGGTTTGGTTCAGAAAAGCCCTTGGATGTGTTGGAAGCAGAGCTTGGAAGGGACTGCGTGGTGTGTCGGGAAATTACCACAGTGAGCCTTGGTTACACGTAGAGTGCAAAGCCGACTGTGGTTGCATGACAAAAATTGGTCTGTGTCGTTTGCCACTGCCAATCTTCCTGATTGATTCAGACTGTTGGAGCCATAGCTCTCATATGGTGTTCCATATTGATTGTTAAAATCTGCAGAAATGAGTTATTTGGCGTGTATATTTTTCCCCCATCCCATTGGCTAATTTTCCTTGTGTCAAAGAGTTTTAAAACATTTGACCTTCCTTCTCAGTTCTCGGTTGTTATCATGACTGGAAGGAAATGGTGTGATGCGGCTGGTTTTTCATTAGGCCTGAACAACCTTGCTGCTACAGTGTATAGTTCACAGGGAGTGATGCGGAGAGCCCATCCCATTAGCCAAGTCACTGCCGAGCAACCACAGCAAGTCAGTGCTTCTATTTCTAGGGGTGGTGTAGACTTATTTTAGAAGTAAATGGCATCTACACTTGAAGAGAGAGAACAAGAATCCTTGTGCCAAACCCAGCCCTTTGGAAGAGCTTGATGGTTTCCCAGTGGCCATGAAAAGCAGGACAGAGGTCTGGGTTTTCTTTTCTTTTTTTCTTGTAGCATTCCGATGCAGTTGATTGGGTGTGAAATTTTGTCAGGATTTTTCAGACTGAAAAGATTGTGCTTGCTTGGAATGGGCAGGTGACACGGAGAGCCCCCTTTAAGTTGCCTGCAACGCCAGGATCATTACAGAGGAAACAAGGGGAACGCTGGCCCCTGCTGTTGGAGAGAGCCCACAGAAGAATGGAGACAGATGGCATCACCATTCTGTCCCGAGAACTGTGCGCTTGCTTTTTGGTCAGAGTCTGATTGAAGTTTCTGGAATTATTGAGTGGATAGATAATAGAGAATATGAAAATGGGTGCAGACAGGCCTTGCCAGGACTTTAATTCTCACTTAAACAAAACTGTCCCCTCGTTCCACAGACCCAAGCTTGGCTTCTGAGGCTTTATAAGGTCGATCCAACTCCAAAAATTAAAAAAAAAAAAAGAAGAAGAAGAAAGAGAAAGCAACTTCTTTTAGGTGCTGGTTACTATTTTAATTAGAGGAATATTTAACTCTAGGTTTTGAAAGAGGAAAACAAATCATCGCAGTGGTTTATATGGCGTCTCAGATGGTACATACCACATAGAGTGCAGAGGCAGGCGGGCGGGGGAGGGGGACGGGGCTTGCTCAACAGACTAAGGTGAAGGGAAGTTCTAACCTCTTCCATTCCCCATCTCTGGGAGGTTTGCGACCCAGCTCCCTTCCTCCATACCCAGCACTTCCCAGTTCCGTCTCTCCTCTTCCTCTTCCACTGTTAACTTCAGAGGAAATAGAAGGGACAGCATCCTGCTTCTGTGTGCCCACATGTTTGTGTTGGGATCACTAACGTGGTATTGTGTTTGCATCCCTGTAGCTTTGCTTGGGCCCTCTGTGAGCACATGTGACAACTTGTGAAGACTTTAAAGAGTTTTTGCAAAGCCCGATAAACCCCCGAAGCTCAAGCCATGCCACTCAGTGATTTTCTTCAATTCGGTTTCTGTAGAGAGGTGTCTGGGCTCTGGATTTGCAGCTCCCAACCATGTCTGTTTGAGAAGGAAAATATGTAGTTCAACCATATTTTGAAAAGTACAGCTTCATTAAAAATATGTTTCTTTAAGTCTGATTATCAGTTTAAAATTATCTTATAGCCTTGTAATGGCCAACTTAACAATTAAATATTGTTGCTACATCCCGCATGAAGGCATGAAGCCCTGAGACCTTGAACCACGGCCTCCTGACATGATAAAAGGGGATTTTTACCTTATTTAGTCATTTTTCAAAAGAAACAACTGACAAATGTATCCTTAACTTTCCATTTTTTTTTTAAATGGATTTTTAAAAATGAGGAAAATCTGCAAACCCTGTTTCTAATTGGCATGGACTATTAATAAAATTAAAGGTCTATCAGTGGGGAGAGCTGGCAACTTTGTGTTTACAGAGAGAAAAACAAGGAGAGAAATCTGAAGAGTAGAAGCGGGCTTTCCCAGGTCATATAGTGGAGTCAGAAATAAGTTATGATTGACATGAGAGATGAGCAGAAATGTCTCGGATAAACACTGAAAGCAATTCAAGAGTTGGATGAACATCACACCATCTCCAGTGCTGAGTTTGTCGGTTCTTGGCTGCTGGAATGGAAAATCTGTGATGGTGAACACACAAGGGAAAAAAGGCTGTCTTAGGCTCACAGTTTTGGGGACTCCAGCTCGTGGTGTGGTGGCTCATGGGTTGCAGGGCTGGGGCAAGGCCTACCAGCATGGTAGCAGGGTGGGGTTGTCAAAGCTGGGAAGGAAGAGAGAAAATGGAAGAGGTCCGAGCCCCACAGTTCCTCCTTGAGCATAAAACCCCGGTGACCTAAGGCCCTGCGCTAGGGCCTGCCTCACAAGGGTATCACCATTCTGGGAATGGAACAGTTAACACACAGACCTTGTGGGGACATTGCATTGCTCTAGTGTGGCATATGCAGTCAAGCTTTGTTCGTAGGGAAACAAACAAACAGTGAAGACTCCTTAAATGGAACGCTCAGCTCTCCTTTGAAAAATGTAATTTACAGAAATAAACGTTGAGCCTGACACCAGGTTTGTGTGGGAGTAAGGTAAATTTGGGCTAAATGACTGATGTGCTGTTTGGTGTAAACATTTGATTCCATATTGCAACTGTCTGTCAGTACGCATGTCATTAATCAAATAGGTACCCAGATGTACAGCAACGTTTAACTCTATTTAATGCAGTTAGTTTTATAATCATCGCTGGGAATTATCCAGGTGCAGGTGGTAGCTGCGTTCTCCCTCTGATTGTAGGTTCTGAAATCGTCCTTCACTTTCTAAAACGTTGGAATCTGAGTGCACAGGTTTGATACGATCTACCAGGTCTGGTATCTTTTGTGGTACTCTGTTAATGTGCAATCCAAAACTCCTGGGTGGACAGAAGTATTGGACGCCGAAGAGAGCCACACTCTCTCACATTAGCTGATAAAAGACATTGAGCGTTTACTTTCCTGCTTGGCAATGTCTGCAAATTCATAAGTGAACTGAATTCTTATGAACAGGAAGGTAGTGTCATTTCTTTGAGCTGTCTATTACTTTATGTGCTGAGGGCTGAAGGAAGTGAGCGTAAGGATATCTTTGAGAGACAGCAGGCTTTTGGAATCTCTATTGTAAAGTTTAATATCCAGAGAGCTATTATTTAAAGCCTGTTATGTTGGTGTATGGGTGTTTCGACAACATGTATGTCTATGTACCATGTGTGTGCATGGTACCTGCAAAAGCCAGAAGAGAGTTACGGATCTCTTGGGACTAGAGGTATAGGTGACTGTGAGCTGTCATGTGGCTGCTGTATAATCCACCGAGCAATCTTTCCAGCCCCACGTGAATCAACTGCACTCCAAATACCACAGTTTGAAAACTTAGAAAGTTTCGTCTGGCTGTGGTTGTGATCACCTTTAATCCAAGCACTCTTGACAGGCAGAGATCTGTGAGTTCAAAGTCAGCCTGGTCTACAGGGTGTCCCAGGACAGCCAGGGCTACACAGAGAAAAATCCTGTCAAAAAAAAAAAAAAAAAAAAAAAAAAAAAAAAAAAAATGAAACAAACAGAACAAAGCCCCCAAAATAAACAAGCCATCCTCAAAGTAACAACAGCAAAACATTACAAATTCTGTTACTTTGAGAGACAGGGTCTACGTTTCCCATGAAAATGTCATGATTGGTTCACTGTGAAAAGTCATGCTGAAAGAGTTGAGCTGTAAAAAAAATTAAAAATGAAGAGAAAATAGCCCTAGATTATCCCCTAAAGGCAACTTGTGAGGATTGTGTCCGGAGTCCGTTAGGGAGCCTTGAGAGGTGTTCCATTTTTACGCTTTTCATCTGCTGTGAAATCCCCCGAATCAGAGTGCGAGTGGACAGCTCACACAAACAGTGTGTCCTGGCCATAGTTCCGTAGATGGGGTCTTCTGTCCTTTCCCCGTAACAGACACCGTAAGTGGCGACAGCTGGTGCCAGGGAAAAGGCTTGAATCTTATCCCTACTGGAAGGGCCTGGTTCCCAGTGTACATGTTTACTAAAAAACTATAGACGCCCTTCGGTGACCTTGACGCATTTTCATGGGTTCCCACGGGCTCTCTCTTCTGGCTGGCAGCTTAGTTGAAATGCCTGCAAATCCAGGGAAGGAAGCTACAAATACATGTTCTTGTCACCTTCAGAGCAATGACAGTTGCCATCCATGTAAGATGGTGGCTTTTATAGCCATGAGTCTGCAGTGTAACCTGGGGGTTACTAGTACAGGCAGAGGGGACTGGACCACAGCAGTGACCTCACAGCCATCCATGGTCTCTACTGACTCAGCCTTCTTGTTTTCCTTTTGCTGCTCCCCTCCCTCCCTCCTTCCCCCTCCCTCCCCTCCCTCCTTCCTTCCCTCCCCCTTCCTCCCCCTCCCTCCCCTCCCTCCCCTCCCTCCCCCTCCCTCCTCCCCCTCTCCCCCTTCCTCCCCCCTCCCTCCCCCTCCCTCCTTCCCCCTCTTCCCCTTCCTTCCCCGTCCCCCTTCTCCCCCTCCCCCTCCCTCCCCCTCCCTCTCCTTCCCTCCACCCTCTGCCCTCTCCCTCCCTCCCTTTTGTTGTCCTTTTAACAGGATGTTTGTTGACTGACAAATTAAACTTGAGTTCCTGTGCTGTCAGAACTGGGTGAAGCAGCAACCTCCCGTACATCTGTTATCCCTTCTTCTAGAATAAACACTGCAGCTGGAAGGCTTGCCTGTGGTTCTCAGGATGGATGCATCTGTGTGCCAATGGTGGTGTTAATGGAGGAGAGCATAGGATGTCGGGACAATGGCCTCTCTCATGCACATTTTCTACTCTGCCCTATGTAAATGGCAGTCGCACACTTCAGGTTGGCGAGCAAGCCAGGGTATCTGTCCCTACATTCTCTGTGATTTCTTCATGTTTCCACATGTTCCTCATGTGAGGTGAGAGTTTATAAAGTCGCTTCTAGGGGTGGAGAGATGGCTCAGAGCTTAAGTACTCTTAGGTGTACTTGCTTCTCATATGAGATCTGAGTTTGATTCCCAATCCACATATATTGCTCAAAACTACAAGGAACTCCAGCTATAGGATCTGATGCCATCTTCTGGCATCCTAAGGCACTGAACACACAGACACACAGACACACACACACACACACACACACACACACACACACACACGGGAGACTGCACATAATTAAAAATTAAATATTTTTTTTTCTTCAAAAATCCAGTGTGGTGTGAATTCCTCGTAGAAGCAGCAGAATGGCTGTGTGCAGGTAGTGTTTCTGTTACATCTTTGTAACATATGTTAGCTATTTTATTTTGTTACAATTTATTTGGCTCTTTTGGGGTAGTAGTGGTTTGCGTACCCATGTATCACAGAAAATATGGTAAAATGATACTAGCAGAGAGACCCTGGAAAGGACCTGAGTGCCTATGGCCGCATTCCTGTCACCGAAGGGTTTTAGAATCTGAATGAAGAATGTTATGTTTTCCTGTCACTGTGTCAAATGAGCAGTTTGCATGGGGCAGTTTCTCTTCTCAAAGCCAGCCTGTGGCTCTCTGCCCGCCATCCCTCCCAGGTCTCTGAGTTCTTGACACAGCCTGCTAACGCTGATCTCAGCTCTCTCTGACCTAAACCGTAGGTATCATCTGCTCCACGAATTGTGGTGGCTGATTATAGTTAATGGCATGCACTTTGTCATGTGATCTTTATGTAGCAAATGCCCCCCCCCCCCTTGCAGGAGCACACATTTCAGTAATAGCCACTGTCACAGTGGGTTTTCCCTCCTCTTACCAAGTGATGCCCTGGCCTCCACAGGAGGGGACCCTGCTCCCTGCCTCCTTTTTCCTCCCACCTCTCAACACATCACAGAATGGTTGTCACAGCCGTTTGAAGTGTTGATAAACTTATCAAATTCCATTTCAAACTTACTTAGATCTCCTGTCATTTGATACAGAAGAGAAGGTGCAGCACACTCCTCACTCTTGACTGAGCATCGGGGACCCGAACCCCAGTCTGCATTTCGGCATCTTCTGGCCTTTAGTCCTTCCTCCAACCACCTAGTGCCTCATGCTATCATCCCGTGGTTCACGAGACACAGGAATGGTGACTGTCGGCATGGGTGGGGGACAACCCTGCCTGGTCCAGGATTTCATCAGATTTCCAATGCCTCTCACTTTGTTTCTGTAAATACCAGTCTGGGTGTGGGTAACGGCATCACTGAAGGTTGTCAAAAGGAGCTCTTCCTTTGTCGAGGTTTCTGTTTTTCCCCTAGTTGAGTTGTCCGCCGCATATTTATGGAGTACTGGTGATGAAGTAGAGGGTGTGAGTCACAAAAGAGCACATTTGCTCCATTTGCCATTGAAACTCGTATCTTTTGGCTTTCATGAGCCATTTATTTCTGCAATGGAGACATCAATAGCTGTCCACCAGGCAATGCAGCGGAGGTTTAGCAGAGGGCCTTCCGAAGAGAATAGAGGCGATTGCGATTAGCACCACTATTGTGTGAGGCTGTTGGTTGGAGTCCTGCTTAGCTGTCTTGACAGCCACAGCTTAGCTACTGGCTAACAGTTTTTTAAGTATAATAGATTCAGCAACATAGACGCAATTTTGTTACCCGAAAGTTAGTTATTCTTTCTCTGCAGCCTTGAATAGAAGTATCAGTCTAGCTTGTTGTAACTAGGGTCAAATGATTGCAGAGTAAAATAAAGAGCATTTATACCATAATGGTTACCATGCAAGGTTCAAACATGTTGGATCCCAGAAAACCCAAATGATGAGCATACTCTTGTTCTGTGTGGATTGCATCTGTGGAAGGTACCCCTGGCAGAAATCTGGCTAGATGATCATAAAGAAACTATGTGGGTGTCTTCTTTCCGTAGTCTAAGTGTGTATGTGTGCATGAGCATGCATGTGTGATTGCCTATGTGTATGGTATATGCATTCATGTGTGTATGTACATACATGTGTGGACAATACACTTCTGCGCATGTGTGTGCAGGTAGATGAACATACACCTCTGTGCATGTGTGTGGAGGCCAGAGGTCAATATAAGGTGTCTTCCTCAATTGCTATATGACATTTATTTGTTTATTCACTGATTGATTGATTGTGCATCTTTTTGTTTGTTTGTTTTTGTTTAAGAGAGATTATCACTGAACGTGGACGGCGCCAATTCAGTAAGACTCACTGGATAGCAAACTCTGGTGCCCTTACTGTCTCTGCTTGCTTCCCTTGGGCTAAAGACACAGGCGTGCACGGCTGGCTCTGCCTGGCTTTTGACATTGGTATGATGGTGCAAACATGGGTCTTCATGCTTGGGTGGCAAGCGCTTTACATACTGAGCCACCAGCATGAAGTCTCCACACTTGACTGTAGGGAAAAAGATGCAGCTGCAAATCTTTGAGCTGTTAACCTACGATTTTTCATTCAGACACAAAGGACAACTAAAATTGTTGTCCCTAAACATATGGACTTTGCATGTAATGAGCAGAAAAAAAAAATTCTCAGTGATGTATCTTCTGGCTCTATGACTTAAAATGCATTCTTGATTATTTTTTGCAGTGGTCAATAAAAGTGAAATGGTACCCCTAACCCCACAAACTTGCTGATATGTGAAAGTGGCTGAGGAGCCCTCCATAGTCTTACATAGCTCATCACCTCACTGTCTCAGCTTGGTACAGTGTATTTTAAGGTATTTATTGCCCACCTTGTTCTTCTACCAACTTCAATCTCTGGTGCAGACAAAGCTACAGATTACAGAATACTGTTTTACTAAGGCCGGGTGAAAGGGTTCCATCAGCCACATTTCCCCTTCGTTCACACGTTTATCTGAGATGAAAGATAGCTGATGATTTTGCCTAATCTAGCTTTATTCAGAATTGTGGCCTTAGGCGGTAGGGGGGGGGAGTGGCCAGGGAGGGTCCGGAAGGGACAGCGTAAACATACACACAGTGTGGGAATGTAAAGAACAGGATCTCTGTTACAACTGCTGGAGAAATCTCTGCCCATGCCGCTGAGGACAGTATGAGATTAGTGTTGCTGCCTGAGGGCCAGGACAAAGCCGAGCTGTGTGAGAGGGCTCAGGATGTTTGCTCAAGGGTGCTCCTTCTCCACCTGTTGACAGATTTAGATGGTGCCATGTCAGGCCTGGCTAACCGCTCTGAGGCTGTCGGGAAGCAACAGTAGTAAATGGCCGTGTGGAGCATACCGTGAGTTCCCTATTTGTGTAGTAGCTGAGGCTTGAGGTGGGGATCTCATATTGAATGGGCTCCAGATTGTCTAAATTGCAATCACAGTGTTTATTTAAATAGCCTGTGGGGACCATTAAAGCATTTTAACCTTGCCCCCATGCTTCTCCTGTTATGAAATCTTGAGGCACATCGGGGAGAAAAGAAAAAAAAAACATCTCAAGCTTGTAAAAGCATTAGGAGGCTGTAAGTTCTCTCTGCTGCCAAAAACCCTTCAAGAGTCTTAGTGTGCTGAACTAGCACGTGGTAGGAGGGATCCCGCTGCGGCACCAAGGGAAGGGATTTTCCTGGTGCACAGGCAGCGATCTGTCACTCTGCAGTCACCGATATCTCAATTCCAGAGATTCCAAAGATGCTGCTTGCTGTGCTAGCTTCTGGCCTGCCCCTCAACTTTCAGAACACCGTGGCTTCCGGGCTTTAGCAAAATCTGTCCCCATCACACTCGTGGTCAGCAGTCATTAACCCTCTTGGCTTTGCCTTCCTTCCCTCTCTGGGCTGCACATGGCTGATGGGAAGCTTTGTTTTGGTGTGCAAAGGCCATAGACTGGAGACCATCTCCCTAGCCTGGTTTTCAGCCCCCACTCCCAACTCTTATGAAGAAACTTGGGCTTTGACCTCTGCACAGTGGTTCATGTCTAAGCAGGGTTAGTTAGTGTTAGTGTGGTTCCAGCTCTTTCGAGGAAAACGGGGTGTGTCTCACAGCCCTGGCAGGGTTCTTCTAGACAAGCTCTTACAAATCTGTCTGAGCATGCCTACCCTGAGTAGGGTGATCTATCCCAGACACAGACTGGTGGCTGATGCATGTAAAGGACGCCCATCTCTCTAGAAGTGCAGATGCTACGAGCTTTGTGCTGAGTGAAAAATAGAGCGGATCTGTAACAGTGGAGTTTAGAAATGGATGTCTTTCCACCAGTGGTCATTTAGCTTCAGTCAGTTCCCAGCGAGAAGACACCTCGGAGGCCACCTGTTTCCTGAAATCTATCCTCTACGGCAAATGACGTCTAACCTTACCTGGTGGGGCTCTTCCATCCTTCCACTATATGGGTCCTAGGGATGGGACTCTAGGCATCAGGCTTGGCGACAAGCGCCTTTGTCTACTGAGCTATCTCCTTTTGAAGCCCCTTTGTAGGACCTGGTGATGAGGAAATCCAGATTCCCACTGAAGAATCTCGGGCGATCTGCTGTGTCCCTTCCGTAGTCACAGCCGCTCTGGAAACCTTGTAGCGTTCCCATCCATTGTCTTCTGGTTTTAGTCCTGAGTTTTAACTTCCTTACTTTCAGCCACCCCTCTCTCTCTGCCCCCCTTGTCCTCCTTTCTCTCCCATTCCACTTCTCTGCTCTGATGGTGTAAATTTTGTGAGCTATCCAAAGAAAAACGAAGCTATGAAGAAAGGCGGTGAGATTTATAATCAGAAAACAGATAACCAGCTGGTTATGCCCCTGAGAATGAATAAGGCCTACACAGCTGTGGAACACACAGCAACAAATTATTTGTGACAATTTGGAAAATCCTATGTCATAGTGAGAGTTATACAAAAGAATAACATTGTCTTTCTACCTGCCAGTCTTCTAATGTCTAGGAATACTTCTGCAATATTTACTATTCTCCAGAAAGCCTGTTTTAATGTAACAATATTGAAAGGTGCTGGCCTTGAGACTTAGTCTATACGGTGGTTACACTGTTTTTGTTGTTGATGATGGTTTTTGTTGTGTTTTGTCTGGGGCACCTTTGAAGGTAATGGTGTTTGCGCTTGTTTTAACTGCATCACTCCTTAGTGAGCCACGGTGGCTTTGGGAAGGGTTAGAGGTATCCAGGGAAGTGTCTCCACTGTGATTATTCATACCCAGCACTTTAGTTTTATTTGAGGAATAAAAAAAAACAAACAAAAACAAACAAACAAACAAAAAAACAAAAACAAAAAAAAACAAAAATCACCCAGGCTTGCACTCTGCTCAACTGGCTTTCCTTCTAAAAATAAACCCCAAGCTGACCAATGGCTGCAGTTCAGGTCAGAGTTCAGTACGGGACGGACCCCTTTACACAGGTTCAAGTGGGTTGGGGTTCGATAGGGCTTGGAACAGAGGGCTGAAAGGAAAACCAGGGTGATGCGATAACTCTTTTTCTCTGACTCACACTGCAGTCCCGCTGGGGCTCCCTCACAATGGTGCCAACTTTTAGGAGAAAGGGCAGATGGAATCTCTGACCTCTTGTGTTCAACCCATCAGTTCAACTTTGTGCCTCCTGGAGTAGTCATGTGTGGCCTTTCCCCATTGTCATCTTGTTCTTGTGTCTCACACACACTTTAGGCGTGACTGAGTACCAGTGCTGGTTTATTTTATGCTGGATGTGCTTTTGATGTTCTTCCTTTTTTTTTTTTTTTTTTTTCTGCTCTCACTACATACCCCTCAGTAGCCCTTGTAGACGAGCCTGGCTTTGAAATTGCAGGGGTCTTCTGGCCCTGGCCTCCTGAGGACTAGAACTGCAAGCATGCACCACCCCGCCCAGTCCAAGCATGCACCATCATGCCCAGTTTCCCATTGAACTTTGGCTCTCTAGACATTGACCATTTGGATTTTTTTTATTTATTTTATTTACATATAAAGAGTTACAACTTTAATTTTCTGATTTTTATGTATTTGGTTCATTTGTTAATAGTATTTTGTATAGACTTCTTAAAAATAATTTTGAAAGGATGCATGTTTTCAATGGTCATTTCAATGGTCATTTACTAAGTACCTAAGATGTGCAAATATTTAACTTGCTTTACTTGTCTTTCTTTCTTTCTTCCTTTCTTTCTTCCTCTCTCTCTCCCTCTCTCTTTTTTTTTTTTTTTTTGGCCTGTGTGCATGTGTGTGCATATGTGTGCATGTGTGTGTGTGTGTGTACGTGTGTGCACATGTGTGTGCGTGCGTGTGTATGTGGGGGGTGTGCATGTGTACATGGCACCCATGCTCATTTATGTGTGCATGCATCTTTATGAGCCATGGCATATAAAGTGAGGGGCAGGAAGTGTCTGCTCGACAGTGGTCACTGATGAGAACTGGCAGTTAAGTGAAAGAACTTGATCCTGATCCTTCTTTCTTCCTTCCCACTGACCGCAAGGTGGCTACCATCTCCTGATCAGTATCATGGCTGCCCTCAGTCTTTCGGTGAAACTTAAGAATGTCAAAACAAGAACAAAGAAGTTCACCTGGTGCCAGCAAGATTGACAGATCAAACTTAAACCAGCTAGGGGAAACCTAGCATCACCAACCACAGGGTCTGGAGAAGAGTCAAGGACTAGATCTTGATGCATAACCTTGTTCATGGCAGCAGCAAGAAACCAAGGCACATGCTCTGAGGTTTTTAAAAAAGTCTCTGAAGGATTTCCTTGGCTTGGGTGGGCTGGCTCATACTCTAGTCCCTCCCCTATTATCGCTTTACATTGCATATCAATATCCTTGATTGACATTGGGAAGCTTGCATTTCTGAGAAAAAGTCTATGTAAGTGTGGTGCTGGCTGGAGAGACCCTTATCTTTCAGATCACCAGAGCAGAATTTTTTAGAAGGGAATGTTGGAAGACAATCTAGGATTGATAAGATGTGTCTTCAGTTCAACAACCAATACTACTGTTGCCTTTGCAAACTGTTTTAGGCCCCATGCTAAATGGAAGAACCATAGAGAAAAACCACAGCCTCTGAACCCAAAGTTACGCATACCATTCATCTCTCATTGCTGTTTTATACCCAGCTGTAATATACACTGTCTGGCACTTTCCATTTAGTGGCCACTTTTGTGAAGTGCAAGTTTCACCTATGTATACATGTTTGAAGGCCAGGGATCAATCTAAATCCACCCTTTTTTCCCTCCCATTCTTCTTCTTCTTATTTTTTTTACACAAAATTTCTCAATAAATCTAGAACTTGCTGATTCTGCTAGATTAGCTGTCCAGAGATATGAAGGGATCCTCCTGTCCATCCCCAGTGACTCCCAACCCCACATACCCAACCCTGGGACCACAGTGATACTTCACCTAGCTTTCCACTGAGTTCTGAGAATCTCTGCCCAGGCTTCTTATACAAACAGCCCAAGCTCACAAAGAAAGTGTAATGAACACAGAACTTTTAGTTCCAGGTCCTAAGACCCCTCCCATACCTACATTTCTGTTTCATTGCAAATTTGTGAGTTATACACTTTTCTTAAAAAAGTTGAATCTTCCTTCCTTCCTTCCTTCCTTCCTTTCTTTTTACATTCCAATCCCAGTTCCCTCTCCCTCCTCTCCTCTGGTTCCCCCCATCTTCTCCCTGCATCATCTGATCCTCAGAGAGGATAAGGCCTCCTATCCCATCACCTCCTTGAGGCAGGACCAAGCCCCACCTCCACCCCCATGTCTAGGCTGAGCAAGGTGTCTCTCCATATAGAATAGGCTCCCCAAACTCAGTTTATGCATTAGAGCTTGATCTTTGTCCCACTTCCAATGGCTTCACACAAAGACAGACCCATCGGAATATTTCTTATGACAGGCATAATATCCAGAAGTCACCACGTCTGTGTAGTGGTTACAGTGCCCTAGGTCCCAACCACTAAATTAGGAAAGCATTCAGCATTGTTAAGTATAGCCACATGCCTCCACTGAGGGTGTCAAGTGGGCTAGCAGAACTTCTCATATATTCTGGAAAGTTCTGAGAAGTGACAAAAGGATCAAGCTGGAATGTAATGAGGCAACCTCGACCCCCCTCCCACTGTAAATGCTTTTGCACTGATGCTTTTGGTAATGTGCATTTGCACCATTACTGGAGTTTACCCTTGGTTTGCGATGCAGTTTGGTGGGAAGACTCTGGCTCAGTGTCAGTGAGAGACGGGCTCGCCCCTTAGTACTCCATATAGTAAAATAAAACACACCATAAAAACACAGGCTGAAGTCTGCTTTTCAACCAGTCTGTCTCACTGCAATTGTGTATCCTTCCTTCCCACAGTCCTTCCCTGGGTACATACTTACTGAATTCATTATGTGTTAGGATAGGGAAAGTCACTAGCTATAAAACTATGAATAAGACATGTTCCCTCCCCAAATATGAAGCAGGCAGCATACGTAATTACCACTGTAAAGTGAATAAGGTTCTTCTCTGTCATTTCTAAACCCAGAAGGCCTCCACTGGAAAAACTGGTTCGAGAAGTGAGTGTGTGGGTGCATTCTTCAGGAAGGGATGAAGTGTGTCCTAGCCACCCATCCGGCAGCACTTAGGACTTGTGAATGATTTCAGGGTTTCCATGGGGGCACAGTTCATTATAGCACATTATGTAATACACCGGCTGACAAAGCGTGTTGCAACTGTATACACCGTGCATCCTCCCTCAACCTTAAATCACAGTGCACGCATGTATTTTCCCAATCTCATTCTTAAGTGCTTCTGTTATTGTAAAGTGTAGCAGTAGCAGCCATAGATTGTAGTTGAAGAAAGTGGGACATAAAATAACTTGCCCAGGGCTAGTCCACAAAAGACTGGCAAAATCCATCCCCTACTTCTCTGCCCATGAGTTTCTAAGCCCATAGATTTCTTTAAAGGACTCGCTTGCCTGTATGTGTGGTTCATTTGTTTCCTATAGGCATCGATGTCCTGTGGGTGGCCTGCTGGCAAGCTCTACTCCTCACAGCCTTGCCTTTGCAAAGCTGCCAGAAGGCCACACCCTCTGATGTCCCCTTTTCCAACAGAGGAAACAGAAAGAGCTGAGAAGTGCCCCTCTGTCTAATCGAATGGGAGTTTCCTTAGCTGAGCATTGAGATGCTGCAAGCATCTCTTCCCTCACCCCATCCCATATGAACTACTGATGTCCAGCTAATAGTCAAGTCGATTTCGCATCAATAAGGGCCTGCTTGGTCTGTGTGCAGTAGGGTGTTTGTTCTCTCTCACAAGTCACAAACTCATGAAGTTTAAGGTGAGCTTTGGGTAACAAGGCGGGGATGACTTTCCCCATGGTGACAGCCTTACATGTTAGTTCTGCAGTAGTGAATCCTGGTAGAAAATAAAATAGGTTTCCAAAGTCACAGCGGGATTCTCCTGCTTGGGTAGGTTGGTTCACATATTTGTTCCATCCTCATAATGACTGTACAGTGACATGCCATTCACACTGTTAGGACTAGCCGGCCTCTTAGATCTCACAGCCTATGGTACTAGTCATCTGTGAACCTGATGGAGGCATTTGGTGACAACTAGTCGATTCTGTTTTAATATTGGTTTATGTTTTACATGTATTTCCCCCCCTCTCTCAAATGGCTACATTAAAATAGAACAAGGCTCCCGTTCCAACACTACAGTTATTTGAAGCTATTTGCCACAGAGCAAGAGAATAGTTTCTGTAGTAACGACTCGCTTGCAGTGTTTCAGTGTTCTTAGGATTGACGCCGTGGCTGGAGGCAGACCCTCTGGAGCCATCTTGCTTCTCTCTTTATAGCGCTTGCTTGGAGATGGGAGTGGGGCGTTTCTTTCTGCCGTATCATCGATGCAGCGAGTAGATGGCAGTCCTGGGAAACTTACATAGCCCGGTTCTGACTCGGGAGCTGGGAGTGACCTTACCATTTTGGATGGTGTGGTACAAAGGTCTCAGAAGCATCTTGCAATGCCTTGTGGTCATATCACTGTGTGGAAGTTATCCTTGACATAGTGGCGATACCGAAAGGTAAACTTCAGCCTTTGCCAAGCACTATTCTGTCTGGATATGGATAATCATTTGGATGTGGGACCACACAATGATATATGGCAGTAACTAATAGTCTGGTGGCTCAATCCCTCCAGAGACCCAGAGTCCTACTGGGAATGTCCAAAGCCAAGTTTTGTTCTTTCTTAATACTTAATGTGGCAGTTGCTAAAACTTTCCCTGGGTTCTTTGGCAATGCCTGCACAGGAAATCAAAATCATAGTAATTTATTTTTCCTAGCCTTGTTTTTTTTTCTCCCCCAAAATTCCCAAATTTTGTGTGAGAACTTGGACACAACGATCATTCAAATAGCAGTAGCTGGAATCCACCAGTGTTCGCATCCATGCTAACCGAGATCAAATGTTATCTTCTGCCTGAAGGTCACCTCTGTGAGGTGATGTAAGAGTTAAACATCTCACGGTCATGTGACAGAAACCCATTGTGTATATTCTGCATGGTCACAAAGGGACGGAAGTGCTCTGGTGGCAGTTGGTGGCTCTTCCAGGAGCCTGCTGGCTTCCAGTGCGATTGGATCCTGACAATGGGTTCTGAGAAATCTCTCCATTTCTCAGACCTTTTGGCCATTTTTTTCTGTTGGCTTCTCTTTCAGGCTAGCTTTCTTTCTCTTGAGGCTGTCTCCTGCCCCAGAAGAAAGTGTTAGGTCTGTTCTGTCCTTCATGGCTCTATGAAATGTCCCCTAGCCTTGTGAGTGGACAGAGAGGCAGGTTTTCTTTTTTGTCTTTTTTTTTCTTTTTGTTGTTTTGTTTGTTGTTGTTTTGTTTTTTATCCCCCCAGACCCTGGTCATTTGCCCATCTCTTGTGGGAGAATGGGGGAACTATTTGTTTCCCACAGGAAAAGAAGGTCTTTGTACCAGAAGGAGAACCGCAAGCCAGGCCAAAACAACTGATCTCCATGACAATGAGGCCTCCTATCTTTTCTCTTTTAACAAATGCAGGAACTTTGCCCAAGCTCACAGGGCAAATACAGCAAATACAGGGGCGAATGCACAATGAAGCCAGATTCAGTCCATCCAAAACCCAAGGACCCAAAAAGAAGTGTCAAGGCTGTAAGACTATGTTTAGAATAAAAGCAGCCAGTGGGACTCCCTCCTCCACCACTGACTTGCTGCTACCTCTGGAGAGTCTGCCTTGTCTTCAGAATCGCCCCAAGTCCTGTCTACTCTAGAGGGCCATTGTGAATATTCAGGGCTGTACATATAGACTAGACATACAGGCTTCTTAAAGTTCCTCATCCATAAGTGGTCAAAAACGCTGGCCTGTATTATAATTGTTTCTAGAACTTACTAGACCCTAATAGGCAGCTGTTTGGAGTTTCACTTTCATTTGATGATTCTCCCCAGGAACAAGTCTGGGTTTATAGTCTTGACCAGACCTGATTAAAATCCTCAATTTCTTCTGTTACTTAGTATGCGTGGCCAACCCCACACTATCGCTTGCTTGCTGCAGTTTTTGATACTAACCTTGCTGTCTGATATCATCACGTACTGTGTTAAAGTAGACGATGACACTGCCTTTCTAAAGAAGGGGAAGTATAGCTTTCACTGTGTTCTTGGTACTTCACAGTATGTAGCCCGTGTAGACTGCTCTTGCACTCATGGTTTTCAATGTGTTTTGATGCTGGATGCTGCTTCCTTTTGCTAAGCCTTGGGGGAAGCTTATCATTTCCTCAGCCCTACGAGTTGTATCTGCCCTGGAATGAGTGTGCACCTGAAGCTGGCTTTGATGGATAGATATGAGCCGTCCAAGTGAGGGAAAATGGCTCCTCTGTGTGTGTGTGTGTGTGTGTGTGTGTGTGCGTATATGCATGTGTGTGTATGTGTATATGTGTGTGTGTGTGAGAGTTTGTGTGTATGTGTGTGTTGTGTGTTGTGTGTGTGGTGTGTGTGTATGTGTGTATGTATATATGTGTCTGTATGTGTGTGTGAGTATGTGTTTGTGTGTATGTGTGTGTAAATGTGTGTACGTATGTGTGTGTTGTGAGTCTGTGTATGTTTGTGTGTTGTGTGTGTGTGTTGTGAGTGTGTGTATATGTGTGCGTGAGTATGTGTGTGTGTGAGTGCGTATGTGTGAGTGTGTGTGTGTTTGTGTGTGTGCACACCTTCAGAGAATGCTGTGAGCTTCCAGCAGCTTCTTTTTCCCTTGCCTCCATTCCAGAAGCTGAGCAACATGGTGACAAGGAAAACTTGTCAATTAAAAGCATGACTCCTTTGCAATAGGCAAGCAGAGTTCTAATATCATTGCTTGAAATGTCCAAGTGGCATGTGCTTGTATTTGCCCAACATGAAGAAATGGGCTATTTAGCAGGTGACATTTTAAGCACCGATGCAGCCTATGCCCTTTGCAGACAAGGGCTGTGGTGTGGTGAGTGTGGGCTTGTTCTCAGAAACAGGAGGGAGTTGTTTTCAGAGTGAGGTAAAATTTAAATTTCAATATTGAAATGTCTTTGAGCTTAGACTCTGATGGTAAACATGAGATATGATATGCATATAATATGTATGTATGAATGTATGTATGTATAAATCACTATATAATTATAGATAGTTCTTCTGTGGCAAAGGTTAATTTAGCTCCTTAAATGGTCCAGTGACTGGAAACCACCTAGCTAAATTTATGCACTATTTCTTGAGTCTTGCCCATAGACTGGAATTTGAGGTGATAGTCGTTTGACATACATTCTCATAGGACTCACACGAGGCCTCTTACTTAACTCTCTATCCTGCCAGAGGTAGGTAGATGAGAACCTTGTGAACTGCCATTAAGTAGTCGTTAGTTAGTTATTTGCTTTCTAAGGGACTTATCACAGCAATCTAGCACGTGTTGAAGGCTATGCCATTTCAGATGGCTAAAGCATAGTTAAGCCACTTCTAAAGTGTGGCTTTTAGTCTGGCATCTTCAAGGCTTGACAGCTTGTGTCTTTTTAACCAAACACTATTCCCCTCTATTTTTTACAGTATCCCTGCCCTCTGCAAAGTAACAACATTCAATAAATAAGAAAGTGCTGGTAGCATTTTAGAGACCTCAACTAATCTCCCAGCAGAGAAAAATCACTGTTCTGGGGTTGTATTTAGTATAAAAAGTAGTAGAACATCTGAGAGACAGACATGATTATCCTCGCTGGGTACCTACAAGAAGATGTATTGATTTCTTCTGGAAGAAGAGTACGGCTCTGCCCACAGATACACATGTTCACCCAGTGCTTCTGAAAACATAGCTTTTAATTCCTTGTAAACAATAGCATGGCACCAAATGAGAATTTTTTTTTTTGAAAAAGCTGCAACTATAAAACATTATTGTGCACATCAGTTTCAGATGAATTGACCTTTTGTTTCAATGGGGATGGTGTGCCCCTTGTTATGGACTAACTCCATTTGCCCATGCAAATCAGCACAAAGCTAGGATATTATCAGGCAATGGCAAAATTAAGAGGTAGGTCAGACTTAATGGAAACATCTGTCATTAACCCTTTTACAGAAACTGCCTGGGGGAAATCCTTGCAGATAAAAGCGCTCTGAGCCATCTCCTCCTGCTCTGCAGAGGTCCAGAGAGGGTGACAATCCTGGCTCACAAAGTCCGTTCCAAGCAGACTCTAGAGAATCGTTTTCTGGATAAAAACACCAGGCACAGTGTCCATGTGTGATGCTTTTCAAAAATAAAACAAAAATGAAGGCGACACATGCTGTCACTGACCTTAGTTTCTCGATCTCTCACCTGGAGACCCCCTCGCTGGTGTCTGTTAACCCATCAAGGTTGCCTCGTCCTCCTAGTCCAGTCGGTTTAAACCTCACTCTTTACCTGCTGTATTCTGAAAAGGTGGAACAGACAAAATTAGGAGGAAAGGTTGCTATTTATAGCTGTGAATGCCAATACAATATTGTTTGCCCATGTAGCACAAAGATAATAAAAGTTAATTTCCTCAACAGTGCACAGAGAGCTGGATAGTCAATGCCCATGGCTATTATTTTAAATTATCAGTGGACTTTTATAAAAAAAAGATTAATTCATTCGTATTCATGGTGAAATTAAAAGCATTGCTTTAAAAAAAATCTGAAAATTTATACACATAACCACAAGGTTACAGATCTGTTTGCCAGTAGGTAAAGAAGGAAGGAAGATTTCCACCAGAATCAAGAGAGCCAAGGTGTGGTTTCTAGTACAAGTTACATTTATCCACAGAATCACCCTGAAATGACTGTGCTCTTCCTTATCAAACGCTTTTATCCTATTCTTTGCTTAAGATGCTCCTGTATGGATAACTCTTCTCTCTGAGGAGCCTCCTATCTCTGTCTTCTGAACTTTCTTCAGTTTCATACTACCCCGTCGCATTGACTCCTTAATCTTTCTGGAAGTTTGGACACACAGTCAGAACACAATTTTTTTTTATTTTGTTTTGATTTCATGTCCCTCTTAAACAACACATTAAGTTTCATTAACCAGAGACACATTGCAAAGTAAGTGGAGGGGGCGTTTATTTGCTTGTTCTATGGCCTTCCAGTGCAGCATGCGACTTGCCTTTCTGGCATCTGAGAGATGTAGAGAGGTTTCTGCATGGTGAATGAGGAGCTGTGCAGCCCTACGCAGGCTGTAGAGTCCATACAGCTGAATTATCCTAAATATTACCTAAAAGATAAAAGGAGTGGACATAGAGGTGAAACAGGAGATACTCATTTGCCTTTAAAAAACACAATGCTCATTTTGTATATTTTAACATTAATATGTTTAAAAACTATTCCCTTAAAAAAAAATCTAAATAACTCCAAGCTCCAGCCACAGACCAAAATTGGCATGAAATTATATTGGGTTTCTATTAATCAGGAGTTCAAATTGAGAATGCCTTCCATCTCGGTTTCTCTCTGCCATGTGGGCAAAGTGAGACACTGTCAGCACGATCTGCAGTGGTGCTCACACATGATTGTGGGTCAGCACGCATGTGTGTGAGCGTGTTCACGTGTGTACTCAGCAGCGTTGGAGGCAGATCCTGCATGGAATGTTGAATTTGATGCTGAACCGTTTGTCCTAAGTAAGGGAGGGTGCAGCCTGAGATTGTTATGAGATGAGATGGTGACTAGACCTGATTAAAGATCCTGAACATCCTGTCATCCCCTCCTCCCGCATCGTAATGCCGGGGGCTCTGGGTCCCAGAGGCCAGCATGACCTGCTTAGTTAATCGGGAAGTAAAGAGGGCTGCACACAGCACCAGCCACCTTCACACAGTCCCAGGTCTGTGCTTTGGCAAGACCCGACTCTTGTCACCCTGGAAATCAACCATGCTTTCCTTCCCTCGGGAGTCTTAGGCTCTTTTCTGCTTTCACTGCCCAGGGCAGGCAGCCTCCACGCAGAATGATCGGAAAAGTTAGCTTGAGGACTTTCGGTATTTGGTTGAAGCATCCTTTTATTTTGCAAGAATTTTCACATCTTCTCGTTGCTGTCAGGCTCTGGATCACTAAATGCGTGGTGGGAGAGGCTGAGTCTTTAGATCAGAGCGAGGGCCTCACTAGTCATGGAGCTCTGGGTTCCACATAAGCTGAACGTGGTGCGACATGGCTCTAGTCCCAACCATGGAGGTGTGGCGGAGGAAGGAGCAGCCTGTCAAAGTTCTTCTCAGCTGCAGGGTGAGTACGAGGCCAGCCGGGGCTACACAAGACTCCTTCTCAAAGACAAAGCACAAGTCAGGTTTCTCATGGCAAGACTGCTAATAAATGACTGTTCTACGCCCGGGCTAAGAGGTCGGTGTGCTGTTTCAAGAGGTAAAGCCTTCTCTTTCTAGCCTCTAATTTGCAGATAGACGGTGATTTCTTCGTTCCATACCCTGTGAATCGGTGATCAATAGTGTAGAGACTTGACCAGTGATCTGGACGTGGGACACAGCATTCGATGCCTTTGATAATCAGGACACAAGCCATTCACTCTCAGCAGTAGACATCTTTTTCCCAGGAGACTAATCTGGAGGAGATGAAACAGCATCCCTGGCCGAGGGTCTGCTGGGCCTACACCAGGGTTGTGGAATGAAGCTTGCTCTGCTATGATCTCTGCCACCTGCAAACGGAAGTATCACATAGCCAGGTCAGCCATCACGAAGTGGTCGATTGGGAGGATCTCTTTAGCCCCTGGGCGTTTTTGGTATTCAGCTTCTTGGTTGAGTATAGTCACATGACTCAGCCTCTTTGTTGTGGCGATAACACACTCTGATCAAAACCAACCTGGGGGATGAGAGCATTTATTTCAGCCCTCTGGTCACAGGCCATCATGTCTTGCTGCTTGTTGGCTTGCTCATAGCTAGCTTTCTTACACAGCCCTGGCCTCCCTTGCTGAGCAATGGCCACCATGGGCAGGGTCCTCCTACAATCAAGTCAACCTACAATCAAGACAGTCCCCCAGAGACACGCCTGCATGCCAGCCTTACCAGAAACTCTGTTCTCAGATGACTCTGAGCGGCGTCAGGTTGACAGTCAAGGTTAACCAGGGCTCGCGCCCAGTGCAGGATGAGTTCTCCATCTACACTTCTCTTGTTCATGCCCCGCCCGTCCTTTCCCTGTAAGTAACAGTTCTAACAGTTCCTGGCACGCTCTCCTAGACTCTGTTCACTGTACTCTTGTGACAATGTCACGGCCTCTTCTCCTTCTCTGACTTCTGCCTGTCCGTGCTCACTTGACTTGCACGGGGTTTCTTACGCCGCAGTGACATTTAACAACGCGCATGCCGAGTCCCAGTGCTCTCTGCTTGGCTTAGCATTCATCTTTCCACTTATGTTTTGAAGAGAAATTTCATATTTTCTTTGCTCTAATTCTGGTTGCCAGGATGGCTGAGTGCCATCCTTGGAAGGGGTGTGTGTTAGCGCTGGCAAAGCAGGACCGTTGGCACAGGGCGGGGAACCCATTTCTGTGTCATGGAGATTTATCCACTCATTAGTTAAACAACTGCTATCCTCATAACCATCATTGACTACACCGTGTGTGTGTGTGTGTGTGTGTGTGTGTGTGTGTGTGAGACCCAGGCCCACCAAGGAGGTGTGTCCCCTGTTTTGCCCAAGAAACTCCCAGCTGGGTATGATGCAACTCCAGCTATGGGGAATTGTCACTTGGACAGCCAGTTCATTAGTAATAGGTAAAGAAGAAAAGAGTTTCAGTGTTTTGAAGGAAGCGATGGGATATTTGGTGCTGGCTTAATACATGGGAGGGACAGGTATAATCTTCTCTATTTGTCTTCTTTAGATACTCTGTGTGTACCTGTAGGATTCCTGTTGAAGAATTAGTTTGACAGGTTTTTAAAAGACTGAAATCCTTTGCCCTAGAAGAATACGTGTGTTAGCAGAAGTTTTAATTTACTTGTTCAGCCTGTGTTTTTAGTGCCTCTTTTTAGGGGTAGGGGGGTCCTGTAAATGGCTACATGCTTCCCGTTTTCTTAGTGAGCAACGCCAGGGGTATGTGGCTATGTTCAGCTTCTAGTACAAGAGGGGTCTAGGTTCCCATCGGCCTACTCCTTTGCTGTAGGTAGAAGCTACGGCAAGATCCCTGGCCACAAGACAGTGATCATAGCCACATGATTATATTACTGAGAATCACAGAGGAGGAAATATTCAGAGCGCCAGGTTTGAAGCCACCCCACAACCCTGAATTAGCACAATCTGCTACACACAAAACAGAGTTCTAGGAAGATCAGCTCAATGTAATGTCATACAAAGAAGCATATGGGCGTGGTGATTTCATGCAGCCTGCTTTATACAGTGTTATAATTTGTGGAGAATGTTTTATCATAGTTCTGTTGTTTAACTGAAACGAAGGAAAGAATGTCACCACTTAAAGAAATTCTGTTGGTCGTGTATTTAGTGAGTTAGAGATCTCTCTATAGTGAATTATGTTTCATTTTATGTTGTCTGGGTTTGCTCATTAGGGGTTTCTCTTGGGGAAGACCATGGAACAGAGGAAGTAGGAACACAGCGTGCTGAACTCTGAAATTGTGATAGGAAGTGTGTAGCAGCGACAGACCCAGACCTCAGCCCCCAGAACATACTCTGCAGTGTTGCTTGATGGGAATTGTGATCTAAGTGTGCTGGGCCTTATGTCAAGAGGTTTCTGCTAGGAATCATAATGAGTAATATCTGATATTTTTATTTGATGGATTAATGGTCAAATATTGAGGAAGGAAAGCTATTTTTGCTTAAAAAACTACAGCTTCTTAAGTTTGTTACAAAGTCAGAATAGGCAGTGAATTTTACTCACTTAGTGTCTGGCTAATGGTCCTCAATTAAAGGACGACCGCACACATGCACACAAGCAACAGCAGCAACAACAGCAGTCTTTCACAACTTAACACAGCATAATTTCATATAATTTGTAGCCTTTCCAGTTCTAGTGTAAGCAAATTCAATTTTTTTAAGTATGCATTTATTTTTTTAATTGTATGCCTGAGTGCATGAATGTATGTGTGTGCACTGTGTGTACTCACTCGGTACATGTGGGGTCCCAAAGAGCATGTTCACATTCTGTGGGTTCCAGGCAGTTGTAAATTGCCATATAGTGCTGGGAAGAATTGAGCCCAGGTCTCTGCAAAAGTAACAACTACTTTTAACCACTGAGCCATCACTCCAGCTCCAAATAAAAATTGTAAGACAGTATGGTCAGTGTGCCTTACATACTTGTATCAAAAGGTCCGTATAACAGCAAGCATTACACACAATGAGATGAGGTATTATATGCAATGAGCATATGTTGGTGCATTTTTTTAAAAAATTGCAGTATGGACAATGCATTTGATAGACCAGTCTTCAACTAAATTACATTCCGGTGAATTCTAACAATTCTTACAAGAATGTTTGCCCTCAAAATTAATTAGCTGTGAAGAAGTTAAAAATCAAAAGTCATTAAAAAGAAATTAGGAAACTCATGTTTTCAATTTAAACAAGTTAATTCTTGGTGTCGATACTATATTTTGGACAACTGGCAATAACCTCATAGGATTGTGTAAGCTCACAATTAAAGATACTGTTAAATGAGTATCCCAGAAATTATAATCTTGTGACATTGCTTATTCTGTGGTTTCATTTACCCTGAAACCCATGGGGGGGGGAGCAAATATTGGCTCTTATTCTCTGTGAGGATTCTGCAGGGCTTTGTAGGAATACAGTTCACAATGACAAGGACAACAGCTTCATTTGTTGAGCAATTAGACAGTTGCTTGGCCATTTGAGTTCCTTCTATTTCTACTCTAACAATGGAAGATGTAGCTACCACCACCATTTTCCTTCCTGGGTCCCGGATGCAGAGAATCCCCAATGATGTAGCCATCACCCCTGTTTAATCCATGGGTCCCGGATGCAGAGGATCTCTGATGATGTCATTGAAGACTGCTGAGCAGACGTTCCCACTAGAACACTATTTCTGTCTCAGAGGCAATGGCTCTTCTGTGACGATCGCTCACTACCTACCCAAAGCCGATCTGGTGTCCACGACTTCTCAGATTTGTTCCTGTGAAGAGTTGCTTACTGGAGGGTTCTCATTAGGCCTGTGCGCAGTCTTGGACTACTGTGGTTAATCTGGACAAGATGTACTACAGAGCCTCCCTTCCTCTTGGTGAAATGGCTAGCCTGGGCACATTGTCTGAGTGTACTAGGCTGCACTAGGAACCTTTGAGTGAGCACTCAGGAGGACGGAAGGACCCAGAACCTGTTTATATAAGAAGGAAAACGCAGCAGTTTGCAAACCTTCGCCTGCCACTTTTTCTATTTCGTAGAGCCTGGACTTTGGGACAAAATTAACAAATTTCAAGGATGTTTGTAATAAGGGTCCCGGCTCCCTCCCTTAGCAGCAGCTCTCCTTCTCTTCCATTATCTTGCCTCTGCGCCCGCCTGCAGCATGGGCGAGCACTGAAAGAAAATAAGCCCCTTAAACTCATAAACATACCTGCCTACCGTCTGGCGGGAGGCCCTGCAGTCTGGTGATCTCCTTAGTTACCCAGCAGAATGGAGGAAAAACAAGAGCCCTGTGAAGATTCCGCATGCTGCTGCATCCCTGCCAGATGGCTATTAGCAAAACACGGACAAGTGTCCCTGGCTCCGATGCCCTGCAGTAGGCACAACCAGGGTCCTGGGGCGGCGGTGGGCTTCGGTTTGAAAAGCAGCTTCAACCTCGGATCTTTCCATGAACACGCATGTCCGCATGATGGGGGCCCCCCGCTTGTCAGAGTGGCCAGACCATAAACCCGCTGGCCTCCGCTCTGCTTTGACGTACTTAGGGGCCTCCCTAAGAGACGTTATGGGGGGCTGGGAGGTGTGACATCACTACCTACCCATTACCTTCTCTGCCCTGGTGGGCCGCGGGACTAAAGTTACCCCCCAAAAAGTTGGGCCTTTGGGCTTCTGACAGTAACATCTGCTCATGCAGAACACAGTCCAGGTAGGCTGGAGAATGCTAAGTTAAGCGTCCTACAGTGGCATCTTACAGCGCTTCCGTCTGTCTGTCTGTCTGTGAGACGCTGACACAAGTACCTGGTCAGTTTAGGTGGCCTGGGTGAACACACAGCCTGTCTGTGGCTCTGAGCTTCCCCAGTGAGTTCTGCTGACCAAGCACCCTCCTCTAAGGTCCCTTCAGCCCTCACTCTTAATGGCTCTCAAATCCACCTGGCTCCAGCAGGCCAAAGCATTGCTGATTTTGAGGGAAAACTCTACTTGGCCCAGATTTTTTTTTTTCCATTATTTCTCCCTCATTGTCTTGCACCCTTGCCCCTGTTTATGGCAGGGTTAGACCCGCCCGCCCGCTTACACATGCCTGCAATCCCTTCACCTTGCTTACTTTCAGTGTGAAATGCCCAGAGCCCGGCTTATGTGGTGTCTGCTACTGTGTCCCGTCCCCCGCCCCCGCCCCCGCCCCCGCCCACCCTGTCCTGCGATGGAACACTTACTCTCCAGATGTGGGTGCTATTTTGAAAAATGGTTGTATCTGTTGACGGGAGGGGCTGCTCACTGATGACAAGGTCTGAGGTTTTGTAGTCCGGCCTCACTTCTCAGGATCTCTCTGCGTTTGCACTGTGGACATCACGTGACCAGCTGCCTTCCCACTGTGGCCTCCCAGGTTGACTTCCTCCCTTGAACTGTGAAAGGAAACCGCCTCTTCCTGAAGTTCCCCTCGTGAATTGCATTGTCCCAGCAGGGAGTGCCCAAAGCAACACTGAGTTGCAGCTCTGCTTTGCTTTGCTGGCCATTTGTAGAGATACAGCACACTTTTGGATCTAACGGTGTTCACACAGCTAAAGCCTAGCATTCGGGAACTTTCCAGTGTCTTTCTTGGAACCCCACATGTTATGATGAAGTGCTAGAGGGACCTTGGCAGATTCCATGGCAGGCAAGGGTGACCCAAGTAGAGGGACGAATACCCCAGACAGATGGAGCTTAGTGAGCAGTGTGATTAGAAAGGAGGTGGAGAGACATGGAGAGAGGACAGGACAGAAGAGGGAGACAGGAAAAGCCCTGTCTGCCCCTGGGGAACAGCAGGAAAGAGAGCGCAAGGGTCCTTTGCACCCACATGCAGACCATGCAACCTTGGAGCCCTGGGCTGACCAGGGTACCGCCTGAGTTCATTCTGTCAGGTGACAGGGGCAGGCCGGCATGATGCCTGAGTTCTTAGACCACAGACTTCATCATCGGATGTCGTTCATTCTCATCAGCAGAGAGAATTAGCCTCGTTAATAGTCCCTGGTTGGGAAACTCCTTTTCCTGTCCTTTGTGGACTTTCATATCCCATACATTCCAAACATGGGAAATGACAATGTGTGTCTTTGTTACTAAACTGAACCCAGATAGCAAAGGCTCCGAAGCTTGTTCCGTCTGCGTGGTTTGACCTGTAGCTACTCCAGTGATTTTGCCATTGCCATTCCTTAGGCTCTGCATGGCTACATCTCATTTTAATTATTCCTTTGGCAGTTGACAGGCATTGGGTCACTTTCTGTTTGAGGTGCTTAAGAACAATGTGACTATGAAAGTTTAGCTACAAGTTTACATGTTGATGTAGATGTAGGTTTCTCTTGGGCATAACCCTAGGAGCACATTTTTTTTTCAGGAGTCATCTGGTGTCTCTGTTCTTAACATTGAAGGTAACATGAGGGCAGCTTCTCCATCTAACTGTGTTATCAGAGGCAGTAGTGCATTGCAGACATGCTAGGCTTGTGGAATTCACCAGTGGTTTCCAGTCCTAACTGAGGAATAGGCATCAACTACAAATGGTCCCTGTCTAAGCTTTACTCTTTAGGAATATTTTAGTCAATCAATCATCAGAAATTGTTAAGAAGAAATAGCTATGTGATGCTGTTGGCTGTGAGATGCCATTTTCTTCCATGTGGCCAGTGAGGTGCTGTCTTTTACTACATCTTAGGGTGGTCATCTGCTTACCCTATTGAAACTCTCGAGGTATTTTACAAACTAAGAAGAGTTTTAAAAACATGAAGCAAAGGAGAGGGAAGAGGAGGGGAGGGGAGGAGAGGGAAAGAGAGGAATGGGAAGGGGAGGGAAGAAAATGGAAGGGAAGGGAAGATAAGATGTATGTCTGGAGATATGGCCAGACACATTCTTATTTATGTTTTAGTTTCTTTTCTTTTTTGTTTAATGTAAACTTTTTCTATGGAATTGAGCTCCAAGATGAAGTAGTATTTATTTTTACTTTTATATAGTTAAGTTGACTTTCCTATTTGTGGTCACTGTCATAATTCCTTCATATTGTTATGTCAAACTGAAGAGAAATATTTGAACCCTACTACTTACCTCAAGTTAAATATTAAGAACACAGAGTGATGCATCTGGAAATTCAACAGACTTTACCACCTCCCAGGTGACTCTCACATGCTTTTCAAAAGCCAAATTTGAATTTCAGGCCTACATTCCTTCACACTGTCATCTTAAATCAACAACATCTGGAAGCAGGAAACCAAACAAACAAACAGTTTTTCTTGTAGCTTCAGCACCAATTTCCTTCCCAGCCCCCTAGAATGCAGGGGCAGCAGCACACATGGCTTTGACATCACTAGTAATGTTTCCCCCTATGCTGATTGCCTGCCCCTCCCCTCCATAGTTCCTTCCCCTGCCTTACATGTGTCTATTACCCTCAGGCTTTGACCTTGGGCAGACTGTGAGCACCAAGTCTCGTTATTTAGAGTGAAGAAACACCAGCAGTCATGAGGAACAATGTAGTTCAAGCCAGATAAAATAAATCTCTCATTTCCTGTCAAGGGACCAAGCCAAAAGCAATGATGAGAGACAGGGGCAACCCACACAACCCGAAACATAGACACTGGGGATCTTTGCAACCACAGGCCTACCTCAAACGCTGACAACAAAACCCCAAACAGCCTGGTGACAGCAGACACATAATAGCTATGGAATTAGCACTGGTGTAGCTCCCTGGCTGTCCCCACAGCATGCTTGAAGTGCCAGGAGAGAGTTCTATGAAAAGTCTCCACCCTGTGAAGGAAATTGCACAAACCATGACGCTGCCTTTGCAATGGAAAACATAGGCACACATTCTGCCTGATGTATGTCCTGAACATCGGCAAATAGCCATAGGAAGGACCTCCACATTCACTTCAGAAGTAGGGGGGTTTAATAGTCTTTTCACCATTGTTGACCATGCTGACAGTTGTTATGATGAGCAGACACCAAGGGAGTGTCTGATGTCCACAGGTGTAGGAAGTGGTTTTAGTCCTTGAAATCAGTTGTCTGTGGGAGCGTTGTTGGATTCTGCCACTGTAAGTGAGGACTCTAGGGTAGCCTATCCAAGGTGTGGGCTTACCAGAGTGGGATGCCAGGTAGTACAGATTAGTGCACATTCCTTTCATTGCTAGATTTTACTGTGTGCATGGGCATAGTCACTGGGGCCACATATTAGATTCTTGATGTCAGCCCCTGATCATTCATTCATGTATGTATGTATGTATGTATGTATGTATGTATGTACCTGAGGGATCTGTTATATCAACAGCTGCACTCATGTGTGTACACCCCATATAGACATATATATATATATATATATATGTGTGTGTGTGTGTGTGTGTGTGTGTGTGTGTATAAATATGCATCTGTAAATGCCTACACAGAATCAATCAGTTAACAAAAATAAAACTTAAAAGGAAACCACAGCTCCCTAATATGTCAAATATTGCTGCCTAGCTTGCTCTGGGGATCTCCTGAACTCTATGTTCTAAGGCCAGAATTACAGATGGGCCGCCATGACTGCCCAGCACTTACAAGCGTCTTGGGGCTCCAAAGGCTGTGGCAAGTGCTTTAACTACTGAGCCATGTCCCAGACAGACAGACTGGGATGCTAGGTAATATTTGAGTCAAGCATTTGGAAGCACCTTGTGGAGATAGAGACAGAGTTAAAGACAGCATTTACGATGGCATTCTTGATGCTGTGCAGAAAGTCATAGGTGGGAGACCTTAGAAGAGCATCCCTTCCCTAGAGAATGAGTCTCACCTGTAGACCTCATGGATCCTCCTTCTCCCCCCTTCATTGCAAAAATAACAATATTTTGATCCCATGCAGCTATACATACTCTGGTTATGTCCATGCAAAGGAGCACGTACCTGCTCCCCCAAGCTCCTGACAGGGGCGGTTAGTTACACTCTTCTTCTTGGGGCCCCTGAAGTTGTAGAACCTGCTGTGTGGAAGCACTCAGTGGCTTGCTATGTGAATCATTGAACACACTTTGTAAGTGTGGATAAATCAAAGACTTGCACACGCCTTTCAATTTATGCAATTTTACTCAGATTGTGCATTATTTAAGGGAGTTGATCACTTTCATAAATAACCATAGTGGTAACATTGTTACACATGTTATCTGAATGATTGCTTTGCATAAGGACTTCCTTCAGGTGCCGAGCACGTATTATTTAATTTCCCCCGAATCTATTCAGTGAGCGCACACTACTCCAAATTGATGAAGAATATGCTTTGTTTGAAGCTTGAACTGAGAGCAATCCTGAGTGATAAATCACTTATTTTAGGTTTTATATACATAAAATCTTACCTAGTATTTTGAAAATTATCCGCTTCCTATGAAATAACATAGTCCAAGGACAGTAAACTGAGTTTCAATAGGTGACAATGGACCACATTTTAATGTATGTAAATAATCCCTTTAATTTGTCCGTGTTCACAAAGAAGCAAACTGATATAGGTCCAGGAGCATTTAGTGTGGGAAACATACAAGAGAGGGAATACAGGGAGATGTGGTAGGCTGCTTTTGCATAGTATTCCAAAACACCTGAGATGGTCTGAGAGAGAGAGATAGAGAGAGAGAGAGAGAGAGAGAGAGAGAGAGAGAGAGAGAGAGAGAGAGAGAGAGAGAAGGGTTTGGCTCTGGGGAGATGGCTCAGCAGATCAGCAGATAAGGGCATTGCTGCTCTTCAAGAGGTCCTAGATTCCATCCCCATCATCCATGTGAGAGACCTCACAACTGTACCCCAGTGTCTGTTGCCTGTTGCTCCTCTGCCCTGTGCCCTTTGCAGGCACTTCCACGAACGTGGACTCACACAGACAGACACACAGACACATTTAAGACTGGAACGCTGCTTTTGATTGCAGACACACTGCTGTGGGCCACACCCTGTGGGCCATTGAGACACTCCACCTCCAGAGCAAGCCCTGCTGAAGAGCTTGGAGCAGAACTCATGATTCTTCAGGCACCTGTGTCTTCATGTCTGTAGCTACAGGCTTCTGATCAGCCTGTACAAAATATAAAGTGCTCTAATAAAAGGGTGAACTCAGACAATAGGGTATTTCGTTTCCCTGTGTCCCCAGTGGTTGGCACACGTCAGCAAAAGGTTTATATATCAGGCTTGCACAATGCACAAAATATTTAGACAAATGGAGCAGTGACTCGGTTTTCCTCTTGTGCTGGTACCCTGCGCCCACACACACTAGCTGCCTGATGTACGCCTAGGTCTATTCCTTCCAGGATTTATCGACCTTCCCACCTCTTCGCTCTGTCTTCTGTTGACAGAAAATGGGACTTTTGCTTAATTTAACCCAGGATGTTTCCTTTAAACAAAAACAATTGCTTCCTTTCGACAGGAAATTGATGGAGCAGAAAGTCTTCAGAGGCAATTGTACTCTTTAGGTAGCTCACAGTACAACATGAACCCTGAGATCCATTCACGCCCCGATGGGAACGATATTGGTTACTTTTCCATGTCTCAGCCCTGGGCTGTCTGTTCCTGCCGGCAGCCTCTACTGGCACTCACAATAACTAAGAGCTAAGCTTTGACAAATGCCAGGCAATCCATCATCTTAAATTACTTGTAGGGATACGTGTCTTTGTGAGGGCATAAGCTCTTGAGTGCTGTGCCCACAGAAGCCAGAAGGGAGCACCAAATTCCCTTAAACTGGAATTACAGATGCTTGTGAGTTACCAGATGTGGGTACTGGGAACCGAACCCATGTCCTCTGGAGGAAGAGGTGTTATTAACCAGCAAGCCCTGTTCCATCCCATAGACAGTGTATTGCTTAAGAACCATGTCTGCGGGAAGTTTTATGCACTATACAAAAATAGAAAACAGAATAGTGAGCACTCACAGACACTGGTGGCATCTTGTGGTGGCTTGGGTGACAGATATTCTGTTTGGATCAAAGATGCAAATGCAAACTATACGCTCATGGGTGGACTGTTCACTGTTCTTCATATTCTGACTGTGGGGAAACAGAAATGGAATTAAATATCTAACATCATGAAAACAGCTAAAGGGAAGTACTGTGTATGGCAAACACAACTCACCTGTAGAATCCACACTGCTGCTGCTAAAGGAAATGGCCTAGCACTTTGAGGTTTTCTTTTTTTTTTTTTTTTTTCCTTCTTTGTTTTGGTTTTTTTTTTTTTTTTTTTTTTTTTTTTAATGGCCAAGTCTTTTTTTAGTGGGCATGGAGAATGTTAAAATTACATTATCTGTAGAAACTTGAAAATATTCCAGTCAGATGAGTGGCTTGAAATATTTTACACTTTCTCAGACTAGCCTGCCTATTATACTATCATACTCTAATCTTACTATGCATACTAGGCACAACGCAAGACAAGTTATACATGAGGATAAATATTGCATGATTTATCAATTTAGCTATCTTATTACTATGCTGTAGATAGATTCATGTAGAAGTAACTATTTATACCATGCTAACAATATACATTAAAGCCAGCAATAACCCCACAGCTTCCTAAAATTTCTGTTGTCTGCACCTGTAGCTCAGGTAGACATTTAGTCTTTTACATTTGTGATAAAACATTATGCATATCCATTTGCATACTAAGTTAACTATAGTAAATTTTCACCGTGTTTAAAAATGTATTCTGTATACATTTTATATGGCACATATACACTTTAAAAATAAACAATGAGCTGGGCAGTGGTGGTACACACCTTGTACGTGCCTTTAATCGTAGCCCTTGATGGTATGCATAGGCAAGCAGATCTGTGAGTTTGAGGCCAGCCTGGTCTACAGAGTGGGTTCCAGGACTGTCACAGCTGTTCCACAGAGAAACCCTGTCTCATAAAAGGGTAAAAAAAAAAAAAAAAAAAAAAAAAAAAAAACAAAAACCATGAACAAACATTAAAGGAGGTATTGGTTAAACATTTAAAAATATAGTTAAAGTATTTCAGGCTGTGTGTTTGTATGAAAAATTTGAAAATAATCTGCTGTCTGATTTGAGCCTCTATAGGCGAAACCAGTATCAGTGGGCATTTGGTTCTTATTTTTTAAATTGGGCTTAAGACAATAGTATAAAATGATCATTAGCTTGTACAGTTTATAAAACAACTCTGTTCTATGTCATTTGTTGTCCTTTGCCACAGTAATGCTCTGAACATTAGGGGTGGCAGTGCTTAAGAGATTCTGAATGTTTCTTTAAAGACTGGCTAGTATGTTTGCTCCGGCACAGCTGCCTGAGTCCCCATGCATGCTTCTGGATGCTTCTTGAGCAAATACAGCACATTCATGTTTCACCTTTGGTTACACAAGCATCTCATAATACCATGCTTGCTCTTCAGACCCCATTTCTCAAGCCCATGATGCCTCTCCTGACCGCTCTCCATTCTCTTGACTGGGATGGCACGATTAAGCCATTATATGAAAGTTATAATTTTGATATCTTCATTTTAACCAGAGTTTAAAGGCAGAAAGTGTAAAATCCAAATCACCTAAGATTGGCATAACTCATGCATCAAGCGTCAGGTGAGTTCTGTGTGATTCACGCTTCTGTGGGAGTT
The DNA here is from genome assembly GCF_943737965.1 of Phodopus roborovskii. Classification (NCBI taxonomy): domain Eukaryota; kingdom Metazoa; phylum Chordata; class Mammalia; order Rodentia; family Cricetidae; genus Phodopus; species Phodopus roborovskii. The sequence goes on along the minus strand of NW_026126639.1, from coordinate 3,234,794 downwards.
AGGTGAGGGAAAGTATCCCAACTGCCCAGCTTGGATATCCGAACTGCTCTGTGGGGTTCTTAAGGTGGGGTACCTGCATGGAAGACAGAAGTAGTTTATTTGAGGGTTTGTGAAAAAAACTTGGTGTTAATACATACTACTTGCTATTTAAAAGCCACCTATAAACGGTGAAAATCATTATTAAAACAAGTCCTAACTGGAACTTCTTAGTTTATCCTTTTATAACTAACACAGTTTTTCTGTGTCCAGATTTTCTAATTAAGAAATATTAGTGTATTGTGATGCTTGATAAGGGGAAAATATTCTTGAACTTACTGTTTTATTTTAGTTAATGTCTGAGTCCATATGCAGTTTTTATTTCTTAGAAACATGACTTCAAACAGAGCAAGGAAATGATGTTTTTGGTTGCTGTGTGTTTTGTTTTTGGAACAAGGTCATTTATGTAGCCCGCGTTAGAGGAGCTCACCCCTGCTATGCCTTCTGAGGGTTGAGATAACCAGCATGGACCACTACACTGGGCTTCAAGGGCATTAGATACGCATCCTAGGCATGATGTTCCAGCAAAGTTTAATATGTTAAATGAGACATCGAGCCATTTCCTTTTCCAATGACCGTAAAATATTCATATAACTTTTAAGTAATCAACGATGCTATAAAGTCATTGTAACTACTTTGTTTAAACCATATGGCAACTATCAGCAACATTTACGTTTTACTTTTGTGCTTTTTCTAGCTTGGTCCAGTTTGTTAGAGAACTTCTAGTTCAGAAATTCAAGATCCGAGGGTAGTAGTCTAACGTTGCCGAGGGTTCTCAACTTTCTCATTATTATTATTTCTTAATTTTGGAAGAGGACATACTTGCATGCTCCTTGATTTTTTTATTTGCTGTTTCTTTGGATCTGGTCAAAACCCACTCTTAATTCTGTCTAATGTGTGTATTATTACATTGGGAGGTTTCAAATGCATGAGGAGGAATCAGCATCAACATGATTGAACTTGGGTAGTGAAGGTAGCGGATCGGCGTGGGCATATTGGTCTGGTTTAGCTTATTATTATTGTTCATTTTTAATTAAAATAGAATTAAACCATTACCCCATTGTCTTTCCTCCTTCAAGCAAGTCTCAGATTCCCTGCCTCCAACCCTTAAGTTCTCCCCCCCCCCCCCGCCAAATTGATAGCCCTTTATTTTCTATTATTATTGCAACATGTATATTATACATTTTCACAAATACATAAATATAGTCTGCTGGGTCTTGTTGTTGTTGTTTGTGCTTATACAGTTTCAGAACTGCAGTTTTTTCTCCCAGCACCCACATGACAGCTCTCAACCATCTATAATTCTAGTTCTGAGGGGATCTGACACCCTCTTCTGGCCTCCTCAGGTACTGCGTACATGTGGTGTATAGCAGTATGTTCAGTCTAATCGCCCATATACATAACATAAAAATACTTTTTAAAATCAATCAGTCCATCATAAGCCGAAAGTCAATGTTTAATTCCATTATAACTCAGCAGACGATGTTCCTACAGAGGCGAGGGCACAGATACATTTGATAAAAGTTTACGAGTTCATGAACACGGCGTCATCTTCATTTAGTTGTGCTATCTTAGAAAGTTTTTTTTTTTCTCTGTATCCTTGTTGTATTGCTGCTGATAAAAGGCATGTGGCTATTGCAAAGTGTGAGAAGGGAATATTTACTTGCAGTGAAATCTTGTATAAGATTTGTATTGATTTAAAAATGTTCAAATCATTGTACCAATGTCACACCAAGAAAACAAACAAACAAACAAACAAAAACCCATGTCCTGTCACTTTGAGTGTTACTCCCTGGGTGGATGCTCATCATTACCAGTGCCACACCTAGTAAAATATGTCCTGTAGCGTTGAGCTTCTCTCTGACGGTGACCACTTGCCCCATTGGTCGCTGTGAAATAGAGGCTTTCTGTATTTTTAAGATGGGTAATAATAGTTCTTTTCAATTTTTCTCTTTTAAATTGGTAGTAGACTGTTGTACTGTTTTATTTTACATGTATGGTTATTTCGCCCACATGTATGTGTGTGTACTACATGTGTTCATGGTACTGGTAAAGCCATGGAGTCAGATCCCCTGGAACAAGGGTTACACACAGTGTTAAGTTGGGAATTGAACCCATGTCATCTGGAAGCTCAGTTAGCACCCCTAGCTACTGAACCATCTCTCTGCACACCGTCTTCCTTACTGAAACTGCTGTAGTTTTTCTTCCCATCGTCAGTGAACTCCAGTTCATTGACTCCTTGACTCCAGTTCATCTCCCTGTGGGTGCACCCATCCTGACTGCAGTGAGGACTTGGACTATGAAGACTACACAACATGCTTTGTGAATTTCAACGCTGTTTGCTTTGGCTTGCGTGAGTCTACAGTTGAGAAAGTATTTAGTCATCAGCAGTCTTACTGAGCGAGACACAGGAAAACCCACCATGCCATCACTTCCTCTGGGGGACTTGTGTTTTCTGGGAGGCTTTATTACTTCTGGGGATAGTGAGTGACTCACATGTAGGGGGGACTCGTGGTTTCCATGATGGTTCACATTTCTGCACTTTAGAGTTTCCCATTAGAAACGGTGCTTCTACACTGCCAGGGATATGGCAAAGAGCTCTTTAAGTCCCTTTCCTAGAAACAAACAGTTAGTGGAAAGACTTACCCCAACAAATCCTCAGTATTTTTTCTCATTTTTGAAGCTAGGAATCAGCTAGCTAGAGATGTCAGTTCATAAACTGCGTTTAAAAGGCAGAGATAATTTGGAGAATAAGCAGTATTGAACTTGCTGGTCCAGATAAGAATCACAGGCAGCTCTCCATCCCAGTGGGTCCAGATTTGATGGAGACATCTGTACACGGAACCCAGTATGCATGGCAGGGCCATCTTATTCCTGATTGGATCTCTTAACCTTTAAAACACAAGACAGAACAAAGACACTACCAAGACAACGGGAAGTGGAAGTTGCCAGTGTGTTCATGGGTCTCAAGAAGGTGGCCATCTGTGGTTGTATAATCAATTTGTTCCACAAAAGAAGTATTTCTCCTTAGGTGTCTGGGCCCCTTCCTGCCAGGTCACAGGCCACAGGTGTGCTATTCTCTTGGCCACTGAGAATGGCAACAAGGAGACCTTCCCATCCCTGCTTCCTGAGATAGCTCTGCCTGTTCTGGAAGGTCATAGATCAGGAGAAGGATTTGTGTTCAGGGTCAACTTCCACAGCCCTCACTCAAGGCCCCCGTGGGATTGGGACACCCACTTGACTTGAAGGAACCTGCCCATCATGGTTTCCAGCGCAATAAAAGACTTGGAGACCTCTCCTATTACTTGTCTCACTGGTGTGACAAAAAAATATTCAAGTTAGGTTGATTTTGGCTCAGGTCTCAAGAGTGCTGACTACCATGGGGGAAGCCATGACAGCTGGTTGTGTTGGCTCTGCAGTCACGATGCAGAATACAGTGATTCCTTTGTTCTGCTTACTCTTTTCTTGCCGTTCTGTCCAGGGTCCCACCCTATAGGCTAGAGCCACTCACAGCCCCAGCTGATTTCCCGATTCACTTAACCCAGTGCAGAACTTGCTCACAGTAAGCATGGGATTCGTCTCCTGGGTGGTTCTAGATCACATCCGGTTGACAGCGGCCGGCCATTGCACTCCTTTATCTCTTCTGTATCCTTTTCCTGAAAATACCAAATAATTTTGTCATATTTTACATTTCTAATTTCTCCCCTTTACTGCCCCCCCGTGTGTGTGTGTGTGTGTGTGTGTGTGTGTGTGTGTGTGCGCGCGCGCGTGCGCCTGTGTGTTTTCTGAACAAGCCATGGCTCATAGTTTCAGAAAACAACCTAAACATATTTCCAAGCATGATTCACACAGGAATTTATGTTTTCAAATATCAAGTCCAGAGCCCTACCTTTCTCAGTCTTTCTTGTTTTGTTTTGAAACAAAACAAACAAACAAAAAGACCAACTTTAAGTCTTTGCAGATGTCTTAACTTACAATGACAGCCCTGGGCTAGGGAGTTCAGGACTCAAATCTGCTGATTCATAAGGTTCACACTATGGATCTCACAGGGGAACGGGAGAACACATCTTGAATGTTGTTCTCTAACACATGAATGCCAGGGCACGTTTTTCATATGCATATGTAATAAAATAAATCATGTAGACTCGTTGCTACTGAAGTGAGATAATAATGGAAGTTTCTAGAAGAAAACTGATCTGTGTTGGGAGAGACTATTTCAGCATAAACGAGCAGACTTGAACCTATAGAAAGGTATGTATAAATGTATGAGATACTATTTCACGCAATCTGATATTTAGCTTTTGAATTAGTGATGCAACAGAGATTTTTGAATGCTGCATATCATTTCAGTGGAGCAGTTAGTTGTTCCCGCGTGTCCATTCGACACTTGCCTGCCTCTTTGACCACTGACCTCCACAGGTAACTGCAGCCATGAGAAGTTCTAGGTCAATGTGGGAGCAATTTGACTTTTCTGTTCGCCATGGCTGATTCACAGCGAGTCCATACCCTGGCTCCCAGAATTATTGACTAGAGTCATGGAATGTCCCTTCCTAATGGGATTTCTTCTGGCGCTTGCCAGGGAAATGGACTTTGGGATAGTTAGTCTCTGCTCATGGGCCTATCACTTTATCAGGGCCCACTCTCTATGCATGGATATGCCTTACTTATTGGAACTGTCTTAAATGCAGACTTGAGTAGTGTACAGGGGTCAGAGAGAGTTCAATTATTTGAAAATGTTTTTCTGTCTCCCTTCCCCCCTCCCCATGGCTAATGCTAACCCATGAAGCGTCCATGGCCCCCTTCAATTTAAAGAGACAGCCTTGCACATTTGGAGGGTGTGAATGCCATTCTTGTGAAACACTGTAAGTAGTAATTCACTAGAGGATGACTTTTTTATTGCTTCTACATTGATAGCTCGCCTGTGAAGACTTATGCCATCCTGTTGAGCTTAGGGAGATAGGGGAGGAATGTGTGTAGTAACTTAAACATCTGCATCAACAATCACGATCAGATCCTTTTTGTTTACCAGTACTCACTGACTTCCACGGTGTGGGTAGCCTGTGCTTTCCTTTTTTTTTTTTTTTTTTTTTTTATTTCTCCTGTTGCTTTCCTAAAATATTGAGGGTGGAGCTATGTGTATAATATGTCGCTGCCTTGATGGTTTAGAGAATCTGGGTTTGAGTCATGTTGAGATGCTGTCTGTTTTCTAAGGAGGAGTAGAGTGATAGGGACCAGGACCTGAGTATTGATCTTAGCAGGGATCAGACGGCAGGTTGCATATCCTGCACTTGTAAATTGCTTATTACTCAGCTCCATACTTTATATGTAGAGTCTACATATAAAGACTGCTCATAGAGCTGCAGAGATGGCTCTGTGGTTAAGAGCACTGGCTGCTCTTCCAGAGGACCTGGGTTCAATTTCTGGCACCTCCATGGCAGCTCACAACTGCTTGTAACTTCAGTTCCTGGAAACCTGATACCCTCACACAGACATGCATGAAGACAAAACATCAATGTATGTTAAAAACAAACAAACAACCCCCCCCTGCCAACTATTTGTGGACATAAATATTTCAGACTACCTGTATGTCTATGAGATGTCAGAAACCCCGGTTACTTCAAAAATCACTCTATGTGTCTTGGGATTTTTAAAATGTTTTGTTGGCTGTAACAGAGGTCTCAGGGAATTCCACAAGGTGTTAAGAATGTATAGTAGAAGACTATCTATTGGCAATAATCACAGTTGTACGTAAGTGAATACCTCCCTAAGACCAAGAGCTTAAGGTCAATAACTGTCTTAGCTCCAACTGCCATCATTGCTAAAGTTAATTTCCAATTCATATGAATAAGTTTAAATGTTAATAGAGAAATGACATCACTATAGATAAAGAATCTATGTTGCAAGTAACTTATGCTGAATTTGGAATTATACTGACATTCTGAAACAGATGAATCTCAGGTTGTAAATTTGTAAAGGTTTATTTACTTATATTTAGGTGTATGAGAGTTTGCCTGCATGTGAGTGTATGGCATGTGTGTACAGTTCATGAGGAGGCCAGAAGAGGGCTATAATCCCTGGAGCTGGAGTTTCAAATGCTTAAGAGTTTCCATGTGGGTGCGGGGAGCCAAACCCGCATCCTCTGTAAGAACAGCCTGTGCTATGAACCACCGAGCCACCTCTTCAGGCCCTTAATATTTTAATAATAATAATAAAAAAAGTTTTATGTGATAAACTGTTTTCACACTGTCCAGGCTTTTCCTGATGCAAAACTAAAACAAACAAACAAACAGATACGATCTCCACCAACATTGGGAGGATGGCTTTGATTTTCTTTCCCCTTGTTTAACATCTCTCAGGGGGACAGAGAGCCAATGGGGAAGCCACCAGGTGTAGAAGCAAACGTCTGCTGCTCAGGGCAAAATTTTCTGCAGTCTGGGAACTTGGGGATCTGGGAGCTAAGCAGTTCTTTTTTTTTTTTTTTTTTTTTTTTTTGTGATTATTAAGGGAACGGGGTTTGGAAAAAACCAATAGAGAGTTTTTATAAATTCTGTCGCTATTGTAACTATATGCACTTTTTATTTAGTGCAGAGTTAAATCAAACACTTTTCAGTTTTGTATGATGGGAGGGAAGGTCCCTTTCCTTTTGCTTAAGAGGGATCCCTCACCCTTGAGTCCTGTTGCCACAGGAGCTATGATTTATTTTTAACCTAATGTGCTTACCGCCTCTTATCTGCGGCCACACTTCCTGTCCATAACGCCATCAGTTTCTGCTTCTGTTAAAAGGGGGGCCGGGTCCCACAGCACTCTTCCCCGCGGATTCCTTTCCTTCTGTGTTTGTTTCTTTGAAGGGACTACCTGCTTTGATGGATGCAGTGCAGTGGCACAGTGACCCCTTGGTCTCCTTTCTGGTGAACTTATTTGCATGTGCTCCTTGGTGCCCGCTAAGTTGTAAGCGTCCATATGTGACCACATGTGTAAGACTCTTGTTGAATCAGCTAAATGTGAGCTATGCTTGCATCATCAATAACCTTTACTGATTAAATGCACACGTGCACTGAGACGCAAATCGGTGAAACTAAGTGTGGGTGGTGATAAGAGAAGTATCAGGAGAAGAAACAGAAACAAAACAGAAACCCTCTGAGTGTCTGAAAATAATCCCTTCAAATACAATTACTACTGTTACCTAACATGTAGTGAGCACTTACAGTTTTCTGGGTCTGAAGAAAATGAAATACACGGCAAACAAATGTCTGTGTTTCCAGACGGGCATGTAAAGGGAGTTGGGGAGACAGAGCCTGCAGGGTCAGGAGACTCTGGGGCTTGGCACTTGCGTATCATGTGGAGACCAAACGTTAATGTGGTTGTTGTTGAAACTTAAAACAGTTGTATTAGCAGCTTGATTGAGAGGGGGAAGAGACCCAGGATAAACAAAAGTATGTGTTTTCACGAGAGCTTAATTGTGTACAGTGTATTTCCTTCCCCAGTACCCTCCAATCCATCAAACAGAAAAACAGACCAATTTATTGTATTAAAACATATAAACTGTTAGGAAAGTATAATTCACGGGCCAGCCAGGGGGAGCGGCTGCTGTGGAACAATTCTCCATTGTTCCAAGGCCGTGGCGTAGCGGCCGCCTGCCTGCTGCATCCAACCTCGTTGGCTAGAATGCTCATGTTGAGGATAGCAGGACCAGCTAATACCTTAAAAACATTCTCTCCCTGCAGTGGTTCTGGGAGTCCCAGGGGCCTGGGAAAGTTCAGCTTTGGGAAGGGAAAGAGGATCCCCTTTGTCCCCCCACACCAGTCGGCCATCTCCATCCTTTACTTTGCTACAGCCCGGAGAAGCTTCCAGGCGCTCAGAGCTAATTGCAGCTCACTCAGGAAAGTCTTCATTAGCGTGGCCACACATGGTCACCAGATGTGTGGCCAGGAGGGACAGCAGGACAAGGCATCCAGAGGAGAGCAGCTAGGAGATCCGTTTGAAAGCTTCATAAGCCGTCTTTGTTTCCAGGTGTATTGTGTTAGAGACAGGGGTGGCTGGGGACTTGAGGAAGATGAACGCCTTCCAGTTCAGTCCTGCTCTGGGCCCTGAATGGGATCCTTTGTTCTCTTCAAAGCATTAAGACTTTTTTGGTGACTGTCAGTGGGCTAGAGATGTTTCACTTTCTTCACTGGAGAAAATGAAAATGTCCCGTGTTATCAAAGCGCTGCTAGCTGGGATTTGATAACCCAATGTCAGAGTCTTGAGGCAGGCTGGACTAAACAGTTGTATGGAAGAAGTCTCCAGGGAAGGGCACCCGTGTTAGTTGGTGAAATGTGTGCTGATGAAACGTGTACATGAGTTCAAATCCCCGCAGTCCACTTGAAAGGTAGATGGGGGGGGGGGGCTTGTGCTTGCGTCCCCGGCGCTGCAGAGAAGGGCATGGGAGGAGCCTGGAGCTTACCAGACAGCGCCAGCCTGGCCACATAGAAGGATTTCTGGTTCACTGTTTCGCTATAGACCTGTCTCAAAAGTCTGTGCAAATGCACATGCACAGACACAGACACACACACGGTCTGTTTTTACATTTGTATGTATATGTCACATGCATTTGTGTGAGTGCTCACGTAGTGCAGGCTCATGTGCTTGCACCTATGTGTGAAGGGCTGGGGCTGAGGTCGGGCTTCCTTGTTTTGTACTGAAGTGGGGTCTCTCACAGACCTCTCACAGACAGTGTGGCCAGCCACCGGCTCCGAGGGTCCTGTCTCTGCCTCCCACATGCTGGATCACAGGTGGGGTGCCATCTCCACTCAGCTTTTCTGTACCTTTGGGGATCTGAGCTTCAGTCCTTGCTCTTGTCAGGCAGACATGATTGACAGCAGAAGACGCCTGTGGTAGCTTTTGGGCTTTCCGGTGAGTCTTCTCTGACCAGCCTTGCCTGACATCAGACGCTCCCCGTACATGGCTCTCCCACTATCAGTGAAAAGTGCCGTTTCTGGGCCCTAATCCCCGGAGCTTAATTAATTCATATTCCTATTTATTGTTAAGTTTCCTGCAGGTTAGGATTTATTATCTACACTCTTGGAAGATTATACAAAGTCACAGAACCTCTGCTCCCGAGGGTCCGCCACTGTCGTCATCGGCCTCACATTTGCACATAGATTACTTCAGAATGCCAGTGAGATCCACTGAAGCTTCTACAAATGGAGTGGTCTGATGCTGCAACAAATCGTAACTTTTAAAGTGGCCTCATGAACTAAATCGCCAGGGAAAAGCCTGTGAACTTTAGCCTTTGGTGTCTGAAGTGATACCTTAAAAAAAAAAATTCACTGGGATTATCTTGTGAATTTCATTGTACTTTTTAAAAGTTAGATGTAATGGGGATGGAGAGATGGATTAGCAGTCAAGAGCACTGGCTACTCTTCCAAGGACCTGGATTTGGTGTCTATCACTCATATGATAGCTCACAACCATCAGGAACTCTAGTTCTAAGGGATACAATGCCCTCTTCTGGACTGTGTGGGCACCAGGCACCCTTATTGTGCAAAGACATATGTGAAGGCCAAATATTCATATACTAAAATAAAATATTTGCAAAAGTCAGACATCACAGATCTTGAAGGGGTAATTGAATAAATGGCATGTGAAATCATTCATTTTATGGCCGCGCATTCTTGAGGACTGGGTGGGAATTCCTCTGCATTTCTAGGGAAGTATGTTTGGACTGATGCTTTATGACTCTTCCTCTTCTGTGGTAAAATCATGAAGGAACTTGGGAGAAACTAAAAAGGAAGGAATTAGAAGGTTAAGGGGAAGGGTACTAAAGAAGATAGAAGGGGTAAATATGGTCACAGTTCATGATGTGCATGAAAGAAATTTTCTGAGGCCTGACACGTACAGTAGTTGTGCACTGACAAAATGTTGAACAAAGGATATGTTAATGTAGTAAGTTATGGGAAGTGTAAGTTTTAGGAGGAAGAGCGGGATAAATTTCCTATTGTCCTAAAAGATCAAATTTGTTTTTGTTCTGTTTTGGTTTTAACATTTTGGAGTCATAGAAGCATTTTAAAGTTTGATAAAATCCTTGGAAAATCTTATCCATGCGCTTATCCTCAATTTTATTGTGTGTTTACATGTCTGTGTGTGTAGGCAGGGTTATTTGTGTACCCGTGATTGTGTGTTTATACATGTGTGTATAATGTGCGTGCAGAACCCGGAGACTCCATCTAGTGTTTTCTCAAACACCCTCTCCTTTAATTTTTGAGCCAGGGCCTCTCAGTGAACCTGAAACTCGAGGGCTTCCCCAGACTGGCTAGCCAACGAGTCCTGGGATCCTTTTGCCCCTGCCCGGCACCGCTGGGATTGAAGGGCAGGATATTTATGAGGCTGGGAGGTGGTTTGAACTTATGTCCTCATGCTAGTATAGCAAGTGTTTTCGTGACTGAGCCTGGATTTTTAAAAATATGGTTCAGGACCTCTCGAAACTTGGCTTCCAGTTTGTAAACCTCAACTTGGAAAGAAGAGACTGTGTGGCCCACCACGCCAGTTCCCTAAAAGCAGTGGAGAGAAAGGACAAATGAAGCACCAACCCGAGCTGGTGTGGCTGTGTCACATCCGGTTTGGTCAGTCAAGCCTAAGATGCTCGCATCCAGTAGGCCTTTACTGACCTTTCCTGAGTAGATTTTATAGCTCTATCCACCTAGCGTTCCATGTCACAGTCTGGGTGAATGAGTGAGTGAGTGAGCGAGCGAGCCGATGAATGAATGAGTTAATTGTAAATGTCATGTATTAGCTGCTACAGCTGCTGTTGAGAAGCACAGTACGTTATTTCTCCACGCAGATTTTGATAACATTGTGGTTTTTATGTTTGGACGTTGAGAATATACTTAATCCCGAGGTTTTAATACGTCAAGTGCTTACTATGGCAACAGCGTAGAGGGTAAGCTCGCCGACCTCGCTGTGTGTTAAATGGCATGCAACCAAATTCATTTTGATGGCATTTCAAAACTACACTTTCCAAGGTTAAAAGTAAGGCGCGACTGGAGATCACTCGGACATGTGTCTCTTTCCTGTCACCTGTCCTTGCTTTTGGAAAGTCGCAGCGACATTAAACATAGAGTTGTATGTGTGGAGCTCTGATGCCAACTTTGCTGCTCTAACCCCTTCCCTGGGGTTCTTGGGATCAGACCTGGTGCCAGTGTTATGCAACAAGCACCCTTGACCTCTCAGCCATCTCAATGGTCACTCTTAGATCTTTCACAGTCTTTATTCTACCTTTCCTTAATCCACCCCTTTTGAGTTGACTTTTTGTACATGGTGTAGCAGGCTTTCTTGGACCACCCGCGCCCAAGTAATGATGCAGAGACTTACCATGAATTACGAATGCTCGACCTTAGCTTAGACTTGTTTTCTAAGTAGCTTCTTTACATTAACTCATTTCTATGACTCTGTGTGCTGCGCTGAGGCACCATTGTAATTAGTTTCCATCCTGCTTCCCTACTTCCTCTATGCCTGTCTACCGGGCCCCTGGCTGGCTGGCTCACCCTATTCTCTCTGTCCATCAGCCCTGCCTGCCTCTCCTCTGTCAAGCTATTGGCCATTCACGGTTTTATTGGCCCAACCAGGTACCTTAGGCAGGCAAGGCAGGACAGCAACACAGCTTTACATAGGTTAAAAAAAATTATTCTGCAACACAAACAAATGCTACACACCTTTGCATAGTTAAACAAATACTCTGTTCCACAACAAGATGGTATGGGGCGAGGACAATTTTATTCTGCTGCGTGTGGCAGCCGGTTCCCTCGGCTCCTGCCATGCCTTAGCGTGCATGCTATGCAGCTTTGTTGGAAATCTTTGCCTATAAGCTAACCAGCACAGTGCAGTGAGGTTCAGTCTGCGCTTGCCTGGATCCATGCTGGTCTGGTCCTTTGCTCTGTGCTTGGCTTTATGCTGCCCTCATTGTCTTTGGTTGTGATGGTTACCTGGTGTGGCTGAGGCAGACTGCGGTGTCCCTGGTTGCCTGGTGTGACTGAGGATAAACTGTGGTGGCCCCCAGCTTAGTCTAGGTTGATTTGCCTATTCAGGATGAGAGAATGTGTTTGACAAGAACTACCAGACCACACCATCACTCTTGGTTTATACAGTTGGATGACTGTGGACATAAAGAGAAAATCTGAAATAAGATCGACCGGTATGTCTAACCCTTCCCATGTCTGATTGAGCCTAACACTTAAACTTGTGTCTTTCAAGAAAGTGTAGGTGACAGCATATCAACCTCAGGGGTACATAATGAGAATAAATTCAATCATTACTGATAAACGACAACCAAGGCTTACGTCTGTGGAGTTCTGCATAGTGTCAGTAAAGTTACCAACATTTCTCAAATATTCGCTTAAGTAAAATTAAGCTACACTACTAAATCAGAATACAATTGGCTGACCTCTTTCCCAGCACTCAGGAAGCAGAGGCAGGGGGATTTCTTAGTTAGAGGCCTGACAGCTCTACAGAAGTCGTTCAGGACAGAGAAACCCTGTCTGAAAAACAAAACAAAATAAAACAAGATTCTCAAATTGGTATATTGAATTCTAACATCCCCTCTGCATTTTCTTCTTTAAAACTTTTAAGAAGCATAGGAGCTTAAAATAGAATATTAGAATATTAGAAGACAACAACGGACACTTAAAAAATACAAATGTAGTTAGCTCAACTCAACTCAGGAGGTATGTATTAGTAAGGCAAAACTTGGTTCAAATGCAGTTTTATTTAAAGAAAAGAGTATTGGAGGATCCTTGGCTCTGAATAACTATCGCATTAAGTTACACTTAAATGTGTTAAGAAGCTGATAAGGTTTAAGAGGAATTATGATCAGTCCCTGAGCAATATAATCAATAATAAACAGCATAAATCTTCAATTAAGAATGCCAGCCTCCTGCAGGAAGAAACATACTTTGATTTTTCCCCCGTATTTCCCACATATGAGTACAGCTAGACATTATTGTCACTCACAAAAATAAATGTGGTTATTTATTTTTAAGTAGAATTGATTTTTCTTCTATGTAACATGAACTGATAACATGGATTGAGATAACACTAAACATTTTTGTATCTGTGTGGGGTGTCTTTTCTCTTACTTGTTTTAGTAACAGATATCAGACATATCTGAAAACCACTGAGTAACATGAACTAGATTTCTGCTGCTAATTAGTGTGGCTGAAATTGTAACCATGTCATTCACAGCGCCTTATAAATACATCCATGTTACAATGTAACTTGTACTTTAGTCTGCAGTCATTATTATCCACTTAAAACTCCCTTGTCTGGGCTCTAGGTGCAATCCCCAAAAAAAAAAAAAAAAAAAAAAAAAAAAGATGGAAGATTTAGCTTTTATTTTCATGATTTAATGTAGCATATTTCTTAGTTATCATTCTGGACTAATCCAGGATTGTAGCAACTTCTTAGAGTCTTCTCTTTGACTTTTAAGTCAGCCTGTTTATTGTACCAGCAAGTTGTTGGAGATTGCCTCCGCTTGCCACACACAGGACGGCCAACATGGACCTCTCCCACTGTCCAATTCTTGGTTTAGCCTCTGTCTTTCCTATTTGGCACATGATTCCTTTAAAACTCAGGATGTGCCCACCCATATTCAGACATGCATGACCCTGGTGGCTCTGTGTCCAAATCTGGGATTCTCATGGTAAGCAGAGTCGGTATAGCTTCCAGCCTTTAAGGACCATCATGGTACAGGAACAAGATGGACTTTTTTCTTCCCTGAACAGGGTCTCGTGTACTTCAGGCTAGCCTCGAATTCACCATGTGGCCTAGGATGTCTTTGAGCTTGTGAGCTTCTTGCCTTTATTTCCTGAGGAAAATATGGATATTTAAGGAGTACTATAGTTATATTACATAAACTAAGTCAGTCTTAGAAACACAAATGTCAGGCTTTTTTCTCTCTCACTTGTAGATTCTGTGTTTTATATAGATACCTGAAATAATGCATGTGCATATGGTATGGAAATAGAAAAGTTCCCGGGGGAATGAAGGAGATTCATTGGAGAGGGCAAAGGGAAGGGTAGAGGGCAAGAAGGCAATATGCTCTACGTACCCGATCCACTTGAATGGAAATGTCCTTATCAGATCCAGTACTGTGTGACATTAATATAGGCTAATAAAGTAGAAGTATGATAATTGTAGACATGTTGCACAACTTTATAAGGAGGCACACTAGGGGAGCATTAATGTCCAGCAGGTGGTCAAATTCGTCTCACTGCCTGAGCCTTAGGCGGCATAGACATATGCTCGAAGGTTTAGGAGGGAAGGAAAATGTGAAAAACAGGGAGATGCCAGAGTAGCAAGAAGGAACGGCTCAGAGTTGTGGAGCTGTGGAGTTATGGGATCCAGTTTGGGCAGGACTCCAGAGATAAACTGAGAGTGTTGTTACATGTAATACATACATAATACATACATATGTGCATGTATCCATATATAAGCTCATGCTTGTGGTCTGAAGGGAAAATCGTAGTCCCAGATTTGCACTTTGAAAGGATGCCTTTGGATGCAGAGTGGAGAGAATTCCCTGGGGGAAGGGAGGCTGCAAGAGGGACTTGTCTGCATAGTTAGCGTCAGTTTCCAGGAGAGGATGTGGTAACCCTGAAGTTAGGGGCAGAGTCCAGGGCTAATGTTGGGGAAAAGGACTTGAGTGTAGATTGTGATTTTGACCTCCTGTAGTAGGGATCCAAACTAGACTTGACATATGCTAGGGAAGGTCTCTGCTGCTGAGTTACATACTCAACCCTCAGGGTGGCTCAGGTAATTGGTGGAAGAATGGGCGAGACCAAGAATCCTCTGCCGGAAACTTGTGTATCTTCCCTCAGTTTGCTCACACATGATGTGTCTTAGACTGTACTGTCTACCGTTTTAAACATACCATGTCACATGAACTCATAAATCAACTTGGATAAACGTTTGTATGAGCGGCCATCCCACCTGTTAACTCAGAAGGACACCATCTTGGTGGTCCTTGTTATTTTTTACAGAGTCTGTTCTTGACATCATTGGAGTTCTGACCATATTAATAAAGGAGGAGGTATAACTGAGCCAGGGAGAAATTTTAAAATGTGAGTCTGTGGACAAGGGGGAGAATCTCAGAAGACAAGGGAATGATGTTTTGAAGAAGTGATATTCATAAAAGAAAGTATACTCTGATTGTCACCCATTGACTTTATCTTCATGAAGAGTTTTGGTATACTGGGCATGGCTGAGTATTCAATTAGAGACAAATTTCAGATGTCCTGTTGATAATTCACGCTAGCAAATGGGTTTATAACTATGATAAAATGGGAAGAAATTTCCAGAACCACCTGGCTTTAAAGTGAACCTTTAAAGGTCTAGTTATGGATGAATATTCTCTGTCCTTATGGTCTCGGTTCTGGCCACGTTGTGTGGCCTGCTGTGTGTGTGTGTGTGCAATGACAAGATTCTACTTTCGGTGACTGTCACATCTCCTGAGTGGGTGAGATGCCATTAGCTTCATTGCAGGTGCTGCAGAGAAGTCTAGGCACCAGATTTGGCATTCTGGCCAAGTTCAAATCCTCACAGGATCCAAGCCAGGCTTTTCTAGCCTGGCCCAGCACAAGAGGCATTGTCTTTCTCCTTGTTCACTATTCAGCTTTAAGCTATGGTTTTCCTCACTGATCTCAGATTTGAGATAAAAAACTTAGCACACTCTTCTCGATGTAAGATTCTGTCGTCTGTGGTCTAGGACGTCCAGGATGCTGAGACCATCATCCAGGGCCACAGCATTTCCTTTTGGAAGCAAAGGCCAGGGAAGGACAAATTTAGTTTGCCTTTGCTTCCTTCGTGGGGTATTTCAGCTTTTCTTAACATTCTCTGAGCAGGTTTTTCTATTGAAAGTGGTCATCCAGAAAGCACCTGTGTGGGGCCATTCAGAGCCAGAGGTTTTATTTCAATCTAGTACTTCTATCTTTTCCGGTATGCGTGTTGGGAAGCCTTCTGTTCCTCCAGAGGCGTGTGCCTGTCCCGGCTTGGTGTGCTTGCCTCGGTTGAGAGACACTCCCTTTTCTAGTTCACGTGAGTAGAGGAAAATTGGCTAGTCATAAGAAGTATTTTAAGTTATTCCACAAAATTTTACTTTTCAGTAATTGCAGTATTTGTTCTTTAATTGTCTTGTCTTTGTCTTGCTTCATTTTGAAGTGCAGTCCGTCCGGTATCTCAAGCTGTCCTCTAGTAGTTATCTGTGTTGCTGAGCCTCACCATACGTGTGATGTTCCTCACACTACCATCCAAGTTCTGGGGTTATAGGTGTGTGCCACCATGACTGCTTCATGTGAAGGTGGAGACTGAGGGGAGGAACTGACATTGCTGGACAAGCACTCTACCAACAACATTCACATGTAACGGCACACATATGCACATACACATGCATAACACATGTATGCATGCACCTATACAATTCATAAGTACATTCAGAAACACATGCATATGCATACACACAAACACATGCACACACACACACACACACACACACACACACAGAGCTTACACAGCTTGTATTTGCTTTTGGGTTTTGAGACAGGTTCATACTATATAATTTAGGCTGGCCTTGAACTTCTGATTGGAGATCCCCTGCTTCTGTCCCCTCAAAACTGAGAATGTAGTGCCCCTCCACTTCTAGCTGACATTTTTGAGGCAGTATTTCACTATGCAACCTTGGCTGGCCTAGAACTTTCTAGGAAAAGCAGGCTGTTCAGAACTCAGAGAAATCCACCTGCCTCTGCCTCCCAAGTACTGAGATTAAAGGCATACACCATCATGCCTGGCTACATTTGATGTTTTGACTGGTAACATTTAGTGGTCCATGACATTTGTGAGGAAAATATTTGAAATTATCTCAACTTTTGTCACGCATATATCCCTGGAAAATATAAGTAAAAGTAATAACGGGGTCAGACATCTAGGGTATGTCTTTTCCTCAGCAATGCTCTTGCCACAGGGTGTTCAACCCCTGAGACACTCTCTGCCTTGTGATGCAGTTTGCACTGATTTTATGCCAAAGGCCCGGGTGGGGGGGAACATGTCTTCCTCTGGGCAACCCCACAGCTCCTTTAAAAGGTCAGTCTTGGATTCAGATCATTTCTTTTGTGGTGCTGGAATCGTGCATCAGTGTAGCTGCTTTCTGCCTCTGGAACTGAATTGTACAGACCACAAGAGCAAGAACGTGGTCATCTTTAACTCAACCCGGTATTACCAGTGGCTTGCTCTGTGCAGTACTCACTAAACACCTGTTTGCACCAAGATAAATGGATGAACCAATAGCATGACGTCCCCGAAAGAGTGGATTCAACATGAGAGGACTTGTTGAGGCACTGCGGGATTTTGCAAAGTAAATTCCTGTGGTGATGTATTGTTTATGATTTTTTTTAAGCTTGCCTGAGGATTCAGAGAGCAAAGCCAGCCTTAAGCTATGGAGATCAGGGAACAGTGGTATATACCTTTAATCCCAGGACTCATCATTAAGAGGTAGATGGATCTCTGTCAGGTCAAGGCCATCATGGCCTACAGAGGAGTGAAGAGTAACAGAGCTCACACCATCAATCCCACCATTAGGGAGGCATTTAAGACAGCAACAGGGTCTCAGAGCTGGCATTCATTCTCCAGCCACACTGAGGACAGGAAGACATTGGGGTCTCAGGATTCTCCAGCCATGCTGAGGAGAGGCAGCGGTCTGAGGCTCGGTGAGAGCTGGTGGAGACAGGGTCAGCCCTTCCAGCCTGAGATAGAGGTGAGAGCTCGTGGCCGGCCGCTTTGCTTCTCGTCTTCCCCTTAAAGCTTGAGCCCCAGTGTCTGTCTCTGGGTCTTTTATTTATCATGCTACAAATCCCTATGGCTCAGTTGAGAGAGTGTGAAGGCGGCTGCTTCCCCTGTATTGTATGGAAAAGTCTGAGAGCAGGGTACGGTTTATCAACTTGGATGGTGTGAATCTAACAGTCTATGCTTACTGATAATCCTGCTCTCCGTTGGTATGTGCCGCTCCGATAGGCACTCCAGCGTATCATCCCAGACATAAGTGATACTTACCATTGTATCAAGTAAGGACTGTAGGAGGATTAAAACAAAACAGAACAAAACAACAAACACTAAGAATTTTCACACTGACGTCTCCAAACTGCTTTTGCTGTTGTTTATTTTGAAGAGCTACCGAAATTACTAGAATGTCATTTACAGCACACTTGGCCTTACTGTGGAGGATGGCGTCGTCATCATGATCCTTAGAATGGACAGTTAGTAGCATTTAAGTGTTGATGAGATGAAGAGTCTTTTCATGTCCCCTGTGAGTCCTCAGGTTGTCAAAGAGTTTACATCTTATCTGTTAGAGAGACTCTGCCATTCCGAGGCTGCATCAGTGCCCAGTGCCTGGGGCTTGATAAGAAGATAAAGCCTCAAGGTAGAAGAAAACAGAACTTCTTTAGAAGGAGTGTGTAGTTTCCACACGTGACGCTGTGATGTGTGGAAGCATGTTCAGTGCAGAGTTTCTCACGTGGTCACGTAGGCAGTGGTAGGTTTGGAAATTAGGGGTCTGGCGCACTGCGCCCTTCATGAACTTCCCTTCCACGGGCCGATGTGTGCCTCCTTCATCACCCTAGCTTTCCTCATCAGCTCTTGTGATGCCACCTGGAGTGACATCTGTGGCCTCCGTGCCAGGGCATTGAGCATCCACCATAAGCAAGCAGTTGTTGGGCTGGTCTCTGCAGGGCACATCTCGTCTTCTTGAGTCCCTGGTAATAATAAAGCTTTTGTCATATTGGGGGGAAAGAGGAGAAGCAATTGAGAAGGATTTGAGAGGGTGACTGTGGGTCTCTCAGGTCCAGCTACAAGAGGAATACAATGATGGCCCTCAGAGCTACATATGGTCTTCCTTCCGAGGGAGTTGATTAAGCAGCTCCGGATGAAATTGAAATCCTGTGATTTGACCTTTGTCTGGCCTGGGAGGGCTGCAATTCGCATAACAATTTCCTTTTGTTCTTTGTTTGGAATTATTAATCCAACATGAGCCTCGAATTAATCAGGGGTAGTGCGTACTACGTTTCTAATTCGCGGCTCCGCTGCTTGTGTCTTTTTTAATTAAGGCCGAATGATAGCAGGCCTTTGCCCTGATTGCCACACTTACTCACCACACATTGAGGGATGAAGAGGCCAAGCAGGCAGAGGCAGATTACTTCAAGGTTTTACTTAATTGTTTTCTTCCCTTAAATAAAAAGCACTGGCTGAACCTTGAGGCCAGGCTGAGAGAGAACCTTTGTGGCTGCTGCTAGTTTTGACTTTCTTTGAGTGGGGAAGCAGAGTAACTCCTGTTAGGGTTAGTTCCCTCAATTGTCCAAGCTATGGTTTCATTGTTTATTAAACTACACCTCATATCTTCATGGGGCCTGGAAGGTTCGTGAATTGTAGGTCCAGTGTCAAAGATCGTCTGCATCCTGAGGCCTTTGATACTGTCTTTTCATCCTTGATTGATCAAATTTTTGTCAGATATGAGTCATTGAGAAATACCTATGGTCCATGAATCTAGGACCTTTGAATGCACTGTTATATCTTCTGTTTAGTTCCAAGGGAATTGGTTTCCTCAAGACCATAACTTAGTCCGGCTTTTCCACCTTGCTCTGAACATGGCATGAAACCCAGGAGGCAGATGCCCATGAGAGCTCCCAGAAAGAACTTTTTGGTTTAAGGTTTGAATTACTTCCTCCCTCATCTGTTCCTCATATTTTAGGAGGGCTTATGTTCTGATCTAGATAAAACGATATTCCCTGAAGTCATATCCTGACTATGGAGTTCCTAAGCTTTTCCCTGGAGATACCGGGTAGGCTTCATGACACTTCCACAATGATCCCCTGAGGGTGGATCTTTTCTTCCCCTCAAGTGCCCTGTTAGCTTAAAAAAAATGCACTGTCACTCCATGAGTAAGTTCAAGCTTAGGCAACTATGTAGTGCCTCATAAAGATAGTCAGAGCTTTTCCATTCTGAAATGTGGGTCTCAAGATCAGTACATAATAACAAGCAGAAAGATGCTGGGCCATGAGAGCTGGAGGATTCCTTTGTCCCACATATGCATACCCATTTAAAGGCCTAGGATTGCTTATTTATTTACCTATTTTTCCAGAATCATCTGGTAGACCTCTAATGAGTCTAATGAGTGGATAGTTTCTCTATTATCCATGGGTTAGAAGACTGGCAAGAACTTTAATTTACAATCACTGTTACACTTCAGACAGGTCTCCTGTCATAGCTGTTTGATGTCCCATTGTGCTGATTTTTGTCTTGATTTTCTAATTGAAATGCAATTATATAATTTTCTCCCTTCTGTTTCTTCTCTGCAGCATTTCCTATACTCCTAGCTTACTATCAGATTCATGGTTCTTTGTCGTGTGTGTGTGTGTGTGTGTGTGTGTGTGTGTGTGTGTGTGTGTGTGTGTGTGTGTGCTCATACCTCTGTAAATACAACCTGCTCAGCCCAAACAATACTGCAGTTCATGACTAACCATTTGGGTAATCAATCAGGGGATTCCTCCCTGAGGGAAACTGTTTCTCTTACTGTTAGTGTCTCTTAGTTGCTTATAGTTCTTTGTCTAGGGTTGAGGCCTATGAGATTTTCCTTTTCTGTATTATCATGTCTTTGAGTATTGTCCTTGTTTAGAAATGTTCCTCCAGCAGTCGTGTTGATTGAGACTTCATGGATATAGATAGCTTCCCTGACATTTGTAGGAGGTGAAATCCCACAGCAAATTTTCTGACTCTGTCAGACTCATCTGTGATAGAGGGACCTGCACTGTTTGGAGAAGTCTGTTTCTTGAGGGTGCTAAGCTGAATGGCTAGTCAGGCCACCTCCAGTAGGTTATAGCTGAGATTGTGAATGGAGAGTCAGGATCCCACAGGTCAGGTGATAGCTCTCTAGTTAAATTATCATATGACTCATTTGTTTCTCTTTCCTTCCCAGTGGTGGCAAGGTTCTGGGGAGAGAGTATGGATATCCCTTTACACTGTGTAAAGATGCATCACTGTGATTAGTAAAGGGCCGAATGGCCATTAGCTAGGAGGGAGAGGTTAGATGGAATTCTAGGGACAGAGAACTCTGGGAAGAAGAAAGGAGGAGTCACCAGCCAGAAGCTGAGGTAACTGAGCTAAGTAAAAGAATGTAGATTAAAAGACATTTAATTTAAGTTACAAAAACTAGTTAGGAACAAGCCTAAACTAAGGCCAAGCTTTCATAATTAATAATAATTTTCTCTGCCCTTTATTTAGGAGCTAGCTGATAGGATGGAGAAAGACTGGGTATAAGAAAGTTTCCTCCTACATCTGAATGCATGTTTTTTTTTTTTAATACCTCCATTGAGTTGGAGTCTGATGCAACAGGCATGTTGACTGCTGTAGTTCTTGTCCTTATAGTATTTTCGTTTCTTTGTTGATAGATGCATTAATAAGAAAAGACAAATTGCAAAGCCTCAAACTGGGAGAGAAGTTGCTTTTGAGAGTTTACTTAAATATTATTTGAATTTTTTGTGAACATGGCCAGTGAGAATGTGCTAAAGAGCCCTGTAAAGCGGGTGCGGGTGGGTATAGAGGGATTGTAGCATGATGGAGGGCCGAAGGGAGGAGAATGGTTTGCGTGCACAGGCTAATGAGGAGTTGTGGGACAGAAGGTCTGATGAAGATGGGAGGGAAATAAGGAGGCAAGGTCAGTGTTAATTAGAGCATAGGGGATCCTACCCATAATTGGAGAGTTATCTCCAGGCAGAGAGAAGGTATGTCCTCTTGCTCTGCAGAGACAAGGAAGCTGCTTAAGATGTGAGTAGATAGAACAGTGGGGTATCTCCATGGGAAGTGAGGGCATCTGGAAGTCATGGGGGATGTTGGCTAAAAGAAACCAATGGGTATCTGGTGCTGTTGTGAGGGGGTGAGATGAGGAAGATAGGACCCTTGAGGCTCTTGGATGGTACTGTCAGGATGGATATGGGTATGGGTGTGGCACAGGTTCCCAGCTGTGTTAAGCCATCCAGGGTGGGTGAGCCGAAGAGACAAATACGTGACTGATTTAGGATGAGGCTTCTGGCAGATAATGAAAAGGGCTAAAGAATAGTCAATACCCACTGATGCATTGCTCTGAGTGACTTCCCAAACAGGAAGGTGAACTGAATTATTGACTAGTGAGAGAGAGGGAAACAGGAACTAGGATAGGCCAGGTTGCATTACAAAGTCTAACGCTCTTTCCAGCGCAAAATACAGTCACCTCATAGTTAACACATTTTGTTATTTCCAACAAGATGATTTTATCCAGTCATCTTATAGGATGAGAACGTCTCTTGTAAGGATTACATAAAACTCAAAATGAACCGGTGTTTTGGTGAGGAGATTCCCATTTTACTGTAAATGTCAAGTCCATGGAAAAATCTAGAGACAGAACCGCAGGCACTTATGAGCAAACACCCTTGGCTTTTAGCAGCAGGTCACAGGCTTTTGCCATCCTTCTCTCCTGGCTTCCATTCATTTGTTCTTTTCCAATCCTTGGAAAATGTGGATAGCCCTACACAAGGCACATGCCAAACTCTTCAGGGCCGAGATACACCCAGATGGTCCACCTTTTCCCCCTTCCTTTCCATTTCTGCAAATGTTATTACCAAATACAACATTGTTTTTTCTCCTCCAAAGCCATTAGAGTCCATTTGGCACCTTCTGTAATCTGTGCCACTTGTTACCTTCTGATTATTCTGTGAGGGGACCGAGTTGTCTCATTGCTAGCAGCCAAATGACCAAGGGATTAATGAATTTTCTGTCCCTGGCCAATTGGTTTTTAGTCAGCAGTTATTTATGGGCAAGTCTGGGGCCATTGGTTCTCAAGTATGTGCAGCTGTACACTTCATCCTCCCGAGTCCATAAGCAAATGTAGACTTACTTTATCATGTTCGGTTGCATTTCTCCCTGCATTGGTCAGACAATCTGTTGCCATTTATGAACGAGTCTTTGCGTGCACGACATGGCTTGGGATTCTCTTTAATAATTTGGATTCCACGTTGCAGAAGACACAGTGGTTCCGATTCACACCATCCATGGGGGGTGGGGGGGGTCTGTGTCTTTCCCTCCTGTCACTAGTGACAGATTGCTCCCGGAGAGCACAGTGTTACCTCGTTCGCACTGCACATCCGCCAGGCCGCTGTCCCCGAATCAGCCGCTATGCAGAGGACCCTCGTGGAGACATCCATGATGGCGTGGCCTTGGCCTTTCTCCCCCCAGCTCTGCTCTTTTGGACATAAGGTAGAGATTACCACTAATGGTCTGTCATTTCCTAGGAGCTCCTCCCCCTAAGCTGTCTCACTGTGATTTCTTTTGTGGCCCCATTGAATGGTAGTCTTTGATGTCACACAAGAGAATGCTGTTGGCTAACAGTCTAGAGGCTGCTTCATTTGAGCTAAACACCACAGGAAAACAAACGTGATCTGTCATATTCCATTCCTAGCGGCCTCCCTCTTTGGTGCCTCCCTATTTTTTTTTTTTTTTTTAAGTGTCAGAGTTTCATCCTGACAGGAATCAGGAAGATACGTGTGATTAAGAGCAGTAATAATGTGTATTGCATTGTATTGTAAATGACCTTCCCAAGCCTGTTACTTTCCTGTCCTGCTGCCATTGGCTCCCCAGCATTTCTGACGACTCGGTATATACAGTGTATTAGCGCAATGGAGATCATTATGTGGCCTGTATTTGAGTCATTTTTATTTAAGATGCCAAACAATAAGCTGTTGATTGGGGGAACAAGAGGCGAACAATAATGTTCTGTGTCGTATAATACACCACCATTTCCCGGCTTTGCTTCAGAAGGACCCTCTTCATTGTTTTTGTATAAAAATGGTTCTTAGGAGGAGGAATATTTTGCTGAGGTATGTCATTATTTTGCAAATTTCTATTATCTCATCATGTTGTCTTCATTGTAAATTGCAGCTAATTAGGAACCTAGTTAGAGCCCAGCTTTGAGGCTGGCTTTTTTGTGAAAAGAGCCCACCGATTACCGCACTACAAGAGAGGAAGGGGAGAGAAAGGGGAGATTAATCTGGTTACCTAGGCGACACTCGCTTCCATCTGTGAGGAACAATACATTTTTGTTTCCTTGGCTCAGTTCAGATCTGTTTTGTTTAGAAGGGGGAAAGAGAGAGAGAGAGAGAAAGAGAGAGAGAGAGAGAGAGATGGAGAGAGAGAGAGAGGGAGAGAGAGAGAGAGAGAGAGAGGCAGAGAGAGAGACAGAGAGAGAGAGGCCAAAGAAAAGAGAGAAACTGGCCTCTCACAATGCTCCCTTGTGTCTGGGCCAGGCTTAGGGTTTGATTTCTCTGTAAGTTAGAGGTCTCAGGAGAGTGAGAAGATGAAAGAGATAAACTCCAAAGTTCCCAAAGGTCACGACCTCACCATACAAAGCCAGCAGTTTCACCTCCAAATCCCCTTCCCCCCTCAAGTACTTAAGGGAAACAAAAGACCTTGGTTCCCAATGCCATATAGTTTTCCTTAAAAACATGGTGCCCCAAATGTGAATTTTTAAAGTTATTTAATTTTTTTTTCACTGAATAAAATAATTGGTAATTCTAAGAATCTACTGATGAGTCTACTTTTTGCCCAGGCAAGTGAATTTAGACTTCCCTACTTTCTTTCTTTTAAAATTAAATCCCTTTGCTGAAGCCTGCCTTTTCTGTATGCTGTGACTCTCCAATGAATAAGACAAACCTATTGACTGCCGAAGGTTGAGGCCACCGATGCCTCCATTCCAGTCGTTTTTGTCACAGACAAGAATCTCAAGTCTTGCTTTGTTCTCAACTGGAGGGAACAGGCTTCCAGTTTCCTGTCATGGAGGTATGGAGGATGGACTGTGATAACTTGGGAGACGAGAGAGTCTACCAAAGAGGCTGAGAGGTCAGGGCATTTCTGGTAAATTGGCCGAATTCCCATCCTGTGTGAGCATAGTGCTTTGGGCATTGTGTTCCCATTGGTCTCATGCCATCATGCTAATGAGTCGCTATTGGCATGCAGGATGACATGGGATTAAAGATGGCTCACAGAGAGTGATGCAGAGCTTCCTGAAACTGTCTGCTCCACAGAGGTACTTACAGCATCCTTCAGAGTTCATCCTTCATGCTCATCAGTTCTCTTTCCAAACCACATTCCCAGCAAAGGGACGCCAAACCACTTCAAAGCCACAAAAGTTCCATTTGAAAGTGGAAAAATATTAATCAGATTATCTCATGTAGCCCAGGCTACCTTTCCACTTTCTACATAGCTAAGGATAACCTTGACTTCTTCCTTCTCCTGGCTTCTATTTCCAAGCATTGGCATTACAGGTGTGTACCATCAACCGTACCCAGTTTTATGCTGGCAGAGCGATTGAAAACAGGGTCTTATGCATATATGTAAGCATTTTAACAATTAGGCTACATCCCTAGCCTGATGCCATGCTCCTTATTGGGATGCTCAGAGCTACTCAAGTTCTTGTTTCATCATTCCATTTGGGCATCAAAATAGGACGTATAAGTGGTCTTGGCAGTCTATAAAAATACCTGAATTATGGAATTCTAGTACATTATAGTATTCATTATGTTTTATGGATTAAAAAAAAACAACAATAAAAAATGTTGGCTCAGATCCCAAACGTATGCTTTCAAAATGGCACTTTATATATTGAGTTCTTCTAAAACATCGCACGGGCTTTGCTTCTCAGCCAACGGGTCCCTCGTGTGGAACAAGATGCAAAGTGATTCAGAGGCTCAGATCTGCAGGGAGACTCATCTCCTAGGACCCTTCCACTACATAAAGTAGATGTGGCAAAATGATCTATTTGTATCACAGCTCGGGCAGCTTCTTCAGGCGTGTGAACCAGGGTAATTACTGGCTGAGCACACAATCGTGTTATAGAATCCCCTCTTCCCCAACTGATAAGATGCTCTATTCTGCGCAAATACACTTGGCTTGACCTTTGAAGAGACCTGGCCCTGTTTTTCTTTTTGTTTGTTTGTTTATTTATGAAGATGCTGTCATTTCCATGGGAATATGGAGAAGTTCATATGGCACAAATTTAACATCTTTATAGAAAGGCCTTGTGCTGTAAGGGTCACTTACCAAGGGAGCATCAGGGTCTCCTTCCCTTGTCTAGGAAGCTCGCCAGCCTAACTCCTGTTCCCAGCTGGACTGGGGTCATGTGGAAACCAATCTCTGTGTAAGGGCTTTGGCTTATTATATGTGGAGAAGGTAGGAAAATGGAAATGAAAAGATTGTTTGCCATGCACAAAAGCATGCTGTTCCTTGTGTGTAGAACAGGTCTTTGCCACAGATCGTGCCAACCTTCCGTAACATTGCAGGGCTGATAAGTTGTCAGGAGATCTTAGTTAACAGGCATGGGGTAGGGTGGGGGGCTTCTTCCAGCCTGTAGCTTTTAGGATGGCCCTGGTAGTTTCTCCCTGCAGAGGTGATGACCCTACCTTATCATACTCTCTTCCAACCTCGTGCTTTCTCCCTCCTGAGTCAGGAACTTCCGCCCTGAGAAGTGGACCAGAATGGTACCATCTGCTGACTTCCCATCCTAAAGCACTTCTGACTCCTCCCGAGGAGTCTCAGATGATTTTTACCGATACCTGGCATTAAGTCCAAAGAAGGAGGCAGAAGGCCTAGTTCTCTGGGGGCTACAGTTCTGTGGGTAGGGGGTGATCAGGTTGACTTGACAGGAATCAGGGAGTGATTATGACATACCGTCATTCATCTAAACACTTTGTGTGTTGAGTTATTAAATACAAAAGTACTCAGCTGCATATTATCTGATGAGTTTTCCCACGTTTCCTCATAGGCTAAAGAGAATGTTGTGTGTGGGCCATACGAAATCTACTTCTTGGTCATGTACAGATTTTCATCTGTGGTTTTGTAGTTCTTCTCATCATGTGGGGAAACACATCCAGTGACAACTCCCACTGTGGGGTTGGCTTGGGGAATGACATCACAGACAGGAGTTTCATCCTGTCTTCATTCAGCTGGCCCTGGCCACTATGGAAGGAAATTGGTTAAAGAAAAAAGTTGGCTTGCCCCATGAATGACCCACTTATGGACTAAATTAAGGTATTCCAGAAACTTCCCATTCATGTTTTTGCTGGTGATATTTGAGGAAATTGTGTTAGGTTTTAAAAATAACTATTATAATGTTGAAAGCTCACGTAGTGTGAGGAATTAAGGAATTAGATATTTCTGGAAAGCCTGTGAGCACCTTGCTGCTGAATGGAAATCAAAATAAGCTTTAGGGGTGATTGTCCATTTAGTGTGAGTGTACCAGATAGACCAGTTTAATTTTTATCATACTTGCATCACAGTTTATGATTATATAGACAGTGTCTCAGGGGTTAACTCGCCTGCCTCATATACGTACAAATGTCCCTGATAATGATTTTGTATGTCTGACATGATAATGGTTTCTTATATTTTTAAGAATGTAAAATATGCTTCATCTTACCAGGGCTGCAAATGAGCCCTTGGTGGTCTCCTATCCTACTTCTCGTCTTTAGTTAGCTCCCTGTTTTCCGTGTGCTCTGCCATCCTCTCCATTAGAACTCCTAATTAAAATGTAATTTTTAAAGTTTCCCTCACTGGGAGGTGGGCTGACGTGTGCTCATCCAAAGTGAGGTTCCTGGCCGACTGAGGTTTATTTGAGTCTAATTGATGTGCAGGAGCGATGGCCATTAACCCAGGCCTCCGGTACTGGAGGGATGCTGTTCCCAGTCAACTGAGGCATGAATCAGGTTGCAGGCAAAGCAGAAGAATGGGCAGCAAAGGAGCTGTTACCACAATGGGGCTGCTCTAGATACGGGCCAGAGCCATCAGCATCTCCAACCTCTCTATGAGACAAAACCAAATGTGGATTCTATCCACTCAGAAGAAGTGAAAAGGAGAACAGAAGGCAAGAAGGGACCTACAAAAGTCACTACGGGGGACATGTGTGTGTACATGAGGTGGAGCTGTGCGTGTATCCCTGTATGCTTGTGTGTGTCCTTGCATGGACATGATCTTCTGCATCATAAATTGGCCCATTTCTATAGGTATTCTGCAGACAAGCGGTCCTGTATGCATGCAGCCCTATCACACTCTGGGCAGTTTTCCTGCTGGAATACTTGTGTGTATTGTGGTGCCAGTTTGCTGATTTCTCCTCTACCAGAGAGTCCACATGCTACTTCTTCAAACAAGGGACAATGTGACCAGCAACCACGTGGTTCTTGGTACTTCTTTTCCATCTTCAGTAATCGCACCGTTACTGTTTTAGAATACTGTTCTGATTTCTAAGCGACAATTCTCTAAGTGCTAGGAAGGGCCAGTGACTTCCCTCTCTAGGCGTGGAAGGCGGGCATGGTCCTCACTGGCTCACCCTCTATCCTGTCTGTTTTCCTAGGCTAAGGGGCCGCTGCCTTGTCCTTCTGTCCTTCTTTGGGTAATGCTTTTCTTACAGAGCTCATGCGTGGCTTGAGAGGGTTCCCCTGTCTCCAGGCTTTTGCCTTCAGCTGCATTCAGATCTCAGGCTGCAGCCCTCTCGAGGCCTTGCAGGGTTGGGTGCTTGAGAGAGCTGCAGCTCGGTGTCTGGCCTCTCTAATCAGCTGAGGCATCTGGAGCCTTGACATCCCCCCTACCCTCTGTGGGGAAGCCCTGACATGCCTGTCCCCTAGGCATCACCTGGCCTGTTCCTGAGAAGTCTGTCCCAAGACCCAGGGGGGAGAAGGCAAGACTTCTTATGACCTAATCATTAACATTATGTGACACTATTTCCACGTTCTGTTTCCTGTGAAGCCAAGAAGCTGTAGGTTGAGCTGCTCCTTCCTAGGGGCATGCTCACATGGCCTTAGGGCTATGACACATGGTCGATCAGGGAGCTATCATTGTAGACTGGCTGCCAGGCACCCTCTTATGTGTTACTCTTACGCTAGTTTTGGGAAAGAGGTGCTTCAATAACTAGCAATTAACTTACAAGAAAAAAAAATCTGAGCACCTAGAAGATGCCCTTGAAAACCAGATATTTTAAAAGGGAATTTTTTTCTCTGACATTAAATAGAAGAGACAGACCATCTGAAAGAAGCCGTTTCAGGGTGTTACAACCTTGGGTTCCCTCCAGTTTGAGCTGGAGCTTAAAAAAAAAAATGCTCAGCTGTACTTAGAGTTCTCCTTGTAGGTTGCCCATTCAAGCTTCCCCAACAGCAAATTCCCAACTGACATAATGAGGCTCTATCTGCTAAACCTGTTGTGTCAAAAATCTTCTTGAAGTGTCTTCATTTACATATTTCTAGCATTGTGGAAACAATCATAATAGCCGCTTCTGTCAGGCCCATTGTAGCAGGCTTTCATGCTCTGATTGACAGGGCTAATAATTGATACTATGGGTCTATCTATTAGAGTTCTTGTTTATTTGGCATTATATTCAACAAAACAGGCACCGAAAATCCTTAGAAGTGTTATGGTAAATGTAGCCATCTCTTCTTTGCTCCTGTCATCGCCAATGGTTTGGATCAAACTGTCCCTAAATTAGTCAACTGGAAGAACATTCTTTATCTTTTATTTAGGATATTTTCTGATGTCTAGCGTTATTTCCCCTGTAATCATTTCAGCTTTATTGAGTGGCAGCTATACTTCAGAATTTCAAAGGAGCTTATACTGAGGAAGGTATTTCTTTTCATAGCTGTTCACTCTTCCTGATGGGGAAGACATTGCATGGCCATTTAGACGCCAAGGAATCTGATGGGTAAAGAGAGAAATTCAGATGTACGCAATAGAAAGTCCTTCAGCCCACCCTAATTCTAACTGTCTCCAACTCCCCCCCCCACTTAGGAAATCAAGTGAATCAACCAAACTTTGTGGAAGAAACACATGTTGGTGTTACTGTGATTTGTGTGTGCGTGTGTGCTAGCTGTGGTACAAAGGAATACAACAGATGCGGGCTAAAACGTCACCTGTCTAGCTGATACAGGTGTTCACAGAGAGCCCCGGGGGGGGGGGTCCAGCTAACACAGCTAAGCATGGCAGGGCTACCTCTGCTTATGGGAAAGATCCCCTGACCAGGCATGTTCTCCTCACCTCAGCCTTGGCCACTGAATCATTCACCACACCGTCCGTATGTGACAAGAATTCTCTCACCACGTTTTCTAGGCAATCTCCTCTTCCAATATTCTTCCTGTTGTGTAGTCTTGTCAAAAAGCCGAGGCTTCCTTCGGTGCTGTAGCAGTGACCACCAGGTGCCCAGTTGGCTTTCCTGTCCACCGATTGGGTCCCTCCTGTCACATGACCTTCTAAGTTAGTAGGAAATACATATGATTACTACAAAGGCCTTTGACGTCCGTCAGTGGGTTATTTAAATGTGCCCATCATAAACCAGTCAGAGAATGGATCTGAAATGGTTATCTATCAATGCAAAACAACTGTAAGAGGTGTGTGTGTGTGTGTGTGTGTGTGTGTGTGTGTGTGTGTGTGTTTTCCCATAGGGAAAAGAAAATTCTGAAATCTGATATCAGTGTTTGCAATGTTGGCAACAAAATCAACTCATGTTTATACTCTCTCCCTTTTAATAAACTTTCTTAAGTGACAGTTTTAAGTTGTGCTGGTTGCTGTGTTAGCTGTGTCTGTGGCCTCTGGTCTCTGGTGTAAGTCCTTTGTTCAACAAGCAGTTATTGAGATTTTAATGTGTGTCCAGCATTATTCTTCGGGGGTTTCTGTCAATAATGGATTTTAGTGAACTATAGTGAGTAAAGCAGCTGAACAGCACATGCCTCTAACCCTGGCGTGTGGAAGGAGCCTTGACTTCGTCCTCTGGATTATAGAACTCACCAGTGAAACTGCGTGGAGTTGGACTTTACCTTGTGAGATTTGAAGTCCCAAACCATACGTTTTAATGGTGACGGAAGGGCTAGTTAGGGCTTTGTCAACTTGATACAAACTGGAATCAGGAGATTACCTTCATGTAGGCAAGACTGTGGGGCATTTTGTTTTGATTAATAATTACTGTGGGAAGCCAAACCCATCGTGTGTGGCACGACCCCCGGATAGATAGTATGGGGGGGTGTAATGAAGCAGGCTTAGCAAGCCATGAGGACAACCTGGTATACAATGTTCCTTCATAGCCTCTGCCTCCGTTCCTGCCTTGAATTCCTGCCCTGACTTTCCTCGATGATGGACTACTGCTTAAAGATGAAATCAACTTTTTCCTCCCCAAGTTGCTTTTGGCCACCATGTTTATCACAGCAGTAGAAAGCAAGCTAAAACAATGGGTTCATTAATATTTTCTATGTCTTATTTAGACATTTTTGTAACTTGGGTCTTTTTTTAACAACAATTCCCATTTGGTATAGCTTGTCTGATTGGCTGGCCTTAAGACTTTTCCATAACTGCCTTCATAGCGCTTTGAGTTTTGTAAGGTTAGTAATGGCCAGCTTTTGCTTGCATTCTTAATCTGTGCCCTTGTGTTTCTTTTCTTGGTTAGTCTAGCTGCAGGTTTGTCAATTTTATTGATCATTTTGCAGAGCCAACCTTGCTTGCATTGATTTTTTTTTCTCTCTTGTTTTTCTATTCTGGCTTACTGATTCCTACTCTAGTCTTTCCTTTTTTCCTGTCATCTATTTGCTTTATTTCACTATTCCTTTTCTTTTTTTTTCAAATAGAAACTACAGGCGTCAAAACTCAATATCTTTACAATCCTCCACTATAAGTAATTACTACTATAATTTCCCCCTAAGCCCTGCTTTAGCTGTAGCTCATAAATATATTTTTAATGTAGTTTCCATTACCTCACACTATTTCCTTATCTCCCAAGTTATTTTTTCCTTGATCAATGGGTTAGTTAGAATTGTGTCTTATTTCCAGTTGCTGGTGGACATCTTACATGTCATCTCATATTTTTTTTTTGATTTCTAATTTAAATCCATAGTGATAAGAAAAAAAATATTTCTGTATGCTTCAAATCTCCAAAAGTCAGTAAAACTTTTCTCATTTTCTCTCCACCCATCTTTTGTCTGATCAAATGCCCTTCCCTTCATTGCTTTCTGTGTGTTTTTCTTTTTGTTCAACACACACACACACACACACACACACACACACACACACACACTCACACACACACAAACACACACACAGATTCACACTCACGCACAGACACACACACACAGACACACACACACAGACACACACACACAGACACACACACACACACACACAGACAGTTGCTTTAATAGTGGTCTTCAAACAAACGATCAGCATAGTGAGAGTGTCAACACATATTACTTCATATTGCTTGTGTGTGCATGTGTGTTTGTGTGGTGTGCTAAAATACCCCGCCTAACTCTGGAATCACTGTACCCCTGGAAGTTCTTAGACTTTGATTCTCCTGCCTCAGCTTCCTGAGTGGCTGTGATTACAGCCTTGTGCCACCAGACCTGGCTGTTTTCCCAGCTTGTTTATTTATTATTAATTGGTTGCCTAATTAATTAATTGTATATTTGAGGCACTGGGGACTTGACTTTTGATTATTCTTTCCCTACACACATATGAGATACCAATATCTCATCTATCATGTACATACTATATTTCACATATTTTTAACTCCTTTGTGTTAATATTTATTGAGTTTCTACAATACCTAATCAATGTTTGTCATTTGATTACAGTGCTTTATGGAAGTGTCACATTTATTCTTATTTATCTCATCTCTATCTTTGAGAGTCCCTGGGTGTGTCACATAGCATCAAATGTTTTCTTGCAGCTTCCTGAGGCTCATTTATGCCTCTTCATTTCTCATTTCCTCTCCTTTTTCTTAAGATAGGTCTCTCCTAATCTATTTTCATAATTTTCCATTTTTTATAGTCATTCAAGTATTCTTTTAAACCCCTTCAGTCAAATTATTTCGTCCTTCTTGTATATTTTCCCAAATCTAGAAGTCTTGTTTTGTTGGCCTGCTTTTCATGGTCTGAGTGGCATATTGAAGCACCATTTTGTACAATATACTTTCATCATTAAAATAAAATCTCTTTTAAT
Source organism: Phodopus roborovskii (assembly GCF_943737965.1). Taxonomy (NCBI): domain Eukaryota; kingdom Metazoa; phylum Chordata; class Mammalia; order Rodentia; family Cricetidae; genus Phodopus; species Phodopus roborovskii. The sequence goes on along the minus strand of NW_026126639.1, from coordinate 3,201,701 downwards.
TTCTAAACATCATTCTAACAATGACTTCATTGGCTCAGTCTGTGACTCTGAGGTCTAGGACTTCTCAGAGACAACTTGTGTCAACTTCTCTGTCTTTGTTTCAGCAATAATTTTGTGCATCTTTGTATGCCTCGTCATCTTTGTTTAAAAACTGGGCAGTTTGATGATGTGTTACTGCAACTCTGGCTTCTGATCTCTTTGCCTCTTTTATTACTGGCTGTTTGGTTGTTGTTGATGATGTTGTTGGCTCTGTTGCTGCTTCTTTTTATATGACTTTCCTCTTCAGTAGGCCACACTCATGTCTCTGTTTTTATTTTGTTTCAAATTTTTTTACTTAATCTTTCATTTGAAAGAACAGTTCCTTTCTAGAGTTCCCTTAAGTGGCCTTAGTGACAGCATGGGGATGGGTTAGAGGTGATACTTAATGGTGTTAAACCAACAAGACTTCTGTCTTCTTCTACTGGGCTTGCGACTCAGTGGTATGGCAGTTGCCTAGTATGTTTGAGGCCCTGGGTTCAATTCCCAGAACCACAATAAGTTAATTAGTTTATTAACTAAAATTGAAAAACAATCACGAGACTATTTTTCCAAAACGTTGATAACAGGTCATAGAGTGTTGTTTGGTAACATAATTTGGAGCATAAGGTGATACATTGGTTGAGGGATGGTAGCCTGCGTTCATTCGTTCGTTCATTCATTCATTCATTCATTTATTCATTTGTCCTCAATCATTTTGATGCTACTTCTTATGTACCTACTGGGGTATCAAACACCTTCTGGCCCTGGAAACATAATTGAGAGATGGAAGGATTGTCTTTGTCATAGAATCCCTCAAACTCAATAACTCTTCCGTGACACTGTCCTGGGAATAGTGCTGAGGTTACTGAGAATAACGTTATGATTGAACCAAAGGGTCAAAGAAACCCTCTTGCTGGGACATTTGGGTTTGGAGATGAAGGATGGTTTGGTTAATTAAGCAGGAAGAATTGACAGAGAGAGGAGAGAACACATACAGTATCTGCAGCAGGGGAAGAAAGCCATTCCATAGGCAGAAGGGGCATTTCACGGGACTGTAGGGAGAGTGAGGACTAGCTGTACCCCCCAGAACCTGAGGACATGGCCAGAAGCTGCTCCTTCTGGGAGCTCATTCTGATTGATAAGGGTGGAACATCAGTGGCTGAGAACAGCTGAAAGTATGGAGTGTCACGATGTTCTGAGCTCCACACTGGAGCCTGGATCTGGGTGGAGATCATGGACACAGTCACTCAGAGTAGACTGTTTAGAGATGCATTTCCAGTCTGGTAAGAATGACAGTCGACAGGGCTGTAACAGTTTCTGCGTGAGTTGCTCACTCTGAGCGAGTTCAATCTGTGCTGAGTGATGATGATGCCATTCCAATCCTCCTCACCTTTTCTGTCCCCTCCCTGATAAGTATCAAATGTATACATTTAAATGTCCCATCCTCTGTTGCAACTACCTTGTGACTAATAAGAAAGTTAATAGACATTAATTGTTGTCAATTTTGCCAAAAGACTCTCATGAATCTTGTTATTTTTTTTACATTCTGTTCATCTTGGAGCCTTTATTGCATCTCAGCAGGGACCACTTGGAAGCACCAGGGACCACTTGGAAGCACCAGGGAGCACTTGGAAGAAAATATTCTTGGCAGCTCTCAGGTCAAACTGTAGCCATTCCTCGAAAGACTGACTTGGGATGTTCTGTAGGGAATGATAAAGTTTTCAACTGTGGATTTTATTTTGTAACTTTGTGATTCAGTTTCTCTCAGTATTTTCTACATCCAATTATGGCCATTTGCAGAGTGCAACAATAGCATTTTTAAAATAAACTCATAACACCAGTCGATGCATGTACACATGGACACAACCACATAGCCTCCCCCAGTTTTTCCATATTAGTCTATGATTTGAAATTGTTGACTGAACCCAGTAACCACCGAGTGAATGCATTAGCCCATGAACAAAGAAACACTTGCTTTTGATTTTAATTTAGAGATTTTCTTTTCTTTTTCTAAGAATGAGAATAGATAATAAGCTAGTAAAAACTTACAGAGAAATCATGACTGATCATATATTTCCCTAACGCATAAATAACTTAGGCAAAAATCCATGTTTAGATATAAATTCAAGAGCATACATACTACATTGGATAACTCTGCTTCTATACCTCTTGGGGAGAAATTGGATCAATTGGCCAAATTTGCATAGCAAAAGCAATATCGTATCACTCTCTTTCTGTACATCACGTTACTTGACTTCTTACTACTATTTATTTAATATCAGTACATGCATGTCCATGTGCGTGAGGTCAGGGGTGCCATGGTGCTTGTGTGGAAGTCAGAGGACAATCTGAGGAAGAAGATTCTCTCCTCTCACCATGTGTATTCTGGGGATGTCACTCAGGTCCTCAGGCATGGAGGCAAGCATCATTACCCACTGAGCCATCCCTTGAGCCTAAGAATTAATTACTGGGTTGGAATGCCGTTTGTTCAGTAATATAAACTATTTGTAGCACTGACAGGAAAGTAATTTGAAATGGGCCTTCATGTCACTTGAAGTCAGCTTGCTTGACTGACATCATTCTGCTGCCCCCCTGGTTCTTGTGGGGATTTCGCTGCATAGTGTCATGATCTGAGAGATGCTTTAGTGTGCGTTCGGTTCAGGTGGCTGAGACGTTTACTGGTGGTTCAGCGCACAGGGCATCGCCGCAGACTTGGCGTGTCTAAGACTCTCTTGCTGCTTCTTCCTGGCCAGTGAGTTGCCAGGCTGGAGGAACGCGCAGGGATGGCCCAGGCTCCCTTCCTTTCTCATATTCCCCTTTGTCTTCCGACTCTCCTCTGTCTCCACCCCTCACTGGTCCCTCACATTCATTCTGTTCTCTCCTTATATCCAGGCATTATGTTATTGTCTGAAATGACACTAGCTCTTTTTACACAAGAATGTCCAACTGGGATTTTTGTTTTTAGAAAGTTGCTAATTTAAAAAAAAAAGTCTTTGCGTGTATGTGTGTGTATGTGCGCCCACGTGCACATGTGCAAAGTATGTATATGCGTGAGCGCCTGCACTTGCCACGACACACATGTGGGGGAGGCAGAGCACACCCTTGGTAGCAGTCTTAGCTTCCCACCTGCTTGAGACTGAGTCACTTAATGTTCGCCACTGTGCACCCCAAGCTAGTTAGTCTTTTGAGCTCTTGGAGAGTCTCCTGTCCTATCTCCCGTCGTGTCATAGGGATCACATACGTGTTAAGATAACACATCCAGCTTTACAGGAATGCTGGTGTCCAAACTCAGGCCTCACACTCCGGTGGCACTCAGCATACACACCAAGCCACCCCCAGCCTTTTTTGATGTAGTGCTCTCTGCTTCCAAAGTTTATCCACTGCTCGATTTTAGTGGGCTCATGTGTGAGTGTTAGCGTGCGTGCGTGCATGTGTGTGTGTGTGTGTGCGTGTGTGTGTGTGCGTGCATGTGTATGTGCGTGTGTGTGTGCGTGTGCGTGTGCGTGTGTGTGTGTGTGTGTGTGTGTGTGTGTGTGCGTGCGTGTGAAGGCTGGGTCTAGAATTCTGAGAACACTTAAACAAGCATTCTACCATTGTGCCACAGCCCCGGCCTTGATTTTGTTTTAAGGCACAGGCCGTATTTAAGTCCCATCCTTCCTCCTGCGACTTTCCACGTGTTGTCCCGAGCTCATTGGCACTGTTCAGCCTGTTTACTCTCCTGAGAGCCCCCTGTTCACCCTCAGGCCTTTTCCAGGCTCTCACTGCAGCCCCCTTTTGCTCAGGTTTCCCACAGTTCTGCTGTACCCGCAGTGTGGGCATCTCTATGGATTTAATGTCAGTGACTATGGTGTCCTTGCCCGAGGGCTGTAGGAATCTTCACTGCCTTGGGTTTTTGTAGTGTCTCACTCACCAGCCTTCCATCTCCGCTTGTTTTGTGGCTATAAGCACTCGTCCCTAAGCAACTCTTCTCTTCATCCCCAGTGACTGTTGGGAATGCCCCTTTCTGCTCCTCTGCTGCGCTCACTTTGGTTTAACCAGCTGTTTTATTTTTACAGTGGATTCACAAGGAAACCATATACTCATATTAGTGACTTAAGGCTAATGTGTGCTCTTCTTCATTAATTGCTAGTTTCCTACTGCTCTCTCCCGCACGACTCTACAAGGCATGAGTGTTCAGACATCGGTATCCCCAGTGATCCACAGGAGCTAGTCCAACACTTGGCAATGTTCAACACTCGTTTCTTCAGCCATTCTGAAATACTAAAAGCTAATGACAGCACCAGTGAGTTATCCAGCCTGTGCTGTCTCTTCTTAGTGTGTTCATACTCAAAATCTCCAGTTCTCTTCTACACAAACTGACTCTTCCAGTACGCTCCTAATCTCCTCTACCCCAAATTACCCATGAGCTAAAGGCTTAAAGTTTTGTTGCCAACCTATGCCGTTTCTTGAAATATCCAAGTTCCCATATTTATCTGAGCAGATGCTATCACTACACAGATATCTGGTAAATGTCTCTCGTTCGCCGTGACCCAGAGTTCTCCCTTCCCCACCTACCGACCCCTCTGTTTGTATCCTCCATCATTTTAACCAACTTGGTCTCCCACTGTTTTCTGAACTTGGAAATCTTTGGGTTATTTCCAAGTCTCGCCGTTACCTATTCTACACCCACTCACCAAAATCTTCATTCTACCAAGAAGGCAATGCAAAGCCAGCCAGCTGTCTACATTTCTGTGACATTTTAGGAGGGCCACCAGTGCCTCTCTCTGCTGTCACAGCATCAAAACCTCCAGCTTCTCTGCCTCCATCTTCCTACCTTATATTTCCAGCAAATGGTAGCAGCCAGGCTGTGGTCTTCTGTGTCACGGTCTTTCTTGGGCTCTCCCACGGAGCTGTCTCCTCTAAAGCTGTTCTGTCCTTCTGCTTCTCCATCCAGCTAGCCCTGTGTGCTCCAGCTTCGTTCATTCGCACTGTAGACAAGCCAGCCTTGCACTGATGCTCATTTCCTGTAGTAGCTATGTGAAACTAGGAGAATACAGCTCTACCAGCCTACACGGAATCCCTTCCTGTCATTAACTTAAATTCATACCAGTGGAGAGGTCACCTTTGACCACGAAGCCAAAACAACCCCTTCTGATCACGTCATTGTAATTCCCCTCGTGGCAGTTATCAGCATTTTAATTTTGTCCCCCCTTGTCGCTCTTCATTTCTACCCTGTCTACGTCTCCGACGATAGTACCTACCATTTAGCGGGTTTTCAATTAAATATGTTACTTCAATAGTTGAAATTAGCCTTATTAACTGTAAGAGCAGGGAAGATCTGCTAATGAACTGGAATCTACTACATTTTGTACTTGAGAGAAGAGCCTTCATAATTCTTTCTTAATAGCAGACAAAAGTGATTTTTAAATGAGTCTTCGACTGGCACAGTGGAGAAACTTAAAGTAGAATTCCAAGCCTTGAATTTTCTGGAAAGGAATGACAACTACATGCTACATGTAGGGATGGAGGCTGACTCCACAGGGTTTGCTGTCCCCTGACTCATTGTATCCTCACCTTTAATACTAGAAGAAAGCATCCTTATATATGTGTGTGTATATATATATATATATATATATATATATAATATACATATGTATATTATAGCTTTAAAAAAGCTGATACCACCCTGCTTCGGCATGAATGACATCATTCTTGGCCATGAAGTACAACACCGTTCTAATTAGTTATTTAGTATCTGTCAGCTTAGCTATGTTGGTTGATTGAGTTCAGTTTTTACTTTCTTCATGGAATAACAAATCACGCACATGATGCAAGGCATGTTTTATTTTCCTTTTAATACTATATTATGCTTCATGCAATAAAATCTAATTGTTACTGCTGCCACATTATCTCATTAATTTGATGGGTCTTGATAATAACAATGATTTGCACTTACTGAGTACCTAAAGCGATGCAAGCTCCTTGGGCAAAAAGGCTTGTACTTTATGTGTATGTAGTTTACTTCTTTTTTTCTGTAATCTTCATGAAGACGTGGGTTTTGTTATACATCTTCCTTTAGATTCTGAAACCACACAAGTGATTCAAAGTGGACATAAAATAGTTACATGCATGTAACACCAGTGATCAAATTAGACAACTATCATTTCATGTGTTAATATATATGTTATATATATGTATATGTGTATATATAAATACACACACTATATATATATATGCATATATATAATCTTTAATCTTCCCTATACATATCTAACATTCCTATAATAAGGACTAATTATCAATTCTATATCCAATGATCTGGTTTTCGCGTGATACTCTGGTATTCAGCAAAGTGGCCACGCCTCTCGTCAGTACACTGTATGTGTGCAGGAGCCATGCTGGCTGCTTATCACCTCCAACCTTTGGTAGACTTCCAGATCTTCTAGGACTCAGCCTCAGTTTCATAGCTCATTTCCTGGAAAACTCCAACTGACTCATGGTTGACAAGCGCTTCAGCAGACCTGGCGCTGTCCTACGTGGTACAGCCAGTGGGCGCCCGTGCTGCGGGAGGACTGAGTACTTTGTGTGGCTAACCCAAATTGACAGGTACAAACAAACATGACAATGCATTCAAGGTTCTTTTTTTTTCCCCCTCTCTTTTGAAATGAATTGCTTTTAATATTAATTACTCAGACAATGTATTCTATTTTTGTTATGTGGGGTTAAATAAATTATTAAAATGTTTTTCACAGTTTGACTTTGTAAAGCGTAGCTACTTAGGAAACTTAAGACGATGACTTCTATGGATTGCTATTTAGTAGTCATGTCCTCCTGTATAGTATGAACTTAAACTCCAGTCCCAAGCTCCGCCCCATCCCTGAGTGGAGATATGGAAGACTGCAGACTTAGGAAGAGTAGAACAGGCAGCTACCCCCCACCCCCCACAGTCTGTGCAGCTGGTGTGCATCATGAAGCTATGGAAACAGTCTTTACTCTTCGATCAGTAATAGTCCTTCATAAGCGGAGCAGGAGGCCCCTTCTCAACACTGCACTGAAACTTCTTACTCCAGTCACGCAGGCGGAGGGGTGAGGATGTCATTAATGGTGGTAGATAAAGGAATGAGCATGTTATGGACATTGAAATGTCATTAATGGTGGGAGATACTCATAGAAAGGGAGGAGATTTCCTCAGAGGTAGAAGGGAGACAAGGTAAATGTTTATATTTCATGTCACATGAAACACACTTACCATCATGTAAAAACTTGACTTCTAATGTGACAATGTAGTCTTCTGTGTAGTCAAGAAGTGTATCAGAAAAGCAGTCCAAGGGATGCTAGCAAAGGGAATATAGGAAGCCAGGTACTAACAGAGTCCGAGAGCGGCTGTGTGAGATGCAAGCAAGAGAAGATATAAGAGCAGACTCTGATGCTGGATGGGTCACCTTCCAAAGAGAAAATAAAAACTAAGACAGGATTACACAATGGTTTTTAGTCCAGGCCAAATTTACATACACCGAGTCTTGGAATCAGTGTGTGTTAGCTCTAAATGAATATGCAACAGGAATGACAAATCCCCTCAGTGTGGAATAGAATTGAGTGAAACATTATTGAAAGGAAGGAAGTGGACACAGAGAAGACACCTTTCACCAGATGGAGCATGTAGGTATTGCTTTAATTGATGAATTAAAAAGTGATCATTCCAGCAATTTACATTCAGAAAAGCATGATTGGCACGGGGGAGGAAAGAGGGCACCTAAGCACACTGGAGGAGAACAGGGAGAGGTGCTCATGGGAAGTTTGCTTTTTTTTATTTTTTTAAGTGAGAGTTTTATTAGAAAGGGAAGGGGGGAAGGAAAGAGGAAAGAAGTAAAGAGACACAGAGACAGAGGATGGAAGAGAAGAGGGAGACGGGAAGAGTCCTGTCTGCCCCAGGGGAACAGCGGGAAATAGAGAGGGAGAGAAGCCCGTGTGAAGTTTCCAGAAAATATGCACAGACAACATCTAACGGCGAGCCAAGTGTCAGAGTGTGGCGGCTCGGCTTGCGCCTGTCCCGTCAACTCTTTCTGGGGAGGCCAAGCAAGGAGGCTGTGTCAAGTGTGGACCAGCCTGGTTCTGGGCAAGCTTTGGCTACAGTGTGAGATCCTATCTTTAAAAAAGGAAATAACAAACAGACAGACAGAGACATTATCAGTCATCAAGTAGAGGATATGAGGACAAAGCAGTTATTGTATTTAATTTATTAGGGGGGTAGGAACATCCGGCGGAACAGAACCCTGTTTTAGTATCAGCTTTGACTTTCCTATAAGCAGAGTAATTGTCTGTCTTTGAAACTTCAGGTGGGAAATTCGGATTCTATCCAAGTCCCACTGTAATGAACTAACGATGGATGAGTGTATTGGGGTTCCTTGCAGGCGTGACTCAAACATGGCAGCAGTATAGACAAGTCCTTCCCCAGCAAGGGTAGGACCCCACCACCAAACAATTCCTTCAGTGAAGGGTTCTGCCTGTCTAGTGACGACACTCCATGACCACATACAGCCAGGGGGCAGAAGGGAGCGATGGGCGCATCCCATGGGACCACCCATGCATCCATTGCCTCAGCAGCGATAGATTAGTTTGTGATAAAGGCAGTGGGTCCCTTACCATTTAGATGGATAGCAAATGTTTCCCATTATTTGTAACATGTATTATAAATAAGAACTAGATGTTGGTTTGCACAGGAAAACATGATGGATATCACTAACAGGCAGTGGCACTTGGGGAAGCCTGATGCTCCATGTCTGGTCTGTGTAGGTCTTGTGTGTGGTTAATATTACCCAGGCTTCTTACTAATAATACCCAAATTCCATTTCCTGCATTAAAACTAAGACAAAGGGTGTTTGAAGCTTTGATTTCTTTTGATTCCTTGGCTTTTGACACTGGCTCCATTTAGACTTGATTTTTGTTTAGGATGAAGACATAAGTGTTGAAATTTGCAGCATGGCGTTCTTTGCTTTATGAGTGAAAGACAAATTTTTGGACATTGAGAAACACTGCGAGTCAATCTGTTCTTGGAAATTTACCAAGCACACTTTGCAGAGGTTGTAATTCTACTCAGCACACCTTTGGATACTCAGCAGAGTTTATTGGAGATTAATAACAGTTATATGGATCACATGTCCCGATGCTTTTTATCCACTAAGGTGTCATTTAACTTCATAAGTCCAAACACACAGTGTGCAAGCTGTCCCAAACTTGTGAACAGGCTGTTTCAAGTTTGTTTGGAATTTAGAATTTGCAGCACATTTTCCGACAAAAATAATGTTGTGAGTTGTGTTTGAAAAAGCCAGGCCAGCCCCAAAGGAAACTGCTATTAAATCTATAAATTAATATGTTGAACCTAATTGTACTGTTTAAGTTTTATTTATTTTTAGTGTGTGTATATGAATGTTTGCCTGTATGCATGTATGTGAACCGCATGAGTGGTTAAAACACTTTCTGGTCTCCCGGAGGACCCGGATTAGTCTCCTAGCACCCACATCAGGAAGTTCACATCTGTCTGTAACTCTGATTCATGAGATCTGATGCCCTCTTCTGGCCTCTGTGGTGCATGAACTCAGGTACTCATGAATGCACAGAAAACAAACAAGCAAATGATCTTTTTGTTTTATTTTTATAAAAGACTCTTCCCAGGTGATCCCAGGCTGTGTCAAGCTGAGCACTGAAATAAATTGACTATCACAAGCTCCAAGTCCGTGAATCAGTGCCTTTGTGTTCCGTAGTCACCTATGGGTAGAGCTTTTCAAACGTGTTAGCCATGGGGAATAGGCCACACCTACTCCACCTCTCCTTGTAACTGTGTTCCATTCCTCTCTTTCCAACAGAGCAGCCCCAGCCACTTCAGTCCGGTTAGCTCTGCTTCCTTGCAAGATAAACTATGAAATGCAGAGCAAGCAGCAAGGTGTCATTTTCTAGATAATGTTTCAAATCCCAATCTCATACTTTCTTCTGTCTTGCGAACTACCTCCAATCCTGTGCTCATGATCTCATGGGATGATGGAAGCAACTGATCAGGGCTAAATTCATTCACATCCAACTACAAATGGCAGTTTTTTTTTTTTTTTTAACATTACTTCATTGTCCTTCCTATTTCCCACAAAGGTCATTGTCCACAGTGAACCTACTGATGATCAGTGTGACGACAAAGCTTAACACAAAGCTTAGTGTCAATAAACAGTGGTAGTTTAAAGTATGTGAGGTAAGAGCTCATCTTGGAGACTCTGGATTATTTTTTCTTCTAACTCCTTTCATCTTCTCTCCTGCTTGTTCTCATATTTGCAGTTTATAACTGAATATATATGTATAATACATATGAATTAATATATAACTTAATATATATACACATATATACATAGATTTTGCTCTTTTATCAAAGTTAGAATTTTAATTTTTTTATGCAAGTATATTGATAGTATATACCAGAGTATTTATAAACGGAAGAGGGGGGTGGAGAAATGGGTAAAATTGTTCAAATAATACAAATAACACGATGCTTCAGTTAGGCTACAGGACTAAATGTTAGTCATTTAATTCACTGTGGGTTTGTTATAAATAATAACTCATGACAAGAATAACTGGCTTCTAGGTTTAGGGGTCTTAACCATCGAGTAGATGTTGGTTCTTACATCAAGGTATAAACCTTGTGGTGGAGAGTAGAGAACTATAAGTTTGGTTAGTGACAGCATGGGCTTTGAGATTGCTGAAAGAACCAGGACCTTTACATGTAGGTATCAATAAAAAACAAAGTGAATACAAGGAGCCTCCCAGTGGAAGATGGCAGAGTCATCAGGGATGCTCAAGCCCAGCAACTCTGACCTCAAGACGTTTATTGAAAAAGTCAAAGTAGCCATAGAGACCTAAGCAAAAGAGATGTGTGCAGAACCACAGAGGATATTTTTTATTTGTGTCCTAATGTCTTATAATATTGTACTCCACAAATAAAATGGAGTTATTTAAAATATGGTTTACTAAGACTAATGGCTTTAAATTAAAATCACTATGAAATATGAATATTAAAAAATACAGTTTTCAATGCTGGAAGTCTTACCCAGTAAGTTCTTCATGCTAGGCACGCCTATTACTAAGCGACATGGCTTCTCAGCCCCACGTTCTCTTTTAAATCAGAAAATTAATTTCTCCAGAGGAATATTATTATTGATAACATTTGTTATTTAATTTCCTATTTTTTTTTTACTATATAGTACATATCATCTGCACACTTTTATTTTAACAAATTAAATTTTATTCATGTATCTGTTGCATGGGTGTATGTGGTGGGGCCTGGCTTTTGCCTTGATGTGAGTGTGGGTATCAAAGGAAAACTTGCAGGAGTTGACTTACTCCTTCCATTTTGTGGCTTCTGGAGAGCAGACTCAGGTCATCAGGCTTGGCAGCAAACGCCTTTACCCCACACAGCTCTCTCGTCAATCCCTTCTGTCAGTCTTCATTTACCTTTCTACACCTTTCTACACACGAGGTAGAAGAACACCATTTTCAAGCAAGGGTGTAACGCACCTTCAGCTCTTGCCTTTTTCAGAGGCGAAATCACTTAAGAGCCATGTATTTACTTCCTCTGTTTCTTCCTTGTGTATCCATAAAGCATCCTTCAGAAGCATGAGCGGAGATGTCTGTGTTGCTCAGTCCCAGGGGCTTTTTATGCTGGGGTGCATCTGTGTGAACAGAGGTCTCACATGGCTGTCTCGAGGGTTCTTCCCATCACTGTGGACCCACCTAGTGTTGAGTTTTCAAATGCATCTCCTCAGAGTGGGTGTGTCATGCTGGTGCCCTGTAAATCATAGAAAAAAAAATGACACACTTAGATAATCTTAGGTTTTGATGCTCATTGTCAATGCTTAATGTTTTTGTCCCTCTCCTCATGGAGTATATTGTATGTAACATAAACAACCCAAGCATAATTGACTGTGAGTTAAGCATCAGACTGCTAGATTGCTCTCTGCACGAGAGAAAAGCATTCCCAGCTCTGGGTAAGAGCAGGATTCTTGAAGGAGATCACCTTGTATGGAATTTGTGTGATTTATTTTACACACCGATGTTACTTCTCTAAGTTTATTAAAAATACTTTATTTGCTATAGCTTTTAATGCTGAAATTGCCTTTCAGGGTTTACAAGTGGCTTTGCATTTTTATTGTAATTGTAAATATTTAGATAATCTTCGCAAAGAGGTGTCACTATGGGGAAGATGGCGAGGTAGGCAGCAGCTCGCACCCCGGTTCCTTTGTGCTACATGATAAAAATTTGAGCTTATATAAAAATGTTGCACCATTTCTGGGATTTCTAAGTCAGTATGTATTGATTACACATAACTATACGTGCAGTCTCTAACTTTTGATTACTCAACTTTATAACTGCATCAAAAGCGATAAGCACTGAATGGAAGTGTCCTTTGCAATGTGGCAGGGTGCCAGGCAGAAGAGAGCAGTCACAATCCCTCAGCCACATGGTCATACATGTTGACAACTGCCAAGCACCTTGCTGTGTGCTGCTAAGTGGGAGGCACATGCAGTTCGTACATTTTGGCCCGTGCTTGGGTACAGGTAGGCTGCAGGTAAACTGGAAATCGTCTGAATTCATCCCTCACAGCACCTAAAATCTGGCCTGCCTGGTGCTGTCCATAAAGTGCTAATGTTGAGAAATAAGCCCATTTGCTAATTGAATTGATAAAAAATGTAACAGGAGTAAGCTAGCCTATGTGTTTTTCTTCATTGCCTCTTGAAAAAAAAAATCTCACTTCTGGCCAAATGGTTTATTTCAATCAACATTTTTAATGTGTTTCATCTCAATATTAAACTTCTATATGTTTATGATGACAGTTATAATCTACTGGCACACAATTTCTTCGGCTTTTCAGTCTCTGACTAAATTTGTTTCTTCTCCATTTTCTGGGATTGGAGGAGACTGTTAGGCAGATAGACTGTTGAGGGTGCCTTCCCTTGGCTTACCATGGGATGGATTTGAGTACAGTGTGTGTGAGTGTGCGTGTATGTGCGTGTGTGTGTAGTTGTGTGCATGTGTGTGCGTGTTTGTGTGCACGTGTGCGTGTGTGGTTGCTTGCATGTATGTGCATGCGCTTGTGCGTGCATGGTTACGTGTGTGCGCGTTTGTGTGCACGCATGTGCGTGCGTGGTTGCTTGTGTGTGTGCGTGCGTGTGTGTGTGGTTGCATGTGTGCGTGGTTGTGTGTGTGCATGTGCGTGTGCGTGCGTGGTTGCTTGTGTGTGTGTGCGTGCGTGTGTGTGTGTGGTTGTGTGCGTGCATGGTTGTGTGTGTGCATGTGCGTGTGCATGCGTGGTTGCATGTGTGTGTATGTGTGTGTGTGTGTGTGTGTGTGTGTGTGTGTGTAACTCTCATTCTGTCTCCCTTACACTTTGGTTCCTTAACTCTGAGGATAACAGTGACAAAGCTAAGTGAGAAATGAGGCAAAGTTTTCCCACTGGCCTTCACTGTGGTCTGGCTACTGTCTCGAGGGGCTAGAGAGTCAACTCTAAGAACTGAAAGGCAGGCTGACTTTTGCCTGCAGGGAGCTTGGTTGTCATTCTGAAGTGTTAGGGCAGGGAACTATAAACCCTTGTCCCACTGATAGATAAGGAGTGCTCCTGGGCCTCAAAGCTCAATGCCTGTGCTCTGCCATTGCCCAGCTCCTTGGCAGCACTTGCAATCAGTTCAGCAAATGCGCTCTTCAGATGCTCACCCTCACATTGAGAGTCAGGTCCAAGGACACACCCATGGGCAGGTGACACCACTGACCTCACATTGGGTTGTGTAGCCCCAGATGAATTTCCATTTTTCATGCTTTGGCCTTCCTGGCTCCACCTTGCTGCCTGTTCTGGTCACCAGATGTGGAGACCATTCATGAACTCTGTGAGGGTGGGAGTTGCCAGGCGGCTGTGCCAGGGGGACCCTGTACTTGCTCCATAGGAGGCTGTGGTGTGAGCGGCGTGTGTGATGGTCACAGTGGCTGTGGGCATGTGATTGATGTGAGGCCGTGTTCGCTTTACATGTCCCCTCCCTTGCACTGCTCTGTCTACGCCTGCTGGGAATAGCACCCCGATTCTGACCTGGTCCCGGCTGAGACTTGTGCCAGCATCCGCAAGTTCATGTCTTTGAAAACGAAAGAACTTTGTGAGTTCATGGCCAAAGACTGTTGGTTTCTTGAGGTGAGCCATGGCTAGTAAGAATGCAAGTGTGCTTTTAAGTTGTGTAGACATGTAGCCATCTTTAAAATAGTCTTCACAAGAGGCCATATCTTCTCAACTTGATTTGATTCTCCTTGCTTTGAGTGTTTACAAAGCACTGAGGTAAGTGATTTTACTAAATTACCTGGCAGTAATTTTGTAAACAGCAGTAATAAAGCATGTAGCAAACACTTGGGGAAGTACACATTGTTACCCCATAGTTTACACAAATAAACACCACAGGCAGTCCCTTCTGGGAGAACCTGGGATGGCCTTTCAAGGCTGTCATTGCTTGAGATAGGATCATGTTAGATACTTGTTGATGTCCCGTGTAACCTGTATGCAAACAGAATAAATACCTTTCAAGGAAGCATAAAATCGTGACTTCCCAGTGTCTTTTTCTGCCCTAGGAATGCCTACAAAGAAAATGAAGGGAATATACTAAATGTTTGTTCTGAGGAATACAGGAACATATGTAAATTTTAGGAGACATGAAATATGATCACTAGGAAGCCACATAACTGTAACAAGATAGTGAAAATATAGGCTAGAGAGAGGGCTCACTGGCTGTTCTTCTAGGCCACCTGAGTTCAATTTCCAGCACCCACATGGCAGCTCACAACTGTCTCAAACTCCAGTACCGGCGATCCAGCACCCTCTTCTGGTCTCCATGGACACCAGGCCCTCGAGTGACATACAGACATACATGTAGGTAAAAACACCCATTTACATGAAACAAACATAATTTAAAATGTATTACAGAAATGACAATGAGAATTACACCGCAAATCATAGACTTGTGGCGTCTCAAACATTTTATGCTATATTTACAAGTTTCTTTTATCATCTTTATTTCTCATATCTTGATTTCTTTATACATCTGTTTAGAAGGTCTCAAACTACCATGTGCAAAGACAGACAGATTTGCTTTTTCCAACTCTTAGTTTAATGTGTGTATTTTTCAGTTTTTCTTTCTTTACTTTTCCCAAAGAATTCTAAGACTAAAACAATTAAAAACTATCACTTCTAATTAATTAAAAAAATTTTTTTTGAGATAGGGTTTTCTGTGTAGCCCTGCCTGTCCTGGAATTTGTTCTCACAAAGATCCACCTGCCTCTACTTTCTGAGTGCTGGGAGCTGGGATTAAAGGCTGTACCACCACAGGCTGGCTTCCTTTTAATTTTTTTTTAACTGACCAGCTGCAAGTAGATTGCCAGGTAACTGGTTTTATCTATAAAGTGCACATTAAAAATGGTGTACCCTGTGAGATGGAGAGATAGCTCAGTGGTTAAGAGCACTGTCTGATCTAGCAGAGGACTTGAGTTTAGTTATCAGCTCACACAGTAGCTCACAACCATCTGTAACTCCAATCCTGGGAAATCCAACACCCTCTGCTGGCCTCCACGGATGCTGTACATGTTATGTGTAGGCATATTCAGACAAAACACCTATACACATACAAAAATTAGAAAATGGAAACCTTATATAACTTTATTGCACTAAATGTGAGTCCTCGGTTTTCCTGTGCTTTGTTTGTTCACGAATGATGGCAGAGTAGACTCAAGAGTAAGCCATTTGTAAAAGCTCTCCAGTGCTTAAATTAGTCTTTCCCCCTTGGCACCAAAATACCTCTTGTGTGGATGTATCAGATTCGAGGATCGAGAAAATCCCTGCACTTCTACATCTGCTTTCATAATTTTTTAAAACCTGAGATACACAGCCCGTGTGGTTGAAATGATGGTTCTGCGCATTTGACAGAGATTACAGGGATCAAGAAGGTGCACTTCTTGTCTTTAAACTCTGGGGAGTTCGCTGTGGTTTTAAAGTATGGCAACAGTGTTGCCCCTGTGGGTTATCAGGGTGTCAGCAGAACAGATTTTGTTGTTGCTGTTGTCGTCCAGATAGGTTAGCATCTATTCCAATATGCTTAAAAACGGTTTCTTCTCTCACATGCCTAGACACAGTCCTTAGTGTCGCTCTTACGCAGGTTCCCTTTGCCTCCCAAATCATTTCTTACTTTCCTTCAACCTAAAGAGACCATGTGTCTTTATGATATGTGGTGGCATTTATTTTCCCCCAGCCAGGCTTCCAGAGTATCATAAGGACGAGGGGCAGCCATTAGGTCCTCTCCACTTATTGTAATTGTCTTAATTGGATGGGATCACAATTACATTTTCTTTTACTGGGATGTGGGTTTCTTTTTGGATGAATCATGAGCTCGGGTTGCTCATGAGGCTCTGAACTTGGCATAATGTCACATAATGGTTTCTGCAGAGCTATGTAGTCAAACAACAGGAAAATTCATCAAAGGAGAGATGTAAACGGAACATTTTTAGAGCAGAAGTTAGATTTGACTCATTCCTATGGTAAGGGCAACGGTGAGCAATTGCATTCTCAACTGCCTTAAATGCAATCGAAATGACACCAACTGTCTAATTGCTAAAATAGCATCCGGCCACTTGGACAAATAGGATAAAAGTTAGATTTGACGGGGACCATTGCCATTGTGAAACTAATAATGGTTAGGTCATTATTACTTTCACAAGTATTTTTAATTTTGACTCTTTTTCCATTTTGTCCACTCTCACTGGCTATATTTCCCTGGAAATCTTCACTTGTTACTTTCCTATTTCTGGTATCCCAAGTTAGTCCCTCAACCTTTCCTGTGGAAAAGGTGTGTGTGTGTGTGTGTGTGTGTGTGTGTGTGTGTGTGTGTGTGCTGTGCGTGTATAGCTGATATGACAAAAGCTGCATTTTACCTGAGATAGGCTGTTTATTTTTTTGTCTTATAGAAGAATCCCACCCCAGTGACTACAAAATTGTCCCTTTCATTGTTTTTTCCCCTTTATAGTTTTCTTTTTCTTCTTCTTCTTCTGTTTTTTTTTCTCATCTCATATTTGTCACAGAGCCTGTGATAATTCCAAATCCAAAGCCCCGTATTTCCTCTCACACTTAACCACAGTCCTGAGTAATATTCCAGTGTTTAATTCTGGAGTCCCTTTAAGGTATTATTACTACGATTATCTTAACCTCAACACAATTTGCCACCTTTCACCCAAAGGCCCCAACTTTAAGCTTGCGACAAGGACACTATTGTCTCTTTAGTTTCACCTGTGTGCATGGGAAACAACGCCTAAAGCAGGCGCTTTTCATGTGCTCCCATGTGTGTAGGCTTACATGTATGTGCATACAGGTGAGGTCTGAAGCTATTATTTCCCTTGGGTGTACTCCTTCTTATGCGCTGAGGTGGTCTTCTGTTGGAACCTGGACCTCACCAGCTCTGCCTAGTCCAGCTACCTAGCTCACCTCAGAGATTCCTTTCCCCAGTTAGAGGCAGGTCATATAAATGCCTGCTCTGCTTTTACTTGGGTTCTGGGCCACCAAACACCCAGTCCTCACGGTTGAGTGACAAGAACTTTTCTAAGCTAGGCCCTGGGCAAGCTTCCTTTAGATATGCACTCAAAGATGGAAGATGCCATAAACTTGAGAATCGGGTTAAAGAGTGGGCCTAAGCTATGCCAGTTTCTATGTGTAACTTTAGGATTATGAAGTCTTCTGTGTTTTCTCTAAGCAGAGGTACCCGGGCATCTGTTGCTGCAAAATTGCATTGGGGATGTTTAATGAAACCAGCAAACTTGGGCTGCAGAGCCCAGGTATGGAAGGAGAGTACAGAGACAGTCGGAGAGGGGCCTTGCAAGGACTGGAACCTCGTTTGGAAATTACCCTAGGAAACTGGGAGACAGGCATGGACAATGCCCCCCCCCCAGCAGTGAAGTTCCATTAGACCAAACAGTAGTGTGTGTGTTTGTGTGTGTGTGTGGCGGTGTGGGCTGCAGGCTATGGGCAAAGGCTAGGCTTGATGTGGTCCCAGGCCAGAGAGTGTCCAAGAGTGTTACTGTACATAACTTATCATCTCTCAGATTTTAGTTATATCCATAAAGATATACATCCTCAGGTATGTATTTACGAGCTTGTTATTTCCTTTAATGTTATTTCAAAAGCTAACACCACGTTCTCTGCAAATGACTCTCCCTTGACCATTATCGTGATAAATGGGAATTTCTGACTTCCTGACACATCTGATAAGTTTATTACAGCCCTCCAAAATCTCAATTGCCCACATCTTCTAAGAGAATTTAGCAAGTGCTCTACATAGTTGATAGGGAACTACTAGGAATATTTATTAATAGTTAGTTACATATGTTTAATTCCCGAGTCACGAACTACTTTAAGTAGTAGGTGTAGGGCTGTACTATTCCATTGTGTTGTCAGACTCCAATTCCCGCCTTTTAAATTGTTGCCGGTCCTTAGCTGTTAGGCCTTAGCATGGCAAATGAGTGTGAATAGATGACATCCCTCACATGTGAAGTATTTTCTTAACTGAGATGAACAGAAATAAAATCACCACTTGTAAGTGTATTGGACATTTCCAAATTGCCATCCACATACATTTGTTCTGTAGCTCCCAAATGGTATCCGTGGGTTTTCCTGTGCATTGACAGGTTTTTTTCTTACCTGTTTCATGGGGGTGCAGGTTGTCTGTGGGTACATTGCCTTCATTGTGCTCCATTTATCTCCAGATCTCCCCTATACCCAAGCCTCAGGCTCATGAACTAGTCCCACCTAGGAAATGCTGAGAGAGGGTGGACCATATTCATTTAGAAAGCTCTGTGTAGTATTGACTAAAGAACACTGTCCAGATGAGGTGCAAAGGGTAGCCTTGGAAGTACTCTTCACCTCAAGGAAGTATTACAAGGCAGAGAAATAGATATTTAGGGTTGTGTGATCTACAGTAAGTCTATCAAGGTTTTCCTTCCTTGGCAAACAGTTTAAGAGATACGGTTATCAGCCTATATCTGAAAATTGAATTTCTACTCCAGTGGTAGATGTTGGACATTTTGTCTGCACAGTAACGTAACACTTTGCCTTTCCTCTGAATAGTTTGCTCTTTCTTTGCTTTCTTGACTATTGAGACTTTGATGTTTTTCTCATTCATTTCAAAGAACTTCCCTCATCTCAGAAATTAGCTGTTTTCTTGGATAAGGAAAATGTTGCATATTTTTAGGCCACATTTTGTCATTCTGTACTTTGGGCTATATTGATTTATTAACTTCTATTTGTGACTAGTGAATTTTGATACAAAGATAGTAAGGGCATCTCATTTCTAAAATTATTTCTGAGTTTGTTTGTTCCTTGCAGGTAAATTTCAGCTTTCTTCTTGCACTTATGACTTATTTCCACGTGGAATCTCATCCATGTGTGTATTTCTTCATGGGGTTCTCTGACAGCATTAGTTAAATGCCACTGTATGATTTGCATTTTAAGAAGTATGTCTTTGGACTTCTTTCTCATCTCTCCTTTGACTTTCCTATCCCATCAGGTCATTTGAAACTTTGTGGTTCTAGTTCCCAGAAATATGGCCTAATTTCTAATTATCCTTCTTTATTTTGAAAGAAAAAAGTTCACAGGACTTTTGCCACCCATCTACCTGTGGACTTTGTATGTCTTTCCATATCATATTTTAAAGGTTTGTGTTTTGTTGATGTTAGAGCATCCATGTCAGTGTGTGTGTGTGTGTGTGTGTGTGTGTGTGTGTGTGTGTGTGTGTGTGGCGGGGGACCTCAGAGGCCAGAAGAAGGCTTTGGGTCCTTGGAACTGGAGCTGTAGGCAGTTTCAGTTTTCCCTGTTGTGGGTGCTGGGAGTTGAACCTAGATCTTCTGAAGGAGCAACTGGTGCTCTTAATCACTGAGCCAGATCTGTGGTCTTCGTCTTCCTGTATTGCTTTCAAAGCTCCCTATACAGATAAACTTAGCTTCAGATGTTCTGTTTGGGGTTACTAATCCCAGTGTCACCCACTTGTGATGGCGGCGTGTCGTCACATGTATTATTATGAACGTGGCATGTTCTCTGTATCACTTGTCTCCTGTTCTAATTTTGAGTTGTCTTAGTGCCTTTGGGACATTACAGGCAATTTTGTAAATACGTATTTTATTGAGTACGTAAGAAGTGTTTGAAAGTACTTCAGGTTCAGATATTGGGCACCTTACTTGGAAATCAGATGTCTTACCCAAACTCTCAGGAGCATTTTGCATCACACAATGGGGCTTTGGTCCTTTTCTCTTGCTGCACACTGGCTCCCTGGGTAGAGCATTGGCTCTGCATTTATAGTCAAATTACTTGTATTCTAATTGTCCTTTTCCCTCTTATCAGTTGCGTTATCTGAAACCAGTTAATTATTCCCCCCACCCCAGTCCTTTCTTTTTAAATTGTAGAGGAAAAGTAAACAAATGGATCTTTGTAAAGGATGTAGATTTCTCCTTAGCAAGAACCCAATGGCAGTTTTTAAACTAGGCTATGAAGCCCAGTTTATGACCATTGTATCGTGGCCATAATTTTATTTTTTATAAGTTTATTGTTTGACGTTTTTCTTTTATCAGTGCTCTGCTTAGCAAAAGGCCTATGTGTATTTTTCTGCTTTTTTTCTCACAATGTGGCTCAACAAAAATCAGGGCATACATTCAATAGATGTCAGAAATTTTATTCTTCAGGTCACAAATAATGACCTGGCTATGAAGATTGACTAAATTGGAAGTTGGGTTCTTACCCTAGGAAAAAAAAAATTGTGATTTTTTTTTTTTTTTTTTTTTTTTTTTTTTTTTTATTGTGAGCTTAGCCTGTGGCACATCTGACAGATATTTAGTCTTTTAGTCCCTGGTCAGAGCTCATGCAAGGTTTAAAAGTGAGGGCTTCTAATTCCAGAGCCATTGCTTTTTTTTTTTTTTTTTTTTTGAGTCAATCAATATTTAGGCCTATATTAAGTAATAGTAAGTACTTTACCCCTAAAGAATTCTTCAGCTTAAGGACGATTAATCGATAGTAATTAGACTCGACCCCCGTTGTAAAGGTGAGCATTTAAAATGTAAGATTGTAATATATATAGGGATGTTTGGACAGTATAAAGATCCTTCACTTGTCTGATGAATAATTAGACTAGTGCATTCATTTGGAAGTGTGTGTTTTCCCATACTTTATGCAACATGACTAAGTTTTTCCAAGTTGTGCCTGTAACAATTTGGAGACCATAACACAAGGATACAAGAATAAAAGCAACAGTCAACTTGGTAGTATTTCCAAAGTGGGTCAATAGCATTTGTGTTTAAAAAAAAAAAAAAAAAAGAAAAAGAAAAAAGAAAAAGAAAAAGAAAAAAATTCTAGAGTTTGTGATATTACAATCTTTCGTTTTCTCCTGAAGTTTTCCTTTGATATTTTCAAAGTTTGTATAAGGACAGAATCTTTTCCATTTTTTAACCCACTGTTCCATGGCACAAATGACCTATTCCATATGGGAGGTCTTCATCAAATCCCTCCCCTTAGAGTTCGGGAAACCCTGCAGAAGAGGAGGCCAGAAAGGAAGATGAACATGAGTAGACAAGGCCTCTAAATTAACAGGGCCAGGCTCACCTGAGCTCACAGATCCTGAAGCAGCAAGCACAGGGCTTGCACAGGTCTATGCCAGGTCTTCGCATATATTCGGTCCTATTAACTTAGTGCTTTTATGGGACTCCTGAGTATGAGAATCCAGCTCTTGCTCTTGGGACTCTTTTCCTCCTGTTGGGCCACCTTGTTCTACTTCAATATGATGCCTTTTGCGCCATCTTCTTACAGTTTACTTCATCATGTTTGGTTGCTATCTCTTAGAAGCCTGTTCTTTTCTAACAAGAGACTTTGGAAAGGAGAGGAGGAGAGGAACCAGGATGAGTAGAGGGAGGAGAAACTATAATCAGTATACATTGTGTGAGAAAAAAAAATCTATTTTCAATAAAGGGAGGGGGAGAAGGGACTGCTTGTAGCAGTATTATCTTGTTAGATAATATAATAAAAAATACAATTGTATAATAAAATTTCTGAAATGAAAGTTCTCAGAATCGTAGGCTAATTCTGTCCTGAAATCAATCCTCTTTGAAATCATTGACATGTTATAGTCAACTAGGTTTTCATAGTCATTTTAACTTAATTAAATTAGCTATGTTAATGTTAATAACAGAACTCAATTTTGTGTGTGTGTGTTTATGGACACATGAATGTGTAGTTCCGCCACACCTAAGTGGGCCAAAGCAACCTGTTCTGTGTTTGAATCTTCTTACAGTCTTCCAAACAGCATAAATATATGGAACACAAACTGAGTAGTGTGGAAATCTTATTTTGGAATTTCAAAGACAGACTGTAGAAGAAGGAGTTTAGGGTCGGGAGAAATGCTGGCTCCCAAGGCTGGAGCTGGAGACTCAGCCTCCGGATGCCATTTGTACTGTGTCCTGCATTAGAGATTGGCACATCAGACACCAATAGATAGACAGCATCCTCATATATTACATCATACTTACAGTCACTCATTTAGTATAGAATAAAGAAGACAGATGGGCATACTTAACTTAAAAACAAGTTGAATTATCCAAATGCTTTCCGATGAGCCACGGCTTGTTCTCAATTCTCCCCCCGATTAGATACCATAAAGAAGTATGTAACGCCAGGTATGGTGGTAACTTCCGCAATGCTAGTACTGAGACTGGAGATCTGTCTACACTATACAAGATCCTCTCTCTAAAAATGAGTGTGTGGTGTGTGTGCGTGCGTGTGTGTGTGCGTGTGTGTTTCATAGACATCCTCCTACACACACACACACACACACACACACACACACAGAAAACTTTCTTGAGTCCCATTTGCTAAGATAGTGTGTAGTTGTTCCCTAATGAGGAAAATCAAGAACCGTGCCTGTCAGTGAGTTAGTCAGGATTGCCGTGAGGTCCTTTGCTGCCTCCAGGGAAATGTAAGTACAGAATGTTCCCTGAATTTCTTAACAGGTTAAAAAATTCTGAAGTAGAATGTTGGTGTCCATGAGCCCCCTTTAAAGGTGTGGCCACAAGGGAGTGACTTCTTTTCTGGTGGGTTCTGTGAATCCTCCACTCAACTGTTTGGACTTCTGCCATCAGAGGGATCGGGATATGTCCCTTCTCCTCATTGTCTGACATCAGGAAGACCTTTTCTGTGTCACAGGAGAAATGATTTGTGTGCAGTGAGTGAAAAATAGAAAGAACACAAATTCAGTTGGTTTTACTTTGTTAGCTGAGGTTTTTTTTCTGGATTATGTGATTTTTGTTAGACCGAAATTCTATTATAAGAATGGGCACCGGAAAATCAATCCATGTAATATAGGGGAACCTTCAGAAATTATCCCTGAAGAGAAGGTAATGTTACAAGAAAGATTTGTTGTCACAAGATAAGAATAAGATTTGTCAACCCTTTTAATAGTTGTATTAAATAACCATCTTAAAGTTAATTATATTTTTAGTTGTTAATTATGCTTGCCACATCTGGTGTGTGTGTGTGCGTGTGTGTGTGCATGTGTGTGTGCATGTATGTGTGCGTGCATGTGCGTGTGCGTGTGTGTGCATGTGCATGTGTGTGCATGTGCGTGTGTGTGTGCTTGCATGTGGCTGTGCGTGTGCGTGTGTGTGTGTGTGTGGTGTCACAGTGGATGTGTGATGGGAGTTTGTTCTCTTCTTCTACCCTGTGAGTGCCAAGGAGTGTGCTTAGGTTGTCAGTTTGACAGCGATGGATAAGCCATCTTACCATCCCAACTAAATCAAGCCATTTGTGAGCATGGGCTGGTGTTTTCTGCCTCCATCTTTATCTAAAATTAGGGTGTTCTCTTGAGATGACAACATACCCAACAGCTGGAACTTTCCTGCTCTTGGGCTGTGGATGAAGCTGTTGAGCCACTGGCACTCAGGCTGCCTTTGGGAATTTGGGAGGGAAATGAGATGCCAGTGCTCTTTGCTGCACCTCCATGTTTAAAGCTTTTCTTTCACTGTTTTATTTTCCTTTTGAGACAGGACATTTTCTTTAAAACTTTAAATCACGTGTGTGTGTGTGTGTGTGTGTGTGTGTGTGTGTGTGTGTGTGTGCATGTGAGTGCAATTACCCATAGCAGCCAGAAGAGGGCATAGATCCCTTGGAATTGGAGCTACAAGCAGTTGTGACACATTCGATGTGGGTGCAGGGCACAGACCTCAGGTCCTCTCCAAGAGCAGCCAGGGTTCTTAACCCAATCACCCCTCCGCCCCCTCCCCCATCTTTCTTTTGACTGTTCAAACATTTCTTGCAGATTAAGAAGTCCTCAGAGAAAGAGCTACTGTTTTAAGGCAATGCTGAAGAATGAGATTAAACCAGGAAGGAATAGTATTGCCTATCAGAGTGAGAGTTAGAAGGGGGATGGGTGTGCCTGAAGAACAGGCTTTCACAGACAACTTCTGAGAGCCACTTGTTCAGGTCCAAAGACTTTGAACATATGGGCTATCATGTATGGCCCTCTCCTAGCACATACACCATTAGACAGGGCCAAAGTCAAGGTCTATTTCAAAGACAAACACTAGTTCATAGGTGCTGTCTGAAGCCATTGAACACTATACTACTAGAAGCCACTGTGAGATAAGTTTTCAGTTTGTGTGACAAGCTAGTGACAAGTTCCCTGAGACTCTGTGGAATGACTCACATTTGTACACTGGCTGGAAACTCCTTTCTGTTTAATTTTTTTTTTTTTTTTTTTTTTTTTTTTTTTTGTAAAGAGACATCTTCCAACTTTGGGGAAGATTGAAAACCGAAGTCAACAGCGCGTGCCTGTGTGTCAGGGTCAGTTAATTGTCTGACACCAGTAGTCCCTGGATTTAGCATGGCTATCATGCTAAATAATTTCTCTCTCAAAATAACCCGTCAAATTGTGTTAAGTATGAAAACTTGCACCGGCACGTTAGGAACAGCTATCACACACTAAATGCCCATCCTTACCTGTGGCCATTTCAGGGTAAAGCAGATGATGTTTAACCATTCTGCCCAAAACAAGGAAAGGGAGGCTGTCCTCCAAGAAAAGGAATACTCGGGATGCTTGCCTGAGGTGGCAGCTGGGAAGAGGTTACACCGAGGAATAACTTGTATCTGGTGGTGTTAAGTTCCGGGGTTCTCTCTTAGAGAATGTTCCGGCAGTGCTCTGGAGCCTGCCTTCCATTTCCCCGGCCTGTAGGACACTTCTTTTTCATACTTGCAATGGGAACAACATGCTCAGGAGAAAGCACGCTTGCTCACCTTCACCGCCATCACACCAGCGCGGCAGACCTCAGGGAATGCATCAGCGCCTGTCCATGCTTCCTAGGTCCCCCAGTCACTTGGAAAGACAAATGTGTGGTTTCATGTAAGCATCTGTACATAGTTCGCCGTGAGTCCACCGACCCCAGCTAACTCCAGTTAGGTTTCCCCCAGTGGATTTTCATTTCCTTGTCAGGGGTTCTTGTGGTCTGAACTCCTCTTGCCATCTTTAACATGGAAGCCTTGGATATTAACAAATCATTTGAAACTTAGTCATTTGATTATTTTTATGAAACAGATGGGACCAAACATTCAGGGGCCGAATGTGTGAGAATTTCCAAAAGTTTGCTGCCAGCTTGGACTACCTGGAAGTTCTGCCCTGGCCTGGACTACAGAATGACATGGTGTTTTTAAAATACTAATAATAAAATTATTATTATTACAATTAAAGTTATTTCACTTTTTTTTTCTTGGATTCTGTTGAAGTCATAGTCCTTGCCACACTAATAATAATTTAATGGGTGTTAAGTGAATACCAGTGTGTCTTGATCCATTTATATTTTAAAATTACTCTCATTATGAGTGGGTGTCTATCAATCATGATGTCAGTGTTAATGCAGACAGTGCCAGCTACATAACTTCAAATAATTGACTGAGTATTATAGGTTTATTTCACATGCATTATGTGCTGGTCATGAAACACTTAGGTGCTTTAGTACAAAATAACAATGTTTCTAAGTGATACACTTAGTTTGAAACACTGGCTTCACTGGGTTAACATCATTGCCTACTGTACCCCCAGAGCAGATTTCCACTAAATATTTGGGATACACTATTCTTTTTTGTCTGACACTCTTGAATTATGGGACTTACAATTTCTACTGTAGAATTCAAACAGAAACAACTTTTGAGGCATATTTGAAAGTACTAATTATAAGCTGGTGGTGGCTCATGTTTGAATTCTCTACTAGCAGGATGCTGAGGCAGGAAAATCATGAGTTCAAGACTAGGCTGGGCTTCATAGTAATGCAGTGAGACCTATTTTAAAAAAAGAATGTTCATACTATTCAAAAATATTGAGTACAATGTTACCAAAGTGGCAAGATTTTATAAAATTTAATTTGGGGTAAAAATATCCTTTAAAAAAGCATTTTAGGTCTCTTATGTCTGGGGCCTCTGTTTCACTGTATGTTTTTCTATTTTTTGGGGGGGTGGGTTGCTTCTTCTGGATTAAGACATCTCAAGTGACATGGGTAATGGACTCCTTGCCAGCTGTATGATCCCCCCTTCCTTGTGCCCATGTGTGAACAGTAGCAGAGTTAGTGGGGGGCACACTTGCCTGTATCAAGTGACATCCTTGTCCCAACCTCTTAAGCAAAGCTCTCATGGTCTTAAAGCTTAGTTTGAATGAATCATGACTGGGGTGGTCATTTTTAAAGGGGACATATTTTTCTACCTGGTCTTTAATGTGTCTCAACTCTTAACAAGATGACTGTGCAAAAAACATAGTTTTTAAAAAGTGTGTGTGTGTGTGTGTGTGTATGTGTGTGTGTGTGTGTCGCTCAAATTGATGGCCACTCCTGGCTTTTACACGGGGATTTGAACTCAAGTCCCCTGTTTTCCCAATAACTGCTTTCAGCTCTGACTTTTAAACCAGTTTTCGATTTCTCATCTGTTATTTGTGTTTATTTGGCCTTTGTATACTTCTGAAGGAGGCATGTGTTCTGTCGCGGCTATTCCAACCGGCAGAAGGCGAGGAAAGTTTTTCCTTGTAGTGGAGTTGGTTTTGAAAACCGTTTTCATACCTGTACTGGTGACCTTCAAGGTTAGAGCACCAAAGAGCAGCCAGCGGTGAGATATATAGATGTTGTAGGGAGGCAGCAGCTGGGACCATGCGGATCACAGCATCCTGCCTTATGGCCATTATCAGTATTTCTAGCTTTACGCTGCCACCATGACTCCTCTGTGTCCCTACTCCCTCGATTCCCAGTAACATACCCTTTCCCTTGCTTTCATATTCCCTCTTGCAAAACTGTAGTCACTAATTAGAAGAAGAAGAAAAGATTAAACATTTTAAAACGCTCGTAAGCTTAGAGTCCCTGTGACCATCATTAACAGAAGAAAATACTATTTTATATACGTTATCCATCAGAGTGCATTAGAGGTTGGGTCTCTTAAGGGATTAAAAAAATAGATATTTATAATAAATGCCACGACTTTCTCATTTTCCTATTTAGAAGTGGGCTGGGGCTGTAATAGAAAATAATGAGGTGAGTGCATAAAAAAATGAGTAATATCCTTTTCCCCTTCCCCAACTGCCAAAATAAGGACCAAGTCATTTTGACCCATCCCCGTTAACAGCTTTCAGGGTGAGTCTTAAGTCCGTGGTTTTGTTAGTGCCTTAACTCCATAGTGACACACTCAAATCATACTCCTCTTTGATTGTGTGTGTGTGTGTGCGTGTGTGTTTCTGCGTCTCTCCTGAATGATAGTTCTCATGATTAAGTTACTTTCAACTTTGTCCCCAAATTTCTTAGCTCAGAATAAAGAATAAATACGCCACCAGGAGTAAAACACTCCATGATTTTCACTCAAAATATGTGTATGGCATGTCATTGTGTATGCCTGGAAAGTAAACTTACTGTCTGCCTGTCACCAGGATAAAACAAAAAAAAAAAAAAAAAAAAAAAGAAGAAGAAGAAGAAGAAAAAAAAAAAAAGTGGGCCCTAATCAAACTGTGGTGGGGTCAACCCTTGTGGTTTTAAAGGCCCTTAATGTTATCCAGCTGCGAAATAAAAGGGGTAGGGAGGGGAAGTTGGAAGGAGTGGAGAGGGCTGGGGGGGGGGCTGTGGAAAAGCACAGAGAGTCTGGCTTTTATTTTTATTTTTTTTTTTTAAAGTGAGTTCAGTGCCAGCCTGGACATTGGGTGTGCGGACTATTGAGCCATTGTCTCTCCTATTTCCAGAGTAGACCCAGTTAATCACTTCGGCTTTAAAGGGAATTTCCTCGTGGAATTCTCCACAGAAAATCTAATCAACTGACCTGCCCTCTCGACAATGGGAGGCTTTTTTTCCTCTCTCTCCCTTATTGGGGCGGGCTCTGTAATGTAGCCTTTTGTGCACAATGAACCCTCCCAGTAGGAGTGGAGAGCATGTGTGTGAGTGACTGTGTGTGTGTGTGTGTGTGTAGAAAGCACACTATCTTGTGCTGGCGAGAGTGAGCTGACTCCCTAGCCAGATGCTGCGGTGCATGGGGACAGCCACGGTTACCCTGTGCGTGTGTAGGTGCCTCTGCCATTCCATGTCAAAGGTACATTACCTGATTACCTCCCCTGCCTGCCAGATTTTTATCTAGATAATTGGAACTGCCATGGAGGCTGCGCCTTGCCAGCCAGCTTAGGATTTGGAGAGCCAGAGTTTGTCCAGCTTATCTGTGACTGCCTGGGCAGAGGAAATTAAAGAGCCCCAGGGCTGGGGGGTACCCTGCTCTGCTCTGTCCGTCCTAGGCTCCCCAGCCTTCAGGAGCAGGACAGTGGACCGGTCAGGGTCATTTTGTGGCTGGGCTTTGGGACTGTCCTGCACCCGTGCATGCTGTGTTTGGCATGTGGGTATCTGCTCTCCTCCACGCCTGGTTTCTGGAGTTTGGAGCTACAAAACTTTGCCTGGGTTGCCAGGACATCCAGAGCACTTTGTGGAAAGGGAGAGCTAGCACTGAGCCCCACAGAGTGAGTGACAGCCTGTTTACAGGTTTCCTTGAAGGGGCCTCTGCTATATTTCAATCTGTCAAAGTTGCTTTTCTTCCTTCAGAACAATGCCTGATTGTTGTGTGTGAGTGAGTGTGTCTGTGTGTGCGTGCGCGCACACACACACATGCTTGTGTGTTTCCGTGTGCGCTTGGAGAGAGTCTGGGCGGGGGTGAGGAATAACAATTCTTTGTGTAAAAATGCTGTGGCTATTAGTGCTTAATTAGTTAATGCTCACAGTTGATTGGGGTTCTGTTATTATAAAGTTATTTTTTTAGTCAGCCCCAAATGCATTTTGCACAATGATACTGCTGGTGGTGGCAGTGGTTCGTGTCTGTGTGTGTGTGTGTGTGTGTGTGTGTGTGTGTGTGGTGTGACTTTTATTATTTAGAGGAGAGAGCATGGGAGACGTGTTACGAGTTGACTTCTACCATTCAGTGATGTCCAGGAGAGAGAATTAAGAGGAAGGGACAGGCACCCGGAGGTTGTCTACTGCCAGCAGCCGGAGTGTGCGGCTGTGCAAAGGGGGAGCAGCCCACTGCTGCTGTAAGTGTACTACCCCTTTAAGAGAATGGTCAAGGAGTCCTAGGAGAGAGAGAGAGAGAGAGAGAGAGAGAGAGAGAGAGAGAGAGAGAGAGAGAGAGAGAGAGAGAGAGAGGAGGGAGAGGGAGAAAGGGAGAGGGGAGAGAGTGAGAAGAGAGAGAGAGAGAGAGGCAGAGAGAGAGAATCCATTGGTTTAGGTTTGGACTGACTTGACAGGTTCAGTTGGAGCCGATCATAGGTGGCTACTGTGACAAAGGGAAATCGTGCTTTTCCAGCATGCTTACTGACCCTGATTTACCTCAGGAGTTTGAGAGGTGAGTACTGCTTGGTTTTTCTCCCCCTAATATACTGAAGTGCAAACTCTTCCGTTTCACAGTAGTCTGGATGCAACGGGAAGATGCCTCCCCCAGATTGCGTGGGGTAGAGCAGCTATGAGCGAGGGTCTCTGCAGCCTTGGGAGCTGATCTCTGTTGTGGTCGCCCGGACCAAATTGAACTGATTTGCAAAGTCTCCTCCGAGCTTACTGCTAATGTTTTTAGGTTGCGTCGGATCACAGGCAGGAAATTAAATGAACATTAAGCATCTCTCTCTTCTCTACCCCCCCCATTCCCTGCTGCTCTCTTTCCCTTCCTTAGTCTCCTACTTTCTGCCTTCATTGATCCCCCCCACACACACACCTTTTGTAGACTGCTCGCATATTCAGGATCTCTGTCTCCTGTAATTTCTGAAGTGACAGAAGGCTTCGGTGGCGGTTAAAGCGGAGGCTGTTAAATTCCTGTTTGATCCCTCTGTTAAACTTTGGAAACTGCTTGGGAAAGCAGGACCTTTTGTTGATATGGGAGAGCCGGGCTGTTGTTGTTGTTGTGTGCGTCCCCCCCCCCCCAAAGAAAATTTAACACCACAGGTCAATATTAGTAGATGATTATCGACGTGTCTGACGAGAAGAGGAAGGGGACAGACAAGACACCCTCCTTTTAAGTGTCGTGGCCACTTTTGTACTCGCTGTCTTAACTGGGTTTTGATAAACTGCACTTTCTGCTGAGCTGAGTGTATTTGTAATTAGTTGTTCCTATTCAGAGAGGTATGTGCAGTTCCCCTCCATCTGATGCTGCTGCAAGTAATGTGGGGGCTTCTAAAGAATTTTAGCCCTCCTCGTGTCCCTGTAATTACACATTATAAATTTTAACTTTGAGTTCGTATCCTAGTCTAAGTTTTTTTTTTTTTGAACTATAAATAGATTTTTGTTTGCCATTAAAAAGAACTCAAACTTCATATTCTGTATGGTGAATTAAAAAAAAAAAAATAAAAAAGCTAAAAAAAGCCAGGATGCAAGATCCCCAGGCTTTTTTCATTTTCATGCAAGCTATACCTTCTGTATAAACATTTGTTGTATCTCACTATGCAATGCAAGCTAGGTGCTAGACCAGCTGGTTAAAAATATGCTAAGTCAAGCTGTTTATCACTCAAACGCCTGAATTTGAGATGAAAAGACGAAAAAGGAAAGGACAAAGATTAAAACATTCTAGAACTGAAGCCACGGGAGAGGAAAAGTGTGGAGAAGAAAATAACCCTAAGGATGTGGTCACATCTCAGACAAGCTACTGTATAACCCGGGAAGAAAGTGAATATAGGGTGGACACTTTAATCCCTCCCTTTCCCATCTCGCCCTCCTCTTAATTAAGAAGGTGGATCGATGGGAATAGTTTTGAATTATTTTTTTTTCAAAGTTTCACTTATTAACTCTTTTAGCCAGTTAGCTTCCCTTTGCAAACATGGCCTTGTTTGTTTCTCTGTGGATACTGAAATTGTTCACATTAGAGCACATTATTGCCTAACGTGGCGATTTGTTAATTGAACAGAGTAAGTTTTGCAGCATGTGCAGATGAACACCCCAATGATAATTTTCCTTAATTCTAATTATACTTTATCTTTGCAAATAAAACTCTGACTGATTTGTAACCTGTTAACACATTGTTTTTATAAAGAGGTGGTTACATATTAACAGGCTGTAGCCTATTTCTCTTATAGGCAAGCTGCCTGCTGGGAACTTTATTTGTATTTTTTTTTCAATTATCTCTTTTTAAGCCAAACTTTTCCCTTTAACTTCCTAATGCTCAAATCTTCTAACATTGTTTTGTTTTCCCTTCTAGTGAGATTTTTTTAATGCTTTTTTTCATTATCCAGAGGCATACATTTTTAGCTAGATAATTAAATAAGCCAGTGATAATCAAATAGTTTGTTCCTATATGCATCCTATATGTAAACAGTAGTAGTTAAAGTAATTTTGAAAAATGTCATACAATAATAACATTTTTAGTAATTTGCCCAGAGGTTGAAATTGGCAATACTTACCAAAAATCCCAGAAAAATCTTGACAGTTTGTTTACACTGCATTTACCCATTGTCACTCATACAGAGTAGATCCTGTGGATGGGTATGGTACTGGGTATTAAAATTCTGAGAAGAGTGACCATATAATAGTACTAACATATATGAGGGTTTTTTTTTTTTTTTTTTTTTTTTTGCCTTTACAGTTATTTGCAAGTTTTGTTGAATAACTAGGTCATTTCTATTGACTCAATTTTTATTCTATTTGCTCACCTGCTATCAAAGAGTTTTTCACTCAAACTCATTTAGTCTTTGAAAAGAATTCCTAATGTCTTTATGAATGGGAAATTAGGTGTAGTGGGCAGCAACGGCTCAGAGCTCAGGTACCATTAAAGTTTTAAGTGATTTATATTTCGAGTGCCACTGGTAACGTATTGCCCATCTTCTGTGATTTTTTTTTCCCTCAACATGAAGACTATTTGAAACTTCAAGAAATATTCAAAACTTTAAGAACAGCCTGAGAATTTATATTCGATTTGACAAGTGTGTTTCCTTCTGTAAGAAGGGGGAGACTTAACAGTCTCAGGTTGATAAAAGGTTGTTAAATAGTTAAGAAGCAGGGATAGTTTCATTGTCTCTGAGGATGCTCAAGAGGTAAATGGAAAGGGATTTCAGAGGTAGCAAGCTTGAGCTGCCCTCTCCTGCTTCCCTGAAGTTCCCATAGGGCTGACTGTGGAGACTGAAGGATGATTCTCAGGTGGGGGATGAATAGGCAGTGCATGTCCTGGAGTATTAATTTGCGAGACAAACCTTTTGGTCTAGCAATTTACAGGCACCACAAATGGTCTGAGGACTGTGAGCAGCAGCATCTCCTGAGAGGTCCTAGAGAAGTCATTGTCCTTCTGTTTGACCGAGCGTTAAAGAATGACATACTGTGGCTTCATTTGAGAATGTCAACCCTCTCTTGATATTTAAACATGTAAAACACTTGCTTTAGATTGTGGTGTGACTCGCCTGCTGCTGAAGGAGAAATAACCATATCTGATACTTTATCCTTGGCACAGCTGTCTGTTTCTTTACTTGCTACCTATGTTCTTCTTAATTCCTATTGTGATTGTTTCATGATGAGGCTGCCTGTCATACTTTCCAGTGGCTGAACTGTAAAATTTCATTTAAGGAAATAGAAGACTTGAAAAATACATATTAAAAAATAAATAAAAACAAAAGCCTGGTTGTGTCCTGAAAAGAAGGGGAAAGTTAGGACTGAGGCATGAAGCATGCTAAGCTCAGTTAGGACTAAAGGATGAAGCATGCTAAGCTCAGAGCCTTCCTTGTGCTGTTGTGTGCTTCTCTCAAAACGGGTGTCGACAGCAGCCTGTTTCCAAACGTTGAAAGGAACACTGCAAGGTCAAGACCTTATGAAAAAGAAAAAAGAAAAAAAGAAAAAAGAAAAAAATATCATATCAACTTAGACTTGTCCCATTCACATCAGATTTATCTGCTGTCAGTCCAATGAGAGCAATTGTTTTTATCTTATTAGAAAACTCTCAACTTTATCCTGAAGCAAGGAATACCCTTCTAGGTCTGTGAAGACCACCTTGCAAATTGCTGTGGGAAGCTACTAGCAGCATATAAAGATACCCCTCACAATATTGCTATTTTAGTTACTGATCCTCCCAGTAAAATATTTTTTTTTCCGGCTTGGGCATTTATTCAGTGTATTTGGAGACTTAAAATAATCCATTATGCTCCTACATTCAGGTTTGCAGGTAACTTCTAGATGGGATTTTATAAGGTACCTGTCTAGTTTTTGTCACCTCACGGAAACTGTAAGCTTGCAAGTCTCATTATCAGAGTGTTCAACTGCCTGCTTTGGTCACTCCAGTTAGTCTTCCCTTGGTACTACTTCTTGGTGGAAAATGTATTCATAATCCATTACGGATTTTAATTGCCACCTCAATAATTTGTGAGCTAACTGAGCTGACACCTTGGTTTGTGGTGCAGCTTGCATGAAGTAATGCATAAGCCACACTTCTGTCCCACACCCCGTCTGTCTGAAGACTTGGCAGGAGTCTGGCTGATCGTCAAGAAGAATGCAGGGTTAAATGCCAGGTGGCATTGTGGCCAGATCAGGGTGCAGCGGGGAGAAATGGAAAAGTGCCTTGCCATTGATTGCATGTTGGTGCATTTTTTATTTCCGTGTCTCCAATATCAGAAGCACATCATATTAGAGCGAGTGTCTGCTCTTGGAAAGCTTTTGACTGAGATTTACACGAGCATCGTAGATTAGAGGCAGATGAGAAAACCTGTCTGCTTTGGAGCATCTCACCCTTCTTAGTGTTGGAAGCTGTGTCGCATGGATTTTGTGCATGCCACATCCACAGAGCAACATCCACAAGTGATGTCTAATTTTTATTTTCCGTTCTTCCCTTGCCCATTTTTTCAGCCACCTAAGGCGTATTTATCATCCAGGTATGTTTTGTGTGGTCTAAACACAACCCTTCTATAGATTACTTTAAAAGGCATAGCTGGTGGGTGTCGTTTCCCTTGAAAATTTGTTATTCATCTGTAGTTTTAGTGAGATTAACCACTACCATGGGACATAAAGGGGCATAAGTCAAGCTCTCCAATTTTCTCTTGGCTACCTCACTGTGCTCAGTTTCTGAGTCAGGTGATGGCAATGATCTTAAAAGATGTCCAGGGGCCCACCAATGTGTAAGTCATGTTCTCCTTATCCAAAACATGTTGGTGAATGAGAAGTTTATGGAGAATTTTCAACGTTCCTTAATTCTGTCCTCCCTGGCTTTTGCACCTAGAGGCAGCACTCATCGATAGAGTATGTAAACTTCAAATGCTGTGTAGGTGAAGTGGGCAGATCAAGGGGTACCGCTAGCACAAGAAAAGAGAAGAAAGACAGGCAGGAAAGAAAACCCACTAAAGACTAATGCCATTTCCCTTAAATGAACGTGTTTATTTAGGCTTACATCTGGGGAATGCCTTCTATTCCTTCCTGTGAATCAAGCACCTTTTTCTCTTTCTGACTCTGCTCTGCAGTCTGGAATCGCTTTGCCTTTCCTTTGGTGTTATCTCCCCTTCCCTTCTCTTGCTAGTTGAGAGTTCCCCATCTCCTCGGGAGCTCCTGTGGCGTATGGATCTGCTTGTCCAATAGGGGGGTGTGTGTTTCCCCACATCAGCATCCCTTTCTCTTGGAGGCTGAGAGTGAAACCTCGGCAGTGCTGCCAGCCTTTGCCAGCCCGAGAAGTCACAGCCTCCAAGTTGCTCCCAGCTCTTGTGCCTTCTTTGTGGCGTTGTGTTCCGCACCACGTTGGGCTGCCGGGAAGGACCAGACCAGAGCAAGATTTAGAAGAATTCTGGTGAGAACCTATGCAGAGGGATATGGCATTTTAAAAGAATTGTAGTAAACAAACAGAATTGCAGCATCAACAAAGATAATTAGCATAAACAATGTCGATTTAGGACAGGTGGTTTAAAAAAACAAACAAAACAAAAAACCCAAATATGAACCCAATTTGAATTCTGCCAATTTGGAACCATTGAACCGTAGTCCGCACCTCATGAGCACCGCCCGGTTTGTTGATGAACTTGTTAAAATGCATCTTTTCTGTTTCTTTTGTATCATTTTCTGGTCATTGTGCCCTTTTGTCACCCAGCTTGAAAGTAATTAATCTATTAAAAGGTTGTCTAGGGACCTTTATAGTCATAAAACACGGCAGAAGGAAAACGAAAAACAAAAGCTTCTGGGTGTTTAGAGACATCTCAGTTCAGAAGTGAAATGAGTTCAGGCTGCAGCTTGACTCCTCAGGTCCCATGTCTCCAAACTCTCGCCTTCTCTCTTTGATCTAAGTATCATTTGGATAATTTAGTTCTCCTGCGTTCCTGATACATTTGTCATTGTCTAGTTAGTCTCAGTTGCTACTCTTTCCTCTGGGTCTGGCTCGTCAGTGGGTGCACGCTTCTTGGGGCTGCTACTCTTTGCTGCTTTCCTCTGTAACTTGGAGAAGGGGGCATGGCATTGACTCCAGGGATGGAGTCCTATGAGGTCGCTAGTCACTGCCAGCTACATTGTCTAAACCTACTATGCTGTCACTATGAGTTTAAATCTGTAATCATTCAGGCTTATTACTAAATGACTTTTTTTTTTTTAATGCCTTGCGTGGAAATGTTTTGACTTCAATGAAATGTGGAGTGTGGCTGAACGGAGAGCTGTTTATTTTTCCTGCATTAAGGATGAAAAGTTCTTTATTGGAGTTAAGAGATCCCCCCCCTTTTTTTATATTCTCATGGAGAATGAAGTCCTGCAGTTCCAAGTGAGCCCCTCCCTCGTACTCGGGTGGCCCTTCATGCCGAAGCTGGAATAGGAGCATTTGTGAATGAGTTTTAGTTTCTTGGAGTTATAAAGATGTGTGTAAACTAGTAAATTGTGTCTCATTCATGTGCTGTGGAGATTTCTCATACTTTACGGAGAAAAATAATTTGGCTACTAACGAATTAGGGCTACCTGCCAGTCTCATTGTGTACTGTATGTAGGTAAGAGAGGTGCCGTGCAGGAAGGCTGTTGGCAGCCACCAGGGAAAGTTCCATGTGTGGTCGTGTTTCTATTTCTGCCCTTCACATTTCTGAAAGAATGTGTGTTTTAGAAAAGAAAATGTGCACACACAGAAGGCACGTTCTTCCACAGGCATGCACGCAGCCACTGGGGTCTCTCTTGCAGTGGGGTACCTGAATGCTACTGGCGTCACTTGCCTGCTCAAGTCAATCCTCTGATCACATTGAAATCTCTGGGTCAAATGCATTGAGAACGGGAAGATGTGTACTTGAGGGCAAAGAGAATTCTCTAAAAGCCATTTGCACTGTAAGGTGTGGTATCATCAGGTAGGGAGAGAGAAGTCAGCTAGGAATGTGAGCAGCTCTGGGATTCTGAGGGATGTGACTCATACAGGATTTCTGGTACACTATGGAAAAGATGTGAAAGAGTTAACCCACGCTGCCTGTTTTTGTTTTGTGTTTTGTTTTTAAATTTTATTTCTGAATCCAGGGGAAAGGAGATGGACAAGCAAAGTGTGGGGTTTTTGGTATATTTTAAATTGACGTGTATTTCAAATGGTAGCCAGTGTGGACTTGGCAAGGACTAATTAGGAGAGAGTGACCAGAGGGGTAGTGAGCTACCTGAGAGCTACTTCTGTGACTTTTGCATCAAATCTGTTGAAATCTCATTTTAATAAATTAATAAATTATACATATACATATATGTGCATATATATATATATATATATATATATATATATATATATATCATCCTAATGGAAGGGAAGAACAAATGTTGAAAGGGACATATGTTTTCATATAAAAGAACATGAAGTGAGAAAGTTCCCCTTTGTGGGACTGACTTTTCATCCTGGGTTAACATAGATCCCATCCCTCGACAAAGTTCTACACGGTGTTTGCTCTAATTGTGGAGCGGAGACAATTGTTTGTTCGCTACAATTCTTCCTTTGGGTGTTTACTCTGGGCTAGAGTTTGTTGGGCAATAGGCTACAAAGTCCCGGTCTCACTCCTGTCCAGGTGCCCCTTTGTTCTTTTTCTTGTTTTGTTTTCCCATTTAGAATATTTGCCACTGAATTTCATAATATGTTTGAAAAGGGATCCCAGGAAGATGTCACATAGAATTAAAGTTAACAACCCATTCCTCCTTTCATATCAGCACAAGGCTGAAGATACTTTAAGCTACTCTGTGTTGTTCCCATTATGTAGGAGAGGGGGGAATGGACCTGTGCTCAAATGCTCCAGCTCTCTCATTAATTCAGCTTTGATCTGTGTTAATCATAACTGAACATACAGTATCATATTATCACCCCCAGCATCATCATAATAGGAAGAAAACTTCAATAGGCAAAGTACCAGTCAGCAGAGCACCTGGGAGTGGGTAAACAAAGAGGAACTCACATTTCCCTCTTCTCCGAATCACAGCTAAATTTGGGAATTGTTTCTAGATCCTGGAGGATTGTGGGATACACATCTTGTTAAGGTATTGTTTTATAAACCTTAGCATCACTGGAAAAATAAAATGGATCGGATTTGACCGCTAAAACAGTTTAAGAACATTTAATGTTTTAAAAGCACCCTTCCAGAGAAATAGAAACAGATCCAAAAGACACAGGGCAGTTTACAGAATTGTATGATGGAACATAATGTGTATACTTTTATGAGTATATTAAAAATATTTGGAATTGACTAGCAGAGAAAGGGTTATTTGGGAGAGATACTGTAATTATTCCCACATACAGAAGTTGGACTTGAGGAGAACCCCTTTTAAGAACTAGGTAATTGACATCTTGAGTAAGTCCTACTCTGTCCTGATGGAGCAGCATGGGAAAGGTACCTTGAAAGAAAAAAAAATACTTCCTAGAGTACATCGCAGGGTCCCAGGGCAGCTGTAGTGCAGACATAGAACAGCATTCTAGCTTTAAGTCCCTGAAGGTGGTTGTGGGGCACAGGTAGTGGGCATTTAAAACTGAAGGGGCCGGGGAATCAGGGTGTGCTTCTGTAGCATCTGGGGACAATTGAGATTCCTGTTCAGATAATGAGAAAGTTAAATTTGGAGGCTCGGTGTGCACACAATATCTTGTCCATTTTAAGATACCCTATAGAAGACTTTTCTCTAGTTTGGCCAAGGATTTCATTTGTCTGTCTCCTTGCTGATGGTTTGGTGTATAATGTAGGAGATGGGTGTTAGTAGTTTGACATGACATCTTGAGTTTCCCATTTCTGACAGACCGGGGTGGGGGGGGCTCCTATAGTCTTTGATGTGGGATAGAGCGATAGGCCAAGATCTGCACCCTAAAATTTTGTCATTTTGAAATGCATTTTAAAGGTTCCCAGCTCCTGAATCCAGTGGTCAAAAGTGTCTTGTTTGGAGATGGATTATATCTCATAGCTTGTCTTTTTACATGTGGAATCATCATTGTCAATTTGTGAATTAGATGCCATTGCACAGGGGCAAGTAGCCACGCAATGTCTCAGGAGCTTTCATCTAAGTGCTGTGTATGGCTCTTTTTAAAGGTGGAGTGACAGATTTTTTTTTTTTTTATGAATTACACCAAGTGGGTGTAAGCATCAGATTTGTATTTTATATGCCTAGGACTCTCAAGTGCTTTAGATTCCCTCATTCCTGTCAGTTACGAATATCATAGAGATGAATTACATATGTGTGGCTGAGCAAAGTGCTGGGGATTGCTGGGAATTCAGACGCAGGAGAGAGCATCCTAGTTCAATTGCTGACAGTGTGTTCATAAAATAGAAGAATTAATAATAAGATTAGATAGTCAAGCAGAGATAAGGGCGGTATAGGTCTTCGTCTGAATAAATAAAACACTGAGCTGTAACGGAGCAAGATTAAGGAAGATTAAGGACAAGTGACTACAGGAAAACGTCAAGTGTTTCTCCAACTAAATTAAAGATCTGCTGGTGCTGGTCAGGCTAGCCAGCTGCATCAGGAACTTCGGGAAGAGAAATGGCAAGACCTCTTAAGACAACGATAACAACCAAAGAAAGAGGCATTAAAAAGTTGTCTCATCATCTGAGAGGATGTGCTCCCCATATTGATAATATTTTACATTTGGCAGACTGCACGCTGTTTTATTTATTTATTTATAACGAATACTCTTTGAAGGAAAATATGTGTAGTTTACCACCAGAAACATAATCTTTGACACATACCTAAGGACATTTTGTATTCTTTCTACCTTGAAAAATATGTCAGGGTGAATCATGAAAGTGTTGAAAAAATTGCTTAAATATAGAGCCATATATTTCAGATAATGTAAGAGCTGTCTACAAATTATTTCTTTGCTTAATGATTTCAATACATTTTATTCTATGCTTGCTGCTTTGAGTTTAGGAATAAAAATGAGTGTTATCCTCTCATTCCCTTTGTGGAGGTGTAGAAGTTACTAGAAAGCCAGCTTATGGAGAAACCCATGAAACTAAAATTATATTTAGTTCTATGACCAAAGAAAAATGTGCAACCATCCTACTGTTAAAGCAGTGTGCCTAGGGTGCAGCTGGGTTACTAGCTGCTGATGTGTCTGATGGGCTACCATTTAGTCATATACAAGGTTGGCATATGTTCCCACTTCTAAACCAGCAATTAAAACTTTGTGATGCATAGATAAATCACTTTAATTCCTTGGGTTTCAGCTATGCATCTATGAAATGGGCTTAAAAATCACTGTACATCTTGTCTTTATTACCCTACCTTCCAAGCAGTCTTGTGTACACTTGGTGAAGATTTAGGAAAATATTTGTGTATGCCGAATCAGTGTTTTAAAAGTGGGCTTCTGTATCTGTCAAAGGAAAAATAATCAGGGCTTTAACAAAAATTATTCTTGGTCTGATATATGCCTTTCAGGTGTCTGAAAACTATTTTCACATAAAAAAAT
Source organism: Phodopus roborovskii (assembly GCF_943737965.1). Taxonomy (NCBI): domain Eukaryota; kingdom Metazoa; phylum Chordata; class Mammalia; order Rodentia; family Cricetidae; genus Phodopus; species Phodopus roborovskii. The sequence continues at coordinate 3,161,263 of NW_026126639.1, read as the reverse complement.
AATTGCTGTAAGAAACTGGTTGGCCAATACCTCACTTTTAATGCTCATTTGACTGACATTTTTTGAAACACAAGTATTGAACCCTGCTAGCATATACTCTAGTCCCAACAATGTTAACTTCAGTTCTATATGTTCACTGTTAATAATTAAACATCTTAAACATATCTTTCCTCATTTTGTGCCCAGGAAATCTGATATACTAATAGTTTTTCGGTAACTTTAGTATATCAAACACATTTTCAAATTTCACATTGTACTAATCTTTAAGCCAGGTAAATGAAATTGTATTTACACATAACTGTAAGAATGAATATCTTTAAAGAATAAATTACTGAACAATGACAACAGAAACAGTGGTTTTCTGTGGATGAGAGAAAATTACACACACACACACACACAACACTTCTTAAACTAGTGTTTGCACGAGTAGTTTGAAATCTAGAACATTCTAAGTGATGCTCAGAAACTATTACCCACATAAGTGGATATCCCTTTCACTGTATATGCTCACAACAAAATGGGGAGGAAGCAATTTCTTCCTTTTGTTTTTTTAATAAGGAGGTGAAAGAAAGGGGAATATACAGGTTTCTTTTAAGGGACAGCTTTATAACAAGTGACAAAATCACCCAAGAAACAGAGCCCATGTTTTTGGTATAAAATTGTTTTCCACTGATATAATCTGTTGAAAGCCAGAAGCCATCCAAAGTGCTGATACCAATTTAAGAAGATCATCTTTTGCCTTAATTATACATCTGGGAAATGTTAGCTGAACATTTTGTGGAGAACACTGAATACCTTACTTACCAGTTGTCTAAAATACTGCTAATGATCGACACGGTGCCAGTGTTTTGATGGCTAGAGCCTAGGATGAGCATGAATACAAAGAACACAGTTGGAAAGAAGCACACATTTTATACAAAACAGATTTCAACCATCTGCTTGGCGCTCAAGTATGTGACTATAGGCAGTATATGAAAGAGACCACTGTCCACGTTATGAATGGTATCACATTTATTGGAACCTCAGAGAAACCGTAGGGTTGCCGTAAGCATGTAGACCCTGCGATTCTCTGTAGCTAAATAATAAAAACAAGAGCCCCAGCCAAAATTTTGTTCCCTCCACAATCCCTTCTATGTCATTTTTCTTCTCCTAGAAAAATGGTTTTTGCTAATAAAGCATGTCCCAGCGCTACTCATCAGGGCATCAAAGATACCAGACAGCCCTCTGCATGTGACCCCAGGGAGGGGCCCCAAATGGTTGTGAGTGAGAAGAATGTTTGCTTTAGGACTAGGTCAGATCCCCAAATATGTTTCCTGGGTTCTGGGCTGAACAGCAAATCGGCAAGGAATTCAAGGGCCCAGACATGCTCCTGAGCTCCAATTTTCCCCCTTGCTTCTGAATTCAGAGTATTCCACCAGAGAGGCGCCAGATCGCCACGGCAGAGAAAAAAAAAATCACGAGGTATAGGCAAAATGAGATTACATGACCACTTCTTTATGAGAAAGTGAGGAAGGAATCCCCACAGTGTAGAGAGAAGTCTGTAGATTAACTAGATGATCCACGCATGCAGCCTTTAAAGGGAGGTGTCATGGCATACTATTCCTGACTACCTTGCAGACACAACTGTTTTTAGTGGGGACTCTTTACCTGCTGTAGTTCCTTTGCCTAAAATACATTTTTATTTCTAAATATCAGAAAGATCAAGCTGTTAGAATTGTGTTCACTTTACTGATTCATCTGGTTTACTTATATGGATTGAGTGATATCTATTGACATTGTTTTCTAGCCCTTGAAGAAGTTATTTTGTTCAATATAAAGAACTGTTCCCTGAACCCCAACTTACAAACACCTTCAAATATGGTGGTACCCAGTGTCTCTGCTAAGTGATTGAAACATGGCTAATGTGTATGAGATACACAATAGATATGAAACATACACTAAATTTAAAATACTTAAAAGAACTTGAAGGGTTTTATTTTTTTCCTTTTATTTTTGATTCTGTGTTGTCATGAAATTTGGAACTATGGGCTTAAGATATACTATTAAAATTATTTTCATGTATTTTTGCTTTGTTAGTGTGTCTACTAGAAGGTCTAAAATTCCTTTCATATTGGAATTCCAGCTCATATTCTTGGCCTGTTTTATATTTCTGTTGGATAATGTTGTATACTTTCTGAAGTAGAGGGAGGTGAAGACATTTTGATCAGTGCCTTAACGTCTAGAAGTTCCCAGCTCAGCAGGGTAGCCAGGAGCCGGACAGATTTCAGAATTTATTAACTGTCTTTACTCTTAGTTCTACAAGAAGGTGGTGTCTTACACATATGTATAATATGCCTTTCGCCTGATATGTGCCATCAGTTCTGCAGACGTGTGTGGAATAATGACACCAGGGAAGATGTTTAAGGACTATATCGGTTATCTTAGAGACTAAGCATGTGATCTGGGCAATTATATTTATTTTTATACAATACCGCCATGTACAGGTCTCATCTTTCTCTTGTGTTTTAAGGGAGATTGTGGTTGGAAGGAAACCTCCAGCTTTTGCATCCCAGCTGATACTGCACATAACTTTCGGAATTGACCCACAAGATACCATCCAAGCTCTTTCTCTATGCATATGGAGACGCGCTTATAAATATAGATATAAAGATAGCACAAGCGTTCAGCGTGGACGCGTTATGTGCCAGACTCCCAGTCGCTTTGAATGCCTTCTTTATTCTGTCTTCGCCTCACTCGCGCTTTCGCCGCCTCCCAGCCCCACATGGGCAGGAGAGGGACATACAGTCCGTCACTGAGATTTCCTGGGATATGGCTGTGAATATCTCCTAGGCGATGACTATTGGAGTGTGCTTATCAACCCTCCAGAACCCTCCTTTCTATCAATTTATTGTATTTATTACTTTATCTTTTTAAGTTACCTTGTGGCATTAGGAGCCCAACCAAGGACTTCACATTCAAGTATGATGATGCTTCCTTGACCAGCAGCCCCAGTGCTAAAGAGCTCACTTATGGTACCATTCCCTGACTGATACAGGAAATAAAATGCCCTATAACTTACGATGTTAGTGTTTGGGGGGAAAACTCTCTTTGGGTGTTTTTTATGAATGTATCTGAATACCTACTATGCCAGGCACTGCTTTAAATTCCGATCATGCATTTAAACTCATGTGTTAGAAGTTTTATGCATGAATAGGAAGATTAGTTAGCCAGTTAGTTAATTGATACTTTAGTTTTTGTTTGCGAGGTAAGCTCTGACTCTATAGTTCTGGCTGGCCTGGAACTCACTGAGTAGCCCAGGCTGTTCTCAAACTTGCAGCAATCCTCCTGCCTCTGCTTCCCAACTACTGGAATTACAAAGTTTATATATGCGCTTCTAGAAACCTGACTTATTTTTAAAATGAATTTAATCCTGGCATAAGCTGGTGTGCCCATTGGATTTTCACGCGTATCCTGTAGATGCCTGTACAATACAGAATCTCTGCTTTAAAAGGCACTGACTATAAATCCATACTTGAAGACCCTTTCCTGGGATCTGTGAAACTATAAAATGTCTCACCTCTCCCCCTCCCCTCCCTCTCCCCTCCCTCTTCCCCTCCCTCTCCCCTCCCTCTTCCCCTCCCTCTCCCCTCCCTCTCCCTACCCCCTCTCTCCTCCCTCTCCCCTCCCTCTCTCCTCCCTCTCCCCTCCCTCTCCCCTCCCTCTTCCCCTCCCTCTCCCCTCCCTCTCCCCCTCCCTCTCCCTACCCCCTCTCTCCTCCCTCTCTCCTCCCTCTCTCCTCCCTCTCCCCTTCCTCTCCCCTTCCTCTCCCCTCCCTCTCCCCTCCCTCTCCCTACCCCTCTCTTCTCCCTCTCCCCTCCCTCTCCCTCCCTCTCCCCTGTCTCTCCCCTGCCTCTTCCCTCCCCCCCCCTCCCTCTCCCCTTCCTCTTCCCTCCCTCTCCCCCTCCCCTTCTCTTCACCCTCTCTCCTCCCTCTCCCCTCCCTCTCCCCTGCCTCTTCCCCTCTCTCCTACCTCTCCCCTCCCTCTTCCCCCTCCCCTCCTTTTCCCCCCTCCCTTCTCCCCCCTTCCCCCTCCCCTATCTCTTTCCTTCACACTCATTCTCAGTATCTTTAAAATGCATTATCCATGGAAATCAAGCCTTTACACAAGGACCTTATCTTTTTGTTAGAAATAATATCTGATCATTTTTGTGAGCTCGGCCGCCAGCTAAGCACCTTCTTTATTCTCTCCTAAATTATAAGTATGTGAGTATTCACATATGACTATCTAGAAGTTCGATGAACTGGCTGACAGGGTACATTGAGTGTGATACTAATCTGTTACTGACAGTTGTGACCCACTTGAGGGGTGCCGGGGAGGGGGTCAATGGTAATTGTGAGTGGGGACTTAAACTGGGTCTGACAATAAAACCATATGATTGGTGGATTCATGGGAGGCCTCGCAGAAACAGGCAAGCATCTGGGGATAGAATTATCTTCATGGCTTTCAGACACAGGGTTTTTCAGTTTTAATGTTAGATTCATATACTCTACTGTAAGCTTGAAGTAACCCATGGTTCTCTGTTTTATTTATTCATTCATTTTTTTTTTTTGATCTTTAAGTATCATCCTAAAGGTAGACATGTCTGACCTTCTGGGGCTCTTTGCTATCCAATACCTTACTTAGCAAGAAATACACAGTAAGCCTTGATGTTACAGGTGGGTTTCAGAGTGACTGTGGAGATCCGGAGAATACCACTACCCATCAGTGAGGTGACCTCTCCCAGTTGAATAAATTCCCCGTGACATCATTTCTTCATCTGTAAATTCCCCATGACATCATTTCTTCATCTGTAAAGCTGGTGCCATAATAGTCTCCATTTTGTAGGTCAGTTTTACTGCTCCAGTAAGAAATCAAACCTTGTGTGGCAATACATGTCTTAATCTTAGAACCTGGGAGGCAGAAGGTGGATCTCTGAGAATTCAAGGCCAGCAAGGTCTACATAATCAGTTTCTGGCCATCCAGGATGACATAGTGGAACTGTCTCCACAACTGAAAAAAAAAATAAAGAAGGACAAGAACTTCTATGTACTTCAGTTGTTGAGGAAATGTACAAGATGATGTTAATATCGTAGAAAGAATTACTAGAAATTTCCATGCACAGGTAACATTGGATGCATACTTGTAAAAAAAATATGAGATGCTCTAGCAAATGTCATGGCTTTGGCTCTTACTAGAGTCTGACCTGCTTCCTTAAAGAATGACAATAATGCCAAAAACAAAATGAAACACCATATTTTAGGCTGATTTTCATGCCATAAAATGATATATTTCATACACATATTTTTGAGATATAAATCTATATTACAGACTTTATTGTATGTATGAATAGATTTGTTTAAGTACATACACTATGTACAATACTTACAAAACAATAAACCTATGCATCCTTTTATGTGTTTACTCACTTTACATGCACAAATACATGTATAGGTCATACATACGTATATCTGTGGTCATACATATGTATATCTGTGTACATTATCAATGTATATAAGCAATATATATATGTATGATACATAAAAGTAGTGGTTTTGGAACAAATTTTATATGTATGAATGTATATACTTTGTCAATACATAATCTATATAGATATACTATTAAAATTTTATCAATTCTGTGGCATATTTCAGATATATGCATGTGACTGAATATGTATACAATACATTTACTGAATTTTTCATAAAACTAAAACCTTGGCTAAGAATAAGCATGCGTTCTCTGCCGTCATGATGAGTTATTTTCTGATGAGAAGCAGCTCGGGGTTTTATCAGGTCTTAGCAGTTGCTCTTGAGAGACCCTGGTTGTCGGAAGGATGATCTATTTTATGGCTATTTAATTTGTGTTCAATAGAAGAGTTTCTGAGAGCCCTTATTCACATCGCCATTTTCAGTAGAGACCAAGTAAGAGGAGTTCTGGGTGATAACAAACTTAGTCGGAGACGGCATGACTATAAGTAGCTAAACTAATGTTTGCCAGGTATGTAGATTTCTTGGTGGAAGGGTACAGGCAGAGATCTAAGAAAAGGCTAGCAAGTCCTGTAAACTATCTCCTTTAAATAGCGGTTCTTCCATCCAGGCTGTTGCTAAGAGATGGGGAACAATTAGTTCCTGACTGAGTTGTATTCTTGCCTAGACTGAAGGGCCCTCCCACCTCTGTCCTTAAACTGACTTCAGGTTCCAGAATGTACATAGTCCCATCAAGACATGCCTCCATGTGAGCCGGTCTGAGAGCTGTGGAGCACCAGAGAGAGACAGCCTCACAGCAAGCATGCTACAGCTGCACCTTCTGATGGATGGGTGCTTTTCTGAGATTCTGAGAAACACTTTGCCTCTCTAGGGCCCCCATTGTACCCTCAAACATCACTCCCAGGTAGTGAAGCGCGCCGCATTAGTGGATAAAGCAGCTGCTGGAAGTTCTTCAGGGACTTCGTTGAACTTGTAGCAGCATCCAGTTGTCCAGTAGACATCTCAGCTAATTCTTCCGAAGTATTTCCTGGGCTTCTCTGTGTTCGTAGACGTGTGTGTGTGTGTGTGTGGGAGGGGCCTATTCACACACATGTGATCACATATGTGGAGGTCAGAGGTCATTGTTAGAGTCTTCTTTAATCACTCTTGACTTATATTTTGAGGCGTAGTCTCTCATTGAACCTGCGTCTGCTAGATTCCAAGCTGGCTCTTTGGAGCCCCCAAGAATCTGCATGTCTGTCTCTACCTCCCCAGTGCTGAAATTACAGACACCTGGTGCCATTGTGCTGGCATTTGACATGGATATTAGGGATCAGACTAAGATCCTGGGCTCACATGCTATGAATTTTATAAACCTCCACCCCCCAAGCACTCTCATTTGTTTAAATAAAAATTAAATTTAGATTCACAGATATTAACAGTGATTTAAGAGCAAGCTATTTGCACTTCTGTCCTTCCTGTCAGTTTTTCTAAGTCACTTGCAAGTATAGTTACAAGCTTGCACCTTTCCTAAATGTGTGTCTCTGTAGGTAACACTGACACACCAGGAAAGCTCATCCCCACACAGTATTGATACACGGCATTCAGTCCCTAGACACCGTTTCTAATGGTCTCTGCATTGCTCTAAGTATTTTGGCCATTAATGATTGATTCTAGCACTAGTCATTGTATTTGGTGCTCATTTCCTTCCCCGTCACTGGGAAGTGGACATAGCATCTCTTGTTTATGTGTGGACAGTGACATTCAGAGAACAGTGCGGGAGGTTTTTCCTGTCATTTAGCATCATGGATCACAAGTCGGTCAGATTTGGGTGTGCTGGACTGGAACCAGGGCACTGGGATTTTCTGACGGTCGTTCTGTGGTTACAAAGTTGCAGTTATGGAGCTTTGCACAGCACAGAGTCTCTAAGGTGGCACTCAAAGGGTTAAGTAGGGTTTCCTGCCTGTAAGAAGTCATCACAGTTTACCCAGGAAAGTGGGTTTACCCCAGACACCAGCCTTTTCCCAGGTAACTCAAAACCCCGATTCTTAAGTCTGTGTTCAAGGTATCATGTTGGAAGTCATACTTAAAACTTACACTGTTCACTTTTCACACAAAACTAGTCAATATTGCCAGGCAAAGCAAATTTACCCCTGTTCTCTGCTGGCTTTTCTCACAAACTGAGAATCTGAAATGGTGTAAGTTGTGTTTCTGGGAATGTTTTCTGCTATAGGTGATTTTGTGTTTTTACTTCACCTCCTTAAATGATTTGTCATAGAGCTCAGGATGTGATTAAATCAGAGAGTGCTTGCCTGCCTGTGGACAGTCCTGGATTCCAGTCTCTTCCCGCATTATAATTACACATGTATGCACAAATGTGTGTGCCCACGCATGTGTACCCATGCATGGTGTGCATAGACCTGTCCTATGTTTATACGGGTGGGTTCCCTTGAGTTACTTGTTTCGCTATTCTATTTCTGCCTGGGGTCTTGTGTATGCCCCGTTTAAGATGAAACATGCTTTATTTTGCAGATTACCAGAAAGACTCATGGGCAACACCTTGACTGTCCTTTGGCATAACAAGCACTCCATGTTGCCTGTGGCAGGGAGTTCAGTCTGTACTAGTCTGGGTCACTGTATCATGGAAGGGCCTAAGCTTCTCTCCCACCAGATCCTATTCTGGAAGTTCAGTTTTGCTTTCTGATGCTCATTTTCCCCCATAAACAGCCCAGGCACTCTCTTTTGCTGTTTCCAAGCCCAACATACACATACCATGGCTTGGTGGATTAGAAAAAAATGGTGCTCTGTGAATGCTACAGGAACAACATTCACCCAGCTGGATTCCGTACTCCGGGGCATTTTAAATGGTTGGGATGGATTCAAAGGGAAGCGCCTGCCCAGTACTCCTGGACAGTTTATAGAACAAAGTTGGCCTCATCAACTGAACAATTCAACCATTTTCTCTGCATGGAGCCCTCCTCCCTGCATGACTCAGCAGTATTTACCTCTCCTGCTTGTTTGTTTATTTTTCATGCCCCTCATTCCTCTAGGGCCTGGAGGGAAGCTCTAGGCTTGAGGTGGGTGGGGGTTAGAGTTGAAAGAGGTGTTGTGTGGCCAGAATGAGGAGGAGGCAGCCAAACTAGTGAAGACCAGTTTCCACAGCCTGTGGATTCTCCCTTTGATGAAATGTGACCACTGAAGAATGATTTGATTCAATTAAACCCTTAAGTTGTCATTATCCTGCTCATTGGCGGAGCACGATAAACCTCATTGCGAAGCACTAAATATAACGTTTTTTGTTGGTTCAATACAAGCTGTCATGTTATGTTAGGTCTCAAAAATAGTGCTTCTAAAGATAGATTTTCAAATGTATTAGATATCCTTAGGTAAAACTGTGCTGAGGCTGCCTTGTAAGCGTAGATTATACCGACTATTACGTGTGCTGTTTGAGTACATTCTGTTACTTTCACCAGTGAGGCTTTCTGTTATCTCTATTAATCTTTTGGTAGAGTCTTGTTTTCTCAAGCTGAAAGGTTAGTTTTCTTTTGTCTATTAGACACGTCTTACAAAATGTTTAGATACAGAGGAACCCTGAGAAGTGTGGACTTTGCAGGCTCCTGAATTTAATTACCCATCTAACATTGCCTGGCCAGTACTGCAGACTTCTTTCTGAGGCCATAGCTTTTGAACTGAGGGTTAGTGGGGCAGCATGGCTCCTGTTGACGGTGTCCACCAATGCCTCTGCTTGTACTCACCCTGGCCGCAACTGAGCCCTGCTATGGGCGTTGACACGGATCTTCATAGTTTATATCATCTTGCTGATTTTACAAATGTTAAATGTGGGAGTGATCATTTGTGTGGATGAATTGCCATTGATGTTTAAAGATTCTCTACACAGAACAATTCAGATTTTATACTAATTAAATATTAAGCTGATCAATGCTTTATTTTTGTTTCTGGAGGTCTGATTTAAACAAAAAACACCACAAAGGCTAATTTATTATAGTTTTGATCGGTTGTTATTATTTTAGTTATTACATTTATTTGCCAAAAATTAATAACTGTCAGTTGTTTATGGGGCAATAACTTTGAGATAGTAATGGATCATACATGGATACATCAAGACTGGTATGGGAGGCCTATTTCTTTTTCTTTCCCCTTTTTTTTGTTTCCCTTGTTTGTTTGATTGCTTTTTCCTGCTCAATTTCTTAGGCTTCTAGGCTGGCCTTGGAGAACATGCATCCTTTGCTTCAGTCTCTGGAGTGTCTGGGACTATAGGAATGTGTCCTCAGGCCAGGCTTCATTATGTTTCTAAGTAGCAGCCCCTATTTTTGACCATTAGCTATTGCTGGCTACTTTTAGTAGCTACAGAGCCTGGTATTCTTAAAGATCACTGTAGGATTTATGAAATACAATTCAATAAAAAGAATAGTAAAAGCCAGGAGATACAAATGACCTGCCCTACTCTACCCAAATGACATCAAATATTAATTTCCTTTTAGAAACAGATGACCATTTTTTATGTGTAACAGATTATGAGAAATTAAAAACCCGTGGTATTTTATAGTAGATGTATGCTTTCCTGTGCTGTTTGAACAGACACAGAAACAGATATGTAAAAGCATCAGCTATAGAGATGCCAAATAGGGCTATACAAAGAAAAAGGTGCCTCTTGACTTTGTACATCAGTCTGCAGGGCTTGGGAGTTAGGGTTCTATTTCAGTTGAAATGTTAATTGTCTGTTTTTGCACAACTCCTGGGCCACACAGGAGTGAGCTCCATAGAGGCTGAAATGAAGAATTCCTAAATCCTGCCTCTGATGACAAGTCGCTAGACATGAGAGACAGATCCAGTGTTTTTCCTGGACCCTGCTCCCCCCCCATGCCCCGTAACTTCTTGTCTCTCTTTTTTTCCTGGGCTGACCTGCCTCCTAGCAGTTCTGTGGCTCAGTATCTACCTAGTGTCCTTCCTCGTTGGCCCTGTGGGTCCTCCCCAGCCACAGCTTGACTGGGACGTATTGAGGTTTCTTCACTATAGTCCTCCTCATGCCCTGCAGGGTTTGGATGTACAGTGCACGGCCATCTCATGGATGGGCATCATGCCAGTCCTGCAGACGGTAATAACTGTTTGGAGACTAAGGAGCTCCAAGGTGAGCATCTTGATAGCTTTGTGAGGAACTGTGCGGTTCATGACTTGCAGTATCAGCACCCTACAAAGGCTTAAAGACTCAAGATTAGGTCATGGTCTTTAAAGCATGGAACAGACCGTGAATGCCTCGTGTAGACAAAGTGAAATTAATTGGTAGTGATTGGAGTATTTTTTTAAAGATGGAGCCCAGAGGCCGGAGAGATAGCTTTGATTTTAAAGATGGCTTCTGTCTGTCTTCTTTATAGTGGAGAAAAATTGTCTTACTATTACATAGTCCGTGAGTCATTACTATTTGCCTCAATCATCGTCTTAGTAAGGTGACAGAAGTAACATTAATTATGGAAAATATTGTGTCATGGTCACATGGTCAAAAGAGGGAGAGGGGGGACAGTAAGTGAAGGGAGAAAATGAGTTTTCTTGTACAGATTCAGTGATGAAGGGGAGGGAGGAGGGGGGAGGAGGGGAGGGAGGGGAGAGGGAGGGGAGGGAGGGGGAGAGGGAGGGGAGGGAGGGAGGGGGAGGGAGGGAGGGGGGGGGGGGGGGAGAGGGAGGGGGGAGGAGGGGAGGGAGGGGGGGGGGAGGGGAGGGAGGGGGAGGAAGGGAGGAGGGGAGGGAGGGGAGGGAGGAGAGGGGAGGAGGAGGGGAGGGAGGGGAGGGAGGAGAGGGGAGGAGGGGAGGAAGGGGAGGGAGGAGGGGAGGGAGGGAGGAGGGGGGAAGGGGAGGGGAGGAAGGGGAGGGAGGAGGGGAGGAGGAGAGGAAGTGAGGGCATGGCCATAGTAATGCACTATGAATTTTTACCAGAGTGATACTTTCCTAAAGTGAGCATGGTACTTCTTTATCCCTAAGGCAGACTAGAGATTCCCTCCATGAGTTTGGGCAGTTTATGTTGAGGAGGACAAACTAGTTGCTTTGTCCTTTAAGGACAGTGAAGTGGAGATTGTCAGTCTATAAGAACTTTTAAAGTGTGTGTGTGTGTGTGTGTGTGTGTGTGTTCAGGTCTGCAAGTATGAGCATGGTCATGGCACACACGTGGACGTCACATAGTCTCATACACTGAGTGGAGATGGGCTCACCTATTGATGTTAGCTGGCTCACAAACTTCTGGATATTCTCCTCTCTTCATCTCCGATCCCAGCACAGGAGTGCTGCGTTTACAGATGTGTACTCTACCATTCTATCTTATCTGGGCTCTGGGGAACCAAACGCGGGTCCTCAGGCTTGCGTGGCAAACACTGCCCCCATTGTGCCATCTGCCTAGCCGTTCTAAAACTTCTGAGAAAGCTCAAGCATGTAATATACACTCATTAGTTTGGGGCAAACAAAGCAAGGGCTGCCTGTTTTGGAAAATGGACTTCTTGAGTGAATCCTGCTATTTTAGCCTCTCCTTGTACCAGCCAGGCCCTTTTTGTTTTTTCACCTTTTCTGTGGGTGATGACAGACAGAGATTGTGATATGGTTCCAGGCATGTGACAGCCCTGTTCCATACCTTGGGAACCAGTGTGTCATGATCACCAGTGCTCTGGGGATGGACATCCTAGGATCCCTCTCAGGTGTTGGCAAGACTGATTCTTCTTGAATTCTTTCATTGTGCATCTCTGTCTTCTGGTAGGCAGAACTCAAAGTCTACCTTTACCCACACAGTATTACACCTTACAAAACGTTTCTGGACTCTGCTGTGACCCTTTCGCGCGTCAGAAGTGTATGTGGCAATGGTTAGAGATGCAGCTCCATGCAGTGGGGAAGTGGGGGAGGGGGTGTTGGGGCTTTCCTTGCTGTGCCTCATGCTGAGATTCAGGTGCTCTGCTAGAAACAGTGATTGAAAGCAGCACAGAGCCGTGAGTTGGTAGGATGCCTTGTCTGCTCATCTGGACATGATTACCCGGCTGAAAAGCAAGGGTCCCTTTTCTTCTACCCTTCCAGTCCCATGTGTTAGAAGTTCAACGGGAAACAAAAACTAGAGAGGCTAGGGAGGTGGCTTAGTGGTAGAGCACTTACTTACCTGGCATGCAAAAGGCCTTGGGTTCAACACCAGCACTGCAGAATAAAAATGTGAAAAAAAAATAATAATAATGACTTTCTCAGCGTACGTCTGCTAATTATTTATTGATGAGGGAAGCCATTTTTGCATTGGAGCGATTACCATTGACCACAAAATTGAAATGCCGGTGTAAGGAATCCAGAGGTAGAGCCTGGAGATCCCGTTTTGTATTTTTACCACATCTAATAGAGGTATTGATAGGAAGCATACCTTCATGGCTAATCCTAGTATCGGGTCACACTCGTGTGGGGAAGAGTCCCATTGCGGCCATCACTCTGCTCATTACGCCTGTCCTCACAGAAGTTGTAGGGCCAGTACTCAGCTGCTGGGGTCGGCGTGGCTGGGTTTGTTGTTGCTGTGACAACTCCTTGCTAATCGATTTTAATTCTCACCGTTCGTTTTTTCTTGGTTGTCCTGGGGATTGGATGAAAGAGCCAAGTACATGGAACGGTGTCTTACTAACACACACAGCGTAGCATCTCTGTGTTTCCAAGACCACCCTATTCAAAAGAGACAAATCTTACATCGCTTCCTCAAGGATGCTAAAGAGCCACTGAGTATGTGGTACCTTCACATCCTCAGTGAGTGACAGGAAAATCACTCCAAGTTCAAGCCCGGTCTACAAAGCACAAAAAGCAAATCTCAGGGCAGCCAGAGCTACACAGTGAAATCCTATTTCAGAAAAGGGGGAAAAATAAAATCAATGAATGACTTTCACACAGATCTCTTTGGGTAAGATTGTTTGTCACAGAGGGTGCTCATTCTGAAGCTGGGCGACACCGTGACGTGGTTAGAAGCTTGTAAATGCAGTAGCATCGGTGACCCTCTTCATGCTGGACTTGATGTTGGAGTTTTCCCTGTGTCACCTCTTATATCCCTAAGTTTCTCTTACTGCACGAGAATGGACCCGCTTCAGGTACGTGATGTGTATAGTTGAGCCATGGACCACTTTCTTACAATCTCTGTTTGAGAGTTATTAAAAATGGCATGGATGTGCCATTTACACTTCAGGGGGAAAAAGCTGTTCAAGGAAACGATTCCCATAAAATTCTTGTGGTATTATCAAGATGTCCTATGCCTTTCTTACTGTTTGAAATCCTGGAGTCCTCCATGTGGTACACAAGTAGGAGAGTCTTACTGACTATGAGGTTGCCGTGTGCGGTTTGTGGCTGCTGTGATGGTATCTCGCCATGGCATGGCTGTGAGCATTTACTGGCATGATACATGGAAAGTACATCAGGGCCTGGATTTTCATGAGACTTCATGGACTTAAACATACCAGCTTAACCAAGCTTTGTTTTAGTTAGAAAATGTTAATGTCATTGAAATATCCTAAAGACAGCAGCAATTTTACATACTTAATGGGTACATGTGTTTGTGTATACATATCTATGCCTATACATACACACACACACACACACAAACACACGAACATGTGTACAGGAGCAAACATAGGTACACACACAAACTGCTAAAGAAAAATTTGGTGAGAAGACATGAGCGTATGTTGCATTTACCCAAAACATTATCTTAATTGGTTAAATTATGTAAGACTGTTAATTATAGGTTGAGCTATCTTTTATGCCATCTTATCTATAAGATTTTTATATTGGAGTATGGTCTTGGGCCTCTAAATTGCTTTATGTACTACCAAGGAAGCAGGGCCTACAGATGTATTGAATATGAAGAAAACAACCATTTGTTGCCTGCCATGTCACTTCAAATCTGAGAAAACTTCAGGTGGAATTATTGCTGCTTTTGTAATGTCTCTGTGTTAGGAATATCACTTGAAGAAAATGCAGGCAAGGGAGTGGGGGAAAGTTTAGCAGAAAAGAGTAGATGCTACTCTTTCAGAAGGACCTGAGATCTGACCCCCGTGTGTACAGCAGGAGACTTGCCACACCTGCATCTCTAGCTACGGAGTAGAGGACACCTAATTGTAGTCTCCACGGGCACTGCATAGCATGCCCCCCAAAGTAAATAAAGATGTGTTTAAAACATGGGTGTCCAGTGTTTTACTGGTACAATTTGATAACCATTTCTTTATCAAATTCATAACTTACTAAAAACTAATTCAGTCACCTTTTATGGAAAAGTCATGGAGAGACTCCTCATTCTTAACCTCGTGTGTGAAAAGTAGAATTGTTTAAGGAAATTCCACGGACTATGTTATTCTAATACCCATAATAGATGCCCACATATTGCCATGGCAACCGTGAGGAGACAAAGACTGAAGGTTGAGATCCAGAGGTCCAAAGGGCTGTAGAGCGCTTGGTGTAGAGTGGAAAGGACATCCAGCAAGAATAATGTCACATATTAAGAACAGCTTGGGGTTGAGGCAGGGAAGACAGGAACTTATCCTAAGATAGGGCTGAAAGCACCATGTGCTAGTAGGGGGTGGCTTGGAAGGCTGCCCCTCTGTAGGTTTGGGCAAGGGCTGAGCCTTTGAACTTAGGGGAGAGCTGGGGTCACAGGAACTAGGGTCACAGGATTTAGGATCATGCATTTCTTGGTGTGGTGTCTTCACGACCTGAGGGCTTTCTCCATTGTGTATCTCTCTCCTGCTGTAGCGCTGGGCTGTGCACATCTTGGGGCTCAGTGATGTACATTTAGTTACAACTCAATTTCAACTTCCTCTGGTTTCCGTTAACTCTTTATCTGGCTGTTCTGTCAGTTTCCACCTGTCCTCCAGCCTACAGCAACTCTAGATTTCTTTGCTTATGGTTTATTTATTAACTTGTGTTAGTACATCAGGAGCATCAATTGATATCTCATTATCTTTTGAGATACTCCCCTCGATGGAATAGGAGTGGCATAGTCCTTCTTTAACGTCCACACAACCTCTCTTGTCCCTCAAAAGCACAGATCTGAGCAGTTTCTGTTCACAAGATTGTGAGCATATAACTAAACACTCATCTGTCTTCGTTCCCCATGCCATGCACAGTATCAGTGCCCCAGAAGGACTTACCAAGTTATATCAGACGTCAAAGCTTGCTATGAATTAGATGGATGCTGAGTGTCATTAGTGAACAATGTGTGTGACAAATGATGCTGTGGACACTGTGCCTCTAGGATCTC
This sequence comes from Phodopus roborovskii, assembly GCF_943737965.1. NCBI lineage: Eukaryota > Metazoa > Chordata > Mammalia > Rodentia > Cricetidae > Phodopus > Phodopus roborovskii. Next base: position 3,145,515 of record NW_026126639.1, on the reverse strand, counting down.
ACTTTCTCTGTGGTGTCTTCATCTCAAATCTGCTTTCCACTACAACTGTGTGTGCAAATCAAATGCAGAAAATCAGAGAGAGAGATTTATAAATCCCGATGACCATAAGTGCAAATGGACTTCCTGTTCCCATCTTCATGTTAAACAAATAGAGGGATTTCTTTTGTTATAAAATTCCAGGTTCATCTTGTGGCCTGTCATCTCTGCATTTAAGAGGGAAGAGGTTTATAGGCTGTATGTGTAGACTGAATTTCAAAAGCACCTCAGTAATATTTTTGCACGCTGAATGATAGACTGATAATAAATGGCAGAATGCATTAGATATTCTTTTTTCTTCTGTTGTTTTCTTTCTTTTTTCTTTCTTTCTTTTTTTTTTACTCTTCATTTTCTTTTTTAATCAAAGCCGAACAGGAAGCTATGCTGGCAGCCACCACATTGGGTGGAATTCAGGAGGAGGAGGAGGCATTCTAGGGGCCAGAACAAAGGTCCCTTTTGGTCTTTTATTTTAAAGAGCTACAAACTCACTTGCTTCCTGTCTGACGAAACTGAGAACCCAGGGTGAATTTGTTCAGTGTCTTCAGCAGCCCATCTTTAAGTAGTGTAGGGTGGAGTCCCTTTTTATTCCTTAAAACGGTTCCTATAGGCTCCAGAGTTAGTGGTTGCTGTTTTGGATAGAGTAAGGGAGTTTTACTTTGGTTAAAAAAAAAAATTAGTAATGGAGTTGAGGGAGGGAAAGACAGAACAGCTTTTCTTGCTTCCGGTTTGGATCTTGCTGGTGGCTCTGCCGCTTTGCCTGCAGCAATGGGTATTGCCAGAACTCCGGGGAAAAACAAAGCTAAAATGGCAACATCTCCCGGGAAAATCTGTAAGGCTGCAGGAAGGCTGGGCGGCAGTGGGGAGCGTGAGTTTGGGGAGCAGATGCCTTTGGTCTGAGTTGCAGTCCTTGCAGTCTGTTTCCCTTCTTGCTTTGAAATATTTTTTGTTTCTACCTCCTTGGTTTACAGAGAGCTGGGAGGCTCGTTTTTTGTTGTTGTTTTGAAATGTAAGTTTGCCAACAAGTGAAACAGAAAATACTTGCTGTGACAGACATGTCCCCTAAGACCTTTGCTTCCAAAGGAAACGCCTCTGTCTGTCTAAAAACAGAGGACCCAACGCTAGAATACTAAGTTTTTTTTCTTCAGTCTGTGTCGTAATATGAAAATGTAAAATCGTGTCTTTTGACTTCTATTTTTTTTAAAGCCATATCATTGAGGTCTCAGAGAAATAGCTTTTTTTTTTTCTTCTTCTCTAATTTGCTTTTTTTTTTTTTTTTTTTTTTTTTTTTTAATTCCTAGGGCAGGCATTGTGCAAGGGTTGAACAGCTGCTTTGAATTCTACTTATGAACGGAAATTTGAGGTTTCTAAAATGCCCTTATTTAATCATGATCAGCCCTCTCTGATTGACTCCCTGCTCCTGGTCATTATTTTATACGTCTTTATTAGGCTTCTCTGGCAGCCCAGAGCCTATTTTAACCTAGGTTTGCTTTGAAGGAATATAGAAAGGAGGATTGGGTATCAGGAGCTGTCTCTAAATACACAAATGAAATCACTGTTGGAGATCATCAGGATTGCAGCATAGTAATTATTTTGTGTTTCCAACACCCAGTCTGCACAAGAAATGCAGAAAGTACAGGGCCTGTGACCTCATACCTGCTCCTAACCTTGGTAGGCAACATTTACAGACAGTGTCCTCCTGAAGAGGGTGTTTTTACTCTGAACTGTGCTGACTTCACATTTGATGCTCTTAAACACACTGACTGGCAGGAGTGTGTGTGTGTGTGTGTGTGTGTGTGTGTGTGTGTCTTGGGGGGGGATGAGCATTTGCTCAGTTGGGAGAATACTTGCCTAGCTTTCCACGAAGTCCGTGTTCCATCTGCCTCAACACATGAAACTCCTGTGCACAGGCCTGCAATCCCAGTATGCAATCCCACCCAGCACTCAGGTGTGGATATAGGAGGATCTGAAGTTCAAGGTCATCCTTGGCCACAGTAACGTGAAGTCAGCTTGGGATATACGAGAGTCAGTTTCAAAAAACAAAAAAATTCGAATGAAACAATAAATTTACTATGGAAAATTTGGCAGTACCAATCAGTTTCCAGAGCTGTGTCCTAGCTTACTTCTTCTCCAGGACTTAGTTTAGGGAGGCCGCTCCAGGACTGGCCAGGGCTTTTTCTGCTCTTTTTTTCTTTCTATTCTTCCTGAGACATGTAGAAATAACATCAGGGGCTCTGTTCCTAGCAGGGCCAGCCGGGAGGGAAGCTACCCTACTCAGTTTGGACCTGGGTCACAAAGGGGAGAGACGGGTCACAAAGAGGAGAGATGTATTGGTCCGCATGGGGATGGGGGATGGAATCTGAAGAACCCTCGTGTTACTCCTCTAGGGAATACTATCTAGGTGTGTGAGCACCTTCAGTTCACTAAGAGACCATGGTAAAGTTTGTTGCTTAGATGAAGTACATTGAAGGGAGTTTCTAACTGAAATGCGAACTTCTGAAAATTAGGAAATTGTATCACAACTAAACTAAAACTAAATGGCAAGCCATTAAAAACATTTGTTTTCACTGATGTCTTTGTAGTGATGATTTTTATGTATCATCTTATAATGTTTCTTAATGTTACATGTATTTATGCATTTGTGTGAGTGTGTGTCTGTACTCACACAAACACCACACACACACACACACACGCACACACACACACGGGACTTCATGAATGTGAAGCAGGTACTCTGTCAATGAGCTGAGCTAACAGGCTAATGAATAGATTAAATATTTTTGATCCAGCAAAGAGGATCAAACCATTTCAGCTAAGCAAACCTGCCCTAAGTGAGGCCATTGTTGGTAGAATGTACCCTTGTAGCTTGTGCTGACACCTGATACCAGGCACCGCTGCTCAGAGTCTACTAATCATGTCCATATGGTTGTCTGGGACCATCTTTGTGGCCAGTGTACAAATGACACAAACCTCAACAGCTTGAGCAGTCGTGAGCCCTAGTGACATTTTCTAAACTGTTATCCTCATTCTCAAGGAACACAAGTGTCTTTTCCAGGAGACTTGTTATTTCTTATTTACTTATTCATTTATTGCTTTTTTTCTATTTTTCTTTTATTGTTATTTATTTATTTTTTTTTTTGGCTAGGTTTGTACAGCTCCGCCTTCCAGACGGTGTGAGGCTGTGCCGTAGGATGGTAAAACCATGGTCTCTGACCTGCTAGCCACTGGGTGTAGGACTTCAGGGAGGTCCTTTCCCTCTGGAGCCCCTTGGTTTCCCCAGCTGTGAGCGATGGGCCAAGTGCCTGTCTGACGGATTCTTACAAGACCAGAGCAGATGAGTAGGGAGGAAATGGCAGAGACGTGGGACTTGCCTCGCAAGTTACGTTGGACTCTGTGTCAGAAGCTGTATATATTTTTCCTGCCACATTTAAATAAAGAATTACAGATAAAAGAAACACAAATGTGGGATTTGCTGGAATGGCTCTGTTGTGGGCATGGGATTACTAGGGCGCCTTTGGCTGTGTATGGATTTTCTTTTGATTATGCTCACGTTCAGAAATATGGAGATTGTTGGTGAGTAGTACAGAGGTTTGGATTTGTCTAACAGTTGGGTGGGTGGCTACCTTGGACCAGCAGCCAATCCTGAATGCTATGAAGTCACGTGAGGTTACGAGAGCACGCCCACCTGTCAGGGGACTTTTGGGGGGTGTCTGCTATCTCCCTGATGCCCATGCCTGCACACAATGCTGGGGCTGCCTGGCACTTGCCTGTGTCCCCTGCTGTGACCTGTCTGTGAGCTTGGAGAATGGACTTCTGTGACGTCTCCCTAGATCTGCCGAATATTTAAATAAAAATCACAGTTTTAGAGAACATTTCTTGTTTTTATTCCCTCCCTTACGTAAGTTGCTGAAGTAGAAGCAGGTAAGATAGTTTTTAAATTATCAGGCAAATGTAGCAAAAGTTTGAAATAAGCAAAGAGTCTGACCTGCAGATGAAGAGCCAGTTATTACCTGAAAGGAGTTGCCTAGGTCAGAATATTTTCATTGCGTTTATTTATTTATTTACTTATTTGTGTATATGTGTGAGTTCACACATGCACACGCATGCACACCAGGGCAGTTATGTGGAGGCCAGCTCCTGGAAGTTGGATCTTATGTTTGATCATGTGGGTCCCAGTAGCTGCTGCTTAGGGATTAAACACAGGCCACCTCATTGGACCCTTGGGTAATTTTTAAAGTCATTTTTGGGAGATCTAAGATATGATGCTTGGGAGCTTAGAGCTTCCTACTACAGGTGACCTTCAGTGGGAGGAAAGAAAGGTCTCTGCCCAGCACATTCTTGTCACCCCGCACTGGAACTCTCAGAAGCAATGACACAAAGAAGAATTTATCCTTGATGAAATACCTTAGCATGTTAAGCCCAGGACTTAGGAGAAAGAGCCAGGGTGATCTCTGCGCATTTAACATGTGGTGAGTTCTAGGCCATCCAGGGCTATACAGCAAGACCCTGTCTTTAAAAAAAAAAAAAATGGTAAAGTAAAGTTATACATTTCTAGTCTATCTCTATTCTTGATTTAATGCATGCAAATCTATTGCCAGCTTTTAAAATGAAGGATTATACACTGTCGACTATTTAACATTGGTATCATCAGCTGCCGTATCGTGAAGTATCTGTAATTACATGGTACACACACCGTCAATTGGTTCTCATGAGCCTTTCTTATAGTTACATTAAAAGTTCCACTCACCATCCCTTTTTGCACCCACCTCAGGCCCATTGAACATCTCAATTATGAAGTTGTATTAGTCACGGTGTGCCAGGTTGGTTAAATTATGTGGATCATCCTAACATGTAACATCATAGCAACACTGAGAAATCTGCTGTGGCAGGACAAAGGGAAGATGTTGTAGGAAAAAGGCCTGTGATCAACTAGGGCATCTGACATAGAGTAGGCACTCAGTGAACAGTTTAGTTTCTGTTCTGAGCATAAAGAGCACAATGACTCCAGCACCCCGAAGGCTGTACAGAGGCTGTAGGCATCACTGAAGATACTTGAACAAAGTTTGGACAGTTTTTTCATTTGGGGCGGGCAGAGAAAGCTATTTAAAAATCCCTGATAGAAATTTCCAAAGGAGACATCACCAGACAAACTGGTAGAAATGTTTAAAATGTGAGTCATGCTAGAATACATTTCCATTGTCTCTAATTGGGAGTGTTATCAACAATGGCTCTTGTTATAAAATATACATTACCCCATCTGTGGTTCAAATAGCATTTCTACACATAGAAGTATCAATTCCACTTAGATTATAGTTATTTACTTGATCTTACTTGGTCCACTGACTGCAATGCTTATTAATTCTGAATAGTTTCTGAATACTCAATGGGTAGGGGATCTAAACCATAGGGCAGGTAATTGGTGGCGCTGAAACCAACTTCCCATCTCTGCAGTTTGAAGTAGGTGTTATTCAGTCTGCTCTTTTTCTTTCTTTGATAGCCATAAAATTCTCCCTAGAACCTGTGCATCGCTGTTGTTCCTGTTGAACTCTGGCCTAATAGCTGACAGGGTTGTCCTGTCTCTCTTGGAGTGTGCACTGGATATTTTATGTCAACTTGACACAAGCTAAAGTTGTCTGAGAGGAGGAGACCACACTAAGTAAATGCCTCCGTAATTGATGGGAGAGGGCCCAGCCCATAATGGGCTGGATCATCCCTGGACTGCTGGTCCTGGGTTCTACAAGGAAGCAGGCTGAGCAAGCCATGGGGAGCAAGCCAGTGAGCAGCACCCTTCCATGGCCTCTGCATCAGCTCCTGCCTCCAGTTTCCTGCCCTGCTTGAGTTCCTGTCCTAACTTTCTCTGATGATGCGCTGTGATGTGGAAATGTGAGCAGAGTAAACCCTGTCTTCTCCACGTTGCTGTGGTCATGGTGTCTCATCACAGCAATGGTAACCCTGACTAGGACAGAGTGTTTGCAGGATATATTCCTTTGTTTTGAAACAAACATTTTTTTTTTAAAAAGTAAGCAGCCTGGGCTTTTAGGAATGGCTATGGCCAGAATCAGTGATAACTCATAGGGAAGTGAAGAATTGGTTCATATAGAGTCCTTTCCCTGAGTTCAGTAGTGGTAGTATTGAACTTAGATTTCTTAGTTTCTTTCACAAAAATTCTTACAGTATAGTGCATTGAGTTTACTAGAAAATGTCATACTTTTTTTTTTTTTTAATTATTTTAAGCTTTAAAGCCAGTGTCCTCAGAGCCCTTCAAAGTGTCTTGCATGGAGCTCAGTGGAGATAAGTGACTTATTATGCTTGAAAGCCCAGCATCACAGTACCCTTGCCTTCTGCACCATTCCTTCTGAATAGGAAGTCATTGCCTCGTTGGAGGGCTGCACCCATACACACTGGATGAGGAAGCTGCGTACTTGAATGATCATTTCTGGCAAACAAACTGCCCAAAGCCAGAATCGTACAATGCATCCTGATCTCTTCTCCTCGGTTTCAGTAAAGGAGCAGCTCTTGGCATATCCTTTATATGCATCCACTGGACGGAGCTGCTGGGCTGGGCGGAAGAGTAGTGCCACACATCTGTGAAGCGGCGGGGCTCTAGTACTTGGGTAGAAACTAAATTCCCACCTCAGTTTCTCTTGTTAGACAGAAGCAGTTTATTTCAACCGAGTTTGAAACGAGGTTGAGTTGAGGGCCCAGGATGCTATCCACCTATGGTCCTGCACCTCAATCCCTCACATTTCCCATGTCACTCAGAGATCAGCCACGTACACTGTGTTCTAAGGCTTTTCATTTTTTCACCCAAAAGTGAAAATTTTGGTATGGAAATGTTAAAGTAACTCTTGACTCTTTTTTTTTTTTCTTCTAAGGGCCGATTCTATTAAACACAGATCGCTTGTCAAAGCTAATTAGAATATTCATCTCCTGTCCTGTACTGTGCCTTACTGCTGAGCGCCTTAAATGAGATTCACTCCAGTTCAATTCCAAAGAACAGCACTGATAATAGAAGACAGCATTTAATAATTATGGCTAGTGCTTGGCACGGTGCTGTGAGCATTTATAGGTACTCACGGACCCCTCAAAGCGAGCAGACTGGAGTCTTTGTATCTTCTACAGTGCGAGTCATTTCCGGAGGTTAGGAACATGGTCATGTTACATGATGGACTGACCAAGGACTCCACCCGAGTTGGGGCAATCCCAGCACATTCTCTGAAATGACCCTCAGTCATCTGTCTTAGTTATTTGGCCCTGCATTAAATCTGAGTTGGATACTGGAGTGACTAACTGTGGAGTTCATGGTTTAATAGTGAACACCCTGTGGTTTGGGTTAGTGTCCTGTGACAAGTCTCCATCACTGGGGTACAGATCCGAAATGGAAAGTTTTGTACTGAAATCTCTAACCTTCAGGTAGATTAGTCATTACAGCCTGGGATTTATGTTAAATTAGAGGGATTTTCAAGATTAAGTTAATGACTTGTAAGGATTCTTTAAGGCAATGCATTGAATTGGGGAGGAGACCATCAGTGGAGTGCTATTCAGGACCTTGGAACTGAATAAGCTCTGTTTGTTGTTCATGTTTACATGATGTGAAGTTATTGTCTATGCCCGTTTAATATTACCATTCTTTCTCCTGTGCTGTGATAAAGGGAGACTATTTTTCAAAAAATGAAATTGGAAGTATAGACCTCAAGAAAAAAAAATTCCCAACTCTAAATTGGTTGAAAGTTTCTCTTGTTCAGGGAAATCAATGTCCTCTAATTATGTCTGTGTTGAATTGCCCTAAATTAACTCAGACTACCATGATAAGGACAAAGATTGTGGGACACATCATGGACTATTAATATTTGAAGATTGCATGATAGAAAGGTATTTGTAAACAAGTTACTTTGGACACATTTCATAATGCCTTCAGCTAATCTGCCCTCCTCCTTGCCTTTGTAAATCTGAGGAGTAACTTGTTGTGGTTTGATTATAAAGCTGGCATCAGCAATAATTATAAAAAATAAATGAGAGATTAATTACTCTTGGGCTTTGGAGATTGGAGTTTATGTATTCACCCATAAAAACAATCGTGGATATGATGGCAGAAGTTACTTGCAAAGGTTATGATTTGCTTAGAAGTTTCCCAGCTTCACGAAGATATGCTACAGAAAGGATTCTGGGCCCTGACTTCTGAAGGGTGAAGTTTCTGGCTGTGAGAAAATAAACCTCATTTAAGGGAGGACATTACTAAGAGTCAGGATTAGACTTTGGTGACATGTCAGGAAGCATGGCAGTTACAATGAGGTCATCTATGCTTAGTCCGATAACTACCATCAACTGTCATCGTTACAAGATTGGCCTGCACAGAAGGTACATAAAAAGGAATCTGATGGCAAAGGTAAAAGAAAAACATTTACTTAATGGAGATTTAACTGCAGTGTCCACCCAAAGCTTGCACTGAAATGAAATAGAAATAGTTTCATTCTAGGCCAGGCATTTGTGGCACACACCTTTAATCCCAGCACTCAGGAGGCAGAGGCAGGCAGATCTCTGTGAGTTTGAGACCAGCCTGGTCTACCAAGTGAGTTTCAGGACAGGCTCCAAAGCTTGTCTCGAAAAACAAAATCAAAGAAAGAAAGAAAGAAATAGGTTAATTCTATCTCATCGGTGGTGACTTCAGTTGTTTTGAGGTAGAATCTGTAGTTCAGCTTTGCTGTGAGCTCATGGCTCTAGGCTCGTAGATTCTCAGCACCACTCAAACAACCAAGCATGAGGCACACATTTAAGTTCCCTTATGAAAAGTTATTCTTTACCTCATTTGTAATTGGTAATGAAAATGTAATGATCCAGTAAATATCCCCATCCATGGGACATACAGTCTGGGGCTCCTGGGTCCTCAGCCCCATATGCACTGTTTATTCCCCCCCCCATGCATACCTGTGTCATGGTTTAATTAATAAACTTCACAGTGGGAGATTAATGGCAGCCATCCACCATAGCTGAATAATTAAAGTAGAATTGTGCAGATTAGGGGACTATGGCCTGTCTCTTTCTCAGAGTACATAGTGCTTCACTCATCCTTCCTGTTGGGATGAAGAAGCCTGGTCCAGGGTCTTTGAGATGAGATGGAGATGGCATTGTGACATTCCACTAAGTGACTGGATGAAGCCTTCTTGAACATAAGTATCATAACTTTGCCAGACTGTAAATCCAGGTGGATGTTGAATGGTTGACATGTAGGTGATGTACACACTATGAACATGCTGCATGGAGGGAGGATTCACACCATGGACATGTTGCCTGGAGGGAGGATTCACATTGGAGGCTCTGGATAAAGCAAGAGAAGCTTCTCCATCTGACTCAGAGCAGCCCGTTGTCTCAAGCTTTCAAGTTGCTTATTTCTGGACTTTTCCATTTACTATTTTGAAATTGTGGTTGATGGTGTGTAACTCAAAACTGAAATGGAAAGCCAGATACATGCTAGGAAGCACTACTCTATATAGAGTTGAATTCTAACCCTACCACTTTCTAACCAGGAGAATCTATTCAGCCTGTGTTATGTCCCTAGTTCCCCTTCTGTAGGTAAAGTAGAGATCATAATGATTATGTGCAGGTTTTAAAATACTACTTGATTGAAATGCAATTCACATGCCACAAAGTGTACATACTTACTGTATACTTTATAAAGATTTAATCCCCTATACCTGTAATCGTGCTTGCATAACCACAATCTAAACTTACAGTGTCCATCCTTCCTGATGACATCTTGTACCCATCAGCCAGCATCCACCCTTCTCTGTCACTCCTCCTCCTTCTGACCAAGAACTACATTCCTTCTCTGTTATATAAATGTACCTATTCTGGACAGGTCACATAAGACATGCACGTATTTCCTTCCTTGTGACCTGATTGCATTGCATAACACAATGTTACATAGGCTCCAGTGTATTAAACATCCATCACTATGTCATTCTGCTTGTTACAAAATAATATTCCACTGTGCCCATATCACCTTCTTTTACCATTTTACCATCTGATTGATACTTGTGCTATTTCCATGTTTCTGGCTACTATGGATGATGCTCTTGAATACCTTTGTTGACTAGTTCTATGTAGACTCATATGTCTCCCTGGGACGGGGACCACTTGTTTATATGGTATCTTAGTGTTAGCTTACATTTTCAAATTATTAATATTCCGTGTTTTAAAACAGTTTATAAATGATAGCTGGTTTATCTGCACATGTGTCTGGAGGGTCAGTGTTAAATAAAGGGAAGGTGGGAAGATTGTAATGGCACAAAACTAAGTTTCTGTTTCCAGGTAATTGTTCCTCTGTATTCTATTTCTGCGTGATTTCGATGTGTCATTGGCAAGCATAGTTTTTTTTTTTTCTTGCACACTTTGATATGTTTGTTTCATGACAACCAGGTACTGAAGCTAATTCCTCACTTATCCCGAAAGGTGTCTCCCACATGAAACAAATAGGCACGTGAGTGTTGTCCACACCAGCCGTGGAGACAGGAGATTGAGGTGGCAGCCTGTGAAAGTGTGACTGAGCATCCACTCTAAGGAAGCTCTTTTCTATAAGGACCCATTTTGTGCTGAACAGGTCTGTAAACAGAAGGATGAAACAATGAAGTTTTACCCCATCTGAAAAAGAATAATCCTTTAGGGTCTTCTATGTTCAGAGCTGCTGCTGGGGCTGTTCAAATGTTCCAACCTCAAAGGACATCCCGAAACAGAAGAAATAGAACCAACTTTGCATATGATACGTCTCTGACCACACTTGGCTGCTGGCTTTTATCCAGGGATTTTCTTTGTTATTTAATGTGTTTGGCTGACTCAGTTATGGTAGCAATCTTGGTAGGAGTGTGACAACTGTGATCCTCTGTTAATAATGTCAGTCTAGTATGCAAGGGTAGCAAACTTGAGAGTAGGAAGTGCATGTTTGAGTCCCTGGTTAATCATCTTCAGGGTTTAATGTTTTGGACATATGAGATTTAGGATTATGACAGGGTTAATCAGCTCCAGGGGAAAGTTCCTTCCTGTTACATCTTACAGTTGGTAGACTCAAGATAGTCCATAAACTCATCTCCACATATGTATCCTACAAGAATTACCTTTATGTCTTCATTCAGTTACCACAGTTATTCATGTTTGGTTTGTGTTTTTAAGTAAAATGTACCAGCTTCTAAAGTCTTTAAGCTTAAATAATTATTGGAAGTCAAGAGTACGTTGTTTAGTCTTAACAAACATTGGTGGGGTGGTAGGGGAAACAGATTTTGAAGGAGTCCAGTTGATCCTCTGTCCACAAACTTGCCAGCAGCAACAAAACAAAACAAGAAAATAAAAGGAGCAAAGAAAGGGAGGGCAGGGTGGGGAAGGTTGAGGACAGCTCCGGCCCTCTTGGAATACAAAGGTCTTTCAGTTGTGGGGGACTGGAATGGGGAGTTTGGATAGTGGAAAAAAATGTTCTCCATGTGGTAACAAGGTTGGGGGGAGCATCGGGTGATTACTTTTCTCCTTCAAGGCTCCTTTATCCTCATAAGTTCCGACAGTGGTCAGCATGTCAGACAGCCCTCCCTCTTTCGTCCATCTCTGCACTGTGCTCTTCGGTTTATACAGCTGGGCCTTTGTTCGGCTGTGGGGAGGGGGGGAGGGGGGAAGGGAGGGCCCAGCCCTAGGAAGTCACAAATGGTCAACCCTGCACTGAGAGGGTCCAGCCTTTGGGTTGACACGTTTCGGCTTGTACATATTTGTAAAGAGAAAAAGAGAACGCGTGTGTGAGTGTGTGTGTGTGTGTGTGTGTGTGTGTGTGTGTGTGTGTGTGGTCGATTGTGGCACTGTGTGGAAATGTGACTGAATACATGGGTTGATGAGCAAAATTTTTTCATGACTGTAGTTTAGCAACTAATAAGAACAAACTTAGTGATGTCACCATCTAAATTACAGCCTAGCATAGCAGTCTCTTGGAGTGGCAGTATCTTGGGGAATATCCAAAAGTAGATGTGCTTGGCCATAGAACTAACGTGGAACACGGGGCATGGGAAAAGTGTTCGCTTCAGGCTTCATGACCCTCTTGAAACATGAACTACAGTGAGTTTGGGACTAAGCTCTGTCTCAGCCTTGCATCTAAGCACATCATGCACCGGCCTCTTTCCGTATGTGTTCACTCCACAGAGTGTTATAAAATACCAATGGCTTCTTTTGTCTCCACAGCATGCGCCACACCCTTTGGGTGTGATAGTCGCTTCAGTGAATACTCCATCTCTCTCACATTTACAGTAAAGAGCTAGGATCCCTAAGTTATACACAGTAGCAATGGGATCCATGATTTCTGCCTCTCCCTCTCCCTCTCCCTCTCCCTCTCCCTCTCCCTCTCTCTCTCTCTCTCTCTCTCTCTCTCTCTCTCTCTCTCTCTCTCTGTGTGTGTGTGTCTTTCTAAAAACAACAGGGAGTGTTTTAAACCAAGAAAGATTAATGGGAGAAGAAGATAAATACTTCAGACATAAAACGAGTTTGGAGGTCAAGCTTGGAAAACAGCAAAGCTTATGGATTTAATTCTTACTCATTTAAGCAAAGGGATGCTGGCATGATAGGGGGCAATGGACAGGCTGGGCATCCTTTGACACTGGCCGCAGCTGGGCTCTACTGGTGTGGAGTTTGGGTTGATGGATGTTTGCCCTGTTGGCTTTCAGTACTTTTGAGACTGTAATGTCAGATCCCTCCCCTCCGTTTTTCTGGGCAGCTCAGAAAGTTGCCTCTCTCAACAGTAGCTGTTGTCCTGGGGAAGACCTGTGCCCTGTATATTTGTTCTCTGCTGTCTGTTTTGAATATAACAAAAACATTTCCACTTCGTTCATTGTTTTTCTTTCTTTCTTTCTCCGTCAGTTGCACTAGACACAATTCTGTGTGGGCTTGGACAGAAAAGAGTTTGGTTTTCAAACTGCCCACCATCAGCAAAGCCAGGACACTTCCTGTCAGCAGTATTTGAATTTGAAAGAGGGCAGGGGCTCACAGAATTTCTCTCCATTGGGCTATCCAGTGGTCATTTTTGAAAACTATGAGCCCTTTCTCATTTCTGCTGTGGAGTTGTACTCCAGAGGGTTGCTGTAGAGTAGATGGCTTCACTTGCTGGCTTTCACAATGACCTTTGGAAACAAAAGAAATTAAAACTAGACTGGTTACTTAATTATTTTTGTCATCATTATTAGATCCTAAATAAATTAAACATGCCAACAGATTTGATTTCAAGGTGTATGCCGCAATCAGAATAAGTCACTCTTGATCATAGAACAAGTTGCTATGTATTTAGACTTAGCCAGTCGTGTGAGAGGGGCAGGGCTCAGCCAACAGGGGTGAAGACCCCATAAAGAAGCCTAGGTAAGAAGACTGGAAGGCCCCTCAAGAATAAGTACTCAAGAAGGTTATTATGAAAGACAAATTTATTTTTTATTTCCAGTGTTTCTGTTGTGGTTTGGTGACACCCTGAAAAGGTCAACATGACTTAATCATTATAACAAATGAAACGGTACTTATGCAGAGGACTCATGCCATCAAACCTAAGTAGACTCTTCTAGTCCAGGTTCATTTTTTGCATGCGTATTTCATGTGGATAGTGATGTCCATCAGTGGAAATCCATCTTCACTGAACGTGGTAATGTCAAGGAAGCGATTGGAAAGGGCCCCAGCACATGGCACGGGGGCATAGGTAGACATAATCATACTGAGGAAGCCACACGGACCATTAGGAGAGCAACGCTGATCATGTGGGCAAAATGGTTCGCTGTTACGTGCATGGCCTGCATCTTTCAGATTCATAGGGTAATAGCCACCTGTTATGTGTACACACCTCAACTTTCAGATTTACAGGTTAACAAATCCAGAGGTAGTTTAAGACGGTACAGTAAATGAGAACAATTAACATGTGGTTTTAAGTATATAAAATGAAATGTCCAGTGCATAATTAAGATGTTCCCGTAAAAAGAATACTATTGACATATCCGGGCATAGTCTATTCATCTCTCTTCTCCTTCCCAGGCTTTTCTCTCTCTCTCCTCCCTCCATCCCCGTACATACCATAGTTTATTTACCTGCCACAGAATACCTCCATTTCCCTGAAGAGTTCATTCAAGGATAGAACAATAGACAGAACAATTCCTCTTCTCACCTCTTCTCACTGGCAACTGTGCTGATTGCCACCAGAGATTGCACTGTTTGTAGGGATTCTGAAGGCAGTTTTAACGGATGTCTTAGTAGGGCACTTGAGACTAGGTACCCAGATCACGCCCTTTTCTGTCCTTGCTTACCCCACTGCTTGGAAACAGAAATTTATAGATGTGACAACTATACATCTCAGAAAAATCTAAAATGACTTCTGGTTGTTTTCAGTTGCTTTAAGTTCCTCTAGCCCAGAGCACACACTGGTGTGTGTGTGTCCAGCTTCTGACCATCAGGGTTAGAAAAAAAGAAATGCTACTCAAAACAGAGCTTAGGACTTTGGTTTGGTTTGGGTCTGGCTGCTTAGAGGGGGTTTCTTTAATGAAAGCCTTCTGCACCATGTACTGGAAGAGAGAGAGAGAGAGTTTTCCTTCCTCTCTATCTGTCCTGGGGACCAGGGTGTAGGTAGCTGCGCTGACTGGCCCAGCTCACAGACACGTGAGGAGCTGGGCATCTGTAGAAGCTCTGGAGAAAGTCTCCTTGGTGCTGACTGGGAGGCGCACCGTTAAGACTCCAGTCTGGCGCTGGCTGTCATGCCTGCTTGTGGAAAATAAGAACAATGCCTCCCTTGAGAAGGGGGAAAAGTCCAGGGCAGTCCCAATTCTGATGTAAAATTTAAATCATCCCTCCACATCCTGTGGACTCAGAGCTGTCAAAAAGGCAAGACTAGACTGAAATGGAAAAGGCTTCTTGTTTCCCTAAAAAGTATACCCTCTGTGTCTATAAATAACAAACTTCTGAGTCCCAGCTCCTAAGGCTGCATTATCGTAAGTAATTTATAAATAATCACAACAAAAGGACTCTGACATTTTTAACCTGTGGATTAAAAGGTTAAACTGCTGTTTCTGTGATTAATGACCAATGTGTTACAATACATGAACTGAATAATTCACAGCAAATGACCATTTATGGACAGACACTAGTTTTTTTCATTGTTTTTTCTTTTTTATAACTTTACATTTGGTCGATTTTCCTGACAACTTAAAAAGACCATATCTTCAATATTTAAATGTCTCAATCATCCATGTTTCTTTCAAGATAGTTAAAGGTTAGTAATCCCATGGTTAGAGGAATTGTTTAATCAAATGTTAATAGCTCAAAATTGGTGTTTCTGTCTGTTAGAAAGGGTATGAAATTCAAAGGATTATTAATGGCTCATTAATGGCAGATATTGTCTCTCTTTCAGGTAGAAAGTGTTCACTGCCAGATTACTTTTTCTTTTTTTCTTTTCCTTCCTTTCTTTCTTTCTTTTTTTTTTTAACATACAAAAGGGTAGTTTTGATGCTTTTAAAAAGAAAACAGTTTAGGACACTGTTAACTCTTTATGGATAAGAGTGGCTTTGCATTTATTATGCAACCTTCCCTCTCAAACTCATGTTCTTCCTCGCTGTGACAGCAAACTCCGGAGCCTTTCTCTACCTTTGAACAGTAGAGACTGCACCTGGTGTGGTCTCTCTACTTTTCCAGTGTCAGGCTGCTTAATTTAACATGGGGTAATTCTGGAGAAATGCAATAAAAAGTGAAGACTCAACTGAACACATTTTAGCTCCATAGATAGTGTTTTCTGTGGGTCAGCATTTCAAGAAGCCCAGGCTGGCCTTAAACGCACTGCATTGATGACGCTGACCCGGAATTCTGATGTTCCTCCTCAGAGAGATACTGAGATTACAGGTGTAAGGCTCCAGCTAGGGCAGCATCCTGTACTCACAGAACTTTCGGAGTTTACTCTTGTGAGAGATGCTCTTAATCTTGGCATTGAAATGCTACTGATTTGTGTTGTTAATGAAACAGGTAGAAGTGTGTGTGTGGGGAGAATGTACATTCAGACTCTAATCACTGCTGAATGGAACCAAAAATTATTTTTAATTTTTTTTTTTTTTGAGGAAAGATCTTGCTGTATACCCCAGAGTGGTCTCACACTCTGGCTACCCCAGCCTCAGCCTCCCAAGAGCTGAGATCAAAGGCAGGCACCACTTTGCTCAGCCCAGACAGTTTTTAAATACTAACTAACTTGTTTAAAAGTAAACACACACACACACACACAAATCAGTCATCTTAAAGTTAATTTCATTTCTTAATTTGGGAAGAAGTTAGAGCTGATACGGAAGCCATTCTTCGGTCCCACCTCTGAGTCTTCTCTGATACATTGTCTCCTGATGGCGCCTCTCTTTTTCACCTGGAAGCATTTCTTGGGACAGCCCTGAACTGCCTTGCTCTCTTGCTCTCTTCCCCTCCTCAGGCTTGAGGGGAACGGAAGAGGTAGAATAGGGCATTTACTGGGAACTGTGATGGTGCTCAGAAGACGGGAGAGGGAGTCAAGAAAAGTGGTCCCATTGTTATTAGAAAACCACCACCACCAACAGACAGGCAGCCGACACAAGGTGCTGAATGAAGGAAGGGGATGTGGAGCTTGGTCCCACAGCTGAGGGCCACAGAGTAGAAGGGCATGGCTGAGAGTGGAGGAGTCCTGGAGTGTCCCTTTGATACACACTGTTGGCCCTGACATCTTTACCAAACCCTCTTCTAAACGCTACTTAAGGTTTTGTAATACACAGTAAAGAGGTATTTTGTGTTGTACCCTTTCCCTTTTAAAGCAGAGTAACAGATTAGTTCCCAAGTGGCTGCAGCTCGGGCTCATTTGTTTGTAGACTTGCACTTGATGCTGAGTTTTGTCAAGTTCCACTCTGCTGAGATGTGTGGTGAGGCACGCAAGTATCCTTCCTCCGTGTGTCCTGTCTGTGTGTCTTCTCAGGGGTTGGGCGAGTTCTGCTAACACACACTTTGTGGCAGAACCCAGGGGACACATCCATGCCTCTTAGGAACAACGTTGGGTGTGAGGTCCTCAGAGGAGGAGATACTGAGCAGAGGAACAGGGAGAAGCAAGTTCTGCATGACACACTGACGGAGAGAGACTTTGAAGGAGGAAAATATGGTACAGAAGTTTGAAGACTGCATGTTTACCATAAATAAATTCTGCGGCAGACTTCTGGAGATGATAAAGCACAGACTTGGTTTAGGGAACTGATGAGGTGTCTTTAGAGTGCAGGAAGACAACTCTTGGTAGAGAAAGGATATTTAAATCTTGTCAAGGAAAAGGAAAATATAAATGGCAAGATGTAAACAACAACAATTGAAATTCGTAGACAAATGGTAACGGCAGACATTTTTTTTCCTTTGATAATGTGACATTCTAAGTGTGTAACCAGATGATGCGTCAAAGGGGCGTGTTGCTTATTTTACCCATCTGGGTAAAAATAGATTCATTCAAGCTTCATATCTCTTTCAATTCCACCTATAGGGTGGGTGACATTCTATAGCGAATAGATAATTTAATATGCAGTCGAGTTCTGTTCCTTCTGTTAATTATCTTCACTCAGAATTCTTGAATTAAAAGGAAATAGTTTATACGTGTTCTCAGATATTGTCTTTCCATTCCCAACAATGAACTTTGAAGAATGTTTGAGTGTGGTAACTTTGAGTGCGATAACAGTCAGTTTTGCGTGATTTTAACAAATACACAAGATAGCCAAAACATAAATTAAAAAGGGTCTGGCTCAAGGGAAACCTCCTTGGTTCGTTGGCCCTACTGCTGTGGGGCTATGGTGAGCAGCATTGGAGCAGAACCAGTCACCTCATGGTCAGGCAGGAAAAACAACACAGAGAAGGGAGGATTTGGGCCCCAGTGTCCTCTGAGGACAAGGCTCCAATGACCTAGAGACTTCCCACCTCATAAGGGTCCTACACTATCCAATAGGACCTTCCCAGGGGCTAAAATCCGCCTATGGTGTCTACAGAGACATTTATATTTAAAATGAAAGCCAAGGAAATAATTGCAGATCTATTTATTTTGCATGGCATTTGTGAAGTTCTCATAACAGGGCACATCTCTTTAACCATTTTCAAATGTTTTCAGACATGATCTATTCCTTGCTTGTGTCTTAATACAAGACAAGGGTGAACATCAGAAACTAGTATTTGGGAGAGCAACCAGGAAGGAAGTCATCAGTCTGTGAAGAAATCGGCACGGAATGGGAAGGATCCCGTGTTAAGCATTTAACGCCATGAAATGGCCAGGAGAATAACCCTGCTACTTCACTCACCAACATAAGCTTTTTTAGCCATTTTCTTTGCTCACTCATCGTTAT
Source organism: Phodopus roborovskii (assembly GCF_943737965.1). Classification (NCBI taxonomy): domain Eukaryota; kingdom Metazoa; phylum Chordata; class Mammalia; order Rodentia; family Cricetidae; genus Phodopus; species Phodopus roborovskii. The sequence continues at coordinate 3,127,129 of NW_026126639.1, read as the reverse complement.
TCAGTGATCCTTAAAGAGTGAACAAATTGGAAACAAATCATTTCTCTTTCTAAAACCCTGCTTATTAGGAGATAGCTCAGTCAGTAAAGCTCTACCCTGTAAGTATGAGGGCCTGAATGAGGTCCCCAGTGCCCAGGAAGAAGCTGATGCTGGCTCACACTGTAACCGAACACATGTACACACACACACACACACACACACACACACACACACACACACACACACACTGTTTAGGTGATGTTGCTATATGATTCGTGAGCTTTGACTACTTTTTCTATGCCTTTGTATAGATTTCAGCTTTCTAGTCTAGCCACTGAAATTGATGCTTAATCAGAAATTTGGTGTTTAAGGTCACCCCCTCCTGTTCATCTCCGCCATTCCCTCCCCTTTGCTTCACCCAGACCATTTTCCCTACTCTCCCAAAGCAGTCCTGTGCCTCCTTTTAAAACACTTGGGTTTTATTTTAGGTGTGTATTTGCCCGTGTATGTGAGTGTGTGTGAGTGTGAGTTTGTGTGTGAGCGTGTATGAATATGTATGTGTGAGTGTGTGTGCTTGAGAATGATTCTGTGTATGTGTTACACTGTCACTTTTCCTCCTGCGTTTACTGACGTCTGTCCAATCTTCAGACGTCATGGAAGCATCCTCTGATGAATCTAGTGACATAACATCATTCTGTTGCCCGTCTCTCATAGTATACACACTACTGAGAAGGCATCTATCTCAGGGTAGTCTTTACTTCTTAGTTATGTTACCGTCCACTTGAATACTGGGTTGACTTTAGATATTTTTCAGCAGATTAATTGATTGGTTGATAATTGATGAGTGGGTATATGCGTTCTATTACTCACTTAAAGGCAAACCAGAAAATGTAATGCATCCCACCACCTGTGTTCTCGTGACACAGGGGTTATTTTCTAGGCACAAACTGTGCTCACTCAGTTCATTTTTCCCTCATTGTTTCACAGGACAGATACATCTGTAGTGGAGCTGCCCGTTAGCGCTTTCACTGAAATATGAATAACTGTGCTTGAGCCCGGAAGACTAGATTCTATGGGGAAGGAAGTCAAGGCTTCCCCAAAGGTGCTGGTGTTTAGGGTGGGGAACTAGCCAGTCCTCACCAAGCCCACAGTGCTGATCATGACCTCACAGTGAACATGCCTGGTCACAGAGCCATCTCTTCAGCCTTCCTCATACATTTGAAACAGAACTATAAGATACTTTTATAAGAACTCTAAAAATTAAATTTGGGGAACAAACTCACACAAGGTATCGTGATTTATGAATGTTAACATGTGAGATGGTCAAAATGAAACATACCATCATTGGGATTCCAGGAAGAAAGACGACGCTGCCACCTGGCCATACTTCCCTCTCTCTGTCTCCATTGTTCTTGTATTTTAGTGGGGGAGGGCAGAGTATAAACAAAGACATAAGTAGGAAATACTATGCCCATGAATGGTGGGGAGGGGGGAGTCTAACCTCAGAAGAGGTGTTTGAATGAGTGCTTACTGAATAAGAGAGATTTGAGGAGAAATCTGTCTGATGGGAAAGTAAGGCTGGTCCATGTGTGGAAGAAGAGACTTCAGAAAAAACCCAGTGTGGTGTATCGTGTGCATTTAGGTGGCTTGAGTGTTAGTGCTCCACTGCCAACACTGAGTGGCTTTGACTTTCAATTTGGAGGAAAGAAGTCCTAAAAGCAAGGTGCCTTCTGGGCTAAGTCTCTTCTAGATGCTCTTTGGGAGAACTGACACTTTCTCCAACTCATAGATGTCATCTACATCTCTTGGTTCATCATCTTCACACCAGAAGCCTTTGGCGGGAATCTGACCCCTTGTGCCGGCATCTGCCCTTCTGGCTTTCCATCTTGAAAATACTATGGTCACCATGGACCCCAGAACTATTCCAGCCATAACCTTCCCAGTTCTACATCTCACACCTACAAAACCTACTCTTCTGTAAAACATTACATTTTCACAAGCCTAAGGATTAGGACCCAGGTGTCTTGAGTGGGCGGGGCCCTATTTTGATGAGCACCTGGGGCTTGTGACATTCACTGATTTAGAATATAGAAGAGCTCTAAATGGCCTTGATATTTAGTCTGCACTCGGAAACCCATGCCAAAAGCTTTCCAGAGGAGGTGGCAGGCATCAAGGCTCCTTAACACCACCACTCCCCCAGGTCAGCCCACTCACTGCCTTGCTAGTGTTCAAGACCACGGTTTTAATTTTCTGTTGGCAGTCTGATCTCCTCTTTCTACCTGCAAGTTTGCACTCCACGAGTGACCACAAGCAGAGGTGCATTCTCTGTGCACAGTGCTTGTGATGCACTTTGATAGCGAGAGACGCAGTCGTGTTAAGAGGACCATCTCACTAGCATGATTATGCAGAACATTACAGTAAAACGGAAAGGAAAGGGAGGCTTTGCGAAAGCCAACCTCTCCTTCCAAGGGGACCGTTGCTTATCTATTCCATTCATGCAACTCAGCATCCCAGGAGTGCTAGAGAGGAGAGATGGGATTCCATCCATGCTTCTCAATCTGCTCCTTTTCCTAAATAAACCTGAACCCTAAATTTATATTGACTTTCTAAAAGTATCTCCGTCTGCATCTCTGCCTCCCTCCTTACTTCCTACACGAGATCCAGCTCTATTTATCCCCAAACTCCCATTCCTCTTTGTCATTCTCCTCCCTTAAGATGTACAAGGTAAACCATTCTCTGGCGCCTCCCAGAGCCACTGCCCAAGTGGAACCAGGGCTGAGGGTTCCACAGTTCTTGTCAGTTGGGTCTAACCTCAGGTGTCCCTCACTAGTTCTATTCCCTGTACTCAAACTCCCCCTACTCGCTTTATAAAACTCTTGAAACAGAGACCTTGCTGGGGCCATTAAAACCTCTCAGTAGGTAAGCGTCTTGCACTTTTTAGGGAAAAGCCAATACTTAGATGAACTCTTTGAAGAATATTTCCTTGGCCAGACATAACACTGAGTTAAGACACCAACATTATACCCATGAATCACAGCCCTACAAGTTGCCGCCATCTTGAGTTCTGTCTGTCTCAGGCCAGCTTCTCTGAAGTCTGGGTTTCTGTCATAGGTAAAGCACATAAGAGCATGCATTATACATAGATTGTCCCAAGGTGCTCTCACCCTGCAACACAGTCATGCAAATGTGGCCACTGTAGCTCTCATAAATCAGGGTGATTTTATGACCGCTGTCTACTTTCAGGAACTGGGACTTTGCTCCACCCAAGATGGATCCCTTTGTAGATAGAACTGGAGTGTAATTTGTTGGGAATTTTACTTTTCACTTTAGTCATAACCATGCATGTTCTTACTCCAAGCATCTGTCTTGCAGAAGGCTTTACCTGACATTTATTAGCATGCTTTCCAAAGGCCAACAGGAGAAGGGCATCTGACAATATTTTGAAAATGGAGCTGGGGGATCAATTGCCTTCTGGCATCTTGACCTTGAACTTTTACTCCATCGGATGCTGTGTTTGGTGAATACACTCAGCCACTTGTCCATGCAGTGGATCTGTGCTCAGAGGTGTCTGGACACATTGAGAATAGTGCCAGAATCTCTCTCTACTTGTTTTCTGTGTTTCTACTTCTAGATATTACTTCTGATAGTATTAACAAAGTGGAAAATCCCATTTTGATCTTAGTTCTGAGAACTGTAGATCTGTGACGACCTTAGAGACCAGTTGGGCCAGCTTTCTTGTATGATTACCAGGAGCAAAGTGCAAAGTGTTGCTAGTAGCCTCAAATTGTTAGACACAGGAAGACTGATTGCATATGAGGCTATGGTGGGGGACCGTAGAACAACATCTATCGACTCTAATAAGAATAGTGATGCTCTGCAGACCACAGGCATGGTGCTTTCATCACAAGTGAATCAACCAATGGTAAAAAAAAATATCCCTACTAGTGTACCATGACAGATCTCTCCACAAAAACCTTCAGTGTCTGAGCATCCCCTTCTAATAAGTGATGAGATGTTCACCAGTGCAAAACAGGATCAGAACCCTGAGATCTGACTATTCCCAGTGTAGTATGTAGTAATGTAACTTGTGAGACAGCCAATAAGACCTAAACAATCCTAATGATTTACCTCAGCCCTTTCCATCCTTCTCCGAATTTGGAGTGAACTTGGAATAAACCTTCGCAATGGAGTCGAAAGTAGTTAGACTTGAGTGTCGAGAGCTCACATGACAGGTGCCTGTAGATACGTCCTCCTCTTGATCTACTCTGATCTTAGCTGGTCAACAGCATCACCGTTAACACATCTTTAAAGGCACTTGGATATTGGTTTACATTTAAGTACATTAAGCGGGTCTGGTGGAAGTTTTCTGTTGGGCAGCTTTGGCTTACGTGGTTATTTTACAGCTAAACTCTTTATAAGAGTTAGAAGAAAATGTCCCCCTTTCTTTGCAGCTCCCCCCCCTCTCTCTCATGGAGATTCATGTGGTAGGTCTGAAGTCTGCAATGTAAGCAAGAGCTTGCACTCAGTGACTGTCTGCCCTGAGTCAAGGACTCTACTGGTTTTCTTAAAAAAAAAAAAAAAAAAAAATCTTAAGAGGCAGATGCTATCTCTTAGTTTAAAGGAGAGTGACCTGAGCGAGAGAGAGTCTCTCACTAATGGCAGAATCACTTTTCAGGGATGAGAAATACATTCACAATGTAGACATAATAGTAGTGCAGTCCTCCCTCAGGGAATATGATTTCTGCCTCTTGTCCCATGGGTCTAGAATAAAAAGGGAGGGTTCTACAGACACTCGTTGTATGCTGATGGACAACCTGGACAAAATAATTATTATCTCAAGCGCAGATGAGGCTGTACATACTGCAGGGCAGCTGGTTGTTTTTACATTGGGTGTTTTAACTCAGCTCCTTTTCTATATAAAACTTTTTCACAGTAGGAGAAAGAGCTGGCCCCCTCACTAAAAATGTTTGCCATGGATTTTAAGCTCAGATGATGGTCTGAACCCTACTGAAGCACAAAGACAATGCACAGTTCTTGTCCCTTTATCTAAGACCTGCTTCCTTTAGCTTTTCTTACCGAATCAAAGCATGGGGGTTTCTTTCTGTGCTTAAATATTCTGAGGAGTAAATAACTGTAGATTCACATCTAAATAACGGCTAGGCTTATGCAGATAGAAACAACTTCTAAAAAATGCCCGGTGTGATTTGTTACCTCAACATGTTGATGTTAGGACCAAATGTCAAAACGGGTTAGATGTCTCACAAGTTAAAAATGTTTGTAGCTCTTAAGTTTTGAGCAAATATGCAACTTCCTGCCAGTTTCTCCGAGGACCTTCTATGTCTCACTACTAGGAATCTTACTGTTAATGCAATGCAAACTTGTTCAAGTGGAGAGCATGCATTTCTTTTATTATATACATTTTTTTTTTTTTTGTTTTGGATGGAGGAAATTTCAGTGCTTTTCTTTCTTTTAAACTGCCCGTAGTATTTTCTATTCACAGATGTTGTGTTTTGAATCAGATCTATCAAAGTGTAAAACTAGGTGGATAGTTTCCTTCCCTTTGAAATGAAATGGACTTGCCTTGTGCAGTGTTCTTAGGTGAATTTTCTTGTTTAAGAACCCAGAATACAAGAGAGTGCTATATTAGTGCATTATTCTCACAGCAAACAAGCACCGTTCTGTCGCTACCTGCTTGGCCATTGTTTCTGATTGTGTGTGCCGTGCAGCGCTGTTTGGATGGCTTCCTGCTCTCTGCCAGCACAAAAAGCCATTTCTGTTACAATGGCCCCTAACCACACAATGGCGGCATTAAGGATTTATGTGGAGGTTTCATTATTTTCTCCTCTTTTGTTCCTTCCAGGATGTCTTCCAAGCGACCAGCCTCTCCGTATGGGGAGACAGATGGAGAGGTAGCCATGGTGACAAGCAGACAGAAAGTGGGAGAGGAGGAGAGCGAGAGGCTCCCAGCCTTTCACCTTCCCTTACATGTGAGTTTTCCCAACAAGCCTCACTCTGAGGAATTTCAGCCAGTTTCTCTGCTGACGCAAGAGACTTGTGGTCCTAGGACCCCCCCTGCTCAGCGCAACACAATGGTAGGTCTCTCATGGTGTCCCTGTCCGCCAGTGTAGTCCTCTAATAGCTTGGCTTCAGTCTTTTGCTTGACATGATCGTGCGTTTAAGAAACTCAGGCCTCATAAAATTCCTTCAAGTAAGCAGGCTCCACAAGGAAACATAAACCGTGTTTAGTTCTTTGTTACCTGCTTCTGACACATGATTAGGGGGAAATCCATACAAAATGGAATAATGATCGTGCTAAGACGGTATTGGCTAAAGTTACCCAGGATCAAAGTTGGCTTCTTATTCTTTCTCATGCAATGTTAAAGAAACATTGGTGGTAAATGCTTACCTTCATCATTGTTAATCATCGTGGGTCAAATAGTTTTCAATCATTTGACCGTTTGACCAGATTTTCCCGCCAATTTTAGCTAATACATTGCACTCCTGCACTTGCAAGCGCGTGCGCACACACACACACACACACACACACACACACACACACACACACACACGAGAGAGAGAGAGAGAGAGAGAGAGAGAGAGAGAGAGAGAGAAGGAATTCAGCCCTTCTAACTACCACAGTAATTCATAACTTTCACAATAATCTAGCTAGGCATTATTATTAATTCTCTTTCATATTTGAGGAAGCTGAGTCAAGATGAAATTAAAAGGTGTTCCAGGTCATAGAAACAGGACTTTCGCAGCCATGCTGGCTTCCCGGTCCACGGTCCTGACCCTTCTTCATGGAACTCAGGCACAGTTCATGTCTTCTAGTCTGTCCCTGGGCAAGCTCAATCCCGTTCTCTGCAGGTGCTCCCTCTTCCTGACTTGGTCACTGACCACCCAGTGCAAGGCTGCAGGAGAAGGGGGCAGGTGGGTGAGGGACATGAGGTCAGCGGCCAGACTCCCTGTCTGCTACTGTGTCTCCGCGACATCTCATCTGCTTATCATTTTGACGACTGCCTGCTCTCAGGCGGTACCCAACTAAGTAAGAATGGTCCTCAGATGGATTTCTCCTGTGACAGTGACACATGTACACACCTCTGAAGGGCTGAGTATAAATAGTGATGGCTTCAGCAATGGCTCCAAGGTAATTTTGAGCATATTCAAAGATGAATGACCCACCCTGAGAAGGGCAGGTTAAATCACCAAGCTGGTGACATTGGGGACACTGTGAAGTTCTGTGCTATGATCTGTGGGTCTCTGGGAACAGAGAGCCGATTCTGTTTCATGGGCCAGTGGGATGGTTCATGTGGAAGGGTGCTGGCCACACAGACTCAGCCAACGGAGCCACATCCCCAGAGCTCATTCCGGAAGGAGAGAAACAACTCTTGAAAGTTGTCCTCTGACCTCCATATGCACGCCTTGGTGGATGTATGTTCATGCTCACACACACACAGGCACACGATAATACTAAACAAAAGTATGCAAAAAGTTAAAACAATGGATCTGAGTTGTGCTATGATTTCCAGTGAATTCTCCAGTAGTTCTGTGACCCAAAGTGGTTGAGGTCCACCGTGGTGTAAGTTTTTAGGGTTTGAATGAGCCATCCCATATCAATGTCATCAGCGTCTGGACTTTCTCACACAGCACACGAGTGGTTTCTCCCTGGAATGTTCCTTGCATTCATCACCTTGTCTTCTTGAGTGGACACTTGAACACATCACAGCCCTAACTTCTGAGCCCTGCTGCTAGATCATTCTCCCATCTGCATCTGATTTGTTTACCTAAGAAAGGGTTGGGGTGTCTCCCTCACACTGTTGTCAAATGTGTCTGTGGCTGCTGTCCCTTTCAGGACTTAGCCCCAAATCGTCACCACCCCACACTATCATTGGGGTCCTTCCTTTGCATTCTGCATGGGACCAATGCCTCATCCATGCCCAGCATCACATGCAATCGGCAAGATGGCGGGGTACCTTCAGTGGCAGTTCTACACATCCTCCTGGGATATCTTTCTGAGTTTTAGACTTCATCCTTACGGCAAATAGTGCTTTCCCCACATGACTAAGCAAAAGGTCACCACACCCTAGATGGGTCCATTCAGTTCCTGAACAGTGGGGAGTACATTGTTCCTTCGCTCATGGCTCACTGTACCTTTTCTCAGGCGCTACACTATGACCTATGCAATGTGCACAGTGTGTCTTATCTATCCTCTCTGTCTTTCCCTCTCCCTCTGTTTCTTCCTCTTTCTCTCTCTGTCTCCACTTGTGATGATTTAATAAATACTTGATTTGATATGGCTCAACAAATACTAAGTATTTGGGGGTAAAGTTCTCCAAACATGTCAATTCTTGGTGATATTTTCTAGAGCTATAGTGATACCCACTAATGTGCTTTCTGAGAAGATATCAGAAATGAGTCTCTTAGAAAAAGATCTATTTTAAACATTTATCAAAATGGTTGAATGTATTTATGGTATTATTACCTAACATGAATAATTTCTTTTTATAATGGACTATTGTTCTGCCCACACAATAGAGTCTTATGTTTCATGAGGAAATACATTCTCTGAGTTTTTACTCAGTGTGTTTGAAAATGGAGAATGCTTCGTGTTGTAGAGTAGTTCCTGCAAGTCTGCCTGGCAGAATCAGGGAAAACCTTCCCATATAAAACCCAGGGCAAAGACACTTCTGAGATAAAAACTTGTGCACTCTGTGGCCATCTCCCACAAAGATGATGAGAGTGTTAAGGCCATGTAGGGGCCTGATAAGGATGTAAATCTGCCTCTCTGAACTAGAGCTCATGTGTATTTTCCTAGTGTTTGGAGACATGAAACTCCTGAGTAGCTATGATCAGCACAAATGCTGCCAATTGAATTCTATGTGGGCTTTTGACTTGCTTGTGGGATTCAGGCACTGGTGGTGATGATACTGTATTCTTTAAAGAAGCTCTCAGAACTTTGCCAGCCAGCTAAAAGCAGAGCCCCACTCCCTGATCATCTCCAAAAAGCTTTGCTAAACAGTGGTTCTGCCGTGACTGCGTGGCCATCCTGACCTTTAACCTATTGGTGACAAGGGTGCTTCCGAATCTTTTGTTGGTTGTATAGTTTTATAATTTTTTTTTACATATATTTGTCCTGTGTGGAGGTATAATTAACTGTCTGTGTGTATGCATGTGTGTTCTGGCACACACACACAAACACACACACACAAACACATGCATGCATGCATGCACACACATCCACACATGCACGCACACACATCCACACACATCCACACACACACACACACACACACACACACACACATACACAGGCCAAATTCAATATTGGTGTCTCATCAGGGTGTTTACACCTTATTTCGCAGACAGTGTCTTGCAGTGCATGTGGGGCCCACTGGTCCTGGCTGGCCTGGCTGGCCGTCGATCTCAGGCATCTTCCCGTCTTTTCATCCCCAGGGCTAAGACTCCAGAGGCACACTCTACCACAAGTGATTCTGATATGGGTGTTTGTATGGGTGTTTGGCTGCTAGCCTTTGCCTGTGCACCAAGGACTCTACAGACCTAGTCGAGTCATCTTCCCAGCCTGTGGGCTTTAGTTTTGTTTTGTCTGCTTCTTTACAGTGGGCTTGGTTGTTGCTTCAAAGTTCCAGAGACAAACGGGCAGCTCTGTGATTCAGGCGAGCCTGAAGGACAGTTCTGGTATGGAGCAGCCTCATGGAAGGTTCAGGCAATCTCTAGCACAGGGGCGTGGGAGTGTCCGGAGAGATGGGGGCAGCTCTGAGGAGATAAGGGCCTCTGGTGCTCACAGTGGGACAGCCCCTGGCGCTCATTTTCTGTCTGGTTGCATGCTGCATCTGCTGGTGAGCTCTCGGCTCCAGTGCAAATGCGATGGGAAATGAAAACCACCACCACCCGTGGCTCTGGAATAATCTGTTGTCTACTTTTTTTTTTTTAAGCCTATTCTGTCTCTTTCAAGCTTCCTTTTGATTCTTTAAACCATTCTTGTTTTGAAGGAACAATATGTTATTTTCAATATGAAATCATTGGAGTGGCTTGCTCTACATGTAACTGAATCTTATTTAAAAAAATAAATAAATAAGTGCACAGATACCTCTTCTTTGCATTGTTTCAGGTCCAGCCAGTAGCCTTGCACACCCTGGACAAGAGCAATGTCAATGGGCTGCACTGTAGACCTTTCCTTTAATGAGACAGGATTGTAGGTGCCATACTGCCTCTGACTCTGGCTCAAGCCATCCCCCACCTGTCAGTCTCCTGAGGGACTGGGACTAAAGTTACACCCCACTGTGCCCGGCTCTGTGTGTATATATGTGTGTGTGTGTGTGTGTGTGTGCAGATATAATATATTATAATATGAAATATATTTTATATATGAATATATTTTAGTGTCTCACTTTCGAGTTGCTATTTTTCTGGGATTACTCAGAACTGAGTCTCCATGCTCATTATGTCTCCCTATGGTGTACGTTTGAATGAATGTCCTTCCGTCCACACTGCAGAACCAGGATGCTGTGAAACAACCGTTGGTATGAGTCCACTCCCCTCCCCACCAAGTCCATCAAAGAAATTTTGCAAATGTGTTTTTTATATCACTTTTTCATAAAAGACACAGTTTGGGGGGGGCTTTCAGGTTTCCTGTAGCAGGGTTCCTGTGTGTGAAAGGCAGTCTTAATCACTGAGTTAACACCCATCCAGTGTGCGGAGAAGAGAAAAGGGCCTTCAGAAGTTCTGGGGATCACTGTCAAGCCCTTAGATTACTTTTCCACACAAGGTTATCTTTAACTGCTACATTGTAGCTGTGTGACTTTGGGTGCTTGCTTTATGAATTCTGCTTGCAAAGAAGAATCAATTATGGACTTTTTGATATCTAGGGTAAGGTCATCTATGGGATAGTATTCAGAAAACTTAAGGAAAAGAGAAGAAAATGTGTTGGTGCCATTCATAAATAACAGAATAAGAACTTAATTATGGGGTGGTAAGGATTACTGTTCTTATCTGATGCGTTCTATAAGCTTCTCAATGTCTGTAAGTCAGACTTTGCATTAAGTTCTCGTGGCATGGTTAGCACCGCTATTCAGCCAAGGAGGTCCTTGTGCTAGATGTAATAAGGAGAATTGCATTGTTTAGGTGGAGTCCTATCCTGTACTCTAGACAAAAGTGTAATTACCTTTGAGTGGTGTGGATGTGGGATGCACTCTGTTTCATAGCACAGGGAGTAGATTCAGCAAGAGTCAGAAAAAGTGGGCTCGACAGCAGCTGTATGTGCAATGTAAAGTTACGATCGCAGGCAGCAGCATTCCACAGGGAGAGTGATTTCACCGGGTTTATCTCTAACCTGTTGTTGCTGGCAGAGATAGGCTTCTTATCTGAACAAGGCCAATTCAGTTGCAACAAGGTAAGATGCTGACAAGTCTGTATTTGTTTTTTTTTTTTTTATGGTAAATTGATGTTTATCATACAATGAAATTACATTGTTACAAACCTCACCTTGTCTACACTGTCACAAAATACCCCCGATGCTGCTTATCTAGACATACTTCCAGACTTGTGTTTGAATGGAAGTTCAATTTTTCTGTGTGTTGTGCTGGGAAATTGTCCCTAGGGCTATCAGGGATGGCGACATTGAAACACAGTCAGCTAGGACCTCAGAAGCTGCTGGAGAAATTGGGCAGTAGATCATTCTGTCTGTGCCCATGCCCTTTGGTTCAGTACCTTGGTGGGAGGGGTTGGCTCATAGGAAGTCACAGAAATCTTGATCAGGTCTGGGGAGATGGTTCATCAGGTAAAATAACTGCATTGCAAACATAAGGGTCTTCATTTAGACCCCAACACAAAACCTGGGCACAGCGGTGTGCCTGTGCACTCAGGGTTGGGATGACAGAGACCGGGGGTCTCAGGGCCTGTTGGTCACATGGTCCAGCTAACACAGCAAACTCCAGCTCCTGTGAGAAAGCAGAATAGAAATGAACAAGAAACAATGTCTTTATGCATGAGGCTTTATATTTAGAATTAAGCTAGGGTAATCACCATACAATAATAAACGGAATTTTGAACGTGTTGGGATTCTTGGTAGAGTTGATTCTCAGTGGAAAGGTGAGTGAGATGGGGATGGTTAAACTAGTTCAATCTGAGACCATTTCCATTTGAAGAACAATACTAGACACCCGGATTAGAGTATTGTGTGGACCGTTTTAATTTCCACTGTTGCAAGCTCCTCACACTGGCATTTGGTTTTTTTGTTACTTTAAATACTTTAGCCTAACAGAGACAGCTCAGTGCAGAACAAGTTAAAAAAGAAAGTACTAGTCACAAGCATGCTGTAAAGTTTTTAAGGTCAAATTTGGGCAAGTTGTTAAAATGTGAGACCCATATCAATAGGGATAAACACATCTCTGATCTGTTGGGGGTTCTTTGGTGCCTGCTTTGCTTATGGGGTGACTGTCTCTGCTGCGGTGGGGAGGAAGATGGCTTGTATGCTGAGGGACTCAAGGACTCTACGGAACAAGTTTGGTTCCCTGTGTGATTATGGTCCTCGTTTGTGAGTAGCAAGGTGTGCCATTTCTTAGTCCCAGGCTAACTCTGAAATAGAAAAGAAGTAATCCTTTTTTTTTTTTTTCTAACCTGGAGCTAACAAGTGACGACACTTCTGTGCTCAAAGCGGTTTACATTGGGGGTGTTTAACTTCATGTTCTCCATCTCCCGAAATCATAACCGGGCATTGCCGTGAGAACTTTGAGCTTCCGGAAGCAATGTCAAAGTAGAGACAAAAGAAAGGATGGCTTTTCAGTGTGGTTTAGGGTTTCTTACGACTTTCCGTATCACAGGTAGAACACTGGCTGCAGCATAGAGAATTCTAAGTGAGCCAGGATGGGTGGTAGCACTCGGAGGCTGAGGCAGGGGACTGACATGTTCTAAAGGCCGACCTGGTGTACGCGGTAAGCACCAAGCCAGCGTGTTCTACGGCCTGAGGCTGTATGGGAAGAGAATAGATGAAATGGGGGACCTCCAGGGAAAACTGTAACAGTGACGACATGAACTGAAAGAGTCTACTTCACCAACAGTGGGACACCAGGATGATGTTACAGTGTTGTGCCAGGATGATGTTACAGTGTTGTACACCATTTAAGTCCCTCTCTACCAAGTCTAAGATACTTAGAAGTGCACTGGTCCAGGGCTGAATTCATTGTTAGACTTCATTAGATGCATAGACCATCTTATGCAAACCCCATTATTACTAGCTTTGTTTTCTTTTTCAAATATGTATTCTTATTATCTTTCAATTGTGTGTGTGGGAGTGTGTCTATGTGTGGCCATGTGCCCAAGAGTACAGTGAGTGCTGTGGAGGCCAGAAGAGGGGCAATGGATTCCCTTACAGGTGTGTGTGTGTGTGTGTGTGTGTGTTGAGGATACTGCTCAGGTCGTCTGCAAGTCTTCATGGGCTCTCCGGCCCCTTAGACAGTAAATTCTGTTTTTGTTTGGTTTTATTTTCCTTTGGTTAGTTTCCTCTGTTCCTTTATGGCAGAGGGGAAGTTGTGTGGTATCAGACAAAACCATATGGCTAAGAGAGCTGACAATTATCACCACGCTGCTTGGTTACACGTTTTCTTCATGTGACAACAAGGAGCTTTTATTTTTTTCCCCATAGTCTATATTTAAGGATGAACCATGTGGCCAAAGGAGGTGTAAATATAAGGAGGTCAGCCTTGACCAGCTGTGACCTTGGCACCACAAGATTAAACCAGTGAACAAAGTGCCTGGTTTGTGCTTGTCATTTAGTAAAGACTGTCTCTGTGGCAGGAAGACCAACATTATAGCCATTATGTATAGGAAATGTATTCGTCTGCCTTCTGGTGGCTCTTAAACAGTGTCTATGTGGCAGACACTGGGGAGGTCATCATACCACTCCAGGGAACCTAAGCTACCAAGGGACAAGTGCAATCCCTTAAAAGCATAGATAACAACACGTTGGTGTCTCTGTAAGTCAGTCATTCGGTGAAAGCTCAGAGCTGTTCCTCCATTGGATGAGAGCCTTGTACCGATGTTAGTGCAGACACAGTGTGAGAAATGGCCAGCGTATTTCACCACTGGTGAGTCCCAACAGTGCATACACAGTGTGAGAAATGGTCAGCGTATTTCATCACTGGTGAGTCCCAACAGTGCATACACAGTGTGAGAAATGGCCAGTATCAAATGTGCTTGCCCATCTGCCAGACACCAGGCTGCACTGCTGTCCCGGAGGCCACTGTGGACCACCGCACTGCAACATAGAATCCACAGTTCTCTAAAACAATGTTAACAATGTGTGTCATGGGCTGTGTGTCAGCCACTATGACATATTCTAGAACAACAGTGTGGACCTTTCTCCATTAAATGAGTTCACACTCAGGTTCGAGATGGATTTCACTGAAGATACTGATCCCAGAACCTGCAGGTCAGGGTTACTGAACCATCAAACACTACAACCAAAGTGCACAAGGCTCCTCCTGGTAGTTAAAGGGAAAGTAAAATACAAGACTGAGAGCGTGCATGAAATGTGCCAGGTGCCAGGCATGTTCAGGGACTCTACCATTTAGTGAGCAAAAGCAAAATAAGCAACAGGGGCTTAGATATAAGTGCAAAATCACACATTACATAATGTGAATTATGACTGAGTCCCATGCAGTAGATTATATTGCCAGCACCCACGTGACAGCTCACAGCCATCTGCAGCTGCAGGTTGAGGGGACCTGACACCCTCTTCTAGCCTCTGAGGGCACTGTAGTCATGTGCTACACATACATACACATGCATGCAGGCAGGCAAAGCACCCATAAACATAAATTAATTAATTTGAAATGCTTAATTTAGGAGTGTGTGGGTATATGCGTGTGTGCATGTGTGTATGTGTGCATGTGTGCAAGTATGTGTGCATGTATGCATATATGTATGTATGTGTGTGTGTGTGTGTGTGTGTTGGAAAACCTATAGCCACTCCTGTGTATTGACTGTAGCTTCTCTAAACTGCTTATGTTGAGATTAATTCATCAGTACAAACTAGGTGTGGGGACAACCACAGATATACTTTTAAATGATGTATCCCCCCCCCCCCGAAATGACTAGGTGATGTCTACAAACTCCTTTGTCTTAACGAGTGTTAGGGAGGTTGGTGGCGTTTAAACGAGCTTTCAGTAATGACTCATCTTCCCACGTCCCCCCCCCCGTGGTACACTCTAAGATTTTGGGAGTGTCATGCTCTTTGAGGGGTACAGCTCTTTGTTTATGGCTATTGTGTTTACTGTTTCATGGTCCTTTGATCTCTCTGCTCCGATTTACCCACAGGAACAGCTTGAGATGGTGTAGGGTGGATGAGATCTGGGACTGTACAATATCACAGCTCGCCTGTCAGAAATCTGACATATTGCAACTAAAACTGACATCCCCAACCAAAATACCCATGTCTGTACTGCTAGACCCCAAGATGAGACACATCCATCCCTCTGCCTTTGTTTTGCGGGGGCCAAACCCCAACTTCTCCCTTTCCTAATGGGTTCCTGTGGCCTTCTTTTCTGGTACTCCAACTCTTTCGTGTGGGCCTGTGTCCTCTCCGCGATTCTGTAATTATTTTTGTTTTACATAGAGAGAAACATGCCCCTTTTACATATGGTGTTTTTGCTTCCCGCAGACAGAACTAGACAGACGCCATCCTTTGAAATTCCAAATCTTATTCAGTTTTACATTCTTATGCTTATAACCCGAGCCTCTCTAAACTGTCCTTACCTAAAAACACTTTATCGTTTTATTACTAGATTTATGCCAGTAAAGATACAGCGACTTTCCTAGGGATGATCTGTAAGGGCGATGTAGGAAGGCAAGCTTTGAGAAACTCGCCCCTAAGAAAGTAAATCTCAGATCGCGAAACATCGCTTTAACCACTGCCCCTGACAACTTAACACGGCAGACTGAAATATAAAAGCTGAAGCAAGCAGGATCAGTGGATTATCCAAGTCTGGATGTCTCCCTGTAAATTAGGAGACCTGACAGGGTGGCTGTGAGAGGGTGTGTATTGAGCATCCCTGTCAGATGCAAAGCATTAAGTTCTCAGATTAGCCCTGAGTGGATGTGGGCTACCTGCACATCAAGCAGAGGGAAATGCATTGTAAGGGAATGATGTGGAGAGAAGGGTCCCGATGGATGAAGAGCGAGCAGCATTTGCGTGTGCGTATTCAGGGGGCTCTGTCACCACAGTGGTATGAAGTGATGTGCAATACAGATCACCCACCCCATGTCCCTGGATGGCGGGAGGTTCACAGCCTCCAGAGCCTGATTACTGCTTTATCTTGTCACACTAAATTAACATGGCAGAGCAGGGCTAAACAGTGCTGACCTCTTCATCTGGGGAAAAGTGCTGCCTAGGAGGGAGATGGCATTTATGTCTCTCCTTCTCTCCCTCCCTCCCTCTCCCTCCTCCCATTCCTTCTTCTCCTCTCTCTTCCTCCCTCCCTCTCCTTCCTCCTCTCTCTCTCTCTCTCTCTCTCTCTCTCTCTCTCTCTCTCTCAGCCACCACCAACACAATACCTTCTTACACTCTTCAAACAGTTTAAGACTTAGTTAGACCATTATCTATTTTCAAATTATCTTAGAAAAGTATATTTTATATTAAAGTTACAACAGATAGGCCTTGAGTCGATGAAATGGCCACTTGGAAAGAAGCACGAGGTCTTATTTGTTTGATATTGTAAGAGCAATGACATCAACATGCATGGAATGATTTAGCATCACTGCTACTAGGAAGAGCTGTGACTTTGCAGAGAGAAGAGGCCTCTAACATCTCTTCTGCATATCCTCTGTGGCAGGAAAGAGATGGAGCAGTGAGGTCCATCCCCTGATGAGGAAGAGCCCCACCCACAAGAGACACAGGGTGGGGTGTGCCTCACAGGGAGTGGCGGGGTTCTTCATCCTTACCAAGTATTCTCTGTTCCTTTTAAAGGGACAGACAGTCAGGTAAAGGGACTAACATAAAATGAAACAAGACCCCAGAGTTAATTTGTTTGGCCCTTCTGACAGACTTCAACTGTGGTTTCCATGTGTCTTCTGAAATATACAATTAACAAAATTTATCTGTCTTAATATATTAATGAATCCATCAAAATCCACGGTGGGATTTGACTGACAGAACAGGACCAAGAAGAGGTCAAGAGTGCCCAGTGTGGTTCTCTCCCTCCTCTTGATTCAGCCCAAGACTGCATCTCAGGAGGGTAGCCCTGTGCACCCCTTCCTTGCTAGCTGCCGGAGGAGGTATTCTTCTCTTCTTTTTACCCTGAGTACTAAATCACTTTAAAGGTTGTAAGATGAGCTTTGTGGAATCTGGGAAACCCTTAGTGGCCCTGATTTATGGACTCATACTGTTTTCTAACCTGGAGACAATGTCCCAAGCTTTCATTATATTCCCAGAGGGTCCTGAACAACTAGAATAAGCCATGGCTTCTTAGAGCTCCTCCCGTCTAGGGCTGTCACATCTGTGACATCGTGTGTCTAGGGCACATCTGCTAACGGGACCAAGTGTGCAGCAAGGACGATGCTGACTCCCAGACATCCTGCTAGAAATCTTCCAGCTTGTTCTGGGGCTTTCTTCAGGGAACCCATGCTAGGACAGGTTCATTCTTGGCCAAGTAGATCCACTCCCATTTTTTGATCTGACTCTTCTCTATGAGTTGATTCCAATTCCAACTCATTTCCATAGTATTCTGAATCCAGTGTGCAGGTCCTGGAAACACAGACTACATTTAGCTTGGGAGAATACTGCCTGGGGCCAAAGAATGGGTTTCTCTCCTTGTTTGTAAGTTGTTTAGCTCCCAAACCCTGTTTTCTTTATACCATTTCATGGAGTCAGCTTACAGCCTGAACTGCTAAAAAGAAAATATCAGTATTAGAACAGCCTACTAGTTCAGTCCATCCATCCTGTTCCCCTGGTACCACCAAGTCAGTAACTATGCAGTATTGTCAATGTCACAGCAGCTGGTATATTTTTCAACTTCATTGTAAACATTATTCAATTTAAAAAAAAAAAAAAAGAAAATCAGCCAAAATTCTCACCAAATTTCCGTGTGTGTGTGTGTGTGTGTGTGTGTGTGTGTGTGTGTGTGTGCGCGCGCTATGTAATGCTTTAGAGTAAAAAATGACCCTTTAAACCAGTCTCTTGCAATTCTCAATGATAAGTCTCTCTTCATCTGTTTTTGTCTCATGTTGAGAAGTTCAGGGCTTAGAGGAACGATCTTTTCAGAAGCATGACGCTCCCTATCTTCATTGTGAACCTATATTTATTTAGTAAATAGATTTAATAAGTACAGTATGTGTCCATCTATTAAAAACATGCAGGATTTGTTAGCTATAAATTGACTTAAATGAAGTGTGTACATAGTTTGTATCCTAGGAAACAGCCTGTCACTTGGTGATGGAAGATCATGGTGATCTTGTTGTAGAAGACAACATTAAAGCCAGGAGGAACATCTAGGGGAAATACAGAAGAAACCCTCTGGATTGAGGATAACTGAGGGTCCAGAGGCCTGCAGGGAGTAGAGTCTAGTAATATTGGTGATTCGTTTTGAGGAGATTCTTGATATTCAGAAAGTTAGTGTCCAGTAGTTTCCACAAAAGGAAATTATCTTGGCATGGTGTGTCACACCCATAATCCCATAGGTAGGAAGGCAGAGAGGAAGGGTGGTGAACTCAAACACTGAGTATAGGCTGCAGAGCAAGATATTGTCTGAAACAAAAAGAAAACACAGTAAGATTAAAAAAATGTAAAGAAAGGAGGGAATAAAAAAATATAAATATCAAAAAAGAGAGACCAGGAAACAAGATAGGTAAGAACAGTTGTTAATCATCACACTAAATATAACTAAGTAAACTTTCTTTTAAAAAGGTTACTCTTCTCTGGATTTGTTTACATCTTATTTCATTTTCCTTAAGGACAGACATAAAACAAAGCAGCATGGGATGTCAAAAGTATAAGGAGAAGTGGAAATAGAGCAGACACCCAGAGATGGGAGCCATGCATGGTGGGACTGTCACCACATGAGGTGGAATAGGATGGAGTCATTTTATATGGTTACATAGATGTAAGCGATGAGTATTTATGAATTAATTGAAAAATGGGAAGAAAGCTGATCTGGTGATAGTTATTAGTGCAGAAAGGTTAAAAATGTGCCTCTCTCTTTGAGGTTTGGAACCTGTGGAACACGAAGAGAGCATTGACTTATGTAGCTCACATGAGAGCATGTAAGGGACTGCTCTGTGAAATGGCTCTTAGGAAATAACAAAAGGTCATCAAAACTCCTTAAAGAAACATCTTGAATATAATAATTGAAACCCCATACAGGAGGGTTAAGAATCCAACGGCTGTGATGATGTGTAATTCTAAGTGCACTCCATCTTCACCAGAATGTTTTGAGTTAAGTAGTGACCTCACATGATGCCAGTGAGCTTCCACCACTGAAGGAAAAGAGAATCCCCATGCCTCCTAAAGCAGTCTTTGGTAAGAGCAGTTTTCTCTTTAACCTGGTCCCAGAGCCATGTCAGCCCCAAATAACACACAGAGACGCTGTATTAGATATAAAGCTGTTGGCCAGTTTCTAATTGGCTAGCTCTGTCTTAAATATTAACCCATTTCTATTAATCTAAGTATTTCCACGTGGTCTTATCTTACCAGAGAGAGGGTTCAGAGCTTTTTCTCAAGTCCCTACATCTTGAATATCATCTACCTCTCCCAGAATCCTCCTGGCCTTCTAGTCCCGCCTATCTTCCCTTCCTATTTGCCAACAGTGTTTTATTCATTAACCAATAAGAGAAACTTATTTACAGAATGACATCTCCCCATCACTTCTTCCAGAATAAAAGAAGTAAACTTAGCTTTTCTCAAGATTAGTACAGTTGTTACTTTCCCTCTCCCCAAACCAGAAGAGCAGACACAGCAACTTCTGCTGCATCAACACACTCTCCTTCCCTCTCAAGTTGACAGACACTGCCACTGCCTCGACTGCGTGTTAACAATTCTGAGGGCTTCCGCAATCTTGACTGGAGTTTAAATATTCCCTTGTGAGTTCACACCTCTGCCACTTCTGGATCCACTCTCAACCTCCGTGAATTCATCTTAGGATCAAAAGTATCTCACAGCCATCTTTTCAGTCCCCAACTCCCTGCAACAGTAGCCCCATTAAATTCCCTTCTGGTGTACGTGAAATATTAAAACAATCTCTTTACTGTCTTCAGCTTTCAAATGCTGGGTAAGATGGGTAAGATTATGTTTATTTCCGTGTGTCTGTGTATGAGTATGCATGACCTCAGTTCACATGTGGAGGTCAGAGGACACTTGCCTGAATGAATTTTTTCCTCCTACCACGTGGACCCCGGGGATTGAGTTTAGCCATCTCACTGGTCCTTAACCTCTCATCTGAGGAGAACTTTGGAAGAAAAATAGTTCTAGTGGGCCTAAGCAGTGTCAGTATGTATGTAAGTCTACATCCTGCCCACTGAATCACCAGAGACCAAAGCCAGCAGAGGACAACGGATGGCTTTGAGATTCACTTCCTCTTCGAGTTGCTGTACCGTCTGTTTATTAGATATAGAGGGATATCAAATATTCTGTCTTCCTGCAGCTTCCCTCTGCCTCTCATGGCAATAAGTTGTCTTCCTGTTTCTGAATCCAGGAGAAGGGCCCGCCCCCATCTTTCCTTGTTATTTCTGGTGTGTCTTGGATGTCTTCATTCTCCAAGTCTTCTTATCCCTTCCAGATTGGCCACATAAGAAAACACACTTTTAGTGAATCACCTTCTTCTAGAAAAACTA
This sequence comes from Phodopus roborovskii, assembly GCF_943737965.1. Lineage (NCBI taxonomy): Eukaryota > Metazoa > Chordata > Mammalia > Rodentia > Cricetidae > Phodopus > Phodopus roborovskii. Next base: position 3,106,312 of record NW_026126639.1, on the reverse strand, counting down.
GTATTTTCAACTTTTTTTCTTTAAATGTTGGAAAATCCACCAAAGAGCATCTCGGTCAATACTTTAAGCAGTGAACTTGCTCCTCAGTAGGGAAGCCCATAGGAGAAAAGCCTGCAGAAAGTCAGACCGTTGTAACATTTCATAATTGCTCAGCAAGGACAGCAGCCTTTCATGAATCTTTTAGTATTCACACTGCCCTTTATGCACGGGTAAAAGACCTTACCATGAGTGAGCCGCCCATGTGTTCTCTGGGATGATTTAAAGAAAGTAACACGTTCTAAAGCAGAAATAACTTGATTTCAGGGAGACTTCTCATATGGCCATGATGGTTATCTGAAGGAAACAAAGCAAAACGCTGCAGTCCAGGCATTAGGACAGGGTTTCCTGCCCTGTGCGAATTCAGACAGATGTAAGCAAGCAGCCAGCTTTTTGTGTCGCTGATGATACAATGTTGCAATGCTGGTCTTGGAGTTGAGTGTCCAGCGATATGGGTGTAGTGCTGAAATAAATATCAAACCCAAATTTAGGGGAAAACGCGTTTAGGGAAAGCGCATTTGCTCATAGCTCAAGTGGTATAACCGAAAAGTGGTCCCCTCGTCACGTTGAGGCAAGCTTCCATGAGGAAAGTAAATATCACCATGAAGCGTGTGTGCTTTATTGTAGAGGTTTGGCCAGGAGAGCCATGGGCATTTTGACTCCTTTATGTAAGCGGGTGAGAACGCTTTATCCCCTCTGGTCGAGTTTAAATTTGTCACTGACTGTAAAGGAGATGGGCGGGCATGTCTGTCACCCTCTGATTTCCAGGATGCATCTGGCTAACCTTGCTTCTGAGATTGAAGCCATATGGAGCCTTCAAAATTCTTGTGAAGACAGCCATCTTCCCAACTGTCTAACGCGGAGGGCACATGACTAACTGTATAGCCGGGCTTCCCAGCTGTGTCACAGGCTGGTTATTAAGTAGTCCAGCCAAGGAATAATCTAGTATATACATTTGATTGTGATATCAGAGCCTAAAAAAAACTGTGGGGATAAAACAAACCCTCAACTAATGTAAATTAATGAACTCATTTGGTTTTTAAGAATTCTGCTAACAGTCTGGGCAAAAGACAAACAGTTTAAAGGCTTTCATCTGCTTTGTCTAGCATTAAACATTAAAGAGGGTTGAAAGAGATGTCCCAGTGGTGGGGAGCATTGGCTGCCCCAGAAAAGGTCCCCAGGTTGGTTCCCAGCACCCACATGGCAGCTCACAACTGTTTGTAACTCCAGGCCCAGGGAATCCAATGCCTCCATGAGTGCCAGGCATACATGTGACACACAAACATACACACAGGCAAAGCCTTCAAATAAAAAATAACTAAATCTTAAAAAAGAAAAAAGAAAGCAAGAAATGTAAAAGAGAGGAAACATTCCAGGTTTTCATGTCATAATAAGAGAACAGAGGCTGTGGTTCTGTGTTTGCTTATGTCGTGTGTGTGTGTGTGTGTGTGTGTGTGTGTGTGTGTGTGTGTGTGTGTGTGTTTTAGGTATTAACAGTGAGCGCTCTTAGAAGTATCAGTTAGCAAGTTGGCTGCATATAGGTAGACACATATAATGTGCGTGAGGTTTGAAGCGAATACATTCTGGCAAAGAAGTTAGCTTGCCAAATGCTGCTGAGCGGTCAGAAGAAAAAAAGCTAATGGTTAGGGAAAATCCCGTTGGTGAGAAGGCCAACTTACAGTACCAGGCACTCTGAGGCCTATATCTGACTATGCAAAGGCCCAGAGGCCACGATTTTATTTCCTTTAAAATCAGAAAGGACAAGGGAACAGTTAATAGGAAGTGTTTTCATATACAATACTAACGTATTTGTTTTTCTACTGACTGGGTCACAAAATATAATTCAAAATATTCTGTTTTATTTATTCATTTATTCCTTTGGTATGAAGGATGGGGTTTTCAAAGGGAAAAATTCATAGGGCCCTAGAAAATAATGACAGGGTCCCGGTAGAGGGTAAAACACAGAGACAATTTTGTTACAAATGTGTAACAAAGATGTGTTTCACAGGCAGCGCTACCTTTTTGCATCTTCTCTTCTCTTATACCCTCACACCCTCTCATTCTGGACCTGCCTTTCTTGTTTACAAGTCTGTTTGTTGTCACTAACTTGAATCATGATTTAGATGGACCATCTGATCCCAACCTTCATTCCCTCGCCTAGGTTATGTTTCCTTTCCTCACATCAATCCCTGCCTGCGTTGCACAGAACACGGCAGCTGCCTATGTTACTGGAGATTTTCAGTAACTACATAATGCAATCAGTAGGACAATGTGATCTTTAAAGTAAAATAAAGGGATGGATATTAGTTTAGTACTATTTTTCTTAGCATATCCCTTTAATCCTACCATACTTGCCAAACAGTTTCTTCAGACATGATGATAAAAATCAGACTGGCATAATTTAAACCTCAGCCCAGGTTATTTGTTTTTGAAATGTTTGGGTTTAATATATGAGCTATACATAGGTGTCCAGTTTCCTTAAATATTTCTCTCAAAGGTGTTGTTTATTATTTTTGTTAGGAAAATATATGCCTTCCAGATTTGACTTCGTTTAGAAGACAGTAGTCCCTTCGTCTAATTTTGAATAGTGAAGTATTTCTGTTCCATTGAAATAGCTACCAGATTTCCATGGCGGATAAGGGGATTTCTTTATGATCCTCATAATTAGAAAGAGATTTCCTTAGTGAGTGAAGTGCCTCATTTATGCACCTCAGCTGAAGGGAGAGCCCAGCACCAGAGCAAATCCCACATAAGGAGCCACAGTGAAAGCCAGAGGCCGGTCACCACAGCCTCAGAGTCAAAGCCAGAGAACACGAACACCAAACTGCTCAAATCAGAGCATAATCCTCAAAGAGGAGAACTTAGCGCCGAGTCCCATTTCCACACCCAAATATCAGACAACAACAACAACAACAACAAAAACAAACAAAACCAGGTATAATGTCAGCTGGCGTGAACGTTGATGTGCCAACCGCGGTCAGTGGGCTGCTCCATTCCTCTGTGCTTAGAGCATAGCTGGGCCTGTATATATGCGTATATTCCCAAGTAGAGTGTGAACCCATTGTGAGTGATTATGAGTGAAGGCTGCCTTTGATTTCCATTCTCCCTGCGGTTTTCATTGTTAGCTGCCTCCTTCTCTGAAAGCAGAACACATGCAGGTTTGTGTAGGGGAAATGTGTTCGGCACTTGGAAAGCCTCTGGGCTTCCACCAGGGAATGTCCCCTCCGATGCAGGAAACACCCTTGGAGGTGAGCGGGCCTTTCTTGTGGGTGATTTCTCTCCCTCCTCTCTCCTTCCTACTTTAATTGCATCCCAGAGGGTTTCCCACACCGTGTGAAATCAGCAAGCAATAGTTCAACTTCCTCTTAATTCGGGGAAGATTTCTTAAGCGCTGTTTTCTTCTGTCTATTTTCAGCCATTTCTCCTGATCGTATATAACCTGCATCTCTAGCTCTCAGTTTCCTAGATATTCCCAATGCCATGCACCTCCAGTGACCCGTGCCTTGAGTTATACTGGAAGGAGATGCTGGTAAAGGAGGAGGTTGAGTTTTAGCTAAACCTTAAATATCTCTCTATTCTAGGAATGATAGGGATGGAAAATAATCCCATTTTAATTCATGCTGACTGAAAACCTCGTATATGAAAAAACGTATTCAATGTCTGCATGGGAAAAGTACATGTTAATCCACCGGGAACCCATGACGTGGTATGGAAGTGGAAGGAACTGTGACGTCATACTAGAGTGTAGGGCAATTCCGTGTCAAATAGCAAACTTGAGGAGATCCGGGTCATGGTATGGGAGGCATGGGAAAGAGAACATTACTTTCTGATTGGACAAATAAAGAAAAACTCACCATGTTTCTAGAGCATCACAATAGAACAGTATTTAATGTGTCCCCACTAATATCAAAATGTGGGATTAAGCATCCAGGGAAATGTCACAGTAAATAAAACCTGTTCTTTCAGCATGTATTGATGCACAGAAGAAATTCAGCCATGAGAAGGACCTTCAGCTAGGATAGAAGGGGTTTGCAATGGGCTCCATGAACACTCCTTGGGCAGTTTCTTGGACGTCTTCTGCTTCCAGAATCGTCCTGTTGGAGGACCACAGCATACGCTCATTGTGTACCTCCAAATGACAGTTAGATCTGACCAGACCAGTAGCGTGACCCCTAGAGGCATACTGGTGGAGATGGATAAGCCAAGCATGGCTAGAAACTAAGGTATTTAATCTGAATCTGCAAGCATGTGTTGACTTGAAAGTGTAAGCTAAGGATGGAAACATTCTAAGCAAAGCAACTGAAACCTGCGCCCACCAGAAATGGATCCTATGCAGAGGCTGTATGGCCTTCTATCTAGAAACTGTATTATGTTAGTTTGGAGGGGATGAGCAGGCAACTGGAATGGACTGATGGGGAATGCACTTTCCCTGAAAGACTAGAGAGGATGTGTACCCCAAGGCTGTGTTATTCCACTGTTAACTGCTACAGGCAACCCATGTCGCTTCCCACAAAGCTACAGCCAGGGACATCTTACTGACATGTACGAGATGTGTAAGGCTAGAATCTAGTGACAATGTCAGTAACAACAGACTTTACTTAGAAGACCATGTTCTAGTGGGACAAAGTTTAAAGTATCAGCCGAGGGACTGAGAAATGACTGAAGTTATCAGCAGACACCGCCTCCATGGAGGAACCCAAGCTCTGTTCCCATCACCCACATCAAGTGGCTCACAACTGCCTGCAATTTTAGGTCCCAGAGATCAAAGGCCTTCTGGTTTGTGACAGCGCACACATCTGCGCACACACGTAATTAAAAATAAAGACCACTCCTTAAAACAGTGTCCACAAAGATAAAACCTGAAGAGCTTCAAATTCTGTGACAAGTTTGGAGTTGATAATCAGATTGTTAGCAAATCATTAAGGCCTTTAGACTTACAAGTGACTTCATTACAGTCACGCTTTGTAGACTAAATAATAATATGTGGTTCAGTTTAGACTTGAATTAGTGTTCTGGAACAGTCTTTTCTAGATTTGTCTCCATACTTGATCCACAGAAGCAAACTTGAAACAGCATTCTCTCTTTTTTTTTGTAAAATGGTAAGGCACAGAGATAAACATGCAGTTTAAGATCACCCCTCAGCACCTCTAGTTTATTAGTAGTGAAACATATGAACTACATATTACAAAATAGAATCTGATGGAGTTTATTTTTTGTTTGTTATATATCAGAAAATTACTTGCACAGGTATATCAGAGTTAGATTTTATAGATATGACCACATGCACTATAGCTTGCAAAGCAAAGAACATCCATGTTTCCTTTTCTCAATCAAATATAAATGTATAATGATTTGTGCTTGCTTTAGAACATCAGTAATATATTTCCTACCCAGCTTTAAAGTTGTTCAATTCCATTCAGGCCAGTCAGAATGTCACCAAATCTGAGAAACAATTAAGCAGCTTGGAGAATCATCAGAAAGAAGGCCTAATTACTTTGTCTTTCCTAGAAATAACACTGAGTGGAGCCATGAGTTGCCAGGAAATCTGGTTAAACCTTCTTACATTTAAACCAGTCAGAGTTTTTAAATATTCTTTAAATGAACGTTAGATGGATAAAGAAGAGGAGGGAGGCCCAAAGGGGCACAAATGGAAACTGAATTTTCATTTCTTCTCACCTGTGAAATATGTTTGGTATTTATTTCATTATGTCTAATATGGACATATGATTTGCAATAAAACTCTCAGTTTTTACGTGTACAATGTGTTCATAAATAGAACATTTGTTTACTGTTGTTTTGATTTTACATTAGCTAGAATACAATTTAAACATCTGCATTCATACTAGGAGACGTTTCTGTCTGTTGCCTTGGGGGGGGGGGCGGGAAATCCATGCCTTCCCATTGAGAGGGATCTTGATGGCTCATCCATGTCAACAGTAGCAAATAGTACAGATTCCTAATTTATCTTACTGTAAATACAGATGCTTTGTGTGCTTTTTTAAAGGGTGGAATGATAGGAATTTTAGGACGATAAAAGTCCAGAAGTAAAGAAATTGCATGCTTGTGTCCTCATGCAGTAAGCAGTCAGAGATTTGTGAAATTTTAAACCTAGTGTGAGATCAGCAACTCTTCTTTTGTGTGAGGAAAATTAAAGTTCATCAAGGTCTTGAACACTTTCCCTAGACCAAAAATAGTGATTTAGGTTCCGGGTCTACAAAGTTCAGGAAAGCAGCGACTCTAAGGCGAGAAGGGAATGATCCCAAACCAGCATCATGTGCAGGAGACAGCGTTCGGATTCACTTTTCTATGTGTAACTGTGTTGAGGTTTGGGGATATTTGAACAACAGGCACTCAGCTGGAAGATTGGGATTGGAAGTTTCTGAGGGGGGGGAGGGGGTGAAAATTCTCTGCTTAGAGATAAGACTTGAGATTGTTCGTGTCTCAAGATATATTTATTAAACAGATAATTACGGAGAGCGTATAATTCCTCACAGATCGAACCGCACAGACTTCCTAAGCTGAACATTGTCTTGGAAAGGGCAAGGAAGTAAAACACTAAAGAAAGCATGGTCTGGGGAAAGCCAAGAATTCTGCCGTGGTCATGTGACCATGGAGCTAAGACTAGTGGTCAGCTTGTGTGCCATCCAGAGATTTCCAAGGTCTTCTTGAAAGCCGGGTTGGGGGGGGAGGAGACCAGAGAAAGATCTGTCAATGATACAACATCAAGGGAATTTCAGAGAGTGAAACAGAGAGACAGAAAGGCCAGAGAGGGAGAGCTGGGGGGAAGAGGAGAGTATTTAGGAAGACAGGGTGTATATCCATGTCATCTAAGAGCTCAGCTGCTGGATTTGCTTAAGAGCACGGAAGGTTAACCACATGGCATTTTTTTTTAAACACCGGGAGAAGGATGAGTAGCCAGGAGAGAAGAGAGGAAACATTGTTCTTGTGTCCAAAGATTTTGAGGCTTTTAGATCTGACAATCATATCACTTGTATTCCTTCTAGGACCCAGGATAATGCTTTTCAAAAAGTAGCTGTGGCCATGTGTTAGTCTAGGGTTGGGGGCTCAGGAGTTCAATGTTTAAAATGCTATTTTTTCATGGGATTGCTTAGCTTTTACTTGGAAATGTAAGTCGTAGAAGCAGATGTATAAAATGCTGTCAATTAGAAAATGAGTATAGGAAATTGAATATGCTAATAAGGCCAAAGTGAAGCCTTAGAAACAGCCTGCAGGATGTAGTCATGGCATATGTAGGGTTAATACAAACTTTGCTTAGAAAATTAGATGAAGGTCAACGACATTAATACAGTTAGGTGGTTCACCATGATGAAAGGATGTCCATCGGAGTGGCTAAACGTGCATCAGGAGGGCCTGAAGAGCTGCAGCTTCCAATGGCTTGCTGTTTAACTAGACAGAGCCTGAGTTTAAACTCCATCCCAGCGTGTGAGAGAGGTGGTAATATTTCACCAGTCTGTTTCACTACTTCTGTTTAGAGATCAGAGAAATTGCTTTCCAAAGCCAGCCCCATGCAGTCAGGAAAATTGATGCTTCATACGGTTGTTCCTGCCATCTTTAGCATCTTCTCAGGTTCCAATAGCATCTGAGGTTGAATTGTGATAGAACATTCTGGTCTAAGTGTGTTCAAGGAATGCCTAGGCCCGACTGTGCCAGAGCCTTGTGTGTGTGGCCCCGGGAAGAGCCCTGAGTCCAGAGAGAAAAGCTTTCAGTTATTGAAACGGTCGGTTTGGAACTAACACCCACATGAAATGTTGAAAGCTGTGCATTTCAGGTCATTTCCAAGTCCGTTCCACCTCACTCATGAACCCCCGTGGTCGCGGCTGGTCCCCTGCACAGACCTGCCATTCACGCCTGTTAACACGCACAAGGCTCTATTCACTTCCAGGAAATCGGAGGCTCTGTGGAGCTGGGTAAGAATTTCGCCCTCAGTGAGTGATCAGAATGAATGAGTTTGGAATTGGCAAGAACATTCAGGCATGTGCCACATTTCCTCAGGATCTTCATGTTTCAAGACCCCAGGTAGCATAGAAATTCCAGAGAGTCCTAGCAAGATCCCCATGTTATGTCAGCCTGAGTCCTTTTCATTTATTCTTGTCATCCTGGAAGAGCAGAGGGAGAAAAAGGGGGGATAAATAAATGTACACACATTTAATTCCTGCTCATCAGAAAACACAAGACTGAGTCATCATTTAAACACATTTATAACTACATAGAGCGCTGGTGTTGCTACCTTAGGCTATTTAATGTGACTTAGTCATTTTCTTACATTTTTGGTTGTGAGCCATCTCTCCAGCCAGACTTATCCATTTTCTTAGATATTCCATTTGAAATTAATTTAAAACTCTTTGTTTGTTTTCTGAGACAGTCTTACCCTGTGAGCCTAGCCAGCCAACCACCAACTTGTGGCAATTCTTGGCCTCGGTACTAAGCATGAAAGATTTTTCACTACCGCCTCTGGTTTTCTACTTTGCTTTAAGGACTCAGTCTTCACTGCCCAGACCACCATCAGGTAGGTGGGAGCCTTTGGTGTAGGAAGGTAGAATGCACAAAGGTATTTGGCCTCTCTGCCATGCTGGCACAGAGTGGCTACCTTGAGCTGTCTTCTTTGTAGAAACGGAGAATTTTCTTCTCTCAATATTATTGCTCATGCAGCTTTCAGCACCAGAGACATCGGGCCTTTAAAAAGGAAGAGATGTTACGTTTTTTTGACAGCTTTTGCCTTCCCCTGAGTGAAACAATAAAAATAAACATGAAGCTGTCGGCAACTGTCGGCATGGCCCGTGCCTATAATGCCATTTGCATGTGATTTCCTCTGCTCCTCTAGATAATTGAATTTATTCAGGCAATTTATTTTTTAAATGTGTGGTCTCTGTGAATGGAAACATCTTAACTAAAGACAACCCTTTTATTTCCTCTTAATGAAATATATACATGTATGTGTACACATCTGTGAGAACCAAGGGACAGAGGAGAAAATAATGGAGAAGTCAAAAAACGTACTGTAAAAAGTGTTAATTAAGGAGACAAAGTCTGAGTCTTACAACCCAGTGTCCTGCCTTTGTGCTCACTACTGTTGACTTTCAAGGTCCCTAGGTGGTCTACAGGAGGCTTCTTATTATATCTCCCTGTTTGATGTTGCTAAGTATAATGAACGGGTTGCAAAGGACTTTTGCAAGAGGTCTGTACGTGCGATTGTCTCAGAGCTGGTGAGTAGGGCAGAACTGACTAGTGTTCCAGTCCTGAGACTCTGGCTTCACACATAACAAACCTCAGCGAAAACAACCAAACTGCATTCCTTTCAATGAGGTGCTCAGATCAAACCCATGTGCTCTTGATGTAGGAAGCAGGGAGAACACGTCTTCAGCTTGGGATGGCATCTTTGTGGGTCTCGTGTAGCACACTGGGGTCACTCTGGAATACGGCACACGTATGGGTCATTCAGAAGGGAGAAATTCAAATACAGTTATACAAGGGGTGGAGAAGCCAATACCTGTCACAAGTGCACCGTCCTTATGGTCTCTCTACATACCATAGGATTCAAATGTTGTTTATGCATTTACCAGTGAGGTAGTTGGTAAATGGATAAAAAGATACCTATCTGATCGCCTCTCATTACACCTATGGGTACAACTCCAATACCCTCAGCAGCATTCTCCAAATTTGGGAGAGTGTTAATGAGTGTCAACCTCCACTCATGCAGGTGACTATGTGGCTGGACAGATGGCTAGAAGGCTGCAGTGGCCACACTTGAAAGATACATGTGTCAGTTGCCAGGAAGAATAAGGAACTTGCAATTTCAAGTTATTGAATTTTTACATATCTGTCTTTTTAATCTGTTTTATTCTATTTTTTTCTGGAGTCACTAAAGTATTTTACTCATATTTTGTTTAAAAAAAAACCTTCTTAATTTTCCTTTACTTCCTTGGCTTTGCTTAATCTATAGGTACTCATTCTTTTACATATACATTTTTCTTTGCAAGGGAAACATATACATAAAACACACACATGCACACATATAACACATTGTATGAAATATGAGTATTTCCTTTCTATATGCCTTTCAATATTCAAAGTCTAATTATAATACTGGTAAACACTCCAAAATTTACATGGCAAATCCAAGTTCTGGGAGTAGAAGTTTTTACCCACACATGGCTCTCTTTCTTTTGGCTTTCATGAAGAGGGCTTGGCCATCCTGGGAAAACAGCCTGAAGGCTTGTGTGTGGAAAGATGTCCCCAGCCCCCGCTGTAGGAAATGTCTCCTGCACCCTCATTTAACAATGCTTGTTTCTTCACCTTCACCCTGTCATTCTGGACACATTGATACTCTTACCTTCTCATGTTCCAGTCACTGCCTGAGTCTCCTGATGGAGACCACATGGGATTTCAAACCTGTACTGCCATGGTCGTAAGTCAGGGGCTGACGAATGTCTTTGGTAAAACTATGTAAAATTTAATAAGAAGCAATAAGTAGTATATTTACTAAAACCATTTTAGATCTGAGCATGGTAACCACACGACTGAGGCATAAAGGTCACTTGCAAGTCTAGACCATTCTGGGCTGCATGGTGAGGTCGGCTAACAGAGGCAACAGAGGCTATGGGTTATATGCAATCCTGTCTCAGAGAACCACAGCTACAAAAAATCTGGGTGTGGTAGTGCATTAGAACTCCAGACCTGGACCAGGACTAAGGAGCGTGAGCCCAGGGCTGGCTTCAGTGTGCAGCCGATTTGAGAGCCGATGTGGGACTTTGTATGAGGTCCTGTCTCCAGAAAGCAAAAGCACAAAGCAGAGCAAGCAATGCACTCTCAAAGCAAACGCTAAGTTTCTAAAGACATCTCGGTTCTGCTTTAGGGGTCGCGCATACCACCTGTGCTTTGTGTTGGCGTCATGATCAATCACCGTGTCTCCCTCGCACGCAAGAGCCATGGTTTGCACCCACTCTTGTTCACTTACCAACTCCTCTCATTGCTTTCTTCCAGTCCCCTCCAGGATCGGAACATATAAGCAAGAAGTTGTTTGCCCTGATTCGTGGTGGAAGTAAAATTTATATGAAAAAATAACTAGTACATGGATGCATATGCTCTCACACTGGAACAATCAATTACAAACAAAACAACCCCTCCCGGGTGCTCTGACAACCAACACCCTGCACAGACAGTGTGCCCTACACCCCTGCCTACAGGTACCCGTGTCCATGCAGAATAGTCCTACCCTTGTAGCTGTAAACACTCCTCGAGTATGGAGTGGATGAAGGTGAAATGGGAGTATGCATAGGGCTGTGAACAAAAGGACTCAACTGTGTGTGGTTTGAAAGAATCCAGTGGTGGCTGTAACTTCTCTGCCCCAGACACTGGATGATTCCAGGTGCCCGGTGAAATTAGTGTCTTTCTGACACTGTGTGCTACAGGCCAGCAGTGAGCATTTATGATCACACAGAAGTCATGGGAACAGTTTTCAATACAACAGGACACTTATTCCCTGCCATGCTCCCTTGCACTGCTGCCCAATCTCCTTAAGACACTACTTCCAGAGAATCCCTTCCAAAAGTCCTCCATCCCCTGCCAGATCTTCCTGAACTCTCTCTATCACTTGGCTTTCAGGATGCTTTTGGAAATGGTCATTGTATGTAGGCAGACTGTTTCTTATTGGTCCTCTCCTCCTTCCTTATAATGGATGTGCACTGTGAGACCTCAGAGATGATGATGCATCTGAGACAGCCCTGTGTGTTTTCCTCTGTTTATCTCTTACAAGCTTAGACAAGAGGGCCTCTCCATTTATTTCTCGTCAGACCAAAGGTATCTTGATGCCGAACTTAGTGCGGACACCCGATCGGCATAGCGCACAAAGCCAGCATTGGTTTACAAAATTTGGGACTTTAGGAATACTAGATAATAGAGAGAAATAGATTTCTATATAGAAATAGTTTACTACAATTAAATATTTTTTTTTACCATATATCAGATTCTGCTTCCTTAAGTGATTGTTTCTGAAGAGCTGTCTTCTCTTCTGTAGGCACCTACAGTATCTATGCATAAAAACTTAATAAATTCACAATTAACTCAATTAGCACTTATTGAACACTAATGGCGGGATACATGGTGACTAATCTGAGATGTCCCCACTTTCACAATATAAAGTTAATAGTAAATAACCCCTGTGAGAGTAACACACCTGGGGCTGGCACACAACTTCCCTATCTCTTTAAGTCTCAGCTTTCTCTCCATCTGAAACGTCTCCTTTCCCCTCTAGGTTGTTGCTCTGCAAATCAGCACTCAGCAGTTGTTATTGGTGCCAATTGCTTCATGTATATTTCAGTGCCTCACAGATCATCAGTTGTGAAGGGAGAGAACACTGCTTTCTTTCCTTATATCTTTGGCGTGTGGCACAGCACCTGAGCCAGCCGAGGAAGGCAAGGTGGCTGAGGGACAGCCAGCATGGGCTTTAGGATGGAAGCTTGGGTTTAATTTTCTACTTTTCCATTTTCTCCCATCACTTTTGCAGTCATAACTTCTAGAAACTGCAATTTCCTCATATGTGAAATAGGAATCTTATATTCATCTCGGAGTTTCTTTGTGAGTTATAAAATGTTATATAGTCCACAAAATCATTCAGAACGGCAATCATTAACTCCAGAAGGGGAAGTCATGTTGACTGAAGTATTAGTGAATGTGTAAAGATTTTGTGTGTTTGTTGAGGAAAATATCTTAATAGTTTAGACGATTCCATTCCCCCCCCAAACAACAAACACTGTGCCTATAAGACTAAATAAAATGAGAATATCTTGCTCATAGAAACTGTGTGAAGACCATTTTGCTTCTGGAATCCTATTGCTTTGTTGAATGAATGTGTGTTTGCTGGAGATTGTTCCTGCTGTAGGGTGGTTCTGGCATGCCTGCTCTGAGGACATTGTGCTTTATAGGACAACTGCATAATTTATTTACTTGGGCAATTGTGTGAACGTATATGAACTGAGTATTGTATGTAAACTGTGAAGCCTTGAGCTTTTTATATCTCTAATCAATGAATGCTCACTCATGCTAAAGTCCCCGTTCAAAGTCATAGAGCTACCTCTGCTTGGACCTATCCAATGTCTCAGGAAAATAGTCCATTATCACTTTGTAATGGGAAGCTAGGGTGCCTTTGATAGTGTAAGAATAAATTGACGTTAGGCTCTAGAATTAGCCTGATCTACGGAGGTCAACATCCCCTTAACCAGCTCTAGTCATGTTACAGACAGAGAGGAATAGGCTTCTGTCCTAGCTGACCTGACTCCTGGTTTCTCTGCTAGCAGTACAGAGGAGCATGAGGGTTAATATGGAAGTGTTTTTAAAACATCCATGTCAAAAGAGGGGTCCTGACATACCTACCACATGGACGGAAAGATCAGAAAAACCAAAATACAGCTTACCAACTAATTGGCCTTGTGGACTGATGAGAAGGTATGCATCCCTCCTGACACGTTCCCCAGAATTTGACAATTAGGAGCTTTATTTGTAATGGGTGGTAATGGAGCACTCTCCTTTTGATCATTTTCCTGATTTATCACTTTGTAGAAATCGGTGAAAACTGAAAATCAGGTGAGCAGCAGAGACAAGGGGCAGTGATGTGTGGTGTGGCAGCTTATAGACTACGCCCTTCCTAAGCAGAGCATCGGGTACCTGTCCCACAGAGCCCCTGGAAAGCAAACACTGTGTTTGAAACAGTCGCATTAAGAACAGTCATGATGGCCTCAAAAGGAGGATCCTCCTGCCTCAGTTTCCTGAGAGCATCATGCATGAAGCATGCCAAGAACACAGATTTACCTCAGTAAACAATGGATGTAGATCCACTGTCAGTGAGGGGTTCGTACTCTCTACACATACCCCTTTATTACACTACTTCCCCCAATGAGTCAGAAGCCTAACAAATTTAGGGAGTTTAGACCCCGGGTCTCTCACGCGTAGGCAATGGAAAAATAAAGACGTGTTAGTGGATGAAGACAGTTGCTGCCAAAGACCTGGATCACCCCCAGAGCTCATGTAATGGCTGGAGAGGCCTGTGTCACCTGACCTACACACACACCTTGGTACTTCCCGCTTTCCCTCCCTGACTCAGAGCTTCATACACAAATAAATAAGTGAATCTCATAAAAAAAAATCAAAAGAAAAAAAAAGTAGTATCTCTTACTTTTACGTATACATATTTTCATTAATGTTAAATTCTGGAACATCGATTATATATGTGTTTATGTGTACACATATGAATTATCTCTTTCCCATTTTGGATAATGTTTTAGGGTTTTCTTCTGATTGTGTAAAAAATGCTAACAACAACAAAACAATGTCAGGGAGGAAAAACTTACTCTGACTCAAGATTTCAGACCCTTGTGACAGGTGGGGCGGGACAGGAGGGGGAGGCTGTCCCCCTGAGCTGCGTGGGACCCCACCCTATGGGGTGCTGGCACCCATATTCAGGGTGTACCTTCCGTTACAACCTCTCTCCATCATACACACATACACACGTGCATACATACAGACACACTCACAGGCACACAGAGTCACATACACACACAGACACATAGACATAGATACACAGACACACACACGGAGTCACACATACCCATACACATATGCAGAGACACAGAAACACACACACACAGACACATACAACAACCCCCACACACAAGCAGACACACACACACAGTCACATATACACGTACACACAGACACATGCACACACAGTATGCTTCTCTGGTCTCCTAGGTGACCCTAAGTCTAGTAAGCATCACCACCACTGCCCAGGAAACCGATTCTGGAGACTCCAGTGTGTGTTGCCCAAGTGATAGGTTAATGAAGGAGTTGCTCAGTGGCTGTAGCACTGGCTGCTCTTGCAAAGGACCTGTGTTCAGTTCCCAGCATCCACGTGGCAGCTCACAACCATCTGTAAGTCCAGTTCCTGGCAATCCAATGTGTTATCTTGTGTTATCCATGGGCACTATGTTGTATGTGGTATACAGATGTACATTTAGGCAAATACTCACATGCATAAAATATTATTTTAAAGCGAGCCTGAATTACATTTGAATAGCAACCTCTAGTTCAGTCTGTTTAACCACAGAATTAAACTGTTTTGATATTTATTAGTTCCTTGCATGGGGAAGGGCTGACATATATTTTATTTAGCATAAAACATTGTTTCTAATTATAAGCAAGACTATCAATTGTCCCCATCTTTATTATACCTGTGTAACTACTTTACAAATGTGGGCATTCAGACCAAAACTATGACAAATTCTTCAACCTGTTTCTTCCTTGAGACTCACAGATGTAAGCAGTTTTTCCAACAACTGTAGGGTAATTGTTCTTTGACCTTCTTATGGAAATTTGAAGTATGATGGGCATCCAGTCTCTAGTTGTTGATAGAGAAATGAATACTTTGCATTGGTATAGATTGCAGTATATTGATACAAATTGAAAGTTATTGTTGTTATGCACTTTATATTTTTCCACTCTTGTACTTTTGTACATTGATATAAGTTTAAGGTCATTTTTGTTATAACATACCATATATATCTTTCTACTCTTGTTTAAAGGATTTTTTATATTGATAAAAATTTTATGTTATTTTGTTACAATGTATGTTCCTACTCTTGTTTGGGGTATTGTACCTATGCAATTCATTTAAAATATAACGTAAAGTTCTAGTTTTGGAAAGCTATAATTAACTTTTTGAAATAACCAGGAAACATAGGTCAGTAGTTAACCATCTATAACAATGAAATTTGTACATATATTACGTGTTTTTTCTAGATCAACAGAAGGACTTTCCCCATCAAGTTGTCTTTGACAGGGTAAATGTTCAGTGGAAACCTCTCTTCAATGTGTGGCCCTGTCTCTTTGGTGCAGAGGCAGCCCATGGTTGGCCTTGGAGTCCTGGAGTGGGTGATCTCAGAGGCCTCGGGGTGTGTCCAGGAGATGCTGGATCTTGAGACACAGTGTACAAATCTTCAGCAGGGAGGCGATGAGGTTGTCAGCATGGAACGCTCTGTTTACACAGGTCCTATTAGTTAATATATTAGCAATTTTCTGAGTGCCACTTTTGCTTATTAAGAGGCTCTCAGGGCACATGGAAGCATACATTTCATGCCCAAATGCAGCATCTCTGAGCTCCCAACACGTGTGATCACGGAGGAGTATTTAGGGAGAAGACCCTCTAGATGCCCCTTCTGTGCAGCATCTGCGTGGAAACACATGATGTTTCCTCAATTGTCCTCCTTGGCACAGCTTCTCTTCTTGATCACCAGAAGAGTGACTGTATAAACAGCCTCTTATTGCAAATACTTTTTGTGTATGCAGACAGGGTCGTGGTTGTGTAGACAGAGGACCGCCTGTGGCCATCCGTCCTTTCCTTTGCTCTGAGGATCTTGGGAACTAAACAGGTCCTCAGGTTTGATGGCAAGATCCTTTACCTATCTTACCAGCCAAGAAGGTTCATTATTAAATCTCAGTTTTGTTTGCAGGGATTTAGCAGTTTTGTTAAGATGACAGTAATGTCATAGATACCATTGTTTAATCTCCACATTATAAATGTTAATAAATTGAGGCAAATTTTGTCACATTTCTAAAAGCAACGTGTTTTCAAAATGCAATGTTGACAAAAACAAATCAATCTCAGATTCTCTAGTCTATTCTGATACTGTGAAATTAGTAGGAAGGAGGCTGAGGAGAGGGCTCCCGGGTGAGGAGAGGGCTCCCGGGTCCCGGGTGAGGAGAGGGCTCCCGGGTCCTGGGTGAGGAGAGGGCTCCCGGGTGAGGAGAGGGCTCCCGGGTGAGAGCACGTGCCATACTTGTATGGGTAGCAGCTTTTGGATCCCCATGCCTACATCAGCTATCAGTAGACATATGCACACTTACAAATGCCAAAATGACTTGGTAGCTCAGAAAAAAATGCCACTAACCTCTAACCTCTAACCTTTCACCCTTGCCTCTCCCCTCCACCACCAGTTTCCCCATAGAACGTCCATGCTGTCGAGTCCTGTCATTTGAGGACCCTCTCCTTCCTCTCTATAGCTAGTGGTCCACACCCCTCACTGTCTTGAGCTAACTTTCATCTTATTCTACAATGGGAGTTCTTGAAGTACAGTGGACACCATGCTCTTTGAATCTCTGTTTGGGCTCCCCTTCTCAAGTGTGTGAGTTAGGAATGCTGGGGCAGGGCAGAAGATCCGCATCACATATTCCCAGGTACCTGCAGGCATTGTTAGTCCAGGGATGCGCTTTTGAGAAGAAGCTCATGCCTATCACCACCAGAAAGCTAGCTCCTGTCCCTTGCAGTTAGTTGATCACTGCCAGTGGGATGCAATTTGAAAACAAATGCAAAAGCACAATTCTTTTGTTCAGTAGTGAGGTATAAACCCAAGCCGACTTTTCAGCTCAGGATTTGATTTAAATGCTAACCAGACTGAATCTTTGTAACATCACTATCCTGCTGGATTGCTGTCTACAAGAGTCTGGGTTTCATCTTGGGAAAAAAAAAAATGAAACGGCACTCTCCACTGCTTATGGTATCCCAGAATAAAAGCAAATGTTGACTTGATCCTGTGTGAGAAATGTAAGGAGGTTGTTTTTATAACATGGAGACATTCCTGTCAGCCTGCGTGCTCTGCCACCGGCTCCAGTATTCGATGCACAGTGGATTTCCACTGTGCAGAAGAAATATTCTGGGTTTAGTCAGCGCACATATTCATCACTCTTCTTGTTATTGTGAAGTACCTGACAAGAGACAGCCACAGAGAATGGGCTCCTTTTCAGTCACAGACCAAGGGACTGCAGCCTCCACCCCATAACTAGCATTTCCCACGTTCAAAGTGAGTCTTCCCTTCTCCATGGCTTAGTGAGCCCTCACAGACACACCCAGAGGTGTGTTTCCACGGCGATTCTAAACCCTGCCAAGTGGACAATGAAGGTTAGCCGGTACAGTGTCCTTCCTGAGTCATCAGGGGACTTGACACAGAGTTTTCCAAGGGTGACGGAGCAAAACCACAAAGCACAGGAAGACACTTTAGGGTTTCTTCCGCCTTTAGGCTGATGTACAGATGTTAGATAGGTAAGATAGATCTATGACAGAAGACAGATGACAGTTAATAGGTAGATGATAGAAGATACTTGATAGGTGATATATAGATAATGAATATATAAATGATCAGATTTAGGTCTCCTTATATATAGCCATTCATATATATATATATATAGCCACACACACACACACACACACACACACATATATATATATATGTATATATATATATATATATATATATATAGAGAGAGAGAGAGAGAGAGAGAGAGAGAGAGAGCATCTGTCTCTTTGTGACCCTGAGTGACCTAAACTCATTATGTAGACAGGGCTGTCCTACCACTCATAGACATCTAGCTGCATTTGACCCCAAAATGCAGAAATTAAAGGTGTACACCATCATTCCCAACTCTCCCCCCTCTCTCTATATATATAATCATTTAACTTTTAACACCATCTTCTATCTATATTATGGGCTCCCTGGGACCATGCCTTAGATCAGGGCTTTCCACCCAGCAATCCATTTTTAATGGAGTTTGTGGGAGATTTCTGGAGTAGACTCATACTTGGAACACTAATAATGGGAAATGGACTTTCTAAAGTTGTAGTGAAATGGGATTTGAGATTGTAGAAGTGTGCTTATGTACTCACAGGGATTGTGTTCAGGAGAGAAGCCTAAGCGGCCTCCCAGGAGTCTGTAAGTTAAGAGGAACCGAGCATAGTATACTGTTTATGATAAAACAGTGTGGAAAAGTTAAGGGAAGGAAGCGCTGTAAACACTTCAGTGAATGTCCACGTGAGGGTCATTACCGCACCTGACCCTGCGGTTTCACAGGGTAGACTATAAGGGCTGGCCATCCGTTGCAAGCCAAGGAGGCATGATGTGAGTGACCTTGTGTTTTTAAACATCATTTAAGGAATAGATGCACAAAGCAGGCATTAAGATAGCTTTCAGAACCTCGTTTTAGAATTGTTGGTGAGTTTTACGGGACTCCTCATTGCCAGCTTGACCTTGTCGAGCAGACTTCTTCTCCCCTGCATCTCTCTGTTTTCACTTGATTCTGATGCTGTGGTAACCCCACAGTTGGTAGACTGGAGACTGGTTTTGGTGAATCAATCATCATCCAGGCCTTGTCATTTAAACATTGTTTAAATGTTAAAGGTAATTTTTAATTTCATTGGCTAAAAGGATGGACAGGATTTACAAGACTTGACTGTTTAAACTGATTTGGAAGCATTTTTCTTGTACAGAGGGTGAACATATTAGAAGGAGAGGCTAGCTTTCATAATTATTAGGAAGAAAATAGTCTATCTGGATCACATATGATAGATAAGCAATTATATTAATTTTTTTTTTAAAAAAAAACATGTTATCACTAAGGTTACATGCAAGAATTCTGAAGCCCCCTAGGTTTTCTCATTATTCAGTGTCGTGACGACCTCAGTAATTCCCCCTAGCCTGGGTCCCTTAGTCTCTCTATAAACTAGAAATCATAATTAGTTAGTTCTACCATAAAGATTAAACTTGGGCATGTAAGACTCTTTAAAATGCTTGACTTAAGCTATCCAGTTATTATTATAGCTTGACAAATGGGATATAAGTATGATGTTGTTTTACTAGCATGTTTGAATTTCATCTCCACAAATAGAATCAAAAGCTAAGTAACGTGATGCATCTCATAAGATCAAAAGCTAAGGATGGAGCCTTGTTTGGATCTGGTTGAGTTACATTAATACAGTTCCTTTTCCAGATGAAGCAATACTTTCTCATTACCCAAATTAACATTTAAATATAAGTGCTGTCTTTAGGAAGAGGGAAGTGTGTTTTCACAAGGGCATTTCAATGAGGGGCTTACGCTGAGCACACCTATTACTTATTCTCTTGCATGCAAAGGTGACAAATAGCAAAGGGAAAGACCTCCAAATGCATTCAGAGATTCAGTCACTCTGACATCATTGAGCATTATATAGCACACCTCACAGTTATGTGAATTTTTCTGCAAATCCGGAAACTCCCTCTCAGAGAGATGTCAGGGGTAGATGAGACTCAAGTGGCAATTCTGGCCCTTTTGTGCTTCTGAAGGTTGAGTGCCCGGTCTTCATCCGCCATCAGGGTGAAGAGAAACATATTGTTACATGTGACAGAAGAAACTGGGGCTAAGACCCTCTTGCACTGGAGGCTCATCCTGCTCTCCCCAGTAAGATATTCATCATGTAAAAGAACAACGGAGTCCCAGACGGAAACATCTGTTAGCAGCCCATTAAAGGGATCAGCAGTGCTGATGGCTAAAAGGTCATCTGACAGGTGACTTGATAGTAAGGTTGTGTCCTGTGTGAAGTAGCAGCAATGCTTAATGAATTTTCTTTAAGTTTGTTCTGCCATGGCACTTGAATTCAGAACCCTTGTGATACTGGTTAAACATCTCAGAACATCACCTTCCAGTATGCAAGGTGTGTAAAATGGGAAGCTTCCTTTTCGAGGAATTTCTGATCTCTTATACCTGATCGCGTGCAGGTGTGGGAGCCATCCTCTCTCCGGATGACCTGCCATAGAAAGGCGTGTGGTCCCCAGTCAGCTCAGTGTTCATGTTCCTTCAGCTCTGCATGGTTTAATGTGAGGAGTAGGCACCCATGGGTGTGCTTGGGGTGAAGCCTCAGTTAAGGTGTGTTTACTTTGACCATGGAGGAAGACGAAATGGAAAAATCATTGGTGAGCTATGAATATAAATGCTTTTGCCGCGTTGCGATGCTGTGTACTGTGGGCTGTTCATAAGAAACATTCTTTTTAGTTTCCTGGATGAAGTATTCAGTTCTCTGACTCAGAGGAGACTGTGTGTGCCGTTTCCCTGTGTGCTTATATATATTTATGTATCGTTTTAAATAAATAACTCCAAAAGTGGGCATGCAACCTCCCTCCCAAGGGCTTGTAATGACTGTATAATATATCCTAAATCCAATAACATTGGAAAATAAATTGTATGTATACAATATTCCCTCAAAGTTTCAGAGGTCTATTCTGAGGTTGTGAGAAAGGGAAGTTACTTGGGACTAAGCTATTAGGGGTTAGGATTGTAATTTGGAAGAGCTGGTTAGCTTGCATTAACTTTTTCATCCTCCTCTCCTTTTTCCTCTTCTCCTTGTGTTTCTCCACATGCCCCAGCCTATTCAACAGCGCATGTCCCCGTTCCCACTAACATCCGTTAGTTCAAAGTCATATTAACATACAATGATTTTGTTGATAATTATTTTCAAGGGTCGAGATGACAGGATTTTAGCCAAGTAATTGAATATGCTTAAGCTAGCCAATATCACCCTTAATTTTAAAAGAATTGCATTCTTGTGGTCCAGTATCAGCTCTTACACAGACAACGAAAGCCCCAACAGGCATACTGTGTGATCTTACATATTCTGTTTGCTCACGCGTGCTCATATTTTAAATGAGACCTCCCGTGCCATATGAAGGAGAAATATAATCAGAGTGAAACTCACAAAACTGCATGGCACAGTTTTGCTCATAACAGCACTCTGCTTTGTGGGGACGTAAAGGACTATGGACATAAGCGGTGACCCCAGGGGAAACCCATAAGTGAGCAAACTGTTCATCACGCCAGCTTCATTCCTTTGAAAGATGCCTGAAATATCTTTGACACAAAACATATCCTGCACATTATAAATGTCACAAATTTGTGCTTGGAATTTGGGAGAGAGAAGATAAGAGAACACAAAAACACAAAAGTTTTTGAAAAAAGACCAGAGTCGCTCATGAGCAGATAAGTACAAAGAAGCAAAACTTCAGGGAACTGGTTAACAGGGCACTTGGTACTTCCAGTGAAATGCAGGGGAGGGGCCAGAAGCCAGGCTTCCAGCCTGAGCCCTATGGGGAAAGCGTCCGTAGAGGCAGAAGCAGCCTTACAATGGTCCCTCTCAGTGTGAAAGTCTCCAGTGTGGTGGGAGCTGCTGTGAAAGATTGACAGGGAGGTTGGTACCAAGGGAGACCCCGTGCCATTTAGGGGGCAACGAAGAGGAGTCAGCCAAAGATAAAGACAAGGTACACATATATGTGATTTGTTTAAACATTCCCATGTCACCAGGAAGTTGAACGCAGTTGACAGCTCTGTCTAATATTCATGCGAACAGCTGAGACCTTCAGCACAAGCCAGGACAGTAGGGCTACAATTCTGCTGAGCCTAAGAGCGTGTGCCTTACTTTATGGCCTCCTATTTGGTTTGTGTCTATAAAGCAGTCGGTGACTCAGCCCTGAACTGGCTTGCAAAGTGAAGACAAGTGATTTTAAGGTTTCCTTTGCTCCTTTGCTCACAGTCCACATTTTTTTTATATTTTATTTTTTCATGTCTACAGATTAAGCCACAGAGCTCCTTCTCCCCAAAGAAACACTACTACTGAGTTTTAAGTCACCCACCTCCTCTTTGCTCTCTCTTCTAGGAAGTCGATGGCAATAAAGTTATGTCTTCATTAGCCCCATACAACTCATCTACCTCACCTCAGAAGGCAGAAGATGGTGGGCGACAGAGTGGCGAGTCCGTGTCTGGCACAGCCCTGGGAACTCCGGAGCGGCGCAAGGGCAGTTTAGCGGATGTGGTGGACACCTTAAAGCAGAGGAAAATGGAAGAGCTCATCAAGAATGAGCCCGAAGGTAAAGGCTGGGAAAGGAAACTGTGTCATGCCCTTTTTGCTTCCTGTTGGGATGTTTGGTTTAGATTCTCAAGTTGAACAAAGTAGAAATCTATGGCTATGAAGATTACTCCTGCCTTCCTTTCTTCCTCCATCCCTCCCTCCCTCTTTCCTTCCTTTCTTCTCAGAGATACTAAGGTTCTTTTAAATCATAAATTCATGTTGCAGTGTGAGCCTTATTTTTATACATGAGTAAGTTATACTTGAGTGAAACTTAAAGATTCAAGAATAGAATGTCTCAGCATTGCCCAGAAGACCTTCCTACTCGTCACGTATCTGCAGCCTGCACTGTACATTTACTCTAGTAAATTTTCCCCCTCACGAACCATTTTAGGATTGTCTTGCATTTGTAACCTTTAAACAGTGTCATAGCTTATCCTACCTTGATTTTAGGTCCATCCTTTGTATAGTCTATAAAAAACAAGGTGATTATAATTACTTAGAGGTAGACCCACTCAGCCTCCCATTTTTAGACATTTTGAATTCTGTATTTTTGGGTTCCAGCTCTAGAACTCTTTCATAGCTACTGATAGCCTCTTGAACGTGGTATGCATATGTGCAAGGGTTTTCTTAAAAATAGAGCAAACCAAGGAAAAAATGAACTTGTTAACCTGTCCAAGGTTAGATCCAGATGGTGACTTGTTCCAGTTTAACCCCGTTGGGGAGCAGAAGCCACTGAGCACACAAGAGTCCCTCTCTTCTCCAGCTGCTTGTTTCTAGTGAGCAGACCAACAAACAGTGGAGAGAAGATGTGCTTTGATTACAAGTCATGTCTGGCATGCAATGTATGATAGTCGATGCATTTTCAGGTCCCAGGGAGCATCATGGCGGAGTGTATGGGAAGGCTGTTGCTTGACTTTATAAGGAATTGTGAAATGGTCGGCAGAGTGTCCACACAATTTTCCTTCTTGCTGTCTGTCAGTAGAGGGAGGTTACTGTGTGCTCACGTCCCTCTCAGCCTTCAGCACGGTTGTGTTTGGGGATTTCTGTTCATTCATATAGCTATACGTTACTATCTTGGTTTACTTTGCAGCTCCCCAATGGCATCAATGTTCAGATCTCTTCATACATTCGTTTTACATCTCCATGTCTTTGGGGAAGTGCCTTTTCAGTGCGTTTGTTCATTTATTGAGTCATTCTGATAAAGTTGAATTTTGAGAGATTTCTATATATTTTGGATACCCGTTTAGAATCAGAAAAGTATTGACAAACCTTTTCTCCCAGTCTGTGGTCAGTATTTTCATTCACAGTATTTTCTTTTACAGAAAAAAAATGGTTTAATTTTAATGGCTTCTAAGTCATCATTTTGTTAACGAATTATACTTTTGATTTGTGTAAGTGATCATGGAGAATCTGAGATTTTTTTTCTTACACTATATTCTATACCTTTATAATGTTGCATTATATACTTTAGATCTGGGAACCCCTTTAAGTTAATCTTTTAAAAGCTAGGTTCTATGTCCGACTCCTTTAATTTTTTTTTAATAATCAGACAGTCTAGTTGTTCAGCACAATTTACTGAAAGATGATCCATCTTCACTGAATGCTGTGCTCTTTGCAAAGGTGGTTGACTGGCCTGCTGTGTGTTTTCTTCTGCTCTCTGTGTTCTGATACATCAGATCATTAGACTCTCCGTTCTGTGATACCGTGCCGTCTTAATGACCATGGCTTGCTTTGGATAGTGTCCCTTTTCCAGTTTTCGTCATTTTCTTTGGGATTTTGTGGCTTAGTCTTAGTCTATTTTCTTTCTTCACAAACTCTGAAGTCAGTTTGTATATATCCAAAGGGTAATGTGGATTTGATGAGAATGGATCCTGTCTATTGACCACAGGATAAAGAAAGATGCCATACCTTACAAACACCGACTGTTCTCATCCATGAACATAAAAATCTCCCTCAGTTATGAATATCTGGATTCTTACAGTTTCCAGGTACATGTCTTAGATATATTTTACTAAATGTATGCTTGTTTATTATCATTTTATATAAGAAAAGTAAACAATAATCATGCTATTATTAGTTTCAAATTTTAATTGCTAACTGGCATTCTGCAGAAAATCCATGTGCTCTCCTTGGAACCTATGGCCTCGAAGTGAGTTTTATCAGTTTTTGTAAACTCTGCGAGATTATCTAGATGGACAAGAAGTTCATTCACAAAATGACAGTTCCATTTATTTCTTCCCCAATACAGTTTTATTACTTTCCTTTCTTCTTACATGTTGGGACTTCTAGTAGGACATCAATTAAGATGGGGTTACCATTGCTGTGTTTTTGATTCTAAGAGACAGGCTCTTGACCCACCATGAAGCAGGATGTTTGCTGTAGGATTTCTCAGATGATGCCGTCGAGATCTACATTCCTCTCTTCTCTGGTTTCCCTAGGAGTTTAAAATTTTACCTATTAATGTAACATACACACAATCTTTGATCTTTAAATTCTCAAAGAGATTTGCAAACATTGAATCACCCAGCAGAGTTGCAGTAAATCCAACTGGGACACTCTCGGTCCCCTTGATCTCTTTTGAGATTTGACTGACTTAGACTTTGTTGAAGGTGTTTACATTCAGGTTCATGAGGTCCATTTGCTCATAATTTGTACATCTCTGGTTTCAATGTGGACTTCGTAGAAGGATTTGGGAAGTGTTTACCTCATGTGGCAATTTAAAATAATAGCTTTTGATATATTCAGAATGCAAGGAAAAGGGCTAAGGAGTCCCAGTTTTCTCTGTATATTCTATTCCAAAGAGCACATCCTTAGATGACACTATTAAAGGGAATTTTGTGCACATTGTCATCTCCACTTTACTGGGTTGACTAACAATAGGTGCATGACCTCTTAACTTGGAGGTAGATGACAGGCCTAAACCTAATGAATAAATCTCTGTTGGAAAGACAGCAGCAGGAGGTACCCATAGGTACCTTGAGAAAAGACGCAGGGTGTCACTGGGCATTGTAGGAGCTGCTGAATTCCCAGGAGCGGCTACTTGAGTAGAAGAGCAAAGACGGATGTTTTTAGCCGGGAGGGTCGGCACGAGGAAGCAACATGACAGCCTATGAAGTTTAGAAGGCTCTCCATGCTGTATCTCCGTCAGTGATGCCCTTCAATATATTTCTTCAAGTGCTCAGAGAAGGGGGCGTGTGCTATTCAATAAGGCCGAGAGAATGCAAACTGAGCAAGGCAGGAACGGAAAAGTCTGAGTTTGCACTAGAGAGGGAAGAACACTTGCTGTGCAAACGTGGGAACCTCCCATCCAGAAGTTACCACTTCCGCCGGCCACACCGGGCGTAGCCACGTGTGCTCCTGTAACCCCATTGCTGTAGGGGACAGGGATAAGACTGGGGTTGGTGGCCACCAGCCTAGCTTCTGATTCAAGGGAAATAGGGCAGAGAGTGCAAGTGTGTTGGTATCCTCTTCTGGCCTCTATACATGTACGGGCTGCAAAGTATGTGTTTGTATATACACCATACCCACACATGCACCACACTCACATACACACACACACACACATACTGACACACACAGATACAGACATCCACAGGTTCATGCCTCCCTTGAGTTTCAGAAACAATCTCTGTATGACAGAGCATGAAGATGCCTTTACAGCCACACATTCAAGCCCCTGGAGCTTGCTTTGAGTATCCAGAACCATAGACCCACTCTTACTGATAATTTGCCCGGGTGACAATGTGGATGTATTTTTAAATACTTCCTTTGTTGTTCTGAGGTATTGTCTCATATTTTAGTCTGTTTGCCTAGGCTCAGTATGAAGCCCAGGCTGCCTTCAACTTCACAGTGGTCCTCCTGCCCCAGTCTCCTGAGTGCTGGGATTGCATGCATGGGCCCTGGTGCAGCTTTCAAGACTGCACACTCAGTGACTGAAACAATTGACGGGCTCACCGTGAAGTCACTTCTATCTGAGTAAAGCCACATTCTTATTTAGGAAGAAACAATACAGATTTCAAAGAGTACAGAATGCAAAATTGCATCTTAAGAGATTACAGGTCCCCCAGCAGCTCGAAGAAGCACTGTTGGCCTTCGAGACATCACTGATCAGAGGGTACTGGCCATGTCTGAGGCTGACCCCTCGTACCTGTCTTTACCCCCCCACCAGACACAAGGGACTGTGATGTTGTGTACAGCACACACACGTGAGCTGAGGCTCTCTCATTACCTAGCATCGAGAAGACAAAACATTTAGTAACCAGTCTGAAAGGAAAATGCAAAATGTGTTGGTCGGTAAACTGCAAGCCCCTGTTGCAGCTCCATGGAGACAGAAGCCATGGAAAGCCATGAGGAGCAGGCAGAGACTGGAGCTGAGTGCTAGGTGCACACATACATGTTTCTCTCCTCCAGACATGCGTCCATTGTTTCCCAGA
Organism: Phodopus roborovskii; assembly: GCF_943737965.1. NCBI lineage: Eukaryota > Metazoa > Chordata > Mammalia > Rodentia > Cricetidae > Phodopus > Phodopus roborovskii. Next base: position 3,079,132 of record NW_026126639.1, on the reverse strand, counting down.
GGCCATTAAAATGAGCAGCAGGTTGTGATGAAAATTTCATTAAGCCCAGTGAAATCATTATGAGGGGCCGTCTTCACATCTTGGCTTCCTCTCGTGGGGTGGGGGTAGGGGAACAGATTTCACCAGAACGACCACATTATCCCCAGCCCCACCCTGCCAAGAGCAGGCCGCCAGGGCCTGGGACCAGAGGAGAGGAGGCCAAGGAGGTGACTGCCGGTCAGGGACAAGAGGTGACTGAGGATGAGTGGAAGAAGCAATGCCTCTTGCTTGCCCTAGCCGTGATGAATTTCAATGTTTTCAAACGTAGTGTAGGTGAAAACCATAACCTTATACAGGGCTGTGTTTATTCCCTGAGAGTTTCAGCTCTCCTATAAAAAAGATTTGGTCATGCATGTCATCTATCTATCTTCTCTTGCATGTGCATGTGTATGGATGTATGTGTATGTGTTGAGATCTGAATACAATCTGCAGAACTAAGCTTTCTTCTTCAGCCATGCAGGGTTCAGGGATTGAGCTCAGGTCATCAGGCTTGGACGCAGGTGCCTTAACCCTCTTGTTGTCCATCACTGTTCAATCTTCCTTTAACTGATATGTGCTGCTAATTTATATATATATATATATATATATATATATATATATATATATATATATGATCTATCAGTCTTTCTGTTTGGTAGTAAGTCTATAGAGTCAGTTAGCCTTTCTTAGGTGTGGCAACTGAAGATTGGTGTGACATTTAATTCTGTGACAGGTAACATGTAACGCCTTGTCAAGACACCCAAGTACAATAATATATTGGGGAAAGGTATTAAAAACTCGAATCATTTTCTCTCATTATCAGATGAAAAATCTGATGATCAGAGATGTCCTAGTCTACTATGAAAGTCGGTGTTGCCCTTGGTCTTGAATCCCCGTCTTCACACACAGCACCCTAATTCCCATAGTAGTCTATTTACTCCTACACTCTAGTCCTCTGAAATAGTAAAAAAAAATGAAATGATAGTCAGTAGTTCCTCACTAAAATAAATGGTATACTGTAAGTGATCAGATTCGCAGAAAGAGTTTAATTTTACTTCAATATTATACTTACTAAAGTTGTGGTACTAATACTAAATTTATGAAATATTTTGTGAAAACCAAACTTAATCTCCTTCAGTGATATTCCGCTGTTGCTGAAATAGGTAAAGGAGAAGAGAAATTTTTCAAAACTTATGACCTCCTATTATTGCTAGGCAAGTTCTTCAGGCTTTCTTCATGGAGCTCTGAAGTTTAGATGGCAGATGTTTCAGCTGGTAAGGGCACGCTAAGTGTGACCACCTGAGTTCTTTCCCTGTTTGAGTGGGGAGAGAGAGAACCAGTTCGTGCAAGTTGTCTTTGTCCTCCACATGCACACCACGGCCTCTCTGTGCCTCCACACATAAACAAACAAACAAACAAATAAATAAACGTAAAGCAAAATTTAAAATATCAAAGTTACCGATTTTCTTAAAAACAAAAAACTTAGTAAATTGACCCTGCTCTTACTATATGGAGGACCCAGAAAACAGGACTGCTCCCCCATGCCGCCCCCATGATACTGCCCCTACATACTGCTTCCCCAATGCTGTCCCCCTGACACTGCTCCCCAGTGCTGCTCCCATGCTGACTCTTGACACTGTTCCCCCCGACATGGCCCTCTCTGATGCTGCCCCCAATGCTGGCCCCTGACTTTGACCGCTTGGCACCCTCCACTGTCCCCCACTCCCCCCATGCTATCCCACGACTCTACCTCCCCTGTTTTTACCACATTTTCTTTGGTTATTTGTTTACTTTCTTTGTCTACTGTCTTCTTCGTGGTGTTGTGTGATCATCCCATGCTATTGGACCAATTCCGCATTTCCATGGAGCATAGGACACAAGGCCGGCCCTTGAGTCCCAGCTGTGGGTAACAGCCTACTGACTGATGCCTTTTCTCACAATGTCCTAAGACCTGATGTTGTTTACATTTGTCTTTTTCATGTAGTTTTTCCATCCTCCATAGCCTACGCAGACACATCCTTTCTTCATGTCCGGTTCTCTGGATCTCCTGTATTCTCCTTTTCTTAAATGTATTCCCCATTATTACAGGATCTCCGGGATCATCTATGTTACTTCTTTCTTTGACTCAGAGACCCCGGACACAGCTCTAAGATCTGTGTGATATGTGCGTCTCACTAATGACTTGACCCTTACATGATGGCCTTAGGAAAGGTGTTGACAAGCCATAGAGCGTAACTCTGCCTTGTTGCTGACCCTAAAGCAAGACCAAAAGACAATGATATAAGGACACTGTTTCCAGGATTTTGTTTCTGTAACACGGGGATTGAACCTGGGGCCTCCTGTGTGCTCCACGAGTCCTCTGGCCCTGAAGTACAGTCTCAGCCTTTAGGATGTACCACACTCCCATTCCTTTCTACCATTTCTGGGAGTCTACCCGGGTCTCTGCACGGCAGCAATGTTTTCAGAGTCATGGATTCCTTCAGAGACTTTATCAAACCTGACAATTTTAAACAAAAGGACAGAAAGTCATATGTATTTACCCATGTTCAAGAGATGAAATATTTTATTAAGCCTCTTGGTGAAGCCATTATTGCAGACAGAGTAACTAGGCAGAACACTTGGAACTAAGATCAGTCCCTTATAACCAAACAGTGAGGTACATATGTGTGTGTATTTATATATTTATATGTATATATTTTATATGTGCACATATATGCATGTGTGTGCATGTGTATGCCTGTGCATGCCTGTGTGCATATGCATGCCTGTATGCATGTGAATGCACACACACACACACATACACACGTGTGTGTGTGTGTGTGTGTGTTTTGTATAGTGTCTGAACCATTCAGAGGTTACTTTACAAATAATTAGTAATATTCTACAATGCATTTGATGTAATTTTCACTTGTGAACCTTGCAGCTTTCTGTATGCATGAATGTTTCATCTTAAGTAAGGTTTGCCCTAAAACAGCATCTGCATTGTGATTTCCCGGCAAACTGTGGTATCTACTTGGCTTCCTTTGCTAGGATGGCTGTTAGTGCTTCTGCCCTTCGCTGCACTGCCGACTGTACTGTTCCCTTCACGTGATGGAAGGGAACCAATGGGGTGACGGCGACCACGGTACTTTGTCAATTGTAGTCTGCTTGGAAAAGCACCGGGTGGCAACCCTCTTAAATCTTGGCCCATGAAGGTCTCTTGCTCCTCAGGTACACTGGCCACATACTTTGCAGCGTTCTTTATCTGGGATCCCTTTGGGGGGGTTGGGACATTTAGGATCTGGATTCGATAATACCAACAGCAAAAGAGAAGCTAGCTATAAAAAGTTCATGCTTTCATATTTATTTACATATTCACCCAAACAAGTATGTCGTTAGCCTGTTTGTTTCTTAAGCGAAGAAGGGCTTCACAATGAGAAAGACTTTTCCTCCATGTTAATGATGGGCGATGTCTTGAATTCTGACCCGTGGAAAGCTAGGAGGGATGGTGTAATATTCCATCTGTGGGCTTCTTCTGTTCCCAAAGCGTCATAGTTGTGTAGAACTTTACCGTTCTCTTGTTTTTCCTGTCACTTGTTAACTTCCCTTTGCATCTTTCTGTGTGCTGGAGCACGTGCAAGCACGTGTGTGCATGTGCGCTCCTCTCTCGGGTCTGCCACATGCCTGTTTTCACTCAGTGTCTGTATCTCTCCGTGTCCTTCCTCGCTAGACTGTGACTGCCGTGCCCAGAACGGCCTTAGTGAGCATGGCCATTGTGTATGGGAAGCTGTTGCTTGTGCCTTCTTGGTTTGTGGCACAGATGTCCACAACTGAAAGATTTCCCCTGAATTCCCCCAGAAAACCTTCGCCCCTGCTCATGTAAGAAAGATCCCAGGGACACGGCGTTGTCTCCAACTCCTACCACACTGCTTTATGGGAAGCGGCCCTGATCTCTCCTGCATAGCATTCACAGACAGCTTGTGAGAACTGCTAAAACTACACACTGAGCTCAGAAAAGTCTCGTCCAAGAGCGGCCTTCGCCACGCCTGCAGCCTCTTCCCTGAGCTACCCTGAGAATCCTCCACAGACTATCAGGGTGGAGGCAGGCAAGTTCCCACTCACTCTGTCCCCATGCGTCATAGGTGTGTGGCTGAGAAAGTGACAAAATTCACCACCAACAGGTTTGGATTGGACTTTGTGTTTATCTCTGGTTGGTTTGTTTGTTTGTTTTAGTGAACCGAAACTCATGTGCAAACAGTCATAATACCGGCCTCTTTGAAAACTTGAAAATGTACATGATTTTACTGTCTGGTTTGTCTTTCATGTATTTGTATCTGCCATGGACCTAATCCACTTTACTTGATAGTACCTTCTACAGAGCTTGTAGAAATTTCCAGAAAAAAAGTATGTGTCAGTTCAGTGTCCCTTTAATTTGCAATGCAAATGTCTTGGTGTACACAGGTACAAATCCTCAAACATGTAATGTCCCCTTCCTCCAGGTCACCCTTGAGTTTAGAGTTGCTCAAGTAGGCATTACCTGCAGTTCAGTTTTGTCAGCCACATGCAAACCCTGTAGCAGAGCAGTCATTCTGTACAGATGGGCCCCGAGTGTCTGGTGCTTGGGCCTGGGAACGTGGCCGGAGGCATTGTATGAGCAACATCTGAGTGTGCAGAGGGATTAAGGGCGCCTCTTCTTAGAACTCACCTGTCTGCTGCAGAGCAACCCTTTAGAAATTATATCTAAACTTTGAGACACAGATTCACCCTGAACCCAGCAGCCTCCTAGTAGCGACTGTCCTGGGGAAAACAATAGAGATTTGCAATCTCCAGCCAAAGCCTCCCCCACAGCATCCCTGTCCCTGTGCAGAGAATGGGCACTCTGAAACTTGCTCTTGTTTTCAGCTCTGTGTTGGATGTGGCGGAGAGAGAAAAGGAGCAAGTAAGGGGGAACCCTGCTGCGGATACTTTAATTGGCAGAGGTTTGAGGTGCGTCTGTCTCCTTGCTCACTGTCCCTTTGACGAAGTACATCCTGAAGAGGCTTTTGTCAGTGCTGTTCCCATGAGGGACAAACAAGGGGACTTTTCAATGGATCTCTTTAAAGTTTTGTTCCTCACACTCCAGCTGCTGTGAGGGGCTATGCCTCGTGCACTGTGGCTCTGTGTTCAACTGTGCCTCCTGTCACTCGGAAATGTCTCTCTTCTTGTTGAGCAAGCTAGACTCTAACCCAGGGGCACCCCTTCTCAAAGGCACCCCTATATGGAAATCAACACTCCTAAGATGACGGTAAAGAGAAAGAGCTTGCTTTTCAAAGACAGGGCCCTCACACACTGAAGAGAGTTCTTCCTGAAGCCGTGTGTGTGAAGCCTTGAAGGGAGTCTCGTTCACAACGAGAAAGGGTAGCGTTTCAAGCGCTACCCATCATGGTGGTTTTAGCCCGTTCTGTTTGACCTCATTAAGTGTTATAGGAAATTTATTTATATTTGCATCATGGAGGCTCAAGGACTGTTTGGGAGAGTCCTCATTACCCTGTAGGGCCTTGGTCTGCAAGCTTGGGGTCTGGGTACAGAAAACGACTGGTGTTGACGTGACTTCTATCCTTATGGTCAACTAAGAACTTGCTTTTTTTCGCTAATAAAATGTAGCTACTTGTAGGAATGTCCTTTTTCTTCAATATCCCTCTGTGCATACTCAAGCTAGTATTGTGTTTTAAGTTGCATATTTGTTATAATATAAAAGGACAAGGACCTCGATTATAAAATATTGATCCCTGCTTAGACGTGTGTGTGTGTGTGTGTGCGCGCGCGCGCGTGTGTGTGTGTACTGAGGAGACAGCATAGGCCAGACCCAACAATTCTTTATGCAGATAATTCTAATTTTTTAAAGATAAATGCATACCTCTTTCTCTCATCCTTAACTAAATCTGCCAGTTCCAAACTTTCAGAGTCAATGCACAGAGCTCCCAGAATGAGACCTGCTGACCCTGGCTACATATTTATAAATAATCACGAGGGGGGCCCGGCAGCCCTTCTTGCTGATCATATATCATGGCTTTTGGGGATATCATTTATTCAAGAGTGAAGAGCCAGCCACCTGTTTCTGAGGCCTCTCTTCCCTCACAAGGAAGGCCCCAGCTCCAGCTGAATAGTAACGCTCTCATCTGGGCAGCCTCTCTCGGAAGCTGACTACAGCCTGGCTGAGGAGTTTGTGTGTTTGCGTGCCCGTGTGTGTTTTTCATTCCCTTCCTCCCAAGGCACTTGTCACAACCATGCATATTAAAATTAATCAGACCTCCCAGGCCTGTGTGGCTGTGTGTTTAACACGGAGAAGTGGCTATCAAGCATTTGCCCTAATTAAATAGGCCTGCTTAGCTTTGTTCTAGTGGATGTTCGGTCTTTTTTTTCTAATAGGACTCTGTCATGAAGAAGGCACGGACAACATTGGAGACGGTGGAGAGGACCACTCAGAGCTGCCTCTGCCACCTGCTCCCAGAGTCCTGAGACCTCAAGGACTCCCCCAAGCACCTTGCACGCTGCCCTTGATATTTAGGAGAAATATGGCCAGCAATGTAAGGGGGAGCAGAGAGGCTGGGCCGAGCAGAAGGAACATATGACCTGGCCACTTTGTTTTGATTAAGATGGCCCATCTCACTGCTGTTGAGTTGGAGACCAGCCTGTGCCCTGCACTCTTGAGTTTGCACTACAAACTTTGGAAGCCAGAGGGGAAGTCTTGTTGAAATACAGGATGTCTTGAATTGGAAAGGCAGCTCTTATTCACACAACTTTTTTACCTAATCCTTGCCCAAGTCAAAGGAAACCATTCTTCACATAACAATGGCATCTGCACTGATACAGATGGGTTTGGTCCACCCTGACCGTTTCTAGACCCCACCTATTTTCATGTGTGTTGGATGTTTCCCGGTGTAAGCAGTGTAAGCCATCCAGAAACAAACTCTGTGTCCTCTTAGGCTGGCAACCCAGAGAATGGCCCAGATGCATAAGACATAGCCATTCCTCCTTCGTGGCCTTTAATGTCAAAAATGAACCATAATGATGTCTCTGTTTGTGTATTGTAGTCCCAATTTATGTATATTATTGGGGACATTTTATACTTTAGATAATACATGCAGAAAATCTTAAAATATTTCAATTTGATATTAGTTATGTGCATATATGTGTATGAACCAAAGCATGTAGCTGGCATTCGAAACCATTTGACAATCAATGCAATAAGCCACTCCATGTTTAACAGTTTTGGGATACAGTAAATTCCCAGACAACTACTAAGCACTTGCTAAAAGATTGCTCTGGGATATAATTTATTTCTTCCTTAGGAAATATGAAGGGCCACATTATCAAGGACAAAGAAACATCTTAACTATTACTTTCCAACTTCTCCCTGCTCCCTCCCATTTGAGTGGCGACATGTCAGGACCCACGTAGCCATAAGCCCATATCCTGTCTTACATGTGGGCATGTGACTGGTGTGTGTGGGTCTGTCTCTATGGTGCTGAGCAGCTGATGACCATCTGGTACCTGACAGCCTCACTCCTTACCACTGCCCTCCTCACTGGGGCTGCTGCGGGTATTTATCAACACAACTCAGACTCTCCTGTGTGGGTGTGTGTGAAGTAAAAAAGAAAAATCAAGGCCTTGAACAAGTAAATATGTCTTTCATTATTCCTTTTGTTTGGCATGTTTACCGTGTGCTATTCTTAGCCGGTAGAAGTTGTTTGACAGTTCTGAGGAAGGGTAAAGAACCTTTTCTTGAACTTGCTCCTTTTGTTTTGTGTCTGTGGAGAAAGTTGTCATGTACTATTTCCCTTCAGTGCCAGTTTCTGTGTAAAATCTCCCTCTGAGATTGGCCCTGCTACCAGGACACGAAGTGCAGGAGATTGTCAAAGTCGTTGACTCTTTCGTCCTTCCTGGTTTGAAATGGACAGTTAAGAAGGTAGAACTCCAGAGTAAGACATGTGAACTTTGTCATCAAAAGTGAATAACAAGATGGTAGACAAATGGCTTCTTCCATCCCCTTCCAGTTGCCCATGGATTTGTGTAAGCATTGCAGAGATACCAGGCCCCAACTTAATTCAAGTTCTACTTTTCAGCCACACATTAACATGGCATCAAGGTAGAACTTTATAACAGGATTATTATTATTATTATTATTATTATTATTATTATTATTATTATTATTATTATAAAACCCAGTGACAGACATTGGGGTACAATTTGAAGATCAGAGAAACAAAACAGCCAGCCAGTTACCTCTGCCTTGGACTGAAATTGATGAGCCTATCTCCAAGAATCCTCAGAGACAATAGCTTTCCCTGTCTGGAAATTGAATCTCACATGAGACCCTTTCTTCTTCCTCATATTCCTCTCTGGTGCTGAGATTAAAGGAGTGAACTCTGTTTCTCTTTTAGACTGATTCAGTCTTGTGTAGCTCAGGGTGGCCTTGAACTCGCAAAGATCCCTCTGCCTCTGTCCCCTGAGTCCTGGGATTAAAGTTGTATTCTACTACTGCCTGGTCTCTCTGGCTAAGTAGCATGGCTGCTGGAATTAAAGTTGTGTATCACAGTTGCCTGGCCTCTATGGGTAACTAGTATGGCTAGCTTTGCATTCTGATCCCCAGTGGCTTCATCAGCTCATAAACAGTGTATCACCACAAAACTTTATACATGGTGAAATTGTGGGAGATGTCTGTGGAAAAGTGTGCTGGTATTGGGCATGCGTTAACTTTAGTCAGAAGGTGTTTGGTGTGTCAGCAAGCAAGCGGTGATGGGTATTGCCCGTGAACTAGAGCCCTGTCAACATTCTTGCTCAGAGTACTTAAGCTGGGCTTGCAAAGGCTTTCCTGAGAGATTTCTTTCACTTGTTTTCAGCACCATGTGCGGGAGGTGGGTGCTCTTCCCAGCCCTGGGATAGTTTTATTCACCCTTAGCTACGTAAAGTAGAAAGAAAAGCCCCTGCGGTGATCAAGATGCATACTTCTTCCCACTGCAGTTCTTCTTTCTGTGGATTTCTCTGTGATGCTGTTGTTTCAGTGTACATGTCTCCAACATGCCAAGGGACTCCATCTCAGCAGAGAAATGCATCTAGCTCGGAGGTTGGGCATGTTGCGACAAGGGCTGTATAAACAGGAGATGACACTTTTCAGCATTAATATGGTGGCTATCCAAATTGTAAGAAGAAAACCAGACACCCACTTCAAAGTCATTATGGTAGGACATGACCACGTCTGTGCGCCTTTGACTCCACGTTGCCTAACTTTGGCCATCTTGCTCGGCACTGCCACTGGGCACACTTGCTGCTGTTTGTTCGCACCTTAGCTTCCCGTACCCCATCAGAATGATGAGGGACACACATCCCAAGTGAGAAGTCAGCAAACTTGTGTTATTCTAGCCTAGATCTCTCTCACTCAAAGAATGTAGTTAGGGATGGATAGACGATGCTAGTGAATAAGAGAGGCTTAGAACACTTGGTTTTGTCCTCTCAGGAGGTTTTACCTTTTCTTCATAAACTAAATGTATTTAAATAAGTGGGTTTATTTTTGATTGTTTATTATGCCAGTTTCAAGACCCATTGCATTATAAAGAGAACTTTCCACTGTGTCTCTGGAAAGGATCCGTGATTCCAAACAGTGACAAGTGCTGTCTGTTTGATATTGCTGAGGGCTCAAGGTACCAGAGATGCTGCTGCATTCCTTCTGATCTTTGCTCTCTGTGTTTTCATATTAGTATTTACACTTATGAGAAATAATCTTGCCAACCCAAATCTCCACATTTTTCTCAATATATTAATATATATGCACAAACAAACAATATATATATATATATGTAAAATAATAAAAAATAATGTTACTCTACATTTAAGGATAACCTACATCATTCTGAATTTCTTTTTTATTACATTTTTTTTTTTTACTTCACGGGGTGGGGGAATACTACAATGTCTTTGTGGAGACCAGAGGATGCATCACTTAAGGAGTAAACTCCTCCCACCATATGGATCCCAGGGACTTGGAGGCATTTGTCCTACCCTGTCCAGCCATCTCCTGATGAATCTTTGAAATCTTTGCCTACATCAAGTCTTGCTAAACTAAGTACAAACCAGCAATTTTCACTGACATTCTGTATTTTACTTTCTATTGCTTTTTAATTCTTTGGATGACCTGTGTGTATTCTCGTGTAAGTCCCCACGTGGACTCAGTACCTTTCGGTAGTCTCCACCTTAATTCTTTGATCCTTCACTTATGTACTCTTCCGTCTTGACACCAAGTATGTAGGGTGGTTCTGATATACGGTGGTTACTTTATGGGTTTGTGAGGAGACAGAAACCAAGCACACAGCGATTGTTCTCAACCTGATTATGACCTGTTAGGAAAGAGACCATGAATTCAGATCCTAGGGAAATGGTATGCAAGTAGGAGGCATGAGAGCTCTGTCTAGAAGGTGACGTGCTTATACCTATCACCTATCGTATAGTCAATATTTGATCAAATTGCTTCAGTGATTAATATTTACACATCAGTAGACATATTGTTGTTTTGTCTTTGGAGGAGACATACCTGTCTCCTATGACTACTACAGTTGACTATTTCAGCCAGGTCTCTTCAGGTGTTTATACAAAAATGACTGCACTATCCACTGGGCCCATCTCTCCATAACATGGCTTCCCCTGATGTGTTCTCGTCCCATCTTAGTTGGGTGTTCCAGGGCAATCAATTCTCCTTCTCACAAGCTGCCTGAAGAAAGTTTATAGCTCAAAAGAAAAAGCAAATCCCTTCCCTTTTGTGCACCAGCAAATAAGCTAAAGGTCTAATGTTTTATTTTCTTTTATGCAACCACCTTTTGCTTTACTCACTATGATTGTAGAGGATAGCACATACTATCATTGGATTTTTGTTTAATACCATCTGTTTGGAAGAGTGAAACAGATTGTTATGATAATAAGTAAAAACTCAAATTAATCTTATTCAGGGACAAAATATAATAGCTTGGTATTATTTACTGATACATAATAAAAGTATGACTACACAACAATAATTTAAGATGTCTACTCTGTAACTATAACCTCAGTTTTAACAGATACATCTTTAATTCTCACACACACAGTTTACCCTAACATGCTCAGCTGTCTTGCTGCCTGTCAATAACATGCAATCCACTTGTGTACATAGTGTGCTGGAGACATGGCTGTGGGGCATGAGGCTGAAGGATGCGGTGGTCGCATTACTTAATGTTTCCTCAGGAATATAAGCCTGAGTTAATATTGGGTACGGCTCTTGTGCTGCCCTACACATTTCACCTCTCAGCTTAAATGGATGTGCTAAACCTGAAGCTGAAATGAATTTACTTCCTAAGTCTCCAGCCTGGTGAGCTCACTTCCTGTCTAAGTCTCCAGCCTGGTGAGCTCACTTCCTGTCTAGTTATTCAGGCTTGTGAGTACACTTCCTCTGTAACTCCTCAACTGATCCCATGTCCTGTCTATCTCCCCTCCCCATGCTCATTTCCTGTCTAACTCTCTAGCTTTGTTTCCCATCCCTGCCGTTCCCCATGTTCCTCTAACAAGTCTCCATGTCCGTTTCTCACTGAAGCCGCCATGCTTTCCTTTGCTTACAAATTACTAAGTTGCAGTGATTTTCCTTTAACTTACCGCTGGCTGCTAACTGTTGATCTCTGATATTTAGTTAATATTTCAACCTTACCAGCAGTGTTCTTAACGTCTTCCCTTCTTTCTTCCCCATTAGATTATGACTCTTAGTGCAGTTAGCCACAGGGACGCCCGGTGAATTCCTTGAGCAGGGAGTAGTTTTTACATCTTGCACTCTTGGCTTCTGGAAAATAATTTTTTTTTTTTTGGTGATACATAAATAACAAGAAGTAATCACTTTGTACCTATAACATTTCATTGGTCTCTGGTTATGTTCATTTTTTTTTACATGTTTATTTATGTATTTCAAGGCTGATATAGTAGAACAGTATAGTTTTCAGGTCCTAAATATTTGTTATCTTTCCCTCTAAATAGCATGTCTTCCTACAGCTGTCCTGAAAAATGGGAATGTAGATATGCTTAGCCTGTTATCCAGTGTCCCTGGCACAGTGACTCTAGACTGAACAACTTAATTCAACAGCAGTTTGGGCCTTTTCTGTCAAGACAGTCCACCTAGGGATTATTGGTAGTGATCCTGGTAGATGTCCCCTGAATAATATACCAAGGACTGTGGCTTGGGTTCTGGTGTTTATTATTATATGTGTAATTTTAGGTGTGTGTTCCATTTTCCTTTATTTGAATATAAAATAATGGCAGTTAATTGTTATTATACTACAGTTAGATTATTTTTCATGAGACTAGGTAAAGGAATTTCCTTTCACACCAAAGGGAGAGTCTAAAGAATCAGTTTTGCTCAAGTCATAACCCACTGGCTAAGCTGTGAGTCTGTAAAAGGGACATAGGTGAGGACCATTTGCAGAAGCATCACTGAAAAGCCACACTCCAGCTGCATCACTGAGACCGAGGTCACCCCTCTGCCACCCGTATCCTCTAGCATCCTCCCCAAAGTATGTGAGTCCCAGCCTGGCTGAATACACACAGCATCAAAGTGAGAAGATTATTCCTCCTTCCCACGAGGAGGTGGTAATAGCTCCATTAACATCATTATGCATACCATTTCTTTGTTTATTACTACTTCCTTTCCATGACAACAGCAAAAGTATTCTGCAGGTTGCCATTGCACTCAGATGGTGAGAATCGTGGCTGATCCAAATGAAATAGTCTTATCACACAAGGTTTTTCTAGTCCCAGTCATTAGATTCTGGATGTTAAAGCAACATCCTAAATTAACACACACATACACACTCAAACACACATGGCTGGGGCCGTGTAGTTTGGCATTCTGATAAACACTATGATCTCTGAATTTTGGGGCAAAGGCAAAAGGATTCCTAATTCCAGCCAAGAACTAGTGTCAACCTTGATGAAATAATCTCAAGAAAGAGCTTCAAGTAAATGGCATTTCATCTCCCCCCTGGAGACTCTGGGGCCCACTGTTGTGCTCAGCCTGTCCCCTGGCTTGGTCCACACAGCTCTCTGAGGACTTAGACAGGCATCTCTGTGCAAACAGGAACTCACCCTTTACTGTACACTGCTTCTGCTTTTCGTTGAGTTCTTCCCCTGGGTCAGCCGACCACCTGTACATGCGTGAAGTAAAAAGAACTTTAGTGAGATGAGAACATGTTACATGTGATACACACACACACTCTCTCTCTCTCTATCTATCTATATATATATATATATGTGTGTGTGTGTGTGTGTGTGTGTGTATATATATATATATTCCAGAAGCTGTGGCATGTCAAGGAAAAAGAATCAATGTTATTTCACTACGGTATGCTTTCTCATTTTCTTTTTTACCCAAAGCATATTTGACAAGGACTGATGTCTCTTTTCAGAGGTTCAAATGCTGGAAGGCATCTGCGATTGTTCTTTCTAATCTAGATAAAAATAAAGTTTAATATATTTCTACCCTCATTTAGATTTTTTTATTCCACTTGAAAAAACATTATAGCTTACATGCCAAAATTCATCTTGTCATTTTAAAGAAAAAAAATTGCCCCTATTTTACTACATTTACTATATTTCAAGCCAATCCAATGATAAAAATTACTATTAGCTCTCTTTCTCATACACACACACACACACACACACACACACGCACACGTGTGTGTGTGTGTGTATTACATGTATGACTTCAATGGCAATTTACCAAGTGTCTCTTGCAAGGGTATTATTTTATTAATTTTTTTTGCCATATAGAGTAACCCATGTCTCAACTGAGAAATTACTTACACCTTGTTATAAAGAACCAGCAATGTGTCTTTGCATAGGGAAATGAGTAACATATTTAGAATGATGTTGAAGCATGTAGTTTGTGTCTTAAACCAAACAAACGCAAAGCACCCAGTGTTTGATGAAGGTAGATTATACCTGCCTGCAGAGAAAAAACACAGCGGACACGGATTCACTGAACACCCTTCCGTCTGTGTTTCTTTTCTTTCCATTTCCTGAAACTGGCTAATAGTGCACACATGTGGGCCTCAGGGCCCGCTTTGCAGGGAGGACGCTAAACTGATGAGCCCACAGCCTTCCTCCCCAGTCTTCTCCGGGTGTCCCTGCACTCGGCGGAGCAGAGACAGATGGCTGCTGGTTGAGTTGTGTGCGTGGGAGAAGGGACTTCCACATGTGATTCTTACCATTTGGCAGTAATTAGTTTGTTGTATAAATTAACATTAACTGAACCATTCTTGAGGAATTGTTTGTAATTATCTTCTTTGAGCCTCTGAGTTGTGTAAAGAAATAAAAAGCAGGGAAGAAACTGCTTCTTATTTGATAAAAGTTGAAGGGTCTATCATTAGGCAGAATAGAATAACAATTATTATTGTATGCCCAATAGACTGAAAACTTTGAAAGAACCATGAAACGGAAAAGCACAAAGATTTTTTTTTCTTTTCCTTAGAACAAAATGGCTGAGAAATACAATTAGCTTTTCTGAAGCTGCATGATACTTTTGTGGCTGTGAACGCAGAACCGGATGTAAAGGGAAATGGGAGATAGAGGAATTCTCTTTCACTTGGCAATAAATGCTGAGTTCTTACCTTGTCCCCTTGAAGGCCACCGACTGCCCTGTCTTTTTTTCTTCTTGATTTGGAGGCTCCAAGGAGAAACATTTAGAACATGTTTGTGTACAGTGCATATTTCGTCACTTCTTAGACAAATCGACCATCAGGAGATGGACCTTCTATAATTGCAGCTTTAAACTCTGAGTGGAGTTTAATTGGCCTGTATCTCTGCTGACTCACCTTCCCATCCACTGCTGAGAGGAGGTTCTCAGGTGAACTCCACACCCGGGTCCCCATCGTCTGCCTAGCTTTGGTTGTGAATGCTCTCAGATGTTTCTAGGCTTAAAGTCTTTCTCTGTTCCTTCTGTAAAGAGATCTAATAACTAGAACTCACAGTCTTTCAAAGTATCAGTGTTTATTTCTAGAGGAAAAAAAATCCCATCTGTGTTTTCTCTTTGCAAATTTCTATCAGAAATTGTCTTGAAGAACCAATTCTTGCTAGGCATTTGAACCAAGATAGCCAAGGGCAGTTTTACTGTCCCTGACACAGATGTAACATTAATGATGGCTGGGAAATCCAGTGGTCATCGTTGTGTACTGAGTTTCCAGAGCGCTGAATTCTCAGGCACCAATGGGTCCCATGTTTGTGGACAATGAAGGGCAGGAATGTATGCCATTCGTAGTTGAGTTGTATAGTACAACTCAAATTCCTGATTGGAATTACAATCATAGGGACTGTAGCTACCGGGCTAATTCAGTTCGGAGACTTTTGTAATAATAAAAAGATTTAAATGATCTTTAAGACATATAAATAACTAAATTTTAACCACATATTTCCTGGAAAGTCAGCAGTGTTTTGAACTTGTTCAGGACGACTGCATTTAAGGCAGTTTAAAATCCATTTTGTTTTTGTTGTCTTGACTTGTGTAGGCCTTGCATGTATTTGGACTGTTTTGTGCTTAACTTAAAGACAAATTGCTTTCTTAAATGAGAGCACATCATGAAGAATTTCTGAGGAGGGACTGGGAGGACAGAAGTGAAGACTGGAGATCTTTTTAAAGTGTATATGAAAATCTATTATTTTAGAAGCTCCTGTGTGTGTATGTGTGTGTGTGTGTAGACTTCAAATGGAATTATCCCATAGGAGGGCATAAAAGACTCTCAGACACTCTAGGTTACCAGCTCAGTGCCTGGGGCATCTAACCTCACTTGAGTTGTTGGTTGGTGGTGATGGCAATGGATACTGATGCCATAGATCCAAGCAAACAATACAGGCTGTTCTGGCTTATTAGACAGAGATATCTTAAAAGTACTTCAAACAGTGTGTTAGGAAGTATCAAAACCACGTGTGAACGTACAAGTTGGCCCCTCCATAAAATACATCCAAATGCCCCCAAATTAAACAAATTTGCAGATGATGTTTTCTTTTGTACCTCACTTTGACTTGGCCATTTAAAAAGCCCTCAAGATTTTTAATTATTCTGAAATTCCTTTTGCACATGCTATATTGACTTCAGGGAGACAAAGGAAAATATTGTTGTTTTCTATATTTATGTTAGCTGTAAACCAAATGAACATAAATGCTCCATTCTCTGTACATTCCAGGGTCAGGACATAAACAAGAAAGAAGCCACCTTGCCCACAAAATAACTGTTTTCCCAATTCAGAAAATAGGGATGTGTTTTCTTGGAGATGAAGCAAAATAGAATTTTGGAATAAAGTAGACATTCATGAAAACAGCAAAGGTACAATTTTAGAATCACATTTTAAAGGAATAACTTTTGATTTTTGGACATTGGTATTCTTAATATTAATCCCTTTATGTAGGGGAAAGTAATTTTTATATTTCAAAGTAAATCTGGAGGTTAATTCCTGGAAATGAGGAAAAAACAAATACTTTTGCTTTATAATGTTTGCTTTTACTATATTTATGAACCGGTGCTCACAGGAATAATATAATATTTATGCACCCATCTAAAGGAAACACAGCTCCCTGCCACTACCACCCTACATGGCTTTCTTTGTATTCCTGTGACTTTGCAAATCATTTTCATATTTCTTCTTTCAGAGAAGTGATTTTTACATTAAAACAATCAACATTGACAAACCCAACCCTGAATATGCTTTTTTGGCAACTGTCTGAAATGCAAACTCTCCTATGACATGATATATTTTGGAACCAAATATACGAGGAGTGAAAAAGAAAAGACATTCCCTTGTGTGGCTGTGTGACTCAAAGAGAATACAGTAATTAACCCAGGAGAGTGCCCAGGGAGCTGTACTCAGAAACTGCACCTTTGAAATCTAGTAATCTTTAGCCACTGTTGAGTTTGGGTCAAAGACCTTAGACAGGGAAGGAAGAAAGAGAAGGCATTTTGTTATAGGAACCAGATGTTAAAAACTGATAAAGTCTGGCCAGTCCCCTGCTGCAAAAGCCTAACCCCACCTCCATCAAAAAAGGTGACATTCTCCTTGGACGCCCCTCTGTCCTTCTAGGAGAGAGACACAATCCTGGCGCGGCTTCTTCTCTGGCCTACCTTGTCGAATGGCCCGAGAAGACTAAACAGGTGTTACCTACTTTTGATTTCAGTGCATTTAAATTAATCCTGTCAGCTCAGCTGTTAAAACAACTGTCATCTCCAGCTGTTAGTAATTTTCGGCTGGGCACTTTTACAGGTTGCCAAGATCAGCCTGCATTGTGCCTCTCTGAAGGCACAGGAGAAGCAGTGTGTGTGTGTGTGTGTGTGTGTGTGTGTGTGTGTGTGTGTGTAGTGTGTGTGTGTCTGTGTATGTATGCGTGTGTGTATGTATGTATAGGTGTGTGGTTGTGTGTGTGTGTGTGTGCATGTGTGTGGTTTGTGTCTGTGTGTATGTGTATGGTGTGTGTATGTGTGTGTGTGGGTGTGTGTGTGTGTTTAAAGGGAACTCATATTAGGATGCAGCACACAGGGAATGATTATAAAAGTCCTAAATCATAATACAGCCTGATCCCTGTCTGTATTATAAATATGAAGCGCTTGCCACGTCCCCGCCTGTATCTGGGGCTGTGCTGTGTGAATCTGTGCGCATTTCATTAGCATCAACTTGGGAAAGCGTGAAGGAGGGAGAAGTTAGGTGAGTAGAGACAGCGTTGCACCTGTTTAGCTTTGCTGGGTTTCCAACACTGCCGTGCGCCGCTCAGAGGGTTAAGAGCCTTTTCCTCTCTCTCTCCCACAGGCACTCAGATGTTTTATGCCAGTTTCATATTCTGAACAACTCCACTTTCAGCCTGCTACTGCGTCTGAAATATTTGGTTGGGAGTTACAGCCTTTCCTTTTGAGCATTTTCAATCCCAACTGGACATTCATTTCTAGAATACTATGGAAACTTGAGATCTATTGGACGAGAAAGGGGCTTTAAGAATTACTATGAGATTTTTACAGGATAGGCCCTGAAATGTGCAGTCATTTCAACTCTATTGAATAACTAATAAAATAAATAACCAATGAAAATGTTCATTTGCTATTGTGACTGCTTGGAACTCAAATATTTAATCCATATTTTCACATTTTAAATTATAAAATGGAAAACCCACAGGTTTTCAGTTCATTTTATATTGACTAAATTAGGGTACAAGGTCTTAGCTATAACATGTACATTTCAAAAGAAAATTAGAGGCAACTCTGATATTGATTCTAAATTTCTCATATTTAAGAGTAATATAACCACATCAATGAAAACACTTTCCAATAAAAACGTAACAATCGTCACAAAATTTGTGGCTAATCCACAGCATTTTGAAAGATGAGTTTAAGTGGAAGAGACTTGCATTGAGTTCTCTTGTGCCCTCCTTCCTGTCAGGTAATTGTGTTTGTAAAAAGCGAGCCTTATATTTGGGGAGGTGGTCGCATGTACCTACTTGGTAACACTAGAATAAAGCACATATAACGAAATACATTTATATTCTGAGCCCCTGGCCCTCACCTTTACCCCACCCCCAGCCTGTTTCCTTCTACAAGGAGCAGGGCAACACTTTTCCTCGCTCAGCTCATCACAGATATTTGGTTCACAGTCAAGCACATAAACCAACAACACAGAAATATATCTGTCCTTCAGATGTATGCCATGGAGACATCGGTTTAGCCCAGTTTTATATGGCAGCACCCACAGGACATATTGGTTAAATATTAGTTATTCTCTCGATCAGTGTTTTCCTAATAATGCTCCGACCCTTTGATACAGTCCCTCGTGCCGTGGGGACCCCAACCAGTACATCATTCTCGTTGCTACTTCATAACTGTGATTTGCTACTGTTATGAATCAGAATGTAAATATGGGACATGCAGGATGTCTGCCATGTGGCCCCTGTGAAGGGGTTGCTTCACCCCCTCAGGGCTTGCAGCTCACAGGTTAAGACCACTGCTCTAAATGCTTACACCTCTGAAGGAACATGTCACATTATGTATGTGTACATGAACATTAGCTAAGTTTGAATAGTTAGGTTGAGGGTTAAAATCGTATATGGACATTAGCTAAGTTTTAATAGTTAGGTTGGGGGTTAAAATTTAAACTCTGTGTAGCAGTGGGTGTTAATACTCTCCCTACTCAGCCAAGTTAAAGTATAGTAATTCCTCCATGAGAGGAGGGCAGTGTGAATAAACTCACATATGTATGAAGACACCTAGGAAGATGCAGCTGCTAAAGACTGCAGTATCCTTTCAAACACCAAGGGTTGGTGCAGCATATTACACTGTATAAATACACAGACTGGTTAGAACTGCTAAGGTCTGTAGCTAGAATGCTTCTCTCACGGCCAGTGTGTTAATAACATGGACCCCACAAGGGAGGGTTACCACCAAGGCGGTACCAAGTAGGAGCTCTGGTCATTGTGGTGTGTGCCTCGTCCTTGAAGGGATGAAGGGCACAACCTGCTCACCCTCTTTCTGGAGTTCAGTGTGCAATGATTTCATCAGATCATGAACTAAAACTCCCCAAGCTTGGAGCCCAGGCAAACCTTTCCTGTCTGTAAGTGGAGCCTGTGGAGTATTTGTTGCAGAGAAGGAAGGCCAATGGACCTGGGACTTAATCTTTGCAGTGTGTTTATAGAGTGGAGAGATAAATGTCTTGTTTTAAAAATAAATTTTATATAAACCCAAGTACTAAACATGTATCTTAAAGTGGCTGTAACAATTTTTCAAGAGATGCTGTTTTGTTCTTTGACCGTTTTTTGTCAATATTTGACTTGCTGGAACCGAGAGATGCTAATGTGAAAATACTTAGTGATTCTATTAAGACTTTGTTACTACTGGGGAGCTCTGCTTAGTTTCTGCAAAACCAGCTTCCACAGGCAAACAGTTCTATTAAAATCTCATGGAATGGAGACATTTCATATGGGGAAAAAGTTAGGAATGGAGGGTAGAAGTGGGTGCATAAACAGCAAGAGAGATAGTAAAATAGAAATAGCTCTTAAAATGGTGTAATAAGAAGCTGAAGGACTAACTTTTCAGAGAGAGGAGCGCAAGATGTCAATTAAAATTGAGCGCCCCCTTTCTTGTAGCAGGCAGTGCCCTTCCCCCTCACAAAGTCTTCTTGCTTCCCCAAACGCAGTTCATCATATATTGTAGGCATGGAGAAATTGTGGTCCCTTGTGATTGGAAGGCCGTCTAGTAAGGCATCGCTTATTCCGCTTTTACTGAGACTATATTTTGCTGAACACCAGTATCCTTTGAAAAAACAACATGTGGAATTATTGTGATCTGCTAAATAAAATGTTTTTACTGTAGGATTTTTGCAATTATTTTTATAGGACAAGGAGCATGCATTTCACATAATAACAGGAATCAGGCTGCTAGGTCGTGTTTTACATTGATAGGGATCCTGGAAAGATCAAAAGACATGTTTAAGTTGGGTCGGGCAGGGGTGAGTGTTCTGTATTTGCAATGGAGTTAAACACATCTCCACCACATATTCGGAGCAGCATGTTGCAGTCGTAATTTATCTAATCATGCCAGCACTGGTGGCCAGAAAGGAGGGGGCATAGCTACCTGGACATCGATCTGTACCTTTTCATGACCTTCTTGTGGATTGTTGCTGAGAAGTGTTAGGACAATGTAGAACACTGACCTCTGACTGTTCCTTGAATGGGAAGGTGAAAATTACTTGGACCTCATCACCCACAGAATAAAAAAGTTCACAAAGGTGCTCTATGGCCATAGGAAGACAATGTCCTCAGGTGCTGGGGGTGTGGCCCATATGTGACAATGTCCTCAGGTGATATGGAATGTTAAAGAGAAGGAGCTGCCATCTTCTGTCTTTTAGACATGGTTAAATTGAGGTACCATCAAGTCAGAACAACCTGTTTGATGAACATTCAATTACAGAGTAGGACCAGAAAGATGTATAGAGAGTTGGGGGCTTGTAAATTTGAAGGGAATTGGCAGTTGAAATTCAGAGATGCAGAGATGATGATAGAGTTGTGTGTGTGTGTGTGTGTGTGTGTGTGTGCAGAGAGAGAGAGAGAAAGAGATAGAGAATGTTGTGTTCACATGTGTGGGGGGGCTCTTGAATAATCCTAGCCCTTGCCTATTTGGCCACTAGCCACAAGAACCCTCCTGTCTTACTTCTCCAGCACTAGGATTAGTGACATAGACAGAATCTCCCAGCATTTCATGTGAATGTTGGCATCCTAACTCAGGTCCTCATGCTTGTATGGCAAGCACCTTACAGACTGAGTGGTCTCTCCAGCTGGGGGACAGTGGTAGAAAATTTAGAGAGAGGGATAACTGTATCTGTAGACAGATTCTTGTTCTGTCTTCAGAAGAAATGTCTCAGAGAAGGAAGGAACGTGGGAAAGTTTAGATGCAACGTGGGCTTAGGGAGAAAGAGTTTTCTTGTCCACAACTAAATATAACCACACAAACAAATCATTCAGACATCCCTCACCAAGTGATGTTTTCTGTGTTGTGTTTGAGGACAAAAGTCAAAGGTTCAAAGGTTGGTGTCCAGTGACTAGGGTTGGTTGTATCAGCCACATAGTGAGTGTATGTCACGGTGCAATGGCTAACTTCCATAGTCAACTTCATTTAGTAGAGAGATGCTTGGAGCATCAGCAAAGCTCTGTGTGTGTGTCTTCGAGGTGTTTGACGAGATTAGATGGCAAGGCACTTACCTAATGATCGGCCTAATCACTGGTAGATTCCAAATGTGTATGACGTTTTGGAGACGGTGGTGCCGTGGAAAGAGCCTGTGTGGAGGAGTCAGGCCACTGGGCGTATGCACAACTATGTCTGGTCTTGTCTGGACCACTTCCTGTTACTGCTTTGTTTCCTTCCTGCCATGAGTTACCATCTCCCCACCACCATGCGCTCCCTTCCACGATGGATACAAGCACTGAGATTCTGAAGGGAACACAACCTTCTTCCCTTCCTACAGCGTCTCTCTCAGATAGTTTGTCACAGTGACAAGGAAGTGGACCACTTTGTGTGCACGGCTCACGTCTAAATTCTGTATTAGGAGTCGTGTGGTGTGAACAGTTGAGGAGACTGTGTTTACTACAGAGTTCGTTCCATGCCTAATTTTAGTCATTTGTGTCTTTCCCAGAAGAGAGCTTGCTTCATTTGATAATTAACAAGTGAATGCTAGAGGCCATCGTCATCATTTTTCCAAAGGAAGGTTAGAACATGATGATTGGAAAGATCGCGGGATGAGCTAAAATGTCTGCTTTGTTTCTCCTACGTGTAAAATGTATCAACTAATATATCTGAAATCAAAAAGAAGCGTGAAATTGGGAGCCAAATACCACTGCAATTTAACTATAAAATACAAATCAACTGAAAATTTATATTTGAGCTAATTTGGGCACAAGTAATATTTTCAAAAAGTATGATAACTTTTAAGCATAAAAGTAGATTTTGGGTATGAAATATGAGATATCTACTATTTGTTTTTATCAAATCATTTTAAGTTTTCATGAGAGTTACACTCATTTTTAAGAAATCATTCCCATAGGAATATGGACTCACCCTTTTGGTCTCTGGTATATTAGAAAATAAAAAGGATCGTGATGATCTACTCCACCTCTGAACTGCCACCTCTAAAGCTCGTAGGCTGCCTATCGTTGGCGTGGGAGCTCCCAGGCAGTTACTGCAGACTCCTGTCCATCTTCTCCACTGTACTCTCTCACCCACTGTAGTCCTTTCTCTTTCTTCCTGCGGACATGAGAATGGGTCTTCCCATCTACCATGGGCAATTAGTCCAACCCACTGCGTTCAGTGTTTGCAGGCATTATCAAACTGCCCAGAGCCGAGGGCCAGAAAGGGAGACAGACTCCCTGCTCTTTCCACACCACATCTTAAGAGAAGCCACCCAGAGCAGGTTTGCCTGGCATGTTGGCCTGCCTCTATAATCCTTGTCACCAAGAGCCCTAGGGAGGAGAAATTCGGGGCTACATAGGAAGATCCAAGCCAATCTTGCCTACAGAGTAGGGCCTTGTCTCATAAAACAAGAGAAAACCAAAACAAAACTGAATGCAACAACTGTATTGATTTCCCCCAGGAGGGTTTCTCAAAGTGGCCTGAGTGTGGGTGAACTGTTTCTTAGCAACAGGACATGACGATCAATAGGTCCACATTTCAATATGCTCTCCAAGTAACTTGATGCTTTGTATTAGTATCTAAGTTAATTTTATGTTCTATAAGGTAGGACGATGATGATTTTGCAGATTAGGGACAAGGCGGAGGTCTCCGGTGTGGATGCTTGCTTCTTCTTCAGAATGCCTTCCTTTGTTGCCCTGGCTGGTGTAGCCCATGCTGCCTGCCGTGTGCACATCTGCAGAGCCCTCTCTCTCCCAAGGCCCCACTCTGGAGAAGCATCTAACCCGACAGCTGTAGGAGGAAACCGGCAAGAAGAGTATTTTCTGCTCTTTGCTGTGTTCATAGATTAGTGCTCAGGGTACTTCATGCTTTGAATGCATTTTGCTCCAATTTCATTTTGTTTTGTTTACAATACTGACAGCCAAACTTCCTATCGTTATGCTCCGGTTTTGCCAAATTTCCATTCTTTGTTCTCCTGGGTCAGTTCTTTGGTCCATCCACCTGACAGTGGCTCCTTACTCGCTACTCTATCTTCCAAGTTTCAAGGGTGTCTCGCTATGTTGGGACGGGGAGTGCCCACGGTTCTGTGATAACGTATTGATACTGGCATTGGAAGGAGAAAGTGCAGTCCGCTCCATGGTTCTGCATATCACATCTCAGGCTGAAAATACATCTGCTATGATTTTTAGGTGCACTGTTGCTTGAGTTCATGTTTTATCTTAATTTAAATTTTATACTCAATTTCAGTATCTCTAGGATATTGCATTAAAATAATATGATTGAAAGTTAATCTACATCATGATTTATGGTAAAATGCAATCTGTCCATCTTTAAATCTTCATAGATAGAACAAATACTGCATGTGCATGTATATGTGTTTGAATATGTGCGGGTGGTTATATATGTGTTTATATATGTATAAGTGTTTATGTATACGTGTTTGTATATGTATGTATATGGGTCGGTGGGTATATATGTATGGATGTGTATGTAGGGGGAAGGTATGTGTGTGTGTGTGTGTGTGTGTGTGTGTTTGCTGCTCTGAAGGCCATGCAGCTGGCCTTTGAGCATCAGGGGGCTTCTATTGTCTCAGCCACCTCTGTCTGTCCCTAGAGGTATGCTATGCTAAGATTCCAGATATCTGTGCTCCTATGTCTGCTTTAGTCCTGGAGTTCCAAAGTCTGGCTGCCAGGCTTCTGTGGCAAACGCTATTACCCACTCAGCTACCCCTAAAATATTTTTTACTCATTGTATTTATAGAATTTCATTCAGGAACCTGTATAGTTCTTTCTGCAGTATGGTCTTTTGGATCTTAACTGTAGCAGTGCAACTTATTGTTCTGTTAGATAAATACTTTTGCCCATGTTAATAGTGTTAATAATACTAAGATCATCTTTATTGAATAACATAGAAATGTTAAAAATTCTGTTTAAAAAACTTGAATTCCAAGGAGCAAGTGTAGTGGCCGTTCAGAGTTTACCCAGTGACATTTCTGATATGAAGTTCACAACAATGTCTCCTTTTTAAAGTATTCTACTGGCCACGTAGTCGCAGCAATTGCCTTTAATCCTAGCCACCTGGGAGGTAGAGGCAGGTGGATCTCTGAGTTTGAGGCCAGCCTAATGCTATAGGACAGCCAGGGTTACACAGAGAAACCCTGTTGCAAAAACAAACAAACAGTGAAAAACACAACCAAAAATAAAGTATTCTACTCCGTTTCCTTCCAATGACTGCTATCATTTTATTCTGTGCTCAGACTGGCTTAGTGATTCTGTCTCCCATTTTGTAGCATTAGCAAGTAGGATGAGTCTTTAGTGTCTTGGGTTTGAAACACATTGAGCATCTTACCAAGAACTCATTGCGCTGCCAGGTGCTGTGACACACATCTGTAACTGCAGTTCGCTGCATTGCCAAGCATTATGACATACATCTGTTACCCCAGCTCACCACACCACTTGGCGTTGAGACACTAGGCTATAACCCCAGAAGAAGGTCAGGTGTTCAAGGCTTTCTTCTGCCCTTTACGAAGAAATTTAAATAAATTATTTAAATCATTTAAAATAATTTTTAACAAAACAGTTGTTTTACCTCTTTGTG
Organism: Phodopus roborovskii; assembly: GCF_943737965.1. Lineage (NCBI taxonomy): Eukaryota > Metazoa > Chordata > Mammalia > Rodentia > Cricetidae > Phodopus > Phodopus roborovskii. The sequence continues at coordinate 3,053,850 of NW_026126639.1, read as the reverse complement.
AATTTCGTGTGTTTGGTCTTATTAAACTTCTTGCCCTAGCTGTTCCCACAACATACCCCAGCTCTCTCTGCCCATCCCAGTTTGTTCGTATCCTTTAGAAAATCAAGCCTGGTTTGGGCTGGCCCACTGTTTCTGATGTGGGGTCTTCCACTAGAGTGCGGTCATCGTACTAGGGAGTGCATTCTTAGAAGTTATCTAACCCTCCTCACATCAGCTAACTGTTGCCAAGGGGCTTCCAGCTAGGCCTGTGCTAGGATTTGGTCCGGTTCGAGCTTGTGCACGCTATCATCACTGCTGTGATTTCGTGGGTTCAGCTGCCCTGTGGTGTCCAGAAGACAGTGTTTCCTTGCAACCACCCACCACCTCTGGTTTGATCCTGCTCTCTCTCCCACACAGTGATCCCAGATCCGTGGGAGAAGGAGGTGCTGTGTATGTGTTCCATCTAGGGCTGAAAATCCCATATGCTCTCATTGTCTATGCCTCGGGCAGGTGTGCATCTCTGTGTCAGTCACAGTCGACTGAACACAGAACATTGTTTTAGATCAAATAAAGCCAGTGGTGGCTGCATTATTGAGGCAAAACGCTGCTCTGTCGGTTCTCACCTTTGCGGTCCTTGGACAGGTCTGCTGCCTCTGGGTTTTGGTTAATGGGCGTTAGGGGAAGGGTTCAGATTCAAACTACAGGAAGGTTTGTACACAGGCCATAAACTGTGATTTCAACACTGTCTTAAGGTTAAAGCTACCACATTGGTGAATGCAAGTAACTTAACGTACTTAACAATTTTTAACTTTTATTCCTGAAGTCCTTGTCTTCTAGAAGACTCAATTGTAGAACAGCAGAATTGAGCCTATCTCTGTTGCCCCAAGACACAAAATTATAATCCCCTTCTATTGGTGAATACTATTCTATAGGGTTAAGCAGCTCATTTTCTTTATCAGTTCATCCAGCATTGAGCACATAGTTTGATTCCCTATCGACTATGGTGTGTACCAATGTAGACTCTCTAGTCTACATACTGACACAAACACATAACAAGTCTTCTGGTCAGCCGGGCGGTGGTGGCACACACCTTTAATCCCAGCAGTAGGGAGGCAGAGGCAGGTGAATCTCTGTGAATTTGAGGCCAGCCTAAGAGTGAGTTCCAGGACAGGCCCCAAAACTACGAAAAGAAACCCTGCCTCAAAAAAACCAACCAACCAACCAACCAACCAACCAATCAATGAATAAAAAGTCTTCTAGTCTAAAATTGTAGTTCTCCTTTGAGGTTTCAGAAATAAAAAAACATCACTATTATGTGTGCGTGTGTATGTAATTGTATGTGTGAATATGTAGGTGAACCTGTACTTCCATATACAGAATTTCTATGAAGTTTGTGAAATTAAGCATACATTAGGCCTACTTTATTGTCATTTAAGTTTCTGCCTATACAACCCATAAAAGTTAAACTTCAGTGTTTCAGAATGATACCCATGGGAGACAAAAGACAAGAATTCTGTCTGTGTCATAGGTGAGACACTGCATTGGAACTGGGTTGTAATTCAGCTTGTCAGATCTGGGTCCAGTCTTTGTGGATCTAGGCAGGAGCAAGAGACATCATGGAGAAGAAAGGAGGAATCCTTGTACTTGCAATCTCTGGTATAAGAAGTTGGAGTTTAAAATGTAATAGAAATTAGCTTGTCTGATGAGCAGAAGTGTTGTAAAATTCAGTACAAGTAGAGACCATTAACGATAGGAAAACTTGTGTATGGGTGGGGACACTAGTATTCAAGCAAATACACGAAGTGGTTGAGTTTCCTAGATGATGCTGACGACTTATCCAGTTAGGGAAGGAATAGTGGGGTGGGGATCTGACATGATTGGAGACATGTGGACCACTGAGACCTGGATGGGTTACACTAACGGCAGAGAGGAAAAAGAAGCAATCTCACAGAAGAGGTGGAGGGGCTCGACTGTGGACTGCTAACGGCCAGTGTTTGCAAGTGGTGGACCTTGGGAACAAATCCAAATGATGTCTTGACAGTCGCACAGAAGCTGCATCAGGGGTGATGTTTCTACAGAACAGTGGCAAAGTTGTAGCAGCTTGAGGTACTCGCCCGGGCTGTACACAGGATCAGATCAGGACATGGGAATTCTTCACCCCTGGAACTCTTTTTTTATTATCATCTCAGGCCCAGAACTCAAAGGGGACTCAGTAGTCTCACTATTGTGTAGTAACCTGTGAATTCGCTAAGCTGGCCACACAGCCCTGTGCTTTCAAAGACAGTTTATCCTTACTGTAAGATGCCTGCATGCTGTATACTTGGCCTTCCCCACAGTGCTGAGCTACTGCTGAAACAAACTTAGAGACATTGATGTCCTTTTACAATATGATTGTGCTGATGCCAGCCGGGAGAAAAATGGTCCTCTTCTATTTTTGAAGAGTTCAGTTAATTAAGATACCAAAAAGACCAGGAGGATTTCAGGAATTGTATTTAGAAAAATGATTTGGACTGATTAAGCATCAGTGTTAATTAAAGCCACTTTGAACCTGGGTAAGTTTTCAGATTTTTATATTCAAGACAGACTTACGTTTTGATTTTTTAATATATATATATATATATATATAAACTAGGTACTAATTTTCCTTAAATCTTTAAATAAAAAATACCACCATATAAACATCAGAGGCTGACCCCATCTTCTTTCATGTAAGTATATTTTATCTCTGAGCTTTACGATGTAGAAATACTTCAACACATCCCCCACATGCGTGCTATACTCCACAAGCATGATTCAATGCAGCGAAATGGAATGGAAATTACCACATTACAGAGACCTTTGGGTAATTTTCAGTTCATTTTGTCATGATGAGAACTATAAGACCCTACAGTTTTGTAATTAGGAAAAATTGGTCTTCATTTAAGAGACACATTTAAGAGTACGACGCAGTTTGAAACTTTAATCCAGACTTTATCTCCCTCTACCTGATCCCTAGGAAGGTTCAGTGAGAAAGGGAAATCCCATACTTGTTAGAATCATGTCTACACCTTGTCTACAACATTTTTCTAATGTTGCCCTTCATGATATGATTGTCAAGTGTCAGCTACTCAACGTGACTAAATATGTGACTTTTGACTGCTGGTAAAGTACTTCATATATAATTTTCTCTACCCTTTTCCCAAAACGCATCCTTCAGGAATATGTAGAAGTCTTTGGGGTAATGACACACTAACCTTTTCTCCTTTTGCACACTGCCCAGCACTGTCTTACTAACTTATGTAAGGGTTTCACCACTACCCGGCTGCCGTGTGTAGCACCAAGAAAGGAAGGTCTTAGCTTTGCAGGCAATGACTGTAGGAAGAATAACTTTGAATGTAGTGACTGTGTATAATTGGGGTTGTAAACACCATGGATCCATCATAGTTTGAAAGTATTCATCATAGCTAAATTGAAGCTCAAAGGACTTGCTACATGATTGAGCAATGAGAGGTAACAGTTAGGGGTTTTCTAGACATCCTTTTATGTGGGAGAACAGGAGTTACATATAAGCAGGTTCAGACTCTTAAATTACATCCCTTCTGACCTTGCCATCCAGACTCGAGTATTTTCTAGTTTATTAGTTAAATGCTACCCAGCCATTTAAATACCAGAAAGCTGCATTCTTTTGAAGGTTTTTTTCCCCCCAAGGAGGGGAAAAGAGTAATCAATACACATGTTACAAATAATTCTATATTTCTTACACACGCATATATGAATGCAAACATACATTTTTTTCCCCTGAGGGTGGCCCTCTGCACACTGTGGTTCATTGTGCAGCAAAAATCTCCAGATATTCAGTCCCCAATGCACAGCTACACCTCTGTTGCCTGGCTAGCCCTTCCCACAGAACTCCCATTCAGCACTTTTTTTCTGTTTTCCTGGATTATTTGAACAGTTAATAGTCACATACACACAAGCACACACTCACATGCAAGCTTCCCCCACATCACAAAAACCACCCTAACCCCAGACTCCACCCAAGTCTCCAGTTAGCCACAAGGCAGGACTTGTGTCAACTCAAGTAAAAAGGGACCCAAAGCAAGTATGAAAAGGTGAAGTTGGAAGAACATGGTTGAGGTAGAGAAAGGGAACTTGTATTTCAAATCACAATGTAACTCTTATTCACCAAACAGGATAAAGCTCTAAAGCAACTCTTGTGGGAGTTCTTCACAGGCTTTCTGTGCTTTGAAATTTCCACAGAAGTCACTGAAAAAAAGCCAGTGCTAGGAGATACCATCTGAGGGATGGAAGTCTCACACACAGATGGACAGTTACAGGTAGATAGGTAAGAGAAAGATAGATAAATAAGAGATGGTAAATAGATTAGATAGATGGTAGGTAGACAATAAATATGTGTAAAATAGAGCTACAATGAATGATAGATGATTGATGGATAACAGATTCATCATTAGATAGATGAATAGATTTTCTTTTAGATAGATGAATGTATGACATAATGATGATAGAGGATAGATAAATAGTTTCCCACTAGATAATAATGGTGATATAGATATGTATGGTAGAGATGATAGATGATAGTTCAATAGATGGATGATAGATAAATGATATAAAATAGATAGCACTATAGTATAGTGCATATGGGTATCATATACTATTAGAGATGAGATGATAGTGTGGATGAGAGCTTACTCCTCAGAAAGTTCTGAGTACTGCTATGTTCTAAAGGAAGCCACATCCCAACTTACGTGTCCTGTACCTGTGGAGCACTGAAGGACACCATGTGTGCTCGGATCTCCCAACTCAGCTTTAAGCACACAAGACACAGGGTGAGACCCAGTGGCCTCACCATCAAATGCTGTCACTTTTTTATCTTGAGAATATCTTACTGTAAACTTTATAGGAATGCTACTTAATAATACATCAGCTGGGTGCATAGAAATTCCCATTTAAGTTAAATGCTATACTTGACTCTTCTGAGGAGACGGCTAACACTTGCACAGGTGCCTCGCCATTCTGGAAGTTCTTTGATGAAGAACACATGGCTTCACACGGCATCACTGATTACCAACCCACCACTGACGTTGGTCTGACTTGTCTTTTTGTTCATGTGCATGTGTGTCTGTTTCATCTTTTCAACTTTATGATGACATTGAAGTGACATACAGAAATGACACTTCACCCTTTGAACTTGGATATGTCTCTCTGTATTGTGGACATACACCGGGATGTTAATTTAGGAGGCTGGGCAGCAGAGGGCCTGTCAGTTATGAAGGTGGATTGCCAAAATTCAGTGCACAGATTGCCGGGCTCAGGTGGTCAGACATTATGTATACTAATGCCTCACTTTTTCCTTTCTGAGATGGGTCGTCATAGAGTCCAGGCTGGCCTCAGCTTCTTTATAGAGCTCAGTATGACCTAGTGCTGGGAATACAAGCACAAATCACCCCATCCAGTTTTATGTCATGTTGTGGAAGCATGCTAGACAAATACCCTCAACTGAGACACACTGCAAGCCAACAATTGATTGTTGCAGTGTGTTTCTTGGGGCTTGATTGTACTATAGATTGAACTTGGTTTTTTTTCCTGAGAAACTGAGGTATTTTGCTAGGCACAGAGGTGTGTGCATGCCTGTAATCCCAGAACTGGAGGTGAAGGCTGGGGTTTCTGTGTGAGGTCATGTGCGAAGATCAGGACGAGCCTGTAGTAGAAGGACCCTGTGCCAACTCCATCTCACTCAAAGAAAGAGCTACTTTTCTTCACAGCCAATGGATAAATCTTAAGCCAACCAGCTTTATAATCAATTACATATAGGAGTGGGGAAAGAGAATTTAAATGTTCTTTATTTTAAGGAACACAGAAGACTTTCAGGGAAGATTGTTTTGGTTTTTCTTACCTTACTGAATGACCAACCATGACATGGATGACCGTAGCCCATTTTACTAAGGGACTGCTAAAATAAACCAGGATCGGCCTCTAATCCCACAGGGAAAGGAATGAAGAATGGAGCTAGTGTTTTATGCCTGTTTCTTATGGGGCCTCATGCGACCCTGCAGTAAGAATTAGCTGTAGTGATGCTTGCACAGGTAACTTCAGAACAGTGGATCTTAGCAACACTATGCTTGTGTTTTCTATAGCTCTCATATTAGGCAGGTTTTCTCAGATAGATCTTATACAAATTAGATTTATGGGGGCACTTATATGAATATATAACTAAGTAGGTAATACTAAGTAAATATGTAAAGAAATGTTTCTTTTACATTCAGTAATATCAACCCATAATAAGTATATACCCATTAAAGAAAAAAAAATAGTAATACATTCCTGTTGATATAGTATTCTATTAAAGAAAAGCTCTATTTTTCTCTAAATGATTTTTAAAATATATCTTCCCGTTTCATTTCAAAGAAACGCTTATCACCCCATTTTGCACTAAGTGCAGCAATGAAGGATGCACAGAGAGATAGATGTCCCTGTAGGCTTTTCCCTAATGAAGCATATTGCGTTGCCATGCCAGATGAAAGTAAGAGGCCTATAGAACCATGCTGTCTTGTAGGAAAGACTGTATATGATGTTGGTACTAGACCAAAACTTTATATATAAAGTTATATCATCTGTAAATAAGGGTACGTTGACTATTTGTGTTGCCGTCATCTCCTTCAGTTGCTCTATTGCTGTGGCTAAGACTTCACATCTATATTGAACAGGTACAGTGAGAGCACCCTTATCTTGGCCCTGGTCTTAGTGGAAATGCTTTGAAATTCTTTCCATGTGGGAAAATATTGGCCATGGGCTTGCTCTAATTGTCTTAATTAGCTTGAGGTATATCCCTTGTCTTCCTAGTCTCTCTAGGAATTTTATTATTCATGGATATTGCATCGAGTGAGATGTTATATGGTTTCTGCCTTTTCCTTGTTGTGGTGGTGGTGGTGGGAATTTTATTTATCGATGCCTATATGTTGACCCATCTCTGAATCTCTGAGGTGAAGCTAACTGGATCATGGTAGCTCATTTTTAATGTGTCTTTGAATTCAGCTTGCAGGTACTTTATTGAGCATTTTAGCATCTATTAAGAATGAGAGAACTTGCTGTACTATGTAAATACCGGGTCGGCAGCACTGAACCCTAAGAGATTCTGTCCCCAGCCCAAGCCTGTCTTCTTTCACCATACCCTGTCCAGCTGTAAACACAGGCATGCCTGTGTTCTGATGACATGCAATGATCATAGCATACACATGTGTGTTTGATGTGCTGGATTCGATATCTTGCTCTCTAACTCAGCCATGAGTTTCCATGTTCACCCTTCACACACATAGAGACTGGGGAGACTGGGGAGAAATGAAGAGTACTTTGGAACCCTGTAATCATAATTCTTAAACTACAATTTTAATGGCTTTTCTAAACATACAGGGGTTTCCATGGTTGTGTGGGAGCTTTATTTGTCTTCTCTTAGTTCATCTGCATGTGTAACAGTGACTGTTTGGAATAGGGCAGCACACCACAGTGGCTCTACTCCTGGACATTTCCAAGAATCCTTGTCCTTGTAAGCCTCTGCCACACCTAGTCTGGAATCCACCCCTGGCCACTAAGACCTAGCAGAGTAACATGGCACAATGTAGGCCCCTCATGAATGTCAACTGAGTAAATGTCTAACATGGTGTAAGGACCTTTAAAATTGTAAATCTTGGCATCATTCACGATTCAAATACATTTTATTAATGCTGTTTGGCAACCGAGGGGAGACTAAAGCCCAATTGTTAGAGTACTGGTCTAAATGAACAAAGGTCTGGCTTTGACTCCCAGCACCTCATAAAAGCAGGCAGGGTAACCCACTCTCTGCAGGAAGGAAGCAAACGAGTTGCAAGTGGAAGGTCATCCTTGACTGAGTAGGGAGTCCATGGCCAGCCTTGGCTATATGAGACCCCGTGTGACACAATAATAAAACAACAGAGACTGATATTGGGGTTCAAGCTGACTATCAGAGAAGTAAAGCGGCCAGTCCTCCAGAGAGCTCTCACCTCTACCAATGCCCAGAAGGAAGGGGTGATCCCCCAACCTCAGACTGCGTCTCCAGACTGCCCTGCTCCTCACCACATCTCAGACTGCTCCTGAGCGCACCGAGCTCCTTACATTCTCTCTAGGGCTGGGATCAAAGGTGCCAGCTCTGTTTCTCTTTGAAACTGATTCACTCTCATGTAGCCCAGCGTGGCCTTGAACTCTGCCTCTGTCTCTGGAGTCCTGGGATTAAAGGTGTGGCCACCACTGCCTGGCCTCTATGGCTGTGGCTAGCTTCGAATACTGATTTCCAGGCAGTTTTTATTAATCCATAAACAACATATCATCACAACCCTGTCTCAAAAACATACATACATACACACACACACACATACACACACACACACACACACACACACACACACACACAGCTTCAGTAACATTGGGGGAAAAAACCCTTTACATATGTATCTGCCCACTTACAAAAGGAGATAAATGTAAGTTTGGTGGAAGATGTGTGAAAGCGAAATCTTACCTGATGAAAGGTTCTGGCACTTTGCTCTCCTTTACTTTTTGGTTTTGTCTCAGGGCTTGGGGTTTGGAGTCCTCAGTGTTTCCAGGCACCGTCACCAGCTTCGCCTTAAGCCAGTGACTCAATGGTGGAGAGCGACATAGATGTGACACCTTCACGTGGACACCTAGGACTCTCTGGGGATCGTTTCTGAAAAGGGGAAGCGGGATCTGACAGCCTGCAAGGCCAAGGCTGGCATGGGGGGAGGGGACAGGCACCCGCAGGGCGCCTGCCAGTGCCCAGCCCAGCCCAGCACTGGATCTCTCCATTGCCATGTGCAGCGCAGTGCACCGAAGATATTTGAGACGTTCCCGGTTCTGACTAGCTGAAAGTGGCTTTAGCCAGCCCGTGCTTGCTCTCTGCTAAAACCTACCTTCTGATTCCCTTCCTCTAGACTCAGTCTCATGCTCTTTCTAGGGTTGGACGCTTTAAATTATCCCCAAGACCGTGCATTATCTAATGCATGCATACATGTCCATGTTGCTAGTACAGATACGCGCATGTAAGTGTTGTTCCACATAGGGATCCAAAGTCTTAAACATTTATCTGATTAGGGATTAAGCATAAGGAAGATATGTAACTTGATAGTTTTACTGTGTGTCATGTACTAATTTTCTCTGAAGCCTCCATTTTGATAAGAGTTCTAAGAACCTTTGTGGTCGTTGTTTATCCTTTCTGGAAAGATATTGTCTTGTCTAATGTATGTGGCATGAAAGAGAGCACTTCATTCACCATTTAGAAGTTAATTACCAAGTTTCAGTTCCTTACAAATTCAAAGAAACCCAAATAGTGATCATAGTTCACAAGACCTGATAATCTTGCTATTGTATTTTTTTAATGGACCGAATCTGTAACATACTTGCCCCTAACTTTAATATTTGACTCACACTCACAGAATCTAGTTCCCGGTAAATGGGCTTCCTTGAACTTCCCACCATGCATAGTGGTCATAAAGGGCTCAAAATAACCCTTCCTGCAGGCAGAGTGCTCTGAAACACATGGCTCTTTCTAGCAAAAACAAGAGCTATTTGGAGCATGCTTGCTCGAACGGGCTGTGTCCGAGAGCACAGAATGCACACTGCACTTCATCTCTCCTCACTCTGTACCTGGCCCCCATTAAGGGTCTCTGGATCGTGCGGCTCCTAACCCTCTACCCTTAGTGATAGCAGCTTGTATCATGTGTGAGTTACCGGTAGGTGGGATGGAGGTCTGAAGACCCAATCTGTTGATTTATGACTAGAAAATGACCAGAGGTACTGAGAAAACTTGGGAACACACATCTGGATGCCACAAGTGGAAAGATTCAGGATCAATTTACGTAGTGTTGATAACAGGGGGCCCAGGAGAGTTAAGGCTCTCACTTGGGAAATGTAGGGGTTATAAAGAGAATTGCTCACAGTGGAATTCATATGTTAGAGACCAAGCCTCAGTCCGAGAAGAGGTAGGGCTGCCTACAACCTGTCAGAAGAGCCAGGAAGGATGTAAATTTCTACTGAGTTACCTCCTCAATACATGATATGCTTGTTGTTAGAATATTTATTTTTCCAAACAATGCCTTTCTCAAAATCTCCCCATGCTGTAATATATGCTAATGTGCATTTTGCAAAATCATGACACTTCAGAAGTGATTGTGGCACAATAAAATTCACATAAACACGGGGGAAATTATTTAAGTGGTGAAAAAAATAATATCTTCTGGCAATCAAGGAGAGCACAGAGACCGAGAAGATGGAAGCAAATGCCGTTCGGGCTCACACATTTGTTTTGCCATTTTACAGTTATTACTGTAGCGATCATCACACAGAGCCCAGATTGTTAGGTACACACTTTCCATCCTGATGCTCTTTAGGCACAGGTGGAAAGATGTCAGTTTGCTTTGGCCCTCCTTCTCTTCGGAACACGTAGAGAAAGCACCCTGTGACCAGTGCCACACAGGGCATCCTCAGAGCACATCCTTGAGGTGAGCTTCATCAAGATGAAGTGCAGTCTGCCGTGGTGGCATAGCTTGGGTGTCTTCGGATTCCCCCATTTCGGTTGTTTGCGTCGTTTCTCTTCTCACATGTATACCCTGCAGCACTCAGAGCAAGATTGGATTCGCTTAGCTGCATCCACACAGCAGAGTTGGGTTTTCTCGTCTTATCATTTTCCCGTGCATGCTTTTCATAGTCCTTGGAATGAAATGGCATATTTGTAAATGTGGTTGTCTCTTCTAGATCCCTTGGAAGTTGTTTGCTGGCTTCCCACAAGCAGAAGTGGGTAACAAGTTATATTAGAACATTACAAGATTAATCTTCAGGGACTGAGTTAATGGGTTTCCAAAGTGCTGCTAAGAAATGAATGGATTCACACATGGTCATTTAAAAGTTGAGTCCGTGTTGCAGTTCAGTACTTGAAGCAGGTTAGTTGGGAACGCTAAACTATTTGAGTGCTTGTCATCTGTGGCGGATAAGTTCCAAGAACCCAGCCGGTACCTGAAAAGCACATTTAGCACTGATGGCTATAGTACTCTGTTTTCCTCTTTCTACACAGTTATGATAAAGCTTATGACATCAGAACATGAAGAGATTGACAGTAATTGCTACTGATAAAATAGCACGAGCTTTAAGAATGTATTATGTGTAATAAAAGAAGATAAAGTCTCCTGGAAGACGGAAGGCAAACATTAACAGCATGCAAAGCTTCAGAGATGGGCTGACTTCTGCATGTGCCACAAATAGAAAACTTGCCTACCGTTAGCAAAATATATTTTTGAAGTTAAGACTTAAGCAGTCTGTTTGAAATACATCTACCACATCCCTTACAGATAAACGGCAGGGAAGGCAAAGCTAGCTTGCAGCTTGTGTGCTGGCTGGAAGCTTTCCGGGGAGTAGTAGGATTCCTAGTGACTAGCTCACATATTCTTGGCTGCTCCTGATTGATAGCTTGCAGCCCAGGAACAGCTTTAAACTGTCTCACATTGGTGTTTAAGCCATGAGTCATTGCTCCTGATCTATGCACATGATGTTTTAATTTAAGAAATACTGAATTTTCCTTTAAGAACAGGCTGGAAATAGACAGAATAAAAACCACTGAGCGGGATGGTATTCTTCCTTCACGTCCTATTTACTAGAAAGGATACTTTCCATGCTATCACTGTGATGGCCAAGCCACAGGGAATAATGGGGGGGAACCTCGCATGGTTCTTAAATAGTAGGAGAAATAAGTGTCTTTGCTTTCTTTTCAATGTTTTTCTTCTCCATCACATCCTCTGTCCCCTCCCTCCTGCCCCCTCTCTCTCCTACTCTTTTAAATAAGTAGGATCCCATGTCTGAAAGCTGGATTTCTTGGCCAGTTTCTTTTGTTGTTTCTGTCGGTCCGTCATGGAGATATGTGGCATCTATTTAAGAGCCGGGAGAGACTTTTCACTTAATAGTGTCATCGTTTCCATCTGAATAAGAGATCGACAGACTGGCCCTATATATACTCTATAAATAGTTATGTATTCACGTACACCTATATGTAATATTGCTAAGCTTTGTGTGTTTATGGGCTTCTGTCATCTTTAGCTGTAACAAACCACAAAGAGAATAATATAGTGTTACTCTTTAAACTTAGTATCTTTCTCTATTCCTACTGACTGGTACCTGCTACAGTTTGTGGTCAATTAATATTTATCGGATTATTTTTGACTTAAAATGGAGAATTATTTGCCTATCTGCTCAGCAACATATACCTTCACTTTCTAGATTCTTGTCCATTTGAATCCAAACCTGCGATGCCACTCGTATAAAATGCTCAGCAGAAACCAGAACGTTGGGATCTAAGGACCTCAAACCTAGACATACTACAGAGTTTGTCCGTTTCCTCCGAGCACGGAGGCAGGAATTCATCATGCTCCATTCTTAGGCAGAGATACGATTGCTTCTGTTAAACAACGCTTTAGCAAGACATCTTTAGTCTGCATTGAAGAGTTTACAAAGAAAAATAACAAAACAAGCTATTATAAGACTATAGTTCACTAAACCAACTCCAGTGTTCCTTCTATTAATGAGGACTGGGGAGACAATTTCCACTCAGGAGTGTGTCACAAAAGCTTTCGTCATACTTAGAGACAATTAATTTTCATCGGGTAGATTTGATGTAATGAAAAGCAGCATAGGCAATAGTTCTAGATGGTAGAAACCGCCAGGAAGTGTGCTGAACCCTCAGAGAGATGTGCCACACGGTTCAGGGTCTCGCACATAATGAGTTCTATTCCATCTCACCTCTTCTGTGTGTGTTCAGGGTTTTGGGTTTTTTCTTTCTTTCCTTTTTTTTGGGGGGGGGTTGTTGTTTTTCTGGGTTTTTTTGTTTGTTTTGGTTTTTGTTTGTTTGTTTGTTTTAGTTTGGTTTGGTTTTTGGTTTTTCAAGACAGGGTTTCTCTGTGTAGCCCTGGCTTTCCTGAAACTCGTTCTGTAGACCAGGCTGGCCTTGAACCCTCAGAGCCACCTGCCTCTCTCTGCCTCCTGAGTGCTGGGATTAAAGACGTGTGTATTTTCATGTTTCAGTATGTCTGCCCTTGGTATCTTCCGTTCTCTGTATCCTTTATGTGTTTCTATCCCTTCTTCCTAACAACCGTTTCATCTTTGTTTTCGTGATGCCCCATGTCACATTTATTCCAGCCTCAGAAACACATAAACAACTAAGTCACCCTTCCCACTGTGCTCAGCCTCTGTTTGTGTCTCTGTCCCTCCACCCTGCTGACTCAGGCCCGTGTGGATACACCTTCTCTTGCCTTCAGCACCCTGTTCTGAAGTCAAGTTAGCTGTAATAGGCGTGACCATTCAGCCTTTCGCTACATTGTTACTACTTTGCTTTGCTGGAAGCATCCTCAGTGCCTCTGGTTAGCTAAGTCCCACCGCTATTTGAAGAGCAAATGTCATTGATAGATTGGATGGCAGTAGGCACCCTGGGTTATATCTGCAGCAGGGCTGTGTGTCACTATGCCGTGTTCTGTTAATAAGGACATTCAATTCCCAAGTTAGCAATGGAAATTCCTGGTGAGGGGCACGATTATGATTATAATTAAATTGATATAGCTTTATTTCAGATGAGTGTGTTGATCATGCTTGCAAGCCATGCGTCAAAGCAAATGTGTAACTCCCCTTCAGCCATGGATGTGGAGAAGAAAGGCTTCCATACACGTTTCAGTACAAACCCCATCCAGAGCTGCTGGGCAAGGGTTCAGAGAGAAGTTCTTAACTTGACCCTGCTTAACAAAACAGCAATAGCTAGCGTGCTACTTTGCAATGCAGTTTCTCACTTGTGGCATGTTTAAAGTGACTCTTGGTAATATTTTATAGTGACATTTTTAGGATGGATAAGACTTTAGGTTTGCATTGCCCTCTGTCCACGCATTATTATACCAGAAAACTTTTGCCTGTTATAGATCTAAAAGCTTCTTAACCCCAATGCACTTGTATGGCCACACGTCTGCACGCTTGGCATTTTCAAGAAACTAAACATACTGTAAGTTACGTTTCCTGTATTAAAAAACCTGCAAAGCCATTTCTTTAGTCCTCTGAAGTCAGAGGAGGAATTTTCATTATTAACTTCATAAGCAGTTACTGTGTGCTGATGCTCTGCACCCCTTAGTCTCTGTCCTAACTCTCCGGGATACAAACACAATAAGAAAGTAAAGATAAAGTCTGAGACTGGCAAACTGACTCAGTGAATGGACACTGGAGCACAAGTATACGGACCTGAGCTGAAATCCCAGCGCCCAGGTACAAAGCCAGGTGGGGCCTTCGGATTCCTGTAACCTCAGCCCGATGCCAGTGGAGACAGGAAGATGGCTGGGGCGTTCTGACCCCCAGCTGTGCTCCCGGTCTCCAGATTCAACGTGGGACATTATCTCATAAAGTATAGAGTTGAACACTTCTGGCCTGTGTGTGTGCAGATGGAAACACACACACACACACACACACACACACACACACACACACAGCATCTGGCACAGTGAGGGGTTCCGCTACCACCCTTCAGTTCCAGGGCCTGCTTGCACTCCTGAAAGTGCACGCTGTGGTTTAAACGTCTACATCTCGGGGTGCAGTTGCATAAATTAAGCTGTGACCCTTAATCGCTTGCAGTCACGGGAAGAACAGGGGACTTCACGGCACCATTTCACCCCAACGCTGCATCACTCAGTCTAGTCAAATCAAAATGAAAATACCTGACACTGAAAACTTTCAGTTCATAAAAACAAACAACTTCTTCCTTCCCTGGGGCTAGAATTAGTTAAAGTAACACTTTCACACTTCCGTGCTGATTTTGTCTTGTACTTAATGTGAGCGGCAAATTTTTGTTTATTGTGTAATTAGTGAGTTTGTAATGTTTGTTTGTAAACAGCCGCAGAACTGATTTTTTTTAAAAAACAAGCTAGAAGTACACTGACATTTCTCAAAAACTGCCTCTTCTCACAGAAGATGAGTGGAGTAGTCCACATTTCAAGTATCTCCCTCCTAGCCATGAAGCTATTTGCTTTTTAAAGCTTCTAGTTTTAAATGCCATGATTGATAGTCTGCCAATTGCTTTTCCAGAGATGACCTTCATATATTTCATCTTAATGAATCTTAACGCGTTTATTTTTATTTATTTATTTAGAGTGGATGCGCAGGTGACATGGTGGCCATGTGTTAGAGGGCAGATCAGAGGGCAGCTTGCTGGTGTTCTCCCTGTCCTACTATGTGCATCCCAAACATTGAACTCAAGTTCACCAGCCTTAGTGGCAAGGGAGCTCAAATATTTAATTCCTCAGATTAAAACTTGAAACTCCCTGTAAATTACCTGACTGTGTGTTTCTTGTTCCTTCCACAAAAGTACCCAGTTCCAAAGGAAGTTGTATAATTTCCCCAAGTCCACGTAACTGGCAAATGCTCCAGAGGAGAGGAGTCTCCTGGGTCCCTTAGTCCCACCTTACAGGAACTGCATTTGGGGTTTATGTTACTGCTTCTCAAGCTGTGATTATAGTGAGCTCTTCATTTCACCGTGAAAACAGACAGAATATACTGAACTCATTAAAAAATAGGTTAAAACATGCTAAGGCAAATGATCTGTATCATTCATAATATTTTATTTCCTAATCTGTATTAAATATTTGGTTTTCCCCATTCTAATCTGAGGCTAAAGCATTTGAAAATGTTTGTGATAAGTATTTATAAGACTCCAGAAGGTAAATTTTACTTAGCCTGAAATATATTTTACGCATAGATATTTTTATGCTTTGGAATCATTGCTATATCCCTACCTATTGGTCAATTTCTACTCAAAAAACAATTCTGTATTGGTACAACATATGTAAAAGTTCCCTAAGGGGCACTGGGACTTATGGTCCCTGCCATCTGAAAATCATGTGTTCATTAATTATGCATTGAACTAAGACACATCAAGCCAAACATGTCTTGTGCCACTTACATCATCATAGTTTATACTTTACAAGATGTCTTGATAGCCATTCAATACCCAAATAGTAATTACCATTCCTGAGAAGAAGAAAATGCAATCAATGTAGAGGATGTCTTTCTGAAACTATAGAAATACTGTGTGGTGTGAGGTAGAGCAATGATTGACTGATCCGTTGATTTCACGTGCATATGTTGACCACTTGCATGCCCGGTGTGCCTGGACTCCAGAAGACGCTGGATCCCCAGAACAGGAGTGACAGGTGGTTGGGAGTCACCGTATGGGTGCTGAGAATCTAACCTGGGCCCTTTGGAAGAGCAGCCTGTGCTCTTAACCACTGAGCTATCTCCTCAGCCCTGCCAATGATGTCTTAAAACTTGCAACTCATTATACTGTGCTGTTACTATCCTGGTGTAACTATCCACGGGAAAACTATGATGTAATGTTCTAGTTTTCTAAAGTGGAAAGCACCAAATTGGCAATTAGAAAAATAAATATTTTAAATTTTGATTTTCAAAAATTTAAGTTCTCAGAGATGGGGAGATGTCTCAGAAATTTAAGAATGCTCTCTGCTTTTGTAGAGGATCAGACTTTGGTTTCCTAGCACTCATGTCAAGCAGCTAGCAACTATTTCTAACCCCAGCTCCAGGGAATCTTGAGCCCTCTTCTGGTATCTATTCACACACACACACACACACACACACACACTCACACGCACGCACACACACACACACACACACACACACACACACACTACAAAAAAAAAAAAAAAAAAAAAGAAGTAGCCTTTCCTTTTCTTCTTTGTAATTCTGCTCCAAAAGAAGAGGAAACATATTAAATACACCATGTAAATAAATATTAGTAATAATTCTATCTTTGCTTAAGTTTGAAAACTCAATAGATTTGAGTGTGCTTAGTAAAGTCAAGGTGGCATATTTTTCTTGTGTGTGTGTTGTGTGTTTGTGCACATGTGTGATTTCCTGTTCTGAAACACTTCCATCTTTTATGAATACTTTAGGGAATGCATAGAGATCTGTAACATTATTATGCAGACAAACAAATTATCCATGAGTTTCTCCTGTGAATTTTTAGAATTGACCAGAACTAATCAAACAGAAAATCATTCACTCTTTGTTTTGTTCAAGTACTCTTTTTCATAGCAAAACATGCTTTTAGATAAAAATGTAACCTTTAAAGAATAAACATCAAAATTCCCTAAATATTTGTAATGATTTAGAATTTTCATTAAAATGTCTTTACTTAATTTTGTACCATTGAAACACTTCTTAGTTTTTCCAAAATAAAGAAGTGTTTGCAAGAAACAGAATGACACCATTTCAGTAATTACTCCAATCCTCCAACAACAGACTGATGGAAATGGAAAACTTGGGTAATTAAGGCAGTAGGTTTTGATTTACAGCGTCCAAAGGTCACACTTAAGAATTCTAGGCCTGTCCACATGTCTCAGTTCTGTAGGTCAGAATGAGGAGCAGCCACTTACTTGGTAAAGTTTTTCAAAGACTATTATGTATCAACACGTTTGTTAGTTGTGGTCCTCACTGAAAATGGAGCTCCTGTGTCAATCAGATAGAACCATCAGCAGGAATAAAGAAGTCTGTGCATTCCCTCAGCCATGGGTTCCTTTCCTGTAGGATCTTGTAGGATCCTGTTTATCTAGAGATGTAAGGTATTGACCAACAAGTCCTAGAAACACCCACAAGTCTACAAGTACTCTTCGAAATCTTGCAAAGGACAGCCTTGTGAGATAGGAAACATCACACTAAATGACAGAGAGAAGAATTGGGAGGAAAATCAAATACCTCCCCTCCCCTACTCATTTTCCCAGCTTGGAATGTTGGAGATGCATTAAATATACTTTGCTTTTATCTTAAAGATTCAGATGGAAAGTGTTCAGCTGTGGCTTTGTTTCAAACAGCACAAAACCCATGTCACCAGCATTTAGTTTCGTTTTCGTTTGGAAATCCTTTTGGCCACAAACACCAGGACAGAAGGCAGGAGTGCCCAGCTTGCTCATGGTTGAAACTAAACATGGGTGTCTGGTACTCAGGAGGTTCTCTGTGTTTGCTAAATATTAGAAGAGTGATTAATAATTATATTGATAAGGACTTTTTAATCTCTTTTCTATCCGTTCATTCATACACACAATATTCCATAATATTCCCCAACCTGTAAATGCATGGATACATAGAACTTCGCCACTGGTTTTGCGGTGTATTCTTGAGATACCAAAGCCATTGTATTTCTCCGCATCTTTGAGTTTGTCCATTTTTGTGCATTTGACCCTCAGGGTTATTGCTCTCACACTAATGGAGTGTGAGTCACTGGATGAAAGTCCAAGCTCCAAAGCTTTGGGAGAAGAGCTGTGGCCCAAATGGTTGCAGAATAGATGTCTATGTGCTCGGCTTTTAGCTCTGTGCTTAATGCCACACCCTTTGCTCCAGGTTGGAAGCTGGAAAAAAAGACCTGGATGTAGTTGCCTTAGTAGTGTGACTGGGACAGAATGAAGCTGTCATTTGACCTGAGGTGTGTGTCTCCAAGTTGCACAAGGGAAGAAGGGGAGGGGAAGGAAGAAATGAAGGAGAAGGAAAGGCAGGGACTGGAGAGGTCTGTATTAATTTTTTTCTTTTGTATTTTAATTTTCCTTCCTTTGCAGTCTGCCTGAAAGCATTTTCAATTCTTTCATTGTTTTATAAAAATTTGCATTTCTAGAAGATAGTAGTTAAGAGACTGAAACTGTGATGTGTTTATGTGTTGATTTCATGAAGAGGAGGTGGTAGATCATTAGAGAGATCATCCCTGGAGGTCATCCCTGGTGGTCATGCTTGGAGGTCATCCCTGGTGGTCATGCTTGGAGGTCATCCCTGGGGATCACCCCTGAGGGTCATCCCTGGAGGTCAGCCCTGAGGAATCATCCCTGGGGGTCATCCCTGGGGGTCATCCCTGGAGGTCATCCTTGGGGGTCATCCCTGGAGGTCATCCCTGGGGGTCATCCCTGGAGGTCATCCCTGGGGGTCATCCCTGGAGGTCATCCCTGGGGGTCATCCCTGGAGGTCATCCCTGGGGGTCATCCCTGGAGGTCATCCCTGGGGGGTCATCCCTGGAGGTCACCCCTTGAGGTCACCCCTGGGGGTCATCCCTAGGGCCTGTTCATTCTCTTTTTGTTCCTTGTTCTTCGCCACTGTCATAGCCCAGTGGTATCACGACACATGGGTTCAAAGAGATAAAACTTTTAGCCTGGTGGTTAGTTGGCCAGAGCAAACACATGGGATTAAAAGGGGGTAGGGGGAGAAGTCTGTTGAGTTTGCAATGGATATTTCCATCACAGACAGAGAAGACAGAGAGGGAAGTGATGGCCCGCACTTCCTCGATAAGAAATGTGATTTGTGATGCCTCTGCCTTTCCCAATTCCGGATGCTGTTGCCTCCATGTCACGGGACATATCACATTCTGGAATGGGCCAAGGAACTGAATGGTCAATTTGCCTGTCCATATATGTCGTCACAGTGAAGGCGGGTCATTTACAAAAGCTTTGCCTAAGATTAGTCATATTTGCCAGAAAACTGCAATAATTCATCTTTGTGCACTGAAATACAGGCTGTTATTTTTTCCTTGTGATACATTAGTTTAAACTATGAGAATTTAGCTTCATGATATGGACTAGAAACACCTTTTGATGGGATATGATTCTCTTACAGGCATGCATACTAAACTCACAATTTCCCTCATATTAGCACATAGTTTTAATTTAAAATGCTCAACTTTAAGCAAGCTCATCTTTAAATACGTACTTTTTAAAGACATATTTGGCCCTCTGAATGTGCTTGCTGGCATATCCCACGAAAGGGCCTTGCAGGTCTGAAAAGTGTCTGTGTTACTCTCATTAGGCATAGCAGAGTCAGCTGGTTGACTGGGCTCAGATGTTAGAGCACCTGGCACAATACTTTCCTGCGGTAGTCATTCTTTGGCTTTTATGGCCAATGTGGTCCCAGCAGAGGTCAAAGAATCCACATCTGTCAAAATAGCTCTTGTGAGTCGCCTCGGAAGTGACAGTATTGTAATAGGGATTTTGTGGGAATCACTATTGCATATTTGGAAGCACAGGCATTCATCGCTGGAAGCCATTCTGGAAGGTTTACCTTAGGAAGTGGCTGCTGTTCAGGGCAGTGGGGCCATACCCACTGGCTGTAAGCTGAGAGTCATTTCACTCAGCAAGATGACAAGTTGGTTTTGTTGTTGTTGCTTTATTCCAGTGGTTGAATTTACTAAGTAGATTATGTTCTCACTGGGCTGTTTTGATTGGAGGCTTCTCGCTCTCTTCGCTGCTCAGTGTCTCTACTCAAGCTTAAGACATCTCCTCACTTACACACACCATGAGCTCATCCTGCACACCTGTTCCGTGTCCGCCTTCCTCACTTGCACACACCATGAACTCATCCTGCACACCTGTTCCGTGTCCGCCTTCCTCACTTGCACACACCATGAGGGTATGTTCCTTTGCCCTGGAGACTTCTCACCCTCTTATTAAGACACATGTCCATTCCATTCCATCCATCCATCCTCTCTCTCTCTCTCCCAATTTTGGGGTAGATGATGTCTACCTCTGCCTCACTGCATGGGACTAATTCAGCCCTACAACTGTTCCTGCTGTGGGGTAAAGTTGGTCACTTCCTTATCTGTATGGAAAGGCATGTCCAGCACAGGCCAGCCTAACAAAGTGTAGCAAATGTATTTAATAGTCTTGTGTCACCCAGTAGCCATCAGAATCAAGTTCCAGATTCTGGGGGTAAACCAGCTTCAATGAGACAGGAATAACCCCGGGAAATAGGATGTGGGCGTGAGGGTTTGATTGAGCAGTGATAGGTGCCTGAAGTTTAGATTATTTTTGTCCCGACTGTGCAGACTTCCTTATTTCAAAGCACAGGGAAGGATCATTTCTAGAACAGGAATCTTACAACCTACAACCAAAGAAGTGTGACCAGAGATTTATAGCTAACATCTCCACCAAATGGCAGGAAAGTTGGTGGGAAAATCTTAGCTTCTATCACTGGCTTCAGGAGAAGACATTCTTGCTCCTCAGACCCTCCTTTCAAAAGAGGGAATCTAAACTTAATGGGCTGTTTGAAGGAGAATGAAGGGGCGTGGGCAGGGCAAGAGAAAGTTCCCTTCTGAAGACTTGATTTGCTTGTGTTGTGTTCTGTGGCCCAGCTCTGCTAAAGGATGGGCCCTTGGCAATCTGGTTATACCTATCTTTCCAGAGTCAGGATGTTCCCTCTCTAGTTGTCAGGCTCCTTCCGGGTCTGATTATCTGTGACTTCTGGAATAAGTCTCCTGATCTTCGTCGCTGGTCTCAGGCCCTACATACATGCTCCTTGTTTGGGCATGTTTTTAAAGTGCCAGGCATTGCTGTTCACCTGCCTTTCACTAATTCTCCGGTTTCAGCCCCTGCTTGGAAGGATGCTTTCTTCATTCACTCCCACACACCCCTTAGCTTTACTACATGGAACCTAGAATTTTTGTGGGGGGGGATTGTTTGTTTTTTTTTTTTTTCTTCCTCCTCTGTTGTTCATGGCCTCATTTTCTGTCCAAAACTTGTTTAGGAAACAGGAGAAGCCATAATAAAATAAACTATTCTTCTTTAGATGAGCATGTTAAAGCAGATGTGCAGATAAAATAGCACTGAATACAGGGGAGTGACTTGTGAACCAGGCTCAGATTCTAAAATCAGTGTAGCAGGCAGAGTTATGCTTAGAAGATCCTTAGGAACTCGCCACAAAGGAGAGCATTGAACTAGCCATAAAGCAAAGCGTTAATGGTGGTCCTTTGGTCAGCCCAGCACGGCCCTGACTTCTAGTTATATGAGGCTGTTGATTGTATTTCCTGGTGTAAGAGAAGTGTGTGCCTTCAAACAGGAACCTCTCTCCTGAGAACAAGAAGACATCTATCTGGCTGTGTGGGGCTTAGGACCCAAGACTGGAGGAGGGAGCAGCTACCTCATGACTTCTTTCAAGGGTTAACTCCTCCATCCTGAACTCCTCCACATGGACACATAGAGTTATCTGCCCTTATACAGTTGCCAGTTTTTCCTTTTGTTTTGCTTTAAGGATATAATGTGATTTCGCTGTAAAAGAATGAAAAGAATTTTTTTTTTGTTTAACTTAAGCGAATAAGCTAATAGCTAGTCTCTTACACAGTTCAAAAGCTGTATAGATAGGTAAGTTTGATAAGTATAGCAAGAGATTATGTTGTCTTTACAGATTTGGGGATAAGTCAGCTGCTTTGATTATTGATAAATTAATACCCTTTTGAGGATTATTGCATCTGTAAAGAGCTTGAATCAATTTGAAATGTGAAAATTAAGAAAATGTGGATTGAAAATTGTTTGAGAGAGTGAAGAAAGTACGTGGGTTCAGTTCCCATTTCCTTTATCTTATGGTATTCTCATAGCTTCCTATCGTAATAAAATTAATTAGCTGTAACAAGAGTGCTCCTTTGATGCCTGGCATCCATGGACATAATTATGAAACCTGGATAATCTTATTTATCACCTCCCATCCTCTAATTATGGTTAATCCAAAGAATGGTCTTCCCGTCACCAAGGATGACCTCTGAGTCATATGTCAACTTGAGTCCCCTTAGAACGAAGTGAGTGGCTAAGCATTGGGAGAGCATGCAGTGCAGGATTTGGTGTTTCTCACAGAGGTCCAGCAGCCTTGGGGATGAAAGCGTGGGCCAGAAGGGACAGATTCAAGCTCCAGCAGCCTCTATTCTAATGGCCAAGCAGAGCGAGAATAACTTAGTAACGAAGTAAGAATCTGTATGAGAACTAAGGAAGTCGGGTAGAAAGTGTTAGTAAGGTAAGGGCTGGTACGCGTGCATTGTGGCCAGCTAGGACTTCTCTGAAGAGGGGAATATGAGTGACGATGGGCAGTCAGCCATGAGGTTTGCAGAGGAGGCTGCTGCAAACGGAAGTGGGATGGGGAAGCCGAGAAAGGCTGCCGAAGCCAGCAACCCGGTGGGGCATGAAAATGACCGCACTGACCAGTGCATGATGGGGGAAACAGTACAGGATGGCCCTGGAGAAATAAACGTAGGCGTTTCCTAGGAAGTTATGCGCCTTTAAAAGGGGGTTGGGTTTCATATTGAAGCCAAATAATCAGGACACCTGGATATCTAAAGAGGAATAACTCCTTCAAAAGAGCTCAGGACAAGTTGGGATATATTTCTTTCCGGTGATGATGGATACCAGTTGGGGGAACAGTCTGAAACTCCACAGAAGTGGTTTTGAAACATGAACCAAGCTTTCTATGCCTCCATTTCCTCTAAAATTGCAACAGGAGCTCCTATCTTGCATAGTTGCTCAGAGACTGAACGAAACCGTTATTGGAACTTTACCTTCACACTTAGTCTGTCAAGAAATAGCAAGTATCACTGTTGTTGCTGTTGTTATATACAAAGCAAGAAAGAAAACAGTTTCAAAGGTGGGTTATAATGGTCTTGATAAGAGAGCAGACATTTAAGGCAAAGTGACAAGCTTGCTGCTCTAGACCTGTGTGTCCTGTGGTTTGTGCCTGCAGACATGCTTAGGGCGTTTCCTTGCTGGGAAGCACAATATGGTTTGCATATAAAGGGAGAAGGTGGGTCTTTAAGTACTTTGCATTTTCACAGAGCTTCCCTGTTAAAACCCTCCTTGAAAAACCCTGGGTTCAGATTACAGATCTATCTCACAGGAGCACACCCAAAACTCCTGTGAGTATTGAATTGCTTATCTGCTCTTAAATCATGAGCTGTACTTCCCAACTCCCCGACCAGCCAGACCAACATGGGGCTTCACTTCTGCTTCCAAGAAAATGACTCAGAGAACAAACTTAGTGTGGAGTGATGGGCTGGGTACAGGGAGCAGTTGCTTGGGAGAATGTCGTCGGAGTGGAGGTCTGCCACCTACCTTTGTCTTCTCCCTTCCCAAGGCCTTAACAGTCTGTCAGGGCTTCACAACACAGCCTGTGTTTGTGCTTTGCATATCTGTTTAGAATAACTTCCCATATTCTGTCTTGTGGGTGCCTTTTTGAAGTTAGAATCTTGGTGGACAGTTGAAAAAAACAAATAGAAATGTTATGTGTGCATGCTGGCCTGCCATATTCCAAAAACCTGGTTGAAACTTTTCACACTGACTAATTCCTTTGTAATTGTCATCAGACTGTAAGGTGGGGGCCACAAAGGTGACTGGGTTATTAAGTACACCGGCGCTCTTGCAGAGGACCTGTGTTTCATTTCCAGTGTTGGATGCCTCCTGTATTTCCAGTTCTAGAACGGATGCTCTTTTCTGGTTTCTGGGACGCCTATGCCTACACATGCCCATACCCAAGAAGAAACGGCCAACACGTAATATTTAAAACTTTTTTATAAATGTGCACAATGGCCATTTCTTTTATGCCCATTACTTTCCCTAGTTGCTACCAATTTTTCCAGTGGTGTGGCCCAAGTAGAGGCACTGACCTACTTCAGAAGCCACCTATTTCAGCCCACAATGCCTCTGTGAGTCCCTGTGCTGGGACGGTGAGTACGTTAGAAAGCCCCCCCACACACACACACACAGCATGTTCTCAATGGCTGTGGAAGCCCACAGTGCTCATGTGGACATACTAAAGGAGGTGAGGGTAGAACCCTCTAGCAGTGGGACACCCTGAAGCATTGCTTCACTCAACAGCAGCTAACAGTCATCCTGGGCAACACCCCCCTCGTCAAGTCCACCTGGCACCTCCCAGCTCCACGACTCAGAGGTGATGTGACTGGCTACTGGGCTTCTTTCCTCATAAGGCATTGCTCTGAGGCATCAGCCACCTGCCTGGGGCATCTCCACATTCTCTTTTCCTAACACTTCAGTGGCTCACTGTGTATTTTAAGCTTAGAGCTAACTTTTATGCAATTATATTAATGCCACCCCCAAATTCCTCCAATATTTTGGTGTCCCCCGAACCCTCCAATTACTCAAAACTCAACTTATTTTTCATCCTTTTAAAAAGATCAACAGACTCTTTAGTGGATGTCAGGTAAGACCAAGGGGGCTGAACAGAATTATGCTTATGCTCTTTGGAATAGATCCTGGTTTACCTTTTGTACCACCACTGGGTTAGTGAACAAATTATGCGCACTCACAGATATGGGTGAGAAAATCAGAAATGAGGGTTTGCTTTTTAGGTGAAAAAGATAAAAATCTGAAGCCTTCATCTCAAAGTAAATGGATGTGGTAGGAACACAGGTGAATTTACGATATTCATTACTGACACAAACTTGTGAGTTACAGATATAATATTAGATATATTTGTCAGAATAATGTTTCTGCTACTTTGGCATTGTGAGCAATATGCATAGTAAGAGCTCAATAAATGAAAAATCAGTTCAAGTCAAGCCATGAGGACACATAAAAATTTTGCCACTATAAATCTGCTTGATATAGGTTTTCACACATGCTCTCAATGTCTGAGTTTCTCCTTGAGGTCTGTTTATTTGATTGTTAAATTACTAGGTTTTACAATTGTTGTTACTAACAGAATAAAGGGGTTCATTGTGGTATTTTTCTATGTGCATATAGCGTCTGCTGCTCAAGTCCAGCCTTATTTTTTTTCCTACTCTCAGCATTCTCTACCTGTGGCTGCCTTCAAGCCAGCCTTCTTTTAGCACCCACATGTGAGAAACAACACATGATGCTTGACTTTCTGTCTGGGGTTTTCTTTTCTATGATGCATGGCAAGGTCTCCTCATCTGTAGAAATGAATAACACAGCATTTAAACACTGGCATGGTTTGCACGAGAAGGGCCCCTCATCGGCTCAGGAAACTGGGCACCAGGGCTCTAGTTGGTGGTGCTGTTGGTAGAGATTAAGGAGCCATTAGAAATTCAGACATGCTGGAGAAAATGTCTCACTGGGGCCTGTGTCTGAGATCTCAGAACAGTACCCTACCTCATGATCTCTCTCTCTCTGCTTTCTCATGGGGTTGAAGGTGTGATCTCTCAGCTCCCTGCTCTGGTCACCTCCTCACTCTAGAACCTCAAACCCAAATAAACTCTTTCTTCCTTAACTTGCATCTGAGCATGTGTTTTCTCACAGCAGCAGAAAAGTAACTAATCAGGCACACTCACACGCACAGACTCACACCACCATCATTCCTCCAACGGTTTGTGTATGGTGGGGAACTAGGCTCCTTTCTGATCATTGCTGTGGAGGGTGCTGGAGTATGGATTCATTTAAGAGGTCATGATTCATTTCCTGAGGGTACACACCCAGAAAAATGCATCACTGGTCCACAGGGTTGTTCTCTTGTTCATTCCCTTTGAAATCACCGTATTGTCTTCCACAGTGAATGCTCCAAACTGTACCTGTCCTAAGACACCCAGGGGTATCTTAGTCACGGGGCCTCAGTTAGAACCTCATGGTGGGATTGCATTTCTGTGATGCCAGGGGAATGTGGCACAGCTTATACTGTGCAGAGACCTTGTATGGTCAGAGATAGAGAAATATCTATTAATGTCCTTTGCCACGTCTGTTTTGAGAGATTTATTTTTTTATTTTGTGTATATGAGTGTTTGCCTGCACACGTAAATGTATTTGTACCATGTGAGGCCTCAGTGCCTTTAGAGGTCAGAGGAGTGTGAGGAATATAGATATAAGATATACAGTCATAGATGTGAACCATCATGGGGGTGATGGGCTCTAAACTCAGGTCTTCCCCAAACATCTCTTACCCCTGAGCGCTGGCCCTGCCCTGACCTTTGCCCACTTCTTGATATGATTTTATGTTTTCATGCTGTTAATCGCAATGGCTTTTTAGAAAATCTTGCGTATAAGTTTTGCTTTGTAGATGTGTTTCCCAACTTGTGAGTTTCCTTTACTTTTTTTTCTTCCCAATGGCTTCCTTTGCTATAACAAAGCTGTTTTGCTGTTTTGTCTTCTGTAATCTTACTCATTTTTGGTTGTTTTTGTTTGCTTGTTTGTTTGTTTTTGAGATTTGGTGTGACTTTGAGGAATATGAGTCCCAGGGTCAGTGTCAAGGAGCTTGTTAGGTTTAGATTTCTACACTTTTGTGTTTGTTGTAAAATAAAGATACAGTTTTATTCCTTGAGTGTAAAAACCTAGGCTCTGCATCACTTTCCATTGGAAATATAAATTTTGTCCCATGGTGGCCTATGGGTTGTCAAATTTTAGCTGACCATGTATAATTTAATTTATTTGAGGATATTATATTTTGTTTCATTTTCTATATATTTTATGTATAACAAATTGACAATCATAGTCTTATAATGTAGTTTTAATTCGGAAAGGGTATTAATTCCAGGTCATTTTTCAAAATCGCTTTGTCTTATTTTCAGCTCTATTGAATTTAGGGCTTATTCTTACCATTTATATAAAGAACGCCAGTGACTTTTTTTCATTTGGGATTGCAGTGTATCCATACATTTTTCCCTGTATCTTGGACACCTTAACAATATTAATCTTCCCTTTGCCAGCATAGGGCGACTTTCCATTCGCTGTGCTTTCTTGAGTTCCCTTCACCAAACCTTTGCAGTTTAATGTAAGGCTTCCCAATGTGCACTAATCATTTTGAAGATAAATAGCCTCCGTGGAAGAGATTGGACTGCCTCTAAGAGATCTGTTCACAGGAGCAGGGGTTAAGATTTAAAGGCGACGGTCAAGAGGTCAAAAACTGCCAACGGCCACTTGCTAGTCCTTCATCTATCTGGTGATTGGCATGGAGTTACTCATTCATTCGGTAACGTCACATGCGTACATATCTAGGAACATCTCTTGAAATCCCACTTCTGTAGTTTGTCTAGAGGTAGGTGTTGAAATACACTGGGAAAAGCCAGGCAGCCTGAGCTTCGATGGAGATACTCACTTTGGAAGCGAGGAAGATGTGCTTCTGGGTAGGCTGGTAGAAACACCTCGAGTTTGGGTGCTACTGTGATAGGCAAGTTTCAGAACTGCCACGTCCTTGGTATAGTGAGGTGGCTCAAACAGCCGATTAGTGCAAGCAGTGTTTAGCAAAGCCACGGACAGCTAGCTACTGTTCTTTCACTGTTTTGCAGCTCTGACAGAAACTTGGTTTAGCTTACAGGGGAAACGTGAGAGACAAAGAGCCATGTTGGTGTGCAGTACCCAGCGGAGAGGCAGAGCCCCTCATTTTCGCATCCAGCGTGACACCGTGTTCACCTTCTTGACGGGCATGTGTGATAAAGTGACATGTAAATGGAACGCGGGGGTAGATAGGACACTGCACCTGGACTGGGATGAAACAGTTGCCCGAATACTGGTCTATTATAGCAGTTTGCAAACCTTGAGTAAACTCAGTCAGCGGTTGTGTAATTGGTTATTCAATCCCAACCCTTGTTCACAGCTCAAAGCCAGGAACACTGAGACCTGTTGCCAATTTGAGTGAATATAGTGACTGTACTCGGCCGGGGCCTAATACTGGAGCCAGGCCTTTTCCTGTGGGCCGCCTTCCACCATGTCTGAAGCTGGCTCGGTGACAGAAGGCCTTTTGTTGTGCGAGCCTGGCTGCTGCTCCCCTCCTTTGCAGAAATGTCTAACAGCTACACAAATAAAGAAGATAGGAAAGGGGTTCTAGTGTAGCAGCTCTCTGAGGAAGCTGATGCAGGGTCTCGGGTCTCTGCCTGCCCTCCTTTATGTGGGAGGTAGGAGGGGGAGCCGACTTAAGTGAATTCAGGGAATGATACAGAATCCGCCTCTAGATAACAAGCGGACCTCCGCCGTCCCCCATGGAACATGATATGTGTGGAGACACTGTGTGTATAACTGGGTTCATGAACATGGGTTTCCGTGGAAGGCACGTTTGCCTTCCCTCTTTTCCCCTTTGAGAATCTGTGAACTAAGAAGGCTGGTTTTGCTGGGTACCCCACTATGCCTCAGATACCATGTTTACAAACCTGTTATGCATTTAACTTTGCGAAGCAGGCACTGCACCCTTCTGGCTGTGGCTGTGCGGACTGGACTCAGGCCAGCGGGCTAAGCACTCAGTGACTTGAGTCTGGTAAAACTCAGGGGAAAGTGAGCTGAAGAATGCCCAGTCCTCTTAGACGAGGGGCTTCATAAAGGGATCTCTACAAGACATGTCGTATCTGTCAGTGAGATGATGGTGGCTTGACAGGCCCGAGTCCCACCCCTAACCAGTGAGGCTTTTGCGATGATTCTGTGTCTGCATGCAGGCTGGGACAGGTCACCAAGTGTATAATCATAAAACACTGCAAAGAGCACAATAGTGAAGAAACACACACAGAGATACATTCTGAAACAGGGGATTTAGTAGAGGTGTGTGTGTGTGTGTGTGTGTGTGTGTGTGTGCGCGCGCGTGCGTGCGTGCGTGTGTGTCCATGTGTGTGTTTGTGCTCAAACCTCTTGATCCCTCCTCCTAATTCTACCTCTCACACACAAAACATATAAATACACACACACACACACACACACACACACACACACACACCCCAACAGAGAGAGAGAGACTTCAACTCTCAGCAGCCTTGATCCCTCGAGGTTTTGGCTTAGTGATGGAGATGGGTGGGCAGAAGATGAGGCCGGGGAACGGGTAGGAGGTTGTCTGATGGTAAGCAAAGACAAAAGGAAAGAAGGTGAAGTTGTCATAGAAGATGAGTCCTTAAAATGGGACTGGGTATTGCGATGCAAACATAAAATCAGAGGACACAGTTAGCTGGAGATATGAGTGGGAAGGGCCATAGCAATTCCAACAGAAGCCTTTCATGGGGAAATGTGCCCAGCTGTCTCATTATAAGAGCCTTCCTGGGAACCACCTGCCATAAGTGCCATTATAGAAGTGGTATTATGGACATTGATTATAATCAAGCTTAATGTGTGTAGGTTTAATAAAGGTATTGTGCAGTGGTCCTGAGTTCCGTGCGCTCTAACAGGGACTTGCTAGCATAGGCTCATTCCTATCGCATCTCACAGCGTGGCCATTCGGAGGTCTTTACATTCTGATGGGAAAATAGGAAGTTGGGTCAGTGAGAAGACGATCACAGACTTAGACACCAGCCCAGTTGCCCTCAAAAAGAACAATACTGTGTGCATCTCACCATCTTAATCTCCCAAATATTTCTCCCATTTACTTTATAATACAGCATGTGCCAAACAGATGTCCTCTCTAAGCCACTGTCCGTACTCTCCAAAATGGTAAGTGTCCGACTGGAGACCTGGGCTGCTGGTGAGGACTGGCGACTCCAGATGCCTCATTAGGTTAATGTAGGTAGGAGGCACACATAATGAAATGATTTGGGGACTGCTCCAGAGAGGACATAGATGGGATCCGCGGAGTAGGGGATAAAGTTTATCCCTCTCACAAATGCACCACTCCCAAGTGTAAAAAGCCTTGCCCTCTCATCCAGATCAGATTAGGTGCTCTTTAATTTTGTTGGGTTCACCCATCCTTTTGAAGTAAAATACGCGTCTACTCTTACATTGGTAATTGCTGACAATTCAGTTTTTATTCATTTAAGTCTCTAGACTGTTTTAAGGTTTTCTGCCCTTTAAAATGTATATCCTTGTAAAGCACTAAATGCATGTGAAGTCTTCCTCATCCTCACCTGTCCCGTTCCCTTCATTATGAGGATTAGAATTCAAACTGTGCATAACTATTGCATGGCAGCTATCCTAAATATTTGTATGCATAATTTGATCGGGAAACATGAGTCTATAGGTTGTTGTCTTTACCATTTATGTCACCTACAGAGGTCAGCTAGATAACTCTCGACTTGTTCCTGGCAGGAAGCAGGGACAGAAGCAGACCTTGGGACTGGCCTCCTCTTCCATGCTCTCCCCAGCATCCAAGCGCTCTCAAATGTCCCTCCCAGTGTCTCCCTTTTGTCGTTGCACGAGGAACGTGACTCACTCGATGGTATTGACCAGTGTTCTTTAAGAACCAATGAAGGATAGTCATTTAAGTGCTGCTGGCCCATGGAAACCTATGTCAGTTCCATCCAGAGGAGAGTGGGCCAAGTGTTTTATTTTCTGCCATAAGCTGATGCCCAGGGTTAATAACTTGTGGTCCTGCCGTCTCCCAGAGGACTTTGCCTAGAGATCTCTGAATGGGGAGAACTTCCTTTAGTTCCTATTTCTCGGATTTCCTATGTTACCTATGTCATTCTTTGACTGGACTTTGAGCCTACCCTGTCTCATTTTTTGCCATTCAGAACCATGAACTTATTATCTCAGGGCTTTATCTTTTTCTTTGTCATTTACATAAATTCCATACATTTGTTACAGGAGTGATACGTTCTGTTAAAAAAAATTTAATGTGTGTAAGTTTTCAATATGTGGTTACATAGTTTGCGATCCCTCATTTAAAACACTTAAGCTTTTTTTTTTTTTTTTACAATCTACCAGTTCATGCCCTTCCCCTGTGCTGTACTTAAAAGACACATTGGGTCCCTGGCCGTTCTCCATTGTGTCTCCCCTTGAAGTGTCCCAAGTCCTGTGGTTGTAAATACACATCCACTGGAAGATGTCTGATATTTTCAATTCACATTGTCTAATTATTGCTCAAATGAACATGTGGCATTTCACCTTTGGAAGAGGAGCTCAGCATATTCCATCCTTTCAAATCTTACTCACTTCTAACAGGCTTTCAAGTTTCCAAAGTCCTAATGGGATGTTTTCCGTCCATCTTTTCAAATTCTGCTTCGGTGTTTATTTATCATGATGAATGATGAAAAGTTCAGGTTCCTGGACCTCAACCAAGACACATAAAACCCAACTCTCTGACGGCTGTTGAACGTTGCCTTTTAGCGGCCCCCTCCCCCATTACAGATGCTGGGTCACAGCACCCATTGGAGTCTATCCCACACTGGTAATATGCTCAGTGCCAAGAGAAAGCAAGGGGTCCACATTTTGTTGAAGGAATTCACTCACATTTTTTTTTTATCCATATGTATCATTGAGTTTACTTGACATCGATGCTGTACTCAAATTTCTTCTTCATTATGGACTGGATGAGAAATTGTCCCATTTCTTAGAAATTGTGGTCTAGTAGTAGAAGAAATTTATATCATGGATCAGATTAGTAAGTATTAAATTACATAGGAATTCTTACCAAAAACATCCTAACCACCCTCTTGTTTACATTCATTGGTTGACTAAAGGAGCCCATTGTCTCCTCATTCTGGATCAGTAGATGAGATTCTAGGAAAGTGACTCAGTGACGTGGTAGCATTTGGAGAAGAAAAAAGTTTGGTTTGATTGACCATGGCCACGGTCTCATGGTCATACATGAGACCGAGTTGCTTGAGGTGTTGAGGCCACATCTTAGGTGTCCCCCACACTGCTACTGTAGGGTATGAATGTACATTGTTGGATGCATGAATATAGGCATACCATGTGAAATTTTTCTGTCTGTGCACTTGTGTGCATGCGTGTGTGTGCATGTGTGAGAATACTATGTGTGAATCATGCAAAAGTAAGAGATTCAGCAAATCTATATATGATGTATATTATTGTTTTTATGAAGTTTGCATCTCATACAGCATATACAATGTGTTAAAAACAAGGATGATAGTGGCGAGCAAACATTACATTTTGAGCTTAATATATGGACAGATGGGTTGCACATGCCTAATTTTAAACCCACCGCATTCATCATTGTGTGCATTTAGGCTTTTAGGCTCTTGTGATGTTAGAGAAGTAAAAACTACGCCTATCTCTTTTGATTTTTTTTCTATTTATCTTGTTTTCATTTCTTTTTGCATATCCACTTTTTCTATTTTTAACTCTTTATCGTGTTCCTTCTTACATGAAAATGACTTTTAAAGAAAATCCTTAATGGATTTTTACGTTCTCATTTATATTTGTCCCGACCTACGTAATTTGGGTGGGGTCAGAGAATATTGCAGTTAACGTAAGAGCACACTTTACTTTAGATGGAATTATGTCTAAGTCTGGCAAAAATAAATCATACACTGGGAATGAAAGTACTGTATTGTGTCTTCTGAAATTACTGTGCAAATGAGAAATCCAAAATTTGGTGCAGGGTTCTGAGGGCCTTAGGGGAGTGTGGGCTTCTTCACTTTGGGAGCCCATGCTCAAAGGTTGACACATGATGCTAAGTAGTTGGAGAGTGGTTTCTTAGCTGCTTGTTTCTTCTCTGATCTGTTTACGTATCAGAACATGACCGTCTCCCCCGAGTTATAACTGTCTCTTCACTCCACTGTTCAGCTTCCTTAGCAACAGTCTCCAGTTTTCCTGAGTGGTCCTGTCTGTCTTACCCTGGCAGGCAGCTGGCAGGGTGTGCTTATGGCCTAGGCTTACATAGGTCACTGTAGAGAAGCCTCTGTCTGACTTTCTTTAGTTCTCACATTCAAGGATACAACATCCTGTCATATTCCAAATGCTGTGGACTACTTATTCTAAAGTATGTTAAGTGGTTCTTCTATTTAGATGCTTTTTTTGTATTCACTTTCTGTTCTCCTCCTCCAGCCACATTCACAATTTAGAGCAACTGCACAGTTATAGAAATGTGATCATGAAAGAGAGATTCCCGCATGTTCTAAGTGCCCAATAAATGAATGATTGTATGAATATGCTCTTTGTAGTTAGATGCTCACATGGATCACAACCCAAACATGTGCATGGTCTTTATCTTCAATACATCAGAAGATTGTGTGATCCACACTTGATCTCAGCCTCTAGACTGAGATCAACCAAGCTTCACAAGTGCATCAAGACCTACCTGGTCCCGGTCTTCAGGAAGCTGCAGAAGACTTAAGTGTTGATGCCTGAGCTTTCCCACTTTATGCACAAGATATTCTTCTGAGAGAAAAACCCCATTTGTTTTAAATATGTTTGATCCTCAAATACCTTATGCTACAATTCTGCAGTTCTTATGGTATTTTTTCTTTATGGTTCATTGTGTACGCACGATGAAGAAATTATTAAACCAAGCAGGATATGCAGAAACGGAAAGCTTTTCTAATTTATCTCTGACCAGACAGAGATAATAGTAGGTGAAATAATAATGATGAAAATATTTCAGAAGAAATTTTGCAAGTTTTTTTTTTTTTTTTTTTTTTTTTTTTTTTTTATAGAGAGGCTGCTATGTGTGTGTGGGCCACACATCCTTTCTCCTGGCTTTCTTTCACGTTGTATGGACTTTCTGGTCCTTCCCTCCTAGTGACTCTGGCTTCCTCCTGCTCTCTAGTCTCTGCCCCCTCATTGAAACTTAACCTAAATCTGGAACTTGACTCAACCTCCTGCCTGCTCCTCTCTTTTTTGACGTGGTGACTAATTTGGCTGCAAAAAGACAGTGTTTATCAACCACATGTTTTGCAAAAAGGCCTCGCTCATACATTTTTATTGAAAGTTAAAATGCTGTTACTCTGTAGAGGTGGGAGTTTGGGGTGAGGTAGCCGTGATGGTGGATAGAGTTACAATGCCAGTAACTGCTTGTACAAGCATTTCTGTTGGTGGGTAGCCCTTTAACACCCCCCCACACACACACACTGACTTCCACAAACATTCAGATAATATTGGCAACCCAAGGACCTTTGGAATGACAATTGTCTAGAGCAGATAAGAAACAAAGACTATTTGAGTCTCTTTATCTGTGCTGTTTGACACATTTCATACGTTAACCCGCGAATGAATGCTTTCCCTCCTCCTTATCATTGTGCCCATTTCATCATTATAGAGGATGGAAAATGACAGTTCTCATCATAGAAGTACATGTAGTACAGTGTAATAATGGCTGAAGGGATGGGTGTGTGTGTGTATGTATGTATGTGTGTGTGGACGTATGTACATACTGGTTTTGCATGCATATATGTACAGGAGATTGTATATCTATATGTATACATACATGTATTTGTGTATGCATACATGCATATGTGTATGTATGTGTTCATCCATAAGTGTGCCAATATATATGTATTTCTGCATGTATGTCTCTCTGTATGTATAGTATGTTTCTATGTGTGTTTGTATATGTATATGTATGTTTCTGTGTATGTGTGTGTATGCATATATGTGTGTGTGTGTCTGTGTGTATATGTGTACAGGTAAGAGGTAGCTCTATTTGGTAGTTTTAGGCTGACTTGTGGAGTAACACTAGTTAACACTTCCAAGTGATACTAAGTGCCAGCCCTGTTTAACCACTTAGCGTGCATTAGTTTTCACAGAGAACTTGAGCTTGAGATAAGGGCAGCCATTACCCTCTTTTCAGGCGAGTAACTTGAAGCAGCAAGAGGGTAAATTAGTTGCCAAAGAGCAGTAAACCGGGAAGAGATGGAGTCAGGTTTTATGACATTGAATCATTATCTGTCTTTTTGCATGCAGTAGTAAAAAGACAGAGTTTTTGTGCCGGAGGGATAGCTTTCTGCACCCCCTGTTGCAGTGGCTTCTTGATGGGATCTAATAATAAAACAACCACACAGTGATGCCCGCAGGCTACACAATCCGAGCTATCTTTAGGTGGAGGGAGTGCGGTGACTCCATCACTCAGTCTTTAAGACTATTAATGTTCATATGCAGAGAGAATATAAAGGATAGAGTTGTGAATGTCTGTGTCTTAGAACTTGGGAAATGGAAGGAGGAGGAGTTTCAGAATTTCAGGTCAAATGGACTAAATGAAACCAATCACACACACACACACACACACACACACAGACACAGACACACAGATACACACACACATTCAGATACACACTCACGCACACAGACACACAGATACACAGACACACAGACACACACACTCACACATACACAACACATATACACATACACACACAGACACACACTCACAGACACACCCACTCACACACACACACACACACACACACACACACACACACACACACACACACACCTGGCTAGAACAGTGGCTCTCAACCTTCCCAATGCTGTGACCCTCTATACAGTTCCTCATGTCGTGGTTGCCTCCAACCATAAAATTATTTTCATTGCTGCTTCATATCTATAATTTTACGACTGTTATGAATCCTAATGTAAATGTTTGTGGAGGTAGAAGTTTGTCAAAGGCCCACAGGCTGAGAACTACTGGTTATGAGCTGTCCCCATGAACCTAATTTCGGTTCCCAGCACCCTTATCCTTGGCAGGACTCACCCCTTGCCTCTAACTCTAGCTCTAGGGGATCCAGTGCCCTCTCCTGACCTCTGCAGATACCTCAAAAATATTGCGGAGACTCACATAGATACATACACATTAATAAAAGTGAAATCTTTCATACACACCAGCCTTGCAAGGAGTACATAAGAATATGGATAGATAGAAATGGTGCCACATTAATTGTGACATATTTAATTATGTACTGAAAAATACTCTTCTAAAATGCGATAGGAGGTTGGATATAATCGAGCAAACTCTGGCTTTGCAGCCAGTGTAACAAGAAAGTTAAGCTCCTCAGTAGTAGCTCACCAGTCCCTGGAACTGATCAGATATTATTATTTGTAAAAGTCACCTTGCCAAAGCCATTTCTTTTTCTATTAGAAACTTCTTAGTAACTTCCAAGTAGAAACAAGCAAGTACTTTGACTATACTAAAACAAAAGCCCTTCTTGGGCTTAAGTCACTTGATGATCATTAGTTACATACAAAGATGAAGTAAGTGTGATCTGGGTGCTGTGGAATGTCAGCTGTGATCCTGGCTTGTGATAACCCATGAAACTCTGTCAGAGATCCTACAGCTCGACACTGGTAGCCCAGCTGTGGTGATAGGTGGGCTCAGGTTTGCGAAGGGCCCTCTGGTCTCAGGGTGCACAGGGCTTTTCGTATCTGTAAGAAGTATTATTTGAAGATGCTATCCTCGCGAAATAAATTCTTTCTGCATCATCTGTACATTTCCCTCAGCCTTCCCCCTCACACATCTCTATGGATAACTAAACAGCAGCACACTGAACTGGAATCATTCTGACTTCGAACACTGGCGTCTCTTCTGGAGTTCTTGTGGGCACTTGTGAGAGTGAACAGGACTC
Organism: Phodopus roborovskii; assembly: GCF_943737965.1. NCBI lineage: Eukaryota > Metazoa > Chordata > Mammalia > Rodentia > Cricetidae > Phodopus > Phodopus roborovskii. The sequence continues at coordinate 3,016,868 of NW_026126639.1, read as the reverse complement.
ATGTCCCAACAGAGGTGACGGAGTTCGCTGTGACAATTCTAACAGTGTCGCCTGCCACTTAGTTATCAGCTGATCCTGACGGTGGCGAAGAACATGGGACTAAAATTCCACTCTTAGTTCTTCAGCAAATGGATCTGTGGGGTGGGGGTGGGGGGTGTGGCTAGGACCAAAACTGTTTGCATAGTGTGTGCATGGTCCTGGGATTGAACCCAGGGATTTATGATACAGCTATGTGGCATGTTGCATGTCGAAGAGAATACTGCTGGGGATGATGTGGCAGGCCCCGAGTTCACATTTAATTAGGTTTTGCACAAGTATTTGAAACTTGTTAATGGTTGTGTTTCAGGCTATGAATGAAGAGTTTGATGTAGAATGGCTTTAAGTCAGACTGAGGAATAGCAAGTTATTGCCCAACTCTGATTCCCTGGTAAAATATTTAAATACTACGTAGTCGATAACTTCCTTTGCAGTCTATTAGCACCTAAAAATATCTAACTCCTATAGAAAGGTGTTTTGCGTTTGTTAGGTGTAAGTTAGATTGGTGTGACAATGAGCTATTTATTTTGGTGTTGGTTTAGTTTTATATCGCCAAATCATGAATGTTCGGTCTGTGTCTGTACAACTGCTTCGGCAAAATGTTTATCTAAATGAGAGAGAAAGGCCGTTACTAGTTGTAAAATTCAGCTTCTGGAGAGAAAGGCTTCTGGATTAGCTACCCAAGCATTTACTTTACGATTTGAGAAACAATTGGCATATCTGAAATTTAGCTATACACATTATTCCTTCCCAAGTGCGATGGCCCCCTGACCATAAGTCAAAAACAGTGCAGTTCAGTTGAAGTTACACAATTAAGCAGTGCTAGACCTGCCTGATTCCTGGGGTTTTGTTTAAACAGTCGAGCACCGTGCACACATACATTTTTGCTCCTTTGGTTTTTTTTTTTTTTTTTTTTTTCCACTGTGCCCTGCCACAGTAGCTCAAGGAGATTAAAGCAGAAAAATAGCCTACACACATACAAAGCCCAAACCTGAGGTTGTGTGTATGCTACCGCGCTGGCACGAATGTGGTTTCATTCTTGGCACTGCCAGCTTGCTGGAGAATTACAATATGTTGGCGTCGGTCCCCAGGTCTCATTGTCCCAGCCCAGGGAGTCGGTCTTAAGAGGGTTTGGCACTGGAGGGAAAAATGGAGTGTGCGTTACAGGGAATGAACAGGCCCTAAAGAGACAGGGTGCTGCCGCTGTAACAGTGGCTGGCAGGTTCAGGGGTTTCTGGCGTGGGGTCGCCATGGGCAGTGGTGTGATGGAGAGAAAAGGAAAGCCAGCCAGTACGTCTAACGGCCGGGGACGGCAGAGAGGAGCAGAAGCGGTTTCATGCACTCTTCTTAATGAGTGGACAGATGATGGCCGCTTCCGAGGCTCCAGTGTTCCCTGGCTCTTTTTATTTATTTATTTTTTATTCACATTTATTTTACATTATCTTTAAAAATGCATGTGTTTAGTTTTCTTCTCAAAAGACAAATCCTCGAAGGAAGAGCCCTTGGTTTCATGATCTGTATGCTGTACTTTGGACTAGCTGAGGTTGGGCAGAGTCTGATTTTCCTCAGCTGCAACAGGGAACAGAATAACCCCACACACTACTGTCAGAGGTGTTATGGCTGACGGCGCCCTTTAAGCTGGGACACTGCCATAGCCGTTGCTGACTCTTACAATGACTTTATTTGAGCAGATCCTTAGTTTTGAGAGTAATCGTGAAACTCCAGTGCTTAGAGAATGAAGGCCTAAGTGTTTAAAGTAAGAAATGCACATGGGGCATGTGGTGTACACCTTCAATCCCATCACTTGGAGGGCAGAGGCGGGCAGATGTCTGCCGGTTGGGGTCAGCCTGGTCTACACAGTGAGACCCTGTCCTACAGCAAAGACGACAAAACAAACCCAACCCTGAAAACTAAAGAGCACTTGAAAGCTTACTAACCCTGCAGTCACCAGCCACACTCAAAGCACAGAACTCAACCCTGTGTCTCTTAAAGAAAACCTCATTTTTGAAAACGAAATATTGCATATTGAGCCACTGTCTTGTTTTCACATGATAAATAGTAAGCGGTACTCAAGAGCCGTGGTAGACGCCCCTTTATTGGATTCGCTCTTCAGAGAGCAGGTGGCTGTAAATATTGGGATCTTGCCATTTTGTCTTTTCTAATCGCAGACTTTCTTACTGTCCTCCGAGAAGCTTCATCAATGAGGAGGGCACCTGAGTGTCCCTATGACTGCACACCATTCCCTAGTGCCATGTCACTGTAGGAACCACCTGTGTGGACATGAGGCCATGCAGGAAGTGTGCTGTGGGAAGTAGGCTTGCCCGCCCTATTTATGGGACAGAAGTTCATAGAGAGAGCTGAAGGTAAAGGTGGACACGGAGTGTACACACCCCACCCTTTGCCTGTGAGCTACTCAGGCTAGCTACTACCATAGGATGGGTGACAATCGGGCTTCTGTTTTTCCTTGTGGTTCAGTATTCCTTCTAGTTTATAAGTAAAGGAGGTAATTTAATTGTTCGTGCTCACAGGAAGTTTCATAGTGGAAAATCTTATCATTAGATTAAGTTCTGATGCTAATGAGAACTGAACAACAACAACAACAACAACAAAACCCACTAGCCTTTTAATCCCATGGTTAATACTCATGCAAACATGTTCTTCTGGAAAGTTCAGTTGATTCTTGGAAATTTTTACTCCAGTGGAGTTCAGGGTAGTTCCTGTAAATCTCAAATTCCTCTGCAGAGGAAATGAAGGTGTGTCGTCTGTGTGAGCATGTACGCATGCAGCTGAAACAGCAGGCTGTGGCATTTGGACTTGGCGTCACGGTGGGCAAATCCTGTGCCTCCCTAAGCTTTGCTTTCTTAATGGGTGAATCTCAGTCCTTACGTGCCGTGAGAAGTTTGCCATGCCATGCAGAAGGGGCTTTCTCTGTTGCTCAGAACTTAGGCTTCAAAATGGGGTCTTTCTCATCTTGTCACTGTGGGTAAGGGACATTAGGAACAAACAAAACCCGACCCAAGGCATTACTGTTTCCCGTCATAGGTTTCGAAACCCCAGGCTGGTCTAATTCTGAAATTTTTGTGACCTCCTTAGAACCTATAACATGGATGTAATGACACTTTCTCAGACTTCTGGTGACTGTGGAGCAGAGGTAGAAACAGCACCACAGTCCAAAGGCAGAGGCCACACTCAGTGTGTATATTTGGAGTCTTAGTCATCCCTGGACGTGGCATCTCTGAGTTAGACATATTTCTGATATTTCCATGTTCACAAACACCCCCACTATCTCCTCCCCTCCTCCTCCCCTCCCTCCTGCATGCTAAGAGTCAACTTGAACCAGCTATCTAGGAGCCTTGTATCTTAACACTTGTTAATAAGGAGGCCAGGAATGTTCTGTAGGTCTCACAAATCTGGCTACTGTTTCTTTAACTCTGCAACTTTAGACAGAAGACTTCTGTCCCTTTATGAGGCAGCCACAGTAGATATTTTGTCTAGCTGCAAGAGAAAGGCATTGCCACGGACCTGGCAGACAATAGCCTTAAAAGTAGAAAGGTCTGTTTCTGGAGCAGGGAGGCTCAGGGGCCATTGTTAGTCCACAGTGGATTTCTATTGCCGCGTTCCTGCTTTGCAAAGGTTTGTTAGCTTTTAATGACTGACAGAACTCTCCTGCAAATACCATATTGGCCATGCCCTGTTTACACGCTACTCAAGCAATTTTTTTTTTTTTTTTTTTTTTTTTTTGAGCTCTGAATAAAGAAACAGTGGTGTTTGTTTGACCTACTCCGATAAGGTTTAAGAACTGATTTTTCCAGTGCTTGCTGGGAATGCAGGCACACTGAAGTTCCAAGCAGAAGCATTTTCAACTCACTTTAAGCGTCATGATGCAAGTGGAAAGCCCGATGACGACAGCAGTCTGCACAGTGCTCTGCTCACAACACCGCTACTGCCCTTTCCAAAAATGAGATGGAAGAGCAGGGATGCGTTTTAAGAAAATGTACAAGGAAGTCTGTTAGGGTTTCCCTTCACGATGGGAAATAGAAACAGGCATTTTGTGACAAAGAGTAACATATTAGCCACATCTCACGAATGGGACATATACATATATATGGACACAATATAAAAACTAGCTAACACCTTTGCCATTTAAATGGCACCAATCAGACTCCCTGAAACCCCCCCCCCCCCAAGTCAGACGGTCTGGTCTCTCCGATTAAGTTAGCAAGTAGTCCCTTTCTGTTCCTCCTAGGGGGGAAATGGTCACTGGAACAAACAGAAACGCACACAGCCACCATTGTGCAGACAGGAAATAGAGGCACTGCTGTCATTAGGTGAGGCATGGGGACACTTACCTGTCAGTAGTGTGAGAACTTTGTTTTGTTTTCTAACTTAATGCAAGGCTAACTGGAGAGTTGAAATGCATTGTCATTGTGTACCCAGCTAGATGCTGACAGGAACATACAACTCCATTGTCTGGGACAGAGACTAACGTGTGCTGGTTTTTATTACAGTTATATTTACTTTTAGTTACGGTTCAGTACAAAAGGAAAGGGCAGAGCCAGGTGTCTACAAAAAACGAACCATGTTCTGCAACTCGTGACCTTGCCTCTAAAATGTGTCTTCCCTGCCCCAACATGGGCGCTTGCAAAAAGCATGATACAAATCTGAAATAAGCAAATAATGTGTTTCCATTGCCAACATTACTCAGTTCACCAGATTTCTGCAATCCTTGAAAAGCTTCTTTTATATCAACCTTTTTTTTTTGTTTGTTTTTTATTTATTTTTGTCAGTGTTCGCTGTGTACTCACAAATCTTGCCACGGTGTGGTGGTTATCACCACACAATGTTACACGTATTATGAAGTGCACGGAATTGTAAACACACAGAGAGACGTAATTACATGTAGCAGGTTTAAGGGCTAATTCTTTGCCTCTTTTTTTTTTCACTCTGCATTTTATCAACATAATTATTTTCTGACTGCAGACTAACAGTCTGAAATTGACAAGCATCCATTATAACAAGAATGTGCCCACCAAATTTAAAACAATGAGCTGTGGTCTCACAGAAGCCCATTGTCAGAAAGAATTAGTATGGCTTTGTTCTGGAAGGGGAAAAGCTAATGATTTCGAAACAGCAGGTGACCAAACACCCTCTTTCCCCCCCCCCCCCCTCCCTGTTATCAGTTTGTTGATGAAGTCATTATGAACGGGGGCCAGGACAAGGATGGCCTTATTCTTAGCAGATAGGCTTCTACAAGCCTGCTGCTAATAGTCATGCTGATTTGCTCATATAAGTCTGTTTTTCTTTTCTTAGATACACCCAGTATTGAAAAGCTACTCTCAAAGGACTGGAAAGACAAGCTCCTGGCAATGGGATCAGGGAACTTTGGAGAAATAAAAGGTAGGAAGTATTGCTACTTTTATCTAGAATGTTCAGGAATGATGCTGCTATTGATAAGTGTTAGTGGTTGTGGAATACTTCTGTCCCAGCTCCTCTGCTTCATGTGTGCTCTGGTACAGGCTTTCCTTCTAGCTGGCAACAGACTGAGACTCTGTCTGTGTCTTCTCCTTGCCCTGTGTAGGATCAAGGATGGGTTTGTTTTTTGGTTTTTTTTTTTTTTTTTTTGTCTTAAGAACAAAAACCAACTCTTTCTATGACTTGCTGTGTTTTGCCTCCTCTTATTTGAATTAGATGATTTATTTCAAAGGTAAGAACATATCAATACTTCACCGAGGTTAGAAACAGCATCTCATAAATTATAACTCGCATCCTATGTCTGAAGTATGCATACGTACAGTGGACAGCTGGAGCCTGCCGACCAGCAAGGCAGACAGAGTACAGGGATGCTTCAAGTCAGTGTCAGAGATGTTTCTCTTTGAGCTCATTTGAATCAGCAATTACGATTAATAAAAGCTCTCTGAGGACTTCAGAGAGCACTGAATATTCATATCTTAACAAACTTCCAGTAACAAGGAAGGAGATTTAATTTTCTCATGTAGAAATGGAAGCAGATGATAGTTTCGATTACTTTTAAGCCATTGCTTCTCAGAGCACAGGGCAGCACATAGCACCCTGTTCCTGCCAGCAGGGTACTTGTGGTCCTAAATTCTAAAGCAATGTTAATCTTGGGAATGTCAAGATGCTCAATCATCAACAACATCACCTTTGCACATGAACTGTGGTGCTTATCTTCAACAGGTGCTAAATGTAATTTCTGAGCACCTACCGATCAATATTAGTACATTAATATTAGTATGTTAATATCAGTATATCAATGTCAGTGTGTTATATATGTCTGAGTAACTTTGTGATCTCTGTAAGATTCTGTCCCATCCAAGCGTCCTAGAGCAAAGGAAAGCCTTTGTCTTTGCAGCTCCTTCCTTATTCATGTCTGGCTGTTCGGAAAGTTCCAGGAAAAAAAAAAGTGTTTAACTGATGATTTCACTAGTTTGTCAGTCATTTGAGGTTGCATGCCTTCTGGCTTTAGAGGGCTGTGAATGGGTAGTGAGGGTTCATCAACAAATTTGATAACCAGCATCTATTTTGGAAGAAAACTTAAATGAACAATTAGCATGCCTCAGAGCTTGGTAGGGCTTGAGGGTACACAAAGGGAAGCCTTGACTTAAGACATCAAGGTTTTCACCCCTTTGACGGATTTTTAACCCTTGGCTCCCATGGAGAAGGACGTATGCCTCCGTCTTCCTCCACTGCCCTCAGCAACCACCGAGCACGTAGCACGCAGGACTGACTGCCTGCTTCAAGCTGGAGCTCATATTCCTCCCTCTCCTCCAGCCTGGATGGCCATGGTGCAGGGCTTACAGGACAGAAAGGCTCCGTGCTGTCCTTTGAGCTTGGCCTGGGGGTTATTTTAGGCTGTTCCAATACAATCACAAAAAAGTTCCTGTCTTTAATTTTGAGTTTTTAAAGCTTCACAGTCGGAGCCCAGAGTTCAGTTATTGTCCCCTGGTTCTGTTTTTTTTTTTTTAAATCTGTTTCCAGATTAAGCATTTTGAAAGCGACTGTCCATCTCCCTTCAGTGCAGACCTGCTTATTAGGTGCCCACTCAGCTTTCTCCAAGAAGTAGAGAAACATCACTGGGTCACTTTGCCTGCTGACTGTGTGTGACAGTTGCAATTACAAGTCATTGTTCGTAGGTGCAGAGGGTACAATAGAGGATTGCCTCTGGGGCAAATGAAGTGGGGGTGGGGGTCAGTGCCCAGGAATGCTTGCCACCTCAGAAGAAGTCAGAGAACAATGGCTGCCTTGTTCCCGCAGCTGTTTTATCCCAGGCAGAGGAAGGTGTGAGGCTCACATATTTGTCTACTGTTTCTGGCTGGGGGAGCTCAAGGGCTGGGCTTTGTGGGTTCTTCCAAAATAGGAAAGCATGAATGTGCTGCCCGATTGAGTGGTTTGCCAACGGTCACTTCCAAACAGTAGATTAGAATAGAGCTTCCACTTAGGTCTGGGAGGTGGGTACCAGCTTCACTCCATCAACGGCATTCTCTTACACAGTGAAAAGTGCCCCTCCCTTCTGTTTGTCTTGGCCAGTTTTATTTAAATTTTTATTGACTGGGAAATAAAAGTAATCAGAGAGACAACAAGAGAGAGAGACAGAGAGAGAGAGAGGCAGAGAGAGAGAGACAGAGAGAGACACAGAGAGAGACAAAGGGGGGAAGAGAAGGATGAAGGATGAGAAATGAGAAGGTGTGTAGGGACCGGAGAGAAAAGGGGATAGGCAAGCTTGTAGATTTAACACTGTAGCCAGGCCACAATTAAGTCCTTTCTCCAGTACTGTAAGGTGTAACCAGTGAATTGCTTTCAAGGTATTTGAACAAATCAGTACAGTCACAACTTGGAAAAGTTTAGAAAAAGTTTTCTTACTATTAGTGTTCACGAAGAATAAGTGGAAACTTTTTTCGTGTCGGAAGAATACGGATGATACCTTGGCTGTCCATAAATAACTGTGTTTAAATTCTATCTCATGTTTCCCCCCCCCCCTCAGGAGATGACATTACTGAAGGTCACTGGCCCCTGAGAGCATAAATTACTGTCTCTTATTCTCACATTTATTTTATTGTGCATGTGTACACTTGTGGACATGTGCACATGTGTTTTGTACCCATGCTTTTATGAGGTCAAGGGAAGAATTTGTAGACATTTCTTTCCTTCCGTCAAGAAGGCTCTAAGGCTCAGGCTTTGAAGCAAATGCCTTTACTCACAGAGCAGTGTTGCTGACCCCAAAGTTAAATTTTCAAAATGTTAGAGCATTCTGCATGGTATTGCACCACACTATACTCTGGCCCTTTGAAGATGTGGCGCATCCAGGTTTTAAAGGCGTAGTGGAACTACGCCTCTTTGTACACACATGCAATGCACATGGGATCTAGTCTGGGGAAAGCAGTTGGACTGCAGTGACAGCCAGCCAGCTTGTGCTATACTCCAAGGGGCTGCCTGAGGAAACAGTTTCTTACCTTCTCCTCAGACATACTGTGTCACTGGGCAGCCCTAGAGATTTCCTACGTCGTCTGCAGAAGAAGCTCTGAGTAGCAGTGGTGACCAGGGCACTTTCCAGCTGGCTACCAGTGCTATCCACAGCATTTCAGCTAGCATGGAACTCCATGACACCCAGTGTCACTGAATTGGCACTTCATCCGAGGACAGTGTCTGGGGATCCATGGTGGCTTTGACTAACTTAACAGATCATTCATTTTTTCAGCCAAGCAACTGCAAACACTGCACATTACTTGTGCCATGTCTGTGTGTAGACATCTCATTTATTTCTTCTGCTGCAGTGAAGGTGAGCCCTTGACTGGCAGGGAGGCTCACTGGACAGGCTGCTCAGCAGAGTCCGGGACAAGGCCACTGAGGGCATGTTTGACTAGATCCTTCCTACGCAGGACTCACAGGTTCTCCTTTATTGATTTAGCCTCAGGAAATGTTATATATGTCAGGTAGAGGGCAATGCCAGCTGTGCTTGATAATATAAAAATGTGACTACTTCAAGCCCATATTTTTGCTTATTCTAGACGATGGGACATGTAAGCAAACACTGTACAGCTATGGGTTCATATCAGTAGAACTTTGGGCAATTAAAATGCCTTGGAGATCAGTAGTTAAGCACGGGAGTGGAGTCAGTACTTGGGTCAACATAATCTCTCAGGTGATGTACATATTTGAAATAGACATGTGCATTGAGTATGTGCCTTGAAAGAGGTAATTGTTCTGTTTAAATAATATTAGATAACTTGAAAATAAGCAGTCAGAGAATAGAAGTCAGACACAAGATTGTTTTTCCCCAAGGAAGAACTCTAAGTCCTGGTGAGATAGCTTGGTCAGTTGGGAAAATGCTTGCATTGCAAGGTTGAGGATAAGAGTTCAAGTCCCAGAGCCACAGTCAAAAACTAAGCTGGACCTGGTGTCTTGGTCATAACCCCAGTATTGGGAGGCAGACAGGTAAATCCCTGGCATCTTAAGACAGCTAGTCAATACTTCTTAGTATTTTCCATGCTATTAAAGGACCCTGTCTCAAAGACAGAGTTGGATTGTGTCTAAGAATTGACCCAACTCAGTTAGGCTTTTGCAAATTTAAAACATGTCAACAAGAAAGTCACCATTTCTATCTATGCATGCTTGTGTCATTTGGAAAGGTGTCTTAAAGCCTTCCTCTTAAGGTCCTGCATTTGTTTAAGGATCAGAAGCATCGCCCTGTGAGGTTAACATTTGAACGCTCACCTGAAGCTTGTAAGTGTGCACAGTTTCAGGGAACCCGAGAATGTTAATTTTATGAGAGCTGTTGTACCCCAAAGATGTTTCCCGAAGAGTCAACCAGAAGAAAGGAGTTACTTCTAAATAAATGTTTATGCCCAGTCTTCTCAGCTTACCTTCTAGCCTCTGCAGTTGCTTCTAACTGGTGTTTTTCACATTTTGTTAAAAGCATATATTTAATATTTTCTGAGTCTGAAGAGAGTCTGATGGTATGGAGAGGGAAGCAGCTCCATGGTGTGCGTCAAAAGACAGCGTCCCTGTGCTTTCCTTGCCCAGCCATCAGCTCCAGCCATCAGCTTGCCTCTGGGTGCACAAGCAAACTTAGGGATGGGGAGAGGGTGCTGCCAGCAGGTCTCAGGGGTCCACAAGTGCAGGGCTTTGCACACCTTGTACAGAGTGCATGACATGGGACAGGAAGAAGACTCTGCCACCAGATCTCAGGGGTCCATGAGTGTGGGTTTTTACATGTGTTGTACTGAGAGCAAGACATAGTCTTCCACACGCTTGCTTCAGGTGTGTTAGGAAATACCAAGGTCATATTTCATCGGAGTTTACATTAGAAAAAGAAATAACGTCATTAAACATCGTTATCCAGCCATTTAAAACAATGAGTTTGAGAGGAATTGAGTTGTAAACTTAAAATAATGATAATGCCATTTGTATTCTTGCAAATACAGACTCTTCCAAGGCTTGTAAAATGTAATCTGACTGTTGGATAGTTCAGGCCAACCCCAGACTTCCCTTGCTTCATGCTAACCTTAGGTAGGAGGCCTGTTGAAGCCACAGCTGTGAGCAGTCATGTGATCCTAATTCTTCCAGGTACCCAGGGGACATCTGGCTGTGTCTTGTGGTTCTGTTTCCTCATCTGATCATTTAAGGGAAGCCACAGTCAAGTATTTACTGCTTGTCACTCCATACACAACTTTCAACCAGAAGTATTATGATACGCATCTTATCCCAGCCCACAGACTGTTAAAAATATGATAATAAACAGACACCAATTACTCTAAACCACAAGCTGTAGTTGTGGTCTATACAGCCTGCACCTTCTGTATGATGCCCGGTGCTCTGTCTCTCTCAGCATTAGAGCGGACTATTTCCAAAGACTTTAAATATTGATAACACTTATAGACAGACTGTACATGGAGAGCTCCATGAAATTCCAGCCAGAGTAGTCTGTGCTTAGCATTCCCCATACATGTATTCTGGCATCCTTTGTCTGCTCACATGTCGGCCTTCCTAATTTAGTATCAGTCCAAATCTTTGAATCAGATGCTAGGGTCAAAGGTGGCTCTGAGGTTAATATCATGGATGTTCTTATAGAGGACTAGGGTGTGATTCCCAGCACTTACATAGTGGCTCACACCTGTAACTCCAGTTCCAAGGACTCGAGTACACTCTTGTGGTCTCTGCTGACATTAGATACACTAGTGGTTCCCAGACATACATGGAGGCCAAATACCCAAACGGTATATTAAAGTGAAATGATAAATATATTAATTAAAAATGGCATATTAGACAGATATTGAGTACAATCCAAATACAGCAAATATAATGTGATAATTTGAAAAAGCGAGTTTTTACATTTTGACCACATTAAATAGGTGGGTGGGAGCATGTTGATAGAAGTCATTACGTTACATTAAATTACATTACAAAGGTAAACAGCAGTCTTTACTGAGGGCTGGGAGCTGGCTCAGCAGTAAGTACACTTGGTCCTGCAAAGCAACAGGGTGTGAAGGATAGAGAACTACTTACTCCATGGTCGATGTGGTCAAGCAGTGGTGGTTGAGCTGAAGACCCTTGAGAAGATGTGTGCTCTGTTCCAGGGTCCACGGGGTTTGCCATGTTTTTGGCAAGGGAGATGACCCAGACCAAGGGTGAAGGTGGACAGCTGGCTTCAGGATAGGCTGTGTCCCTCACTGAGGCAGAGGAGCTAGAGTCGGAGCTCAGTCCTCAGGACCTCCTCTGTGATACTAAGAATTACTCTGCCCCCATTGCCTTGGTGGAGCCTGCGTGAGCCTATGGGACTGTCCCGCCTTGGTTATCAGGCAGCTGGAAAGAGTGACAGGACGGTTTTGACCTTTGGGCATTCATTCCTAGTGTGCTGAAACGGTTCTACCATAGATGGCACTACAGCCGGAACACCAGAGTCAAATATGTATATTTGATACACGCTTGTTTTCCATGTCAATCCCAGTTCCCGCACCCTCCCGTCCTCCTCTGCCCCCCCCACCAACCCCTATCCCATCCCCATTCTGCTCCTCAAGGACGGTGATGACTTCCATGGGGAGTCTTCAAAGTCTGTCACATCATTTGCAGCAGGGCCCAGTCCCTCCCCCATGTGTCTAGGCTGAGGGGGTGTCCCTTTCAAAGTCCATTCATACACTGGGGGTAAATACTGATCCACTAAGTTTAAAATGTTGTTTGACACTTCACCAGCCTCTTCTTGCTCACAGGCCACTCTGCGAGCCCTCCTTATGCCCGGGGCAATCCTTATGAAGAACATCCCTTTGTTTTAGTTTAGAAATTTCATGGAAACTGAGGTCACCGCAGAAAGTTTACCGTCTTGGTTAAATGCTCAGAAGCTCAAACTGGAATCCTATGCAGTACCCGTGGAATAAAAGTCCCTAGTCTTTGTCCTTGTAACACACAGTGGCTGAATATGAGAACAGACAAGAGTGAGGGTGGGTATTTTTTATGCTGTTTTCTGGGCAAGGCTCAAGTGTTTGTTGTCTGTCAGGCATTTACCATTTGCTTTGCTTATAGTGGAAGTTGCAGTGAGGAGCTCAGAGATGATCTGGACACGCAGAGAGTAGGTGTAGGTTCCTTCATTGGGGAGCTGGAGAAGTGGTGAGGGGCTGGGGTGTGGCTCCTTGGAAGAGCATGACTGTGCATACCCAAGGCCCCACGTTCCATATTTAGCACCAGAGAGAAGAAAGGCATGCTGGAGTAGGCTTAAGGCTTTCAAAATTAGAATCAAATGTAAAAATCACACATTTTATTTTAAATGTGAAATATGTTTTATCTACATAGTTTAGTGATGGTCCAAGAAGTTTTGCTAATCTTTTCTGTTTCATCACCAAATACTATGCTTCTTCACACCCCACTGTTGTATCATTTTATACTAATGGACTTGTGCCTCCCTGATTCCTAAGTTATATGGCTGCATATTGGGGTGAGATATATTTTCAAACAAAAACAAAAAGCAACTGTAGAAATTTACCAAAGAAGCAAAGTTTAAAATAACATATAATCTCATCACCTAGAATGGTTACTACAGATACATTGGTACATTAGCTTTCCATCTTTGTCCCTTTAGTGTAGACATGGACATATTAAAATCAAGAAATATTTTAAGATGGGGCTGAGAAATGGATCAGTGGGTAAAGTGCCTGCCCCACAAATTTGATGCCCAGAATGCAACATAGAAAGCCAGGTGTAACCCCATGTACCTGTAATGCCTTTCCTGGGGCAACAGAGACAGGGGGAACCCTAGGACTTCCTGGTCAGCCAGGACAGGTGCATTTCTATGTTCTGATTGATTAGAATCAAAAGACATCCAAGGATCCAAGGTTAGACTTTGTCTTCCACTTCTGCATACATGCACACACATATGCAGACACACACATGTGTAGAGTACCTGTGGGACACACACACACCTGCACATATACACATAGAAATGATAAATAGGTGGTAATTAAATATCACAGATAACAATTCTTAGAGATACATTAAAAACTGTATTTATTTTTTGCCTCCTTTTCAAGAGGGACCTGAAAATAAGTCACTCACTGCTCTTCATAAACTTGTAGGGAGAGATTCAGTTGAGGCAGAGTAGATCTTCTTCGTTATGTATGCCCGTGGGAAATGCATCATTACATCAGTAGTTTATGCCTTCTGTTTGAAGTGAACAGTGTAGTTAAAGAGTGTGTCCTGCCCTACTGTTTGATAGCACTTTACCATAGGGGCCTTGTCTATCTCTTGAGTTCTAGGACAATTCAGCTCCTCTTGTTTCTGTATCAGTGTGTAGCACATATTACTGAACTATCAAGTGTTGAGTCTGACTTAAGATGTTGAGCCAGTTTAAATATCTGGACCTTTTTCTTCCTTAAAATAACCACCGTGACTTGTCAATTTATAGATCCAAGTATGATTTTGGGTGAACTTAAGGTGATGTTCATCTGCCAGTCACATTTTACCACTCAGTGGGAACATGCTGTGCTTGTAGACTTGAGTCTTTGCTTGTCAATGGTATTCTGACTTTTAAAATATATCAAGATGATCTCAGACTTAGTTGGCCTAGCCGTAGGATTCCCTCCTTGTCTGTGGCTCTGGGGACAAGGCCAGGGCCACAGTCACTATCATTTATACTCTTTCAGTGAGATATTCTCTAGGAGCCAAGGTGTCTGCCCTATATGAGTATGGATTTCTCATGTTGAGTCTTCCTGGTGGTCAAGATTGTCACTGGTCTTCCAGAGGACAAAGTTCAGTTCCTATTACCCATATCAGTGGCTCACAACCTTCTGGATCCAGAACTCCATTGGCTCCAGAACTCTCTTCTGATTATTGGGGCAGCTGCACACATGTGCCTATATCTCGCACAGACACATGGATGATAAAACAAATCTTATTGAAAAATGAAAGGTGGATCCCATCTGTGACAATGCCATGATCTCATCATAATTCAGCTATTATTTTTGTTCCTGGTTTTGTCTTTCTTGTTCAGTTAGGACAAAAAGTAAAGATTGAGAACTCTGTCTTGGGCATCTTTTTATCTCCTACAGGCCCATCAGAGAACCCAAGAGTCAAAGATGTTCACAACCAATTCATAATTTACTCATAAAAGATAGAAAAGCTATAGATCATTTATGATAAAACTGACAATGTCTGATGAGCCTGGCATCCATTCTGCTTGTATGTGCTTGTGTGTGTGGACACATACATGTGAGTTGGCACATGTACACAAGGGTGCTTGTTTTGTGAAGACAAGAGGTTGGTACCTGATACCCTTCTCACCCTTCAGATCACTTCTATAGCTTGGTTCTCCCTGAGCCTGGAGCTTACTGAGTGGCTACAGTGTTGTTCACAAAGAATTCCAGGATCCTCCTGTCTCCATCTCCTCAGTAACTTTGATTCCCTTGCTGACGTTTTGGCGAGGAGCTGAGGTACTCGGGGGCTGAGAGTGAGCACGTTACTAACTGAACCTTCTCCTCAGCCAGGTTCTGGTATTTTTGATAAACAAACAGCAATTGCTTTTCCTTGTGCAAGGAATTCTGAGAGAAGGTGCGTGCCTTCCCTGTCACCTCCAAACCTGTAGCAAGAGTACTGTTCACTGAAACATGGCCACCTTCTCCTTTCTTCTGTATCTTACTGTCCTGTTCCTCTCAGGGACTCCGGAGAGCCTTGCTGAGAAGGAACGACAGCTCATGGGGATGATCAACCAGCTGACCAGTCTGCGAGAGCAACTCCTGGCTGCCCACGATGAGCAGAAGAAACTGGCTGCCTCGCAGATAGAGAAGCAGCGCCAGCAGATGGAATTGGCCAAGCAGCAGCAGGAGCAGGTGAGGGAGGCTAGGGACCAGGGGATCCTCAGCCAGCAGGTGAGAGAGGCTGGGGACCAGGGAATCCTCAGCCAGCAGGTGAGAGAGGCTGGGGACCAGGGGACCCTCAGGCAGCCGCCCTCTCTTCTTGGTAAATACTGTTTGCAGGAGAGGAAGACAGGCAACATTCCCTCCCATTCCCATCCCCTAGAAAGTAAAGGAAAAGGCAGAAGGCCAACACACACCCTCCCACCCAGGCTTAAGGACTGTGTAACTACTTTGGTTGAACCATAGAAGTGGGATGGACTGACCATCTATCTTACCTCTGAAAACCTGACCAGAAATGCCTGAGATGCTCCCAAACCCCAAACTTACCTGTTAGCACCAGCATGATGCCATCTGGAACAGCTGGAGCTAGACTCATAGGCCAGGGCCCAGTTAAAGATCAGGGGCACAAAACACACTGAAGACAATTATCTTCAAGACATGGACACGGGATGCTTATGACATACACTTGAGTGTCACTTTAGACTTTAGACAAAGATATCTTAGTATGCGTACACAGACATTCAAAAACCCAGCAACAACAACCGAAACAAAGCAAAGCCTGCTGATATCCAAATGCATTTAGTCCCTAGCATTCCACATAACAATATTTCTCAACCTTTAATTGTAGTTTTGCTGAGGAGGTGAAGGCAATCCCGGGGGTGTGTTGTCCTCTACAGTTGACACGGCCATTGCGATTGTGATCTTAGCACAACTGTGGTCATGCAAATGGTCCCTGGGAACAATCCGTTATGGATGCATGAGGGACTAGTGGGCTGTTGACTATTGATAGATTCTGGGAGAGGGGGAGTCATTGTCTTCATGTGTACACTAGCAGTTGAGGCTACCTGGCTCTAATAGACAGCTCTGAGCCCGTAGTCAAACAGACAGTCCTTGTCCTCCTCCTCTCCCTCCTCGTCCTCATCGTTTTGATATGTCTCCTTGTGTAGCCCAGGATGTCCTGCATTGTTAGCCCTCTTGTTTCAAATGCCTGAATGCTGGGATTGCAAAGACACACCACTCGATCCATTATACTTTAATTTTGGTGAAATGCCTTAACACTTCCCTTTAAGTGTATTTGTACGCTATTGGATATATCTATATCTATAGTCTTGATTTAGCCCTGTGGAAAGCTCTGACAACTCCGGTGACTGTAATGGGCCAGCTCTGTCCTTGAATTTCCAATGCCATCAGCGAAGTCACACTGCCGCCCAGATGAGGGACCCTTCTGCTGATGTCCCCCTGCTTTCTTTGGAGGGCAGCTGGTCCTTTCTAATAGAAATGGGTTTCTCTGCTCATTCCATCATATAGTCTGAACCATCTGTGAGTGTCATCAGTAGATTCTAGAATGTTTTCTTGATTCTCAAGATCTCTGGCATTCTTCTTGGAACCTTAGAAACTAGTCCTGAGATCTTTCCTGAGCAGTCATCGGTGGTAGAGATGCCGGGCACTGCTGTCTCCTCAGCCTGATGAGGGCACTCAGAACAGGCACAGGTCAGGATTCGGGCACCCAGGCTGCTCTCCTCTCTGAAGCAGCCATAGCCTCCCCACGCTGCATCCATTCACAGGTCCTCTTCAACCCTAAGGCCGGGATCAGGAGCGCTGGGGTCAGCTTGGCCTATAAAGTGTTCCACGCCTGTGTATGGGCCTGAGTCCAGTCTCAGGTGTGGGGATACTTGCATGTACTCCCAGAGTTGAGACAGGTGGCTCCCTGAGGCCAATTGGTCAGTCAGCCTGGTCTACTTGGCAGGTTCCAGAACAATGAAAGATCTTCTTTCAGAAATAAAGTAGACAGCATTTGAGGAAAGACAACCAATATCGTCCTGGCCTATACTTACCAAGAGAGAGGGAAAGAAAGAGAAAGAAGGAGATAGAGACAGGGAAGGAGGGAGGGGGAGGGAGAGAGGGAGGGGGAGGGAGGGAGGGAGGGAGAGAAAGAGGGAAAGATGAAGTCGAACTCCTTTATTTTGACCCAAGTTTCCCTGTAGTTCCCGATCAGCCTGGGAGGTCATCCTCTGCATGTGCTAATTGACACATCCCGTACAAACATTGGAGTCTATGTTCCCATCATCTTAGCCTTGCCACTATGCTCTGAGCTCTAGTCCATGGCTATATCCACAACAAATCTGAATCCATCAGGTTCCAATCTAGGTATTGGAAGTTGAGAAGGACGTAAACCCCCCCCCCCCCCCGCAGTGGGATACAGCTCATTTGTACGAGTGTTGAGAAATACAAAGCTTGGGATTACAACTGAGGGTCCAGATGCAGTCACGCCTTGTTAAAGCTGCTGTCAAGGGAGACTGTAAGACTTGAGCAGAGACCCATAGAAGGTAAGGGAGCCAGCTGCATGACCACCCAGCCAGGGGATCCCAATAGGAGGTCACAGCAAGTGCGAAGGCTCAGATGCAGGAATTGCCCTGAGAAGTAGGAGCATGCTCAGTGTGTTCAGAAGGAAGGTAGGAGAGAACTATGGCAAAGTGGAGAGACAGAGGCTACAGGAGAAGATGAAAGGAGCAAAGCAGGGGACTAAACTCTGTGGGCTCTGTCACGATGTGCTGGCTGCCTTGTATTCTTGAGTAGGGCAGAGGGGTTTTGAAAAGATGAATGGCATGGCATGCTATGTCTTTAAAAATATATCTGTGGACTCTAGCTTATAATAGGCTGAGAGAAGAAAGGGCCGAAACCAAAGAACAACAAATAAGAGGTTGTTACATCCATCTAGCTTAGAATGTGGCTTAGAAGGGGAGCCCGGAGGGAAGGGCAGAAATGGTCACGTTCTTGACGTGTTCTTGTGGTATCTCTGAAAGGAGCTAGGTGTCAAATGAAGTAATGCTGTGTGAGAGACCATAAGCAAACCTTGGCAAGTAAGTAATCTTAAAACAAACAACAAACAAAAAACAATCTCTCTCCTTACCTTTCTTCAGAAGAAAGGAAATGCTAATTTTAATACTCTAGCAATGAGTGCATTAGAGTAGCAGATCTGTTCTGTAGCCAGGAAGGGATACCGTAGTCTGTTATGCAATCACGGCCCTTCACTTTTCCTTTCATCTTTAACTTCCTAATAAAGAAGAGAAAGGAAATATCTATGTAATAAAATGACAGGAGAACCCAGTGTCCCTTGGAAGAATATGATGCAGTGTTACCCAATACAGTGGTAAGCTTCGGAGATGGGAGGTTCTTCTCCAGGGTTCCACCAGAACTCACATTCTCTTCTGTCTCATCTGCACACCTCCTGGTCTTAGCAAATAGGTACTCATCTTGGCAAGTGTGCACAGATCATGCTCACGGTATAACTTCACTGCATTCTCGGGCATTTCCTTTGAATGAGAAGTTCTTAAAAAATAGATGGATAGCAAACCACATGGAGTCACAGCTTGGGGTACAATGCTGAGTTCACATAGAAGGGGTGGATTGCAAGTAGGTGGGATATCACTGCTCTTCCCCGAGGTGGGACACACACACACACACACACACACACACACACACACACACACACACACACACACCCGCCAAGGAAATCCTATGCAGGTCTAAATCTCAGCTAATCGTAGCCTTGTTGAAGTTGGAACATCCTTGAGTATGGGTATGCATAGACGGGTCTGAAGCTTGAAACAAAAGTTCTGGTCATGAGAATGAACAGAGAATCAGTTGGCAGGTGTATGGAAGTAGGCAGGGGCGGAAACAAGAGTATCATGTTAAGCCTTGGAAGACTCCCTCATTTAATTTGATGTAGAATCAAAAGAGAATGCGGGTCACAGAGCCAAGAGAAAAACTTCAAGACCGAAAGCGCTGGAGGGTGGGCCTCTGGTGAGATTGAGGGGGTGGGGACGATAACACATTCTGAATGGGAGGACAAGAAGCAACTGATAGACCCTGGAGAGAAAAGTGTGCAGATTGTAAGAATGTGTGAAGGACCGCTATTCAAGAAGTCTGCGGGAGACCCAGATGAGAATATCACCTACACCAAACAAAGCAACCCAAAGCTTCATTGAGGAATCTAGTGTCTTTGATACCTTGGGCTACGAGGATCTTTGGTCCCAGCAGCTCCTCTTATCATCAAAGCACTTTGTTTCTACATTGACAGTGTCAGTAGGGGGACCTGTAGATACTGTAGTCGCTGTGGAGGGTAGTCACTGAAAACCTCCCATGTCTTACTGTGATGGAGGTACTGTTTAGGCTTCCAAGGAGGGGCAGGTGGTCACTGAGAGGAAATGCCTTGTTTGACCTTCCTTAAGGACGACCTTCAGATAGTTCAGATCATGGAGGAATGGTGTGTGCGTCTTCTCAGCCAGCATTCACGTCCAGCTTTGACGGGAAGAAGGTTGGTCTTCCTCACCCTGGGTCTTACTGTGTTGTCAGTGTTCTCTGTTTCTCCACAGATCGCGAGGCAGCAGCAGCAGCTTCTGCAGCAACAACACAAAATCAACTTGCTTCAGCAACAGATCCAGGTCAGAAATCCGCATTTCAGCATCCTTCTTTTTAAAGGCAGACTGTCCTTTCTTGGTCTTGTATGATTTAATGGAAATGAACGCAGAGGCAGAGCTGGAAGTATTTTTGGCCCAGTTCTCTATGTGTTCTCTGTGTGATGCAACATTCCAGTGGTGACTCTGTCACAGGCGGTACCTGGTCAGGTAACATTCATCAGAGCAGGCTGCCAGCAACTTTTACCTTATACTCAGAAGGGATCATTATAGGATGCGGTTTCACTCCTTTGTGCGTCTGTTGGAAGATGAGCCTGAAAACACTCCTAATGTGGTAGATACAAGGACACAGCAGAAGGTGCAGCTGGGTTTTGGTTAGAAACACAGAGAGAGGTTCTCTTGGCAGCAGCTTGTAATCAAAGTGAGGCATGGAGAAGGTAATGAATCAGGACTGCCCTGGGAAATCAAGGCCATTTTGATTCTGTGAAGATCCGCAGCGTTAAAGGACATTGATAAGGGAGAAAACCTGCCATGCTACTAAATGATGAAATTAATTATCAGAGGAGATTCCTTCTCTAATATGTACTGAGAACATGGACTTAGGCGATGCTTTCCTTTCCATTTTGGAGCCCCATTTCCTGGTAGCACTTGGAGATGCAAAGTTTAAATGATGCCTTCAGGAAAGAGTGTGGCATAGGAGTCTACCGGGGTATACTCAGCATCATTCCACCATTCTTTAGGCTGAGGCAAGATGCCCAAGAGTTCCAGGCTTGCTTGGGTTACATGAGACCCTGTCTCAAAAAATAAAATGGCAACAGCCATGAACTTTAAGAATGTCAGGACACACAGTATCTCCTGGGTACCTAACTCCTGCCATCAAAGAACAGGATATAAGGGGTTCAGTGCTCTGAATTTCACGTGACATCTGTCTGGGAGTAACAGTTCGGTTCACGATTACATTATATTTTTCATATCTGGGTAGAAATTCATCATTCTCTTGAACTTTTCTCTTGGGGATATAATAATTTATGCTGTAAATATTATAGAAGCAGATTAGAAACTATTTCATCCAGCTTATCGTTGTGGCTTTCGTTTATTTACTAACCACATTTCTTTCATTCTACCTGATTGGGTCAACTGCTGTGACCTTATCCTAGCATGTGTGGGCCAGGGTTTATTCCTCCCCAGTCCATCCTAGGCAAGAACTCTCCATGGCTTAAATTGCATTTACTATCTGAAAATTCTTATCTAACATTCTGATCTCTGTCTCTGTTGCTTTAAAATGCAGCTGCAACACCTTGTAAAACCAACACACCAACAGGCATTATTCATCGCATTGTACATTCTGAGCTCTTTTGTACCTTGCTGTTGCTTCCGGCCTCACAAAGCAATGAATTCCAGTTTCTACGCTATGGAACATTGAGCTAAACAGTTGTCTTAGCCACAATTAGGCTGCCCCGAAACTCTTTGTTTTAGTTTCAGTTATTAATGGCATTCAACTGGTCTACCTAGTAAGAAAGCATGTGCCATTCTCCATGGGTTAGATAGCTCTACTCAGTGGAGTAGACTGATTTTGAAGGTGTACAGCTAGATAGCTTTACACAGGACTGGCATGTCACGTGACAAAATGGTGACTTGTTCAGCGTTTCTTTTTGTTTTTAGTGTGGTCTCTCTGAAGGTGAGGGTAATTTAGGCATCTTTTCCCCCCATTTGAAACGTATCTTTCAGTTAAAGGAAATGGGTGCATTTTTACATTTATGCACAAACATCCACATTAAAATCACTCTTGACCTGTGAATTTTATCTCCTCCACCATTTGTGAACAGAATGGAGGTATGTTATACTCTGGAGTTGCATGTTCTGAGGGGAAACCCTATACAGATTTGCAAATGAAATGGTTTCCTTAAAGCACTCGGGGTCAGCTCTTTGTGAAATGACTTTAAGGCTCTCAGAAAGCAACATTTGCTCTGAAATCCATGATTTTAATTGGATTTAATATTCTTTTTATATATTACATGATAGATGCTTAACAGGGTCACCATCTCCTGGCAGGGCTGTTCACTCGACTCATTGGGGTTAAAAGAAGAATTAAAGGTTTCTGTACTGTTCTCTATAGACAAAATACTGTCATAATACCAGAGCTATTCGTTTCCCCTCAAGAACATGCCTAGGTACTTAAGAGAAGTAATCCTAGGGCTGTGGAAGTTCCAGCTTCTTTTCTACCTGGCAGCTGTAGCTCCTAAGATGCTCACTCATTAGCCTTAAAAGAATGAGAGTTTTTATTTCCACCTGTTGTGTTCAGCCCGTAATGCACCTTAATACATGAAATAACATCTGTAAAGATTGCAGAAAAAGCTGTCTTCCCAGGTCTTTTTTTTTTTTTGTTTGTTTGTTTTTTGTTTTTTTAAAGGAGAAACCTCTACAGTTATTGGCTTTTCCTCTATTCCTCTATTTGAACTTTCTACAGTAATAACTTTTTAGCAACATATTTCCTTTTTTATAGTAAGTCACTCTAGGTCTGATGTGGACCATACTCTGTATTGCACATAATGAACCAAGGCTGGCGGTCCATCTTGACCCGACTCACCATATGAAAACCTTTCAGGTCGGAGAATAAGTGACCTCCACTCAACTTCTCTATGACAACAGATTGAGTGTCCCCAGAGAGGCACATTTCTTTCCCTGTTGGAGCGTCTGGGGACAGGCTCTTTCTGTAGCTCTGGAGGAGGTGTTTAGGGGCTTGCTTTGCTTTATGCTTTTGCCTGTTGTCGCAGTACTGGATAGAGTGTATGCGTTTTCTCGTCTATGAACAGTATTAATCCAACAGTGTGTTCACCTAGGAAATCCTTTAATGTATTTTGAGATAGCCTACTGCTTTTCAGATGCATTCGACTCATGGTTCCTATATGGGACTTGACGTTGTAACTTTAAGAGAATCATGTTATTTACTCCATCCCCTGATCTGATCAGCTTCTAAACTATTGTTCGTTGTGTTCTCTTGGGGAGAAAGAATTAGTCATTTATAACCCACTGTTAGGATTTCTGGTCCACAAGCAGAATTAGTCACAGCTCTGGCTCAGTGACTCTGCCCAGGGCTACCTGGGAGGGAAGGAAGCACTGTGTCCCCTTGTGTTCCCACAGTGAGCATTCCAGTCTACACCACAGGAGGAGACTCAACCCTTTAGGTTATACTTCCAATGCTTTCTCTGAGGAGAACTGTTCTGTCTGAACTGCCCTCATAACAGCCTTCACATTTGCGTGCTTTGTTAGACCCGTGACACTGAGACCTGGATTGTGTCCTCTAAGGTTCCTCATCCTTATCTGTAAAATGGGAACCCTGATGCCTCAGTAGGGAATTGTCTGTGGACAATCATCGGGAGGGAGAAAGACGTGTTCCCTCAGTGTTCCGAGGGCCAGATAGCGTTAGTGTCTTTTCTAGCCATGTATTGATTTTGAGGGACTCACACACAGACATGCACACATCACATACATATTCATACACATTCACACTCCTAACATGTACTCACACATACTCACATACATGTATTCATACAGAGATACTCAAACATATACGCACGTACATAGAGAGATTTGTACACTTGTTTACATCTATATACACACTCAGAGACACAATTATATAAGTCATTCACATATGTACACATACATATAGTCACACAGATATACATACATATATACAGTCACACCATATATACACAGACATACACATACATACACACTTATAGACATACACATACAGAAAGTTACACATACATGCATAGAAATTCATACATATACATATAACACATCAAAAATACATGTACATACAAGCATATACATATATACATGTCACATATATACACTTCCATATGTATATATATGGATGCATATATGCACAACATATAGGCAAGCATTTATATATACATATATTTACATACATGCATTACACATGAAGACACATATATATACACATGTTCATACATATGCACATGAATACAATCTGTATGACGTCATCACTGAAATTGGGAGTACAACTTTTCCAGATTCATGGGACTTTAGAACTTCAAGGGGTTTTCACAAAATTTATATTTGGAGCCATCTCTCATTATCCCCATTTGTGATATAAAGCACTTAAACGATGGGATTTTCCCAGTGTCAGGAAGTTGGGGACAGTGGCTACTTGTAAACATCCCAAGTTTTGACCCTATTCACTTTTAATCCTACCAATACCCTACAATTTAAGGCTTAATGACCCAACTTTGAAAACGAGGCCCCTACCACTGGGAACTTAAACTTTGAAAATAAAATTCAAGTTGACTTAGGTGCAATTCAATGATTAAGTTGCAGTCATGGGCTCAACCAATTTGTGATAAGAGCCTCGTCTTATTGGAGCCAAAGTTCTCTGAGCTCATTAGAATTTGGGTAATTCTTGATAAATTATTATGCAGAAAGAAACCTACTGAAATCGCGTATTGAAAATCGAATAATGTTAGTGGTGACATAAGTATGCTTGGCTGGCCTGCTGATTCATGATTTCTTTCCCTGAGGGTGGTAAGTCAGAGACATTTTACTCCCCTCAATAGACCCCGCATACAGGAGCCCAAAGAGATTACAAGGTAACCTTGTCTCTTTGGGAGACTGGAAATGCCAAGAATAAACAGCAGGCCATTAAGGTAGCATTTGAACCTGAGAAGGGAATTCATTAACCCCTTGAGTTCCAGTTAAGTCTTTACCTTTCAAAGTATAAATCCCATAACTGGATGGGGTGTGTTCGTTCCTGACATTGAGAACATATGACTGGAAGAAGGTACAGGGAGATAGAAACCAGCTCGTGAGCTACCTGTTCTTTCATCTTTCACTTTCTGGAAACAGCAGCTTGGGCAGGAAGGTGGTATGTCCCGACAGAGAGACGAAGGGAGCTGACTGACAGCCGGTCAACAGTCCCGAGCTTTTCCTCAGAAGATACGCCTGGAGCTCCTGTGAGGTTTCTACTTTAATGGGTCTCCCGGCCCATTAATGACAGGACTGCAGGCATTCCCGTTACCTGTCTCTGTAGGCAGAGACCAGGTAGGGTGACAGACATCTACAACATCGCCTGTGTCAATAAAACGTGTCAGATGGCAAAGTGGGCACTGGGGACACGGAGACAACCATGCTGAGCCCAGTCCTCTAGAGTACATTCAATACGGAGACAACCATGCTGAGCCCAGTCCTCTAGAGTACATTCAATCACTTTTCAGTAGGCCCCCTGATCCTATACC
This sequence comes from Phodopus roborovskii, assembly GCF_943737965.1. NCBI lineage: Eukaryota > Metazoa > Chordata > Mammalia > Rodentia > Cricetidae > Phodopus > Phodopus roborovskii. Next base: position 2,991,803 of record NW_026126639.1, on the reverse strand, counting down.
CCTACGTGTGTGCGTGTACACACACGTGCGCGCGCGCACACACACACACACACACACACTCACACACACTCACACACACACTCACACTACAGTTTGGTGGCTCACATCTGCCATTCTAGTGCTGTGGAGGTGGAGGATAGAGGGTAACCATGAATGAGTTTGAGAGTTTGAGGTCAGCTTGACAAAGGAGTGAATCCCTATATAAAAGAGATTACACTGTGAAACACAATCTCACCAGTAACAAAAACAACAATACCCCCCCAAATGTAATTCTATCACTATTTTGATAGTCAAGTGACCCTAAAACAGAGATATCTCCACATCATTTCTTCTTTTTCTTCTTCTTCTTCTTCTTCTGATTATTATTATTATTATTATTATTATTATTATTATTATTATTACCTTGCTGATGTGTTCTTTCTCCTCCATCTGGAACAGCACAGTATAGTTAACAGCCCCTTACCTTATTCTAGCAGGGTCCTCTTAAACGTCAGTTTCTTCATACCTATACTCTTGTTCAGTCAAGTCTCATGCCACAAGTTCCGTGTTAGACAAGGACACCCTCCGCTGTCATTCCCTGAAGCCAGTTGCTGTTTTCTGTTTATTTTCTCTAAAGACACGATGGCATCCATGAGTCTTACCTACAAGTTTCCCTGACAGTTGAAAATCAGGTAGTATTTATACTTAAATATAGACAGACTAGCAATGCACCCCATACCTTTCTACACGGCGATTCTCTGTCCCCCAGTTTCCAATGGCCTTTATTTTTCCCGTTTTTCTCTTCATAGTTTTAACCTCATCATCCTCTTCAGGTTCTGCAAAGCCTTAAGAATAACTAAAATCTCTGGAGTATCTCCTTCTTTGATGCCTGCTTTCTTGACTTTTGCCCTTTCTTTTAGGGTGAATTTATTTATTAAGCAGCCATAGTAATATGTGCAAAGGATTTAAAGAGTGTGACCATGATTTTTAAACTTGTCCATGCCATTATTGAAGCACACACACACACACACACACAGTGATGCCAGCCTTCCTCTTAAGATATTGACTACATTAAAGTTATGTTGAAGACAGTGTCTGGAAGTTCTCATCTGGAATTTGAATGAAAACCTGACTTGAGCTCTTTCTTTGTCAAAGGAGAGGTGGGACAGGGGTAGGTGGCAGAGACGGGTAGTTCTTCTATGAAAGGAAATCCCTTCCTCCTCCTCTCCTCCTTCCCTCCCTTTCCTTCTTTTTATCTTTCAATTTTGGGCCATTTTCTTCTCCGGATAATTATTTCATCTGAAGTTAGTGTAGCTGATACTTGGATCAGAAAAGTCTGCCAGGATATATACTTGGAAGCTTCACCTCGAGCACCGTACCCAAACCCTCCCTCACCTGATGAGCTTCTCTCTCATAGGCTGAAAATATGATCATTTTATCAGACGAGAGTCCAGCCCAGAAAGAAGGCCATGGCAGGTGTGCTGTCAGTACTGTGTTTTCCTGGTTGCTGCCCGTGGACAGGCTTAGATGGTCCTTGTCTCTGATCTGCAGTCCATGGCCTATCAATTTATGAAATAGGGCCTATTGGCACTTAGATAAAATCATGGGTACATAGCTGTCACCAGTAGAAACAGCACCGATCAAAGCAAACAGAATTCAGGGCAGAAGTCAAAGCTGGCCTAACATGAACCAGGGTTTGTTGTTTGTTTCAGCCCCATGGTTGGCAAAGGAAATGCTGCTGGTGGAGTATTCACAGACTCTATTTGGGTGTTTCAAATTCCTGTTTTTACAGAGATTTCAGGAACACGGAACGTACAAATGAGTGAAATTATCAGAATATTGACAGATGAGCTGTAGTGTAAGAGCACAGAGACATCACAGGGTAGCTCGTATACCCCCGGTTCCTGAAGCACAAAGAAAATGTATGTGGGTTCCTAGACACACAGATTACTTCTGTTTTGTAGCTTTTGCTGATGAGTATTCTTGTAGCTTACAAACAAAGTAAAACTAATAGATATTTTTGCTTGATGTGTACTTAAGTTCATGTGTACATTTATGAAGCAGCGTCCACGAGAAATTGGCTAACACCCAGGGAGCACAAATTTAAAACACTGATAAATGAAGCCAGCTTATTGTGTCATGGTTTTTTCTTTAGCAAAGAAAGATCATTGGATAATAAGGAGTTGAGAACACCTGTCCTATAAATCACAAGGGTCACCTGTCCCATAAGTCACAAGGGTTGTCTCTATTTTCATTATGAAGGAGAAGCAGAGATTGTTCCTTTAGTGACAAATGTCCTGGAAATAATAGTTTCTCAGTCATCACCATTCTTGAGTGCAAAGCAGCCCTTGGTAAAGATAAAGAATCTTGCTTCCTTGTAATATTATTCAGGATTCAGGACACACACACACACACACACACACACACACACACACACACACACACACACACGCTTCCTATGCCTTGTCCCAGTTTTGTTTTGTGACAATTCCACCATTCATAAGAGGTTGATTCTGCAGGATGCTCCATTCTTGACTTGCTTCATGTCCGGACCTGACTTCCTTGTAGCAATGTGTTTAAATGATATTTTGAAAGAAATATTTCACTCTCTGTCTCAGCAGTTTAGGTATCTCTCTGTTCAACTTGATTCTATACCCCAACGCCTGCCTAGCTTATTCAAAAGGATGTTTGACAGACACCTCAAATCTCAATTTTCCAAAACACAGCCTTTAATTATTCCCTAAAAACCCATCCATTCTTTGCTAATTTGATCATTGCTTAATATAGTATCACTGGGGATTTGGTCAAAACCCCAGGACACACCCTAGTTTTCACGTTCCTGTAACTCAAACTGAATCCATTGGTCCTGGTTTACCTTCAGAACCTACCAGTTCACCAGCACTGATTTTCAATATACATCGCCCACATCTCCCATTGAGCTAATTGTACCAGCCCTCTCCATCCATCACAAAGCCCTTTCCTCACACCCAGTATTGGCTACTTGTGATTACCCTTTCCAGATAACCCACAGAAACCAGGAATGAAGGATTTATTTGAACTCATGGGTTCAACGAGTTCATTCATAGTTGCTTGGTCCCTTTTGCTCGGGCGGAACACCAGGGTGGCAGGAGTGTGCAATGGTGGCTGAACTTCTTGTTAGACAGCAGCAGGACAAAAAGGAGATATAGGAAGGACCAAGATCAGGTACCACACTAAGAGGCATCTCAGTGGCATATTTCCCTCTAACCAGGCCCCCAGCAAACTATGTCACCAACATACAATGGATGCTTCAAGACAACACTCTGCTGCCGAGGGCATCACCCCTGTGATGTGACTCTGGAAATGATGTTGGCACCCTGAGCATGCGTCACGGACCCCTCAGGCATCCCTTTACTGATTAAATTGACAACCACAATAAGACCGGAGGCCATCTAAATAGATCTTGCCCCTAGTATGATATTCTCAATCTGGATATTATGTAAGCATGCTCAAAATGATTTTGGGGGGGGGTGGGTCTCCAACCGCTGATGCTTTGCACTCCTCCTCTGTCTCCAGAAACCTTCTTACAGAGCCAGCAAGCACGTTTTCTTGTTTACCCTGCTCTTAATACCGCTAACATGCAGTGGACAGTAATTTCCTTAGCATCAAAGTTTCTGTCTTTCTCACTAATATAACCAAGTAACTGGAATGGTGCCCTGATAACTAAAAGACATAAACATATTTATGGAATGAATTGAGTCCATGAGAAAACAAACTGGAATACAATACTCACTACATAATATAGAAAAGATTAAGCCTGACACAAATTTCATATTTATCTTTTAAATTTTTATTGTACTTATTTGTGTGTGCATGCGTTTGTGTGTGTGCATCTGTGTTGCTGACACCTTGACAGTTCAACATTTGTCAACTGAAAAGGTACCATCCTCCTCACTCCACTCAAGTCTGCTGACGAGCAATTTAATTCAGACAATCAGCAAAAATGAGACAAACTAGACTTATCAAACATAATAAAACCCAGCAAATTGGCAAATGTGACAGGGTTTGTTTTAAGAAAGTCATTTAGCTTTGCTTTCTGCAGTAAACAGAATGAGAGACAGTTCTTTTATAAGTGGAGAAAGTAAATATTTATACACGAGGAAGATGTGTCCCACACACATAAGTACCACATAGAACTAACTCTACACTTACCCGCACATAGAAACCTTGGAGTTCTGTGCTTGTGGAAGAAATATTGGTTATTTCTGTTGTTCTTGATCCAATTGTAGTACCTAAATAAGTAATTAGCACAGGAAAACTGTCTCCCATAATACAAACATATGTGTGACAAATCTAATGAAGATATTTGTATAGCATATATGCCTACTGCATTTTAGACCCATATAAATTAAAATTTGTCATGTATGTTAATGTGTACATGCTTGCACATGTATGTCAATATATATGCTCTTTCTGCTCCCCATGGTCACCCATAGTTTGTGGATATAGTTTAGTTTTTCTTCCAACCTCCACATTGTACTTTCCTGGCCCAGTACTTACATGGATGCTTGTGCTAAATAGGCCATGGGATGTTGTCCCTAGTTGTTTTCTCTATTTTTTTTTGGTATTTTAGCTCCCCATCCCACGATTCCTTTCTTTACCTAACTTTTCTTCTCATTGACCTAACACACTCTATATTTGTGTTAATTGAATGTTGAACATTAATCAAAAGAATGACTCAAATTATTTTATTGTGCGATGATCTAAGTATATGAGCAAGAGTAGAGAGGAGAGGAAGGAGAGAGACAATTGTCCCAGGGTGTTAGCATAATATATTGATGCCATCTTTCCATGATGGCTTGTTGTCATGAGCACCCATGTCACACAGCCATAAAAAGAGGCAGGATGGAGCTGGGGTAAGGTAAATCAAGAGAGAACAATAAAATTCTTCTGTTGCCTAGTAGAGGTGTTTAGAATGTGTTTTCTTTATATCTTCATCCGCCCCTAATTGAGGATGCTTTAAAATTGAATGACTAGCAGTCAAAACGTGTTTGCTTCAAGCTGAGAAGAAAAATGCTGGTATCCCCGCTTCCAAACTGATTGCGCTTTGTACACAGCTGACAGGGACAGTCACTTTGAGTGACTGATAAGTGGGAAGCTTCGCCACTCATCAAAGAATGCAGACTGAAAAGAAAAGGCTGAGCTGCTTAGATGCTCTGGCATGTTCAAAATAACATCTTACATCAGTCAGACCCAGAAGCGCTAAAAAGACGTTTGACAATGAAGTAACGTATATAAAAAGTAAGTGGAGATGGAGAGACATAGGAATTATCCCACAAGCAAATAGCTACAAAGAGGTGAGGGAAGAATGCATTGTAGTTAAGGTCGTGATTCGAGAGATGAAGCAATGGTTACATAAAGGAGCACATCTGTGATGGAATTTGCAAATTAGTCGGAAGCATCACATTTAGAATTGTGTTTAGGTAGACTCTTGTGTCATTTATATAAGCAGTTATCTTTGACACTGTGACACGTGGAAGCCCCTGAGTTGTAAAGGTGTCATCCCCTGGCACAAGTAGTCATTTCCTCCCCTAAAAGTCTCAGTTCACACCCTTCCTTTCTTCTCCTGTAAACATTTAACATTTATACTGTGTGTTAAGATATTATTCCATCCCTAAGTGGAAGCTGAATGTCTATAGAACAGAGTTGGATATGTTTTTGTGTGTTTGTTTTTTCTTTTAGATATAATGCAGAGTTTGGTTCCTTCAGTGTAAGTTTCACAAATTAAAAAAAAATTTTTTTTGAAATGGACTATTGGATATTAGGTGGTTCAGTCAGGTGTCCTACTTGGATATTTTGGGCATTCATTTTCCAGATGCTTCATTTGAGTATTCACACACTTCATTATCCCTTGGATCCTTAATGAGATAGAGCAATGACCTCAATGAATGCCAGCCCTCCAGTGTGAACATGCTATTTACATAACTGATTTCAGTTGGGTAACCCATAAAAACATTTGTATCTGTCAGAATAACATATTCCACTGCTTGATTTGAAGTTTAGGTCACAATAAATATATTCACTGTAACACAAATAAATAAAAGACTCAGAGACTGATATTGAGGTTTAAGCTTCAAGCTGATGATCAGAATAGCAAGCAGCTGGCCACTAGCTCTCACCTCTAGCTCAGGCTGAAAGGGCGGATCCATGCATGAGCTCTTCCCTGAATTTCACACTGCTGCCTCTCCTCAGTGTGGTTGGAGAATGAAAAGCCTCTCTGAGACCTTGCTTCTGTCTTACACAACGTGCCTAATGTTGGGATTAAAGGTGTGAGCTATAATTCTCTTTTAGATCGATTCACTCTTGTATAGATAATGGTCTTGGACTCACAGAGACCGGTCTACCTCTTAATCCTGAGTCCCAGGATTAAAGGTGTGTGCCAACCATCACCTCCTAGTTTCTGGCTGCTGGGATTAAAGGTGTGTGCCTGGTTTCCATGGTTTATGGCTGACTTTGCTTTCTCAATCTTCATCCAAGCTTTAATAAATCATAAACAATATCTCACCACATTCACAGGTAATTCTTCTGACTTTTGAACTTGATTCTGAGATCCAGTAAACCAAATTTCTGGGGTATTCTTTTAACCGATGGGAAGCCAACTGCATGCTGGAGAATATAACTGCTGTAAGGTGAAAGAATACTAATGTTTAGTGTTAAACAATGAACTCAAGATATGCTTGCAAGATAAGCCTTTGAGTGAGCAGGAGAACACTCTAGAACAATGTCCAACCACAACCATCTGTGGATGGTCACAACTCCTTAGGGACATTGGGGGGCTTGCTGGAGGCCACCTTTATGCAGGCTGTGCCTTTTCGTTACAATATTTTCTTGAAGGAGGAGGCAGCTGTGTGGGCCATGGTTGTGCTAGAAGCCATTGCCCTCAGCACAGGTCTACATGTTAAATAGTATGGAATTAACCTTTGGATTGGTTATATAAACAACAGAAAAAGAGAATTTAGAGCAAAGACTTAACACACTTTTCTTTTGTAGACAAAAATGTGATACCAAAACAAACAAAGAAAAATGATGAGTGCCTTGCCTGTGGCCTTAAACTAATTAGATGTGATCCTCCTCCAGCTTGCACTTTGTTCCTTCATGTAATGACACCAAATACAACAAGGGTTACAACAAGGGCACAGGTGCTTATGGGCACAAATGGACATCCAGTCTGCAGAGTGTAACAGACTGAATTTACTTTCTCCGTAATTTGGAACAAACGTTAACTCTCATAATAAATTGGGACAATAATTGAATGTTTACATAAATTTATAAATGGCATCCTTTAAGTATCATGACGTCTGAAAGCCTGACTCCATTAACATTATCAGAAGTTTGCAATGGGCAGTGCACATTTGAGCCCTGACAACATATATGCATTTCATTGAGTGGCGACAGCTATTATTTTTTTCTTTTATGGACAAGATTATTTTCCTTTTATTGAAAAAAGATTTTTAACATAATATGTTCAGATTAAAGTTTCCCCTACACCCATTGCTCCAATTCCTTCCAACCTCTCCTCCCATCAGAACTACACTCTTTCTGCCTCTTGTTATAAAGCAAATGGGCATCTAAGGAATAGTAATTAAATAAAAGGCAATAAGATAAATCAAAACTAAGCAAATAAGAATATTTAAAAAAAACTAAAGAGACAAAGAAAAGGCACAAGTAATGTTTACAGATACACACACATACACTCTAACACACAAGAATCCCATAAAAATAACGAACAAGGAGCCAAAATAATATACACAAAGGACCTGTAAGGTTAAAAAATGCCCAGACTTAACTTTATGAGAGAAAAGAACCTCCAAAGTTGTTATTGAATTCATTTTGTGTAGATCATCTGCCGCTGGGCATGGTGTCCTCCATCCCCTCTGTCTCTTAACATGTTTTCTCCAGAGTTCCTTCCCTTCTGCAGAATTTCCTGATTGCCGAGTGGAAGGATTTGGTGGAGATAACCCTTTCAGGGCTGAGTGTTCCAAGGGCTCTTACTTTCTGCATAACGTCTGGCTGTGGTCTCTGTACTTGTCCCATCTGCTGCAGGAAGGAGCTTCTTTGTTGATGGCTCAGCAAGGCACCGGTATAGTGCATCATTAGGAGTCAATTTAATTGCTATATTCCTTTAGCAGAACAGTAGAATTGCTTTTTCCTACATCCCTGGCCTACGGAGTCTCAGGTTCTTGGCAACCCAAGCAGTATTGGGTATGGGTTTCATCTCAGGCAGTGGGTCTTAGCACACACCAGATACCAGTTGGCAACTGCCACAAGCTTTGCGTTACTACTGCACCAACCAGTGTATCTTGCAAGCATGGCACTCTGGTAGATAAAAGTAGTTAATAGCTGGGTAGGTGCTTCTCTTTCTCTTTTGATAGGGTGAAGAGTACCTTCCATAGTGTGAGTACTAGTACACAAAGGTGAAGGTTCTAGGTAGGCACCAGCTCTTTGTGTTCAGTGAATCTCTTAGATATCTTTAGCAACAGGGTTTTGCTGTCAGTTTATGAAGAGCTACCAATAGCCTTTGCAACATCCTGGGTTGTTTGGAGGTTCCCATGGTATCCCTTTGGTCAAGAAAGCAATAAAATGTAACCCATTCCTGGTACTGGGAGCTTCCTCTGATGACAAAAGATGTCTGTTTTTCCTGTTATTCAGCAATTTCATTTAGATTACTTCATATATATTGGACGTTTCTACTGGCTATTAAGAATAGACAAGTAATGAACATGGTTGAGCAAGTGTCTCTGTAGTAGGATGAATATCCTTTGAGTATATCCCCAAGAGTGGTATAGTTGAATCTTGAGGTATATATATTCTCATCTTCCCGAGAAACTACCACACTGATTTCCATAGTGCATACAAGTTTGCAGTCTCATTAGCAATGGATGAGTGTTCCTCTTATTCCACATCCTCAATAGCATGGGCTGCCTTTTGTTTTATTGATCTTAACCTTTCTGAGAAGAGTAAGATAGAATCTCAAAGTAGTTTTCATTTGCATTTCCCTGACAACTAAGGGTACTGAAATTTTATAAGTGCCCCTTAGCTGTTTGAGTTTCCTCTACTTAGAGCTCACTGTTTAAATGTGTACCCTATTTTTAATTTTGCTATTTGTTTCCTTTGTGCCCATTTTTTATATTTATTTATATACTTTATTTGATATGTAATTGGTAAAAAAAAAATCTTTCCCTATTCTGTAGCCTACTGTAGTATAAATGCTAAAAACCCAGAGACAGATATTGGGATCAAGCTGAAGGACTTTCCTGTCTTCTCTTAGCAAGGTTTGGTAGTCACCCTCTTTTGTGTCCTGTGTGTCCAATTTGGATAGTATACTGTCAGCAGTCGAAGCAAAGGCACTGTCTTGCCCAGTGGTTTACTTTTGCTACAAATAAAGTAAACTCCATTATCTTCTCTTAAGTAGATAGGTGCTGCCAGGAGCAGACATGTCTCATTGTCATAAAAGGAGCCTAAGTTATTAAAACATCTTAAATGCCATATTATGTGCATCTCTGAAGTGTTTGAAGATGACCTGTCTTCCTAAGAATATATCTCTGTTTGACCTTGAGATGTTGAAAACATCTAATGTGATTACAGTCCATTATTAATAGGTGACTAGTTACTAACCTGCATTTCCTTATTGTCCTAAATAGTTGGTGATAATAATTTTCAAGGACTAGAAGTTTGCATCCATTGTTAAATTAGCTGTATAGGTACAATACCTTGAACAAGATTAGAAACATATATACAGTATGTTTTAACAAAATTATTCTCAAATTTGTATCAACATACAAAAAATATTATTATATACAATATACAAAAGTCCATTCCATTGTACAGTATTTAAAACTAGTAGTTGCTTTTTGAAAGTATATTATTGAATCTACTCGTTTATACTATCATATCTCTATCCCCCTTCTTTTCTTTTTTAAACAAAAACTCTGAATCTAATCTCCTTTGTTTAGCATTGTTTCTGACCATTGCCAATAGCAACATGTAACCAGTTCCCCTAAACAATGACAAATGTTCATAACCCATTGGAAGAGCAAAACCCACCCTACCACTTCTTGGGAATGTGGGCATCATGTTCTTCATTTTCCTTCCTGCTGTCTGGGGGTGACTGCATTTTAGGGGATCCTGAAAATAAACACTTGGGTTAATTACCAAGTCCTAGGAGAGGCATATGCATCAACATTTGTCCACTCGCTGTATAATGGGAAGGTGCAGGGCTTGTCTCAAGTCCTGCCTAGAGTAGTCTATGAGGCTGGACCATCTCAGCTGGAGACTTTGAAATTATTCTCAATGGTGTTAGTGACGTTGTATGGTCTCAGCTAGCCACCTCTAAATTGTTCTGAGCAGTTTGTAATCCAAAACCAATCTTCAGTTGTTTTTAATCTTAGTGGTGTTATCATAGTCCAGGTGGAATCATCATTGTAGGGTCCCATCATCTTTTTTGGAGACTTCAAAGATTGCATTAGGTCAGATTATTCCTTTTTATGGTATTTTTTCTAGTAGTTTTCCCTTTTCTTTAAATCCTTCAAGTTATTTTCCTTGAGAGACAAAAATAAAATCTTGCCCCAACCCTAACTTTGGGGAGGTTCTAAATCTAATCTTTATCAAATTTGATTTATGGTTTATCTTGAAATTTTTATTTCATCTGCTAGAGCTCTGCTATCATCCAGATTAGTATGATATTTTTTTTTTACAATAGGCATTTGGATCTTTAATTGCTCTGGGAAGGGGTTTCCTATCCAATGACAGGAAACAAATGAACCAAATTTGGTGTAGGGTCCTCCTTCAAGAAGCCCCTCAAGGAGTTTCCTGAAGGCAAAGGGTTACCTTGAATATATCTTGTTGATCTACATTCATTAGATCAATGCCTACATTTTCCACACCTTCTGCATAATCCAGAAGGAAGGGGCATTCTGTTTGGATTATGTTTATAAAAAGCATTGTTTCTAGAAGCACTCTGTTCATAATCCCTTTTAGATGACCTTATTTGATACAATTGAAACCCTTGATTTTTCTTCAAACTTCTTGGAATCACCTTTCCTATCCATTGCATCATCATGGTCATGAGATTCAGTATTAGTTGTACCTTGGACCCATTCCTCCAAAGGTGCTGACCATCCCTTTAGCAGCCTGATTATCATTTTGTATTGAGAATTAGCATATTCAAAAGCCAGAGATTCAGTTGTTGTTTGTCTGGCTTCTGAATCTGTTGTCATTTTATTTACTGCCAATGCCCATCTTTGTGAGAAATACATGATGGCTTCCTTGTATAACTTTAGTAAATGACTCAGTTTTCTTTCCTACTTCTCCAATTCTGTCCCAAGCATTCAAAGCCGCTGCATGGCATAAAGACAGGAAGTGGTTATCATATAGAGACTGCCTTCCTATAGTAGCATAATTTCCTTCTCCAAGAAGTTGATCTTGGGATATTTCCATACCTCTAGATCTAAACTGTTGTTCAATAGTCTTAGCCTCTTCTCTGAACCAGGTACTCCATTTTAATTGTGGACCGGGCTCTAGAACAGCTTTAGCCAGGTCTGACCAGTCATTAGGAATAATTATATTACAAAATGACCATCTACTTCACAAATGATGAATTCATGCCATTTGAGACTACTGCTTCATTGAACCTCTTTAAATCTAACATTGCATAGGAATCCACTTAGCTCTTACAGAGCCTCTATCATCTTACAATTCCTGTAAGGTTATTGGACATTAGAGTTTGTTGTTTGTTCTATAACCCTATAATACAACACTGAACTTGGTTTTCCTTTAAATTCCTGTGTCTGGATTTGAATATCTCTATGATCTGCTTTAATAAGTTTTTCTAAGGCCTGTATCTTGGCAACTATATCAACCAATTTTTTTAGAGATAAAGGACGAATCATTAAGTCAACAACAAAGATTATCAAAATGATAATTAACAGTTATGTCCAAGCCAGTTGATTATCCCTTCATATAATTGTTCTATTTTTAACTCATGCATTGTGTGATCATAAAGATACCTAACCCTTTCCATTGTGATTGTTTTTCCCATTTTTAATGTGAGTAAAAACTCTCTCTTTTAACTAATTCCTTCCTTTAAGAATTCTGTCTTATATACCACTCTGGTGCTGGGATTAAAGGCATATACACCTCTTCCACCCAGCCTCTGTGGCTAACTAGTGTGGCTGCTGGAATTATAAGGTATGTGCCCCCCTCTGCCTGGCCTTTATGACTGGCTAACTTTACATTCTAATCTTCAAGCAAGCTCTACTAGATGATAAATATTGTATCGCCACAGCCTACTACTTTGTTTGAATGGCAACAGGCATCTCTTTTTGAGTTTGATGAAATGATGGACATGGTGTCACTGGAATCTGTTGATAGCAACATGAAGAAAGTGGTACCCAAGTATGGAGGTCATTTCTGATATGTTTTACCAAGGAAAACGTTCTGTCAATAAACAGATGGGTTGAGTAAATAAGTCCACGGGATTTGAAGTATGCATTTGGGGAGCACTCACACAGTAAAGGTAGAGAACTGCCGTGGTCATCTGGCCTGGGGGCCCAAGATGCTGCAAAGTGATCTCCAACCACCACACGAGAGAGCATACTTCTCAGTCCACATGCAGCACCCGAGGCCACGCCCAGTAGGCCTCAAAAGAGATTGGCTGAAGGAGTCCCCACATCAGCAGCGATTCTTTTAAAGAAAAACATATTTATTTTAAAGGACCTCTTTGAATTTTTGACATATTTTCTATTTTTGAAATTATAAAAACAAAAAATATTGGGGTTAGGGACTTAGCTCAGTGGCTTAATGTGGGAAGGCTCAGCAACCCCAAACAACACAGACAACAACATCTAAAATCATCCACCATCTCACATCTTGTTTTGACCTGTCCTTTGTGGCATCTCTTACCCCAATTCTGTTCTCCTTAATGCTTCTTATGTGTGTGTGCCAAGAAACCCTTCCTGAACAGCAGGCCTGGGCAGCAGGGACCCGAGAGAGAACACAATGTGCACGGAATAACTGTTGATGACGAGTTAATTTTGTGGTAGCTACTTCCATTGTAATGGCGGAATCAGGGCCAGGGAGATGACCCAATGGACAAAAGTGCTTGGGGCAAAATTGTGAGGATTCGATACTGAAATTCCCAGCACCCATGTAAAACCAGAACTCCTATGAGTAATGACAGACAGACTGGAGAATCCTGCTAAACTCTCAGGCCAGCTAGCCTGGGTAATAGAGTAGTGTCTACAGCCCAGCCTCTTCTAGATATAAAGTTTGACAAAAGAAGTTTAGCTCTCACCTTAAGGGAAGCACAACCTCAAGACAAAGCCAAAATTCCTGTCTGAAGTAGCTCCTAAGTTTTTTAATTTAATTTCAGAATCCTTGAGCAGTGTACGTACCAAAATAATTATAGTCTCATTTTCTTCCTCCAAATAGAATTTTCTAGAAGGACTAAGAAGTGGTAACATCCTCAAGTTTTGTGATTACTTTCTGTTTTTAAATCTTTCCCTCATACACAGATTTAAAATTTTTGTTTGCAATGTATTTATTTTGGGGAGATGCACATGATAACAACGTATGTGTGGCTAACAAAGGGGAGCTTTTAGGAGTCGGTTCTCTCTTCCTCCCTGATGGGACCTAGGGTTTGAACTCTGATCCTTAGGCACGATAGTAAGCCACTTTACCCACTGAGACACCCTTCTCACCAGTCCACGTAATACACACTCATGACTTTATTCTTTTCTGGAAATACTTAGACAACTATTTATTATTTCAATGTTGAATGTTTTATAATTATTTAGTCTTTGACATCCTGCCATTTAATGGGTCTAATAATTTCAGAAGTATGAATTATTTTCCTGAATAATAACCAACCAGGCAACAACCAGGTATTCTAATCCACCTGCTAAAATAGAAGGAAAAGCTTCACCAAGACAGCAGCCCCTCCCTCCAGGGGCCCTTAGCTGTTTGGATGACCGGAATGTTGGTGTACTTCCCTTTCCTCTGTAGTATCCTTCACTTGAAGGAGAAGCAGGGATTTACCTCAGCATACGCTGCCTCATTTCACCGTTACTGCTCCTGTCTTTCTGCCTTGACCACTATTAAGTTTTATCCCATCGCGGCTGCAGGAGGCCGTAGTAAATGCCAGTGGATGTCTCCCCACAACATCTGTTCAGATAATGTGCTTGTGTACACAGGGGCTCCTTCTCATTTGCATACAAACACACCTGCTTTTACTCGTTTCCCCCCTCGCGACCCTGAGCCGGTTTTAATAAACACTAAGGCTGCGGGCCTCTTCTCTGTCTAGTCTTTAGTGTCTGCTGGATGAGGGAGGGCTGCAATTAAGAATAGAAATGTCTGTCACTGAGGCTTAGAAGAACAGCGATAGCAGAGGTTCAAGGCTGTGGGTAGAATGTGGGCCCGGTAAGAACCTGATATCGCTCACCCAGCCCCTCTTTTCTCTTTCTTTATTAATAATATTCAGGGTTCTCCTTTGGTATTTTTGTTGATTACTCAGGGTTGGCTTGATGGTTGGCCAGCCCGGTTAGGCATTTGTCCTCTTCACAAAGCACAGCCCCACTCCGCTGGGTTGAGATAAAATGAGATTTGGCAAAACTGTTTCCATTCCATTTTCTGTCCCCTCTGCACCTTAAATTTCCCCTCTAACTTTGACTCCAAAGTTTAGTAAGCTTTAAAAAATGGGGAAAAAGAAATAAAAAATAGCGGAAGCTGTCTACAGGGTGTGGTTTTTTTGTTTGTTTGTTTGTTTTTGTTTTTTGAATCTGTTTTGGCTTGTGGAAATTTTGTCCAGTTACAGTAGATAGTTAAGCTAAGCCCACATTCTACGAGCTGTATCGCTGGACATAATCTCATCCCGATAATAATAGATGGTGAGATGGTCTTCACTTGTCCAGCCATTTTACTGTTCTTCTGGGCTGAGCACTTCTCTGGAGAAATGACTGCCCAGCCTCTGCCTGGAGTTGCAGTATGTTCTACCACTGCCACATATGTGTGGAATTCACGCTGCAGAAGGAGCATATGCGAGCAGCTGACTGCCTAGCCCCAACTGGCATCTTCCCCCAGCTGTGTCCAATAAGCTGGCATGGCTACATTTAGTACAGAAGGTCCTGATGTTGTTACTGCTCATAAAAGTTAGGGTGCTGGGCGTAATAACAGGCCGGGCAGAGCAGCGGTAACTGTGCCTCCTCTCTGTGACCTTTAAATGTTACTCCTCTGTCACACGCTATGAAAT
Source organism: Phodopus roborovskii (assembly GCF_943737965.1). Lineage (NCBI taxonomy): Eukaryota > Metazoa > Chordata > Mammalia > Rodentia > Cricetidae > Phodopus > Phodopus roborovskii. The sequence continues at coordinate 2,976,541 of NW_026126639.1, read as the reverse complement.
TAAAACAAGGCTAAGCTGCTGTGGCCTTCCTCCTGCCCAGTGTGGTCAGTATGTGCCAAATGAAGATCCTGGGGGCAGGGAAGAGGGGCACCATGCCCAGTGGCCATTATACCAATAGTTGTCACACATTCAAGGCCCACCCTGGCTACACAGTGGGTTTCAGGCCAGCCTGAGCTCCTGTGTGAGATTCTTTTTTTCTTTTTCTCTCAGTAACAATAGTTACCAACACAGCTGCTACAGAAAAAAAAAAAAAAAAAAAAAAAAAAAAGGTATTTATAGGGATTTGGAGAGATGGTTCGGCCGATGAGAGAGCACTGGCTGCTCTTCCAGAAGATCCAAGTTCAAGTCTCAGTACCCACATGGAGAGTGACAATGGTCTGTAACTCTGTAACTGTTGCTCTGAGGATCAGGTGCCTTTTTCTGGCCTCTGTGAGCACATGGTGCACAGACATTTGTATGGCAAAATGCGCATGCAAATAAAATAGAGAGAGAGAGAGAGAGAGAGAGAGAGAGAGAGAGAGAGAGAGAGAGTAGCCATCATGGGATGCAATTTTGTTAAAATAGCAAATCTTATGCCTCAGGAAGGGATAATTATCAGTTTTAAACAATCCCATGGAATACTACTTTATGTTACTTACTAAGTGGTTTCTTCAATCAGAGTTTCATGTAGTCCAGGTTAGCCTTAAACTTGCTGTGTAGCAGAGAACACGTTTGAATTCCTGATCTTTCAACTACTGGTATTGGAGGTGTGTGGACTCATGTGCAGTTATGTGTATTGATTTTGAATAAAACTAATATAGACTTTTCATACTGCTATACCTGTTGTATTCCTAGTACTTGAAAAGTTTTCTTAATGTATAAATACACGTTTTTGTTAAAATAACGTGACTTAAAAATCATCAATGTTATTTTTCTTTTGAAAAATAAGTATTTCTTTTTAAATATAGACAGTTTCTCACTTTTTTTCATTTTATGTTTAAATATATTAACTGAAAACAAGGCATATTCACATAGAAAATGGAATATTTAAACTAAAATGGGTTGATTTAAATATTTCTAACTTTAGTTATGAGAATTATTCCACAGCCTTGGACTATAAGTTTGTATAAAGTTGTAAAAGATAATTCGAGGGAAGTGTTTGATGGTTTTCTGCTGTACATAGTCCGTTGGATAGTCCAAGGGACTCAGACATCAGTAAGACAGACGTGCATGTATGTCCACTAAAAGACACCTGGAAATAATAGCCAGTAATTTTAAATGAATATCATTATTAATGCTTGCATTCCACAGATAAGTCAAAGTGTTCCAGGACAGTGTATTCATACACACACACAGAGAGAGAGAGAGAGAGAGAGAGAGAGAGAGAGAGAGAGAGGAGAGAAAGAGAGGAGCCCATGCTCAGTGTTCTTTCTATATTCATTAGTCAATCATGAGGCTCAGAAAATGGGGTAATACAGCAGCATTGGTTATTTGGGGAGCTGTAGCAACCAGTGCCCTGGGGTTCTCTGAACACACGTGACCCCCCCACCTGATTGCAGTGTGTTTGTAGGATAACATTCTCATTAGGTGGTGTTAGACCTGCTCTTATGAGAGCTCCATGGGCTGTCTGTTGTAGGTGATCTCACACAGCAATGGAGATTATTTCCTTTTGTTCTGGATCAGGTGCATGTGCATGTATGTGTGTGTATGTATGTATGTATATATGTATGTGTGTATATGTATATTATAAGTGTATGTGTGTGTATGTATATTATGTATGTGGTGTCTGTGTGTGTGTGTGTGTATGTTTACAAGGATCCTGTTCCTTTATAAGGCCATAGTTATAGTGCTAAGGGTTAGCGTGTATGTAGATCACCTTGGGTACACCAGTCAGCCTGCAGTAGCTATTAGAATCTTTTATGCATGGAACAATAGTTGTTTTGACAACAGTGTATCCTGCTACCTCAAGAAAGTACTGGTAGCAAAAAAAAAAAAAATGAGCAGAGAAAAGTTACAGATATGTTTGTTTGTTAAGTTTTGATCATATTTCATTCTTCAGTGTAGCTGGGATTTGTAAAGATGGCATGGTTATTATTGAGGGACACAATGGCTTAGCTTCAGGGGCATATTAGTTTCTTATGGTTTGGAAACTACTTAATCTAACTCCAATTTCCCCTTTACTGTATTCTAAGTGAAGTCTTAGCATGGAAAGGTCATAATGAAATCTGTCTTGCCCTGAGAGGGCCTTGCTGCTGGTCCGTCCTGAGGTTAGGGCAAGTAGCAGTCTCTTGCAGTTCCAAGGCTTTGGGTTCACATAGCCTAAGGGTCGTTTGTCCCAAATCCACATTAGCATTAGCTTGGCTGATGAAATCTTAGAAACTGTGTCATCTTTAACAAATACATATTTGTTTTTATATATGTTTTACATATTTCTCATTCTTATCACCATATACTCGACTCCTCACCAACTAGATAGACAACTGGCATCATTTTGGGCTGTGTCTGAAAAAAACGCCAAAATATTTGATGAATTCACTCAAATTTTAAAACAAATGACCTCACCTGGCTGTGTTTTGGCTGTTGTAACAATGGCGGCTGGTGGGGTGGCATTGCCCTGCCATGCTAAGTCCCTTGTGCTAAGTGCAGTGAGAGACCACACACTTCAACCTCAGCAAGTAGAGTGTGTGTGCCACTCAGCCTGCCACCCAAGCTCCTCTCACTGTGCTCGTTACTAAAGTACAAACATTATAGCTTTGCTGTGGATTTCTTATCATAATTCGAAATACCTCCGGAAGTCAATACCCAGCTACTAGAAGTTTCTTCAAACATGGTAATTAAAAAAATAAGATAAAATATGAAGAGCATCTCTGGCTAGGTGTGTGTACACAGAACCTTAGTACTTGAGAGGATTAGGAGTTGAAGCGCAACCCCAGCAGCAATTTTAAGACTAGCCTGGTCCTCATGAGACCACGTCTAACAGCATTCATGTGTTGATCAGGATGCTTTAGAGGTTGAACAGATGTGTTATAATTCATGTTGAAGTGAGAACTGGAGTTTGTTGTTTCAGTTAGGGATGTTTACTTTACCAGTGTAACATTTTAATTCTGCGCAGGACTACTTCCCAAATACATTTACTTCAGGATATTTTAGTTACGAATTTTCTGTTAAGTTTTATTGACGTATAATAAATGTTCTGTTGTATGTTGTGTAAGCTATATTAAGCTCCTAGCATACGTTCCCATAAGGTGTGTTTAAGTGCTGAAAATATACCAGGAAACTTTTTTTGGTTGTTGATTTGGGTTTTTATCTTTTGAGATCTCTAAGGTACTATGTAGGTCTTGAACTCAGAGAGATCCCCACCCACCCCATACCCCCCCCATCCCTCCAGCCCCCACCTATGATCCCAAGTATAGGGATTAAAGGAGTGGATGGACCTCCACCACTAGCCAAAATATCTTAAATTTTTTAAAAAATAAAATAATACTCAAATGTTTAAAGCTCAAATATAAGACATGTTGTACTGTTGACTTAGCACCTACTTTCACATATACATATTCAAACAAAGCTATGTTCCTTGCGTATAGAGACACACTATTCTTGCTCTATACTTTAAAGTTTTGGTAAAATCATAACCAAAACAAAACATAGATAAGTATGGAAAGTATTTTCTGATTGTGCTATGTTTGGAAAATCAGAAATGATGACTTTCCAACCCTGACGCACATGGGTTGGAATAATAAAGCTTCCCTAGGTAATGGGTCTTTCTTAAAGAGACAGGGTGCCACAGGGGACATTCAAGAAAAAATGATGGAGAATGAACTCAAAGAGAGTACCCTTGAAAGTACAGTCATTCTTGCTCTCTGAGGAAGCCAGGAGTGCACACTTCCTTCACTTTCAGTCTAGAGATTCCTGACCTGCTGACCATGTACTGAATATGATTGTAAATATCACGTAATAACTGAAAATGTAACAGGCAAAATTTCCTGCCATGTGCAAAGAACTCCTGGCTTAACCTAACAGAGACCTTCCTCCTCTTCTCTATGGGTGTGTGTGTGTGTGTGTGTGTGTGTGTGTGTGTGTGTGTGTGTGTGGGTGATGACACACCCATAGTAGAATAGGCATTTTCTTAGCGGCTTTGTTCACCATTGTATCAGACAAGTAACTCTTCTCATAAAGATAAATCCTCTACTAGAAAAGAAGCACATGAAAACTTTCATTTCAGGGACTAGAGAGATGGCTCGGCATTTAAGAGCACTGACTGTTCTTCCAGAGGACTCGGGCCTAAGTCCTAGCACCCACATGCCACTCATAATTGACTATAACTCCAGCTCCAGGGGATCTGAAGCCTGCACACCAATGCACATAAAATAAAATTAGACAAATTATTTTTTTGAAAAAAAAATCATTCATTTCAATATCACATTGTATTGGGCTAGACTAAATATATATTTAGAAATTTTTAAGATTGGCTACCATGGTGTATGCCTTTAATCCAGCATTTGGGGGGCATAAGAACACAGAGCTCTGTGAATTTGGAACCAACCTAGTCTACTACATAAAGACTTGGAGGCTAGCAAAGGAAGTACACTCAGTTCATCATCCATCTTAGCAGCCAGCACCACTGAGCCAACTCGTTAGCCCATACCCCAATTGCTTTCCTTTTATACATACTACCCATGTTCAGGTCTCACAGCCGCCCCTCCCTGCAGTGAAGGCTGAATTGTTTTGATTCTGGTAGCTTCTCTTTCAAGTCAGTTGTGTGCACCGATGTTATGCTAGTCCAGGCAGGTTTTCTCTGGAGCCTGTACTAGGACTAGCCCTTGTAGACCAGGCTGGTCTTGAACTCACAGAGATACGCCTGCCTCTGCCTCCCGAGCACAGGGATTAAAGTCATGTGCCACCACTGCTTTCTTCCTTAAAGAGTTTCTTAAAGAGTCTTAAAAAGTTGCTCAGTCTGCCCTTCAACTCCAACTGCCCCAGCCTCTCAAGCCCTGCTGTGGCAAACTTGGCTGTGCACTCACTGAAGCAATCTGGCCCCCCCTCTCAAAAGGAAAGGCCAGGGACCACTCACCCTGGCCTTATTACAACCTGTATATATGAATCCCTCCTGAGAGAAACAGAATACAGGCTTCTGCTGAAATCAGCCCAGAGCCCCCTCCTCCTTCCATACAAAGCTAATATGGGTAACAAAAATCCATGCTGTCTTAGCCCACTCAGGAATCATCACAACCAACTGTATTTCCATTGTCTCCAGGCTTGGGTGGTAAAGAAAGTATAAATTATTATTGTGGGTGATCCTTTAAGGACTGTCATCTGCCCATTTTGAAATGCTTGTATCATGAGTCAAGAAATGGAAATACAAGCACTAAGCTGCCGACAGATAGCAGTGATCTTCCGTAAGCAGACATATGCTTTATTATCCCAATGTTAGGTTTAACGAAGAATGCCAAAACTAAATTTTCAGGCTAAGAAAGTGAGTCTTACAGATCATGAGAGATTAAAAACATAAATAGTTCTGTCACATCATTATTCTCCCTGTCCTGAACACTCCTGCTGAGGCCCCTGACCATGTTCCAGACCCACTGGACGGTGTCCCCCCTGAGGCCAACTATACACTGAATCATAGGCTGACTTACATACACCTCTGTGACTCAGACAGTTCACCCTGGGCACCAAACTAAGCGTCCAACCGACAGAATCTCTACAGTCCCTTCTAGTCAGGGAGCAGTCTTACATTCTGAGTTTATGCGAGAACACTCTTAATAGTTATTGATCGCCAAAGAATGCAAGAGCTGGAGGTGGGGAAGATGGCTCATTCTACAGAATGCCCCCCTTGCGAGCATGAGGACCTGAGCTCGGTCACACATAGGGAATCTGGGCCTAGCAGTGCATTCCTTGATCCTATTTTGGAAAGGCAGAGATGGGAAGAGCTGCCCTGCGTAACCGCCAGCCAGTTCACAGACTCTTTGGCTCCAGCTTTAGTGGGAGACCCTGCCTCAAAATCATAGGTTGAGATCACCTGAAGAAGATTCCCAGTGTTGATCTCTAACTACCACAGGTGAGAAAACATGAACTAAAGCCAGGAACAAAGTAACCCTGCCAACCATCAATAGCTATCAGTATAGTAAATGGGGTTTTCATAAGCTCTGTCTACACAGGGCAGAGCTGTGTACAGATGAGTAGGGGCATACTTCAGTAGAAGAAAACCTAACCCTGGCTTCATAAATTCACTCACCATGTGGTTACTGTTGTATGTGTTTTACATGTGACTCTGAGGTCCCAGATGTAACTTACAGCCATCTTATCGGTGGTGTGTGGATAAATTATCAGAATATTCTCTGTCCCCCTCAATAGCTTCAAACACGTTGATAAGAGTGTAGGTCATGGCTGGCGCATATAGAAACAAGTCAGTACATATTGTGACCCCCCCCCCAAGTTCTAATCTACTACTTTTATTTAATATGAAGTACCTCGGTTGTTAATATGTTAACATTTTAAAGCAGGAGCTGGAGAGATGTCCGAGGAGTTGAGTGCCTACTGTTCTTGCAGAGCAATGGAATTTGGGTCACAGCTCCCAGATCACCTGGCTCACAACTGACTCTAACTTAGTCCCAGGGGCATTCAACACCCTCTTCTGGCCCCTGTGCACACTTGCACACACATAAAAATAAAGTTAATCTTCCAAAGATAAAGTTCCAAAATAGACTATTCTCAATAGAGTACTCTAAAATATCATATTTTGGCTCTGTTTATGTGAACTTCATTAAATGAAAGCTTACAGCTAGTTTGAATAGCTGCAATTTTTCCTTAGTATAAGATATTCAGGATAATTTGTGACTCTGACTTTTCAGTTTTCTTCAAGTGAACTATATTTTATTTCTCTGTAGTTTGAGGTTTGTTTTGTTTTGTTTTACTTCTGATTAATACTAGGAGTTTTGTCACAAACTATATGAGAGCATACATTCAGTGGGTTTCCATTTTGACTAGCACAGGTTGCCCAATTCTGTAAGAGTTTATAATCAGTATTATCATTATACTGTTTTATTGAGGACAAGGTCGTGCTATGTAGGCCCAGACAGCCTTGAACTCACCGTATAGACCAGACTAATCTCAAACCTATGGTCCACTAGCACTACCTTCCAGGGCTTGGATTGCAGAGTATACCACCATGCTTAGAACATAAATTTATCAGAAATATCCAAATAGATGTTACCCAGTAATTGAGTGTCTTTGGATTTGTGAATATTTTAATAACACTTGTTTTTTGGACTCAGTAGTCCCTGGTTACCTCAGGCCAGTAGTAGCAATTGGGAAAGGACAATCAGACAACTGCAATTTGTTCTTTTACTTACAATTTTATGGCTAACTCATGCCATTCCCCAAGCCCTGTTTGCCTTTTGTTTATTATATTCCAAATTGTTTTTAAACAGTTGCACAAGGGATTATGTCCCCTGGGAATGGTCCATTACATTCTGAATATCAGTGTCATTCCAATTTATTTGGACCACAGCATTAATCTCACTTAAAGCCATGAAAAGGCGGGGTGGATAGAGCATTACTTTAACAGCTAAGAGAGAGAGCGTGCGAGGGACATTAAATGCTGCCTCTCTCCGAGCTCCTGGAGCTATTGATATATCTGTGTGCAACTGAGCAAGTGGGAAGTAACGCGGGGATTATTAGTGGAGAGAGGAGCTTGAGGGCCGTGAAAAGAGAACCCCTTTGCTTCCCTGCTCCTTTCTTCCTGTGCAGGTGGAAAGAGAATCATTTAAAGGAACCCCTGTCGGACTCTCTTTTATTGGTTTCTTTTCTTAGGTAAAGTTACCAACAGGTTCATTCATGAGGTGATCTAGAAGGTTGTTTCGCTGCCACTGAGCCACCATTAAGGTGATTTGTAAAGGGTACCACCCAAGTATAAAGATGCCTGGTAGGAAAATAAGGCCTTTATGGGGAAAAAAAATAGCAGCCCATCACTGCTTTCCTTTTTAAACCAGGCTGGTTCCCACTCAGAAGGATTAATTACAGTCAAGTTGAGAAGATGGCACAGCTCTCTGTGTGTGTGGCGCGCGCGCATGTGTGTTTGTATGTCTCCCTTTCGGCATTAGAAAGATAAAGCGTGCAATGTGATTAGTGTGCACATAGCTATGATCAAACCAGCACCAAGGCTTGTGACAAGAGGTTCAAACACTCTGTGGCTCACTGGTGCTGACAGGCAGATCACACGGCCCTTAAACAGATGTTTAGCAAGAGAGAGAATGGCTGCGATGTCAGATGCAGTCTTTCCCTGGGCCAGTTTAGCCTGTGAAGTATTAAAATCCCCAAAGACGCCTAGTCCTCTGCAAAGGCACAAAAGTTACTAAGAAGCCTCTATGAAATCTCATCCTTCCTTTTATGATAAAGATTTTTAATGCAGTGTGGATTTGAACATGATCAAACTTTGTGTAGAAACAGATGGCTGGATACACTCCCTCCTCCTAGTCCAATGCGGACTGGTGAGGCTATTTCTACCCAGTATGCTGTGTTTAAGGGGTGCATTTGTACAGAGCAGAATATGTAAAGTCAACCCCATTTATTCCAGTTCCAAAAATATTCTAGCAATGTGTACTTTATATTTGTGCACAATAATCAGATAATATTGCAAGGAAACATCATCCATACCCAACCCCACGAAGTATTTAGCTGAATACCCATGGTGGATTACAAATCACCAATAATTATTGTTTACATTACTAATAATCTCTGAGAATGTCTTCTGTAGTCCTACAAGGCAAGAATGGAATGTAAACATGATGTAGGTACAAACCTGTCACTGTGTGTGTGTGTATGTGTGTGTGTGCGCGCGCACACGTGTGTGCATGCTACAGAGCTCAATTATTTTATCATTTCATTACTATTGCAGGGCACTTTGGTCTAGAGAGTTCTGTCAACTGGATAAACATGTTTGCTGCTGGTAACTTACCCAGGTGTATTCTTCTCTCTGTATTATTTGTGGAATGGGGCAAACTAGTAGAAAAGAAGACCCGGCAAGACCCAGCCTTTTCAGTACCATAGGACCGTGACACCACAAAAATGCCCCTCTTCATTCTTAGGGAAACATTTATAAGCAATTGACGGAGAGGGGGAAAGAATTGATTCTTGCAAATTTTGCACTTTCTAATGGCGATTTCCAATCCCTTCTGTATTATGTTCAAGCCGAAGGGAACCGTGGCTGTCGGTGGTATGGCTACATTAAAATAGGCATCAGTGAAATCACGCAGAAACCATATTGTGAAATGAATCAAGAATGCATGTTTAGCATAATGGGACCTTTATATTGCTGCAAAAAGTATTAGAAGGTGATGGCAAGGAATTTTGAGGGGAGGTAGAAGAGACCCTCCGGTATCAAAAGCAGGTCTATGAACATCATATGGTTCTGTCATGATGATCATGGGATTGTTCAAGGCCATCTTTAGAAATCTCATGAACCTCCTTCCCTGGGTAGCCAAGCTATCCGGACTTGTGTTTCTAAAATCACTCACAATACTCTGAAAAAAAAAAAAAAGTTGAAAATTCAGCCGACACAATTGAAAGTAGCAAAGTAGCAGAGGGGAGCTTCCGGGAGCACCCACACATGGTGAAAAGCGAATGAGGACCAGAGCTGCTCCAGGGTGTAGAGTTGGGGGTCAAGGGTGCTGGATAGGACTGCAGCAGCAATACATGATTTGGATGTAAGAGACAGAGAGAAACAGAGAGGGATGAGGGAGGTACACACCCCCACTTTCAGTCACCCAGAAGGAGGTGTTCCGGTGCAGCCACAGCATCTCTTTTTCTGTCCCTTGGGGTTTTCACTCGCCAAAATTTTCCTTTAAAAAAAAAAAAAAAGAGTTGTTTGTAAGCAACTTTCACAATTATTTCTTACCCGGAGTGCGGGACTGCCTGTTTGAATGTTTCCAAGAATGTATTGTTCTTACGTGACTACAGGTCAGGGAGGCTCTGCATTAATTACACTAACATATGGTTATTAACAGATTCTAAGCTCAGGGAGCAATACTTCACAATGTTATCTTCCACATAGTCAGATGTTAGCCATATTGTCAGTGCTGGCAGCTATTGTCCTACTCATTTACTTCACAGAGCTAATTACTCCCTAATAATAGCTTTACCTTGGAGTTTTTCACTTGCCTGTGCCAGCAAACCTGTTCGCACTACATATGCTAATTATTGGCACTTACTCCTTATGTTAAGATAGCTTTAAGTTCATGCTGAGCTGCCTGGCTTTCGTATGGAGCCAGCTGGCTGAAAAGTTCCACCTTTTTTTACTAAAGTCATTAAAAGTTTTAATATGGGCCCATCTTGTTCTCTTTACAAGATCAGTCTTTCTGGAATTCAAATGAACGTGCGGTTACCCGCGGACAATTGCGGATGATAATAAGAAAGACTTCGGTTGCCTCGAGAAATCTTATAGCTTCCAGCCATTGTGGTCCTCCTCGGGCAGGCTAGCAAAGATGAGTGATTGCTTTTACGTGTAAACTCAGGTCATTCTGTGCATCTGAGTCTGAGGAGTCCATATGCAGCACATATGTACATGGCTGCACACACACGCACACACACACACACACAGCCACACAGCACATACACCACATTCTGTATTTTCTAATTTCTCTTGGGAAGGTGTCTCAGTCACCAGTGGAGTTTAATTTATGCGGGCTGAGCCGACTGGAGTCTGGAAAGTGACTGTTTGGGTAATAGCCTCTCTGAAATCCTTCCCGTAAGTTTGCTTCACCCTCCCCCCCCCTATCATTTCTCATTTCAAAAGATTTCGGATTAATGCCAGGGCCAAAGACTGTACTTGAACTCTGTTCAGGATTCCCATTGATACCAGCGGGAGTTAATATTTAAGTGTTGTTTTCAGTCAAAGTAAAATATGGTTTCTCTGGTTTTAATGAACAAATATCTTCATTTGGTTCCCATCCAGATATAATTAGAAACTACAACCACTCAATTAAAACCCAACTTTGATAAGTATGATTCGAAATGGATTTGACCTTTCTAGGTGGTAAAACTTTGGGGTGGGGTAATCTTTTGAGATTCTCCCAAATTAATGTATATTCTTAGGTATGAAGCTTATCTAAATTCACATTTACTTTAAAAAGTTAGCTTTCAAAATATTTAACCTTCTGATATTTATCTTGACGGATGAAATATAGCATAATTTATGCTATATTTTGAGGTATATATTTGGTATGGTAAATCTTTTTTTTCCATTTCTCCCCCCCCCCCCCCATTACCTGTATTTGTTAAACTGGGAATTTTCTGTTAGAATGTTCAGGGACATTGTTCATTTTACCTAGTGCCAAAGGCCATGTTCTCTAGAATTCTTAAAAATCAGAATAATAGCCAGGCGGTGGTGGCACATGCCTTTAATCCCAGCACTTGGGATGCAGAGGCAGGAGGAGGATCTTTATGAGTTCGAGGCCAGCCTGGTCTACAGAGCGAGTTCCAGGACAGGCTCCAAAACAATGCAGAGAAACCCTGTCTCAAAAAACAAAACAAAACAAAACAAAACAAAAACAAAAACACAAAACAAAAACAAAACAAAAAAACAAAAACCATCCAAATAAAATTGAAAGGCTTGTTTATACTAAGGAGCAGTGGGAACAGGCACTCTGAGTGCTCATGGACTGAAAAGCAAAGTGGGAGAAACGTTGAACACTGTTGGGTTCTCCTCTTCCGGCTCCCCATGACCCCATGAGTGATGCTGAGTGATGGAGGAGTCAGAACAAATTGCCAAGATGTTGAAAAGTGGGTTTCCTGTCAGTACGAATCCATTCTTGTCAGGGAGACTCAAATGTCTGCCGTGAGGCATGGCTCTCTTCAATGTCTCTTTGTGTGGATGGACTTGGCTGTCGAGGACTTAGAAGCCAATGTTAAGGCAAGTCAAAAGGACTCGTTCATTCTGAGGACTGTCTCTACCAACCTGAAAAACAAACACTTTACACTGAACAATATATTTGTACACATAAGGCATCCACACAGTCATCGAGTTCTCGCATCAGTGACTTACCTCCATCCGATTATGTTTTGGAGACAGAGAATGGTAGTTTGAGATCACAGCTGTGTCTGGGAGACGGCTCATTTGGTAAAATGTACGCTGTGCAAGCAGGAAGACCCCAGTTTGCTTCCCAGCAAGCATGACTGTTATCCCAGGCTGGAAAAGCTGAGAAGGGGCACCTAGCTTGTTTTGCTGAATCTCAAGTTCCAGGCTAGTGTGAAACCTTTTCTCTAGAAAATAAGATAAGTGGCAGGGAGCGTGATGATCTTGGTTGTTCTCTCTCTCTCACTTTCTCTTTCTCTCTCTCTCTCTCTCTCTCTCTTTCTCTCTCTCTTTCACCCCCTCCCTCCCTCTCTTTCATAAGCATACACATGAACATATGTTAATATGCACACACGTACACACATACAAAATATTAAATACTAAAAAACAAATTAGCTACAGCTTAAATGAAAGGTATTTTTCATTGATGGTGAGGGAAGTTGAGATACCCCTGATTTCTGTTTGCTTCCCTGCTCTTGAACTGTGTGTTCACGGCTCTGAGTTACAGTAAATGCTTCGACATAGATGATGTTTTTGTTGTGCTGTGTGGGTTGGCACATACTGACGATGACCAGTTTCCTTTCAGAGTGCTTGGGACAAGAGATCCATAGGAAATGACACTATAATGGCAGTGACTGAGACCTATCGTCGGCAGTGGACCCCTCAGTTTCCTTCTTGTGTTTTGGAAATCTGTTTGCTCACTGTAAAACTGCAGATGGAATAAGTCCGGATAGCTCAAGGAAAATTTGCTTTTGAATTTCTTTAAAACTTCTAATGTCTCCATGAGTCCTGAGACTAGGATAACCCTACTCTGCTTCTGTTTGAGGACTTTGAAACAGTTGCTAGCCATCAGCATAATAAAAAGATTGAGTGGTTCGCACGTAGCCACAATGGACTGAAAATTTATCGTGACTGCTCTCCGGTGTCTAGGTAATTGCCTCCAGCTAACTTATTTTCCATGAGTAACCTCAGAGGCCCTGAACATTCTCCTCATGATTACCAAAGTGATTAGCGCCTTCTCTGATTCACGAAGCAGGGAGCTTGCTTCTTCTCAACTTCTCTTCTATGCTTTAACTTTGAAAACGGTGGTGGCCACCTCCACCGGAAGGTGATTATTTTTCACCAGGACAGTGTGCTTGGTTTTAGTGTCCCTTAATGTCATACCCAAATTGCCAGATTTGTGCCTGAGACAATTGGAAAGCAAGATTGCTGCAAGGCTCTGAATCATAGAACAGTTAGTTTCCATATTAAAATGCTCTGCAGTGCATTTCTACCCTTATGGGAGTGAAAGAGAAAAATCTCAATATGAGCATACAGAAAAAGACAAAAACCTCCAGCACACTGGCTGCAGCTCCAAATCTACTGTGGAGTCTGGCCTGCCACTGGGGTCACATACATACAGGAAGTCACCACCTCCCTAAAGGGGCAGCATTGTCTGAGGCTCACTCTTCCCTGGGAGCCCAAGTTAAGCTAGTGGAGTGTATGCAGGGCTGGGGGTCTGTGAATGCAGATTTAACTGAGTCTACAGGGGTCTTCCACAGCGTCTTACAGGTTGAAGACTGAGGCTAATGGACTAGCTCTATCATAGACACGTCAGTGCGGTCAGAGCATGGGAAAGGTATAACAGAAACATACAAATACTGTGATGAGATTTTCTAGAAATTAGATTCAGTGTTTCTCTCCTGATGTTACTGGGCAGATTTAGTTGTATATGAAGACAAATATTCTTATGTGGACCAGGGACAGTAAGACAACACAGTTTCCTTCCTTCCTTTTCTTATTTCGTTTTGGTGAACAGAATGTCATTGTATAATATAGGCTGACTTGATCTAGAACATGCAGTGTAAACCAGGCAATCCTACTCTCTCCTGAGCACTAGAACTACAAAAAAAGCACTACCACTCTTTGCCTTAGTAATTGTTACTTTCTTGGTATTGTTGTTAAGAACTTTTATTATTACTATTATTTTTTCCACTTTTTATTTTTGATTTCATCTTATATCCCAAACATTATTCATTAAATTTATTCAGTTATTTTACATCCTCTCCTCCCATTCCCTCACCTTCCTTCTGCCCTTCCCCAATCCACTACTCTTCTGTCTCTGTTCATAAAGGGGCCAGCCTCCCAGGGTGTCTGAGCATCTGAGCATGGTATGTAAAGTCAAGATAGGGCTAAACTCCTCCCCTTGTATTAAGGCTGTGCAAGACAACCCAGTATGAGGCATAGGTTCCTGGAAGCCAGCTAAAGCATTAGGGGCAGGTTGAGTGATGCCCTCAACCAAAGAATGGATAAGAAAATGGGGTATATTTACAAAATGGAGTATTTCTCAGCTGTTTAAAGCAATGACGTCAATAAATTTGCAGGCAAATGGATGGAACTAGAAAAAGTCATCCAGAATGAGGTAACCTAGACCCAGAAAGACAAACACGTTCTCACTCAAAGAAGATATTAGCTGTGAGAAAAAAATTTACTATGCTACAAATATTTTTAAAATAAATTCAATGATAGTGTTGTAGAGGCTTGAGTTTAATACTTCTTGTGAAAACCTGGTATAAGTAAATGCTCCCAGAGGGAAGACACCTCTAATTTAGATCCCAAGATTACCACAAAGTATGAGCCAAAAAACATAGACAGAAAGTCAAAAGGTACAAAGCACAAGCTAATTCTTAGAGAAGACAATTGTTTAGAAAGGCAAGGTTCACACCTCCTACCAATATGTTGTTTCAGAAAACCACTTATTTTATGAACATTCAGGTCAATAAAAACAAAAGACCAGGAAAAGTTAGATTGCGTAAATGTTAAGCAAAGGAAAATGTGGACAGCTTTCGTAGAATCAAAGTTGAGTCTCAGAACAAAGTATCAGATGATTGGTTACAGTATGGTTAAGTCATTAAAAGGACATAAAAATAATTATCAGCATCTGTACACCTACTAAAAGGTGTGATAGGCTCAAAGGCATTTTAAGTGTGATATATTTAAGATGATTAAGATAACCAGTTGACATTCATAGTTGAACATGTCAACAATTTTCTTTATCACTTATGTAATATAAAGTCAGAAGATTGCTGTAGGAGATGGGGTATTTCTTTTTATTCCTACCCACATTTGCAATGAACTGGCTGTTGAAGAATGATTATTATTATTTTTTTTTATAGAAAACATAGAAACAAGATCTTTTTCTTGGTCACTCAGAGTCTCAGGAAATTTAAGGTGTGAAATAATATAATTCCAATTTATTGGGAAACTCTGAAGACAAGTGAACCATGGACCAGAGGAGGAGCTGCATTAAAATTGAAAAACTATTCAGAGTTAAATGGTAATGCAAATTAATTAATAACAAAGAGATTTATCAGATTAAGGAAATTATTATCTGTAACAAATAGATTACCATAGGAAAATTATCTTAGTGAATCCAGAGAAAGATTTTAACAGAATTTGACAGTTGGTTATGGTAAAACCCTGTGCACAAAATAGGGGTGGAAGGGACTTTCCTCAAATGTATAAATTATTTCCATAAAGAACTTTTAACTTTTTGGTATTTAATAGTCAGTATCAGGACATTTGCCCTTGTAAACTTTGTACTTATTATTATTCTGTAGCTAGCTCCTTCAGTGTAAGCAGTTGATGAAGACTAAAAGACACTCAAATGCAAAAGAAGTGATTACAATGTATCCATTCACAAATGATGAACTGCATATGGGAAACCCCAATGAATCTATTTTTAGAAACTATTGGATACTAGAGAGTACTGGAGGGTCACAGGTTACAAGGTGATCACAGAGCATAAATTTTCCATATGTTAGAAACAAGCCAAAGTTGAACTTCATAAAAGGGCATTTAAAACTTCTTCAGAGCACCAAGTACTTTGCAAATGACTCAAAAGACATGGAATACCTGTATTGTTACAATGAGGAATGCTAAAGACAAGCAGATCTGAGGTGAGAGGTGATGCCACAGCCAGCCAGCTTTGGCTCATAGCCAGAGACCTGGGAGAATGACCCTAGGCAGGAAAGGCTCACTGGGTCCTAGGAGACTTCAATCCAACTTGTCTCCCTCCCCCAACCCCCGTTTAGTGCTCCCCTTGCATGAACACACCCCTGGACAGGCTGCTCGCCCCATGGCCACAGGAGGGGAGAAGTAAGTTGACAGAGTCCCCGTGTCTCCCCAAGGACATACCATCATATACCCGACTAAAGGTCCCACTCTTGGGTATAGAGTGAAAACCTGTCTTAAAACACCTAAGCAAAAGGCTATAGGTAAATATGAAATGAAACCATGAGTTAATTAGAAATCAATGTAGGGTTATTTTAGTGACCTTGTGTTAGGTCAAGATTATCAAAAGTATCCTCCAACAAAAGAAATAGAAGATAATGAATTTGCTTTCACCAGCGTTAAAACTGTTTCTTTTTAAACTGCAAAGAAGATAAAAAAGCAAACCACAGACTGACAGAAAATTTTTTTACAAAACATATAACTGAGAAAAGTTATAAAAAATATACCAAGATCTCCCCAAACTCAAGAATAAAATGAGATGTAACTAAATTAAAATGTCTCAAAGAAATGAACAGACTTTCAACCAAATAAGATGTAAGGATGACAGACAAGTACATTAAAAACATGGCCATCCTTTATAGTTAAAGAGGTATGAATTGACACCAGAGTCTGGCCTAGAGCATACGTAGGCCTCCCTAACCTTGATGCGGTGGGCCTTACTCCAGAGAGAAAATGTTATGAAGAAACTGATTTTGAGAATACTGCTTCTGAGATTTCAAATAGCATGTTGATTGAGGAAAACATTTTGACAGTATTTGTTTGTGTGTTTAAAAATTTACACTTATAACCAGCAATTCCACCCAACTTAAAAAAAATTAAAATTCAGTTTCCATAAGAAAAGGTGTATGTGTGTGTGTGAGTGTGTGTGTGTGTGTGTGTGTGTGTGTGTGTGTGTGTGTGTGTAATCATAACAGTTTAATCTTAATCTCATAAATTTGCCTGTACCCAACACTTTGTTGAGTGGATAAATAGTCATAACTACCTAGCAGCAAAAATACAACAAAAGTAGTTGGCTTCCAAAAGAACAGTCTATTACCACACAGGAAACATGAGCCTGTTTCCAAATTATTATGCAAAGCGAGATAAGGCAGAGAGGCTAAAGCCTATGGGGTATATTGCCCAATTTATATTTGGAGAATGAACATGTATTGACTAAAAAGCCCTTCAGTAACTGCTGAGAGTATACTGACCACAGACAGAGCAGGCACTGGGTGCATGTGATGGGACCATTCAAACAAATTCCAAGTTGTTGCTGATTATATGATTAATGCACCCAACTAAACCCTACAGAGAATATTGAAATAATTTTTATTATATATAAATCATATCTCTATAAATCTAACCCCCAAATTAATGTCAATTATTTGATTAAGCCCTTGATTAGACAGATTTCCAGGGATAAATCACCAATTGGATGAGAGAGCTGAAAACTGATTATGAACTCAGAGAAACAAAACTGAGGATTAACGAAACTCGAGGAAGAATGAGACAGGAGGTGAAGGGTTCCACTCTGCCACAGTCGGAGCCCGGGTTTACAGAACAGACAAAGGAGATGAGACTTGGCATGTGACAAGACAGTAGAGAAGGATGTCCCAGAACTCAAAAAAAAAAAAAAAGCTTAAGTCTAGCTCTATAATATAAAGAAAACATTCTCAAGCTGTGTTAATCAAACCAGATCCACTCACAGTTCATAGTTGATTATTCGAAGTTAGAGCTTACCAAAGGGAATGGTGGTGAAGGGCTATTGTTGGAAATAATTTAGGAGATTGTTCCTAAAACCTGACAGGTTGACTTGCATGACAGTCAGATGTCTCCGACGGGGTGTGGGAAGAAAAGACTCTAGCCTGAAAGGAAACCCCGTGATGAGTTTCTTTCACATGTTAGAACAAAGTCACTGTAATCAGTCAAATCCCAGCCTCATGTGTGTTCACCAAGAGGTGAGACTCAGGAAGGGCAGTGGGTACAGATGGGCAAAAAATCATGGCATGAAAAGCCAAGCTTCTACTCATTCTAGTTTGAAATGTATAGATCATTGAGAAAGAGCCAAATGGAAATAGTGGAAAATAAAAGCATTTAAGTCAGGAGGCAATGGCAAGAACTAAGGTATCCTCATTTTCTTTTTGCATAGTGATAAACATAGGTATTTAAATTTTTAA
The DNA here is from genome assembly GCF_943737965.1 of Phodopus roborovskii. Taxonomy (NCBI): domain Eukaryota; kingdom Metazoa; phylum Chordata; class Mammalia; order Rodentia; family Cricetidae; genus Phodopus; species Phodopus roborovskii. The sequence continues at coordinate 2,958,283 of NW_026126639.1, read as the reverse complement.
GTTCATAGAATATCTTCAAAGGTAACTACAGGAGGAAACTGAATCTTATTTAAGCTGCTGGAACAAAACAGAGAGTAACTTCCCAGAGTAAATGATGATGATACCAGAATCATCAAAAAGGTCGAGAAAAGGCTGATAATAAAAGCTAGGGGAAAAAAAATCTCTGTAAAAAGAAGTTCAAAATATGCGGGTAATTAAATCCTTTCTATCTTGAAGCAGCTGACTAAATTGTATGAAAATAAAATGCTGTTATTGAAAGAGGCGTAAAATTGAAGCAGAAAAGAAAATGTGAAGGTCAAAGGGATGGTTTAAAAACAACAACAACAAAACCAACTCAGTAGCCAAACACCTAGTTAAAGCAGAAGTAGTGATCCAGTCTGTAAATATCCAACCAAAGCCAAAGGAATGCCCAAGGCAAATAGGGTGCTGGGTGGATATGTAAGTTTCAATTTATTGAGAATATATCATCATTTAAGCTTGACTGTGTAAAATACTATATTTAGATTACAAGAGGCAAAATTAATAGAACTACACTGAGTAGGGGAGAAAAAAGTATGGAGGGAGAGAGAGAGGGAGGGAGGGAGGGAGGGAGGGAGGGAAGAAGAAAGGGAAGGAAGGGAACCATCATTATAGATGGATTTACTGGGCATCTCTCGATTGTTAGGTCTGTTAGATGCAATGCTTTTGAAGATGTAGAATATAGAACAAGAATTATTTTAAACACTGAATCCAATATTTAGGGTAAATATTATTCTCAAAAACACGTTTATATAATACAATTTTGAAAATACTCATTATATGTTTATCGTCAGTCACGTCATTATTGTAGACAAAGGTAAGATAGACCATGTCTAGTGTTAACATGATTTGTAAATCAGCCAAAATATACATGAAACCCTAATATTTGGAAAGAGTCAACAAGCATCTCAATGATTAGACAAGGAAAGAATTTCAAGTAGCTGTGGTGGGCGAGAACCACAAAAAGCAGATTCAAGTCTTGCAAAGATTGAAAGGGGATACTGGAACCTGACAAGTACCTACAGATATTTTGTCCCTAGTTAACTGATTACATTTTACAATAAAATCATGGATAATATGGATGAATGTCAACCCATACTTTATTATTAAATATTGTAAACCTAAAACTTACGGTCACAGAACAGCCCAAGAGACACATAAAAGAAACCCAACATGGTGGGCTCATACGTCTTAATCTTAGCACTCTGGAGGCAGGGGCAAGGGTTCCCAAGTCCAAGCCTCATACTGTCACTCTTTCAACATGTTAGAGTTTAGAAAAACAGTTGGAAAATGGGATGTACAGCATTTGGCTGGTATAGAAATCATCATACCCAGTGCTGTAGATGAAAGTTATGGGAAACTTTCAGAGTTCTATTTCCTTTTCTGCATATTTTTTTTTCAAGTTTAAAATTTTAAAAGTTCATTATGACAATTATGACTTTGTGTGTGACACTGAGGAAGACCCTGAAGACATTGACTACCCTTCATTAAGACAACCACATTTGGGGATGGCAAACCATCCCACGGTCTTAGCTCTGTAGGTGACTTTATGTTTTGGTGGTCTACTGCAGCTTTCAGTCTATGAAGCTGAAGAGTGAGGATGTCTGGTCAGTGTTTCAGTACCTTTGGTTATAACACTAGGTGAGCACAACCCACCCCATACACCTTGCCTGTCTACCCATTCTTCATGGTTTCCTGTGTATGTATAACTGAATATTTAACGTACTCAAATATTGAGGCTTGTAGAACTAAAACTATGTATATTCTATTTTCTTTTATTGTGAAAAAAGTGGCCCAAGAGAATCTATCGTTCCCATGCTTCTCAAATGAAGCCCTCCCTACTCATATTTTCAAGAATTTTAAAACTCATATTTTCAGAATTACATCTTTAGGATTCTGTTCTTTCAGAATTGAGAGTCAAGAATTTTAGAACTTAGAGATTTTTTTTTTTAATTTATTTCGGTGTTCTGGATTAAAGTATTTAGTGCCTTAGCTCTATGTCATGTCTCAAGCCCACCATCTAGAAGGCCATAATTACAGAGGAGAAGCCAGTTAGAAGTCTGTTAATAGAGGAAGGAATGCGGCTCTGTTCTGTAGTGACACTAGTTGAAGTGGGGAGGAGGGAACGGACTCAATAAGAATGTATGCATTGGGTAAGTGATTAAATTTCATCTCAGTGTCTATTGCACAAAAGTCAACAATAAATCATTAGACTTATGACTTCACAAATGAGTGAATATTTTTCACCTATGTCAGATGGAAAGTTGAAGGACTGAATTTCCTGTGATTTAAATCTTATTTTGGAATAAATGTGATCTGAATATTTAATTTTTAATACTATAACTTAGCTTTAACACACACACACACACACACACACACACACTCCTATTGTTAAACTTGGAGGAGATATGGGTCTGAAAGGTGATGCAGAGGCTTAGCGGGTATTCTTGGGTGGAGTGGTGGAGTGGGCGCTGCGATGGATGCCTGTGATGAGTTAAGTAAGGGGTGGCTCAATTGATAAAGGGCTTCTGATAGATTCAGAATGACATGTGGACGAACGGATCTCTTGTAGACAATGGCTTTTGACTTTGAGACCCTTGTGAGTGTTGGGTCTGCATGAATCCCCAAGACACATCTTTGGGCAATATCCGTGTTGACATCATGCCTAATGTATATCTTTTCCACTGCGCTTGACTCTCAGATCGTAAGTTGTTTAACCCTAAAATAATTTATCGCAGAAAAATACTTATAGGCCCTTATTTTTCATTTTGCCTGTCATTCTTCTCTCCTATTTGTGCCTTCTATAAACAGTGGCCATCTTACTCTACACTGTCATCTCTGTGGGACAGAGTTTGTTCAGCACACTACATGAGGTGTGTGGAATGCAGGAGGGGATGTGGAAGAAAGACATTCTGAAAGAGGAGATGGAGTCTGTACCAATTAAGAGGGCTTTCTACCAGTCCGTAGAAGTATAGACGTAGAGGATCAGGAATGGACAGAATTCCAGACATCAACTCCAAAAATGGAATTTAGCATATTATCATGATCTGTGGGGGTTAAAATGTCACAATCCCACGGTGGGCTAAGCAAAATACAATACCAATAACTTTAAATGTGTAGAACTGAATCAATGAATAAACAAGTAAGTTAAAACAAGGGGAATATACCCAATGGGTATCTGAACCTCAAAAGATCAATATTAATTAATTAATTAAACAGTTTCTGAAAGAAGTAGGTCAAAGTTGAAAGGAAAGGCTGTATGGTGACAAAAACAGCGAACATCAGCCTGGACCATGGTGTGTGTGTGGGGTCGGGCATATCACTCAGTGGGTCAAGTCTAAAGCATCTAAAGCATGCTCAGTGGAGACTCAAAGTAAGTTTGTGCAGCTTGCAGATCTGAAACTGCCTCCTCTTGCCTAATTTAACTGGACCTGACAGAAAATGCTACAGCCTTGCTGTTGAGGAAAATGCACAGGAAAGATGGGAGAAGTAAGCTTTAAATGGCCTGAGAAGTAGATGGATGGTAACTGAGTCACGGTTATCCAGTCTGCAAGGTGACTGCTTCCATAACCCAGGAAGAGAATACAAGACAAGAGAAGCCCAGGCCTTTAAGTCACAAGTTTTGAATTTTTTCAAAGGGTGAACTTTCATCTATTTTAGTCATTCCTTTGACTGTCTCAGAAACTACAGGTTGAAAAGGAACAGGTAAAACTGTGGACAAGGCATAGCCTTGCCCTTTCCCCCAAATCCTAGAGTCCACCGATTCACCAGGGTCTGCATTTACCATTCCTGCTGTGATTGGAATGCATGATGCCCTTACAAGCCCTTGAGTTTAGATACTAAGGGCTCAGCTGATGGTGCAGTCACATGTGTGTGTGTGTGTGTGTGTGTGTGTGTGTGTGTGTGTGTGTGTGCAGAATGTGAGTGTCACAGGTGGAAGGTGGAAGTAGCTAGCAGCCTGCCTTCTGACTTGGAGACAGCCATCCCCCTCACCCCATTACTTCTCTTCTGCTCCTTGGTCCATGGAGATGTGAGCATCCTCCTCCTGCTGCTGCCAACACAGATGGTCCAGCTGTCCCATCCCCTCTCCAGTGGACTAAACTTTAAATTATGAGCCAAGTTGCCTATTACCAGGTATTTGGTCACAGTGACTAGGAAAGTAACAAATACAACCTCAATATGAAATTCTAAAGTCTGAAATGCTCAAAAACACAAAACATGGAAATGACGCCACGCCTGACTAACATCGTAGTCCAAAATCTGTGTTTGGAGTGAAATTATTCTTAAAATTTCCGTAAGATTGCCTCTGGGCTATATAAAAGAGGAAAAAATTCAGCAATTGGATTTTTGCCCTACCTTCGACAGACACTGTGAATTTTGAAAACGTAAAATCTACTTTTGGTCCCCAGCAGTTCCGATCACTTACTTATACCCAGCCAGCCTTGACATGACCACATGTTGGGATGTGTTTTTCTAGTTAATAATAGAATGATTTCATTAAAACATAACAAAAGTAAGGCCCAGCTGATGGCAATTAGTTGGGGGGAATATTAGGCAGAGGATCTCTGATTAGTCGCCAAAAGGACTGAGAAATAAATCAGAGACTGAGGGAGAGGGAGAGGTAAGCTTCAGTAGCGGGGGTTATACAGACCAGTTAACCATTCCCAGAACTTAGAGCACACTCGCTTGGTGACCTGGATTTTATGCCTCTCATGCAGTCAAATGAACCTGACAGAAAAGTTCTGGTTGTTGGATCTGCCTTAAGTAAATGGAGGATTTCCACCATCTTCACAATGGGGAGTGTATGCACCCATTTGGTTAACCAGAGCTGGTTCCTTCTAATTATTTAATGATATAGTATAGTTGCAAGCTTATCACTAGTGTCATGTGTCTGAAAGGATATTTTTCTGAGTGCAACTGGTCTCAGAGGTGACCAAGCATTATATAACCCGGAGAGGAAACTTAGATAGTCATACTATTGCATAAGGAATGTCAAGCCACACTTGACAACCCCAAAGGCATTTCCAGACAAGATATTAGCACAATTGCAGCCCCCAGGTCTGGAAGAGGAGGGTGACTGTGGGACTAGAAGGTCTCGTGGTTCCTAAAGGATTTTCAAGATGATGTAATAAGAGCTGGAGAGATGATTTAACACTTACAAGCACACAATGATTTTCCAAAGTATAGGGGCTCAGTTTCCACAGCACCCACATCAGGCAGCCTACATTCCCCTGTAACTCTGGCTCTGGGGAATCCAAACACCTCCTGGTACTACACACACACACACACACACACACACACACACGGGCACACACACACACACACACACGGGCACACACACACACATGGGCACACACATGCAGTTGAACACATCCACACAGAGCAAATTTTTAATATATCTTTAAAAACATTTTATAATAGATGCAATCAATGCTGTGCCCTCAAACATTCGAGGACATGGCTAATATGCAAAAGATGTTCAGCCACGGAGTGATAGAAACATAGCTGAAACTTCTTTTTTGTTAAGATAACAAAAGCACGAGTGTTCTAAAATTGACCAATGATACTGATTCTGAGGAAACAGTCCCCAAAGCGTTATTTCCGCCCTTGCAGAGATGGTCGTGTGTGGGTGTAACTGTGACAATCTTCCTCAATTATTGGAGACTGAGTCCATTAGGCTACGTGTCTAGGCAGTTTTACTGGATATGGACCATTGAAAACATATAAAGCTTTCCATTGTGTGACGGCTCATATTGAATGTTGCCATGAACAGACCACAGGAGCCATGACTTCTGTGAGACGAAAGACTTGAGGCAAACAGGAGGCTGGTTTGCAGCCCCGTGTTTATGATTTAATGGGCTTGGTTATATTTAAAAGTCTATGAATCTCTTGCTTATTGAATATTTAATTGGGATGCGTGGATCATAGGGAATGCTTTATTTTCAGTTCCTCTCAAAGAGTGGCTCTTCTCTTGAGGGGTAATCTGCTGTTTCCCTTGCTAAGCACTGTAATGTACATGGTGTTACAGGTGTGCAGCCATGTATAAGCTCAGCACCGACACGGCTCAGTGCTATGTGAGAGAAGTGTGCAGGCCAGAGCTCTAATAATTTTGTTATTGAGTCATATTGCCTCAGTTTCAAGAACTTCAGCTTTGAAAATGCCAGTCTAGCTCTTCCTCAACACACATGGGGGCCCAGACAGATCTGGAGAGTAAATGACACTCTCATGACTCGCGCTTATTTATAGTCGATATGAAAACGGTTAGATGTCAGAAAGCTGTCTCAGTGAGACTCAGTACCAGAGATGCAGGAAGAGTTTGCGCTATAAAGTAAATGCTCCACAACAGACCAGGTTTCCAGAGACGGCAGCGGTGTTATTCGACCCTGGGATCAGCCGTGGAGGAGCCCTGGTCTTACAGGAGCTGGCTGTCGTCAGTAGCAGCCTTTTTCACTCGCTTCTGGAATCCATCCTTAAGGATAAATACCCACGAATTGTACTGTAGTCAGTGTTCCCATTTCTTCCAGTTTCCAACAGTAAACATATGTGTCCACACACATTTACTATTCTGAACCAATGGGAAATCATGTTCTCTGCGCAGAATGCAACTTGGAGGGATACAGGCAAGAAGACTTTATCCACGGCCATCCTGCTCAGAGCAGCGCCCGAGCCAGGTAATGGCTGCCGTGTGACAGAGTAAAGGAAAGAGGTGTCAGATGCTTCTCTTCACTGAGAGTTTGTGATTCTGTGAAAGCAATTGATATTTGAACCACTTCCTAGTTTTCTTTTGAATAATTAAAATCCATCCGAGAGCCCAGTATTTGCCAGTTTGAATGGCATTAGAGAGTCGCCAATTGGCATGGTTTTGGTGCCTCTTCTATTTGTTTCCGTTTTGAGTTGGGGGAATATTTTTGTATTCCCGGAGAAGCTGTTCTGAAATATGTCATCCGTTTCACATTTTCCCTTCTTGGGCTCGTATTTTTATGCAATACAAAAATAAATAAATAAATACAGCTCTTACTGGGGCTACGGGATGGTCATAGTATCGGATAACTGGCCCTCTGCCAAGTTAACCAAGACATGGTGAAGATATAGCCAAATTTTGTCATTCTGAATTTAATATTTGGCTCATTTTTTAGCATAAATTTTGCACTTAAGTTGAGTTATTTTCATTCAAAAAAAAACCATGATACTATTTTGGCACCCTCTTTTTATAGAGTGTATTCTGCTTTACAACTGTTCAGTGTATAAATTTATCTCTGCAGTACCTGGATTAAGGAATTAGGAATTTTACCAATTGATTTCTACTATATGCCATATGAGTGTCATGCTCAAAGGGAAATGGACTCTGTGACTTTTTTGTAGAAGACAGCTATGCTCAGCTATTCACTCTGAGGACATAAATGCTCCTCCATGTTGGTTTGGCTAGTGTATTATTGAAGCATACACTCGATAAGGTGTCATGATGACTGAGCTCATGTTATACTGACCAGGCAGGTTTTCTATTCTTTCTGTCCACTCTACCACCCACTTTGGTATTTGATACTGATCTATGGTAAGGTAGCAAACCAGAAGATTTAAATTTGGCCAACTTCCACTCATGGTTTCTGTGAGTTTCCCGGGAGAAACCTGGGTGGAGAAGGCTACTGAATTACTTAGAAGAGGGGCTCTGCTTTGGGTGGGTGATCCTAAGCCTCTGTGACTAATTAATTAGTATTCTTAATTAGTATTCTTCCACCTATCCTATGTTTGGGGAAGGCCCATAGGAGCTCAGAATTGCTTTTGCAAAGACCATACTTGAAGATCTTTCACAGTGGCACACTTGAGCCATAAGTGACATGGACCCCTCGAAGCCTTCATCAGTGTAGTCATTTGAAACTGTAGACAGATTTCTGAGACCTGCTGTCCTTCTCTTGATTTTAGTGTCGTGAGACAGTACCTGTGCTGTTAACATAAGCTGAGACTCCTTGGATCGTGCATGTTAACATCCATCTGCCCTTTCCTTTATATATTCTTCGAGGGGAAATGAAAGAAAAAGAGGAATCATAGGACCCCCCCCATCCTGGCAGAGGTGTGAGAAAGGAACATTGGTGTTTGAGGAACACGGGTTCCCTCTCCTCTCCGCTACTCAGTTCGCCTCCTTGTAAACTCGGTCATTTCAAAACCACTGGCAGCTAGCAGAGTGAGCCTGCGCTTGTGCGACACAGCAAAAGGACTCCAGAGTCCAGGCATGTTGTTTACAGCTATACCTCCAAATGTTTAGACTTTCCTGCTTATCCTTGTACGCTTCTGGCTTCTGTTTGGGTCATGTAAAACTGTTAGACAGAACAACCTAAAAGGACTGAACAACTGTGGCTGTCACAACACCTCTCGTTCTCTCATTGAAAGATTAAGAATATTATAAAATGCAGATTGATGCAGGCAGGTCTGGACACATGGCCTGTTGGTGATGGATGAGATACCCACAGTTGTGAGTCCTTTCCAGGGAGGTATGTCATCTCACTCTCAAGCACACAGAGGAGCAGCTGAAGTGGGCAGTTGCGGGTCCAGGGAGACCCTGCAGACCTGTAGCAAAGGGCCTTTATGTAAGACAGAGGAGCTTGTGAGCACGCCTTCATTCTCCGGGCAGCTAGCTTAGTCCCTGGTTAACCGAAATCGTTGAGTAATTGTTCTGAGGTTGAGAACAAAATGCTGAATTAAACTGTTCCCACTGCAATAATTGTGTGATTATAGCATTTATATCGCTGGCCAAAGGAACAGTCATTAGGTTTGGAAGACTTACCAAAACCACAAGTACAAAAAAAGATGCAAATCACATGTAAATTGCTGTTTAATACCTATCGTAGCTCCGGAGTAGAGTAGAGAGCACATTTCTGGTTAGACGAGAAGACACTGAAAGCGGGGATTGGACATTGAGTGCAAAACTGCGAAAACGAAATCTTGAAGATGTGGGATGCATTGTCTTGTTCTTTTACAATGCTCATCTTCTTGGTCATGTATTTGCTCTCCCCTTTTCTCCACCCCAAAGGTCCATCCTTAGCTTCGTTCATTAACTCTGTATGATTTCTCTCTCTCTCTCTCTCCTCTCTCCTGTACTCTAAATCATGTAGTGGAAAGGGCTTATCAACCAATTAAATGTCTGGGTGGAGAAGGAAAGACTCAACAGGAAGACTGTTCTGTAAATACTTGGAGAACAGCACCCAGAGCAGCGTGAGGCAAACGGAATAAACTGGTTGTGTTACTCCTCAGAGCAAATCATGCCATAGTGGCTGTTTTTTTCCCTGGTAATCTCATCCCTATGCCCTACGCTGAACCACTTTTGGACTAAAGCATGTTGGAGGCTGTGTTGCTACCCACATGTGTGACATTTTGAACCAGATGACCTGTGTGGGGGATTAGCTGTACAGCCAGTAGCCAGCTTGTTCTAGGATACTCAGTGAAAAGCAGTCGTTTTGAGAGACAAACGATCCCTCAAGGACAAGTGACACATTGACATTTTTTTCTTTTCTGGCTCATCTGGGAACATGTTGGCAGCCCTCAGACAAAGATGTGAATGGATATATTTTTAAAAGTTTGCATCTTGGGGATCCTGGTAGACTTCATTTTTTAAATGCACAAGGAAACATGGTGGAGATAAATCCACTGGTAATGCAGGGAGCATAGCAAATGGTCTAAAAGGCTGACGATGTTGACTGTGCGTCTCCCTTTTCGGTAGATAGAAATGTGGTCAGTGTGGAATACTTCCTCTACTCTTTGCATCTTGTACCATAGAATTAATTGCATTGTAAATCCGAGTAAAAGCTGCCTCAATAATTATTGGAGAGCAGTCACATATCATAGAGAATTAATGTGACACATTTATATGAATATTTGTGGGCATAGCTTTCCCAAAATTCTGTCGTATTTGGAATCTTTTGAAAAGTGCTTTGTGAGAAAGGAGTCAGGTGCCCAATAAAATTTAGTTAAAATTACTAAAACTTTTTATCGGCGACACCTTTTCTTTGCAAGTTTAGAGCAACTTCCATGTTGCTTGCTATTGATAGAGTTTAATTCTTCAGTTTTTCTTACAAATCTCACTTGACATTTTCATAATACATACTTGTTTCAAATACACCAATAGATTTATTGTTGTATATTTTCTACTGTTTCAGAAAAAAAATAACTGAATCAAGGTTTTTCGTCACTTTTCAGTTTTTCATACTTCCTATATGATGCTCATATTTTTAAAACCACAGCAGTGTTTTAAATTCATTCTTCATTCTTTTCCTTCACCGCTGTCTTCTAATGGTACAGCTTAGACTCTCTGACCACTCCACAATACCAACTAACCTCTCTGTCCTGCCAGCCACCCACACATTAATTAGAACAAACACAGATTTTAATGATCCTACTTGTCAATGGCAAAAAAAAAAAAAAAAAGAAAAAAGAAAAAAGAAAAACCAAGGATCCTATTTCGGAAATAAAGTTGTGTTTCTACTGGAAATTCAGACTCGCTTCCTAGGACAACTGGCCCTTGTCCATGGTGCATCACACAGGCCTTGAATTTTAGGCATGGTGCCTTTTCAAAAAGTGAAAATACTCCCAGTTCTGTTCTTAAGAACTACCATTTTTTCTTCTGTCTAAAACCCATATTTTTACATTATGCTAAGACCTTGAGATCTGTCCTTCTTGCTTCCTATCTTAGTGTGTTTTTATATGTTTATATGTTTTTATATGTTCTCTGAGTGTCTTGAAAGGAGTTTGTATTCTGTACTTGTCATTTGTAGTGTCCTATGCGCATGAAGTTCTGCCTCAAGAATTGTCACTTTTGTTGGATGTATGTAACATACTAAGATTTCTGTCTTTGAACTGAAGACTTTAGAGTTCTTGCTGAAAGGTCATTGGCCTTTCCAGCCTATCTTGTGTGACATGTTTTTGTTTTGTTTTGTTTTGTTTTCTTCACTCTGTTCCTGTCCTTTCTAACATTTTGGCCCTTATGATATAACTGTATATCTTAGAAATGGAATATATCTGAGTGGGTGTTCCTTTGTTTTATTTTATAATTCATTATAACTTTATTCCATGCGTCTTTTATATCATGGATCTTGAGCTTATTCATTTCCCCTTTCCTTCCATTCCACTCTCTGCCCTGTTCCCCTCTCTAAAAAAAAAAAAAAAAAAAAAAAAAGAAATTTAAGAGAAAAAAAAGGAAAAAGATTAAAAAGGAAACAAATTAAACATCTCCTCATGGAAACTGCAGTGTGACACCGCGGGTCATGTCATAAGTCCATTTGTCCGTGTATCTTTACTCAGTGTTCACTGCAAACAGTCATTGGTCTGGTGCGAGGCAGGCCTCTGGTCTCTGCTACACTATTGATGCTGGGCCTCTCTGGGACTCCTCCTGGGTACCCTGCTGTTGCCCTGTTTCATGGAGATTCTGCATCTTTGGGCCTGCAGGACCAGTCCCTACATCTGCTCTGTCATATCACATATGGGGTAGAAGTTGGGGCAGGCCAAGTCATAACCCTGGGTTCTGGGCCTGGGAAGCCCTATGGTTGGTCCACTGGATGAAAAATGGTGATACCATGTTTACAACTTCAGGGCTAACCCACCCACACCTGTGAAGATGCTGTCAGCTTTCCGCAAGGCCAGCTCTCTTATCTGCCCTAGGGATTGATGTGGGGGAGGATGCAACCCTCCCCCTGCACATACCTCCACAAGACAGACATGTAATGGGGACAGTTTTCCCACGCTTACAGCCTCGGGGCTGGTTCCCTCACACCTGTGCTAACAGGGTTGGCTCAATGGTACTGCTCTGGTAAGGTGGAGCGCCTACTCTCACATCTGGGCATTTCAATGTGCTCAACTTTGTCAACACTGCCTTTCAGCATATAAGATTAGCTCACTTACGTTTACTATTACTGACTGTGTTTTGATGGCTAATAGGTGTTTTTTAATCAGGAAAGCTCTCTGCACATTTAGTGTAATTTATCCATATTCAAATATAGTAGTCATATGTAAGTCACAGCCGCGTGTTATGGCCCCTCACCACTGTAGCAAAACTGCACAGCTGGCCTCCCTGCCCTTAGGGTGTGGCAGCTGATGTAAAGTCCCACGTTATTAGACGGATTTGCGTTGTATTTCTTCATAACTAGAAGATGCGAAAGTTTTCATTATATAAATGACACTATATTCAATGGGTGCCCAATTACAAAAATATTTCACATTTTCAGCTCAAAAAAATCATCTTGGGTGGCCTTTCTGGTAATTTCACACATTTTATTTCCGGAGACAAATGTTCCAGTGAAGCGCTCCCAAGAAGTGTCCTCGTGACAGCAGCCGTCTGAGCGAGCGCCTGACCAGTCAGGCCCTGTGAGGCAGTCTGCACCCTCTCAGGGAATAGGCCTCCTCACCTCCTTAGAGATGAAGGGAGGAGACACTCCTTATATACCCCAGTGAGGCTGCAGGCAGAGCAACCCTGTAGAATGCAAACTGTGCTTGGACAATAAGAAAGAACTTGGCACTCGGGTCTTCTACAAACTAACCGGATGTTTCTCGGGGCTGAGGTAGTAAAGTTCTTTTCATGCTACAAAGCAACAAACGCTTAAACATAGACTGCTCACATAAACCTTGCATATTCTAACAGAAACAGAAGCCACACCGGAGAAACATTTAATATTAGATGTGTGAGGCTAGAATACCACATGAGAATAATGCATGGAGTTTAAAGATACAACGATATAAGGGGTTTCTTGGTTTAAAGAAATAGTTTAGTTTTAGTTGCAGGGGAGAGTCTGGGGAGTGGGGGGTGTACACACAGGCTGTGTCTGTAAAGAACGTTTTATACAATGTGATTTTGTGTGCTTCCAGGAACTAAAGCACTCAAGGTTAGAGTGGTCACCGTGTTCAGTTACCTTTACAGTTAGTTTTTACGCTTGCGTCCTTCCCATGGGTGCAATCAAGATTTGCATTTTCAGATTGAGTGGCAGGTGCAGCAGGTATTGTGTGATCTCGTTAATGAAACCCGGGCCCGCCCTTTCTCCCTGTCATGGGACACAAAAGCCTTTTAGCACCCTGGCCACTGGCATGAGCATCCAACGCAGGTGGCAGCTCAATGGGGTGAGGTGGGTGGCTTCAGTGGTTTCTGTGGTTCAAGGCCCACGTTGCTCTGAGGAGATATCAAGAATCTTCTCTGGAGACGAAATGCAACCTGAGGTCTGTCATGTACAAAGCGGATCATGATGAATTGGGGGCTGTGGAAGGAGTAAGCAGCTGAGGTGATAGGAGGTGTGCACTACCTATGTGAGTCATCGAGCCGGTAGTATGGGCTACAGGACAGCTTAGCTGTGATCCTAATCTGGAGGCAGGATTCTAGCGCAATGAGAGAGGGGCAGGACAAGACAGGGTTGCTTTCTTTGCTTATGTCTCTGCCACTGATAGGGTAATTCCACATTTACACCTCCAGCCTCCCCCATTGCCTCTTTTAATTGTTTGGTGGAATTTTCTGTCGTATCAGTATGCTGTCTCTAGGTGCTGTTACAACGCTTGGTACCACATGGGAACGCAGTGAGTTAACAAATAGAGTGTATTTAGGAAGACAGGAGGCTGTGATGATGAAGCTTGGCTCCGAGGAGAAAGCTGCTCTTAAGCCCGAGATGTGTACAATTGTTCTTTGGGGGGAGGGGCGTGGATAAACATTAGTTTATTAATCAATTTCATCTATAGGTAAAGTATACAGAATTACATAGTGCTGCACACATGCTCAGAAAATGTATAAACACATCTCTACTCCCTTAAACAATGCTGCAGGGAAGAAGAGAGAAAGGGACAGAGAGAAGGTTTCAGCTCTCTGCAAGGTGCTGATTTCACTTGAGGACAAGTCCCAAGCTCTGGTCATTTTAGGTCTCTCTACCCTACTGTCCTCTGGAGAGACCATGCTTGATGGGAGATGTCATTCTGTAAATATGTTTCTCTTATTGGTTAATGAATAAAGCACTGTTGGCCAATAGGAAAGGATAAAAGGAGGGACTAGGAGACACATGCCAAGTTATGTTCCCACTAACAACATTCAAGAGCAGCTTGTTCACAGCCCTGACTATATCTGACATCGCTTACCTGGGGTAATAGCAACCTAACAGACCGGAAGTCACATCTCATTGTGTTTTTAGGAGTATTTCCTGGTAATTAGAGGTATGAACACCTATTGGCCAGTTTTAGTAGTCTTGGGGGGGGGGATGCTGATTTGAGGTACATAGTTTTATAAGATATATTCTTTTTTATTTTTAAATAAAGATACAGTTTTAAGTAAAAATATACCTACTAATTTAACAGACACATTCCAGTAGTTTTCATTCGAGATTTGGCCGCCATCACTCAGAAGACAACCTGTCCTTGTTAACTGTTATCATAGCTTACTCTTCCCTTTACAGGTAAATATTAGATATAATCTTTAAAAGAACCTATGCTTAACTAATGTTACTATCACACAAAACCATGAATAATTGATCAGCCATTGAGAAAAAGAAAACATGAATGAGAATCGAATACTAATTCAATTTCTAATTATGGACTCGTGAAAAAGAATCAATAGATAAGTGATCATTTCTCATGGTAACCCTAATATTTTGTTTGTTTTTACCTTCATGGCGATTGGTAGAGACAACAAGGTGTGGTATAAAATGGTATCGGCATTGGCAAAGTCTGACTCTGTCCGTGTGGCTAGTTGTGCCTAGACTGATGTGACACACTCTTGTCTTTCCAAGAGCTATGGTACTCTACACGGTCGTCACACACATCTGAAGACACTGAGTTTTATCTGAATGAAGGCACGGGGGTCTAGATGGGCATGGTGGCTTCTGCCTGTAATTCCAGCCTCTGGGAGAGCAGAGGTGAGAGGATTGGCCACGAGTTCAAAGCTAGCCAGGGACTACGTAGTTATTTCCAGGTCAACCAACCATGAGACTGTCTCAAATAACAACAACAGCAGCAACAACAACAATAACAAAAAACAAAAACAGCAACAACAACAAAAATCCTCCAAGAGACACGAGGGTCCCAGTTCTACTGAGGGACATGTGTACAAATTTTCGTTTTGAGGATAGAAATACTGGTTTAGTGCTGACCTTCAAGGGAGGCAGAATTTGCTGTATTTTTAACCGTTATCTTTGTGAGTCTCTTGCTTAGCTGCCATTTTCCCGTCTTCTTCCTCTGTAGCTTTCTACCTTTACATCACACTCACACACACTTTCCTGTTCCTGTGATTCTACTAGCGACTGTTCCCGACTTCAGCCCTGGGTTGACAACACACTTTTTCGTATCCTGTATTGCGTGTGCATATTGCTTCATCTTGGTTGACCTCGAGGAGGAAGTTCCCTGTGTCACGGCTCTTGGTGGCTGTACCATGGTAACAATGGCAACAATAAGCACACCCTGGGAAAGTAAGAACGCACTCATGCAATGAACCATTGATGGGAGGAGTCAGTGTGTAGTGGGATATTCACTTTGTCTCCTTCTGTGGCACTGACCACGCCCATTGGGGGTGGAGCCATGGGCGGAAGTGACCTGTGGAAGGAGGTCGGAAGGGGCCAGGAAAGGCTCTCTCTTTCTGGCGTGACTCAGACAGGAGAGGATCGGGTTGAATTTCCTGGTGTTCATCTGTCTAGGTTGTAAGTTATTTCTCCCTGAATAAACATCTATTCGGCCTATTTGTTTATCCTGATCCTTATTTACCGCAGTATCAGTGCCCATATAATATTTCAGTTTCTATTAGATCTAATGGCCATCTGACTAAAGCACAGTGACAGTTGCCCAGAGTGACGTAAAGTATAGATATTGTCATAGCTCTGGCTGCTTCTCTTTCCTAGGACACCATCTTCCCTGTCCCCCTCCACACCGCTTCCTGCCCTCTTTATCTACATGAGTTTAAATCATGTGAACTCACAGAGCCCAAGGGGCCTTTTGCTGTGGGGGGGGGGCAGGAGTGGGGAGGAAAAGGGGAATAAGAATTAAAAATAAAAAGTGAAAGGCAGACTTGAAAATCTAGCAGTCTCCCTGGTGGATGGCTTTGCTAAACAGGAGTTCTTCAATGAAATCGCTCGTTACCAGTGCAGAACAGGGTGGGGGAGGGGGTGCATGCTGTTTCTGGGGCTCAGTATGGACCGTTTCGTCCACAGGGAGGATGGGATGTAGACCAGTCTGCATTATGTCTGTACTGGCCCTACAGGCAAAGCTAGCACTCGCTTCGGGGCAAGAATAGTTGTAATGTAGTCACCAGACAACTTTGCAGCCACCTTCAATAGCATCACTCTTTCTTACTCTTTCCTTCTTTTTTTTTTTTTTTTTTTTTTTCTTTTTTGGCAGCCAAGCTCTTAGTAGAACCATCTGTCTTTCTATTAGTATTTTTGAGGCCTGTTTTGAAGCCACTTTGCTTGGCAAAGTCACTTTCATCCTTGGAAACAATTTAAAAAAAAAAAAAAAAAAAAAAAAAAAAAGTTCGGTGGCTTTTTGCCGAAGAAGAATACTATGAAAGAACAGAAGAAAAAAAAAAAAAAAAACCACACGGCTGTTCATTTTTGTTCTTAAAAAAAAAAAAAAATGGTTACTTTGTCTTTGTGTTAATCAGATGGAATTGGAGGTGGTGAGCTCCTGAGTAACCGTGATGCGGCAAGCAGGCAGGGCTGCAGTTTTCACAATGCCTCTGTCCCTTTGTCCCTTGGCGAGCTTGCCCTCAGCCCTCCTTGTGCGTCAATCAGAAGACAAGCAGACATAATTTTTTTTAAAAAAAAAATATCCTCTTCTGAGGACCACTGCATTGAGTTGATGGACTGAGACACCAACATGTTTTTCTAACAAAATCAAGGAACTTGAGGCTGCTGCGTCTTAAGGGTCCTAAGCGTGGCGCTGTGGAGGGAAAGACAGCCGCGGCTCTTGCTCATTCCGTGTGGGTAATTCCACGCTTCCTACCTAAACCCTGCTCGCAATTTCACTTGGATATTGCATTCTTCATTTTCTCAGGAACTGCTGCCATGCGCTGCTGTGTGCTTCTAAAGGGCCTCCCTGCTTCCCTCTGAAGGTGACTATGCGTTGGCAGCAAGAGGTGAACGAATTCCTAAGCAGTGTGCTTAAACACTATGGCCCTCATCGGGCCAAATTCAGAAGGAGTGTCTGGAGGAGCTGGCGCTTTTATAGTTTACTTCTAATTTCATCTTCACTGGGGCGGGTGCACTAGGAGCTTCTGTGTTCTGAGAACCCTGGGCAGGCAGAGCCCTCACACGCCCTGCGTCTGCAGCTCAGGGGCCCTGCGGCCTTTCCACTTATTGAAGGCTTTTTGCAGCTCTTTTTTGTTCTGAGCTCAGACCCTTCTTGGATTTCCTTATGATGACCCCTTTCTGAGTTCTCCCCCACAGTCTCCTCCCAACCCTAGTGAACTTTGCTTTACATTTTCTACGCCCAGGCTTGGCATCTAGGTGTTTCTAAGGAAAACTCCAAACTCTGAAGGCATCAGGGTCCCTGCCGCCTCACCTAGGAACTTAGCTTTCTCGCTGATACATAACATTATCTCTGGCTTATCTTCTTGTCCTGCTACCCTGAAACCGCCTTCCCTCCCTCCCATACTTGCTCAGCCGGTATCATCTGGTTTTGTGTCACCACTGAGGGAGTAGTTTCTATAGACCTGATCATGCTCACTTTTCAAACTCCCCACCTACAGCCCGGGCCCATCTTAGTCATTTTCACTCTTTTTAAAGTAAGATACACAGCTCCTGTTCAGAGTGTAAAGCTCCTGCCGCTGCCTTATCTCCTGGCCCACTCAGATTTCAGAGCAGCAAAACCTCTTGCTCATGCGTGTAAAACTCTTCACTGCATTTTTTTTTTTTTTTAATTACCAGTTGGAAAGGTAATGTGCACAGATGTCTGCAGAAAGCAGCTGGTTCTTTCCTCAAATCCACAGCACTTGGCCTGTGTCTGTAGAGTAGTCCATGCTCTTCACCTCCTCCCCCAGCCTGTTTCTCCGTGCTCAACTTGCTGAGAATGCTCTCTTCTTTTCTACCAGAATTGACAGTATTAATGCATCTTTCAAAGGACAACCCCAAGACATACGTTTCTCCTCTCTGAAGATGCGTTCTGCTGTACCTTCCTCTGGCCTTTGACTCCCTCCATCTGGAATTGCCTTGTTGCCATGTTTTTACCCTAACTCTGAGCTGACCTCCCCACTCAAACCAGAGCCTCTGTGATCACTCAGCCCTAGACTCCAATTCCCACCTGCTGGAAAGTCTTCTCAAACGGAACAGCATTGAGAGCTCGAGGTCATCAATGCCAGTTTTAACCATCGCTTGAGAACTTCTGGCTCTGCTTTTACTTATTAGTTTGCCATGCCATCTCCTTAATGGAGTGAGATGCTCTTGAAGTCATCTGTGACTCTGTCCTTTACCAGGACACCTTGCTGTTTTCCCTAAACATTTCTTGACATAGGGATTGTGCCTTTCTTGTTTGTTGCCCTGTTTGTTGGCTCTGCTTTGTGTATGTGTGCTCTCAGAACTCTACATACTCCCAGAAGGGTATTGCTTCTACCCTACTGAATTCAACCTTCACAGTTACCCCAGGCCTGCAGGGGAAGGAGTAAGTGTTGTACCCCGATGCCTCACTGACTCAGGTGGCGGCTCCCTCACCTCTGGCCTCTTCTTCCCGGCTTCTGGTGCCACAAACTTTTACTGCTCATGCGTCTCCTTGCTCTTAGAATGGTCTTCACACAAACGGGTCCGTACGCTGGGCTCACGGTGTTTATCCCCCTGCATCTTTCTACCCTGAACCCACTACCCCCAGAGGTTC
The DNA here is from genome assembly GCF_943737965.1 of Phodopus roborovskii. Lineage (NCBI taxonomy): Eukaryota > Metazoa > Chordata > Mammalia > Rodentia > Cricetidae > Phodopus > Phodopus roborovskii. Next base: position 2,939,464 of record NW_026126639.1, on the reverse strand, counting down.
CTGTGGACTTCTACTTCTCCCAGGATCCCCTCTGCGCCTGGGTCCAGCATCTCTCCCCTCTGTCCCCTGCTGCTCTCAATGGCTCTGAGTCATAACTGTCCCTGTCCTGCCCAAGTCGGAGCAGGCATGAGGATGAGTTTATCTCCTATCCTTCGTCACCATGAAGTGAACACTGTGCCTAGCTCCTGCTAATTGAATGAAACCAATTAACAAAACCAATCCATAGAAGAAATGGGAAGCAGGTTAATAATCATAAGCATCTACTTAGGGTGGATCAAAAAGTTATACAATAGGATGTATTAAGTATGAAATACTAAAGTGAATAAATGATAGATTTTTTTTTTTTTACAACTATGTCAGCATAGTTAATTGGTGGGTCACAGATTTTTTTTTTTTTTTTTGAGGGCAAGAATATATGCAACATCTTCTGGTAGAAGAATGCAAGGTGTTAAGGCATCAATTACATTTTGAAGTTTTAAAATCAGGATAAAACTGTGTAAATTTGTTGTGACATATTCTAACTTGTGAATAACATGCCCCCTATTAAAAAAAAAAGACTAAAAAATTTGACAAAATTAGTTTATTGAAACTTAATTAAAAATGTCACACATTTTAAAACTTAATTAAGAGTTTAGAAGGAATTTCATGCATTAAGTAAAAAAAATCGTATTTACTAGTGATTAAAATTTAGAAATAGTCAAAAGTATCAAATACGGTGGATATATGTCCAGCAGTATGACTAGTTAGTTTTAGAACAAGTCCAGAAAGCCTGCAATCCTTTGCCTTAATGCGTGCCCTCTCCAAAGTGGTAGCTGAATTTTACCAAAGGTGAACAATGAGCAAGGGCCACAGCTCACTGTATAAGAATCGGCTGCACAAAATTGCCTGAATGCCATCCAGGTGAACTGAGCCTCCCTTCACACCAGTCTCTCCTGCCATGGAAACACAGGTTTCCAGTTCTCAAGTACACCTTTGTGTGGATTTCTCTTGTGTGTGTTTCTCCTTTATTGTTTATTACTGATGCCTGTTGAGCACTGTATCTTATTTCTACCAGAAGTTTGTCTAACTTGTCTACCTTTTCTTGCAATGCATACCATGGGCTTCTCACATGTGGGAGCAATCTTCAGCAACTTGGACAAGTTTTGGAAACATTTCAAACAACTAAATTACCAGCCCAAAAAAAAAAAAAAAAAAAAAAAAAAAAAAAAAAGTGTTTCCCGCTTCGCACACTTTGTGAATGACCACAGAACAACCACTGTTGTTGATTTGGGCAAATGAGCAATTTTTATCAGATAGGCAAATTTTCAAGAGAGGAATCTGTGCATTGTGAAGGTAAAATATGTTTGAAAATATACTTTAGTTTCATGAGTGGATTCACTACATGCTTGGATGGTGTATATTCTACTGGCGTCTCATTGGGAACTTAAACATGTCATCCTCTCCAATCTGTTCTATGATGTTTTAAAGAGTACTCACTGTTGAAGCTGTGGAATTGGCTTGATAATTTTAGTTTAGTCCCTCTTTTCTGTCTTATTGGCCTATACCCCCACTTCATCCCCATTGTATTCCAGACAAAGCAGTGGACAGACATTTTAGCCAGCATTGCCTTTTTAAACACACAGTGCCGTGAAAAGCTTATTTGTCAAGGGTTGGTCTGATTTCCTTTCAACGTGATGATTGTTTCCCAGCTAGTCCCTAGATTCTTTTTAAAGTATGGTGTTCCTCATTTGTCATTAGTAAAATATTTAGACACTAAATATTTAAAGCTTTAGCAAAATGTACTCAATAGTTAGCCATAATAAAATAAAAGCTTAAAGTACAAAGATTTAATAAAAGTCCCAGGAATTTTAGTTTATTCCTCATAATATTACAAACTTTTAACAAGTAAAATATACCCAGTTACTGAGCAAAATTCTCATTCACAGTTATCCTACAGTAAAAACAACTGATTAAGAAAGTCATTAAAAAAAAAAAAAAAAAACACCCCTCTATCGCGGTTAAATAAGGATCAGGATAAACAAATAGGCCGAACAGATGTTTATTCAGGGAGAAATAACTTACAACCTAGACAGATGAACACCAGGAAATTCTGCCCGATCCTCTCCTGTCCGAGTCAAGCCAGCAAGAGAGCTTTTTCCGGCTCTCCCTCCGACTTCCTTCCACAGGTCACTTCCGTCCATGACTCCACCCCCCAATGGGCGTGGTCAGTGCCACAGAAGGACTATCCCACTACACCCCTCTATAAAGGCAAAGTCTTTTTTAAGTTCTTTATTTGTTATTTTAACTTAACAAAATGCACGCCAAGCTTCACAATTCACATCTGTAATCCAAGACCTCAGGGAGAAGAGGCAAGCTGGACCTGTGTTTGAGACCAACCTGAGACATAGAAAAGCCTTATTTCCAAACACACAGACAGAAATGAACTTTAAAACCCATTTGCCCATCAAGATATCAAGGGAGTTCCCATATCCATTCCATAGTCTAAAACCCAATGGGAAGACATTTAAACTCTATATAATGCTCGAAAAGGAAAATGGTAATACTATAAAAAATGCTCTTATGCATTAACAGATGATTACACAAAGAAGAATTAATTATGACAGCATGATAGACTGTTTACAGCACAAGTTCTGAAGGGATCCCTGGCATTTCTATATTACTTTCTTCCTCCTTCAAAGATGTAACATGTGAAATCATGTAGCCATACTCTGAGAGAGAACACTAGAACATTCTCTGCTTCTCACCATTGGATTCCTCTCTGGTCAGTAGATAAACTGGGTCTCCACCACATTTTTGTGGATTTGTGCTTCAGTGGAGGGGGGGCACCTGCCTGTCCACCCCATTGACTTATGAGTTAGTTCTCCATAGAAGAGCTTGAGCTGTTGGGTTCAAACAATACAATGAGAAAGAAGTTGAGATCCCTTTTTTTCTAAATAAACTCATAGCTCACAGAGGAAATGTCATTCAGTGCAGGAAGTGTCCTGTTAGATTTTCAGGCATTAGCTTAGTAAATTATAAGAGACAGGCAACAGTTCTTCCTGCTCTACAGAATGGATGCGTTACAGAGTGCCTGATAACTAAGAACATTATGTCAGTCTCAAAATTGAATGCATACAACCTGGACATGAAGAAGGAACAGAAAGGATTGGTTAGTGGAAACTGGAGGGAATGCTGCTGAATGCATTCTGGTATGGACAAGCAGAGAGGACATGCAAACATGTCCTCAAGTTCTACTGGGGCAGAGACAAAGGGTGTGATGGAGGGTGGCAGAAACATCTGGAAGTAGAACTAGAGAAAGGAAAACCCACGATGAGAGACTTGGCCATTTGTCACCAGATGAAAGCAAGCAATCCAAAGTTTATAAGCAAAAGGGACAAACACAATGCAGATTCGAGCCCCGGGAGGATAAACATGGCAAGCAAATGGAATTATATATCTGAGAACCACTTAGAAGGAATTTTATGAGGGGCATAACTTAGCGTCTGTTATTGCCTTGGCTCTAGGGCCTGAAGTGGTCTCCCTTTCCACTGCTGACATGCCTAAAGGTGCTTTGGACAAGCTGCGAAGAGCTGTTGACAGTGACAAAGCGTTCTTGAGAACAGCTCTTGCTGGGGGTTGACAGGCATCTGAAATCCTAGCATCCAAGATGCTGTAGCAGGAGGCTGCTCAGGAGTTTGAGTCTCTCTAGGGCTATGTGGTGAGATCTTATCTCAAAACAGTTTTCTTAAGCCTGGGCACAGGCTGTGACCATCAGGGTACTTTGAGGGAGGCTTTGGTTTGATTTCCAGCCCCTGAGACTGGCCAGGAGCCCTGTGTCAGGCTTTCTCAAAGTTTCTCACAGGACTCTAGTACTGAAAAGTTTGATGGTTGCTGCATTGAAACAAGATCCATGGTCACTACAGGTCTGCGTATCATTTTGCTTATGTTAACCATCTGAAATGTGGCTGTTCATTATAAGCTTGATGTGTGTTTAATACAAGGATTCTTTATTTCAATTGTTCTTATTAAATTTTTGATACATGTTATAGCATATGCTGTCTTAGAAAATAAGGTATGTTATGTAAAGTGAATGATAGAGCATTGTGTGAAGTGGAAAAAAACTGTTGAGTGGCCAACCAAAGCCTATAGCCATTGGGTGGTCATAGATAGATAGATAGATAGATAGATAGATAGATAGATATGTGTGTGTGTGTGTATACACACACAGACACAGATAGATAGATAGATAGATAGATAGATAGATAGATAGATAGATATGTGTGTGCGTGTGTATATACACACACAGACACAGATAGATAGATAGATAGATAGATAGATAGATAGATATGTGTGTGCGTGTGTATACACACACAGACACGGATAGATAGATAGATAGATAGATAGATAGATAGATAGATAGATGGTAGAAGATTTTATATACTTACACAAATCCAAAATCCACAAATGAAAGAAAACATTGTATATTTATCTTCCTGAGTATGGTTTTTCTTTTTTCTTTTTTCTTTTTTTCCCACTTAACATGGAAATGTGTTCCTTTTCCAAAGCTCATAAATATATCTGTAGATGGAAGTTTGTGTCCTCCCGGTCCCACAGCTGTTCAGTCCCAAATAAACACATGGAGGCTTATATTAATTATGAACTGTTTGGCCTATTGCCCAGGCTTCTTATTGGCTAGCTCTCTCTTAGTTACTAACCCATTTTTATTAAGCTACATGGTCTTGGCTAACCAGTGATGCCCAGACCTCTTGCTTCCTTAACAGTTACATGGAGTCTTGCTGGTGGTTCATGCTCTGTGTGCCTCTTCCCAGCTTTCTCCTTAGTCTGGTAGCCTTGCCTATACGTCTTGCCTGGCTACATCCTGTCCATTGTCCATAACAGCTTTGTTCATCAACCGATAAGAGAAACATGTATTCACAGCATACAGAAGGCCATCCCCCATTAGAGATCTATTTTATGATGAATGAAACTGCACTCTGTGTATGCCATGCTCTTTTTGACTCATTTACCTGGCTACTGTGACCTGTGCAGCCATAAGCATGGGTGGCAAGTGTCTATGTGGCAGGTCTCCTGGGCACTTTTCAAGGGCATGTACAAGAGGAGGAGGATACCTGGGTCCCATGGGAGTTCTGTTTTTAGCATTCTGAGGAACCCCCATACTGACTGAATGGACCGATTTTCCATTCAATCTCACCAGCATTTGTCGTCTGTTTCCTTAGCGTTGTTTGCTTTCCCAATGACAGCCATTTCTGCCAGGACTGAGGTGCAATCTGGGATGTGTAATTATCTTCTCATCAAATAATGGGGTGGGGGGACATAAGGGTACCACGGCTTCTTTTCTTTGATTCACTCTCTCGCGTTCAGCAGGTTCAAGGTCAGCTGCCGCCATTGATGATCCCTGTGTTCCCTCCTGACCAGCGGACCCTCGCTGCAGCTGCCCAACAAGGGTTCCTCCTTCCTCCTGGCTTCAGCTACAAGGCTGGGTGCAGTAAGTACTACTGAGCTGTTAATTCCAGAGTGGGTGGAGGATGTGGCTTTCGGTTGGACGGTTTAATGCAACTGCCACACCAACAGCAAGGAATGAGTTCGTTCATTTAGCGTGTTTATTTTAGAGATAAAAAGCACAGTTGCAGGGCAGGAAGGGTTTTCACTGGTAACCATAAGTGCGTATCTCGTTTCCCTGCTTCAGAAGCATTTGTCTTTTACACCTCGTGTCTATGCTTTCTATTTCCAGTGTATTGCTAAAACATGAATATAATCTGGGGTTCCTTTTTCCTGGAGACGCTTTCCTATAGTTTTTCATTGTACAGTAGGTTAACTGAGTCCTGTAGAGAGAATGGGACCTTTGAGTCCTTCACAGAGTGACAGCCTGTAGGGGGTGGAATGTGAAATGATTGTCATAGACTTGTGTGTTTGTACGGTGTCTCTCCTCCCACACTGGTGATGGCGTTGAGAAAGTTATGAGACATTTAAGATGTCTCTGAATGACCCCGTGAATGACGTGACTCACTGGGGTTTGACCTTGAGGGGCTATAGCCCAACCCCATTTCCCATTTTCTCCTTGACTGCTGACTGTGGACTTCTGGCAAGCCAGCCTCACACTCCTGCCTCCGTGGAAGGCAGTCAGTCAGATATTGCGTAGGGGACCCTCCCTTCCCTGCCTACGTTGCCTTTTGTTGTATCCTTTGCACAGCATCAGGCACATTGCCAACCCTCAACAAGTCCTCTGAAAGTCTTAGTTCGTAGACCAGGCCATGCTCTTCCTGGATGGTGCCCTCTCACCAGAATGGATCCCTCTCCCTGATGTGACGAGTCTCCTCCAGCTCATTTCAGGGGTGATGTCCTGGACCTGGACCAACCCTTTCCCTTGGCTCCTCTGTGACTTCCCAACTGTACGATATAATATAAAGATTTAAAGACTAGAACTAAGTGTTACAACCACAGGTGTAAAAATGCAAAACATCACCTAACAGGAAAATTAGATTTAATTTCTAGTCAAGATGTGTAGACTAAATGTCACAGCTCAAGTCTAGACTGTAAAAACCCATACCTCCAGGAGCCCCTTGTGACCACTGTTGCTCTTGACTTTGGCTCCCCAAGTTTTCAAATGAGCCAACCTATTTCTTTCCAGGACCCCCTGGTTTATCAATTTCATAATACTAACACACAGTTCTAATTTTATAGATCATCATTTAGCCCAGAACAACTAGGGGCTGTATTCTAAGGGTTTAAAATTCTCAGAATAATTGTCTTCCTCAGGATGGGATTTTATATTCAGTAGTTACTTTAAGGCTGTGCGGTTTATAAGCCTTAAAGGGTCTTTGCTTTTCTGTTCGCCTAGAGGACTGCTCCTTACTTGAAACATATGTAGCAAATGTGGTTTTGTTTTTTGTTGGCTTCTTTTTGTTTTTGTAACCTAGCTTACTGAAACAACAAAAAGTCACTGCATTCACAAAGATTGTGTAGAAAAGAAAAACATACTGACCATGAACAGCGGAATGACTATAGACACACACACTGTCAGGAACACACAGCTCTCTGCTCCCCTTAACTACTGGCATGTTGAATTTGTCCAGCCACAATGTGTCATGGATCAAACCAAGTTTTTCCTTTGTGAAAGTGGCTGGTGTTTCAACTGTCTGCTATTCATGCGTTCGGTGCTTAGGTTATAAACGATTGCACTTCTTCAGTTTCCTTGGAAATAAAGTAGAACAAAGCCTTTACTGCTGCTGGCCAACTTCAGCTTGGCACCTCGCCAGACTCTAGAACTTAGGAGAAGTGGGTTGTGAAAGAAAGTGGCCCAGCCTTGTTGACACCCGGGTTCTTGGGGGCAAGCCTCAAGGAGGAGCTGGCCAGATGTAGTAAATAGTCTATAATGTCTCTCCACCAATCACATGGCAAGCAAGGAAAAGGGGCGCAAAGTAAAGCCTGCCCTCCCATTCTCGGCCCATTTCTCTGTGGCTGTCAGCCTGACTTCCACGTGTGGCAGTTGCTTTGAGTTAGGTATGACGAAGTCCTCGCTGACAAACACTAGTCAGCCCACAAACTATGTGGCTCCAAAGCCAGAGGCTTTTCCTCAGTGCACGAACCTAGGACTAGGGTTGGTTTAGGAGCTGAAATGTGGAACTTGCCCGAGGAACCTGGCACTATAGCCCAAGGCAGCATGTCCTATTTTCAGGCAAAGAGGCTTCTGGTTGGAGCATAGAGGCATTGTCCCTGCTCTGAAAATAATGATGAAAATGTGCCTGCCGTGGAGTGGCCAAACACGTTGTCACACAGCTCTGGCTGCAAGAATGCACAGCACAGACCGATGGTGGCATAGCTCAGTAGCCAAACATCTGTACAAACTAAGTGCATGGAAAGGAAACATTAAAGGATGCTCTCCTGTACTCTCAACCGTGAGTCTGAGTCAGTCTACAACCGCGAGAGCATTGATAACACTCTCCAACTTTCTGCTTGGGTACATAAATACACATCTTCCCGAATCCATGCCTCCTTACTCATTTTCCTACTTATTTCTTAATACATAAAAGAAAATACTTACAAACATCTGTGGAAGTGAGAACAATGGCATTTTGCTTATTATTGTTTTTGATGACTGTAGACAGAGCCTCGCCCTGTAGCCCAGTCCTCCTGCCTCAAACCTGTGGATTTTAGGGTTAGAGGTGTGAGTCTCCATACTGGGCTACAAATAATGATGAATTAGTAAATTAAATGCTGTCTCACAAGAGAGAGGAGGCATGGGTTTGAAAGAGTCATATAAAAACACTGTTTTGGTAGCTCAACTCAGTATTACTCAATTAACTTAAGGGGATAAAAGTCAAATAATAGTTATTTTTTAAACTTGTAGTACTGTCTAAATTCTTAACCAGTCTGTAATGTGAAAAATAAATTTATAGCATGTAACTTAAAATTCCAGGCCTAATTTATTCCTGGTAGTACTAGCTCATTGGAAGCAGAAAATAATCATAATAACCAATGAAATAAGTTTGGAATGCAAGGTGCCCAAGATGTTGGTCCTAAATTATAAGTGGCTACACAAACAACTCAGTTCAGTCACTCCAAGTGGCCCTAACTTGTTCAGGAAAAAAATTCAATCCATGAGCTGGGAGGCTTCTGCCAGGCACCTATTTTCAAATAAAAGTTTAAGTACATTTGGCGCCTGAAGAAATACTCGATGTTGGGAGGAAGATATTCCACATTGTACTTGCTCCCCATGGAAAACCAACCCTACCCTAAAGGGGGGATGTAAATGTGAACTGTGTGTGTGTGTAGGGAGTGTGTGTGTGTGTGTGTGTGTGTCTATGACGTGTGTGTGCGTGCGCGTGTGTGTGTATGGAATGTGTATGTATATATGGAGTATGTGTGTGTGTATGTGTATGGAGTGTGTGTGTATGGAATGTGTGTGTATGTATGGTGTGTGTGTGTGTGTGTGTAGTGTGTGTATGGAGTGTGTGTGTATGGAATGTGTGTGTATGTATGGTGTGTGTAGTGTGTGTATGGAGTGAGTGTGTGTGTGTGTATGGTGTGTGTGTGTGTGTGTGTGTGTATGTGTATGGAGTGTATGTGTATGGAATGTGTGTGTATGTATGGTGTGTGTGTGTGTGTTTGTGTAGTGTGTGTATGGAGTGAGTGTGTGTATGTGTATGGAATGTGTGTATGTGTATGGTGTGTGTGTGTGTGTGGAGTGTGTGTGTGTATGGAGTGAGTGTGTGTGTGGGTGTGTGTGGAATGTGTGTGTGTGTGTGTGTGTGTATGGAATGTGGGTGTGTGTGGAGTGTGTGTGTGTTGGTGTACACCTGACACTTTCCACTTGCAGGAGGCATTTGAGATGGGCTGGTGCCAGCTTGAGGTGTGCTGTGTGGCCGTCTCTGTCTTTGGGTTCTTCCTTCTGTTCACACCATCCTGCTGATCATGTTCAGGAGACCCCGCTCCTCTACAGCAAGTAGTTTGGAAACAGAATTGGGAGAAATAGATGACTCACTCGCTTGTAGCTTTAGACCTCTGCCCTTTTTTTTCCCATTTGTGCCCAACATTTCCAATGTTACAGTTCTAATAGTCACAAGCATTGGAAATTTTGACAGGGAAGCATTTTACAAGGAAATAATAATATCTTGAGAAACATCGAATTTCAATAAAAGAACAATTTTTATGCACAGTATAAAAATAAATTGGAAAGAGCTAGCTGGCTTGATCACTTAGCACAAGGTGTGAATTGAATGTGTCATATGACAGTTGACACAGAGTGTCCTCGATAGAAGGACAAGAACCCAACACTCCATGCCAAGGACCTCAGGGTGCTCCTGGGTAACTCCCAGGAGCATGTTGGACATTTTAACAATTCAAAGAAAATACAGTGCCATCTCTTTGGCACTTTGCAAACTTTCATATTTAAGTTGTATGGACTTTTCTACTTAATAAGGGTGCGTGGTTGGATTTTTCTTTTCCTCTTTTCTCATGAGGGAGATATTAAAAATGATTATGCCACTGGAAGCATCTTAACTGAGGAAGGTTCCAGAGCTTTCCACCCAGTGTGGTGTGTTGCCTTTCTCCGAGGCAGGGTTTCTCTGTATTGTTTTGGAGCCTGTCCTGGAACTCTCTCTGTAGACCAGGCTGGTCCCCTCTTATTTTTTAAAGCAGGAAGTTTGCATGAACATAAAATGACAAAACTTATCCTAACAAAACTTAGAGAACTGTGTACACTGCTGTGAAGATGACTCATTCATAGATCCATGCCAGGTGATTCTTCCCTGCAGTTTTTCTATTGTGTTTGTTTTGGCAAAATATGGCCAGTCCCTGGCAGGCAACAGCAAATTATGAATACGCTTAGAGTAACAGAGCTTGGAGGTGCAATGAGGTTTTAATTCTGCTGGTTTGCTTCGCCTCCAGCAAGTGTAGTTGTTTGGGTAAGAAGTGTCCCTCATAGGCGCATGCAGGTGAACACCTAGTCTCCAGTTGGTGGCGCTGTGTAAGACAGTTGGGGAACCTTTCAGATGGGGAGCCTTGATGGAGGATGTACATCACCATGGGTGGGCATTAAGAATTCACAGCTTTCCTCCACTTCCTTTTATCTCTCTCTCTCCATTTCCTGTGTGTGAATGAATGTGATATGTCTCCAGTCTGCTTTTGCTTCTATCTGCAGGACAAGCCTCCCCTGGCATTACAGGATCTCTCCTGTTATAGACATATGCTGCCATGACTCAAAATGATTCATTATAGGAATAAATACTTCCAAACTCAGCAACTAAATCAGACTTCCCCAAAGCCTTTAACTTATAAAATTTGGGGAAGGGAGACAATTAGGGGTCTAGGGAGAAAATTAATCCCATTCATTTTAACACAATGCAGAAGCTTTAAAGATATGATTAGCACTCCCTTCTTCTTCTGATGGACAAGGAGCTGCAATCTTGATCATCAGGGCCTGCTTTCTTCTTCTTTTGGTTTAGTAAATGTATATCACATGGATGGGTTTGGACTTATGCTTTGGTGATTGCTTGGACACTGCTTGCCTATGACCTGTGTGTCAGCTGACACTGTGAACACTGTTAAATCAGAGATTAGCATGTGGTCTTCTAAATGCCAGCTTATGGGCCCTGTGCACTAGAGAGACACATAGGAACCCACTCGGCCTCCCATCAAGCAATGAAACATGTGGTATTAACTAGAAACAGAACATGTCAACAAGTTAGCCTGAGGAAGCTGGTGGTATTTAATTCCTAAACATTAATTTTATTGTGGCGAATGAGGAACTAATTAACTGAGTGTTCCCTTTTTCATTGGAAGACGAAACACCGTGCAGAAAACTGATGAGCAAATACAGCATATTTTAGGTTTATTAAGCTTGGCTTATCAACATCTATTTACTTAAACTAATCTCATAAGGCAATTAAGAATTTCAATCACTATATTGCTATTTTATTTAGCACATTTCTGAAAAAGAAATTAGTGTGTTAAAATGCAAAGAGACTATGCGAATAATGCATCTCTGGTTTCATAGAGCCAAGGGTGACTAAATATACTTTCAAAAAAAAAAAAAGGAAGAAAGAAAAAGAAAAATCACATAACTGCTTCAATATGAGCCTAATAAACAGACAAGTGGAAACAGACACGTGGAAAGTGGTAACAGAAAACACCCAAAACTCAGTAATAACTAAGAGCGCAGTAAAAGTAAAAGTTAAGGGTGCATGAAATCATGGGGCCAGAGAGATGGCTTGGAGGTTAAAAGTACCAGAAGCCCTGAGTCGATTCCCAGCAGCCAGGTTGGGTGACTCATAACCACTTGTAGCTTCATCTCCAGGTGAGCTGACACCTTCTTTTGCCCTTTGTGGTCACCCACGTACATATGCCATATGCTCACACAGACACATAAATAGAAATAAATTTAAATTTAGAAAGAAGTGGATGTCAGATGAATGAAACATTTCCATCAGCATTCCACCACATCTACAAACCCCAGGCAGCCACAGCTAGGTGGGACTCTGGCCCTAGAAGAAAGGAGAGGCACTTGCTTCTAAATGCTGGGTGTGGTGGTCGAGTGTTCTAATCATTTGTTTTTGTTGGTGGACACGGGATCTATGATTATACGGCATTACCTTCTCTCGGGGTCTTGGGGTGTATATCATTTTCCTTGTGTACTTCACTTTTCTAACATTTGGGAAGTCTGTCCCAGCTACTTCATTTGTAATGGGAAACTTTTCATTGACTCACTGTTGCTATCTCTAAAGAAGACAAATTATTGTCACTGTAACTCATCACAACTGGATATTGAGTGGTGGATCCAACTTTCAAAGTAAAGACCGTCAGAATTGAAATCTTCCCACTCATTCTCGGTCACAACCTCAGCATGTCCAGGCATTCCAGATGGCTGCATTCCAGACTGCAGAGGACAGTTGTGCCATGTGAAACCTCAAAGCCTGCCCCCACAGTGACACACTTCCTCCAGAAGATGTGGCCCAGATTAAAGATGTGCCATCCAGCCTCAAGGTCTGGACTAAAGGAGTGTGTCATCTATCCTAACTCTGAGACCCTACCTCCTCCAACAAGGCCACACCTCCTAACAGCACTATTCCCTGTGAGCTTATGGGGGACAGAGAAATTGAACCTACCACAGGCACCCACATCATTTCTGTCCGAGGCAGAGTGAGCAGCAACTTTCAGTGCTACCTCCTAAAGGTTCCAAAGCCATCCAAACTGGAGGCCAATGGGCCCCATGAACCTCTGGGGGACATCTTCATGCGAGCCATGATACCTGAAGATCACAGACTCTGGGAACAACCCAAGAAATGAGATGAATGATCTGAGAGAACAACAGAATGACTGCAAAAAAGTGTAAACAATTTAACTGCATGCTAACCCTTAAGGAAAAGCCTGGAAGGAAATAGCAAAAGCATTCGATTTTGTCTTAATTGACTTAAAAGAATTCCTTTCTTCCAAACTGCTACCTCTTAATATTGTAATCATACTAGCTCCATTTTCTCTATATCGTTCAATTTCCCACAAGACACGGAGGCGGAATGTTCGCATACATTGTAATATAGGTCTGGATGGGAAAGCAATTAGTTAATGAATGAGACCCTCTGTGCAGCTTAACATGAGTTACTGTACAGTCCTTTAAATGATGCCTCTGCAGTAATGCTGGCTCACAGAAGTAAGAAGAGCCTCCTCCTTTGATTCATTGTCCCCTTTCCCGAGACACAGAAGTTCCTCAGATGATTAATCCAGGATTTTCATTCACACTAGAATCCTCCAATTACGAGGGAAAACAAGTGCTCCATCATTTATATGCAGAAATGTCTGTCTGTTCTGAGAGGTATTTCCTAAAGTGTTCATAAATTAATCTCTTTCTAAACTAGCTATCGAGGTAACTATTAAATAGGATAAAGTTTTCATTTGCCACGCTACATTAAAAAGTCATAAAGCTATATTTTATTAAAAGAAAACCTCCTAGTGAAAAAGTATTAGCCTGTGACAGGGCAGTTAAGAGCTAACCATTATCTCACAACGTCTTCTTTTTAAACATCCATAGAGTTAAGCAAGACCTAATGTATTTTACTTTCTCAAATAAAATTCACTAAGAATATTTGCATTCATTCCTTACCATTTGGTGGGAGTTAATGCAAAATATTATCGTGTCTCATAACAGTTTTCACATTAAATCATGTTATACTATTGTAGCACTTTTCCACATTGAGAAAGACCTTTACTTCTCCATGTCGGAATTCAGTGAGATGTTTGAGAATAGATGTTGCATATCTAAGGGCTCTGGGCTGGAGAGGTGGCTTACAGGCTGCTCTTGTAGAAGACCTGGGTTTGATACTCAGCACCCAAATGGTGGCTCTTAATACTCTGTAACTCAAGTTCCAGGAGTTCTAAACCCATCATCTGGGCTTCATGGACACTGTATGCACTCTTATGCGCAAAACTAAAATGAAAAAAAAAAAACTCTTAAAAACTACCATTAACGAATAAATAAATACAATGATGAAATTATAGCTATTCTTGTTGGTATGAAGAGCAACAAGCTCTGTGGGATTACAGAGTAAACTGGCAGAAGACTATATCACAGGGATAAACGATAACTTATCCTCTCTTTGTATGCAATATTTTCCAGTGTGCCTTTGGCTATACTCAGGTACTTTAATAAAATGATGATTACAAATTCGCAATGAAAAGAAATACTGTAACACTTCAGGAACAATACTATTTACTTAAAACTATCATATTTGGGGGAGTGTGCATGTGAGCCTGAACACTTAAGAGAGTGCACACACCCACGTGGGTATACCCACGCAGAGAGATCAGAAGGCAGCTTGCAGGAGTTGGTTCTCTCCTCAGACAAGGACCAAACTCAAGTTTTCAGGCTTTGTGCAAAGCCCTCTACCCTCTGAGCCATCTCACTGACCTAAATATGATTTACTTCCACATTTATCTAGTCAGATATGAATTGTTTTTAAGATAAAAATCTATAAAAGACAGATTGTGGAGTGTAAAAGGTAATTTTCCCCCTCAAAATGTGTCACCAGAAATTAATCTTTTCTTTCTTTTAGATTCTGGTTTAGAATGTAGTTTGCAGAATTAAACCCAGGGTGTCTTGTGTAGATAGGCGCGTTAGCCCTGGGCTGCATTTCTGCAGCCTTCTCTGTGTGACCTAGGACTCCACGCTTCTCCACTAACTGTTGTTCTTATTATAGGAAGCCAAACACTGTGTTTGTCTGGATTAAACACTGTATTAAAAAAAAAAAACAATCTGTTTCTCATTTGCAGAATTATTTGCTCATAATATGTTTCTTTCATTAAACCCTAAACTTTGGATTCGCCAAGTGACAGCTCTAGTTCTAGACACTTGATTTGCTTCATAACTAAATAAATTCTCCATTTATTCATTCATTCACTCCTCCATCCATCCATCCATCCATCCATCCATCCTAAAAAGTGTTAAATGAGTCAGGCACTGTGCCAGGTAGTGGGTGTTGAAAGGTCCCTGCTTTTGGTGTGTTCATAATCTTTCTGGGAAGAATTGAATTATTCTAGTCTGAGTTTCTGTGTCCACCCAAAACTCACAAGCTGCAATTCCTGTCCTCGGGGTGATTCTTTTAGGAACGAGAGCATCCAGGACAATGGTTAGGTCACGACAGTGAAAGCCTTAGTAATAAAGATCAGAACAGCTGTTTTGCCCCTTCTGTGGATGGCTTCTATGAGCAGCATCTATGAAAGGATGATTTGTCATTAAACATGAAACTTGCCAACCCCTTGCCTTCAGGGTTCCCAGTCTCCAGGGCTGTAATAAGTAAATGTTAGTTAAGCCCAGCACTTAGAGGGCTGAAGAAGAAGGTTGATGAAGAGATGTAAGCCACCTTGAGCAAAACAGAGCTGGGGTAGGGAAGATAAGAGAGGATGGCAAGGAAGGCTGCCTTGTTTTCTAGGTATCTTGAATCTGACAATCTGGCACAGTGGGTTGTCCATGGTGATGATGTAAACAACAGTGATATGATATAAGAATGTCTAACATTTGAAAGGAAGTGTTTGGAAGGGAATTCATCCAAACAAATCAGTGAATGGTCCTTAGGGTGGGAATCTACCTCCGTGTCCACTCTTGAGTGATGAGAGCGATTAAACAATAAGGTAGAGGCACATTCTTACGCAGTAATCAAGAGATAGAATATGTTATACCTGATAGTATGACAAGGGGCAACTCTAAAACATGACAGTACAGGTGAGTCATTTGAGGACCTGGGACTTATTCAAGGAAATATTTTACAGCTTAATATGAAGAAATTGTCAAATAATTGAAGAACTAAAACCTGGGTTAGGGTTAGATAAGACCTCTATGCACCTGTATTTCCATCTACCCATACACCATATATCCATGTATTCATTCATACACCCCTCTGTCTTCCCACACACCCTTCAATCCATTTGTCCACCCTGCCATCAATCTACCTACCCTATCCACTTATTCATCTATCCATCCATCCATCCACCCATCCATCCATCCACTCACCCATCCATCATTCCGTCCATCCATCCATTGGTAAAACTACAAGTCTCTGAACTTGTCTCCCAGATGCAAGTCACTTACCAAAGAAATATGTTCTCCACTGAGTTTCCACTGGATCTTGTTATGGCACTCAATAATTTTATATATATATATATATATATATATATATATATATATATATATATATATTGGCTATATGCTGTGTGTTAGGATTCCAGGTATGCACTCCAGTTAACCATATAATATTCATGTGTTTTACTTTCCATGCTTACTTGTATTGGTTTTATAAGTGAAAGCATCATGCAAGCAAAGATTATGGTTTTATGTTATAGTGTCTACACATCACAATATCTGATACACATTAGTAAAATGAGCATTAAGCAGTCTGTCCATTATGAAAATGGAATTACACGTTTTTAAATTAGTCTGTGAAACTCTCTAAAACTTAATCCTTTTGCTTATGTAAATAAAGTTGACTATACTATTTTCAATTTTGAGATCTTCTTAAATGGGTCTTAAATGCATCGTAACTCCTACTGACTTGTGAAGATCACATATATACAGATGCATACACAATCACCTGTATCCAGCATCAGGGGGATCCAACAACTTCTTCTGACTTCCTTAAATACATGTCATAAGCACACATATACACACATGCACACAAACATAAATGCCACAGTTCCCAACTTCTTAATCGGACAGTAAAGAGTAAGTATAAACACATGTTTGTGCATCTGTATACAGGTACACATATTTTATATATGTTATAGCACACACACACACACACACACACACATATATATATATATTAGAATGGTCCAAATTAATCCTAACACACAGTAAATATTAGCTACCCACACTTAAAACTAGTGGGGGAATAAGGAATTTGGAGGAAAATGGGATTTATTTCCTGAAGCATACACCAAAATAAAAGGGAAAGCTCACCTATGGTTTCGCCTGTATTTTCTTATGTCTCTTTTCTGCCGACTAATTGGTACCTAAGCTCGCTGCAGGGGCTGCCCCTTCCCCTCCCGTTCCATCCGGATTAGTTCAGGCCATTATCATTTTCCACTGGATTTACTGCTATGGGTTTAACTTGTCTCTTTGTCTTGCCTCTCCCACTTCCAATCGATCTCTCTCTAGCCACAAAATTGATCCATCAGCAACACAAACCGGGCTATGCCACTACCTTCTTAGTATCGCACACTGACTTACCATTGCCAGCATAGTAAAATGCAAGGCTCTGTGAGCTTTGAGTTCTACTTACTACTTGGGCACATAGCTCACTGTTCCCTTCCTGCACTGGATGTGTAGGGAAGGACGTACCCATAGATGTAGTAACAAACCTTGGAGTGTGAGCTGTGTAAACACCGCCTAATGAACGGCAGGGCCTCACAAGCAGAAGATGCTGGCTGCTAATTCTCCCAGCAGCCTTTGGGATGGATCAAAGCAACAGCTCCCTTTCTCAGCCCCCTTCTACAGTGTCTTGGTAAACCTTACTTTGTCTTAGGCTCCTATGGATCTCTCCATTCAGAAATGAGAGGAGTGAGATCCGGGGGTGTTAAGTTCACATCTGAGAAGGCGTTCAGTCTGTTCTAGGAAGTGATGGAGGCTTGTGTCTACTCTGGCAGACAGAGACACAGAAGGCAGGTGCTGGAAGGTCCTGAAGTGTAACCTCTTAGTGAAAATAGCTGTTGCCTGGGCACACTCAACCCAACAATCTTTCTCTTGCTCTAGTCTCTTCCCAGGCTAAGTACTCACCTTGAAGTCTCTAGAATACCTTCAGTGCTCTTTTATTTTACTCAGAGCATCACTTGGTCAGTTTACATGTGTTTACATGATTGTTCCCTCATTTGATAACTAGTAACAGCAGAAAAGGGAACTCAGTGTGTGTATGTTTGTTTATATGCATGTGAGTATGTGTATATGTGCACTTGTATGCATGCATGTCACACATACATGTGTGTAAATGAGCATGCATGCACGTGTGTATGTAAGCATGGGCGTGCGCATATATGTATGTCTATGTGTGCACATGCACATGTATGCATAGGTTTAATTTTCATATTTCCTGACACATAGAGAAAGAAATCTGGTGTTGTCAGGGAAGCAAAAAACAGGCTGATGAAGCATTTACCTCCCTGTCTCACAGTTCAGCAGCCTCTGCTTCAAGTCGGAAGCTCCTGACCCTGGCAAAGGCCACACCCAGTTCTCAAAATCCTTAGCTAATCACCCTGTCTGGAAAAATTGTTTTCCTGTCTTCTATATAGCATAGCAACATAACATAACTAGAGATGGCTACACGTCATGTAGCAGGCATGTTAGTCTTTACCCTTTCCACTTGCGAGCCTCTTACATCCAGGAAACTTTGACATTATCCCAGAAATACAGGTATATAAAATAAGGTACACAAATCAAAGATTTACTGATAATAAATAATAACAAAATTTTAAAGTAATTCTAGGCTTTATGTGTAACTTTGTCATTTAATGAAAAAGCAGAGCAAACTTATAAATTGATAATATAAATGTGCTCGTTGATTTTTAAAGTGTTAAATCTTGGCTGAATATCGATGGTATAGGATGCAGACCACCTTCAGCATTATTCAGGGTCCTCATGGCTGAGAGAAGCACTTTATGTAACTAGGATATAAAGTGGCTGGTGTATGTTTAGGGCTGGCAAGATGACTCGGGAGTTCAAGCACTCACCACTCTCGCAGGAGCTGGGTTCGGTTCCCAGCACCCACACCAGGCGGCTCACAGCCATCTGTAACTCCAGTTCCAGAGGATCCGCTGCTCTCTTGAGGCTTCCGGAGGCATCTGAATGCACGCGGTGCACAGGCTGATGGCAGGCGCACATATATACACGTAAATAAAATATTTTAAAATGAATTTGTTGAAACTTCCATCCTAATCCCAAATCAAAAGTCACTTACTGGTTCTTTATGAAACTCAAGTCAGCAAATCAAAAGGCATGTTCTAAAACTCAAATAATCTAATTTAATCCAAAATACACTATGCATGCTGGGGGATGAGAGTAAGGAAATATTGGAAGATTGTATTTTTCAAATTTGAACCGTTATTTTCCACGAGAGAGAGAGAGACAAAGTTTGTATATAGAATAGAAATGCTGAAATCTATAACATGCCATAGCCTGAAGGCTAATCTGAAATGTTTCCAGCCGATGGTGGGCCATGTGTGGTGTGATGGGGTCCTGTGTGGTGTTTTGGTGCCGATGCTATGTAGTCAGAACCAAGGTTGCTGTGAGACCACATGATTGGCACATGGTACAGCACAAAGGCGGAAGGTTCCTTAAGCGTCTGATGCTAAATTAATTTTGGACATTCTGTCTTAAGAACCCTTCCCCCTCGCCTGCTTTCTTAGAACCCCCACACTCCGATGCCTGACCCCATGTAGGATTGTGACCCACGTTGGAGGAAGCTAGGCCTTGGTGTAGTTTTCAACCTAATAAAAAAATTTATTTTGAACTAAAATTTTCCAGTCTTGGACTTGAAATAAGAAAATTAACTTTGGAACGGTCGAGGGAAAAACTGTTCAAATGGTTAAAAACTGAGAAAGGACTAAAAGAAATTGCTTTTAAGTGGTCGAAAGTCAGTTTGAATAACATACATGATTGGGCTTTAAAAGTCAGGGTTTTCCATTATCTGCCACTCAATATGTTCTTCATAAGGTATTTACAAAATATGCCAATAGTTTCCCGGGCCAGTTAATTGAGGGATGGCTTGAATGAGTGACAGTATTTCTTCCTACAAAATTGTTCTCCTCTGGTAGCTTCTGGTTTTTGATTTGCCGTTTATGAATTCTCATAGATTCCCATGTCCTCATCAGAGCATGGAAGAACATTCTGCGTTTCCTTAATTAAAAATTAAATTGCTACATTAGGAAATTTCTCAGTGACTATATTCCTATTTATTTCTGAACTTGGGGAAGATTTCTACATTTTTTAGCTCTGGCTTGGAAAAAGTAAATATTGAGGTAGACATGGTGTAACATATGTGACTTTCACATTGGCTGGGGACAGCCGCTACAGTGTGGCTTCTTGGACAGAACGCTTATGAAATATATTGAAGTCCTGCTTATGATCACATGTTCATATTTTAGAAGCTGTATGTGACTAACAATGTACAATGGTTGTTATCACTTCTCATTTCTGTTGCTAAAATTTGTTGTCCTCTGTTCCCTTAAATACCAAACTCATTGCTGAATAGCACCCTTAGACCAGTACAGTGTTCTATAGTGAAATGTCACAGGCTAGGTGGCTTGGACAGGAGTTTTGCTCACAGATGCAGAAGCTAGGAGATGTTAGAGACAAGGCAGTTCTTATGGAGCCTCCTCCTTTGGCCTGCATCTGTGTCCTCCCCTTGCTCTCTCCAGGGTGTATGTACCCTGATATCCTCTTCCTATAACAACTCCTGTCAGGACTGAGGAGATGGTGCAGTGTGTAAAACTTTCACTCATATGCCCGCTAGCCTGAGTTCGGGCCTGGGGACCTGTGCTGAGGCTCCAGGTCTCACCTGTAGCCAGAACTCTTGGGGTGTGCTTGAAGGAGAGACAAGAGAATCAGTCAGAAGCTCACTGGCCAGTCAGCCCGGAGTGCATAGCACAGAGCGTAAGACACAACGCGGCAGACAAGAACTCACTCCCAAAAGCTATCCTCTCACTGAAGCATGTATGCTATAACACGCACATGTATGTACACACACACACACACACCATGCACATGTACACACACACACACTCACACAACACACACACAACATGCAAATGTACACACATACACCATGCACATGTACACACACACACACTCACACAACACACACACAACATTCAAATGTACACACACACACACCATGCACATGTACACACACACACACACCATGCACATGTATACACACACACTCACACACACACGACATGCACATGTACACACACACTCACACACACAACATGCACATGTACATACACACACACTCACACAACACACACACCATGCACATGTACACACACACAAACACACCATGCACATGTACACACACATACACACACACATACTCACACAATCAATTCATTTTAAAGAATGGGCTCCTCTTACATTCCATTAAGGCCTGCTAGTGAATGCATTTTACTTATTCACCTCTGTAAATCCAGGTAAAGCCAGAGTGAGGTATGCATATCAGGGCTTCCCAACATCTCGGGGGCTACACAATTAATTCAACCCATAGCACACATACACAATTGCTCACTGCTTATGACTATTTCATGCACAAACACGAAGAAAAGTAACTGTGAATATTGTCATGAATGTAAGGAATGAAAACAGTAATACTCTGTTGTGTAATTTTTTTATATAAAAATATTAGAAACTAGATTAGGTCTTAAGTTATGACCCTTACATACACAGGTAGCTCACTACTCTTAGGTATCAGTGATATGGAAATCCAAACCACCTCTGCTAGTGTGCAGTCCCATCTAAATGCACTTAGAGCTTGAGTTCCTGAAAGATATCTAGGTCATCTAGTCCACCTGGCACTTAATCTCCGTAGTAATGTCATTAAACCTGCATTTCCGTCTTCTTCTGTCTTTCTGTTTTGTGACAGGATCTTGCTGTGTAGCTCAGGCTGGACTGGAATTCACTCTGTAACCCAGGCTGGCCTACAACTGGTGCTCTCTCTGCCTCTGCCTCACAGCTGCTAGAATTACAAGCAGGAGCCGCCCACCACCCTGGCCAGACGCTCCTTTCTCATCTGTTGCACCCAAATCTCTTTGGCGATGGAGTGTGAAAATGTCTCTCATCTCTGCTCTTTTCCATGGATCACCAGTTAGGCCGCATTTCCGTCCCCAGCCTGGGGACGGAACACCTGTGTTCTGATAATAGGTTTCAAGGCCTGCTTCTTGTCCCTTGACCCCCCTGAACCCTGAAAGCCAGCAAAACCACACTAACTCCTATCCCCCCTTTAACTACGCTCAAAAGCGTAGAAGCCACCGCCTTTAACTCCTGTAGCAGTCAGGCCTGTGCAGCTCAGACATGCTCCTGGGGAGGAGAGATTAATGTGCAATAACTGGGGACCCAGATTTGTTTAATTTTTATTGTGTACGTCTCCCACAGCACCCGGCAGATTCCTAATCACATGGTGGATGTAGCAAGTGCTTATTAATTGATTAATTTACAACAGGGGAAGTAAATTGTATAAATGAATTATCACTGTGAAGAGCACCAGAGCCTGTACATGAGCGCTTCAGTTAATTTTAAGATTGTGTTCATTAAGTGGGGGGGGGGGGGATACAAATGAATTACAATGTTGTAACCATTTACGTGGTTGATTCTAATAACCATACAATTATAATATTTACCATTTTCCCTAGTTCGTGCAAACGTAATTTCAATGTTAAACATTTCAACTTCCCTCCACTGGATCAGTGTCACATAAATTAAGCAGTTGGTAATACCAAATGGCACAAAAGCCCAAGCATGCGGCATCACCTGCCCATCCCCTGTCTTTTTGGGATGCTCCTCATTAGCAGTGGGGGCTGCTATACTGTTTACATGTATTTGTCTCTTTGGAAGTAGAACTTTCCCGCTTACACGGAAGTTCTGCCGGCAGCAACTGGCTTTGTGGAGCCCGTTCCCAGTTCCTTTCTCTTATCCTTACCCTAGCATTCATGCATTCATTCCAAGTCAGTTTTCTGTACCTCCCCGCCAGTGAGACCCTGCCCTGTCCCGTTTCTGCACGCCTCATCTTACCCCAGTCTTCCTTCACTGCCAATCAGCTGTCCCCAGAATGCCTTCCTGCCATTCACTGTGATAACATCCCCTAACAAGAACAACTTGGGGGAGTTTACATAAGCTCACAGTCCCATGGTCTACCCCGGCAGGGCAATCAAGGTAACAGGGGCTTGAAGCAACGGTCAGCCATACGGTCCAGGGTAGAGAGAGAATGAACGAGCTTACTTTTCCACTCTTAATCTAGAACCCAAACCCAGGGACTGGTGGAGCCTGCATTGTAGGCTGCCTCTTCTAGCATCGGTTAATCTTACCAGCATAGTATCCACCCTGCCCCACAGGCCAGGTCTCTCTCTGTCTCTGTCTCTCTCATCTCTCACTGAGAATTTCCTCCCAGGTCATGTTAACAACTAAAACCAACCATGGTACACTTGATCTTAAAGTTACAGTGTGCCTTAGATTATACATGTTAATCCGCACCGATCCTGGCACCTGTCTGTTTGGGATTGGCTTTCAGCTGTATCTACTCAAAGCTGATGCCTTCAAGGCATGTAGCTTCAGATTTAGATGGGTGCTTACCTCTCTCCAAGCTCTGAGAACACAAATACCCAAAACGGATTTTCTTACTCCTTACTCTATCAGCATCCTACTCTAGCGTGGCCGTCTTGTTCCTCGACCCCGTAAGGAGCCTGAGTAGACCCTGTCTTCTGTCAGTGTTAGAGGGGAAACTCTGGAAGTCACCCTTGTGTTAGTGTCTGCCTTGTCAAGAGACAGCCAGCACCCCTGCTGTCCTGTCCCTCAAGTGCTGAGTTCTCCCTGCACCACCAAAGTTCCCAGCCTTGTCCACGCCTGCGCCCCTGCTACACAGACGTCTGCTGCTGTGTGGTGATCTTGGTCAGTTGTTTCTCTTCTTCACGTTTGGGGCTCACTTTCCTCTGAAGGGTGAACTTAGATGCCTTAGGGTTTGCTTATAGAACCCTGAGTAATAACGATATTTCCTGGTGCCCTCTGCCCCAGCTCATGCTTTGCAGTACAGCATCTCTGGACCTAGAACATGGAATAAGACTCCCACTGTGTGTTTATCTTCATGAATGTCCTCTCTCTCTCTCTCTCTCTCTCTCTCTCTCTCTCTCTCTCTCTCTCTCTCTGCCTTCCCTTCTCACCTTTCCCCAACTAGATTGTCTTTACTTCAAATTCACCTTAAACATGCCTTTTCCCAGAGGATTCTTTGTTCTCTTAGACAAGATTTTGGAGGCCCCAATAAATGTTTACAGAATTATATATTTCTTTACTAAATGTTGTATCTTATACAGATAGTTTTAATTTGACCCAGCCCACATCAACTATAAACCCCGTGAAGGGCAGATCTCCAGAGGTCCACTCCTGTTTGAAACCTGGAACAAACCTATGGTTTTGGGTGATCTCCTTTGCTGTTAGTTTTAACTGTCAGCTTGACACAACCTATATTATCTGGGGAAAGAGTCTCAATTGGGGAATTATTGAAATCAGATTGGCCTGTGACTCTCTGTGGAGGTTGTCTGGAGTGTCAATCGCTGTAGAAGATTCAGCCCATCGTGGGTGGCGTCATTCCCTACGCAAGGTCCTGAACTGTATGAGAAATCTAGCTGAACAAGCAAGCAGGCAGCACAGGTATATCCATTCAGTTGTCCTTGCTTCTTGTCTACGAATGTTACGTGACCAGCCTTGACTTCCCCTCAATGAGGGAAGGTAACTTGGAATTGAAATCCAAGTAAGCTCTTCCTTCTCCAACTTGCTTTTTATCCTGCCATTTGTCACAATAACATAACCTAGAACATCATCTTTAGAATTAAAATAAAAACATTGCCTATATAAAAATCTCTACACCAGTATAAAATATTTATTATGACACAAAAAAAAATCACGGTGGAGTATAAAATTATGAAAATTGGTGAAACAATGATGTGAGACTGTGTACGTGATACTAAGGGACCTCTCTGGATGCCTACAACTTAAACTTCCCTGCATTCCTAATAAACCTCCATGTTTATGCTAGACTTTTTCAATGTTCACCTTTCAGTACCCGGAGCAGTGGTTACCATTTTACCACAGATACTCTGTGTTTTAAACTGAAGCATCTTAATATTATTGCTAATGCATACCCCAACAGGTTCTTGCATGAATTCATGTTTTGCTTGTTGATTGCGACAGGACAGTCTCTCACTATGTAGTCGCCACTGGCCATCAATGAAGGTCCTCCTGCCTCAGTTTTACAGACACCTGGCTTCACACATTCAACTTCTAAAACCAGTTTAATATATTAGAAAATTTGTTCTTATAGACAAAACTTTCAATTCCTTGCTAAATCACATTTCCAGTGGTTAACTAATGTGCACTATTGATTACATTACTAACCTATAGTTGGCCACTATGCAGAGTATCCACCTTATGTCTTATTTAGCCAATAAATATTTCTATGTCTGCATCAAAAAAGACATGAAATAATCAATGTAAACCTCTAATGTCTGGATTTTTATAGAATCCCTGATGGGAAAAACAAGATTAATTTTGAACCATACGTTAAAGACACAATTTTGAAGGATCAATTTGTCTGTTGCCTTTAAAGTCTACTTTTGTCAGCATTTATCTCCAGAAAAACGAAGATGTCAATATTTTCTGTAATGTCAAAGAGAAAAAGAAAGAAAGGACAAGCATGAAATGTTTTCTTGACTCTGAATTTGCCCATGACCTATTAAAGAGATTATTTTAATCCAGGCCATAGCACAACATTTGAAAGTCTAGTTCATGGCTTAAATCTCTGGTGTTTCGCTCTTTAAAATGGGAAGAATGGGAAGTTGGCAAGGAAGGATGTTCTGTGCTCTCATCAAGACTGCAGTGGTGTGTGTGTGTGTGCGCGTGCGCCTCTGAACCGCGTGCCCCCCCAACCCCCATTTCCCTAAACACATCATGGAAAAAGGATGAGGTTTCGGCCTTAATTGCTCAGTCCTTTTATTCCCACTCCTCTCTCAGCCAGGGTTGTGAAGAGTTGGTAAAAGGCGACACAATGGATCTTTTCATTAGGCCCCGGGCCAGGCGCACAAAGGCAGGCTTTTGGAGAGAGAGAATGCAGGAGTTTAATTTGCAGGTGGAAAGGAGATATAAGGTGCTGATGCCTCTATTATTCTCCTCCTTAGGTGACCCTTACCCTGTTCAGCTGATCCCAACCACCATGGCAGCTGCCGCTGCAGCGACCCCAGGCTTAGGCCCACTCCAGCTGCAGGTAAGTCTGTGGACAGTGCTGGGATTGTAGGGGTTAAATAAACGCAGAAGACAGCCACTACGCTGTTAGCACAAACCACAACCCAGGACTGAGATTTCGGTCACACCGTTGTTTCGTTTTCACATCTTTTGGTTCTGATCCTCAAACACGAAGATGATTAATCAATTTCGGTTGTGTGCTCTGCACTTAAACTCACGGTGTTTTTGCCATGTTCTGGTAAGGTTTGACGATGTGAGCTGAGCGCCGGTGTTGCCCTTGGTGGTAAGCAGCATGAATTTGTCATAGAATGGTCTCCGAAAACACAAACAGGCTGTCGGAGATACCTGCCCATGCCTATGGTCCTGGGCAACCGAGACAGGGTTTTATTGAAAGGCATGGACGATACCTGATGTTAGTCAAGTGGCCACAACTGTCTGTTCCCCTCGCTTACTGCAGATCGTTAGAGAAAGCTAGGGAGAGCAGACGGAAGTCAGCGGGTGTCCATTTGAGCTTCAGTTTATCCAGACCTCCTAATAGAGACCTTTCTGCCCTTTGGATTGTATATTTCCAGGATAGCCTGGAAAGTCAATAGCCTTACCAGATGTCCAAACGATTTCAGAAATTATGTCTCTGAGGTTGAAGAGAGAGTCAATACGGTTTTAGTAGAGGGAGCTTTCCTTATCTCAATCCCTGAATTGGCACCCCATAAAATATTTCATGTGCCCCATCGTTGTGAGCTTTTGAATTATGCAGTTAATGAGAAGAGATGATAGGCTAATATGTGGTTCCATAGCCCGGTTCACAAGCATGGGAAACAGACTGTGCAAAGCCAGATGTCCTGCAGGCACACTTCATACAGTTGGTTTGTATCCATGATTGTGACTTGTCATAGACGGTACTGGTCTAGATAGAGTCTTGGATTTGATCAGGAACTAGGTACAACTGATGAGCATACAGATTTGTCAAAAAGACTGGAGATTGGCAGCAGGAGGAGATGAGAGACTGTTCTACAGAGATTACAACATGCATTCCTAGTTCACCTTTTCCATGAAAAAAAAAAAAAAAACAACAACAACTATCCCATGGCTGGTTATTTGAGCTAAGAATATACTGGGAAGTGTTGGGGCTGCAAGTACAATACAATTACTGTAACACCCAGTTCCATCAATATGGAAAAGAGATTGTCATAGGTTAAGACACCATATGTGCAAAGATATACTTACTCGCTGTCTATATTTGTTATGGGTAAAATATCTTTTTCTAACTTTTTCAAAGAATGGCTTACATCACCTGACATAAAAACACCTATGCCTGTAGGTAATAGAAAATGTCTTTTATAATGAAGCCAGAAGAAAAGATTCTTTTAAAGGAGGGAAAAGAATAGGGGAACTAAAAGAGAAAGGAAGGGCAGCCTCCAGCACAGATTTGAATGTGGGAAGATAAGTCTTTGAGACTTAGGATACAGGTTGAAAGTTTCCAGCTGCTTTGCTGGAGAGAGAGAGAGAGAGAGAGAGAGAGAGAGAGAGAGAGAGAGAGGAGAGAGAGAGAGAGAGAGGAGAGAGAGAGAGGAGAGAGCGGCCACAAGACGAAAATGTCTACTGCCAGTCTCCATCACAGTAGCATTGCTCAGTGTCTAAGCTGCTTTCCTGTGACCATATTAGAATGTCTGCCATCAGTTTAGTTTGATTACCATTCTGATGTCTGTAGTATTTCCAAGATTTAAAGCATGGGTTTCGTTACTGAGAAACAAGGGAGGCATTTGAGAGCAAACAGGTTTGCTCTTTCTATAAACATCATTTAATCTGTAGCAGGGCAAGGTTCGTTTCTTTTCCCTTAATAATAGGGTCTTGCTAAGTTTCCCAGCCTACATTTGAATGCTTCCCGCTCCTGCCTCAGTTGCTCTGTCTAGTCTTGAACATGTAACCCTCCTCCCTGGCTCTTGGAAGAATTTCACATGTGCATCCTCATACCACCTGTGAAGGGTTTTCATGTAAGTGGTTTTGCATCCATTAAAGTTTCTAATTTAGTTAGGATCTCATTAGAAATTGTACTGTAATGCAAGAAAAGTGGCCATCAAAACACTGTCACAGAAAGCTATGGGTACTCATAAAACGTAGTTACATAAACATATGCATATAATTTAATTTTGCAGTTGGTATTCACAAGCAATCCGACTCCAAAGACATGTCGTTTAACGGCTTCTAGGTTTTTGCTGAGTGGCACCAGGGATAAATACTGGTTCCACTGCCAGCGGCCCCATAGACTGTGAGGCCACCCCACTGGCAGCCATCTTCAGGGAGCCTTATGCAGGTTCCCCAGCTGTCAGTCTGGGGGTCCTTGAGCTCCCACTTGCTCAGATCAGCTGTTCCTGTGGGTTTCCCCAGCATGGTCTTCAGGAAGGACGATTTGGGGGCAAAACAGAGAAGGAGAGCAAGGAAAGAGACTCTTTGATAAAAGGAGCCATTGTGGGCTTAAACCTGGCACTAGAGAAATTCCCAGGAATCCACAAGGATGACCCCCAACTAAATCTAACAATAGTGGAGAGGCTGCCTTAAATGCCCTTCCCCGATAATGAAATCAATGACTACCCTGAATGCCATCCTAGAGCCTTCACCCAGTAGCTCATGGAAGCAGAAGCAGATTTTCCCAGCTAAGCACTGAGCTGAACTCCTGGAGTCCAGGTGTAGAGAGGGAGGAGTGATGAGCAAAGGGGTCAAGGCTTTTTCTTCTTGCAGCCATAGGCACAGCTTTCTCCCTGTTCGGCCTGCTCCCTAGATACTAGTTTCACATATATAATGGTGTGGGAAGATGGGAAATGGGTTGTGAGAAACAGACTGGAGGCACGTGATCAATGCTTGGAGAAGCTCTTCCAGTCAGATTTTAGGAAAGGGAGCTCATGTGTACTGTGCGGATGGTGCCAATGGCTGCTTCTGTTTGCTTTACAAACGTTAGTTGATTCTTAAGGGCTTATTTCTTCATTTTGTTCTCTGCTCCAGTTTAATCTGATTTTATTTGTTCCGGGTGAGGAGTGGTAAGTCCAGGGGTACCCTTCCTGAGCTGAGGAAGGAGCAGGAAGTTACTTACCTACCCCTGGCAGACATGCACCCATCTGAGTCCATGCTCCTTCCTTGCTAGAAGGGGAGAGAAACCTTAAACAACAATAGGGTATTTCCCCTCCCCTTGGGTTCAAATACAATGGTTTCAATTTAAATAAGATGCCATAGCAACCAATGTTGCTTGCTGCTGGTGTTGGGACTACTCCATACTGTCATAGGAGAGGGTTTCCTAGGACTATCTCATTTAATTATTGTTACAGCCTGTAGTGTTAGATATTAGCAGTTCTCTTAGACAAGGAGCTTGAGCACTGAGTTCAAACTCCATAGTCTTACCATTTCACCATGCCAAGGGCACTCTGTTTGCAACTCTGGAGTCCTTCTCTCTCAAACGTTTCTCGAACTCAGCAACTGGACTATCAAATTGTAAGCATAATTCACTCTGAGTGCCGTCCGGTGCCAAGGAGCAGTGGCATCCACTATAGTGCAAGCTTTGAGGTTCACACCACCACTCTGCACATCTACCACAGTGCGAGCTTGGAGGCTTGCACCACTTTGCACAGATCCAGATTCAAATAGTTTCAGGACCTCGATCAAATGCGGAGTTCTGAAGATTTCTTTCCACTTCTGGTTGACCTGATTTACCCATCCTGCTTTCTCCTGAAATAACCTTGTACATATGACTCTTTCCAGTTGTATAACTAGGAGAAACCAGAGCCTCTATTAAAAGAAAGACAAAGATGAGCATAATGACTTTAAAAGGCTGGCAAAATGGCACACCTTAGAAGAAACTACTTTTTTTTTTTTTTTTTTTTTTTTTTTACTGCTTAACTATTATTTTGCAACCCTGGCAATTACTATCACATGTAATTTTTTTTTTTAAAGTACTTCATATGAAAACTGACCTCATTTCGTGTTTCAAACATCATCATATGTTACTTCTATATTTGAGAAGAATGAGTTAATCTCAACTATGAATGCAACAAAATGAACATGTTATACCAATTACTTTTTAAATGTTCATTTCTGTTAGAGCAAATCCATCTTTATGTCCGATGCCTCCTACATCTAGGGAAGGTGCTTTAGATGTTTATGTAGACTATGGATCCAGCCCCAGATGGACCTCCCCAAGGGTTGTCTTCGCCCATGTGTGGCTGCTCACTCTCTGGTCTCACTGAGTGGGCTCTCCCTCCCTCCCTCCCTCCCTCCCTCCCTCCCTCCCTCCCTCCCTCCCCCCCCCCTCTCTCTCTCTCTCTCTCTAGAACAAGTGCTATCCTGAGCTACATGACCTGTGCTCATCCATCTGTGTTCTTCAGGGTGTGTCCCTTCCAGTAAACACGCCCAGAGGCCTCCATGTTTTTCTCCACCATAACCGACTGAGCGAGGCCAGCTCACCTCTCGTTCCCGGCAGACTAGAGTTGTCTTGGTCTTGGCAGCTCATGGCATTGTCTTTTTACTGATTGGAATGACCGTTTGATTCTTTTAAAGGGACTGTTATGGATTGTTCTTGCTGAAGCTCTGAGATGCCTCCCTACCGCCTTCAATTCTGTCTCCACTGCCCTGAAGGCCGCCGCTAATTGTATTCGTTATTCTTCTCATGGCTGTGACTCCATACCCGACAAGGGGCAGCTGAGGGGAGGGGACATCTATTTTGGCTCTCAGTTGAGGGTGTGCAGTCCATCGCATCAGGCAAGCACGGTGCTGGAGCTTGCGGCTGGCGTGGTAGAACCAGGAGGCTGTTTCCTCATAGCTCAGCAGACCACAAGGTCATAGTGCTCATGTCCATCTAGCGTTCTCACGTTTCTCTTTTAGCTAGCCATGGAGATTTGCCACCGTGTTATGATAGGCAGTCTCTTTGCTGTTGATCTTAACGTACCCTAAGGTATATCTCCTACACGGTTCTAAACCTTATCAAATTGTCTCACTCACCCAGCCAACTCAAACTTTCCTTGTGGAGACATTTATTTTACTTCCAGGGATAAACTTGAACCCAGTGCCCCAAGACTGTATTAAGGCAATTGTAGGGTATGTTCTAAACCCTACCACCTAGTCAGGGTTGTTATGACAGCAAAGAAACACCATGCCCAAAACAACTTGGGGAGGAAAGGGAGTCAAGCAGGGCAGGAACCCGGAGGCAGGTGCTGATGCAGAGGCCGTGGGAGAAGGAGTGTTGCTTACTGTCTTGCCAGTCATGGCTAGTTCAGCCAGCCAGCTCCTGTATAGAAACCAGGACACAATGCCTAGGGTAGCACCGTCCAAAATGTGCTCAGCCCTCTCACACCAATCAACAATTAAGAAAATGACCTATGTACAGGCCTGCCAAGAGCCAGACCATGTGGAGACATTTTCTCAGCTGAGGCTCTCTCCTCTGCAGTGACTCTAACTTGGGTCAAGTTGATATAAACTAGCTAGCACACTGGTTTCTACCAATCAAAATCCAGAAGTCAGGGGCCTGCTATTAATTGAGCTTTACCAAGGGCTTTCTGTGTAATATGGACTCAATAAACACATGTTAAATGGAGAGGGGAAAGAATAAAAAGTAATTTCAATAAATCATTTGATTTTCTTATGTTACTGTCCTATGATATAATAAAATTTAGCTTACTACCAATAGTTTTTTTTACATAATCTCCCCCTTTTAAAAAAAGTAAAAATAAATGAAATGAACCATTTTGACTTATGTAAGAATAGAAAAATCATTTTAACTTAATTCCATAAGATCATGTTAATTTTTTTTTTTTTTTAAAGAAAGAAGGAAACTACTTTTAGTAAAGTATTTGAAAACCACCGTAGGTGGCTGGCACCAAGGTTGGCACTATGGTATTTGCAAAAATTAATTTGTAACCTTTCTTGAACCAACCTTGGTCAGTCCCATCTCCCCAGGCCTCTCCTCTGTCCCTTGACTGGCCAAGCAGACTCTCAGCCTTTGAGTTTCTGAGTAGCTCTTTCTCCTATAGGACTCCTTTGCTTGCAAGGCCCACATTTGCCTTCATTCACTACACGGTATAGTTTCACCATCCTGAGACCTACGCTACTATACTGTTTAAATCATCAACCAACGTTCCTGGAGACACCCCGGGTGAA
This sequence comes from Phodopus roborovskii, assembly GCF_943737965.1. Lineage (NCBI taxonomy): Eukaryota > Metazoa > Chordata > Mammalia > Rodentia > Cricetidae > Phodopus > Phodopus roborovskii. Next base: position 2,907,351 of record NW_026126639.1, on the reverse strand, counting down.
GTTCCTCTTTCCACTCATCTGCAGACACCTTCAGACATGTTCTCATCTGATTCCCTGTCTCCTGGAAAGGGTGCACCCCAGCAGGCCAGGGCCTCTTCCCAGCTGCATTGCACCTCAAGGAACCCAAAGAATGCCTAGCAAATTTCAAGTGCTAAGAATCTATCACATGCTGAGGCTAACAATAATTTCCAATAAAATAATGCAACGTATGATTAATTTCTGAAGCAAATTGTATTTAACCGCCAGGGGGCTTTGTGGTTATTTTAGTCTCTATTAGAAGAGGGGTGTGAGAAAGCCCTTGTTCTGCCTCTCCTGATTGACCCTCCCCTTACCACGGCATAACAATGGGCCACTGCATAAACACCGTGCACTTGTACTTAGAGCAATTGTCTAATTCTTTTGAAGTCATTGTAATTTACCAATGAGAGATGAAATTTGCAACATCTAATCATTCCTATATTATATGCTAACATGTGCACAGACACACACAAGAATATGCATGCTGGAGGTGCTTTTATGTGACACAGTATGGCTCATCTTGCCAAGGCAACACTGACGTAAACTGTGTCTAAATAATGGATGGATGTATTTATCAAAACAGTAACTAGCCAATTAGCACTCCCATATACTGGCTTGACCTGTTTTCTCTTTGTTTCCTTTGATTTCTTTTTTTAATTCCTTTTTTCTAAATACTTTTTTTCCCCATGTGCGATTGAGTGATTTGAACATTTTTCTTCATCATCTCAAGTCTATTTAGAGAAGGTGAGTTTTTGTTTATATACCAGATTAACCTAGCTTTATTTCTATATTTAAAATGAAGTCTAACTATTTACACAAAATAAGGCTAACACAGAATTTTGGGACATTTGTGTCTAGATGAAATCAGCTAAGTGAATTGTCTGTTCCTAATTAATGGAATCCAATGAGTACAACAGACTTCCATCTAGCATTTATTTTTCCTATTCATTCTCATTAATTTGCATTTTACTTAATGAGCATCATGAATCTTTTAATAGTAGTTATACTGTACTGTCCTATTTCTATTTTTTTTAAGCTAGGCTTCTAATATTTGAAATTAAAAGGAAATATTTATTCAGTTTCTTCTCACTTTATAAATACTGTATCTGTCTTGGCCAAAAGATGGTTACCACCTGTTCTACCTATAGGAAGCCAAAAATACCAACTCCAACCAGTGATTAATAGTGATAAGCAGAAGGAAGCAAAGATTGGGATTTTTGGACAGTCATATTTTACTCAAACTAAGCAAGTAGTCCTCAATCAAAAATTCTTATTGAATTAATTAAACTTTAAGAAATTTTACTACAACTATTTCAAAAATTCAAAAGAATATTTTTGGAATGTTAAGGCTCTAAATTCCAATTTGTCGTAGAAGAGACGAGGCACTCCTGCAGTGTCGGGGACATATCTTCACCGCGATGCACGAACCCACCCATACAGGGTGCGTTAGTTCGCGTTAGCGAGGCCTGCGGGATTGGAACTGAAATCTAGGAAGCTGAAGCAGTCAGCAACTGATGACAGAGCTCCACTGAGATAGACATGAATTAAAACCAAACCAAACCCTGTAGTTCATCCTTTTTATCAAAACTTGGTATTTGAAAGATACCAATAATAATGACAAGACACTGATAAATACTACAGAGTACCCAGGGCTGACAGGGACGGGGCAAGAGAGTGAACAGAGAAATCCAGAAAGATGAAGAACAAATAATCAGATGGAAAGATCTAGGTGCAAGGTAGACCCTGTTAGATCTGCTTACAAGGAATGGGTGGGTTTCTGTATTGGGGTTTTTCTTTGAAGCTTTCCTAGTAGATTGCCTCACTACAAGACCACAGCTATTCCCATTTCACACAGGAATGGTCAAGGGCGATTCATTTCAGCCGCAGCTCTAGGAGGTCCTTCGCTTCCCAGCTTCCCTCTGCTTGAGTGAATGTTCTCACAAGGTTAGAAGGCTGGATTCTCTTGCTTCCTCTCTGTCTTTGACCCTGAGCCTGCGGGGCAGACAGACAGAAGCACAAGCAGGATTAAACACCACAGCTGCTGGGGCAAGCATTTGCATATGTATAATAGAGAGAGAGAGAGAAAAAAAAAAAACCCGACAACAATTAAATTATACACAGAGACACCCTGCATACTAAAGAACATATGCAAACAGACCAGGAAAAGTGCAGCCAACATTCGCTCTGACTTTTCCAAACCCATATGGGATCCAGTCAGAGCCCAGCAGTATTCAGGCACCCTTTAAGGAAGAACCTGTTAGGTTGTGCTTCTGGAGTTATTACCACCCCCAGGGGGCCCAGGGGATGCTTGACATTTGAACAATGAGAGTATGCGTTCCAAGTTTAAGATGCTAACAAAAATATCAGTGCAAGTACTTCTCCAGAACCTGTTTTTATCATCACCAGTTAAACATGTGGCAAGTTTCAAAACTATAGTTGAATCTCTACCATGGCTGATTGTAAGACAATAGGGCTGTTACTCAGGGCCAGGGTGCTGATAGCAACTCTATGCAGGTGTCTTGGTAATCAGTACATGTTTGGGAGATTCTCCAATGTTTCTGGGTTTCTAGGCTCTACAAGGATGCCTAGGCTCAAAGGCAATTTTAGATATCATTCCAAGAACAACACCAATTTTCTTTAATTTGAAAAGCTTGTATTTTTTTATTTTGTCATAAAAAAAGAACTACTTAATGTTTGAATTTTGTCTATATGCAAGGAGAGCAAACAAGTAAACGTTTGTCTTAGGAGTGTGTTGTTCAGTGAAAATGTCAGTTCAGTTTGTACCACTAGAATTCTTTAAAGGATCCAAGGGATATTTATGACTCAAATGCAGCCTTGGATGCAAAGGTTTATGAAGATCCCAGTCACCACTGGAAATGGCGACAGATATTCTGCTTGGGAAGTTTTGGTTGGTATCACAAAACTATTGAATATGATAAATTATTCCTGTGGCTACATACAAGCACACAGCTTCTGAGGCCCACAATGATCTGCACCTGATCCCTCATGACTCTGAGGCCCTCAACTTAGAAACAACCCAGAGCTCTGAAAAGCTAAAACCTCAAGGACATACGGTTCTAAAAACATAACTTGCTCTTGCATTAAGATATGAAATAAAATTGTTTTCTCAAAGAAGCTAATTAAAAAAATGAAATGAGAGCTGATGGGAGATGCCATTATGTACATATGTTTCTCATACTGGTTAATGAATAAAGCACCGTTGGCCAATAGGAAAGGAAGATAGGAGGGACTAGGAGACAAGGAGGAAAGAGGAAGTAGGAAGGAGGGGTCAACATGGAGAGTCTGAAGAAGGCAGAACCGCCAGCCGCCCCTCCCTGGTAAGACCACGTGGAAATACATAGAAATGGGCTAATAATTAAGACAGAGCTAGCCGATAAGAAACTAGTACCTGGCCAATTGCATAATATCAAATACAGAGTCTCTGTGCATTATTTGGGGCTGGCGCGGCAGCGGGACGAGACCAGGCGGTGGGCGGGACAAGACCAGGCGGCGGGTGGAAAAACCTTACTCCTTAAAGAGAGACTCTTTAATTCTTAATAATTAAGGCAGAGATACGTGACCCCTTTAAAAGATAACCTGAAGGGAAGACCCATGATGGTTAGCATTATTGCTTTGTCATACTGAGGAGCCATCTTTAGATCAACCCCTTAAGAGGTTCATACTCCTTACTGCGACTGCGTGATTCTGAGTGTGTTACCTGTATACTTTGTCTCATGTCAAAGTTGCTCATGACTAAAACTCAGCTTTGGTAAGTCCACCAAACCTGTCTGTACTATACTTCTCTAGAAGATGAGGATGGAAATGATAGCTTTTTGTGAGGGCTGAATGATGTAATGCTTATAACATTCTAAGAGTGATAGAAGAAATGATTATCATTTGCCTTGCACTATGTTAGGGGCAAAATCCAAAGACAGTTACTTTTAGCTAATTAATAGAGTTTTATTAGCTGCTATATTAAAATTATATTTACTGTTTAAATGTGCATTGACAATTAGGCATGAGACTTTTTATATAAATATATATCAATAAAAGTAAGGTAAAATGCAATACTATATTCTCCTGTGTGCGATTGCATGAAAGTGCATTGAGAGACTCTACAGGAGGGCTAGAGAGACTCCAGGAGGTAAGACTCCATGAGCTTGCTGCTCATGTAAGGGCTCACATGGTGGCTTACATATACCTGCAATTCTTGCTTCAGGGGACCCAATGCTCTTTTCTAGATATTTTAGGCATCTATACTCACATGACACACCTCCGCACAAATATATACACATACATATGAATAAAAAAATATCTTAGGAGAATAGAAAAGAATCCATCAGAGGAAATGCATTTATCCAAAATAGAAACATCTAGGAGTATAGTATCCCATATTTGAGCATTGTGTATTTTTTGTTTCATTATTCAAATCTATGAAACGGTGATAAAGCCTCCAGACATATCTTATGTTTTTATGGATGTAATGAAAATGAATTTTCCTGTGCATTGCCCTCAACTGTTTTAAATAAATACCTTATAAAACCTAAAATAAATCACCCTTATGTGGGGCTGTTTAATATGATGTTTAAATTTTAAATAACATAAAATGTTTTCTGGCATTATCATTTGATACTTACTCAGGTGCTGCACACATTAATAGGATTACGCTCTTCATATATCCTACACATTTTCTCTGTTGTCTGCAACAAAAGTAATTTCTCAAACTTTATACATTTCATTTTTTTTTAATTAGCTTCTTTGAGAAAACAATTTTATTTCATATCTTAATGCGAGAGCAAGTTATGTTTTTAGAACCGTATGTCCTAGAGGTATTAGCTTTTCAGAGCTCTGGGCTGTTTCTAAGTTGAGGGCCTCAGAGTCATGAGGGATCAGGTGCAGATCATTGTGGGCCTCAGAAGAGCTTGAAAGGTAGGAAATGCAAGTTTGGATAAAGGTGGGGTCTCCCTCCTCACATACAGGTGATAGACACATGGTAGATAGACACATGATTTGCTAGTTGGGTGATGGATTGATAGATTTAAGATAGGTGATTATATATATGGATAGATGCTTAGTCAGTAGATTATCAGATAGATGATAAATCAGTGTAGAGGTACATGATAACCTAATGAACAGACAGTTGCGTGGATGGATGATTAGATAGAAGGTTAGATAATGGATGGTTATACATGGATGGATGATTAAAACTCCTCATTGGTGAATAGTTGCTTCCCTTTACTATTTTTTATTTATTTATTTTATATAACCATTTATATAACCATTTAAATGAAAACAAACATTTATAGACAATATTTGGGAATTTGGGCGTTGTTCTTTCCAAACTACTTCCTGCTGGTAAGGGGCGCTGTCATGGGGGGATTCGAAGAAGATTCAGAAATCCTGGCTGTAGTCTGTAGGGCTGCTTTGTCCAGCTGTTTTGAATGTAGGATCACCTGGTACTCTGTTTCAGGTGGTCTGGCTTGATCAAACCACAGTAGTCTGGAAGGAATCCACATTTTTTCATTTTCTGTGGAAACAAAAATAGAAATCCTTTTCCCCAGTAACTTGTCCTTGAACTTAAATTTTGGAGTCAAAGCATTTTTTTAATTTAATTTATTATTTTACATGTCGATCCCAGTTCCCCCTCCCTCCCTCCCTCCCTCCCTCCCTCCCTCCCTCCCTCCCTTCCTCCCTCTCTCCTTCCCTGCCAACTAACAATTTGAGCTTCCATGGAAAGGCTACCATAAATGCCCTTCCCGGAGAGTGAGATCAACAACTAACTTATCCATGGAGCCGTCATCTAATGCCTGTTGGAAACAGGAGCAAACACCCATAAATAAACACTAAGTCGAAGTAGAACTCAGATGCAGGTGGAGAGGACAAGACCAGGAGGCAGAAACACACAGAGACAGCTTACCTGAACAAGGAGGAGCTAATGGGCCCCAGACTGATAGCTGGGAGACAAGCATGGGACTGACTCAGGCCCCCCTGAATATGGGTCTCAGCCAGAAGGACTGAGCAGTCTAAGGGATCTCAGACAGTGGAGCCAGGATGTGTCCCTGGTGCACAAAAGGACTTTGTGAACACATCCCCCATGGAGGGATAACTGCCTTAACCTAGAGACAGGAGAGAAGCCCTAGTCCCTACTTCACATGACCTGTCAGACCTACATGACCCCAACTGGATGGCATTCCCCTACATAAGGAATTGGGGTGGGGGGATGGGAGGGGAGGGAGGTTAGTGTGCATGTGAGAGGCCCATTACTAATTATTTCATGAACACACACACACATTCTCTCTCTCTCTCATCTCCTTCTGTGTCTTGTGTGTCAGCATTTGTGGGTTAATACAGCTTGAATTAGAGATTCTGCTGTTTAGCAGACAAAATCTATCCCTAGTCTCCAGTATGACAGATGAGGCAGTTGAGATTAAATAGTGACCAGACCAAACCACTGAGACTAATGTCCTTCAAACTGAAATTCAGGTCTAACTCTTTCAGATTTTGTTATGATATCCTTAAAAAGAAACATGCATTGGGTATCACATTCTGGTTGTGCTGGCTTAAGCTGGGAGTGAGAAATTTCTGAATTAGCACTTGGACCATTCAATTAAGGCTGAGTCAAGTAGTGCCTTGCATTTGCATATCTGTTACAGTGAGGGCCCTCTGAATGGCTTCTCTCTCCCCAAGTCCTGGGGATTAATCCTCCTCTGAGAAGCTCTAGGGAGATCAAGGAGTTTAGAAAAACAAAAGCAAAGACATGTGCTGTCTCCTATCTGTTTGTACATAGGGCGCTCAAAGTGGGTTTGTTTACATCATGTGTCTCATTGATATTCCGTTTGCTTCTCAGAAGAGAGCGTGCTCAAAAATGATTATGTAATCATGCATATACTGGTTTGCAGTTGTGAATGAGCTATTCTAACAGAAGGACCAAGCCCCCCCCCCCAAAAAAAAAATCACAATGGTGAAGTGTATTATTATTATTATTATTATTATTTTTTTTGGCAAGACTTGGAAAAAGAATTCTGATGGATTCTTCCATGGGGGAAAATTTAGTCCAGAACATTTCTGGTTGTTTCTGGTGAAAGTTTCTTAATAGTATCAGACAAAGCAAGGAAGGGCGTGGCCAGAAGTGGGTGTGGAAGGGTCGTAGCTGTTCAGTTTTCTTACCCTTAACCTGTCTGTGAGGGCCACACTCGTCCGCCCTCCCAACTGAACTGTACCTGGGATGAAAAGCAGAAAGGAAGGAACAGGACAGTTTCAAAGTACTCCCGTAGACAGTGACTACTGTGGCAGTGAGCGTGGGGTGGGCCACACTAAGGCTTCAGAAAGAACATGCGTACTGGTCATTCCTGCTTTCTCCACTATCAGAACTTAGCCAACAGTCAGTTTTAGAGTAAAGCCTGGGATATATTACAAATCGCTTTCTTTTTGAGTTCACATCCCAGAAAACAGATGTGGTCAAGTGTATACTTGTAAAGTTAGTGCTGGGCAGGGATGGAGAAAAGACTCAGGGTTCCTGGAACTTTCAAGCTGCCAGCCTAACTCCAGGGTTACTGAGAGACCTGTCTCAAGAGCATCAAGAAAAGAGTGTTAGAGGCAGTACCCTGTCCTCCATCTGGGGCCTCTGCAGGTACTTATATGCACATGCATGCACACACACATACACACAAGACACACACATCACATACTGCGCACGCACGCATGTACACACACACACACACGTGTGCGCGTGGAAGCATACACACCACATACACGCATACACAGAGAGAAGAGCCAGGAAAACACACCATAATGAAAAGATTTGAATAACATCAAAGATAAACCACACAAACGGAGACCTTCTGTCTTTGTTACTTCTCTAATGCTGGGGTAAGACCCCATGACCAAGGCAGCCTAGGAAGGGTTAAACTTGGGTTTGTGGTTTCAGACAGCATCCTTGGTGGCCTGGCAAAGGCATAATGGCAGGGGCAGCTGAGAGCTCACATCTTGATCCACAAGTAGGAGACAGAGAGGGCAAACTGGAGATCACAGGAGTCTTCTGAGCCCTCAAAGCCCTCTTCAAATGGCACCCCTCTTCCAACAAGGCAGGACCTCCTGATCCTTCCCCAAACAGTTCGCCAACTGGGGGCCAAGAATCCAAATATAGGAACCAATGCTGGCCGTTTTTTATCCAAGCCATTAGAACCCTTGTCTTTACTTTCATCAACATCTTGGCTTAATTGGCCACACTTCTAATTTTCTGCAGGAAGGAATACTCAGTTTCTATAATTTCAAGTCACAGTAGACAGCAGGTGGCATTAGGAGCCCTGTGAAACTACTTCCTTCCTACTTGTCACACACTCCGTATCTGCATTGTCGTCAATGGTGGTCAACAAGAGATTCCCACACTCATGCTGTACTCATTTGGGCTGTGTGTGTGTGTGTGTGTGTGTGTGTCTCTGTGTGTGTGTGTGTGAGAGAGAGAGAGAGAGAGATGAACTCAACTCTGTGTATATGTGTGTGTGTGTGTGAGAGAGAGAGAGAGAGAAAGAGAGAGATGAACTGAGCTCTGTGTGTGTGTGTGTGTGTGAGAGAGAGAGATGAACTCAGCTCTGTGTGTGTGTATGTGTGTGTGTGTGAGAGAGAGAGAGATGAACTCAGTTCTTTCTGTGTGTGTGTGTGTGTGTGAAGAACTCAGTGCTGAGTGTGAATGTGTGTGTGTGTGTGTGATGAACTCAGTGCTGAGTGTGTGTGTGTGTGAAGAACTCAGTGCTGAGTGTGAATGTGTGTGTGTGTGTGTGTGTGTGTGTGTGTGTGTGTGTGTGTGATGAACTCAGTGCTGAGTGTGAGTGTGTGTGTTTATTGAGCTCCGGAGTAAAAAGTAACCATGCTCATGTGCGTCTTCAGATTTTAGAATGAAACTATTTTTTTTTTTTAATCTGTCTGTGTATTAGTTTGTGCGCGAAAGTACAGGAGCCTCCAGAGGTTAGAAAGGTCATCAGATTCCCTGCAGCTGGAGCCACAGTTATGAGAGAGCCTCCCTGTGAGGGCGATGAGAACTAAGCTGTGGGTTCTGTGCAAGAGCAGCCAGTATTCTCAGCCTGTAGCTGTCTCTGTAGCCCCTGGTGAAGATAGAAAAATGTTCCTTCATCTCAGCCCTTGGTCTGTAATGCGGGGCAGTTACAGTCCTATACGGTAAGGGTGTTGTGACCCCTACAGCGTATTCAGCTGCATCAACCCCCGCCCTCACTCCTTACTCCTAGATTCACAATCCCCTGGATCTCATACTTCAAAGTGATCTAAAATGGACCCACAGCTTCTTTGGGCTGCCAAGTCATTTTCTGGAATTGCAGAATTTCTGCTGTATAAAGAGACAGTGCTCATCCAAGTTCATGATGGAAAACTTCATTGGGAGCCCAAAGGCCTCATGTTTCATATAACGAAAGGATTGATTTTTAAAATTTACTTCATTTTTTTTCCTTTTTTTTTTTTGAGACAGGGCTTCTTTGTGTAGTAGCCCTGGCTGTCCTGGAACTCCCTTTGTAGGCAGTCTGGCCTAGTACTGACAGAGACCCGCCTGCCTCTGCCTCCCGAGTGCTGGGATTAAAGAGGTGTACCACCACCTGGCACTTTTCTTCATTTTTTTGAGGCAAGGGCTCATGGGACCTAGGTTGTCTCGAACTTGCTATCAATCTAAGGGTGGCCTTGAACCCTTGTCCTTGTTGCTTCTACCTCCTATCCAGACACTGGGCTGTTTCTCAGGACAGGTTTTCATTGTGTAGCTTTACCTGTCCTGGAACTCATTCTGTAGACCAGGGTGGCTTAGAACTCACAGGGATCCAGCAGCCTCTGCTCCTGAGTGCTGGGATTAAAGGTGTGCTCCACCACCGCTACCTGCGTGCAGAAAGTAATTTTTAAAGGCAACTTTTCTCTTCATATGAAATGTTCGCCTTCGTTTCATATTTCAAAAGCCCGTATCGTTTTTCCTGTTAAAAATGAAGGCCGTCCACTCCCCCCGTGTTCCCTTCCAAGGATGCTTTGCTTTAACAGGGCTGCTGTCTCTAGAGGAGCCAGCTTTCCCTATGGTAGGCAAAGCCACTGTGGGATTGGAAAGTCATCCTATCTGATGATGGTGAAGGGATTCAATAGCCAGCGGAGGACAAATAACGCATCAGAAGGAAGTCTCTACCTAACTGTCACCGACACCTTTAATTTCTACTTTTGGCTTTTTTTTATGGTTTTGAGTGTGACCTAAACCATCACTGACTTTTAAGAATATTCTGTTTCATACCCTGAATTAAGCTATGTTAGGTACTTTGTGTTGGCAAAATCATGGGATATTTAGCTCTTCTTGCCATGCCTATCATTTAGCCTGGTCTCTCCTCCATTCACTTACATTGTACCACAAGCTGACATTTCTCCCCTTTTAAAGGCCAAAGAATATTTCATTCCATGGTTACCAGTGCTGGCTTGCCCATTGTTCCCTGGTGGACACGTGGGCCGCTCCTATCTTTCATAACGGCTTCCACTGTGCATCTCTTTGAAAGCTTCATATCCTGTAGATGTGTACTCAGAAGTAGACTTCTTGCACCCTAGGACAACCCCACTGGTTTTCATGGCTTGCACTGATTTTTTTACTTGATTATCTTTTTTATTTGTTCATTTTTTTTTTTTTTTTTTTTTTTTTTTTAGTAAGTTTGACATCATGGTTGTGGGGCAATGTCGTCACAGTCGTCTGGTTTTGATCTGTATGTCCCTAACTCTGTGTGTATTTTAGCTTGGTTATTGGTGTATCTTCCTTAAAATGGTTTGAATTGGATGTCTGAAAATTGTTGAATACTTTTTATATTTTTCTCTATGTAGAAAATCAATAATGTTTCTCAAAAGTGAATAACTTCTGATTCAAGTTTTGGACCAGGACATTTGAGTTGTGAGCACTGGCTGGGTTGGTTAGTTAGGTCAGTTTTCGGAATCTTGAAGTGAGAATAAATAATAGTAAGACTGTTCACTTGGTAGGATCATGAAACAGCTTTAAGATGTGCAAAACCACTCAATACAGTAAGACATCAATTGTTTTATTACATTTTGCTACTGAAAATATATTAGTGTCGCTACTTGTAAAAACCCAATATATTTGTTATGGTGACATTCCAGTGTGTGTTTTTAAATCTGCTGCTGTTCGGTTTTGGATGTCCTTTTATAATTACCTAAAATGTATTAAAGGCAGATATACAGGAACTTGTTCAGCAGGCTCATGGGCCCTGTTTGCCAATGAGTAAACGAGACAGGAAAGGCCCTCTCACACACATCGAGTGGCCTCTGTGCACTAAAAGTTTTGCTCTGACTTTCTCGTCACTGTTAGGCAATGCAAACGCGTTGCTCCCAACTCTGTTAGGTAGATATTTAAAGTGCTATTCATTTGAGAGCAAGAAGGGTGGAGGTTGAGCGGAGCCGGGTGAGACCTGCGTCTTCCGTTGATGGCTGGACGATCTACACAGGTGGTCATGTCTGAGGTGTTTCTGCTTTCCCTTCTGACATCTCCTATGACGTCAGCAACACTACACCCTTTCCTGTCCATCAATCCTGGTGATGACTTAGCTGACTAAATTGATGGGACTGTCCCATGGTGTTCAGCTGGACTTCGTGAGTCTTTATTAAGGCTTTGAGAAGTTGTCACCCACAGGAAAGAGGGGGACCTATGTCACAGTGAGGAGATGTGACCACCTCAGTGTGGAAACGCGCTCCTTCATCCCAGAGGTAAATGCTGATGGAGAAATGCTTTTTCAGATCTGCATTTGTCTGCGTGCTTGGTCCCTTTTACTTCCATGTTGTTGGCTGAGAGAGAGGCTGGTGGCAGCCCGCTGTCCATGAATAGGGTCAGAGGAGAAGCTCCCAATCCCAAAGAGAAATATTGGATTAAAAAAAAAAAAAAAAAAAGCTAATCTGTCACTTCAGTCATCGAATATGAACTGAAGAGACTTCTAGCCCTTAAAAATCCCTTTTCTCCCTCTTTTTATTGCTTGGAATCTTAAAAGCTTTATCATTTGCAGTCATAAAATGAAAATATACACCAAACCCTCAAAGGGTAAGTATGAAATTAAATTATATTTAGGCAGCTGTAACCTTTTAAAACGATCGGATTCCAGTTAATGTATTTCTTCCTGTTCCGAGTGCTGCCATGGTGTTTGATGGTGGGAAGCAGTCCAAAGGGCATTGGGAGATAATAAATTCACTGTAAATTTCACCCCAAGGCATGTCTCCATACACCAAGGCCTCCATTTAGCAAGGCTGACCTAAAACTCTTGTCACATCCAAAGGTCATTTAGGTTGGAGTCAGTGTGTCCCATCTATCTTTCCTTAATGTAAAGACTGACAGTTGGAGCAAGACGGAGCTCATAAACAGTCATCAGAATATGAGCAAGAAGCCAGCTCAGGATTGGGAGGGGACCATGCAGACAGAGCACCCTTCTGCAGACTGGCAGCTGCCTTGCTTCTTGCAAAGTTAGGAAGGAGTTTGCGTAGCAGTGAATTTTGTGGCCTGTATTTCAGAGCAACCCTGTAACTGGAAAAGACACGGAGGGTTGGTTGATTTAGAATCAGGCAAAATTTTCTCAGTTTTATTTAATTTGTTTCCAGTGTAGTAGATTGATATGTATGTATGTATGTATGTATATAATATATACATATTATATGTATATATAACATACAATATATTACATATTATGTGTATATGTATATTAATATATATCATATCATATTTGTGTGCATCATATATATGTATGTATGTATATATATATATATACATCTTTAGACTCCAGCCTCTCTCCCTCTGTTCTTAAGTTCTCTCTGTAAGTAAATCAGATCAACAATTTGTTCTTTCGTGCCTAGCTTACGTCACTTAGCACATGGTGTTTTCAAGTTTCAAGCTTCATGTTACCACCTGCATCTCCCAATTACCGTGTGTGTGTGTGTGTGTGTGTGTGTGTGTGTGTGAGAGAGAGAGAGAGAGAGAGAGAGAGAGAGAGAGAGAGAGAGAGAGATGCTTACCACTGGGCTATGGCCACAGTCCTTTAATTTTACAGTTAAGAATGACGTCAGTGTTCTCAAGAGCAGCATGCATTAACTACTAACACTTACAGACACATGAATTCCCAGGCACTGGCCATTGGTAATAAATGTTACACTTGCCAGTGCTAAATGCAGGTTAGGCAGGTAAGGTTACATCCACGCACATCTTTCTGGAGATGAAAGTTAAAAACTTCTCTTGATAGCACGGGCCGCTGTTGTCTGATGTGGCCCGGGTGTTCAGTACAGGGCTTCACACAGAATGGGCAGCGGGTACACGTCTGCTGGATGCGGTCAACGTCAGGTGGGAGTGCACAAATCAAAGTACTTGATTATTTCTCCGGGTGAGCTTGATGTGATGAGAAATGCGCCACTGAAAGAGCCGGGGTCTGAGGCGTTAAAGAAAACAGAAATACAAAGGGCGCCGCGTTCCGTGGTAGTGGTGTTTCCCCTGATTGGTTTATGTCACTCACTCGTATTCTGAGTAGTGCAGATGAATCATTTTTGCTACAAGAGTTTTCCAAATTTTTAGGAAAGTTAGGGTTTTATGAGCAGGAGTGGAAACAGGGACTAAGGAGCCATATGACTTTGTTATTAGTGGGAGTTATGTGTGGAGACCAAGCCTTTAACTGAGGGTGAGACAATACTGAAAAACAAATGTGTGGATGATCATGCAATTGGTGTGGGATCAGTTTTAAATTGTGTGCGTGTGTGCGTGCACGTGTGCGTGTGTGTGTGTGTGTGTGTGTGTGTGTGTGTGTGCGTGCGTGCATGAGTATGTGTGCACGTGTGCGTGCGCGTGTGTAATCAGTTAAAAGTGGGTTACTGGAGGTGAAGCAACACCTCGGGTATGTCCTGTCCCTCCCATTTACCTGCAGACTGGTCCTGTAGAGCAGTAGTGTGATCACATAGCCCTTTCTTGCTGCTGTAACTGTAGATTCTCCTCTGCAGGCACCACCCCCTTCCCTGCAGCTCAGGGTTCCACACACACTGAAGCTGGCAGGCCTTTTCCTACCACCCATGTGTTCGCCGCTGTCCATCTACACAGTGGGTTCGGGGACAGACCCTGTCCCCGTCTGTAGAGCGTAGAGCTGTAACATTACTCTTTCTCATAGCCTCCTCATGCTCTTCTACCACGCGATACTTACACACTTCCAGTGGGACATTTTTCTGACTAATTTAATTAATGACTATTTTGTTCCACCGAAAGTGTTGAAAAGCATGGTGCTTTCTAAATCATTCCAGTGATCAAGGGAACACGACGATACACTTTTGTTGTCTCCCTTACATTTATTCCATTTCATTAGCGAATATCTGAGACATTTATTTTTAAATTAAAAACTGAGAAAGAAAAACAAACTGAAGCATTTTTACTGGCAGTCGCCGAGAGGAAAAAGGGCAGATGAAGGGTGCTGGGGAAGTTTCTCTTTCCTGTTCTGTGTCCTCAATGCTGAGGTTGTCATTCGTGCAGCCCAGCCTCCTCTGAACCCATCTCTATGTCTTCTCCTGCTCTAACAGCTCCTCTCAAAGCACACGGACCACTGCGATTGGGTGAGGGCTACTGTGGGTCAAAAGGCACAGTGAATAGGACAGAAGCTGTGTACAATGAAAAGGAATTTAGCCTCAACACTGTCTCTTTCCTGGCCCTGGACAGTGCATGTTCATGTAAATATCTCTGTGCCTCGATGTTTTCCTCAGCGAGACACAAATAGTGCCTATTAATTTGTTGAGAAATTTCAAAAGATGATGCTTGGACATGCCTCAGGGTGAAGTTTAGGTGACCGTCACCGTCTTTCATCCTTCCATGTCATCGTTCCAGTCTGAAATATATGGTTTCTTACAATAAGACAAGCAAAACACCAGAACGAATATTAATACGCAATATTTTCCCTAACATAAAAATTTATAGGAAGGCAAAAGGGAAAGAAGCAGTAAATGGCTTCCCAAGAGGAAACTTTTTATCCTTAATTTAAGCATCATATACGTTGTCCCTATGCTAGAAGAGAACGAAAGCAGACTCTGAAGCGATGTCGTAGGTGTAGGTGTGTCTTCTTCAGAGTTCCCCCAGCCCTGAAGGCATTCTGAGTGCCCGTAGCTTCTGGAAGAGTCCCTTGGTTATGACCACATTTGCAACTTTACATTTGTGTTTTGGATAGTTTCACTGACCGTATTCCATTGTCCTGTGTCCCTCGTGACAAAGGGAAAGGAGCCCCTCATACAGGAGCATGTCCTCTGCCATGGGCTGCTCACCTCATCTACAGCGTCACTTTATTTCCCTGATGACTTTCTTGGGCCTGGTCAGATTTAAGGACTAAGGACTTGGCTGCAGCAGGACAATGTATGGGGAGTCTTTCACATGAGTAAAGGCATGAATGAGGAGAGATCTCACAGCAGTAATACATTTGCTGCTCGTGCTGAGGACCCAACTTTGGTTTCCATCACCACGCTGTAACTCCAGCTCCAGGGAACTCAACACCCTCTTCTGGCCTCCCAGGGACCAGAACTCATGTGCTTACTGCCATACAGAGAAGCACACACATATGCGTAATTAAAGTTTTAAATTGAAAGAAAGCAGTTGAGAATACGTACCATTTCAGAGTTTCCCCAAAGAAACTTCACTCCCAATTTGATGAGGTAATTAATAATGTCGCATAATGGAAATCCAACGTAGGGATGAATCAAATGTTGGTATCTTAAGTTGTTGAACGTTTGAGGAATTGTTGAAGTGGTGTTTGCCTCTGTGCCTCACATCACAAGCATGGGGTTATTACAGTGATGCCAGAAGTAGCGACCCTTGCCTCTAGGAGTCAGAGCCACGGCGTTTCCTTCCCTGCCTCTGTGCTCTAGCATGCAGCCAGAACACATTCCAACAGTGTGTGTTCTTATACACAATAAAATAATGCGCAGTCTGGTTTAATGTAAGTGGATGCGTGTTCTTCTTGCCTTCTGTTGGAGTGGTACGTCTAATCATTTGGTATCTGCTGCCCTCCCACCATCTTCTGGGACAAAATGAGTGATGGTCATGAACTTGGCCAAACGGAAGCATTTGCTTCAACAGTCTGTCTGATAATCCTCGGCTTCCCTATATCAAATTATGGATGTTTGAGAGCCACAGATTTTTATTTCCTTTCAGTATTTTTTTTCTTTCTCTTTCTCCCCCCCCCCCAGTTGCTTTGAGAGGAATTTCCATGGCATTTCCCACAAAATTAAACTAATTAGAGATGAAGTACCATCAGTGATAGATGGAGATATGTAGAGCCCCTGGCCAGCATCAGTCCTACCTTGCCAAATGGAGATGTATTCACTGCTCTGTGACCTCAGGGATGGAAGCAAGAGCTCTTGTTCTCAATCAGAAATGAGCAGAGATTCTGGAGCCGCGGGAAAAGGGTCAGCTGGCTGGGTCATGCATCATACGGGGAGGCAGATGTTGGAACATATTGGAGCGGGTCACGTGCGCAGCGTGAAGGTAGCTCATGGAGCAGAGCACCAGGGAGGAAGGGGACGCAGAGAGATCGGGCGGGTGGCATCTCCCAGTGTGGCGCTCACAAAAAGTTTATCTGGTTCCTCACCGAACTGCTTCAGTTGTAAAAGTCGATGTGGGGCTTTCTCCTAGCCGTTTGAGACTCGTGAGTACAGGAAGGAAAAGACCTTTAGAAGGACAATGCATTCGGTGCATTCCTTTATGGGCTTCCTGGCCTGCAGCCAGAGAGCCGGTGACACCCCTCGCCTGTGAGAGGTCCTAGGGCCTGAGGACGTTCAGAGGCAGCTTGAATTTTTAGCAGGATGCCATTCGCACACCCACACACCAGTCCACCCTTCACCGGTGCCTCCCTATTCCATCCAGCTCTCACAGCCCATAAAACCCAATAGAATAATAACGGTTGGATATGTATTACTAACATTTAACGAGGCAGCTTTATATAAATAATACAACTCAGGGGTTTTATCCGTGCATTCGCGGCGTCATGTTTTCTTCTGTTTGGGATGTGGTTTTACCATGCTGATCTTTTCGACCCAGCCTGTTTGGTGCCGCCTCAAGCAGATCCACAAAAGCTTCTTAATATAAAGCCACACCTATAAGCTGACAAGACCTCTGCCACTCCCCAGCCTTGCTGAGACATTGCCCTTCCGGTGTAGTATTTATTTTTAAGATGTGAGTCACAGTGATACATGATGATTCTTTTTTGAATCGTAAGAGGCAAGCTTCTCCCTTCAGACACACAGCATTGTGGCTCACCTGCTGACCAGGAAAGGTCATCTCCACACTGGAGATTGGTAGCATGTCTCTCCAGGATGGCTTTGTCCTGCTAACAACCCGAGCTGCTGTCTGGTGCATTCACCTCACCCGACCCCTTGCTTGACCTGATGTTAAACTTTTACCTGTGACACAACGGCTACATCCCTCCTTTACATAGAGGAGTCTCCTAATAGGTCCTGAGTTTGATTGCCGTTGCAGCTTAATGCACATCTCCCCTGTCCACCATTTTCCTTAGGAATCGCGTCACAGTTCAAAAGATCCAGTGTCCCCATGAGTCCCTTTGGAGTTGCTCCCCAGAGACTGGTGCCTCAGATGCCTACTGTGTCTTAGACACAGATTAGAAGGAAGACTTGATTATTCTATTGCCATACTGTTTACGATCTTTCAATAACTGCCATGCCCTCCTGTGGAACTAGACTCTTAAACCATTTCTCTAACACAAGTCAAATGGATAAAGCACTCATTTAACTCTAGAACACCAACACAAAAGCCCAGTTTTATAAAAAAGGAAAAGATCTCGATGCAATATTTTCTCATGGGAAACAAGAGAGTAACTAGTAAGCTCATGGACAGACACCCGGTAAAATCAGAGACACAGTGCCAAGCAGTGATCCCACACAGTCGACCCTGCTAGCATAAGTATCCTTAGGAAGACAGGCGGGGGTCTGGAGAGGTGGGCCCAGCTGTTGGAACCCTGGCAGTGTGCTTCCAGATGATCTGAGTTCAGCTCCCAGCAATCATGTGACTACTCACAACTACTTCTAACTCCATTTCCAGGACAGTAGACACTCCCTTCTGGCCTCGGGAGCACTACACAAGTGTGACATGCACACATGCAAGCAACACTGATACACATAAATAGAAAAAATCCATTAAACAAGAACGCACACAGTAAATGCTAAGTACTGATGCAGATGTGGAGTAACTGAAATCCTCAGATAAGGCTGTGAAAGGGCTCAGCCCCTGTGGAAAATAAATGGCACCTTTAAAGTAAACACGAACTTGTGTGACTCATGCTCATATGACTAAGCAAATCCAGGGTTAGAAACTGGTAGCCCAGAGTAATAAAAACACACAAAGACTGGTACTGGAATGTTCATGGCAGGACGACTCATAACAGCCTAAAAATAGGAAGTAAAAATCCAAGTGTCCATCAAGTGGCCAAGCGAATAAACAAACATGGCATGTTGTGATGTGTCAGCTACAGCGGCTCTCATCGGACACCCAGAGGTGCCAAAACAGCGTTGTGCTAAGTGAAAGAAAGCAGAATCTCTCTACTAGTTTCTTCTAGCTTTGTCCGAGAAGTGGTAACATCTGGGACCCCACAGCTAGCACAAGGGTTACAGTGTATTATGTTGCCTATATAACAATGTTCAGGGTTTACTGACATATCTTGTTGCATCAGTAAAGCATACATCTGTGGTTTTGTGTGTGATAGAAGCATTCTGATCTCGCTGTGCTTGCCAGGGTGGTGGGCTGAGAAGGTTGTCAGATTCTGGTTCTCTCAACTCAATTCCAGTCAGTAAGGAGTGAAGACACATCCTGACCAGGAACCTTCTGTCTTCTACAGAGAAAAAAAAAAAAAAATCTGAGGATGAGAAGGGTCAAGTGTCAGATCTGTGAGCCTATCTGGTCTACACCTGAGAAGGGGGGGGGGTGTGGATTGAGGACAGAAATAGACAGAGACAGAAGATAGAGTTGGGAGGGCATCAGTGAATACTGGAATCTACCTTAAGTTTACTGCTCAAAGTGCTTATATACCCCAACCAAAAGGGTGGAAAAGGCAGAAGACTTCTTTACCATGATACAAGGAAGATACAGACTTAATTATGTCCTTAACCACACCTTACACCAAACCTCTTTGTTATGTGGCTTTGAGGATTAAGATGTCTAATGAGCATACCTTAGGCCAAACATCTTCCAGTAGCCTTAGACCTTTAACCTTGAAAGAGCACAGGAAGGTTTGAACTGTCTGGCCATAAGTCAAGATGAAACAGAGCCAATTCTATGGGCCCCTGACGTTCTAGGTAGCCTTAATTCTCAACTTGACTGGATAGAGAGATGCCTACGGGATTAATACGCCATATGTTGCTGTGTGTAGGGAGCGTTTCCAGAGATGGTGGAGCATGGTCATACCAATGGATTAGTTCCTTGATGGGTAGGGCAGCATTATTGGGAAGCGGTAAGAGGAGGAGAAGGGGCCGAGTCTGAGGAAACATCTCCCGGTGGTGGTGGCAGAAGAGACGAAGAGATGTCTCTTCCCCAGGCCTGTGCCTGTCTTCCCTCACTTCCCGCTTCCTGTTCACCTTTGTGTATAGAACATCTCTAACACATCGCTAACACAGATGTACCCTGCTCTGATGCTCTGCCCAGATGTGTGGGCCGAGCAGCCATGCCTGAAACCCTCTGAAACCACAAGTCACAGTAAATACATCTCCCCTAGGTTGCTCATGTCAGGTTTCATTTATTTATTGTTTATTTATTTAACGAAATTGACAATGACGATAATTAACACAGGATATTTTAATGTGGAGCTACAAGGACAGCAATAATCTGGGGTATGTGTGTGTGTGTGTATGTGTGTGTGTGTGTGTGTGTGTGCGTGCGTGTGGTGTGTGTGTGTGGTGTGTGTGTGGTGTGTGTGTGTGGTGTGGTGTGTGTGTGTGTGTGGTGTGCTGTGGTGTGTGTGTGTGTGGTATGTGTGTGCGTGCGTGCGTGCCTGCGCGTATGTGTGTGTGTGTGCGTGCGATGTGTGTGGTGTGGTGTGTGTGCGTGTGCGTGTGCGTGTGGTGTGTGTGCGTGCGTGCTTGTGGTGTGTGTGTGCGTGCGTGTGTGTGTGGTGTGTGTATGGTGTGGTGTGTGTGTGTGCGTGCGTGTGTGTGTGTATGTGTGTGTGTGTGTGTGAGTGAAGATTATACAAGTGCATTCGTCAGGTTTTGTCTGTATGATACACATTGACCTTGGTGTGTTGTATTCATCACTGTCCCTCTCAAAGCGTGTTCAAATCCCCAAATTGAAGATCCCCACTGAACAAAATGCTCCCATCACTCCCTCCCCCACCCTGGGGATCTCTGTCCCATCTTGATAATCAGAGCTTCCTCAGCACTCTGTGTGAGTCACATCCTGCAGCCTTTCTTCCATCCCCCCCTCCCCCCCTCAGCAAAGCTCGCTGGGTTCAGACACGCATCATCACTTGCTGAGTAGTATTCCATTCCTTACCTCTGCCACATTCTTCAAAACCATGCACCCGTGAGAAACTTTGGGGTCATTTCCACCTTGGTCTATTGAGTCTAATTCTGTGTAAAATACGGTGATTTTTTTTTTTTTTTTAAATCACATTTCCAGGCATTTTTCAATAAACAACCAGGACTTCCGAGTCACACTCCGACTCTGCCTCATGTGCCAGGGAGTGTGGCAGTTTCTATACTACGAAGGGCCATTTATGATTCCTACATCTAAGAGCAATTGCTCATTTGCTCACACCCATACCAACAACGTGGAGCTCATTGAGTTTCATCTCAAGATTTACCGCCGTTTTAATTATTTTGGGGAAGGGCACGTGTTTAGGGGTGCACTGATGGACCAGAAGCAGTCCAAACACAGGTGATTGTGAGTCTCCTTGAATGGGTGATGGGAACCAAACCCAGGTCAGCTGAGATGAGGTCTTTTCCTGCCTCTTACGTGGGGGTGGTGGAGGAGGATCCCCAGTGTGGGGAATTTGGTTTCTCTCATGCTCTTGAGTTTGTCAGAGTAGGAAGTTTGTTAGCCGGTCCACAGCGGCACAGAAATCAGATTTATCCACCCAGTGTGTCACTCTCTACTGGGACTTTTGCTGATGCCATTTTACACATAATGTACTTATTAAATAAGTTAGTGTTGCCAGTGTCAGGGAAAGTCCACGCTTAATTTGAAGTTGCTTTGATAATTTTCTGGGGAAACATGACAAATAACTGTGCAGAAAGCACATTCATTCACATCGAAACCTGCTGGCATGTTTTGAAAGATTTTCTCCAGTACATTAGTTTCCCTTTAAACTCCACATTTAAGTTACATTAAGAAGTAGAAATTAAGCCATAAAGATAACACTTACGGAGGCTTGAAATTGCTTTCCGTTTTTGTTTCCGTTCACAATGCCATCCCATGCCCTTTCACTTAAGGGAGGGAAGGAAGGAAGGAGAAAGTAAAAAGTTTCCTTCTGTGCCACACATTTAACTTAATGCATCTTTTCAGGGTTAATTTACACTGGGTACCAATCCATTCAGAGGCAATGTGTCACCAATAACAATAGATGAAAACACTGTCATCTAAAGGTTCTAAATATCTGCCACATGCATGGAATGCTAATACATATAAGGTATATTTGTATGTATGAATGTGTACATGAGTGTGAATGTGTTTGTGTGTGTGCATGAATGCGTGTGTGTATGTGTGTGTGTGTGTATGTATCAGCATCTTTTCTTTTGAACTCACAATTTCCCATTTCTATGCAAACATCTGACTGGGAAGGCAGTGTCAGAACACTTCATTTCTATGCTAGCTGTGAAAATGTAAGTGTATATATCTCTGCTTTTTTTTTTTTTTTTTTTTTTGATGAGTAGTACTTACTCTTGTTAATCATCAAGGGCCACAAAGGATGACAACTTTATCCTTTTACCAGCTCAAACCCTTGGGGAAAATTAAAGCAACCTCTCTGCTCCCATCTGAATAAACAGCAAAATATTAAAACTTCACTTATTTTCACGCTTAGCATACTTCTTTTATTCTTCTAAGTGTTGGTGTTTGGGGAAAATATCACTCAGAGAATAGGACTGTGCTTTGAAAGGCCTTCGTAAGGTTCTTGGGAGATGGCTCAGCACATTTCGCTCTTATAGAGCACCTGAACTGCACTGTCAGCCTTAGAGTTAGGCAGCTTCCACAGCTGTGACTCCATCCATCTCCAGGGTGTCTGATGTCCTTTTCCACGGCTTTGGTACCACATTCACAAGCACATACCACCCCCTGCAAACACAAACATGCACACATAATTAAAAATAAACTTATAGAAGGACTTAAAAATTCTTTGGTGGCTCTAACAATCTTGGGCTCACCATTCCTGTCACGGTCACGTGAGAGTTCCCAAATGACCTTCAAGAGCCACCTTACTTTCCACAAGACATTAAAAAAAAAAAAAAAAAAAAAAAAAAAAAAAAAAAAAGGCCTTCCTTACGTGGCTGTTCCCTGTGCAGTTTGATGTTGAATTTGGAGGAGACATGCCCAGAGAAAAGAAAATGAAGGGAAGGTAGAGGAAGGGCTTACGTGGCTCTATCTCCTTAGCCACGGCTGAAGTAGAGCAAGGTTGTATCATAGAAGGATCCTGATGGGAGATGCCATTCTGTAAGTATGTTTTCTTATTGGTTAATGAATAAAGCCCTGTTGGCCAATAGGAAAGCAAGATAGGCGGGACTAGGAGACAAGAAGGTTTCGGGGTGAGGTAGGGGGGGAGAGTCAACATGTAAGATCAAGAGAGCAGAGGTCCGAGCCCTCTCTCTGGTGAGATGAGACCACGTGGAAGTACTTAGATGAATAGAAACGGGTTAATATTTAAGACAGAGCTAGCCATTAAGAAACACTAGTAATTGGCCAACAATAAGAGAAACATATTTACAGAATGACATCTCCCACCATCCGTTATCTTACGATGCTTGGTCTTGGGAAGAAACTGAATGCGGGGTCCCTGCTGTCTTCACATCCCTCCATGCAGACTGTCTAGATGTACAACAGGGAGACCAGCATGCACAAGAGACCTGTGTTCATTAAAGGGTGGTGATGCCATTTTACAAGCTCCCGCCTTTGGGGCTGTGTTACTTGCATTTGATATTTTGAGACGGGAGTGGAGATAAAGGAATAGGCCCTGCCTGCAGGAGGGTTACTAGTCACAACTAAATCGGTCTGGGACAACAGATCCTGATAGTTACCTTTGTCAGTGCCCAGTGTTTCATATCCAGATACTCCAGATGGTAACTAGACGCCAGGCTGGTAGCCAGTGAGAGAAGCTCTGTTGTGAGCAGTTTGGGGGAAATCTGCTATTGGGGAGAAGTGGCAAGAGCTTCCGATCAAATGAGTGCGGTAATCCAGCTTAAGAGTTTAAATTGGTTGTTATTTTGTCACGCTACTCAACAAGGAGCACTGACAAATTTGTTTAACACGTCTAAAGTGAATACCATCATTAATAGGTTGAAAATTCACATGGTATGTAACCACGAAAGAAAAACCAGATTGTCCAAAAGTGTTGAATTCTCCCCTAATCCAAAAGACAGAGTTAATTACTAGAGGTGAAAAATATCTATCACCCACGCCAAGTTCTTATCAGAGTACTGGATCACTAGAGCTTGGCACGAAAATCAAACACCTCTAGGTGATCTGTTAACCTAACCTAACGCCTGACTCCAATTCCATATCCGCACACCAGGAAGTATAGCAAAATGGTGACTAGGTTTGGCTGGCCAGGATGGATGCAGTCCATCCGTTCCTTTTGAGAGGCCATCATATCTTCACACTTTGAAAAGTGCCTGTGGCTGGACATGTGCTCAGTGGTAGAGCACTTGGCTAGCATGTGTGTAAGTGTAGGTTCAAGGACTTGTGTGCTAGGCAGAGAAGATGGAAGAGGGAAAGGTGATGGGGATGGAAGGAGACAGGGAGGAGGGGGCAGAGAGGGAGGGGCAGAATGGGGAGGCATTTGCCTTTCTGTGGAGGTCCCCCAGTGAGTCGGACTGGTCAGCATCTTGCAGCCACAATGCAGGATTGTAAGATAACCTCTCTGTCTGCCTTACTTAACAAACAAACAGCAACAACAAAAACAGAAGGGTAATACACTTTGCCTCGCAGTGACTTATTCCTATACACAAACATGTGACAAGACAATTTCATATTATGTTTTGTGCCCAGTGCGCTATGACATTCATATTATTTCTTGTTAATTTTCTCGTTAGTGATGCCAGGTCAGACTCTAATGCTCAAAAGTGTCACTACTAAATTCTGATGACCTCATAGCACAGGCTCTGGCCTCCTCTTTGTTCTGGTTAATCTCCACTTAGGTCGTTCGTTCCCATTCCCTGGGCTTCCCATACCTGGATTTTCAGAGTGAATCCTCTTGCGTGGGAAAGCTGAGCCTGTGAACCCTGTGATGCTTGCTTCTCAGGGTGTTCACTCCATGGGACTCACTGCCTTTGCTGTCATTCCTACCCGATTTCCCTCCTCCTCCAAACTCCAAGAGAAGACTAAGGGAACACTATCTTAACATTAGTTACAGTCGGCCAATTGATTATTTCCTGTCTTCTGGCATCCATGGGCCCCTGAGTTTGCTTGCATGTATGCTTTGCCCCTCTGTGCAACTCTAGATTCTGTTTTCCAGCAGCTCCTGCTTCTTTAAGTAAAAGTTTCAGCTTCTTTAGGGCCATTGTCTTCTCTGCATGAGCCCTGGGGGAAGGAGTTTTGAAAATTCACTCCAGCTTTAAGCCATCTGACTTTGGACAACTTTTCAATTTGAATTCAAAAGCATGTCTTTGGATATTTGAATCCTGATAAACTGCCATTCCATTTGTAAAATGGTAAGAAGGAATGCTTGTATGAAGTAAGGGAAGGGTGTGTACTTTTCTTCATGTTGGACGTGGGACACCTTCATCATTCACGATACAATGTTTGAGGATTTTACCCTTTTACCTTTAAATATAGGTCCTGTAATTTTTTGAAGGTTGCAAATGTGCCCGTAAGAATAACTGATCAAGTTATTTAAATGTCCAGTCACCAACCATGATAGATAGAAAGTTACCTTAAAAATATAATGATAAAAGCTTTAAGAGTCAAAACTAAATTTTAAATCATTGAGGTTTTTTTTTTTTTAAAAAAAAAAAAACATTTTGGTGTTTACATGCAGATATCTAGATGCCCTGTGTCACCTGTATTAATTGGTAAAATCTTATCTTTGTTGCATATGAAAGCCAGGAATGTGTGCTGTTATCACATATCTTTAGTAGTAACAATTCTTTGCAAGGACACAATAAACAATGCTACATTAAAGTTAGAGAATATAATATTTTTCTGTGGCTAGACTGAAAATTTGTGTGTTTTTCAAATTCACAGATCTGTATATTTTACTAGGCATGTGTGTAATTTGCTAAGCTGTGTCCTGAGGACACAGTTACACTATAAATAACCTCATAAGCAGTTTGAAATAGTGGTAGATAAAAAAAATCAACTTTTCAAATCCTAGGAAATAATGTGCAAGTTTTCACCACAACCGGGAGAAATCTATCAATTGTAGATTTAAAAAACAAAAAACAAAAAACACATGAACTCCAAAGTTTTCAACTATGAAGCAAAAAATTATTTTACTCTTTATATAACCTAAGACTTAAAGAATGAAATCTTTTCCAGTGGCTGAAGTAAGAATGTTATTATTATTCTCTCAACACACA
Source organism: Phodopus roborovskii (assembly GCF_943737965.1). NCBI lineage: Eukaryota > Metazoa > Chordata > Mammalia > Rodentia > Cricetidae > Phodopus > Phodopus roborovskii. Next base: position 2,881,578 of record NW_026126639.1, on the reverse strand, counting down.
CACACAAATGCACTGGGGTGCTCAATACTGATGGCCTAAATGCATTTCAATACGGAGATTCCTGCTTCCTTGGAATGCATCTTATGTTACATCACATGTAACTGAGCTATAGTCCTTGTCACCAGCTTAACTTTCCTGTTTGCATTTGAGCCATAAGATGGAGAACTGCTGGCGATACTTGTGTGTCTTCATGTAACTGCAGGCCTGGTTTATAGTTTGTCACTGACAGTGGGATCCCAGTTAGCAGAATGTGTTGTGTTGCTGGGATAAGACTCTGCTTTGAGACTGTTCTTCCTGGAGGACTATCCTGTGATCTCTCTCTTTGAGAGCATCCACGCCTAACATGCATTGCAGAGGCACCAGGTTGAATAGCAAAGGCTCTCTGGATCTCAAGACAGGTACAAAATAGGAAACTGGGCCATGTAGAACACATACGTGCTATAAAGGTCAACTGCTTTCTAATGCAGACTGTTCAACTTCTTAAAGACAACTACATGAAGTCAAAAGAGAGTTTGTGTCAGTGTTTGATGTCCATGTTTGCTAAACCTATGCTTGAGGTTGGATACTGTATCCTTAGACATCCTTATGAAAGTGAAGTACCCTTTAAATTCATCAATTCTTTGTTGAAGCAACTTGTCTTTGTTGTTAAGAATTAGTGTGTGTTTTAGAGTTTCTTTTTGAGATGTGTCTGTTTCTATCATGAAGTTGATCAAGTTGCAAGCATCCAGGAAACGTTTGTCAATGCAGGTAGAATGATCACATAGCAGCCTCCCATGGTCCTCTCCTTCCGTCTTTGCCAATTTCCATACTGTTAATTGGCAGGAGACACAAAGTTCCAGATGTCCCGTTCAGGGCAAGATTGAAACAATGCAAATAAGAGAGTTACTATGTACGTGAAGATGGTTTCTCAGTAACACATGGTGAAGAACTTATGGGTGAACCTGAGGAAGCAGGCTTTGGCCAGATAATGCCAACTGCTTGCCTTCCTAGTCACCAGGGAGGCATGAGTGTGATGATAACTTCTGTTTTGTGCCCCTGAGCTCACTATTACCAATGTCCTGCTGTCTGCTTCCCAAGCAGTTAAGCTATAGAACCGCGACGGCTTCTTGTGTTCAATGTTTTGGGTGTAAGCAGAAATAGGCAGAGGAAGCATGGAGCGTCGGTGTGTGTGCTTCTGCAGAGTGTTTGCCTTGTGACTGACAGTCTCTCTCTGTCTTTTCTTCTGTAGCAGTTCTATGCTGCCCAGCTAGCCGCAATGCAGGTTTCTCCAGGAGGGAAGCTCCTAGGCCTACCCCAAGGCAACCTTGGTGCTGCCGTGTCTCCTACCAGCATTCACACAGACAAGAGCACAAACAGTCCACCACCCAAAAGCAAGGTACCCTCTTCAATAAGCTCATCTGTCTTCAACTGGGCTTCTGCTGTTCTCGCAGGGGTATTTATTAAGGTACCCTCTTTAATAAGCTGGTCTGTTTTCACTTGGGCTTCTATTGTTCACTCAGTGGTATCGATTGAAGGTCTCGTAGATTCCAGCCACTGGGCTAAACTCAGGGTAGACATGGAGGTAAGACCTTTAGAAGGAACAATAGCTGTGTGTGTATATTTACATTTGTAATAATGGACTCACTCAATAGTTACACTGAAAACCTAAAATGTGCATTGAACCAGTGAGTGTAAAGCTTTAATAATAGATATCTATAAGCAATCAAATAGCCATCCTTTATAATCTAAAGAATGATCAATAACAAATTCCATGGAGCCATGTATGGATAAAGTATATTAGAATTTATTAGGAGGACAGAGTGGGCTTCAGCAAGAAATGCAAACGTTTGCCAAGGGAAAACAACTGAAATAGAAACTTAAGTACCAGTAGAATTGAGACATATGGAGTGTTTCTTAAAAACTATCAATAACTGTTATAACGCAGTATGGTAATGGCATAGTTGTAATTTTAGATATGTCACCCATCCACCAAGATTATCATGTAACGACATGAAGATAATAATAGTGTTGGGAGACTATTTAAACCCAGTTCTGGCTTTAGAGCTGTGGAAATATTCCCTGAGAACACAGGGAAAGGCTGGGGAGTTCAAGATCAATGCCTGGCACAAAAGCGCAGAGAGCCTTGAGCGAAAAGTCTTCCTATGTGCAGACTTCACGTGTGTGCTGTTGTGTGAACACATTAAGCTTTCTGTGAAGTGAGTGAGGCTAGCCAAAGAGCGATGTTTTCTGTAACTGCTCAGAAAAATAACCACAAATATTTAACTCTATTAGAAAATATTAACCAGAAAACTGATACCACTAATAGTTTTTTTTCCACCAAACATCTTTTATTTTTAGTTATCTAGAAATTTGCTTCTGTCTTGCATTCCAAGAAGGAGGTGTGAGAGTATCTTAGGCGAGTCGGGGTAGGGCAACCACAAAGTCTATGAATGAAGCGTATGAGTAAGATTCATCGTGAAAGAGCGTCATCTCGGTGACTGTAGAGCTCCAGGCGCAGTGGGGTCTTCTGGAAAGGGGACCATTGGGTCAGCTGTTGAAAGATTCCCAGCGTCTCTCTTCCCAGAGTTCCCAGTGCCCTTTCTCTATTGCTAAGAGAAGAACGCATTTGCTCATGAGCCTGACAGAGGAGCTGTGACTGGGCTGGAGAAAACCCTTGCACACAGCTAGACCACAGGGCGGGGACATATGCCACTAGCAAAGTGCATCTGCTGTTTGGAGGACCTCACACACCCTTAGCTTAACGTACGAGGCCCGACCTCTTTCTCTTTATCATCTTGGAAACGTGTGACGTGTTAAAGCTCCGAGGCAATTATAATAGTTATCAAATCTGGTGTAATTCTGAAGCAGTGGCATTGTGGCAGGTTCCCCGGCGCTGGCAGTTGCAAAGTGTTATATTTACAGAGACATCTGAAGCAAAATAAAGATACGGGGTGGAGTCCTTGTTACACACAGACTCCTCCGTGAAGGGTGACTCTGTTTCTCCCCCTTGATGTGTGCGCTGCCCTTCACGTCATAACCCATTAGAGTATTTCCTCTCAGGGTTGGAAACTGCTTGATTCTGTTTTATACAATCAGTGAGTTCCCCCCCCCTTACTTTTGGGTGCATTTTTATCATGAACATCTTCTCAGCCATTTCTCTTATACAAATAATGAGGAAATATTTAATGCCAGCCCCGTCCACCTTTGCCTGTGCTCAGTCCCCAGCCATTTATCCATCTGTCCATCCATTAGCAGGCTGGCTGGTGATTGCTACAATAATCCTCCCGTAGGTAACAATGGCAAATGCCAAAGCCACTGACGTCCTCTTTGTTGTGGTTGGGAAAGGGCTCAGTGAGCCAAGCAGTTTTATGGACTCGTGAAGTCCTGTGCATTCGGCTCAGAAGAGAACAATTGCTTTAGCAGTGATCAAATTCTCCCACATCTTAGTTGTGTACGCCTCTCTTTCATCTCACAAAAGTAAAACAGTAGATTGTGTTTCAGTTACCATGATTCACAGAATATAAGCATGTATTGTACAGTTTACCTTTGAAGCATAATTAACTTTGCAAGCCGGCCTTCATGAATTTCCTATCACACAGAGTTTAATGGCTGTGCCTCTTCCCGCCCACATTAGCACATATGTAAAGATGTAACCAAGCACAGCATTCTTCTCTTTCAGCAAGAGCAACACTTCAGTAAAAATGTGTGTTCCTTGCCCAGAGCGCTCTAGTGTACAGCCCGCCACTACCGATGTTATCAGAAAGAATTACAAAATAATGCCCGTGTTCACAAGAAAAATACACTGAATTGAGAAGAGCCATGGCACTGACAACTACATCATTTGAATGTAGCTCCCAAAATTATAACTAGTAATAAATAAACAGAACCCATTTACTCTCTTCCAGCTCAGAAATGACGCTTACATATAGCACGATGGATATTGTGACTCTACAGTGCTAATTTATTCATGAGCATTCATTTATTGGTGCATTTGTGTTTTTAAACAATCAGCTATCAGGATCTTGGGGGACATTTTCTGTGTGTTTTTGGTGTTTGTTGTTGCCGTTTCTGTGCCTGTCTTACTATCACACAATAATAATGTAAGGGCCTTGTGTGCAGACCTACTTGGCATTAATGGAATTGATGGCTTACGTTACTAGGACATTTACTCTTTGGAGCAGTAGAGTTGCATGTCAAATTCAAGGGATGACAGATGGACAGTGCTCCTACTGACAGCTGTCAAAAGTGAAGGGTGTGCTCGAGCTACCCTCATCCTGCAAATACCATTGCCTCTGACTCCCAACTCCAGAGGACACAAGCAAAACTTATTTGCAATTTGCAAAAAGAAAAAGAAAAAAAAATGTAGAAGGGGGATCAAAAGGGGGGGCTCCAAAAGACTGTAAAATTGTGCAGCGTGAGTCCTCTGATGCATGCTGTTTTCAATCTGCTGTGTGCCAGTTGGAGGCTTGGGGAGTGCGTGCGCGCAAGAGAAAGGATAATGCTGAGAAACGATAGAGTGGCTGCGACCTCCGAGCTCAGCCTGGAAATCCAAGACATTGATTTCGCTTAGCATTCCCGCTGAGAGATCTGGCGGAGTTCAGTTGTAATAAAAGAACAAGATTCTGTTCTAATGGTAATGGCGTACGACAGACGTATCACTTTGCCTGTCCTCAACACCAGAGAGAGTGGGATTGGAGAGAGGTCAGCTGACCTGCCTGGGGTGTTGTACAAGTGCTGATACTGAGCTTTGAACTGCTGCCTAGGAACGTAATTATTTATAATATTAAATGATAAAGAAAGCTTTAGAGGACTCACAGTACATGTCTGAAAACTGCATGCGAGAACTGCATTTTGTAACCGAGGAAATTCTAGACGAAGCCTGGTCTATTTAAAGTGACTAGAGAGCACTGGCTTTCCTGTCCTTGATGTCACATAGTAGTGACATAGGAGGGCTGTCCTGATCGACACCTGAAGTGGCATTGTTGGTTAACGTTGTAAACTCTTGGCTTAATTGGTGCCATGCCTGTGTGTGTGTGTGTTCAGTGGCTCATCTCCCAAACACAGTATCATGGAGAATTAAAACCATGGGCAAGTTTCAACACATCCACAGCACTTCGGACTTGTATCTTTTACCTCGGTCCTGAACTCTTCCCTGTACATCACACTTGACAGCTGTCTCTTATGTGAACCAACAGAGGCAAATATATTTATTTATCTCTTCACAAACGTTCTCTCAGCTTATCTTCAACTTTCTGTCTAGATGTTGGCAAATAGCAAGCAATAGAATGATGAAACCTCCAACGTTTGTACAAGAGATTTTGCCTTCTAGTATGAAGGAATTGTTTAGCATACTGCTGCATGATACTGGAATTGGAATCTTGCTTCAAATATGCTTGCATGCCTTAACGAATGTTTAAATTTGTTTACAGCCTAGACTCTGCCACTGAGCAGACTGATATAGGATGTGTTCAGCATTTCGCTTGTTAGTACCACACGTTGTTTATTTAAATCACTTTCTGTATAAACCAGTAGAATCTTTTGAAATTCCCCATGGGCTAACCCTTCCCTCTATTCGTAAGTGATTCTTTTTTTTTTTTTTTTTTTTTTTTTTTTTTCATTATAAAAGTAGTCACCTGTTGGGGAAAATTGAGGAGCAACTTATATATACTATTATTGAACGACTCTCTGTATTTGATGGAAACGTGCATTTCTCCAGCAGCCACAAGAACCAGTTAGTTTTAAAAGCTGATAACAGCAGAGAATTCCTGGGTGCTTTTCTTTTAACCTCACCATGACCCTCCTCGAGCTCCCATTCCCACCATCAAGAGCACACAGATTGTCCAAATCTATTTGTTGTTGTTGTTGTTCTTTGCAAATCCTTCTGGCAGGGATGTTCCCAGCAGTAGCACCTGGGAGTTAGGACAAGAGAAAGAAATGCTTGCCGGACAAAGCCAGAAATGGCCCAGGCTAGCTGACCAGATACAATCAGATCCTGTCAGCTGTAATATCCTTGTAAACATTGCTTCAGTTGCTGGAGAAAGAGTTAGAGCTTCGTGGGTATGTGCTCCACTCTCACAGAAATAGAGTCATCTTTTCCGACTTGGTGGGTGTGTGCTTGCGTGGGTCCTATCTGTGCTGCCAGTGACTCTGATTAGACACCATCTTCTTAATGGTACCGATCACACATTTTGAGGCTATTAAGTGAGCCCTCCCCCATATACCGATCTGCAGAGATGAGTTTACACTTTAGAACTTGTAAGCCTGGTACACATATCCCCAAGATGAGTTAGTGTTCAGCTGAGAGGGTGGACATCTTGATCAAAGACGGATTATGATTCGGTTGGAAATGATGGCATTTTTAGTGACTCCAGGCAGGAATTTATAATGCTAAGTGGGAGGAAAAGGAAAACATGATTGTGAACTGACAGCATCCGGTCCTAATCAAGTCTGACCAGCAGTACCTCAATCTGTCCTGTTGAGCATTGTTTGGGGCTATCGTTTTGTTTACTCCCTTTCCCCCCCCCCGTGTGTGTGTGTGTGTGTGTGTGTGTGTGTGTGCGTGCGCGCGCGCGCACGCGTGTGCACGCTAGCTTTTTTTGTTTTGTTTTTTGTTTTTTTTTGCTTGCTTTATTGTGTTTTTTATTTTGCTTTTTAAACGGGGTCTCAAGTAAAACAGGCTGGATTCAAACTGGCTTTGTAGCTGAGACTAGCTTTGAACTCCTGTTCCCCCTGCCAGCACCTGCCCTGTGCTAGAAACACAAGCAGGTACGGTCAAGCTCATACAACATGCAGCCTCGGCAGGTTCCGTGAGTTTACCAAGGAGAACAGAGGCCACCACAGCAGTCTGTCCTCCTGGTCACACCACTCAGGGTAATCGCCACGGCTTTTACTGGCTTTCATGCCTCATACAGCCATGGAAATAAATGTTTGAGTAGCAAATGTTCTGCAAGTATTACTCTGAGTAGGTTGAGGATCTCAGAGTATTTCCAACAATATGCTGCTCTGCTTAAGCTCCTGGATCTCCAGGTCCATCAATATCTCAGAGCATAAAAACTCACTTTCCAGGGCCAGCACTGGCCTTGGGCTGCTGCATCAGGAAGACAGGCACTCGCTGCGATCGTCCTAAGAGACGAGGGACTGCGACTGAGTCAAACAGTGCCTCCAAATTGTCAGGCCTGGTGTTTGCTCCAGCTTCAGAACAGAGTAGTGTTTTAGCCTCAACTGATTAATACAGTATTGGAACCGGCCACACGTTTTGTCCACTGTCTGGAAAGACCATTAAATGCCAGACTCTGTGTGGGACCTTGCTCTGGAGAGAACACTGTAGTCTGTGGACCAGCTGCCGAACACCTTACCTTCTCTCTCCATCTCCATACGTGTGATTGGATTACTGTTTGAGTGTTTGAAATGTGTCGCCGCTGCATCACGCCTGCATCGAGCGTTCACCTTAAAGCCGCCCGCCCGACCGGTAGAGCTGAGCTGCCAGCCTGGCCCTTATCATTAGCACATCCCGGGCGGGACAGATTTACAGCAGATAAAGCATCATCACCCTGTGACTTTAAATAGTTTTCTTTTCCTGGTCTCTTGTCACTCGACTGGAACGTGTTAAATGAAATGTTAGCACTTAACCCCTGGGATGAGCACTGCCCCTCCCTTTTAATCTCTGTTTGGTTGTAGGGAATCTTCCGGAAGCTCAGTGCTTAACCATAGGTTTTCTCAGCTTCAGGGCCGTAAATGTCCAAACAGGTCACCTGACGGTATATTCTCGGGGCTGGGGAAAGGCATAGTAGCTGTCTTTGTGGCTTTATAATTTGTACACAAATTATAAAGGAAAGACAGACCAGTTACAAGCTCCACATTAAATATGAAGCGGAAACAGCCAGGAGAAATTGATGTGATGCCCTTTACATCCCTCTGGCCTGGGCTCTGTTGGTATTCTGATTTTGTTTAGAATGATCTGGGTCTTGAACACAGCATGGTGAGGCGTGTCAAATCTCTTTAATAACACAAACCACAGGAGAGAGAGGCTGTTGGGTATGTGTCAACCTAGAAAAGGGCCACTCGGCAATATTTTATCAAACACAGTGGCCCTGCCTACATAGCTCCGTCCAGAGGAGCCTTTGACAGAAAAGCAACTTGTTCAAAGCCATGGAATGCCGGAAAGGTGGGGTGGGGACCTGATGTGTTTAGGGACGGACAGATGGAGGCTAGTAGGAAGTGGCCTGACTGGAAAGCACCACGGGCATGTCCGGTCTTTGCCGCGGTGCAGACAGGGTGTGAGGCGCACTTGTCTGTCCTCCTTCCGGTGGGGACCCACACATGCTTTCCACGTGTACTTGTGCACTCCTGGAATGGCCTCCTGGAATGGCTCCCCATCCTCCACAACTGATCAGGCCCTAGACGGACGCTTGCCCATTGACTCCTTTCCGTTCTGTTCAGACAGGACAGGCAGGCGCTGTTGGAATAGAGAAAGAGGTTATAAAACTTCAGCGTTGTACATGCTGTTGTGTATGTTGTCCCTCAGCCTGTGTGCATGCTGCCTAGACACCCTTTTCATAAAACAGGAAAACTTCGACGGCCTTTCTCACAGACACCCCTCTTAGACAGAAACTTAGTGCTAAGTTGGCAGCCAACTAATATTGTTTAAGTTACTAAAAAGAGTCTGTGTGTGTGTGTGTATTGTGTGTATATACATATATATATATACACACACATATATATGCATTTGTTTGATTTCTATCTGAACTTTTCCCTTGATTACTATTAATGTTTTCAAATGTCACACAACAGAGAATGAAAATAAATTACCTCATTCCATAGAGGTAGACATGGAAGTCAAAATTATAGAAATAGAACTCCCTACGTATAAGGCAGATGTTGCAAAGCTCAGCTATCCAGAAGGCTTTGTTAGGAAAAGTGACAGTTTACTTAGGAAGCCTAAGTGGAAAGAAGACGGAAGGTGTCTAGTATCCAGGCACACGGTGTCGCCGCCTCTGCCTGGACTCCTGGAGTGACAGGGAACCTCTACCCCACAAAGCAGAACGATCTAATTCAGAATAACTTCCATCCCTACAAGGTTCTTTCTTCAGCAGAGCTTAGCCAGCTTTGTGGGATTTTATCTCTTCTGCTGAATAATAGACAGTGTGGTCATTCTCAAGTGATGTGGAAATGCAACCCAAACTCCATCAAGCAAGAAGGAAAAGCGGTCACAGGCATTAAGCAAACAGACCATCTAGTTATTCTGCCATCTCAGGCAGGAGCCCTGGCAAGTCCTTGTGGAGTTGGTTGTATGCCTCAACTCTGTTCTTCCACGGGTCTCTCCCCCCCCCTCCCCCTCCCCCTCCCCCTTCCCTCTTTGGTGTTCCTTAGTTTCTGATGCACCTTGCATCAGCTAGCTGCCCATCGATTCCTCAAGTGTCAGTGGATGCCTGTGGTCTACCGCACTAGGCTCCGGTCAGTAGCGCCACAGCCACCAATAAAGCATCTTGCTCTCTAAGACAGTGCAGTTTGGTGGGGAAAAAAAGCAAAAACAAATACAAACCACTGAGCAAGTCAGTAGTTTCTTATTGTCTCAAAGAAACGAAACATGGTCAGGGAGCATGCGTGGGCAAGGAGGAGGCAGCCTCTTGAGAGGTTTGGCAGAGGGGTCCCCTATCAGACTGGCACTATGAGAAGGAAGAACTTGGCAGTGAGGAGTGGCTATCATGCTGTCCCATGTGTGTGGATGAGTCGGGCCAGCAGCATGGAGGAGCAGAATGGGTGGACCAGAAAGACCGACCAAAGGCTAGGGCATTGTTTTAGGAAAGGGATTGTGTTTGCGCGCTTTGTTGTTGTTGTGTGTTTGTTTGTTTAGCTTATTTATTTATTTAGAGTCAGGCTCCCGTCAGTCACATGGTCCTGGCTGGTCTGAACTCACCACGTAGATCAGGAAGCCTTTGACGGACAGTGCTGTCCATCTTCGGCCCTCCTGAGGCCAGAGATTGCAGACCTGTGCCACCAGTTCTGCAGGGAGAAAGGACGTTGAATGACACTCTAGGCATATTTCCTTCTTTGTTACTTCATTTTTCTTTTTTAGAATTTCATATACTTGTGTATTTATATGATTCCTACCTCTCCCTCCTCTAGTCCCTCTTATACTCCCCCATCCCCTCAAGATTTTGAATACTTCTTCAGTGATTGTTATTACACACACATACATACATATACACACATGCATACATACATACACGTGTATGTGTAGAACCTCCTGAGGCCACTTAATGTTGTTCATGTGTACATGTGTCTAGGGCCGACACTTGGGATTGTCCCTGGAAAGACCTTTCTCTCCCCTCTCTTAGCCACCCACGGTTGCCTATAGTTCTTCACCTGGGGGTGGGGTCTTGTGAGCCTTTCCCCTCCAACAGTGGCATTTCAGATCGTGTTCAGGCAGCCAGAGTGTTGAAGTTTCATGGGTGGGCACACCTTCCCGTCACGTCTAGAAGTCACTAGCACCACAGCAGATATCTCCGTCCTCTGCCTTCTCAATGATGTTGCCAGAGCCTTTGAGAAGAGATGGCACACTCCCTCTTTGTCACAGTTCTCAACAAACCGCCATGATTAAGTAGACGTTGTCTTTCTTGGGGTAGTCACAGAAGACTTTGTGCCCAAGGCCAGATTACTTATTTTATTTTAAGCTCCGAGGCCAATGAATTAATATGTGAATCATCTCAACAAGACATCCTTAGGAACACTCTGGAATGTGAGTACTACTGACATCCATTGCCACTGGAGGGACAAGGCCATTTGATTTGACAAATATGTATTGATTGACACATCATTGTCCATTAGCATCCTAGGAGCTGATCTCACAGCGCAGGCCAGTGTGACCAGAGGTACAGAGAGGTCATCACACGCAGCTGACAAAGGCAAGCAGGTGTTTACTTAGCCTGGAGTAGTTCCCATTTTTGTTTTTTAGGGTTGACTTACTGTACCAAGATTGACCTTGTTGCTAATATTTTCATTTAAGAAATGCAGTTGATGGCATTATAGCCACCCCTATGAAGCAAATTGTAAGGTGTTCTTTTGTAGTACGAGTTTGATACTAGCATGAACATAGTCAACATAAACAAACCTTTTGCTGCTCAGGTGCCAGGTGCTATGGTTAAGTTCTGGTAGTACTGGTACCTGGATAAAGCAGGAAAATCACAAGTTCAAGGCCAGCTCAGCTATAGGGTGAGACCCAGTCTAAACAACAGAGGCTGGGGGGGGGGGAGTGTAGCTCACTGATTGGGAGCTTAACCAGAACAGTTAAGGCAAGACCTTGAATTCAACTTGCAGCAATGGAAGGCTGCAATTGCTCTAATTAGAATTTACTCGAGTTTAGGAATACTTTTGCATGGTGATGGCCTAAAGAGATGGCTCAACAGTTAAGAGCACATACTGGTTTTTCAGGGGACTTGCATTCATGTACAAAATCAAATTGACTCTCTAAGCAATCTTATTTCAAATAGGTAGATATAAGCATATATCAGCATATGTATTATATGTGTTGATGATGGCATATATATTATATATGGCATTTGAATAAATGGCACATATGTATATAATGTTTACATATGTGTATATATATGATTTTCATTTATTCAAAACTTTATAACTTTAGTATGATTTCAACAACACCCATGAAGTAAACAGAATTTTAGCTATCTTTTTAAAAGTCAGTGAGGAGCTGAAGCTATGGCTTAGCAGTTAAGAGTATGAACTGTTCCTACAGAGGGTCTGAAGTTGGTTCCCTGAACCCACATCTGTGGCTTACAACTGCCTGTAACTACAAGTCCTTGGAGGTTTAGGATCCTCTTTTGGCTTCTGGGGCACATGAATACACACATGCACATACCCCCCCACACACACAACAGCAATACATAACTAAAATTGATAAAAATGAAAACAAAGAATAAGAGTTAGTAAAAACTATGCTTCTCCTTTAATTGACTGGATCAGGGATGATTTTCAGTTATGAGTAGCTTGTTTATATCATCATGACGAGCTTGAGGGCTCCTAAATTGACTATACTATTGTAGGAGAACTTTCTGTGAAAATCTTCTCTGTTAGTCCTGAGTCTTGGCCTCACCTTCCTTCTCCTTTCCTTCAGTTATAAGTGTCTCACATGCAGTATACACTGCCACCCAGTTACACACATACACATACATACACATACATGTGCCCGCGCGCGCGCGTGCGTACACACACACACACACACACACACACACACACACACACACTGGGGCTACTGAAATGGCTTAGCAGTTAAGGGCACTTACTGCTCTACCAGAGAACCCAGGTTTGATTCCCAGAACCCACACACACGCGGTGGCTCATGACCATATGCACTGCATATACATGCACACAGACATACACGCAGGCGCTCACACATACACATAAAAGTAAACGAATCTTAGATCACACACAAATTAAACAAATAAAACTTCTATAAAGTTTGTATGAAGTATCTATGAAAAGAGTAACTTTTGTGGTCAGAAATTAGTATGATTTATTTGATCACATACTTTCAGATGTTCTTAGTACTTAACTTTATTTCACTTATATTTTATATGTATCAAGACATAGCAATGTCTGCTTTATCATATTATATTGCATCACGTGAATTCTTATCAGATAAACCTGTTTGCATAGCCACTCCTGAACTTATAATGTGGAGGTGGCATTAATTATACACAGTTCATTTAAGGGGACCTAGTCCTTTTAACTCTTTGAGACAGAGTCTCACTGTGCATCCCTGTCTGACCTGGAACACTACCCTGCAGACCTGGCTGGCCTCAAACTTGCAGAGACCATCTGATCTCACCCCTGAGTGCTGGTACAGGGCCTCACCATAGAAAGTATCTTAATCTAGAGCCTGCAACCTCCTGACAGTGAAGTTCTGGACCACTCCATGCCACTTCTCATTGTTGCTGAATGGAAGGACATAGTGTGTGTTTGTATGTGTGTGTGTTTATATATATATATATATATATATGTGTGTGTGTGTGTGTGTGTGTGCATACAGATCAGAAATTTATGACTGATTAGCATCAGATGTAGAGAAAAACATGTCCCCACCAGACACACACTGAACAGTGACAACTCACTAAGTGTGAGCGTGGTCTAAGGAGTTTGAAACACCGAGGGTTTCTAAATTCTGAGACATAACAACACTACCCCATGCCACATTAGGTATCTCCTGGTAGGTTTCCAAAAATGGAAAATGATCCTTAAATTCTCCCAGTAATTTAACACATATCTGATGTTTTGTTTATCTTGAGGTAAAATTTTACTCACTAAAATCTTAGCCCTGTAACTAATATTGAAGAAGTCTGATCTCCATGGCTCATAGAACTGACCCTCTCAGAACCTGGTATTCTGTCTGGAAAGTAATGTGCCTATGCAAAAGTGTAGCTTTTAAATGTTCAGTAGCTGGGGTTTGTGCTAACGTCCCTGGGGTTGACAGGGAAGAATGTGGCTCTCTTGTAGTAATTTAATTGACCTTATGGAATTATGCCACCTCCATCAAGAGCCATAGGATGCATAAATGCAGCATCCCTCATCCTCAGCAGATTCTCTCTGAGCTGTGCCTTCAGCAACTGAAGAACTGCTCTACAATTTTGTTTTCCTGGAGATAAAGATGAGGCGATTTTTTTCTATATCCAGATAACAATAAAAAGTTAAAATTTCAAGTTTATACTATTAAAATAACAAGATAAAATGTGAACATTCAGTTAGATACAAATTTACTTTTCTTCAAATTATTTGCTACTTGCAAACATATTGGATACTAACATGTTTCATAAAATTCACAAATTTTGCTTGGCTGAAGTTCTGATGCAATACATCCTGAAATGTATTTTCTGTACTCAGATACCATCGGGGACCTGCACTTAAATCGCCTTCCAAGAACCAAGGGACCTATTTTTTTCCTAGTCTATTTTACAATTTGAGCTTTGCTGTTAGACAGTTCTGATGACTTTTGTGGATATTTCATAAATGGGGGGGGGGAGAAAGCAATTGGGGGTAGAAATAGAATAGATGAAATGTTGCAAAAAATAAAGTTTCTCTTGTGGTATTTTATTTCCAGTAGCACTTAAAATAACATGAGTAGAAATACTGTTGTGAAGTATGTTTTAAAAAGCATTGTGACAGCGACAGGGATGTTCATAAATAGGTACAGATTTGTGTTTTCTGTACTTCACTTTGCAAGTCTTTGGAGGATCAAAGTTTCATTTTAAGTCAGCAGGAGCCGAGTACTGAGGTCAGCCCTGTGTGTATACAGGGCAAGACAAGAATTTCGGGTCAAATGGTGGAATGTTCTGTTGCCAGTTTTCATGTAGAAGGTGTTACCACTTATCTAAAAGAGTGATAGTTTGGATCCCCCTTTGAGAAAACAGCCAAATAAACCTGTTGTTTTCCATTAGAACCTACAGATTTGCACCAAATGTAAATTCTGATCTGTCACATCCAGGAGAATGATTGAAGCACTTGGGACCACATCAATAAAGAGGGACCTAAGTGAAGTCTGGAGACAGCTCAGTGATTAAGAGCACTGGCTCTTCTTCCTCTAGACATGGGTTCAATTCCCAGCACCCACATGGGATGCTCACAACCATCTGTAACTCTGCACAGGGCTCTGATGCCTCTTCTGACCTCTACAGACACCAGGCACACACGTGGTACAAGTCATTCTTGCAGGCAAAACACCCATATAAATCAAATAAAATATTTAAAAATTAAGAAAAATAAACAAGTAGAAAGAGACCTAGCACATAAGGTGAAGCAGATAGCTGCATTTACTTTGTCCATCTATTTTTTTAAGTGGTTGGCCTTAACATTCTCTTAAAAAACATTTCCTGGAGTAAATGTCTGTGCTGAAATAATCCAGGAATAACAATAAGTGAACCATTAGTTACCACTGTGTATGGTTTGAGGTTTTACCATATCAATTTTTGAAAAGTTGTATTTATTAGTACAACCCGGCTTAAGAGAAAGTGTCAGTACAAGGATTCTTTCTAGATCAATAATGTGGCTTTTAGCTTAGACAAAGGGAAATATTAAAGTATATTATGAAAACATGCTTTCAAACTGTGGTTTAGTCTCACTCAGTTCAAAAGCAAAGGTCTAATCAAGGCGCACAGAACTTGTCTAAAATGAAATAGTTTCTAGAGCAGTGTTCTCAACCTGTGGGTCACAAACGCCCCTGGGGTCAAAGGACTCTTTCACAGAGGTCGTATATCAGACATCCTGCAGATCAGATATTTACATCATGCTTCATAACAGGAGCAAAATTACAGTTATGAAGTAGCAAGGAAATGATCTTGTGGGGTTGCCACAGCATGAGGAACTGTTAAAGTGTTGCATCAATAGGAAGGGTCAAGAACCTTTGCCCTAAGTGGGAAAGAAAGGGGATGCCTCATTTGAAACAAACACTGTCAATCTGTTCTAAGCAGGAGAATTCGGAGTTTGCCTGGAAGAAACAATGTGTCTCTTCCCTGGCTTAAATGATTTTCAAAGCCATGACATGCCGGGTACCAATCAGGATCAAAGGAGTAATAACAAAGCCTCTGCACAGCATAATGGGGAGACACACAAGAAAACACACAGTTAAAACGCTATGGGTTGAGTGCTGTTCCTCCACACGGAGGTAAGGAAGAAAGCTTCTGGAAACAGGGCAATGCAGAAGCGACTTGTGGAGGGTGCAACATTGTGAATGACTGTAGAGACAACCGGGCAGCCTGCAGAGAAGGTATGGCCTTCTCTGTGGAGTGTGAAGAATGAAGCATGATTGACAGTATTATCACTCTATAACTTTTGTGCCTTCCTGTGGCATTCTGGGAACCAGCCCCTCTCCTCGCTTCCTTACTGCATGCTTTGCTTGCTTCCTCCACCCCTCAGCCGTAGAGTGATTCTGTCTTCTTCTTCTTCCCCTGTTCCCGCGGAACCCGTGGAATATCTACCCCAAATGCCACCTCTATAAAAACTGGATTACCCCGATTGTGTGTGACCTAACTACACATAGGCTGGTGCTTTTCACAATAGCTCAACTCTTGTACAATGTTAGTGCCTTCGTTACTGTCATGTGAGTCTGAGTCCTTTAAGCGCGGTACTGCCTGCCCTCTTTCTGAAAAAGTAGCGAGTGAGGAGAGCCGAGGGGCTTGGGTCATTGTAGGAGCATTTCAAGGTAGCAGCTGCAAAATGTGATTTTTGTCCAGGAAAAAAAAAAATTTGATATGCTTGAACTCTGTCCCTAGAAAGATTATGGAATCAAGAGATAGACCTTGTCAGTATGTATCCTTCTAGTCTAGGTTTGACACTCTGGACTTAGGAATTGCCATGCCTCTGGTCAGTGCATAGAGACTGTCGTGGAGTATGTGTGCCTGACTTATGAGCCTTTACTGTGATATGAAGAGAGCATTCACACTTCGGCACCTTTTGCCCTAGATTCTGATTATGAAATTGGCCTGGGGGAATGTCTTGAGGTTAGGGAAGTCAACCCATTAAAACTTGATGGAGGGACTTGGTGTTGTTGCTCAGTGCATAGACTGTTTGCATGGCACGCAACAAGCCCTGGGTTTGATCCCCAACACTTCGTAAGAAGTATATGATACACGTGCCTGTTACCCCAGCATGCTGGAGGCAGAGGCAGGAGGACTGGGAATTCAAGAGCATCCCTGGCTACAGCACAAGCCTGAGGATAACATGGACCACAGGGGGCCAGAAAGAAAATCCCAGGAAGGATTTTGATCAGGTACAGGTTAATTAACCAGCTTTCTGTTTTACCATTAGCTTTGTTGATTTACTATGAATATATATTTAAGTGAGTGCCCCCCCAATGAACAATAACCAAGTGAATGGGCGTCTTATGGGATTTACCAGTTTAGTTACATTTATTTAAAATCCAGGATAAGTTTTAGAAGATAAAATTTTGTTAGTTTGTTTTCCTGTTTGTTAATAACTTTGAGATTCCCTCTGCCCTTGTAAGGCAAATGACCCTTCAAGAATTAAAAAAAAAAAGATAAACATGTCTATGATATTTATATATAGGTATATAGCATTAAGTAACCTACCACTCTGAATATAATATATTGTATTATGTATAACATTGCACATTGTTACACATTTAATATGTTTTATAGAGATACACCTTCATAGTCTATATATGTGTATAAAATACACTGTAATATTCCATATACCATATACTTCTGTAAGAGAAGGATGAATATATTACATCATATTCTGTAGGATTTATTCAATGTGATAACCTAGTATATCAGAACACTGTTTTTAATGTAACAAGAAATTCTAAGGCAAAATCACTCTTTATCTTTTCTTGATTCAATCTAAGCAGAACGAAAACAGGATAAACTTTACTGAGGTTAGACGATAATTCAGTGGGTGAGAATCTGCCGTGGGTACCGGTGTGGGGATCAGAGTTCAGTTCCTTTCTGAACTGGGGTTTGTAGATAGACAGCATCCTGGTTCGAGGCCAAGATCATTACAAATAAAATCAAAGTCTTACCTAATACCAATTCTCAGCACTCACGTTCACCTTCAGTATCTCGAGAGAAAATATTTGTCCCAAGAATTTGTCATAAAAGATGCCCTTAGCTGGCATTCTGCATAAACAGCTTGACCCTTCCCGGAATCCTTTAAGAACAATTGGCTTCTCCTGTCACTGCCATGATGAAAGAGGATGCCTTAATGACTGTTGAGGTTGTCAATAAGATGAGGGGTTGGCACTTTTCAGTCCTAAGTCACTATCTGGTGGCCATGTGTATACCCGGGAACCCACACTGTTGGACACCAGCCTGTCCAGTAAGTAGCTTAAAGGTCTGACTCACTCTCCCAGGCCCTCAAATGCCCCTTCTGTCCTAGTGACCCTAGAGGATCTGAATCAGTGTAAACTGACACATTTATGCAGAAACAAAACTATATACAGTAAAAATAAATAAATAAAATGATATAATAATAAGCCTGTGCTCAGTGGGTTCCTTTTGGAGGACCCAAGTTTGGTTCCCGGCACCCACACTGGGTAGCCATTCTGCAACTTCCTTCACTGGTGTTGCTACAGTTACATGTATGCCCCCCACACACATACACCCCACACAAGTATACATATACACATAATGATAAACTAAGTATCAAAAAGGAAGCCCAAGAAAGCAATGGATTCATGACTTTTACAGGGTTTAAGTATTTCTATATAAACGATAGGTATGTGAATGTGTTTGGAATTTTAACCACTTTGAGTATTTCATAAAAAATAAATAAAAATCATAAGAGGGTCCATACCCATGTTATCTAAGTTGAGCATGGGAAATAACATTGTATGTGCTGTTGTTACTGTTTTTAAAGGATGGATTAGCACGTCTTTCCTCTTAGGAAGGTTGGCAGCTATGGAGCTTTAAGCTCAGAGGTTCTGTGTGGGAAGAGGCTGATGGTCACAGACTTCAACAGGAATAAGTAAGAGCTCGGGAAGGGGATTTTCAGCTTGTAACATTGACTGTGGAGGGGGGGGGGTGAGAAAGGAAAAAGGCTGTGCAGACTGAGATCCCACAGTGGTACAGGGGTTCACTTGAAATATTGGGATTTGATGCATTTTGGCAGTCAGGAAATAGAGTGCATAGCAGTTATAAATCAGCAACTAAACAGCTATATAATTATTAAAACAAATTTAAATGTTTATGAGTACTTCATATGTAAAACTCATTAAACATATGCTTTATAACCTAAAAGTGCTCCCCCAAATAGTTACATAACAGTACCTTATCGATTTACTTCTCAGAAACTGGCTTTCTCTGTGACAAAATTGAATTAGAAAATTTTCCTAATTCCCTTTGGAGAAGGGAGAAATCTGTAAAAAGTACACAGATTTATGTTTTTTATCTGTTTTCTAATATGTTGGTTATAAAAGGAAGGGAAGAAGAAAACACTTTGTTAATCATAGTTGGAAAATAATTGCTTCTGATGAATGTAGCGGGAAAAGGGGCAATTTTAAAGCAATTTAGTGTTCTTTGTCGGCCGTCAGTTTTGTGCTGTTTTGGCAGTGGCCAGGATTACGTCCCGGGCCCCACAGACCTAAAGTATTAGAAGATGCTGCCATAGCCTCGGCTCTCCTGGTAAAGGCATTTCTAGTAAAAAATAACACCAAGTCCCTCAGAACAGTTTGGAGGATTTTATGTTCCAGTCACTTAGACATTGATACATATACCCTGCATTTTCAGGGTCCTAAGTGCAAGGGTTCTCCCATGAGAAAAATGCAGGGGTTTTGTTTGTTTGTTTGTTTTTGTTTTAGTAATATGTTCTAGAAGTGCAATAAACAACTGGATTTGGGTTTAGGTTTTGGACATCATAATCATAGGTATAGAGAATCCATTATAATTAATTGAAAACAATGAAATGTAGAGCTGTTTGTTTTTAAAGAACATTCTATTCATGACGATACTTGGTCAACCATTAAAATTCCTTAGCAGTTCATGCTGTCTTAAAATGTTCTATCTTTTAATGTCTAGAGCACAAACCTCTTGTCTCCCATGATGCCTAACTGTGTTGGGTATAGTAAAAGACAGTGGTGGCACATTTAAAAGATTAATTCCTGTGTGAAGAATATAAAGTTATACCAGGGCACCTGGCACAAAACCCCTTCACTGAGGCCTCTGAGTCAGTGACCTCAGGCCATTGAATTTCTGGGGACAACAAGAGAAGAGACCAAGGCTCTGAAGTCTGAGGTTCCAGAAATACAAGCGTTCACTTGAAGAACCCATAAATATCGGAGGGGTAAACTTTGCAGTTTGCGTGGCTCGTTGTTCATTTCAACTGAGCCCCTAATTAACGAACTATTTCTCTCCCCTTTTACTGTTTGCCGTATTTGTGAGCGTTAGGAAAGTTGACACGATGATACATCGCCTCAGGAAAAGAAAATGACTTCTAAAGTGTAGGGATATTTGGATCACCCAGGAGGAAAACTTGACAGTGAAAAGCTTTGTGGGGAAAAAAAAAAGATGTCTTGATGGGAGATGTCATTCTGTAAATATGTTTCTTGTATTGGTTAATGAAGAAAATACTGTTGGCCAATAGGAGAGCAAGATAGATGGGACTAGGAGACAAGGAGGAGAGAGGAAGTAGTAGGGAGGAGATTCAAGATGGAGGATGGAGAGAACAGAACACGGGCCCCTCTCTCTGGTAAGATAAGACCACACAGAAATATTTAGATTAATAGAAATGGGTTAATGTTTAAGACAGAGCTAACTAATAAGAAATGCTAGTAACAAGCTAACAACTTTATATCTAATACAGCATCTCAGTGTGTTATTAGGGGCTGGCACAGCTTTGGGATCAGGCAGGTGGAAAAACCTACTCTTAACAATGTCTCGTGCCTTTATTTCAACACTATAAATCAAACTGTGATGTAACACAATACTGCCCAGATTCTCTTTCTTCTGTCTTCTCTGCCTCAACCCCTCCCCGTGAATGTGTGTGTGTGTGTATGTTCCATCCTTTCAAGTCTCCAAAACTACAACATGTCAGTTAACTGTCATAACTACCACTAAGCATTGAGAAGCCAGTAACAGCAGCTTACTAGACACTGGGGATTGTTTCCCCCTGAAGACCCACACATATGTACATATGTGAGCCTTGAATACAAGGCAGTTCATGGAACTGACTGGAGTTTTATCAAATTACTGGTATATAATTATGCCTACCCCTCCCCCGCCCTTGTGATAGTATGCTTCTACCTAAGTGCCCCATAAGGTCCAGAAAAACCTAAACCCTAAGAGACTGTTAATAATTTCTGAAAAGAAGTTGTTGGAACTTTGGATATCATTTCAGACATTATATCTTGCTTTATTTCAAGAGCATAGTTAATCAACATTTAAATCGTGGTTGCCATTATTGTTGTTTCTCTGAACAGTAAACTGCCCATCCCTCTGAGGTCAGTGGGTCAGCCTGCTGCTCACAACTTAGAGTGTGCTCCTGTCAGTGTGATATTAATTCTTTTTCTAGACCCAGTAGTGATATCACTTCATCGTTATAGATACTAATGCCCCCAGTGCGGAGGCGAAGATAGAACTAATCCGTGCCTCTATTGTGTCTTAGAATGTGTTCTGTAAACCTGGGATGCTCCTCTGTAAACTCCAGTGATTGCTTGTGTGTGTGTGAGCATCCAGTCCCTCTTTGACAGGTTGGGCAGACCCTTCCTGATTTCTTTCCATGAGCTTCCTGTTCAGCGTGAGTACCAATCACAGAGCTTCCTAATAATCCCTGTAAGGAATGGTCATGAGGCACCAAGGAATCCATCACAGGGTTCTTAAACAAATGGCGACAGAGTTCCTTCAGAGCATTTTCTACATCTTTTGGGGATTTGCACACAGAGGCTGATAGGAGAAGATAAGACGACTATTTACATCATTTTCTTCTCTGTGTTTCCCTTAGCCTCTTGGTTGAAGTACATTAATCACTTTAGAAGATATTATACATCACCCAGATGAGATGACCACCAGAGGTCAAAGGGACGATCGTGTGTGAGACAAAGCTGATTCCTAAATACCATCCATATTTTACTGCCTCACGGGATAAGTGATTCGACAGACACTATTGGCCACACTTCTATTTCTCTCCTTCTCTTATCACACAGGAAAATGTGCAGGCTTTCTGTGAGGGACTTTTCGTCTGTGATGGTAGGATAGGGGAAGTTCTCATGTAGCGTTTTTGGAATTAATGTACTGAAATTATGCTTTGTGCAATGATTTTCACATTTTACAAGAGGAGGGGTTATATTGAGAGAAATTCAAAGTATCAAAGTTCAATGCAAAGTTCAAATGCAATGTACAGAAGGAAATGATTAAAATATTAAAAGAGAAAGAAAAATATAAACAAATACTGGTGCATACCTGCTCTACAAAGTGCACCTAAAACTGAGGGAGTTCTCTTACAGATGACACTGAGTGTCCTTATCCCAGGTCAGGTGGCTTCCCATGGAGCTTTAATTCCTAATTAGGGATGATAGACTTCCAGTGAGATGTACTTGATTGTTGAAAGTCAGGCAGAGGTGTTACAAAGGTGGAGACAAACATTACAGAGGACAGCCACCCAATCAAAAAATTGCAGTCAAAATAGTCCTACAGCTGAAGATGATCTGAGTCTGGCTTATCGCAATAGGAGAATGGAAATGGCAAGTTCTTTCATTACCTAACATCTGACATCATATTCTACACTGTGGGTGTGTCCGTGGTCTCCTGTGTCTGTGTTCTCGTATGTTCTGTGTGGATATCCACTGAGAGTCTGTTTCAGTGAGCCTGGAGCTTGTAGTTTTGATTTGACTAGCAGGCCAGCAAGCCCCAGAGATCTTCCTGCCTCCATACCTCCGGCACTGGGATAATGTATGAGTGTGTGTGCTGAGGATCAAGACTCAGTTCCTAATGCTTTTACAGCAGGCAGTTTGCCCACGGAGCTGCCTTCCCAGACCCATACTCCTCTACTGTTTACATAGGCAAACTCTGTCCACTGTGGGAGGGGACTAATGACACAAGGCTCCAGAAGGCAGGGGCAATTGAGAGCTACCCCAGAGGCTATCAGAGGGGTTGGTGTAGGAAAAGTAATGGCTTTCTTTGCTGTAAGTCCTTCAGAACTTCTTGTTCCCTTAAAAATGACTGTAAGATAGCTGGTTGGCGGTGGCCCATACCCTTAATCCTTGGAAGGTGAAAGCAGGTAGATGTCTGTGAGTTCGAAGTTAGCCTGGTCTACAGAGCGAGTTCCAGGACAGCTAGGGCTGTTATACAGAGAACCCGTGTCTCTGAGAAAAAGATGTAAATTATATTCTGGAAGGTATACTTTATATGTTTTCAAATGTGTGCATGCGTAGATGTGTGCATGTGTACTTGTGTATATGTATGATTTATAGCACTGAGTCATTAAATAGCAAAATAGAAATACCCCCTGAAGTATTACTAGAGAAGGGATAGAGGGCCTTTCAAATGACAAGTTCAATGATGACTAGTGCCAGCATAACTTTAATTAAAAGCAAGCAATTCAAATGTAAGAAGTGCTTGCTTACTCCCTCGACAAAGGCCCCAGATTGCAGGCCTAGAATCCTGCTTTAAGAGGCATGGAAAGGCGGAAGACAAAGCCAGACGAGAAAGGAGCTCACCAGGGCTGAACTCACGGATTTGGGGCTTGTGTGACATGCAGTCAGCTCTAAGGGTGTCCCTGCCAAGGTGAAAGCACACCTACCCCAGAAGTCTGGGTCTTTGCATGCATTTTTTTTCAAAAATCAGAATGCAAACATTTATCTCTGCGAAGGGGTTTCCATCCTAAGTGCCTCATAAGGTGGTTGAGTTGATATGATTGATGAATTTCTAGTGTCCAGAGTAAAATAGCCATTTATAAATGGAGGGAATACTGCTTCAGGAATTAGGGATGGACTGATGTTGACCTGATAAATTTTTAAGATTTACTTTTTTGTGTGTGTATGAGGATTTGTATATGCACCACATATTTGCAGAGCCCACTGAGGCCAAAAGGGGGTGTCAGATCCCCTGAAATTGAAAGTTTCAAGCTGTGGTGAGCTGCCATTTAGGTGCTGGGAATCCAACCCAGTTTCCTGTGAAACAGCAGCCAGTGCTCTTAACCTCTGAGCCATCTCTCCAGCCCTGATGTTGATTATTATTGTGTTTATATGATCTTACCCATTTCCATTCAATTGATATATAAACCAATTGACAAAGGTCTGATTTCCAATAATTGGTAATAGGTAAGAATTTAAGGGTGTGGGAATTTGAGACCACCAGACCGACAATTGTTAATAAGTAAAAGGTAAAGATCTGAAGTTTGTAATTATTCATATACTACCAGCTGGCATCCTGTTCCTTCCACTGAGGTATGGATAAAGTTCTGTGTGGTAAAAGAGAAGGAGGATAAGATCAGTAGGCAGCTTGGGGTACTGGTATCTAAAATTCCTTGGAAAGAAACGGGAGACTAAAGAACAGAGAAAGAAGTAACTATGTTATGTTCTAAAGAAGGCCTTCCTTCTTTTGATAAAATAGTAATATAAAAAATCACATTTGACTTCTCTTTTTTATCGTTGTTTTCACATATGAATATTGTGTGCGCTGTTTGGTTTTTGTCAGTTTGACACAAGCTGGGTTCCCTGGAAGAGGGAGCTTCAGTTAAGTAAATGCCGGTATGATGGGAGATGTCATTCTGTATATGTTTCTCATACTGGTTAATAAATAAAGCACTGTTGGCCAATAGGAAAGGAAGATAGGAGGGACTAGGAGACAAGGAAGAAATAGGAAGTAGTAAGGAGGAGTCAAGATGGAGAGTCTGGAGAAAACAGTATGCCGCCGGCTCCTCGGTAAGAGAAATACATAGATCAGCAGAAATGGGTTAATAATTAAGGCAGAGCTAGCCGATAAGAAACAAGTAACAGGGCCAACAGCATTGAATCAAATACAGAGTTTCTGTGTGTTATTTGGGGCTGGTGCGGCAGCATGACAAGACCAGAGGCGGCAGGCAGAAAAACCGTACACGTTACACCGGTAGGCAAGTCTGTGGGAACCTTTTCTTGAATACTGATACTGCTACTGAATACAACACTGGGCAGGCTACCTCAGTGTGCATACGCAAACAGGCTGAGCAAGCCAGGGACAGCCAGCCAGTAGGTAGCACTTCTCCATGGCCTCTGCTTAGCTCCTGCCTCCAGGATCCTGCTTTAAATTCCTGCCATTTTCCCTCACTGATGGACCATGACCTGAGAGGTGAAATAAGCCCTATCCTCTTCCTCGTGTTGGTTTTGATCCTTATTTTATTACGGCAGCAGAAAGCAAAAATGAGACAGCATGCATCTATGCAAAAGAAAATGTTCTCGAAAATAGGCCTAACTGTGTTAGAGTATTTGCATAAAATGGTCCTGAGGTCCCTGTTGATGGTCCCATGAGTCTATCTACAGCCATAGATGTGGGCTATGTTCTTTGCTTCATCCAATTCATTTCCTTATCCACTATCCGCTTGTGGGATTGTCAGACTGTGACACAGACTGATCGAGGCCTCCATGTTTCTGCTGCTCAGCCCACAGCTGTTAAATGAGATTTTAACTCTCAGATAAGTCATGATAGCTGCTGTATCCAGTTGTTTGCTTGATTTCACGTGTTTCATATTCTCAGGCAACAAAGATGAACCAGTAGCTTATCAAAGGTTATATTCCACAGCAAATTCCTAAAACTTCTCTCTGGAGATTCAGAATCTTATTTTCCTTTACCATGAAGGAAGTTTGGGTTGCTATGATTAAAACTACTCTGATCCAAATCAGCTTAGGGAAACAAAGGGATGGTTTGGGTTCCATTTGAAGGTTATAGTCCATCATTGAAGGAAATCAGGGAAGGAACCCGAGCATGAACCTAAAGAGGAGACCAGGGTTCATGCTGCCAGCTGGCTGACTTGCAGGCTCATGCTTTGCTAATATATATATATATATATATATATATATATATATATATACATACATACATACATACATACATACATACATATATATATATATATATATGACCACTTGCCCAGGTAATGGTACCACCTACAGTGACCTGTCTTTCTATATCAATGAATAATTGCAAGACTCCCCCATAGATATGCCCATGTGCCAATCTTATAAAGAAAATTACTCCACCAAGACTTCTTTTCAGGACAATTCTAGACATGTGAAGTTGGCAATCAATGCTGCTAAAGGAGAAACCTTATTTTTCTCAACAAGTAGTCTAAGTGTCATGTCAACAATATGAAACATTTTATGTAAGACTGTGTAGACAACAATCACAGAAAGTCACTGAATCAATTGTTTGCAGAACTTTCTGAAATAGCAGGTGTGTGTATGACCTCACTCTTTTGCATTTACCCTAGCCTTTGTGTGATATGTGATATCAATATGAGAAGAGGTCACAGTTCCAGAGTATACATGAAGTTTGGCTCTTAAACTGTAGGATAAAACTGGGTGTGTAAGTTAAAAGAGTAGGGTATGGCAAAGCTTTCAGTAGGTTTTACTAGAACTGTCTGAGCTTCATGCAATAAATTACTGGTTACTTGATAGCATCGGAGGTGATGGACAGGGCAGGGTGGCGCACATCTCTGATCCCAGCACTTGAGAGGGAGAGGCAAGAGGATCAGGATGGCAAACAAACAAAAAATCATCACGGCCCTGAAGATTAAACAAGTGATTTGGAGTATCTATAATGAGATCTGCAAATGTAAATAACTGTCTTCCAGGAGTTGAAATGTGTTTACTTCAGCTTACATGTCTGTTTATGTTTAGATGTTCATAAAACATTTATCATTTGGAACTACTCAAAGAGTAAATAAAATCCTGGGGACTATCATTTTATGTATAAAAGAAATAATTACAAAGTAACAATGTTTGTAAAAAGTTTCACTGTGGTAACCTCATCCAACAATTGGTTGAGTAACACAAAGGAAATGTTGCTTTCCTCCTGCTTAATGGTGGATTGGGTAGAAATGTCTTCCCGACCTTGGAAGTTACTTAGTCTTTTACATGTGAATTATTTATTTATATTTTAATGTATGTTTTGCTGCTAAGAATAGAGGTTGGCCAAGCTAAGCTGTTTAATTATTATTATTTTTTTTCTAAACAAGATACTATAAGTCAAACACGAGCCTCCCATGCTTACGCCAAACCCATAACTCTTAAGAATGCACACCATTAACAAATGGGTCAAGCCCATCTTACAGTTAAGTGCTGTAGAATCTTCATTCAGTCAGGAAAACAATAATTAATAGACAATTGGAGTGTTCTGTAAGTTTCCTGTTCTTCATGAACAACGGGCCTTGCTTTGTGGTCTCAGCAGCCGGGAATAATTAAAATGGACCAAACTGTGAAATATAATGTAATGGGCCAAAATTATTATGCAGTCCCCAGCATAAGGATACTGCATGTGAGTTCCTATTAAATATACCAGTAGTCTGCCACACAGTCAAGGAGAATGTGAAAGGGCAAATGTGAATGACATTTCTATCAAATTGTAACTGTCGACCTGTCATATGTCCTTGGGGCCCTGCACTTTTTGCCTTTCAGACATGTGCCCTGCCTTGGAGGAAATCTTGAAAGTTGCAGTGGGTCTTTAGCCTTCGTAAACAATCGAGTCGCCCGTCAGCACGCACCTGTAATAGCTCTTAGTGTCTAAAGCTCAGACATGTGACATTTCACCATGTCATGAGCCCCAGCTCCCTCAGATTTATCAGTGCCCTGTCACCCTTCCTCCTGAGCCACACTCACACTCTTCCGGTTATGTGCCCCAAACCTCCCACTCCAGCCTTAGGAACACACCCGGCCTTCCCCTCCCGCCATCTTATTACACAGTCAAGGGCAGCAACGGCCTTTAACTCCCCAAAGCATTTCCAGAAACATTTTGCAAGAGTTGGTGATCCTGTCCTAAGGATGTCACCAAAGCCCGAGGGTAGACACAAATGCACCAGGGAGTGGGGAGTGGGACACATGGGGCATCTACAGTTACACACTAAGGAGCATTAATAGTTTACCAGGCTCTGAGGATGCTTGGCGTCACTGGTGGAGAAGGGACAGACTCTTATCCCGGAACTCCTGCACCAGACCCATCTTTATAGTGCTGGGTTTTTATGCACACAAGTGTTTGTAATCTTAGTATGCATCCCAACCAAATTTCAAAGAAAGTAGTCTTACTACATATCTTAAATTGTGTACCCTTTCATCAAGGAAGCTTTTGAAGCCCAGTGTAACTTTTTTAATCGCCTCTTTGGTAAGCCAATAGCTGACCACCTTTGGAGTACACTAGAATTACTGGAAAAATACTCATCCAGATACACTGTGTTGGGCCCCACATGCAAGCATCTGCAACAGTTTCCCCTGAAACTGCTTCTCAGGTTCTCCAGGCAGTGCTGGCCCACGAGCAGCTCTTTCAGATCCACTGCAGTGGACACACATTAATTACTTCAGGGTTCCTGCCAACCAAGGCATTCTGTAGGTTCTGTCAGAGCAGCTGGGTATTTCACATTAAGGAGTGTTCCAGGTTAAGTAGACCTTTATACATTTTTAGGTGTAAAAATAAGTTTCTCTAAGTCATACGCCCTATCAGGAAGGGAACTATCTTATTTGACTGCTTACCAAGAGTCCACTGATAGACAGAATCTCATAAAATAGCTATTAACGTACTCTATATCTCTAAAGCAACCTAATGGCCAACTTGAATCATTGATTTAAATAACAATGACATGCACTTTCCTTTGCAATGCAAAGCAGAGCTTAAGAGGCCTTGAGAACACTTTTGTCTGGTTTGTTCACAGGTTTCCTAAGTGAACAGAATCTACAACCTCATCATGAGCACCTTTCAAAGCACAAGCTTCCACTGCATACCTTTTTGTCTTGTGCCATCATGATTTTCCTTACAAAGTGATTTGTTTGACTAGCACACACACACACACACACACACACACACACACACACACACACACACACACCATGGTCAAAGTTTTATGCTCCTAAAAATCTAAAAGTTCCAGTTATAGTTATGTGTGAAGGTTTTGCCTTTCAGTTTTTTTTTTTACATATAAATGACTAATTTTAGTGAGAAATTGTTTCAGAATTTGCTCCTACATATCCATATATGTATATTTGTATGTTTACATATATGTGTATAGTGAAGAACTAAGTTTTGAGAGATTAGCATTGGCTTCCCTGCTATTTACCCTATTCGATACAGAGAGCTTCACTTTAAAGCTAAGTTTCTGCTATTGATAAATATCTCATATACTCTTGCCGTATGAGATAATATTTAGGAGGAAACTAAACCCCCATTCTACAGTAAAATTTCAGTAGCACTGAATCTGATATAAGCAGCTGTCAGAATGTTTCAATTTTAGAGCACAACAAAGGAATTGAGTAGTTTGTAGTGGTGAATGAGCACTATGGTGTTTTCCTGATTCTCATGATGCAACAGAAATCCAGCAGAATTGTTTCCACAAATGCGATGTAATTAACAACCTGGGAGCTAACAGAGATGGGTATAAAATTGAGATGTGCTCTTCAAGCATAGAATAATTAAGTCACTAATATACTGAACTTGTCTAATACAGATGTTCATGCCAAGGAATATTTTGAGCATTGTTCTGGATTTTATGTTATGAGTGTAGTGATGCTTACTTGGGTGTTTAGGTAATACATAATTATAATGTTGATTATGTTACTAAAATTATTTTTGTGAAACATGGGGGTAATAATTATTTTCTTTAAAACTTGTATTATTATTATTTTATCTAATTTGGAGAGCAGTTCTGTTCAGAGCCAATATGCACAGGTATGGTCCAGGTACTGCCTCTATACCAGAGATCCAAACAAAAGAGAAGAGGCTGTTCAGCATCATAATCTTATATGAACTGCACATATATATCTCCCAGTGAAAGTGTGTGTCATCAGAGAAGAGCTTTCTTAGAGTGGTTCTTTCACGCTACATCATGTGACTGCTCTCTCTGGATAGTAGGCAGCATGTGTGCTTTCTGTTATACAACCAGGGCTCTGTAATATGTAATTGAAAGTGGCACGGTGTCAACAGCTAACCAAACACTGTAATGCTGAGCGTACAGGTTCAGATCACAGGTGGGAAATGACAGGCTGTGTAGCTGTGTTTTTCCTGATGTCTCTGGTCAGCCTTTCCTTGTCGCAGCTCATGTTCTAATGACCCTTGCAGGATGAGGTGGCACAGCCACTGAACCTATCAGCTAAACCCAAGACCTCGGATGGCAAATCACCCACATCACCCACCTCTCCCCACATGCCAGCTCTGAGAATAAACAGTGGAGCGGGCCCCCTCAAAGCCTCTGCCCCGGCAACGTTAGCTAGTCCTTCAGGAAGAGTTAGCACAATAGGTAAGTCCTGTTTCTCTTGTTCTTGTTGACTTTCGGTGAATGGAATCGTCTAAGATGGCTCGTCACAGGAAGACTGCATGTGGCTTGAGCAAATGAGGGAGATGTCATTTGAGTTATTACCATACGGTCTGTTTTAATCATGCCAGTGAAATTTCTAACTTGGTCAAATTTCTATGCCCCTGACAATCTAAAAGTACTAGTTATAGTTATGTGTGAAACTTTGCCTTAGTTTATCTTTTCAAAGAGGCATAAATGTCTAATTGTTGTTAAAAATGGTTCTGGAATTTTCTTCTAAGTGACTTCTACATTGAGATTTCCCCCCCATTTTTGTGATGTGTACAGATACGTAATGAGGTATACATTCTGTTTGGGTCAACTTTCAACGGTGAACTATGAATTTTACTGTGTTCCATCCTGACTGAAGACTCTGGTTGCACACACAGGGACTGAGAACAGTAGTGCCTTTGGTTCTGCTGTAACTATAATTTCTTATGAGTTAACCAACACTATTATTTGTATTTTTCATGCATGAATTAAAACGTGCTCAGTTCAGCACACGTTCATTGATATGTTTATTACTTCTGTCTGATTAGGAAGCCTCTAGCACAGATTAGCTTTTATGTAGAACATGATTACTTTGGGAGAGGTTACAATCTAGGTCATAAATACTGAAGGCTACTCCAGAGCACACCCGTAATCCTGTAGTCAGAGACGAGAGTGTTATATTCTACTGAGAAGATACAAGATAGACTAAGTTACAAACAGCACTATTCAAACTAAACTTGCAAGAACAGATATATTCATAGGCATTCTAGGCTGTAAAAACAAGAGGAACAACTCAGGAAAATATGCATCCATGACATGCAAGGACTTGGCTAGAAAGCAGAATAACGTGGCAGAAAGTGGTGGAAGGAAAGACTGGAAATGCATGGATGACATGGGATGGAACACTCCCATATGAGATGTTGACTTTTTCCTTCACAGACCAGTGTGATCTGAACTCTAAGTATTAACAGCTGAACAATGTTGTTTAGTGGAAGCACTGTTATCATATGTGGTAAGAGTGTGGTCCATGAGATGAAAGTAAGCTAAGCAGATTCTGGAGGGATGGAGGCATATCAAAGGAGATCTGACAAAGTCATCTGCATCAGAGTGAGACAGAGGAGCCTAGGAGTTTCAATTATCTATGGACAAAAAGTCAGAATTGGAACGAAGACATAAAAGTGAAATTTAGTATATGTTGAATTCCAAGAACAAGGCAGCATTTAGTTAGAAGTGCTCAAGAGGAAACTGCAACTGTTTGATAAGTAAAAGCAAAGCTTGGAAGTTAGATACAGAGATTAATACTTGACTAGAGCATTTCACCAGAAACGAGTGTGTCTGGTAAAAAGAACCACAATTGATGATTTTATTAGCTAATGGTTGTATAAAAACCAACCCCAAAACTGCCGTTCCCTGTTCATTTCCTCAGTTCACAAGGGGAAAACTCAGCCAGCTATTGCTGCCTTAGGCTATTTCAAATAATTAGGGGGAAGATGCTAGCCACAGAATCAGGCCCCCTTGGATCTAACTGCAGGTAGGCAACTCATTTGCCTCCCTGGTAGATGGAAACCTCAGTTTTTGGTTACACACACTTTCCCCATAGCTAGCTCCTTATCCACATGGCAGAAAAACTCCAGTGAGTGAACCCAAAGAGAAGAGAAAGCCCCAATGTTTATGGCCCACCAAATCCCCATCTGGTCTGTCCTACTGCTCTGAAACCCATTTTACAAAAAGAGAATTAACCTCCAACTTCTGAAGGGACATGCTTTAAATCTACCTCACACTCTTCCAGGTAGAAAACAGCTAAATGAGACTTCCAAAACTCAGGAAGAATAAATGCCATTTATATAAGTGGTGTGGGAAAGCCTTCACTCAGTACAGTAACTACTAGAAGCACAAGGAAGTCACGCTGAAAAGAAGGCCTATATATGTTAAGCATTGTGGGAAATCCTCCAATAAGTGAGTAGAGTCTCACAACAAAAAAATCCTGTGAGCAGTTTGAGATAGGTTTCATTTCTTCCAGTTATCTTTGAACTCATAAGAGAACTTATATTGTAGAGAAACCCTATGCATTTAAATCATCACAGTCACCCAATAGACAAGTACAACCATAGGGTGACACACGGTTGAGGTTATTTGGTGGTCACGTTCTACAGAGGAGCAGAAGAACATGAAGCAAACAAGTCTTAGGCTTTAGCTGGAGCTCACAGATGGGCAGACTCTGAAATTCAAGTGGAGTGATTTCACCAGGTGCCCCATTGCAGCAGTTTGGAGAATGGAACAGTCCAGTGAATGTCCAAGTTGGTGATGTGGACTCATGTTGTAAGTGTGATATTGAGAAGTTACTGGGTGAGTAGAGTAGACGTAGGTTTTAAAATGGAGATGGATAGGGAGGTGGGTAGTCAGACAGACAGACAGACAGACAGATGATAGGTGATGGGAGATGTCATTCTGTATATGTTTCTCATACTGGTTAATAAATAAAGCACTGTTGGCCAATAGGAAAGGAAGATAGGAGGGACTAGGAGACAAGGAGGAGAGAGGAAGTAGTAAGGAGGAGTCAAGATGGAGAGTCTGGAGAAAGCAGTATGCCGGCCGGCTCCCCGGTAAGAGAAATACATAGATCAGCAGAAATGGGTTAATAATTAAGACAGAGCTAGCTGATTAGAAACTAGCACCTGGCCAACAGCATAATATCAAATACAGAGTCTTAATGTGTTAATTGGGGCTGGTGCGGCGGCTGGACAAGGCAGGACAAGACCAGGCGGCGGGCGGAAAAACGGTACTCCTTACAGATAGGTAGACAGACAGGCAGATATTCCTCTCCAAAGGGGAAGATGAGAGAATCAGAGAGATGACCAACCTCGAGAGTGAGGTGACAGAACTCATAGCAAAGAGACCGGGCTGCTGGAATGAATTGACTCAGGAAAATGAGAAACTAGGTCTTTGATTCAAGACAGGAAGAAGCATAAACTTAGTTCTGATTCAGACAAATTGAAAACTAGACAGAGAGAAGAAGTATTTCCAAACACTTTAATTTTACATAGTAGAACTCAAGATGATTTGCTAGCAGGAACTCAGCCTAGGGCAGGGGACATTGAGATGAGGACCACTGAAAAAGGAAGCTTGGAATCTGCACGTTAAGTCTCACTGTTTCAGTTAGTTTTAACTTACTCTGCTCAGTGTCCTAAAGAACATGACACTAGATGTGTTTCTGTGTACTGAGTGTGTAAAAAAATATTTGATTTGGCAAAAAGAATTCACTTCCTTTAAAAAATGGAGTTCATGAATGTCACAGTGTTGACATAAGGCCTACTTTAAAAATATTACTCAAACTGATTTTTTGTATATGTATATATATATACATAATTTTATAAATAATCATATATGTATGTGTGTAGATAGTTTTATTTTAAAACCCCCAAAGACTAAGTATAACCAAGTAGTTAATAAAGGCAAGAATATATTTAGTGATGCTTATCATGGGGCTTTCTCTATTACAGTAATAAAACATCTCCTTCCCACCATGGTTCTTTCACCATATCTACAGCCCTCATATTTTCCAAGGGTTTGAGGCCACTACAATTTACTTTTCTCTTTTCAACAAATGTAGATGTTGAAAGCTGAAACTATAATGAGAAATAATGTAGTTGGATAAAAGCCGGGAGGATTAATGGTGTTGTAAAGGTCACCCTGAAAGAAAAATTAATGTGTTAGGCCATTAATAAACCATGGAAAACTGTGGACCAAAAGATAACTTTGAGTTATCATTAATGACACTCAGCTCTTTGCTATATATCTATTAGCTACACATACAGAAAGTGACTTTTTGAGGTTGGTGGCCAATATACAATAATGAGTATGTTCTACAAGTATACTTTTGATTGGTAGACACCTGATAGGCATCTACAAAGAAAACAGAGCTTTAGCACATACAGCCCAAAAGAACAGTAGACAATCTGAGACTTTTTGGGCAGATGTCACTGTCCCTGCATAGGCCCTTTCTACCCATGTTTCACATGTGTTTAGTTACATAAACATTCCTCAAAGTGTTCTGTATCCATTTCCTCACTGTGTCTGTTTAAACAACAGGCTGTTAGGCAGAGCGGACACCCATGCCCTCTAGCCCAGCAATTCCTACTTTGTAGGGAACTGGGGCAGATAGTTGCCTCTGCCAGCATCGGAGTAAGTTCTTTGGGTGCATAAACAGCAGTATTACTCTGGTTTTACTTCCTGCTTCAGTGACAAGAAGCCTTCCATATGCCAGGCACATGCTTTATGACTGAGGGTCACTCCTAGGTCCCTTTATTTTATTCCAAGAAAATAGTTGTGTGGTAACTGCCATAGTTAGGGCTTCTACTGCTGTGCAGAGACACCATGACCACAGCAACTCTCATAAGGGAAAAAACATTTACTTGAGGTGGCTTACAGTTCAGAGGTTCAGTCCATTATTGTCATGGAGGGACATGGCAGAGTGCAGGCAGACAGGATGCTGGAGGAGCTTGTCTCACAGGCAAGAGGAAGTGGTCTGTCTCATCAGTTGTGGCTTGAGCATATGGGAGACCTCAAAGCCCGCCTCCACAGTGACACACTTCCTCCAAACAAGGCCACACTTCCTGATAGTGCCAACCCCTTTGTCAGCCATTTTCTTTCAAGCCACCACAGTAGCCTAGCAGTTTATTTATCTGTACTCAGCTCCTTAGGGTAACAGTTGAGGTCCCTGAGTTGGCATTTTTTTTTTCTGGCTATGGTTGCTGCTCTGGCTAGATAACCTACCTTACAGGCTTATCTTTATCTTTCCTTTCACTCACATAAGTGAGTGTTAAATAGCTTCTGTGTGGGCCAGTGCAACAGCAGAGCCTGTTAGGGTGCTTGCTGCTAAGCCTGGAAACCAGAGTTCAAATTCTAGGCTGTACAGTGTAGAATGAGAGCCCTGACTCACACAAATTGTCATCTGCCGTCTACATCCACATTCTGGTACTCATGCATGTCCACATATATTCACACACACACACACACACACACACACACACACACACACACACACCAGAGAGAGGAAGGAAGGAAAGAAAGAAGGAAAGAAAGAAAGAAAGAAAGAAAGAAAGAAAGAAAGAAAGAAGAGAAAAGTGAAACATATTTGCAAAAGCCATTAATGGCATGCATCTTTAAACTATGGGAACCAAGCAAAGCAGCTTCTGACCTAGTACAACTTGGTTTCATTTTAGAACATGTTAGCTATCATCAGTAAAATTTCTTAGAGGCCCATGAAAACTAAAACTGCACTTACAGTGTCCTTGATAGGCACAGAATAACCTAAACAAAGAAAAAGGAATTATGTTCAAGTTCATTAACTGCATTAGCAATACAGCCCAGGTGGACCTCAGACCCTGGATCATCACCTTCCTGCCTTCTCCTAAGTGCTGGGATGACAGCCATGCACTACTCTGCCTGGATAGTACTTTATATGTTTAATGGGAAAAAAAAACTTACACAAAGGATATGAGGAGACAAACTGTATGCTGGGATCAGTGAGTAAGTGGGAATATTAAAATTCACAGGAAGCCAGTGCCTGCCTCATCAGGAAATGAACAGTGCCATTCTGACACATCTTGAAATAATTTACATTTGCGTGGTACTTCAGAGTTTGCAAATCTTTGTTGCTTATGGCTTAATTCTGACTTTCTGAGATGAGGAAATGGACATTGTGTATTCAGGTGCTAATATTTAATAACTGATCCCAAAGACAGAAAATTTTGTGAGAAATCTTGTGAAACTCCAACTTTCCTTTGTAAATAGAATGTTTTATGGTGTCAGTGAGATGGCTCCGTGTGTAGAAAGGGTAAACCTGGACATGAGTTCAATTTCTGGAGGAAGAAGGAACTGACTCTAAGTCATCTTCATGCCCCACACATAAGCCACGATACTCAAACGTGTGTGTACATACATTACATACAGTCACACACACACACACACACACACAGACCACTAAAAAATGCAATGTTAATAAAATGTTTTAACAAAATTTATATAGTAAGTAAGAATGTATCTTGTCTTGGTATCATCTGTTAACTCTGAACTTTTGACAGTTCTGTGCCATGCACTGGAACTTTCCATTAAAATAAACTTGGAATCGTATCAAGGCAGACACTCACAGAAATGTGTGCATACTCCTTCAAAGTCTAGTGAAAAGTAATACTACACACACATGCACTGGAGGGCGGAGATGCTCGGTCATGAAGAGCAATTGTTGCACTTACAGAGGACCAGCTGTCTGTCCCCAGTGCCACATCAGAAGACTACAAGCCTGTAACTGTAACTCTAGGAGATCCAATGCTCTGTTTGCTGAGGACACCTGCACTCATGCATGCATGCATGCATACACACACACACACACACACACACACACACACACACACACACACACAGGATGAAAAACAGAATAAAATCTTTTTAAATGCACTAAGTAGTTTGTGAACTGGCAAGCTGGGACAACAATTAGGCAACACAGGCCTGTGTGACAATGAAAGCATTTACAAGGCTCCAGAGGGACAGATAAGCAGGCTGTATGGGACTTGCCCGGAGCATGTCTGGTCTATGTCAGAGAGGTCCTCACAGACTGAACAATTCCCGAATAATTCCCAAACATAGCAGAAATTCCCAAACTTCAGCATGTGGGGAACTTAAGGAGACAGAAACCAGAAAAGTCTTGGAACTGGGGTGACCTCTCTTTTGTGAGAGATAGATGTGACGCATGGGAAGACCATACATCTGACAAAACAGGCGTTTAGGCCCTGTTAAAGCTCTTGGGGCTTATCCCACAATGATGATTTGGGGGAAACATCAAAGGCAGGCAAGGCTAAAGAAAGGTTGGCATCATTTATTGAAGAGTCTCAAGGCATATCACCATAGCCAAAGGTCTGAAGACAGCTAGCTTCCATTCAGTACTGCTTATACTTACAAACCACGACATGCCACCATTTCATGAGATGCTACTTTAAGTACCAGGGTAGCAAGTGGTGGGTTTTAAGCAGAAGTTTTCACATCCAAAGACATTGTCTAGAAGCAGAGTAAAGACTGATTTGGCATGTAACTATGAAAATAACGAGCCAGTAAGGATGGGCTTAAACTAAATGAAGGATGGAGTAACTTCATTGAAGGCGGAGAAGCAGATTTAAGAGCTGGGGAATGAATACACGATGATGAGACCTGGCTGTCTGGTATGCATGCAAGGTAAAGAACCTAACCTTAGATGGCATCCAAGTGATGAGACAGGAACTGGGACAGCCCAAGGCAGGAGGGGAATAATGAACTCTGGGATACAGGGGCAGCAATCCCTGCCTCATGGGGCACACTGGTGGAACTTAGTGAGAAGATATCTAAACATACTAGGGTATGAATGTCACAACAGCTGTTGTTTTTGTTTATAGTATATTTCTCAACTCAAAGAAGCAATTAAGAATATAGGGGGTGGGCTAGGGAAATAGCTCAGTCAGTTAAGTGCCTAACTGCTAAGTATGAAGAACCGTATTCAATCCTTAGAACCCACCTAACCAGCTTAGCCTTGTAACACGCTCCAGGCCCGTGGCAGACCAGCTCTCAAAATTTAAGGTAGATGGCACCTAGAACCACACCCAAAGTTACTCTCTGGCTTTCAAACACATGTTCAGCCAGGTGTGTGTACATGCATGCACGTGCTCTCTCTCTCTCTCTCTCTCACACACACACAAACACACACACACACACGCAGTTAAATGCTACACTACTGAAAGGCACATCCATGAACACTGTGACTTGAGAGCAGTTCACCCTCTCCCCATTTCCCAGGCTGCATCCTGAGTCAGTGGGTCTGCGTGGTGTCTGCCCACTGCCCTTGGCACACCCCACTTTCCACACGAGAATTACTGTCTTTGCCTTTGTGTGTACATGTATGTGTGGCCGGCTCCTTCCTCTCCTCTCTTGTTACAACACTAGCCACTGGATTTCAGACTTAGCATAAACCCATGGTGGTCTCGCCTCAAGATTCCTAATGCTGCTTACAAAGGGCCTTGTTTGACTCGGAGAGGAGGCTGCGCCTTCCTTCACTGTATGGTAGCCCAGGCTGATTCTTTCCCTTCAGAGGTTTCCCTGTTCTACAATTAGCCTTCCCAACTTGTTTCTTCTTCTCTGCTGATGAAAGTGAGTGGGGTGGAAACACACACACACACACACACACATATATACACACACACACACACACACATGCATACACACATACATGCATATACACACACATACATACATATACACACATACACATATACATACACATACTCACACACATGCATACACACACATACATGCATATATACACACATATATATACACACACATACACATGCTCACACACACACATACACACACACATACACATATACGCACACACATACACACACGTACATGCATATACACACACACATGCATACACACACATACTCACATATGCTCACACACACACACGAAGATAGAGACAGAGAAGGGGAGAGAGTGTGACAGTGACAGAGACAGAGAGGAGCAAGAGGCTGCAGAGAGGAGGAAATTTTTAGAATGCTTTGTAGCAGTACAGGTCAAACACCAAGGAACGTGAAAAAAATTCAAATCAAGGTAATTTTAACAGAGTTTTAGACGCAACTTTTTTTTTTTTTTGCATTAGTTATCTCAATTGAAATATTAACTAGAAGTTACACTGTCCTTAGCCCTTAATTTTTCCCCTAGGAGTTCATTAAAACTTGTGTATATGTGTAGATCCTAGCTATACATATAATCGCTGCCTAAGTTTGTAGACATGATCCTAGTCAGATCCTAGCTCTAGATGCAATAGCTGCCTACATTTGTAGACAAAATCAAACCCCAAACCAAAACAACAAAACAAACAACAAAGCACAGTATCACTTACCAAATGGCCATTTCTGGTGTGTCATTTTTGAACTCTAACAGACCAGCTCGCATGTAACTGAATGTCTGCTTATTTGTTTAGCACTGGGGACCACATCCAGGGCCTTGTGTGTGCCAGGCAAGCCCTCTTCTCCTGAGTAACAGCTCACGCCCACACACAAATGTCCCTGCGAACCATGAAATGCCATTCCTGTACAGTTTCCGCTCATGACCAGAGTCCTACCACAGGAGTGCCAAGAGTGGTCAGAGAGGGCTAATGTCAGCTCTTGTCAGGATGAAGTTCCTCCACACGTGCCAGGAGGTCCCACCTCCCTCACACATGTGGTCACTTCCTCCCTCGTCAGCTTTACATTCCTCTCACAACTGAGAAAAATGGAAGCCAGAAAGATTGTTAGAATTTGTCAACTATCACACTTGCCATAAATAGAAGCCCAGATCCATCGGAATGGAGTCTGCCGAGTCCACTGACTTCTCCAGGCCACTTTGTAAACAGAGTGACAGTGAATGCTTTGTCTGCAGACTGTATTAACTCAGTTGATCTTGACACCTTTTGCTAATGTCCTGTCCTCAGCATTTAAGCAGTGGAGAGAATAGTTAAGACAACTTGAGGGGCCAGTGGGTGACCGACCTACGCTTTTGTGATTTGTCTAAGGTAGGGTCACATTTTTTCCCCCTATTGATTGGGAAGTTGAACCAAAATTAAAGGAGCCTGCAGGGGAAGAAACTCTCTGAGGAAAAATATGGAGGAGAAGAGGAAACAGTGGTAGTCATAGGAGGGAGGAGGGAGGGAGGGAGGGGGAGGGAGGGGAGAGGGAGGACAGGGGGAGGGAGGAGGGGGGAGGGAGGGAAGTTTTCAGACAGTCAGGATGTCCTAGGGAGGGGAGCTACCTACAAGGAAGGGGAAATGCTGTGCAATTCAGCAACTCAGAGAGCGAGGGGAGCAACAGAGAGATGTTAGCTCCAGGCAGCAAGTGAAGACAGAGTGGAGGAGGACATCAGCATCTTTGAGAAGTTTGGTGTAGGAAGGGGGGGGGGGGGAAGAGGGATTTAAAAGTAAAATTTGCGGAAAAGCTTTATTTGCTTGTTTGAAGGGAAGAGATGGCCTAGCACCGAGAGCTGAGGTAGGGGAGAGACAGTTCAAACATAAGAAACATAAATGGAGAGTACGGAAAATCTAGAACTTGAGTCTAGGGCATGTTGATGACTAGAAAGGTTTCTGTTTTTAATGCAACAGGAGTTGGAAATGAAGTTAGAAGGGGCAAGGGCAGGGAGGTTGGCGTCTTACCCAACCATTCTTTCTATAATCCAAGGCAAGAACATGGCTTGATATGGGGAGCCAGCAGGGGAGGTTGTTAGTCGAGTGTGATAAGACGAAACTGTCTAGACACAGTGAACAGAGCCGTGCTATGGTTGAACTCTGTAACATGTAAATGGCTTAAAGACTTAGCAGAGCAGATACCAATTTTAGAATCTAGCACAGCATAACTGAGACTCAGGGGTCTCTAAAAGCATTTTTTTTTTTTTTAGAGCCAGTG
This sequence comes from Phodopus roborovskii, assembly GCF_943737965.1. Taxonomy (NCBI): domain Eukaryota; kingdom Metazoa; phylum Chordata; class Mammalia; order Rodentia; family Cricetidae; genus Phodopus; species Phodopus roborovskii. Next base: position 2,841,163 of record NW_026126639.1, on the reverse strand, counting down.
CCTGTTTGAGTCTGAACCCACATTTCCCAGAACTGAAGTGACCTTTGTTGGGTGCAGGTTGTAGTTAAGCCACCCCTGCAATGCTATACATTCGTCCTGTATCCACATTAACTGTTTTCCTGCACAGTGCTTTCTTGGCAGTCTGTAAAAGGCTTAAAAGAATTCATGCTTTTATTCAACACCATGTGCTAAACCGTTTCAAATATATTTGTGTTCTGGAGAAGCTAAACAGACCATAGAGAGGCTAAATAGAATATAAAAAAGCATGCATTGCTGGGTTGAGCAGAGACAGGGGTCAGGGGCCAGGACAAGCAGGCCGATCCTCTCAGGATCTGCCTAAGACAATCACACCCAAGCTCATCCCAGAAGAGCTGGATTCCCACCCAGAGTTACAGAATACACAGGGAGATAGCACATTGAGAAGATTGTTGGGAATGCTGAAGATGGCGGCATGGTAGGCATGTCCATCCTTGGCAACAGTTAATCCCTCTGCATAGTCCTTGGTCTAAACAGTTTCTTCCAGTTCATATTGTGTGTATCCAAAGCAGCATTTTGTTGTTTGGATCGACTCCAGTGATTACTTCTGAAAAGGAAAGGTATCACTCTCAAGATCCCTACTTTCCATGGCCTCACCTGAAACATGCTCAGGGACCTAAGAAGATGCCTGAACCAGGACTTGTCTGTGATGAGGAAATCCAGGGACTCACTGAGAAGCCATCTTCATGCTTTCGAACTCACGTGTCCATCTCTCGGTAGAATTTTCGAGCAGCAAGAAAATATTTGATGTGTTTTGGCAATCAGCGGGTCAGACAGAAGAGCTGTGCAATGAGGGTGTGTAATCTGACATGATTAGACAAGGCTCTTTAGTACCAGAACATTCATAAAGACACAAAGAAAGAGTATTAATAACACTTTCGCAGCAAGGCAGCTAGCCATTTTATATTTCCTTTCTTTAATCTTAGTGTTTTTCAACAAATCGTGGGATTTAATAGCGTGTTTTGGCAGATTAGAGGATTTATGGCCCAGATGTTTTTTGTTCTAAAAATGGATTAGGGTGTAAAGTTTGCTGGAATCCGCGGAGCATGTTGAGGCAAGCCGGTCATTTTCTGTGTGATTAGTGCCTGCCTTCTGTCTCACAGCCCCTCCATCTGTCGCAGCTCACCAATAGATCTGCTTAGATTCAGCCTCATGTCACAAACAAGTCCCTTTTCTGGGCAATTTCATATTACCCGTCTACCCTATGCCATTTTATGCCCCAGTTAAAAGACAGATAGATGATAGATGATAGATAGATAGATAGATACACACATACATACATTCATACATTCATACATACATACATACATTCATATATACATACATACATACATACATACATTCATACATACATACATACATACTATTAGCCAGCATTTAGATATTTGCAAATGTACTGGCTAATTTTTCTCTCAATTTTCTTCTACCCTAAAATAATGCCTTCTGCACAAGAATGCACAGCAAATAAACAAATAGCAATAGTTCAGTTGCGATCAAGTTAAAAATCACCTTAGTTCCTTCCCTCCCTCCACTACCCTTTAAAACTACTGCAGTGAACTTTCTCTAAGTCTGATTTGGGGAGTTTCAGACCCGAGCTGACCACCCGACTGTCTCATGGAGACCGAGTTGACAGTGTCTACGGTGTCTGACCAACTGCAGGGTCTTGGTGGCACTCTGTGCTTGAAGTCTAGTCTTGTTGCTCTTAGGAGTGTATGACGAGCAGCAGACCACTGTAGTTCATGTCCACAGCAAGTGGATTTACAGGGGGAAAGTGTCTCTTCCAGCCATCTAATAGTGATTCACTCCATCTGTCAGTCACAGGCCTGACTGTACTAGCCACAAACTCTGACCCGGCTCTTCTGATGCTATGAGAGACTTGGTAATCACGGTGGTAATTACCAGTGTACAGATCTCACTGTAGAATGCACATGACCTCTGCATGGGGGTGAAATAAAAACTGTATTTTTAAGCTTCGGAATTCTAAATGCTCACTGGTTAAGGCCATGTATACTCTTGCAGAGGACCCATGTCTGCTTCCCAGTAGCCATGTTTCCACAGTTTACAAACATGTTTGACTCCAGCTCTAAGGAATCTGAGGACCTCTTCTGGACTCTGTGGGTGCTGTACTCACATACATGGACACACAGAGACACACACAAGCACGCGTGTGCACAGTATTCAAAACAAACTCAATCTTTAAGATACACTCAGGTATTGACTTAAAAATGTAGATACAATTTTATTTTAAGTTTGTATTTAGAAGAGCATATTTTTTTTTTTTTTTTTTTTTTTTTTTGCTATGGGTATTTGGCAGTTGTTATCACATGTGACTGTGTGAATCGGTCATCCCCAACTGCACAGTCATTTATTCATTACAGATGGGCTTCATGAAGACATTAGGTTCCTCCAGATCCTAGCCACCATCGCCTCTCCCAGCCAAGAAGTATGGCCATGGCCAAAGTCAGCCTGTCCCTCTCCCATGCATTTTGTACATTTGTTGTGTCTCATCTCCAGGTTATTTAAATGACCATGATGCTGTCACCAAGGCAATCCAAGAAGCTCGACAGATGAAGGAGCAGCTCAGGCGGGAGCAGCAGGCGCTGGACGGGAAGGTGGCCGTAGTGAATAGCATAGGTCTCAACAACTGCCGGACAGAAAAGGTTAGTGCAGGCAGCGCTCGTCTCTCTAGGAGTGCTGTGAACACGGGTTCCTCTTCCTCCTATCACCTGTCCTTACTGTCTTCAGAATGACAGCTCCTCCTTGCCCCCACCCCCATTAGCAAGGCGCTCTGGAACCCATCCAAATCAAAGCAGTCTATCTATGGGAAGTGTCAGAACACTATAGCGTCCCCAGACCTTACTGGGGATGAGCATCGGCCCTTCGTGCTGCCAGTTTATATGAAAACAAAGTGGCATTTGAAATGATGTGTCATCGGAGGGAAAATTTTGCCTTCCAGAGATACTTGACTTGTATTTGGGGATCAGCTGGATTTGAAAACACGGAATCTTCTTTAGTCAGCCTAAGCTTGGATGATACCCTGGCTCCTAACACTGAAGTGTTAGGGGCTGCAGAATTGGAAAGTTTGACTTCATCATGACACAAAATGTGCTTTGACCTTCTGTATTCTACCCAGAGCCAGCAGAGCTTCTAAAGTAGCCATGGACACCATGGCTTCATTTTGTCTTTGCATGGAAGCTTGGTTTCACGTAGGGAAAAATGTCACTATAGCATGCTCGGAGTGGTACACTTCTTTGGTTAGTATCTGAATGAAAATGTTGGTGACTGAAATTCTATCATCCCACTGATCCTCGTGATTAGCTATTAATCAATGGTTTCCAAGTCCATATCCCTGAGGAGCACATAAGTCCCTCAGAAACTTCTCCGAATGAGCAACCTGCTCTGACCAGTAGCTCTCTAGTTTGCTATGTGTTGTACAGAATTAGGTAAAGTGCCCAGAGTACAGCACGGGGGAATTTGGGACACACCCCTTCCCAGCTGCTACCCTCCTGGGTCCTCGCACGAGTAAATACCCAGGACGGAGAAACACGTCCACTTCTGGAGGCAGCAGCATGATCCGAATGCCCTCCCCCGGGGCCTGTAGCTCTCAGGATTCGATTTTTGTAGCCCAGTGCAGTGCAGACTCTGGGACTACAAGGGGCAGCAGGAAGAAACATGATAGCAGCCCCAAGAAGGAATGAGAGCAAGCATAAAGGGAATTTATGTTCAAATATTTAAACATTCTTGAAAGGACGCTCCAGCAAGGAAACCCTTTCCTCTGCTGCTCCCCGTGTAGGAATGAGTTTAACACTTGGCCAGATGCTAACGCAAAGTGACGGGGAGCTATTCCTCGCAAGCATAGCTAAATTGCCGCTATTTGTTAAGCGCTTTGAATTCAGCTGTGGTTGTGGCAGTTGGTTGTATTCCGTGAACATCTGTAACCCTCCCCCTTGGTTCTAATCCTCCAAAGCAGAGACAACTCTACCTATCTCCCCCACACTCCCCTCCCTCGTGCTGGCTGGGAATTGTCAAGTGACAACCAACCAAATCCTTTTGGACAGGAAGCCTTCATCCCGAATTCTATATACTTGCAAAATAGGTCTTGTGGGTTGGATCCGGGAGCCCATTAAAAGCACTTTGATGGTATGGAAATCCATCTTCATGAAGTTCCCGAAGCCCCTAAGCAGCAAGCTGTTTAGCTGTGGTTACAGATCAGTCGTTCACATCGGAGGGCAATAATTGTGCTGACGGCTTGTAAGGCAACAGGAGTACATAAAATAATCCTGGGCCCTCCACCATGGCAATGGGAGTTAATCCTCTCTAACACAGATCAGCTGTTGCTCTCGTGCTCGGCTTCAGTGAGTCCACAGCCTTCTGATTAAGTAACAGCAGCGCAGATGCCTGCACTCCGGCTAGTCCAGGCTCATCCACGCCTAGAGGGCCTGGATGCCACATCTCATCCAACGTCGACACCCGTGAGCATTTTATTTGACCTCTCTGGTTAGTGCCTCCTGTTTTGAGTGGCAGGCCTTGCCATCACCTTTGCTGGGAAATACTCCTTCAGCTTTCCCTCCTCTTAGGTAGAGTTGTAACATCAAAAAAAAAAAAAAATCTTTTTTATAAAATATATTTTTGAAGTAATGACCTGCCAATTCCTGCCAGTGAGCTGAGTCACTGCCACTAACCTCAAGGTCGTTACTGATTAACTTCGAAATCTTATTATTTTTATCTCTTCAGAATTATCTTTTGAAGTTTCGAACCGGGCAACTGTGTGGATGGGTGAATGCATGTCTGAGTGGATGTGCACGAGAATACAGGGTACCCACAAGCAGAACAGTGGAGCTGGAGTTACCAGAAGTTGTGAGCCACCCGACTGGATGCTGGGGACCAGACTCTGGTCCTCTGCAGGCCTGCGTTCCTGAGCACTGAGCCTCCACTCTCTCTATGATCCATCAACATGCTTTCTATCCGTGTTGAAGGGCAGCTCTTATGGAAGTGAACCCCTTTCTGTCTAGTGAGCACTGCAGCTCGTAGGAGAACACAAGTGTACGGCAGAGCTGGGCAGCAGAGACACTGTGCACTCTGGCTTCCTGTTCCTGTCTGATAAACCCGGGTGTCAGTTCTGTGCCGATCAACCTATGTCCCTGTAGCCTACAGCAAGGTGATGATTAATGTCAAATTGGCATCTCTGAAAAAGAGACTGTTCAACATTCACACCCACTGTGTGCTTACAGACAGTCCTGAGTGTTGGGAGCTTGGTTCTGAACGATAAAATACAAACCCTCCTGGCGATTTAGGTATAATTATTAGCTGAACACCTTTTATGTGTGAGTCCCATCTATCAAAAGTGGGTACAGACCCTGGTTGCTTAGCATGTCCTATCAGTTATTTGTGGTGACTGAGGTGAATACTTGTGACTCATGAACAAATACCCTGTACCTTGATTGTCTTTCCCAAGTTCCTGCCCTTCTCTTAGGCTTTTTCATAATCATGCATCTCCATCCAAGGTCAGTTCATATGCAGGTTAGTGGTTAGCCTGAAACTTCCCATTGTACTTCCCCAAGAAAGGCACCTTATGAAGTCCTTCCACATTTTTCACGAGCATCTTCTCATGCTATCTGAGGTCCCCGAAGAATGCTATTTGCTGCCAACAGTAGCCATCCCTGGGCTAGAGAGATTGCTCGGTGGTTACCAGTGCTGGTTTCCAGCACACACACGTCAGCAAGCACTGGAACTCAAGCTCTAGAGGATCTACCCCTCTCCTGGCCTCTTAAAGGCACCTGTATATTTGTGCTCACACGCACGCGCACACACACACACACACACACACACACACACACACACACACACACACACGCGCGCGCGCGCACACGCACGCAAGTCGATGATAAATGTGAAGACAGGGGTAAGGCAGAAGGATGCTAGGGGCTGAGAACAGAGCAGAAGAGATTGAAAAAAGCAAACTATCCCCATGCTGTACCCTGACCCACAGAGATGTAGGGAGACAGCCGCAAGATCCAGATCACTGAAGTCCTGTCCTGGAGACCTGTTGCCTTGGTGTACAAACCTTACGCTTGTTGACTTTTCTACACATACGCAAAGCATGGTTGTCCCAAGTAGAAGGTCTCAGTTCTGCGTAGCTGTAATTGGCCGGTGAAAACAATTAGAGGTGTGAAGACGAGGACAAATGTTTGCCGGGTGATATGTACTGAAGCACACGATAAAAGTCATTTTTACTGGAACACATTTTAATTGAAGACTTCTAAAAGATTTTTTTTTCACTTCTTTACTTTTTCTTGGAAGTGTTTCAACATTACCCAAGAACTGTGTGTGTCAGGTTTCTTGGAAACTCTGGGACACAGTGTTATTTTTAATTGTCATCTCTGGTTAATTATAGACTGATTGTATATTCAAATAATGTTATCTTCTGCCACAGATCTCTGCTACAGATGACACTGTAGCATAAACCTCAGTGTTAAGGGCAGGAAAGGAGGCGTCTCAGGTAGGAAGAAAGAGAAGTGTTTGAAGCTGTGCCTCCTTAACCCAGACAGGGCAGACTCTTGACCACACAGGCAAGAATTTGTTAGCAGGCTCTTGGTCTGGACCTGGCAGTAACTGCCAGGCATTGTGTCTCCAACAGAAAGTTGAGCATACACCTGCAGGGAGAAGCTAACAGAAAGTCCCCCGATCCTTTCTCTCCTTCCAAATGTGGCTCTCCTGGGAAGGGTGGACCCCATGCTGTTGTGTCTGTTTGAAAACATGGTTTTCAGCAGACAAGGGTAAATGGAAGTTCAGGAGCATAAATAGTATTTAATCACTATCAACTAAGAGTGTTCCGAGGCAAAAGTTAGTCATCCTTTGTTTATCAGCTCCATGATTTGTGGGTCACAATCTCTGTGACTCTTGATGTATTTTTCCCTTTGGGTCACAATGGCTGATGCACCTACAACTAAACCATCCATGCCCATATGCTTCAGGGGATGGGGTCATTTTCTCCTTGCTAAGCTCCATTCACATGGGCCTCACTCTGCTGGCTAGCTTCCACAAATGTCTTCCTGGCTAGAAGTGGGTCATATGAATTTAAGGAAATCCCTTTAAGTTGCTCACAAATCCTTTTCTGTAATGGAATTAGAGAATATCTCCCACTCTCTCTGAGATCAAGGGACACTTTGAAATCAAAGGTGGTCTTAGCAGAATAAAAAGGAAATGTCAAATAGGTGTTGGACAGGAAAAGGCAATCATCAACCCTGGCTATAGCATGAAAGTAGCACTGGGATCCACAAATGCTCTATCAGCCCGGGGTGTTCTTCATAACCATGGCCCCTCCCTACCTGTAGTGCTCTCAAAACTAGACACCCGGGGCTTTATATCTCACCTGAGGCTCACTCACAAGAAGTTAAAACACGCCAAAACATGGGCGCAGGAAAACACTCCCGATGCTAGCTTAAGACCTCTGACTCTGTGTTCACATACGTGCTTCCCATACACGTTGAGAACTTCTGTCCTGCTTCTGTTTCATGGAAAGTAAGGAATGTAAGTGTGTAAATGTATGCATTTATTTCTTAAGATTAAGACTTTGTTTACCCAACATGCTCTACAGTCCTTGTGCTAGCAACATTGCACATGCTGGAAATTCATCTATGATTGCAAATAGCTGCCAGGAGCTAAAGAAAATCCCTTGGCAGCCTTCTATTAAGAGATGTGAATATGATGGTCAGTAATGCACTTGTTTTAACTCCCAATTCACCAGAGAGGCGGTAAGAGTCAAATTCATGAGAAGCCCTACCCAGGCCTGCACAGGGTAATTTGAAAACGGATTAATTTTTATCATGGTGGCACTCAGAATCTCTCCTCTCAGGAGCTGTACCCTCTTCTGTCCCTTTAACAGAGGACCAAACCTGAAATGACAGTGACCAATGTTGACTTAATGCAGATGTTTAATAATGAAGAGAAAAGTGGGTAGTTTGAGAGCATTAGTTACAAATGGTGGTGAGTGCATCAGATGGTACCCAGTGATAATTTTACATCCATCATCATTCTTTACTGATGCTTTGCCAGCCATTCTGATGGATGGGACGGGCGGTGTTAGCTCTTCAGAAATGGACACAGGGAATCTAGCAGAGTTATCTGACACACACTCCTTCACAGAGATAAAGGGAAAGCCTGGGAGGACTCTTGAGCCAGGGGCTTTCCTTTGAAATACCGAGCGGGAAGGAAAACATGCGTGTCTCCATTCCATAGAAGATGCTTTCAATTAATGGTCTCTAGATGGCCATTGTAAGTATTGCTTTGAGCTAAAATGAATCATAGAGGCCAATTTAGGACTGCATTTGTCAACTGTTAGAGAATAGCTTTGCAAAGGAGGGAGGTATGCCAGGTAAGCTCTTCAGATGAGCAAAGAAGGGAGAAGCTTCTGAACCTGCATCTGTAAATCAGATTTTATTAGCCGTGTGTGTGTGTGTGTGTGTGTGTGTGTGTGTGTGTGAGAGAGAGAGAGAGAGAGAGAGAGGGAGAGAGAGAGAGAGAGAGACATACACACACAGAGAGGATGAACCTGACCTTTTCAATCCTACAGTTAGAATTGGCCTAGGAACCAATTAAAATAACAGAAGTAGCACAAGTGATTAATATTTTTTTGTATGAAAGTGCATCTATATTACCTTCATCTTTACATTTGTACATAACGACGTAGTGACTCGAATTAAAAGACACAAAGTCTGAAGGTGAATATTTGGTTTTTTTTTTTTTTTGTTTTTTTGTTTGCATTTCTGATGGGAGTCTCTCTCCTCTGCAAATGTATGTGGCATGGGTAGGACCCTGCCATCTTCTGCATGCATGGCACAATCTAACCCTCAGGTTTCCTCTGCTTTTGTTTACATTTACAAACCCTTCTGATCCTCAGCTTCTTAGTCAGAGAACCCTTTTTTATGGGATAGGAGTGGGGAGGGAACTGTGAATATTATCAGCACAGAACAGCCAGTTCTCAAAAAGCCCAGGACAAAAAAAAACGAGTGGGGGTGTGAATGGGTATTATGTCATCACCCATCCATCATCCTGTATGACAGCCTTTAATAACTGCTATCGACATCCTTGACAGGCGGCTGCCAGGTAGAGGGGCTCTTAGCGTCAGGAAGCGAGCGCGGGCCAGCTATGCCAGCTACAGTGCTTTGTTCCAGACGGTTTTCTCCTGCATCTTTTCCTTTCTTTCTCCCTCTCTCTCCTCTCTGGGGGTATTGAATTGAAATACATGCCGAGTTTACAGACTGCAAAGATCAGAGCTGTTTCCTCCAGCAGTGGTAACTATGCATTAAACATTTTGATTTGTTTGAGCTTGAAGTTTGGTCCTCTTTGCCATTTGCTTCATGGAGTTTGTGTATATTTACAGCCTCTGCATTTAATGGCCACATGCCTTATTTTCACAGATGGCCAGTGGAAGACTTTTTCTTTCTCTTAGTGTAGCCTGCGCTCAGTTTTGATACATTTGTCACAGTGCCACTGCATACAGCTAGCAAGTGCCCACGCTTGGTGGGGAGCAATTATGGTGTGAGTTTTTAAGGAGCTTTTTAAAGGTTTTTTTTTTTTTCCTCCAGTAAACTTTTTATGGTTTAATTTCCAAGCCTAGAAAAGCTGTGCATGTTTTCAAACAGAGAGTCTTGTGTTCTTTACATCATTCTGGTTGGAGAGGTTAGGGGCGAAATGGCCCAATAAAATGAGACTCCCAGGGTGTGTCTCACCAGGTTTTCAGGGGGACTTCCGCCCCTGTCATCCTGGTGATTGAAACGAGCTCTTCATTTTAGGGGATGAGCAGACACCAACAACAGCATTCCTGGCGGCCTTGTATAGGGAACATTCCAGATATCGTAAGAGTACGTGAAGTAATGCACAGATGAAAGAGAATGTGTAATGAAATATGAACAGTGTCTGTTCCAAGGCGATGGAGTCATACATCTGCCTAATGTAGATTCCCCCCACGTTCTGCGTGCGTGAAGACTAGCTGTAGCTGGTGCCTTCAGAATGTCGCCTTTCACAACCTAGTCTGTCAGACGCCATCGCCCCGTCCCCATCCATCCTCTCATCCTCCTCATAGTCCTCCTGAAGCCAGTTTTACATGCAGTCGTATAAAACAAGCGCCCGCCTATGTAGTAGGTGTACTTGCTATCAGGGCCCTTTAAAGATGATCTTGGCAATATGATCTCGGACTACCGGGGAAACATTCAGACTTTAGCACTTTGTTTGCAAAAGATACCAGAAGGGCTTTACAGACACACCCCCTTCCCTCTCTTGTCCAGGAGACGTGGGGACAGTAATGGCTAGTGGTTATTGATTCATATTTTGTGCTTTCACACTTACACTGTTTCTTTAAAAGAAAAGAAAGCCTGGCAATTGAGAAGACCAGAGGAGCTCAGGTGGCGAGTCGTCAGTATTTGGGCCTCTGTCCTTTGGCACGGAGTTTACTCTTTTTCCCAACGAACCACAAAGGACTTTAGGCATGTGTACCCTCTCAGCATTGTTTCTTAAAGCTTAAACCATAAAAATCTCACGCAGCATCTCCACGGTTAGTAGACTCCCCCAACCCGTTTCTGTTTCTCCTGGCTCCTCTCTCTTGTTAGGGCTTCCTTTCTCGCTACCACCATCCTCTCTCCCAGGGAATGAGAACCATAAAACCAGTAAGAATATACCCGATCTTATTTACATTGCATTCCCAGCAGTTTTTTTTTTTTCCTGTTCATTAAAATGGGATTTTAAGTACGTATTCCAATCTTTCTTTTCCTGTCTCTTCACCTAAAACTACCATGTATAATTGAAAAGTGAACTATAACCATAGTGTGCCTGTTTTTATTTATCAGACCTAGTATTTCCGGACCAGCCCCATGACTCTGTAAAACAGTCTAATTCAATTTATCCAGCTGAAGTAAGTGCTGGCTCCTCAGGCCACATTTGTAAGAATGTTGACAGTTTCATAGCTTTTATTCTATGCAAAGGAAAAATTAAAGAGGAAAAGCCTGTGTTTCTGTACTTCAGTGACTGGACCACCCATTGTTTATAGAATAATTATCGTTGCACAGCATTCTAGTGCTATACGCGCATTTCTGTACCCCCAATACTCACCTACCACATGTCCTACATGACTATGAATTCTATCATTTTCCTTTTTGGATACCTGCATGCCTCCCATTAACCCTTCAGGTTAGATGTGGTGAGCAACACATGTGTACCTTCAGTAGTGTCAAAGAGCAGAAACTGTCTTCTTAAGACATTAGTTGCACGCTGAACGTGTACACAGACACTTGAAGTCCTGGCCTCAGGTTTTCCTGTGATGACCCCCTCTTCCTCATCACAGGCTCCAACCAAGATCATCAGTGAGCGGTGCGGTGGTGTTGAGTGACAGTGTTCCTCTGCAGATCCTTTGTGACTCATTTATTTTTGACACACTCTTCAGAGTGGCTTTTGTGCAAGTGGCACACTCGGGCTACTGTGGTGCCGCCTTCTCTCTGGCAAGGACACACTTGGGTTACCATGTTGCTTCCCTCTCTCTGGCAGTGGGCTTTTGTGTCAAAAAACAAGTTAGTTTTTTTAGACTTGGACATCCAACTGTGTTTCATGAACCGCCTACATCCATAAGAGTCCTCATAGGACAGATTTGGATAACCTTTATTTGTTTTGCTTGTAACCTATTCCTTGAATTTAAGACAACTATAATACTTAGAAATGATGTTTTTATTCGTCGTTTCCAAATATATGAAGTACCTACCTAAAGGGTTGAAGTGTATTCCTGAGTAGCTTTTGAGAAATTATGAACAGTTAAAGAAAATGTATAAATGTTTACATTTGCTCCATGAACTTTATTCATATCTGTCGCATGGAGTTCAATTAGGTCAGGACCTGAAGACAAAGGCCTCAGTCTAACTGGCCATGAGATCATGGTGCCTCCTTGGCATGTCTGACCCACAGGTAGTCACATGGCCGACACTTAGATGCCTCGGGGAGATGAAGCATCTCATCATCACATCCCTCTGTTGGGTAACACTCCATTCTGTGGTTCTGTGCTTTCACCTGATAACAGACCATTCTGGCCAGTGTTCTATTAGTCATGTGCAGCACAATTTCTACACCTCACTGAGAGCATGCCTTGGCTCTCCTAAAACACGGGGCCTTTTAAGGCATCTAAGGCAACTATCATTGTCTCTGTTCCCCCTATTAAACTTCTTCAGGATGCTTACACATTTTCAACCATGATATGCAGGATATTGACAGAGCAAGCCTCTCTTGCTCTAAATTGAAACAATCACCATCATTAATCTTAGCTTCCTCTATTCCTGTTTTTTTGTGGGGACGCATGGGGAAGGTGCCATAAAATTTGTCTTACCACATACAATCTAGCTGTGTGCTGTTACCACCCCATCTACCCTTGCTCTTAACTCAAATCCACAGCAATGGCGTCTGAAATATGCAAACAAATGTGTAGGTTTTGCTCCCAAATGTTCCTTCTTCATGAAAATCAGAATTAGTACTTTCATATAGGCTTTTGAATATTCTTCATAAACCTTTTAAATATGTATCCCCTTTTGCAATTGTTTTCATTATTAATAGGGATTTGTTGGTTGTCTCCACAAACCATTGATAAGCCGATCTTAAAGGCTAACATAGAAACTGCAAGTTTGTCTGATTTTTTTTTCCCATTGACTTTTGCCTTCATGTTGCTTTGTGAGAAAGCATATCTTCCCAGTGGGTTTCCTTTTGACCACATAACCGGGTGAAACTGGACTCCTGAGTTTAGGGGCTAATTACAGTTCAAGAAACATGTCATGAAGCCGACTACCGGATTTCAAACCAGGATTTCATAGGGGCAACAAGACTCAAGCCTGAATCTCAAATTGAATTTGTTGGGGGGGGGGTGTGTAGAAGGACAGGGTTAACTAAGGCTTGCTGTCAGTGTGACTGACACACAGGACACAGAGACGCACGTCCATACATCTCTGTCTCTCTCATTCCTCAGTGTTCTCAGAGTCCAGGACACACAAAATTACTGTTAAGTAATCTATCAGAAATAGAAGAAAAAGAAATCTTTCACAAACGTTACCACATTCTATATATCTGCTGAAGTTGGAGGAAGTTGTGTTTCTTAGTATATGTTTTGTGTATGTATATGTTTATATGTAATGTATACATAGTTTACAAGAAAGCCTTTTGTCTCATTTGTGCTATTAGTTTTTGTGGGTGGATGGTTGTTCTATAGAGCTATCAGTAAGAAAGAATGAAACAGAGTCTGAGGGGGTTGGCATCCGCACAGCTTCTTCATCTTCTATTTAAGCAGATCAACACCCCCCCCAGCTGATAAATCATGACAACATTATGAATAATCTTCTAATGTCTCTGGTGGGCTGTGAAGTTCACATAATGGGATTGGAGGGTTGAAATCTTTTTTTCTTTCCCTTTTTCTACTTCCGTATTCTCTGTGTCATTAGTATAGTAGGAGACCATAAAAAAGGGAACAAAAAACTACAGCCGGAGGGGTTTAGCTGCACCAAGTCAACATTTGACAGTCACACTCTGTTTTGTCATTACATGCATGCGCCTTTTACGAGCTTTATAGCTCTGTGAGCTTTATTTCAGAGATGTCCATTATGACAGCTGATCCACAGCCTATCTTAGTCCTTGGGTCCGTGTGCCTGGTGGGAAGCAAAGCTCATTGGCCACATGAATCCCAGATTCAGAGAGGAATAGGGGACCTGTCTTTCCATGCACTGTTTAACTTAAGAGCAGAGAACTTAAGAGAAGGCTCCACTTTCTCTCAGGTGCAGCTTGTGCTCTCTGCCTTGGACAGCACAATGGAAGAGCAACAAAGATGGCTGCTCTGTCCTTTGTGTTCACTGAGTTTTCAGTCGTACTGTGTAACTGGGTGTGATGGTAATGGAGGAAAATTTCTGGTTAATTACATGTCTGTGCCTAAGTATGAAAAGGAAAATATAAAAAATATATAAACATTAAATACATTACTATGTATATAGCAAGGAAGGAGGGGATTCAATGAATTTTAAAGTAACTCAGATCTCATTTTCATCCTATGTATTTCCTGTCTTTACCACAGCGAACTGAGGCCCATAACCATTCCTGTGATCCCTATATGTTTGGTACTGTCTTTTCCAACTAGTGTTTAGTTTTCCCAGGACGTTTTCTTTTTAACAAAAATACAAATTTCTTAAATGTTTGAAAGCCAATGAGAATCTGTCTCAAATTTTAAAATTAGGATGCTGGGACTCAAATGTCTTACATGATTTATTTAAACATATTCTCATCTTAAATATGTCCCTTCCCCTGTTAATCCCTGTTGCTTTTTGCAGTCCAATAGAAAGTGTAGGTATGTTTCAGCTTTCCTATTGGGTCCCAACATTGATGTCATATGCAAGCAATTCAGTGGTCTTTCCCACTGTGCCAGTCAGTGGATAGGCTGCAGAGACCAAGGCCATTCTACAAGTGAACATGAGGACTCTAAGGAGAGCATTGTGATTACTCACATTGACCCCTGGAGCCTCCTGGTCTACCTGGAGCCTCCTGGTCTACCTGGAGCCTCCTGGGCACATGGATTGCTTCCTTTTACTCCTTCAGTCTTTTGGGATCCAAGACTATTGTGTAGTGCCACTGTCCTAGAAATTACTATGCAAGTCCTGGGACTCGCAATACCTTTCCTCCACCTTCTAAGTTCCAGGATCGAGGCTGTGCATCTTCCTCTTCTTCAGGCTAGACACAATCATATGACCTTCCTACAGGACAAATTAAGACTAGAAAAGATTTCACTGAATCTTAACTGACTTAACCTAATACCTCCCCTTGGACTTTGCAAACCTTTGACTTATCTGAGACTGGATTATTAGCGAAACAGGACTCTATTTCCAAAAGAGATCTGGTTGCTGTCCAATTGCTCATTTTTAATAAACAGAGGTGCATATAGGCCATTTTGTTTGGCTCATACTTATATATTTAGCAAAGTTCTGTTTTGACCACATTGATAGAATTATTTTCATCTACTCTTTGATGATCCCGGCAGGAAAGAACTTTTGCCAGGATTTTTAAAGGTCCTGTATCTCTGATGTTGCTCTTTGTAACTGGATGAGGATAGGGAAGTTCTAGATCTGAGTCTGATTAATAATACAAGCTCAGGAAAACCTAAATACTACCTGGCATTTGTGGTTTAAAAAACTGCTCATAAAATTGATGTATGCAAAGTCTATAAAGAGTTATCATCGATATGATTTTATTCATCTGATCTTAATGGAAACAAGTTCATGAAGTTGGTAGAAAATTATGACCTTTGTCCATCAACACCTTGGTCTGTGTGATTTCCAACATCTTCCCACATAGCTATGTGATACCCGGTCAGTCTTTGTCTTTGTTCAAACAATAGACAGGGCCTTATTCCCACTGTGTGTGCCAGGATAGCCTCAAACTCACAGCAATTCCTCTGCCTCAGCCTCCCAAGTCCTGAAATTACCAGCCTGGTGCCACCATACCCTGCTCCCAATTGTTATGATTATTTTATCGGAGCTCATTCTACCTAGGCAAGATTTAATTCTGAGGACGATGAGAGTCACACTATTCTTATTCCCAGGCATATTTGAAAAGAGGATTCTATAAAGGAAATGCTGAAATTAAAGGGTATAATCTCAAATGGTTGAGTCTAAGAAATGATAGCATCCATGTCAGTCCCTGTAGAGCAGTGGTTCTCAACCTTCCTAGTGCTGCAACCCTTTAATACAGTTCCTCATGTTTTGGTGACCCCCCTCAAGCAATAAACTTGCTTTCATTGCTGCTTCATAACTGTAATTTTGATACTATTATGAATCAAAGTAAATATTTGTGTTTTCTGATGGTCTTAGGTGACCCCTGTGAAAGGTCCATTGGACCTCCGGAAGAGTAAGGACACACAGGTTGAGAGCCACTGCTTCAGAGGCTAGATGGAGAGGATGAAGGAGATTGAAAGGAAGACACATGTTTATAACATTTGACTGATTCTTTCTCCTAATATCCCTGGATAGATTGGCTCTAACTGCTTTAATAGTGAAGGCTAATTTTAAATCCAACACATTCTTTCGTTGGTTCACCATATTACCTGCATTTACTCCTTTTCTGCCACTGTGTAAATGCATGCATATCTGAGCTCCTGAGAAATGTATATGAAATTTAACTATAGCATCAAATTCTATGTGGCCTCCAGGGGCGTTGCTTTCTGCTTGGGTTGTCTTCTGTCTTCACTAAAAACATGCCACACATCCCAGAATCTGTCCCATCACATCTTCCTTTCACTTTTTGTATGCCTAAGAATCAAGGTACAAAGATTGACAAAGTACGTATCCCTGCCATGTCCTTCTCTACTTCCTCCTACTGACGGCTTTGTAGCCAGTGTGAGGGGCTCCATTCTAGGCTAATTGCTTAGTCTCAAATCCCATGTGCATTAGAGGCAGCTAGTTAGGTGTAACTTACTATGAAAACTGACCACACCATCCCTGCTCATTTAGTCTTATCATCGCAGTAGGATGGTCATTCACAGACGTGCACTCAGTGAGTTAGAAGACACTTTCTATTTCTCTTTTGAAAAACTTTTCATCCAGATGGGACATTCTGTAGACAATGTATACTGTCCTTTGCCTATAGACCATGAAATCAACATTTTTACGTTCCAAACACAGTTCTCTCTCTCCCTGTCTCCTCCTACCCCCTTGCCTCCCCCCAGCCCTTCCCCAGTCCACTTCCCTTCATGGATAAGGGCTCCCATGAGGTGTCAATATAGTTTGGCACAATAGGTTGGGTCAGAGCCAGGCCCCTCTCCTGTGCATTAAGACTGAGCATGGCCTCCTACCATAGGGAGTAGCCTCCAACAGGCTAGCTCATATACCAGGTTTGTAACAGTGATATTTTCTTTGACCAGGACATTCTTAGATTCTCAGATGTTACTGATGGAAGTGGTATGTGTGTGTGTGTGTGTAAATGAACTATATTTTAATAGCTACATTTACATGAAAATAGTCTGTTAAACTAGTGTCCTTGAAGCTCCTGAGTTAAGCTTACTGGATACTGCAGACTTCCTGGGCGGGGGGGGGGGGGGGGAATAGAAAAA
Source organism: Phodopus roborovskii (assembly GCF_943737965.1). Lineage (NCBI taxonomy): Eukaryota > Metazoa > Chordata > Mammalia > Rodentia > Cricetidae > Phodopus > Phodopus roborovskii. Next base: position 2,824,017 of record NW_026126639.1, on the reverse strand, counting down.
ATCCAGAGGTTACAAAATTGTGGAAAATACCAGTAACAAACCCAAAACAAACTGGGTCAGAGTCTACGTACCTCAGCTTTAATACTGTGTGATTCCATGGCAATGACAGTAAACTGGGTTCTCTTGTATGCTGATAGATGGCTTAAGTTGTTCCCATCAAGTTAGATACAGACGTTGATGAATAGAGTACAGAGTTCCAAGGCCACAGACTTGAGAGAAATTTTAATCTAGTCCTTACAATTGTACTATTGTCAAAGGTTTGCCAAGATAAAGCCTGCGCTGTATTAAGGATTTCAATGCCCCATTAGTTATTTGTGACTGCATTTGCTGGGCTCCTTCCCCTGTAATACAATGGTCTTCAATAGTTGGTTGTGTTCTGTGAGCAGTGTGCTGTGGGTAGCAAGTGGCTCTGCAGTGTGCATGATCTACCAGTGTCATTCACGACAGTCTCTTTCCAGCAATCTGGTGAATTGTCAAGAGACTTGAGCTATAGCTGCAGACGCCAATGGCTGCCTTTCTTGGAACCACACTATCCAGAGAGCATGACTGGAAAACTTGAGAGGAAGGCGGCCTACCTCCCCTTGCATGCTTTTCCCTATGTTTAGAGTCAACTGGTTTCTTAATTTGGAAGCAATGTAATATCATGAGGGGGTAGGATTAAGCATTATATTTTTCTTGAGCATCACATTATTTTTAACACCGTGCTCTCCATGAATGTAAGCCACACACTGCATGCTTTTAAAAGACGATGTCTTTTGAGATCTAATTCATGTCTATTTGTATCTCAAGTAATTCGCCAACTCAATATTTTGGCTGAGCAATCCAAGTCACATTGTGGTCCAAGTAGCAGGCACTTCCATTGGATATGGGGAGCCTTGACAAGCAATTAGTGATGAATATTTAATTGCCTTCATTACCCTTGAGTGAGCAATGCAGATGGCATTTGGGATGTGGTGATGGGAGGTGAACTCCTCTGAGCTTTGTTTCTGGTCACCTGACTACAGGAAGACTTTCTTTGGGACTTAAGCCACCCCTACAACTCTCTACTGAATAAAAATGAAGCAGGGTTCCCAAATGCAGAGCTGGTTGCTGATGGGAAATCTCTATGTGCACTTTGTGACTAAGGAAGGCTGTCTCCAAGGGGTCTCAGCCTAAGCTCCTTCAGGCACACAAAACCCAAATGCCAAGACTTTTTCTGGGTTTCAGAGAGTCAAAGTCCCCTCCAAATCCCTGCTGATTGTTTTCCTTAATTGCCTTAGCGTTCCGTGTTGAACATGCAAAGGTGAATAAACCAATATCCCGTGGCTCCTAGCAGCCAGCTTTATTATGTATGGCCCAAGGGGAGAAATGTCTTTGAGTAATTATAGTTTCAAGATTCTCATTTTAAATTTCTTTCTGTTTTTTTTTTTTTTTTTTTTTTTAGGAAAAAACAACACTGGAGAGTCTGACTCAGCAACTGGCGGTGAAGCAGAGTGAAGAAGGGAAGTTTAGCCATGGAGTGATGGATTTCAACATGAGTGGGGACTCAGACGGTTCGTGACCATTCCACCCTCAGGACCCACAATGCAGGCAGGGGTGGAGGAGGCGCATTTAGAGCAAGAGAATAGACAGGAAGGCCACTGCCTTCCTGGCCATAGTGGGGGCGGGGTGGGGTGGGGCGGGGGGCGTGGTCTGTGGCACCTGTCAGTGCCACTGCAGACAGAGGTTGACCCCAGCAGTGTGGACTCATTGCCCCAGGATCAGGGGGCTGCATGTGCCAAAGGCAGGGCTTAGATCTAAGATGGCGTAATTCCAAAGCAAGTACCCTGGCCCAGAAGCTCTCCTGCCTCTCGCCACTTTCTTCCCTGCACACCAAACTTTGTAGAACTGTGTATCTTTCAGCTGATTTTTGCAGCTTGCATTTTTCAGCTAAATACACAGCACAGAAGACACAGCCTGGGCATTTTCCTTGTATCTGGGGCCTCCCCTGACACACGCTCCTCACACTGACAGACACTACTCTAACCCAGCGTCCAGACCCCACCCCCACCTTACCAGGACTGCCTGCAGAGAGCTCCACCCACGTCCCCGTTCTATACCTCACATGTGTACAACTTCAAACATGGCAGCCAGCAGCCAGAACCCAATTCAGCTGAGGCAGTAGAGGGAACAGAAGAAAGTGTACTTCTCCATGCAGGACCCCAACCCGGTCTTCCCTCCAGGGCCAGGTGAAGTGTGCTTTAGGCATTTAGTGGCCAAGCCCTGCTACAGGCTGGAAGAGGACTCAGCAAACCGAGGAGAAGCAGAATGTAGAAGAGAGGGAGTCCCTGAGACTCCTCAACAGGCACGCTTCTCTAGTCATCAAGGGCCTCACCAGCTGACAGATAGGCAAGCGTGACCACCTCACTTAATGGCCCCTTGAAATTGAGCATGGGTGCCTGGAACAGCAGAAACAAAATCTTGCAACCAGTCTCGCCTACGCCTAGCTGCTGCAACACGGAGAAGAAACCTGGCTAGCTGGCGCACGCATACACACACACACACACACACACACACACACACACACACACACACACAGGCAGAGAGCCCATTCAGGGTTGACGGAGCCCCGCCCTGCTGCTCCTGTGGCTTCTGTTGCTGTAAGGTGTGAGAACAGGAAGCAGCAGATGTGCCTATATGATCGTTCCCTAGTTACAAACCCATCCCAGGAAGGTGCATTAGCACAACTGCTTGCCAGTCAAGACCACATTCCCATGAATTTTAAACTATGCCCGCACGAGAAAATATACTCTGGCACTGAGAGTTACAACAGCAAAGCTCGTGTCGCCCTTGTCTAATTGAGTAGTGTGCTCATATACAAAGTAGCTTCCAGTCCACACCAAGCATGGAGCATGCAATGAATGAGGGACCATGAGCCATGCGACCTAGACAGATGCTACTTTGCGGCCCTTGTTTTCAGTTTGCCAACCCTGCAGAGGTGATACTGACCGATTGCTTATTGGTTCCTCAGATTAAGGTGTACAGGTGAACAGGAGGGACTTTTAAAAGAAAGGCATGATTGTTTCCCTGGTGGCACAAGCACCAGGAACTCCCAGATTCTAAGTTTTATGCCGTTTTTCCTTGCTTTCAATAACGATAACAGTGAGGACTTAGCAGCAGAGTGCCAAGCTCCCTGTCTCCCCTGGTTCTCATCTCCCAAACCCAAGCATCTTGGCGTCCCAGCTGTGAGACCCTCTGTCACAGCTGCTTTAAGAAGTCACATAAGGCCAGAGGTGGGAGAGTGCAGTGCAGCTTCCTGTGTGACTCCCGGGGTTGAGGGACACCTCATCATTGACGCTTGATATCGACATACAACCATCAATTGGTCCACTGATTACATTCAGTGAAATATATGGTTTTCCCCTACCTTAAACATGACAGAAAACTATCCATTGCCTTCTACATAGACTACATATATATGTGTGTGTGTGTATGCATATATGCATACATGCATACACACACACACACACACACACACACACACACACACATATATATATATATATATATATATATTTGAAAAGAAACACCAACCACATTAACGGGAGGTCTTTATATTGTTTTGACCGAAATTCTATCTAGCATGTTTCTACTAGTGTGTCCTCAGAGACAAAGGGGAGGTACAAATACTTCAATTTCTCACAATCTTGGTGTAGTCTTTCCAATATACCCTAAGAATCCAAAAAAGTAATAAGTCTGCTTCCTGTGAGCTATCCAGTAAATGCTCCAACTTTCCATTGTTCATTGAAAACCCAAGATGTAATGAGAGCTGGGTTTTAAAAATTACACATTTGCCACCACAGGGTTATCTCAGATACTTCATAAGCAAGCACCTGCCTTAGGGACTGGGAATCCCATTATCAGAAAGACGTTTTGTTTTCAGATATTTTAATAGACTGAGAAAACAGTCATGATGGAGGTAGCTTCTCAACACTGACAGAAATGTTGATGTTCCCTGTTTCTAGGAAGTGCCGGAGTTTCAGAGTCAAGAATTTACAGGGAATCTAGGGGGCGTGGGAGCAACGAGCCCCACATAAAGCGTCCAATGAATGCCTTCATGGTGTGGGCGAAAGATGAACGGAGGAAAATCCTTCAGGCTTTTCCTGACATGCACAATTCCAACATCAGCAAGATACTGGGTAAGGAGAGCGGAGGGCCGCGTGGGTACCGGGTAAGGAGAGCGGAGGGCCGCGTGGGTGTCCATAGATGTGTGGTACTCTCTCTCTCTTGCTGGGTATGAAAGGCAGGCTGCCCCTGTCTTCTGCTGCTACAGCATATTAGCGCCATCATTGAGGGCCCTGTGAACAACACAGTATCCCGTGTTCTTGTACTGGCCCCTGGAGAGTGGCCATGCCTGTGACCCTGAAGTCCTCCCTGCTTTAAGATTTATGACAGAGGCCATGTTGCTTCTACACAAGCCATTCCTAGTGATGACCTTCGTGTCTCCCGCTCCCTTGTGAAGCAGCCATGCATGTCTCATCCCTCGCTCGTTCTCCTTTGTAGAAGCATCTAAGTTTTAGAGTTGTGCTTAGTGTGCACGGTGCGTAGTGGGAGGAGACAGGAAAGCTACAGGCTGGTTAATCAGAACAAAGGATCTAGAACATCCACTCCTATGCAGTCAGTGACTCCATGCAGTCTGTGAACCAAAGGTGCTCGTGGTAACTCTTAGGGACATGGCGTTGTTGTGAGCTTAACTGAAAAGAAGCTTAATTTAACCAGAACAGCCCCAGCATACCAGAACACAGGGCACACATTTACCCCAAAGCAGACACAGAGAAGATGGGAAGGGAGGGAGGGAGGGAGGGAAGGAAGTGAGGGCAGGGGTTATTGGACAGATGGATGGACAGACAGAAGGAGGCAGGGAGGGCACAGAATATAGGAAGACTTCTGCAGACTGACTTAAGACAAGATCCAGGCAGGGCGAAAGGGAGATGAAGGCGCCAGTCTCCATTTGCCTTTGGACCTTTGCCACTGACGTTGTTACTGCCACTACCCTCGTCGTTATTTCCAAGGAGCACGATTCACTACAACATCAAGGTGGACTTCACATTGCCCATTCTCTAACAGTTAGGGTTGGGAATGAAAGCACCAAGCTCTATCAGAAAAAGAGCAGGCCTTGAAGACAGGACGTAGCATGTGCGTAAACTACTGAAGCTAATTAAAGTCGATGATGCTCTTGGAATCTCATAGACGTTATAAAGAAATACCTCTGCGGATACGTTAAAGAACTGATTGCCTACACATGGTAACTGAATGTAACCCTCTGTGTTCACACTTTCATATTCTCAACAAAGGCAGTCGATGCCACCTAGGTCACAGGATGTGCACGCAATGCCATCAAGTCACATAAAAACACATGCGTGTGTGTGTGTGTGTGTGTGTGTGTGTGTGTGTGTGTGTGTGTGTGTGTGTGTGTGTGTGTGTGTACTTCTGAAATGGTTTTCAGATGAATACATGGATGTTGTCTGAAAGATTAGAAACAGGGTTTGTATATTTGAGAACATAAACTCGTACAAAGTAAGCCGCTGGTCGTGATGAAGGTGAAACCAGTATCACTGATGACTCTGCTGTGACTCAACTATGTCTCCGTTAATTTCTTCGTTCTACTTCATCATTAATTTGCCACACTTTTAAAGACAGGGCCTTACTATGTAGACCAAGCTGGCCGCAAACTCATAGATATGCCCACCTCTCTCTTCCAAATGCCAGAATTAAAGGAGTGTGCCACCATGTCTGGAGGGATCCCTCAAATTGAGCATGCTGTACCTGCTTCATCTGGAGTCACCTTGACAGAGGAGCTCAGTACTAAATCCATCTCACTGGTTAAAACTTTATTCTATATAGAAGAGCAGACAGTTGGTGGCTGGGGAGGAAGCTCAGTGGTTAGGAGCACTTGCTGCCTGAGTTAGGTTTTCAGTACTCAAGAAGAGAGGCTCAGGACCGCCCCCAGCTGCAGCTCCAGAGTACACAGACCCTTCATCCTCTCTCCATCAACACACACACACACACACACACACACACACACACACACACACGGAAGTCTTTGAAAGTGTTATTTTGGTTGGTTTGTTTGGAGACAGGGTTTCTCTGTGTAACAGCTCAGGCTGTCCTGGAACTAGCTTTGTGTAGATCAGACTGTGTAGACAGATACCTGCCTGCCTCTGCCTCCTGAGTGCTGGGATTATAGGCATTTGACACCCCACCTGTGTGTGTGTGTGTGTGTGTGTGTGTGTGTGTGTGTGTGTGTGTGTGTGTGTTCTTTTTTTTAAGACAATAATTTTTCTAGGAAATGTAGCAAAGATTCTTTACGGTACAGTACTAACTGATTAGGAGAATCTGTTAAGGTGGGAGTTGCTATATAGCCTCTGACTTATATTCTACATATAAGGTGGTTCCAGGCCAAGCCTCGCTGATAAAGCCATATTAATTAAACATACAGCATTTATAGTCACACAAAAATTAAACACCAAAGTGTTCTGGGCCTCGATATTTAGTTATAGCTTTAAATAAAAATAAAATCTTCAAATAGCCACAAGATGGTTCTGAATGGCCTATTTCATATAAAAAGTACAAAGGAGGCTTGATGTTTTTCTCTTTACTGATTGTTTTGGATAACAGCCTCCGACAGCATGCTGCTAATTCATTCTGCTTAAAACAGGCGCTTGAGCTGGGTTGACATTTTACGTAGTCTCTGGGGATCCTAGTTGACATTTTAAAGGGCTTCTAAGCATTTTATAATACCCTAAAATCTGGTTTTAATAAGCCATTCTGCTGAAATTGTTAACATACGGAATCACCTTTTACTGTTTGGCGCGAGATCAGGGGCTGGGGGACATCTTTTTCTGATTAGATATACAGTAGTCAGAGTAAAATGTGCAAATTCATTACATGCCCCATGGAGATGACATCGCTGCTCAGTACAGGCTCTCCTCATGTAGCATACTGCCAGACTCAGAAGTCGGGGTGGGGGGAGGCGAAGGCAAAGGCTACTTATTTTCTCTTATTTTGAGCATCAAATATTTTTTTGCTGTAACTTACTCTTCTGTTATGAAGAGGCATTCCCCAATAGTCTATTCATTTTCATTGCAAACAGCCCCACAGCAAGCCACTTCCTTGTTATACTTGGCTCTGGGAACAAATCAAGTAGCTGTTTTCATCTCTTTGTGGGGAAGGGGTTAGACGACCACAATGTCTTTGCCATACTCGGTGGGTGTATTTATGGGATCTGCAGTCAACTGCTATTGTTGCCGGGAAGCCATTGAGACCAAACCCAACTTATCAGTTGGCTATCTTTACCCAGAGGGAATGTTAAAGGTGTAAACTAGTTTTGCCTCCAAACTGAGACTGTGCGGTTCTAATGTGGAGCTGAGCCACTCCATCCCAGGTGCTACCTGGATACCATGATTCATAATTATGAATAAATAAGGCTGTAGGCTGAGTAGTGGGAACATGCATGCTTGTAATTCCAGAGTGTGTAATAGGAGAGACCCTGTCTCTAAAAGCAAAAGGTACTGGCTTAAGGCTGGGGATTCTGAGGGGAAACATGTCAGAAGTTAAAGCAGAGAGTTTTAATTCTCAACCTACCAACCAACCCACCATTATGCACATGTTAGGAGATGTAGGTAAACATGAAGGTCAAGACAAGACAGGTTACCTCCTTCAGTGAGCATTTCCTTTCCTTAGCCAAGAGATATTTTAGAGAAAATCTTCAATGATCTAACTGAATCCCCTTATGTCTATATTCGGTTTTCAGAGAAGACAGAATCAGAGACCCATGATTCTCTTTGTATTTCTTCTCCCCAGGGGACTTTTTCTGGTAAACTGACCCTTATGAACTGATCTGTGGTTTGAAATCTGGTCAACACTCTGGCAAGAAATGCCATGAAAAGACTCAATCTCATTCAACAATATTTAACAATATCTGTGTTTCTGACCCTGTGGAGGTCACACACCAGATACCTGTATATCAGACTTTCACACAATTATTCATAGCAGTAGCAAAATTAAAGTAATGAAGTAGCAACAGAAACGGTTTTACAGTTGGGGATCAGCACAACATGAAGGTTGCAGCATTGGGAAGGTGTCAGCCCTCTTCACCCACCATGTGAGTCAGGCTTGGCTGATGAGCATCACAGGACCCAGGATGACTCAAGGTTCTTAGCACAGTTCTCACATGTGGTAACTCCAGATCCTTCTCCTAGCCTAAGTCCCTATCTAAAGGGGTTAATTCGGAAGTGCAGTGAGTTTTACAGACACTGTCTCTGAAACAGCCACATGATACGTGTGCCCTCAACATAGAAATATACTCCAAGACTCAGTAAGCTATGGAGTCACAATATGTGTTGGATTCGCATGGGGTTTTCGCCGGTTTAAGTGCATCATATAAAGTTCTTGAGCTTTACAGTGCATAATAAGCGAGTTTAGTTAGCTGTTCATTCAAGTCAAAAATAATGCACTGCCCAGTGATCATGTCTTTGGGTGCATAATTTCCTTGCAGACACCTCTGCTCTTGTGAAAATCTCGCCTTTCAAGTTGATTTCGCTAATCAGAAACATGTTTATATAGTTCTGGATTTTGTCCAACATTTCTTTTTTCTCTCAATTTCTTCCTTGTTCTCTGTGGCATCTCTCTCTCTCTCTCTTTCTCTCTCTTTCTCTCTAAGGATTCTTGGAAGCTCTGTGAGTTGGCATCCTAACCTCCTTGTCTCCACAGGGTCTCGCTGGAAAGCTATGACTAACCTAGAGAAACAGCCATATTACGAGGAGCAGGCTCGCCTCAGCAAGCAGCACCTGGAGAAGTACCCAGACTATAAGTACAAGCCCAGACCTAAGCGCACCTGCTTGGTGGACGGCAAGAAGCTTCGCATCGGGGAGTACAAGGCCATCATGCGGAACCGGAGGCAGGAAATGCGACAGTACTTCAATGTTGGGTATGAGAACTTCCTTCCGGCCCTATGTCACATAACACCAACTTCCTGTTGTCCACAAGGGAACATCCCCCTTGGCTGCCCAGTTGCAAAGCAAACTTTTGGAAAGGAACCTACAGTCTTCCCCCGCCCCCCCAAGATTATTTTGTACCCAGTAAGTAGCATACATAACATACAGACAGAGAGATATGTGTTTCTATGTTTGTATGTGGAGAGACATCCACTGCGAGCCCCTTGCTCCCCTGAGTTCTATTCACAAGTCATTTCAAATCACAGTCACTTCAATAATAAATACAGTCTTGATGTTTGCTGTTACAAGCTTAGAGGTATGGCCAGATCTTGCCAGGTCTTCTCCTGGCTAATGTTCATGACTTCCAGCACTTTGCTATGATAAGTTTCACTACTGGCAGCTTATTCAAGATAACACAACCCAACAGTAGTTCCAAAAGAGTCACTTTCTTCTGAGTACTGTGGAGCTACACACACACACACACACACACACACACACACACACACACACGCGCGCGTGCTTTCTGTGTGTGCATCTTCTACAGTAGAAATTACATTTAGGACACAGCAAGGTCACAAACAGAAGAGTTCCATCCTGAATTTAGAACCCCGCCTCAAGGATGCTCTCCGCACAGTGATGCTGTAAGCACTGCAGAATTCTCAAGATACACAAGAAAGAAGTCACTCGTGCTTGAAACAGTATGATACAGAGAGCATAGGATAGCAAAGGGCACTCTGGGTATAGGCAGAAGGTGGCTGAATAATGAAAGCAAAAGGATCATACCAGCCCCACACCCTCCAGAGCCAATGTGCTCTGTGCAAGGCTCTGGGATGCCACTATTTCTGGAGCATATAGTAAATCTATGAATGGATAAACGCAAGAAGGAAAGCCCAAATAAATGCCTGGGAATCCCATCACACCAGTATCAGCTAAATCAATCTTTAAAGTTCAGTGAAAAACTGTGAGTTCCCATGTTAAAAGGTTTTAAAGACTGGGACAATAGGAAATAAGTATGGAACTGTAGGCAATTCCTGGGGTGGTATGTCTATAAGGCTGGCTCAGCCTGCAATCCCCAAAGGGCTCACACCATTTCACACACTAGGTAGATATCATTACAGCTTTACCTTCTCATATTTTGGGAACCATAACTTTATTCTGAAAGTTCTAAATAGTTTAGATTTTTTCCCCATTATACTTGAACTATATCTTTAGGCTCCATTGCAGGAAAAACAAAAATCCCTTCCATCCTTCATCATGAAGAACTGGGAGGCAAGCTTGTGGATAATTTTGCTTAATCTTTCTGTGATAATTTTTTTTAACCTAATAATAAAACAGAATTATTTTAATTGTCAAATGGCAATTTGGTTAAATGCCTCCTAATCTATGAGGCAAAGCACAGGCAGGGGAAGGCACTAGAATCCACACAGGGTGTCACTGAAGCATGTTGGGCAATGGGGTGAATGCTGGTTCCAGTTAGTGCTGAGGCAGGGGACAGCTGAGATCTCAGGGAGACACTCACCCACTCTTTCTGTGACAGGCAACAAGCACAGATTCCCATTGCGACCACTGGAGTTGTGTACCCTGGAGCCATTGCCATGGCGGGAATGCCATCCCCTCACCTGCCCTCAGAGCACTCGAGTGTGTCCAGCAGCCCAGAGCCTGGGATGCCCTTGATTCAGAGCACTTACAGTGTGAAGGGAGAGGAGCCTCACATCAAAGAGGAGATTCAGGCTGAGGACATCAACGGAGAGATTTACGATGAGTATGATGAGGAAGAAGATGACCCAGATGTGGATTATGGGAGTGACAGCGAAAACCATATCGCGGGACAAGCCAACTGATAAGGGCCAACAGACTGTTGCGTGGCGAGCCGAGGACTTAAAGAAGCCCTAGCTGCTCCATCCTTACCAGTGGCCAAGCACATTAACTTTCTCATACACTGACTGTTATTTGAACTGTTAGTCTTAAATAGTTGGGACATCAGCTGACAAATAGACCTCAGCCTCAAAAGGCTCGGAAAGGAAACAATTTCCAAGCAGACAACATCAACAAGAGATTGAAATAAGCTATGGGTAAAACAAAGCCAGTAACTCAGCTGCTAGACCCCAGCACTGAAGTCTCACCCGTCAACTTTTTTTTTTTTTTAATAAACTTTATGGCTGTTTGTTCTATAACTAGAAATTCTCACTCAGGTACACAGTGCCAACAAGTGGCTTGTGAATGTGTTTTGTTGTTTTGTGCTACAATTTTTTAAAAAGAAATAAGTTTTGTTTTGTTTTGTTTGGGGGATGGTTCTGGGGTTTTCTTTTACCTTTTTGTTCCTTTGTGATTGTTGTCTTGCACCTGACAGAAAGAGGGAGACGGACACTTGTTCCCTCTGCCCTCTCTCTCTCTCTCTCTTCTGCTTTAAAGATGGGGTCCTGTGTGTGAGGGTGGGGGAAGAGAGGAAAAACTAAGAGCCTGGTTTTGCCTTCCTTGCTTCTACATCACACAATCAGCAATCATTTCCTGTAGAGACCTCTAACTCTTGCACACAACACTACATCTTTTAAGCAAGTGCCAGCTGAAGCGATCACCAACTTCATTTTCCTTCATTTTCTACTCCTTCATTACTCCTGTTCCTCCTTAAGTTGGGACAGTGTTAAACCTTAGACAGTCCCTGGAAAGAGCTGATACACCAGCAACTGGTGAGATTGATTTTTTTTTTTTTTTTTAATGGAAACTGTAGGTGCTGTTCTCAGGTGAAAAGAGAGAGAGAGATAGAAATTTAGAGAAAAAATATTTTCTGATCTTGGATTTCTGTGTGTGTATGTGTGGGATTATGGTACATTAGACACATTCCTATTAGGGAATAATGTTGGGACATTGTAAGCAAAGCCCACATATGGGAATGGAATCCCACCTCTCCTAAGCAAGTGGTCTAGAAGCAAACTTGACCTTGACTTTGCATGTCCAGTGACAGTGGAACTAAGTGTAGGGCTAAGAAATTCTATTTTTCAGTTTCTAGTATATTATTGGGTGGACCTGGTAGCCCGGTGTCATGGAGATGTGCTTGGCAAACATGGGAGCTACCAACCAAATGCTTCCTGAGGTCCCTTTTCCCTGGAAAATTTGCTTCTTCTAATGTTTGCTACTTAACTTAGTGGTGTGTGTGTGTGTGTGTGTGTGTGTGTGTTTCCTGTTGAAACTTTGAGTAAAACAATCATTTTTTTAACTGCATATATTTGGCCATTTTTCAGAGACACAGAATTAGGGTGTATCTCCACCAGTCCATCTTTTCCTGATCAGGAACTGGTAGTTCTATAAGAATTCCTATTCATCTCTCCATGCAATGAGGTCAGAGACTGCATTTTACAAATGGGGGCCAAGTGTAGTCCATGCCATAAGAACCAGGATTTGGTTATAATTCCTACAGCACCACCAAGCAGACCCTTACTTCTGTATGGTCCTTCATGTTGACTTGAGTCTGCTAAAGATCAATTGCTGGTACCAGCAGAGTCCTTGCTGGGAGCAACAGCCAATGGTGACAGGACTGGTGATCTTGACATCACCAACGGAAGGGCCAAGGCAGGGGTAGGACCTAGTCAAAGAAACCCAGAATCATTTCAGGTCACTCACTACAGTTAGTGTTTAGTATCAGTCAGTCAGCACTGTAGCCAGTGGCCTGGGTACGTTACACTGTAGCCAGTGGCCTGGATATGTTACATTATAGAGCCAATGGCCTGGATATGTTACACTGTAGCCACTAGTCTGGGTATGTTACACTGTAGCCAGTAGCCTGGGTATGTTACACTGTAGCCAGTGGTCTGGATATAGTACAGTGTTACATCGTGTTTTCATTTTGCCCCACCAAACAATGCCCTCAAGTTTGATTTTTCTGCACAAATAAGCAAAAACAAAAACACACATACACAAAAAAGAAGTAAAATCCTTTTTGTTTTTCTCTCTCTCAAAAGTCTTGCTCTGAGGTTTTGCTTGGAAGAGCTGATCATACCTGCATGTCAGAGGTTTGGTTCTATTTTCTGTTTGTGGTTTGTTTGTTGTTTTATTTTTTTAATGACTGTATTTTCCTTTGAATTGCCTTTTTTTGCTAGTGTTGTAAAATGATGATAAAATAATAATAATAATAATAATAGTAATAATGATAATAATAATAATAATAACGGTCAGCTGTTCCCAGATTAGTAAATTATGTATAATTTATTTTATTTCTCCCTTTATATTTTATTCTGATTTGATTTGGAAGTACAGCCAGTAAGCTGTTAGGTATTTAAAACTAATTTCCAGCTCTTATACACATGTACACACATACATGTATGTGCATATGATACACACATACTCATCCACACACTTGCTTCTCCATCTGTGACTTCCTCTGTGTTATCAGTTTGGGGCCCGGAAGTGTCAGTTCAGGTGTTCAATATGAAGGGGTGAATTAGTAGGAGGGTTGTGTTCAATCTTAATTAACTTATGCTCTTTTCTCTCATTTTAGTTATTTAATTACCAATTATCTAGAGCCAAGTTTTTGTTTTTGTTTGTTTTGAAGCACTCTGAATAAGAGAAAAAATAGACACTTGTTTTTATACCATTATAACATACAATGTGAAAACAGATTTATTTAAAAAAAAAAAAAAACTGTTTCTCTGTGTCTGTTAACAAACCCTCCTGACTGATGTGGATTGTCCACTTGCATATGCTGGGTTCCTATCTCACAGTACATTCTAGACAAGCTTGCTTTTCCTTCCTTAACCTTGGGCAACAAGAATACTTTGTAGGTCCACATAGATGCTACTGAAGGCATCCATGGCCAAAACCCATGCCAATACAGCCCTGTCTGAGCAGACTCTCTCTGTGTCAGCCTTTGTCTTATTTGAAGGGAAAACAAATTGTTCGTGGTGACCTGCAGCTGCCGAAACTCTCCAGTTTAGTTGAGTTTATGTCTGTGATTGAACTGTGCCCAGAGAAAACCACAAAGCAAGTCTATGATGTCCTGTCATAGTCTGCCCAGTCAGTTTCTTCAGTGGATGTTCAGCTTGCTCTGCCCAACAGTTTTCCATGGGGAACAATAAAAACAAAGGCAATTCTATTCATGTCTAAAGAGCACTGATGTCACTTGGAAAAACCAAACAAAAAAGGTGCTTTTAATAGCAACTTAACTGTATTAATACCTTGCCCTTTGGGCCTCTGATTGGGTGGTGATTTTTGGAAAGGAACCGAAAACCTTATATTCTTTTCTGTGCCACACAATGACCGAACAAGATATGGAAGAGGAAATAAGACACACCAAGAAAAATCAAAGTTAGCAAACTGAATCCCACCTTCCTCTCCCCTGTCTCTCTGTTCAAGCCACACCCACCCTCCTTCCTTTCCCCTGCCTGTCTGTTCAAGCCACACCCCCATCTTCCCTCATCATCCCTACATTTGTAACAACACTGAAGAACAATACTGCCAGTTTCTCCTTCATATATTTGTAATTGGTACCTCTAAAAATAGCCCAGTTAGATATAAATCTAAGAAAAATGTTCACCAGGAAAAAAATGGGTTACAGTTGCTTGTAAGTTAATGATAATTTGGCTAGTTACTACAATCAGGAGGAGCACACATGCACACACACTAGCATATTTTTGCTCAGATTAATCAAGCGAACTTTAAAAGTTCATTTGGTATCTATCGAAGAATTACCTTTGTGCAAAACACCTCCCAATAAATATATTTATCATGATAGAAACCAAATCTTCCCATAGGGAATGGATATTGAAGTATTAAGTGTTCTTTAATGATGTAACTTCTTTTGTTTGATTTCTGAAGTGCAGACACGTTAGTTCACTTAAAGGAAGTTATCTCTACCATTTTATGGCCCTTTTCTCAATATTTTCTTAATGCACAAGCTGATACTGTTCTCAGAGGACTCCTATCTCATTTAAAAACATAAGAATTAGACTTTCCTTACTCTAAAGGGTAAATTATTGAATTGTAATAACTGTATATTTACAAACAGGTTTATGAAATATTTGTCTATCAAGTTAATAGTGAAATAAAACTTTAGAAGGTCTAAAAGAAAAAAAAACCCACTTAAAGTGGCTGAGCTCTCTCTGTCTTGTAGGGCACAAGGCATTTCTTTAGCCAGGTTTATACAGTATTTAATTTTACAATTCTGCAGGTTCAAAGTGGCGTGTTGCATTTCCTACTGACAGGCCCCTGTCTGCCACAGGGTGTCTGTCACTGGCCCACTAGACAGTATTTATTCAGCTCCCCTGGCTCGAATGCACTTAGTCTTTCTAACAGTTTGGATTTCACAAGTGAAAAGGTTTTGTTTGTTTGTTTTTTTTTAATGATTAAAAAAATAGAAAAGAGACAATCAATGCCTGGACTAAAAACAAAGTATGTGCGAACCACCATCTCACTTGAAATTTAATAAAGTAAAAAAAGTGTGTAAATATAACATAGAGTTATAGATTTCTATTTTGTTCATAACACATAGTGTAATATAAGTTGTATATTTTCATGTTTTTGGTTTTATGTTATCATTCATGCCACAATAAGAATAAAACAGGAGTTGGTGTACTCTTGGGAAAAACAAAAACAAAAAAAAAAAAAACAAAAACAAAAACAAAAAAAAAAAAAAAAAAAAAACAAGATGTGGGTCCCCACCAACTTGTTGTTTGCTTTTCTGTTTCTGTTTTCATTTCCTTTTGTTTTGTTTTGCATTCCCTTTTTCAGTATTACTGCCGTGCAAGGCACCAATAAAAACAGCAAATGTGTTCTTTATCTATTATACTGTGTTTCTCTGCACGATTTGTTGATGAAAGGGTAACTGTTCATTTGTGAGAAAAAGAGAAGTCTGGAGAAGCTGTCACCTTCTCTGGAAATATCATGCCATTGACTGACTTTGAACTGAGAACTAAGGGTGTCAGTCCTCCTAACACAGGACTCAGGCACGCCTGAGTCACTGACTCAGAGACAACAGTCTCCATGCTTCTAAGGACACTTCAATGGGTGAGGGTTGCTATTCTTATACCCTGTAGTTACACTCTATCCCAGTATGTGAGTGGCAAGTTTCCTAATGTCAGCTCATACAGAACTACGTGCCAGGAAACATTTTTTACCTGAGTGAGGTGCAGTTTTAATTGTAGCCACTTCTAGGTTGCTCACAACACACCTTAGCCTCCCGAGTCAGTTACCCAGTTTTAAAGCTGTCGTTAAAAACACAAGTCTTTTTTTTCCCTAGGGCCAGTTTTGCTCCCAACTTTGTGTGTTTTCTGTCTTGATAGTTCTGTGTCACACTTTCCTCTGAGGGTTTCTGAGTTACTGGCTGGTTTGGGGATTTGTTTGCAAGCAGCATTGGCTAACTGAGATGCAGCTGTGCAATTTGTCACTAAAAGGAGTATGTTACAAAGGCTGACCCAGGGAACTGAGAATTAGCTATTAGAAGTGTGGAGTCACTTCCCAATCCCAGACGTCATCATCTAGAACCTGGGACTTTAACCAAGCTGCTGGCCACAGCTAAGCTCCAAGTACTTGTGGAAGCAGGGACATCACCAAACCACCTGTTTTGTTGGGTAAGAGGGGCTGACTTCCTCCACTGCCCAGACTTGTGTTTTGCATGTGGAATCTGGCAGTTATGTTGTCTACAATGTTTCCACATGGACCTGAGGCCTCTGAGGAATGTTTGACACCTCAGGCAGAGAGTACTTTCAGTCTCTCTCTCACGATGGTTTTGAGGACATTGGAGCCATCACCATCACCTGTGGCTATCACCATTCACTTAGCCACAGGCTTCAGAGACCCAGGCATCAAAAACATCACAAAAATGCATAAAGCACAACTATACAAGGTTTGTAAAAAATTCTGAACAGAAAATATCCATTGTAGGATTTGGGAAGTAGATATTGGGACAAGGTGAACATCTAGGGCTATGTTTGGATACACCCTCAGACTCTCTGCAAGCTGCTTTATCAGATTTGGGGTGCGGAAAAATCTGAGCTGTTAAAGAAAACTCGCTGCCCTTGATCTCTACCAAATAAAGCTCCTTTAGTTGCAACCTAAAACATTTCAGTTTGGAGCCCCAGATGCTATGTTCTTCACTGCTGACGACACGTGAGAGACTCTTTGCCTTTGATGCCAGAGACTTGAGCAACTGCAGGAGTCTCGGCCACCAAAGGAAAGTTTCCCGTTTCTCTAACTTCAACACTCTCTGTCCGCCACTCTCATTTTGCTTTTGTCATTGTTTTGTCGTTTATACTTTTAAGTGTCCTTCCTATAACTTCATAATGTCCTGAACTTGCGACAGCAAATAGAGACCAAGGCACACAGGAAATAACTCTATGTCTCATGTCTAGGTGGATCGTTGATAAGAAAAATCCAGTTTTGAAAGTTTGTAAAGTTTATAAAGGAATCTAGAAGCTAGCAGGGTGACCTGTTTCACAAGCATCATAATTGTGCAAATAATATTGCTGGGTGTTCTGAAAAGTAGTTATATTTTCTTAAACAGGCTAAACACCTGTCCTACAATGTGTTATTCTACCAATTTGCTTAGCAAGCTTTTTTTTTCACCACAAAGAATGAACTAATTCAGCTCTGATCATAAGGCATCATTATTTTTTCAGTCAGGTCCAAATACACAAAGCTTTACATCCCCAAATTCCAGTATTTACACATGCAAGCAATCATGGCCTAGAATGGTCCTTCCATGATATTCAATGTACAGCCAAGAGGATATATATTATGACATCATCATATTCAGTATACATTCCATTTAAAGGGAAACAATACACTAAACTAGCAGAAGAGTTGTAGGAATTAATTGGTCCAAGTACATATATTTTGTACAGTGCCTGCTCAATTTATTATTAAGTTTCAGGAGCTGGGAAGCAATCCTAATTACACACAAACTGTAAAAATGTATTTGAAAAAAAGTCTTTGTTTATAAGAGATGTCAAAGCTTGAATTTTTAAATATATATTGTTATATTTATAATAAGTGCATACTGTCCCACTAGAAGGTGGTGTATGGGGGTAAGGCGGGGCATAGAACAGAGTTTGAAAGGCCACCTAGACAACTTGCTTGGGAGTGGCTGTCAGCCTTCATCTCATCGTGTCCCAAACCGACACACAATACAGTTTGATGAACTCATCTACCACCTGTGCTGGCAGAGCCCAAATAATGAACAAAAATTGTCCTTTTTTACTTAGAGACAATTCTGTAAGCAACCCTTCCGTCTCCCAGGCTAGCCCGCACGACTACAGTTAGCCATTTAAGGTACACAAAGAGGTGTTTGCTGATGTTTGAAAACTGAAAACTTTTGGTAGTGTTTAGGCATAAACATAGCACATATTTTTGAAGAGAGTATTTCAGGATCTCTTCCTTAAGGAATTGTCAACTTCTTAACCCACAAGGCACACAACTCTATACGCTTTAAAAGCTATCAAAAGCATCCTAAATTCTTATTTTTATTGTCATATAAAAAACATTAAAAGTTCCTTAACTTTTCAGATATTTCAAGATTATTTTGCAAACTTAAAAAAAAAGACCTTTAACAGGGTAATTTGTAACTCAAAACAATAGAGATTATATCATTGAAAGGTATTGTAGACCTATACCAAAGTATCTAAGTCCATGACAAATGAATGCTAAGAACAAGAGAGGATTTAAAGGAAATTCTATAATTTCTCTTGTACTTGTCTTAATGCATGAGTAATTGTCAAATATACAGGTAATGATGTTAACCTGGTCTGTTTGTCTATCTGGAATAAAAGCTAAACTCTTACCAAAGTCCTTGAGCCATTGGCACCCAGGTCATCAGATGAGTTGGATACTCCGACCTCTGTTCCCCATGTTATGGTAAATGCCAGGACAAAGGCTCACAGCCCCCAGTCCTTCATCACAGTGAATACGAAGCACCAAGGGACTTGATGCAGCTTTGATACCAGTATTCAGCTCAGGGTCCCACCTCCCATGGAGTTCAGGACCCCCTTTCCTAGGGAATGAGGCTGCCTACAGTGGGCTAGTCTCCCACCTCAATCAGTGCATCAAGATAACTCCTCACAGGCATGATCACAGGCAGATCTAATCCAGATAACTTCTCACTGAGACTTAATAACTACCACACACCCTCCCCTCCATTTTCAAATTTGTTCTGACTTACATAGTCAAGTACAGAATTGCTGGCATACTTTTACATGTGATAAAGAGCTACACAGGGGAAACAATAAAGTCATTAAAAAGGACACATATATAACACTATACAAACACATATACATGCATATTTGTGCATGCACACACAGAGTAAACTTGGGGACTCTAATAGTTAGACACAGCTCTTATTTTCAAAATAGTCAGAGCAAACAAGATATCCGGGATTAGAACACTCTTATTACTTAATTGAAAGAGCCTTGAGATTTATGATGAGAAACAATCCACAATCCTCTCATTGTCCTAAATTCGCAGATTGATTTCACACTTAAGGGCTCACAAACAATGCAGAGAGCTACTTTTTCTGTAAACAGATTGACATAAGCTGTAGATGTGTTTTCTGACTGCTTACTGTACCAGTCCTCTTGTAGAGTTTTATAAAGACAGTTTGCAGGGGGTCTGGATAGAGTTGGTACACATATGAATAGATAACAGGATATATGGATTAGATGGGGATTTTCAAGGATAAAGCTCGAAGAAATGCGTTATGATGAATATTTATCATGTCCCGTAGACTTGCTTCTTCAACTATCGGATGATTCAAATTGTCTTTTAATTAATGTTCATTATGACAAGAGAGAAGACAATATTCCTTCACTCAAAATGTGTAATTTGCAAGGAAATAAGATCAACAGACATTAAGCAACATTAAGCAAAATGCAAGAAAGTTATTAATGAACAAGAATTGTAAGTGATAAAGGATTTCAAATGAAAATTAGAATTATTTCACTGTTGACTGAGGCGTCTCCTTTCAAATAGCACATAATAGACATTGAAAAGCTAATCTCCTAGTAGAACTAGAGAAAGCTGAAAAAAATTAAGTCTTTTAAATTTTGTTTTGTTTTGTGTGTGAGAGATTAGGCTTTGATACAGAGTACTTGATTGCCAGTGACATAGTGGCATATAGAATTGTCAGTTCTCCATGTGGTTGCTAACAGCAGTGGACTACCAAGCCTCATCCTCAAAACTGTATTTTCAAGACGGTGGAAAACTTAGGAAGTTATGCAAGGCAGATGAACCATAATTCCAGGAAAGAAAAAAAAAATCCATCAGAGGTAAATCTATAAGCATTGACATTTGTATTTACAAAAGGCATAAAACAGAATCTGAGCCTTGCCACACAGCTAGCTAACTACTCTGCACAGAATGCACAGAATAAAAGGTAGAAAAAAAAAAGAGCACATGGGGGGAGGTGGACACTGCCCCCTTCCATGCCAGCACAGTCCCTGTGCACATCTAAAGGGACAAGTTGGATAGACCATAAGTGCAAGCCTAGGTTCCCATGGCTTATATGATGACTCTGTGGGTTGTGGGAAATTAAACAGGATGTTGATGGCACTGCTACTCAAAGAAATATTGAAACCTCCCACTGTTGCTCAGGAACATAGTGTAGCCAGGGAAATGGGAACTGCCTCAAGCACACAACCAGTCCCACTCCATGCTTCCCTGGTCCTATCTTCAAAGAAAGGATGCTGGTGAAATGTGGCAGGAAACTTCAACAGGCTGACTTAAACATTCTGTATTCTTTCATGGACTAAATTGCATAAGAACCCTCATAAAGGAAAGAAAAATGAGGTATCTATGTAAATTGCTCAAAAGATAAGAATGAAAGAAGAGAGGAGTGTGACACAGAAGAGACAGATAGGGAGAAAGGAAGTGCCTACAAGTGTCTCACATTCCAAATGCCGGCCTGGGGAGCCAGCCTGGGGCACACGAGGACCAGGGTCCAACTCTTAGTACCACACACACCAAAGAAGAGATTTGCAACAAAGAGAATGCCAAGCTGTGCTGGTTTGTGTCTCTGGTGTCAGCTTCCTGAGGTCCTGAAACTTGAGCCCAGGAGTTCAATGACCAGCCAATGCAACTTAGTGAGGTACGATCTCAAAAAACTGAAATAACAGCGCATGTAAGAAGACCAGAGTCCAAATCCCAATCCCTAGCAGCCATATAAATGTTAGGTGGGCAGGACAGTTGGTTGTGCAGCCAAATTTACAAGCCCCATGTTTGATGAAAAGATTCTGCCTAAGTATTTAGGTTGGAGAGAAATGAAGATTCCAGACATCAATGTTAGGCCTCTACACTTGAATGGGGTTGCATGGGAACTTCACATGTGTGTGTGTGCACGCACGCACGCGCGCACACACACACACACACACACACACACACAGAGAGAGAGAGAGAGAGAGAGACAGACAGACAGACAGACAGCACACATAGCAAGAGTTATTCTTCTTCAAATGACTGAGCCTATAACTGACCACCCAGCCCAAGAAGACCCAGATTTCCACTACATTTCATAGAAGAATTGGCTGAGCAGGTTATGTTCTACAATCTATCAGAAAACAAGAAAGAAATGAAGGGATAAGTCTGCTCATTAAGCCAGCTTTGGAATAGCTTCTCCTTTCCTCAAGTCCCAGAGCACAGTCACTGGTCAACCAGTATACCCTTGTGTAGCATGACTTTTCCTGGGGAGACATAAATATGTCTATTCACTACAGTATTCACTACAGACCAGACACTGATAATGATCCAAAAAAGCCATCCCACCCAAATCTGGGCTTACTAGGCCAGGTTTCTTAGAACCAATATGTTTATTGGAGTTACTTATAGGAAGAAAGGGGAGGCACTATATACAGGAACATGATTCACTCAAAAGTTCAAAGTCAAGAAAACCCAAAGACCAAATGGTTGGTGTCTCCTGAAGGTTCCATTCCTGGAGCTGTCTCTCTACCACAGGCAACCCCACTAAAGAGCCCCCTTTAGCCTCAATGGCTATTTATGCATTTATAAGCCAGAGAGAGGCCTCCTGGGTCTCAGAACTTTTTGAGGCAGTGTTTCAATGTATAGAAAATAGCTACACAACACTATAAACCCAAACCCTTCCAATTAAACTTACTATTGCAAGTATTTTTATCATAGCTTTGCTAACATAAATGATACACTTCCCTTTCATCCCACTCACATGGACAAAGCCGATTCTTTCAAGACTTATTTTTCCATATAAGAGCCCTTTGCCTAACCCCAGGGACTCATACTGGAGCTCACACAAAGGCAGATTTTCTTTTTTAACATCAGAGAGTTCCTTCTCTTGAAGAGACTTCCTTCTCTTCAGGCATCCTGAGTTGAGTCGGTTGTTTTTCTGTCACTATGACAAAATGACTGAGACAAAGAAGGTAAAGTAAAAGATCTTATTTTGGTATAAGGTTTCAGAGAATTCAGACCATGATTTATAGTTTCTGCACCCGAGCCGAAGCAAGCCATGATGGTGGAGAAGGTGTGACATTGAACACATGTTCACCTCTTGACAAGAAGGATAAGGGAGAGATAGGGAGGAGAGAGGAGAGAGGAGAGAGGGCTTGCTTCCAAAGACCCATAGCTTCAACAGGACTGATCCCTTAATGCCAGCACCCTGGTGAACCATAAACGAGAAAATACTTCTCTAAACACTGCTTCCAAGGGGATGAAGTCATTCACACCTTAGCCTCTTTAGGGTATTTCAGATCCCTGCCCGACGCCTCCCTTTCATATTCTAACACAAATTCTTCTCATGGAGTCTGCATGTAGAGGTGTGTCCAGGAAGAAAATAAAATTCTTCCTTTTAGCTTTCATCCTATGAGGCCTCAGGCCCCGTGGGTAGACTGTCCTGTACATTTTCATCCTATGAGGCCTCAGGCCCCACGGGTAAGCTGTCCTATACATTTTCATCCTATGAGGCCTCAGGCCCTGTGGGTAGACTGTCCTGTACATTAAAGAGGAAAAAGAGCATTCAAGTTGCAGGACAGAGTAAACATGTCCTTGAACCTTACCCATAGGGCTTGGGCACTTGGCTACTTTTCTTCTTAGCCTACTATGCCCAAACCTTGGACATTTTTGTTGACTACTAATTCGTTATTGCCTTTTCTTTCCTGGCCTCCAAGCTCATCTCTCTCTCTCTCTCTCTCTCTCTCTCTCTCTCTCTCTCTCCCCCACTCTCTCTCCTCTCATGTACACACCCACACAAACAACAACTATTAATACTACTACTACTACTACTGCTATCCTGAGTAAGTTTTGAAGAAAAGGTCCAATGTTCGTGCCACTGGCCATTAGTATGATCGTCTCTGAGCTTTTGGCCCATGGCTGGCGGTAGAGCTGTACTCACATTGCATTTCTGCTTCAGGACCACTTTGTGTGTTTGTTGGATGCTTCAAACATCTCTTCTGTTTCCAGTATTTGATGCTATATTCATTTGATCAAGATAGAATGAGTATCTGAAATATAAAGATTAAAAGTGGGAGAGGAGGAGAAGGAGGAGGTTAATGAGATGGAAAAGGAGAAGCGGAAGACAAGGATAATGAAGAGGAAATGGAGGCGAATATGGCGGCGGAGGAGGAGGTGAGTGAAGATGTGAATGAGGAGGCAGGGAGGAGGAGGGCTGTGGACAGCAATGGTTTGGAAAAGAAATAGCAAAGGAGGTACGAGAAAGCTCCAGAGCGTGTGTGACGGGACATGCTACCCAGGGAAAAGGAAGCAGCATCTGGCAATAGGATAGCATGGAGACCAAAGTTTCTCTACTTCCAGCCGTCAGGCTAACTGACCGTCAGGCTAGCTGCTGTAGCTTCATTCTGCAACTTGCCCATTCTTTGAATCACATTATTGTAACACTGAATTTTTTTCTGTTAATACTTTTTTATCAATAAGAGCAAGCCCCGTGAAAAATCTTTAAATGGCAAATGACTTTAATGGCATTGGCAGGATCGTTACTAAGTTCACAGAGTGATAGACACTGAACTGGATAAACTTGAACCCAGAGATCGCCAAGGCACAGTGTCTTCCACGATTGACTCTAATGCTCTTCCAGGCCACTCTTACCAAATTCACCCACCTAATTTGAGTAAGCAATTTGGTGTACATTCTTTAATCTTGCCTCAGAAATATGGGTGCTAATTCTAACCCTCAATTTTCTGAGAAGTTGACCTCAACAACCAAGACACATCTCTCACCCTTAAGCAAAAGCACGCGGCAGAGACCCACACTCCTTTTCCCTATAACCCCTTGAGTTTGCCCGACAAAGACCCAGCGAGACCCATTGGAAAAGCTCTCAGATGCAAGATCTGTCTGAGGCCACACGCAGGCCTGTGTTTCCTTTCCTCACCCCTGAGTAAGGCTACTTCTAAATAGCTGGCTTTTGAGAGAAGTCCACAAATATTGAGTCCTTAGTTAATGATCACCCTCCGTCTGGAAGCTCTACCCAAGAGGAACACGGGAAGGGGGGGGAGAGATGAAGGAGAAGAGATTTTTCTGGTTCTCAAAGATTCTTTTGTCTCTTCCCTGAGAGGAATGAAGTTGTATGTGGGAGGTGGGTAGTACCACCCTAACCTGCTTTATTCTGACTGAATGGGGAGGCCAATATATTATCCTGCGAAGGGGGAGGGAGGAAATTGCACAGACAACTCCTGGAATGACAATAAAGACATCCTTGACAGCATGTGGGAAACAGTACCACAACTTTCTCTTTTATTTTCCCAGGGGTGGGGGGGGTTGGGGGGAGAATCAGTATTTAAATGACAGGTGAAGTTAAATGATGGACAAAACGCTTTGTTTATAAAGTATCTTCAAGTCTTTCAGAAAGAACCGTTGCATTTGAAGACTGAATTCAAATGGTTTTTAATAATAATAATGATAATAATAATAACATATTGGTTTATCAATAAGAGTGTGGAGCTGTTCTTTATAGCGTGTTTTGAAGTTTTCCTGCATTGTTGGTGGTGCCTTTCCACGGGTACTGCTGTAAAAACAGCTGAGAATAAAACAACTATTGCATCACTTTAACATACAAGTTTCTCTTTCCCAAAGTTTCTAGTCTATGGATGCTAACTTCTAGAATAACAAATTACTAGATGTTTTCAAACCGGTAATGACTGGTCTCTTGGAGAGTTTAGCTTTAATAAATCCCTTTACTTGAATCAATATAGTAGGCATTTATATTTTTTAATTTGTCATCATTCTGCAAGCTACCAACTACCTGCCTTACTCTGGAGCAGCAGAGTAAGCCACCATCCTGTCTTTGTTATATTAGAATAGACTTGACTTAAAGTAATGCTCCCAAAATAAATGGGAAGCTGAAAGTACTGGGACTTACAGTTGAGTAGTATCCAAGTAACTGTCCAGTGAGCCTCATAAAAAGGGGGAAGGGATAAAAATTGGTCCATGGAGATGGATACCCAGGGCCTACACAGCGATGGGAAAGGAAACAATGTCTGCAAGAGCGCCACAAGCATAGCATGTGCACACAGGCACACAGATTCATAGAGAAGTGAAAATATTCTAACAACGCTCTTACATGGTTTGCTTTGAGATTTATTTTGTATAATGTGAGTAATGTTCGTCTGGATGTGTGTGTGTGCACTGTGGAGGGCAGTGTCGGGCCCCTGGGAGTGGAGGTACAGGACTTCTGGGTACCCGTGTGGGTGCTGCACACCAAACAGAGGTGTTCTTCGGAAAGCAAAACAGCGCCTGTCACCACTGAGCCATCTTCCAGCCCAATTTCTCTCTGGTTTAGTATAGTAGCCAGGGGCTGAGAATGCTCTAAGTTTCACATAAAGAAAATAATAAAACAGCCATGCAGACTGACTTCTCTCCAAAATGTATGATAGCGGTCTCCTTTTTTAAAAAGTAGGTATATAATAAGCACAATAATTTATCTATTTCTTTGTAAAACTGTAATATTCTCACTAGACATGTCAATACTTTTCTATTTTGCTTTATAAATAATTTTGATGTGAACATTTATGAATATAAATCCTTGATGGTACTTTTGTTTCCTTATAAATATCAACAAGTTCACGTCTTTAAAAGTTTAAAAGGCTAAAATTTCTTTCCAAAAATTGCAGGGATTTCCACCTATGCTTAGTCCACTTTTGTGTCGTCTCTGCTTTCAAGCCACTGGCCCCGTGACCAAATCCTCTGTCCTCTTTGCTGTAAAGGAGATGTCTCTCATTTACAAAGCGAGATGACTACACATCTCCTCCTCAGCAGGAAGCAGTTTCCCCCTGCAACAAAAGAGTCTGCCTCAACTGACAAGTCAGGGCCCAATAAAAGCATCCCATCTCTGCTCGGGAAAGCTGTAGGAGAGACTGCAGAGAGAGGTAAAATAGGAAATAATTGCCGCAGCTGTCAGAATTAGTGATATTTCACTCCAGGTTCAAGTGGTAAATTAAGATAAAGATCTTTGTTTTAAAGGTATATTAGAACGTTGAGTGACATTTTGGAAGTTAACCTATGATACCCAGGGACTTGAGTTTGAGGTAGTCATGGTGCTCGTGTGGTGTGTTCACATTTTCTTTTGAAAACATAGTGGGGATCTTTTCTGACTTATCCGGTTTACAGCATCATTTCAAGGGAACCTTGTACTATCAGGGTAATTCTCAGTAGGGCAGGTCTTTGCGGCTTCTTCCCTCTAAGGAATCTGCTGTGAATAACATCAGCCCTTGCTTTATCTAAGCTAAAAGAGTTATACCCAATAAGAACTTGAAACTAGGCCTACAGCTGAGTAGGCTGGTAACCACCTGGTAACCACCAGGTGAGAAGAAGCCAGTGGAGGAGATGGACCTCAGGTGAGGAGCTGCTGCTCCTCAGGTGACACCATGGGAGACAGGAGCCTTCCTGACCAGAGACGCAGGGCTTGAGGAATCACAGCTCAATGGAAGTTAGAATGCTTCATCCACAGAGCCTCCCCTACGGTCGCCTCTGGCTTAGGGTGCACTCCACAGATGAACTTCACGGGTTTGAAAAAGCACCTCGCCAAACTGGCAGTACATGTTCATATTCCTTCACAGCGAGAATGGTCTTAGTGTTTCACTGCCTATGGCCAGAATCCAAATGGACAGATGCCACGGTTTCAGACAATTGAGAACCAGGGGGCTGGAGAGGACACCTGGTGGATAACAGTGCACACTGTTCTCACAGAGGATTCCCGTTCAGTAGCCAGCACCCACACGAGGTGACTTACAACTGCCTTTAAGTCTACATCCATGGAAATCTGGAGCTTCTAGCCTCTTAGTCACCTGTAACACACACACACACACACACACACACACACGCATACACACCCACACACACTCACACACACACGCATACACACCCACACACACCCACACTCACACACGCACACACTCACACACATATACACTCATATACACACTCACACACTCACACACTCACACTTAAACACTCACACACATGCACACACTCTCACACTCTCACACACACACTCACACACACTCACATGCATACACACACGCACACACTCACACACTCATACACACTAACACACTCACACACATACACACACACACTCACACACACACACACACACACCCTTTAATCAATAAATAAATATGATTTTAAAGAGTCATAACATAGCTAGGCTATGGTGGTACTTGCTTTTAATCCCAGCACTTGGGAAACAGTGCCAGGCTGATCTCTGTGAGTCTGAGGCCAGCCTGGTCTACAGAGTGAGTTCCAATCCAACCAGGACTACACAGAGAAACTGTGTCTTGAAAAACAAACAAAAAAGAATCATAGCATTTTCCATTACCTCTGCATGCAGGTCTCTGTGATGTCTATCAGAGAAGGTATGGGTCAAGACCCTCCATGAGTATGAAACAACACAAAGAAGCAAGAAACATGAATGCAAGACATAGCGGCTTTCTCTGCGAAACTGTGTACTAGTTACTTTCTTTGTTGGTAAAATACCTGGCCACAGCAACTTAGCAAAGGACTGTTATTTGGCTTCAGCTTGAAGAGAGGTCCTGTGGCAGGAGCTTGAGGCAAGGCCCCCTCCATCAACTGCCAGGCAGGAGGGAGCAAACAGCTAGCACCAGGCTTCCTCTCTCCTTCCTTTCCTGTGAGGGCCCAGGCCAGGGATTCATGCACTTTCCGGCTGGGCCTGTCTTCCTGCCTCTGTTAACTAGTCATGCTAATCCCTCCCAGGCTCAGCTAGTGGATAACTGAATCTAGATCGGTCACATAGGCTTGTCTTGTGGATCATTCTAGATCCTGTTGAGTTGACAGCACTAATGACCACAGGCAGGAAGTGCTCTTCAGACTAGAGAACTTCCCAGCAGAGACCAGGGTGAAGTGAGCAGAAGTCCCAGGGACTACAGAGGTCAAACACACTACATGTGCATCACCTAATTTCCCTGACACATCTGAGCCCGACACAAGACACAAGCATGCAAGTTAAATCCCTCTGAAAGATCCCCGAATCTCCAGCTCTAGGTATTTGGAAACGTTTCACAACTTTTTAAAGGGCATTATGGTCTTTTTTTTTTTTTTTTTTGCTAAATAAAAACGAGCCCTGAAGAAAATACTATTTTCGGGTGACAAAGTGATAATGAAATAAATGTGCTTAAAACGGACAACAAATATGCCTTAAACTGAAACGGAATGAAGGTCTGTCTGCGAAAGGGACTGTGACCAGAGCCGCTCTGCAATGCAGGGCTGTGCCCGGAGCTCGGAAACGGGAATAGCATCAGCACCAAGTGCTGGGAAAGTCAAGCCCCATTTACAAACTTCCCCAAGAATGCCATCCTGCAAGTGACATTCTGGGTTCCAGGGCCCTGCTAGCATACAGGCCATCAGAAGCTCCATGCAGCTGACTTGGGAAGGGAAGCCCTGGTTCACTCTGGTGATTTAAAATGCACCGCCCTGCCTTGTGTTTGGGATATTTCTGTTCACGAAGATAATGTGTTTCCTTGTTTTTAAAGAGGAGTGTTTCTTTGTAACATTTTTTTTTTTTTTTTTATCCTAGGTATCCATCATCCTGCTCCACAAAGCTCAAGCCGAGCGTTTTCACAAGAGCAGAGGCAAGAGTCAGGGCGAAGGTCCCTAACTTCACAGTTGTCCTCGACAGTGAAAGAAGATGGCTAAGGGTCCAAGGGTCACAGACGTATTACCAAAAGGGGAGTGGTGAGGGAGCACGGCTGTGTGCGAGGCAGTCACACTTGGCGTCTTCACGACGGCATCACATTTTAGTACTACTGTTATGATGTCAAGTGTATACTTGATTTCTCATATACTTACATCTTTTTTTGTCTCCTCAAAGGTCACAGTGATGAGTTTCACAGAATTCAGTCAGCTTCTGGGTAAGTTTGGATAACACATCTCACTTTTCAATATGCTAGACAGGCTACACTTCTCCCCCAAAAAATTCAGGGGATTTATATATATATATATATATATTTATATATATAAATATATATGTTGTTTTTGTTCGTGTGTGTGTGTGTGTGTGTGTGTGTGTGTGTGTGTTTGGGTAGGTACATAGCATCAGATCCCCTGGATGGTCCTGGAGTTATAGGCTTTTGTGAGCTGCCATGGGTCTGGGTCCTGAGCTCTTGTATTTATTTGGACAAAAATAAAATTAGAGCCCTCATTACAGGTCATGTTAAGGAGAAAAATGCCAGGTATTTGGTTCTTGACTTCTACCATGTGGGTTCCTGGGACTGAACTTGGGTCCCAGGCCTGTGCTGCAGGCGCCTGTACCCGATGGGCCTTGTCACTGACACATAGGCCTTTGTTTCTGTTTCCCGTTTTTAATGTAATTTTTAATGCCTGTTACACAGGATAGGGTTGATATTTACATACAACATTAGAATAAGGCACAAGGAATCTTAAAGACTTAAAGGAAAAAAAATAAGAAAGAAAATGAAAAACCATTTTACATAGTACCTATTATAATACTGTATATGTCAAATATTTGTATAACTGGTATATACTATATATACATGGGATATGTAAATATTAGGAATATGTATGACATATATACGATTGATAAGCATTCTTATGTAAAAGGAATTTATATAATATATGATTGATGAGTATTCTTATGTAAAAGGAATTTATACAATTTCTTATGTGCACACTCTTACTATACCCAGCAATGCCACTTTGATCACCCCCTTGTCCTTCCCTTCCCTATATTAATTGTATTAAAATGAGATCTGCATCTATAGCTATCCCTGGCATTAGAATTTTATTTGCTGAGTTAATGATTTGTAGTAGTTACTCTCATACAAACCAAGTAATAGTCTGACAGCAGTACAATAATAAATGCACAAGAAATACATCTTGCACAAAAATAAAGTTCTGTGCACAAAAATAAAGTTCTGTGCACCCGAGTGTTATGGAAAACGTTCTTTACATTAAAAACGGGAAACAAAGCCGAAGATCTGTGGGTCAGCAACATGACCCATCCAGTAAAGGCACCTGCCTGGGACCTGAGTTCAATCCCAAGAACCACATCGTAGAAGGTGAGAACCAACTCCCACAACGTTTCCTCTGACCTCGAAACACATGCATGCCGTGGCACAACTGCCCCAACACTGGAAATAAATAAATGTAAAACAAAACAAAAGGTTCTTTTGAAATATTCATCAAAATAAGTGTCAAGAGTAAGAGCTGAATCCATTCTGCCACATAAAACTATTCACCAAGACTGTGGGTTCAGAGCAAGGCGTTCTGAGAAAACATAGTTACAGACTTTAGCTTATTCCTTTCTTTCATTCAGGCACAGGTTGGGGCCTTAGATGGAGGGTGCTTTAAACTTGGCAAAACATGCTGTCCTCCATTACAATTTTATCTGCTGCTTTCCCACAATTAAACACTGTAGCCAGAGTTTCCACTGAGTGGTGGAAAAAATGTACCACATTTTCTCCATCCATTCGTCACTTGAGGGGCATCTAGGATGCTTCCAGATTCTAGCCATTACAAATAATGCTTGCTTTGAACATAGCTGAACAGATATCTTTGTTGTATGGATGTGCATCTTTTGGGTATATGCCTAAGAGTGGAATTGTTGGATCCTGTGGTTGACTGATTCCCATTTACCTGAGGAACCAACGTACTGATCTCCAAAATGGCTGCACAAGTTTGCAGTCCCACCAGCAGTGGAGGAGTGTTCCCCTTTCTCCACATTCTCTCCAGCATAATATGTCATTGGTGTTTCTTATTTTAGCCATTCTGGCAGGAGTAAGATGGTATCTCAGAGTTGCCTCGATTTGCATCTCCCTGATGCCTAAGGATGTTGAACATTTTATTTTAAATGTGTTTCAGCCATTTTGATTTCCTCTATTGAGAATTCTCTGTTCAGTTCTGTACTCCACTTTTTAATTGGATTATTTGGTGTTTTGGTGACTAGCTTCTTGAGTTCTTTGTCTATTTTGGAGATTAGCCCTCTGTCAGATGTGGGATTAGTGAAGATTTTTTTCCCACTCTGTGGCCTGCCCTTTTGTCTTATTGACTGTGTCCTTTGCCTTATAGCTTATCAGTTTCAAGAGATTCCATTTATTAATTGTCCATCTCAGTGTCTGTGCTAGTGGTGTTATGTTCAGGAAGCAGTCTCCTGTACCAATTCATTCAGTGGTACCTCCATGACCAAGTAGGCTTCACCTCAGAGCAGTGATGGTTCAACATATGAAATCTATCAGTATAATCCACCATATAAACAAATTGAACAAGGAAACCCACATGATCATCTCACCAAATGCTGAAAAAAACCTTTGACAAAATCTAACACCCCTTCATGATAAAGATCTTGGAGAGATCAGAGATAACAGGAACACACCTAAACATATTAAAGCAATATACAGTAAACCAACAGCCAACATCAAACTGAATGGAGAGAAACTTAATGTGATTCCTCTAAAATCAGGAAAAATACAAGGCTGCTCACCCTCTCCATATCTCTTCAATTTTGTACTTGAAGTTCTAGCTAGAGCAATAAGACAACAAAAGGAGATCAA
The DNA here is from genome assembly GCF_943737965.1 of Phodopus roborovskii. NCBI lineage: Eukaryota > Metazoa > Chordata > Mammalia > Rodentia > Cricetidae > Phodopus > Phodopus roborovskii. The sequence goes on along the minus strand of NW_026126639.1, from coordinate 2,792,087 downwards.
GGGGATACAAAGTAGAAAGGAAGAAATCAAACTGTCACTATTTGCAGATGAAATGATAGTTTACATAAGTGACCCAAAAAACTCTACCAGGGAAATCCTACAGCTGATAAACTCCTTCAAAATGGCAGGATACAAGATTTAAAAAAAAATCAGTATCCCTAATATATATTATATACAGACAGTAAAGGGGCTGAGAAAAAAATCAGAGAAGCATCACCCTTTACAATAGACACAGACAACATAAAATATCTTGGGGTAATGTTAACCAAACAAGTGAAAGAACTACATAACAAGAACATTGCATCTTTAAGGAAAGAAATTAAAGAAAATATCAGAAAATGAAAAGATCTCCCATGCTCTTGGATAGGTAGGATCATCATAGTAAAAAGGCAATCTTGTCAAAAGCAATGTATAGATTCAATGCAATCCCCATCAAAATCCCAGCACAATACTTCACAGACCTTGAAAGCAAAATACTCATCTTTATATGGAAAAACAAAAGACCCAGGATAGCCAAAATAACCCTGTACAAATAAAGGAACTTCCGGAAGCATCACCATCCCTGACTTCAAGCTCTATTATAGAGCTATAGTCCTGAAAACAGCTTGGTATTGGCATAAAAATAGACAGGTAGACTAATGGAATTGAAAACCCTGATATTAACCCACACACTTATGAGACACCTGATTTTTGACAAAACGGCTAAAATTATACAATGGAAAGAGGAAAGAATCTCCAACAAGTGGTGCTGGTATAACTGGATGTTGGTGTGTAGAAGACTGAAGACAGATCCATATTCATCACCACGAACAAAACGTAAGTCCAAATAGATCAAAGCTCTCACATAAATCCAGCCACACGGAACCTCTTACAAGAGAGCGTCTACTTCTAAGCCTTATCCCTGTTAAAAAGAGGTTTTTAAGGGGAACAAATAGATGGTCAGAGCTTGAAAGAAGAAGCAGTTCTAACAGGGATATTTGTGACTAAACATTTATATTTAAAAACCAGAAACTCAAATAAATAATGCAACTCAAGAATTAAAAAAAAAAAAAAAAAAAAGTAAGGCCAGTGATGGTGGTGCATGCCTTTAATCCCAGCACTTTCCAGAAGCAGATACAGGTCCTTCTCTGAGTTCAAGGCCAGCCTGATCTACAGAGCAAGTTCCAGGACAGCAGGGGCTACATGGAGAAAACCTACCTCAAAAAAAGTAAATATAACAAACAAACAAACAAACAAATAACAGAATCAAAAACAAGAAAAAAATCTAAGAAGAGACCAAAACAAAATTCAGTGGATGAAAAGAAATAAAAATCAGAATTAAAAAAAAAGAAGAATCAAATAATCTCAAAGCTGGTTCTTTGAAAAGATAAACAAGATTGATGGACCATGGCCAAATTAACCAAAAAACAAAAAGATAACCCAAATAAGAACCAGAGATAAAGATGGAAACTTGTTGTGGGGTGATCTGTTTGTACACTGTATAAGCAGAATTTTCTGTGTCATGCCTGTTCCCCTTGGACCAATTTCTCTTCTCCCAACATGTCCCCACAGCCACTTATGAGATAACCACTCAAAGTATGTCTCCATCGATTCCCTCCCCTCAGAGTCAGGAAGCCCTCAGCAGAGGGCGTGGGAACGGAGCGTAGTAGAGAACACCAAGGAAACAAGGCCTTCTAGATACTACAGGACTGACACCCATAGACACTCAGAACGCGGCGGCATGCATGGGGCCTGAATAGGCCAGACGGGGGTCCTAGAACTGAGGGGAGTGGGCATGCGCCCCATCCCTAACTCAGAGGCTAGACACGCTTGACAACCACCTGTAAACGAATAGTTAGATTTTTCTTAGAGTGTGTCACTGGCAAAACAAACTACTTTTAAGGGCAGGTCCCGTGCCCAGGAGAAGATGGCCAACACAAGGGAACTCAAGGGCATCTTTGGAAATGCTGTGATCCATTGTGTTTCACTGGGGCATTTCCTTTTTAAGCCTTGCGAGTCCTTGTGTATATATTATGCCTCCGCCTTCCAGTTTTGTATTTTCATGGGATTTCCTGTCTGTGTGAAAGCATGTGTGTCTCTGCCTCTATATGTGTTTCTCAAGCTTTTACTTCAGTCTCTTCTGTTTGTTGTTTAGTCCTGTTCCAATTTCTTTGTTGTTGTTTTATCTTTTTTATTTTACTTTGTTTTTATTCCTTAGATAGTTGTTTGTTTTCTAACAGAAAACGGGGTGATGATCAGGACAGGGGTAGAGCTGGGAGAGAGGCTCTGAGGAGGGGGGGAACCATAATCAGAATATATAGTCTAAAAATACATATAATTCTTAGTAAAAGTAAAAGCCTATATATGACAAATCCACTGTCAATATCATTTAAAGTGGAAAAAACTGTAGCCACGTCATTTCCTCTGGAGTGAGACAAGGCTTTTCAATCCTTACTGCTTTTTACCATAGCACCAGAATCACTAGCTAAAGCAGTAAGATCAGAGAAGGAAACTAGAAGGATACAAACAGGAAAAAGAAGAAGTTGAATTATCTCTATTTGTGCATAATATGATATTATCCATAAGAGATCACAAAAATACCAACAAAAACTCTATGAATATAAATGGTCAACAATGTAAGCAATATGACAGAATAAAAAAATCAATTTATAAAAGTGAGTAGCAATTCTATACATTGATAACAAACAAGCTGAGAAACTCCTACTTACAACAGCCTCAAAGAATATCTAGGAGCAAACATAACCAAGTTGTTGAAAGACTACTAGAATTAAAACTTTAAATCTGTGAAGATGGAGAGACTGAGGAAAACACTAGAGAATGAAAAGACCTCCTATGCTCATATGTTGGTAGAATTAATATTACTAAATGACCGTTATATCCAAATTAGTTAACAGATTCATTGGGATCCCAATCAAAATCCAGACAAATTTACACACACACACACACTTCTGAAATCCACATTGAACCACAAAAGATCTAGGATATCCAAAGGGTTCTTGAGTGAAAAGAAAAATGCTGGAGGGACTTCAAGATATATTACAAAACTATAGTTTAAAAACAGTATGGCACAAAAACAAACATATAGGTCAACAAACAAAATAGAAAACCCAAACGTCAGTACACACAACTGGAACCATCTGTTATTTGACAAAGAGGCGAAAAACACATGTTGGCAAAAAGACAGCATCTTCAACACATAGTGCTTAGGAGACTGGATATCTTGAGGAGAATAAAATTAGACCCATATCTATCAGACTGCACAAAAATGAACTCCGCATGGATCAAGGACCTCAATATGCAACATGAAATACTGAAACTGGTAGCAAACAACTTAATGCACCACAAGGCAGAGTTGTACGAAAGGACTTTCTGAACAGAAATCCATTTGCTCAGGAAAGGGAGCCAACAAGAGAGCCTGTTAAACTAAAAAGCTCTGTACAGAAAAGGAAGTCACCAGCCAAGCAGAGTTTGAGTCTGTAGAGAGTGAGAGGTGTTTGCCAGCTACACATCTGATGTGGATGACTATCCGGAATGTATAAAGGGCTCAAGCAACAAGAAGCCATGCAAACAAACATCCCATTTCACGAGTGGGCGGGCTGTGGACCAGAACAGGGAGTTCTCAAAAGAAGAAGTAAAAGTGGTCAAGAAATACCTCAAAATGCAGTGCAGCATGCGTAGTGAGCAGTAGGGAAATGCACATCAAAACAATGTGATGATTTCATCTTACCCCAGTCACAATGGCTCATCCCACTACTCCACAGCTGTCCTTGGAGGTCCTAGAAGTCCTGGAATCTCCACTATGTGGGTCTCCACTGAAAATGGGACCACACTTCGACCAGCGGCCTCTCCTGGGCTCTCTTCAGAAACCGATTCTTCACATGGTGTAAACATCAGCTCCTCTGTGTGAGCCTTCACATCCTGGGCCCCTCCAACACCTGAGGCTGATCCTCACCAAGGCCTCTCACAGGCCAAGCCCCAGCTGATCTCCATGATCTCTAAGCCTTCAAAACCAGTAACACCTGGGAGGCTCTCCCACAATTACCAAGTCCACAGCCAGTGTGAGATATGGCCTCAAAGCCAGCGTGAACTCTGGCCTGGTATCTCTCCCCACAGTCTGTGTGTGCTGACTTTGGGAGGATTTCAATAAGATGATGTTGGTCTCATCTCGTTCACAGCAGATTTGTGGACCCAGGTAAGCAGCATCGATTTGATCAATAGAGCAAAATTTTCACTCACATGGTTCCCAGCTCTTATCACAACCCGTTCTCCAGCCTCGGGTAACCAGAAAAGGCAGATTCTCGATTCAAAACACTGCACAAACAGTCCAAAAGAGTTTTAACTTCTCTCTGAAACTTCCCAACCCAAGTCTCCATGGTTTGGATTTCCTAGAGAATATTTTTTTCAAGACTTCATAGAACAAACAGCTCATTAAACTCTGAACACTCACAGCTTTCATAGAGCAATGACCAAGTCCTTCCAGAGTCCTCCTCAACACAACATGGCCCTGTCCGTCACGACATCTGATACCAATTCGTGTCCTCGTTTGCTTTGGAGTTCTGTGATAAAACACTGACTGAAAGCAACTTGTGGAGGGAAAGCTGTATTTTATCTTACAGACCAGGAAGCATTCATCTCCAAGGGAATCCAGGAAAGAACCCAAGGCAGGAAGCTGAAGGCAGGAACGAAAGCAAGGTCCATGGCAAAATGCTACTTACTACCTCGCTCAGCCTCTTTCTATATATGCCCGAGGTCCACCTGCCCGAGGGCAGTGCCAGCCCCGTAGGCTGGACTCCCATACATCAATCATTAATCAAGAAGATGGCCCACAGCCCGTCATGCCAACTGGATGAAAGTCTTTTCAACAGCTGAGGTTTCCACTTCCCTGACAGCCCCAGCTTTCTGTCAAGTTGACAGAAAACACTATCTGCTGAATGTTCCTTTTCTATTAAGGTTTTAGTTGGGGGAGGGAAGCCTTACCCTCTGTGCACTGTCTCCGTGTTTTCTGATTTCCACTATGGTTCACCTTCCAAAACTTGCAGGGCCGGCTGTGAGAACACTCGTTGCTGTAGAGATAACTGGGAACCCGAATTTTGGGAAAAGCTCCTATTCTTTGCTAATGTTTGTAAGTTCCTCTACTGGTAAAATTAACTTGATGCTTGATCTTACGGTGGGTGAAAATGTGACTATTAATCATTACTATGATGAGACAAGTTTAACGTCTCAGACATCATTACTGTTAAAGGGCACAGATTATAAACTCAGAGATGCTATTAGTCCATTGTAATTCATTACTTTGTTTTCCAGACAGATTCTCGGTTTGTAGCCCAGGCTAGCCTCGAAATCTCAATATTTTTCTCCCTGCTCCACCAGTGCTGAAATTAGAGAGTTATATCTACAAACCTGTCCAAATTTCTGATTTGTTTTCCAGTAACATACCATGACATTTCATGCCATGGATTAGTCAAACTCCATTTAGTAGCTAAGCAGTCTTTGGTCAGATTCTGTACTTTTCCAACTTACAATGTCTCCATGAATAAAATGAATCCTGTTACATTCTTTCTGGCTAGGCCACTGGGAAGAATCTATTAAGGAATGTTAAAATATAAGTAATTATGCACTCTAACAATAAAGAATAAGAGAACATTCTAGAATGGCATCACCTTATATTTTACACTCTAGGTATCAGAATCTTAAGTGATATTTATTGCCTACCGGCAAAAAATTAATGTGCGCTATTCATTTTCACATATTTTTCCCGTTCACTTTGTAAGTTAACATTCCTACAGCCTTTCACCTCTTCAATCATTTCACTTTTAATTCCAACTATCATGTTGAATCGTGGGTATCCTTGTAAATTATTTTAAATTGGGTGACATTCGTGTAAACAAACCTATATATATGCCGCATTATCATATGAGAGAGAAACAGATCTGAAAAGTTCTGGAATATACTTTCTTCTAATGGTTTCTCCCGACTGAGTTATTCATATAAACCGACTACAATACCTTCAGGTTGACATTCATCCCTACTGTATGAATGGACTTTGGGAGCCCATTCCACGAAGAGGGAGACTCGCTCAGCCTAGACACATGGGGGAGGGCCTGGGCCCTGCTCCAAATGATGTGACAGACTTTGAAGACTACCCATGGAAGGCCTCACCTTCCCTGGAGAGCAGAAAGGGGATGGGGTGGGGGTTGGAAAGGATTAGGAGGTGTGGCCTTCTTGGGGGAAGTATGTAATAGGGATGGGCTTCGAAGTTTCGATGTCCCATGCAGGTCCATTTATCCCTCCCTTTGCTTCATGGTTGTCTCTCAAGATAAAAGTCTCAGCTACTGCTCTAGCTCTGCCCTTGCTTTCCTGCTGCTGTGCTCCGCACTACGATGGTCCTGGACTCTGACCCTCTGAAACTCTAAGTCCCAAGTAAGCTCTTCCTTCTATAGGTTGTCTTGGTCATGGTCTCTTATCAGGGTAGTAGGGTATTCACTAAGTTGGTGTTGGGAAACTGGGCTATCTAAGAACGACACATCCTTCTTTTGGGCCCTCAGTGAGTGTGGCTTGAACAGCGAGCGCCTCACAAACTCAAGCACCCTCACAGCTACTTCGAGCCAGTGGCTCCCATACTGCTTTTCTGGCCGATTCAAGGAATGAAATTCACACGCCACAGAAGGTGGCTTTCGAGAGGCTTATTATAGGGCAATGGTGGGAGCTTGAGATGGAGAGGAGGAGGGAGGGAGGAATGAGAGAGACGCGAGCAGAGGCAGAGAGGCACAGAAGGGTTCTAGGAATCAGGGTTCCAGTCAGGCAAGTCTAAGGCTTTTAAAAGACTTATGGCAGATTCTGGGGTGAGGTATGGGGGAGAGGAAAAATGTGCCCCCTTTCACAGTATGCTGCATGGTAGCATACAGCCTCCAAGGTGTTCCTATGGAAGATAACAAAGGCATAGGAACCTGATGAATGTTGCTCCGGCATGGCCAACCTCAACCAGGGATGTTCTTGGAACCGCTGTTTTGGATGCCTGCCCTCACTGACCAATCGGTTGTCATCAGTAGTGCATAGCTACTTGAGCCATTAATAACTATAGTTATCCAGATTCACGAAGTGTCATTGTTAATTGTAAAGCATGAAACAATGAACAAACAAACACGAAATGAAGAAAGATGTGAGCTCTCCTTGTGGGGAAAAGTAGCAACATCCATTTAGAGACCAGCAAGAAACATTCATAATATTTAAAAAATAATGTCCCCAACTTTCAAAAGTAATTTTAATTGAAAAAATACTAGTTTGGTTAATTTTCTTTTACAAGAACACCAGGAATAAATTATTTTAACCTTTGGGGGCAAATTGAACTGGTTAATTGGTACATTACTCATTAAGATGACAAATTAAAAAAAAATCAAGAAAGGAACATGTCTTGGAAGCACCATACATCTGTTGAAGCAACTTTGACCATGTCCTGTCTTAATGCTGTTCCACTTGTAACACCAAAAACCTGAAAACTTTGACTCCACATGAGGGAAGATTTGAGGAACTCCATCACTGACAGGACCATGTGGCTAACCATGCTCATGGGGCTTGACCGTCCTCCAATTCAAACCGCTAGCAAAGGAGGAGGAAATGTGTAGATGCTAGTCAGCATGCCTGCCTGCAGGCCCACACTAGAGACAGGGGTAGGAGGATTTGCTCACACAAGACTCAGGCTTGCCTGGTCTACATCATGAGTTGCAAGCCAGAAAAACAAAACAAAACAAAACAAACAAACAAACAAAAAAAACCCAAATGAATATAATCGTGAGACCACGCCAGGCTTAGTCTGAAGATTTACAGAGTTTCCTTGACATGTGCCATTTCCAGGAGAAGTTATTCACATGGTAATGCTTCCATTCTCTCTGATATTACTGTATTGAACTCTGACAATGTCTCAGATGATCACAATCCACATCAACAATATACACCCTCGACAGGATGATGAAAATGACAGTTTCCTTCTGTGGTCGTCCTCTAAAACCTAGCACCTCCTACCTAATAGTATTGAAAACATCAGATAAGAACGTTTCTAGAACTCGTGTAACTCTGTTCGCGTTCCAATGGTGGTGTGAGCCAGGGCTTTGGTGTGCATTAATTAATGCACACAGGAAGTGGGGCACATACCCCTCTCTAAGCATCACCGTCGAACCCCCGAGAGCAGCCTTGGCCGGCCACAATCACCATCATCACCACTTGACTCCTAAACACAAAACGCTGAGCTTACAGATCTGGTTTGCCAACTGGGACACAGTCCTGCAAAGAGTGTAGGACCAAGCTGTTGGGAGTAAGCTGTTGGCTACCACGTTGGAACAGGGAAGGAACCGTGTTCATTCCCAGCTCAAACTCCCAAGTCCACAGCAAATCATCCATGTGTTTTCAATACTGCCCTAGAACTGGAGAGGAGATCCAGTGATTAAGAGTACACAGTGCTGGTGCAGAAGACCCGAGTTCGGTTCCCAGTGCCGCATCAAGGGGCTTCCAGTCCCACAATACACAGCACCCTCTTATGTCCTCCTTGGATACTGCACTCATGAGCACACATGTATAGACATACATAAACACATAATAATAATAATAATAATAATAATAGGCACCACCTTCGGCCAAAGATAAGTCCATGTAGACTCTGCAGAATCCCTGAGAAATTAATCCTGGATTATATGTTCGGCAATCTTCTTCAGACCAGCAGAGCTCAAAGTCAATCGATGTGGACAAAGAGTAGACATGCCAGCTAGAGACAGTTGTCTTCCGCACTGTGCAGCAACTTGCATCTTTGCAGCTGTAGTGTGACTCTGGACCTAGCTGTTCCTTCTGTATCCGACTTCAACATTTCCAGTCCCTCTTAGATCCTGGGCTTCCATGTGACTTTCCAGACTGGTCAGCAATTGGGAGTCTGGCAAGCACTTGGCCTTTCCAGTCTTGTTTTGAGTGAAAATCAATGTATACTCTTGTAAGACTAACAGCATAAAGCGGGCAACTGAGTTCATTCTTCAGACACAATAGGGGCTTTTTGCCATTCTAGGGAGGAGATGAACCAAATGTTTTCTTCTAGTTCCAGATGCATGTGACCCTGTCTTATCATGGTGATCTGACAAGCATGTTCTCCCATCAGTGTGCTCTCAATACATTAGAAAGAGAAACAGAAAGGTTGCATGATCTGGAAAGAGCAAGCACCTTACAGGAGGCAACAATGTTTGTCAAGACCAGGAGCTGCAGGTCACTGACACCCAGATTTGGTCACATCCTTATCTGCAGAAATGTAGCCAGAACTTTGTCCCATCCAGGTGTGTGTGAAATAAAGAAGGCCCTAAAAAGGGGAGCCTTTTCAAAACCAGTCAACTGCCACAACTGAAAATAGAACAAAGTAGAAAATAGAAAGCAAAAGAATTGTTTATCAGGGAACTACTTTAGCTTTAAAGTTACATATTTCTAGTAGTTAAAAAAAACTGTTCATGCACTGTGGCTTAAAACACACACACACACACACACACACACACACACACACACACACACACACACACTCCAGCTGGTGAAAAGTGAAGTTTGACTTAGAAGGAGATTATTTTTCCATATCTGAGAGAGTAACACTGATAAATAGACCTAAGAGAATATTTTGCTATGGAATACTAACAATTGTAAATATTATTTTATATGTTTTAATTTTACTTACAAGTTCTAGCTTTGTGTCTCTACTAAATATATACACTATAGTACATTTCAGTATTTACCGCATGCTGTTTTATTAGAAAGGGTCTCAAAATGGCCCCTGCTAGCCTGGAATTTGAGTCTTCCTGCATGAGTTTCCCAGCCCTGGGATTGCAGATGAGGTAATGTGTCCAGCTTGGTTCTTATTTTTACTATAAGGATGAGGCATAATTCTGACATTTTTCCTAAGTTGTTTAGACCTTCCCAAAGTAGGTCATCTATTTGTCATGACAAAACGTGAAATTTCTCATAAGTTTTTAATGACTCAGAATACCCCGAAACATTTAAGAAATCACAAAAGTTTTGTGTGGGTGTACTATGTCTTACGAAAGCTCACCAAAGTGTGTCTGTTGAAGACTTGGGTACCAGCCTATGATGCCAAGAAGTAAAGAGGTAAGGCTTCCTGCAAACAAGTTAGGCTATTGAGGTGTGCCCTTGAAAGGGCCATTGGATACCCAGGCCTTTGCCTGTGATTGCCTTTGCAATCATGAAGGCACCAGTGTGTTCTAGCATACGTGTCTCAGCATGAGTTACACCACAGGTGACCTTGTGTTGAAACTTCTAACCTTTCCTGTTTATAAGTCCTTCCCCACGGGCATTTTGTTACAGTAAAGAAAAGCCGACTAACACAACTACAGACTATCTTCCTGTTTTATTTATGTTGTAGTAGCATACCAACTAAGAAGTGAGACTTTTCTAGTGAAAAGGTAATCTAAACTTCAGCTAGAAAGCATTTTTTTTCTTGAAATAGGGTCATTAACTGACTCTGGATGCTCACTTATTCTTGGTGTGATTCTAAATCAGGGTGAACTGACTTATTCTTCCTGCAATCCTAAATCAGTGTGAACTTCCTTTGCAAACTGAAAACTAGTGGCTTGAAAGAACCAGCCAGGTGTGTTTGGTTTTGTCCCAGGTCATCGGGCCATCTGGTTTGGATTCCTGGTCCTCCAGGCAGTGTCCTTGGGGAGAGAGGGGCTCTCCTTCTTGTGGTGGCATGGATCTCAAGCTGGGGCAGTCATTGGCTGCCCCCACAGTTTCTGTACCTCATTTATCCCAGCACATTTTGCTGGCAGGACAAATTGTAGGTTGAAGGTTTTGTGGCTGAATTGGTGCCCAGTCCCTCCACATGGATTCTAGCCTGCTTATAGGGGAAGGCTGGTTCTGGCTCCATATCCCTATTACTATGATTCTTACCAGTCATCACCCTAATGGATTCCTGGGAGTTTCCATTGCACTACGTTTCTTTCTACCAGCACCAGTACGCTCTCCCTCCATCTCTCACCCAATCCTCCCAGCTCTGTCCCCCTCACCAGCTCTAGTCCACTCTCTATAGTTGTTCTATGTCTCATTCCCAGGGAGATTCCTGAATCTCCCTCGATCCCCTCCATGTTACGTTGTCTCTCTCACTCTGTGGATTGTAGCATGATTATTCTTTACAGTTAATATCCATTTATAAGAGAGTACACACCATGTTTGTCTTTCTGGGCCTGGATGACCTCAGTCAAGATGATTTGTCTGCAAATTTCATGATGTTATTTTTTTTTAACAGCTGAGTAATACTCCATTGTGTAAATATACCATTTTCCTTATCCAAGTAAATAAATAAATGGAGTGATTCCTAATGACATTCTGCTATACTTGTAGACCGGGAGCCTGGCTCAATCATCATCAGAGAGACTCTATCCATCAACTGATAGAACAGACTCAGAGATACACAGCCAAATATTAGGCAGACCTCAGTGAATCCCATGGAAGGGGGGAGGAAGAACGATTTTAAGAGTCAGAAGGAGCAAAGGCACTACAAGAAAACCCACAAAATCAGCAAACCTGGACTCAGGGGGTCTCAGAGAGACTGTATGGACAACCAGGGAGCCTGACTGGGTCTGAGCTAAGTCCTCTACATAAATTTTATAGTTATATAGCTTGGCATTTCTGTGGGACTTCTAACAGAAGGAGCAGCGGCTGTTTCTAATGCTGTTGCCTGCTTTGGAGGACACTTCCTCCTACTGGGTTGCCTTGCCCAGCCTTAATATGATGGGAGGTGCCTAGCCTTATTGCAACTTGATGTGTCATGTTTGGTCGGTATCCTTAAAAGGCTGGCTCCTTTCTGAAGGGAAAGGGAGGAAGAGTGGATGGAGAAGAGAAAGGTGCTTGGAGGAGAGAAGAAAGGAAAAGGTTTGGTCAGATATAAAATATGAGAGAACAAAATTTAAAAAGTCAGTGTTCAGACTTACTCCAGCATGGCTTGTGTTGCCTCGGCTGTCTATCCAAGACATTTTAAGCAAATTGTTTCAGAACCTGAGTTCACATTGCACGGCCTTGGTCAGTTCTGTGGCGCACATCTTCAGGTGGCCCCTGTAATGTCATAGAAATCAAAAGAATTTTAATTTCAATATCGAAGGCCTGGTTACCAATGAAACAAAATAATGTGCAATGTGTTTAGTTTACAGACAAAGGTTTACGAGGAACATTCATGGTCATTAAGATGGAAAATGTGTTTGTCTTTCATGGTCCATGACATCTTCGTGCTAAGAGGAGTCACTGAGATGGAGAGATAAAATCACAGCTGTGCAGATGGTTGTATAAAAGAAGAGAAAGCTGGGAGTGTCACTGTGTGGTTTAAAATATCTCCAGATGTGGGGCTGCAGAGATGGTTCATCATCTAAGAGAACCAGAGCCTGCTTCCCAGCACCCACCTCAGATAGCTCTCACACACTCCCAACTCGTTTAAGGTGACCTAACGCCCCTTGCCTCCTCATCAAACACTTGAGGTCACGTGTACATACCCTCACCCAGATTTCACATGTGTAAACATAACTGAAACTCAAATCTTAAAAAACAAAAAAAGCATACTCCCAGATACAATAAACATGTGCAAATTAAAAATTAAACAGCGAGGCAAAAAATAAAGGAAACCCATCACTAGAGTTAAGCTAATTTTCATATTTAATTAGTTGTGTGTGCTTATGTGTGCATGCATCAGTGTGTACATGGCTCAAATGCATGTGTGTGAAGCTCTCTGTAGAGGGCGCCTCTAGTGGTATTCCTCAGGGACCATCCACATCCACTCTTACTTTTTTTGAGACAGAATATGTCATTGGCCTGGAACTCGAGTGGGTTATGCTGACTGGCCCGAAGGCTCCCGGAATCTGCCCATCTGCCCCTCCCTGTGTTGGTATGGTATACACGCACACCACTGCTACATCCGGCTTCGTTAATGTGTGGATGAGACTCAGGTCTTCACGTTTGCATGAGCGCTTTCCCAATTCGGTTATCCTCCATGCCTCTTCCACTTTGGTTTCTTCTGAGACAGTATTTCTGTATAGTCCTGGCTGACCTAGAACTTGATTTGTAGACCAAGCTAGCCTTGGGTTTTAAGACATCATCCTGCCCTAGTCAACCAGGCCCTGCAATCAGGGTGCTACCTGTGTGTGCAGGTAAGACACATTTGTGTGGCTTTGCATTCACAATTAACAGTCAATTAAAGCCAAGACAATGACTTGCCTGTTTTGGAAAGCCATATTACCAGGGATACAAGCAGCAGTGACTATTCTACTGGCCAGGATAAAGGATTGTGTGAGGTGCAAGGCCATGGCCCTCAACGGTATCCAGTTCATGTGTGTGTATTTACAGTGACTATATACGCTCTCACATTTTGTGTCTCTGCTTTGTGTCTGTGTCTAGTCTTTGCTTTTGAAGGGGGGGGGATGCTTTTACCCCAGTAAAACAGCATAGTCAGTTATTAAGGTTCAAAGGGGAAAATGCTATAAAATGATAGCAATCTGTTCATTTGAACCTGGGGTCTTGTAGAACTCTCAACTTTCAATACCACTTAAAAGAGAAATGAATCCCCATGATGTAACTTCACATTCTATTTATATCATTATTCTTTATTCAACACAAACACAGTGCTCTGTGATGTTACTGCATGTCATAAATGTCATCATAATTTGTCTTTACACATCATAAATATCTTAGTTTGTGACATTATTATACCTTCGGGTGTCTCTTTCCATATTTATGGTAATTACATCAAAGTATTTACTATAATTATGTCATTTGATGAAATTACAGTAATTACTTCAAAAAATGATAGCCCATGACTAATGAATTAAAATAGCATGGAAATTCACATTAAAAATGACGTTAAAATAATGCTAAGTATCTGAGATAGGGAACAAGAAGAACATCCCTCACTGGGCTTTTTAACCCAGACTTGTCTCCACCGGTTTCCCCATAGAGGAGTTCAGCTGTATTTAAACCTCAGAAGTCCTTCCTAAGGGCGCAGGAACCCAAAAATGGAAACCCATTTGGCAGCATAATTTTCAGTTTATGAAGCCAATGTTTGACCTTGAAAAATAACTTCCATCACAGAAAAAAAAAATTCAAGTCCTCCTCTGTCTGTGTTATTATTTTCCTTTACTGTATTATTTGTCAAAACCAGACTCATAGAACCTCTCTGTTATGTATTGGAAACAAACTGGGAAGAAACTGTACTCAGGAGGGACATATATATATATATATATATATATATATATATATATATATATATATATATATAATAATCACTGAATAAAGCAAAGCAAAAAAAAAAAAAACTGTCGTTGTGAAACTCACATAGAAGGAAAAAGATAAAATAGGAGTTCAAGACAGAAATCCCTGATTTTATACGGTAGGATAAAATGTGTATTAGCCATTTGTTGTCACTATGACAATATGCCTGAAGCATTCTACTCCCAAGAGGCTGATTTACCTCATATCTCCAGACATTTAAAATCCCAACTGCCCTAGCACAGACTCTGTGATGATGGCTGCATCGTGTCATGATACAAATGGCAGTCACAGTCACATGCCGAGGAACAAGAATGGGACTACACTTTTAGCTACAAGCAGACGGATAAAATGGAAGCACCGATCTTGCTTTTCTCATAGCAGAACTCTCGGAGGACTCAAGGGTTTACAGGACAACTAATTACTTTAATTCACAAATTCTGTAAGGACTTGCTTGTAGCCATCCCCCCAGTAGCCGTCCTGATGAACAAGCATCTGTCACAGTGTGTGGAATCACAAAAACCATGTCTACAGCTGCATACCGCCTTGTAGAATAGGATGCGGGAGGTGCTGCATAGAGTAGATAGTTCCAGGATTGGGTAAACAGTGGGGGGGGGCTACATATTTCAGTACATTTACGGATTTAAATGGGTCTCACTAAGAAAACCGCATCAGAGCAGAGATCACATAGCAATGGGTATGTATGTCTGCAGGAAGACATTTCACACTGTAGAGAAAGGTGAAAAGGGCTGAAGTCAAGAGTTTACCCTTTGCTTGGGAAGAACAAGGGGTGGGTGAGAAAGAGGAGTTGGAGCCAATGGGATGCAGGGTGTGGCAAGTCTGTCGTAGACATACTGAGAATCTTATTGCTCATTGTTTGGGATCCATCAGCACAGAGATGCTATCTATGGCAATGAGGTTGGACCAGAGCAGAAGTGAAGGACAAGGGTGGTCTGTGGCAGAGGGAGTAAGACCAGCCGAGATGCCTCGAGCAATCCTAGCCAGCTGAGAAGCTCAGCACAGTAGATTCTGGTTGCTATGCAGCGTCCATACTGCAGTAGGATGATATGCTCAATGTGAACCACTGGGCACAGCGACAACCTGGATCTCATCATGTCCTAAGGTCTAGATATCCCGATGCTAATCACCCACCCTCTGAATCCCAATTCAAGCCCCACTCAACAGAAGTAATAGCAAATGTGAAAAGGCTCATATTACACAAGGGAAACGTACATTTAACCCATACCGGGGAACCCACCTGTCTCCCACTCTGTCTTGAGTACAGTGAGGTTTGCACAGGATAGGGGAACCCACATTATATGCTGCAATGTAGAGGGGTAAAAACATACCACATAATATCACTCTTCCTTATTATGTTTTCTTTCTTATGGCTTTTCAAGACAAGGTTTCTCCGTGAAACAGTCCTGACTGTCCTGCAACTCTCTCTGTAGACCAGGCTGCCCTCGAACTCGCTGAGATCCACCTGCCTCTGCCTCCTTCCCGAGTACGGGGATTAAAGGTGTACTCCACTTTGCCTGGCACTCTTCCTAAATATTATGTTTTGTTCTGACACTTAGATATTTTCCTTCAAATAAAATATTACCAGGGCTGGATAGAAGGTGCAGGAGTTAAGAGGTCTCACAGTGGTCAGAGCTCTGTGCCCAGAAGCCAGATTAGGAGGCTCACAACTGCTTTGAGTCTACCTCCAGGGAATTTGGTGCCTATTCTGGCCTCTATGAACACCCCCATTTATTTGCACATGCCCACGCAGAAACACATATGGATACATATAAATAAATAATAAATCTTAAATAAATAAAACAAAAATTTAGCGATAACATATATTAAGTTATTTTTAAGTTAAAAGTTCTTTTTAACATTTGCTTTTATTTTTTTTCAATATATCAAATGTTCCCACATTTTCATCTGTAAAACAAAGTCCTTTGAGGTCCCCTATCATTTTGGTGGCTACTGTCTGCATCATATCTTCTTAAACTTTTCCACATGTGACCTCTTCTCACACAAGAGATGTTTATATGATCCAGGCTATATGAGTATATACAATGGGAACAAAATCATTCCCTGATAGTAGACCATTAAAAAAAAGTTTTAGAACAATTCTAGGACATATGTGAATTTTATAATTAACAAAGAAAATAACGCATCTGCATTAATGGGATGGGGGCATGCTTGTTAAAGCACACTAACCCAAAGGCAGACTGATTCGGGGCATGCTAGAGAAACGCTAGAGGTTTTGTTTCCTGTAACTGAGCCATTACGTTTCTATAGAAACAGCAACCTTCTTGAAGGCAGCGAAAATATTGCAACTCGACATAACTATACCAACTCTGAGCCCAGGGGTTTCAAGCGGCCTTGGCTGGCGCTGAACGGCGTGGCAACGTGCACAGTTCAAAGAGCACAAAGTATGTGTCCAGAACCAAGGATGTAGTGGTCATGGGACATAACATTTGATTTCAACTTAACTTCTGCTTGCTGTGTTTCCAGAGACCTTTGCCCTTGGCTAATTCTGTGGTACTCTCATGGTCAGGTGACCGGCCTCATAATCCATAGTTCAAGATGGCATTCTAATTCACATTTTCTTAGACAGTAATTAGTATTGATTTTACTTTCCTTTTATATAATTCCTATTTATCCTACCAGATCATCACCTCCTTAGATTATAGGGGAACAGCCTCTTTAAGTATTGTTTGCTTAACTTAAATGTATTTCTAATGTTAATGAGTAGGTAATTAACTCATACTTAATGATTCCTCATAGGACAGTCGGTTTTCAATGTCTTCTCACTAGGTAGTTTAAAAAAGACATTTTTTTCCTCTGGTTGAAAGCCCTCCCTTTCAGAGATAGCCTCTTTTATGGATCCATTTCTTTAACAGATGCTGCTTAGCTGGATGCACGGAAGACTTTCTGTAAAATATCACAAGGGTGAACGCAACCACATTCCTGATGATGCCCGCTGTGTGAATGCATAGAGCTTACAGGAAATGCCAGGACCTTGAATGCAGCTGCAGTTCCTAGCCCCATGAAGGCAAAGTTTAAATGAGTTCCCAGACTCAAGATAAATGACAAATAGGTGTTTATTAGGGAACAACTTACACAGATAAGAGAATGATCCAGAATATGCAGTCTCTGCTCCACTGATGATCTCTACAAAGAGAGGGTGAGCCAGCCCCTCCTCTCCCTAAATTGGTCACTATGAACCTGAAACCACACCCAAAGGGTATGGCCACAACTACAAGCTCACTGGCAAGACAAGATGCCACCACAGCCATCCTCCCCCAACTTCTACCTCAAGCTGAGGTAGGCTGTCACAATGACTAGCTATGAGTCCTGTTGGTTGATCTCTAATTGAGGGAATTTTGAGACACACCATGAGTGTGTCTGTCTATAAGGGAATTTCTATAGAGGATTGACTGGGGTGTGAAGATTGCCCTTACTGTGGGTGATCTTTCCAGAAGGTGCCAAAGGAGTAGAGGCTCTAGGCGAGCAGCCTGCCCCAGTGTGCCTGACTGACTGAGCTTCTCAACAGCTGCTGCCCCACCCCTCCACTTATGTGAAAGGCCATCTCCATCAACTTCCTGACATGATCTCTACATTCTAGAAATTCTCCAGGAAGCTATCATGAGTTCCCTGGCAGATTAGAAGAAATTGGTGTGGTGACCAGTCTGGTGACCTGAGAAGCAACTAGAACACAATTCTGTACTGTGCAAAGCAATAAACTAATAAATCCCATTTATAATGATAATGAATTCTCTCACACACACACACACATGCATGCGCATGCACACACACACGCACACACGCATGCATGCGTGCACACACACATGCACGCATGCATGTGCACGCGCGTGCGCGCGCGCGCGCACACACACACACACACACACACACACACACACACACACACTATCAATCGTGTTCCCCAGGAGAACCCTGACTAATGCACTTGTCCGCACACACATATTCTAACCCCTGCCTAAGCAAAGTCTTGCAGCAGCAGGTGTATGATGATATTGTGTCATTATTCATAGCAAAACGTTTTCCCCTTTCTTAGAAATGTATAAAGCAGGATGAGTCTCACAATCCATCAAGTCTTTGATTCAGTAAAATACGCCCATTATAAAATATGAATGTTTGAAAAATGACAAATGTCATAAAACCAGGAAAGCAAATACAAAGATGACTTTATTCTGAAGAAGTTTACACATCCACCTTCCTCTGAGCTGTTTCTTCAGAGATTTCACTTTTTAAGTGTGATAACATCTTATCATCCTCTCTATATTATCCCTAAGATATAAGTTCTTCAATTCATGTTTTAAGCTGAACATTCCTCAAAATTGCTACTATCTAAAATTAAATTGAGCAATTACTTGTCCTGTGACAGCCACACTATCCGGAAAATTATATTCCCATTCTAGGTTCACTTGGAATATGAAAGGAAGTGTGTTAAAAAGAAGGTGTGTCTTTCACAATTAGTCTGCCATACTTTCTCTGCACAGTTCTTACCACGATCCGTGGCTTAACATGTTGATTTGTGCCCAGGAAGTAAATTCAGAACTCAGAAATCTTTAGAGCCACTCATAACTTGCCAAAGGATTAATCAAAGCTAGCCCACCGCAACTCTAAATAACCTTGACCATCATTTTTGACAGTGTCTCCCCGCCTCGTCTTTTGGAAGAAAGAAAGATAGATAAGAATTCACTCTCATATTTATGATAAACACCACCACAGTAAATGTACACCGGGTCTGCACTCTCCCACCAAGCACCAGAAGATCTTGGAAAATCTTTGATTGTGTCTATTGACACCAAGGGCTGGAGAGACGGCTCAGAGGTTAAGAACACTGGCTGCTCTTCTAGAGGACCCGGGTTTAATTCATAGAACCACATGGAAGCTCGCAATTCCTGTGACTCCAGTTCCGTGGAACCCAGTGTCCTTTTCTGGCCTCTGTAGGCACTTTACTCATGTAGTGCAAAGTCATACGTGCAGGCAAAACATGCCATGTGCATAATATAAAAATAAATAAAAACACTAATAAGTTGACACTAAAACAAAAAGAAAATGAAGAAAAAAATTGGAAATTTAGATATCAGAACACAATAGTTTTTGGCTATAATCCTGCTTTTTGTGCTTTTTGGGTTTTTTTTTTTTTTGTTTGTTTGTTTGTTTTAGGTACCATATTTTAGTTACACTGCTCTGGTAATGTGAATGAGGCAGCAAAATTATAAAAACATTTTCATTTTGGGGATAACAAATCAGGAAAACGAACATGAAAAATGTTCGCTATTCCAGCTTCTAGCTCTTTTAGATGTAGGAAAACATAAAGGGTTTCAAAAACAGTCACATTTTGTTTTTTTTTCAATTTTTGGTTCAATATCTGTTAAAAAAATTTTTTTTTGTTTTTGTTTTTCAAATTATTTTACCTTGGCTTCAAATTTGTTTCTACATGAATGGTGCACTTGTTTTCATATCTTGGAAGGCGAGAGGTTAGTCTGAAAGGATTAGAAGTGAGATACAGAATCTGGTCTCCTTAGGTCATTTGTTTGTATCCAGCTGAAGTCAGCAGTGGCTAAAATTCATTGCCATCTGGCAGTTTTTCCATGGCATCTTTGACAGAACGTGTGGTCCTAGTCTAGTACACACTAGACAGATGTCCAGGTCATAAAACTCACAACGATACTTGGCACGGTATCACCCCTTGTTGACAGAGCCATCAGACAGGCCAGAGATCGAAGCAGAATAAAGGATGAGCTGTCTTAATCGCATCCAGTGGTCCATTGGCAAACAGATACCCCGTCCTCACGCATCCTGGGTGGGGGAAGGAGTTCTTGGCTATACTCAAAGGAGGGGGAGACGACACTAATGAACTCAGTGTGTCACCCAGCACAATCGTGTCTCTTGCTATACCTTTGTGCACAGAAGCAAAATATGACGGGATGACTAAACCCTAGAATCTTTCTTTTTAGTGACAAGTGAGACTTCATTGACTTCTCCTTCATTCCAGACCATTTTGTGAAATCACAGCCACCTCTGTAATTGCAACCACAGCTTGTAAAGACGACGAGCCATGTAACTACTTATGTAAACATTGCGTATGCACGCATCTCCTGTCTCTACCAGCCACCCAAATATTCCCCATGATGGACATGATTGCCATGGATTTTGAAAACCACCAAACCCTTAGCCTTTTCCCTAAATAACTCGTTCATCTTCTTTGCTAACTGAACTCTCCAGGTCCTTTAGCTCTGTAGTGTAGCTCACTTTCCATTCACTGGACACCTTGCCATCCTTGTTCTATGATCTCTGCGTTTTCATGTGTTGGGCACTTATGTGGGTCTGGTGCTTCCTCATTTTTTTCTAATCCTGTTCATGTTAAGCTCTGCCATCTACTCCCAAGGCTTCACCTCATCCCCCACATCATCGTCGCCATCCAAATGCCCAGTTTAAACCACTACACCATATTACCAAAATTAATCCCAGTAAATGTCCTCCTAATTCCTCTTTTTGGAAGCCAAACCAGCACTTTTTATTCTCTCTAACTTGGTTGCTTTTCAATACTATTTACTCTCCCAGATAAACTCAGTCACTGCTATCGTGTCTTTCAAGTATGTTCCCATCCTCCTTTCTGTTCTCTCTGTTGCTACACGCAGGGAAAAACATCAACTTTGCTAAACCCCAACTGCACCAGGGTGGAGTGTTTGCATTCGAAAAGGAGACCTTGGGAGCCCCAGACAGATAACAGTGACATCTGGACTCAAACTAAAACTGTGACCAAAGACTACACATGAGACCTTGCGGGTGTCTGACTCTTTTTCTGGGCTTTCATTCAGTTCATTCTAGATGTCTAGATGACAATTTCACACCCACAATTTGCAGTATTACTATCAATCCTTCCTGTTCCTCATGTGCAGCTCAGGAACACCGTCCACACTCCATAGACAAGAGCAGAGAATAGAGATCTCCCTACCTCCTACTTCTGTATCTATCCTCCTTCCTCTAGGCCCTCCAGAAAGACCAACTTCCCTTCCTTATTAGGTCATGTTTTTACCACTCCACATAGTAGGATGTTTCTGGTCTTACAAACAAAGGCATAGCTTGGCGTGCATTTTCTCCAATCTCACAAACCCTGTTCTTCCCATCTTCACAATGAAAGTCTTTTAGGAAAGTATACAGAGATGGCTCAGCTGTTATCAACACTTGTTGGTCATGCAAAGCACGGGGATTCGGGTCCAAGCACCCACATAATGGCTTACAAGCATCTGTTATTCCAGGTCGAGGGGTTCTGATTCCTCTAGACACCCACATGGTGCATAGACAGACATGAAGGCAAAACACTCATAAACATAGAAAGCAAACAACTAAATCTTACTTATTAAACAGTCCTTTAGGAGACTGGAAAATGTTTGTGGTTTCATTCCTGTGCCAAACTCCCTTCTTCTCTTTTGAACTTGGTCAAATTTTTTTAACCCTAACTTTACCGAAGTCCCAGGATCTAGCAATTCATTTTCAATTTTAATTTCACACCACCTCACAGCGTCTTTGGGAAGAATTGTTCATTCCTTCAATCTCCAACTACACTCTTCCCTTAGTTATGTGAACCTCTTACTAGATACATGGAAATACTTCACCAACCAAAAAACAGAAACAAACAAACAAAACCAAATAGACAACAAGAAAAGCAGTGTGTCTTGACAAATTTTCAAATCTCACAAGGGGATGCACTTTCCCCGAGAGAAGATCCGGTGGCTCATACTGGGGCTTGCTTATGCTCTTTCTATAGTATGTTGCGTAATCCACATCCTTGAGTAAGATAGTTGAGACAGAAAATCTATCACCTTCGATAAATGATACCTAATCCAGTGACTATGAAGGTGATCAATAAATGATTATTAAATAAGTGATTGAAACACACAGGGTTCACGTACTTGTATGCATTTATGTATGCGCAGGTATGCAGTTGTGTGTGTATGTGTTGTGTGCCTTCATGCCTCTGTGTGTGTGTGTGTGTGTGTGTGTGTGTGTGTGTGTGTACAGGCCAGAAGCCACACTCAGGTGTCATTCCTTTTGAGGAAGGGTTTTTCACTGAACTTGCAGCTCACTGAGTCTGTAGGACTGCCTGCCAATGACCTCCATGGGTCCTCCTGTCTGCATTAATTATATATATATGTATATATATATATATATACACATATATATATGCACACTCCATATATATATATATATATATATATCAGCAGAGCCATGCGTGGCCTGTTAGTGTGAATTTCCCATGTAGCACTGAACTCAGGTCCTCTTGTTTGCCATGCAAATGAGCCACCTCCCAACCCTCTCACACTTAAAGAGAAGCAAACATGTAATTGGCCGAATTCTATCCATTTCACTCCCACTAGGCAGAGTTGAATGAATAGGTTTATATAATAACCTGGGAGCTGAGAAAAGGGGTCAGAGCTTTCCTTAATTTCTCAACCACCTTTCTGTCCATTTCAGAGGCAGAGGACGAAATGGCTAGAGACCAGAGTCGGGTTACATCTTCACTACATTTAGCCACGTGTTTTCTAGCACAGATTTCGGCAGTCCCCGCCACTCCTTTCAGAGTTCACTTTCCCAACTGTCATCAGGCTAAAGCATGGAATCTTCCCTTTTGGGTGAAGCCGAGTATTTTATTCATGCAGTCATAATCCAAGTTATCATGAATTAAATCGTGTGCCATTCAAGAATGCGATGTGCACATTACGCGGAATTAATATGTGCAGCCCCACTGCCTCTAACAAATTATGATTAGGCAGGGCCTGAAACGCATTGGTAAGAAATACTTAACAGATGACACCGTGACAGTATGCCAGTGGGGATGTTACTGTAATGTCAATATTATTAAACCTATGTACCCAGCTAATTCATGAATAGAAATTACTTTTGTATCTGACACATTTCATTGAGTAATAGGACCCACATGAAACTTGAAACTATTCCTTTTCAGACAAGCTAAGGGGAGGTCTCCAAAACCACACCCAAACACCTATTGAATTCAGGCGTTATCTAATGAGGTGGGGATGAGGGACAGGTCTCGAAGGTACCGCGTCTCGCTAGTCTATTTTACCAAATCAGAAAAGATGTCATTGCCTTCTAGTGCAAATTAAGACAGTAATGACATCTACAACTTGCTGAAGCCTGTCAGTTACCTGGTACTGTAGCCAAGCACTTTCCACATCTGGCTGAAAATGAGTTTCCAAATTCTGTAACATAGGATCTGTCGAGGAGGGGAAGAAGAAACTATGGCTTGAAAATGCAAGGATGGAAACGTCTTAAGATTCGTGCTTTATTAGAAACATGTGGCTCTGAATTCAGCTGAGATACCTGTTACAGGTTTTCCGTAGGAAGAACCTGGGTGCTAAACCACACCATTTGGAGTAATTGAGCCTCTTACCTGAGTGCTGTCTGCCAATGCATGATGTTTGCCTCAGTTTCTCTTTTTGCTAACAGAAATAGCACTTGATTAGAAAAGTAGTGATACGCCATAAGTGCTGAATTATTTTAAAAGGTTTCCCACAAAACTACCAGAACTGGCCATTTGGTTTTATTATCTCCATTAGAAAGAATCTGGTAAAACACACAAGACCACCTGCGTCCTTCCAAGCCTTCTTATCCCCAGTCTAATGCTCGGGAGTTATGAGACGTGAAGATCATTTTTCACTTAGACTTCCCTTCTGTTTCCCAGGATTGCTTTTGCGGGTAGTTCTTGCCCACTTTTAGTTACTTTGGGCAGTTAAATACGCACGCGCGCAAGCACGCGCACACACACACACACACACACACACACACACACACACACACACGGCATCACCTATGTTGGCATCGCTGTTGGTGCTGAGCACAGGTAGGGTGGAGGAGTGAGGGAGGCCAGAGAGAGAGAGAGCAGCTGCACATGTGAGGGAGAAGTGGTCTGAAGGGCTGCACGCTCTCCACACCCTGCTGCTCAAGCAAGGGAGGTTGCGCCTCACATTGTGCCCTTCCCTGTAAATCTATCACCTTCCTGAAAAGGAAGACAAAATAAACCAATACATAAACAAATCCACAACTCTGAGACTCTTTAGAATCCATGCACATCCCCAATACTATCACAGGCCTTTGCTGTTTACACTGGTGTCACAGCTATCTTGAACAAGAAACAGCTAGAGACCAGCTGGACGCTCTTCCTTCCTGCCCTTCCCATTTAGTTCCATGAAGTGTGTATGTTGTGAACATTACTCTGTTCTAAAGATGAAATCAGTGGGAACTTAGGATACTGCTTTACAATGATTAAACTCTACCATCTCCACACTATTTCTTCCACACTGTCCCCTCGGCACACTGACATTAGGTGTTATTATAAATCAGGTTCTAAAGGACATATGGAATGAAGTACTGCAATGGTGTGTTACGGAGGTCAGGTGTGGGTGTGGTGGAAGTGGCCACGAGGAACGGATTTCAAAATAAAGGAGCATAACCTCGGTTTAGTTAATAGGCAGGGCTCTTGCAGTTCCACAGTTCTGATGTTGGTAGTGGCGATTAAAAGAAAACTTGGTTAGTTTCAGTATTCCTTTTATAGTGTGGTAGTGCGCGACTTCTACAAGCGAGATATAAGCAAAATGTCGCTTGGCTCAAGGCAACAGCATTACTGAGAAGACCAGCCCAGCAGGGGCAACAGTCCCTGAAATCTGTGGCCCACAAGTTCCTGGGCAACTTGCAGGCAGCCCCGCAGAAGAGTCTCCTCTCTCCAGCAACTGTCTACTGCTTGGAGAAGGCTATCATGATTCCTTCATTTCTGAGACCTAGGAATCCAAGTTTCACAAGTTTCCTAAACTGTGACGTTTCCTCAGCATCCTGCATCCAAGAGCCCTTCCTCCTTGCTCGAGGAGAGAAGGCTTCAGATCAGGACACAGCTACAGAGGGTTTAAAATTTACTGATACTTTAATAGTTCTCAAATTACGCTCAATTATCATTGTCAAGGCATAAACATGAGTAATTGTGGAGTTCAATGTCACTTTTATCAGGGAATAAAATAAATAGCTCTGAAATGAATGGAAGGAAAGGCTGAGTATAATTTTGTATTTGCTTGAGTTATGCATTATCGCAGAAACTCGAATTCCATTTTATACCGTTTAACCTTATTACAAAGAATAGAAAGACCAGTCTTTGAGCGATTCACTGGACACTGCTGCATTATTACAGACACCTGCTGAATGGTAATTCCCTATCAGTGACTTCAAGAATTGTGGGGGGTGCTGGGGAAGGGAGACAAATCCAAGATAATCTCATTGGAGTTTGCTTTAACTCTTGTCGTCTACAATTTAGAAGCTCTCTTTATTGCACTCTGGCTTTTAAAGACCCTTGCATTTGCCTGGAGACTCAAATAACAGTGTCTATTGTCTCCTAGGAATCTTGAAATCTTGAAAAGTCTCAAGCCCAAATCATCCAGCAGTACCATAAGTACAAGTCCCCAATACTTTAATCATTGTTACCCTTCTTAGGACTACATTGATACTCCCAGTAGCAGAGCAACATAGTAACATATCTGATGGTTAAATCTCCTAGACTCAAAGTCCAAGATAGAATGGTGTCCCCTAGTGAGTTCCTCACACTAAGGGTGCATTAGCCCACAGGGCAGTGGGGTCTGAAGGAATGTCTCAGCTGCCAGGGAGGAAGAAGTTTGTGCCATAAGATACTTTAGTGGTGAGGAACAGTATACCTTGAAACATGGGTCCAAAGTTGGCTGATGTCACAAACCTAGGCTAAGCGATACTATGTGTCCTTGTTATTTCCGGATGGAGCAGATATCTAAAGGGTCCCAAGGGCACTACCTGGGCCTCTGGGAAAACACTGGGCCTAGTAATATTAGGTGACAGTGGTCACTTATTCTGTCTGCAGCCCCACTTGCCCGTTGCTAGGAGTGCAGGTGGTAACATGGCTCTTGTAAGACCTGTCATTGGGCAAAAGAGAAACTGGGAGCATGTGTGGACAGATCTTTGGATGACGGTAGCCAGGTGTGGATGCTACACTTGGTGTTAAAACAAACAAATAAAACCACTGACAGTTTTAAGTGCCCACAAGTTTGCCACAGTCCGGAACAATCTTAGGACCTCCTGGATAATATGGTGAAAAATAAACCTCTGAATCACACTAAAAATTTCATCTCACATATTGTTTTTCCTGATAGGTCATTAGGAAGGAGTGAATTTAATTAATGTGGTTATATGTTCTATATCTATACAAACAAGTCCAGTTTCACTCCTGTTTTTACCGTTTCCCTTCAATGCTGGTATCCATGGGTTTATTTGTTAAGTGGAATGAGATTGAGCCTAGCCAATCAGGAGCTAGGCTCTTTTTTTTTTTTTTTTTTTTTTTTTTTTTGTAATTTCAAACCAGCTCATGTTCTATAATAAGAAAATTTTATTCCACACTAGCATAAAATCTCGACTCCTTCCTTCAGCTCCAAACTTCCTCTATGAGAAACTCAGTTGAAAAAACATCTTCAGTGGTACCTTGTACCTTGCATCTTTCATTTGCTGTGGGCTTTGGCTCTTGATGGAGTAGAAAGACACCTTGACCTGTGTGGGGCTGCTGTAGCGAAAAAATGGCACAATCTGGGTGGAGATAAACAGCAGAAATCTATTGCTCACTGCTCTAGAAGCCACGATGTGTAAGATCCGGCAGACCGTGTATGTCTAGAGAAGCCTGACTTTCTGGTTCATGGGTGATGCTATCTTGCCAGACCTTCAGATGATGGAAGGGCTTCGCTGGCTCTGTGGTTCGCTTTCAGGGCACTGGTTCTAAGCAGGACTGCAAGGCTCCTCCAAAAAAGGAGGTACCACCTTGAAGGATTCTTGCATCATATGAATTGAGGCATAGGGGGGTCAAGCATTCAGCAAGGCAGACTACTCTGTATATCATCCCTACAGAGGAAGACCAAGGCAGGAAATAGAGAATGGAGCGTGGAGAACAGAAGATAAAAAAGGAGCATGCTAATATAGCTGAGAAAAAAATACCAAACTAGAAACATGAGCCATAAAGAAGATTAGTGTATATTGTAACCATATATACTCAAAATACTCATTTGAGAGGTACTCTTGGTTCATTTCAGAGAAAATAAAAATGTCTCATGAGGAAAAGCCTGGCCATTAAGCCTTGGTTTTGCTATGTTGTATGTAACAAGTCAAGAAATTCCCGTCTTCAGATTCAAAAATCCTTGAGTAGGGGATACATAGAATTTGGGATGATCTTGTGTTTCTCTGTCAAGTTAATCTTTTTTTCTTTCGTTAGAATATTTGATTTTTGTCAAACTGCTTGAGATAATGATACCAAAGTCATTGTGTCTATTTGTCCTCCATAAGGTTCAATTTGGGAGATTCTTCTTGCTTCAGGCTCTCAAGTATAAGGATCATAGGAGTGATTTACCATGCCTGCCAAATTTTAAGTGAAAATCTTGGCTATAGTTGAGTAAAAGAATTTCATTTTTGAGCTAAATTTCACCATAAATATTATTACAGAAGTTTATATTAAGATGTATCCTTGCTTTAAATATTTCTCAACTGGATGATTTGGCATATAAAAAGCTAAGAGTGAAGCATATTTAGTTTTAAGCAACTACATAAACCAACCACTAAAAACAAAGACCCAAATGATGAAACAACTTTCCAAACAATGAAACAAACAAATAAATGAAAAGTAAACCTAAATACTGTTCTTATTTGTCAAGCATTCAGATTTTGAGATCACTGGCATATTTTTAAAATATTAGTTTAATAGACTGTTTTTGATGGTATTTATGGACTTTTTCCTGTATACATCTACAAAAAGTTATGATACTTTATTTTAGAGCCAGTCATAACTGTCCCCATAATTTGTCAACTCAGTTTTGTGGGTTGTTAGGGGCTGGGTTCATTCAATGAATAGAAGGAAAATTATCCTAAATAATAAAGGTGTCTTGGATGTGGTGGCCAATGATGTCTCTACTGTGACAAGTAACATGATTGTCAACATTCTCCTAGCATTTAGGAGGGTGGAGTTGCTGTTCCTTAAGGATGGAAACAAGTCTCCTCACTTAAAGTCAATCCAGTTAATTTCAGCTCTTGACTTAACTCCTACTGAGAGATACACCTGTGCTGACTCTTCACTTCCCGGAACGGAGACGTGAAAGTCAAACTGTACACATTCGCCCTCCCTCTGGAGAAACGTCTCCCAGGGATAGTGCTTTCTTATCAGGGTCATTTAGCAGGATTTGTTTCTGGGCTTTCTGTCTCTTCATCTGTCCCCTCTTTCTCTCCTCTCCAACTCTTGTTGCTGCTATGTTTTCCTTTATAGATTTTGCTATTTGCCCCTGTCTTCGTCGTTTAAACTGAAAATAAAAAGAAGCGTAATGATCCTTATCCTTTAAAAAGAAAGGGGTGTCACGGGTGCAGGAGAGCTAGCCCGGGCCCTCTCCAGCCACAGCACCACAGGTCTCTTAGCTGCTGGCCTCTGGTGAAGATGCAGCACAGAGAGACAAAGGACGCATCCTCTCTTTGAGGGCTGGCCACTAGGAATTTGGCCATGCTCCGGCGAATATATGCACAACACAGAATGGGTCTTTGCTTTGTTTTGTTTTGTTTGGAGCAGAGTGGTCAGAGTGACTGGTGGACATGGAAAGACTTGGAGGTGAGTATCACTGGGGTGCATGATGTGAGAGTCCCAAATAATCAAGAAAAAATAATGTGAAGAAATATGCTTGCTTGCAAGCTCCTGCTCCCAAAAAGGAAGGAAGGAAGGAAGGAAAAAAGAAGCCATGCATGGTGGTGGTGCATGCCTGTAATCCCAACACTCTGGAGGCAGATGAATCTCTGTGAATTCAGGGCCACCCTGGCCTACACAGAGAGTTCCAGGCCAGTCAGGGCTTCATAGTGAGATCTAATCTCAAAATCAATACAAGTAACTCCTTAGACAAAATAACTCAGCAATACTCCTTGTAGGATTATTATAGAATTAGGGCACCAGCTTACTTGTATGTAGTTCCTCAGCCTCACTACATGGTGCCTCCGGAATGCTAAATACTCAACTCATTTGATGCCCAAGATATTCTTATTGGCTAATAGGTTGTATGTTTTGGAACCAAGATTTGATCTTCTGAGAAGTAGTTCTGTAAGATTTGGAGGCATTATGACATTATGTGTTTTTTAATGAAAGATCTTTATGACCATGAAGTTGATGTTGGCTTTACAAAAATATAGGAAAATCAAATCAAAGCTTGGGTTCATTGACCACTTCAGTTACACTAGATTCTGAGCCTAGCTACAAAACTACCACTTACTGTCATTTAACCAAGAAGAAACCAGGGGACACAAGGATCAGGCGACGTGCTAAGTTAGAATCTACTACGGAACGGCAGAAGTGGGGTGTGACCCCAGCTAGGTGCTTTTGGTTTGGGTACCTGCACCTTTACAATCCCTCCTACAACTGTTCAGACCCATGGCATTGAAAATCACATGACCACACTGCTCAGACCTGGAGGTTCCAGGAAAACCTTTGGCCCACCAGCCATGCAGCATGGGCAAGCACGGGCAGGAACAAGGGTCTTAGTGGAGACTTCCATCCATGATCAAGGGGCTTACCCACATGTGCACTGGCCAAGTCACACCAAGAATATCTGAAGAAAGAATGCACAGGATCCCCCATCCTGATCTTTCCCATGTTGCTTCCACGAGGTAGGCAGTGCTTACATGTAGGGCATGGCATCGGGAAATGTGGTTGGCACAGACTGATGATACATCAGAAGCTGAAGCTGATTTGATGGGAAAGGTAATAACAGAGTAGAACAGAAGTTGAGAGGTAATTTTTCAAAAGCATTACAGGAAGTGTGTTCTGTAATAGTTGAGAAAAACAAAGACCCCTCAAGAAGTGGGAAGGATCAGAGGGAAGCGTGAATGCTTTCGACATGTGGCATGAGCTAGGGTTATGAAAAACAACTGCTTCTGGTGATAACATCTGCCGCATAACATATGTAGCACATGACGCTCAGATGGGGATGGCATGCATTGAGCCATGTTCTCCAGTGTTTACAGAATGATGATGCTGACACTTGTTTAACCTTGGGTACCCACCAGGTACTTCCATGAAACCATCCCTTCTCTGAATGTAATTTAGAGATCAACCCTTTCAACAGGTTGCAGAATTCGCTAAAAGGGTAGAATCTCAAACTCCGCCCTACAAAGACAAAACTGGCGTGTTAGCAGTACCCATCCCTGGGTAGCTCAGAAGGATGTTGATGTCTGAGAAGCAAAGTGTGAGTGTTTCTTGGCTATTGCTCAGAGCATCTATATCAGAAGGCCATGGCCAACATCAAGAAGAATGAGGTGTGGATAGTTGAATCCACCCGATTCCTGCAGTTGGTTGTCAGCAGAGAAGTCCTCACACCCACAACCGCCACCCTGACCAACAACAAACACATCATTCAGTTCCCTGCACCAGCTCATAGCAATCCAAGACCAGTGACCATTTGCAAGCAACCAATATCACCCATCCAAAGTAGTTACATTTCTTCTTTGAGGAGGATAAAATGAGGAAATGTTCAGTCTTCACCCACAGCTGAGGCACCCAGCATATGACATGAAGATTAAGCTTTAGCTGTTATCAGGCCATGTAAGTGGAAATAAACAGAGACTTGCTTGTGGGGTAGGATGGGTTGGTTCTGAGGGGCTTTCCCTTGGGGGGGCAGTTGGTGTGAACTGGATGGCGATGGGTGCTCCAGACTTCCGTTTTTTTACAATAAAATATTCTAATAAAAGCTACCAAAGAAGGAAAAAGAGTGGTTAATTATGGGCCACGGTTTGAGGCATAGCCCATAATGGCAGGGAAGTCACGGCAGCATAACAATGTTGGAAGCGACTGCGGCAAAAGACGAGATAAGAGATTTAGGGGGAGTTACATATAGAGACACCCTCAGGATGATCAAAGAGGCCGTTTTGTAGTGTGTCTTGAAGTGATAGCATAAGGAATGGAAATTGACCAGCAGTGTGATTTTTTTTTAAATATTCCCCAGTTGTAGAACACCTACCTGGTGTGCACCAGGCCCCGACCACTTATCGCTGCAGGGGAAGCAAGCTGCATTTGCATGCTTGCACACTGGCACACTTGTGTGCTTGCACAGTAAAACTGTAGGGCACTTGAAGGAGACTCTCAAACCTGAAGCTAATTAGGACATCACATCGTCCCTCTCACATTTTACATATTCATCAAGTCTCCACTCATCTATGCCACAGAGTCTGTACAGGAAACTGCAGCCCGCTAAGACCACTGTGGTGGTGGGAGCCGGGCGATGCCGGGGATGTCCTTGGCTTCTGCTGATTCACCCTTGGGGTGTGGCTCAGAACCCCCAGTCTCTCCACCAGCCTTTGTAATGCCGTCCCTGCTGGACAGCTCCCAGGCTCTAGCACTGTGGCTGTCTGTGTCCTTGCTGGACAGCTCCCAGGCTCTAGCACTGTGGCTGTCTGTCTCCTATTCGGGGAGGGGGGGGGGGAAATCATTCTCCTGCCTTTCCTATCTTGGAGTCACTCACTACATCATGCTTGGTTTCTTCCTAATTCTAATGTGCTTTCAGTTAATTATCGGTTCCAAATTTTTGACTGAATTTCCAACAGTTACTTTTCCTTTCCTAATTAAATTTCACAAATGCACACCAACCCCGGTTTCTCATATATAGGATAAAATTAGCCATTGCTTTCTTTGATGTTTGTTTCCATGACTATAGATAATGCGTGTAGCCATCGCAGGAGTCAGCAGACTGCGGCTTGCCAGGGAAACTCGGGCCGCTGCTGGGTTCTGTAACGACATTTTTTGGAACGCTGACATGCTCATTCATCCTCTTGTTTTGCACCTATACTCTCACACTTATAATGGTAGGATTGGTTAGTTGTGCTGCAGACCTTTGAGCTCCCAATGCCTATAATAATCAGCTTTGCAAAAGAGGTTCGTTGACCCCTGTCATATTCTCACGGTAGGTGTTGCTTAACTGTAGCTTTTGTTTTCTTCTTGCATTGATTGGATAGTCACCTCCAGTTACACAGTTCTAATTACCACATTGACATTAGCACGTCTGTTTCACCTGGAGGGGAACACAGAGATTACCTAGACCTCTCTCATTTTTATTTAGCTCCTGTGATCTGCTGCCACAGTCAGCACCTTGATGAGAGCTCAATCCTGATGCACAAGGATAATTTGATTTGGGTGTGTCAGTCAGTTTTGCATTTCTTAAAAAAAAGAAAAAAAAACCTAAGAGAGCCTACATGGAATGAGAAAGGACCGATTTTGGCTCATGATTTCAGAAGTTTCTATCTGACAAAGTTGCTTCATCTGTCAACTTGACCCAGCCTGGGTTCACTTACAAAAAAGGAAATTTCCACTAAGGAACTGCCTGCATCGGCTTATGGCCATGTCTGTGAGACATGTTCTTACTTGCTTGCTGTGAGTGACGCTACCCCCAGGTAGCTGGGCCTGGACTGGATAATAAGGGAACTGAGCAAGCCAGGGCAAGCAAGCCAGTGAGCAGCGCTCCTCCGTGGGCTCCCCTCAAGTTCCTGCCTCCAGGTCCCTTCTTGAGCTTCGACCCCAGCTTCTTCCAGTGGTGGCTGAGGCTTGAGATCCTTTCCTCCTCTACTTGCTTTTGGTCATGGTGCTTTCACAGCAATAGAAGCACAACCCGTGATCATTGGCTCCACTGCGTTTAGGCCTGTGATGAGACAGACAGCTCCCTGGACGGAGCGTTGTAGTGCAGCAAAAATAGCTCATCTCAGGGCCAAAAAGTAAAAGAGAAGCAAAGAGGCAAAAAACCTTACTATTCCCCTCCAAGGGAAAAGTGACAAAGACCTCTGCTGAGTCATCGCACAAATACCTGCCATGCAGGACGTCTCATGTTTGACGCCTGTGAAAGGCTTGTCTGACCCCCAAAGGGTTCACAACCCATAAGCTGAGAACCCCCAATCTAATACATGAACTGTTGGGGAATGCTCGAGCTGTAAAGCAGAGAAACACGATATCTACAGGAAGCTCCTGTTGTTTGTATAAACATACCAATTGCCTATTGAAGCAAGAAGTTCTGGTCTCCTTAAAGAGTACTTCCCATGTTCCTCTGAGTTCCCTTTTAAAGCCAGGCTTGCCTTGAGTTCCCGGTGTAGACACAGACGATTTTGAACTTCTGGACTCTGTGTTCCAAGTGCTAAGACTACAGGTGTGTCCAATCACACCTTGTTAGTGCAGTTGGGGGATTGAACCCTGAGCTTTGCATACCATGGGCGAGTACTTACCCAGTGAGCTACAGCCCAAGCCCATTCCCCCATCTTCTGCATTTGTGTGTCGTCATAGATGGAACTTAAAGGGAATGAATGGCACAGCCAAGACGGAAGCCAGGGTAGGAGAAGTTGCTTCATCTACTTTCATTATAAATGAAAACAATTAGAAGTCCATATAGATAACACTAAGAACACGGACTTGGCATTCTATTTGACATATGGCTGCATAATGCTTGTGAAAAAAAATTAAAGCAGGTGTGCCATTTGTCACATACCCTTGTATTGACTTCTGCCCAAATTATGAGTGTGAACTCTCATGTCTCATGACTGGAAGACAAGCACAGGAGTCCAAATCACAGAATTTCACAAATCTATACTTGGAAACATATGAAAGGTTGCCCCAACATTCTAAAGTTTATTCCTCTTAATTATAAAAAAAAAATGAGAATTATAATATTGCATACAATTTCCACGGGGATTGAGTGAGTGAAAACACATAAACTATATCTAGTACATATTAACTACTCCCCCCAAATATAGTTTTTCTCTCTCTCTCTCTCTCTGTTTCTTCAGGACACACACCAAAGGTATTGATACCCATTTAAACCACATTCATCTTATTTCAACTGATTTACATCATACATAATGTCTCAAATCTGAGGGAATCACATTCACATTTCTGGGAATATTTGATTAATGACAATCCAAACATTGCAGTATGGAATGATGGGCTGGCATAATTACAGAACAGCCATCTGATTATGGATTGTTGCATATTTAGTGGTTGTTCTTACCCACCTTTTGAATGAAGAGTTGCACGGTAGAAGATAGTTTGAGACAGTTCCGTGTGTCTAAGTCTTACTACAGTAACACAGAGTGAAAATAAACAGTGACTCTGATTCACGTCACCTCATCCTATGGGATATTGTTTCAGCACACAGGGAAAATGATAAGGACCTTAGCTGAATAATCTTCACTCATTTGCCTGGTAAGTTATGCAGCTATGTATTCGAACTAAAGTGGAACCTGGTGGCTGTGAACAAAGCTGAGGTTTATAAACCCGTACTCACACGCATGTGCCTGTGTGCACATACATGCAGAACGACGTAATATTACTGGAATTCTTCTTGAGTCTTAGGAATACCAAGGGGAAAACAATGTCAAAGAAATAATGTGTCCTTATGGTAAGTCCAGAGAACGATCACTTCAGAACACTCAGAACCCAGCATGCTGGGCCAAGTGGCCACAAGGGTACTCACATGTGGAAAAAAAATACTGCTGTATAGACAAATTCAGAAATCAATATCATGAACCTCTCAAACTGTAGATGAAGGATTTTTAAAAGAAAAGTCTGGGGCTAATCAACCACCCACAGACTGATTAAAAAATACATTCACGTCTCATAACTTAACACTTTGATCAATGTATCTGCAGATGAGAGTAAAAGTGAACGACAGCCCAGGTAGAAAGT
The DNA here is from genome assembly GCF_943737965.1 of Phodopus roborovskii. Classification (NCBI taxonomy): domain Eukaryota; kingdom Metazoa; phylum Chordata; class Mammalia; order Rodentia; family Cricetidae; genus Phodopus; species Phodopus roborovskii. The sequence continues at coordinate 2,757,028 of NW_026126639.1, read as the reverse complement.
GGCTGGGAGAATATGCCTGATTTCAGCATCTGCAGATCGTGTGTGTGGGGGAAGACAGGGAGGTTGACAGTAAGTGCATTAGGTGACAGTATTTAAGGCCGCTTGGAAAAGTATTAGTACACTTACATGCCGAATATGGTAAGTCTAGACTGACTTTCATAAGACTAATTGCAACCTACCTGAGCATGTAAAAGCTGATAATCTAATGCCATAATTTTTCTGCTGGGAAAATGGTATTTTAAACTTTCTCTGGGCTGCTAATGACTGTCAAAATGTAAAGAAAGGCCAAAGATGGAATTAAAATTTTCACTGCTGCAAATTTAAAAGCCAAACATTAACTATTGCTAAGCAACAATATTTTCTGTTCTCCCCTTCAATTCTGTGTCCTTCCTCTGCACTAAAGTTTCTGAGTTTGTCTGATCTAGCTTCTGTACTATGACTGGTGAAAAAAATAAAATAAAATAAACCACTATTTTTATCTTACAAGCAAATTCCTCATGAAAGATGGTCTCTCCTTTAGTTATGTGCAAACTAGCCTCGGTGCTTTGGAATTTTTATCCAGCAAGCTCGAAGAACTGGCAAGAAGATCAGTCAGTTTTATATTTCTACTTCATGCAAGAGAAAGATCTGCACTTCCCCAAGAAGAGGTATAGAGATGCTGTTCGTCATAATTAGGACCATGTAACTACAAATGTGAGGCATAAACATATTTAGTGCAAAATGTAAATATTGCAACAAAGTGGGTTGGGCACCTGGGTCTCATCTGGATTTCTCCAGAATCAGTTACAGTACACAGGTAAACACAGGTGTAAGGCTTCCAAACCTGCAGTATGCTATTCTAAAATTACACACGGATCCATCTTGTAATGGCCACCTTAATTAACAGCTGCACTCGTTTCCAAAAGCTGACTAAAATTCAGTAACTCCTGGCAGTCGATGAGGAAGTTTATATATACACACACATGCACACATATATGTAAAAATTAAAGCATATACCCAAGGAGAAGGCTCTCTTAAATATGAGTGCAAAGGAGATGTGAAATCAGATATGGTAGGTGTAGTTGGAAAGGAAGTAAGTTTCATACAATGGCAAAAGAGCCAGTGAAAAGTGGAAATGTGGGATCTGCTTAGCTGGGTGCATTTATTTAGGAGCAGTGGCCGCCATTAAAATCCGTGTCTGTGACCAGAAGTCAGTTCGTGCTATCAGGGACCTATTCCTTCCATGGATTGCTGAATTCTGAGTCTCCTAGCAAGCACAAACATTTCAAGATGAGTTTTGTATAGACCACTTACACATAAGAATGCTCGAAGAGAGGATGCATCTTTCCTAGGGACCCACCGCTGCCACACTGCTGGACTCATCAGAGTACCCCTCAGCCCTCATCAGAGACGGTTCTTCTTGCAGTAGATGGGAGCTAACACAGAGGCACACAATGTGCAGAGAGTGGGAGGGTTTGGAACACTCAGCTCTAAGTGGGATGTCTCCATCACACCCCACCCCTCAGGGCTCAGGGACCAGTGTGGGAAGACTGTAAGAGAGATGGTGGTGGATGATTCCAAGGAATCAGCATCTTCCAGACCCAGCAGCACTGGTGCACATATGACACAGGGACTCGCACAGCACACGAGACCTGCACAGGTTCAAAGCAGAAAAAGAATCCCAGCACAGAGAAAGGACAGCATACCAAACAAAGTCGCACCCCTAACCAAGTTTCTTTCCCCAGTGGGGTGTCACTGGGTATATCAACCACACTCCAGGACAGGTCTCAGGCCCATGAGCAACTAACTGATCAACACAAAGCAGATTCGTGTGTGTGTGTGTGTGTGTGTGTGTGTGTGTGCGTGTAAAATAGGTGTACACATCAGAATATTTTCTGATAACATACCATAAAGACTATATTAAAAGCAATTCCTTCATATACATATAGTTGTGCAGAAAACATAACTACAAACTAATGAGATGCATGCATTCATTTTTACATACGGCATTAAATCTTGGCTGAATTATTCTTCAGGACGCTTGTTACCCTCAGCTTTCTTCACTGTTGACTGGTAGTTGGATTTTCACAATCGATTGTGAGAACGCCACTTTGCATAAACACTTAGTACAAAAAAATGACAGTAGTATGCTTAGGACCATTTCAGAAATTATTGGAAATTCTATCCTGACTCCAAGCCAAAATTCATTTAAAGATGCGCTATGAAACAACTTAAGTCAGCAAACCAAACCACAAATCTAAAATTCAAACACTTTAATGCAATACACAACCCAAAGACATAGTAATTTCATACAAGCTGAGGAACGGTGGTAGGAGATGTTGAGGGCCTTTGTTTTCCATAATTAGAACATTAGGCTTTTATCGGAGCAGAAAACTTCGTATGTCCAGTAAACACTGCGATTCATAGCACACAATAGACTTAACTCTGAGCCAAGCTGTTTCATGAGCCCTGCCTCATGGGGGGCAAATGCAGTACAAAGTTCACTGCCGTGTCTTCAGCATCCAGGCTTCAGTAAAGTCATGTGATTCCACAGGTGACGGCGCCCAGAGACATCTCAGAATCATGGTGCACCCAGCTAAATTCTGGCTGCTGTCCATTCGAAAACCCTGAACAGTTAGCAAAATATTTTCAGGGCTTCCACACTAATTCCATGACTCCCTTTGGGCCCCGTGGCCCACGGTTTTAAAAGGCCATGATCTAGAAAAGTTGAGAGCAGGTTAACATTTAATATTAATCACTGCAGATAAGAGCAAACCGTGAACTTGAACGTGGTTTTGACATTCCCTTGGGAAATACCAGGAGATTAAAGTAGAAATGCACCCAACTTTCTGTGCCTAGATGCCCTCTGAAGGAGCAGCCACTCCCATGTAAGCATGGTAAAGGTCTCAGAAGAGAGAGACAGAAAGGACACAGTCCTTCTGAGACCATGCCTGCTGTGGACCAGCATTGCCTCCATGGCTTCCGAGACAAGTCCTGGGCAGTCTGCCCATCTTTCATGGTTAGATACGAACACCAGAAATTTTAACCGCCTAGGCTTTCTGTTCCCCTTAGCAGGCGTTGCTCTTAGGAATGTCTCTGCTCTAAGAACATTGTATATTCACAAACAGGTTTTCAAGGACTAGGAGTTTCATAGTAAAATCTCCAGTTTCTTTGTATCAGCTCTTCATTCACCCTGAAGTCCTCAATCAATTACATCTGACAGAACTGCAAGGTGCCTTAGGCATACCCAGGTATCACTCTAATGTTCACAGAGTCTGTGTTCCCCCCCCTCCCCCCGATAGCGACTTCTAGAAAAAGACAGCCAATCACTTTGTAGCTCTATTTCCTCCTACAGAATGGGAAAGAAGTTTCAATATGGTCAGATTTTCTGGCACCAAACCACCCAGCATTTACTGTATTATCATTCAAGTAAAGTCATGCTGAGAAACCCTGCTCACTGAAGAAATACAACCTGTGGCTTAAAAGCCATCTTTTGTCTTGGTTTGGCTCTTTGTCAACCTGGCATAACTAGAGTTATACCGGAAGAGGAAAGTAAGTTGAGAAAGACGCCTTCATAGATAGTCCTATAAGACAACTGTATTGGGCGTTTTCCCGAGTAATGATGGATGTGGGAGGACCCAGAGCACTGAGTGTAGTACCACCACCCAGAAGATGGTTCCAGGTGTATTAGAACGCAAACTGAGTGAGCCACAAAGAACAAGCCATTAGCCAGTCTTCTTCCATGGTTTCTGCCTCCGACCTCTTGTCTTCGCTTCCATCGATGGACTGTATGACCAGGGTAAGTAAACTAAATAAACCCTTTCCTGCACACAGCTGTTGGCCATGGTGTTTCACCACAGCAATAGAGACCCCCCAACTCTTTTCTGCTTGAGTCAGAAGCCTGCGTCATGAACCCAGCTGCCATCCTTGCATTAGTTTTGTTTGTTTTTCCTGGTACTGGGATGAGATGCTTTGACAGATGTCAACCTTTGTGGGTTTTTATCTTAGTTCACAGTTCTGCTTTACAGACCATCATCCCAGGGACCATAGGACAGGAATTTGAAAAACTAGTCATGTCTGTAGTCAAGAACAAAACAGGAGTGGATACATGCATGCCAACTGCTCGGCTCGTTTGCTCCACTCCTGTACATTTCAAGGACCATGCACACGGACGACGCCACCCTCTGTGTCTTCCTACACCACACCAATTAAAGTAATGATGGAAACCCACATGGACATGCCCACATGCCAATCTTTAGACCTAGGCAATGCCTGATCGAAACACTTTGATTATCCTAGAGTGTGTCTTGTTGATAGTTAAGTCCTCTAGATGCCCATGGGTTTGGTACCTTGTAGTGCTTTCCAAGCCAGCCCTTGCCATGGTTTGCCTTGGAAATCATTTATCCATCTTCAAATAGAAAATCAACAAGTCTACCATCCCCTCACTTCATGAAATGCACCTCGCTGAGTTAGAATTTCTTAGCCTGCTGGTGCTCTGAACTAGTGTATCTTATGTAAACCCAAAGAAGTGATTTGAGAAAGCCTTTTAGATGTTAATTCATGCTGGACTCTGATGCCTCATGCTGCCTCCATGAACTCCAGCATCTGTTAGTATTCTAGGCATAATAAGGAGCTGTTCTTATGGACTACACCCTCTCTTCTCCCTGATCATCATGGTCAGACCCTCAACGTGTGGCCATCCGTCTTCCTACCAGAGAGGTAGTCATGTCCCTTGGAAACAGCTTGGGAGCAGACACCTGAGGCATAAAAAGCTTTGCAATCTAACCATTTCTCTGTCAGTGAAGACTCCTGTGCCCTTAGAAACAAAAAAGAATCTTTCAGTTATCACCTGATTTGATTCTATAAAGTACAAATTGTTCTGGGAATTACTTTATGACATCATAAAACTTATAGCAGTGATTCACCAAGAAATACATGCCAAATTTGAGATGACACCTTACATAAGTTTTTAAATTAAATATTTCCCTTTCAAATTATGTCTCCCCTGCCCTGACCACCACAGATTTTTGTTTTTGAGAAAATGCCTACATTTTAGTGGGGACTAACTTCCTTAAGTATGTCAAAGTTTGTTTAGGAACAGAGAAGGCTTGTGAGCCCAGGAACTATAATCAAAACACAAAACACTTCCAGTGGGCTGGGGCTGCAACCTGCTGTTCTCCTTCCTAGGCTCTTCTTCTGTTTAGTTCAAATGCTCGACTGTTTAGCAGGCACACATAACTTAATCAGTGGAGCGCTTATTTTTGGCATTCTCACATTCCAAATTAAAATTACATTATATTTTTTTTTGGGAAAACCCCCCACTAGTACCATCTGTGAATTGAATGGTGTCATTACACCAAAGTACTGCAATTAGAACAATAGGGTAAAATTAATGCCAATGTTAAATACAGATGTGCCAGATATGATGGGTAGTTGATACACAATTCAAATTGACAGCCACGTGCGATGTGGAAAGTATCCAGGCACAACCCCAGATCCAGTTGGCCAATGGATGTCATGATTGCTTCACAGAGAACTTATTTAAAAGAGATTTATTTGGCAGTAAGAAAAAGTTAGTCTGAAAAGATCATGGTCTTTCCTAGGTTACTCACGAAAATCGCTCATTATCGCAGAATAATGCAACATTCCACAGCCACACAACCAAATCCATACTTTTCTCTTGTTTAACAGGGATACATTTTATATTTGTATAACATGGTGGACCACAGGACATTGCTCAGATAATAGCAGCATTTTTCCATTGTGGTAGCTGAGACCACTATCTAGTTTTTATGTAATAGGAGTTTCTTAATATAGCTTGGCAGAACAATGTATTTAATTGCGTGGGTTCATTATCTTTGAAGCTAAACTTTTCAAGGAGGATTATAGACAAAGCTCCTTTCAGATTAGGATCTTCTAGAGTTTTTCATTAATGCTGATCCTGAAAGGATTGTGTTACTGTGATAATCAAAGGTGTCTTAATCTGCATCATCTTATGTTGAAGTGTGGGCAGCTCAAGATGGAACAAAACCAGTCAACCAGTAGAAACCGCCTCCATGGGCTCCTAAACTGCAAGCAGCGCAGACCATTCTTATTAAATTACCATTGTTGTTAAACAGAAATTTTTAGCAACAAATGGGAGATTGTGTGTGTGTGTGTGTGTGTGTGTGTGTGTGTGTGTGTGAATAAGTGCAATTAACCTGTAAACCCTCTAGCAGCAGGTATCTATTTGTGTCAATAAGTCTCAAACATGCAACAATATTAACAAAGCAAGAATAGCAGTAACTAAGTCAATGGTTGTTGGGATGCCCACTAAGAATTTTGGTTCATGAAGCCATGTTCAGTTGGACCCATAATGACATGATATGTGTTCTCTTCTAAAGACAGTATTTTCTAATCCCCTCCCTTCAACGGGTTAAAGTTGAGAAAGGAATATAAGAAAATGCAAACATTTGGGGCAAAGAGGTGTATATTCTCACCAATCATCATTATTAGTGATCATTAAAGTTACTTAAAGTCAATTTATAAGAATTGGTGAAGTCTACCCCAATGTTTACCTAAGACAAATACTCAGTGCTGGGCAATTGAAGATTGCTTAGCACAGTTTGTTCTCACTGAAAATGCAGTATACACAAAGAGCTGTGGATCGAACAGCATTGATTAATGCAGCTCTCACTGTGATTACCACCTTCTGGGGGGCGGAGCTTAAACAACTGTAAATAAGCTAAAATGAAGAAAAAATGACAGGAAACATATAAGAAGGCGATCATGGAGGTGACAGGAAAATAAAAGCATTAAATCAGATTTATAATGGAAACACCACATGTGAAAATTGTGATTTCAATACAAATAAAATACTTTCTCTTATCATGTACTAACTTCTCTCTTTCTCTCTTAAAGATAAAATTTCTTTTTTTTTTTTTTAAAAAAGTATGTATATGAGTGTTTGACTGTATGTATATCTGTACCATGTGTATGTCTGATGCCCACAGAGGTTGGAAAAGGTCATTGGCTTCCCAGACAATGCAGTTACAATGGTTGCAAGCCACCACTGAGGGGGAATGTACATACATACATATACATATACATATACATATACATATACATATACATATACATATACATATATATATATATATATATATATATATATATATTGGTTGTTGAATAAAACACCATGGCCAATAGAGTCAGGGAGATAGGTGGGACTAGCAGATGAGGAGAATTCTGGGAAAGGTGGGCAGTTGCCATGTAGACCACAAAGGAGTAGAAAGTCTGGACATTGTCCAGTAAGCCAAGACCATGTGGAAATTCATAGACTGATAGAAATGGGTTAAAAATTAAAACAGAGCTAGTCAGTAAGACGCCCTAGTCATCAGCCAACAGTATTATAATAAATACAGCATCTGTGTGTTCATTTGGGGACTGAGAAGGGAAGCAGGGCCTGGCTGGACAAGAAACTTTCATCAACACACCACATGAATTTGGGATCTGAACCCAGGTCCTCTGAAAGAACAGCCAGTATTCTTAACCACTGAGCCATCCCTCTAAGCTCCCAAGAAGACATCTCTTAAAACAGTCTTTCTTCTGACAGCTGTTTCATTTATTTTGTTCCCTTAAGCTCACTGAAACATAGGCATAGGTCTATCAGCCCTTCTCCAACATGGTAATTCTATTAATAGTAGTCCAACTGATGAACAGATTAACCATAGGAATCCCATCCCTTCACCTAGCTGTGTTCACTGACACGGCCCTTCTGTGACACAGTGCTCTTGTCTGGCTCAGTGCATTCTGTTTTCATAGTCCTCTCCCTGTCCTCCTTGGGGCTTCCAGCCTCTCACCACTGACTTTCCGCTGTGGTGCAATGGGTCTCTCACCTTGAGCCTTCTTTTCTAACTCATTTCTTTGATGGCCTCACTGATTTTTATGGTATTGCCAACACTCATGTTTATATGTTTAAGTATGTCCTCCCTAAAATATTGGAATTATATGCCCCCTGCCTACAAAAACTTTATGTGATATCCAAAATGTACAAAATTAAATTCCTCAATTCTCCATATTGTGTCCTGTTATGAGATGAACACCCCCCCAATAATATGTGGAAGTCATAACCCCTTTCTTTACTTCAAAATGTGTCCGTATGTAGAGATAAATCCCTTTAAGGAAACAGTTAAAGTAAAATGAGGTCATATAGATAGGACCCTAATCCCAATTCAGTGATGTCCTTATATAAGAGCCTCCAATAGACCTCAGTGAAAATGAGGGCGATGATTCTGAGGTCACAACAAAGGACAGGCAAGGTGGGTAGAGAAGTGGTGGGAAAACCCACAACTGTGAGAAAAAAATATACTTTTGTTGTTTTACATGGAACTTCCCTGTGGCAGCCCCACCAGACTAAGAACATCCATCCGTGGTCCCCCAAATCCTCCCAAAATAATACCCACTTCTTTAGCCCATGGCCCAAACTTTGGGCTTATCCTGGACAATTCTGTTTTTCATATCTGACATGTCCACCAGGAATCCTGTTGACTCCAAGTTCAGAAGAGGATGAAAGATTATCATGGCTGTCCACTCAGATACGTGGCCGGGGCCAAGGCTCTCACCTGAATGCTGTAGAGGAGAGCAGCTTCTACCTAAAGACTGGCTGTGAGGCTTGGTCTGAACTCAGATCTTCATCACCAGATTTCATCCACATACTGGAGGCGGTGAGAGAGAAAAGGACAGGGACTGGTCCCATGCTGCATGGCCTCAAATCCCACCCCCGTGTGACATACTTTCCTCCTGCTAGACTCCCTGTGCTAATGTGTCCATAACCTTAAAGAGTGGACAGACAGACAATGCCTAAGGTGCAATTCCTCGTCCCCCACAACAATACCCTTACAGCTCTATAATCTGTTCCCAGGATGCCTTCACCTTCACTTTCTGCAACATTGTCTTTCTTTCATCCTGAAGGAACTTAACCAGAAGCCCTGTAGTCACGTGACAGTTCTGATGCTTCACAACTCGGTTGAAGACTGTTGAAATGATCTACTTTCAGTTGTCTACTCCCTCATCTTCTTTTAAGTCTTTAAGCCTAATGTCACTTCAATGAGCTCTCTAGACCTTCATTTTTGAAATTAATACTTTCTGTCTCTGGCACCAGCAATCTTTTCTACATTGCATGACCATTTCACTGCCCTTGTCATTAGCTATTATACTATGTCATTTTGTCAGTCATTGGTTATTTATTTATTTTTATTAGACTGTGTTGCCCTGGCTGGTCTGGAACTTACTATGTTGGCCTTGAACTCAGAGAAATCCACCTGCCTCTGCCTTTCAAGCGTTGATATTAAAAGTATGCTACACCATCCCTAATATATTTATTAGTGGGACTAAAGGCACATGCCATCATGCCCAGCTCTTCATGTGTTTGGCTCACAGATACCAATTGCATTGCATGATCCCATATAGTAAGTGTTCAATAAACTTTTGCAAAGTTACTATAAATGAGTTGGCCATAAAGCATAAACGAAGATCAACGAATCCATATACCTTGAAAAATACTGTGAACACTGACATCCTGCCTATATTTCTTGAGCATAGCTTTGTTGTCTTCAGTAAATCTGGGAAGGTTTCTATTTGTTATTTCTTCAAACATATTCGGCTTGCTATGTATGTGGATGTCCCTCTAGTGTGCAATGATGAACATGTTTCTTAGTTTTCTGCAGATTTTAAATTGAGAGCATGTCTATCTATGTTTGTTACAGACTTCCATGAATTTGAAAATTGAGCTGGCATTCATTCATTTATGATACTGTTGTTCTCTACTAATTGTTCACAATGACTTTGATTGTAGAAATGTGACTTATTTTCATATTTGTAGACGTCCTATGCCACACAAATGCAAAACAAGCATCTCACAACAATCAGGACCAGGTTTGGCTCATCCAAGAGAAAACAATGGAGCATTTCTTCCAGGCTAATTTAGCCACAAGATGGACGTCCAAGTCTCCCTTTTACTGAGAGTTTCTACCAAGGCTTTTTGTGTGGGAGTAGAGGTTATGGGAACTAAGTTTCCCCTGCATTGTGTGAGCTCTGGAGTGTCATTTCAAGTGTTGACAAATGTCTTCATGTCTGTATCCCAGCCTGTTCAGCCTCTGGTGTCAGCTCTGTCTTCGTTATGGCCTCTGCAGATTCAATTCATTCCCTTTTAAACCCAGCGATGCATTATCGGCACCGTTTGAATTGTATCCAGAATCTCTCTGTATTTTAAATTCAGTGATTTCTTTTTCCAGAATACCTGTCTGCCATATTGCAGGAGGCAGCAGGGAGCTTAAACCTCATCGTTAATTTTAAAACTGTCGCACGTTGACGGTTTGGGTGTTGTCATTCGGGCTAGGGTAAAATGTGGCACAATAAGAACTGTGTTTTGGAATATCAATGCGACAATAGCAGCAGGCACCCGGATATTGATAACGAGAGGTGATTTCTTACACAGAAGTAGAACCCCATTAAAGGTTGCCAGAATGAGATGGACATGTTAACAAAGGCGCTGTGGCATGTGGCAATCATTTGCATAAAAGGTAAAGTTGGAGTTCCCACCTCACATCCCACAATTTCTAAACCGAGCAGACATCTATAACACTCTCAAGAATATAAAGTTGTGCAAGCTCAAACGTGGGTGACTGCCTATGGACTCAGATGGGAGGGAGGAGGCTCCCAAATCGTAACTCAAAATCCATTTGCTCTGCCATTAGCTGATTTAATTATCTAAGAATAAAAAATTTTTGAATGGCAAATTTCAACACGAACAACTTTCAAAGACAAGTAGCAAACTGAGAGGAAACATTTGCAACGTACGTCACAAATGACAGGAAGATATTCTTAATATATAAAGAATCCCATTAAAAAGCTGAAAAACGGAGACAGAAAATTCACAAAATTAATATGTAAACAGCCCTTGGCCATATGGAAACATTTCCCACCTTATTCATAACAAGAGAAATAAAAATTAAAACTATAGTAAGATGCCATTTGTGTGCATCAGTCTGGTGAAAATTCAAAAGTTTGATCGCAGTCTGTTGTTGAGACTTTGAGAAAAAGCTCGCCTTCACACAAGGCAAGGTGGAAGGGAGTAAGGTGATACAATGCCCAGGGAGAAGAATTTCACAGCGTCTACTAAGACTCCAGTTGTCTGCTCCCTTTGTTTAAAAAACTCTCAGTATTAACCTAAGGAGATCCTGTTGATAGGAAGATAGTTGTTCAATGTCATTACACGATTCTCTGTGGCTGTAAAATTTTGGTAAGGGCCAAATATAGGAAAAGATTGTTTGGATAAATCACAAAATGTCTACTCAGTTGCAAACATTCACTCAATGATATAGAAAGTAAATTATAGTGCATCTAATAATAATATAAATGGTAAATAACAGTGTATCTACCCAGTGACATGCCTCTACTCAGGGTAGTATATGAAGAAGAGTAGTTTGGTATATGGCTTTAGAATGACTGTCAGGATATATTTTTTGAATTGGGAAAGCATTTTGCAAAATAACATTCATAGTACATAACTAATAGTGTGTGTGTGTGTGTGTGTGTGTGTGTGTGTGTGTGTGTGTGTGTTGCTACAAAAAAGAAATCCCAGAGAGGGGAAAGGATAAAATGAACAAACACAGCATGAAGAAAAACTTTGGAACACTGTTCTTAGATGAAGAACAGTCACTTTAAAGAAGATGAGCTTTAAAAACCTTTGATCTTAGCTCAACAGGGCTACCCTTGGTGAACTAATTCTGAAATGATCTCTTGTGCTGTGGCAATCAGGAAAATTGGCATAGCTCGTGATTTAACAGCAAGGAGAGTTCTCACTGAGGATAGAAGGATGGCAGAAGGTAAGAGTAAAGTTTGGGGGCTGAGAGAGGTTTCAACAGTGAAGAGCACTTGTTGCTCTTAAGGAGGACCTGGGTTCAATTCCAAGTACCCACGGGGGAGGCTCACAACTCTCTGCACTCCAGTCAGAGGATCCAATGCCTTCTTTTGTCCTTTGTGCATAACAGGGACACACATGATACACAAACATTCATACAGATAAAACACCCATACATATAATACAAACACAAATACAATATAGCAAAGAGTAAGACTATAGAAAATGTAAAGGAAAACCACATGGCACTGGGCTGCACTTGTAGTTAGGAATGTAAACTCACAACAGGTTTATGACAGACATCTTGAATTTATGATTTATAAGCTATGTATATCTCATTACATACATGTGTTAGTTTTGTTCCTTTAAAGATCTGGGAACAATGACATCTCAGGAGTAATGAGCTCATTTGGCATCTACATCTTGCTTTCTAATGACCCTCCCACACTAAAACAGCAGGACATCTTATAAAAACAGTTCTTACCAGGGCTCAGTAAAGAAAGAGCATATTTAGGAAGCATTTTATGCCAGAAACAAAGGAAATGTTCATAGTCTATGAGGGGATACATTAAAATGACCCAAAAGCCAAATCTTTAATACAAATGAACAGCAGAGGACTAAAACCCACAAAAATTACAAACACACTGAATTTATGGAAGGAAAGAAAGGAGGGAGGGAGGAAGAAAGGGAGGGGGGAAGGGAGGGAGGAAGAAAGGAAGGAAGGAGGGCATAAAATGTGTGAAGCAAAGAGAAAGTTGGGAGAAATGCCTTTTTTAGAGATACTACCATCGACTACGCATCATACCATGCCCTGGGAAGTCACTATTTGTCATCTTCATGACCATGTAATAAGTGATGTAGGGGAAAGTATTATTGCATGCAACTGAAAAATCTGGCAGGCAAGAAGGAGATATCTGTATGGTTGAAAACAATGATTATTTTATATTAATTACAAATGGTAATTTGTATACATGTAAGTAGGCCTATTGGTGCAGAGAGTGGATGGACTCTCAAACCAAGTAACCTGCTCAGGTCAACTGAATGGTGCTGAGGGTGGTCTCGTGATGCCGAGGTGGCACTTGGAGGAAGGCAACACCCGGGCAAACTTACAAATACACACAACTGAGATCTCATAAGCATCATTCATACGAGTACAAAATGGAAGGTGTATTTCGTAAATGTTGATGCTTGATGGAAACGCAAAGTAGAGCGACTGAGCTTCACTGGAGAAGAAGCACTGGAGGAAAACTTGAGCCCGAACCTTGTACAAGTTTTACATGGAATGGGCTCGGCTCTCTGAGATTACCTATGGAAGACAAGGCATTTGGGATTGACCTAGGAATTGTGTGCTGTGTTTTGATTATCAGAGAAATTATAGCCAGTGCCGCTCAAACAGTTAAACAGCAAAATTCTAGACAAATCGTAGCAAAACTTACATTAAAACCCCAAGCTAGATGGAGCGTCTCAATGTTTTATTTTTATTTATTAAGTCGGGTGTAGTAACAACCTCCCAATGGCTGTGGGGATGAAACAATTAAGTAGGGGAGTACAGTGTTTATGCTTCATTTTCAGCTCGATTAAGTTTCACATCCACCCCTGAGAACAAACCTGTAGGCCATGGTGTGAGAGGTGTGGTCAGTGGGAGGACACACTCTGGAATACATGCCACCATTTCACGGGCAGAAGCCCTAGCTGAGTAAAAGCCTGAAGTTAGATTTCATCATTCTCTCCTTATAGACATGAGCCCAGTGCCTTCCCTTCCTCATGGCCTGTGTCCTTCAATTTGAGCTAAAGGAAATTCTTCATTACATGTTACTCTCGACAAGTATCTTGTCACACCAGTGAGACGAGCCACTGAGGCAGTAAGAAAAGCAGGCGTGACTATCACAGACAGGTAATGGCCACCAAAAGAACCAGGGTACTTTTGACTGTGCAATACAACAGCATGAAAACCTAAGAACAAATGACATAGGTGAACAGGATTGTCCCAGGGAAACGAGGGCGTAAAGACATCTGGCTATTGTTAGCATGTCCCTCGAAATAATCAATACATCTATTTGCTGAAAGAAAATATTACTGAATTTAAAAAGTTGCTATAATTTTACTTGATCCTGCTAAAATACACTCAGGAAAAATATTTAGCCACATAATTAAGATATGGAAATAAAATGACACAAACTTTGATTTATGTCCCAGGGTCATTTGTCTAGAAAGGTCTATGCAGGGATTGAAAGAGCATATTTCAAAAGAGCTAAATTGGAGCATATATTGCATGTTCTACTTACTTGCCCTACCCTTTTGAATATCTCTCTCTCCCTCTCTATCTCTCTCTATCTCTCTCTGTGTGTCACACTGTGTGTGTGTGTGTATGTCTGTCTGTTGTCTGTCTGTCTATCAATGCTTGCATGAAGATCCAAGATCAATGTCAGCTTTCATTTAACAGGCAACATCCATCCATGCATTTGAGATACTTTCCCAGCAGGAGAGAAGGCTAGGGAAGCCAGCGTTCTACCTTTCTACCTGTCTCCACGTTCAAACATGGGCTTTATGTGGGTGCTGGGGATGAAAATCAAGTCCTCCAACTTGCATTTACTTTACCAACAGAGTGCTCTCCCCCGCTCACAGCCCACCGAAACTCCATCTCCCTTCCTTATCCTGCATCCTACTAGCACATTTCATGCTATGCTGTGCATGCCTCCATGGCGAGTAGCACTTCAGTACTGAAATAATGGCTGATTTAACTAATACCCTATAATGCAACGCCCATTAGTGTGATACAAAATAATATTATGAGATTTTATTAGCTCATATTAGTAAACACAGATTGCATTCAAAGCTGTCCCTGGTTTATTTGTGAAATGCTTGCATATGATAGACTCATATAAAATAACCAAATTATGCTGCCACAAAGCTGTAGAGTTGAGTTCCCCGCTGAGCAGGTTATGTGCAATCTTTTCTTTCTCCTTACTTCTGACGAGGGATGGGGAGGCGGGGGTGGGGGGGGGGGCTACAGGGTTTCCCTTTGTGCACCTTCCCTGATGCACAGGAAGCTGCCAAAGGACGGTTTCTGACCTTCCCCGTGCCTTGCTATCTAATGGGTACCAGTAGCAGCATCAAATACCACTTCTCGGCATTAAAAATGAGTATTATCTAACAGCAGACTGCACCTAGCACAAGGTAGAGGGGATTTTTGGCAGCTAGCCAGGTAATTAAGTCAATGCAGACACAAACAAGACCACGCAGAGCCTCACTGAAGAGTCCTAGAAAGTCTCCTAGTTGTCATTACAGGGAAGCCCATCAAAGGATGGATTCGATATCACCATGGGAAGTAGTTCTCTTTCGACCAGCTCTTTCATTTAACAAAGCCATTACCACACCAAGGTGAAGGCTATATGGGGGTCCCACTCAAAATAATAATTCCATGGTTGTGTTTTCCTATGCTAATGACTCTGAGCATTAGAAGAGGTGGCACCAATGGCCGTTTCCAAAGCCCATTAGTTAACAGCCTTGTCCTCTGTGAAGCAAGAGGGACGATGGAGCATTGGTAATAGAATTAAATCTAACTGGAATGTTACAAATTTTTTTTTTACTTTGTGCATAATGGATTTTTTAATGGCTTTTAATAGGGATGAGATGTTTCAAAGGTTTGTTTGTCTGAACGACCACAAACATGTCGGTGACACTTGTAGATAATAGATCATAGAAAAACATTTTGTGAAACTACTTTCACCGTGGATGATTAGTCAATAAATTAAATGGGAGCAATCCACTGTTAACACGGAATTGTCTCGCAGGCTTATCCCAAAGGTCTCTTTCTAAGTTCTCTGTCTACCCTTCCAACCGCACCCCTCTCTTGCTAGCGATGAGTGTCTCCTGAAATGTCACACTGTGGTTTCTCTTTGCCCATCACCCCATTTCTTCTTGATAGATAAATCCTGAAATTTCACTGGCTACCTTTCCTGAGACTGCTGTCCTGGGGCTCACCTATGATCCTTAATGTAGCTTATTAATTTCATTGATGTTAATGTGGTCAGAGCAGATGGAGGAAAGGGTTACTTTTAGCTTACAGTCCTAAACGGATACGTTCACCCTGGAAAGGCACGGTGGCAGAGGAGTATCACATTGCATGGCCAGTCTGCAAGCAGAGAGGGGACAAGCTCCACGCGTCTTTAATGACAAACTTAGAAGCTGATGGTGATGCGTCCATGAAGCAAAGCCACAGCAGGACCAACCACAAAGACACACTCACCACTGTGTGATTCTCTCTGATGTTTCCCTGTGTTATTTAGGAATTGTTCACGCGGTATTATTTTAATTGAAGGCATGATTCCTCGGAGCCGAGGCTGCCGTAAAAGAATCAGAGCAGTCGAACTTGTCAAAACATTTAGGGACTTGGAAAAAAAAAAAAACTTAAAATTCTATGGAAAACAAGTACATAAGCTAATGCCAAAGAATGTCAAACGCGGTGATATCAGGGTCAAAGAGCTGGCAAAACAATGGCCTTGCTTGTCAAGGAAGTTCTGTACTGACATCACAGTTCTGGAACATGGAATTAGCTGATCTGGGCCTGAAAACACAGGAGTGTCAAGAGGATTGATTCTATGTACACATGCATGTACATATAGAGACCATGGAACACCAATTGGATGTCATTCCTCAGTAAAGCTACCAACTATATTTTCAGACAGGTTCACTCATCGAGCTAGAACTCTCAAACAAGTCTAGGCTGGCTGGCTGGCAAGTCACAGGCACCCTCCATTTTCCACCTCTTGTTCACTGGGGCTACAAGTGTGTACCACCACCTGGCTCTTTTTTCTTCTGTTTTGGTGGATTTGGTGAGACTGGGCATAGCCCTTCATGTTCACAGAGCAAGAAGTTTACACATTGCGCTAGCTCCCAGGCTCCTACCATGACAATTTTTGAAGAATCAAAAAGTATGAAAGGAACCTCTGAAAATTTTATCTGAATAAAGACATAAGTCATGCCTGGTCTGACCAGGAGGGATTTTACTGATTTTTTTTTCTAAAAGAATAGCGATTCCATAAGCAAAACCTATTGCTGAATCCTTTCTCTAATGAACATGACTTGTTTCATTCTCCAACTTAAAGCTTTCTTAACTAATATTCAAAATAAGAAGTGGAGATATACATGGCCATCTCCACTTTTCTTTTGGTTTATTTTTAACATAAATTAATAACAAAAAGCCCAGAGACTGATATTGGGGTTCAAGCTTCAAGCTGAATATCAGAAAAGCAAAGCAGTCGGCCACTAGCTCTCTCCTCCAGCTCAGGATGAAAGGGCTGATCCACGAATGAGCTCTTCACCGAGTCTCAAACTGCTGCCTCTCCTCAGCATGGCTGGAGAAGGAATGTCTCTCTGAGACCTTGCTTCTGTCTTACATACTTCCCTAATGTTGGGATTAAAGGTGTGAGCTATAATTCTCTTTTAGACTGATTCACTCTTGTGCAGATCTGGGTGGCCTTGAACATACAGAGATCCATCTACCTCTCTTTTTCTGAATCCTAGGATTGAAGGTGTATACCATCACCTCCTAGCTTCTGGCTGCTGGGATTAAAGATGCATTCCTGACTTGTGGTTGACCTTGCTTTTTAGAATTCTCAAGCAAGCTTTAAAAAAAAATCATAATATGTCACCACAGTTTATTTTTATTTTATGTGTGTGAGAGTTTTGTCTTCATGTGTGTCTTTGCGCCATATGAATGCCTGGTGTCAGGAGAGACCAGAAGAGGGCATGAGATCCCCCGAAAACTGGAGTTACAAAAGGGTGTGAGCCCTCTGTGGGTGCTGGGAGTTGAACCCAGACTCTGGAAAAGCAGAGCATCTCTCCAGTGTTCTTAAAGAATCAAATGCCAGCTCTTTGGGACACCAAGAGCATCACAAATAGATTAGTTCTCCTTGGATGTGACTGGTTGGCTGGTCCTTTTATCCACAACGCTGTTTTAAGGTCATGGTATTCATCACAACAATAGAACATAAAGTAGAATACTCGCCTCTCTCTAAGAAACCAATACAAGCTAATCCTCCTTCTTTGCGGTATGGACAGTTTTAATCTCTGCTTCCTTTTGAAGCAAAAGCAAGCAAGCAAGTTTCTTTAGCAGATTAGAAAGTTACACTTTAAGCTCTAACATAAGAAAATTACTCCTTGAATTTATTGTTGGTCCATCTTTCTCATGAGGTCAGAGAATACTCCCTAAATATTTAAATAAATATCCCATGATGTCTTATTTGGCACAATGACCTTACCTTTACAAAAGACTTAATTTTACAGATGGCCAACTTATGACCAAAAGACACTTTAAAATATTTACAGATTATTTCCAATGAAATTAATAGATGATAATATACTGAAAAGCTGAAACCAGCAAGGCATGGTGGCACACACCCTTAACCCTGCACTCAGGAAGCAGAGGCGCACATATTTCTGCGAGTTTGAGGCCAGCCTGATCTACAATAGGAGTTCCAGGACAAGAGAAAATTTGTCTCGACACAAAACAAAACAAAAAAACAAAAAATTCCTACCAAGTAATAAAGTTAAACCAGACACACAGTTGCAGCACTCAGGGGCACCCTTCCAAGGGTCTTTCAGTGCGATACATCAAAGAAACAGGACTTGACTCTTTTTCCATCGATGTCGTGGATTTTATTTCTCCCATCACATACACTCCTAGACAAAGCATAATATTATCTTCCATAATTAAAAACTGCTAAATTTTGGTCTCACACTGTGCATAGCTTATTGTGGATCTACTTTCTTAATTTTTCTACTGCGTCATCTAATTCGCACTAATTAATTGTACTCTGGGTAAATTTGGGCTATTTATTAATTCCTTTATTTGATATGCCAGAACCTCAGTAAGCAAGGGAAACATCCCACCACAGATTTCCACCTCATATATTTTTTATTTAATTTTATTTAAATTTATTTAAAACAGATTGTTTTACATGTAATCCCAGGTCCCTCTCCCTCCTCCCCTGTACCCCTCACCAACCCCCATCCCATCCCCTTTCTCCTCCCAGGGAGGGTGAGGCCTTCCATGAGGAGTCTTCAATGTCTGCCATATAATTTCAAGCAGGGCCTAGGCCCTCCCTGATGAGTCTAGGCTGTGGGAGTGTCCCTCTATGTGGGATGGGCTCCCAGAGTCCATTCATGCACTAGGGATAAATACTGATCCACTACCAGAGGCCCCATAGACTGTCCAGGCCTCCTAACCAATACCCACATTCAGGGGGTCTGGGTCAGTGCTATTTCTTATAGTGGTATTCATACCTCTATACATGACTTGTGGTGGTGGTGGTGTGTGTACATGCGTATGCATGTGTGTGTGTGTGTGTGTGTGTGTGTGTGGTGTGCTATGTACTTGCGTAAGTGGATGCATGCATGTCTGTATGTATGTGTTTGCAGAGGGCAGAAGTCAACGTCAAATGAAGTCGTCATTCTTTCTCCTTCTTGCTTTTGAAACTGTCTCTCACTGAACCTTTCTACAGCTGACTCGAGGGATTCTCCTCTTCTGTTTCCCAGGACTAGGGTTGCAGGCTCGGGGTTACTTTGCTCTTGTATGGATACTTCATTCCTCATGTTTCTGTGTCAGGCACTTTACTGTCTCCCAATGCTTCACTCCCTGCCTATTTTAAGAGCTTTGAGGTGTACAGGCAACCATATAACTTAGATGCAATCACTAGCTAACTTATATTTCTTCTGGAGTCATATGTGTGTTCCAGTTGTTCTGTCTCTCTGAAAATTTTGATCATTTATATTTTTAATAAATGGAAGTTGTTTCTGACTGTGATTTTTACACTGCATTCAGAATTCAGAAATTATAGTTTGGTGTGGTGTTGGACCCCAAGAGAAACCAGAGAGGTTGGAAGGGAACCCTCTAAATATGGAAATGTCCAGTTCAATCCCATCACATTGCAGCCTGGTTAAAATCCATGGTATTTACCAAGTATCAGTGTGTGTTCATTGTCTGGAAGGATGGACTTCATAGGAAGGTTACCAGGTTTCTTTCATCATGGACTTTGAACACAATCACAACACTGTCTTCTGACCTGGATCCCGACAACTAGTGTGTGTGTGTGTGTGTGTGTGTGTGTGTGTGAGAGAGAGAGAGAGAGAGAGAGAGAGAGAGAGAGAGAGAGACAGAGAGAGACAGACAGAAAATCATTCATGCAATTCAGAAACCATCTGATTGAAAGTAAACTCTCTCTTCTGTCTGTCTGTCTCTCTGTGTGTGTATGTTCCACCTTCTTTTTTTATTCATATATTATGGTTATCTATTGCTAATACAACAGGGACACATCAAACCAACCTAAAAACAAAACGCATCATTTGGTCCGCTACGGTTCTTGTGGTCAGGGTTTGGGGAAGTGACAAGCTTATGCGGTGTCCCCTTCTCAGTCTGTGATATCCTTCCAGGCAGATATTTCCTGAATAGCATGAGATGGTACAGAAGAGGAAGTCTGAGCATCCCAGAGACAGCTTGCCATTTCTTCATGTCGTTTCTCCATATGGCCGGACTGCATTCCTGAAGCCAGCACCAGGAGATGCAGGGAAAAGATAGCTTTTGAGATCTGTTCCCAGAAGCTGACATAGCTCCACTTCTACTAAAGCCTCTTGGTCCCAACCCTCATACTGGAGATCTCAGAGTCTATCTTCTCACAGGAAAACTGTTGCAGAATTGTGGGTCTTGAGAGTGTAACTATACTAGATTGGTTCTGAACAATGTCCTTCTTTTAAATGCTCTTAGAAATGATTCTGTGTATCATTATTATTATTATTGTTATTATTATAGTTTCTAGTGTTTGGCTGCTAGTGCTTCGAAATGGATATTACATTTTAACAAACTATGAAGCTCTTAATTTATACTACCTATTCATTTTTAAAGGGCTCTTATTGGTAAATGTGTGTGTGTGTGTGTGTGTGTGTGTGTGTGTGTGTGTGTGTGTGTGTTGTGAGTAAGGGAATGTGCAGTGCTCACAGAGGACAGAAGAGAGTTAGATCACCCGGAGCTAAAGCTTGAGGCGTCTCGGAACAGCCTTGCATGGATGTTGAGAATCAAACGCCAGTACTCTGATAAAGCAGTAGGAGTTCTTAATTGCTGAGTCATCTCTCCAGCCCAGAATGTATTTTTGATTGTTTTTAATTTCTATGTATACAATGATATCATCTATATGTAATATCTATTTATCTCTCTTCTTCTTTACTAAATTTTTCTTTAATTTTCTTGCCTTATGGAACTCCTTGAATCTTTAATTCAACACTAGTTGGATGGAGAGAATAAAAAACCCATGCCTTTAAGTCTGAAGGAAATAATTTTATCCTTTCCAATGAAATATAAGGGTTAATAGGCCAGTTTCAGGTATCATATTTCAGCTTAAAGTCTTTCTTCTCATATTTACCTAACTAAGCCTTAACTAGTAGGAAAATGTCATCTATTGTCTTCTGTATATAGCATAATAATCATTTTACTTTTTAATCTGATAGTTTGTCACATTAAATCAGTGGCAAGTTATGAACACAAGCCTTTTGGTTGTATACATTTTTAATACAATGTTTTATTTGATTTACTAAACACGTATCTTTTTATTTTTTAAAGATTTATTTATTTGTTATTACACGTGTATATATGTGTCTATGTGAGTATATATATATATACCGTGTGCACACACAATTCCACAGAGGCCACAAGAGGAATCAGATCCCCTGGCAATGGGGTTACAGATGGTTGTCAGCTGCCATGTGGGTGCCGGAAACCAAATTCTAGTCCTCTGTGAAAGCAGAAAGTATCTTTAACCACTGAAACATTAATAAACATTTTAGTATTTATTTTCCACGTTTTTGGATCTTGGTCCACAATTTTGCTTTTTCACAATGCTTTTGTTAAAACTTGATTTAGGTTTATCCTGGACTTTTTGTTTTGTTTTGTTTTGTTTTCGAGGCAGGGTTTCTCTGCATAGCTTTGAGGCCTGTCCTGGAACTAGCTATGTACACCAGGCTGGTCTGGAACTCAGAAAGATCTGCCAGCCTCTGCCTCCTGCATGCTGGGATTACAGGGTGTGCGCCATCACTACCTGTGTATCCTGGACTTCTTAAATAAAAGGAGAATGGCTGTCATTTTTGATACACATATACAGTTGATAGTAAAGGACATATGGTTTGTTCCTTGACTCCCTAGCAGAAATCTTTATTAAATCTATTGCCTGATTTTTTCTTTTGTTTAAGGGGGAAACACTTTATTATTGACCATTTCATATTAAACTGTTATGTGGAATATTTTAAGTAAGTTATTCTTCTATTTATCTTATCTTTCCTACTTGAGACTGAACCTCAGGCAAATGAACAAAATCTAAACTTTTAAATCCCTTTGAAATATTTACTAACCTTTCAAAATCTATAAAATTATATCAAGCCTTCTTTACAGCAATATTTGGCTTCTATAAAGGAAGTTATTTCAGGGAAAAATCGATATACAAATGGTTAGTTTCTTTTTAATCTTGTCTAGGTGAAAAATTAAGCAACCTTTTTGGGTGTTGAAGGTCCATTCAGTAAAATACTAGAAATATGTTATGGGGTCAGAGAGATGGTTCAGATGTTAAGAGCACTTGCTGCCCTTTCAGAGGACCTGGGTTCATTTCCCAACATTCATTTGGTGGCTCACAACCACCTGTAACTCTAGCTTTAGGATATTCAACCCTGTCTCCTGGCCTCTGTGGCCACAGATATGCAAGCGATGCACTTATGTACATGCAGGCAAAACATTCATACATATGAAATAAAATAAATAAATCCAGATGAGGTTCCAGCACTGAGAGAGGGAAATAGATATGGGATCCCACTCCTAACCAAGAAACTATTTGCAACAGATACCTGTTGGAACAGGGAAAATAATTTTTCTTCAATGTTGTGGAACTGGGTGTATCAACCACACTCCAGAGCAGGCCCTCTGCCCAGGAGTAGTTGCCCAACACAAAACCACAAAACAGACTAAATGTTTTTTGGGTGATTTTGGTTTCATTCTAGCATTTTATTTTTTGTCTTACTGTTTTTTTTTTTTTTTTTGTTTGTTTGTTTCTTTAATTTGGGGGACTTACTTTTTCTAAAGAGAAGGGAGAGAGAACATAAAGCATAAAGTGGGTTGGATGGGGAGGAGGGGAGGAATGGGGAGGAGTTGGAGCAAGGGAAAACGTGATCAAAATCTATTGAGTGAAGAAAAAAACATAAAAGATACGTTTTTCACTTAAAAAGGCATTTCAAAGTCACTGAAAGGTAATTGAAATAAAAAAGAAAATGAATAGTTAAGAAGGGGTAGCCTTCAGTCTCAGTCAAAATTCACAAACAGATTCAGTATCCACTGTGTTTCTACGTCTTCTCATTAAGTCAGCCAGCCTTAGTTGTGTATGGTCCATTTCGGGGCAGTTAACCCAAAAGGAATCTTAAATGTCTTCCAGATTTGCTGGTGAGACTCTCTTACAACATCCCCAGGTCTTATTAAGCTGCTACCCTCCATGTACCTCTAGTTACTGAACATGTCATGATGTAGTCAACTTTAATATCCTAATGGAGACAACATTACGTGTTAGATTTATTTTAGAAAGTACTTTTAGAAACAGTAATTGATGAGAGAAATCATCACCATGGAATTGTACATTATGGATGAAACAAATATTTTAGAATAAAAACAAAGGAAGGTGGAGGTGGTAACTGAAATGCACATTCATTTCCTATTACTGCTTCTACAGCTATATAAACTTAACACCTTAAATCAAAGAAACAATATATATGTCAGGGTATTACACAAATCATCAATACTGTATAGATACCTGATAAATATTAGCTGGTAAATGCATCCAAAAATTAAGGTCTGTAGTTCAACAAAGATACCATTAATAATTCTAGAATGAATAACTAAACATGCTCTCTAAACTACTAGCTCAGGGGTAACACTGTAGGATGGAAACTCAAGACCTGGACCTCTGGGTACCAACATGACCTGAGAGTCTACGGCTCCATTCAGTGGCTCACAGTTCTGTCTAGTGACTTCATGACACAACAGAAACAGGTAAAAACTCAGTAAAACCAAGGGAAACCTCAGGTTCTCGCCCCACAACACTTCCATGAGGACCCACACCAACTGACATGAACCCTAGGAATAATCATGTCTCCCTGTAGAGCATGCTGTGGATTACAGATCACGATGGCCAGAGCTTGTGATTTCCTGAATTTTTTGCATTTCACATGTTCATTTTTATATGGTTCAAGATTGTATTCCACGCTTAATTTTGCTCTTCTTTTGGATGATGCTAATGGGCTGTTATTGACGAGTGTCCCCAGTTCAGCTCATCACACCGGGCAGTATTCATGATGTTCTCCTGTATGCCAGCTGAAACTGGTAGTGAGTTAAAGGCAGAGAGCCAAATTCATCACAAGGATAATGGCTAAATATATTTTGTTTTGTTTTCTGAATTTTAATGACTGAATGGAAGACTTATTCATTATTTATCTATTTTTGAATTTTATCAAATAGTTCTAGTGGTAATTACCCTATCTCTGTATTTATAGAAAAGTGGCACATTATCAAAATAATAGCCTGATTCCATATTTATGAAGGATCTGTTAAAATTATAAATATAGATACATGGGACTATGTGATTAATGCCAGGGAAAGCCACTTATAGGTTAAAAATGGGGGGGGGGACCACAGATTGCTTGCACCTTTGGTGAAATTAGCAGTCCATAGTCAATTCCATTTGGGGGAAAATGGCTCCCTATAAAGCATGCCATTTGTTTTAAAGGGAAACAGTCCCTGATTCTTAACCAACGTCACAGAAGTAAGTGCTACCCTACGCCACACACTGCAAATTCAGCAACACAGAATAGCGTGGTTTTCCTCCTTATTGGTCTAAAAAGCGTTGAAATGGAGCATGAACACAGGCATCAGTGACTTCTGACAGCTGCACAGAAGCACTATTCCTGGGGACTCTCACGTTAAGACGGGTAGCATGCAAACCCAACTATTGTGGCCAGGTACTCTGAAGTCAGCAAGGCTATGAGGCCACATTGGTGTCTCAGAAACAAAGCTTAGAGATGTGAAGGAAAAGTACGGCATGACATTTTTCCTGCACGGCACGCAAAGTTGTACAGAATGACTTGTAACAACCTCACTATTACTCCCACATAATTCCCAGGTCTGTGTGGCTTTGCTTCCTATGGGATCTCACCCACCAGCAACCTTCAGGAAAAACTCAAGTGTTTACAAAGATCCTGACATCAATGGGTGGCGCCGTTAACTCTGCATTGTTCACCTTCATCTATGTAAGCAGGTGCATTTCTTAGACAACCCACTCACGGAGAAGAGAAAGGATTATACTTACATTGAAAACAACATTGGTAAAATTACATAGAATGGTGGGGCCCCATGTGTTTGGCCGTGTTTTATAGTTTTGATAAGTCTTTCCCGGGGCACATATATTGCAAGTCTTGGTGCCCAGCTCATGGCACTGTCGAGAAGTTGAGAAGTTGGAGCCTTTAACAAGCTGGGCCGGGTGCGAGATCTGGTTATGGGGAGCATTTATTTGGGGGGGACAGTGGGACTGCAGATCTTTCCCGTTCACCACCCGTGGCCATGAACAGATGTCTTTGTGAGCACTGACACGATGTCCTGCCTTACTCGAGTCTCAGCTCAATGATGCTCTCAAGTATGGCTCACAGCCTTCAACTCTGTCAGTCAAGTAACCTCTGCTATTAAGTTCATTTATTTCAAGGATATTTTGTAGTTACAGAGAGCCAAATAACGCATTAGTGGATGTGGGCAATATATTGCAGAGTTTCAGTAAGCACCAGCCATACTGGTATTGTTTAAATAGAGCATATTTTTAATGTTTAAAAAAATCATACACTATATCTAAGGCAGCAGCATGTATCAGTAAGAAAAACTGAAACTGAATAAAGAAAGCCAAAGGCAAAACTTAGGGAAACAATATTCTTGTCAACTGTATTTTAAGAAACAATGTGAACTGCTCACATATCAAGGGGATGATCACATTCTGGATCTGACTGATGTGGAAGGATGTGGCAGTTTGGTTGGCATATATAACAAAGATATGATAATATGCCAGGCAAACACAAACAGAGTCAGTCATACAGCTATCATGAAGGACCTTGCTTTGCTCATGTGCCTGTGTGCGCGTGCGCGTGCGTGCGTGTGTGCGTGTGTGTGTGTGTGTGTGTGTACGTATATACGTGCACACAGGGGTAGTAAATTACCTCACATATTGCACACTCACTACAACAATGAACTCTATAAAATATAGACATAAAGCATAACTTTTAATAAAGGTTCTTTCTGCCAGAAGGAGTAGGTAGGCATGAAAGAATAAAGGAAAATAAGCAGCTGACATACAACCTACAATGGACTCCATGTTAACTACAAATACCATGGGTTTTTAGTATCTGGACGGCAGCATTAGCTAGCTACCTACAACTCCATGAGCATCTTGCCAGTGCAGGTGTGTTATCTGAGGAGCCTGCAAGATCTCTGCCAGGCTGGATGCTTTGGAGACTTTGGGTCTCACGGGCCTTTTGCTTTCTCTGTGGTTCATACTAGCCACTGAGATCATATCTTGTTTTGGAAAATATGCACCCTGTACATTCATGCTCAGCTAGCTGCCTCTTGATTTTGTAGGGCCAACCTCAGGGGCTTATATTTTTGCCTGATCATTTGCTCATGCATTCATTTAGATGTTTCACAGGTGTTCAGTAAGCATTTGTGAAACACAAACATGATGGTATGCTGGGCTGGGTAAAGGGTTCTTGAACAGCACTGCCTGGCAGATTCTACAGAAGGTGGGTTTTCCATCTCATGGTGGATGCAAGCAATGGATGCCTTGAATTTCAGCACCCCAGACAACATTGCTCTCTTGAGGGCAAACATATCCACAGTAGCTTTTCATGACTAGATTCCACTGCCCCTGTGTCTATTTCCATCCTCATCACCCTGCCCCTCGGCCTTCAAGGTTGGCTTTCCTGGACCCAGTCTACAGGATGCACTGTCTCTGCCTTCTGCATCTCTTATGTCACCGTTAGGGATGACTCCTCCATGTCTTCTCCTATTGGACTGCTGTCTCTGCTTCTTGCTGGGATCTTGGTGATTATACAAAGTCACCTTTCTCTATTTATAGGCCTCATAAGAGGCCCTCTGCTGTGACTTCCAGAACATACTCTTGGCCCTTGGGATGCTTGGCTCCCTTTGGCAGCTCAAGTATCTCCTGGGTATTGAGAACACCTGTTCCCTCTCACTGCAATCTTCCTACTGCCTTAAGCATCCCTCTGCACAGGGGTCCCAGACCTGAAGAGCACTCTAGCACCAATTCTTCACCCTGGGCTCTATCAGAGCTGACTCACCAAGAAGGCATGGAAATTAGGTTCCATGAAAATCCTTTAGAGCACATGAAAACTCTTTAGTTTCTTTTTAAAATAAAAGTTTTTAAAAAGGTAAACTGTAGCACGATTTATAAAATCCCAGTGACAGATATTGGGGTTCAAACTGAAAATCAGAAAGGCGAAGAAGCCAGCCACTAGCTCTTACCTCTACCTCAGGCTGAAAGGGCTGTCCTGTCTTCAACATGGCTGGAGAATAAATCTCTGAGATTGACTACTGAATGGCCCGCTCCTACTTTATATACCTCTCTAGAGCTGGGGTTAAAGGCTTGGGATCCCAAGTGCTGAGATCTTCTTGTGAGCTGTTTCCCTTTTATACTGATTCACGCTAATGTAACCCTGGGTGGCCTTGAACTCACAGAGATCCATCTACCTCTGTCTCCTGAGTCCTAGGATTAAAGGTGTGTACCACCACTGCCCAGCTTTTATAGATATCATGGCTGCTGGAGTAAAGGTGTGTGTTACCATTGCCTGGCTCTAGGGCTGTGTCTAGCTTTGCATTTTGATCTCCAGTGGCTTTATTAAATCATAAAAAATGTGTCACCACAGTAAACTCTTAGGTTGAGTAAATGCTTCAGTTTGGAATGTTGACATATTAGCCTGCATGTTATAGTGCTTAGTATTCATTGTCAAGCAACAGGAAAGTCACCATGGAAACACAACACAGTGTGTGTCTTTAAAGTCCTTTCCAGAAAGGTTTAGTTTAGGAGGAAAGATCTACGCTGAATGTGGACCATTCTAAGGGCTTGGGTCCCAAGTTAAATAAAAATGGAGCAAAGTAGCTATAAAACAGTATCCATCCTCCCTTTGTTCCCTGACTGTGAATGTGGTTGACCAGCTGTCTTATACCCCTACTGCCCTTTCAATCCTTGACATTATGGATTACACTGTCAAACAAACCTACTTTCTAAAGTTGCTTTTACTGGGTACTTTTGTCATATCAACAAAAAAATATTATACATGTTAATAAGTCAAAGATATACGATATATATGCATACATATACATATATAATATATAAGATATCTTACATATGTATACCTTATACATATATATATGTATATATCTATATCTATATCTATATCTTAATCCATCTTCCCTCTCCTCACATTTGAGCCTATCTATGTGTAAGAAAGGGGCATGAAAATAAAGTGCCCACAGCCTTAAAGTCATAATCTGTCCTTGGTTTTGGTCGTCATGACCCATGAATGGATCTTGCAGAGATCTGTGTATTGTAAAACCCACTTCTTAGACTATTCTACTCTTACTCAAGAATCTATGTGCCCTTTCCTTTCCTACTCTTCATCAGGAAGTCACTTAACACTCAGCTCACATGTATAGAACTCTTACAGCCTTACCAATGATGTGGCTGTGCCATTGGCCCAACTAACTCTGAGGAGCTTTGTGGGCTCAAGCTGAGGCTAGCTCTGCTATGAAGGAACTGTAATAGTGGTGTGAAATCAGAGGTGCTTTCTGAGGTGAAAACCGTGGCATCCACAGAACTGGTAAAAGCCATGAGCTCAGAGAGAGGAGATTGAGAGAGAGCCGATGACTGGGCTGTTTTGTTTGGGAAATCCAAGGAGAGATGGTGTTGAATCAGACAACTAGAGACCTTAATCTTGATAGGAAATGCTGCTGCGTTGCTGGATGATAGCTGATATTTAGTAGAGGAAAGCAATAGAGACATGTTCATGGAGTCCATTGTCTTGAAGGAAAATTAAGGGAGGGGCACGTTTTTTTCTCCCACTCTTACTGGTGAAGAGTAGAAGCAGATGGTTCCCAAGAGGAGCCTATAGCAGAAGACTCACTAAGCGGATCACATCTCTAGCTATGATTTGGGGGCAATAATGAAGGGAGGTAACAGTCCTTGAGACAAGGTCTCTTACTGTTCTAAGGACCAATAAACAGAGCCTGGCGGTGAGTAGAGAGAGAAGGTTAGCAGATCTGACAGTGCGGAGTGTGAGACACAGAGCATCAAAAGAAGGACCTGGCGAAGGGCCTGCATTGTCAGAGATGGGGATGCGATGGTGGAAAACCGGGAGGGCAGGTTGATTTTCTTAGGCAGGTCGTGTCTGAGGTGTTCTGAACGGAGGCATGTAGCAAGGCATTCATTCGGGACTCCTTACACAGCCCTCGTGGTGACCCAGCCTTTAATTAGAGCATTACTCCTTTGAGGCCAGAGTCCATGTTTTTCGCAGTCATGAGGGAGCAATCCCATCACTTTACAAATAGTCGAGACTGTAGCTCGTGATGACAAATACAGTCAGTTTGCCCCCAGGGTGGGGAAGAGCAACCAATAATTCTTCTCTAGGAGGAAGCGTGACACCCTTCCCTGCTCGGGGCCCCCATCCTAGCATTAGCCCAAATCATCTCTCATTCTAGATCCCCAAGGGGCCAAGACTTTTTTTCTCCTAGGCTAATGTGCCCTCTGTTCCTAGAAATTTCTACCACCACGATTAACCCTTGTGTGGCTTACAAAGGCCCTGCTCACAGACTGCAGACTCTCCCTTGCCTGTCCCTCAGCTCTGCCCAGTTTTGTCCTGTGCCAGCTACCCTGACCCATTTTACCCAAGGAATACTTTGACACGCTCACCCTTTCTTTGTGAAATCCTCTTAGGCTTCTTCTCACTGCTTTCTAGCCTCCCCTCTGCACATTCTACAGAGTCTACCTTAAAAGTCAGGTCTGGAAGCTGGATTGCTCTTTGTTTTCTATAAAAGCGTGATCGCAGTAGGTAGAAGAAGATCCTCGGGCTGTTATGAGGTACTTGCCTTGCAAGCACAAGGGTCAGACTTTGAGCCCCAGTTTACACGATGCAGCTGGATGTGGTGGCGTAAGCCTGAAATCCCAGCACGCAGGTGGAGCAGGCAGCCTGATCCCCGGGCTTGCTGGTAGTCAATCTAACCTACTCAGTACATCCCAGACAGGTGAGGGTGAGTCCTTGTCTCAAAATTCAGGGTGGGTGGCTCCTGGGGAACCACACCTGAAGTTGGTCCCTGGAATGGACACACACATCTACCCATGCCCACGTAAAAAGACACCCACACAGAGGAAAAGGGCAAAGCCAATCACTGTATAATCACGTGTGTGTTTTTCTTATCTCAGTTGCCCTGACCACATTAAAATGAACATGACAGCTGAGCCCTATGCCCTACATTCCCCAATACTAACTCAGCAATCCCGTCACATTTAGCAAATGAATAAGTGAATGAACAAATGAAGTGCCCTCTCTGCACAGGGAGATTAGTGTGCTGTTGATGATTCCCCTAGAGAGGTCAACTTAGTCCAAATCAATCCGCAGGGCTTAACACACGGTAGGTACTTATAAGCCCGCCAGTTACTGAAGCCCACTCACTGGCTGCACACGGTCCTGAAGCCCAGCCACTACACAACGATGCTTCCTGTAAACCCTGAGAAGGGAACCATGGAGTCGCATGGAATCTGGGTTCAAAGAAGAAGCAGTTGGCTGGGAGAGGACGGACACACAGACAGAGCCTATGGCTTGTGAGGCGTGTGGTGAGCAACAGTGCTTTCTTTACAGGGCTCCTGTGAGGAGTCTGGCTTGTCTGCATACAAGCCAGAAGGGGATAGACAGGGGCGAGCGCAGTAAGGGATGTGGGAAAAGCCCATGCGTGGTCTTTATTTAGGCTTCAGCGAACAAGAACTGATAAATCACCAGAGATGTCAAAGCCAGAAAATATCGTGGTCAGGTTTACATCTTAGTAAGTTTACCCTGACTCTCGTGTGTGTGTGTGTGTGTGTGTGTGTGTGTGTGTGTGTGTGTCTGGAATCAGAAAAGTGTTCGATGAATTGGTAGTTCAGTGGAGAAAGATAAGAGGGCCTAGATTTTGAGGGTGTTTTGGGGGGTGGGGTCTAGGAGTTCAAAATCAGCATGACTTGGGCTTTCAAGCCTCTGAACTCATTCCCAACAGTAAGATTTTATGAATCATATATCCATCCTTGACTAGACTTTAGAATTTGGGTAAAAAAATATCCCCCCAATATTTTTGTTTTCCTCAAGGAAAACCAACTCAGGGCAGAGCCTCGCCTCATTTCAACCACAAACAAAGGGGATAGGAGATAAACTGGATTTGCACAACTTCCACAGAGGCAAAGCCACGAGCCATGTGGCAATAAATAAATTAATAGAAATGTGTTAATTTAATTTGTAAGAGCTAGTTAGCCTAAGCTATGTCCAAGCTTTTATATTAATAATAAGTCTCTGTGTCATCAATGGGGATCTGCTAGTCCTGACTCAAATGTCCAACTACATTCTTTTGTTTGTTTGTCTGGTTGGTTGGTTGGCTGGCTGGTTGTCTGGTGGGTTGGTTGTTTGGTTAGTTGGTTGTCTGGTTGGTTGGTTGGCTGGCTAGTTGGTTGTCTGATTGGTTGTTTGGTTGGTTCTTTGTTTGTTTGTTTGTTTAGTTGGGTGGTTGGTTGGTTGTCTGGTTGGTTGGTTGGTTGTTTGGTTAGTTGGTTGGTTGGTTGGTTGGCTGGCTGGTGGGTTGGTTGTTTGGTTAGTTGGTTGTCTAGTTGGTTGGTTGGCTGGCTAGTTGGTTGTCTGGTTGGTTGGTTGTCTGATTGGTTGTTTGGTTGGTTGGTTAGTTGGTTGGTTGGTTGGTTGTTTGGTTAGTTGGTTGGTTGGCTGTCTGGTTGATTGGTTGGTTGGTTGGTTGGTTGGCTGTCTGGTTGATTGGTTGGTTGGTTGGTTGGTTGGCTGGTTGGTTGGCTGGTTGGTTGTTACTTAGTGCTTCCATGATGTAGCCAAGTCTAGCTTCAAATTCATCATGCAGCACAGGCTGGCATGCATCTCCTTGCATCTCTCCTCCCCGAGCTATGACTAAGGTCATAGCCAGTGAGCTCCTTGCAGTGGGTGAGTCTTCCGTCACTGTGTAGCCCTCTTCTCCTTGGATTCATTGGTGACACCTCAGCGGGAAGTAAGTCCTGCCATGTCCCCATGGATTGTCTTGCCAAGGCTCCATCAAACTGCAGCTGAAGAATAAAGAAGACAGAATGCCACCAGCCAAAGTGGCTAAGCATCGGCTTTCGATAAATGTGTCCTTTCTCTTCCCCATGTGGCACTTTTCTTTCTTGCAGTGTAGCTTTCTGGGAGAAGTCAAGCAAAATCATAACAAGTCGCTTGAAAGACGGGGTAAAGGGGTCAGCCACATGCTTGGCATAGCCATCTACTGACTTATTTCACTCTCTGGAGAAACAACATGTCCAAGAGCAGCTTCCTCATCTCCAGAAAGGCCTCCGTATTCCCTTCTAGAGTCTCGCAGACTTTCACTGCAACCCCCCAACACAAACACTGTCTTAGAAACAGTTTCAAAACTATTTGATTGAAGTCTGAAAGGCACGCAGTTCCCCACTCCTCTGGCAGCTTTTAATAAAACTAAACTAGATAGGCAATAACAGATTCATCGTGTTCCTGGGAGTCTGGCCTCAGAATCATGGCCTTTGAAACAATTTTAACCTCTGCCATATGTCCAGTTCCTGCAGCTAATTAATTATTAGGCACTCACCACCAGCAGTTTCCACACTTGATTCTAAAGCCAGATCCCCTGGGCAGAGTCGTTTAACATGGACATCTTAGCCTTTCTCATCCATAAAGCAGAGTCTGTTCTCTGCATAATTTATGTTTCAAGTGTTAACTGAAAGCAAACTGTGGATTTTGATGTATGTGTGAGAGCTCGTGTGAAACGACTCCAGATGATTTTAAGATGTCCATGCCACTTGCAGCTGGAGGTAGATACACTCCTGTAACCTTGGCACTTGTCAGGTGGAGGCAGGAGCCCTGCTGTAAGTTGAGGACAGTGTGGACTATACTGTGACACCCTAGAGGAAGGAAAGAGACTCAGAAGTTGTGGATAAAGTGGCGGGGTGGGGGGGACAAGGTGAGGGAATGGGAATAGGGTGAACACCATTTAAGTACATGATTTGTTTGAAAGGCATTATCTTTACAAGACCAAAAATTATACCCAATGAACACATGCCTGTAAACATGAAGTCGTATTCCTACAGCTGCTTCTTTACTGAAAAGATGGCGAATTATCCCCTAACAGTTACAACATGTATACATGTATGTTCTTTGCAATTGCGGAATCTTTCTTAAAGAAATGAAGAAATGTATCTATCTGTCTCAGTGTTTTGCCTCCATGCACACATGTGTAGCATGTCCATGCAGGGCCAGTGGAGGCCAGAAGAGAGATGAGATCCCTTGGAACTGGAGGCACAGATGGTTGTGAGGTGTTATATGGATGCTGACAACTGAACCTGGGTCCTTTGCAAGACGTGCTCTTGACAGATGAGCCATCTCTCCAGCCCCTGCAACAATGGATTCTTATGTTTGTGTAGCAGCAGTAGACTCTGTTCTGCCCACAGCACCGTGATAGCGAAAGCTCTGTAGGACCTGTGTGGGACGTGGGATACCTTACATCTGATAGCTGCCTTATTTTCCACATCTGTAGAATAGGGTAGCATTTCTTCATGGTATAAGGATTTCTTAGTGGCAAATGTTGTTGATAAGGGGAGTCAAGAATGGCTTCTAGATTTCCCCACTGATGGAAAATAAAAATAATCTAAAAAAGGAAGGTCAGAGTAGAGGTGCGTAACTGGAGGCTTGTCTGTCCTACCTGGCCCTGCAGCCATTTCTAAATAATCACCCAGAGACTTAGTATTAATTATAAATATTTGCCTGGTGGCTCAGGCTTATTACTAGCTAGCTCTCACATTTAAATGAATCCTTTTCTATGAATCTGTGTATCGCCACATGGCCCGTGGCTTACTGGTGTCACATTGCTCCTTGGGCAGCAGCTGCTGGTGTCTCACAGACTTCACCCTTCTTCTCCTGTAGCTCTGCTTGGATTTCCCACCTGGCTCTATCGTGACTTGCCATAGGCCAGAGCAGATTTATTTACCAACCAATGAGAGCAACACATTTTCACAGCATGCGGAAAGACGTCCCACACCAGAGGGGATGAGGCTGATAGGTGTGGGCATAAAAATGTGGACATGGCAAGAGAGCTATAGTGTGGCCCAGTGTGTCACAGTTTGTCCTTTAGTCCGTGCATCTTTACTTGTAAGTCTCCATTGCAATGAGTCATTGGTCTGGTTAGAGGCCTTCTTCGGCCTCTGTGACTTTTTTTTGTATTTGTTTGTTTTTTTTTTTTTTGTTTGTTTGGGTTTGTTTGTTTGTTTGTTTTACTCTTAAATTTTGTTTTCTGGGGAGCTTGAAAGTGCAGAGGGTAGAAGCAAGGGGGCAGGGAGATGAGAAAGATCTGGATGCATGATGTAAAATCCACAGAGCATCAGTAAAAAGTTTTTTTTAATTAATTACATGGAGTTATTTTACCTGAAATAGTATACTGTGCGGAAGGCTCAGGCAACACTGGACTGCTGAACCAGTCCAACCTGTTCTTTGACTGACAGCTGAGGAAGATGTTCTGTAGGTCACACGCTTTGGGTGAAGTCCATCTGCTCCACTGGAGGGTCGCAGTGAAAGCACTTGCTGACGGTGTGTATCGTGGGACCTCTCTTAACTCTGACACTTGCCACAAACAGCATTCAGTAGAAATGACTGAGCTACTCCCCCAGGGTGAAGCCATAAGGTGACATGGCCACTTCAGGTTTATGCTTCTGGAATCCCACTCGGAAATCTCTCTCTGGTTGGAGGGGAGACCACATGGAGAGAGGAAGCCATGAATAAGGCCAAAGGCCAGATTAACCCTAGTTAAATAAAATTCATGGGTGTTAATTAATCCTCCAAACCGGCCTTAACTGAGTGTATAATATACAAAATTATAAATGGTACAATTATTTTCAAATACTAAATTTTAGGGTGATTTGTTATGAGACAATAGCTAATTTGCTGAAATAAAATGAATTCCAGTTTGCTCAGTTCTCGAGCAAAGGTCATATAGAGCCAGGGATTCATCCTGCTAGATTTCCTCAGACTCCATAAAAGGATAACAGACAGTCAGAATAGCATAACCATGGGCTTATCAGCTGAGGTACTCTGCATGCCCTGGTTTTAATGACAGCTAGTTTATCTCTTATTCAGCCATGAAGGAGATTTTCCCACCTATCAACTACCAAAGCTATCACCTTCCAACCCGTGCGTACCTCCAGATCTACTGTAACTGCAGCCAATGTCCACTGAACAGCTGCTCGGTTCCATCAGGAACAAGAAAAGGGGAAATGCCAAGGCTGAAAGTTTCTGGAGTTGTGTTTGCCCTTCAAGGCTCTGATCCTACTCAGAGGTCCTCATAGCAACAGCACAATCTGAATGTTTGGCATCTAGCACTTGGATTGGACAGTAGTGGCCCAAGGAACTTAGTTACTGGAGGGGGAAAGAACTCACCAGAACTTTACAGAAATTCCAGTCTTCTGAAAGTAAACAATGCCTAAGTAAGCATGGCTTTGGAGGGCGAGGACTCACTCCAATTCATGTTCTCAGGAGGCGCTGTTTATCTGGTATGCATCACGGAGATGAATCATTTTCTTTGTAGCATTTGGTGTGAAATTCTCTAACTTTGTGGGTCTGATATTAGATATCACTGCAGAACAGCAGGAATCATATCCGTTTCCATCTTAGAATCATATTTGTTTGGGAACTTCTCATAAGTCTGTCTCAAGGCAGCTGACAGCTTGACAAGGCTGGTTGCCATGGGAGACGCTTGTGATGTTATTTAAATCTATTCCCAGGTCACAGATTGCTATGTATTTTTTTTGGACATTGATGCTTAAAGAGAAATGACTAAATGACTCTTACAAAGAAAAAATAAAGGAGAAGAACACACCAAACAAACAATAACAGTAAACAATAAGCACGTGGTCCCTGCAAACACCAGACCCCTGATCTGGCAAGTCTGTGGAGCTGTGAAGGTTATTTTATTGAAAAGGCTTTCTCCACCTGAAGATATTCATATTACCAGTCATTTTTCAGTATTAATGGTTCTACCTTTAATAGACTGAGAGATAAGAGGGCTGTTATCCCCACTCTCTAGCTGGTATCCCGTTAAGTAAGGCAGTCAACCTCTGCCTCTTAGTGACTCTGTAATGAACCCTGTAATGCAGCCCCGTGGGTGCATCCTATGGAAAAGCTGCCCTCTCTGTTGTTCATGATACAGATTATGACCAGATGCAAGGGGGATGCGCTGCTTCCAGTTAGGATTTAAAGAATCCTTTCCTTTGGATGAGATAGATGGAAGCGAAGTACCGGGGGAAATAATGCGAGAAGCCATCAATAAGTTTCCGGAACTCAGTCTCTTCCCGTGGCTGATGGACTTGGGGAAAGCTCCAGTATAGTTGAAATCTGACACACAAGCCCATTTTCCATCCGTGCTTTCTAGAACACGCTGTCATTGATGCAAGCCATGATGGGACAGACACACTGGATTCTTAAGCTTGGGCAAATTCCAGCTGACTGTCTGAACCCTGGCGAAGGCATTTTTGCAGTCCTAGATGCTGGCCCATCCCCTTAGTTGTCCATGACCTGTGAGAGTGTCCCAAGTCTCTCAAAACAGACTACAGAGGGGATATGCCTGCCACAGAGTCTAGATTCATCAGTGGATGCGAATCTACTGTGATGAAAGCCAACATGCCTTACAATACGCCTACAAATTATATGCTTGTATGAAATGAATTTACAGAGACCCTGCCCATAATGCTGCTCCCCTTCATTTGAAAATTATGACTTTTTATGCATATGGGTGTTGTGCTTGCATGCATGTCTGTATACCACGTGCATGCATGTCTGGTGCCCTCAGAGGCACAAAGACGGCTTTGGATCCTCTGGTAATGGGACTACAGACTATTGGAGGCCACCAAGCGAGTTCCCGGAAATCAAAGCCAGGTCCTCTGCAAGAGTAGCATGTGCTTAACTGCTGAGCCATCTTTGCAGCCCCATGATGGGCTCTCTTACATTAGAGGCAATGATGAAGATGCAGCTTTCTGGAACCCTGGAAGCAGTATCTCACAATCACACCAGGAGGAGAAACATCATTCTGTGTCTTCAGAAAGGAAGACAACATTATGGGTGGGTTGTTAGAGATCTGACTTCATCTCAACTCTTGACTTTTTTTTGAAACTTGATTTTTATCATCGCCAGCTACCTTCAATCCCTCCTTTGGTTATTTTTTGAATTCCACAATGTGTATAGGCACTTGTGTATTGGGGAGGTGTTCATTTCACGCCTTGCATAAGAAAGAAAAGAAAGCTTCCTATGAGATGGCAGAGCCTCGCCAGCTGCTACGCAGGCTTGACTCCACACGGGACCGGCTGTGGAATCTGTTCCCTTTGCTCATAGGAGGCCTCTTTTTCGTTAGGAACTGTCCCCCTCCAAGGATGGAGCCAAGAGAGGGACCACTGGGTGGGAATCACCTCCCTGAAGCGTCTTCAGCTCTAGTGTGTGATGTAGACGCTGATCTAGGAGGAGTGGTCCCAGCTTTGGTGGCCTCTGCCCACTGCAAGGGTCAATGTCTTGGGCGGAGATGCCCTGTTTTCCTCTCCGCATGTTTACAGCCTTCTCTGTACTGGAAACTGAATTTACAGAAATAGGAAGGTTTTGGTGACTTTGAAACTAAGAAAACAACCCGTTTTCTTTTTTAAACATAGCACCTCTGACTAATTTGTGCTGTAATTTAGCCTAGTAATTTTGTCTGCAGAAAAATGAAGCAAAGGAAATTTCGCTTGAATTAACCTCTATTCTCTATTTTACTCTCACAGATGCAACCGTAAATCAGGAGGGGCCAAAGAGCAGACCAAGAAGTCAAACAAATTTAAGGGGAAAAATCCTTCAGTTTTTCCACATCTTTCTCCATTTAGCATGAGTGTTTCACATTTAAAAGGCTTTTAACTTTATAAATTTAAAAAAAAAAAAAACCTTGAAGATGTAGTTTTTTTTGCATTTTTCCACCTCAGGTGATCCCTAGTCTCCGTGCTTAAGAAAAGCATGACCCTAATATAACCTGAGCTTAATGTGTGGTTATTTATGTACTGGCAGTGTATGTCACAGAATACCACTCTTCTGATGTTCTGTCCTCCCCCCTAAAACAGTACAGACTACAGTGGCACGTGGAGCATTTTGTTCTATGAGGATTTTTGAGAAATCCTCTCTTCTGTTTTCGGCAGCAGGCATGACCAGTTTTAGATGATTTAACTTATATAGTGAAAGTGTTTCATTGATGCATTTCTTCTATGCCAGAGGTAACAGCAGGACTCAATTTAACCAACAAGATCTGGACAAAAGCAACGATCTGTCTTCGGACAACAATACTTGATTTGACCAGACCACCCCTTCCTCCTGTAGCCATCACAGGAAGTATGGCCTCATACCGTGGGGCTGGGAGTGACAGGGAATCAGTGTGTTTGCTGTGTATCTGATAGGGAGGCGCAGCCCAGTCATTTCCTGACTAGAACCATACTTTCAAGATGACCCAAGGGCTCCTGGAAATGGCGTGGCTTGTGCAAACCGCCCGCCACAAGGTGGCAAATGACATTTTTCTTGTTCCGTCTCACATTGCATAGTTGGTGAAGGATAGCATATCCCCCGGGTGACCTCAAAATCAAACACATGAGCCAGTGCACCTGCCCTTGGCAGGTGAAGACCCAGGATAACCAGTGGTTCCAGTTGATTTGAAAAAGGAAAGTCAGTCGTTATAGCCAGGTTGAATGTCAAAACATGCAAAGACTAACTCTAGGAAAACAAATCATTTCCCAGGTGAGTGAAGCCAAAACGCACAAGCCTTCTCAACACCGAAAGCTGCTCAGTCGCCGGGTGACCCAAACCTTGTGTTATCTCTTACACGATGAGCCATTGACTGGAGCCAGGTGTACCAACTTACTTGTGATGAAAGATCGGAAGGGGGAAAGTATCAGCCAAGAAGACATTGCCTGGAACATTCTGTGAGCCCCTCAGACATCAGGAAGACTGTGAGGAGCTTAGATAGAGAACCATCCCTTGCCATTGATATGAGTAGGTGAGTAGGTGGGGTCTGTCATCTGGACACACCGAGCTACCTGCAAAAAGTCCTTTATAGCCAGCCTTTCAGTCCCTTGCATCTTCACAGCCTGGCAGCCCAATTTCTTCTTTAATACTGAAGGAACCTTCTAAATGAATGCCCTGTCTTGGACCCTTCCCTTCGGTGCCACCCAGACTGACTTCCTGCTCTGTTCTTCCTCTGTGTTTGCTCTCACGGGTACCTTTCCTTCCTGCCATTGTCCCTTTGTCTGCTGGGAACCCTGTACCACATCTACCTTGTCTCTCATCTGACACCTCCCCAATTTCATTGTAAATGAACCCTTTAGGATTTATGGGAAATGTACAAGTTCTTACTCAGGACAGTCAGTATCAAGGAGACACAAGCCCCACACGAATAGGAAACCCTTGAGCGCATTCATTCTATTTTTTAAGTAATAAAGCGCTCACGATTCACTTAAGTCAGTGCCTTGGTTTACCCACCAATTAAATATTCTTCATTTAAAC
Organism: Phodopus roborovskii; assembly: GCF_943737965.1. Lineage (NCBI taxonomy): Eukaryota > Metazoa > Chordata > Mammalia > Rodentia > Cricetidae > Phodopus > Phodopus roborovskii. The sequence continues at coordinate 2,717,211 of NW_026126639.1, read as the reverse complement.
TCAAGAACTATTTGAGGGGAAATGAACCCGTGTTTCTAAATTGCCAGTTGTCTAGCAAAAGGAGCTATGCTATATATATTTAAGCTACATGGAAAGGAAACGTGTGTCTAAATTACTGACAATCTTGTAAAAGGAACTTTGCTCCATGCATGTAAGCTTAGAAGTCAGATCTGTAGGCACGGAGACAGTCAACAGCATTTAAACAATTAGGGATGGGATGTGGTGGTGTCGGCCTTGTAATCCCAACCCTTGGGGGACTGAGGAAGGAGGATCGCAAGTTCCAGAACTATCTACCCCAGAAACATAAAATGAAGATGAAAGTATGATGCTCTAACGTTTGGGATGAGCTTCATGTTCACACTTCAACAGTTTTCAAGGGTGAAGGCACACTGTGAATCGACTTCACAAAGAAGACATCCAAATTCAGCACACATTTGAGCCCGGTGCTCCTGGGGCAGAAGCAAGTGGATCTCTGAGTCTGAGGCCAGCCTGGTCCTCGTAGTAAATTAGTTCTAGGACAGCCAGGGCTACATGGTAAGAACCTGTCTCAAAATAAACAAATGAATAAAGAAACAAATAAAAGGATGAAGAAAGAACTCTTCAGACTGAGAAAGAATGCTCTTGATATTTAATTTAACATAGTCAAAACACCAGAGACTTGCGGATGGCAATTGCCAGATTATTTGACCTTCTGGAAGAATCTGGCACTGATTAGCATAGCTAATGGTCCTTACATTGTCTATGGGCTGCCTTGCTTAGGTGGGTATTTACTTTCTTATCTGTTTATTGCCATTTCTCTCAAAGCTGCCATAGGAGTTAGGCATCTGTTCTATTCCTTTATAGGGTCTGGACTTGAAGATTAGCCTCTGTGGCACAAGACCACACATCTGGCAATCAGCAGGATTCGGATTTGGGTCCAGGAATCCCAACTCTGGCAACCACACTGTTTTCACTGAGACTGTGGTGATATATTGCTCATGATCTAATAAAGCCACTGGAGATCAGAATGCAACGCCAGCCGCACTAGTTGGCAATAGAGGCCAGGCAGTGGTGGCACACAACTTTAATCCCAGGACTCGGGAGACAGAGAAAGATGGATCTCTGTGAGTTCAAGACCACCCTGGGCTACACAAGAGTGAATCCGTCTAACAGAGCTCACACCTTTAATCCCAGTTCAGTGCATTCTCAGGAGCAGTCTGAGATGTGGTGAGGAGCAGGGCAGTTTGGAGACAGCAGTCTGAGGTTGGGGGATCACCCCTTCTGTCGGAGCATTGACAGAGGTGAGAGCTCTCTGGTGGCTTGGCCGCTTTGCTTCTCAGGTCTTCAGCTTGACCCCAATATCTGTCTCTGAGTTTTTATTATTCATGCTACAGAGACTGAGCAATTTTTCTGATTGTCAAATTAGTATAAGAAATGTATGGAAAGAGTCCAGGTTAATGTACAAGTTTATTACAGTTAATGCACAAGTTATTTGCAGGTAGGGGAGGCATAAAATTGCCCATCAAAATCAAATCCAGGGCTGGAGAGATGGCTGTTCTTCCAGAGGACTGGGGTTCAATTCCCAGCACCCACATGGCAGCTCACAACCACCTGTAACTCCAAGTTCCAGAGGATCTGATGTCTTCTTCTGGCCTCCACGGGCTCTATACACATGGTGCACATACACACATGCATACACACACACACACACACACACACACACACACAAAGACAAATACATCCCTCAAAGAATTTTAGGAGCCAAAGCAAAACAACCAATGATACAGGTTTTATCTTCTGCTATCTGTGTCTCTAATGGTTGGTAAAGGCTCTGTTAAAAGAAGTAAGAATGTAGATGGATATGTTCCTCACACTTACACAATACCCAAGTTCAAGGCTAACCTGGGATACATACAGAGTACCAGAACAGCCAGGGCTACATAGCAAGACCCTGTCACAAAAAGAATACCAGACCTTCTGAAATACCTCTCGGAGACCACCCTAATATTTAGAACTATTTAGGCTTGTTTAAATCCCTTTGGATGTTTATAGAGAAAGATTGCTTAATGAATGTCACTCCTAATTCAAGTAGCTTTGCTTGAAGTGTTCTCAATTACAAGTGTGTGAGGGACACTGATTAACTATGGAAAGAAAGAAAGAAAGAAAGGAAGGAAGGAAGGAAGGAAGGAAGGAAGAAAGCATATGTCAGCCATGTTCTTCCAATTTGCTGAATCAAGTAGTCATAAACTACTGTGGAGATACTGGAATCTACTCCTATATCTAGCACCATCTCTGAGTGTCACTTAAACGCCTAGGAACAGAGAGTGCCTGGATTGGAAGTCCTACAGTGTTAAGGTTGCTGTGTTTTCGTTAAATACCCAACACCTAGTATAGAAACTCAACCTATTAGTTCCTCAATAAACAGCTATTGAATGAAGCTTAGCCAGTGCAATAGACAAGCCTTCCCAAGGCTTGTAAAACACACCACCCTTCAGAGTGAAACAGGAGTATTATAGTTATAGGACTTCTGGATCCATTTTATAAAGCTTGTTCATTTTAATGTTTATGTGTACTAGAGTTTTCCTGCATGTATGTCTGCATACACATGTGCCACAGAGGCCAGAAGTCCATACTGCAATACCTGGAATGGAGTATAGCTTGTTGCAGCTACCATGTGGGTGCTGGGAACTAAACCTGGGTCTCTGCAAGAGTAACACGTGCATTTCTTAACCACCAAGCCACCACTCCAGCCCCAGCTGGTTGTGTTTGTAACTTTGTAATTATTTCATATGTTAACTTTTAGTCCAGATAGAACTTAAATGGTTCTAACATGTTACAAATGGTTGTAACAGCAGAGCTGTTTCTCTAAGCTAAAGAGTCTTCTATAATTAGACCAGAGTGAAACTGTATCTAAAGCAAGCTTTATAAAAGGAGCTTCGTTCTGAAGCTTAAACAAAGCATGGCAATATTAATAACTGGACATCTTTATTTAACAACTTTCTCAAAAATTAAGAACACAGACCCAGAAGCCCAGGGGATATCATGGAGATGAAATTTCATGGTATCTAGATAATCCCGTGCCAATGCTAATAACTGACTCCTGCTGGTCCCATTCTTACCCAACAAAAGGAAGCCATTCATTCACACTGTGATGGGTCCTTCCTGTGAGACATTCTGAGCTGGATTAATGCATTGCAGATGATGCTGTTGGGGAAAGCTCCTGACCCGCAAACAATTACTGGCCAACTTGGGATTTGGTTATCCTACATTTATTTTATTCCTCCACCCCCACCCCCACCCCTGATGTGTTCCTGGCCCCTAAATAAAGCACACATAGGAAAGAAACAAATTAAGTGCAACAAAGAGTTGTGAAATGGCAGTGGAGAAGTAAATACTAGTGGGAACATGGCTGTCTTGTCAGAGACATGGGGGTTTCTTGTGATCTTTTTTCCATAATGCATTTCAGAAGATGAAATGTGAACTTTCTTGTTCCTGTGCAGCAGAATCAGTATTTTAAAAGTGTGTGCGTGTGTGTGCGCGTGTGTGTGCATGTGTGTATATGTGCGTGTGTGCATGTGTGTGTGCATGTGTGTATATGTGCGTGTGTGCATGTGTGTGTGCATGTGTGTGTGTGTGTGTGTGTGCATGTGTGTGTGTGTGTGTGTGTGTGTACTCACATGTGGACATTGGGTTTCTCTGATGTGGCTAGGCTGTGTGTTCAGTGAGCCCAAGGGATGTGCCTTTCATGTCATGCCCCTGTCTCCCTGACCATGATCCTCCGCTCTCACCAAGCACATGCTACCTCTGGCATGTGGAGCGCTAGGACCTGAAGCTTGCATAGGAAGCGCTTATCCCACTGACTCATCTCCCCAGCTCCTTAAATTCTTCCATTTATTCTGGACGCTGGGCAGAGGAGGGGGACAGAGTGGGGTGAGGGTCTGGACTTGTGGTTGGGGGGCTTCAAGCAGAAGACCAAAGCACTGAATAACAAAGTTCCTACTTCTTTTGACTGCATCTACACACTTGGTGAAGTCTTTGCTGAAGGAACATTTGGAGCTAAAAAATAATAACTAATATTTCTGCAAGAATTGGTTAAAAATCAGAAAGTAACCTTCTACTGAAATCCTTAGATCAGTCTGGACCTCCCGGCCTAACCCCATCCTGTGAAAAGAATATCTTCTAGGAACCCTGAAAAGAATAAACTTATTTCATTTCCTTCAGAATAATCAGACAAATTACTAAATTATCCATTAGATCCCAGACACAATCCACTCTATAGGATCCAGGCAAGCCATGCCAAGATAAATGCCTTCATTTGCCTTAAAATTAACCTCACGGCCCTAATAATATCCTTTTATAGAACATATGAATTTAAATCTTTGATTGATCTCCAAGTATATGAATTTGAAAGCTTTGATTAAAAAGGTTCTAAACATTTTTAATCGTTCCTTCTTACTCATAACAGTAAAAATGAAAATAAGCCTGCACACAACCTGGCCAAATATTTAGATAAAGAATGTGTCCATAGCCAGCAATATCTTAAATGTGTTTGAGTTATCCTACACGCTATTAAATAGTGAAACTGTCAGCCTGGGATTTTGTATATATTCCTCATTAGGTTGCCTCAAAGACCCCAGGGTAGGTATATCTGCATTTTAAAATTTTGTATTTTTTCATGGTTTATATTCCTCATAAAATGCCTGAGAACTTTATGGAGGATGTTACATTAATATGTGTTATTATAAATATGATTTAAATATCTAAGGCATTACAGAGTGATTACTGTTCAATAAGGCAGCACGCATAAAAGGGTCATCTCTACACTGTGCTGAGGTTTCCACAATATAATATAATGAATTGTTCAATATAGTTTGCATGCAGTTTGTCTTTGCTTCTGCCTTGGCTCAAGGGAAACTGATGTGCAACCCTCTAACAAGACGATTGTAAATTGTAGAACAATAAACAGCCCTTGAGATTCTTACATAGTATGTGGTTAGCATGCAATCCATCCTGGGAAACTTGACTTAACGTGACAAAGGAGCTTTCCCGACCACGCTCAACATTGTTTTAAACTGCTGTTAAATCAATTAGTGCTAGGGAAGCTCCTAATGTCTTCAACACTCTCCAAACCCAACCCAAGAATCCTGGCTGGTTGTTTTCTAAAGACAAGAAAAAAAAAAAAAAGATTTAGGGAACCAGTGCATGGACACACTCGGCCTCTCTGGAAAACATTAAAGATGATCTCGAAGAAAAGGAGGGGCAAGCCAGACTCTTTAAATCATCAAGACCTATGTGGGTGTCACCTCCAAAATTCATTTCCATTTTTCTGAATTGCCCGTGCTGTAGCCAAGGATAAATTAGGACAGGGGTAGCTATTAGTTTAAAGTCAGGACTACAGGACTATCAGGTTAAGAACTCAAGAAAGCGTTTTAAATCTTGGGAGACAGGTTTCATCTTCTATGTGGTGCGCATTTCCTTCGGTATATGAGATGCACTTCGGTGCTGTATGCATGGTCTACTGAAGCAACACAAGACGCTTACCCTTGCTTAGTTATTAATGTGCAAAGTAGGGACACAACTTAACAATGAACACTAAGCAACTTCTGCCAAAGAGAAACTAACATTAGCCATTTCTTGGTCCCTCATCAATAAATGAATAACTAAATGCTCTCCATGGTGTACAGCATTTAACGTGACAAGACATGCCCCAAATTTTCATGGCGTTTCCTCTTTGTTTTTCGCTTTGCCTTATCAGTTTTTAAAAGACAATCCTGGGGCAATTTCTTTCTTTCTTTCTGTCTGTCTGTCTTTCTTTTTCCATCTATGTGTTCGTTTCATCAAGGAAGAACAATTAATGCTTTTCTAACATCCCTCAGGTCCTGCTAGTATCTGGTCTCTGGAGGGTTAAAGAAGTCCGTATTATGGACAGCTCCTGCCAGAGAGCCCCTTCAGCCAGCCCCTTCAGCCATGCTGATGCTGTTCTTTGGGGGGTGGGCAGATTCACTCAGCTTTCCATAGTCATGGCTGACTGGAATAAGAAACAAAGCAAATCAAAAGCAAGCAGATCTCAGCCCAATTGCCTTTTTCCTTTTGTTTTTCTTAAAATGGTGCTATCCAACTTTGTTTTGTCCCTCTAATCTAATCTGCCCTGGCCATGTGCTCATACAAGCAGTATTGGCCTGAGCTCAAAGCTGGTTTCTTCCAACAAAACAAGAGATTCCCATTTTTAATGTCACTGTCATTTTTCAAAGATGCACAGAGCAGGCATGCCATGGAAGGAATGTATGTTTCCCGTGAAGCCTAGCCACATGAGCATCCCTGTAACGGGAAACAAGGGCACAATGCCTTTTCCCACCTCCCAATAATAGAGTGTACTTAAATAGTCTGACTCTTAATGTACAACTAAGCCCAAGCCCTTTATTTTATTTTATTTTTTTTTTTTTTTAGCCCATGAGTACGCTGGACACTGTTTGATTTCACTTTCTTTACATGTTATTTCTAGAAAGAGTGGGATGTGATTAAGTAATTCGCCTCTCTTTTCATCACTCTATTCTGCTTCTCCCTTTTAGGGTGATAAGTACCGCTGTAGAACTGAAGCTAATTCCTCATATGCTTTTAGAATCCATTTCTCTCGCAATACGTTCATTTGGTTCTTACCACAAAGATAATGATGAGGTTCAGGACACAATGCCCCAGAAGATGGCACGCCTGCATTTAGGAAAACTGCAGAATTAGAAGTTTACAGCTCTCCCTTTCTCCACTTCCTTAATGGGCCGTGAAACCCACGGAGGTCGTTCTCTCTCTCTCTGCTCCCTGACTTCTCTGAGGAAGGTTGTGAGACCCTTGTTTGACAGGCATCTTCCTGTCACCCAGGAATAGGAAGCTGAGTTGGAGCAATCAGGCCTGATTAATCCTTCTCTGCAGCTATCACAGAGATAGCTCTCTGCAGCTATCAATCACAAGCTGCACGTCACCTTCAATCCCACCCAACAGTAGAGCCACACAGGTTCCCCGGACGCCGGCTTCTTCAGCCCCCTCACCGTGTCAAACTCCAGTTAGACAATGCTGCTCTTTCCCTGGTCCTCACTGTCACGGAGCTGGCAGCCGTTACCCGCACTTTCTGTGGGGAAGCATGGAGGGGCAAAGTGGAAAAACGTGCAAAGGAACTGGGGAAAGCTGATGCCAAACCCAGGCGATTTAAATCATTTAATAACGTTCGCAGTGTTTTGATTGGAAAGGAGGCTTCCAGCAGAAAGTAAGAGAGTGTTTCGGTATTAGGTATGTTTTTTAAAGTACCCAACTGTTTATTCTCACACATTTTCCCTTTGTCCTCTTAGGTATCCACGAAACTTCATTACATCTTGGTGCTGGCCCAGCACAGCTGTATTTAGCTTTGCGGTCCTTCATATTAGAGGCGATTTTCTGGCTGTGCTGATGCTTCAGTCGGTAAAGCACTCGGTATACAGGCATGCACACCTAAGTAGGGGTCACAACACATACACCATGCTCACCTACAACCCCAACCTGGGGCAGTGGGAACACCACAGTCCCCAGGGTTTGCGGACCAATCCGTGATCTCCAGATCCAGTGAGAGGCCCCCTGTCTCAAGACCTAGAGTGAAAGGCGCCTGAAGAAGACACCAAATGCTGAGATCTAGCCTCTGTGGGCACAGATACATATGTACACGTGTGCAATTATGCTTGTGCACACACACACACAAATGGGCACACACACACACGTACACGCACACACCATACACACTAGGAAAGATGAATTTCTGGTCTCCGAGCTGGTGTGAGTAAGTCCAACCCCCCCCCCCCACACATTCAAGCTATCTTCCCTGGAACCAAAATAACAATTCCCTTGCAGCCAAATCTTCCAGTGATTTTCAGATCTAACAGGAGCCACACAGCAGGGTCTCAATAGTTAGTAACAGTTTCATTGATTATTATAGAAACCACTCTTGCCCAAAACAGGACCGTTCAAGATGTAAGAGGGAAAATGATAGGACAGGACTCCTTGCTGAGACTTCAGTTCAGCGGAGCCTCTGTCCAAGAGCGCTTTCTCCAACCCCCCCCCACCTCATTCGCGTGTTCCTCTATATTACTGTCTGTCCACATCTTCAGGCAATCAGAGCCTCATGGCTCAGTTTGTGGGTTATTCGGGTCCACTATGATTATTTCCTGAAGCGGTTATCGGCCAGGTGACCATTTTATTTCTTGTTAGTTTCTTTGTCAGAAGGCGAAAACAAAAGGTGGTGAGTTAGATGAGTTCAGTCTGTGAGTTTCAAAGATTCTTAAGCAAAATGAAAGGCTGGAAGATGCCTGCTTTTCCATAGAGGAATCCCAGCTCTGTGTTCCCTTAATACAACCGACTCCTTCTGAAGGCCTTTCAAACTACATTGAATCTATCCGGGTTTGTTCTTTGCCATTCTTGACGTGTTAGTGGCACATGCAAGGAAACTGAGGACACAGCAGAGAACATCTCTACCAAGCAGGGCCTTATATTAAACCCTGTAAACAAGGTTCTGCTTCTACTACAGCAGCCGCACCAAGGAGAGCGGAGAACAGGGTGACTCTGGTGAAGGACATCACAGGAGAGGTGGCTCTTTCGTTTGTCTTCGAATAACAATATTAGATCCAGAGGGACTCAACGTTCAGTCACAGCATGGCAAAGACTACAGATGGTCTGAAAGACACAGAATGACAGAATTCTGCTAGTTGGATGTGTTTGTAGAGTGTCCACTTAGCATGCACAGGGCGTTGGGTCTGACACATGCAGGGCAAAATAACAGAAAAAGCAAACATAAAATAAAAAAAAATCAGAAAAAAATATAATCCAAAACCACTTAAAATTAATATTTGCATTAAATTCGGTTTTAATTTTAACACCATAAGATGTGCACACCCAATCTTCTGATGTGAGCTACAGCGCTATCACGTGCAAATCTCAGACTTGATAAGCATAACGCTGACTTTTATGACGCTGTCTTCGGAGATGTCTTCACACACATGCACCACTGTGTGCACCAGGCTGGGCATTCTGAGTCCTGGCGAGGTATGGTGGTGCAGGTCTGCGTTCCCAACACTGAGAGGTAGAGATGCCGAGGCTAGAAGATTATGAGCTTCTGGCTAGCCTGGGCTATGAGGTGAGAACATGTCTCAAAATAAAAAAGAAAGAAGTAATGAGTCACTAACAGTCCTAAGGGCCGTGGCTTATGCATACTCCTCTTCGTCTGCCTTCCACACCAAGACCGGTGAGAGCCTCAAGGCCTTGCCAGACTGTCGACATCCTTCCCAACTACATTGCTTCAGTCTAATCCCCAAACATTTCCCACAGCTGTTAGGCTCCCTGCTGCATGCTCATGCATTTTTGTCTCAGGGGGATTGCTCTCCAAATGCATGGGCAAAACAGCAGCTGCACCTGCATGTTTCCGATAATTATGAGCGTCTAGGTTACGTAATTTCTCTATATCTCATGTTGGTTTCATTGGCTAATCGTGAGGAGTACAGGGATCAGTGTCCCCCAAACATAGCACAAACACCCAAGTGCTGTATGTTGCTTGCACAAAGTAGGTCATGTAGGGCTCATGCCATAGAGGCCTTTCTGTTACACACTTTCCAGTTTGAGAATTAACCCTTTCTCAAATATACTTTAAAATCAAAAGCAACTTGATAATGTCACATTCCGCACACACCTAGTGCAGACATGTGGTCATCGCAGAAGGTCGGCTGGCTTGAAAGCCGTGGTGTGGGTCTTCATGGAATCATGCTTTGTGGATTCCTCTCCACATGCTACTTCTAAAGTCCAGCAAGAAAATAATGACAGGCAGCATTGCAGCAAAGGCGGCTGTCTCCTCTCTTCCTTATGTGCTGAAATTCTGCTTGCCGCAGGCAGTTGGTACCATATGGAGGTAAGCTTCTTTGCTGTCAGTATATGACCCTGTGGTGTTGCACAAAACTCCCTTTCCCTCGTCAAAGGCACACAAAAGTCTAAAAATACACCCTCTGCTCTTTCATCCTTTGCTTTTGCGAACCTCTGGGGATAATTCCAAGCCAGCTGGTTGCTCTTGGTCAGGTGAGGACAGTGAGCTGAAATGCTCACATTGCAAACGGGGGGGGGGGGGTAGAAATTCACAGCTTACGGGTTCAGAATCAATGCCTTGGAAATGAGCAACTTTCTAGGAAGATCTTATACCAGGATGTTTTCTCGTGTAGGCAATGTCCTAGAAAAGCCTTCACTGTTAAACCTCAGGATCAGGAAGATGGCCAGTCATGAGCACAGATAGACATGACCATGGCCAAGTAGGATGTTTGTCATTGTAGATGTAACAGTGTGACGTCCATAGAAAAGCATACCCGTGAGGATCCACAGCTGCAGCCAGTCTCCAAAGCCTGTATCCATGTAAAGACCAGGGGCATCCTGGGAGACTCGCTCTCTTATTTTCAAACTCTATTTTCTGTGTATGGGTGTTTTCGTGTGCATACGTGTCTGTGCTCCATTTGTGTGCCTGGTGCCCGTAGAGGCCAGAAGAGGTCACTGAATAAGGTCCTCTGGGACTAGAGTTACAACAGTTGTAAGCTATGTAGGTGCTGGCGGGCAGAGGTAGGAAACAGGGTTCTCTGGACATGCAACAAGTGTTCTTGTGCCTGACTCACAGCTTCAAGACTGCCCTGTTTAATAAGATTACTCAGGAGCACCGAGACCCTCGTGTCCCAACATCTCTCAGTTGCTGTCATGGCCATGCATAGACTTCCCTTGGTCTTTATTCTATTACTGAGAAACACAAGCCAGCTGGTAGGAAGAGTAGCAGATAAAAGCATTGGAAGCACTTTTAAAGCCAGTTAACTTGTCAGTTTATTTTCCTTTTGCAGGAGGATTGTGTTGGAAGAGACACGTAACAGCTCGGGATTGATGACAACAGCCCTCACGGAGGAAGATCAGAGCACGAGCTGGATCACTAGATTCACCCCAAAGCCCGTTATCATAGTCATCCCCAAGACGGAGGCATGCCCACAGAACTGTGTCAGGAGTGCCGGAAAGTCACTGTCCCATCTCATGGAACTGCCTGATGACGAAAGGGAACATGTAGCTCTACCGTCTCAGGACCATGCATGTACACATCATGTACACACCCAGTGAGCAGTGCCTTAGTCTGTTCCAGCTGCTGGAACAAGTACTTTATGAACAACAGTTCTAGAGACTGGGCGTTAGCGATCGAGGTAGCATCAGGTGTGGCATCAAGAGAAGGTTCACCACTCCATGGAAGCTTTTGGCCGTCTCAGGTCATCCTTTCTCCCAAACCCTTTCATGAAGGGACTCATCCATCCCCAGTGGCAGAGAACTTACCACATCACCATCTCAAGAAGGTCCTGTTTGTTAATATCACGGACCTTAGGACTTAAACTCTGATGCCGAAGGAACCTGTATCTCTTAAGAGAGTAGGTCTTTGGCTTTTTCCCCAACTGAAATTTCAGAACTCTCAGTTACATTTTCATAAGAAAATATCAGAAAATCCTATAAGAGATGAGACTTTATTAGATCTCAAAGAGTTGACATAAACCAATGTTACCTACTGCCATGAAAGAAATCCAGGCTTTAAAGATATAAGCTACCAAGCCTACCAGAGTTTTAGAGCGAGTTTTATGGAATGAAGAACTGAGCTCTGGGCATACTTCAGACTGGTTATTTTCAGTTTGTTGCTATTCAGAAAAGACTTCACAGACATTGTGTTAGGTCGAATAAAGTATGAAATCTGTTCTATTTATCAGGACTCCTGAAAAAAATGTTCTGTAGTCTTGGTGACCCATTAGAATTATACACATCATGGTCTTCAGAAACATAATAGACACAAAAATAGAAAATAGATCAGGATAGATAGAAATAAGATAGGGATAGATGATAGATAGATAGATAGATAGATAGATAGATAGATAGATAGATAGTCAGGCAGGCAGGCAGGCAGATAGATGGTAATTTCTTGCCACACATACCCATTTTAAATTCTTATTTGGTTGTCAAGATGGGAAAGTAATTGACTTGGAAGCCTGAGGATCTGAGTTTGAATCTCTAGCACCCACATTAAGTACCAGGTGGCTCATATTCATAATTCCACCACCCTAAGATGGAGATAGAATGGTCTATGGAGTGTACTGGCCAGCCAGTCTAATGCAGTCAGTGACCTCCACATTCAGAGGACTTCTATCTCCACAAAAGATATAGACAGGGCTACTAGACTAGGAGAATTCTGGGAAGAGGAAGGCAGAGAGTGAGTAGCCAGCCAGACTCAGAGAAAGTAAGATGAGAAGGCCTTACTGAGACAAGGTACCAAGCCACATGGCTAAACATAGATAAGAATTATGGGTTAAGTAGTAAGAGAGAGATAGTAATTAGCCTGAGCAATGGGTCAAACAGTTTATAATTAATATAAGCCTCTGTGTGTTTATTTGGGACTAAACAACTATGGGATTTGATGGGACAAAAACTTCCATGTATAGGCATGCATAAACTTTTATACACACACTTAAAAAAACATTTATATACATACATGAACACATGCAAATGCTATACAAACCCGTACAAGTATGACACAAACACATACAAATACCGATTGTTTGATCTGACCTAACTGACTTTAAGACACAGGGAAGATCTTTGGATATATGTGGAATACTTTTGAAGCATGTTTGGTTGGATTTGAAATATTTCTGTTTCATCTTTCTTTCAGACTGTTTAATCTGTCAGCTACATCAGACATCTTGTTAGAGCTAAGATTTCAGAAAACACTTTTCCCCCACTCCAGTTTTAAATGAACATGAATATATTTATTCAGAAGAGTTTGATCAAACACAGAAGTTGAAAGAGAATGATTACAGAAGTTCAGACTGAAATCAGAGGACGTTAAACTGTTAATTGTATTGAGTAACCATGTAAAGAATTCCAAGTGAAGTGCAGAGAGCACTTCCAGGCTAAGATGGTCACAAGGCTAAATTCAACAGATTATCATGCAATGGGAACTCAGCTTTCCACATGGAATCAAGGGCACTCTGACACCGGGCTCCACCTGGCATACTAAATGCCTGAAAGATATAAGTATACCCATTTGCACAGCTTTCCCTCAAAGCAATGTTTTCTAATTAAATCTGACGGCTTACTTAGAACTCCCTGCTTTAGGACTCAGTAAAAAGTCTCCACGTTTGCCTGGCAGTGGTGGCACACGCCTTTAATCTTAGAACTCGGGAGGCAAAGGCAGGTGGATTTCTATGGGTTCTAGGCCAGTCTGATCTTCAGAGCAAGCTCCAGGACAGGATCCAAAACTACAGAAAAACCCTGTCTCTAAACAACCCCCCCACACAAAAAAGTCATTAGATTTATGAATATACAATAGAAATATGTGCAATCCAACTTCATGGATTCCTGCCTTAAGACGTGCAGCGAGGGCTGGAGAGATGGGTCATCTGCTAAAGGCTAGGCTTACAATCTAAAGCATAAGACACACTGGAATCTTTATTAATTATAATATTAATTATAAGGACAATTACTCAGTTATGTTGTTTGTAAGAAACAAGCTGTGTATGTATGTATGTATGTATTATGGAGAGAGAGAGAGAGGGTGAGAGAGAGAGAGAACAGCGCCCCAGATAAGCAATGGAAGATGCAGGAAAATGGACCCATGGCAGTAGATGTGAGCTGTGTAAGTACAAATAAAATGATACACTCTGGCTCTATTGTATGTCAGTAGAGTTTTACCGTTTGCTTCAATAAGATGCTCGAACTTCTGTGGCAAAGGCAAAACAAACCCACATACCCTTGAAACGACCCACTCGAGGGTTACATTAGGGACTAAGTCCGGGAAGGACGCGCACATTCTGCATTCCTACATGAGCACCGTCCTGCAGATGACCTTCCATTTTGTCTTTGTACCCAGCAGAGGAGGAAGCGGCCCCACCCCTCCTGCGCTCTCTTCCTGTGTCTTCCCTCACCGCTCACATCAGGGAGTGTGCAGCCCTCCTCCCCCTTGCTGTGGTTACAGGTGTCTGCAGATGTGGCCCATCCTGTTCTCTCGGTGCACAGGTGCAGAGAGGGGTCTAGTCTCCGAAACGGTGCTGGGAATGGCCGCCAGTTGTGAAGAGGAGGAACAACGGGCAGCCATTCTGATTGGTGCTGGCACCGAGCATTTCTTCTGAGATCCAAATGCCGTGAGAACCAAATGTTCCTGGGATTCGGGCTTTCTGCAGCCAACAAAGCTTAGGTCAAAAAGCTAATTGGCTACTTGAAACTTTGCTTAGATATCTTTAAGGGAAACAAAGAAGGGTTGTTTGTGTGAACTAACACATGCATATAGCTGATGGCTACACCGATAGAAGAGAGAAAGCCATTCCCTGCTCTGAACCGGGTTTTCCTTTCAAGGTGAGGTGAGGAGTACCTGGAAGACAATGCCGGGCAGTTTTCTATAGAAATTCTTACCAAATGGCTCCTCCCTGCATTCTCTGTGCAATTTTGCCTTTGATGCCTGAAAGTCTTCTCTACTGTAATTGTTCCAAGTTAAATGGCTCCAGAGAAAGCCAGGAAGGGAGGAGGTAATGAGAGAGAGGGGTAAGAAGGAAAAGAGAGGTGGGGGAGGGCAGGGGAGAGAGCACGCCTTTCTTTGTAAGCAACGCTTGGTAGAATGCACACAGAGTCTTGCCTCTGTATCAGTGAAGTTCTCCACCCATAGTCCTGTACCACACTGGCCTTTCTCCTTTGCACAGCACTCAAATGCCACAGCCTCTGCGGGGCATGACACAGAGAACGGAATAGCTTGGAAGCATTGGTTAGACCCTGGAGTAACAAATAAGTGTTCCCTAAAAGTCCCCTCACTAGTAGACAGTTCAGTGGCTGGGAGGACGGACTCCTTGGACTGTTGTTAATGAGCATCCCTTGAACACTGACCTCTGTTGACTGTCCTGGGGACCACATGCAGACACACTCCCTGCTGTTAGCGAAAGTTCGCCATTGGAAGCAAGTGACAATAAGCTGAGGAAATGGATGACTGGGCACCATGAAATTACATCCTGGAATGAACCATGAAGTGAACAAAATAAAAAAGAAAGAAAGGAAGGAAGGAAGAGAGGGAGGGAGAAAGGAAGGGTTCTGCTGTAGAACTATGTTGAATATAAATAATCAATTTTCATTAAGAATTCTCATAGCTTTTAATGAAAACTTACATCCTATTGCTTTTTTTTTCTGGTGGTAGAGGTCGGAGAGGTCTTCATGTAACCATGTCAGGTGAGGGGGGTTGATGACCACAGGATGGAAAATGCAGCATATGACGTGGTTGTTAACTGACCAGGCCAGACACTGTGAGGAGGGGCAACAGACAGCCATGTGGCATCAGGGACATCTTGTAGACTATTTGACACATGATGAAAACCCAGACTCTGTCCCTAAACTCCATAACTGTGTCATAGTAGAGCAGGAATACGCATGTGTGGCCCACGGTTCTATCCAACCTCAAATCCTGGGCATTGATGCTAACTGATCACTGAGCCTCGGGGTGCACAGTGGGGAAGAGGAGGTCCTGGAGCTGGGGTTTTGTTCAAATAAGATTGCTTTCTGTGACAAGAGCTCGGTTGCAGGGCATAGGATTGAGGAGAGAGATGCTGAGCATGGAAGGAGGAAACTTCAGGAGAAAAGTAGAATGGGTGCCCGCTGTTTGCTGACTGTCTTACTCTTGTCTTCAGGATCCCCATTTTCAGTTTTTTAAAAAAAGCTTTGTATCTACACACAAAGGCAAACGTTTCTGAAGAGCCCCTATCCGCCCATCTTCAATGAAAAGGAGATTCGTGCTGATGTAGACTGGCTTTTACAAACGGGTCCTCTTTTCCAGGTAACCTGACCTATTAACCAACCGTTAGAAACAATAGCAAGCCCACACTATGATGACATTCAGCCTGACGGGAACGCAGTGTTTGTAGATAACCCAAACTCAGTCTCATAATGGTCCAAAGTTACATGCCCAACTGGCACCGCTCCGTGCCTTCTGGAAGTGCGCTGCCAGGGTATTATAAACGTCGTTTTCTCAATATTCCTACCAGTGAGCTCAAGAACAAATGATGCCTCGGTCATTCACACCACTTTGCCTCAAAGACCAACATGAATCCTACAACAAAGACAAGATGGATGACTCGTCTAGGAAAGGATTTGTGGCAAGCTGAAGGGGGAGAACTTAGAATAAGAATGAGCTGCAAGGAGCTTCTAGAGCAGCATACTCTTCCAAACTTGGATAAACAAGGTTAGCAAGTGCAGAAAGGTACCAGGCAGGGCAGGCAGGGGCTTGGTACAGACCACTGTAAGCCTGTCCCTTCATCTTCCTTCCTTGCATGATGCTATGAGAACCACAGGAAACGATATGCATTCCTATAAGTTCTCGCTAGCATACTTGCAGTTACTGCAGAGGAGGAAGAGGGGGGCAGCTCAGAGCCTCCTAATTGAATCCAATATTTCCTGTAACCTTCCAGCAGGTTCAGATTCACTTTCTGATATCGGAAACTTCTTGGAGAAACTCGCGAATGATAAATAACTATGTTCACGCTCTGCTTTTCATAAATCCCATCATTATTGTGCTTTTCACTTTACTTGGTTAGTGAAGAATTTTTTTTTATCAATATAAACAGGACTTCTTTTTTTAAGATTTCCATTTTCATAGTGCCACTCTGATACTGACAGCTGCCTAACAGTCAAGTGGAACATATAATTGCCTACGGGAGAATATTCTAGGACCAATCCCGTCTCTTTTATATTAAAAAGAAGTCAGACAGGCTCAATAAGCCCTAGGCTTCTGAACTTGATGTCAATTTAGGAATTCATTTTATATTCTGTATATTGTATTCATATATTTTTCTACATGTATCATGCGATTTTTCCCCAGGATTAGTTTAATAATATATTGCTTTCCTGCTTTGAGTCTTGGGTTGTTTTTTATGCTTAATCTAAATAATGAGCCGTATTATTTAGTAACTGTCAATGGGATAACTTTTCTCAGCTTTTAAGGATTATCTACTGGCTTCTAAATGTTTGAGATTGTACTTACTGTAATGTCTTGTCTTAAGACAATGATCACATGTGCATGTTTTTATTGTTCATGAGTTAGTTCTTTTCTCTGTGTTTGTGAGAAGGAGCTGGCCTCCAGCCCACACTCACAACTCCATGAACATGCCTCCGCATGCACTCTGTGGCCCGTCACTGAATTGAAAACTTTCATTCAGGAATGAACGGGAAATAACAGAAAATCCTTACTTTTCTTCCTCAAGTGAGGCTCACTGGGATTACCTTTCCAGTTTTCCAACTGCCCCTGCTAGCAGCCCTGATCCATTTTGTTAGGACACTTGGCCCCCTCCAACCCATCTCTAAGCATGACATTCCTTTCTCTTTGCAGGCTGGTTGGGGAGGATGCCATCGTATCAGTGGTTCCCCGAGGAATAAAATCTTAAGGAGAGGCAGAGAGCTAAAGGCCAAGGCAGTAAGACAGGATGTTCATGTCACATCACGCTTCATCTCCACTGTGGGCTTCAGGCTACTGCCACTTTAAGTTATCTTCTGATGCCTTGTCCTTTTCTAGAGCCACAGAGGACTGAGGAAAGCTGAGCGGCAGTGTTGCTGGCTCTGTTCCTGCTCTACTCTTCACCTCTTACAGATTATCGAGACTTGGCATTGTTCGTCCTCTGCCTCTTACACGGAGTCATAAAAAGATGTTTGGGCTATGTGAACAAGGCTCCATCCCTATTCTTCAGCCTCTGTTGAGTTACCCATAAGCACAGTATGCATATTGTCACACTGTTGATGGTTGTTGTTATCAAGAGAAATGACAGGGCCTGGATCACCAGGGCTGGCAGTGCCTGCCGCTGCGGTGCCATTATGGTGCGGAGGGTCCTGAAAATCCTGCCACAGTGGCTGAGGCCTCCCAGGGACACCATTTAGGTGACTCTGGAAATGTCTGTCCCTACCTGAGGTTTTATGTTAGCTCTGTCAATTTGACACAACGTAGAAAAACCTGGGAAGAGAGTCCTAATGAGGAAGTTTCTACATCAGGCTGTTGGACCAGTGTCTGTGAGCGGCTATCTTGGCTGCTATTTTAGGTGAGAATAACCAGCCTGAATGTGAACAGCACAATTCATGAGCTGGGCCCTGGACAGCATAGAGGAGAAAAAGCAAGCCAAGTACTAAGGACGGGAGGATCCATGCATTCACCATTCATTCGTTCATTCATTCATTCATCCATCCATACCCCCTTCTCTCTGCCTGATTGTGGTTATAATGCCTTAAGTTTCTGACTTGATTTCCCCACAATAATGGACTCAAACAAGGAATTAAAGGCAAAACAACCCCTTATTTCCCTAGGTATCATTCCTGTCGGTGTATTTTGTCACGACAGCAGAGCTGGGCCTGGGACCTGATGCATCTGGGACAAGGAGGAGCTCAGAAACGCGTGTGGAAGCTCCTCCTGTGCACTTCTCTTCAGACCCCAGGTGTCCCCACGCACCCTCGGGGGAGGCGAGGTGCACTGACTGACATGGCCACTGAGGTCTCCATCGTTACGGTTGAGAAGACAGTTCCGCGGGCAGCGCTGGCATTTTCAGACCAATCCTTTGGGCCTCGGCACACGGTTTGTCTCCCGTGGTAATCATAGGAGAGGTGCCTTTGTTTGCCCACGGAAGCTGAAGTCTGGTGGGAAGACTCGAGAGAGCTAACACAGACAGGTGATTGGGTGCAGAAACTCTGTCCACTCAGACACATCAGCAAACTGTGAAACTCTTGCAAGCAGGCCCTGGGAAGGCCCTTGAGTGGGCATGTGTGTACACATACAGTTGACCTCCCGTGCCCTGTTGTCCAGAACCAGTACCAACCCAGGAACAAACTTTGGCTTAGGAGATAGAGGTTAATAGAAGAAGTACCTAAAGGGACTCAGGTAGTGGGTAAGCCAAAAAAAAAAAAAAAAAAAAAAAAAAAGCTTACCTCTTTAGCATTTTATCTTTCTCTATGTCTAATCAGTCTTAAATGGCTGTTCATGGAGTGTCCCCTAAACTTGTTTTTCAAAATAGCTGGTTTGGTGATTCTCTGAAATAAAATTGTGGATTTTTATAATCACACTATTTTCAATTTGGCTACCATACCACTTACTTTTTAAAATGCTTCCTACTTCAGAAATATCTCACTAACATATCTTTCTGGTTTTTATTTTTTGGTGACAATTTTGTCTTAATGATTTTTACTTAGATTTTCTTTACTTTCTTTCTTTTTTCACTTGCATACTTATCTTGCCTTTTAGAATGGTTTTCGCTGTTGCTCAGAAATCATGAAGGAGACACAGTCCTGGAGGCCCAGAGAAAGGCCTCTCAAATGCAGACCTCTGAGCACAGTGGCCTTCTATGCTCTCCCTTAATCACCCCCAACCCCTTCAATAATTGAATCTGCTCAAACTTTAACTTGAGAGACTCAGGAGACTACCAAGTTTCAGATTTCCTCCCAGGATAATACTAACATTACCTGTGTTCACGGCACAGCGTGCCTGCCAGCATGCCATCATTTGCTCAGTTCCCTTATGAACAGCATCATTATTTAAAATCCTCAGTCTTGGTCACATACGACTGTAGCAGACACTGGGCAGGTCTCCAGGTCTGAACTGGGCAAAGTTACAAAGACTAGAGGGAGGTAAGTGAGAGCATCCTTCCAGATCCTTCCACGCACTAAGGGAACAGCAGCGAGCTCTATCCAGTGTGACTCTTTGTAGTTTCAATAAGACACTCAGAAAGGTGACATTGCAGAGCTGTTTTGATGGATGCGCTTCTAGAAGCTACTGAAGCACTGAGAAAATACTGTAACCTCTTTCGGCTGTTTGGCTGTTCAAAAGGAGAAAAGAGCATCTTCCCTCTCCTGAAGAATAGAGCTTGCTGCTTAGTTGTTAAAACAAGAAAATAATAAAGCTTAAAAGGGGATGACCCTCTGAGCAGGAACGAGAAAAAACTGATTCATGGGGTTCAGTCTGTGAGTCCTAAAAAGGCCAAAAGTGGCAGAGAGCTTCAAGGGTGAAAGACCCTGTAGACCCCTCAGTCCACACACCTGGGGAGCCATCGCCTTGGTCATGTACACTGAGGACAGTTAGGATTAACCTGTGATGTGCTGCGCTCTGCTGTGCTAAAGGGATGTTTTGTGCTGTCTTCATAGCCTGAGTCATCATCAGTATGACTTAGTCCAGCCATACTGTCATAGATGCCACGATGGGCGGCTGTGCTCAGTTCCCAGAATTCCCTGTCATGAGAATCACTCCTTGAGTGGGGTTTATGGTACCCCTTCTCCACACTCAGTCCTGCTTTTGATACTTTCCTAAATGTTCTCCCTGTACCCCAACCCCCCTTATCTAGCAGTAGTATTACAGCAGTGGCTTTAACTAAAATTTAAATCTAGCCGATAGGTAGTCACCATATCTATGACATTCATTTTGGAATATTATATGACCAAGTTATAGTTAGAAATATGTGTATGTGTATACATACGTGCATACATACATACATTACATACATACATTGGCTAAAAAATTCCATGTACAACTAAGTTTCCTTTTTTATAGAAAAATAAACTAGACATCAATTCTTCCAAGTTAGAAAGCAATGCATATTTATAAATAACTTGAAGATTTAAAGGAAAATCCAAATAGAAAATATAAAGATTCCAAATAATGATCATAGGAATACCACCTATCAATCATTTTAACAAAGTAAAATATAAAAATGAGTAAATGTTCAACTGAGGAAGTTTTGAGAAGGAAAAAATAATCAATGATTTGATTTGAAATGATTACAAAGGGTAACAGTGAAAATCAACAATTCCAAAAATATGATTCTTTGTAAGTAGACAAACCCTTGGAAAAACTAATCAAGAACAGGAAACTAAAAAGTATACTCATAATAGAAAAGAGAAAATAATATACAAAAAGTAGAGGTATGAGATTATTCTGATAAAATATGATATGATAAACAATGTCTAGACAAAATTAGATATTTGCTATAAGTTAATTAAAAGATACTGTGAATATAATAGGATAAAAATGGGAATAAACATCTAACTACATCTCTATAAAGACACCAGGCAAAGGTCATTTTGCACAGAAGTTTAGAAAAAAGTCAAGGGACAGAGTAATCCAAATCATTTATAATCTCTTTTGGAATGTAAAAAATATGGTGATTTCGATAACTAACTGTGAGATCAGAAATTTTTTTTAGACATAAAATCAGGCAAAAACTTCACAGAGAAAAATGGCATAGTAAACAATTTCATATAGGAAGCTAAACATAAATCTGTATGTGCTGATACACTATTCTGTCACAAGAACAATGCACAGCCAATTGGGCCTGCACTTCTGCCCTTGATTGTTTGTGGTCGTGGCCATGAGAAGTGAGAGCTTGGCCACTGGTCAGAGTCCCAGCTGTCCTGGGTGTGGCATGGTTATCATCTATCTTTATATTTTTTTTTTGCCTCTAAGAAAACTGCAAATGATCATGATTTTAAATAGCATCTTCCTGTTGAATGAATTGATGTACATCATAAGAAAATAAAAGGTTTCTAAGGAATATTGACTAGAGAGAGAGTTAAGACATATTGGCAGCTTGGAGAATGATTGACAGGGTTCATGCAACATCTCGTACACTCACCACACAGGGTGTAGCAGACTGAGTATCCACTAAGGAATGACCTGCTCTGCTAATTGTCATAAATGGACATGGTATGCTCCAAAGCTGCCCCTTTACTAGTGATCAACACGGTGACACCTGGAAGTCCCTCTGTTAGGGATTGGGAGTGTAGTTTAGTCAGTAGAGTGCTTTGCCTAGCATGCATGAGCCAGGTTCAACCCCCAGAACAACAAAACCAGTGCATCTCCTCCTACTGGGGATGATTTTCAAAACCCATGCAAACAGGACAAAGACACCGGATGCCTCCTTCAGAAACAGCAATAATTGGTGCAGAAAATAGCCTCTTCCACACACTGCTCTTGGCACATCTGAGAGATAGGTCTCACTAAAGTCATATCTGCATTGCTCACTGCCAGAGGACCTGGGGATGTGGTTTTCAACTGCCTTCCTTCTCCACAGGAACAGAAGAATGGACATAGACTTCATTTCCTTCCTTCCTTCCTTCTATGTTTCCTTCCTTCCTTCTTTCTTTTTTTCTTTCTTCCTTCCTTTCTTCTTTGTTGCAATGCCTCACAGCTTTAGCTATTGCAATTTTATAATATATATTTTTGAAATGTATTTATTATTTATGTGTATGAGGTGTATTGCTGCTTTGCCTGCAGGCATCTATGTGAACCAAATGAACACAGTGGCCATGGAGGCCAGAAAACTGGGTTGGGCATCTTGGACCTGAAGTCACAGAAGGTGGTGGGGGTTGGGAACAGAACCTGTGTCCTCTGCAAGAACAGTAAAGGCTCTTAATCTCTGAGCTGTCTCTCCAGCCCCTTATAATACTTTTTAATGACTTATCAGCAGTATCAATTTCATTTTAAATTTCTGGCTCCTTGAGTGTTTATTAACCTATGAGAGTTTTAGAATTTTCACCCAAAGACGCTGGGATTGTGGTGACTGAAGGTGGGACATGTAGGGGGCCCTAAGACTGATCTTCACAGGAAAGAAAGACATGTGTTGGGGGTTTTGTTTGAAGTTGTAGTAAGTTTAGAAAAGCACCTCCAGATATGTATGCTGTCAAAATATTGCTTACTCTCAACCTCCTGCGTGAATTATTTTATTTAGCTAAATTATCAGGTATGTTACTCAATAAACTTTCTAAAACTCTCAATAAAAAAATCTTATGTATTTTGCTAATCTTACCCTTGGGTGCCCTAAAATGCTTATGTGTGTGTTAGAATGGAAGCGTCTTTCATCGTCAGTCTTCGTGTATTCTGTGGTATGACACTTTTCAACTGAATTTGTGTTTATGGATTCCCTTAGACTTGTGTTCGCTCAGTTAACAGGAATTGTTGAGAGTGATGACTATATAGGCTTCTCTTTTTTCTTGTACTTCCTATTTCCTGTCTGCTATGCTAAAAAGCCTGCAGACCAGTGGCAACACTGTGAGCTAGGGACAAGCTGGATTGAGGGCCAGCTGGTTCTTCCCAGGGATGCTAATCTATAAGAGGCATCAACAACTCAGTGGGATACAAATGTGTGGTGCCAAACTACTCAGGTCCCTACAAGCAAATTCTTATATTGTTGGCAGGAAGAATATTGGTCCTGTAACCGCCAAAGAGAGAGGCAGGGGGAGAGAGAGAGAGAGAGAGCGAGCGAGCGAGAGAGAGAGAGAGAGAGAGAGAGAGAGAGAGAGAGAGAGAGAGAAATGACCCTTTGCCAGCCACTTCTGAAGCTACCTAGTATCCAGTCACCTGAACTTGGCAATTACCAGCAGCTCGAGTTCTCAAAGTAAACAATGACCACATGGTTCTATTTACTAAGAAAAACCAATATTCCTTATTATAGAATTTTAATGCCCTTGCTGGTCTCCAAAACATACCTAGCTTTGAGAAAGTAATTGATGGCTCTAAAGGGTAAGAATTGGAAAATAGCCTCCATTGTAGACTTCAGTCATTGGAACCGAGTTAGTACGGGTTTTTCTATGTGAATGCAACATTTATTAATAGAAAACTGACTCCATCTGAGCAAATAACACTTGTTCACTGTTTTGAAAGGGAAGCAAATTATCGGCTTACTTAATTGGTCTTGACCAAGGGCCGGTCTATAAAAATATCTGAGGGGGATATTTCTTTGGGACTATTTTGATTATCAACCTTTACTATTTTCCAGAGAATACAAGTTGCCAGAAACTTTAGCATGGCTGTATTCCCATGTACCTACATACAGAGTAACTCAATTTCTATAGATGAAACTTAGAGCATGGGTCGTAGACATTCATTCATCTGTCTTTTGAAGAAAGAAGACATTTTCATGTGTTTTAACAGCTTTTTTTAACTTTATTTTTTATTTTTCCCTTCTTTAATTCCCAGCCAGGCATTTATATTATTTTAGTCTTTGTTTTTGAACAGTTCTTTGGCTCTCTGACACACAATGTCTCATACTTCAGCCCTACCCCTCAGTCTTTTTTTTTTTTTTTTTTTTTTTTTTTTTTTGGTGATGTTGTTTAAAGATTATTTTCCATTTTCCCATCTCCACATCACACTCGTTAGTGTGACACACATTCACTTTGTGGCAGTTCAGAAGTACCACAACAGAGTGGAGAGTGTCAAACAAATTCTGCCTCTGTGATGGGAGCAAGAACAGGGGGAGCAACTAGCAACGACCTGACCCGTGAGTGTAGGAGGGAAAGAGGAGAAAGAGCGTGTGAAGAAGAAGGTCAGAGAGAAACAATAAAGAAGAGGTTTTCTGGAAGACAGAGGCCTTGTATATTAGCTACCAAGAGGGTCTACGTACATAACAAAGCGTGTCTGTGGGTTTGCCAACCAATAAATAAGCTTTAACCAATATAGACACAAGGAAGGCTTAAACACACTTCTATACAGTGTGCTTGTTGAAGATGAACGTGGTTAGCAATGGAATAACTATGAACATGATGCATAAATGAATGAATGAATGAATGAATGAATGGCAGGTGAGATCCTCGGTTGAGCACAACATACACACATCATCTTATTCTCATCCCAAACCCCCAATCATCTCAAAATTTTGTCTGGGTCCTAGATGGTCCCTGCCCTTTGATTTTTGAGCTGTATATTCATGTTTAAGAACTTAACTGCAAACTGGGCTTGGGAGGCAGAGGCAGGTGGATCTCTGTGAGTTCAAGGCCAGCCTGGTCTACAAGGAAATTAAGTGCAACATCACAGCTGTTTCCCAGTCCTCATCTCCAAGTGTGCACTGTCCTCCACATCTGTGGGGCTAGCTTTGGAGGAGAGAAACAGGGGCAGAGACAGGAATACCCTCAGCTGTGTCCCTCCTTTACAGGAATTTGCTCATTAGGTGAAATGCAGATGCAGAGGCCAATGCAGGATGCTCATAGTTGCCAGAGAGGAAAGAAACAGGGCTGTGAACAAGGGAGCAGAGACACTTCCCTCTGGGGACAAAAAGCCTGAGAGATGTCCTGCAAACAGATACTAACTAGAACAGGGCATCTTGGAATTATAGCAGACTTCAAGGTCACATGAGACCTTGTGCAACACGAGACCTCTGCAAATGGCAGGGTGATGGTGCCTGGTAGGAGAGGTGATGGGCCTGAATAGCTCCTTAGGGATAACTGTAAATGGAGCTCTTCATTGGTCTAGATAATAAAATGCTGGAGCCAGATATGCTGAGAGAACATAGAGAGAAGGAGCAAGCCACAGCCACACCCCACCTCCTTAGCATCTCAGCAGACAAGACAGCAAGTTCCTGTTTCTTCCTACTTATATCCTGTTTCTGCCCAGCCACCTCACTTCCTGTCTGTCTGTACAGACCTCCAGATCTCTATGGTTAGCTAGTGGCAAGCTCCAATCTCTTCAGACAGGCATTGTTGTACAAGAAGATATCACCACAGCTCACTCTGAATCCTCACTTACTAACAAATTTGGGGGTATTTCCCTCTATGCAATCGGAAGGGTTTGGAGGTTGGCAAGGATAGAGTCAGGGCTACTGGGTGACTTCCGATTAGTTGCCTCCCTTGGTGAATTTCAGGGAGTCAATGGTTTCTAAGACATCCTTGCCATCTTTGACTTACACTGCTGACACAAGCTGTTCTTTACTGAGCTTGTGACATACTAGACTCTTGGCTTGCCTTGGCTCATTTATACTCTGCAGGAACCCTACAAACCAAATCTTCATACCCATTTATAGCAAAGGAATTGAGTATTTCCCACGTATCTAGTATCTACTGCAGGACAATGCTAGGTGAGAAGCAGCTTCTGTTGTTTTCCCAAAGCCAAAGTGGTTCTAATACTTAAAAAAAACAACTTTAATTCTAGATATTTAAGTGGAATATGAGCTAAATAAACTGCTCTCTAAATTAATATCTCCATCTCCATCCCAAAAGATTAGTGTAGTTCTCAGACCTCATCAGAGAAGTTTTGTGTAGCAAGTAGAAGGCAGTTAACACAGAGACTCACAATTGTGTGACTGTGAGTGTCCATCTACAATGCAACAACTCTATCACACCCCTCCCCAGCAAAGTGCATGGACCATGGACAACAGAAAGCAGAAAGATTATAAGAGCAAGGTCAGACAGGGTGAACCTGTCTTCCCAGGTGAGTCAGGAGTACTGCACTCAAGAACTCACAGCTGCCAGGGTAGTTTGCATAAGACTGGAGCCAGTCAACTTTCTAGCACAGGGATGGGGGATGGAGGGGACCAGGATACAAAGTGCTCACCCCTAGCCCCATTGCTGGCTCCTGGGAGAGTCAGTTTCCTTTGAGAGTGTGGCTCCAGGCAGGTTGGCCTTGCTCAGTGGGGAGCCTGCACCCCAGTGTGTGTGGGGGGAATGCTGAGTGAATTTAATGAATTATAGAAAACGTAAAATAAAGATGAAAAGGATAAAAAGTTGGGATGGGATCCAGGGTATTGGAGGGATCTCAGAGGAGTTATTGGGAGGGGGAGTATAAATATGATCAAAATAAATTTTACACACATATATAACCCCAAAGAATTAAAATATTACATAAAAAGATTGACAAGCAAATGGACTGCTCTTTGAAAGGTGGTGACCAGATGTCCAGGCCCATCTTCTCTAGGGAGAGGTCAAAAGGCAAGAATTTGCTGAATGTTAGCAGCTGGGTCTAGTTCTGCCCTGTGCAGGTTCCCCGGGTGCCAGTCCAGAACTAGACCCTCTGAATGTGTGTGACAGTTGGGACCCTAACTTATCCCGGGTACATGAACTGGCTTTTTGGAGCCCATTCCCTATGGTGGGATACCCCGCCCAGCCTGATTCAGAGGGGAGGAGTAGGTCCTGCCTCAACTGATATTTTGATCTTGATCATTTTTAACACCCTCTGCCCATATACTATTCAATTTTGTGTCATTTTTTAAAACCCATCCAGTCCAGTTTGTTCTTCCTACACACTCTTACTCTCTCCACTGACCCCAGATATTGTCCTGATAATGTCCCGCACAGGGTTGAGACTAAAACGTTATTTGAGTTGTGGTCTGGTCTAGAAATATCCTCTAATACCTGGGCGTGTGATGCTGATGGGAGGAAAAAGAACACTTTGGTTAGCATACCCTTAAACGACAATGGTATCATAGTTTATATGTCAGGGATATTATACAAGAAGAATAAGAAGTCATTTGTTTTTAATTACTGTGAAATTTTCTTACGCACGACTGAAAATGCATCTATCACAGAAAACGCATGTGCATACATACATGCTTGAGGGAAAACAGCCTTCCAAAGATTCAAACTTTTGATATTGATAGATGGAGGGCTAATTTATTGCTATCAGTGTTTTTGAAGTTTTGAAGGCATTTGATGCTTTGGATGCAGCCAAGATTTCCATCCATTCCTCCCTCATGACAGCACGCAAGCCTCCCTCCTGGCAGTGGCATGTTGATAGGCTCCATCCTATTGTGTGTGGTGGTTATCTCACAGGAGTCGTTCAGTTGTTTTCCACTGTGCATATGAAACAATAACCCACAGTGTGACTTGGACAACACAGTATCTGTCCACCTCTTCTAAAAAGTCTAGCATCAGTTATAGCATGACCTTTTTATGAATCTCAAGTTAAACTAGAGTGATTTCCTGAAGTCTGGGCCGTTTTTGTAAAATCTCTGGGTGAGGACAAGAAAGGAAAGGGTAAAGCCATCGTGGGAGCTGCCAGTCCCAAATAACAGGGCCTGGAGGTTTCTGTGAGATTGCCGTCTTCCCCCAATACTTGATATTTATTGTAGCTGTTTGCAATGAACACCACCTGTCCCGATGTTTTCCCCTTTATGATTATGAATGGCTCTCATAAACACATACCTGAACAATTCTGCCAGCCTCCATCCAAGCTACAGTTATACTTGGGCAAGCTGATTAAAGCGCAGTTGAAATTATATTTATTGGAAAGGCCTTCAACATGACTGCCTCATGGAAAGCAACCCACCCAGAACCTTTTGCCCTGCTACCCAGCTGGCATTTTGGTTGCACCTGAAACATGTCCTTGAACAAACAGTAGGCCCATAAATGAATGCGAAATGTTAGCTTCCCCATTATTAGGAAAAAAAATCAAATTACTTAATGTCTAATTATCCCGTTAGATGCGGCAACACATTTGTAAACAGCCACAAAGGAAAACGAAGAATGCTAATGTTTGAAATTCGGTCACGGAAGTTACCAGCGATTTCGTTGATTCCATTTTCCCCGTGTCCCAGCATCAATTGCCAAATTTCTCACTCTCTGGGTGATTGCCAAAGCATAGAAACCCCTAATGAAGAATGTCAGCGGAGTTATTAAGTTATTACAGCTCCCAATGCACCCTCTCTTCTCTCTTCTGCCTTTCTTTCCTCTGTCCCTCAAATAGGGACATTGTCTGCAAATGGGCTAATCATCCCGCCCGGCTTTATAATGCCATTAAGACACTGTCAGAGCCAACCTAAATAGCAAAGCCCGCAGAAAAGTGAGCTATTAACAATGCTCATGTAAGAGCAACGCTGATTATGATAAATACAATGAGAATGTACTCGTTAGAAGGTATTGAACAGGACGTTCAAGGGTCTTGTTGTGGGTTTTTTTTTTTTTTTTTTCATTTTCTTTTTTCCCTTTAAGTCACTTTGATGAACTAGTAGAGCAGAGGAAGTCAACTGGCCCTCTGCCTCTACCTGCTTAATGTGTCAGCGCATGTGACGTCCTTCGTGTGCAAGCACCTTCTGATTAATATCGCTTTGCCTCTCCCTTTAGATGTCACAGGAGTCTCTCATGTGTGTTGACGGCTTTGCTTAGATGAAATGTCCACGTTAGAGTGACACTCAATCCATCCCAACAGTCCGTGCAGCCTTTGTTTCTCAGGACATTAACGGGATGGTCCGCCCATCACCACAGGGTAGCGTGAAACAGTTTCTTCCAACCAGAAACAAATCCATTAGTGGTCACTCAACTCTCTGCCACCACCAGCCCAGGGCAGACTAATCTACACTCTGTCTCCATGGTCATTTCATGGCCTGGTCAGTTCATGAACTCTAATGAGCTTCTGTAAGTGCTGCATTTTACTTAGTACCAGTATTTCATTTCTTTTTATAGGTAATGATATCCTGCAATATGACAAGGACCATTTGTTTACATATTCATTGTTTGACAGATGTGTACTTTGCTTCTACCTTTTGGCTATAATATACCAAAGCTATGGATGTTCATGTACAAATATTTATGTGAACAAATGTTTTTGCTTCTTTTGGGTAGATACACACATATGGACGCATCAGCCAGTACTGAGTAAGATTTTCAAGGCTGGGTCACACGGCCCCTGTGAGATTTATGCTTTAAAACCAACCAAACTGCTTTTACAGTGGCTTCCCCAATTCGTTCCCAGTGATAACGTGGAAATAGTTTCTTCGCATCATAAATGACACGCAGCATGTATATTTGACGATAGCCCACTCAGCTATTGTAAGCTGGACTGTCACCATTGCTTTGGTTTGCATTTCCCTCGAGACTAATGACATTCAGCATCCTCTTGTGGGCTTCTTGAACATTTGTATATTTGCTTTGTAAATGCATTTCTTCAAATCCTTGGCAAATGTCTTCATTTTAGAACGTGATGTACGCAGTGAGAGCTGAAGGCTCTGGAGAAGGGGAGTGAGCATGCCATAGCACAGGGTCCTGATTCTGGAAGCACCAGGGTCGGGTCAAGCTTGGGGGGGCTGCAAGGGTGGAACAGAACTGTGTCAAGGCTGTGACTGTCTGTGCGCGGAAGGGGTGAAGGAAGTCATGGAAGTCAGTGTGAGTAGTGCTTGTTTACCATTCATGCTCTAAGCCCCTCACTTTTCCTTGCCCAAGTTCATGTGTTCTTTTTACTTAAAACTCCCCCAATCAGGCTTTGAGAAATAGATTATTCATGAAGTGTAGTTCATGTACAGCCATCTCTACCTTAACTACAATGCCATTAACTCAAAAGGGGAAGGCTTCGATGAACCTAAAGTGCAAACTCTTTTTTTGTATACCCAATCGTTTCTCTGCAAACATTTCCAAACCTTCTAAAGCAAAGTTTTTTTAATTATCTATTTATAACTGCCTGCGTACACCACACACAAACACACACAAATCTAAAATTCTTAGCAGTGTCCAAATGCCTTGAGTTTGATTACTCTTACTTTCTTCTTTGTCCTCTTTCATTTAATAGCTCATTAATGATCTGAGTAGAAATTTGTCAAAGAAGACATCCAAATGCTCAATATGCTTATGAAGAAATTATTGTCAGGATCAGTAATTATCAGCAAGTTTCAAATTAGTAACCAGTGGTTCATCACATTGCGCTCATTGGAATGGCTGTTGTCAATAAGACTAGAGATAATAAGCGTGGGTGAAGATGTGAAAGACACAAATCCTTCTATACTATATCCTAGGGGTGTCAGTTATATTAGTCATTGTGTGAAACACTAAGAAAGTTCTTGTGCAAAGTAAAAATAAAGCTATCACCACACAGGCCCTTCTGGATATGCATCACAAAGAAATGAAAATTCTAGAGATATCTGCACTTCCTTGCTCCATAAAGCATTAGTCATGACATGAATACCGTATGTCAGAGTCAACATAAGCATCCAAGAGAAGAGAGGGTAAAGATAATGTGACACACACAACAATAGACAAACAAACAAACAAACAAACAAACAAACAACAACCACAAACTCATACTATGGCAAATGCTGGGCCTGGGAAAATAAGTCAACAGCATCATTTGCAGTAATAGAGGTGAACACATAGTACAGTTTTTAAGAGGGGGGAAAAAGAGGAGAGGAGATGGTAAGATGGTAGGAACAATCCTCTCATATCTGTATCCTTAAAAACAAAGCAAAACAAAAAAAAATCTTGAATCTAATCCCCTTTGTTCAACTTTCTTCCTGACTGTAACAACCTTTTGTAACCAATCTCCTAAAGAGTGGCAAATATGCATAAACCGTTGAATGATTAAAAACAAACAAACAAACAAACAAAAAAACAAAACCAAAAAACATCAACCTTACCTCTTGGGAATATGGACGTCATTTTCTTAGAGTTATTTTCTGTTGTTTGGGGTCGACTGCATCTTTAGGTGATCCTGAAAAGAAATCTTTGGGTTAACTGTCAAGCTATCATTTTTTGTCCAATCTCTGCATTCTAGGAAATCTCAGGGCTTATCTCAAGTCCTGGCTAGAGTAGTCTATGAGGCTGGATCACCTCAGCCAGCCTCCTTGAAATCAGTCTGTGTAGTGTCTGTGAGGCTGGACCACCTCAGCCAGCCTCCTCTAAATTGTTCTAAGCAGTTTGGATTCCAAAGCTGCTTTTTAGTTGTTCAGCTTAATAGTATTATCATACTACTGGTGAAATTGGTGTGGGATTCCTTCTGTTTGTTTGTTTGTTTTGCCTGGTTCTGTTTTCTGAGACAGGGTTTCTCTCTTTTAACAGTCCTGGCTGTCTTGAAACTAACTTTGTAGATCATGCTGCCTGAAATCATTGAGATCTGCCTGAATCTGCCCGCCAAGTGGTGGGATTAAAGGTGTGTGTGACCTCTACCAGGCCTGGATTCAAACTTCTTTTTGAAGACTTCAGAGAATAATTAGGTCAGATTATTTCTTTTCTTGGTAATTTTTTTTCCTGGTTCTCTTCACCAACAGCTATGAGTTTGTGATTTCAGGGCATGCTCTTGCAAGCCAGAAATAGTCCATTATAACTAGAGGTCCATAAATGATCACACATGTGTTCTCTTGCATTCATCCCAAGAATTAAAAATCCCACCTAGCTAACTTCAGTGTTGTAATGAGTCTGTAACGGCTCCTTAAGGGATGGTTCTGTCTCTAAGCAGCGAATGCTCGGGTGGTTCCCACGAAGACGAGGAGGAAGATATGGGTGGTGGGCTTGACAGCAATTCCACAATTCTGCTATTCTTCCACCCACGGTTCTCCGAAAGAGTTCTATCATGGGCCCTCTTATAAATCCTCCTAAGGGGCCAACAGGTTGGTTTCCGGGAGGGAATAAGTTCTCCACGTACCTCTGTCTCCTAGGAATTCCACTTGTTATCAGCATGCCTTAAATTTTCTGCCCTATTTTTAATCTATGTGGCCCTAGGGGTTGAACCTAAGTTGTTGTGTATGCCAGACAAGCACACTACCACTGGGCTACATCTCCCATCCTCCTTTTGCTTCTCTGTTGAGACAGAGTCTCGCTACGCTACCAAAACTGATCTTGACCTTGTGGTCCTTTGCCTTAGCCCTGTGGTTAACTAGGATTACAGGTCTGTAATGTTGGGTTCAGTCACAATTTCTTAAAAGAAGGGTTAATACGAGTCTTCTTCCCATTGCTTCGTGGTCCCTACCCCAAGTAAGGTGTCACTAGAATGCTGGCTCTCTTTGCAAGCACCCACTATGCTGTAGGGAAATCACTGTAAGGTTTCCGTGGAGAAAGCAGCGTGGCCAGAACACAACTGTCATGGCACCCAGCTACAGGATTCTCATTAGCCCACAGGCAAATCAGCTGATAAGTAGACCAAGGTTACGGTGAGGAGGAAGTGGAGAAAAACGGACTTAAGCATCAGGCAGTGAGTACTGTTCGTGTATTTGACTTTGCACTGAAGGTTGTAGAGGAGCTCTTTGTATCAGTCTGCTGTAATGAGTACCATGAGCAGGGTGATTAAACAACGGATATTCCCTTCTGAGTTTCAGAAGCTAGAAGGTCCTGATGCCTCCTAGCAGGTGGGTTCTTTTTCTTCATGAGTTAAAAAGTTTAAAAGACAGCAGGACAGCTCAGAGAAAAGTGAAAGTCAAGTTGATTGGCAAGCATTACAGACTTCAGGGGTAGGGGAGCCCTGGCCCCAGGAGCTTTGGGATGAAGACGCACTTCCTGGTCACTGACTTCTCCCCACACAGCTTCAGAAAGTGCCTCAAGTTCTCTTTAAAGTTAATGTCCCTTCTCGATTTGTATAAATTAGTTGGTCTCTTATCATGAGACCCTGTGCTACACTTCTCCTTCATGACCTTAAGTTTATGGCCAAGTTCCTTCTAAAGATAAGT
The DNA here is from genome assembly GCF_943737965.1 of Phodopus roborovskii. Lineage (NCBI taxonomy): Eukaryota > Metazoa > Chordata > Mammalia > Rodentia > Cricetidae > Phodopus > Phodopus roborovskii. The sequence goes on along the minus strand of NW_026126639.1, from coordinate 2,684,053 downwards.
CTCTTGAGTGAGTCATTGTGTTTGTCATGACTATTGGTTCAACTAATATTAAATAAATGTGTCACTGTGTGAGTGGGGTGTATGCTGTGTACATGGGCGTGGGATGCACGTGCCCAAGTGTGAGCGTGTGGAACTCAGAGGCTGACATCACATGTCTTCTTCTGTCTTTGAGAATGAGTCTCTCAGTGAACTGGACCGCTTGTCTGGCTTGTCAGAGAGCACCTGGAATCCACCTGCCTGACAGCCCTAGGAACACAGACGTGCATGGCCACACCCATTTGCATGGATGCTGCAGATCCAAACTCAGGCTCCCCTGTTTCTGCACAAAGCCCTTTTCCCTCCAAGCCAGCTTCCTGCCCTCTGACTGGATTTCATTCTGCTTCTGTTATTGACTGAAATGTTTTGGGGTTCATCTAAAAATAGCACGGTCATACCGAGCAAGTACGGTTATGGTCTCTAAGGTTGAGACAAGAATGAAACCTCACTGCTGTAAGGAAGAGGTGAGAAGCCGCCATCAGGAGGAGGATGGCAGGTGCATGCTGCTCCTGTGGTCTTCTGCTTGGATGAGAAGCAGACTTTGACAGTAAGGAGACGGAGTAAGAGATTGGGTCCTTTCTCTCTACTTGTCTCAGTGTAACAATTATCATCCAAAACTCCTTATACTCAAGCATCTGAACCCAGAGAAGGAAGAGAGAAGCCTGAGAGGCTTGGATATATTACCTATACTTTTATTCATTACTCTAACTCGGTTAATTATAATTGGTGCTTCTCGCAGGAGGTTCTCATTACTTGCTATTGGATCTGTGCCGCATCTTCTTCTCTCCCATAAGCAGGAGAGAGGAGTGTGCAATACTAATGGAACATGGTATAACAAGGTGTGTAATTATTGTACAATAACCTTCTCTCAAGGACTAAGAGAAGATATTGAACAAAGGGTAAGATCCTTGCAAGCCCTTGCTGTGTAACTATTACAACCTAGCTGTGTAGTGCTTAGACCACTTTTGTGAAAAGTTAAAGAATTATAACATAAATTGTTAAAAATAAGAAAGAAAAACATTGGGAAGAATTATAAAGAAAATGTCAATTTATAAAATAATTTTTACTATTTTTAACTTCATACAAGTTAATGTTGCATGGATGATAATTTCCTTGCCTGTTGGAGACTAGTCTTTTTTTTTTTTTTTTTTTTTTTTTGTCTTCCAAAATGGGGTGAAAAGCTGTAAGTGAAAACTTACTTTTCTTTAACTAACAGTTGAAATGGTAGCTTATGGAAAGTACTCATTAAGCAAAATAGGAATCCAAAGTTAAAAATCTTAAACTCTCAGAAATCCCACCATTCAGATTTCAGGACAGAAACTGAACAGTTCAGAAAGAAGCTGTTCGGTTAGAAACACAAAGAACCCCAAATTAAACTAAGTAGGACTCTCTGGTTTAATATCTACATTTAACACTAAGTAGGCAGTTCATGGGGGAGGCAGTCTGCTGGTATTCATGTTTCTTGAGTCTAACATTTCTTTTCATTACTGTAAGAATGAGATTCCAACCATGAACTATTTCACATTTACTCCAGCTTGCACATTTTAGAGGCATGGGATAATCCTTTGTTAAATGAATGATGAAGCCTTCCATAATTGTCCACATTTGAAACAAAATTCTGCCGTGTGCAGCATCCCCTTTGCAAAACAAAGACAATGTTACAGCAGTTTGGACATGACTTGTTGACAGGAACAGTATCACATATGCATAATCCCAGAAATGGGAGGCAGAGGCCAGAGGAGTTTGAATGGGCCACACACATAGACAGACTGTCTAAAACAATCCTTATTAAATCAATAGGTAGAATCAATAGGTATAATTATCAAGAATAGCTACTGTTTATCATAATATGACATCACAAGACAACTGACTTAGGAAGAAACTTAGATAATGTCAAGACAAGCCAGCAAAGAAGTCCAAGTTATGCCTTGGGACTTGTAAGTCTAGGGCTGTGAGTAGCTTCTAGGAAGCATGGAGACAGTTGTCACTTGTTGAATAGCCATTTCTACTTACAAATTTGGTGTAAAAATCCAGTCCTCATCACTGTGTGTGCACTGTTTTTTGTTCCTGTTTTTGTTTTTATTGTAATGTAAGAAAATGCCAAACAAACAGAAAGCCCACTAAGAAGATGTCAGATGCAAGGCAAGGAGGAGACTGAAACCAAAATCTTAAATTCATGTCTAATCCAGTGGACACAATTAGGTTCTTAATGCTATTCTCTCTTTGTGATGTCCAGCACAATTAATCTGTCAAATAGTGATCAGCTGGTCCTTACAATGTGTCAATATGATGATAATGCCCTTGGCCACATGCTCTGTCTCTCTATTCATGATCTAGGTTTTCATTAACTCATGAGCAAGCTCTAAGTCAACCAGACCATAATTCACAAGGCCGGCCTACCATCTATCTGCCTCAGCAGTAAGACTATCTTCTGTAATAGATGTCCTTTGTCAAGTAGTCTATGTATCACGAGCATTCCCATATTCTGCTCTTATTTCTGAGGGCTTTCTATGTACATATCTAGCCAGGCTGTTGGTAGCAAGCCAGAAATCCTCGTGAACCTGGAGCCTAATATATCCATCTTTCTCCAGTTCTGGGAAATTAAACCTAGGACCTTAACCTAGGCAAGTATTCTCCAACTAGGCTACAACCCTGCCTCATCTTTCCCATAAAAGCAAAGCAATCTTCATCATCATGAAGATGCCACCATCCTGATGAACGGGTCTGAAATAACATGGTAGTAAGCTTCATTGTACTCTAGCATAAGGTAGGTTCCAGGTTTCCTTCGCTGACATTCAGCTCACCATAGGATGCTCTCCACAACAGTACAGGTAATGAGGAAAAGGTAGCAACATGACACTGGAAGAGCTATGCATTTAAGACACTGGCTTCCACGACTGACTGTTGTCTTCTGGTCCAGCTTATGCCATTCTTCATAGGCCCTACTACCCTTAATTCATCTCCATAGGCAGAAAGGGTGATACTACTCAGTTTGCCAAGGAACCACAGCAATAAGTTAGAAGGATCAAGTTCCACTCTGGCTTCCAAGGTTCTCAGTCAGCGTCCCACAGTTTCACAGATGTTGGAAGGAGACACAAGACCCCCAGATCCAATAGATAAGGCTTTATAATACTTTGCAGTAGTGATAGTTCGTAATCTAACAAATAAAGCTTGCCTGAAGTTCAGAGTGCAGAGCTAAGTCACTAGTTAGACAAACACACACACACACACACACACACACACACACACACACACATTAAGTCACTAGTTATCCATAGAGGAGAGGAAGTGGTGGTACAGGAAGTGATGGTACATACCTTTAATACCAGCACTCAGGAGACAGAGGCAAATGGATCTCCACAAGTTCAAGGCCACCCTGGGCTACATGAGAGTGAATCAGTCTAAAAGATAACCAGCTCACACCTTTGATCCCAGCACTAGAGAGGAAGGTAAGGCAGGAACTCAGTGCAATCTCAGGGCAGTGTGAGGTTTGGTGGAGAGCATTGCAGTCTGCGGTCACTCTGAGGACAGGATCGTCCCTCATTGGTCTTAGTCTTGGTAGAGGTGAGAACCCTCTAGTGGCTTGGCTGCTTTGCTTGTCTGATCTTCATCTTGAATCCCAGTAACTATCTCTGGGTTTTTATTATTTGTGCTACACTTTGCATAGTTAGTACCAGCTCCCTTTGGCACAGTCAGTGCGGAGGCAGTCACAGATGGATGGTTCCTGCATGGGCTTTAAACAGTTTACGGTGTTGCTGGAGTTTCCTTGTCCCACCGCTGCTTCAGACCCAAAATAAGCACACAAAGACTTACATTTATCGTTAAACTGTTGGCTGATGGCTAGAACTTCTTACTGGCTAGCTCTGTCTTAATTATTAACCCACTTCTATAAATCTGTGTATTTCCACATGGCCTTGGCTTAACGGAGAATGCCTGGACCTGTTACTCCTTCCTCGGCTACATAGCATCCGTCTGCCTACCTTTTCCAGAATTCTCCTTGTCTCCTAGTCCTACCTATGTTCCTGCCTCTGTTGGCAAAACAGTGTTTTATTCATTAACCAAGAGGAGAAACACATACACAGAAGGACGTCCCACATCAGTAGTGAATGAATGCCTGGATAGGCTGAAGCATACACTACTGGGGTTAGACATGTTGCGGTGGAGCAGGACGGAGGCTGACACCAGTGTTGGTGCACACCAGTTAGTGACTGAGGCATACTGGTCCCTTGTCTGCCCGCTGAGCCCTATGATGCGTAACTCAATTTGTCCAGTTGGTCTAGAACTCATTGCAAGGACTACCTGAGGGCTGTTAGTCTGATCTGTCCTATTCTTGTGTGCCCCAAGCTAAGTTATTCTTCTCTGTGAATTGAGGAAGTGTTGAGACTTGTTGTTAACTGTTAGGGTGAGTGTAGGAATTCTAGTCAGTCCTTGGTATGCCTCATATGCTTCATGGTAAGACTCATGGAAGGAGTCACCAAATCCCAACGTGACCATCTGGTAAGAGATGGCAGATCCAGCCACTGGCTAATTTGTTCGGGAGAACTGTAGCTGAGCATTGTCCTGGAAGAGGAAGAGGACAAGGCCACCATTATTCTCCTTCTCCGCCTGGCCCAGGGGTTAGTGAAGACCCCAGATTCTTGGTTTAGAATCTCTCACTACAAAACCACTGTGTCACATTTTATCAGCTACAGTTTCTACTTGTCCCCGTCATTCTTTACTCACACATCTGGAAGGGTCAAGTGCATGGCTGTACTATTACAGACCTTGAGCAGAATTAAGTATGATTTCACTCTGGGCAGGGTGCTGTCTCAGAGGGCCAAGCAGACTTACTTGAGGTGATTGATAGGAAAACAAGGGCATAGTGTGCCCAGAAATATTAGTGGGTGTATGCTTGGCAGCATACTGTCTCAGGGGGCCAAGCGGATTTATCTGGGGTTACTGATAGGGGAAAAAACACACAGTGTGCCCAGAAAATTGAAGGGTGTATGCTGAACTTTCCAAATCACTTTCCCCAGCTACTGTCATCCAAACAATTACCCCAACAGCAGCTGGAAGACGATTGAGGCTCTGGGGACAGATGCATTCCTTAAGAAAATGACACAGAGGCATCTGGGGCAGGGACACAAGGGTGAAGGGAGGCAACGGGGGGGGGGGGGGGGGGGGGGGGGGGGGGGGGGGGCCGCCCCCCCTTTGTGATAAACGCTACATTGCTGCCTAACAGCAAAAGATCTGGAAAGCCAAAGACATGACTGGTCAGCTTTGAGAGATGCTGTGACATTTTTGGAGTCAACTCACCAGCAACCCGAATAGAAATATCAATCCAGATGTGAGAGGGCCTCTGAGAATCCTGAGAAAGCTTAGCCATAAACATGGAGGAGTAGGGAGTCTGGGTAACCCCACAAGAACAGCTACTTTTTCATGTTGAGCTGAGATGCCACTGAGACCAGTGTGAATTCTTTTTTTTTTTTTTTTTTTTTTTTCATGTATTTCTTTTTCATTCCATGCTAGGAATCAAAGCTGAGGCCTCGCACATAATAACCACCCTCTTCATCTAAGCTACAACACCAACTACACACTACTGAATATTCTAGTTGCCCCTTGAAAATGCTTATGAGCCCTTTCCACCTTGTTAGTTGACAGACCCAAAATACCCTAGCCAAACAAGATATCAACCAAGGTTTCCACAGACCACACACTAAGTTTTGACAAGAGCTACAGAGCAAGCCAGTAGCTTACTTGTCCAAGGTCATCCACCTGGTAGATATTACTCTTAATCCAATTTCCATTTTAATAACAAAGTACCTGAGGCTGGATAATTTATAAATAAAAGAGGTTTGCTTGGTCTCATACTTGTGAAGTCCAACAACGTGCCATTAAAACATGCTTGGCTTCTGGTGTGTTGTGACACCTCAATTGAGAAAGAGAAAGGGGAAGTGGACATGTAGAAGGAGCAGACATGTGACAGAGGGACTTGGCGGGGAGAGGCCACCTTCAGTTTTCAGCTTGCTTTCAACCTACTGGGGGCTCTTCATCTCTGTTCAGCCTTCATCTCTGTTCAGCCCTTCCCAGAATGATGTCTCCTCCCTCTTACACGTCCCACCATTGCTCACCAACTACTATGCTGGGAATCAAATTTCAACATACGTCCCGGTGGAAATGAATCATATAAACACCTTGCAACGTGTGGAAGGGACCATGAGTTTAGGACCCTGTGGTCATTTGAATGTCACTGTCCCCCGTAATCTCACAGGGAATGTGGCACTATTAGGAAGTGTAGCTCTGTTGGAGTGGGCATGGCTTCAATGGAGGAAGTGTGTCACTGTGGGGGTGGGCTTTGAGGTTTCTTATGCCCAGGGTACCACCCAGTATTACAGATGACTTCCTGTTGCCTTCTGTTGAAGACTTAACTAGCACCGCATGTGCCTATGAACCACCATGTTCCCTACCATGCTCCATGTCATGGTGATAACAGACTGGACCTCTGAAATTATATGTGGGTGAACAAACGCATTAAATGTTTGTCTTGTAAGAGTTGCCATGGGCATGGTGTCTATTCACAGCAATAGAAACCTAGCTAGGACAGACCCGAGACCAATGGCATGTGGATGCTTCTGCCTTTTACTAAAGACTCTAACAGACAAACTCCTCAGTTCTACAGACTACCATCTCTAGCACCCAATAGATGTAATACGGTGATGAGTGCCAGGAGAGGCACTAGATCTGGATGGGGGCTGTCCTGCTGTATATATGTTTCTCTTATTGGTTGATGAATAAAACACTGATTGTCCACTAGCCAGGCAGGAAATATAGACAGGGCTACAAGACGAAGAGAATTCTGGGGAGAGGACGCGGAGAGTGAGGCACCAGAGAGAAGCCATGTAGCTACTGGGAAGATAGGACACCAAGCATTCTCTGGTAAGATAAGGCCATATATAAATACATAGGTTAATATAAATGGGTTAATAATTAAGAGAGAGTTAGCCAGTAAGAAGCCTGAGCCATTGGCCAGACAGTTAATTAATATAACTGTCAGGGTGTTTCTTTGGGGCTGAAGGACAGTGGGACCAGGATGAATAGAAACTCCGCCTACAAGATCTTAGTATTTCTTCCTTGGCAGCTGACTGGCTTGAGCTTATCCCCAAGCCCATCTTGATAGCTCACAGGAGCTTTAAGGAAGAAGACATGAGCTTTCTTCAGGCCATCAGCCAGACCTGTGAGTAATTATAACATCCTGATCTGGACATCTGAGCTGAAAACTTCTGACTTCATAGACAAAAACCCCCTCTTATCTATAAAGAAAGCCTTAGATGGAGCAGGAAATCAAGGAAATCCTCTTGATTTCCGAAGCTGCTTAGGTAGTAAGTAGAAATCAAAAGTTTCATTGGCCCTTCTCTGTCTGTGGCTCCTCCCAGACCTGGCTAATCTCCTCTGGCATTGAAAACAAAGTTAAGCATCAAACACACTGATTCATAAAAACTGCACTCATACACACACACACACACACACACACACACACACACAGTCACAATATTTTGTTTTGCCAAAGGACCCCATACAACATAGAAATCCCTGCAGAAGCCCCAGGAATGGACTCAGGCACCTTCCCTCCTGTTCTCCTGTGTTATCGAGGATACTCTACTGTTCTATTGCACGATTAGAAACTCAGAAAAGAGCCACAGATGGTACAGAGTGGGAGTGGGATCATGGGGAGTAGAGAAATAGAGGTGATGTGTGTGTGTGTGAGAAAGAGAGACAGAGACAGAGAGGCAGAGATGCAGAGAGACAGAGACAGAGATTCATGGGTGAGAGTTCACATGTGGATATTTGTATACCTGAGTGTGAAAGTCAGAGTACAACTTAGGGTGTTGTTGCCTGGGTCCTTTTGTTAGAAACAGGATCTTTCCTTGGCTCGTAGCTTCACCAAGTAGACCAAGCTGACTGGCCAGCAAGGTATACACACATCGCTGGGATTTCAGGTGTACACCACCACACATGACTCTGGTTCTGGGGATGGAGCTCATGTCCTCATCCTTAAGACAAATGCTTTACATAGTGACCCATCTCCTGAGCCACAAACTTTTGTGTTTTGAATAAGGGTACCAGTGACACCTGATTATGCCTTACATGACTGGTCACAGGGAAAGACACATTTCCCATGGAAGGAATGGGGAGTAGGGTTCAAAGGGATGGATTCTCACAGGACATGATCCCACCAACTTAGAAGACGCCAAAACATCTCAGCTTCCTGCAAAGCTAGATACTTAGTGTTAATACTTGTTAATTTGGTCTGGCCTCCTTCTGCTAGACTATAGTTTTGTCAGATTGTCCGGTAATGATGTTTTGTATAATAACTTACATAAGATATTTAATGGAAGCTATTACTGAAGCATTTCTTTAGTTAAACATCGTATTAATTGTCTTCCCACAACGTGGCAGCAAAGCCAACGAAGGCCAAATCATTATCAATGAAAACAGCTCTCTAATTCAGGGAGCTATAATGCCTAAGTACGGTAGAGTAAGTCAAAGGGCACTGTTGGCTCCATGCATTACAATATATTTTGTGGGCTCTGATTAACACTGATAAATAATGCATGCATTGTATATTGATTTCTGTTGGTTTAAGTGGCTCTGTATGCCGCCAACCTTGTGTTTGAGGAGAGCTTTTGTAATAACTGTGATATGGAGAGCTCTATGCGTGATTTAGGATTAACTGGGTTTCACCTTCCACCATCCTAGTTTAGTCTCTGTTGCTATGATAAACATCATGGCCAAAAGCAACTCTGAGAAGAAAGGGTTTATGTCATTTTAGCTTTACAATGCATCACTGAAGGAATAGGACAGGGACCCGGAGATAGGATTTGTGCAGAGGCCATGGAGGAGTGCTGCTTACTGGCTTAGATGACCCAGGACCACCTTCCTAGTAGACTGCCCACAGTGGGTTGGGTCTTCTCATATCACTCAATCAAGAAAATATCCCCTAGGCTTGAGGATGGGCCAATCTGATGGACACATTCTCTCCACTGCATTCCCCTCTTTCCAGATGAGCCAGGCTTGTGTCAAGTTGACAAAATGCCAACCAGCTCATCCCCTCCCTCAGGTGTGTGTCTGTGTGCATGTTTCTATTATTCTTTTGTTTCCTTGGATGCAGCCATTTATTTGAAGAATGTGCTTGAGAAACTTAGGTATAAAACACAATGCTGCTAAGTGCTAGAATTACAGAGCCCTGTCGTTAAGGACCTCACATGTTAGTGAGAAGCAGCAGCGTGTCTCAGTCTCAGCTGCGTAACAAAAATCACCGTTGCTTATAAGCAAGAGAAATGCATTTTCCCAGGTTGTAATACTGGGGACTCGAGGATGGAGAGGAAGCAAAGTTGAAGGCTTGCTGAAGACTCTCGTCTCCCTGCCTGAGTGGATAGCTGTGTGTGCTCATGTGGAAGAGGGCCAGGGATCGCTCCTGGGCTTTCCATTCACAAGGATGCCTGTCATACATCATGATCTCATCACGTTGCAGAGGCTCCACCTCCTACTATCATCACCCTGATTTCAACCCATAGAAAGGTCACAAAGCATCATCACCAGTAACCAGTCATGAAGCACACTTGCTTCTGATCTAGACGAAGTAACAAAACTAAGCTGCACATACCATAGAGGACAGCAGACATGTGGCACCAAAAGGTGGTTCCTGAGACGTGAAAAGCAAGAAGACGCATTGACCAACTGTCCCAGCCAGATCCTGGAAAACATCAAGGCTACGGAGATGAAACATGAGCCCAGCCCAGAGCCCAGGAGTTGGAGCACAGAGCTAGGAAACCATGTTCAAGAATACTAGACTCTAGAAGGAAGAAGAAGCTTGGAGAGCTGAAAGAACTCCCTCCCTCCTGCCACAGAGCACAGACAGGTATACATTGGTGAGGAAACCACTGGAGGTTGAGGGAGGTCAAGGGAGGAGCCTGCTGAGAAAGTAGGAGGAACTGTGCTTAGACCTCATGGAACGCGGAGGCTAGGTTGTTTCTTCCTGGAGGGAGTGGGAACTGTCCTGATTCACAGGGCATGAGACAGACTGCTGGATGGTGAGGAGAAGATCCTAACTAAAGCGCATTCTCTTCACACAAATGTGTCGCAAAAGAAAACCCAGTGGGAGTCATGGAAACATAGATGTGCCCATACTCAATAAGGCTAAATTCTCAACTCCCAGCATTCAACCAAAACCGTGTTGGGCATACACAGAGCCCAGGAAGCCATGCTGGGAAATGAATACAGCACAGCTCATGGAGGTATTAGGAATCCCTAAGATCTGGCAGTCTGTGGCCCCACCCATGTTCATATGTTGAAACTTATTTCCAAACTCTGCAGGTCACATAGGGTGACACCGGCTGCTCTGTAGAATGAGGGTGACGTGGTGCCGGCAGGTTGATCTTCAGGGGGACAGGCCCCAGCTAAGCACCAGCACACTGCCCTTTTTCAGAGATCAGCGTGACTCTTCCCATCACTTTTGCTTCAGAGTCCTTGTTTCAACTGACCTAACCTCCCTGCTACTCAGCATGCAAAACTTAGAAATAGGCACAGCTCCTCCCCGGGGAGTTCAAGTGAACCCCGAGGCACCATTCCACTGTGAGGAATCTCTAAAAGTCAGCCCTCGCACTGCAACTGTTTGCAAAGAGAAACTGGCCAATATTCACAATTCCTGGAACATATGGTGAGGCATCACGCATTTGAAATACCAAGAACGCTCACTCAAGACCCTCCCAAATGCTCTAGAAACTGTATTTGGGGGTTGGACATGCATCAAAGCATGTCCATACCTGACAGACAAGGCCTGCCTCAGCTCCTACAGTTCACATATTCCTCATAGCTTAATGGTGAGTATGCACATTAATAGATCCTGCATCTTCTTTGGCCCCAAACCCAGGAAGGGTATCAATAAAAACGCAGAATCTCACTAAAGGAGATTGACATGCTTCTCAGAACACAGTTCTCTCCTTGTTATTTGTTCAGTATGAAAAACAAATTGCCAGACATACGGAAGGGGAAGAGACAGGCTCTGGAAACTTTGGGAAACATTTTGTATGGGTTTAGTTTTGGTTACACGGGACTTCATGTTTTGGAGAGTTTAGTGCAAAGCTTTTTTTCACTCCCAGGGGGTTTCCTGATATGAGAAGCTGACTTGGGCTGGCCCTTGAGCAAACATAGCTTGGGAAGAAAGCGGCACTGTGATTACAAGCATGTTTTGCTAACCCATAGGCGAAGGAGAGAGACAGAGATATTTTAGAAAATTATGTCAAACTCTAGAAAAGCTTTTCTAAAATCCCAAATCTTCCATTTGCCCAGTAAGTTACCATGGTTTTAATATGTCTATTCTACTAAAACTGAGGTCGAGGACTGAAGAGATGGGAGAGGAGAAGAGTGACCCTCAAGAAGAACCCGAGTTACCCAAAATCCACCCTGGGTTCACTTTAGTTCAGGAGAATCAAATGCTCTCTTCTGTTCTTGGCAGATACTGAAATCTAACACACACATGCACACACACACACACACACACACACACACACACACACACATGCACGCGCAACTACATGTTAAGTAAAAAATGGTGAACAGAAATGCTTCTTTGGGCTCTAAAACTCACTCTGTAGATGGGAAATCTTGAGGAACAGGAATTATGAAATGAGATGGTATAAGTATGGCAGGAATACACTTGTCATTTAACAATAAAACATTTGCAATATTGTGATTGGTTGTAAATGTACTTACTTCTCATTTTCTGGTTTCTTATTATTTTTGTGCCTGTTTCTCCCTCATACTGAATAATTTCTCTCTATCACCCTTCGTTTTCACAAAGCTATCCTTCTATGCGTAGTATCTAAAATTCTACCTTTGAAAAACTCTACTCTGATTACAGGGTGGGAAGGGTAAACAGTGTTGGGGGAGGGGGTGAAAATGTTTCGTGCCGGCAACTGCTAGCACCTGCCCATCATTGATTTCAGAGGAAACGAAAGAAGGCATTGGTAAATTGATAAGCAAGGACCTTGTACCTGGTGGTGCTTCCTCATGGACATCTAGGAGTGCGGCTTATTGATAAGCCATCCTATAGTATTAAACCTATAAACAAAAATATCCATCTCTATGAAAGTACCCAAATTGCGGTCATCTCTTCTTCTACATGAAATTAAACTATATCTGTTACATGTGAGTAGACATATGCATGCTTTTTCTTTCCTCATTTTAAATGTTGATTTGTAAAATTCTTTAAAAACAGCAAATATAATAGCATGCTTTGTCTTTATATCAGTGTCGACTCTGTCAAATATGAGCTCTCTTGTGGATTTATAAGCTTTGGGGAAAATGAATAAAAAGGGCCCAGTGTCCCTGACATCTCATGGACACCCAGCATTTGTTTCTGAAATAGTAGACATAAAACACATTCTAATTAAGAGCCACAGCCCTGTTATTTGAAGGATTTTTCAGACTGACTGTGGCAAATGCACCACCACCTTAGAAAAGAAAAATTAACAGTGACGTGAAACTGCTCTACAAGTAAAAAGGGGGCATCACGACATGTAAATCTGGGTGTGTGCATAATTGAAAGATACAGAACTGAAAACTGGGAGGGAGGGAACAAGCGATTCCTGGAATTGATGCCCATTGAATCTCTGCCCATTTCTAAAAACGAACTTCAGGGGGAAAAAAAATCCTGGCAAAATACTGGTTTCCATTACTTTTCATTTTCCCCTTGCCAGGATGAGAACCAGATGTTCTGCGATATCGCAAAGTCTGTCCTATTGGCATTTTTGGTTGTATTAACTTCAGCAACTACTGGAAATTTTATGTGAGAAGATTCACAGGTGAGTACGATCCAAATTTCCTGAGACATCAGGGGCTCTTATGGGGTTGGAGAAGAACCGTAAACGTGTCCAAACATCTTGTCTTCTTTCTGTGATATGCTCCCATTCAGATAGGACCCATATGCTTCTGTAACTCAGATCGCTGCACGCTAAACAATGCAGTGGAAGAAAGTGTAAAATCACCCCCTTAACAACAACAACAACAAGGCCAATTTGTATTGTTAATAAAATTGAGGCATGGCTTAAAGTGCATGGTAGAGACACACATCTGACATATGGCCTACCAGAAAAACCGATGAGTTTGGAGGGAAATTGGAAGAGGAGGGTGGAGAGATGGCTCTCTGGTCAAGAGCACCCACTACTCCCGCAGAGGATGCAGGGTCTGTCCCCAGCACCCACAACAGGTGGCTCTCAACCTCCTGAAATTCCAGCTCCAGTGGGTCTTATGACCTCTTCTGGCTAGTTTGCTTGCTGGCTTGCTGGCTGGCTGGCTGGCTGGCTTGCTTGGCACCTAGGACACAGGTTTATGATTAACACAGGTTAAGCCACACGGGAGTGACCTGAGAGCTCCCCAAGATGACTCAAGGGAACATACTTCAGAAGGGTCTGCCATGTGTATCAGAGAGGATCTTCACTGGCCAGGCTGAGTCATCCATCCACAGTGTCAGATTCCACAAGCAATGCAAAGCAGTAGCATCATTTGATCACACTTGACCACAGGGATCCCAGAGCCCCTTATGTGTTATAACACCTAAGCCTAGAGTCCAACAGAAGGCTCAGGGGGACCACTAGTAAGTACTCGGGTTGATAGATCATATGAGGTATCCAAGTAATTAATTAGAGGAGACTGAATATTTGTAAATACACTTATTACCTTGGTTTTTTTCCAATTATACAGATTATATCATTAGTAATTATCGTGGGTCTGGAGCTCTAGCTTAGTTGGTAGTGAGCTCAGCCGGCATAAAGAAAGCACCAGGTTCAGTCCCCAGCACAGTTTATGCCAGGCTGCTGGAACAGGCGTGTTGTCCCTGCACTTGGGAGGCAGAGACAGGAACATAGGAAGTTCAAGGTCGTTCTGGGATACACGAGACCCTGTCTCTCTAACACTCATAAACCAGACCTTAGGTTGGCAAATACCACCCACTAAGCCTAAATATGGGGAGCGGATGTTACACAGCAACCTAACCCAAGACAGAGACAAGAATCCAGTTCCCACATGTCTTTCAAGTGCTGAGTTTACGTCAAACAGCAGGATCCTGAAACTACAGCCTTGATACACCCACGCAGGACTGCTGAGCCCACTGGAGTATCTATCTTGACAGAGCAAGGGCTCACTGCCACTCTCCCGACTGCTGGAAACGCAGAAGAGTCTTGTATTCAAGGAGCATTCTCTCCTCTTTCAGGACTTTAACAACCCCCCATGCTTCCAGTTTTCACTTAAAGCCTCTATTTGTAGAAATGAAGAATTAAGAAAAGCAATGTCACACTAAAGACCACACAGGTAGACCAACTCAAACTGGCAAAAGTCATCCTCAGTGACTGGGCAGTATTAAGACTTGAATCTGAAGTGCCACCAAGTTCATGTGTCCCCACATACACGGCAAGCTCACACATGTGTATCAAAGCATGGTGATACATGAAGAGATAGAGATACTTTTAAGTACATGGTGATATTTGAGGTTCTCAAGTGCATTAGGGCGTGTGCTTGGGCTGAAACTACAGTTTTAGGGGAAACAAATCTAGTAACATTTGAACCTAAGGACTACTAATGTTGGGATATCAATCAGAGTTTGGCGGCGCAGTTAGGAGAGGAAGCACAGGGCTGCTCTAGAACCTTCTAAATGTCTCTCCATCTCTGAGTTTAGGATCAACATTACTAATGCCATTCTTGAATGTTATAGTGATTTTATTACATTGATACTATGCTATAAAATACAAATTTGTATTAAATGCATATTAAGGTATAATTTCTCACTTTTGACATATTTTTGGTGTTGGACTCCTAATTGGTATTTCTCATACCTTTAGAAAGTGGCAACATTATCAAGAAATTTCCGTTATACAACTATACATGGCTTATGAATAGTTTAAAAAAACAAAAAACAAAAACATCACAACCTTGAAATATTCATTAACCCCAACTATAGATTTTGTGAACATCTTCACCAGTTTTAAAGCCTAGAACGGTAGACTGATGAGATGGCTCAGAGGGTGAGGGCACTTGCTGCCAGCCCTGATGACCTGAGTTTGCTCCTCAGTGCCAAAGGTAGGAGAGAACACACTTCCACAAGGTGTCATGTGACCTCCACACATATGCCCCGTGACAAATATCCACCCCAGCATAGACAAAAAAATTGCAGTATATATATAAAGACTGAAAACTCAAGAATGCTGATTACAAATAAAGAGAGACAAAGGCATGTCAGAATTCTGGAGAAAATTCGCCAAACATACAGCAGATGAACTTCAAGTAGGGAAAACCCACGCCCAGGGTGTGAAGTTGAACAGGTGCTTCTGGGGGAGGGGGAGGGGCTTTGTGTTTCACTGACTCAGACACTCACTGCCCATGCCAACTAAATCCTGTGTAGGGTGCTGCCTCAGGGGATGACAAAGGACCATTCCATCTTAGTTATCCACAGCCTCTCATATTAACAAAACAGTACATTAAAAATAGTCTTGCCTCACAGCCTGATATGCAGTTGCTACAAGCAAACTGTGTCAAGTCAAATAAAAATTAAAAGGAACCCAGAGCTGTGCCAGAGTAGCATTCTATATGCCCCACTTATTATTAAACAATATATTCATGCCTGCCAAAAACATAAACCATGTGAGTTCTAGGCTAGCCACCTGGGGTCAGAGTTAAGAAAAGTGGAAGATTCCCATCTCCAACCTCAGGTAATCCAAATCCCAAGTTCATTATGAATGAAGGATCTTCCTTCCCTAAGGTGGCTAAACTCGGTCTGTGTGTGTGTGTGTGTGTGTGTGTGTGTGTGTGTGTGTGAATAAATGGCAGTGTTTTAAAAAATGTGAACCAAAACACTCTACAATTGTGTAGCTGGGTCTATCTAAGGGTCCCCTGACCACAGGACCAGTATCTATCCCTGGTGCATGAGCTAGCTTACTGGAGCCCATTCCGCAGGGTGGGATGCCATGCTCAGCCTTAATGTAGTGGGGAGGGACTTAGTCTCACCTCAACTTAAAGGGCCAGGCTTTGTTGGCCACCCTCCCCATGGGTGGGAGGAGTGGATAGGGGATGGGCAGAGGGGGGATGGGCAGAGGGGGGATGGGCAGAGGGGGGATGGGCAGAGGGGGGATGGGCAGAGGGGGGAGGCAAGGAGTGTGGGAGGAAGGGTAGGAGGAAGAACTGTAGTTGTGATGCAAACGGAAATTTAAAAATTTACTTAAAGATATCTCTAAGAACAGAGCTACCTTGGAAATCAGGAATAGATTAGAGCATACTGGATAAAATTTAAGGAAAGAAATAATAACTCTGAAAAACTGAAATAGCCAATGAGCCAGCTCACAGATGCACAGAAGTGGGAAGGCAATCACCATGTTTCAACATGGAGACTAAAGAGAAATCAAAAGCCATGGCTTTAGTTCATGCTTGGTCAAGTGGAAAATTATAGGGAATATTTTCTGATATATATATTAGGCAAACATCAATAAGAATATAGAAGTTACACCTATTTAAATAATGGCTGTCTACAAGTAAATGCAGATAAACTTATGTGACAAGGTAGAAATTATGGCTAAATAAGGTGCTAGTGTTAGTAAGGATAAATGGGACCACGTTTGTTTTGAAAGAGGAGGTGCAGAGGCTGCGGATTTCACAACTGTGATGGCATTGCACAGTTGAGAAAGAATTAAATGGTAAAAGACCAGAACCTTTACACACACACACACACACACACACAAGCAAAGAGAAGTCATAGAGGATGTTCACAAAAAAAGTCTTGAAACTTAAAAGTATGTAAATAAACCCAGAAAACAACACCCCCAGGTACGTAACAGGAAGCAACAAACAAAGTATATTTCTCTGGAAGCTTCTACCATTTTCCCAGCAGGAAGACTGCAATACATAACATAGCTCTTAAATTTCAGTCACCTATGTTAAAAAATTAACATTCAAAAATTTCTGAAACGTAAAATAGTCAGCAGTAATTAATAAGCATTTGTTCTAAAATATAACCTAAAAGCCTTTGTAAAGAAAAAAGCTGCCTAGTGAAGGAAGATTTGTTTTCCCTAATATTGAAGTACACTACAATAATATTCAAAACAGAACGACTGAAGCACAGTACAGGGATGAGTGGATATCATCAAAAGTTAATATCAAAAGTCACATAAAATAGGAAGGGAATCATACGCAAAGCAGAGGCAAAATAAAGTATGTTTTCTACCTGGCAGATAAGACATGGATGATTCAACAAATGAATCTAATTAGTTAAGTATTCGAGCAAAGCATACATTAGACTCACGTCAGAAGCTAAAACAAACTCCAGGTTAATTACAGTTCAATGATAAAATAGAAAACTGTACTAGGTGAAAAGAGATCTAATTATAGTAAGAGGAAAAAAAGCGTTAAACATAAAAAACGAATGGAATTAAAGGACCATTTACCAGGGAATGAAGAGTGCTGTGTGCCCCTATATATTGATTTTAGAATTCTGGTTATGTTGCATCGGTGCCCCCAGAAGGACATCTGTGTAGTCCGGTGCTCTAAGAACACTAAGTCCTGTGTGTGTTCTACAGTGGTACACACCGGCATGCCAGACATTTACCACGCACTCTGATACCCTGTTCCCATCATCCATTTTAAATCGGTTTGTGTTGAATCCCTTTCCTCCTGCGTGGGAGTTCTGTCTGATACTAGTGGAAACAGATTACAAAGAAGAAAGAAAGGAAGACAGGAAGGAAGAGGAAGGAAGAAAGAACGAAAGAACGAACGAAAGAAAGAAAGGAAGGAAGGAAGGAAGGAAGGAAGAAAGAAAGGAAAAAACAAAGGAACACAACAAAGGTTCTCCTCACAGCTGCGTCAGCCAGATGGCGAATGTCAGCTTCTGGAGACATATTAGAAAAACCTGTTAACTTACAAAATCTAGTTCAGTGAATGTGTCCCTGGGTCCCTTGAAAGACACAGGGTCGCTAGATCTGAGGCATTTTCTATATAGATTGCAACTTTTGCACCGCTCACCTGTCCTGAACTCACAGGTTCCGTCTGACACCATGATCTGAGCACTGCGACTTGTCTCTGATTTGCCCTTTCCCATCTCTGGCTCCTTGCATTGCCTAGCGCCTTTTCAGAGAATTAATTTAATCTGCAGTAGCCTGTATCCTCCTCAGTGAAATGATGTCTTTGAGAGTATGCAGAGACTAATAGGAAGAGTTTAAGTCCTGCTATTGCTACAGACAGTCAAGGTTTGGAATGGGTTTGAAAAGAAAACAATGGTCCCTCTCTTCTGGACACTCAATGCTAGACTTTTCTTCTGCATGAATGTCAAGAAATAAGATTATAAGTATTTGAGTACAGAATATCAGCATAATGTTCATTTTAATATAAACAGCAAATAATCACTGGGAAGAAGAAACCCTTCAAAGGATCTGCCTACAAATTGTGCAGGGGACCCCAGGGATAGAGTTTTCAAGAGCCATCTATCATGGGGTGGGCTTTACAGTCAAGTAGCTGGCTTTCAGGCACCCATTCGACCATGAATAACCCTATGAACTTAGTGGTTTGCCAAGGTTGTCTTAGATGACATCACATCTTGAGATTGTCACTTCCGTTTTTGTATGGGGTAAATAGGTATTTCTAATATATGTCTCCAGAAAAAAAAATTACAAGAGTCTGCGGCATTAAGATTGTGAGTTCAAGGCTAGCCTGAACTACATAGCAAGACCCTGGCACCAAAAACAGTAAACTAAATAAATCTTCTGAGTGAATGGAGGTAAGGTGGTTCAGTGGGTGAAAGCCATGTAGGTCTGACAATTCCAGTCCCATCAGCGGTTCCATGCCAAGGTGGAATGAGAGACATGACCACCAAAGCTACTCTGTGACTTCTCTACGTGTCCTACAGCATGTGTGCGTGCTTGCATGTGCACACATCACACATATACACAATTATAACGATAAAGTAAACACATGAAAATCAAAAGGAAGTTGCCTTGTGCACGTCTTTGTAGAGATAGACAGCTAACATACCTCGTCACCGCTACTTCCTATCAAAGTTGTCCATGCCTGTCATGGTTTTACACACCATCACAGCATCTTCACAATATGGTTGCTTATTTTCCCCCAAGACATTCTCCTTGACAACAGGGACGCCGCTGCCACAGAATGCCTAGCATACTACAGTAGGTACTCAGGAAACAGGGGTACATTTGAGGCAACTGAAAGCCTTACCACATGACAATACCAACTACACATACTTCACAAGATGTTGTAAGATGTGACTGGGAAGGAAGAACCAGACCAGAGTGTCTGTGCATGACCTTAGTCAATTTCACACCTGTGGCTATCTTAACATACTGTTAACCCAAGCGTGCCTGGCCCATTTTCACATAAGATGAAAGATCAGTCGGTTTGTTGTCCTATTCATGTAAACAGCAAAGTCTTGATTTGACTATACACCCCATGCTCTTTGTTTTAACTGCTGTAGTCGCCAAGTCTATGTTGTAAATACGTTGTTTCTCTTGTGCTCTTGGTAGACTTAGAGATAAAGTAATTACCGTTTCATTTCTGAGTTACAGAGTTCTTAAATAATTCTTTATATTTCTCACTTTGAATTCTGAAGTCCTAACAACTTGTCTAGTGTAGAGAAACTCATCTATTAAAGGGAAATTCTGAACCAGTCTGTGATCTTGCATGAGGTGAAGGTTGAACTTCCCAGTTAGCTTTCTGGACAAAGTTGTTTGCGCTAATTTCTCAGTCTATGGTTTGCCTAAGGGTAATGTTCCTATTAAGAAATTGACTGGATACCAAAGATGGTTATATTATAGTGCTGTGTTTATTGTGTTTCTCAGCTCTGGAAATTAAAAAATGTGAGTGAATCACTTAAAAAAACACCTACCTCAAGAGAAACTGTGCTCTAGGACACACATTATTACAGAAATACAAGCAATATCAAGCCAGAAAGAGGCCCAGTAAAGATGCATGGTACGTGTGGTTTAAAAAAAAAAAAGGATGATCAACATAGTTCTCAAGAGGATTGGGGAGATTTTCACTGCCTTAGGGACCACATTCTGGTGTCTAGTGGGTAAGAGCCTGAGACTATTCCTGGCATTATGGTAGGTGACATTTAGCCATGGCCAGTCATTTTGAGTCCCTGGCTTGGAAGTAAGGCTTCAGCTCAACAATCTCACTGTGGCTTGCAGCTAGTTTTCATTAGACAAGCTGCAATCTCAAGGCATTTATTTCCTAAAATACACTAACTTCTACTAATAACATACTGGATATTATTAAAAACTCATGCATAAATCTTCCCATATGCTTTTAGCATTGGAGAGAGAGATGAAAAGCCTGTGTGGTAACTCCAAGACTACAATTTAAAAAAACCTTAAAAAAATCAAACCTCAAAATGTGTCTCCACTTGACCATCCTGAATACCGCCATTGTCCTTAGCGCATTGTGGTGTTTGTCACAGGGCACTACACAGCCTGGTATATCACGTCACTGCGGGGACACGTCAAGATCATGAAACCTACAAAACCAGGAGAAAAGAAACCAGTAAAACTGGCTGAACCATTTATACCTATAAAGGTTAGCATGGACTAAATTTACCTTTCAGAAATATTATACTGAACTACAAGTCAACTATTGCTATTTAATTAGCTTTTAATTTGTGCTGTGCATGTTTAATTGTGCCACAGCAAATACATGGAAGTCAGAAACCAGTTTAAGGGGCGAGGTTCTCTCCGGCCACCATGTGGGTTTGGGGGGTGGGGGTGTCAAACTTGAGTGGCCAGGCTTAGCAACAAGCATCTACCCACTAAGCCATCTTGGCTGGCCTTGTGACAGTTGCATGACTACAATATTCTCTGATCAATCTTTCCAACCCCCCTTTTCACATCTCCCCTACCCCGTTAGCAGCCGGTCACCTCCACCAGTGCCTTTTCCAGGGTCATGCATGACCTTTAGGCTTGTTTTGTGAGCCTTAATTTAACCAAGGTCATATGCAGAACTCGGGATTTGAATTGCTCATTGCAGTCTGGGGCTTCAGCTGAAGGATGATGCATCAAAACCATTACACCTATCTTCACCTTCCAATGTCCATAACTGGCTCGTTTCTCCCGGTTATTGTAATTTGAGGCTTGTTCTGCTGCCTGCACTGGCCTAAACTTGCAACAGTTTTCACAACTGAGCTCCCAGTGCCGTTAAGGCTGGAGTGGTACCATGGTTTATGCATCTCCGGAAATAACTTGCACGATTTTTTAACCTTTCCGTACTGATGATGGGCACACGGTTACACTCAACCCATGAACACTGTACTCCAAGGAGAAATGAGGGCAGACTCCCCTGTTTCAGTGGGAAACACTTTTGGCAACTGGTATTTCTCTCCAGGCCATGCTCTACACTTTTCACTTATGTTTTTGAGACAGAGCCTCCTGTAGCCTGAGCTGGCTTTGAGCTGCCATGTAGTCAAGGATAATTTCGAACTCTTGGACCTGCTGTCTCCACTTATAAATGTTGGGATGATAGCCATGGGTTACTATACCTAGCCTCTCCTTTTTTTTTTTTTTTTTTTTTTTTTTTTTAAGGAGGAACTATCAAATTTGAATCAGTATTTTTCCTAGTTAGTTTTTCACTTGGCCCAGCCAGGAGTCACCCGAGAAGGGTATCTCATCTGACCCCAAGTCATGCTGGCCAGTGGACCTGTGTTTGAGGTTATTATCATGATTATTAACTTACATAGGAGGGACCGCCCAATATGGGTGACACCATTCCCTAGGCAGGTGGTCCTGGACTTTGTAAGAAAGCTAGGGAAGGCTGAGCCTGTGATCAAGCCAGCGAGCAGCATGTCTCCATGATTCCTGCCTCCCAGTTCCTGCTTGAACTCGTGCCCCATCCGTCCTCAGTCATGGACCGTGGCCAGTAAACTGAAATAAGCCTGTCCTCCCCTGAATTCCCTCTGGACAAAACACAGAGCAATGTTTAAACGTTCTTTCGGTTTCTAAGGGTGCTCGGACGATCCTGCTGGCCTTGTCCTATTCAGATTAGAACATCCAGGCAATCACACACGAAGTTTGGCCTGGCCATGGTGAGTTCTTCTCGAGAACTCCATCATAGGTAACACGGCAATGCTAAGTGAGTGTGACCGTAAATCCATACATGATGATGATGGAGAAAGCAGAGCATGCCTGACCCAGCTAATGGTGGCCTTGACAAATGCTGTGTGAGCACAGTGGCATTGCCGCCTTCGTCCCTTTATTTGCATTATCCATCCAACGGCCCATGAGGGAGTGCTGGAGGACCATGGCACTCGCTCTCCGTAATAGGCCCACCACTAATGAGGCATGACAAATTTAACCAGTATCATGTAGAATCTTGATCTCTCATTGACACTACTACCCCTATTGATTACACACTGCCATTTGTTATCTGCCTAATGCCGATGAAGCCAGGGGGTGGACCCCAGTTACCTTTCCAGGTCAAACATTTAGCAAATTGTCATCCTCCAAGACAAAAACTTGACAGCTCTGCTCTGTGAGTCCATTGCCCTGCCTCTCAGCAGGGCTGCCTGGCGGTTTCTGCAGAAGGCCAGCCAGATTCTGTCTTTCTCACAGTCTCACTATCCTCCTGGGATTGAGAGTCTAATATATTCCTGTAACATGCCAACTGAACCCAAGATAAACATGTGCCGGGAGAAACATGGCCCTAGTGTGCACCTCTCCTCAGCTCAACGGTTCAGAAGTCAGATGGCTGCAATGATCCTTAACCGCAGGAATGGCTGAGCTTTGGCCAGAAGAGGCTTGAGTAAGGCCATGCATGGATGAGCCCTTAGAGATTAAACTAATGACAGTTGTTTTAGAGGATCTACGTATGTGACCACTACAGAAGAGGTTTGAAAAGGTAAATTCATTACCTGTCCCTAGACTGCTTGGGAGGAGCCAACACTTTGCTCGATTTTACACATGAAAGCATTTTCTAGTCTGTGGCCATCACAGAACTGTAACCTGCACATGCAGGATTTTAACTCCAAAGCTCTGTTTAGCTGTGAATGTGTGAACAAACGTACATGAGAAAACCAAAGCATATACAGAATGTAGACTCCTGCTGTTCTTATTCTGATGGGAATTTTATAAAGACATTTATGCTGGGGATGGGGAGAGGGCTCAGTGGTTAAGAGCATGCATTGTTCGTGCAGAGGACCAGGGTTCAGTTCCCAGCACCCATGCAATGGCTCACAACTGCCTCTAACTCCAGTTCCAAGGGGTCCGATGCCCTCTCCTGACCTCCTTGGGTACCAGGCATGCACATAGCACATGTATATGATGTAAACAGAACATTAATAAATAAACAAATACAAGACTTTTAAATGAGACAGACTTAATGCAAAAAAGAGAGGAGAAAAAATCTGCTGCCTAAGATGTTTTGTGTAAGCTCAGATTTAGACATGACACGATTGTAAATTTCTCTCCATCCGCTATTACCAATAACTTATAATTTAAAATTAGTGTTTCGGTGAATTTCACCGTCAGCTTACTTGATCATATCGCATCAAGTGAAGTGAAAGAGAATATACCAGGATAGGGTATTCCAGGCACAGTGGACCATCCTGAAATCCAAGAGCATCAGGCACGTGCAGTACACATACGTGCGTGTAGGTAAAACATGCCTACACATACAAATAAACAATCTTAACTAAGAAACATGCCTTACCTGAAAACTCTTTTGTAGTTTTCTTTTTCTTAGAGTGTAACCTCACCACTCCCTTTGTAGTGCTGGGTTCAGCGTGTTTCCCTCTTGGTAAGTATGCTCCTACCCAGTGGGGTTGCTTAGAAGTGATGTCTGCCACTGTGTGTATTCCTAAGGAGAAGGCAGGCTAAGTTAATGAACTAAACAAACACAAGCAAGGCCTGCGAAGCCCAAACATGTAAATGAAGGTGAGCCTGACTTTTACTGAAGCTTACAACTCACTTCCCATTGATTTCAATGTCTTTTAAGCACTATTTCCTTAAATGTTTTATAACTGAAACATGTTGGCTAGAATAAATAAATTCCTCTGCCGGCTGTAAAGCAACAGACTCGAAGATCTAATCATTTGCTTTGGTCTTAGGAGAATACTATATATTTTAAAATTAAGTCTTAATTTTATTTTAAATTACGTTGCTGCATATGTGTGGAGTTACATGTGTCTGTGTCTAGGAGTGTATGCATGTTTATGTGTGTGGGCACATGAGGGCAGTGCCTGTTGGCAGGTATTAGATGTCCCTGAAGCTGGAGTTACATCAGCTGTGAGTTACCAGATGGAAGTGATAGGAACTGAACTTGGGTCTTCTGCTAGAGCAGTAGAGTCATCTATTATAGCCAAGTCACACCTCAGGCCACATGCTTCCACTCTGAGAAGACACCTTACTCCTGCACTTACATGGTATGACAAGCTTCTAGTCCAAAAGTACTTTTAGGTTTATCTTGGAGACTTAAAAATGGCTGTACTGAAATTCTGTTAACATAGTCTCAATGAACACAGAATCTTAAGATGTCACATCCCAAATGTTTATCAAAACCCCATTAATTCTTAATTTGAACCAGAAGGCCCCCATGTTTGAAAACAAATGAATGAATGTAACTTTTCATAAAACATACAGCAATATAATTTTTAATGCACAGCCAACTATAACTGAATAGATTAATTCTTTTCAAATAAAACTTTTCTTTTAAGGCTAGGCTGCTCTCTGAAAAAAAACTTCTTAAAATACATAACTAATGTACTGTTTGGGGAAAATACATTAAAAAAAAGAGTGGATAATTCTCGGGGTTTGGATTTATATTCATGGAAATTGAATTGATTCCACGTTAATTTTTTTTTTTTCTTTTTTTTTTTTTTTTTTTTTTTTTTTTTTTTTGTGAACTATCAAGTAGCCTGTTCTGAAGAATTATCTGAAAAACAACTCAGGAATGTACTTGCAGAGAGAACTGAGTATTGCTGAATCCAGAATTTTTTTAAAGCCCTGAACAGTTTAAATGCATGGACCCAGCATTAGCTAATGTTCCACAATGACACTGAGATTTATGTCATTCCTGCTTCACCATGGTCACTTGATATGCTCTACTTTATGACCGTTTATAAAAATGGCTCATTTTAGAACTTTAAAAATATTTTACATTCCTCTGTATTAATTAGGGGGCAGGCTGTTTATTCATGTCTGAGAATCCAAGAACAACAGTGGCATTGTTAAAACATAATATCTCAATATAACCAACAGATTTATAGGCCCCAATTCACTTATTTTAAACAGTATGCAGCTAAATAAAATTCTAGTATGCTTATAAAATTTTGTCACTCTTTTGTTCTTTAGTGGAAGAAAACACCAGACTTGGCATCAGAAATTCAGGAATGTAGAACAGATCGTACGTCTAAGTAACCCTGTGACCCTTGTGTGGACTCTACAGTTGGCCTGAGAACCCGCAGGGATCTATGAGATTAGGTCAGGAGGTAGGTGGCAAGCAGGGCTGTGTCCCCTCCCAATAGTGACACATTTGCTGTGCTATGTCGACATCGAAAACCTGAAACAATTCTAAGCCAGTGAGGAATACTGATTGGAGGGTGAATCGCCAGCATATTCCCAGCGGAAATCTGTAGTGCAGGAATATTATATCCCCGGGGATACTGTGATTGGAGGAATCTTTACAGATCCTTGGGTCTGATGTGACCCCTGCCAAGGCCGCTGAGACATCTGAGTGTGGATGGGGTCTGTGTGGTGGCAGGAACTCTACTGTTACACATGTTCTGGCATGGAGACTCTTCGAACCTGCTGACCTCTTTCTCTAGTCTCTAGAGCCTGTGGGACTCACCCACAGTTTGCACATGTATCTAACTCTTCAGTTTGAATCTGTTGCTCTTGAAGTTTGTTTAAATAGCAGCTTACACTGGTGAGATGGCTCTAGGGATGTTGGAACCTGAGAATCTGAGTTTGATACCAGGGATCCTGTAAATGGATTTCTTAATCGATCTAGATCGATAATAAAAAGCCAGAGTCGGATATAGAGGGGCATGCTGAGGAGAGATCAGAGAGAAGGAACGAGCCACAGAACACCTCACCTACTAAGCATCTCAGCAGACAAGAGAGATTTCCTGTTTCTCCACACTTATATCCTGTTTCTGCTCAGCTACCTCACTTCCTGTCTGTCTATTCAGACCTCCTGACCTCTATGGTTAGCTAGCAGAAAGCTCCATTCTCTGACCCCCAGACAAGCTTTATTAGTTCAAGAAAGAAATCACCACAGGACCCAAATGGTGAAAGGAGAGGGTTTCTCCCTCACCCCCCCATACACACACACACACACACACACACACACACACTGTCCTCTGACTTCATCATGAATTCTGCACCGTGCACATACCCACGCATACTAAATACACCAGTAAAACTGTAATAAAAATGTAATGAATAGGGTCTGGAGAAATGGCTGGAGAGAGAACACACATTGTTCTTCCAGAATATCAGAGTCGGTTGCCAGCACAAACATCGAGTTGATAACTCCAGCTTCAACGCCATCTTCTGTCCTCTGCTGGCAGGCGCACATTCATGTGGCAAATGCACACACAGAAACACCCGTACAGAAACAATTACAGGTTTAATAAATAAACAACAGCAGTTATACCATCACCTACCCTTTGAATTATCTCTTGATTCCCATCAATCCTAGGTCTGAACTTTTCCCCTCTTACAAAATAAGACGGGTAGAAGTTACAACATCTGGATTAGCTTTGAGTCCCAACGCACTATTATTATTCTATTGAAATTCTATTGAAGAGTCATCCTAGTCAGAGTTATTATTGCTTTGATGAAACATCATGAGCAAAAGCAACTTGGGGATAAAATGGTTTATTTAACTTAAGCTTCCATATCATTACTCATCATCAAAGCAAGTCAGGATAGGAACTCAGATAGAGAGGTTCCTTATGGAAAGAAGGGTATCGACCTCTAGTCATCCTTCATAGCGGAAATGTATGTTATCAACCTGTAGTCATCCTTCATAGCAGGGATGTACAGTTATCAAACTCTAGTCCTTTATAGCGGGAATGTATATGTTATCAACCTCTAATCCTTCATAGTGGGAATGTATATGTTATCAACCTCTAGTCATCTTTCATAATGGGAATGTATATGTTATCAACCTCTAGTCCTTTATAGCGGGAATGTATATGTTATCAAATTCTATTCCTTTGTCCTTTAGAGTGGGAATGTATATGTTATCAAACTCTAGTCCTTTATCTTTCATAGTGGGAATGTATAGTTATAAGGCAGCACAGGTCCAAGCCCAGCAGGTTTCAGGCCAGTGTTCCGAGTCCTCCCCACATTTCATCCGCCCTTTGTGTTTTTGTCTAGTCTCTAGGCAGAGGAAACAGTCTGAGGAGGGACGGGAACTATGTCCTGATGAACAAAGCCCGATGAGGATGATACACAGAGAGAACAATAGAGACTCGGTACAGGAAACTGGCTCCACAAGTAACCTAGGAACCACTAACAGCATCTGGGCAGGAAGTCACCCAAGGGGAGGTGGTGACACCTGTGCCTGTGACCACAGAGTGGACTCATGCTCCACCCGCATGGGACGCTGCAGGAGCAGCTGCTGGGCGCAGCAACAACAAAATGGAGAAAGAGCCCCAGAGCCCAAACTGTTAGGGCCTACGAGCCTTGCCTATGGGCCAGCAGAGGGAGAGCTCAGAGATGCAGGAAACATCTCTGCCAGCAGCTTCTGCCTCCCTCTCTCAGCAAGGCTCAGCCAGGAGAAGATCGGCAGAGGGTTTTCTTCCATATTCCACCTGACATGCCACAGCTCGGCCAGGTGAGCAGAAGACCACAAGAAAAGGGTCAGAAACAAGGACCACATCTCATCTTCTGGTTATACGGCTATGTGGTGTCTACTGTTTTCCTTTTTGGTGTATGTGCATGTGTGTGTGTGCGTGTGTGCGTGCGTGTGTGTGCATATGTGTGTGTATGTGTGTGTGCGTGTGTATATGTGTATATGTGTGTATGTGTGCGTGCGCGCGCGTGTGCATGTGTGAGTATGTGTGCACGTGTGTGCGCGCATGTGTGTGCATGTGTGTATGCGCGTGTGTGCATGTGTGTGTGCGTGTGTGTGCATGTGTGTGTATGTGTGTGTGTGTGAAAGAGAGAGACAGAGACAGAGAAAACTATCCCTAAAAGAAAAATTTTAGTGAATGTGATTGGACAAGCAGACTCCCTAGCATGCATATTCTGTCATACTGACAAGATCAAGGGTCAAATCGGAGGCCAGATTCCCTCTGTAGACTTATTTTGAATGACCTGGAGACCTATAGGAAGAGATGGGGTATACTTTTAGATTCATCAATTCTGCTGCCTATGAATTGTCCAGAGTACAGTCTGCGAGTGGGTGGGCTGCACAGAAGACAGCACCTAACACCGGCACTGAAAGCAAACACCAGTGTCTGACTCATCTGACTGCGCAGCTTGTGTTTAGCAAAAGTGTTAGCAGTGACCCCAGAGAACTCAGAGCTCCTGCTTCATGTATGTCTACTTCCCATCCCTTCTTTAAAAAGTGACGTAAAGCTTCCTGGTGTTCTCAAGCGATGTAGCTGAATGCACAGACATCGCCATTGGACAGCGTAGAGTGGTCTGGAAAATGGGCAATTGCTGTGACCTTAAGAAAGTGGGTGACATCTATGTGCCTTTTGCCCACAGTCGCGCCATAGAATTCAAACCTTGAAGAGACACGTTGATTTCAGGTAGAATCTGAGACTTTCTGTTACCCACCCACCTGTCTCCAGCCCTCCCCCAACCCACCTGGCCCACCCCTTGTCCTATGACTACATTGATTGAAGGTGGCTCTTTGTATCCCTACTCACTGTTTGGGATGAGCAACGATCCACAGCTGACCTAATCCTTGTCGGAACCGCAAGCGATATGCTGATAAAACAGTACCAAACCCATGCACAGAGGATGCTCCGCACTGTTAGGGGTTAGGTATTTCCCCTGCCGGCCTGGACCCACATCCCCCCTCACCACACTCCTCACCTGTCACCTTTCCCAACAAAAGACTTTGACTATCGTCTGTGTGAGAGCTCCATGGCACCCACCATACCTTGCCCAACAGGTGTTGTCTTTGCCCCATCTCAGACATATCCCATACATACAATATTCCTAGGCATAATTCTGTAGCTTTTCCTTAAAGTCCCATGAACTCTACCAATGTTTACATTCAAATTTACATCACAATCAAATATTGTGATGCAATAAATACCAGTTGTCCATGCAGGTGAGTACAGGGCATCAGGCACAACTGCAGGTGGGAAACATTCTGGAGAATTCCATCCCTTCACAGGAATACATTCACTATACATCAATTTCCTCAGAGACTTAACCCTTCCTTACACTGAACTCACAGGAGAGGTCAAACTTTGAGTCCTGAGGGGAAAACAAACTCAGTAAATATGGAAAGTACCATGTGGATAAATTCTTCCGTTGGTGACTTGTAGAGCAGCAATCCTTTCTCCGCTCTGTAAAATGTCCTGTCTGTTAGATTGCAGATGGACTAAGATCATTGGGTGTGTCTTTTATCCACAAGAACACATTTTGGAAGATTAACAGCTGTGTGTCATCACCATCACGGTAAGCAGCCAGCAAGTATTCCCTGTTATCCCTGCCGCTCTGGCTTGGGCCAGTCTGGCCAGCCCCTCATTTCCTCCAGGGCTGTGGGCACCGGCACAGACACTTCTAGATCCGAGAGGAGACTAGCTTTGGTCTCCTTTCCCATGGTGACTCTGACTCAGCCTGACCTTGGCTTGTTGATTTGACCTCAAGAATGTTCTTGCTCATTTCTTCCTTGAGCAAGAGCTTGGCTTCCAGACCCTCCCTCAGCTGCCCTGACTCACTGCTAGCTGAGAGGTCCCTAGAGCCTGGCCAGGGTTCCAGGCACTGCTGGCCTTTGGCTGATCTAGGGAGTTGACCAGCGGTCTCACTGTCCCTTTAGCTCCTGCCTGACCCCAGACTTCTTCAAGGTGCTTCTTCAATGAAACTTCAATATCCGAGGAGATATGAACAACCACACCGAGGCTAGGGACCAGTGCCGGGGTTGATTGACAGCTCTGTTTGCTGTGCAGCTTTCCTGCACCTGGGATGTATGCCATTTATCAAAGTACTTTTCTGCTCTCAGGGATAGTGTTTATGTCTGTATTTTCCTTATTTGGGTTATTTTTCTTGGCCTTTCAAGTCACCTATTCTAGTATTTACTTGCCTTTATAATGCATTAATTTGACCATTGATTAATTGTAGTTCACCCTCCATTCCCTTGGTTGTTGTTTGTTTGTAATTTCCCTTAGACATTAGCAACAGGTCATGTAGCTGGCTTGCCAGTCTGTGACTTTTACTTCATTATTACATATGTATCTAGGATGAGCAGTTTAATTCCCGGGAGCTCAGTGTTCTTACCCGTAGGAAGGAAAAATGGCAAGCCATCTCCTTATCCATTCACTGGTCACTACAGGGAAATGATGGCTGTGGTAATGCTCACTATTGGGATTCAGTATCTTGTGGTATCACATTACCGCAAGTCCGTTATACAAACATATTAGTGTTCACCATTAAGTCTACTTATTTAGTTGATGTGATGTTTAGTAGTTTACATTACATGTCTCCATGCATTTTGAGATGAGATTTTTTTATTTTTTAGGTTCGAGCAGCCTTGCAGAGATTCCATGGCCCACACAAAGGATGCCAACACAGGTCTCCCTGAAGAATAGAGCAATGGGCTGAGGGAATTGCATCCTTAGGTACCCAACAAAGCAGCCAGTCCACATGCTTTCCTCTGTATTGTCATGCGGGGAAGAAACCTTCTTTCTAAGCTACCGAGTCATGCTTTAATTAGCATCCTAATCTAAGATTTTGATATATGGGCATGTAAGGAGTAAGGTTGTTCTGCCTGCTGTTGGTCTTGTCCCACCGCCGCGCCAGCCCCAAATAATACACCAAAACTCTGTGTTTGATATAATGCTGTTGGCCAGGTACTAGTTTCTTATCAGCTAGCTCTGTCTTAATTATTAACCCATTTCTATTAATCTCCACGTGGTCTTATCTTACCGGAGAGAGAGGCCATCGGCGTTTTACTCTCTCCATGTTTATACAGCTCATTTAAAAATATAATGTATAACAGTACAGATTATAGATAATTACCTATAATAGTCAAAACTTAAAATAAAGTTACTAGGCTTTCAAGATGTATTTAAGATATATTTGAGGTAAATAAATATTCTTCAAAACTTTCAAAGACCTACAGAAGACAAAGAGTGGGAACAAAACGTTCAAAGCATCCCAGGCCCCTAGAAAAATGTCACATAGCTTCACACAGATGTCAGGGCCAAAGGGAAGAGCACCCGGGATGGAAAAACCAGAGAAATTAAAGTCCAAGACTTTCGAAAACTGTGACAGACAACGAATCATAGATTCAAGAATCTCAGACAAAAAGAGACGGAAAAGTGAGGAGACGCACACCTGCCATCAAAAGTGCCTAGATTAAGTAGGGATTTAAAAGGCCGGACTGCAACAAAGGGAAATGTGTTAATTTGGATGAAGTCACTATGGGGGTACAACTGAATTATCTTCATAAACAGTGCAAGAGAAACATAATTGAAAGGGTTGTAGCCAGGAGGTGGTAGCACATGCCTTTGATCCCAGCACTGGGAAGGCAGAAGCGGGTGAATCACTGTGAGTTCGAGGCCAACCTGGTCTACAAACATAGTTTCAGGACAGCCAGTGCTGTTATACAGAGAAACTGTCTTGAAAAAAAAGAAAAAACAATTAATTAATGATGAAAAAAGTAAAGAAAGGGTTCTAAATGTCTGGAGACACACACATGCACACACATACACTCAGGTACACACATGACATCAAATGTCACTCAAGATTCTATCCATTAAGATATCTTTAACAATTGTGACATTAAAATAAAGTCAGAAAAAACAAAAACAAAAACAACAAACAAAAAAACGCTAACAGAATTTGACTCTAGAAAACGACATTGTGATTGCGGTGAATGATTAAAGAAAGATTGTGTTTGGAAAGTTGGGAAGGACAAACTATTAGATTAAAAACACAATCCTAAGGAAACATGCACTAGGTTGGTGAATGTGAAATTCATTTTTTAAACTATCCCAGCATATATAGAACCCATGTATAAGAATAAGAACATATTACATAATCATAATTAAATATCCCTTTGAAACTATTGGCTACTTAATATAAACATATACTAAGATGTATTTCAAAAACAATGCAGAGAATTGTAATGTATTAATTGTTCAAATATACATGTAAGTTCTCATTCATATGGCACAATAAAATAGTTGCTAGTGTGGAGGGAATGTTAAACTGCACGCACATACACACACACACACACACACACACACACACACACACACGAAATCTGATAGCATGGGGTCAGGCTCACATCTCTAATCTGAACACATTGGAGGCAGAACCAAGATGTAAATAAAAGGCCAGGTTTAGCTGCATGGGGTTCTGGTGTAGCCTAGACTGCACAGTGAAACACTTGTTCAACAACACAAAACAGAAACCGAAGGAGAAGAGTTCCAGTGTGGGGCAGAGTGCATTATAGTTGTGTCTTTCTTCCGTTCTTTCTGCTTTTCTTTTCTTTAATTTTTGAGACAGGGTCTCACTATATAACTTAGGTTGGTCTCAAACTCTGTAGTTGTCCGTGTTTCTGCTCCAGCCTTCAAAAAGCTGGATTACAGGCTGTGACAGGACACCTGGCCAGTCTTTTCTTTGTAACCTGGGATGTCTGCCCACACAAGGTCTCTTCAATATGCATTCCTTTACTCAGAAGCACGTTTTCAAGAGGAGGGTGTTAGTCCCCCCCCCTCTCTCTCTCTTTCTCCGATTAAAGGAATATGAAAATGGGGGGTGTCAAGGGACCATATTGCCATCATAAATTAGAAAGATATCAATTAGAAACAGAACAAGGAAGAGAAACAAGCCTGGGATCTCAAGGCACTAGGGTCATTCCCAGGGTCATTGTTCTACCTTAAGTAGGACTTCCTCTGGGTCCTCTTCCTCATCCCTGCCGTGGGTGAGAGAGGATGACAATATTAGCCCCCCTCCACTTAATGCACCTTCTGATGTCACGCCTGGGCCCCTCAACCATCCCTCTCTGTCTCCAGTGGTGGTGCCGGGGGCTCTCCGTCAAGCCAGCCTTCTTTCAGGCTGTCTCTGGTCAGGAACATCTAACTTCCTTCTTTCCCAGCATCTATCCAGTGATGGGTTGTGGATACAGGAAACAGACCCCTATCTATCTTCCCTAACTTTTTGCTCATTTTCTGCTCAGCCTTTTAAAGACAAAAGTCCTAATCTGAGCCCTGTGCCATGCCTGAGACTGCTTTTGCCAACATGCTTCTGTCCTATGCTCTGCCTGCCCGGCACGCAGCCACAGCCTGCTCACCTCTGGCTAGTCAATGTGCCAACCACCTGCCTGCCTGGACCTCCAGCTTTGACTTGTTGCCAAAGCCCTCAGACAGCAACGCAGCCATCTTGTTGGACTTCCCCAGCTGCTGGGAACTTCTCCAAATCTGGTCATCTCCTGCTATGTCTCGTTTCTAGTCCTGAAACCAAAGAGCACTTGACTTTCCCTCTGTTGTCTCAGACTCTTCCCTCCGGTGATCCAAACCTGCTGAGTCCCAGAAACTCGATTACAAAAAGAGAAAGAAAAACTTGCTATGCTGCCATAGGTCTGACGTGGCCACTTCAGTTAGAAACCGAGAGAGCATTATGGTTGCCTTCGCTGTCAGCTCCGATGGATGCAGCATCACTACAGGAATACGCTAATGCTCATGTCTGTGGGTGTCTTTCCCACTAACAAGAGGAGGAGAAACCAGCCCTGATGGTAGGCGATGCCATTCTATGACCCAGCATTCATCTCTCTCTACTTCCTCACAACGGATGCAGTGTGAACGGGAGCCTTTGGTCCCACCTTCCTGTCTTCACACCACAATAGAATGCATCCTCAGACTGTGAACCAAGATAAACTTGTCTTTCCTCGAGTTGCTAGTGTCAGGATTTTGTCACAGCACTGAGAAATGTAACTAATATAAAGCAGGTGGCTTGATCTGATCATGACATAATTTTCTCAAGACACCATGTAGACTGCACGCGCGCGCACACACACGTGCATGCACACGTTTGCACGTGTGTGTGTCAATTTAAAGTGTATGTCACCAGCTCCTTCGACTTCTCTATTATTTAGCATCTGAGAACAACCCATCTGCCCCAGCCCTCCCCAGCAGACTCCCACGTGCTTCTTTTGGGCTTTGGTTTGGCTACTGAGACCTGCTAACTCCATGCATGTGGCTGGGTGCCCTGGATTGCAAATCCTGGCTTCTCCTACCTTTTAGCCTTCTACATTCAGCCTTCATGTTGCACACTCAGCTTTCTGGTCCCTGCCTGGCCAGGGTTCCAAGCTGCCACCCACATCTGGTGGGGCTCTCTTATCACACCCGGAGGGGGGGGATGAGCTGAACCATTCAGCTGCTGTGCTGTAAACTGTTTACACTACTTGCCCATATTGTAGATTTTCAAATGCGTAGCAGACAATGGAACATTTGGTAAATTTCCCTTGACCTCTGCCTCCCTGCACAGAAGCTTGAGAATTGACTCTGCCTCTGCGATATGTTGCTGTTTTATTCCCCGAGACTGCTCAACACTGGCATGCATTTTGATGGGGAGTAGAATATGGTGAGTGTGTTTATAAATTAACAGTCAAGGAGGTGTACAAACCCAGAATTATTCCCACAGGAAACAAGTTGCTGGCTCCAACATCCCTTCTCTTTCTTACTTTGCCAGAAACAGATGTTGACAGCTCCCTCATTTGGGACTGGATGCAGCAGGGTAGTTATTACCCAGGAGAAACAAGCTATACTGCACATGACTCCTTACAAGCCAAGGAGCAGTTTATATAAGCGTAGAAAAAGTCCATATGACAACCGCACACAGAAGGAGAGAAACCCATACAGTAAATCTCAAAGTTAGCCGAGCCTCGGCTTCATGGCAGTTTCAGGGGCTAGTTGAAAGAGCAGTTGATGGAGGGCTCAGAGGGCTGCAGGCAGAGTCAGACCCGAGACCAAATTCCCCTCTCCATGCAAAGCCACTGAAAAAATATCAGTCACTCAGCTGGCCATTTGGGCCACATCATACAAAGGGAACCAATTTCTTTAAACACATTTTTAAAAGGGGGAAGCTGTAATTAATATTTTCACTTAAAAGGCATTTATAAGAAATGTCAGGTATATAAGATATATGCTATGTTTGTATGTCTGCACGCAATGGTATGAGAATGGTGAATGCTGCCTTCAAAGGGATCCCCAAATGGAAATTATTAGGGGAAAAAGGA
Organism: Phodopus roborovskii; assembly: GCF_943737965.1. Taxonomy (NCBI): domain Eukaryota; kingdom Metazoa; phylum Chordata; class Mammalia; order Rodentia; family Cricetidae; genus Phodopus; species Phodopus roborovskii. Next base: position 2,648,572 of record NW_026126639.1, on the reverse strand, counting down.
ACTCTGGAAAAATATTTACAGTATTCTCACTAATTTGCCCACTGGAACCTGGAACGTCTGGCCTGTGTTTCAATTGTGAAGCATTCTTAGACTAGACACTTTTTGCCTTCTCTTGCCTTTCCTCTTCACGTGGTGTTCCTGAGTTTGCTGAGGGCTGCTCATCTGACATGTAACCCTGAGGAATGTGTGTATTATTTAATGAATGAATCCGGATATTGGCAAAGACACAGGATGAGCAGGGAGTCTCTGATAGATAGGGCCAGGGCTGAAGCAGGCTGAACCCAGTGCTATGTAGTAATCAGTGTTCGGATGACTCCCTCTGAACAAAAATGTCACGCTGACCTGGTGAGGAGGGTGCAGGATGTAACCCTGCAAGTGGGATCTGGCGGCCGCCGTCAAAAGGCCAGAGTCAATATACAATCAGGGTGACCCGAAACCGCCAATCACACTCCGCTGTCTTCAGGGACACCGGGTTCCGACAATTTCAAATACGCAAGACTGCTCTTCTGTGCTCATCATGCTGGAGAAGCCAAGCCCTCCTGGGGTCACAGGGCATCAGCACACAGCCAGTTCAGGGACAAGATGCCACTGGCCTGTGAGGCTTTGATGCCTGCAGACGGAGCCCTGCCTGGCATTTGGTATTGACATTTGATGGTTGCAAAGACCTGTGTCATGCTTGTCCCAAATATACCATATATTGACAACTCAGGGCCTTCTCTGGCCAGGAGTTTTGACAATTTTATTGCCTTAGAGAGAACTGTCTAAGAATCTGATCCACCTCATGTTCAGATGCCAGTAACATAACTGGGTCCCCACCAAAGCATTTTGTTACCGGCACTTGTCAAAATATGCAACAAACAAGAAAAGCTTATTATTATTCTTGTTATCTAAATATGACTTTTTAATTTTTTTTTGAGATAAGGTTTTTTTTATTAATTTTTCACTTATTTTGCATACCAACCACAGTTTCCCCTCCCTCTTCTCTTCCCATTCCCTCTCCCACCCTTCCACCCCCCACTCCCCACATCCCCACCCCCATCTATAACCCCCAGCCACACCTCCTCCCTCCTGCATTCAGAAAGGGGAATGCCTCCCATGGGAGTCAACAAAGCAAGTCACATCACATTGAGGCAAGACCAAGCTCCTCCCCCTGCATCAAGGATGAGGCATCCTTGCATGGAGAGAGAATGGGTTTCAGAAAGTTAACTCATGTGCCAGGGACAGGTCCAAATTCCACTGCTAGTGGCCCTTACAAACAGACCATGCTACACAACTGTCAATCACATGCAGAGGGCCTAATTCGGTCCCATGCAGGCTCCCCGGCTCTCAGTACAGTGTTCATGACCTCCCATTAGCTCAGGTCAGCTGTCCCTATGGGATTCCTCATCATGATCTTGAACCCCCTTACTTGCCCAATCCCTCTTGTCAACTGGACTCTCAGAGCTTGGCCCAGTATCTGGCTGTGGAAGACTATTTTATTTTGTAAAGTCATGCATATAACTTAAACCAGCAATTCTATGTTTGTTGAATTGCTCATGATTTAGTAAAATCTCATGTAAAAAATACAAAAGAGTATGTGAAAACATTATAATGGAGAAAATTAAAAAGCCATATGAATTGGAAATATGAGGGAATGTTTTCAAAGCAATAGCTTTAAAATATTCCATGAAACCTAGTCTACCAGAAGAGTGCTCTACACAACAGTGATGAACTTGGGACAGAAACAACTCTCTATGAGTTTCTGAATTAATAGGAACTTAGGACTTTAGCCACATGGAGCAGAAACCCAACTGTAAACAGCACATCTAAGTCTAAAGAAATTGCCAACCACAAGGACTGAAGGGACACATCTGGCAATTGGGGATTCACCTTGACCAGGAATAATAATATATGTCTAACAATAGTGTTTCCCCGGTGTGCGGCACTTTCTTTTGTTATTAGCTATTTATTTCTTAATGTCAGTTTCTTACAGGCATTCTCTGTGTGATTTCATGATGATTCATTTTCCACTACACTGAACCATTGCTTCTTCTAACTGTAGTTCCCACCTATCTATACCCAATCTAATATCAGAGTCCTTTTGATTAATCTGTGTTCTGTTGTCGGTGCTGGGCATCAAACTGAGGGCCTTACATGTCCCAAGTGCCCTACCACTGACAAAAATCCTCAGCCTCATTTTGGATTTGCTTTCAAATCCCCTATCCTCTTATTTTTTCCAACCTTTCCTTTGTTTGTTCCCTCCTTTATTTCCCTCCCTTTAACAACTATTCCTAGTATAACATTAAATCTTCCCTCTATTGTGATTGTTGTACCGTTTTGTTTTCAGTAACTTCTTCTCAGTTGGCAACACATCTTTTACCCCATCAGCCAGTCCTTAAAGAGTATCTTCTGTTGTGAATAATAAGCTAACCGTTAGTGTTTATATTTTTCCACCTACTGTAGGTTACATCACAATCACATCATTAGCATCTACTCTTACTATTACCCTATTTTACATCATTGTTCATTTCGTTAGACATAGTAATTATATTTTTAAAAATTTCAGGGGAAGTTCCTTTGATACCACTATATTTGTTTTTTTTTTCTAGTCTTTATATATTTATACTGAATTGCATTCCTATTCGATCCATTTTTCTTAAGCATATTTTCTTTGAACATTTATCTTATTACACATAGAAGCAATGTATTCTCTCAACATTTTTTGAGTAAGAATTGATGTATTTTATTTTTACTTTAGGCAGATACTTTTATCAGATATATAATTCCAGGTTCGCGGTTATATCTTTCCATTCACGGTAAATTGCCATTCTGTCTTCCTCTAGCTCACATTGTTTACAAGATCGCATCAACAATTCCTGCCTTTGTCATTTGTATGCCATGCCTCTTTTTATATCGTGTTGTTATTTTTAAATCATTGTGGTCGTATTTCAGATCTCTCCCCCCACCCCACAAACTGTGCATTTGTATTTGACTTGCTTCCTTACCTCTCCTGAGTTTCACAGTGAATACTATGTACCAACCTGAGTCCTGGCATCTACTAAACCAAGGCATCATGTCATCGTCTAACTAATGCTTATTCTCCAATGATGTATATTCAAATAATATTGACTTCTCTCACCCACTCATTCTTTTTTTAAACCATAATTGGTAGTTTATTATACACATTGCCTTATGACTGACGTTTTAACAGCTTTTTAGATGTCTATACATTTCTAATTAAAACAGAATTATGTCACTCTCCCCATCCACAGTCCTTCTCCCATCCCCTCCCTGGCCCCGTCCTATAACCCTTCACACATCCACTGGCTCTCAAAATGAAAGCATCACCTTGGTTATTGTGACACAAACGTATACACAAATACGTAGGTACAAGCTACCAAGTCCTTCTATTGTTGTTGTTGTTGTGTATTCATGGCTTCTGAGCTGATTAGTTTGTTACAAATAACCAACTAAGGTGCCTTACTATTCCTGTCCTGACCCCTCTCCAAATCCTTCCTTCTATCTCTCACTTTCTGAAGATGTGGCATGGGTAGCCGCAGGTGAGAGAGAACTTGTGGCATTTGTGTGTCTGGGGTGTGTCATCCCACTCATTGTGAGCTTTTCTAGTTCCTGCCTGTCTACAAGTGTCATGATTTTTCTTTATAGCTGAATGGTATCGCATTTCCACTGACGACTTGCATTCCCACCAACAGTGAAGCAGGGTGGCCCTCACCCTGTGTCATCACAGTTGTTTGTTGGTCCTAGCCATTTGGGCTGGAGTGAGCTGAGGTTTCAAATCTTAATTTACATTTTCCCAATTGCTAAGGATGATGAACACTTCTTGAGGTATTTGTTAGCAAAATTTTATTTCTTCTGTTGATAACTCTCTGTTTAGATCCTTGACTATCCTTAGATCCCTAATCCATTCTTAAACAAGTTATTTGACTCCTTGACTATCTGATTTTTTTAGTTCTTTGTATATTCTGGATATTAACCCCGTGGCATTTGTATGTCTGGCAAAGGTCCTGTCATTCTATAGGTATCTCCTTCACTTGGTTGTTTCCTTAGGCAGGGTGTCCGGTTTTATCAGAAGCGTTTGTTGAAGATGCTTTCTTTTCTCTAATAGATGTTTTGTGTCCCTCTGTCAACTATCAGATGACTGCAGTTATGGGGTTTTCTATTTAATTCCATTGGACTATATGTGTTTGTTTGTTTTGTGCCAGTACCACACTGCTTTTATTGGTGTTATTTGCTCCCCACTCTCCTCACTAGAGAGACATGGCATATAGCTCTACACTATATCAAGAAATCTGGAATGGCAATCTCTCCGGTATTTTTCTTTTTGTTCAAGATTCCTTTGGCTGTCCAGGGTCCCTTCTGGTTATTTTTGAACTTTAGAATTTTCTTTTGTGTTTCTATGAAGAATGTTGTGGGTATTTTGATTGCTTTTGGTAGAATAGTTCAGTTCATAATGTCAATTCCACAAGACTTAAGCGAAGCAAGGTTATCTGGGAAGATCACCAGGTTTGGAGCAGAGAGTGCTTAGAGAGGAAAAGAAAGGGTAATTAAGGCACCAGTGACCTGAGCTGGAAGGGTCTCTCAGCCATAAAGAATATGAACTGCCCTTGCGGAGGACTCAAGTTCAGTTCCCACTACCCAATTCAGACAGCTGCTGACTTCCCGTATTACCAGCTCCAGGGGATACAAAGCCGCATTCTGTCCTTCAAGGACACCTGAACTCTCATTTTGAATCTCCCACACACACATATACATGTATACACACAAATAAATAAAAACCTCTAAAGATATAATCAAACAAGAAGGTGATAATATAAGTCATCAGAAAACAAATCAATCCCCCCCCCCAAAAAAAAAGCGATGGAAGCCAGCAATGAGCCAGGCCTTCCTCCATCTAATCACTAAAATAAAAATCATTTACGGATTCTTGCCATATGAAAATGAGTTTGTTTATTTATTCAGTTAAAACCATGGCTCCTTACATTCTAAGAGCTATGATATTCCTGAGAGGTGCTTCCTGCCCCAGGCAACCCACTCTGCAGAGCATCACGAACCCCCAGAACCTTCTTCGTGGGTAGAGACGGTACCAAGGAAACAGGGTTTTGTGTTGTTTAGTTTAACAAATTCATATTCAAACAAAATCCTGACATAGCCAATGGCGACCATATTAGAAACATACACACACACATAAGAGCACGAAAGCCCGTGCTCATGCATGTGCACGTGTGTGCAGGCACACACACACACACACACACACACACACAATTGCATTGGAATCTATCCATTCTTAAACACAGGGCCTCCTGTGTTATCACCAGAACTCAAAGAGCAGTTCCTAACCCTTCAGAGATCGGAGGGAGTGGCAGGAGAAGTTGATGAAGTGGTTTACATTTTAAGGTGTTTGTATTTTGAAGGAAAGCAATGAATATTGACCCATAATGAGAAAATATACTCATGGAACAAGGCAATAATTCAAAACAGTATTTTGGGGGGAAATTTGTTTGCTTGTTCAGTCTTTGAGACAAACTCACAAGGTTCAGAGGAAGGCACAGTGGGGACCGTGTTGGGATGGCTGCAGTGGTGATGATGTTGGGATGCCTGCAGTGGTGATGATGTTGGGATGCCTGCAGTGGTGATGATGTTGGGATGGCTGCAGTGGTGATGATGTTGGGATAGCTGCAGAGGTGATGATGTTGGGATGGCTGCAGTAGAGACCACGTTGGGATGGTTGCAGAGGTGACCATGTTGAGATCACTGCTACCAGGAAAAATAAGTAACTCTGACATTTTATGCCTACAGAAAGATGTTCAAGAGACTTCCAGTGTGTTTTACCTATAGCTTGGAAGAGCTATAACTTTCACATAATGGGAGCACAAAGAAGAAAGGAAATCTCAGAAATGTATCTGGGTGATTTCATGATTGAGGCTCCTAAAAATAATCATTTTCCTATAAAAAAATGAATGCATTCAATGGAGCTGCAAGAAATCTGAGAGACCTATGGGGACTCCAAAGGGTGACAATGGTAATGATCAAGTAGTCTGTGAAGCCCACAGTGGCTTAGGAACAACTAAGAAAAAAGGCAAGTCTTACTGGAAGCTTTTAAAAAGTGAACTCACAAAATTGGAATCAAAGATGGCGGCATGGACACGTGCATCGGAGAATGACAACTCTATACCTTTTGGATCTCAGCCAGAAGGCTCTATGCACGAAGGTTGTGCTAGATGAGCCATGTGGCTGCTGGCACTGACAACAGGAAGATGTTCAGCAGATCATACTGCTTGCCCTCCTGGGAGATGGAAAGCATGGGCAGAAGCGCAGTGTGCGGCCCACAATCACAACAGTTCTGGACAGCGGTCAGCGCTAAGGCCAGAGTACACTGTGACATGGGGCAGCCCGGAGCTCCTGAGGAAACATGTCATTATGGAAAAGGACCAGCCTAGTCCCACTACCTGACAGCCCTCAACATGGCACCTCTGAAACAGGGGCCTGGGCTGGTAACCAATCAGGCTAGGAGCACAAACATCCAGCCAGGCGAGCTTCTAGGGCAGGGAGATGTATAGCACACAGGGGCTCACACAGAACCTGTGCTGGGATACTCTACCTAGCCCCAACATCACCCTGACTCTGGGCACCGGCAGGGCACCGGAGAGGAATCTCAGCAATGGTCCAGTATGTACGGTAAGTCAGAAACCAGGAAGCTTGAACCAAGCCAATACTTTGGCAATATATATAGTGACACACTGCACTTTCCAATGTAATAGATGCAATAGAAAGATGGGGAAGATGGAGGAACTAAGAGGTCTGCGCATGGTGGGGAGAGGTAGAACTAGACATGATAAAGCTGCCCAGCTGCATGATTGCCCGGGTTCAGGGCAAGGACAGGATGTCTGGGATGGAGAATGGTTCACTTTTCTGGATTAGACCTCCTCTAAAGACCTCTCTGGCCCATGTTGCCCGTGGAGGCCATGTTGCTATCTGTGGTCTGCTGCTCTAGGCCATGTTAAAGCCCAAAGTTCAAGTGGATGTCCATGGTCCATAACAGCCTGGGCCCGATTGATGTCAGTGGCATATGCAGCCATATGGGGCCATATTTATGTATGTGGTTCTTTATGCCCAAGAGGGCCATGTTTGGGTCCATGGGCTTTCTGTGGCCAGGGGCCTCGTTGATGTTCTTAGCCGGAGATACCACCAAGGGCCATGGGCTGTCCATGGTCTGGGCTGCCACCTGAGGCCATGTTGATTGTCCATTGTCCACGCTGCCTGTGAGGGTTATGATAATGTCCATGGCCAATGGTATGGCAGAGGGCCATGTTGATGTCTGTGTTATTACCAGAGGCCATGGCGATGTCTGTGGCATGTGCCAATGCCAGCGGCCATGTGGAGATCTGTGGTGCTCCATGCTGTCACCAGAAACCATGTGGCAGTCTATGGCCTGTGTTCCCACTCACTGTAAAGAGTAAGGAAGCTAGCTTTGCAGTGGCATGGGTGACTGCAGACCCTCAGTTAGAAAGAAGGACATGGAAGGCTTCTGTGACAATGCTTAAGCCCACCTCCAAGACCCCCAAAGTAACAGTCTATACAAAAAGCCAGCAAAGAGAATCATTAAAATCTGTGATAAGGATGCTGAAGTATAGCTCTCCACAGTTGATAGTTTCTGGTGAGGGTGCAGGGCAGGGGGGGGTCAGGGTTCTTTTAGGGGATGATCACTGGGGGTCTGCCAATGCTCCAGTGAGTATATGGCCAACACAAGTTGGATTCTTCTTCTTCTGCCGCCCTCTCCTTTTTGTCGGGAGATCACAGGGGTCAGGGTTGATCTGTATGTACTGGTGAGTGTGATTGTGACTCATGAAATTTAATAATGAAATAATAATTATTTATTATTACACACATAATAATTAAATAATAATTATACACATAATAATTAAAAAAATAATTTTCCTTAGCAAGAATCTTTCAAGGCCTGGAACTTTTCAAAGACCTAGCATGTTCAAAAGATCTACCCATAGAATGTGAGTTTCAGAATCCTAAGCACCTAACTCCACCAGAGTCTCACTTCAAACTCCAAGCCCAAGGTCAAGATGGGGAGTTGGAGGTACTCTACACATCTTGATCTCCGAGTCTCTCTGACTGGGTCCTTGCTACTGTCATTGGCAGATAAACAGCACTGGTCCATAAACTCCAAATAACCTTTGACTGGGTTTGTAGATGCCACCTTCTCCATGGACTACAGAGGGAGCCAGGGCAGTAAGTGAGAACTCTGCCTAACAACCCCAAGGCTTCCTCCCTCGTCTTTGCTATTATAATCGGGCTACTTTTATTGGAATTATAAAAATCAGTTTATACAGGTCATCTAGGAGAAGTGAACTTTTAAGGTGTTGTCTTAGATGCTAAAAATAAAATTAGATTAGCAGTAATTAGTGAGGTGGGTGTAATTTTATACCTTTTGCTGTAATCATTTCCTGAAGTGGTTTTCTCTTGATTTGTCTTTCTAGTGAGCTGTATTCCATGCTGAAAGAATGCATGCATTCTGTGCCCCCTACAAGGACGATTTTAAGGAAAGTACAGTAAACATAAACTAATGTAATGATGGCCTACACAGAACGCCCTGTTTTCATGAAATACCGCACTAAAAATACTTCTACTGTAACAATGTGAACATGGTCATGGTGTGGATTTTAACAATTCCATGCTATTATTTTATTCTGAAAGTTGTTGTTGGCAGAATCTGGTCTCAATAATTACATTTTTTAAGAAGAAAGAGGGACAATTTTATTGCACTCCAATACAGACGCTAAAAATATCAGAGAACCAAGTATACAGGGATCAGACTATTAATAGCTTGAAAAGCTATCAGTTGCTGGGGTGGGACACATGGGTTTTTTTAGATTGTGAGCCAAAAATCTAGATTTTTCTGCCGAGAAATACATTTTGAATCTATAACACATTTAAAGGTGAGAAAAGGCTGTGAGTGATTAAAACCCTTGTTCTTCCCCAACGGCGACATTAATTCTTCCAAGAATTGTGGCACATACTCTCCCAATCTTCCCATGATGACTGATCCGAGTATAATTAGCTTCAGGCCAGACATATAACACAGCACTTTTGTGAGATTGGTTGAGAATCCTATGCAAACTAAATTATGATTTGTTGTTACAATGGTAACACCCCATGCATCCTCCAGCTAAGCCTAGCCCTTGCCTTGGTGTGGATGGAAACGGGAGACAGAGCACGTTAGTGGAACCTCACTTCTGTGGCCCATGCTGGTGGTGGGGCACCTTCTCCTTCACACACACACACACACACACACACACACACACACACGCTGTTCACAGGGGCTATCTATTTGATAAACACCCTGGCCTTCATGCTGCTTTTTGGTGGAAAATTGTAGAAATACCCCCATCCCCCATGAATCTGGTATTGCAAGAAATATGATTAAAGGGTTTCTGTTTATGTCTGTGAAGAGAAGATAGGAGACTTAATAGAAGAGTTGAGGAGTATAAGGCATTGACTCCAATATGGGAGGCCAGCTGTAGGTCTGTCCATTGACAAAAAGGCTGCACTGTGTGTGGTAACTCTGTAGGCTTCTAGAATAGAGGTCGGCAGTCACTACACACCCTGGGTGCCTTTCAGACTGTGTGTGTGTGTGTGTGTGTGTTAATGTGTGTCTGTGTTCATGTGTGTACCTGTGTGTGTATCTGTATATGCATCTGTGTTTATATGAGTATGTTTGTGTGTGTATGTGTGTCTGTGTGTGTTTATCTCTCTGTGTGTGCACGCGCGTTCTTCTACATCTTAATACATGTTTACATACTCTACCTACACAGTCACCATCATATCAGAACATATCCAGAATCCTAGGTTTCTCCTGCCACTCTTCTGTTTGCTTCGTTACTGTCATCGCTAGGATCATGAATCTGTGTAATCTGCTCCAGGATATGAATCAAACACTTTGCAGCATCGTAATTTTGTTCACTCAACATAAGGCAGGAGGATCTCTTTGTTGTTTCATGCATTCATTAATTTTAATTCTTATACCGTTTTAGTTGGCTTAAATATAATATGACTTAGTTATTATGTTTTAATATATTTATATTTTATTACATTTGGATTATTTCCAGTTTTTTCCTTTTTATTTCTTTTTCTTTCTTTTTTTTTCTGTTGTTAATAACGTTAACATAAACATTCTTCTATTTATCTCTTCTATTTATCTATTTATCTCTTTATCTATTTACCACTTGTTTTCTGGAATACATAACCAGAAGTGGAATTTCCATGAGACACAGTTCGTGTCTGTGTATAGTATCCTTCAAGTATTTCCTTCAGATAACTACAACTTTAGGCACACCATGCTACCCCATCGGGTATTGGTTTCAAAGTCACAGAAACATTTTTATTTGTTTCAGTTGTGACATTTTTGTCCTCATGCTGAAGGAAATACAATAGTATAATATTTAGTTTGCATTTCCCTGCTGGCTCATACTACTGAACACACTTCTGCGTGCTTAGTGTCTAGATATCTTCTATCACAAAGTCCTTTGGTCCAGAGTAGATACAGGGCCTAGAATACACTTGGCAAGGACTCAACCACCACGTTATACTACCCTCCCCACTTTTTTTGGTGTATTTTCTGTTTTTCAGACAGAGTACCTCTAAGTTGCCTAGGCCAGCCTTGAACTTATGCTTCTCCTGCCTCAGCCTCCAGAGCAGCAGCTTGGGTTATAGGCTTGTATAGCTCAACACAGTGGTTCAATTTTTAATATGTGTAAAACTTTAAAAAATGAATTACCATTTAAAATATTAATAATATGTCTAATTATTTATATTATAATAATGAGCTTATCATTATTAGAAAGCAATAATAAGAGAGTTAAAAATGAGTGTTAAGAGAAGAAATGATTTTTTATCCAGTTAGGGGTAGACATTTTTTTTACTACCTATTCTTGAGGAAGACAAGAGCTAGAAATATTACATAGAGCATGTGCAGAAAAACTGCCTCTGGATAAACACATGGATGTCAGAGTCAGTGGACAAAGTGATCGCCTCTGTTAACAGTGTAGACATTAACAGTTGCTGATAAATTACTTGTTTTCTCATGTGCCAGGGTTGATGTGAGCTTGTCTCCAGGGACTAAAATGCTGGAAGCCTAGTGGTGCTCAGACATTTTGCCATCTAAGAGGCGGGGTCTGCGGATAAAGGTGTCTGCTGCCAAGCCTGATTGCCAGAGTTTGATTCCTGGGAGCCGTGCAGAGGAAGAAGAGAATTGACTTCTGCAATTTTCCCTGCCTTGAAGGAATATGTAGAACATACTGAACTGTGTGCTTTTCCACAGAGCATTGTCGATGAGGTAAATCAACATAGAAAGACCCAGCCCATCATGGCAATGCCGTTTCCTAGGCTGGGAATCCTGAATTATATGAGACAAAGACAGGAAGATGAGAGAGACCCAGCCAGCAAGCAAGGGTGTACGTGTTCTCTCTTTCCTCTTGATTATGAATGTCATATGACCAACCTCTTCAAGTGCCTGCCTTGACTTCCTCTCAACGTGGACTGAGACCTGGAAATAAAAGCTAACAAAAGCCTTTTCTCCCGAGTTGCTTCTGGTCAAGGCATTTTATTACAGCCCCAGAAAGCAAGCTAAAACAGACACTAAGATGAAGAGAAAATCCAATCTTAGCAAGAACAGGAACTATAAATGTCCTTGATGAAAACCAGGCCCTCGGGTAGATGAACAAATTCCTGTTGAGTGAGATCTGTTTTCCCAGTCATGTGCTGTTGGTACACTGGGTCACAACAGAGAGCCAACCAAAGGCACACCTCAAAACCTTGGGAGATTTGCTGGTCTCCAAAAGAGACCAGCTCTGAAGTCCGAATACTCAGACCCAGGGGACCACAAGTGAAGAGCTTCCTTTTCTTGCTTTCCTTTTCCCCAATTGTAAATGAAGGGGTCATCTATGGGTGCTCTGGGCCCTCCTCATTCCACTGTCTCTTGAGCCCCAAAGGGAAACAGATTTTATGAGGAATTCAGGGCCTCCTCCCTGAGGTCAGTGTGACCCTGATTGTGGAACTCAGCCTGAGTCCCAGAAGGCTAACAGCCCTTTAGACTCCAACCAAATGGTCCGACTCCGGGTTACCCTAGCACTTAACTGCTCTCCTCGCAGGCTGAGATAAAAAATAAAATCCCAGGCTTCTGTGGAAAGAGAGCCCAAACCAGAAACAACAATGCTCCTTGGATACAAGCAACATTTTATTCTAGAAATAGAAAATGTCCTCTAGCTTAGTTATAATTCCTGCAATCTGTTCTGCCAACTTGTGTGTGTGTATGTGTGGTTTGTAAAACTGCTATTCAGAATTCTTTGGGCCAAAATGAAAAATCTAGCCTATTTCTAATAGCTTGATAATTTCAATGGCATGTGTCATTGAAGAGCTAATGAAGGTCAAGCAAGGTGGCTCAGTGAGTAAAGTTGTTTGCTGCCAAGGCTGATGACCTGAGTTCAATCTCTGAATGTAGCTGAAAAGGAAAACGGACTCTATGGGTGACTTTCTATGTAAAAGACAAACACCAACATAGTTCATAGCGACTCCCATGAACATTGCTTTTCCTTTGAAAATCAGTCTAGAGTTTCAAGACTGGGAGCTCTTATCTTGTAACCCAATATGCTCAATAGAGTATACTAATTATTTTGCCTCTAAACATATTAGCTCTTTCAATGTCACTCATCAGATCTAGTAGTAGAAGAGATCTCGTAGACTGTACAATAAGCAAACTAGATCTCCCTGCCAGAACACAGGAAAAATATGAGTGATATGTCAGGAAGTAGAACAAGAAAGGGGCCCCACTAGAGGAGGGAAGGTGGAGGGTTTGTGCCCAGTTCCTAAGATGAAAAGGGCACACTATATGCTTTCATGTTGTTGATAAACTTAAATTATAAAAACAATGATTTTGTGTGTGTGTGAGCCCACACAGCAAAGACATCAAAGTCACAATTGTTCATCTTACTACTCCATTTTTTAACCCCAAATAATGATTAAAAAAATAAAGAGGAAGATGATTTCTGCGAAGACATAATTGAACAGTACTTTGAGAGGCATTCCTTAGTATTCTCCAACCACCCTAAATCGAGCTTGGTCCTTACCTCAGAGTAAGCTTTTCTAATCTGAAAATCCACACTGTTCCTACACCCCAAAATTTCCTTCAATACTAACGACTCAAAATCCCATACCTGATCTCACATGACAGGCCAATAAAAGTGTAGGTGCAGTAATAATACAGTTTAAAATTATCCCCAGTCTATCTGAATAAGGCATATATGAAACATGAACTTCATCAGACAGCCCACAGGGGACAATGCACATGCAAGTCAATCAGAACAGTAGAGTTTACTCTCCACCAAATGAAAACAAATGGATAAGATCCCTCTATGTAAGAGTGGGGGAAGGCAGTGCTAAAAATCACCCCAGGAACATCCTTGAAGATCTCCTTCCCAAAGATGGGGTACTTCCTTGGCCCTGTTCCCTGGGAAGAACTCTGCAGTGGATAAACTGAGAAATGTCCCCTACCAGATCATGTATTTGGACAGTTGGTCCCCAATCAGTGATGTTGTTCGTGAGGTTCTAGAACCTTCCTTACTGGCAGAAGCATCTCATTGGGGGTTCGTTTCCTGCCATCTCTGCTTCTTTGTGTAGATGCATCGTGGTATAGGCAGCTTAGAGTTCCTGCTACCATGCCATCCTATCCTAGCCATGATGGCCTCCAGCCCTCTGGAACTAAAAGCCGCATTAAAACGCTCCCTTAAGTTGCTTTTGGTCATGGCGCTTTCTCACAGCGACAGGAAAGTTACTGATAGAAACGCCTTTTCGCCATCTTCCTGTCTGTCGTCCTCCTCCGTCATGTCTAGGGAGGGAACTATGGTTCTCGACTTAGAGGGACGTGAGAGGGGTTTCTGAAGAGACTGGCCACAGGTGAGAGGACAAAAATAAAACACAAACACTTGGGCTTCTTAGAGTCCTGATGCTTGTGAGAGAAGACGCTGCAGAGTCCAGAGCCACTGTGTGGCTAAAGCTATCCTCAAAGAAACAGGAGCCTCGGGCAATCATGCAAGAGAAAAACAAAATGAGCAGAGAGATCTCCGCCTCCAGGGTTCCTCTGGCAGATGGGCGGTACCATCTTTCTGCTTCCAGCTTACCTTCCTTCTCCCCATCACAGATGACTCTAGAAGAGGATGGGGTGACCCAAGCCTTTACTTTGAATTGGGAAATATGGTACATTAGTTTTAGCATGGAGAGATTGTCTTAGGTGGGCACTATGGACCTGAAGTATTTGAGATCCCTGAATAGACCACTGATTAATTATTTTAATTAGATTTCTCTCTTAACTACACACAATTGAGGTTACAATGAACCTCTACCAAAAAAAAAAAAATGCCACAGATTACGGTCATCTACTTCCAATTAGCATATTTATGCTGCTGACTGAAACACTTCTGACACCCTGTGAATGGGAAATTCTGGAAGAATCTTTGCACATAGCAAAAGTCTGTCCACTTGAAAACACATTTGCCTCATTTATATTTTTAAATGCTTTTCAATTTAAAGTGCTTTACACATATAATTTCAATTAATTTTCCAGAACTTTGTTGATGTTAGTTAGCATTGTTTGCATCAGTGCTAAAATGAATATGAAGCTTAGTGGACAAATCAAAAACCCGAGGACTATGGAGGGTATGCATCCAGGGGTCCCTAATCTATTATGTCTTCATTTATAAGCAGCAGAGACATTAGTATCAGCATTGCAGAGATGTGCCGGAACTGGAAGGGTAGACTTCCCAGATGGTTTTATTAGCATTAGATTTGATCACTGTCTGGAGATCACTGACAGACATAATTCTAGGCCTCATCATCAGGAATAGAAACAAACCAATTGTCTATCTTTTTGTGCCAGCTACACAGTAGTCTTTCAATATTTCTCTGTCTCTATCTCATTTGCAATAGTCCCTAAACTTGAACTATACATCTACTTTTGCTTTAAGTGAGTAAAGAAGAACGTTGAAGTCCATCTTTGTCTTTGACTCTCCAAGGAAATATCATTTAAATCTTTTTCCCCTATTTTAATTTTCATTACCTCCTGAAACGTTACTGACTGTAGCCACATATCTTCCAGTCAGCCGCAGATATCGGTGAGTGAAGGACTAGGTTCACTTCATCCTCCTGCAGGAACCGCCTCCCTTGTGAAATTCTACCTGGATGTTTTCATCTGGCTGTCAATCAAAGTCCAGATCAGGAAACAGACACCATTCCACGTACTTTGAGCAGATATGCATTCAATTCTGGGAAATGGTTTGGAACTGGAAGGTTAGGAGGTTGTCTCCCATCTCTCTCCCTATTACTATCCAGCAGGGAGGGTGACTGACTACTCAACTCCTTACTGAAAAGGGGGTGATGGCTGCACATTCAAATGCAGACCCCATGCACCAGAAAGAGACAAGTGCACCCTGTTGCTAGCATTCAGCTCTGTTCAGGAAGGTTAGAAGTCTTGCTGGAGGAAGTACTCCATTGGGGTGGGCTTTGAGAGCCGTCTCCCACCCCCACTTCCTGTTCCCTCTTGGCTTCCTAGTGTGGGTGAAGACTTGGCTTGGCTTCCTGTCCCATGGGCCTGTGGCTGTGCCTCTTCAACCATTACTATCTTTCTCTTTGGAGCCCGAGGCCAACGCAAACCCTTTGTTCTATAACTTGGTGTTTTATCACGACAGCACAAAGTAAGCAATACAGGGTCTCGCTGAGCCTGGGGTTTGCTGTTTTGGAGAAACTGGCTGGCCAGCAAGTCCCTAGGATCTACCAGTTCCTTCTCCCAGACAAGCCTAGTCTGGGTTCGCAGCTGAATGCCACAGCGCTCAGCTTTTGTAAACTTAGGTCCTCACGCTTGCTCTTGCTGAGGCATCTCCCCAGGCTGCCAGAACTGCAATAGTTAACAAAGTAGTTCATTCTAAAAGTACTCAAACTCTATAGAAACTGATTTATGACTTAAACCCAGATATATTCAAATTTTATAGTGTGTATCCAGCCTTCAAACACACACATACATAAACATGCACACATTCACACACAAACCTACATGTGTGTGTATTCACTATTTCCCCCCTAAATGTGTTTGTATTCTAAACAATAAAGTCAACTGAACTTTCTATATAACTAGTGCAACTTCTGACTGACTTCACAATTCTAATAGCAGAGCATCCCGTTCCAGGATGTTCTCTACATCTAGAGTCTCGTTTTTGCACCACAATTTACAATTTATAAGAAATCTTCACTGCCATCACCACACATTCCCGCCCCCAAACCCTCAGTCACACAGACTTCATAGAAAGGGAGGGTCCTATGGCCCTCGGCACTCTCCAGGACATGACCTAAGACTGCCAAGAGGGCTGAGTGGTGTGGTCTGAATTTGCTGGCATTTCAAAACATCTTTATGAGTGACTTAATCACAGAGAGTGAATGGAAATAAGGATTCAATTTGGACACCAGTCTCCTGTGATCCCAGCAAGGTCCCGAGCACAGGGTGGAGGGGATTGAATCATGCACAGCCCACAGTTGACCAGAGGACTGGGTTCCCCTTGGTGACTTCATCTGCATTCTGTCATTTTCCTTGACTTTGTAGGGGGCTCGATGGGGGCAGAGAGTGAGTTGAAAAGCCCGCTCAGTGTTCCCTGAAAGTAAATCCACTTGATGAGGCAGCCATCTGGGGAGGGACTGTTATTTTAACACCTCTCCCACTCAGCCTGCTCAGGGCTCCACTGGAATGTTCAAGGTTCAGGCTTCTCTCTGTGCTGTGCAAGTAACAAATTTACTTCCCAGTAGGAAGACTTGTCTCCCATGTGTGGACAGTGGACAAGAATTCTCTCTTCTTCCCGCAATCTTTCTCCCATGGCCGCAGCACCCAGGGTCAGTGATGATGGCCAGCACCTAGCAGGAGTAACAAACCCCGACTCAGAAGCAAGTACTAGAGACACACAACTCAGAACAGTATTAGAGGTATACAGATCAGTACCGACAACTAGTGATATAATACTCAGCACCAAGCACTAGATACACACAACTCAACACCAAGCACTAGCGATGGGCAACTCAGCACCAAGCATAACTCAACGTCATGCATTAATGACACTGAGCTTAACGCCATGCATTAGTGATGCACAACTCAACACCATGCATTAATGATGCACAACTCATCACTGTGCATTAGTGATCCACAACTTAGCTACTAGTAGAAGCGAACTTTTGCAGACTGTGGGCCCATGAAATCCTAGAAGGATGAATAATCCCAGAGCCCTAATCCTGCTCCGTGCATGAAGCACTTGCAGCCATTGCTCATGAGGGGAAATCCTCCTGCACAAAAGAGAATGCACGAAGCAGTGGGCACATAAACTCTGCTGCAGCCACCACAGTCTGCCTCACTCTCTCGAATCTCACATGCGGTCTAACGCGGTAAATAAGCCTTTCCTGGCCCCCTCCGACCTCCTTCCACAGGTCACTTCCGCCCATGGCTCCACCCCCCAATGGGTGTGGTCAGTGCCACAGAAGAACTATCTCACTACTAGCCCTGGCAGGGCTGTTTCCTTCAGTCGACCCAATGCTGACATCCAGGTGGAATGTCCTGAACAGCTCTGTTCCTGGAAGGCTTGGAACTCTGTGTGTAGAAGGTGCTGAGAATGTGTCAGGCAGAACAGCCCAGGCCTTCTCCCTGCGTCCACCCCTCATCTTGGGGCTTCAGGCCGAGGCAATGAAAACATCCTCTCTTTCCCCTCGCTGCAGCTCCTCACATAAAATCAGAAGGAAGCCAAGACTCTCCTCCTCTGCCTTTCACGACTAATAAAACCTCGGTTCGTTTGAACTCTTTGTTTTCACGTGTCCACTTACCCACAAATCAACAAGTAAAACCAACGTGGCAGGCGGAAACTTAGGATGGGGGCGGGGCAGAGGTTGGGGGGGTGTAGGACAGTTTTCACTCCTCAAGCCCACAGTCAGAGGCTCTTAATTCCAGACCAGGGTTGAGCAACCGCAGGCTTTACCCAGCTGTGCTCCTCAAAAAGAACAGAGAAGGCAGAGTCTGCCCCATGACATGCTGCAACCCTGACATTTGTTAGAGGAAGCAGAAGGAAACAGATTCTCTGCTGCTAGAAAGGCTCAGGGAGCCACTGGAGGCCCTTCCAGTGGGAAGAAGGGAGAGAGACCAGGAGTGGATGGGTGTTCACGGGGGAAGGGCAGGGGGGAGGAGAGGAAAATTGGGTGAGTGACGGCTTTGGCCGTGACCTATTATCTCAGTGTTATGTGCACGTGTGTGTATGCTCTGTACACACGCGTGTGTGCGTGTGTGTATGTGTGTGTGCATATATGTAACATCTAAATTGGACATGGCAGAATTGCCTCTGAAACAGTCTTTTTTTTTGTATGCTTGGTGTAGTGTGTGTGTGTGTGTGTGTGTGCATGTATATGTGGGTGGATGTCAGAAGGCCATTTTGAGTGTCATTCCTGGGGTACCATCCTCCTTGATTTTGAGGCAAGGCCTCTCCTCAGGATCCGAGGTATCCTACCAGCCCCATGAAGCCTCATCTCTGCCATCCAGTGCTGTGGTTCCAAGACCATCGCTCCCAGTGTCTTATCAGCTGTGTGCTGGGGTCCACCCTCAGGCCTCACTTTGCATAGAACTGACACTGCCCCAGCCCCAATGACTCCCAGGACTGTTGAGGTGGCTCACCCAGGCAGAGCCAAATGACCAGAAGGGGAACTGCCTGGTGAGCTGGTGAGCGCTGTCTCACACACCACCATTGGGGTGGCCTGGATGGAAAGGTAGGACGATTGGCCGGTGGCCAAAGCAATGTGGCATCTTGTCAGCGTTTAGTATGCATATGACCCACATGCAGCCTCACAGAGCTCCTTGCGATTTACCAGATCTTCCTAAAGAGTTTCAGCATCATAAAAGCAACACTTTGTTTAACCTCCTTTCCAAACTTCAAGAGCATTAATCTGTCACAGTAGGCTCTGTCTTGTACATGTAAATGGAGGAGACTGTGTAATCAAATCCTAAATGTGTATTTGTGGCAATATGGCTTTTCAAGAGAATGTGTGATGGGAAGCAACAGACAGAGCAGGGGACAATTAAAGGGACAAGCACCTCACAGCCAGACCTTCCGCTCCCTGAACGGAATTTCCTGGGCTGCACTGATTTCTGAATTTTCATGTTGATTTGCAGGCAGCACAGCATTATTGGGACCCTACTAGCCTCTGCTCCTCCATCACCTGCAACAGAGACTCGTTTAGGCGACAGGGACCTTGCAAAGATGCATTTCCAAAAGCATCCCAATTTCAGCACTGGCTCCAATTAGAAGTTAGTGCTGCATTCCAAACCCTTAAAGAGAAACATTCTAACTCCGGGTACCAGGGCAGGCCCCAGCTCTGGGTCCTGGGAGCTCTGCTTGCTGTTATTCCCACCCAAAATGTTCCCCAAGACACACAGATCTGCCAGGTCTACTGGACATGTGCCAGGCTTTTGCAAGCTTATCATTTAGTAAGACTTAAATTTCAATAACCAGGAACCATGTTCTTCATCAAAAACAAAATTAAACAAGTCTCAGAATGCTCTCATTTAAAACTGTCATTGTTAAGGGTCAAAGAAGGAAGAAATAAAACACGAATTTGACTTCTGAGCAGAGGCATCGGAATACGTTCACCAGTATCGATATGAATAATAACAGCACAATTTTGTCCCTAAAAATGAATCCTTGCAAGATTTGCATACATGTTTATTGTGAAAAGTATATGCATCTTGCCTGGAATATATTTCATTGTGTGGCATATGGTTCCTTTCAGCAGAAGATACTAAATGATGTTAGAAATAGCCCTTCCTCTCATTCCCAGAGAGGGAGGTGCTGTCCCGAGGCCTGCACTGAGACCCTGTGTAAATGTCATGGACCAAAGCAGTCCTCAGATGATTTGTCCCCATCAATCTCTCCTGGCAGAACAGGCTGGACGTTACTTCCCTAAACAACCAATGCCCAGAGAACCTATAAATAGAAAACAGGGATGTGTCTTGTTCACAGTCTACTATAAGGTTCTGGAAGGGAAATCTAGAGAAACCCTAAGCTCTCAGAGCTGTGTGTGCTGTGAGGACAAACGCGAGCTTGGGAAAGGACTTCTGGCCTTTGGGTGGGGGGGTTGTGTCGTGTGATCCACTCAATTGAAAGAATTGCTATTCCAATATGTGATTAATGCTAACATTACGAATGAGCTACTTCACAAGCTGTAAGGAGTCCTAAGCCTTCTAAATCCCATATGCATTTTTTTTTTTCTTTCAGCACAAGCTGAAGCTCACCACAGTCGGACTTCCTGGTGTCACAGTGGATACTGTTTCCTGCTGCACATTCCTAGGGAGAACACTGAAAATGAGCTGTGGTGTCAGATTCAGGTGTGCATCATTCTGTATGAAGGAGGCAGGTGCTGGGGACGAGGCAGATGAGGGGAAAGATGTTTCATATTTAATACTGCCTTGTTCCTTCATTTCTTCTATGCCTAACACTACGGGTGGCTCAGCTGTTTTACGTGTGTTTTCCCAGTTCTACTTTGTCCGTAAGACAGTTCAGCAGGGAAAGGGGCTTGCCGCCAACCCTGGCAGCCTGAGTTCAATTCCCAGGGACCCACATGATGGAAGGAGATAGACAGACTCCATGTTGGTCTGTTTTTATGTCAACTTCACACAAGCTGAGGGCATCTAGTTGTCCCTCAAGTTATCCACTGGTCTCCACATGCTGAGCTCACCAGGACATGTGTGCACACCCACAAATACATGCGTGTGTATTTGTGAATGCACACATGAAAGAGACAGGAGAGAGAAAATAGATACATAAACAAAGTGTAATTGAGAACAATTTCCCCTTTCTGTCTAAGGAAACTGAATCACAGAAGACATGCCAAAGGCCATCGTGTGCAGGTGTGGGAGGCCGTGTAGGAGCTACTTCAATTGCACATTTGGGAGAGGAGGTCAAAGCTGTTCGTTTCCACACCCTCCTGGTATTGAGATGACTGAAGGATTAGGTCCATTCCCTCAAATCTGTGATGCTAAATGGCTCCCAAATCATCCCAAAATAAGAGCATTTCCCTCTGCAGCTGACCCACCACAGACAGAGTCAAGTTGTGAGAGAAACTGAAGACAAATATTTTGAGAATAAATGTTTATAAATGGGGAGAGATTCTTCTTGAATGGATGTATCCTGTGGTGACTCTAGCTAAGCCACGAGTGGACTGCCTTCCCACACCGGCTTTGACGAACACGTGATGCAGTCCCTAAAGTACTTGGGCTATTCAGCTATAGGAAAACGGGAATGTCAGAATAAATGTGGCATAGATCAGAACCCACTAAATGAAAAGACAGAAGGTGTGCGTTCCTAATCCTAAAGTACGTGCACTCCCCTTACCCAGGCAGAGTCAATTCCAGGGCCCATAGCAGATAACAAAACCCACTGTGTTCAAGCCCCATCTCTAAAAATGGTTTGGGGCCAGCCAGATTGCTCAGCAGGTAACAGTGGCTGCCACTAAGCCTGATTACCCAAGTTCCACCCCAGGACGCACATGGTGGGTATATGTTGTCCTTTGACCTGCACACACATGCTATATTGTGGGCACCCACACACACGAACACAAAAAGTAAACAGATAAGGTGTAAAAACTAAAGCGAAATGGAATGGTGTTAGCATATGACCCATACACACATTCCTAAATACTTAATCTGCCGATGGTTGCCAGACGATGGAGCACTATGTAAACAGTTCTTATGCCGCGTTATCTAATAAATAATCACCCCCAGAATAGGCAACATTTCAGAATGGAAACAATCTTTATGGTCAAGCATCTTCAATTTGTGCCTGTTTGGGTCCTTGAACATAAACCTGAGGATTCCACGGGCTGCCTGTGTGCACGACACCCATTGCCAATGGCAGAAAAGAAAAGCAATGACAGCTATCTATGGAGGACACAGGAGGGATGAGCCCTCTTGGGATTCTGGCAAGGCAAGAGTTAAGGAATTCTCATGGAGTAAATGGGGAAGCCTCAAGAGAGGCAGACCTTCATAAAGGTGCTGGTAATATAGCAGCACTTCCCAACAGAGAAAAGTGAACTTGGAGCTGGTAGAAACTGAGTAGTATTTACATCAAAACATGGCTGGACCCATGGTGCTCTTTTGCTCAGTAAAACAGCCCATGTCCACTCTGAGCATTGGAGAGAAGTGGGAAGGAAGTCCTGGGCAGGTCATGTGACATGAGCCTGGCTCACGCTCAGAAGGGGACTCTGTTAACAAATTGTAGACAATGGATCCTGCACCATCATCGAACATGGGGACACACAGATGTGAAAAACAGCCTTTGCTTTCACAATGCCATTTATGATAAAGTTACAGCAGCGTGAGTATACCCAAGTCCTCGCTTAAGAATGTGGACTTAAAATTCACAGTAGAGCCAGTTGGGGCAGCTTGTGCTTAAATCCTAGTGCTTAGGAGTTTAGGGCAAGAGGATTGCTGAGTGGGCTACAGAGTAAGAGCCTGTCTCAAACAAATAAAGGAATTGTTGTAACTTGTGTTTGAGGGGCTTCAGTGGATTCCAGCCAACTTGCCTGGTTTGTACCCGAGATGGGGAGTGTGGATTGAGAGGTGGCAGGTAAAGATGCTAAGAAAAAGACAGAGACACAGGATAGAGTCAGGAGGGCAACCCAGTAAATACTGAATGTCCCAAGTTTATTCTTCAGCATTCTTAGATACCCCAGCCAAAAAGGGGCACATGGTATCATGCATGCAGAACGAACAGACTTCCTTCATTCTCCAAGCATTGGTAACCACGCCTTAGACTTGATTTCTTGTTATCTGGCCTTGAGGGTCAAGAGTAACTAAGTCTGTTGTTCTTTAGATAAGACACCCAAGGCCAAAATCAAGCATCCTACTGTAGCCACACCTTAGACCTTTAGGCCTGATGACTTACTAAGGAGAGTTTTGAACTCTCTGACCTGGAGCCAAGATGAAACAAAGCCATTATTATGGACCCCAACAAGGAATGGGACAGGAGGAAGGAGGAAGTACTGGAGGAAGAGAGGGAGGAGGGAGAGAGAGAGAGGGAGAGAGAGAAAGAGATGCTAGCTCACAAGAGGAGAAGAAACACTATGAAGATGAGGGGCAGACTGAATACATGTTTTAATGCCACGCCTCTTAATTACCCAGGAAGCAAGGGGCACTAACTACAATGAGGACAGAGGGCCCCTCGGAATTGGGAAGACTGTTTTGCAAAGCAAACTTTAGTTATGTGAAATGGGCAAACATGATGTAAATGTATTAACACATTTGCTGAATTCCGCAAATATATTTTTACACAATTAGCTTAATTATTTAGATACATATTAAACCTTGCTTGCCTCGAGCAATTTAACATGGAATGTAATTTCACATATTATCGCAAGAAAAACACATTTATAGAAAATCTGTGTCTATCCTTTCATAATAACACTTCAAATCCTCATTACTTAAGACATAAATAAATATATTTCAAGGATAATGAAAACTGGGTGTTTCCAAAGAAAGTGTCTGTTAGCCGGCTAAATCAATGTCCTCCTAAAGCCTGGCCTGCTTGTGTGCAGTGTAGATTCAGACCTTTGTGTGTCTGACACATTGTAACAATATACAAAGCAGGGTGCCTCCATGTTTCTCAGTCAAAAGTGAAAAGAGAAGTTTTATTTGTTCTAAAAAAACAAAAACAAAAAAAAAAAAAATGAAGCGCTTATAAAACTAACCCAAAAAGTTAAGCCCAGCAACTTGGAGGGTAGATGCAAGAAGATCTGGTGTTTAAGTCTAGCCTTGGCTACACGCTGAGTTTGAGGCCAGCCTGGGCTATAAGAGTCTCTCTCCGTCTCACAAAAGGAAAGGGGAGTTGCCAAGGAGATGGGGATGTTCATGGATCTTCAAGTTCCACTGATAAGAACATGGCTCATGTACTTGGAAGAGCCTGCCCAGGAGCCATCGTCTGCTGTCATTCCGCTATCACCTGTAGTGACCAATGCTGCGGTGCCTCCTGAGAGAGCCAATCATTTTATTCTTGGTTGTGAGCCTAGACTTGAACAGCTGAGCCACCTCGCCAGTCCAGAGAGCCAATCATTTTAATTCCCTGGTTTCAATCAGCTAGCAAACAGAGGGAAAGGAGGATCTCGCCGATGAGAGAAAGGCTTCGGTTTCTGGGTAGTACAAATGCCTTTAAAGCTTTACCTTACTTTTAATTATGTACGTGCATCTGCAGCTGCATGTGGATATGTGCATGTGAGTGCAGGTGTCTGTATGGCCAGGAGAGGTGAGATCCCCAGAGCTGGAGTCCTAGGAAAGCTGCCTAGCTTGGGTGCTGGGAACTAACTCGTGAATTCCACAAAGGCATTAAGTGCTCTTAACCACTGAACTGTGTCTCTAGCCCCCAAAATATTTTTAAAGAGTTCCCACATAACCATATCCTCTTATAAAGCAACCTGATAATCTAGGTGTCTGTAGGTAGTGATAATTTTGCATTCTCCGTTTTACAAAATGAGAACATAAATCGAACAGAGAGTCACCTCTCCGTAGCCGTCAGGCTGAGCACCAGGCTGGAGAAGGCATTGGCCAGATTGCTTTGGCATTTTACTAATGATTGACAATCACTGCGAGGAGAAGGTGTGTGTGTGTGTGTGTGTGTGTGTGTGTGTGTGTGTGTGTGTGTGTGTGTGTGTACACATACAATTATCTTTTTGGTACAGCCTCTGAGGTTAGGAATTAGTCATGGCCATCAGTTTAGCAGTGACTTGGGGAGAAGTCCGATCCACTGGGCACCCCCTTTGGGATTTCGCCCCCAGGGCCCACTGCTAATCTGTCTACCCAAGTCTGCCAATAGACTCAAGCTGTGTCACCTCATGCAGGTGACACAATGCACTCCAACTGTGTTGTTCTCCTCCACACTTGCCCCAGGTGAGCTCGAGTCCCTGTCACTTGCTCCTCATCCTCTCTTTAATAAGTACTCAACATAAATTGAAGAAAGACATGAGAAGTAGGGGAAGAAGGAGGAGAAACAGATAATAACTGACACAAAGCAAAGCCGACTATGACCGCTGAAACACCAGGCAATCAGACCTCGATCTGCGTGGCTCATGCACGGTTCTGGACGCGCAGGTCAAAACTTTGTTCCCGTCCCCAACGGTTACTGAAGAATTCATTTTGAATGTTGGCAAAACCCAGCAGAGGATGCGGGAAGGGAGGAGACGGTGGCAGTCATGATTGAACGGATGACATGCCTTTCCATCTCAGGCCTCCGCAAAGCCCGAGGCTTTTCAGCGTCGGTTTGCAGAAGTCATCTGTGTCTTGTAACCTCCTGGTGTCCTCCGCTGGGTCTTGAACAGTGTTCCAGGCTCTGCATGACGTGGCACGGGCATTTCTTTCTGTCTCTCCAGTTGCCTGCCACAATTCCATGCCTTCCTCTTGCATGTAGAGACAGACGGAGGGAACTGGAGATGGTTGCCTACCTTTCCACATTCTATGGTCTTCACGGGTACTTTCTTCAGAACATGTTCCCAACTCTCTCAAAAGTTAACTGGTCGAGGTTCGACTGTGTGGCATTACACCTGGTCTTGCTATCACTCCATGCTACAGTTGCTTTACGTTGTGCTGGCGATGCTGGACTCCTACCACAACATTGTGCAATTCTTTCTTCCTGGACTGTAAGGATAGGAGCCTCACGCTGTTGAAACCTGTATCTCTCTCCCTTCCACAAACTTCCATGGAACCATGAATTCACATCATAAATTTGAAGTTAGTCATTCCACCTACATTACTTTTAGATATTTCAGAATAAAAGGTACAAACTATCATATATATGCATGCATGCATGCATGCAAGCATGTATGTGTGCATACACACATACAACTCCTAACAATTTACATCAAAAACCTCATTAAAATCTCATTGGTTAATGACTTTATTTAAGAAGAAATGCTATTGTGCCACAGATAATAATGCATGCTTCTGAGGTTCCCCAAGGTCACTGAATGCCAGAAGGAGTCAAATAACAAAATGCTTCTGAGTGACCAAGAAAGGGAAAAAAAAAAAAAAAAAAAAGCTACATCTGCCATCTAGTGGTGGTGATGTGTAAATGCACTTGGACTCACCATCTCCAGGGCCATCCTGTAGAGTGAAACCAAGCCCTAACCGGCCCTGAATTTGACATTCTTTTCTGCAGTGCACGAGGCACAGCGTGGAAAGCTTTGCATGCATTGTTTATGCTATACTTAATATTCGAGATACTCATACGAAGTGGGCCACGTCATTAAACTCATTCTGGAGATGACAATTCTGAGGCAACGAGGTGTTGAGTTTTCCACACCGGGCGGCCAAACTACAGAAATTCCCACTGTCAGTGCTGACTGACCCAGGCAAGCTGCATACAGAATCATCAGCTCCTGGTGTTAATAAGTATGGTGCTTACTAACGTGTTTTTATAGTTCAGAGTTAGGGACGTACACTTACGGCGTTAAAATCTTAAAACAACATAGCTATCAGGGGGGGGGGGCGGGGGGGCGGCCCCCCCCCCCCCCCCCCCCCCCCCCTCATGGGCTTCCAATCTCGTGGAAAGAGAGATGCAAACCAGTTACACACTGTGCTAGGTCAACAGAAGAACAGAGGTAATGATGGAGGAAGGAGACAGAACAGAGCTGAGTCCTGAATGGCAGGGGGGAGGGGGGAGTACCTTGTAATCAGCAGGGTTGGCTTCTGAGCACTTCTTGAACCCATGGGGGCGGAGGGGGAGGGGGGACTTGCACCTGGACCACGTGGTATGACAATTCACCTTGCTGGCATTCCATCGTGCCCCTGTTATTTTATGCCATGTCATCGATGCCGCATCACACTGTAATGATCACACACGCCCTCCCACTTCCCCCCACTCCCCCCCACTTCCTGTCTTGTCATGCCGAATGCTCACCGGAAGCCTCTGGGCACCCACCCCTGTAAGTTCCGCCTTGTGCTCCATGTTTCCTCCTCCTCATGTCCGTCTTATGATTTCCTCACATCTGTATGTCTCTTGTCTGCCTTGGGTGGGTGGGAGAGAAGCAAAGGGCAGGTAGATTTTAACAGACGACCAAAGGAGATAGGAAGGAAACAACCCAAGCAAAGGCTCTGGACAGACAGACAGCAGGTAAAAGGGAAACAGTCTCAGCAGGGACGAGCCAGGTGTCCAGGTGACAGATGGCTCCTTGCTGCTCTCCTAGCACATGGACAGTTTCACGTTACTGGCATTTGGTGACATCGGCTGAAAACCGAACTATTAACTGTCATTGCTCATGGAAGCTGCACCAAGCGCAGCAGAGATGATGTGGGTTCTTCCTTAGTGAGCTGCACAGAGCCGCAATCACTGTCACTTGATGGTGAGTGGATTGCGTGAGGGACTCAAGTGTCTCTCTCATGGCAGAATTCCTCTACTGAATAATTTCGCGCTCTGTGTGCTTCCTAGCATTTCCCTAACCCTCCCCCTAAAACACACAAACAAACATTCTTAAAGGACAATAGGGGTGAGGGGAACCCCACTCCCATTCCCTTATTCTTCTTGGACAGGCAGACGGAAAATCCTTCACAGCAGAGGCCGGCTAGATGATATTCAGGCTCACGCACCATCAACACGACTGTCAGCCATGTAGTGTGTTCATTATGGGGCCGGCATATGAGACAGAGTGAGCACAGCTGGCTCTCCAGATCTCGGGTTGAGACAGCGGGTCCGACTGCTAGAAACATCATCTTTTCACTTAGACACTGAGGAAATTTGATCTGGAAGTCGCTGAGGGAGGCTGTGGAAGCCCTGCGTGCGGTTTGTGCTTCCTGAGTGGCCTTTTCCATTTCCCAGCTTAGCTCCATACAAACTTCTAGCAACACAAGCAAAATGACTATTAAAATAATATTTATGGGCTGGCTGTTAGTGTCTCCTATATTGCTTTCAAATAATACGTAGTCCTTAATTGTTTCTCAAAATAATTCCCCACTCTAAAACTTTCATATATTCCTTCTTATTAACACCCCCAAAAGCCAATGTTTTTATTCTCGTATTGAAAAAAAAAAAAAAAAAAAAAAAGCCACCGTAGTGCATCAAGACTCACCCACCCCTAAAGAAACAGGATTAATGTTTTTCCGATAACAGCAGTAAAAGGATTGCTCTAATCATTTGTCTTTTATGGATCTTTGGTTAAGGATTGAATTTTATTGTGTTTGTTTTTAAATGCCATATTTAGAATTATTTTGTTTAAGACCTTAAACAAGTAGACCTTTGTTTGTGCTCCAGAAGGTACCGGAAGGCAAGCCAAGGTACCCCATATGCTTCCTTTTCTCTTAACTCTTTAATCACTCTTCTTTACCAGACAGAAATAGGTAGTTTCATTCACTCCTAACTGCTGGTGTAAATCACGGTTTCTGTCTGTACCAAAGCATGGATGTGATATTTGGGGACTATTTTCTAGGGTAGAGGATGGATATCATATCTACACAGAATATGTATTCCTTCTCACCTCCCTGTATGTTATAGTGTTAAGAACAGCTGGCTGGCACTCTCCAGGCAACATCACAAATACACTGAGTGTATAATTCATTCCTAGATCAAAGTAGAGTGTCTCTGGATTACAGATTCTCTAAATGTCTCAAGACTTTTGTCTCGCATAACTCCCAGTTCTCCATCATTTCTAGAATTACATCCAAATGTCCCCATGATTATTTCTCATGCAGGGAGAGTGATGTAGTCCTTTCCATTATATCCTTTCTTCATTGAGATTCTATAATCCTGAAAATTATTATGACCCTTCATTAGAACACTATGATTCTCCACAGTGATTCTTTTTGTCCCCGGAAGAGGAAACCTACTTCTTGTCACTCCCCCATGCTGTCCTTTAAAATCTCTGAAGGGAAAAATAATTGCATACTCACTCCATGCTTTGTTCCTTATTTTGCTGACTCGTCACGTGATGACAACCAGTGGGCGGATCTGCACACACCCACGGTGAACTACGAGAGGGCTAAGGGATCCATGTAGCTCGGCTGCCCAGGGCCCACCTGTCATGCACGCCAGTCGATAAACCTCCTGTTCAGAGATTTTGCCAGTCCTGGATTATGTGGAATCTATGCCCGCTGTGATCAGAAAATGACAGAGATCACGTGCAGCCCAGAGTTCCCAGCGAAGAATGCCCTGTGGTGAACTCCAAGTCAGGAGCCGGGGAGCTGGGTGGGGTTCTAGGAACGTTATCCATTTATTATCTGCCCTAAGCTGCTGCCAAGTTTGTCTAGACAAGCACTGTGCATGCTACTGTGATGGAGAGCCTTCTGGGTGGCCTACTAACGAACGCTCTGAAGTTCTCTAGAGACAGATAGAGACATAGTCAATGACGTCACATGTGTTCCATTCCCCCAGACTCCTTTCCCACTCTCTCCTCCAGTGCCTTGGGTTTATATCCACCAGTAAATACTAAGCACGTTATCTCAGGTTCTGCCTTCCAGGGAATCCAGGCAAGGGCAGTCTCAAAAAAGAAAATAAGATTTCTCCTTCTTGCTCAATTGGAGAGCATATAAAAATTACTGAGAAACTTAGCCTCTAAGTTAGACCTCCAAAGCATATTGATCGCTAAGAGTTTCATAGTCTGAATTGATAGAAGATAGGGATTCTGATGCAAATGAATTTACCTATTTCATTCTTTTATATTTGGAAAAGTAAAATCTATAGGCTTTTGTTAGTCATCTAAAGAAATGATATTTTTTAAATAATATTTTAAAGCTGAAATCATTCTGGAAAAAGATAACTATATATCACAGAACCTTGGCAAGTGGCAGCATCAACTAATGGTGGTTCATATCATCAATGTTGAACGAACTGGACATGATACTACCCAGATACAGAAGACACGACTATATGATTTGTAATTTGACAAGAAACAGACATGCCTAAACAGAGGGACATACCCTAACACATAAGGGAATTGTTTTCAGAAATATCAATCCGAGAGGAATTGAAGACGATGAAGAGCCATTCCAGAGAGCAGCTCCAGGGAGTGATGGGCCATCCTTGAAGGTTTGGTCCTAATAGCAGCCACAATGCTGCTCGGGAGAGATTAGAAGTCCATGCTGCTTGGCTGGCCCCCAGAGCAGTGGAGATAGGATGAACCTCTAACGGGAACCATAGACTGTCTTAGAAAATTGAATCTGCATGAACTATCAAAGGGGTAACTGCCGCCAGGTAGACCAGCTCAGAGATAAAGAAGAAGAGGGAGGGGGAGGGGAGAGGAGAATGAGGGGAGGAAGAGAATCTGAATGTGTTTAATACCTAAGCGGACACCAACACTATAACAAAACCAAAAATTTCGAAGGCTTACAAAGCACTGGTTTACTTCTTGCTTGTATGGTAACCCATGTCTCTAGTTCTGATTGATTGGCAGGTGTCGTCCATGAAATGTCCCAGGTACCTACCCATTGCCATTTACAGTTCCACTGTCCCTAAGCATCTGACAGTCGTCTGCCTTGGGTGTGGACTAGCAGATAAGGCAGACATGCTTCCACGATTATCTGCTCTCTTGATATATAACCTGCACTCATGTTGCACTGACACCATTAGAACATGGCCACACCCAGGCAAAAGAGGAAATGAACAGTACATTTGCTACCGGGCGCATTGACCTCCTCCCAGGAACAAAGCTCCGTGGAAGATGGGACACAGCTTTTCGGTGGTTATGGAAATAGAGGGAAAACTTCCCTTGTGTCATATGTTTTTCAATAAAGTATCATTTGTTGTGAATTTCCTGCGTTTCAAAATAAACATGAAAATCTTACTGCGTCACTCACTCAAAGATCCTGCAAAACTAGACTCATCATTTCCATTCACTCAGTGAAAGCCAGAGGTTGGTAAATGAAAACTATTTGCCGGGCAGCTCATCAATAGATCCTGAGTCCACCCACCCTGCCACCAAGGCCACAGAGTTGTTGTTAAAATCATAGCGCGGGCCTCAGAGGTCTGTGATCCTGGGCATACATATGTCTTTATGACCTGCTGGGCATCTGTGTTTATGACCTGTGACCACTTTCCATCCGTAAATGGGAATCTGGTAAGGAAAAGAACAATGCCTATCCAGTGCCGGCTTTGGCGCTTTACCAGACTCAATATGTTCACAATCAGCCCACATCTCAGCTCTAGTTCTATTACTCATCACATGAGAGTCTCACTCTCTCTGCCCCTCAACTTCCTCCTCTGTTGAAATCCTAGAATGACTACTAAAATGGAATAATGTAATGTGTAACGTGATTCTCGCAGAGCAAGCCACACGGCAAGAATTAAGGATGGTCTGCATTAGCTGCTCATTTCCCTCTAACTAGTTACCACAAATGTAGTAGCCCAAAACAAAACCAGATTGATCCTCTTACATTACTGGAGGTCAAATGTCTAGGACTGTAGCTTGCTGGCAGCTGCTAAGCATGTGTTAGCATGTGTAAGCATGTGCTCGGTACCCAACAGTCCCTCCATGCAAGAAGAAATGATACAGGATCGATGTGACTAGACTAAAGCTCCAATATCAGCAGGTGCATCCTTAGTACTGACTGAGGCCCTTGCCCTTTCTTCCTACTGACGAGAGGCAGCCTGCATTTATTAGTCTCGGGATTTACTTCTAAATAAACCTGCATAATTTCCCCATCTCTGTTTGACTCTCCCACCCTCTCTCACAGGGAACACCACGATTAGATAACAGTCATCCTGATAAATTCCAGGGCTGCCCTCCCCTCTCTGGATCATCCAGCCCAGTCGTGTCTGCTAGACTCCTTTGGCTCTGTCAATCATCATCACCATAGTTTCTGGGAACTAGGTTGTAGACACCTTTGGGGAGTGCTAGTGACCAGAGCATTGGAGAGACCGGCACAGTGCCTGAAGTTAAAGCAGAACTTGGTTAGGCTTAGGAAAAAGGAACTAAGCAAAGAAATAATCAACCAATTTAATTAAGTGAATAAAAAGCTGAAAGTATTAACATAACAGAAGCCTGTGTCTGTAGAAAAATATTGGGGGATACTGAGAATTTCTTTCTTCTTTGCTAAAAATCATTTGGCTGTTTTTTTTTTTTTTTTTCTTTTTTTCTGAGAACTCTGTCTGACTAGCTGATAGGATCGATGTGCAGAAAAAGCCTGACTTGTCTTTTTGGTATTTTTTTTTTTATAGTTCTGCTAGAAGTACTGCCCCCATAGTTTCTTCTGCTGTGCAATGAGCCTGTTACAAATTGTTAGGAGATTGTGGGCACAGCCTGGGGCTTCCAATTGACAGAGAAGTTCCTAGCAGCACCAAGTTCAACTCGACTCTTTTAGAAGCTTCCTTGGACATGGAGAGGAATCCTAGCTTGCAGAATAATATCTTCCTTTAAAAATCCAAATTTCTAATTTAGACCTCGAAGAGTCCTGACTTTTATTGCTTTGCCACACTGGCAGCATTGGCTGTGTGCTATTCAGCCCAGAGAGAAAAGCCAGTGCCCAAAATTCTAATCACTTCTCTCACCAACCTCAGAAGTCTCTTAAGGCTCTGAAAGGTTGGGGTAACAACACTGAAAATATTTTTATTTTTCACACTCCCCTGCTTGTCTTGGTTCCATCTGGGACCAGAAGCCAGCGTGCTGAAATACCAAGAGAGAGGCGACTTCAGCATCCCAGCCTGACGAGAGGCCGGAAATAGCAGGAAGCTGGGAAGGGCAAGCGTCCTTCTGCATCCCCAAGATTTCTAGGTGACTTGAGTACGTTCACGAGTCTATGCGGGTGTTTATTGGTGTGCTGTGAGAAAGTCTGTGAGGGTTAGGTGTGTCAACAATAACTATTGGTCCTCATGATTGATAATTGATAATAGAGAGGATGACATTCAAATTCACAGAATTGCTTTCATGTGGGAATTCTGACATCTTGCAACAACACATTCTTCAAAAGTCTCATTGAGAGTTCAGTGTGGAGATGGGAAGTGTCCGTTTCTGAAAAAAAAGAAACAAAACAAAACAAAAATAGCATGACAGGGGTTCAGTCCACCCCCGAAGAAAAAAACACAGCAAACGTTTACTGTAGGAACACATGTAACAAAATCTAAGTGTGCCAATGGCTCGAAGAGAACCACAATAATTTAGCAAAGAATGTTTTTAAAATTGCAGTATTTTGTGCACACAGAGTAAATTTACTCACTGCCAGGTCCCCAAATATGGCTTCAAAACACTCTCCAGAGGAGCTTGTGCCAACCCTCAGGAGTTCATAAAATGACAATAGCTTTGGAAGAACATTTGAGAGCTATTTCCCAGCCCTGGTTCCACAGAAGAGTAGCAGTAACTTATTACTTCTCTTTATATGACACTGTGCAGTCAGACTTTGGAACTTGGCCTTTCTAGCGATCCCTAGTGAAAAACAGGAGAGACTCTGGCAAAAAAAAAAAAAGGCAAAGGCTGCTGTGGCTGAGTCACACTGAATTTAGAAACAGAACAAGCAGTGAGTCCCAGCACACACACGTTCTAAAGCAGCCCAGGAAGCCGTGGCTTTAATTCACACCAGGAAATCATTTGTTTGTTACTGGCCTTACTCACTTTTTCCACCATCCATAAGCTGGCGGAAGAGCTTGCACCCGTGAGGGGGTTTTCATCATGTTACAGTAGAAGGTAGTTCCCATCAGACATCTTTGACACCATCGACCTCATCCCACAAGTGTGGCTCTGTCAGATTACAGTGACTGCCAAACCACCATCTGAGTGAAATGACTGGCTTGGGCATCTCTCTTAAAAAATCATTGATTTTTGTCCGTGTGTCCGAGTTGACTGTACCTAAGCTGAGGGCATGTCAAATTTGCCTACACAGATCGATAGAGGAGGAACCGGAGTCACAGATGTGTTTCGAACCAAACCCTGGTCCTCTGGAAGAGTATTACACATTCTGAACCACTAATCTCTCCCGCCACATTTACGGGCTCCATCATCAAGAATTTATTGACTTTCTACAAGAGACCTCTCACTACACACGGTGTGTTAGGTATTCGGCAGTCCACAGTTTTCTCAAGTGTGCGGCGTCATGTACGTGAGTAGACAATAAAAGGGTTGGTAAGTGTGCAATTACCAATTATGAGTTGAGAGACTTAGTGAGAAACGAGATAGGATGCATGAGTTGTGCAAGACGTGGAAGAGGCATGGGAAAACCACATTGCTTTAAAAAGAAAAGGGCAACGTGCAATTTTTACTCATTCCCAAAGCAGAAGGAAACCATTTCAGGGAAGTTCAGACCATATATATATTGCAGGCTAGTAAAGAAATTGACCAGATCAGCCTCCAGCCCATAGATCAGCAAAACCATAGAGGGATGTCATTTATTTTTCATCTAATCCTATTTGGCTTCTCCAAGACCATTGCTGTATCCCCATAGCTTTGTCTATGACCTCATTTCTTTCCTACTCTTCCTCTACTATCCTAGAGAAAATCAAGTTTGTAGCAGCCTTAAGTGTCCCAGTCCACTTATAGTTCAGGTCTCGTCTCGCTATATAAGACCATGTTGACCGAATCCCAGCAGGATTGCCCTAAAAAAAATTGACAACGAGTCAGTCTCCAGGAGGAATACAGCTGATTCCTGGAGCATCAAGTGTGTAGGGTCTACTTGCAGAACACAGACAAGACAGAACTATGAGGTGAAGGAGACTGTGTACGTACGTAGCCAGAGGAGAGAATGAAATTTATCTCTACACTGCCCATTCCTCCTGACTTATTACTCTTTGTAAACTTGCATCACAGGCTTAGTCTAAGATCTTAAGAATAAAAATGCTTTCCCAAACGCTGAAGTTTAATTTTCAATACTGCTAAATAAATGGTAAAAATAATATTTGCAACCACTGTGAAGTTTTTTTTTAACCTGACAAGTGAATTCCAGGGCCAGAAGCCTTTTGTGAGGAAATAGATGTAGTTGGGATTAATCTACAACAGAGTAAAGTTAAGGCAGAAGTGAGCAATTCTAACTTAATTTTAACACACCTCTAAGACGACAGAAGCAAAGGAGATGGCAGAAAACTCAGTAAAAGACCCTTGCTTGTTTTCTGATCTCCTTTTCCCTTGACCATGTGCTAAAAGTCTCCCAACAATACTTCCCAAAAGGAAGTCGCTGACATTCTTAGTAATCTTACCTATCTTGGATACTGATAGGAAACTGAATTCTTCCCCCACCCCCATGTAGTTGCTGTGTGAGACACGCCTGCAGAGATGCCTTTTAAGACTCAGGCATACCCAGTTGCTTCTGCCTTTTCAAAAGAACCTTGCCAATACCCATATGCTGCCATATATCTTAAGCCCTGAGTTTTTGGTCCCAGAGATGTATGGAGAAATGAGGCATGCGGCTTTGAATTGTCAGTCCTTCTGCCTGCATAAAGAGATGAGCCGACTCTAACCACTCAGCAACATTGTTCCCAGATTTCCCTGCAAGCAACTCTTATTATGATCATAGTTCCGTGCTGTGTCCAGTGAGGGGGGGTGCTTATATTTAGCTCTATTGTGTGGGCAGAGTGTTATTAAGGTTGTGTCAACAAAGGTAAAGCACTCACTCTATTTACCAAACTTATCTGTTCAGAGCTAAGGATAAGATTAAAAAAGTCACAGGCCACAGCAAGCAAGGAACTTGGATGCTATGAGTGAAATCATGCATGACAGACTAATTTTCTGAAACTATGTGGGACTTGGACATGGTTTCTGTGCATGAACACACAGTGGTTTTACAAAGGAGACCACCGAATGAGAAGGGTGTTGCAAGGGGCCGCAATGGCAGTATAAAGAAAGGAATGGAGAAAAGAACAACCATGTGTAAAGACAGCTAAGATGTGTTTGGATGTAAACCATGAGATTCCTATGGGGAAAGAGACTGAGGCGAGAAGTCAGGCTACGAAGGAACTATTGGGTGGTCTATATACATATACAAGTTATGTTCGTGGGGTGTGACGTCCAGATTGGTTGGGCTTTGTTTTGTTTCATTGTCAGTGTCTAAAATCACTGATTTGGGACTTGCCATGTAGGCCATGCCAGAAGGCCATGATAAGTCACCTGTCTCTACAACTGTGGGCCACCACCCATGGCCTTTTATAAGTGGGTCCCTGAAATTCTAGCTCAGGTCCTCATGCTCGCAAGGGGTTTCCTGACTAAGCTGACTTGTTCAAGCCATTTGGGAATCACAGGAGGACTCGGGTTGAGGAGTGCACTGCGGCCAGATTTCTAGTGTATCTCTTTCGCCTACATGGAGGAGGGTTGGGGATGAGTCACCTGTGCTCAGAATACAACCCTGAGGAAAGCTCAGGACTGCACTCGGGTCCCAAGCTTCCTGTTGACTTGAACCAGCTAGATGTAAGGCTGGTGGAGGCAGAGGGCCCTGGCTATCTCCCAGAAGCTCAGGTTGGGTGCAGATGAGTGTGCTGCAATTTGGCATGGGTACAATCTGTATTGTGATCTGACACTCTCTTCCACAGGAAGCAGACACAAATATAGTGTACATACATACATGCACATTAACTATTCATACCCATAAAAGTAAAATGAAGAGATCTTTTAAGAGGCCATCAGAGTGCCCATGGTTGAGGTAATTAGAATGGTGTCCAGACTGGCCCTTGCCACTGCACAGTAATAGCTAACAGGCCATGCAGGATGGCCCAGTGCCAAGCTCTAGTCTTAGTGTGTCCCATGTATGTATGAGGAGAAGTGAGAACATGCATTCAGGGTCTACACAAATCTTAGCCCTGTCAGATGCTGAATGTATGAACTTAGACAAATCAACCTCTCTATTCTTCAGTTTCCTCACCCATAGAAGTGGGAAAATAACATTGAACCCATCTGGCAATGTGGTACACGTATTAAGTAATCCATTGTAACTCAGATTGGTGAAGGGCATGTGGGAAAAAATGTTCATTGAATGTGGCTGTTATTGTTAACACACAAACAAGCTCATTTACATCCCTCCAATTCTACAGTTTTGTTACCTCCAACCTCTAGAAAAGGACGTCAGGGTACAGAGAACATGCAAAGTAAGGAAAGTCAACCCTGCCCCCGGGAGGGTGGCGGGACATTCTTAAGTGTTTTAATTCTCCTTGTTGTATTTTAGGGGGCACCATTGTGGGTGGCAGGTAGAAACAGGAACTACATCAGGGGACTGCCCTTTTAGTCGAAGCAGTACCTGTTCTCAGCTCTTCTCTAAGGTGCGGACAGATAGACATCCAGTCCTGACACTCACTAGCAGAGCTGACACCAGAAGCCCTGACCTCAGGATGGAGGCGAGCTTCCTCTTCCGTGTCATGGGTCCTCAGTGCCTTCTGTCAGCCCTTGCTTGAAGCATGCTTCTGGGACAGCAGGCTGCTTGTTTGGCCACTCCTCCACACACCTTCTTCTGTTTCACCTCCATTACTAACCCCCGTCAGAGGAAGCAGCTGAAGCCGGAGTTTCCAACCTAGGCCCACGGCAAAAGGCAGCTGACCTCACAGAGGTCTTCACTGGGAAAAGTCCTCCTTGGCTTCGCCGATGACTGGCCATATTTAACCTTAATTAATTAGGCGACTGGATGCTTAGTTAAGTCAGGATTGCAGATGTGTAAGTTTTAGCATATCGATATATTTATGGGTCAGCAGGATGGTTCAGAAGGTGTAGGAGCTTGCAGCCAACATGAGTTTGATCCAGGTTCTATCTGGTGGAAACTGTCCTCTGACCTCTATATATTCACACATAACTCCTGCCCCCAACACACACACACACACACACACAAAAACACACACATACACACACACACTTCCATAAAAATTTTAAATATACATGTCAATATATATGGCCTTCCCTGGGAAGAGCATATACTAAAAGGCTCTCGGTTACTGCTCTGATATTTACATTTAACCTGGTATCTTGTAACTGGTCTGGCAACCCTGTGTGGGAGAGTACAGAAGGTGACTATTTTCTCACCTACACACTAGGAGTGTGTAGTGGATACTAGTGGGGTGGCTTGGCAGTTAAGCCACCTGCTGCTCTTTCAGAGGACCCAGATACGATTCCCAGCATGCTTACGACATGGCAGCTCACAACCATCTGTAAATCCAGGCACAGGGGATCTGACACTCTCTTCCAGCCTCCACAGGAAGCAGACACAAATATAGTGTACATACATACATGCAGATTAACTATTCATACCCATAAAATAAAATGAAGAGATCTTTTAAGAGGCCATCAGAGTGCCCATGGTTGAGATTCACTCTAGAGATTAAAGGAAACTGTTTATTTACCTACAAAGAGAATGTTTAAATATGGTCATTATTGTTGTTACACTGGGTTAGAATGAACAGGCCATCGGAGGAACGCTCAACATCGATTCACTTCCTAACAGTTTTTAGAAGCGTTAGAACTGAAAGTGAGGAACGCTCCCCAAGAAACTTTTGTGCAGCTGATAGAAATAGAAATCCAACTTGATTTTACTGTGTTTTTCTCCAGAAGACATTGGGTAAATAGCTCTCATTTCCCAAACTAATTTCTGTTTCTTCTCGTACCTTGCCTGCCCATATGCAACCTGCCAAGCTAACTTTATGAAGAGGAGCTGGTCCAGACATGAGGTCTTTATCATTAAAAATAAAGTGGAAGCCAGATGAGGTAGGCTCATTAATTTCCCCTTCTTTCCCTGGGACGAATTTGGCAAAAAAACAGATTCTACTAACTCAGCCAGCCATTTGTGAAGGCTATTTGCCCTGGGCCAATTATATATTACACAATAAGGGGGCCCAATAATTAGCTAATGAATTGGTTTCTTTGGGAAATGGTCAGACATGTCAGGGGTTGAGGAATATTTAGATTGCCTCTATGCATCTTGCTAGAAACATCTGGCCCTTTTTTCTTCAATCAACATGCACCCTGAAGGGTCCCAAATTCAAAAGTGATTATATTTCATGTCACTTATGTGCCTTAACAGTTTGACAAATTCAACTTGTGAGAATAAGTGATTCCGTGCTCAATTTACGTTGATCCCATTTTCTTCCAAACATCCAAAGAGAGAGGACCATTATAGATTGATAAAAGCCACTGATTGATCTATTGATTTCCAGACCTTAAATCTCCTAGGGAAGTCTTTGTAAAGTTCGTGTTCATAAAATTCTTGTTCTGCCACAAAAGCTCCCGGTGGATTGTGTTTCTCCACTACAAGGAGACTCATCAGGGAAAAACTCTGAAAATGTTTCTGTAGCATACAGCAGGCAGGAGGGCCCTCCGAAAATCAGTCTCAATCTGGCTTCTTCAAAGGTTTATTTCTATGTCATTTTTGAAAACTTTTAATTTGAAGAGGGGGGAAAGCCCTTTCAAGTACGGCGACCCGCAGGGATGTGAATGCCTTCCTGTCTCATATATGATCATGTCTGTTTGGACGTGCTGAGTGTCATGTCCAGGGCTATGGTGCCACGTTGAGAACAATATTGAACTAAATAGTTTTGACAGAACAGCCAGACCTTTTCTTGGGGCTCGTGTTACATTGCATATCTGCTTCTTTGTACACAACGGGGTGAGGGGGTGACGGAAAGAACA
Source organism: Phodopus roborovskii (assembly GCF_943737965.1). Lineage (NCBI taxonomy): Eukaryota > Metazoa > Chordata > Mammalia > Rodentia > Cricetidae > Phodopus > Phodopus roborovskii. The sequence goes on along the minus strand of NW_026126639.1, from coordinate 2,608,957 downwards.
GGGTTCAATGGCAGCTGCAGTGGGCAAAGGCACCGTCAATGGGAACTCTTTATTGATTTACACTGTCGCCAGGGAACAGAGGACACACGACTCTATTTTCCAGGTTGGCAGGTGCAGGAAAAAGTATAGTTGCTTTTCTAAAGTGGGTGCCCTTGGCACAATAAATGCCCGAGTTCTTCCCATGCAGATTTATGCCAGCGTATGTGGGCTAGGCTCAAAGAGCTTCATTAATCCCTGCCCCGTGGAGGGTCGTTTAAGGGCATTGGGTTGGGGTAGCAAAAGCCGGATGCATTTGTCTTCAGGTGACGGTTGTGTGTGTGTATGTATTTATTGACAAAGAGCACATCATTCTGACTACAGAATTTTCTGAGATAATTTAGCAAGGTTTTAACTCAGTAATATAGGAGGTTGGTGCAGCTGTTCTAATACCCTCTTCCACACCCCCGTGAGTCCCAAGCAGCTGCTAAAAGGCTTTGTTCTTAAAAGGAAGAAGGAAGAGGAGGAGGAGAGAGGAGGAAGAGAAGAAGAGAATTGAATTCATCAAGGGTAAATAATGGCTAAGGGAACAAGAACCTTCCTAGACATTTTCCAGGAGGCTTCAAGAGTGATGCGAAGGGGCGGAGAGATGGCTCAGCCAGTACGTCCTTGCCAGGTAAAGATGAGGACCTGCATTCAGCCAGTGAAGCCTGTGAGGTGTGCATCCCAGTGCTGGGAAGGTGGAGACTGGTGGATCCATGGAGCTCAGCTTGCCATCGACCTAAATAGATCAGTTCTCAGTTCAGTGAGAGACTCTCTCTCAAAAGCTAAGGTGATACAGAAAGCCACAGGCGTCAACCTCGGCCTCCACATGCATGTACACATATGTATGTGTAGGATGTGCATACATCCTTGCATGAACACATGGATACCCTTCATTCACAAACAAAGGAAGGAGGAGCTGTGTATAGCAGGCTCCCAAACAGTCCTGTGGTGTAGACATCAATGGCCTTTCATACAGACAACATCCCCTTGGATCTCATGGTCATGGTGTTCATACATAGTATCGTAGCCGGGGATGGGAGCTTCCAAGGCTCCTGGCTCGTGGATCTCGAGTATATATAGGTAACTCTCTCAGAAGGGACAGCAAAGTCATGGTAGGATCAGGCCCCGAAACCAAGTGCCCCATGTAGACAAAGTGGCGGAAGCAACTTCCTCTTTCCTGTGTGTATGGGGTACACGTGTGTGGAGAGAGAGGCACATGTGGAGCCCAGAGATTGACATCAGACGTCTTTTTCTGTCACTCCGTATTTTCTGAGACACTGAAGCTACACCTCAGCTAGGTGGGCTGGCTATAAGCCCATGAGGATCTGATCCGTGTTATCCGCTGATGGGCAGGTGCGTACTGCATGCCTGGCTTTGGTATTGGTGTTGGGGATCGAACCCCAGGTCTTAATGTTTGCTCAGCCCAAGCTGCTTCCTTTTCAAGACAGCCTCAGAGATGCCAAAGCTGTGCTTCCGTCCTGATTTTCAAGTTCACAGCAGTGCTAGAAAGGAAACGGTGACCCGCTACCTGGTAAGAACGAGCATCAGCCGTCTTGTAAGCAGACAACCGAAAAGCAGCTGTACACTGGAAAGGCTTCCTTGAAAAGGGCAACTGATCACAGAGAGGATCCCAGACAGTCTGCTTTGCTCCTTCCCTTCATCCATCCTGCGCTCCCTTGGGACTTTAGAATTCAACTGGGGTCCAGGCTCCCTTCAGGTGACGGTGTCAGCTCCCATGAGGAGTGTTTGTTCACCGTAAGGCTATGGCCTGCATTATTACTGTCCCTTCCCCAATTGTATATTTTTATAAAATCTAGGCAAGGGTTTTAAAACTTACTCTTCTTTTCTCTAAATAGTATGTTTGGCTTGGACATCCATGAAGCTTCCAACTTTACATTTTGTTCCCTCTGGGGAAACGGAGACTAAAACAGGCGAGGGGCAGCCCAGGCTTCCTCTCCCAACTCCTGTCTTACGTTCCTCTTGTGACTCTGGGAGTTGAAATTGGAGAGCTTTCCATAAGCCTTGGGAAGCCTGGCCAGGGGGCATGCCTTGGACACAGTGTGTTCCTTGGTCTTTACACCAGGAAGAAGGATACACTCTTCGTTACCCTCTCCAGATGTCGCTAAGATCTACCACCAGTTCACCTGACTGCTGTCCGATGTCTCTGCGCCAAGTTCTTCTCTCTGCCTCCCTCCCTACAGTTTCCCGAAGAAAAGCACAGCGCTCGATAAAAGTTGGTGACCTTTGGAGATGCTCTGTGCGTCGGTCCGTGTGTATCAGTCTACTGCAACATCCCTACTGTTAACTCCATCTCAAGAAAACTGGGCCATCCAGAGGTCAGAGGTTACGAAATTCACCAACATGCCAGTACGAGCAAAGACCGAAGGCTTGCTGGGAAGTGAGATGACCTTCTAACTCAGTAAGCCATGGAGGTACCACACACACACACACACACACACACACACACACACACACACACACTATCCTGGCACTGTTCGCAACACCCAAATTAAAGCAGTCAGCCCTGGTGCCCACTAACAACTGAATGGGTAAAGAAAGGCATGGTGTATATGCACAACACACCAGACTAATAAAGAATAACTGTCACTCGTTTGTAGAGAATTGTGCAGAACTGGGTGTCATTCTGTGACATGGAGCACGGCAGTCAGGTAGATGGCTATTGTGGGCGTCCTTTCCTATGAAGGGTTTAGATTCAAGTACACAAAGGAAGTCATACCCTTGGGGGGAGGGGGAGGGAGAAGGGGAAAGGGAGGAAGAGGAGGAGCTGTGAGGGCCGAGGGAGGAAAAGAAAGAGTAATAGTATGATACGATGTATTCTGCTATACATGTAAGACACATTAATATCCTAACTAGAAAATAGCAAGCCGGAGAATGAGCTGGACACTAAAAGCCACAAGGCTGGAGTCCTCCGCTGCTCTTTACTCTCAGAGGAAAGTCTGCCAAGACCAAACACAAACAACACATTTCAGTGGATGAGGCTGAACCTCAAAGCAGTCCTAATGTTTTCACATTTATAAAATACATCTAGGTGTTTATACTTAAAAACCAGGCTGACAGGGAATTAATGTCCTGACACAGTACATCTTCAGCATGTAATGTTACTCCTGCGCTGTGAACAGTAGAACGTAACCACCCCTAAACGCCTGCCATCTGGGTTTGATTTTTCAGGCTGCAACTCAAAATTTTAAGCACTGAATCCAAATTGCTATCTTAATCTTTATTTTAGTCTCCAAATGCTTTTGTGGCTAGTGTAAAGATGAATGGAATTCGAAAGTGGCCATTAAGATGACGAGCGTGTGATGGGGACTGGAGCCCACTATATAAATCTAAATCCTTCCATAAATTTAAAAGAGAATTCACTGCTCAAAAATAAAAACATAAATCACTCCTATTTTCTGAATCATTGCTTGCTGATGATCCTGCCCTGCATGATGAGAGATCACTATATTATTCTGGATACAGTATGATGTTTAAATTTTCCAGTAGTCTCAACTGCCCACAGGATTTACTACCTCATGTTCTCGCCAAGACGGAATGTATTTCTGCATAATTCCTGTAGCTAAGTATTACTGAAACTTTGGATGCATGGAACATTTAATATGGGTATTGAGTCCAGTAGGATCAGTTATTGAAATGAATTATGATTATTTTTTACACCAAACCATTGAAAGCCCAATTAGAAAATTGATCAATTATATGGAGGCTGTTTCTCCTCCATCTCTCCTCCTCAATGTCCCGGCCTGGGCTGCAGAAGTGGATTCATGAAGAGTCACACAATTGCATGGTGGTGAAGGCATTTGTCACATCTTGGTGGACCAGGAAGAAAGGAACTAAACTGCAGAGGCCAGCACATTTTCCCATTTTCCTTTATATTCAGTCCAGGATTCCCATTGATGATGTCACTGGTACTCAGGATAGGTCTTCCGTCCTACTTGAGTCTCTCAGGAGATACCCTTACAGACACATCCAAAGGTTTGTCTCCTAAGTAACTCCAAACCCAATCATGTCCACAGTGAAGATGAACTATCGTACCTCCACATCATTTCCCACTGAGAGTTGAGTAGAAAGTCTGAGAACCACCGGGCATCATTAGAAGTTGGCGATAACAAAACTGTGAGATGTGACAGGGACATTTCTAGGGGAAGTTAGAAGACTGGTTGCTACTGTAAGGACTCAGGCATTATGCTGGCCTGCTCCTGGCACCTGGCAGAATGCACTCAGGCAGTACCCTGGTCAGCCCAGGGTTCCATGATTGCATAGTCTGCACGCAGGTGCAAAGGACCCCTTTAAAAGAAAGACCCTGCCCATGTATGATTTCTTTCCCTCTCTCTCCAAGGTTACCCTGGGGCAGACGTGACTTTTTGTGTCTCTCTCTTCTCTTCTGACCTCTCTGTGTCTCTTTACCTCTTTTCCCTTCCCTTCCCTCTCCCTCCCCTTTCTAATAATTTCTGTCTGCCTGGCATGTTTGTCCCTCCACCTCGGTCACCCTTGCTTGCCATGGAATCCGCCAAGGTCCCCCATGCACCTTATCCTAACAGCTATCACCAGGTGCGGCCCAGGCTGCTGCACGGGGCAACACAGAACAAGGAACAGCACTGGACACAGGAACCAATGTCTGGAACAGACATGCCAAAGTCAGAGACCGCTCATCTCTCCTCTCTCGGGGCTCAGGACAGACTCTCGGAGAGACTTACAAGTTTGTCCCTCTACATGGGAGATGGGACAGTTGACTGGGTACATGTGCTTTCGCAAACTCTCAAAATGACCTTCCTAGGAGGCCAAAGCTGGTGATACCCAATTGTATACAGACATGGTATCTTCATAGTCTTACTTAATGTAAATTTGTTTGTAATTTTTTTCTGTGTAGGTATAATTAGCCATATTAGAAAGGACATATCTAAAATGTTAATACAGAGTCCCCAAGTTATGAAGTTGCCTTAAAATTGTATTGCTTCATAATAAGCATCTATTACTTCCAGTATATTAGTTTTTTGTTTGTTTGTTTTAATTTTTACTAAAGACATGTATTAACTATTGCCTATTCCCTGCAGGGAGAGGATGGGAAGCTACCTGTGTGTATCTGGCCTTTAGTTGATACATTTTACAGCAAATTAGTAATCGTCATTGTTAGGAAAAGCTCCCCAATCTTATCTCAGATCTGCTCTGTGTAAGGAAAAACCATAGCAAGGAGACCCACAATCCCATGGTCCCTCTTACTCGTTTCCACGATGAAGATTACAGAATCTCAGAGGATCAAGGAGAAGTCTGAAGTATTGAAATGCTAATGAAGGTATGCCTGACAGGAATTTGCAGGGTGTCTCTGCAGTGTGGAAGGCCTCTGAAAGACCTTTTCAGCATAAACAGGGGGTTCAATCTGTCTCTCCAAAGGGCTGCTGCATTTGAACTTGGGCTCCCAGGCAGCAAGTTAAAAAGCACAAGATAGGACACAGTTTCTACTCAGAATCCACTTCATCCATATATCCAAAATTAGAATTCATATTTGCTTTCAAAACTAATTAATTCACTTACTAACCAGATATATGCTGTGCTAAGTAGAGTGTTCTGACCTGGCCTGGGAGGAAAAAAAAAAAAAAAAATATATATATATATATATATATATATATATATATATATATACACACACACACACACACACACACACACACACACACACACAGAGCTAGGAAAATGTTCAGTGTACATTAGCAAACAAAAGGGTGTGTTAAAGTGTAAGGACAGTACTTTAAAAAGGTGTCTCCTCCCTAGGAAGTTTGGCTTTTAGATGCTGGATGGGTTTGTGGGAGGGAAGCAAAAAGGTTCCTGGCCTCCCTTAACCTCTCCCTCCTTGTTTAAAGGGAGCACCCAGCAGAGAGGGGTGCTCAGCCACAGAGTACTAGTGGGACCTCAGCGCCACTAACCCAAGTCTCAGGGAGCATCGTAGGGAGGGGAGGAAAGACTGAAAAACAGTGCCTTCTGGGCATTGCTGGATCACTATTCTTATAAACGCACAGCAGCTGCGACAGCCTGTGTACCTCCTGGACAAGATCAAGCCATTCGGCATTCTTGCATGGGTTGAAGAAGCGGTTCATGAGCTCCTACCCCTAACTCAACTAACCAAGGAGCAATTGGTGATTCTGGGGGAAGGACATTCAGTTTTATTCAAGGACAGTGCTCTTAGTGGATGCCCTAGACCCATGAGTAGATACACAAATGGAAGTCCAAGAGAGATTACAACAACAGGGTAAAAGGGGGACATGAAGGGAGATATTGGGGTGAATATGGTGAAAATACATTGTAGAAATTCTCAAAGGATTAATGAAAATATTTCATGCCACAGATAGTCTTAATGAAATGATGGTAAGTATTCCACTATATCTCAACAATGCATATGGGTGCATGTGTGTATGCCTGGGTGTTCAAGCAGATGGAAAAGGGGATCAGAAGATGAAAAGATGTGTAGATAGATTAAAAAAAAACAGAAACATTCCACGTCAAATGTACATTAAATGCACTTTGGCTTTCAGGAAACATCTCTCAGTCAAAAATATATACTACCCACAAGCTTAATTAAAATTCCCCCTTAGAGAGTAAGAACTACTCAGACTTTTTATGTTTTCTTATTATTCTGCCCTCTAAAATTGTTTGAATGCCATACATAACAATCAAAAAGAAATTCAACCTTTTCCATGACTTCTTGTCACTCCTGGGACATCAGAGAAGAGAGATCAAACACTCTGACCCTCATTACTGATAGATTCATTTATAATGAAATGATTTAGACAAAGGATCATTCTGATTAAGAATGTGAGTGTGGAGGAATGCGCTCAAGCATGTTTGGGTATTAGTATACCAATGTACAGCCATATCTATACTGCAGACTCCAATGAGACTGGCTGAAAATCCTTGAATTACTTGCAAAGTGAAAAGCCATGACTAACAATGTCACTGGCCACTTCAGGGGGAAAACAGTAAAACTTCAATGCATAGTTATCTTGGTAGTTTTCTATGTTTGGAGATCATTATGTGGGCTATCCAACATATATTGGTTGTGAACCAGACTCTCACATACTTTCCTAGTTATCATTTCTATTGCTGTGAAGAGACACCATGATCACGGCGACTCTTATAAAGAAAGCATTGTGTTGGGATGGCTTGCTTTCAGCTTCTGTGGTTTATTCCATTATCATGATGATGGGGAGCATGGCGGCATGCAGACCAGCATGGTGCTGGAGCTGAGAATCTCACATCTCACAGGCAACAGGGGTTGGACTGAGGCACTGGTCAGTATCCTGAGCATAGAAAATCTCTGTTGATTTTCCTTGGTTTAGTGGCTACACCTCAATCTCCTGATATTTTAACTACCATCTGTGGCCCCGTGGCCCCACAATCTGTGGCCCTGCCACTCAGGCTGTAGCTTGGGAGAATTTCTGGTCCTGCCTGCACTGGCCTTGTGGCTGCCACTACATGTAATTTTTAACTAAGTATCAGATGTTGGGGTGAAACCCCTACTACCTCAGAGAGCAGAGGAGCAACAAGCTGACCTCCCTTTTTAGCTGAAGACCCAGCAAGAGAGTCTCTCCAGCTGTTCCAAGCCAAAAAGGCTGGGGGAACTCCAAGTCCCTCCATACTCCTTCGTGTGTGCCTCTCTATCCATCTTCCTGCTCCTCCATACTATCTATAACTAATCCCTATCAACTAGCTGCTCTCTGCCCCTTGATCCAAGGTTGATTTTATTAACACAGTCTTAGGTTTCAGAGTGTGATCAAATATCCTGCTGTAAACATCAAAGCCTGTACCAACATACAAGGGCTCCAACAAGGCCATATCTACTCCAACAAAGCCAGACTTCCTAATAGTGCAACTTCCTATGAGATTATAGGAGCCAGCTACATTCAAACTACCACATATAAATAATTCATATTTCCAGAAATTTTTAGACTAAAGGGCATCCCCACAATATCACATGAATGGCATGGCTTTCTTTACATGTTTCTTTACCAAGCACAGACTTGAAAGATTCCTTGCTGAATAAACACTTTTCTGTGATTTTATTCTCAGTTCTATCATAGTTAGTGTATTAGCATAAACAAAGATCAACTAGAAAGAAACTTAACCAGGCATGTGCAAAAGTCTTCTTATCTACTATTGTTTGGTTTAAGCTTTAGATACAATAAATATCAATGAAAATCACAATTTACTGACAGGGTAGCAATGGACCTAAAAGGAAGGCTGAGGTAGTTTGCTAGTTTGTGATTTGCGGCATTGTATGTCTCAAGAAAGAAGAAAAGGTAATATCATATTACAATGAAATACTAAGTGATAAGATTCTAATTTTTGACCAAACAGTCATGTAACTATGGTGCAGGAGGAAATTCTCCAAACTCACCTTGAAATGTAATTACTGTTGCAAGAGCAGTAAGAGGTAAGGCCTTCAAAGGTTGTGAGGTCCTTACCACAGTAGACTGGGCTTGTGGATAAATTAAGGCTATTATGACTAGAATGAGGAAGTTGTCATGGCAACACATTCCTAACAAAATGAGTTCAGCCTTGTTTCTCTGTGTATGCATGATTCCTCATCATGTAATACTCAGCACCACGTTGTGACACACAAGGAACCCATTGCCAGGACTGGTACTAAGTTCTTATGCTCCCCGGTCTCCAAAATCTCAGTTCTTGATAATTACCCAGTCTTTGATACACTATTATAGCAACAGAAAGCAAACTAACACAGGCAGTAGTCCTGACCATTAGGCTATGGTTCAAAAAAATGGGGTGAAGACAATCCCTCCTCCAACCTTGGGCTAAAACATATTCCAAAAGCTACCTTCCCAGGGATTTAGAAGCCTTAATCATATACCATGTCTACAGTCCCAACTGACTGCCATCACAAAACGTAGTTCTGACCAAGATTAGAATGTGATTTTGAGCACATGGAATTCTGCTCATTCACTGGCCCCTGGTGCCTAGACCTCTATGTGAAAGTGTAGGGCAGTAAATAGAAATGAACAGAATGAGAGAGACCATTGTACTGAATGGTAATGAGTGAATATCCTCTGACACGTTTTCTGGAGAGTTTTTCACAGAAAAGACGATAAACTCAAGGGACAGTAATCTAGGCAGCCTGGAAGAAGTCTGATCATTTTTGTTCACAGATATACATCTGTTCCTATTTGCGTACATATGTATGGAGAGACAGACAGACAGTCACAGAGACAGAGACAGGTAGAGGCAGAGATAAGATCTGCATAAGAGAGAGCAAGGCACAGAGACATAGAAGCAGGGCAAGGGACACACAGACAGGCCCAGAGGCAAAGATGGGTAGAGACAGAGAAGGGGAGAAAGACAGAGATGGAGACAGATACACAGAAAGACATAAACACAGAGTGAGGTAGAGCAGAATTGAAGGGAAAGTAGCTTAAATGAACACCAGAGACTCTTCCGTCTCCAACTCTGCTCAGCACCAACAGCGGAGGCCTCTTCTGAAGTTTTAGAACTGTAACAGTACTATCCCTTTAGTGGCAGTCAGAAATGAGGATGTCCAAGAGTGAGTAGCAGCATCTTTCTTTGCCACCATCTAATCTATCCAACATGCAGTCAGGGGCGGCCTTAAGCCAATGGCATCCTTGAGTCTGGAGAGGATTTGAGGGTGGGATAGGAGGAGCTGAGAATCCTGGAACTGAAACAAGGCCATAGGTATCACCCTTTGCATTCAAGACTATTAGCCTGCTGGCACAGTTGGGCAAAGCGAGCATTATACATGCATTCAACAGTGAGCTGAGCCTTCCACCCCAGCTGTACCAACACCAAGCCAGGGAAATGGACCATAGTATAGAAAACAGTGTGAGGTTTGCTCCTGTCAACTTGTAAACACGGTATGTAGTTCTGCAGCTGCACAGGACAGCAGCAGAGAGCTTCTGAGATCATCAGCATGCCAACGACCAACACTAAGCACCCAGACTGCCTAGCTCCACAACCCTACCCACAATCCTGAAACACAGAACCATCTGGAAATTCATCATCTTTAACCACTCTGAAAAACAAACTTTGATGATTGAATAAAAACATAAGGCTACTTTAGACTTTTATGTGATTTACTGTGAAAAGTCATAGATTTCGCTGGTAGAAATTTAATGATTGCCTCTAAATTCCTCTGCTATTTGAATTCTAAAGCCCTTCTGGCATCACTACCACTCCTTTAAGCTTTCCTTTCACACATTGAGTCTTATTGGGGTTTAGAAATATTGGGCAGTGATTGTTTTATTGGCCCAGTTTGAAAATAAAGCACACTTCTGTTTGTGAACTTGCTTTCCTGTGAGTTTGTGCACATGTATGTTGCGTGTGTGTGCATCTGTGTATGTGCAATAGATGATAGAAGATGTTCACTGTCTTCCTCTGTTGCTGTACACCTCGAGGCGGGGTTTCTCACTCAACCTTGAGCTCAGCATTTCAGCTAGACTCTCTGACCAACAAGCTGCTAGCATCTGCCTACCTCTACTCCTCCGTGCTGGGGTTACAGGCATGCTTAACCATGCCTTGCTTTTCTAACACAGGTGGTAGAGACTTGAATTCAGGCTCTCATGCCCATGAAGGAAGCTTTCCAATTCATTGAGCTATGTCCCTGACCCTAGAATTTGCTTTTAATCAAGTATTATTTCATGTGTCAATTCTCAAATTAATAACAGTACTAAAGCTTAGGTGGCAAGGTTTTCCTATGAGATCAACCCTGTGGTGCAAGCCTTAGTTTGGGTTTGTCTTAGCAATTGGGTTTTGGTCCTGGCTTCTCAGTAGGAAGAGAAATGGGACAGTTATATTTGTCAACTAGACACAATCTACAGTCACCTGGCAAGAGAGTCTCAGTGAGGGCCATTCTATGTCAGATTTCCTGTGGGCATGTCTTCATTGCAGTGACTGAAGTGAAAAGACCTGGATGGTATCATCCCTGTGGTTGGAGTGTGATCTGTGCGTGCGTGGGGAGAGTGAGCTGAGTGTTAGGTGTGCATACATTCCTTCTGTCTGCTCTTGACTGTGGGTACCACTGATTGCTTCAGGTTCTTCCCGCTTGTAACTTCCCTGCTGTGGTGAACTTACGGGATGGACAAGAACTTGGAACTGTGGCTAAATCTAACCGTTTTCTCTAAGTTCCATTTGTCAGGGTATTTTGTCACATCAGCTGGAAGGGGAGCCAGTGTCAGTGGACTGTCTTTACGCGTTCGCCTCAGCACTGTGAATAGCATCAGTGGCTCTGACCAAAGGTTAAAAAGCTAAGGGATTGCCATGACGCTCATAGCATCTTGTCCTATGCTTCCTAGCACTTACCATGTTTATGACCGGGATGCTATTTCTCTGCATAATGCCATATCAATTCCCCATGAAGTAGGGCCTATGTTGATAGCAGTCATCAGGGGTCTGTTGACATTTGAATGTTGATGATAACAAACCTCTGAGGCAACCCCTCAACAGACCCTGAGATCCTAAAACAGTATATTCAGCATTCTTTCTCTGCTCTTCCTCCAGAGATCACACTTTTTTTTTTTTTTTTTTTTTTTTTTTTTTTTTGCCATTTTGAGCTCCTTTGATCATCTTAGGTCTTTTATGTGTTCCCTGAATTCAAGAAAAATTCAAGCTGAAGAGCTGATCCTAAGGCTGATCTCTGTACTCTGTACCTACACAGGATTTCACACGGTTGTAAAGAGTCCATTGATACTCATGGCCTTCTTCCTGGAAATCTTGCCTAATTCATTAAGATGAAATTCTATCAGACGTTGGAACAGGCAACATTTTACTATTACATACTAAGAGCAGCCCTTTTGCTACCTTTCCAGGTGCTTCTCTTGGCACCAGTTGAATCACTCTCCACCACCTGAGTTTTGGACAGTCATTCCCATACCTCACTTCCGTGTAACAATCTTGGTTGGTTTAAATGTCTATAGGCTGAAAAACATGCATACGCAAACCTCATCAGGTAAACAGTGATGGCTTATTTCGTATAGGATGTCTGTGATGTTTTTGTGTCGGGTTTGTGTGCCAGCTTATGCTGGGTAGTCATCTGGGTTGGGAAGTTTAAATGGTCCCTACTCATATCTCAACACTGGTATCCACTGGTATGGTTTACTATCCGGGAAGGTAGGCGTGTGTGTGCGTGTGGGTGCGTGCATGTGAGAGAGACACAGAGAGAGAGTCTTCCTTCCTGTGTGCATGTGAACATCAAGGATCAACCCAGGCATCCTCCTTAGGTATCCACCTTGTTTGTTTGAGAATGATCTAACTATGTACCCATGGCTAGCCTGGAACTCACAGAGATTCACGTGCCTCCCCTTTCGTTCGCTAGAATTAAAGGCATGCACCACCATGCCCCTATGCCCACTGTGCCCCCCATACCCCTGTGCCTACCCTGCCCCCCACATTATAAATAGGTAGGTAAAAAGATAAATGATTGATAGATTTATTGGTAGAAAAAAGATGAATGGTAAGTGTATACATAAATGCTAGATGGGTGATATTTAATAGATAACAGGTGATAGATATATAAATATATAAGTTAGATAGAGAAATAAAAGATAGGTGTTAGATATGTAAATAAACTTACACCTTACATAGGTGCTAGAAGATAAATGATAAATAATAAATGATTGATAGATGGCAGATGTAGATATGTAGACGATAAACAGATTACAGACAGATATATAAATATAATCACTGAGTTGTGGTGTACATTACGATAATACCAGACAGTGACAGCTTACTAATTAACTCTTACGTGTGTGTTTATAGCACTGGGAAATTCAGGCATTGAGCAAAAATTTGATACTTTCATTTTTAATGAGTTTTTTTTTTTTTTTAAGGGACATTGAAATAGTCATGAAGGAAAAAAAAAACAACAACAAAATTTTGTCTGTGTTTCACATCCAGTTTTCTTTCAAATGATGTGCTGTTCTTAGTTTTAAAGTGCATGGTCCAGAAGGTGCCACCATCCCCTCCATGCTCCATGCTTCTGCCCCAACCCTACCACGGTATATCACATAAAGTCTGGGCTCAGGGCTGTGTCGGTAGAAACAGCACGGAAGAAAAAGTCAAAGTACGTTTCACAAAAGGGAAAATGATAGATCTTTGTTTCTGTCAGACTGTAGAGATTAGCAACAAGGGAGGGTCAAAGATCTCACCACAGTCATTATTCAACACACTTTTCACAGTCTCCAAATCACACGTCCTGGGTCAAATAAAAGAAATTGCCAGACCTGACACTGAGTCTTCTAGATAACAGACTACATACATGTGTACATATGTGTGTATTTTCTCTTCCATAAATGCTTCGTGTTTTCTGCAATATTTTAAGAATAAAAACTCTCTCATCGACTGATATTTCAGGAAAATGCCAAATTAGTAATAACAGAATATTGCCATGGCTGGCACAACTACCTCCATCTGTCACATTCCTCTACCTCATCACCAGAACAGCACACTCTGTCCCCAGCCCTTGAGGAAGCCAGAAGAGACGAGTGTAGGATTCCATGGCACCAAGATGAAGGGAGACTCGAACTGGAGAGTGAACTGGCAGAATTAAGGAGGAAGAGTGTGTGTGTGTGTGTGTGTGTGTGTGTGTGTATGGCGGGGAGGGGGGCAGGAGAAGGGGGTAGGGGGAGAGACACAGGGCCTTGAGGGTTTCAAGTGGGAACGGCACAGGGTCACAGTCTGTGGGTCTGTTCACCATCTAAGAAAAAGCAGGTCCACGCAGCAGGGTCAGCCCAGCATAGTTTTACCACCAAGGAGCAAAGCATGCTGAGTCAGCCCTTGCAACAGTGTGAGGCGTACCCCGAATAGACATCCAACGGACACACCTTATCTCCTTCACATGTGATGTCGCCTGGCTCCGGGCAGTGAGATTTGATGTCACCTGGCTCCGGGCAGTGAGGATGTGCTAAAATAACTTAAAGATTCTTCAACGGAGTCAGCTCTGTGCTCAGAGCATAATGAAAAGCTTGTCGGTGACTAACCTGACAGAGTATAGCATCTGTCTCTGTCCTCCAAGGCAGGGACAAGGAGGTAATCCTTTGAGGGTCATGACCCAAGTCATTTTAATAGATGCCACAAGTGAGATTCAAGCTTCTGAATTTGCACTGGAACTCTTGAGAAAATCATGGAAAATGAAAAAAAAAATTTTAGCAACAATTCTATATTGGATTTAAAAAAATATCCAGTTTGACTTTCTACAAGGTACTTTACCAAGTAAAATGTGTCAGCTTGCCCCCACCCCCTGTCCTTTGAGCTGAATATGTCCAGACAAACATAGCATGCTAACCTATGAGTATTATCATTAGAGATTAGAGTGTTTTTTTTTTTAACACCCCTTTGAGGCCAGGAAACCTTTTGACAATGTTTTTTTTTTAATGTCCCAGAACTCTAATACCTTTGGGACTTGAAGGTAATGGAGCAGATACAAATGAAACATGTCCTCCACGACCACACTTTTCTTTCAAACCCCCAGAGATTTGAAACACAGTTGGAAAACCAGTAGACTAAGACAATGAATTGAAACCTCTTTTCTTCTGTGAGATGTGGGTTTAACTCCTATACAGGAGTCCCGCGGAGATAGTGTCAACTGCTCTTTAGATATTTCCTGTAAGCTTTTTATTTTCCCACAGGGCATATGAGTTTGTTGAAAAGGCATGAAGTCAGTGTCTAAACCCTCTGCCAAGGGGTTTATTTTTCCGGGGCCTTCATCTGGTAAATGATCCACTATTGGAATAAATGTGCATCTTCAGTCATGTAATAATATCAATGCATGCATTTGTCCCACAAACAGACAACCTTTATGGGTTTTTTGTTTTGTTTTGTTTTTAAAAAATCTTATTATTATTCTGTACCTCTTCGCACACTTCATCTACAAATACATGGGCTGTGCTGCAAGTTAGAGGGTGTGGTGAAACGGAAATAATTCAAATCACTGATGAACTTCTGCTTGGCCTTGAGGCTCCTCAGCCTGCTACTCCAGCAGCAGAATCCAGTTTAAGAGTTAATAAATGGGCTGTGAAAGTCCTCCCGTCAGTAATTGCTACCTCTTCTTCCTCCGTCTTGAATAGCGGAACATAGAAAGGTCCCGCGTATTCTGCAATTTGAGGCAATCAGTGTTCACATCACCTATTTAACTGTGAATTAAAAAAAAAAAAAAAAAAACAGTATTGCATAGTTTTCCTAGTGGTCCCTATCTAGATGCATCAGCACTTTTTAATTGATCTTATGAAACTCAACAAAAGCCATTATGCCTGTTTAGGGGGAAAAAAAAAAAGAAAGAAAGAAAAGAAAAGTCCTGGAGTGAACATGTAATAGTAAGTTCTAGAAAGGCAGATAATTTCTTTGCTTAATAATAGTTTTCTTTCTCTTGGCTGCAGGCTCTCATAACTAACACCATGCCAAACGCGCGGAGATTGGATTATGGGCTGTCGTCCTTGATTATTTTTGTCAGCGTGCTGACCCGGGGTGCCCTTTTCTTGTGTTGTTCCTTCTGTTTCCATTTTTCATGTCATCCAGCTTTTCATCTTGTCAATCAGCTTTTGACTTCCTGATTAAAGTGTCTGTCACAGGAGCGGCCCGTTCTCTACTCACTTGTTTAATTTGTTCCTCATGGCATCCAATCGAGTTATTCATCAGGCCCAGCTGTTCCCAAGTGCTTTCAGCATCACTTTTTCATGTGTTTGGGTTTAACCTCTAGATCTATGCACAAGAATGTGAACTGTTCCATTCATACTGTGGGCTGCAGAGAGCTTTGCCTTCCCAAGGCCTTCTCACTATCAGGCTGGCGGCTACGCTGCAGCCGAGCCAGTGCAGAGCAGTAGAATTGCAGTTGGATGTTATGGCAACGGGTACAACCAGGGATTAGTTTTCCAAAATTATAGCAATGCCACCCCCACCCCCTTTTGACAATTAGGACGATGTAATGGAAACTCTGCACTGTTCAAATCCGGATCCACCCAAAAATAATGCTGATGGTGGCTGGCAGGGGACAGGAATCCTGTGTCTGCCAACATTGCGGATACGGCCTGGGACGCTCCAGGATCTATTTGTTGCATTAGGTGACATGATATACTCTCTTGGCTGGAATTGATGCCGAGCTCCAAATAGGAAAATAAAATGAAGTAAACCTTCTGAGTTCGCTGCGCTGAAACTGGTCTTCTCGTGGTAAAATGATTTAGGTTACGCAACATTCAAGAAGCCACATGATACAACAGGGGTTGGGAGGGAAAGAAATCTATGGTCCGCTCCCCCCAGCTCTTTTCCCTCGGCCCCTCAGGCCTCCTCAGCTCATGTGCCTGGGACACAGGAGAGTGAAGAGTGACTCTGATGAGCGGGAATGAACAGGGTGCGACCACACAACCTATCTCCGTCTGAAAGTACCTGTGAAGGGTTCGGTTACTCCCTGCAGACCTTGCTTAGAACGAACGACACAGAACACGGGAAAGAATAAGAAGCCAATGGTACAATCCCTGGAGAAATGAAACTGTCCTGATTACCAGAGTCTATCGAATATTTTCAATTCCCTGTATGCAATATTTTGAATGGACTGACTCATAGTACTAATAATAGGACTGGAATTTGGTTTTGGATGTTTTCTGTATTTCATTTTATTTGGAATTATGAGCTACTTTGAATAAAGTTTCACTTCCGGTGGAACAAATCACAAGGTGTCACACAGATCATAGGGAAAATCACATGATTTAAATGATCTCTTTCTAGCATTTTTCTGAATAAATGAGCCCCACCTCGGCTGTGGAGGCTTGAAGGTTTCCAAGAGAATTCTCAGGGAAGGTCTTTCTTTTTCCCCCTAATCTAATCCAGAGATGTTTGCTTATTGTCTCCGATGAACCCACTTTTCCAATTTCTCATGCCTCAGAGGAAAGCTGCCCGTTGATCTTTTTGTCATTAACCCCATGAAGAGAATAGCATGGGGAGTATCACTCTAACTGACCTCTACTAGTTGCATTTTCTGGATCATAGAAGTTGTGAAGATACTTTAAAACCTCCTTTGCTATATTCCTTTGCAGCTACGGTTCTGGATAGAAGTGAGATTTTCCGGCATCATATATGTTTATGAAATTTGGAAAACAAATGGAAGCAGAGCAAACTAACTATTTCACTATTTTTGCTGGATGCTTTGACAAGCCTTGGGTTTGGCTCCCGTAGAGTTGGTCCATGCCTGGAGTGGTTTCAAGAATCGGGGTTGGCGGCCAGTTTTCTGGGAAGCCATGTTACTGGATGCACTCCCTACCCAGAGTCACATCCACAGATTGCCACTGTGGTCCCATCATTCCGGATGGGTCATGGCTCCACTCATTCTGGGTGTGGCTCCCTGCGGGTTGGGGCAGATTTGGTGATGGCTTCATGAAACACTTCTGAGTTCTTACTCAGAACCCGCATTTCAGGCTTTCCAGTGTTTGACCAAGTCCTTGCCTCTTGAGATGAATCTCTTTCGGATTTAAAGGGACTAATTTAACTGGACATTTGTCCTGATTGTTATAGTGGCTTCACACTTTTCTGGACGGCCCTCATGTCTTTATCAGGACCCTGTGCAGGGGTACATGGTTTGGAGTCACACTGATTATTATGTCCCCTTTTATCTTCAGCAGATTTATCATCTTATCAGAATCTCTCCTTACAGACTGAGCAGTGAGGTCTAAATGAAAGTGAGATCATATATTCCCAATGCCTAGAACACTGATGTAAGTGAATAATTATCATCAATATTCAGGGCTTACATTTGGACAGTCGGTTGCTGACAGTATTTCCTGTTGAGTTAATCAAAGGCCACATTGGGTGACAAACATTAAAAACTCTGGAACAATATGGTTTTATCCCTTTAAAAGAATGTTCCTGTCCTTTCAAATCTAAGGACCCCACGACTCATGAAAACCAGTTCTGGTTTTCTCATAGGTACCCCAAAATCACCGAGAGTCCCAGATGGTTGAGAACACCACTTCAGAAAATACAACTAATATACGTGTGTACCCTTTAGAATAACCTCTTAGATCATCTTCCAATGCTTATATGAGCTATGAGAAATACGACGGGGCCATCCGTCTAAGAAAGACAGGGCTGCAGACAACAGGGGACCATGCTTCTCACCTAGCACAGGGCCATTGCTTAACCAGCAAAGGCTGGAAGGAAGGAATGCTGGGACATGCTGTGGCCGTCTTCTGGTACCCATGAAACCACCTGTGGTAGCATGCACAAGGCTTGCAAGAGATCGAGGCAGCCAAAATTTCAGCACAGATGGGAAAGCAACTCCTAAGAGTCTACCCTTAACTGAGAAACAGTTGATAATTGCTGTGGGAAGGCGACCCCGTCTTCTTTGGGGTGTGGCCACAGGTAGGCTGCCCATGCTCCACCCCATACCTATGTACATATAGGTGCACGAATTAGTCTTGTTAGGTTATTTTAAAAAATGAAGTCTCACTGTGTCCTCAGATGGTTACACATGCCACTCATATAAGCCTGGCACCCTGAGGGGGCAAAAGGTGAGGGCGTCACCAAGGCACAGACGCCACCGTGGTCTGTCCTGCTTGCGTCTGCATGCTTCTCTGGCTTCATGGGCCTGGGGCAGCACACAGACACCAGCATGGCCTCCAAAGGCAGACAGAGGAAGTGGACCTTTCCTCATCGTGGGCCTCCTCCGTTGCCCAGAGTGGGAGGGATCCCACAGATGGTAGCCGGTCTGGGGCAGAGTCTGTGTCTGCCTGAGCTCCAGGCTGTGGTAGTCCACCATTGTGCTTACCTTTCTCAACTCTCCATCACATATTTTTTCTTTATAGTGGTGTGGGTGCCAGTGGTGGCGCAGGTGTGGGAGACTTGGCCCTATCCCTCTCCGGAGAGCTTGCCCCACCCCTCACTGGCCAAAAGCATGGCTCTCCTCTGTTGATGGCTTCTGGAGCTGATGCAGGCAGAGAAAAATTCATCCTCCCTTTGGGGCCTGGCCATTAGGAATTGGACCATGCTTCATTGAGTATATGGACAACACATAATGAACTTTTGGGGAGGACATGGGGGGGAGGGGAAGACATGGGGGGGAGGGGAAGACATGGGGGGGAGGGGAAGACATGGGGGGGAGGGGAAGACATGGGGAAACCGGGTGATGATTGGGTGAATGTGAGATTATAAAATAATAAAAAGGATATGAAGTTGGGAGGATAATGAGTTATGGTGAAGTGGATAAAGTTGATGAGGGAATGGGGTATGATATTTATTATATGCATGCATGGAACTAGTAAAAAAAATAATATTTTTTTTTATTTTATATGTGTGCCTCTATTACCTGCAAATATGTCTACGCAATGCCCGAGGAGACCAAAGGAGGGCATCAGATCTCCTGGGACTGGAGTTACAGACAATTATAAGCCCCCATGTAGGCAGTGGGAATTGAACCTGGGTCCTCTAGAAGAGCAGCCACTGCTTTTGACTGCTGAGCTATTTCCTCAGCCCCAAGAGTAATATTTTTAAATTAAAATGCCAGAGGTGGTGGATGAGTAGAAGGAAACAGTATTTTCTGGGCGTAGCAGGGACACTGCACCTATGGACGCCTGAGCTTGCAACAAAAGACCCCCAAATGCTCGACCCTGGCAACACCCAGGCACAGAGGAAGGAGGTGAGTATGAAACCCACTCCTAGGTAAGGAGCTTCTGCAGCCAGTAGCGGCCAGAAGAAAGTTTCTTTGAGGGTGTAGCCCCTGGTGGGCTAACCACACTGTAGTCTCTAGAGTCAAATGGAAGGTCACACATTTAAACTCACATGGGCAGCACAAACTATTTGATGGCTTTAGAAGGAGAGGACGACAACACAAACAGCAATGACAAAGTTGTGTAAGGAAGGAGAATTGATCTGGTAGAGTTGGGGAAGAGGGTTGATATGATTAAAAGAAAATTATAAGAAATTCTCAAATAATAAAAGGTAAGATACCTGCATGCAGATATGTGCATGCGCACATACAACACACATGCACACACACACACACACACACACACACACACACACACACACACACAGTGCTGCCATTCTTTTAGGCAAAGTAACTATGAATTGTAACCTTCACTTTCTTTCAGGATAGTCTGTCCCCACTGCACGGCTCACTAACTGTCCTGTTCTGGGATCCTCTATCCTCTTACAGGGCAATAGTAGGGAAATCAATAGTTCTGCCCAAAGAAAGAAAGAGTACATCTCAGATAATAAAGGTAAAAATGGATTTGAAATCCAGCAGAAGCGTTTAGAAAATCATATTTAACAGCCAGAAGACAGTTTAGCCCCCGCTGACAATCACAAGGAGGGATAACACTCTGGGCCAGGTAGAGTGGGAGGTAGAGGTGATGACATGGAGGTCACAATCACCAGTGGCTCCATTCCCACTGAAAGGAGACGCTGCAAATAAATATCCATTTACCCAGGGGACCTCACCTTTCTGCAGAGATCTGTGCAAAGAAAGCGTATCTGCATAGAAACCCCCCCTCTCTCTCTCTCACACACACACACACACACACACACACACACACACACTGAATCTGGGAGCAGCCATGAGCAGATGCAAACTGGTTTGGAAAATATGAATTCTCCTCTCTTTGCCTCGCCCCCCCCCCGAGTCTTTGTAGTTGATGATCTCACTATAATATTTTAAAAAACAAACATGTGACATTTCTGGAGAGATGGTTCAGTGGTTAAGCTCACTGGTTGCTCTGTCGAGGACCTGGGTTCAGTTACCAAGAACCAAAGTGGCAGCCAACAACCATTTATACGTGCAGTACCAGAGGACCCGGTGCCCTGTTATGGCCCCTTGGGCACCAAGCATATAGACACAGCATACTTACATACATGCAAGAAAAACACCCAGACACTTAAAATAAAAATAAATCTTAAAAACCAACATGTAAGCATGCCTATATACATTAGTAAGATTAAATGAATATATCTAAACTAGAGATTGCAAGAAAAAATTAAAATATGTCAAAATAATTATGCATAAAATTTTAATAAAAGTAATGGAAAGCAGAAGGCAAAATAAAACACCATTAAAAAAGCAAATTGAATAGAGCTAATGACAACCTTGGGAATCTTGCTTGGAAGTACAGTACTTGTCTGACATGTGTAAGTGCCTGGGTTTGATTCCTGGGACTGAAAACAAAACCTAGAAATGATGTATGATCACAAAGTTAAACCCCAGGAGATTATCTAAGGAGTAGAACAGGCATGAGGAGAAACATTTTTTTTAAGTGATGGGTACAGTGGCTGCACAGAATATGTGCACTGAGCCAGTAACAACAACTGTCTGTGAGAGACGTTGTATAGTCTACTCCATTCCCTTCCTTTCCTTTCTTCTCAGCCTCATCCCCCATAGCAGGGTCCAGGTGTGGCTAAGGGTGCTCTACCCTTCCCTGAGAGAACCTGACTGCCTTTGTCCACAAAGCCCGCTGACATTCACAATCTTTCCACGGAAGCCTAGTCTTTAACCCGTCCTACAGCACATGCATGGATAGTTCGATCTCTGCCTTGTGGGCTTTTTCTGTTTCTTTTTGGTTTCTTTCTCTCTTTTTGTCTTATTGAATTTTCTTTCTTCTGATTTTCTTTCACGTGTATTTTGCTTTTTATTTGTTTGCTTTTAGGGTTTTTAGACAGAGAAATAATTTGAAGTTGGGTTGGTAGGGATATCTGAAAAGAGTTGGGTAAGGGGAAATCATTATCAAGTGCATTGTATAAAAATTCTTAAATCAAAATAATAAACAAATTACCTTCTCTCAAACTTTATTGGAACATACATCTTTTTAAGTCTTATTATTTTGCCCCATTACTCTGGAGATACCCTGTAAAATAAACAAAAATAACAGATGACTGCTGTACAGAGATCTCTGCCTCCAATTCTGCTTTAGGGAACCAGTATCTAATAATTCCTAGATACTTTCTAACAAGATGACAAAACTTAAAGACAAAGAGAACATCATCAAAAGAATAATTTTAATTACATCCATTTAGATAATTAAACTAAAACAGATTTAATTCCAACAAAAGTGTAACCAGAAGAGTATCTGTGAAGAGAACATAATCTTCAAACAAGAATTTCATACCCTGCTAAACTAAGATGGGTTTGAAGCACAACTATTTTCAGGAAGGACAAAACAATAAGGTGTACAAAACACAATTAGTTACAGAAATAAATGCTAATTCCATTATCTAAGAATGAAATTAAGACAAAAAAGAAAAATCAAAATTAATAGATAAAGACGAAATAGGATAATTTAGTAAAATTAAACTTAAACAGCATTTAAATTGTAAGAAGCTTTACTCTAACCATGATGGTAATATTGACCTACACTTGTAAATGCAATACCTAGATAGTGTTGTGATAACTACAACACACTTCAAGCTTCCTGTATTGATTGGCAAGAAGACCAGTCTATTGATTAATCTTAAGCTTTCTAAGTCAAATGTGGAAGTTAAAATTAAGAAATTGCAACAGAAATAGAAATTAGAATTGGCACTTAACATATTAATCAATAGAGAAGGAGGAATAATCAACACTAAATCTGTGAACTAGAAGAAATTTAGTAAAGAGGCAAAGATCATAGAAGACAGAAAAGCCAAATGATGATAGACTGTACTTACATATCACAGAAATCATAAGTGATTTCAGAATTAATGAGTTATATATAGTGCTAAATTTTAATGTATTTTTTAATTAATAAATTAGAAGAGTAAGAAATTAATAAGCATATAAAATACACAGGCAACCTAATTAAAACTTCTACTCTAAAGAAAATATGTGGGATTCAGACATGAAATTGGAGATTATAAGCTGAAATGCTCTTAACATGATATTTTTGTATCAGTAATACATGGAATCGTATAAAACAAAGTCAGAAAGACAAACAAATGTAATTGTCTCACAAAACTCTAAAACCAATCAGAAAACAATGGTCCCATTCTTTTATTGAAATTGAAGTAAGTTTAAGATTAAATTTTTAAAACAAAATTATAGGTTACAACTAATATTTTTGGAAGAAAATTAAAAGTAAACATCATAAGCAATCAGTCACTAACAAATGAGATAAAAATGAGTGGATAAATTCTTTCAGAAAGACACAAACTATCAAAATGGACTCAAAGAGAAACAAGAATTCTGTACAGAGCTGTGACGAATTAAAAGGCTAATAATAGAAATTATTAGGACTTTCGTCAAAGAAAGGCCAGGACCAAACTGCTAAAAACTGCTTTTCACAACTAAAAAAGCATTACACTTTATAAACTTGATACTTGTAAACCAAAACAAGTAAAATGAATCTAGAAACACACAGAAAGCATTGTATTCCGTGGCTGAGTAGATTTAGCCCAGAAACACAAGGCTGGTTCAATGTGTGAAAATCTAGTCATATGTTATATCACAATAATATTATAATAAATAGAAAAATATTATCCCAATAAACATGCAAAACACTTTTGACAAAATCAAACATCATTTTTTAACAAAAAATTAGGTATAAATAGAATGACACTTTCTCTACACAATAAAAGATGACATGACAAATGCCCCTGGCTTACAAGATACCAGACTTTTAAAACTGGCTGTGGAAGCCTAGAGTCCTAATACAACTACTCCATCCAGTGCCAACATTTAGTTGGTTCTGTGGCCCCCATGGACACAAATGTTGGGTCCAGTGACTTAGGAAGGAACAGCATATTCTGTGTGCCGGGGTTACTGCAGCTCAGCTTCCCACGGCCTGTTTATTAGGCAGGAGCAGATTTGGTGGGCGTATACAGTAGCAACATAGAGGGAAGATGGGGATGTGAAAGATCAGGAAATGGTGGCATTTGTGTAAATGACTGTCTCAGTTGCTGTTCCATAGCTGGGAAGAAACACCAAGATCGCAGTGGCGCATAAAAGCAAACATTCAGTTGGGGACTGGCTTCCAGAGTAAAGGTCCCTTATCATGTGGGGGGGGGGGCTGGAGTAGTAGTTGAGAGCTGCATCTAATCTACAAGTTGTAGACACAGGGGTGGGGAGGGAGGACAGGGAGGGAGGGAGGACAGGGAGGGAGAGAGGGAGGAAAGGGAGGAGAGGAAGGAAGGGAGGGAGGGAGGAAGGGGGAAGAGGGAGGGAGAAAGGGAGGAATGGAGGGAGGGAGAGAGGGAGGGAAGGAGGGAGGAAGGGGAGGGAGGAAGGGGAGGGAGGAAGGGGAGGGAGGAAGGGGAGGGAAGCCAGCAGACAAAGCATGCACTTGGAAGAGTACTTTTTCTTATCCTGCCACAAACTGCCAATTACAGCCAACTTCAGAGAGAGCATATGTCCTGGCTGAGGGTTTCAGAGGGCATGACCCAGGGTCATGTGACTCCCTGCCTAGGGCAGGGTGTGAGGCTGAATATTCATGGGAGCCTGTGGAGGTAGCAACAGGCCTCACTGGAGACAGAAAGCAGAGAAAGGAAGGCCAAAGCCTGGGAGAAGATCCAGCCCCTGGCTACCTGCTTCCTTCAGCCAGATTCCACCTCTGGAAGTTTCCACAGTGTCCCCACAAAGAGCCACCCACACGGGTGTTTAGTGCATTTAGTGCAAGAACCTGTGGGGACATTTCTCCCACTGGGAGATAAAGTAGTGAGCACGGGAACTATGTCACTGCGATCGATTTTACAACACAAGGCTGGATGAAAGACCAGAGTGAAACACCACGAATGTCTACAAAGGTCACGACATATGGCATACTCAAGGAGTAAGACAGAAAGACAGAGCCCTGGGCCGAGAAAGGAGAAAATCACACTCGGTTTTGAATGCTTAAAAGTTTTTTTTTTTTTCCAATGGTGTACAAATGATGGAGAAAAACCAGAAGATTTGGATGGACGTTTGTTAATTTGGAGAAAGCAGGGAAATGTCACATATAATATTGTTTTGTTAATATTTTGCATATTTTCATTACTAAGTTTATGTGTTTATAATCTCCTATTTTGACAGGAAAATTAGGAACAGTGGAGGCTGGGAGATGACTCAGCGGTTAAGAGCTCTTTCTCTGTTAGCATGAGGGCCTGACACTGAATACCCAGCACCCACATTAAACTGCCTTCTAAACACTCCTGTGGACGCCACAGATTACTGCTGACTCTTTGTTCCCGTTGCACTGAGTGGTGTCAGGGTTAGTGGAGAGGCTCACAATGGGTCAAAGTGATAGGAATAAAGGGAAGTGGTCTAAATAGGTCATATACATCCCCCCTCCAAGGATCAAGGAATATTCTGGAGGAGCTGGAAAGGACAGAAGGCTTGGAGGATGAGAAGGTGTGCCATAAACATGACCTCTGGACATGACATGGTAATTACACTCCTTAACTCATGGTAGCTGCGGTTACCCATAGAAGCCATGCACAAGCTGGAGGGCTGGACCCCACAACACGGAGAGGGGAGGCTTTATTTATGTATTTGTTGGTTGGTTGGTTGGCTTTTCCAACCTTGGCTGTCCTAGAACTTCCTCTGTAGACCAGGTTGACCTCGAACTCAGAGACCTTTCCTGACTTTACCTCACGAGTGCTGGAATTACCGACGTGTGCCATCACTGCCCAACTGAAGAGAGGCTTCTGAAGATGCATCTCTCTCGAGGGGATCATTGTCAGCTGATGGCGCTGGGGTCAGGGGGTCACCCTTCAGCGATGTAACCCACATACTCTTTTTTAATGTAGCTGACAAGTTGAGCCTGCTCCAGTGAATAACCTCTCACCGCAATGACCATGCAGGCGAGCCAACAGGCAGGAGGAATTTTCAGGAAGAAGGAAGAGGAATGAGAGAAAGTGTGTGGTGATATCGTGCTTGTAGAAATAAAGCCTGTGTGAAGGTCAGAGAATGGAGCTAGCCATAAAGGTCTGGAGGTCTGTACAGACAGACAGGAAGTGAGGTAGCTGGGCAGAAACAGGATATGAGCAGGGAGAGAAATAAGAACTCATTCTCCTGTCTGCTGAGATGCTGAGGAGGTAGGTGTGCCTGCAGCTTGCTCCTTCTCTCTGATTGGTCAGCGTTTTCCTCTATGTCTGACTCCAGGTTTTTATTATATAGGCCAATTAAGAACTCCATTTACAGAGTGAAGAGGAGTAAAAAGACTAAAATGTTATTTATATAATGAAGCTGCCAAAGAATAAAAAAGATCATTTTAAAAACCTTTCAAACAGTAGCTACGAGCTCTTTGTAGACCTCAAAGTGATAGAGTGATATATATGTTCACACACACACACACACACACATGCACACACACACACACACACACATGCACACACCCCCCCCCCCCCCCACACACACACACACACACCCACCCACACACACACACACACGCCACACACACACACACATGCACACACACACACACGTATATATATAATCTAAATAAACATAAAAGCCAGAAATGGCTACGCATGCCCTTTGGTACAGACCTAACCCCAGCCCCAGGGGAAAATGGAGAAGCCGAGAAGGAGACACCTGTCCATCCTTTTGTGGCCTCCATGTGGGTGTACTTACCCATAAGCACATGTAAATGCATCACACACACACACACACACACACACACACACACACGCACACACACACACAGAGCAAAATTCATAAAACTTAGCTTGCCCATTTGGTGAGTTTGTGACATATGCATATGCCTGTGTGGCTACACTTTTAGGATATAGAGAGCACAACCCTTACACTAGGAAACCATGCCCCATGTCCCCATTTACAAGTGGAAGGGGCCACACTGCAAGAGACACAGAATCAACCATGTGACAAGGACAAGACACAGTGATTCTAGGAGCTAGAAGGAAGGGTTCCAGAAGAAAAAACTGAAACCGTTTGACAGAAGAGCTTGTGTGGACAGGCTGCAGTTAGACAGGATATTTATTTGACTTTATAGGGATAGGGATGCTCCAACCTGCCAGGGAGCAGTAGAAACGAGAAAAGTAAGACCAGGAGTTATAGAGAATGTTCAAGAAACTCGTTTCTGGTGTGCAGCAAAGGCAGGGAGCGTGGGCAGAGGAGCTCACATTCTACGACATGCCGCCACTTTATGCTGCCTGAGGAGAGCTGCTGCACATGAGAAGAGGTGTAGAGACTTTGCTGAGTCTCACCATACTCTGGAGGGACGGGATTTCAGCTCCCTAGCTAACTGTCGAGGTTCCAGGGAAACAGTTAGCCAGGGTCCACTGTAAAAGTACACCATGTGCTCTGCTTACTCGAGTCCCAGGCTGAATCCCCAGGACCAAATGCAAAACAGAGCCATGGAGCTGCACGTGAAGACAGTAATCTGATTTGGGACAAAGGTGGGAATGGGTAAGGAATGACGGAAGAGACCATAGAGAAGTCTGAGGGATTTTGGAAGCTTGTGAGTCTAGAGTTGGCCCTGGTTGAAATCAGGGTTTAGGAGGACTCCACTGTGAAGATGAAATATCTTTTCTGTTTCTAATTGGAACACACTCATTATTGTGGGCCCAGGCTCTGCTTCTGACTATACTTAAGACAGTTTTGCTCCATTATCCACATCCAGTCACAGTACTGCAGAGCCACCACGGTTTAGGTCACTGCAGACCATCTAAACTGTCTTTGAGTGAATCCTGGTCTACTGTGTCCATGATAGATTTTATAGAGCATGAAGCTATGTAGGCAACTAATGCATTAGCCTGTGTGTGTGTGTGTGTGCATGTGTGTATATGTATGTGTATGCATGTGTGTGTGTGCATGTGTGTGTGTGCATGTGTATGTGTGTGTGCATGTGTGTGTATGTGTGTGTGCATGTGTGTGTATGTATGTGTGTGCTTGTGTGTGTGCATGTGTGTGTGCATGTTTGTGTGTGTGTGCATGTTTGTGTGTGTGTGCATGTGTATGTGTGTGTGCATGTGTGTGTATGTATGTGTGTGTGCATGTGTGTGTGTGTGCATGTGTGTGCATGTTTGTGTGTGTGTGCATGTGTGTGTATGTATGTGTGTGTGCATGTGTGTGTGTGTGTGCATGTGTGTGTATTCTCCCTGTGTAAAGGCCAAAGGCAGTGTCTTTTAACATTCTCTGCAAAGCTACACACCATTGTCTTTCTATTTAAACAAAGAAACAAAATACAGAAGGAGAAGCAGAAGCACTAGCCAGCACTGTGAGTCCACATGGTGCAGAAATTTCCAGTCGGCCACCACACAAAGCAAGCTCACCTTCCTTTCAGAGGCATCAGGACCCAGAGCCTTTGGGGCATTGAGTGGCACAGGGGGAGGGTCTGAGAACAAGGGCATCTATGTGCAGTTAGCCAGAGCTGTAGTTAAACGCCCAGTGGCATTTATTCTGGGCATAGAGGCACCTACCTATACGCATGACTGATTTAACTAATATAACAAGTTCTTTCTTAGTTTTGCACCTTGGAGACCATGAAAAAAAAAGAGGCAAAAGAAATCCAAAGTAAATGAATAAAATCAGTATTTTCTTTTACTGGAAAATACAAGCGCTATACAGTAAACCCTTACAGTATTTCCATCTGTTGGGTAGATGAATCAAGAATAGTTTTATATTTATAATTACAGAGGGAATGTGTGAAAGACCCTTATTCCTTTTTTCCCTTCTCTTAAAAACTGGTGAATAGGGCCTTTAGTACTCAATCTTAAATGAATGTTGTATATTTTGGCATGGTGTCAGAGTGTTAACAGAACTAATACTATGGTCTTCCAAGGGGGAAAAACAAATAGTTTAACACTGAGGTAGGTTTGAAGCAGGTGCTCTGTTCAATTAAAGACCATTGTGGCTTCAGAAGGCACCCTTCCAAGAACCAGAAATCTGAAAAACGAATGCTCAGTCAATCTGATCAAATGTCTGGGGTTTCTGCTTCTGTTGGGGGAAAGAAACCAGAAGTCAAAGATCACAGGGGAGAAAAAAAAGTTATGCTTAGTTAAGCGTAATATACAAAACCCTCCTTAAAGACTCCCGGTGTCCTAAGGAAAATAGTACACAGTCTCTAGTCATTCAGACCCAAACAAAGCTCCAGTAGTTCAGCTGCTTGTTGGTTTTCTCAATCCATCAACAAGCTACATTAAACACATGCTGTGTTAGCTCTTCCTGGGGAGAGACAATCACTACAGATGGTCATTCTATAGACAAAGTACCAGTTCATCAAAGCCCAACTTGGTGAAACCAACGAGTTCATTGGGCTCCCTTACAGAGAGTGGGTAAGTGAGGGGTTCTTTACCAGAGTGTGGGTGGCCCCCAAACAGCTGCATCAACACTAAACCTCACTCTGGCATCGTGACCTCCTGGAAGCTGCATCACGGCATGTTGCTTTCAATCAACCTTTCGTGTCCACACACAACCCAGAATCCCTCAAGATGCTTGCCACTGGGGAGGATAAGAAAGGACAGCTTCTGGAACCCCAGGCATGCTTTCCTGGCTCTCCAGAGGGACTGTCAATAACTCCACCACCATGACCAGAGACCTGGCAAGCAATGTCTTGTCCAAGAATGCAGCTCTGTTAGGACCACGGGAAAAAGTTCCATACAACAATACTTAAACAAGAAGGTATGAAATCAGAAACTGGGGCAGACAAAACTAAAACTGGAATTTTGTAACATAACAGAAAGATGAAATGAACACAAGCAAGCAGATGCTGATAAGATGGGAATAAAGATGAGAATGGAAGAGTGTGGGTAGGAGAGGAGCTGAGGAGAATACTCCATGTCAGTGGGAAAAATCAGGAAGATGAAACACCTGACTGTTTAAGGAACTCCAGTCACTAGGCATGGCTGTCAGGTAGGGCACCTACTATAGACTATAAATGGTATTCTGGAGTGTCCCTGACACATTATGGAAGTGACATCCACACTTGTGAGGATGAGGTCAATACTTCTGGTCTAGACATCACATTCTTAGCCTCAAATGAGAAATGCTTGGCAGCTCTTCAGGAGAACCAAGCAGATCATATAAAAGTTCAGCACAGAATCTTGTGAACGGAGCCAAGCAATGGTCGAGAACAACAAAAACTCTCCTGGCCTATGAACCAGGAGAGCCGAAAACAAGGCGTACTCTGATGGGATATGTCATTCTGTAATTATGTTTCTCTTATTGGTTAATAAATAAAGCACTGTTGGCCAATAGGAAGGCAAGATAGGTGGGACTAGGAGACAAGGAGGATTCTGGGAGATATAGTAGATGAGTCAAGATGTAGGGACTTGAGAAGAAGGTCCAGACCCTCTCTCCAGTAAGCCAAGACCACATGGAAACACAGATTGATACAATTGGGTTAATATTTAAGACAGGAATAGCCAATAAGAAATGTTACCAACAATGTTACATCTAATACAACGTCTCTGTGTGTTATTTGAGGCTGATGTAGCTGTGGGTCCAGGCTGGCAGGGAAATGCTCATAACAGCACTCCTTCTGTGGGAGCTCCAGAATGCTATACCGCTGGTCATGCCAATCAAAATTCCTTGTGGTCTGAGTCCTAACCTTTGGTATAGAAATCATCATCACAGGGATCATGTGGATGGGAATCCCTGGAAAGAAGCTGTCTGCAAAAGCTGATTCACTGATAAAACGTCAAGGACTTAAGAGAGTTTGAATGTCACATATCCGGAGCCTAATGGTAATTTCTCTTGAGCTATCTTTAGCCCCAAAAGAGCCTCTCTTGCCCACCCCTATATCAGACCTAACATCCTGATAAACATATAAAAACCTTTGGAATGCAATTGGCTTCATAAACCCTTTGTCCAACAGTAGACGTGCTAAGAATGCTACCAGATAGTCAGCATGTGAGACCTACAGTTGAGACAGCCTTGGTCTATTGTAGTTGCTGATGGAGTGCTTCCACTAATGTGTTATTTATATTGCCTTTGATTGATGAATGTCTCTATTCTGTTGCTATAAAACTTATTTCTCTTCACAGAACACAGGAACACAGAACCTGGTAACCTAACTCCATAATTCCCAAGCCACATTCACTCAAGTTCAAGTTTGAGATAAACTATCTTGTTACCTTTGATATGAGAGTTGTGTGTTGTTTATTTGCTTGCTTGCTTGCTTTCCTGTTTTTGCATCAACAGATAACTATACAAATACCTACTTCCACTGATCAAAAAGTCCAAAACAGGCCATTGAACTCACTAGACTTCCAACAACTTTGAAACAGAATGGTATTTTAAAAGTTTAGATGTAATTTTAATATCTGTATTCTTCACTGAAAATCGGGCAGGGCAATGCTGAGACTCAACTGGAGTTGGGGTTTCTTTGCATTTTTCCAGATACACAGTCATGACATTGCTTTTCCATGATTTCCAGGTTGAATTAGTTCTGCTCTTACCTCCACCTCTGCCTGTACTGCCAACTAACTGGCTTAGTCATCACCACGTGACATTTTTACCCATTGTTTTTACCCTCCTTTGTGCCCGTTCCAGCCCTGATGTTCTAGAAGCCGTCCCTTTTATTTAAATAACCATGCCCCTTTACTACCTGATATCTGTTATGCATTTCTCATTTCAAGTCTCAGAGCAGAGCGTTATGTATAGTTCCTAGATGCCCTTCTTGTCCCCATCCAAGCCTCAGCTACAGGACAATGATGCCATCATCCACCTATTTCAAATTTCAGTGAGCCATGGTACCCCATTTACATCTTTCATTGTCTCAAATAAGCATTTTTTAAATCTCTCTGTCCCCCTCTCTCTCCCTTGCCCCCTCTTTCTCTCTCTCTCTCTCTCTCTCTCTCTCTCTCTGTGTGTGTGTGTATGTATTCAGTGTGAGACCATGGGCATATGTGTGTGTACAGCTTGCATGTAAACATAAGAGGACAACCACAGGGATCAAGTCCTCACCTTCCACCTTGCTTGCGAAAGGGTCCCTTATCATTTACATGTGACAAGGATAACTGACCTAGGTGCTTCCCTTCATTCCCATCGTTGTCTTCTGTGTGGGTGTCCTTCTATAGCCTGACTCCGCCCTGGCCCGGCGCCCCGGCCCCCCCGGCCGGGTAAGAGTACAAGGATGATTATACATCCTATCGACCGGGGGATCCGGTTGAATCCTGGTGTACATCGCGGTTGTAAGTTTTTCTCCCTGAATAAACATCTATCAGCCTATTTGTTTATCCTGATCCTTATTTACCGCAATAGTCTTCTATCTCCCTGTAAGAGTACAAGGATGATTATACATGCTATCACATCCACCTTTACATGGGAATTGAACTCAGTTCCTAAAGCTCGTCTGGCAAGCACTTTATCTACAGAACCATCTCTCCAGCCCTTGCCAACCATAAAATACCTACTAAAATAGCTAACGTAGCCCTCATGTTTCCACAAGACACTACTGACATCTATCTGGCCACCCTCTACATTCGCTGTGAAATTCCCCCATCTCAGTACTCACATGTTTCCAACACTTTCCAGTTGAAACTTTCCTTGTTAAGAGAATCACTGCAAGTCACAACAGCCAAGCACAGACCTGCTGGATTCAATAAAATAGTCTCAACCAGGGGATGCCTGCCTCCTGCTGGAACATTTGGCAAATGAAACATCTTTGGTTGACATAATTTGGCAGATGCAACTAGCATCTATGGGTAGAAGCCAGGAGTGTTCAATATATCACAGTGCCCAAGACAATTTCCATTCCAAAGAATTTCCGACCTCAATGTTCTATAATACTGGGGTTGATGAACTGATTAAAATCATCCCAAGTAGAATGAGAGAGAGAGAGAGAGAGAGAGAGAGAGAGAGAGAGAGAGAGAGAGACTCATGCCTGTGTCATATTGTCTTCACAAATCTATGTCCCCTGTGGCAGTTACAATGTGTTGTCCTCCCCAGGCTCATATGTCTGAACACTCTTAGTCCCTAGGTGGTGGCTCTGGCTGGGAAGGTGGTGAAACCTTTTAGGAGTAAGCGGGTCACTGGGGATTGTTGGGAATTGTTATCAGGGTCCCAGTTCATATCCTCTCTCTCTGCTTCTTAACCATAGAATGCAAAGTGAGCAGCCGGTCTCCAGCTCCTGCTTCCATTATTAAAGGCAAACTGTGAGCCAAATAAATCTCTTCACCCTGAAGCTGCTTCTTGTCAGGTATTTTGTTGCAGCAACAAAAGTGTATAACTAATGCACCCTCTGTCCTAGTTTCATTTCCGTTACTATGACAAACATAAAAACAAAAATCAATACATGAAGAATGGGCTTCACTGCAGCCCACAAGCCCAAGTTAGGGTTCATCATTACGAGGAAGTCAAGGCAACAACTTTACACAGCTGGCCATCCCCCAGGCGCAAAGAAATGAACACGTACATGCTCTCTTGCCTGTGCCCAGATCTGTTCCCCATCTTATATTGCTCAGGATTCTCTGCCTAGGGATTGGTGCCTACCACAGTGGACTTGGGTCTTCCCAAATCAATTAAGTCAATGAGGAGAGTTAGCATCTACAAACATGCCCACACACCACACTGTTCTTCCCGGGTGATTCTAGGTTATACTACGTTGACAGCTAAAATTAACCACGGCACCCTCAGATCCATTATTGGCCTGTAATGCTAGTTTGTTCCTCCCCCCCCCACACACACACACAACATGTCTTTGGTTTATTTCCCTTATATATTAGATGCTGATGACCAACAGAGATAGGTCTACGTTATTCTGTATAACCCTGCACACTTCTTAAGCACGGGAAGGTCTTCTATATTGTATTTTATTCTTCATAAATAGTCAATGTTTTGACTCCTAAGAGGATCTTCATGTAAGGGATTCCACTCCTTCTGTGGTAGACAAACAACAGAACACCCAACCTTGACCGGGAGAGAAATAAGAGGCTCTGTGCGCTATCAGATGCACAGCCCAGGTCAACAGTAAGGTTCACTTTCTGTTCCTCCTAACATTCTTTTTCCAGACATAAACGCGCCGTGGACAGGATTTAATTTTACATTTGCATCACCCTTACTTTTTAACATGACATAATCACAGTGCAGACACTCAGAGCTTATTAGATGGATTAAACAGTGGATGAATATCAACAAGAGATCTATCAGTCCCATTTGCCCTAGTGGAGATGCCATGTATGAATTCAGTCACTAACCAGGTCTGTCACCATATGTATTCTCCAAATACCAAGACACTGGGAATGTTTGTAAAACAAGAACTCCACTTGGTGGAGAACAAACAAATACTAAGAAATCCCAAAGCATATATCTTAGCACAGAAACGCTGAGCTGTTTATCATACAACAGCCATGAGACCCAACTAATTCATTGGCGATGAGATTGCCATATGCCATCGAGGTTGACTAAAATCTATCTGGAACTTTTAAGAAGATGCCTTTCTTGCATCTTGTGTCTATGAGACACAATGTGTGGTGAGATCATGGAGGCTGAGGATCTTAAGGCACAGTCCAAGCCGGGTTTCTTTGGGTAAAAATCTATCCATTATATTGCAAAGAACTTCAAAATGAAACGTAAAATAACAACTCCCACTTAAGAAGAATCTCTTTACTTTTCTCTGAGTTCTGGTGATTTTAAACAACATTATCTTTCATGGGTTATATTGACTCGTTATATGACTGTTAAAAGCCTGACACATCTCTTCATTTCACAGCACTATTTTAGACAATGACTGATGCCCATACACACACTGAGACAGAGCGTTGATAAGTTGATTTTCTGAAATGAAAGATGTTAAGTAGTCATTTCCATTCAGTTCTGCAATTAAAAAGACCCTATTGAATTTTCATTATATACGTTTTGTTTACAGGGTCTTAACTCTGTAGTCCAAAGCAGTTTGAATTTGTGGCAATTCTCCTATCTCCACCACTTGGGCACTAGGGAAAATGGGTGTGAGCCGTCAACAGGAATCTAAAGTACAGAAAGTATGGTAACAAACCTTAGTGTATATCTGGTCAGTAAGAGAAAGCATGCTTGAGACATCAATCCCACTTGTGGGGAATGCTCGCTATTAATGTGGGCCACACCATTGCCTCTATCTAGATGATGCCCATACAAGACAGGTCTCTAATGAAATGTGAATGCTGTAGTTAATGCCATCGGAATAAAGGAAGGCGCTTCTTCCTGGGTCTGTCTTCCTTGGCCCCCAAAAGACAGATGATGGGGAGAACTCACACAAACATAAGGGAAGGTACATATGCATCTGTTAAATGTGCACAAAATGCACCTACAGATTGAATAACCAGAACCTCTGTCCTTGCAGGAGCTCCTGCCTCAGTAATGAAGTAAACAGGTAACCACACAATTGTAGTACTGGGAGGTGAATGCTCTGAGGAAAAGAAAAGAATTGGGTGAGAATATTAGCTGGAAAGTAAAACCAGTAAAGAGTGACACAGGGAAAAGTGTTTTGGGCTGCAATGCTCTTCCATCAGACTATCACAGTATTTATTTCTAAGATGTGCACAACTAAAAGGCTTAGGACTAGACTGTCAACCTTTAATTTGTGGTCACTTAATAAGGGATTAGGGCAACTTACATCAGTGAAGGTATATGCAAATACAAATGATGAGATAAAAGCATGTCTAATCTAAGATCCTTAGGGAATGGTCCAGAGTTTCCCTGGAGAACACTCAACTGTCACCAAAATTCTGTTTCTCTCATCCTCCACAATGTTGCATTGTTAACAGACACATTAATTCTACCGTCTGTCAACTGGAGAAAACCAGCACACACTCAAAGGACGGGTTTAACAGGCAAGCAGTGTCATAGACAATGCTCAGCCTGGACAGGCTTTTATTTGACAAGGCAGCATCACCATATATTATATGTCAGGGCTGGGGGAGATAGCTCAGCAGAAAAAGGCACTGTCTGCTCTTGCAGAGGACTTGGGTTGTATTCCCAGAACCACCTGTAATTCCAGTTCCAGGGGAATCCAATACCTTCTTCTAATCTCTGTGTGCACCAGGCATGCACATGGTACATATACATAGATGTAGGCAAACATTAATACACATAAAATAAACAATTCTAAAAGAAAAATATCTAAGAATGTGTCAGCTCATGCCCATGCAGCCAGGACTCAGAGGCTGAGGCAGGAGGATTTCATGGGTTCCAGCTTCAACCTTGGCCACATAGTGAGTTCTGGACCACACCAGAAATAAAGGCCAGTCAGTCTATAGGTTACAGAATCAGAGTGGTCAAGACGAAGCATTCACTCAATTAATAAATAAAACTTTCAAGAAATAAACCCAAATATGAAAATTGTCCAGTGAACTACGATGGGGATCACCTTTTCTATTTGAGTTCACTCCTAAAGCCAGGGCATGACAATGGGCCCTGCTGCCCGAGAATCACAGACTAAGTGAGTTTTCATTCCAGGCAACGAACTGTTGGCTATTAGGACACTAGAAAGTAACAAATTTGTCTAAACGAGTTCCCTGCAAACCTAGATAACTTTTTATCTGCAAGTTGTACTAGGACAAATTTAAAACTTCTCCCAGTTACACCATATGTGTGTGCCAAGAACACATACATCCATACATAGAGTGATGCTCTCCAAACCCAACAAAATGGATCCTGTTCCCTGGCCCCTTTGTGCTCCCACAAGGACCAGGAGCTCCCAGGCCTAACTTCAACCTCTATATCTGTTCTCCTACTTTTGTTGTTTTTAATTTATTATTTAGTTTTGACATTTGGTCTCATATTCAGGCCAAGCCGTGAAAAAGCACATTGCAGTAGCCCAGGCTGACTTCAGACTCAAAGCCTTCTGCCTCAACTCCTAAAGTACAGGGACTACAGGGATGTGTCATTAGTGCTACTCCTATAACACTCAGTGAAAGCTCCAGTATTAAATGTTGCATGATATAAAGATCTTAAGAACTACTGTAATTGTTTTCCCCCTTTACATTGTTACAGACTTCCCGTTAACTGTTTCACATTTTACCAACGTTATACTTGCTACTGAGTCATTTACATAATCTATTTCATAAAATCAGAGTAGGCTGTTTACCTATCTAACATTTCTACAGAAAGAAAACCCATTTTTACACTCTGATACAGCTATTTATCTGAAATTGTCTGGTATAATTTAATGAACACATCCCATGGCTTTATTAAATAAATAGCCAAACAGTATCAATCTGTATTCAATGAATTTTGTTTAGTGAAATTGATTTTCAATTTTATTTTACTAATTTATAGGAAGGCAATTATTTCCTACAATATTTTCCTTGCAGGAAAAATGTAGGGAGTTGGAGGGATGAGTCAGTAGTAAAGCACTTGTTGCTCTTTCAGAGGAAGCAAATTCAGTTCCCAGCACCCACATGAAGGTGAGGTGTCCAGAGTGATCCACAACTGCAAGTAACTCTGGCTCCAGGGGGTCTGATTTCCTCTTCCGGTCTCCATGGGGAACCACATACCTGTGTCCATGCATGTGTACCAAAACACAAATAGATAAATAATAAAATAAATGATTTAAAACTTTTATTTTTTCCTCTTTTTTATTAAATTTGCAACAACTTCTTTTACATATCAATCCCAGTTCCCTTGCCCTCCAGTCCTCTCCCATAACCCCTACCAAACCCCAGCCCATCCCCTTTCTGCTCCTCAGGGAGGATGAGGACTTCCATGGGGAGTCTTCAAAGTCTGTCATATCATTTGGAGCAGGGCCTAGGCCCTCCCTCATGTATCTAGGCTGAGGGAGTGTCCCTCTATGTGGAATGGGCTCCAAAAGTTCATTTGTATACTAGGGATAAATACTGATCCACTACCAGAGGCCCCA
The DNA here is from genome assembly GCF_943737965.1 of Phodopus roborovskii. Lineage (NCBI taxonomy): Eukaryota > Metazoa > Chordata > Mammalia > Rodentia > Cricetidae > Phodopus > Phodopus roborovskii. The sequence continues at coordinate 2,571,242 of NW_026126639.1, read as the reverse complement.
TAGACTGCCCAGTGATGGGAGATGTCATTCTGTATATGTTTCTCATACTGGTTAATAAATAAAGCACTGTTGGCCAATTGGAAAGGAGGATAGGAGTGACTAGGAGACAAGGAGGAAGAGGAAGTAGTAAGGAGGAGCCAAGATGGAGAGTCTGGAGAGGTCAGAATGTGGCAGCCGGCTCCAGGTAAGAAGACCACGTGGAAATACATAGATTAACACAAATGGGTTAATACTTAAGCCAGAGCTAGCCGATAAGAAAGTAGTAACTGGCCAATAGTATAATATCTAATACAGAGTCTCTGTGTTAATTGGGGCTAGCGCGGCGGCGGGACAAGACCAGGCGGCGGTAGAAAAAAACCGTACTCCTTACAAATGGCGCCCACGTGGCTAGTAAGAACTTCCACTTAAAATTTAACAAAAGCTTAAAAAAGGGTTTAGAAACAAAAGAACAGAGACAAGCAAGGTTTCTTGGTAGCGCATTTTTCTCGGTTGGACTCTGCTTTACTAGAGACAAGCAGACATTCGCGCGGCTCCTTTAAGGGAAGGTTCCTGACTCATCATTAGTGGCAAAAAACCGCAGGGCTTTTATGAAGCACTGCTAACAATTTATTGGTGTGTACGAGAGATGGCGATGGCAGTGACCACATCTCCAAGCGGGAGAAAAAACTGTACTCCTTACAGCCCAGTCCTCTTAACTAACAGCCAAGTTCAAGGCGTCAGGGTCAATCCTATGTTGGTTTCCCAGCTATCAGTCTGGGGTCCATGAGCTGCCCCTTGTTCAGGTCAGCTGTCTCTGTGAGTTTTTGTAGCCTGGTCTTGACCCCTTTGCTCATCACTCCCCCCTCTCCACAACTGGTTTCCAGGAGTTGAGCTCAGTGCTTAGCTGTGGGTGTCTGCTTCTGCTCTCATGAGCTACTAGATGAAGGCTCTAAGATGGCATATAAAGTAGTCAATCTCATATCAGCACTATTGCTTAATTTGTTAGTTGGGTTCATCCTTGTAAATCTCTGGACGTTTCCCTAGTGCCAGATTTTTCCTTAAATCCATAATGGCTCCTTCAGTTATGGTATCTCTTTTCTTGTTCTCCTCTGTTCTTTCCCTGTCTTAATCGTCCAGTTCCCTCATGCCTATCTCTACTCTCCTCTTCTCCCCTTCTCTTTCTCCTAACTCCCTCTCCCTCCCACCATGTTCCCAACTTTTTGGGGAGATACTGTCCCTTTCCCATTCTCCAGGGGACCATGTATGTCTCTCTTAGGGTCCTCATTGTTTCCTAGCTTTTCTGGAGGTGTGAATTGTAGGCTGTTGATCCTTTGCTCCATATCTAAACTCCATATATGAGTGAGTACATACCATATTTGTCCTTTTGTGACTGGGTCGCCTCACTCAGAATGGTTTCTTTTAGTTCCATCCATTTGCCTGCCAGTTTCAAGATTCCATTTTTTTGTTTGTTTGTTTTGTTTTATTTATTTATTTTTTTTTGCTGAGTATTACTCCATTGTGTAAATGTACCACATTTTCTCCATCCACTCTTCAGTTGAGGGGCATTTAGGTAGCTTCCAGGTTCTGGCTATTACAAATAATGCTACTATGACTATAGTTGAATAGATATACCTGTTGTATGAATGTGCATACAACCCAATGTGCCTAAGAGTGGAATTGCTGGATTTTGAGGTAGACTGGTTCTCATTTTCCTGAGAAACCACCATATTGATTGCCAAAGTGGCTGTATGAGTTTGCACTCCCACCAGCAGTGAAGGAATGTTCCCCTTTCTCCTCATCCTTTCCAGCCTAAAACATCTTTGATTTATATGATAGTTTACATAAGTGACCCGAAAAACTCTACCAGGGAACTCCTACAGCTGATAAACACCTTCAGCAAAGTGGCAGAATATGAGATTAACTAAAAAATAAAAAAACAATATACAGACTATGAAGGGCTGAGAAAAAAATCAGAGAAATGTCACCTTTTACAAGAGCCACAAACAACATAAAATATCTTGGGGTAATACTAACCAAACAAGTGAAAGACCTATATAAAAAGAACTTTGAGTCTTTAAAGAAAGAAATTAAAGAAGATACCAGAAAGTGGAAAGATCTCCCATGCTCTTGGATAGGTAGTATCCAATATAGCAAAAATGGCAATCTTGCTGAAAGTTGTTAAGGACAGTTTTCCCACCAATCTTTTCTCAGAGCTGTGTCAGCCCCAAACAACACACAGAGTTGCTGTATTAGATACAAAGCTGCTGGCCTGTTACTAGCATTTCTTATTGGCTAGCTCTGTCTTAAATATTAACCCATTTCTATCAATCTAAGTGTTTCCACATGGTCTTAGCTTACCAGAGAGAAGGTCCAGATCTCTTCTCTCTCGTCTATTATCTTGACTTTCCTCTACTACATCTCCCAGAATCCTCCTTGTCTCCTAGCCCAGCTTATCTTGCTTCTCTATTGGCCATCAAGGTTTTATTCATTAACCAATAAGAGAAACATATTTACAGAATGACATCTCCCATCATTTCCTCTTTGCTGCATAAGTAAAAAGTGTTTTTAACTTTAACATAGTGAAATTACATTTAACAAACAGTTATCAAATAAGAACTATAGTTAACAATATTTAGTCCATTAACATTTAGCAAGATTTAAAGAAAATGTTCCATCATCTATCCTATCTTTGTGAGTCCAAAGTACTATATGTAACTTATCTTTAATCCTAACTAAGGTAAACCATAACACTAACTATCTGTCTCCAACTCCATCAAAGACCACAGAAGGATCATATATAATCTCTAGGAATGACAGAGACAACTCTCCTGGTCAGTCACCCAAAGTTGTTCTGTAATGTTCCATCTTTAGCCTATAGGCCATAGTGTGTCTGGCAGACTCCTCAGCAAAGCAGGAAACTTTAAACTGTCCACCTGTATTGGCAGTTTTCCAGTCACTTTTCTCTGTGTCCTGCAGACTGTCTGGAAGACTCTTCCATGAAGCAGGAACCCTACAGGAATGTCCATCTTGTTTCAGCAGTCACTTTTCTATGGGTCCTGCATGTCCAGTTTATACGGCATAAAGTCAAACAATCTAGACAAGAGTAGCATCTTGCCCAAATGGCTGGTCTTGATACATTGGAAGTAAGCTCCATAACGAGTTTCTTTCTGAGGCAGGTGTTGTTGCCAGGAGCACTGTCAAGAAAAACTCTAAACCATTTTAAATGCCATAATCTGTAGGTCTTTGAAAGATTTGAAGAATGCCTATCCATTTGAAATATATTTCTGGATATTTAGAAAACCTAACTAACTTAACTATAAGTTTTGACTACTATAGATGACTATCTATAATCTGTACTAAATTATACATTACATTTTTAAATGTAATGTATACATAATACCCAAACAAGAGGAGAAATATACTTAGAACAAAATTGATCTTAAATCTTTATCAATAAATGAAAATCCATTCCAAAACAAAGTATTCATTTCTATACCATAATCCCCTTTTTACCTTTAAAAAGCTATTAGTTGTGATCATTAACCATTTGTAACGTACACCATTTAAATGAAAACAAACATTTATAAACAATATTTGGGAACTTGGGCATCGTTCTTTCTAAACTGCTTCCTGCTGGTAGGGGGTGCTATCATGGGGATCCTAAGAAGACACAAAAATCCTGGCTATAGCGGTCTTGGTCTGCAAGGCTGCCTTGTCCCAGCTGTTTTGAATGTTGGATCATCTAGGACACTATTTCAGGGGGTCTTGCTTGATCAAACCATGTTAGTCTGGAAGGAATCCATAGCTTTTCTTTTACTGTGGAAATAATTTCTACTTTTTTTTCAAACCACTTTATGCTGTTCCTTTGTCTTTCCCAAGCCTGCATATACTTTCAAACACACTGTAAACCTTTAGAGGTTATTCTTAATCTGAATCTGCCTTTACTGTAAATCTTTATCTTTTTATGGCCACGAGTCTTCTATCTGCTAAACAACATTGCTAAAATGAAAGCCACAACTGTTTAGCTGCTGTCTAACCAATATGGCAGGAGTACATTTACCACCAGCACTGAGAGCTGTGCTCACCGCCCTTGATCTACGCTGCCATCAAGCAGCAAGCTGCTGGCTTGGAGATGCTGTTACTGTCAATGCCAGCTGTTTGTACACACCATTGAATTGTTAGCAGGGCTTTTTAAAAGCCATGCAGTTTTTTGCCGCTTATGCTGAGTCAGGAAACCTCCTTTAAAGGTGCTGCATAAACCTCTGCTCGTCTCTAGCAAAACAGAGCCCACCTGAGAAAAATGCTGCTACCAAGAAGACTTGTTTGCCTCCTATTTTGTTATTAAAATAATTTCTTAAGCTTTTACCAAGTTTTAAGTGGAAGTTCTTAGCACCCACATTGCAGGAGCCATTTTGTTAAGAGCAGTTTTCCACCATCCTGGTCCCAGAGCAGTGTCAGCCCCAAATGACATACAGAGATGCTGTATTAAATATAAAGCTGTTGGCCTGTTACTAGAGTTTCTTATTGGCTAGCTCTGTCTTAAATATTAACCCATTTCTATCAATCTAAGTGTTTCCACACAGTGTTACTGGAGAGAAGGTCCACACCTCGTCTCTCTTAAGTCTCTACGTCTTGACTCTCCTCTATTACATCTCCCAGAATTCTCCTCATCTCCTAGTTCCACCTATCTTGCTTTTGTATTGACCAACAGGATTTATTCATTAACCAATAAGAGAAACATATTTACATAATGACATCTCCCATCAGAAAGCAATCTACAGATTCAATGCAATCCCCATCAAAATCCCAGCACAATTCTTCACAGACCTTGAAAGGACAATACTCAACTTTATATGGAAAAACAAAAGACTCAGGATAGCCAAAACAACTCTGTACAATAAAGAAACTTCTTGAGGCATCACTATCCCTGACTTCAAGTTATATTATAGAGTTATAGTCCTGAAAGTAGCTTGGCATTGGTGCAAGACAGGAAGACCAATAGAATTAAATTGAAAACCCTGATATTAACCCACACACCTATAAACACCCAAAATTATACAATGGGAAACTAAAATTATACAGTGGAAGAAAAAAAAAAAAAAGCATCTTCAACAAATGGTGCTGGCTCAACTGGATGCTGACCTGTAGAAGCCTGCAGATAGATCCATATCTATCACCATGTACAAACTTAAGTCCCAATGGATCAAAGACCTCAACATAAATCCAGCCATACTGAACCTCTTAGAAGAGAAAATAGGAGGTACCTTTGAAAGAATTGGTACAGGAGTCCGCTTCCTGAACATAACACCAGTAGCACAGACACTGAGATGGACAATTAATAAATGGAGCCTCCTGAAACTGAAAAGCTTCTGTAAGGCAAAGGACACTGTCAACAAGACAAAACAGCAGCCCACAGAATAGGAAAAGATCTTCACCAACCCCACATCTGACAGAGGGCTCATTTCTAAAATACACAAATAACTCAAGAAGCCAGTTACCAAAACACCAAATAATCCAATTAAAAAGTGGGGTATAGAACTAAATAGAGAATTATCAATGGAGGAATCTAAAATGGCTGAAATACACTTAAGAAAGTGCTCAACATTCTTAGCCACCAGGGAAATACAAATCAAAACAACTCTGAGATACCATCTTACTCCTATCAGAATGACTAAAATCAAAAACACCAACGACATTTTATGCTGGAGAGGATGTGGAGAAAGGGGAACATTCCTCCACTGCTGATGGGAGTGCAAAACTCATACAGCCACTTTGGAGATTTTAAAATTTTTAGATAGCAAATTTTAAAATATAGTCATTAGCAAAGCATATAAAAAGAAGTACGATTCCCAGTCCAGTGCTTAATTCTTAAGAACTTTAATAAAATACTGTGTCTAACTCCTTCGTAAACCATATTTAAAAGTATACATTACCTCTTCCAACCTAACAAAGTAAACATTATCTCAGTTTTACACATAAGTCAGTGACACTCTGAAAATGCCAATTAAGTAGTTATCAATGTCACTGTGAATGGAGGAGGAGGCTGGGGAGTCAGAAAGTTTAATCATGTTCTCGTGATGATGTCATCAGACCTTCACAGCTCTGGACTCAAAGAGCTCCTTGTCTTCCAGGATCTGTGTATGTGTACAGAGGCTTCTACACTTCGCTAACTAACCATATACTCATTGAATTCCTGACACATTCCTTTCTAGTGTAAGAATGCAATATTACAACAGGAAAAAGGATATACCCATGTCCCCTTCAGAACACAGATGAGTGTAACATAAGAAAATTCAACTCCACCAAGAGCCTCGTAGCAGAAACTAACTTTTAATACTCTTCCTGGGCTTTTGAGATCAGCCTTGATCTGTGCCCCTGCATTATTCCATTGCCTTCCAAGCCTTGGTGCAGATGTGGATGGACGGTAGATGAGGTTATGGTGTTAATTGGGATACAGATGTTCAGTGGATAAGATATAGACTGGATGCAGATGAAAGTCTACTGGTGCCGCACTCACTAATTAGCCCCTCGAAGACCATTGGAGGCAGCGTAAAGAAGTCTACCCTGCTATTGCCTGCTCAGGTTAATAAGAAGCTTACTTAACAGGTTAATAAAAAGGTTAATAAGAAGGCTCACGAAGGTCTTCCATCAGCAATTCAGAATAAAACTATAGTATTGAGTTTTTCTAATGTTTTCATTAAGCTATTATGAATAAGCTTATATATAACACAGGTGAAAAGATAACAAACTAACAGCAAAAAGGGATTTTTTTTAGAAACTTACTATGTCCCCCATTATCAGTATCTATTCTAATTGTAGTCTCATTAAATATTTAAATGCTACTGAAATAATAAATCATCTTCTCTTTAAAATGTGGTTTTTTAATTGAAAGAAAAATTCACAAAGACGCTGGGCTATTTTATTAATGTCTCTCTGATTTTGTTGGAAGTTGAGAGCTTCAGTTCTTATTTCTAACTTCCCCCAGCTCTGGAAGATGTAGATTTTCTTGGCAACCGTTGCTGTGTAAAATATTCTGAGATAGAATTTTTTATCATAATTAATAATAGATGAAAATTTCTAAGGTTTTGATGTTCTAAACTCTATGCTGTTTGATTTCAATGTCTTTATAGTTGTTTTTCTAGGAAGCCACGGCCCCTTCCTATTGGTATAAGAGTCATCTTTTTCTTCTAGATGGATCTGATGGGTTTTCCCCCACTTTTCTCCATTTTTCATGTCTCATTTGTGTATATATTTTAATAACACAACCAGTTCTATCATAATGACACAGGACTATATATTTTTGAAGTTCCAGTTGGAATTTTAAGTGCATCTGTAGACATCTACTAGAACATTCATGCTGTATGTGTTTGTGATAATAAACTCTTGGGGAGAGAGGAGGCTGTGTGCTCATAAACTTCCTTAGTTCCAAAACAAACACCCTTTTTTTGTGGCAAGTATCAATGTTAATTTGGCCACCTTGGCTAGCTATAAAGGAATCAGCCCTGATGCAATTATTATCCTATCACTATGGTATTTTTCTTATAAATTTATTTCAAGAGTCATTATTTGGAAGCACCTAAAGTGAAAAGCTGAGACATAGCTTCCATGCTTGTAATATAGACAAGGAGTTAAAAACTTTTCAGAGTTTCTGATCCAGAGAAGTCATTTAAAAATTGAGATTTGGGGGGCCAGGGAGAGGGCGCAGTTGGTGGTAAGGATTTGTAGTGTAAATATGAGGACCTGAGTTTGGACAACTAGTATTCATTAACAAAGCCTGATGTATCTGTGCCCCACCATGGGAAAGGCAGGGACAAGAAGATTCCCTAGGGCAACATAGCCAGTTGGCTAGCTCCAGGTTTAAGGGAGAGACCCTGTCTCGAAAAACAAGGAGAGAAATTGAGGAAGACAACTAATATTGACCTCTGCCCCCTAAGCACACATGTGCATGCACGCACACACACACACACACACACACACACACACACACACACACACACACAGGAACATATGTTCCATAAAGTGATTCTATTTCTACGTAGTTTCCTATCTTTGAAACAGAGGTCCCCTAGTCCTTGGCATCGAGATAACTTATCCTCTTGGAGTTCCTTCCTTTGTCTCCTCCCTTGCCAATGTCAGCAACCCAACTTTCAATTCACACCTCTACAAAGGGATAGCTTCATTTCTTTGATGTCCAATTACCAATTTGCACCTTTGAAGACAAGTGATGCCCAGAACACGTATTGAGCTCCTGTGCATTTGTGTGGAAAATCACAACCCTCTCTGTCTTCAACACATGGGTCTAGAATTAAGGAAGAATTTGGGTGTGAGAATTCTTTCTGTTTTCAATCCTTCTACAAATTTGAATTTATAAGATGGCAAATTCCACTAAATATCTCAGTAGAAAGAACCATGAGTCATGGCCAAGCACAGTTATTGTAAGAAACCCAGCGTGACTGGCCAATGTTATTTTTCATCATTATAACTTCATAAATAACCCCCTGGGTTTTTTTTCTTCTGATAACTTAATGCAACATTCTTTCACAAATCTAGCCTTGTGAAAACTACGCTTGGGTGGGCTATGGTCACTGCCATACAGTCAGGCAAATCTCAGTTCATAATTCTTTCTCAAGAATTAGAAAAATGTTTAGTGAGAAGATGCGTTTTCTGCAAGTGACCGCATTGCTGAGTGTTTGCTGGGAAATAAGGACTCATGTGTGTTGTAAATTGAGGCACTTCTGTTCTCAAAGCATGATCGTTATTCCTGGAAGCCTGAGCTGGCAGAGTGTCCCTGACATGTCAGGAGGATTCTTCATCATAGCGTATCCTGTGAACAGCCATTTTTACAGCAATGGTTTCAGTCTGAGCACCTGGCAGCCGATGCTTTGTCAGTCGTGAAAATGTAACTTGCATAGTTGGATGCGGCAGGAGGTGACATGTGCCGTTGCTAGTTTTCTGTAAAGACAGTGCCATTCTCTTTAGTAAATGGGTGTCCACACAGGGATACATAAATACACCAAGACTTTTTGCAAAAAAGCCACAGGTTGATTAAATGCAAAACACATGTGAAAGTTTGAAGAGGTAAGATTTGTAACTAAGCATGTACAAAAATGTGTCAGTAAATTTAATATTAAGAAATAGAATCCTAAAACAATCATTCATTTGATCCTCCAACTATTATAGCAAGCTTTCATTTTGTTCTTTGTTTTAGTATATTTTTGCTTACATGTGTATCCTATACGTAAGCAAGCCCTGTCCCTAAGATCTCAGGAGCTTCTAAAAGAAGTGTAATGGATAGCATGAGAGGTTTTAAATACGTATTACATAAATGTTTTTAAAATGCTCACCTAGTGGACCCCAGGCACAGCTGGAGAGAAGGAATGATTTAATAAAAATTATCCAATGGCTGAAACACTGAAGCGCATACAGTAAGGCCAGAATTGTCCTCTATCCTGGAAGGGGGCGGGGTGTGTTTGTAGAAACTAGCCTACCATCCATATTTAAACACAAGGAATGGGAAATGGTTCCAAATTACAGAGTAATTAGAAGTTAGAGACTCCTTTGTTTGCTTTTTGAAGCAGTCTCGTGCATCTCATACTGGCTTAAAACTCAGCATATAGGCAAAGGTAGATATGAGTTTCTGATCTTCCTGCTTCCCCGTTGAAAGCTCTGGGATTACAAGCCTATTCCACCACATCCAGTCCATGCAATGCCTGGTGTCTGTGATCTGCACTGGTTATAGTTTTATCAACCTAACACAAGCTGGGGTCACATAGGAAAGGAGAACTTTAATTGTAATCCATGAGATTTCCTGCAGGCAGGTCTGTGGGGGCATTTTTAATTATTATTAATGACTGATGCGAAGGTCCTAGACCCCTAGAGGAAGTGCCACCCCTGGGAAGATAGTCCTGGATTTTATAAGAAAGCCACTGAGCAAGCCATGGGGAACAAGCCAGTAAGCTGCACCCTCCACAGCCTCTGCGTCAGCCCCTGCCTCCAGGTGCTTGTCTTGAGTCCCCGCTTTGACTCCCATTAGCAGTGGACTATGACTCTGATCAGGAGGGATAAAGCCAAACAAACCCTTTCCTGTTAGTTGTCTCTATCATAGCAGTAGAAAGCAAACTAGAGTAGGCTCAACCCTAGCCTCATGCACACTAGGTAGGCACTCAATAAACTGAGCTACATCCCCAGGAGAGTGAGGCATTCTTTGCACAATGGTTCACCGTGTCACTATTCCTGATATTTCGCCCCATCCTATCCCATATTAAACCTTATCAATAATTTCTTAGGACCTCGCCGAATCTAGAAACACCGCCACGATTTTCTTTCTGCATAAATGTTGTAGCTGAAATTGCAAAGGGGCCACGCTTTCTGTTGCAAGCAAAGACATGGTAGAACTCAAGCATAGTAACGTGAGGAGGCAGTGTGCATCGAGACTGCGCAATGCCGACACTCCCGTGTACATTACCCCAGATAAACCGGGTGTTCACACTAGAGTTTGTTTACTCACATTAGAGATATTCCAAGAGACTTCGGGATAGGCCAGTCAAAGATCGAACTTCCAGAAAAGACAAAAATGTCTGATTGAGAGCTTCCAATCTTTGTATTCTAGTGTTTTAAATTATTTATGTGTATAAGCATGTGTATGCCTGCTTGTCCGTGTGCACACCATGTGCAGGCTGTGAACATGGAGATGAGAAGAGGGTGTCTACTCCCCTGTAACCGGGTTGTGAGTGAACTGCACAATGCAGGAGCTGGAAGAAAACTCTGTGAAAACAGCAAGTGCACTTAGCCCGAGAACCTTCTCCCAGTCTCAAGCATACAATGTCACGCCATGAATCCCACTGTTTTAAGACCTTGCTCAAAACAGAAGTGAGGGTTATATGTTTAACCATCAACCAGAGACTTCCTGAAGAGGCAGCAAACAAGTGTGTGGGCACCGAGCCAGGTATTGACCATCTCTTCTGAAAATGAAGGCTGGCACAGAAAAGGTCTTCTGGGCGTGCAGAAGTTGGCCAGTAGTGTGACTAGAGCCAACCCTCCAGACCCTGGCCATCCCTGCTCTACTGAGGAGTCCATTCACATTGAAATACTTTTGGCTTGCAAATCTAAAGCACCCTGTGAAGCACCAATGGGCGCACGCCTTGCCTTTACATAGTCAATGGAGAAATAAGAACAAAAACACCAGTAGGTCCCCAGCAAAGGCCACAGTGTTGGATTGTAAGAGATGAATTCTGTGTGCCTGGTATCAAGCAAAATGATCATCATTTGCATATATGATACAGTTGTTTAAAAAAGTACTATGCAAAATTTAAATGCTTCAATTTAGGTAACTGTACATATACCCTGTGATTCAAGGGATATAGTGAAGAATTTCCTTAAACACAGCCTATGTCTGACTAATTCAGTATATATATATGCCATATATATGTGAAGATATTTATGTATATCCTGAATATATATACATATGCATGTACATGTACATATACATATACACATACATACATACATATTTCACAGTGCCTCTCTGATGTAAAGGCAAACAAATGAAGAATGGTAAAATTCCTTCAATCACCCCTCACAGGGCTTTGGAAATAGTTATAACTTGCATCACTCTGATTCAGTCTACTCACAGGGCTCCCAGGAACAGGAAAGTCTATTAAAGGTGCAGTTATGTTCGGGAATGGTGAAATAGTTCAAAGGACACAGTCTCTGCCCTCAGGAAGCTTTTGATGTGCTGTCATTCATATATCAATTATCTTCCACTTCTCCCGACTAAAGTTAATAAATTTAAACATTTAACTGTGATGAATCAATTTGCACACTCACAACTATTCTATTTTTCCAACGGATATCTGAAAATTGTCCTTAATAAAATTTACTATTTTGAGTATAGCGTAAAGCACATTATCAAAGATTTATATTCTTAGCATAAGTACAGGTTGCTTACCTCAAATGTGTATCATTATTCCCTACATAACATTATAGTGTAAGCTTCTTAAATATATGTGATCTTCGAGTAAAATCCCTTATGCATTACTTTAAAATGCTATTCTAAGTAAAAAATACCTCAATCGCTACAATACCACATCTCTAAAGTATGCATTTCTTTAACACCTGAACCCATAAACTTGCTTGCCCTGCTAGTTTTCTTTTATCAGAGACTAGCGGTGGGAAATACTTAAGCGGGCAAAGCTGGTAACTACTCATGTTTTAAATTCAATAAATGCACCAGTTAAGAATACAAAACACTGGCCAATTAAAAAAAAATGAATGGCTCTTTGAAGTTTTCTTTGTAAAAAGATGCTGCCTGTTCCTTAAGGATTTAACCTGAAGTTGCATTCATTAGAGGCGCAGGTCCCCTACTACCTGGTAACCGTGAGTGCTCTAATGTCTTCAAAATATATACATCATGGAGCAAGGAGGATGTCAGGAGCACAGGGAAGGACAGGAAAGTTGGCAGAGAAGGAGCACAAAGCAGCCGGGAACAGCTTTGAGGAACATGTGGGCCTCAGAGAGGGAGGTAACTCAGGGAAGGTGTTTCATACGCAAAGACAGCATGAGAGAGAGGTGACAAGATAGAGGTGATATCAAGCAAGTTCCAAAGAATGTTCCAAGACTTTCCTGTCTAAAATAGGCCTGCCGCCCATGCCAAGAGTTCTTTACCTTCATTATAACCAGGCCTCTGTGATAAACAGGGAAGTCATTGGGGTTTGGGGATGGAATTCGTTTCCTATTGTAGGCTAAAACACTGCCTAGAGCAACTTTTTTGTTGTTGTTGTTGTTTGGTTTTCTTGTTTTGTGTTTTGTGGCAGAGTCTCTCTGCCTTGTAGCTCACTGTGCAGAATACAGGCTGTGCTCAACTGCAAATAGCAACCTTTGTTTGGGTTTACAGGAGACACAGTCCATTATGGACAGAAGGCATGGGGCAGGTGATCCCATGGTGGTAGGAATATAGAGATGGAACACCTCCCTTGCTCAGATCTTGGTGAAACAGGAAGTAGAGGGCAGACAGGAAGCAGAACCTTGAGGCCAACCCCTAGTGACCCATGTACTCCAATTCCTGACTGTCAAGATCCCAGAGTACCTGCCTAAACCACCAAGATGACCACATTAGAGATGGCAGACTTCAGGCACAGTGGGTGGCAAATCAGATTTAGTGATGAAAACATGACGACCAAGCCCTCTGCCCCCCTCCCCCGCCACGACCTCTTCTATGTCAACTACACAAAGGGAAGATTTTGAAGTGTTTACCACTATGTCATTTAACAACTAGTCAAGGTACTGTCCATGTGTCCATGTATTTAGGGTAGAATGTATGATGTGCCATTGGGCAGGATATTGGGCTAATCTCTGGGAGCTCAATGACACTGTACCCAATACCAAGGATGTACCTTCTAAGGATCCTAAGAACTCTGTCATGTTATTATATCACCCTTTATTAGTTTAAGGACACTGAATACCCCTGTGTATGTTCTCTGGAAAATTCTGCATGTGTTTAACAATATTTCACTCTGTGATTTTAGATCTTTTATAATAGGAAAATAATTAGTTATGTCCTAAAGACACCATGAAAATTTCAATTATAAACTTAGTGTAAATCTCATGCTTCCCAACGAATATAATCACCCTACTAAAATTATTTCTTGTAATAAAATTCCATTTTTGTAGACAACTAAGCTAAAAAAAAAAATCTAGCATTGTGGCTCACATCATTAATTTCTGTGTGTTGGGATAAGAGTTGCCTGACTCCTCCAAACTTCTATGCTTCTCTCTGTGTGAATTTTAAATTCCATACTGAATTGCTCACTGAAAAATTTGAAGCATTATATAAATCAGAGACAGATTAAAGGTAATGTGTAGTTGACTTTTACAAGAAAATGTTGTGCCCAAATGGTAAAGAAGCATACAATGAACCCAGAACTGACAGGGGCGTCTGCCATACTACTTTGATTAACCAAGAAAATTTGGTGTTGAGGGTTCCTTAAGCAGAAATATTGTGGAAATGAAGAAGTTATCTTAAAGAAGGTATCTATCCCCACTTCACAGTGACAATTGTATAGTTACCAATCATGCCAATCTCACATCCCAGTCAGGATCACCCAATGTCACAAAGACATTTTTCCTTTCCAAGGCACTGTGACAATATGTGTGTGTCTGTTTGAATGAAAATGGATGGCCTCCATAGGCTCATAGAAAGTGGCACTATTAGAAGGTGTGGCCACATTGGAATAAGTGTGATATTTTTGGAGGAAATGTGTTGCTGGGTATGGGCTTTAAAGTCTCAGATTCTAGCAATCTCTGGGTGGGAAAATCTTTGCACATTGCTGGGCTTGCAAAGACTCTAAACCCCTAGTGACTCTTTATTTAAAACTAGCATTTTGGGGGGCCCTAATCTCAATAAGCAGCCAGCCTATCACTAGTAACTTTCTCAGTTTCTATCAGCTCTATCTTTTGTTCCTTCAATCACTTAGGACCCATGATACAGCTGGCCTGAATAGTGGCCACCAGCCAGAACATGTGATATTATGACTCTCTGCGTCCACAAGAAGACAAACTAGTATAAGACTAGTTAACAGTGCAACAGCACAGCACACAGGAATATGTCACACTGGCAGTCCTTTAATAGTCATAAGGACTTGGTAGCAGACACAACTTCATTGATGTTCTTGGCCTTCATAGAGTCTCTAAATCAGTCTAGAGAAACAGGGACATTACATTCATAGACTGCACCTTGCTATAATGTCAGCTACACTTTACTTGTGGCCTGTGACCTCTGCTTGGCAGGGAATCGGGGAGGTGCATGGGAAAGATGTATATGATAGTTAGGGCCCATTGTCAACCTAACTGGATTTAGAATCATCTAGGAGATTGGTAAGCTACGCCTCTGGGTATTCCTGTGAGGCATTTCCAAGGTATTTGCTGATGTAATAATATGGGTGGCTACGCCACATGGGCAGGGACCTTGATGGAGTAAGATGAGAAAGGGAGAAAGCTAGAAGACTGACTACTCCTCACATTCTCTCTCTCTTGCCTACCCTTCCATCAACACATAAGCAACTCCGCTACAAGTTTCTCAACATGATGGCCCTAGCCCTCTGAAACCATGAGCCTTAAGCTGCTTCTGTCCAGTGTTGAAAAGTAATTAATTCCACCGGTGTCTGTAGGTCAAAGCTCTTTAAGTTAAATAACCCCTCCATCTATTTACATATCTAGCATTATCATGGCTGCATGGAACATCTCATTTGGGCAACAAGATGAGGAAGTGGAGCTGTGAGGTAGCTGGGTGGCTAAGAGTAATTACTGCTCTTGAAGAGGGCCTGAGATCAATTCCCAGGACCTATATGGTAGCTCATAACTGCCTGTGAGTCCGGCTCCAGGAGACACTGTGCCCTATTCCAGCCTTTGGAGACACCTGCATTCACATGTACATGTCCAGACAATAACATGCCCATCCAGATAATTTAAAAAAAATTTAAATCTTAAAACAGAAGATGAGGGAGGATGGGTTGGTATCTTAATTGATATGTAATTTCAGCTTGTATTTGACATAATGACCTGATGAGATTCTTGCCTGCTAGGAAAAAAAAAAGTGGCGAAGAGACAAGGTGAAATTTCACTGCCAAAAACTGTACAAAATTTGTCTCAGACAAAGGGCTATGAGCAGCAATGATGGTTTCTTTTTAAAGGGAACATTGTAACGATTGATACTCAAGCATTTTCAAAAACCAATTCATAAGCTTTGATCTGGGATTCACACAGTCAAAGCATAGGCATGTGTTGCCTTCCAATACGAACAATGGCCTTGGTGGCAAATAAAACGTTCAGAGTTTAGAGACTTGAAAGCTTGCTATTATTAAGCTGATAAATCATTCCTTCATAAAAAATAAAATGATGTACAGCTCCAAAAAAACTTAAAGGGCTACGTCTTAATAATAGGGAATCCTGTAGCAATAAATGCATTATGCACTATTAAAAACATATTCATGGGCTCTGAATTATATTCATAAAACATGTTATAAAGATTTAAAACAATGAATTATAAGTGCTTTAAAGATAAAACTTTAATATACACACAATAATATTCACCTAACAATCCACTTTTTTATTGAAGATTGTACCAGTGGCAATTCAATGAACTCAACACCAACACAGAAAATGAGGGACATTCGGTCCTATTTTTGTACATCCATTAATTTACTTCAATGGCTAAACCATGCCCTTTTATAATATGTTAAGCGTTGAATTAGCTCTTTCAAAACACTACAAAGTATTATAAAATACTGAGGTCGAATTTCTAGGTGGTAGCTAGTGGGTCAGGACATTATTAAATATTCTCATCTCTTGACACAAAATATGACCCCGATTCACGAGAAGAACTGGAATCTCAGAGCCCCTGAAGAATTCACAGCCTGTTCTTACCTTGCTTTCCTGGGTACTGATGTAGTTAGTGGTCCCACCTTTCTTTGGTGTGATTAGAAGAACAGAGAGGTCAGGATTAGGATCTGTTCTTTATTCGATGCTGAGCATCAAGCTGCAAACCTCCCACAAATGCAGCTGAACAGGCACTCTGCCTGACATCTGTGCCTTGCCCAGGTATAGATAGCATCTCAACACCTCAACGTAGTAATCATGTACATTCAAGAGTAGAAAGCATGGGGAAACCCACTTTGATAGGCTCCCTTTCTGAGTGGATTTCTTCCTGTTTGGCCTTACTGATGTATATAAAGAGATTAGTATTCAGAAGCTTGTAGAGTTGAAGAGCAAAAGGTCACAATCAAAGCTATACACATGTACTAGATCAAGCCTCCTCTTTAAATTGCTGCCGCTACGAGGGTACTTCAGGGGTAGAGACCCTTGTCGCTCTGTAGTTCAGGTAGCGGCTGGGTATTAACAAGCTTGCAGGCCTTTGGGGATGAGCCCCCGCCCCCTTAGAATCAGAAGCTTATAGACCCAAGAATGAGAACTGTACTCGAGAAACCAATGGGAGAGGCTGGAGTTACACCATTCATGGATAACTATCTAAACCTGGTTCTAAGAGCCACAAACCTTATCAGATTAGTATTAGTTTCCGATAAAGAACAAGGAAATACCATCAGCCCTCCTATGAGAGCCAATCCAAAGGCATATGTCAGTCACCTGGTCAGGACAAAGTCCTTGAGGAAAAGCTGCTTGCCCCAGAGGCACTAGATGTAGTGTGTGTGTGTGTGTGTGTGTGTGTGTGTGGTGTGTGTGTGTGAAGCCTTCCTAAAATGCAGATGGGCACATCATTCCCTTTGGCCATGCCCACTGTCACCTGTTCAGAGTGTACCCTCCTCTGCTCTTTAGCAAGGTCTCCCTGCCTTCCAAGCTCTAAGTGTCCCTGAATTCTTTGCGCAGAGAGCATGAGATCTCGGGAGCCCAGAGTGAGACCTGGTAACAGCAGGGTTTACACAGTAGACTCCATGAAGGGTGATCAGGAGTCACTTAACTTGAAGACAACTCTCTTTTCTGACTACAACAGAAGGGAGGTAGAATTAAACAAATTAGCTCGAGACTCTAAATGCCAAGGGCCTTATTAGCTCTAAAACACTAATAGGGTACGTAGCAGCACCACAAGCACACACGCCTCTTCCAGAGGGGAAGTCGAGGAGGAAATTAGCTGTACAAGCTGCTGCGGCAAGGCCATAGGGAGCTCGCTTGGTTCGTGAAAGCTGACTTACGAGCCGATCTTGCTCAAATGAAGCAGCTTTGAGAGGGGGGTTCAGATGGGAAGACAACAGGGTTACTGCCGAGCAGACGTTACTTTTTATATCACCAAAGCGATTCATGTTACACAAACCTGAAAGCCAGAAGTAAAGCGAAGCATCCATGTGCACGAAGTTCAGGCCTGGAGTGGGAGAGGGGAACTCCTTAAAAGACGCTTCAATAGCAAGTGGGAAACTTGGCGGATCTGCGAGACTTTATGCCCTCTGTCCCCTTGTTATTTTCTCTCTATGACTAGGACTCTGTTAGCATAGCCTCCCCATTTTTCTCTTTAAGAGAACTCAGTGTAACCAGGGTACCCGTGATTCCACGGGTTCCTAATTGAAAGCATTGTCAGTGAAGGCTGTTGAGACTGTGTCCGAAAAGCCAGGCTTTGAGTGATGTGGGATGTGCTGAAGTGATGAAAGCAGAGACGGAAGGAAAGACAACCGACCTCCAAAGGCACCAAGGGGAAGGGGAGGGGAAAGGACCCCTCCATTGGCACAGTCTTTTACTGTTAAATGGCTTCTTTTAAAAAGTAAAATCCAGATGCATGGTATATTTTTTTCTCATAAATACATTTCCAAATCCTATTTTTAATGGCGAAATCACACAATGACGGGCATCCGGGGATCTGTTTTCGTTGCTAAGGGAGTCGGAGGTTGTAGCGTGGACACCTCATAATCATAGGCCAGTGTAACAAACATATGGTTGGTAAGGATTTATGGATGCAGCCCACGCCTTAGTGCTTCCAGAGGTGCCTATAACGTGGTCCACACCCACCTTCTGGCCAAGATTGGTCCAGGCAAGGAAACACCCTTGGTAAGCATGTCACCGGCTGAGTGGCTTCCTTGGTGTTCCTAGGCAATTATCCATCCTAGGAAACATCTCCCACTGAACCCCACTGACTGCTACGGTGCTCATGGATGATGAAAAAGTTTCCATTCTGCTATGTGAGGGGGTGGTTCATTTCTTAGTAATCGAGGGGGTGGTTTAAATAAGCTGCCATTAAGTATGTATATACATCACAAGGCTGTTAAAACACACACTCCATCAAAATCCCCCTTTTGTGTATCCGTGCGGTAATAGGAAATTGGTCCCATGACTTCATGCGTGTGAGGCAAATGATACACCATCGAGCTGTATCTCAGCCTCAAAATTAGTTTTAACAGTCACAATAACAGCTATGGCTCCTACAAAGCCTAAAACTAAGTAGGTATCGTTTTGCAGATGAGGAGCCAAATTCAGAGAGGTGAGATTGATTTCCAAGGCCCTATCCTTTATCATGAGTTAGGATTTGAGCCTACAAAATTTTATCCCGAAGTTCCCATTTTAGCTGCTGTTCCAAATTGGGCTAACAGAATCACTAACTAAATCAAGCATAAACTATCCATCTATGTGAAGACTGTGGAGTAGATGAGAAAGTTGTAGAAGCTGGGGACATCTGCAGTGAAATAGTCTTCGGTGAGCATGACAATGCCACTTACATATGAATTCACATAGGCGGTGGTGACATGGAAGGCTCTGGACAAGGTCAGGCTGGCACGAAGGGAGAAGGACTCTTGCGGTCCCACTCCTGGCTGAGGGGTTATTGACAAACTGATGGCTGCAGGGAGAGGGACCAACTTAGCCCTATACCCATGCTTGAACGCCAGCATGAAGTGAATTCTGGATGTTATAAACACACACACACACACCATCATCATCATCATCATCATCATCCTATACCCATGCTTGAACGCCAGCATGAAGTGAATTCCGGATGTTATAAACACACACACACACACACACACCATCACCATCATCATCATCATCATCATCATCATCCTATACCCATGCTTGAACGCCAGCATGAAGTGAATTCCGGATGTTATAAACACACACACACACACACACCATCACCATCATCATCATCATCATCATCATCCTATACCCATGCTTGAATGCCAGCATGAAGTGAATTCCGGAGATTATAAACACACACACACACACACACACACACACACTTCTAAAACAGATGTTTAAAGGAGTAGCCGTCACTTGTTCCTTTGAAACGATATACTGAAGAGACACCTGAGCAGTTAAGAGCAGTGGCTACTCTTCCTGAAGAGCTGAGTTTGATTCCCAGCACCCACATGGGTATTCACAACTGTCTGTGACCCTGTCAGGGGGCCCAGTGTCCTCTTAGGACCTCTGCATACAGCAAGCACCCACACTGCAACTTGTTCTCAGCTCTTCAGGGCAGAGACCCCACCTCCCCTCGACCAGGAGCCAGCAGTCTTCCGAGCTGATCATGAAGGGAAGGACTTCCCTTTGACTGGCTAGGCTTTCTCCCCACAGTCAACAAGCCATGTTCCTGACACCAAGCTCTCTATGGGAAAGACAAAAGGAAGAGTCTCAGTGCATCCCAGGCATCTGTTCTTCATCTGGGGTCCTACATCACGGTCACAGCTACTGTCAAATCCGACCGTTTTACCAGGATTCTCCTGCTGCTCCATAGGAATGGCCCAATCTCCCCCTTTGGGTTTGCTTGTTTGTTTGTTTGTTGTTTTGCTGTCTTATGCTTTCCTGAACTTACTTAGACGTGTCACTCTTTTTGCTGTAGAGGTGTTCCTGCTTTCTACTGTATGGCATTTTTATAATAATAAGATCAAGGCTTTGAACCTCAATTCAACATGTCTTTAACTGGTGGCTTTAGCTGTGGGGATTTACACTCGCCTTCACCTTTCAAAGACCTTTTTTCAAAACTCACAAAAAAGTACTGTTAAAATCCTGGATACTTGGTGCTGGCTTTCAAAAGTTATTAATTTTCTTGAAAAAGGATAATTAGTAATGTACGTTCCAGGTCCTGAAATTTGCTGTTAAGCATTTGACGTCGGAACCACAAAACAACAGTGTGTATGAGAGGCAACCACGGGCCACTGCGGACTTAACTTCTCTTGAGCATCTCCCAAACTTTTCCAAGAAAACTGTCAATGCAGATCTCCACATGTGGAGATTTCCCGTCTGTGATTCTGGGTGTTCACAGGCACCCCCCAGAGGTCTCATAATGCATAATCATCTGCACTTTGATTGGGGCGTGGGGTTCACTTAGGGTGTGGTCCCTTGCCCAGCTCACCACGAGACCCTGCCAACCTCCGGACACCAGCATCACCATGTGTGTCATACTCTACTTCCGGGGACCATTACTGCAATTACAGTGAGTCTCACACTCGTAAGTGGCCTGCGCATCCCTATATGCTCTGCTCTTTCCGACCCCACCCAACTTCCCAGCCTCCCTCTCCTTCTCAGCCCCAGTGGCCTCCTCTCTAACAGGGGAAGTTCACTTGGAAGCACATGTTGGCCCGAGCTCCTGAGCTCCCTCTCCCGTATTCCACTTCCTTGCTGGTGTTTGCAGGGCGGATGGCCCTCTTCCGATCTACCACATCCGTTAAACAGTTGATTATAAAGACACATTTAACCCATTGAACCAACCCCAGAAGCCCAAGGAAGATGGGAGAGCTCATCATTTATTGGCTTGCCCTCTGTTACACCCCTCCCTCCCTTCTGTCTTTCATCCTTTCTGCCTTGGAGCCTCTGGGGGTGGGGGTGGGGGTTCCTTACCTCTTATTACAAGGCCTCCTTGGAGTGTCCTTCTAGTAATTTCCTTCCTTGAGTTCATCACATACCCCCCCCCCCAACAAATCAGTTTATAATAAGAATCTGTGAGACACCAGGTATCAGCTTTTCTCACCTCTAAAACAAAGAGACATTGTGCACGTTTCAGAGACCCTCTTAACCTAAGAGAATCTTTTTTTAAAAGTGACTTTTATAGTTCTTAGGCAAGAACTACAAATCCCCTTTGGATGGGGCTTTAAAATACTTCTCTTGAGGCAATTAAATCCCATGGGTTAAGAAAAAATTGTTATTATTATTATTATAAAGAACAATAATGGTGATTACTACATGGGATGGCAAACTTCTCAATTATTGGAGGACAGAGTCCTGGACTCTGTGGAAAGGATTGCCCACACAGGTGGCTAGGCGGGGTGCCTTGGCAACCTCCTCTGTGGTGGTCCACCCCCCAAAAAAAACCTGCTGAAGGGAATGAGAACCCCAACATGTATAGTGCTGCCTGCCCCACTCCAACCTGGGCTGTTAAGGCTACTTTTGATAATCTTCTCCAGCAGCCCCCAGGCAGGAACTTCAAAAGCTCACATCAAAGGGTCCAGTCACAGTGGAGGGGAGCCCTGCAAACCTGGTGATGCTTTGCTCTTCAGGCTCAACAACAAACACAAGTCTGCAGGCCTTCCCCAAGGAGGGCAGAGAGATTGTTTTAGAAATTCTAGGCTAGGCTGGCCTCCCTGAGGGAGAGGAATACACACACACACACACACACACACACACAGAGAGAGAGAGAGAGAGAGAGAGAGAGGGGGGAGAGCGAGAGAGAAACAGGGAGAGAGAGAGAGAGAGAGAGAGATCAACTGATTCCTCCCAATCATGCCTTTTTGAGAACAGAAAGGCTGTGCTAATATACACACACTCACAAGAGAAAAGTTTGATCCAAGCTTTAAAGTGCAAACAGCAGCAGCCAGGAAGGATGGAGTGAGCATGTGCTGTCTCGCTGACACGAGAGACAGGCAATTAATGAAACTCCAGGCCACAGTATCAGCTGCCTGCTGACTTCTGCAATCGAATTAAAACTATCATAAGAATAATACAAGGGCTTGCCCTTGTCCTCTTGTCTATGTGTTTATTTAATTTTCTGTCCAACTGACTCTCAAATAAATTGGAAACAGCTGCCATTTTTTTTTTATTCAGTAGCTCCATTACCCCCTTGTGACATCATTCTGGGCACGAACACTAACAATAGGTCATTATGCAGCAATTACTTTATTGATTTATGGAAGTTTTTAAGCTCCGTCAGGAATATGCACATTCAAGGGGGGGAAAAAGAACCACTTCTATACTCCAGTTTAGGAGAAAACCAAAACTACAGAGGCAGCCATAGAGCTGCTCAGACAAGACCTTCCTTACAAAGGAAAATGTGGGAATAATTTGTTTGGGTTTACTTTGCATGAAACAGAAATAGGGAAAGTCTGTAATGCCTAAAAGTTATAGTCCCCATAATTTCATGAAGTAACTAAGTAAACAGATGACCATAGCACAGCTGTTATGTAATAGCAGGATTTCATGGGTAACAGAAATCGCTTGAAACAAATTAACAGTGTTCAAGCCCCCGTGATGAAGGAAGGTTCTGAGCTTGCAAATAACATTTCAAGAGTATGGAGACATGAAAAGCAGGCTTTCTTTCCCGTTCGAATGGCTGGCCGCTGCCAGACTCTGCTCAAGTCCCATGGCTGCACCAGCCACATCGCTCAGCGGACCATACTTTTATCTGCTCATCAGTGTTCAAGCTTTGGGTGGCACTCCACAGAATAAGCATTTCTCTTCTTGTAAACGGCTGCCTTCATTTCCCATGCTCTGGATTTCAGGACGTTTAGCTAGAGATTTTTTTTAAAAAATTTAAAGGAATATGTACACTCCAGTGCTAACCAAACCAAGGGTTTTAACCCAAGGAGGCAAGCAATGGGGGTTATCTACATTTGGAGGGAAATGGCTAAAAAAATATTCTATCAACCTTTGCTTTAAAATAGAGCAACTTACTGCTCCTGCCTGGAGCCTGTATCAGAAGTTTCCCAGCCACTGTTTAGGGTCAAGACTTTAATACTCTGGTCTCTCTGTCAATCAGAGGGGCATCCTCAAGCCCAGAAAGACAGCTGCCTGGGGACAGTCCCAGAAGCAGCCTAAAGGCATCATGAGAAGCTACACTTTCTGTGACAAGCCTGAGCTTCACCTATGGATGTTTCTAGCTCTGATCAGGAAATCCTGGGAGCTCTTAGAAGTAGAAAATGGTCCTGCGCAGGAAATCTATCATTTTTGTTAGTGGCTAAAACATGTTAAACTTCAATAATAATTCACAACTATAAAGACAAATAATTGGTTTAGCACAGGCATCTTTTTTTATGTGTATGAGTATGTGCATGTGTGTGTGTGTGTGTGTGTGTGCGCGCGTGCGTACATGTTCCTATATGTGAACATATGCAAGTGTGTGTGTAGACAAGCATGTAGAGGTCAGAGGACAACCTCCAGTGTCCTGTTCTTGCAGAGGACCCAAATTGGTTCGCAGAACCCACATGGTGTCTCACAACAGCCAGAGATACAATGCTCTCTTCCAGTCTCTACAGCACTGTACATACTCTCTCTCTCTCTCTCTCTCTCTCTCTCTCTCTCTCTCTCTAAAACACAACAAGATAAGTTGATCTCAAAAGCAGTATTTCCAAAGAGCAGGCTGGTACAGAATAAAGGAAACACTTTCTTTGGAATGACCCAATTTTTTCACCTCTTTCTGAAAGAGGGTTCAGAGAGGGCCTTCCAGAAGATGGTAGTTGTGTCATGATGAACACAAGAAGGAAGAAGATATCCTGTGGGCCAGGAAGAGCCATCGCAAATGAGTAGACAGAGCAAGGGAGGGGCTGTGTTTTGTGAGGCTGAATGGGTAACTGCATTAGATTGGAGGCTGGGCTATATACAAAGTGCAGTAGTGACAGTCAGAACGGTGTTAGCAGGTAAGGAGTCTACAGTGCCTGCTTAATGGAGGAAACGCGGACTTAAGGCAACACTGCCACCAGAAGCTGATTTGTTAGCTACGCAGTGAGAACTAGAGTCTGACAAGACCATTCAGATAGTGAACTCAGGCAAGGAATGAAGAGATAACAGTTTGCAACAGGCTCCTGATCGTGGGAAGGGGCTCAAAGCCAATGAACCTAGCAAGAAAGAATCCGTATTTTATGAGACCTGATTCAATACGGGCAGCCAAGAAAGAAAAAGGAAGCAATAAAAATAAACCGCCAGATGAATGTCCCACAGAATTAATTGGACAGTTGAGTCATTGGGAAAGGAACACAGAAGGACAGGGGCAGTTTATTTCATAGAATTCAAGGCATAAGTGTCCCACTGGACATAGAGCCAAATGAAAACATCTAGTCAATAATTGGATATAGAAGATCCATGGAAGCTCGGGGTTTGACAATCATGCTTTAGTTCAGCAAATATTTATCAAATATTCACAAAACATCACTCCTGAACCCATACAATTGCATTAATGCCAAAAATAAAGGGATTAAAGAAACATAATCCCTGCCCTACAAATATTATTTCTAGTATACAAGAAGAAAAATATCTAGTTGGTTTTGGTATCTTGCAATCAGAATAATGAAATACTTTGTGGTGTAGTTGTGAAATGACCCCCTTGGGCTCATGTTTGAACACTTGGCTCATAGATAGGGCACTGTTTGAGAGAATTGTGCAGCTTTTAGGGAGCAGAGCCTCAGGGGCAAAGGCTCACCATGGGTGGACACGAAAGGTTGCCACATAGCTCCATTTTGCTGTATCTCTCTGCTTTCTGATGATAAACAGACTGTGACCAGCTAGTCTCTGGCTCTGCCCAACATAACTACCAGCCATGATGACCTGTGCCTACTTTAACTGTAAGCCAGAACAAAGGCTTCCTCCTGTAAATTGTTTATTGCCAGGTATTCGACCAGGGAGACATGCATACAACAAAATATACAAGACAGACAAAACCCAGGATTCTTTCTGTGGGATACTTCACATATACACATGTACATACATGTGTATATGAATATATATATCAATGTTACCTGCATATATGTACATTTACCATGTGTATGTATGCCTGTTGCCCACAAAGGCCAGAAGACGGTATCGGATCTCCTGAACTGAGTATGGATGGCTATGAGTCACCATGTGGGTGCTGGGAACCAAACCCAGTTCCTCTGCAAGAGCAGCCCATATTCCTGTCCTCTGTGCCATTTCTCTAACTCCAAAATTAAAATAGTATTTAAATGGCATTCAGTGTTGAAACAAAATACATAAAACACCTTAGAATAAGTTCAGCGAGAGGATCCTATGAGGTAAAGACATAAGGTGCAGAAGGGCTATGCCATTTCACACGTTGAGGCAGTCAGACAAGTTCCAAAGCATTTCTCCTCAAGTTGGCCTAGACAACTGATATAGTCACAATCAAAATCCCAATGAGATTTTATATAAATTGCTAAAGTCTTCCCACATTTATAAGAAAATGAAAAGGTTCTAGGCAGCCATGGCAATTTGGAAGAACAAAGCTTTCCACACAAGATAAAAACAATGTCACACAGTAGAAACTCAACAAAAGATGGATACATACACAGTAAACAGGTGTCACGGCAAGGTTCGGTGGGCAAAAGACATTCCTTATGGTGCACAGCCACCATCAGTTGGGTACTGTCTTTGCTAGGAGGAGATACCATGGCCCAGGCAGCTCTCATAAAGAAAACATTCAATTGGGGGTTTGCTTATAGTTTCAGAGGTTTAGTTCGCTATCATCAGGGCAGAAGTCAGACAGCCATGGCCCTGAAGAGTTAGCTGAGAGCTTATGCACTGATCAACTGATCAACAAGCAGCAGCAGCAGCAGAGGGAGAGAGAGAGAGAGAGAGAGAGAGAGAGAGAGAGAGAGAGAGAGAGAGAGAGAGAGAGAGAGAGAGCTAGGCAGTGGTGGTAATCGCAAGACTCAGGAAACAAGCAGATGGATCTCTCTGAGTTCAAGGCCACCATGACCTGCATAAAAGTAGAGAGTAACAAAGCTCATACCTTCATACCTTTGGGATCACACGTCTTTCATCCCAGCACTAGGGAGGTGGTGACAGGAGGGATATGGTTGGGCAGAGAAAGGAATATAAAGAGGAGGAGACAGGAATTCAGAGATTTTGCCTCTGAGGATTCATAGGAACAGGACTGCCATTTCAGCTGGGTAGAGATTAACATCTACTGGCTTGGCTGCTTTGCTTCTCTGATCTTCAACTTGAAGCTTGAATCCCAATATCTATGTCTGACTCTTTTATTTTTCGTGTTACAAGCTCCAGCAGATCTGACATCCCTTTCTAAGCTTCAGAAGCATACGTACTCACACACTTACAGACACTTGAATATATATACAACTAAAATGGCAATAACTCTAAAGCAAATACATAAACCCAATGTACTTAACAAAGAATTCTCAACACAAAACATAAACCTTCTTAAAGAGTTCTTTGATATTTAATTCTGTACATGAATTGTGGGTATGGGCACATAAATGCAGGGGCCCTTAGAGACCATGGGGCTAGAATTGGGAACTTCTTGGTGTGGGTGCTAGGAATCAAACCTGGGTCCTCTGCAAGGGCATCACAATGCTCCCAGATAGTGACCCTTCTCTCCATCCTCAAAACATGACAACTTTTACAGATATATAATAAACAAACATGTTTGAAATGAAGATAGTTTTAAAAAGAATACAAAAAAACAGATTGCCAAATAGCCTCAACACACACGCAACAGGCTCAGTGTGACTATTTCTTAGGAAAGTCCATGTTGAAGCAAGGCTGAGCATCACTCCATGCCCCTGGGATGGCTGAAATAAGGGCTAATAGTATCAAATCGTTGTGAGAGAAGGTCTGGTGTTTGCTGAAAAGCCACTAACGGCTGCACCCATTTTCAGGTCTGCGGCACTAGACATTTCATGCCCAATGACTCAGAGTCCCACTCCCAAGGATATGTCTCACTGAGGTCAGTGCTCATGTCTTCAGAAGGCCAGAATGCCCCCAGGATCGAGAAGCTGGGAACAGACTGCAAAGTCAGCAGTGGTAGGTGTGACACATGGGTGGCAGTATGTTTTTACAATGAAGTAAGATATAGTAAGTGATGATGGGACAAACTACTGGAACACTCAAGGAAATAAGTCAATTTCAAAGACATAATGTCAGCTTTGAGAGAAAAGTAATGAGAGGCAAGGTCATACTACTGATCCCTTTATAGGAGGGTTTAAATGCCCAATCGTTCCTTTCAACAAGTCGTGCTAGAACAATTGGGTACTTAGCTACAAAAAGAGTAATTGGAGCCAAACTTAGTGACATATCAAAAATTAATCTAAAAATAGAAAATAACACATCCATAGAATTAAGTGTAAACCAAAAACTGCACACCTTTTAGAAGAATACACAGAAGAACGTATTTCTGACCAAAGATTGGGCAAAGATGCCTTTTGTATATCATTAAAAAAAGTTAAGAGGCAAATAGTGAATTATTTTTCATTAAAATTATAAGCTGTGATCCTTTAAAGGTACTAAATTTTTTTTTTAAAAAAAAGCAGATGAAATCACAAATTTGAAGACAGTATTTGAAAAGAGTATGCATGATAAAGTACTTTTACCCAAAATGCACAAAGAACCTTCAACTCAATAATAAGGGGAACTAAATTATTTGACCAAACACTTCATGTAATAAGATATGTAGAGAAAATAAGGACATGAACAGAGGCTGCTAATATTAGCCACTGGAAAAATAACTAATCGGAAACAACACCGTCAGCCTATGAAAATGTCTATACTTAAAAGTACCAAGTACAACAAAGGATTTTAAAAGAAACTGGAGAAAGGTAGGAATGATGTTACAAATATTTTTTAAAGTTTGGCAATTTAGGAAGAGTCTGTGTTGATATCCATGGCACCTGTTGCCATTGAAAACCAAATGGATACTTGGGGCCTAGATTACCACCTGGGGCCATGATCGTGTCCAAGGGCCACCCTGTAGCCAGGGAGATTGACAATGCTCATCTGAGGGGCCAGCATTGCCACCCATGGCCATAGTGACATCAAGGACCAAGCTGCTGCTGCTGGTCACGTCTAGACCTGTTGCAGCTCAGGTCTGTGTTGATGTCCACTGCCCATGTTACCACAGGGGCCCACAAGAGTCATGTGTTGAGTCATGTGTTGGACCATTTGCTTAAGTACGAGGTCCATGCTGAGGTCTACCCAACACTGGCCAGAGAAAGTCCCACACCACCCCCACACACTGGAGAGGTGACCCCTTCAGTGATAGCATGCGATAGACCCCCGTGATAGCATGAAGGGACCAGCATTGCAGAACCATAGCCAAAGGATATCCATGACTTGGGGGCAACAGCAAGATATCCAGGAGGAGTTCTGGTGAGGGTCCAGTATTGGCAGTATAGTAGAAACCACAGGCCTTGTGTTTGACCAACAACACACTACACAATGGATGCTCGCAAGTAAAGCTGCATGATACACCAAATCTTCCGATAACACGAAGAAGGATGAAGATGCAACAGGAAGATGGAGGAGCAAGGTGGGGCTTTTTTGTTTGCTTGATTTGGGGGGGGATTTTTAAAACGTCCTTTAAATTAATATTCTGTTCTGTAGTTTGTATTATTTATTTATTATTTTTAATTTTATTTTTATTATTTCTTTATAAGTTTTCCTTTAGGGGGAAATGCTGATACAAGGGGACTGGGAAATGGGTAGGCCTGGTTACGTGATATGAAATTCCCAAAGAATCAATAAAAAAAAAAATATGTTAAAAAGGTTGGCAATTTCATTTAAAAAATAATAAGCATAGCATGCGATCAAGCCTTCATGCTCGTGGACATCCACACACGAGGACTAACAACACACAACATGCTCGATGCAGCTTCATTTGTAAGAGCCCCGAAGTGAACTCAAACATTACCATGTGATTGTGAGATATGTGTGTTTATTACAATGCCGGATAGGTATACTATGACTCTCACTCAACAGAAGCAATAGAAGAAATGGACCATTGAAATACAGCGGGCCAGGGATGGGTAAGAAAATAATTGTGTGGAATAAAAGAAGACAATGAAAGTTGTATTCTACAATTCAATCACATATTAATTTGAACGGTGCAGTTGGGGCTGGGATTGAGGATAGAGAGCGTGGGAAAGAAACAGAGGTGTAGCATGATGGATCCCTTATTAACTGGGTGATGTTCTCACAGCTGTAAACCTGTCAAAACTTAGAAAACTGTTGTCTGTGAAGTATACCATCTATTCTGTATTAATGGTTCTCTTTAAAAACTGTCAATAGGGGTAAATTAATCTATAGTATAACAATTCTTCAAAAGGACATGAAGGATGCCTATCTATAGCTTCACAAAGGTACACACACACACACACACACACACACACACACAGGCACACACTCCAGTTTTGGGATGCTCCTGTATTTGAGTAGTAACTCTGTTAAAGACCTATGGTTACGGGCATGAACTTGGAGCCCAGCACCATACACAACTCTAAAGGCTTTCCATGAGCAGAAACAACAGGTGAGCACAAAGCAGAAGCGGTAAGAGGTCTACACCCCTACTGGAGCAGGTGGCTCTGATTCCAGCCACTTCAATGAGTGAGGCGTGGTCAGATGGAGCTACTGGCCCTGTCACCCTCATACCACAGGTGGATGCATATTCTGGGACACGCTTTACTGTCCTTTCTTACCTATTTTCATCTTTCTCCTAGTGTATCTATTCTGGTGGATTAAGCAATAACTATCTTCTGCCTTGACTTTGTTCCTAGATATAAATTCTCTTTCATAAACAAAACATTTAAGATGGCAGTGATTCTTCTCCCTCCAACTCCTCCTCTGACTCTCCCTCCTTCTCTTCTTCAATTCAGGTTCCCATGGAGCCCACACTGGACTTGTGCTCACTATGTACCCTATAATGCAAGCCAGCCTTCAACCCCCAATCTGCCTCTTAAATTCTGAGGTTACACCTGGATAGTTACTACCTTCTGTCTTCTGTGTGTATGCTGCATGCCTAGGGGTGGGGTGGCCTCTTTGACAGGTCTCCTATATTAGTCCTAACAGACACACCCTAGACGGGACAGGGAGAGCTCTGGGACAGCATGATCAAGAGGAGAAGGGAGAGAGGGAAGGGACAGAACCAACTGTAGGGAAAACTAAGAATGAACGAATGCCTAGCCAGGAGCCCTTGGCTTTATTGAAGGCATTGCAGCAATACAGAAGAAACCAACAAGACAGAACGCGGGGTTACAGGCTACCGTGGTCAAAGAGGACGAGACGTGGGAACGGTCAACACAGTCACAGAAGGAACTCGCTCCGTTTGGAAATACAGAGTACAGGATTTTGACGTGTGAATTCCATAAGTAAGATGAGGAGATCGTTGAAGGACTGATCAAAAGAATATTCATTCCGGCCCTGTTTCATTCCACTCAGTGTGACTTCCAGCACGAAATGAAGAAAAGCAGCCTCACGCCCTTCAGCCTTGTCTTCATTGTGCAGGTCAGAGCTGGGGGTGCCCACACAGGCACTGAGCCAAGAGACTTGAACAACAACAACAAAAACGGTGACAGGTACTAGACACAGACACACTGACAGGGACAGAGAGGTGCTAAAAAGAAAGCCGACATTTGAAAAGCAAAAGGCACAAGGCAAGTTGATCATGAGCTTTACAGAATCTGCCCTGTAAATTAAGAGAATTTACCAAGAGCTGGAACGTTAGGTGGCCAGTGGCCGTGGAGGGAACCTCCTAAGTGAGCAGTGCCACGGCATCCAGGTGGCCTGCCCTATGATGTCCCTCAGACCCTGCGCTCACAGACCCAGATGCAGGCGCAGGTGCAGGACAGGCAATGGCTGCCAAAGGAAGGATGAAGAATCATGGAGAACTGTTACACTATTGCATACATTTCCTTCTTGGATAGCTTCCAATCTAAACCAGCAGCCTGCCAGTGATGAGCAAAGGGATAGAATATTACTTAAGGCTGCAAAGCTACTAAGCTTAGAGAATCATCACCATGTTAATTGAAGAGAATCTGCGGTGGTCTGCTCCAGGGGTAGAGATCCATGCGTTAAACATCACCAGGCTGTAACTCAAGTCAGCCCAACATTTCAGTCAAAGAGCTATGACTAAGTGCCAGTATTACACACACAATTTCATATGTAACACATATTCATTTATATGTTTATCAAGTACGCTGGTAAGTCTACTACTCCCCTTGTTATAAAGTGAAGATCTAAAAAAACAAAACAAACAAACAAACAAAAACCCCATGAAGTTGGAGTAGATAAAATGGGAGGGAAATTAAAAAAATGTTATAGTTGAGATAGAAAAGTTGACAAAATGCTCTAGTACCATAATAAACAGGAACCTGCTCCTTGGGTAGTCCTTCCCCTTGACCCCTATCTGACCATGTTATTCACTTTTTGACCAATGGGATATGGCAGCAACAGATGTCCAACAGGCCTAAGTCATAGGAAGTCTTGTAGCTTTGATGTGTGTTTTTTTTTTTTTTTTGAAAACTTACTCCTTTGACAGGAGAATGTCCCCAAGAATCCAGCCTGCACATGAGAGCCCCAGGTCAAGAGCTGTCCCCTGATCTCCAGCAGCAAACAGCCAGTGTGGACTGCCAGCCCACGAATGAGCCAGCATGGACATTCCAGTCTAGACTCTCTTCCATACAGCATCAATAGCCAGCATCGGGTACAGCAGCAGAACTGGCCGGCTGAGCCCAGTCGACCCAGAGACTTGGGAGCAATAACACAATGACTGCTGTATAAGCCAGTGAGATTCTCCAGTTGGTTTTGCAAGGGTAAACAAAATACTTCCTTAATCCCTCACAGTGATAATGTGCCAGTTAGGCATTACTGTGTGTCAAACCACCCCAAATTCAGCCATCTAAGACAACGTTTCATCTAACTATTTTCTAAAGGGCCTGATAGCAAGTATTTTAATCTTTGTGAACTATGAAGTTTCCATCCCTGCTAAGCGACTCCAGCTCTGTAGAATGAGAGTAGCCATGGATAGATAGCAAAAAGACAAATGGTCATGGCTGTGTGCCAATAAAACTTTATTTATAAAAAAAAATGGCAGCTGGTTCATGGAACATGACTGTCAACCTCTCTTTTGGAAGTGGGTAACATTGGTCACTCTCCTATAGGTCAGATGGATCGCTCTGTGCCTGCAGGCAGGTTTAGCTGATCTCAGTGTGGCTCTTTCATGCACCTGCCATCGGCTGGCAGGTTAACAAGGGGCTGGCTGGCCTCCGTGGCCTCCCTTACATCTGCTGTCTCTCTGGCTGCCAGCTGGAGCAATAGGGGTGGCTGGGCCACACGCCTCTCATCGTCCATCAGGGCAGCCCAGGACTTTTCACTGAGTGATGGCACAGATCCAAAGGAAGAAGCAAAACTATGGAGACCATTGAGGCCTCCACCAGAATTGGCACAGTCTCACTCCGCTCCATTCTGTTGACCAAAGTAAGTCACAAGATCAATTCATAATTAGGGTGTGAAGGAACTACACATATCCATTTGATGGGAGAATGACAGTCACCACTCAGAGGGCGAGGGCGTGGGAGAAAGAAATAGGGTCACGTGGGAATTATTAGACCATGAATACAAGTCTTTGCACTAGGAATTCCGAATGGAAATTCTTCTTCGTTTATTTATTTATGTATTTATTTAGGCACTGGGGATCAAACTTGGGGCCTATTACTAGACAATTGCCTTATCACCAAAGTCTACCCCTAACTCTGTCTTTTGCTTTGTAAATGAAGACAACGAACTTAAGGATAGGGCTGATGGACCCAAATTATTACTATAAGCTAAGACAGCACTGAGACATGGAAAGCATCTCATGAACTGTGGATCTATGGGTGACAGTTTCCCCTGGTCGTCTTCCCAGTGAATATGGAACCAAACAGGGTCTCCTCCACACCTGATACCAAGGCATCCTTCCTTTCAACACACAGCTCCATGCAGGTACACCTGGGATGAGAAATACTTATCATATACTCAGGTCACCAGAATAACATCTTCTATCCAGAATCCTTTCATGATTACACTCTAAGGATCCTAATTCTTAACTTAGCATATCTGAAAGCGAAAACGTCTCCAGACATCTGTAGTCTTTGGTCCCATGCCATAAATGTGGTGTGGCCTGGTGATAATGGGTCTAGGGAGAGCAGCTCTGACCCAAACGCCGGAGCCAAAGATTTGCCGTAAACACTTAGAGGGAGGTGGCTACAGGCTACAAATTACTCACCAGCTGCCACAGTTACACACCACATCCCACTCATCAGTTCTGAGACCAGAGGTACTTATGAGGATGTCTGGGCCAAAACTCTCCTATTCTCAGTCACTATGGGGCTGGAAAACTGGTTGAAACATCTTCCCACCCTGATTTAACAGCTTCTCACAATGCTACATATTCATTTCATTCTCCTATTTGCCGTTGACTAGCTTAAAGACGTAAGATTTTCCAGCCTGCATTTCCCGATGGATGGGGCCGACTTGGGCCGGAGCATATGTTACAGGAAGCTCATCTCTGACTGCAGGGCTTGACTACAGCCTGTTCTGGAATCTGCTCCCTACCCAACGTGGCTGCCTTTCTTTCAGCTTATAAATTGTCCTTATATTTTGCTTATGTTCCATGTTTGTTTGTTTTTTTAAAGCAACTCTCAGATGTCTTTGTGATTGATTCTGAAAACTGTATCCTATCACTTCTACTCTTACATAGCTTAAAACCTCCAGGAGCCAACTCTGTATATATCACAAGGCTCCAATGGTGCTCCCAGATGTATCTGAGGTCGACTCTCCTGCCCTATCAATAAACTGAGTCAGGTGGCTCTAACCCACAGAACCGCCTGAAAGGAGGCTTCCCTGGTTCATTTCTGTGTGTGCAAGTCTTCATAAGTCAACAATTAGGCTACAGGGAGATGCTTTCCTTCTGTTCTCACCACCCACCTTATTGCTGGAGTCCACCTTCCTCCCAACCTAGCAGCCCTTGCTCCTCCTGGAGTCTCTTATCTTCACAGTCCTATGCGGCACTCATGTGGTAACTCGTACCAAATGTCTACCACCATCTTTGCATTCTATAACCTTATGTTTCTCTGGCCAAATATGGCGTCATCTATGAAATGTCCCCTTTTATTCCCTTTTATGAATAAAATTACTACCCACCATGGTTTAGCATTACTTATGCGCGTTATATCATGTCCCCTTTTCTCTACAGGAACCCAAGTTCTCCACAACATAAAGCATACTTTTAACATATTTTGCCAGTACTATTTCATTTTCTAGGGCAAGATCTATGAAGGACCCCTGTAATTCCTAATGTTTTCTGTTGACATAGCAGCGGCTGTACCAAACATGGGAATAAGAGTCTTGGGAGAAAGTAGAACCCGCTTGTCTGTAACCGTGTGGGAGGTGTAAAAGCAAAATTGTTAATAACCTCCCCAGGGTTTCAGCTCTTGTCCTGATGCTGTTGTGATTTCAGTGTGGTGAAATATTTCGGTTTGGGATTCAAAGCATAAAATAAATATCAAGGAGGCTTAAGTCATCTCATCAGCGTCTGGTTTTGTCACTGAGATCTACAGGTTTCTTCCTGGATACCAGAGCATGGTAGGAGACATGTCCAAGTGAGGAGGCATTGACACATGTTCTTGGAACATTTTAAAACGCGGTCTCATCCAAATGACCAACCCCAATACATGCTGCCTTACACCTCATTTCCCCTTTGTAAGATAAGCCTCTTTCTTTGTGACTAAGTCACCAACACTTCAGCAAAAAAGGTTACTTACTTACTTGGGCCAAGTTCCTGAGCATTTCTATCAGTTTCTGGAATGATTATGTGTGCAGAGGAGACGGGAAGGGGATATTTAGGGGCCCCATCATGTGTTCAAAGCAGATGAACTATGACAAAGTCCATCTCGTTTCATTGATCCGGAGCAGTTACATCAAAACAGACATCTTCAGCAGTGTCAGTGCACATACATTGGACGTATCTCCATGTGCTTCTCTGAGTTTTATTTTGTTTTTTCCTAGCAGGTATAATCAGGTGCATGCATCTGTTACCTGTTACCCTCATCCATTAATGAGCTTCTAACATCCACGGAGGCTTCCGGTGAGAGGCTGACTGCTATAGGTTAGAATTAAAGTGTCCCCCCCACAGGATGTGTTTCCCAGCATGAGGCACTTCAGATGTAGTAGAAACTGAAAGCGATGAAGCCTGAGGACCCCGGAGATGCCGCTGCAGCTGAAAGTGCTTGTCACAGAGTAAGGACCTGAGTTCATATTTCTGGTATCCATGTAAAACCAGTGTTGAGTTATGGCCTACATACACACATGCACACACACGCACACGCACACACACACACACACTACACATGCACACATACATGCAACCACAAAGTCATATGTACACATACACACAGGAGGGCAAGCCCATGGGGAGGTCTTTAGGTCATTGGGTCTTTGATTCTAAAAGAAACAGTGGGCCCCTCCCCCCTCTCTCACCTCTCACCTCTTGTGTTTGTGAGCTGAGGTAGGCAGACTTGCTCTGCCATGCCTTCTTCCCACAGTGCTCTGCCTCATTCGCCCAGGAAGGGATTGACCCAACAACACCCTTTGACCTACACTTCTGAAACCAGAATCCTTCTAGCTTGATCCCTAGGGTAACTGTGCAATGATGGAAAGCTGACAGCCACAATGACATAATCTGGGCCAGTCACTGTGACACATACCTTCAGATCGACCATAGCTGTGCTCGCCAGAGTGTCCCTTCTTTTGAAAAGCTTCAGCCTCTATCTTTTGGACAAGAAGGACTTTTGTTGTTGACTGTCATAACGCTAGAGTCTATTTCACACAAAGTTTTGCGCATTGTACCTCTGAAACACACAAGAGTCAGAATGCACTTCCTGTCCCAACTGCTACCCCCTCATTTCAAACTGAAGTCATCCTAACCCCAGACTCTTGCAAGAGCCACCTCACCCATTCTCCTGGGTTTCTTCTGGCTCCTCATGCTCACCCTCCACTCAAGTGTCTGTTTGATTTTCTTTTAAGAGGGTAGCTTGTCCTTTTATTGTTTCATTGTAGAAGCTCTTTATGCTCTGGATATAAATGTCCTTTTCAAAGTACACAGCGAGTCCTGAATATGCCTTCTCAGATGTATGAGCAAACGAACCCTTTCAAGTAAACATTGCTGCCATTTATGACTAAAGAACTGGCTTCTCGGAGAGGCTGAGTTCCCTGTTCAGGGCCATCCGATGAATGAATCACAGGCCCAGTGTTTGGAACTAGTTTTATCTGACTTAAGAAAGTGAGCTATTCCCAGTGTGCCCTTCTGTGCCCATTTCTTCACACAGAACCATGCCCTTAAATTTGCTGAAATACCTTATAAATATATGTGTTCATTATGTGCCAGATGGGGAAGGGAATAGGAAGACAATAGAAAAATAGAGACAACTAACTAATTTTTAACACAAGGAGGTATACAAGGCTTATGCCTGATTGATAGTTACATCAGTAGATCAATGCATCATCTATTATCTATCTATCATCTACCTACTTTTCACTTATCAACCACCTATCTTTTATCTATAGTCTATTCATCTACAAATCACCTGCCATCTATCTATCATTTCCCATCTATCTACCACATATCTATGCCTAATTCTTTCCTCTGAGTAAAAGAAACATCTCAACACTAAGTGGTTATTTTTCAGGGCATATCCTTGTGCCTTAATTGAGAAAAGGCTCGTGTTTATTTTAAAAAAATGTATCAGTTAAGTGTTGCAGAATATTAGTTTACACTGTTTAAAGATGTGTCACTGTGATTGGTTTAATAAAGAGCTGTATGGCCACTAGCTAGGCAGGAGAGAATAGGAGGGACTTCTGGGCAGAGAGGGGAATTTCAGATGGTCTATGCATGTGAGAGAATCATCAGGAAGACACAAATAGAGCAGGATGAGCAGTAAGGTAAGGAATGAGGTAATGAACTACATGCCAGAATACAGATTTTAAAATACAGGTTAAGGTATTAAGAACTTGTCAGGAACAAGCCTAAGCTAAGGTCAAGAATTCACTATTAATGAGTCTCCATGCCATTATTTGGGAGCTGGTGGTACAGAGACAGACTTGCTACATATGGAACCCAATGTGGCGCTCAAATATTCACAGAGAGTCTGAGGAAGTGGTCTTTAATAACATTTTCAGTATAAATACTATTCCTATCAGTCAGAAGTTTCCTTCAGGCCCCTACTCAGGCAAGCCCACCTATTTTGAAAGCAAACGTGTGTTTGTTTCTGTCTCTTTTCTTCTGTTCTTTCCCTTTTCCCTCCCTCCCTCCACTTCTTCATCCATTCTTCTATCAGTTCCTTCTTTCCTTACTTTTTCATAGTCTTACTTCATTCTAGAACTTTGTCCTAACAAATACGTTGGGTTTACTTTTCCTGTGTCTTCTTCTCTCAGTATAAGGCCCCTGAGACACATCTCATTGTCACAATTGTCAGTAGTTCTTACTTTTTTATGAAAAGTGATATATTATCTCATATAGCGCTTTAAGGTAGCTATACCAAAGCCTTTCTATTCGTTATGATCTACATGGTCATTTGGGCTCTTTCTGGTTTGAAGACCTTGGGAATAAAATCATGAGGGACCATTCTGAGTAGCTGCTGCTTCTGCTCATGTGTTTCTCATTTCTTTCATAAGGCTTAGGGAGAGAACGCTGGATCATAGACTCAGACTGTGTTTACCCTTACAGAAACTTGCAAAACTTACAACGGACTGATTGCGCCATTTTTATGGCCTCTAGTGACATATAAGAATTCTAGTTGTGGAGCTGGAGAGAGAGCCCAGGGATGAGACCTCCTACCATTCTCCCAGGGGGCCTGGGTTTGATTTGCAACACCCACATTGCCGCTCACACCTGTCTGTAACATCAGTTCCATGGATCAGATGCCTTCTTCTGGCCTCTATCAGCTCCTGCATGTATATGGTGGACATAAACTCACAAACATACACATACAAGGAAATAAATATATTAAATGTTCTGTTTTCCCCACATTTAGCCAATTTTTAGCGGCATTGGTATTTTCAAATTTAACTCTTCTAGGGGCATATAACGGGCCCTCACTGAGTGCTTACTTATCATTTCCCTGGTGATTAAGGATGCTGGGAGCCTTCTCATGTTTAGTTGCTGTTTGTGTGTCCATGGTTTTCACTATTTTCAAATCATGTACTCTGTAGGTGAACCATCTTGATTTTTATATGCTCTGAATAGAAATCTTTTAGTATTCTGGGACTCACCTACTCTCTTTTGTGAGCAGATGTCAATTTTAATTGTTAATTCTTTAACTGTGTGATCATTGCTTCACATGTGTAGTCTATTTCCTATTTTACTTGTTATAATTTAAAGGTGGGATAGTGTATATAACATGTTTGTCTAATTCAAGGTATATAAGTGTGACGGCATGCTTGTGGAGCTCAAGGATGGCTTTTGAGGGTCATTTTCTTACCATCTCTCCTTCCTACCCTGAGTTCAAACTCTGGTTGTCAGGCTTGGGTAATAAGCACTTTCACTTTCTGAGCTACCTCACCAGCTCTCTGTGTCTTACCTATGAAATCTTGGCTCATAGCAAGGTAATCTAGTCTCCTATGTTTTCCTCCAGGATCTTTAAATTTTTCTGTTTTTAACAGTGACTCCAATGGTTGCCTGGATTCCTTCCGTGACACCCGGGTATATAAATGAAAGCCAGTTTCCATGAAGTTGTTAAATTCAGCAATGGTGTTAGAATGATTTTTTTTCCTCTTCTCTCATTGGTACCTTTGCCAGAAATAAATTTGTTCCATCTCTGGACTCTTCAGCCTACTTTATGAACATGCTTTAGGAATGAACCCGTGACATACTACCCAGACGGATTAGCTTTACAATAATGCTTTTTAACTCAGTAATGTAATGACTCCACATCTAGTTTTTGAGTTTTCTAGAAGGAACCTTTGTAGTTTCATATGTAGATTATAATCATCATTTCAACGCTTACTTAAAAGCTTGTTGGTACTAAATTAACTCTATAGTTCATCTGCAGAAGAATAAAAAGCTTAGCATTATCAAGGGTTTCAACTAATTAGGCAGTCCATCGCTCCTTGTAGCAGAAGAAGCAATGCTGGGGACATCATGGTGCCTGATCTCAAACTTAGCTACAGAACCATAGTAACAAAAGAAATCATGTCATAAGGACACAAACAGACATAGACAGCCGGGTGTTGGTGGTGCACGCCTTTAATCCCACCACTTGGGACTGCAGAGGCAGGCGGATCTCTATGGCTTTGAAGCCAGCCTGGTCTACAGAGCAAGTTCCAGGACTGGCCCCAAAGCAATACAGAGAAACCCTGTCTCAAAAAACAAAACAGACAGACATAGACAGACAGAGAGACAGACAGACAGACACAGACAGGCAGGCAGGCAGGCAGGCAGGCAGACAGACATGTATTCAGACAGACAGACAGACAGGCAGGCAGGCAGGCAGGCAGACAGACATAGACACACACGGGATGGAATAGAAGACCCAGACATTCCACCACACAGTAAGACCACCTGATTTTTAAACAGAGGGTCAAAACCAAACATCAGAAAATAATAGAGCATCTTCGAATACAGTACTTAAAAAGTTAGATATCCTCAAGCAAAAGAATGAGATTTAATCCATATCCCTTATCCTGTACAAAAGAACAATTCAAAATGGACCAAAGACCTTAATGTAAAATTTTAAACCTTAAAACTGCTAGAAGAAACTACATCAAGACATGGGCTTAGAAGAAGACTTGTAAATTGCTACAGAGAATGAAGCTACCCAATGTTAGCAGTGTTTTCCAAATACAAGTGTAGTCTGGCAACGGGCCCTTGTTTGCATGTTTATTTTCTTCTTTGGTCATTTCCGTTGCTATTTTGTAAGGTATAAATGTGTAATTAAATTTCAAAATATTTTAAGACAATCATTTAAAGCTACAGTTGTCTGTTCCTATATCACTTTAATTATGTATCACATAATTCTATAGTTTATATTTTCACAGTTTTTACATTGTTAAGATTTCTAACTTCCATGCACCATTTCCTATGACCTATGTTATATTTAGCCATGCGGCAATTAATTTCCAATTACTTTGGACTTTAATTGATACTTAATAGTAAGGTCTAGTCTGTGGTAACTCAAACATTTAAGTTTATTAAAATATATTGGCAATTGTTTTTATAACTCAAAATAAAATATATACT
This sequence comes from Phodopus roborovskii, assembly GCF_943737965.1. Taxonomy (NCBI): domain Eukaryota; kingdom Metazoa; phylum Chordata; class Mammalia; order Rodentia; family Cricetidae; genus Phodopus; species Phodopus roborovskii. Next base: position 2,530,579 of record NW_026126639.1, on the reverse strand, counting down.
GCTGAACAGCCTTTGTGCTATAGAAATGAATATAAGTCTATTCTTGTTGAATTAACTATTCTGTAAATGCCAATTAAGATAAAGTGGTTAACAATGCTTTTGGGGTTTTCTTACTGGTGTGTGTGTGTGTGTGTGTGTGTGTGTGTGTGTTATGAACTTATCAGTTATTGAGAACAAAGTGCTAAAATTTTCAATTATGAGGTAATTTCTTCCTGTTTCTCCCTTTTATTGTCTAAGTGCAGGTTTCATATTATTTGATACTCTATTGTGAACATAAATACTGCTGTGTCTTCTCAATAAATTTAAAGTTACCTTTTAGTTGTTCTAAATCATCTTTCATGTGTTTAGAGGTCTGGATTTTTGTCCCTTCTGATCTTCACATGGGATAATTGACAACCAATGTCCTTCAAATTCAATGAACTTGGCTGCCACGTTGAATGACTGTTGAGCTGACCCAGAAGCCTCTCATTTTATTATAGATGCTTAAGGAATTCAGTATACTTTGATATACAGGGTGACAGTTAAAATAAGTAACCATCGTCTTGCACAGTTGCCTGTTTTGTGTGCAGTAAGAGAATCTAAAAATGGATCCCAAAGGAAACATGGGAACAATTTTACTAAAGTTGGAGAGGAAAAACAATAGGCCAGTCAAGCTGAAAAAAAAAATCTCCAAAGCTACTAAGAGGAAGAGGGGATGGATAAAACCTGCCATATTTTCAAATTTAGGAAAGGAAATATGAGAAAGCCCATGTCTGCAAAAGCATGTCCTTGATTGGTATCAGAGGCTCTCGTATCACGGGTCAAAGGTTACAACAAGGACACATGATTAGAAATTTAAATAGAGACGTTATTAAGAAAGGGAACGAACTGTAAAGAATCGGAGTGTTCTAGAGAGCCTTTGTAAGCCTCTCCCATGCATAGTACTTGGGCTTTTGGAGCACGCCCAGATGCAGGACTTCTTCCATACATTAGTCATGATGTTTCAGCCCCCAACTCCTATTCTCCTGGCACCACGGAAGTAGAAGACCATTACAGCGAGCACGACCCTGTCTCCTGCAAGCTGGAGCACAAGCAACAGAGTTTATGTGACAAGCAAGACTCTAGGTGATGGTAAGCAGCATAAGGGAAAGAAACAGTTCTGGGAGAGAAGACTACTGCTGATCAAAGTGTCCTGTGGTTTCTTGTCATCTCTCTGATGACACCTGGTAGATGAAGGGGGAGGTGACAAGATACTAACTGTCACCAAGAAGATGAAATGCCCTGCACATAATTCCTTAGGCCTCAAGAACTCAAAGACAACCACGCATGCACACATGCACACACGCGCGCGCACACACACACACAAACACACACACCACAAGAAGAACAGAGACCTCAGCTTCACATGGGGCAGTCTACCAAATGACAAGGAATGGACATTCGTTCTGGCTGAGCTAAAACTTAAAATATGTTAGTCTTCCATTTACAGTCAATTCTCCCTACCTTTGTTTAATGTGTCTCCCTCTCCACCTTTAAAGAGGCGCTGGGCATTTGAAATTAGAGCCTCATGCTTACACAGAAAATGCTGTAACTCACTGAGCCACCTCCCCGGCAACAAAACAAGATGTGTTGAGAATCAGGATGCTGTTTACAAAGTCTCTCTCCTGCCTACGTCACTTTGCAGCCACAAGGGTAATCCAAGCATAGATGCGACCCTGGTTTGACAACCTTGACTATTCTGCAGGTTCATATGGTGCTTGGCGTGAATGAAAGGAAGACATGAGCAACAACAATCTCCTCACACAAGATAGGGCACTGGCAGTAGACTAAGTAAGTTATTTTACCCAAGACTTCCTTGGTGAGCCAAGGAATTTATAGGACTTAGCTCAGGAGCATGGGCAAGGGTTGCTAACAGGAACATAAAGGGCCTGGAAACAGCTGTGTCACAATAAAATCCCACCCCACTGTGGGTGGCAGCCCCGGAAGTTCCATCATGGAGTCCTGCCTTCAGCTAAACTTTCACCTCCTGTATCCTCTAGTGACCAGGAAAACCACACATGGCTGGGGATAGGGGTGAGTGGAGGGCATCTGCTGCAATCCAAGGTGCGAGTCTGCCTACCCTCCTCCGTCCATCTTCTCTAGTAATAGCGGGTGCCAGCTCCATTATCAATACCACAAGACTGTCCACCCCATCCATTCTTCTTATCCTGCTGCCGTGACGACGGACCAAGCATTCTTCGGGCCTTCCCAAATTCAATTCCGTTATGGCTGCTGATCAAGGCATGCCTGGAAGTAATATCTATTCCTCAACAGAAGGCCTACACAGAGCTACAGGTCCAGTGTGGGGGTGGAGATCTGATTTGTAACAGACAAGCACTGGGTAATGATTCTCCATACAAATGTAAAGCCTGTTAAGAGTTCAACTTTGCTTTATGAGTGGCTAATGGAAAAGCACAACTAAAGTATGGTAGGACAAGTCCTGCTAACCACAGAGACTGTGACTGGGCCGGGTGGCACCGTCAGGTGGTGACGATGTCAACTGAAGGAGCCAAAGGACAAAGTGCGGTTAATGATCGTCAAGGGAAAAGGAAAGTCCCCGCCGTCTCCTTTAATGTTACTACTGAACACACAGGAGGGCAGCAATGCTGTGGGGACCACCATGTCCACTTAGACAGCAGCCAAAGACAGGCCAGGATGCGGGCAAGAAGGTAGGAGCGCTAATCATGTGCTAGGCACGCTTGCCAGACGCCAGAAGTGAGACAATCATGGCCACGCCCTCAAAAAAGGAGATGGAAGCTATCTGCCGATAATGATGGCAATTCAGAAATACAAACTAGGGTAGGAAGAACATGACAATGCAAACTACTGGGTGGCTTTGGGTGGGTTAATATCTATGAATTATAATCACTTCTGTTTTTTTTTTTTTTCTTGCTATAGTCATTAAGTAAGACAATTATGTAAATTGGCATGTCTGTGTCTCCTAATAGACTTGGTCAATGCTGGGGAAGAATGAAGAGAGGTCTGGAGTTGTCCAGGCTGTGGCTGATCTAGCGGCAGCATCCTTTGTATACTGTTCTTGGAACACTCCTGAGAACCCTCCTTGTTTTGGTCTGTGGAAATGCAGCTTGCACAGGCTCAAATTTCCTGGCAGGTACCTCATCCTTCCCCTAAGCTAGTGCAACCCTGGGAGAAACAGATGTACACGCAGACCTGTGGACAGTGCTAGGGATTCAGAGCTTGTGAAGGTAACCAAGTGAACTTTAATAAGGACGATTTCTGCTCCTCGCCACCCACCCAACCCCCACGCCCAGGCATACAAGGACTGTTAACACACTGTGCACTCACTTCCTGAAAGTGTTCCGAGTCACAGAATTAAGCTTACGGGAACAAGGTATTTAAAAGCACGTTGAAAGCAAAGGCTGGAGGGCCTTTTAAGCCTCAGTATGGGCTTCCCCACACACATTATTTGGTAAATGGGACATCGTCAACACTTGTCTCTATGTCTCATGGGAAACCCTTCCATTGCATATGATTTTGATCACTTCGTGTTAAACAAATGAAATAAACTCTATGCTCCCTTAAGTGTGCATTATATCTAAACAGATGTGGCTTCCTTGACCTAGCTAGCTTTAGCCTCTCTTCAAATACAAATCACAGACAGTGTAATGTGACTACAATGTATCAATCATAACACTTTGTCTCTGAGGGTCCAGCCAGCAGCTAGAAACCGCACCAGAGACATGAAGCACAAATATCTCCACAAAAGAAGTTTAGCATTAACAATCAAAGCAGACAACAAATTATTTGGGTGGGGCGGGGGGGTGTGTGAAGAAGTGATAGACCAAAGCCAGAGTGTGAACTGTTACTGAATAAATGCAGAACCTACTACAAGGTTTGAGATGACAGGTACTTCTCTTGGTAGACCTCAGTATTACTCTGGTCCCTGCTGTGAGAGCAGCGGTTAAATGAAGGAAGGAGTTTATTCTGGTTCACAGTTTGAGGGTGCAATTTCTTATGGTGAAAAGAAGCCTGGCGGAAGCTGACTGTAGCTGTGGCACATGAAGCGACTGCTCACGTTGCAGCCACCTTCGGGAAGCAGAGGGTGATCGATGTTGGTCCTCAACTGCCTCCCTCCACTTTATGATCCATTCTGGGACCCCGCCTCTATGGGATGGCTGCTTGCTCCATTCCTCCATTTACCCTCCCTGCAGCAGCCCTCACAAACAAAACCAGAGGTCCCATCCTAGGTGAGTCAAGTCCAGTCAGGTTGGCAGAAAGGGGTAATCCATCACACGCCAGGCTATCCGTGTGTTAATCAATTCTCTGTCCTCGTGGCAAAATGACTGAAAACAATCAACGGAAGAAAGGTTTACTTTGCTTGTGGCTTCAGATGTTTCTACCCACAGTACCTCCGTTCCGTTACCTTGAGTCTTGTAATAAGGGTGAACGCCATGGCAACAAGAGCATGGGGTAGAGGAGACTGCTTACCTCATGGCACCTGGGAAGGAAGGAGGCAAAGGGCTGGGACAAGGTACGTCAGCGACCTATTCCCTTCAACCAGGCCCTCCTTGCTAATAGACTAATCAGCTATGAGGGCACTCACATCTCCTTGTGAAGTTGGGGTTCTCATGACCCAACCCTAGCCAAGGCTCCATCCAGGCCTGAACACCGCTGCATTGAAAACCATGCCTTCAATACCTGTGACTTGAGGGAACTTCTCATGTCCAGATCCAAATGTCACAATGCCTACTTTGTTTGGATGATGTGGAGAGCTTTGTTAAATACTTGTCCTCATACGGCTGGCTTCTCCAGGGAATCCAAAGTGTTCTTTTGAAATCAGAAGCTTTTGGAGAGCCTCATGGAAATCTTAGCTTCATAGGAAGCTGTCCCTACAAAGAGCTTCACACTGCGGAAACTTTCTTGGGGACCAGGAACAGTGACAATCTCTTCTCTGTTACACAAATGTGGATTTTTTTCCCTGAAATTTCCCTTGGATTCAAACTTCTGTACAATGACTGACTACAAAGTAAACCATTATGTCCCCAAGAAAGGATCGCATAGAGTAGTCTCTGTGTCTGGATGTGTTCTGCATCCAGATGTTTGCATAGGATGCTGTGTCAGGATGCATGTAGATGAGGGCTTGGTGTTGGAAGGTGCCCACTGTGTGGAGAGGAGAGGAACGTGGCTTCTTATTTCTTGGAAAGGCAGGAAACAATGTCTTCCTACCCTCTCCTTTCTTCTTTGTGGTGAACAATTAAACTCATTCATTGACTAATTTCCTGAAGTGCATTATTTAGGGGCATTTATTAATGAGTAATTTATCTGGTTAATAGAATATCCTGTGAACTAGGTACCATGTTTGGCCAATAAGTAAAAGAATCAGTATAGTCTGAAAGTGCAAACTGCATGAAGTCACAGAATTGCTCTATAACTCTCCAGATGTATATGCCAATTCTTTTCCTTCTCTTTAACAACATAAAAAAGAATGATAGAAAATGAGAGACCGGCACCAAGAAACAATTGTATTAAAAACTCTGCCTCCCAACAAGTCTGTCTGAGGCACACAAGTAGCTTGAGAGGCTGTTTGATTTTGTTCATACTTATATCATTAATAACAATTGTGGTTGTGAAAATCGGGTGGGTGTTTCCTCTCTCAGAACTCTGGTTACCCGGGGCCTGCACATAAGAAGATACGAGGTTTTCACTCGAGTTGAACGGCAGCTGAGCTTTCAACCACATTTTCAGAGGGAACACTCACACGAGGTGATTGCCAGGCCAAGCTGACCCTTCGCCTTCAGTCTCCAGCTCACCGCGCTGTACCAGATCGGAAAAATCTCCACATTTGCTCAGAAAAGGTCCCATGGGTATAAACTCCCTCAAAGCATGCTATCAGGGGCCGATTCTCAAAAACCCTCCTGTTGTGAAGAGAATAGGATCAGTAGCAGATCCCCTAGCTTGTTCTCTCTCTGTTCCATATTGTGACATCTCAGAGAAACTCTGGTGTAGACAAAGCGGCTCCGGCTCTGAAAAATCTGCTTTTATTTTTAGTCCAGCTTTTCAGTCAAACTCCACCACCGGTGGAAATGCACTGCTGCTAGCCAGGGCTGAACATAAAATTCCATTATGGAAGTGGCGAAGAGTTGGTAAGTGAAGCCTTCGAGGCCTTGTGGCAGTAACTTACTTTGTCTGTGGTTTCTACTTTGTCAGACTCTGTGGAGCCATGAATCTATCTTGTCCTTAAAAAACTGAAAGAGGGGGCTTTTAAAATAAATGTAATGCTAAATTTATGTGCCCCGGGAGCAGCGTATCAAGGCCCCAGGCTGATTAGACACAGATGTGCGTAACAATGTCCGTGTTATGGACCGACTGCAGGTGTGGGAATAGATCCTTCCCTGGGACCCTCAGCAATCAGCCCAGTGGTTTCCCCTGGCCCTCGGTTTGGAGTTTTCAATTAACACTACAATGGTATTGTTGTTCTCCTGTATTAGATCATATGTCATGTAAATGAACTTGAATATACAGTTAAACCTGACAAGGTGATTTAGGCCAAGGATACATGTGTTCAGTATTATAACTTGATTGAGGTTAAATAATAATAATAAAAAAAGCCCTGACATGCTATAACGTTTTTACTATTTGGCTTATCAGTGGATTTTCACATTATGCTTTCATAAAACAAAATGTCATTTATAGTGGGGCGAGACATTTAAGAAAAGCAAGACACATGCCAACTCATAAATGACCAATATGGTTAATCCCAGACTGGGCGGTGTGACACGGCGAGCCAGGCACCTAGAAGCTCTCTCTCTCTGTTGCTTTGTTTTTTTTTTTTTTTTTTTAACTTGCTTTCTTCTATTTTGCAAACATGATTCTTGATCTTCTTCCCTCACATATATGGGCAGTATCCACATAATCACCCCCACTGGTAAGCACGGTGGTTGTGTTTGGGATCACTCTAAAATATCACTTGCTTTCAAGGCATGAATCTAGCCCCTCAGTAGCTAGGACCACATCCCACTGTCCTCCGGGTGTCGTGATGTGTGGGAGAGTACCCTGGCTCACTAAAGCATCTCCTGACAGCTGCCATCTCCCTGAATTAGACCCTGAGCTTATCAGGACAGGACACTTATCTATAGCATATAAGTGCCAAAGGCACTGACTGTCCCATCAATAAAGACCAATAAAAACATTTTGTACTTTACCCCAGAACATTCACAACCCTCATTAATGCTCGTGGACCGTGGACCGCACAGAACTTTCCATGTTAGTTACACCTATGTTTGTTGCCGCCATCTCTCAGAGAGCAGGCCACACTGTTAAGTCATTTCAGTAAAATGTACTCAAGGATGCTAGTGTCTAGGGAGAGCTTTATGTCTGGTGAGTATGTGCATTGCAAACACAAGGGAAGACAGCCCGTTTGTCCTGATAGCATTAATAAGCTACAGTGCATGGATTAACAATCTTTGCACCACATGCAGGGATGGCTCAGAGGGGCTTCTATGGATGAAGGAGAAATAATGGAGATGAAGTCTCAGTGCTGAGACTTACGCCAGAGCCTCTGTAAAAACTCAGATACAGTGAATGTAGTGAGAACTCGGGCAGATGAGCATATGAAAATTTTCACCATAGCTGCAAACGTCGATGCCGGGTATAATTGGGACTGCTTTGATGAATGGCTAGGGAGGCTCAACGGAACCATCTGTAAAATAACCACAAAGGGGGCTGGGGCAAATGAGTTCACAAGCTTCAAGGAACACAGCACAGGCAAATCCGTATTGCCATTAGAGGAAATGTTTTGTTTGTTCTGATGATTATGCAGCCATGCTGAGCCTCTCTGGGGCACCAACCAGACCCTGTAAGACCAGCTGGGTGCAAAGGTAAGTAAGCTCTTTTCCCAAAAGATAATGGTGACTAATCTAAATTCCAGAAACCAATCTGCAAGTTCATGAGGTACGTCAGCCACAGGCCTATAAGATCATTCTGTGTGTAAAGAAGCTCGCTACGGAACCCGGCGAGTCAGTTTGGTCCTGAGGACTCACAAGGTGGATGGAGAGAATTACCCCCAAGAAGATGTCCTGTAACTCCCACCCAAGTGGGGTGGCAGGTACATGCACATACATACACACACACACATGCACACATACACACACACATGCACGAACACACATGCACACACACACGTTTTTAAAATTGTAATACTTTTTTTACAATAGAAAAGTGCAACAGTCACAAAACTATCAAGCAAATTAAACACCCATCTGAATAACTTCAAAACTGCCTCAGACATTCTTAGTGCAGAGGGGGCTGCAAGCTACAGCACTTAATTGTAAGAAATAAAAACATGGAGGACTCTGTCACCAGTGGAAATACAGATCCCTCAAACTGAGGACATTGAACCACTAACACAAAATACATGTCTCACCCCTTACTCTTACAGGATGCTCTGAGCGTGTTTAACATTAACTTTTAAACTTAATTGCTATTTGGATACACCCATGCAGCTCTTCCTAGAATCATATCACGCGTTTATGGACTAAGGAACAGGATGTAACTTTCCCCGTGTACAATGAAAAAAAAAAATGCAGCACATTTCTTTTTGCCAAGTATGTAGCATTATTAAGAATGCAATTATTCCAAGCTATATGACCCCATCCACAATGCTGTAATGTACTCTCCTCCAACCAATGGTGTCTAAAACCATGGAGAAAATGAAAACGTAATGATATTATCCATGTGAATTAGCATTCTAAACTTAATTCCCTTGTCATTTAACTTCCCAGTCAGTGGAAGTATGACAACAAATTTTATTTTTAATTTTTGAGACAGAGTCTTACCATGCATCCCTGGCTAGCCTGGAACTCACTATTCAGACCAGGTCAGCCTCAAACTCACAGAGATCCACTTGCCTCTCTCTCTCTCTCTCAGGAACAAGGATTAAAGGCGTGTACCACCATACCTGATCCAATTTTTGTGTTATAAGAAATCAAAGGGCACGTTGGCAATGACAAGTCAGTGTCATTTTTAAGCCACAGCGGTATCTCAGTATTTGAACAGCAGATGTCAGGTGTGGGTCCCAAAGCCGTCACGGATACCCACACCTACAGATACCCGAATCTGTTATTAAACAAAGTGGAGTGACTGAGTATCATCTGTGCATATTCCTCTGTGTTCGCTGGATGGCATCTGGGTTTCATACCTAACACAGAATCAATGCTATGTGGGTAGCATATAGAAAATGATGCTTTTGTATACTTAGTAACCATATAATCTTTTGATCCACAGCCTTCTGAATCTGAAGATATATCACCTTTGGATGGAAGTTCCTGACCACACTTACAAGGTAAAAAAAGTTAGGGGTGTTTGCCTTTGTTCCACACTAAGGGACATCACATGCAGAAGACAGACCCTAATAGTCACAGGCAAATTTAGTAACACTGCATATAAACCATCCCAACATAGCATTTATGAAAGAGGTTCTATCCATCCATTCTGTGTCCCTAATGCTATAACTAAGGACACACAAGAAGTATGGCTTGCTTATTGCCATGTGGATCTTAAACTAAGAAACACTCACGATCTTAGATGTACTGTATTTGTTTAACGATTCAGTAACTCTCATAAGCAGCAAGTAGATCCATCCAAGTAAGACATTATGTGCCCCATGGAGCGGGACAGAAATGAAAACTGACCTTGTCTGGTCTAGGAGCTCAGAGAAGGTCTATGTCTACATGGATGAGTTATAGAAAGACTTACGGGACTCTGGGAAGGTCCACAAGGCAGCGTCTCCTCCTTGGGCTGTTTCCGTAATAGCAATCTCTACCAATGCCACAGCCAGGGACTACACAGCATTCCTCATGGTTCAATCACTCCAGCTAGAGATGGGAATCTTCCATCAGTCCAACCAACGATTCTGATGAGGAGCTCAGGCTGCCAGGTCAGCGATAGGAAGAGGACTCTTGCCTATAACCACAAACCAAGTATTGGTTTTAGAAAAAGCAAGTTATCTTTTGAGCTAATTATTACCAGAAGTAAGACGTTGAGCCCCAATTCAAATGCAAATATTTTTGCCTTGATTTGCATGTAAGGGCAGTTACTTTGTAATCTAATGCATCAAGCTGCATAAACAAACAATTGCACTTCACTGGAGGGATTTCCAGGGTTATTCCATCTTCTCCGGGATAGGAAGAGAAAGGCAGGGAGGGACATGTATATTTTCCATCCTACATGAAGGAGAGTGAGATCATGCTGCACTAGTCACATCTTTGCCCAGAAGAAAATTTACTACATGGGTAGAGTTTAAGGTCCTGAATATTGTGTTAGTTAGGCTTCTGTTGCTGTGAAAAACCAACAACCAAAAGCAATATGGGGAGGGAAAGGGTCATCTTGTTTATGGCTCCACATCACTGCCCATTACAGAGGAGTCAGTGCCGGAGCCTGGAGACAAGAGCTGATTCACAGAGCCTGTGGAGGGGTACAGTTTGCTCAGCCTGCTTATACCATCCAGGAAACGCCCAGAGGTGATGCCATCTGCAATGGATTTGGCCCTCCTACATCAATCAAGAAAAACATTGTCCCCAGGCATTTTCTCAATGGAAGGTCCAACTTCCCAAAAGACGTGAGCTTGTGACAATTGTCAAAAATCTAACCAATACAGACACTATGAAGAAAGTTCCTGGAGAGTCTCTAAAAATGACAAGAGGTGTATTATCACAATTAAACATAGGTCCATCTCCAATTTTTTTTTTTTAACAAGACTGTCACATGTCATATAAATGCTGAGGAATCTTCTCAACTTTACCACCAATTGTAGACCTTGGAATGTGAGAAGAAGAAGAGCTACTACAACCAAAGGGTCTGCCACTCTTCTGAAATGGGTAAATCCATGACCAGTGACAGGCAGACCACCCACTAACTGGCCAGCCACACCCATAGATCTTTGTAGATGCACAAAGGGAATCCGGGACAAAAGAAAAGAGTGAGTACATAGCAATTAGAAATAAGCAGATTAAAGCCAAGAAACATTGGCTTTTCCAGGATAATATAGAACTATACCCACAGGGGGGAGGGGTGGGGAGCGGGGATGGGGGTTCTCCACGCTTTGATATTTGGGGTCACAGAAGTGCAATGTGGTTCTCACACACTGGCGGTGACCCAACACTGAGGATGCTAAGGTATTAAGTGAAGGACTGAGATGTTTCCACAGTTGAGGGTACCTTCTGCTTTTACAGAGGACTGGAATTCAATTCTCAGCACCTACATCAGGTAGCTAACAACCTGTAAGGCCAGCTCCAGGGGAACCTGGACCTTCCTCTGGCCTCCACAGGTACACATACACACACATACATGTGCACATACAAAATATACCCTGACATAATTAAAAATTAAATGTTTTTAAAGTATTATATACATCTCTGAATCTCTGATCGTGTGTGTGTGTGTGTGTGTGTGTGTGTGTGTGTGTGCCCGCGCACAAATGTGCATGTGCACTATATAAAAATTACAAAGGAGTAAATGTCTGGGAGAGGATGTATAAGTTGATAAGAAGCTACGATGGTCATTTTGGGAAATGAGATTAAACAAATGAGCCTCATGAGTAAAAAGTGTTTGCTCAAGACAATGTCAATGCTAGTTAAACTTGTAATAAGTATGTTTATACATTTGAAATCATTATTACCAGAGTTACTTGTGGCCAGCTGTGTACCTGAGACACATGTAAAATGAGACACAACAGCTATCCTTGAGTCTCAGAACCTGCTTTAACTAGGGCTCTGGGTGAATGAAACTATTGACTCACACAGTAGGAGGGCACGTATCTCTTTAAAACCAGAACATATGCAAGATCCCCCCCACCTTTTATTAGCTTCCATTCTTCTCTATGCACAAGAAAACATATCAGATAATCATTTGGGTGCAGTAGTCTAAGTAGTTTGGATTCAACCCAAGCCACAGCTTGCAGAAGCAATCCCAGTCAGAATTTCTCTTTAATATCCTCTGTGTTGACTCCCTCAGGTCTAGCTGACCTGTCTTCTTCTGTCTCGTGCCATTAAGTTCTTGCTTGCATCTTCCATGCTTCTTTTCCAGGCACATACCCCTTCGTAAGCAACCTGGCTCATTCAGTGTCTAAATGCTAGACACGCACAGACATTATCAACAATGTTGAAGCCTGAAGTTCCCACCCAAAAATGCTCTGGTGAAATCAGGAAACAACTCTGCCTGTGCCGTGACCCTCCCGACTCTGCTCTCCTGCTTCAGATGACCCATTAGCATGCCTAGCAGCTGAGAGGTGAGAATGTTCCATGAATATCATATATCATGGTCAAAGGCCCTGGACATGCTACCACATCCTTATGCTGTGACCCTTTATATCTGAGGCTGTCACTACAAAGCCCTTCCTTCGTAACTGCCACGGTCCTGTTTCCCGATTCATGGCAATAAACACTGAAGCCATTCACCCTGTCTGAGGCATTCATCCCTTAACCTTTTCGTTCTCGATGGCATCAGATACTGAAACTCTGCTAACCACACCTTCCGAGGCTCCCGCATTCCGAGGACCAGCTCGCCCCCCTCCTCCCTCCCCTGCCTTTCCCCAGCGCTCTGTATGTCTGCCAGAGGAAACTGCTGGCTTCCCCTTAGCCCCTGTCATATACTCCGTCTCTTCACATCTTTCATCTCCAGCTACCTCCGCCAGAACTCTGTCAGGTTCTGCAGGGTCACACGGGGTGGTAAGATTTCCGGGCTTCACGTTCTTCCCCCACCTGGTGGCGGCGCTGGGGTGCAAGTGGGGGCAAGAGCCAAGAAAGTGCAGGAGGGGGCTTCCGAGCCAGCTCCGTCCCACCTATTGCTTTCTCAAGCAATGCCTGAAAAGACTTGGCCACCGCCACGACTGTGAGTCAAAGAGGCTCCATTAAAGTCACGGGCGTTTCTGAGGACGATCCAGCCTAGCCGAGAGGAAGACACAAAACTGGAAAGGAAGCCTGCCGTCTCTTTCTTCTTGCCTCTGGATGCCAAGATAAAAGTGGGAGCCATCTGGATGGTTCGGGAGACTCTGTACAATCTACCCCATGCGTGTTTCTATCCATACCTTGCTCATCCATCGCTCCCTGCTGCTCCCCACAGAAGCTCCCCAACCCCCGCTACATGTGAGGCCTGCTTCTCCAAGTTCAAGACCCCATGGTGGCAATATCCTTAATGGCTGGAAAGCAGCTCAGTATGGAAGGCTGCTAGCAAAATGCCCTTCTGACTTCCCAGATGCCTAGTCACTGTGACTTTTACACCAGTGCAAGTGTGTTTTAGATTGTCCTGGGTCAGCACATTCTCTCAGCAAATGAGCACAGCTGTTATTCCCTCCCACGAAACATAGTGTAGTAACCACCACTGCAACTCAGGAGCACAGAATGATGAACTTCGACTTAGCCTGAGCTTGGACAGCTAGATGGAGTCATCCGGCGCTCTGCACAGATCCCACCTTCCAGAAGACCAGCTCAGGTACGGTGTCTAGGTGGTAGCAATCTTTGGACGAAGATCCCAAAGACAAGAACATTTGAAGCCTGGGCTCTGAAGGGAAATGGCACTGATTGTCAAGATCAACAAGGACATAGCATCAAAGGTTGGAGAAGAGAGTGTTCCCTCTTAACGCGGGTTGAAGAGCAGCAATGAATAACTGAGGTGCTCATTTGCTGGGAAATGCTGGAATGAATCCAGCTATAGGTCCTCATTCACACAGACCTATGTCTGCTAAATGGAGCCTAAATACCAAAACCCCAGGAGCAACCTCACTGGGAAGACCAGACATAAATCCAAGGATCCACAACTCCAACAAAGGCAGAGAAGGCTGAGACGACCGGAAGTGAACACAGACGTCAGGAGTTGAAGGAAGGAGCCACACACGTGAGACCATGCAGAACAAACTGATAACCCAGACGGGAGTCCAAGTACAGCTAGAATCAATGAACAACATCACAGGTGAAATCTCCAATAAAAAAAAAGGGACGGTCTAAGAAAGGACCTCAGAGGTGGCGAGGCAGGTAGAATGTTCGCCACATATGAATGACCGAATAATAGCTGATTGAGAACTAGAATCATGCATTGATGAACTGAGCAGGGTATGTGTTGTGAAGTTATGTGTTGTAGAAGAGTCACAGGTTCATTGTCTGATGCCAGCCTGTAGAGGGTGTCACTCCACCCATGACCCTGCTCTCTCCTTTCTAAGCTGTCTTGTTTGATGAAGACCAGGTCAGCTGGCAGGAAGCAGTGTGTGATTGGTCCCCCAGCTTTCCAAGGACTCTGTAAAGGAATTGTACAGTCAAACTTGAACACTTGTTGGGGCTCCATGGACATGACAAAGGGTAAATACCTCTGTTGGAGGTGCCCTTTAGCAAAGCCCAGTGGGGGGATGCATCTGTGGTCCTGAGGGGTGTCCAGCAAGCCATCTTTGATTAGCACCTGTGCAAGGTCCACACCAACTTCCATGGCATCAGATATAGGATGTGTGGATTTCTCCAACTTCCCGTGCAGTCATGGATGAGGAGCCTTCACCCTGATGCTCTCCAGGGTTGTTTGTGGGTTTGTGTTTGGCTTTTCAGTGACAACTAACAGAATCAAGGGACTGTAGGGATGGCTCCACAGTTACGGCCACTGGCTGCTCTTACGGGAGGGGGGGCACTGGATTCAGTTCCCAGTACCCACATGGCAGCTCCTAACTGTCTGTAATCCCAGGTCCAGGGCATTGAGGCCACCTTCTGGCTTCTGCACCCAGACACCCAGACAAGCAGGCAAACGTTCATACACAGAAATAAATATTTTTAAGAAAAGCAGTCAAGGTTTTAAAAATGTAGATTTCATACACAATGACAGTATTTCTAAACAGATGCCCCTGGTGTTGATGCAAACCCCTGTCACGTTGTCCCCCTGTTTTCAGCCGCCTCCAGAATGGTTGCTCTGCAGCAGGCCGATCCCCTGGCACTATGACAAGAAGGGGACCAGCAAACAGCCTAGAGGACTAAAACACCTCTCTAGAGCCCCGAGAAGACAAGCCAATCCCAACAGAGGCCACTGTTGTACAGCACACCTGTGAAAACGTCCACGGGGCAAAGCCTCCCAAGGGGACGCTCTGCTCTGCAGGGACTCTCAGTGGGGAACGCCAGCGGCCTCTTCCAGCCATTTCTCTTGGCTGTCACAAGACCTACACTTGATGCTGTTTTGTTATCGATCTGTTGCTTGGCATTCATTCTTTTGCTTTAGCTTGGTACATACTTAATAAACTTGCCTGACAGACAGTTCCGCTATCTATCACAGTTATTTCTCCAAACAATACTATATGCAACACCTTAAACCAATCTCTAGGAGGTTTGATGTCCAGAAATATCATGTGGGCTTTATAGTCATTACGTAGCATCAAAGTAATAAGTTACAATGAGTTGGACTGCCCATTTTTCACTCCTTGAAGAGATCATCTGTGTACACTCTTCCTTGTGGTGTGAGGGTGTACGAGCCTGGGTGGTTATATCTTACGCTCTCACACGGGAGACATTCAGTAGCTCTTTACAACAACCTCACATTGCTAAATGACAGTCTTGTAGATACTACAAAAAAAATTCTTTTCCCCATTCTCTTTGTACTTCACTGTTATTCAGCAGAGATCAAAAGCCTGAGTAGACTCCACAGCTAACATGTTTTCATAAGTAAAGCTCTATCAGAATGCCTTGCCTTTTCAAGACCGGATTGAAAATCTGTTGACACTTTCTTTCTTCCCATATTTGGTTAATCATTCCCAGCTCACACACAACCCAAAGCTAAAAATCACACTAAATGGTAGAAAGTTAACAGGATTGTAGTTATATATCTATGTGGGTGTTTCTCAAACTTTTGATTCATGTTAGGAAATCTGAAAACTGTTTCATCAGGTTTCATAAAAAGCAAATAATTCTGCCAAAATCCCAGCATTGTGATATAAATATGGGTATTGACAACTTGAGGGAGACTGTCCGAGCATCAATCTAATTAATGACTTCTCTTCTTGGCATGGTGATCATTTACTGTTAGGTGTCCTAAGACAGGACCGCTGGGAGGGCTGGACAGCAGAGAAAGCTAGCAGTCAGACAATCAAATGTAGCGTGAATTTATAGAGATGCACCATCAAG
This sequence comes from Phodopus roborovskii, assembly GCF_943737965.1. Taxonomy (NCBI): domain Eukaryota; kingdom Metazoa; phylum Chordata; class Mammalia; order Rodentia; family Cricetidae; genus Phodopus; species Phodopus roborovskii. Next base: position 2,514,461 of record NW_026126639.1, on the reverse strand, counting down.
CTTAACTGCATCTAACCCCCAACATGTGAAATATTCTGAGCCACTGAGCCTCATGAACGAAGTCTGGTCTAATTATAGAACTGACTTTGAACCTAAGCAGACAGTGATAGAGATGGTGACAGAAAGATGAGAGAGTGCTGAGGAGCGGGGAAGAAACATATGGGCACATTAGATCTACGGATAAGAAAATGATGGTCCTTGCCTGAAGTCCCAGCACCCGGGAAGCTGAAGCAGAGGAACTCTGACGAGTTCAAGGCCACCTTGGCTACATAAACCATCTCAATAAAGATTGATTGATTAATTAATTAATAATAAACATAGGGAACCACAAAGCTGGACAGGCAAACAGTTACCTTACCCCCCCCAAATTAAAAGCAGAAGTAACAGTGCCTGATTTCCTATTTTAATGGTGTATTGGTTAAGAATTCTCCAGAAAAAAATGGAAATAGCAGGTACAGACATGACTACATGAGAAGGCATTTATTATAAGATTGGGATTAATGAGGTACCAGAGTCCATGAGACGCGGTCTGTACACTGAAGAACTAAGGAATCCAGAGGCATAGTTCAGAGTCTGAAGGCCTGAGAGCCAGGGGAGCTAACAGAGAAGCATCACATCCTGTGGGACCTCTGTTGTAGCTTTCAGAGTCTAAGGCCTGAGAAATCTGAAGTTGTGGTGTCTTGGAGAACAAGAATGCCTCAGCTCGACATTAGAAGGCAAACATACCTCACTCCTATTGTCCTATCAGAAATTGAATGGACTAGATGGTGCCAGCCATATTGGTAATAGTAGATGTTCTTTACTGAGTCCATTGGTCTAGAACCAGCATCCTGGAAACAGTGACCGTCCTCCTAGCTAAATATCCTTTAACCCAGTCACACTGACACATAAAATGAACCAGCACACCAGCCACTCGTCTCCACCATGGACAGCAACCTGTGTTATGTATGATGATTCTGAGCACACTGGACATGCAGAAGGGGAATGAACAGTCAGAGCAAGGAGCTTCAACCTCGTTCATACCTGTTAGACACTGTTTAGTTCGCTACATACTTACCAGTGTCTACCTCACATCTAATGCTGTGCTCAGTGTCCGACTCAAAAACAAATGCATCAGAATCCTAGACTTTAGCATTTATAGTCTCCAGGAACAGAACTATTTATGTAACAATGATTAACAGAATGCAAACAATATCAGGATCACAGTGGTAAACAGATAAGTAGTGGACCATGCTGTCTAGGAGGAATGGAAAGGAGGTAGAGTCTCAAGCAAAGCTTTGAAGGGTGAAATGTAAAAGGACTTGCAGATGGATGAAGTATCATGTGTGAAAACACACAGACAGAAACAGCAGGCCACAGGAAGCAGGCAGGGTGTCCATTTTGACTCAGATACTTAAGCATTGAGATACAACTAGAGTCACAAATCCTGTGCCTAAGTACTGTGTGTGTGCGTGTGTGTGTGTGTGTGTGTGTGTGTGAGAGAGAGAGAGAGAGAGAGAGAGTGAGAGAGAGAGAGAGAGAGACTAAGAGGAACACTTGCCTTTCAAACAGAGTACCTGAGTGCATCGCTAGAAGTTACTAAGTAAAAACTCCAAACATGGTGGTATGTGTCTGCCATCCCAGTGTTGGGAAAGTGGAGATAGAAAGGTCCTTAGGTCTCACTGGTTGGACATGCCTTCATATGTATGTGCACCCACATGCATACACACATTTGCATACACACACACGTAAACATACATGCAAAAACAAAACAAAATTTACTTTAATTAAAAAAAAAAATACAAAGATACTGGTCCTGAAGCCAATAGGGTCAGATTAACATTCTGGAAGTGAAGCCAAGGGAAGTCTGGGTGGAAAATGCATGACAACAGAAACTAGAAAGACCCTCCCCCAAGAGCATGCCTCAGTCCCACCTCAGTGCACTGGCCACTGGGGCTCAGAACCGGGAAGCATTACAAAGCTACTCTATCAACACCAAACCTTAGAGGCCCTGCATGCCTGTCAGAGAAGAAGGAAAATGGTTGTTTATGTCCAAGTGACAGGCCAATCAGAGGTACCATGACATACAGTATTGTTACCCAACACTAAGTCAGCCATAAGTACTCACTAAATAAAGGGAAAATTAATAACTGTAATTGCCCTTAGATCCGTGCCCTTGTTTCACGGTGTTTACAAATCATTCTCACTAGTTTATCACTTTTAATAGGAAACAGTTAACTTAAAATACTGTAAAGTAATCAAACTGAGTTTATTTAAGTTTTTTTTTTTTCTATAAATCAGACTTTTATTTGGTCGTGTTGCCCTTTACCCCAATTAATACAAATCAGTGGGCTTTTACGGTAATTGGGAGTTCTGCATACTTGCCATTTTCTCTGACCCCCGAGAGCCTGAGGTGACACTTGGAACATCGCCAAGCAAGGGTACCTTTAGTTTCTCCTCTGCTCTCCCTACATACAATAGAAGTTTACATTGTCAAGTTCAAACATCTCTGCAAACTCCCCCTCTTGTCTTTGACATCTGCATTCAAAGTCTTGCCCTCTCCCAACACACACTCTACCTAACAAATCCTTAAAGAGAAATGGAGCAAATGTTCTCCAGCGTTTGTCTTTATTCAATTAAAACACCAGCCACAGCGCTAAAGACCTGCCGAGCCTCCCATGCATCTTGTTCAACAAGGACAAAAACCCTGCCCGGTCTAGTCTGACTCCCTACTCCGCCCTGACCGATACCGGTCCACACTGATATAAAGGACCACTCTCAACATCTCCCATCCCTAAGTTTAGCTGCTTAAACTTTCTCCACCCTCGACTGCTTTTCTACTGAGAAATTTATATGTGGCCCCAAATACAAAGGTATACAATCAAACATTTGCTGGTAATAGAGCATAACTAATTTTATTTTAAAGCAGTATACATAAACATATAATTTACAATTTACTGAAAGTGAAGGAAAATCTGCATGCTGATGGGATGGCTGTCCGTGTTGGCCTACACTTGACATGATTTAAAGGTGCGGCAATTGGGACTGGACAGGTGGCTAAGTGGTTAGGAACTCTTCCCGGTGACCTGACCTTTGTTCCCAGCACCCACAAGGCTGCTCGCAACCATCTGTAATTTCCCTTTCAGAGGATCCATACCTTATCCTAATACCCACAGGTCCTGGGTGCACATGGCTGATATGTACACTGGCAGTGAAAACACAAACATAAAATAAAAATTTTAAAAACCTCCTAAAAGTCATCAAAAGGTGTGGTAAAAGGTGAGAAATGATCATAGAAAAATATGAAAAACATCTTTGTTTTGTCTAATTAAACCACATGTTTCTGTAAGAGCAGAAAACTGTGTGCCCTGAGATCCAGGCCATAGTGTGGAGCCTGAGCTGAGGGGTCCAGGGAGTGAGTGTTGGCAGTGTGTGTATGATGGCAGGCACAACGTGACATGTGTATTATGTGCTGAGGATCAAGGCTACAGGGGAGCCCCATGACGCCACATGGGTGAGTTCTGCCAGAAACGCCTCGGGCTCAGTACATGTTTGCTTTGGAATTGATTTTTAATCATTGCTCAGAAAACTTTTTACTATTGTCATGACCTCCACACTGAGTCATAAAACCCCACAAGGGATCACAACCCACAATTTACAGATCCCTCTCTCTCTCTCTCTCTCTCTCTCTCTCTCTCTCTCTCTCTCTCTGTCTCTCTCTCTCTCTCCCTCCCTCCCTCAATGTTTTCTGTATACAGACAGGTATTTTAAAGGGCATTGTTGGGAGGCTTAAATGATGGCATTGCAGAGGTCCTCAGTCCAGTCCTTATAGTGCAGTTGCCCATCTGTAAGGACTGGTCTAAGCGTCATCTGTCCCATAACATTTCCTTCTGTTCACCCAACATCTCTTTACAATATAATTGCCAGAGTCTCCTCCTAGTGCTCAAAGACCGTTGTGTATACACTTCTGCAACTCTTCCTGTATGGTGATTATTGCGCTGATAAAAAATCCAGAGAAGCAAGCACTTAGCATTGACTACATACTTACTTCACATATCCACATACTATTTCATTTAAAGCTAGGGAGCTCCACCAGGGAGGACTGACCGTAGTAACCCTGTAACAGTGGTTAGGAAACCAAAGCCAAAGAAGCTAGACAACTTGCCCAGTGTCACTCTGGAACCAGGCTCTGAACAAGGAGAGCTCCCTTGAAATACAGTCCGTGCACCACTGTAGAGCCCACTGGGACATGGGGTCCTTGAGCATGGAGACCTCCTCGTCTTCCTTTTTCTCGGTCCCTCTCTGGCATGCACTCATTCTCTCGAACTTTCTTTCATCTCTATGGTATTAAAACAAATATACTACCTGAAGTTCAGATGGTTTTACCCACAAGCCCCCAAAAGGTGCTCTTACAAATCAAGATCTGAACAGCCACTGAATCTGAAGATGGCCGGTGAAGAAGCCGCCCATCTCCACCCCACCCGTCCCCCTCTTGCAATGTGTGTACTCAACGCCCCACGGTCCAAGGGACCCTCACTGCAGCCAAGGTAGCCCAGAATTCCCCCTGCTCTGCAAAGGTAGCAGCAGAAAGACACCTCTGCAGATTGAGAAATCACATCAGGAGGCACAGATGACACTCTGTGTGTGTTCTGGCCTTACATATGTGAAATGCCTCCCACAGAATTCTAATTGCAATTGACATGCTAGTTCTTTTGCTAGTAGAGAACTTAGCAAGTTTTTAGAAAGTCTGTAGGAAGCACACATCACAGTTTATATTCAGAGGCATGGCAACAAAGAAGTAACCTATTTTAAAGAGAGAAATCCTGCAGTGGGAAACAGTATATTTGTGACATTAAGTTTTTGCACACTGCTACCACTGTACACTTGCACAGAGAGGTGGCATTAGAAAGAAAAGCCCCAGACACACTTCCTGACCTAGCTCAGCTACCTGTCCACTTACCTATCTATAAAGTAGGTGAAAGTACATTTTCTAAGAATTGCTTTGTACAGTTTAAATCACTCTGAACCTGAGCATTTGGGGTAAAATGTATATCTGTTATTAACATTGCTCTGTAAATGTCTAATTCAAGGCGCAATGGCTTCTTCGTACTGCCTGCACTCTGCCTGGGTCTGAGGTCGTATCTGCAGCGTCCGCATGTGCAGAGCATTTTATGAACTATATGATGTGGGCAGGTCATTAATAAAAACGGAAAAAGCAAAAGAGGCCCATAATTAGCTCCTAAGGTAACTTTGAATGTAACATTTTCACCTCGGATGCAACACCATTAAACCAAATGACGGTGGTGTACTCCCTAATGCGGCCCAAGCGGGGTCCCGCTGTAGTTAAACCTTGGCAAATGGAAAGACACTCAAACTGCCGTGTGTTGTGATTCATGGAACCAAAGGGCAGAGACGAATCAATAGAGATAGTTAGTTGTTGCATTAAAAAATGATAATGAACAACTGCAAGAATATCACCAAGGTTACCTTGAGAAGAGCCAAGGGGGGGTTAAAACCATCATTGAAAACAGGGTCAATGGGTCAGGCTCGAGTTGAAAGCTCATTAATTCTTTTTAGCAGATTTGGGAGAAACTAAAACAAAGCAAATAGGTAATCATCAAGAGAAAATTATTTCTGAAGGTATAATGGAAGGGTCTGGTCTTTTAATATTACAAGCAACCAGAGATGTTGACTACTCCACTGAAGACGGGCTAAGTAGGGCTCAATACAGTGGGTATAAGGGTAAATGCTGAGGGAGCTATAGTTGGAATCCAAGTGCTACTGTTGGAGTGTAAAATGCCTTCCAGCGGTGCATGCACTTTAAAACGTGTTTCCCCACTGACAGCTGCCTTGAGAAGCTTGTCTACGTCAAGATTGGCAGGGAGTGGCCCGGCCTAGAGTGCTTCCAATCTACCCTGCTCTCCATCACTTTATTCCTCCTGATCTGTGGAGATGTGAGAAACTGAGGGATCTCGGGGTACCTACCATGGAGCCACCTACGCCATGTGCCCTCGACTATGACTGTATCCCTTCAAACTGTGAGCCTTTCCTCCCTTAGGTTGCTTTTCTTGATATTCTGAGAGAGTAAAATCGATATACACTTTATTTTTCTTTTCAAATCTTAGGGGAACTAGTCCAATGACACAGGAATAAAGATGTAAGCTAGCCTCACTCTTTTCACATTTTAACTGAACTTGATAACTTGTCTTTGAACAAATGTAATTTGTAGAGGAAATTATCATGTTTATTTCAACCCTCCAGTGGCTCTTTGGGTAATATATTAGCATAAAGACTGCAAGTTATAAATAATCACCCTTATTCATTCAGACACAACACATTGATGTAACCATAAATTGTTGCTCTACACAAGAGGAAATACCCTTCATATATTTCCAATGATAGAAATCTAGAATCATGCAGCTGAATGATGTCTTCAAGATTATTCCACCCAGTCATTCATTTCTTTTCTAGTGCTCTTTCCTCAACATATTAGTGAAGCGAAGTAACACTATGCTTGCTTTTTGCATTGACCATTTCTAAAACCTTTAAAATATTATCTCAATGTTAACAAATTTTGTACAATGGTCAAACAATATGTAAGGAGTCAAAAGAGTTTGATAAATGTTATGCACCCAGATGATCATTCAAGCAATGACCACAGCAAATGGGGCTCATGCGTGACAAGGCTTCTCATCATCACCACTGAACCTTTGGGTCCCCACATCACAGAGACACATTCTGAATTATCGTCCTTAGTACAACCCAATTGAGAAGGGAAGTCTTTCACTGGGGTTTCAGTTTTCATGGAAGGGACTGGCATTTTGTTACAGCACAGAAAAGTAAGGGTGGTATTCATGCTTATCTAATCAGGGCAAGCTGGGTACACAGTCTGCTTAAGTTATTGAATTTCTTCCCTGAGGTGAATACTTTTAGAAAATGGACTCTTCAGTTCCTATTGCGGAGGTTTAGATGCTGAAATTACTTGACAGCAGTGAGTCTCAAAAGTTGAGAATGCCACAGACTCCTTTGATTATCCAATCAGAGCTGCAGACTCATCCTCCCTTTGACTATCCAATCAGAGCTGCAGACTCATCCTCCCTTTGACTATCCAATCAGAGCTGCAGACTCGTCCTCCCTTTGACTATCCAATCAGAGCTGCAGACTCGTCCTCCCTTTGACTATCCAATCAGAGCTGCAGACTCATCCTCCCTTTGACTATCCAATCAGAGCTGCAGACTCATCCTCCCTTTGACTATCCAATCAGAGCTGCAGACTCATCCTCCCTTTGACTAACTAATCAGAGCTGCAGACTCGTCCTTCCTTTGACTATCCAATCAGAGCTGCAGACTCATCCTCCCTTTGACTATCCAATCAGAGCTGCAGACTCATCCTCCCTTTGACTATCCAATCAGAGCTGCAGACTCGTCCTCCCTTTGACTATCCAATCAGAGCTGCAGACTCATCCTCCCTTTGACTATCCAATCAGAGCTGCAGACTCGTCCTCCCTTTGACTATCTAATCAGAGCTGCAGATTCGTCCTCCCTTTGACTATCCAATCAGAGCTGCAGACTCGTCCTCCCTTTGACTATCCAATCAGAGCTGCAGACTCATCCTCCCTTTGACTATCCAATCAGAGCTGCAGACTCGTCCTCCCTTTGACTATCCAATCAGAGCTGCAGACTCATCCTCCCTTTGACTATCCAATCAGAGCTGCAGACTCATCCTCCCTTTGATTATCCAATCAGAGCTGCAGACTCATCCTCCCTTTGACTATCCAATCAGAGCTGCAGACTCATCCTCCCTTTGACTATCCAATCAGAGCTGCAGACTCATCCTCCCTTTGACTATCCAATCAGAGCTGCAGACTCGTTCCCCTAAGCATGAAAATGCAAAAGTTTGAATGCTGTTTCCATGGCTGAGGACATCTCCAATGAATCACGGCGGACTCTTGACCTAGGATGAGTTGGTATAATCTGAAAACTTTCTTTTCGAAGTTATAATCTAGAAATTTTGAAGGTGTGCTTCCCCACCACACACACTTTCCATCACTCTACTTCATTTGCTAAAGTACAAATGATGGCAGCATTTTACTCAAACCTCAATGTATGAGAGCCAGTCTTGTCCCTGAGGAGCAGCCTTTATGCTTTCTCTTGCTCTGTAAAACCATAATCTGGCTGAAATTTGGAAACATAACAACAGGAGAAAAGTCAAATTTGGCAGATTCTGTTTCACACAAGGTTCTACCAGTTTTAAATTTTAAGTAGGCTACTTAAATATATTTGCCTGGATAGGTAGGAAATGGTTTCAACAATTACAACAAACTCTTATATTGGTCTGAATGCCACCACAGACAAACAAATGCTTCATGAGTTTCTGACTTTTCTAAGCAAATGTTGCATACTTGTAAGATTATATCCATACACAGTGTAGTTGAGTATGTCTCACTATAACTTGCATATCCAAGCATCTTCACAGACAGGGCCTTCATAAAACACCCCATGCCCACTTTAGTCTGTTAGAATATTTGATGAGTTGTTATGAATAGTTTTCCTGTCAGCCTGGTCCCACAGCCTTGTCTGCCCCCAAATAACACACAGAGATGCTGTATTAGATACAAAGCTGTTGGCCTGTTACTAGTGTTCCTTATTGGCTAGCTCTGTCTGAAATATTAACCCATTTCTATTAATCTAAGTGTTTCCACATGGTCTTATCTTACCAGAGAGAGAGTCCAGACCTCTGCTCTCTCAAGTCTCCACATCTTGAATCTCCTCTACTACATCTCCCAGAACCCTCCTTGTCTCCTAGTCCCGCCTATCTTGCTTTCCAACAGTGCTTTATTCATTAACAAATATGAGAAACATATTTACAGAATGACATCTCCCATCAATGAGTTGCCCATGTTCTAACAGTAAATTATCTCCTTCATGGAGGCATTTATTCTAACAACCAACCAACAGCTTTCATTGAGACACCTGGCCCAATTGCTACACTCGAATGAATACAAACCTAACAGGTTTCTGGTAATAAAGTATTAATAAAATTACTTTATGGTCTGGAGAGATGACTCAGTGGTTAAGAGCGTGCACTTATGTCGCAGAGAGCCTAGTCTGGTTCCCGACCACCAAGTCAGGCACTACAACCTGCCATTTGAGCTCAGGAGCTTGGGCACCCTCTTCTGGCCTGCATGAGCATTGCACTCATGTGCGCATACCCACACACAGGCATACTACAAACTAAAATAAAAACAAACATCAATCTTGTCACTGCAGAGATGGCGCCGTGTTTAAGAGCACTGGCTGCTCTTCCAGGGGACTCTGGTTCAATTTCCAGCATCCACACAGCAGCTCAAAAGCATCTATAATTCCGGTTCCAGGGAGTCCGATGCCAACTTTGGTCCTCTATGGGCACCAGGCACACACATGGTACACAGGAAAAAATAAATAAATAAACAAAAATAAAATAAAACTGCATAGTTAAAAATAAAGTAAGTAAGTAAATCTTTTAAAAACATCTTTGCATATTGTTTCATTTTATCACGTATTAAAGATGAAACAAATTGCATTCTGGTGAAACAGATGTGCTTGTGTAAACATAAATCTTTTAAAGATAAACTAATTTGACAATCTACACACCGAGGAAAGGCAAGAAGAAAACATTTTAAGTTTCCTGTAACAAAGCTCTGTTTATATAGGATCAGAAAACTCCCCACATACATACAGTAAGATCGCTGAGACACCGCATGACGACGCAGCGCCGCGGGAAAGCTCGGCAATGCCCCAAAGGTGAGCCCTGAGAGAAAACTCAGGTTTACTACATGCTTCCGGTTAATCCTGATCACGGTCCAGTCACAAACCGTCTGTCTAATCTGTCTGTCTAATCTTTCCAATGCTTTCTATTTCTTATTTTATTATGCTGCACAACATAAGGTCATTTTCTGTATGTGTACAAAGTACCTTGAGCATATCCACACCTCGTACCTCACTCCCTGTCCACTTCGGGCTCCTTTTCAGCTCACACCCCACCTGTCTTCACCTCACACCCCGTTTCCCTCCCCACCTCACAAGCCTGCCGCTCCCCCTCTACCCCTCCACATTTGTCCCCTGCATTCCACTAGAAGGTTTTGCTGCTTTCAAGCCATCTCTGCATATATGATTTTATATATTTGCACACACCTAGCTCCCGTAAATGAGAGAAAACGCGGCAGTTGTCCTTCTGAAATTGATTCAGTTTGTTTAATATTGTAGCCTGGACGCACTGATTTTCATTTTCTTTGTGGCTGAAAGAAAATTCCACTGTGTGTGTATACGCCTCCCTTTCTTCATCCACTCCTCAGATGATGGACCCCTAGGTTAGTTCCACAGCTCTGCTATGGTGACCAGTGCTGTAGTAAACACTGATGCACACCTCTGCCTGTGATAGGCACACTTGGAGGTCTCTGGGTAAATGTCTAGGTGTGACATAGCTGGTCACATGGTAGACCTAGCTTTAGGCTTGTAACGTTCTGACTCTGCTCACGACTGCACTGGGTCACATTCTCGCCTGCAGAGCAGAGTGATTTACAGGACTCACAGTAAGTTACAGGGGACCCCATTGGGGACACGGCCCACAGTTTAAGAAACAATGGAGCACCTAGGTATCTCATAGAAGGAGACAAGATGACCACAATGGGGGGGGTGGGGATGCCGCAGGAGTCAAGGGAGGGTCCTTACATTGCAGTCCTGGTGGGCCAGGGCTGTGCTCTGTTGTAACGAACCCAACAATGCTTATGTAAGAAATTCATGTATTCACATTCTCAGTGTTTCAGCCCTGACAAACCACTATGGTTGGAGGGAAGAAGATGCGTGCACATTCTAACAGAGATTAGTCCCCACAAAAGGGACCAATTACACTGGCGCCCTATATGCGCTGAGGGGGTTGAGGATGTGGAGGGCAGAGACAGAAAGAGCTCCCACAGTGCAGCCTGCCTATCAGCCTTTGAGTCTCTCACTCAGCCTTTGGGGGGGGGGCAGATTCCTTTTTCTCACCAGAAGAAACATAGAAGGCAAATCCATCCTCATTTTGATTTTTTTGGGGGGTGTTCTTTTGTTTTTGTTTGTTTGGTTGTTTGGTTTGGCTTGGTTTTTCCAAACAATTCTGTTGTTCTTACGCCAAGAATGAAAAGCAAAAATGAACGGAAAGTTAAAGTGACTTTGCTTTGCGTAGCCGGATGCCAGCCATTTGTGGGATTTTAAACTATATATTTATCTTATCTGCAGGTCAAGTAAACTGTCGTTTTGTGGTTTGGACTTGGGCCCTTTGATTCACAGGCCCATAAGAAACAGCCTGGATTCCAAAACTCTCACGTCGCCCCTTCCAAATAATGATCAAAATGCATTTGCGGGTCCATTTATAATCTGCATAGGATATTTTTCTGTTGTAGTTTGGAAAAGCAAAGGAAAAACTTCCCAAATTATCGCTCAATCATTAACACAGCCAGGTACCACTTGAGGGCTTATAGTCAATCGGCCGACTCACATCATCTCGCCAGTTACCTTGTGATTTTCCAATTTTGCAGTCACATCAGTTGGAGATGCGAGTAATTAATGCTGCGTCTAAATTATCAGCAGTCGCAGGGTTGTATCGAGTGGCGAGGAAGTCCTAATTCCGGTTGACAGTCGTCGTGAAGTTTAACTTTTCTTTCTGAGACTTGATACTTCTGCTGTTTTCTTGAAATTGAGAGGGCTGCTTATGTGTCACCCACCCCTTAGGGGAGTACAGGAGCCCTGATGAAACAGCCGTGAATATCCCCAGCCTCCCCTCCTTTATGGTCTCCCTTGACTGAAAAGCAGAACCAGACAACTCAAGCCAGGAAAGCTGCCACGATTTGCAGCAGGAGAGGTTGGGAGAAAGATACCCGGAAACAGCAGGTGGGGGGGGGGGAAGAAGAACAAAGCAGAACCGCTAAAAGCAAATTAACAGGATAAACAGCAACTGCCTCCTTCTTCCCCAGTGGCTGTAGGGAAACTCCCTGCTCCCTGCCTGCTCTTGTTCGGGTCCCACTCTAGCCTCTAATTTTCTGCTCTCCGCAGTGGGAGGGAAGCAATTCAAAGGTCAAAGGTGAATGGATTTCACACCATCTTCCCACGTTTGTCCTTCCCTTCCCCATCTTTCAATTACAGTTTCAGAAACCTTGAGGCCAAACCAAGCATATCTGGGTCCTTTCATCTCAGATCTCCCCCTTATTGTCCTTGTATTCTAGAACATTCCTCCAGGACATCTTTTCTGCCGCACAAGCTTTGTTTTCTTCACTTGGCTGGCTGCCAAACTTTCCAGCTAGGACTTGTTTAAAATCCCTGTCTTTCTAAAGACTGTCATCACAACTCTAATCTAAATATAAATGCTATACCATAAGTCCTTTATCTCGGAAATGTCACCAATCCTCTGTTTTATTTAATTCCACCATGTTCTGTCTTGATTTATATTGAATTATCAGTGGACCAAATCCAAGCCCGGCTTGGCCTGTTTCAAGTGTCTGCGCTCACGTGGCGTCCACGGAGCCGGACTGGGTTCTAATCCCCCACCCCCACCCCAGGCTTGTCTATCAGAGTCACCCTGTGCTTTTGTGCAGAAGTTAGAACTTACATCCAGGCCAGCACGGGGCATGCTCCTAGAAGCTGCACTCCCCCATAGCTCTAGGGTGGCCGGTGTGCTCATGAAGGCTCCTCTCCTGAGCCAACCCTCTAGCTCAACCTGACTTCTTGTTTAAGTACGTGTCGTCCAGGCTTTCTTTCTGTCCTCTGTATGACTTGTGGCCAAGCAAACAGCTCTATAAGAGAGGCAGCCCCACAGTCTTGCTGGCCTTGGTTGGCTAATTCTGGTGATCCCAAGGGAACACCCCAAGGTTGTTCACCCACAGGCCAAAGACAGAAACCTCACCCTTTAGTAATCAGCGTGAACCTACTGGTCTAGGAATTTAGGACATGTCCCATACATCTCTTGCTGAGCCTGAGTCCTGAGTCTGTCCATGTCCCACCTTCCCCTCCCCTTCTCTGTCCCCTAACCATCCCTGCCCTTTAAGAACTCACTTGCCTAATCAAAGACCATGCATGCTTCATCTCCCCTTGAGGGCAAAAACTTTGTCCTGAGCCATTTTGTGTTTTCTGAAGTCTTCCAACACAGCAACGATTACTTCAGTTGTTCAATAAATGAATATAAAACGAATATGTAGGAAACTGAGAACGTTTTATGTTTGGAATATGGGTCGTCTGCGGAAATGCAAATTTAAACAAGCGGCATTACTGTGCTGGGGCGCATTCCTTGTATGGATAGTCAACAGGTCAGCAAGGAGCTGGTGTACGGAACTGTAATGCACAGAAAATGGCATGGTACCCTTCGGCTGAGACCGCAGCAAAGATCGGAGTGTGTCTGAGGGAAAGGGGTCTCTGATACTCCACCCAGACCTGAAGTGTGCCTGCTTGTCCTGTTCTTACTGTGTTCTCCCTCTCGGGGTTCTTCTGTTCAACGAGGTCCCAAAATACCTGGAGAGAACCAGCATCTGCACATCGATGGCTCTGGATGGCCTCGGATGTGCACGGACCAAAAGTCCCCCTATCAGCTGGGCCGAGATATGAATGAAAATGGCAGCCTCATGTCAAAACGTAAGACCATAATGTGTCAGAGAATGAGCCTCTGTATTGACAACTGCATGAAGAACCATGGCCACACAAAACCCAAATAAAGACCACACTCCCATAGATCAGGGCACAGCATGAAAGAACCAGTGTGAAGTAAAGCCTCGAAGGAAAACAGGAATGGTTCTTAAAAGTCAATTATTAAATATTAATACACACACTTAATGTCCTTCAATAAAATCCATCCCCCATTGCTCAGACTCTAATTCCTCTTCTATCCCTCCCGACCAGTTTCCCAAGCCAGCTTCGTGTGCTCTTTTTAAAAGCCCTCTACCATATCTCCAACAAGTGGTGCCCAGATACGCATGAGTGTTCGGACCATAGGTAGCCCCTCAGGGGGCCATAGCCCTAAAGGAAATGACTCTCCTCGTCCTTGCTGGGATTTTAACTGGTTGGATCTGTTTAGTGCTTGTGCATACAATCACTAAACTGTGAGTAGTTCACAGTGAGTAGTTCATTCGTGCAACGGCCTTGTCATGCCCAGCAAATACTCTTTCAGAGGAGACATTCACTACCGCTGTCTCTTACAGTCCTTCTGGCCACTCTTCTGCCGGCAGAGAACCTTGGATGGAGACGATATGATACAGATATCCCATCCAGGGATGAGCACTCCACATTCTCACTCTTTATGCACGCGCTGACCAGGGCATAGTAATAAAAACAACATGGGAATAGTAGAAAAACAGACACAGTAATCAGTGAGATAGTACTGAAGACCCACGTATATACCCACATTATTGTAACCACCTGAGGTTTGCCAGATGCGAAAATACATACCGGAGAAAAGACGGCACTTTTCAACAAATGGTCACACTGGGCAGGTACAGGTAAGAGAATGAAACTTAATCCGTATCTCTCACGCTCCATAAAACTCAGCTCCAAATGGATCAAGGACCTCAACATAAGAACAGAAACCTGTCTCTTTTATAGAGACAGTAGGGACATCAATTAAGGGTACAGGAAGACAGTAGTACAGGTTTGTGAGCAATAATTAACGGAGATCAAAAAGTTTATCTGCAGCAAAAAACAAACAAACAAACAAAAATAAAAAACAGCATCCCACCATAAACAGAGTGAAGACTCAGCCTACATAATGACATAATGGAAATATTTACCCCAGTTACATATCTGGAAGGTGGTGGTTGTTCAGAGCAATGTTTCTCAACCTTCCTTACCCTATGACCCCTCAATACAGCTCCTTGTGTTGTGGTGACCTCCAGTCATACAATTATTTTTGTTGCTAATTTATAACTGTAATTTTGCCACTGGTATGAATCATAGCGCAAATACCTGTGCTTTCCAATGGTCCTAGAAGACCCTTGTCAAAAGATTATTTGACCCCTATAAAAGGTCTAGAATATATGGAAGGAAAACAAACAAAAAACAATTAAACACCAAGAAAGTAACCCAATTAAAAACTGGAGCATGGAACTAAACAAAGTCCTCAAAAGAAGAAACACAAATGGTTGAGAAACATTTATTTTTTTAATGACTAGCATCCTTATCTATCATAGAAATGCAAATTAAAAGTACTTTAAATTTTCTCTTACCCAAGTCAGAATGACTAAGATTAAAAAAAAAAAAAAATGACAGTGAAGGCTGGCATGGGTGTGGGGAGAGACTTATCCACTGTTGATGGGAGTGAAAACTAGTGTGGCCACTGTGTGAATCAGTGTGGAGGGTCCTCAAAAGCTAGACATAAACTACCATATGATCCAGCTATATCACTCCTGGGCATATCCCTAAGGACTCTATTCCTACTACAGAGGTACCTGCTCATTCATAGATTAGCTAGATGATGGATGGATGGATGGATGGATGGATGGATGGATGGAAGGATGGGTAGGTGGGTAGGTGGGTGGATGGATGGATGGATAGAAGGATGGGTAGGTGGGTGGATGGATGGATGGATGGATATAAGTACATCCAAGAATAGAGCAGCTTTTTTTACTGTTGTGCTGTTCACAGTAGCAAGGAAAAGGGAACAGCCTAGGGGTCTACGAACTGATGAATGGAAAATGAAAATTTACATATACACACTGGAACATTATTAAGCTGTAAAATGGAGAGAAGTTATGAAATTTGTAGGTAAATGGAAGACGCCAGAAAGAATCATAAGGCATCCCTACCGTAAAAAGACAAACACGTGTTCTCTTTCATAAGTGGGTGCTAGCTTTGAATCTTTCCACGTGTGTGTCTAAAACAGCACACCCACAGGAGGCAAGAAACCAGAGGCCGTGGTCAGGGGACAAGGAGTGGTGAGTCAAATGAAGATGGGATGAGATGGGAAAAGGAAGTAATGGAACAGCAAGGGTTACCTTGGGTAGGGTGGAGGGCAGCAGAGTAGGGCAGGGCATATGAGGAGAGATAACCAAGACTAAAGACCTTTGAAAGGGCCATATGCAAACCTACAACTGTGGAAGCTTCCTGAGATCCGTACATTAAACACATGCGAAAGGAGATTAAGTGGAGTTACCCCATATCAGGAGACAATGACTCCCCGAGTACCAAAGGCTACCAAGTAAAGGGCCCTGTGTCAGGTATGGGTCACAGAACTTTGAGTTGTTGGCAGGGTCCTTACATTTGGAAAGCAAAGTATTTTAGCTTCTTCCCACAATCTCACCTTCTGTCTTTCATTCTGTCCTCACACCAACTTCAGCTGTAGCAGCAAGCTAGCTCCTTAATATCAAAGGAGGTTGAGCAGATGGTCCCTCTTCTACTGTTCAGGGTCCCTCTGGGCGAGTACTACTTATTTCAACATACATAAGAGAGTATGGGGGGGAGGGGGAGGAAGGGAAGGACTGGGAAAGGACGCCATGAAATGACAATTAAAGGGAGAAAGGGGAGGGAGCAAGGACCAAGGGGCATCCTGAGCTCCTGCACTGTGTTAGAATCATTCCCTCTCTCTTGTATTATGGACGGAAGAGCTTTTCAAACCATCATCATTTTCAAATAGTCTGTCCTCTGCTGTCAAGCTTTGTACTGACATCAGTAAGTCATCTGTCTGTCTTGCGATCTGGGAGTTACTCCAGATGAATCTGGAGTCAACAGATAAATCATAGGACATCTTGTTACATTTTAATTTCAGATTAACAGAAAATGTTTGGTTAGTATAAGAAATGTTTGGGACAAACTTATATATTTTTTTAAAAACTCTATTGATTGCTTATCTTTGCAGTTAGCTGGGCATGTTGTGTTTTTATTGTCCATATCCAGAAACACTGCTCTAGCAATCTGGAGATTTGGGACATCCCAGCTCAACACAGACATAATAGCAGAATTCACACTAGCCCCAGTATATTTCATGTATGTAAGTCGAGTCTCTACTGGGCCATTTAGCAGGACCTGGGTTTTCTGTGATAAATATTTATTACCATGGTTCATCGCAAGGACAGCCATTGACAGCAATAAAAGTTGGAGGCACAACATGCTCTTGACCAGAAGGGCACACTGGGACAGGAACGTCAGTCACAGCTAGTGAAAGTAACTGTGAAGGTGGAGTTGGGAATCTTAGCGGATTCTGTATCTCCAGCAGAGTTCTAACAAGAACTGAGAAGAATCTACAGAGAGCAAACCCCAGACATGTCTTTGCCAAGTTGCTCACATCCAAATACTGGCCCCATGCCCTCAGAAGCCAGTGCATGCAGGCAGATAGCAAGATGGTACTTAATGTCCCATATAAACCAAGGAGGGAGGGGACGGGGAAATGGGTTAGCAGGAGCCCATGCACACTGGTCCATCTCCTAGAGCAGGTAAGTATGGTGAACAGAGGATAACTGCAAACTACCGCATGTCTCTACCGCCAGATAAAGAGATACAGACTTCTCCCCCCTTCCCAGAGTTCCAGGCAGCCCTTATCACCGGAATGGTGAGACTGTAACCCTAAAAGGAGGAGGGGAAGACCAGGACGGGCAGCGGGAAGTGACTGAGGTCAGCATTGGGCAGTCTGGGGTCTGCGAAGGACTGTGCCCACTGAGACCATGTTGCAGAATGCCCTCTGTGTCTTCTTAGCGAGACAGCGACAGCAGATGTGGCCCAAGTCCAGGGTTGGAGCAGCGGGGCATTGGATCCTGCCATCTTTAGGTGTCATGCAAATGCTTGTCTGTCATGGGCAACCACTTTCTAGGCGGGTATGCCCTTTCATCTAGAGAAGCTGCCTTGCCAGGCCTTTGTAAACCCAAGACGCTCACATATTTGAGGATGAACTCAAACCACTTCTTAGATCAGGGCTTCTGGAAACTTCTACTCCTAACCCCTTTCCAGAAAAATGTATATACTCGAGACAAGCAAGTAGATTAAGATGGGTGTAAAAAAATCAAACAGTCATTTATAAAAACTCACGAGTTTATTTTAAAATAATTCCTTGGCATATACAGAACTTCGTCATTTGTGATAGATAAAACCAAATTTGCATGGTAATTCGATGGCTGTACTCATTTGTCTAGCAAATACAATCCAAATGTATATTAATTGGATACTTCCACGCTGGTTAAGGATGGTAGGAAAATACTGAAGGCCTCTGTTTTCTATAACCAAACCATTATGTTTCTAAAAGAGCAGGAATTCTGTGTGTGCAATAAACACCGTAATTTATGACATACAGTAGTCTCACGTCTAAGCCGAGAGTCTGGGGCAGCAAGCATTAGCACAGGCAGTGAACACTGCTCACGTTTCTGTTCAAAGCCAAGGCTGCAGCGATGAATTCCCATGATTCAGCACAGGCGATCCTTGCAAGAAGCACCTTGGATTCACTGTACATCTGAATTTCAAGCAACTTCTGGCCATTGCTTATTCAAAACCCCTTTGCTTATTGTCAAAATAAAAAAAAAGAAAGAAAGAAAGAAAGAAAGAGTCATACAAACCCATTAAGAAGCTTTGACATCAGTCTCACTACTGACTGGGTCCTGGTTGCTAAGGCTTGTAGCATTGCCATGACTCCCTAGCAGATACACAGGCTCACTGAGCACTAAGATACAGTTGTGAGAAGACCCCTAGTTGACCCTCACAGCCTGGATCAACAGCTCAGGGTTCCCACTTTTCAGGGCCGGCCTGGACAACAGTACTACCACAACCATTAATGAAGGACACATGGATAGTGAAGCAGGCATGAAGCCCTGAGTTCAGACCCCAACTCTGCACAAACCTGTACTAGGCACATAGAAGGTGGAGGCAGAAAGAGCATGAGTTTGAGGGCATCCTCAGCTACATCAAGGGCTTAAGGACAACATGCATGGGCTACATGAGACCCTGTTGCAAACACACACCTACATCTTGCCTTTTAGCGTGGCTTAGTGAATCGTCCTCCTAAGAAACAGTGGCTTCCAGTAGTTTTGAAGACAGTGACCGAAATACTGACCAAAGGCTCAACAGAAGAAGCCTCAGAGAAACCAACCCACCAGTAGACAGTTGAGTGTCACTTGAGTGACGATTGAGAATACAATGGTTTAGGAACCCCTGTGGCTGGTGTGTCTGCCCTTGACTAGTGATTGCACAGGGGGGACTTCACATCCAGCAGGGATGACCTCACATTCTTTATGTCAATAAAATAAAGAAAAGTAACATTCTATTTTCACTCATGTTTTATTAAACGTTGACTTTAAAAACAGGTTTAGTGCTGAGGAGGAAAGCTTAGTGGGTGATGCTGGCCCAGAGTGCAGGAAGCCCTGAGTTCCACACCCTATCCAGCATGAACAGGGCATGGTGGCTCACGCCCATAACCCTGACACTCAGGAGGTGAAAGGCGGGGAAGGGGGGGGAATAAGAGGCTCAAAGTCTTCTTCAGCTACAAAGAAACAACTTAAACTTTCTAAAATTACATTTTTGCAATGTTTGTTTTTCTTATTCACCTTGTTTTATCTTTTTTCCTAAGGAGCTAAAATTAATTTAGTAAAAGTATAATATTAATGTCTTATTTCAGTTTTATCTAGCTATCGTTTCCTTTTTAGTAGATCGAATGTCATCCTTGTATTCTCTTGGCTTCCTTTTTCATATGCATATGTACGTGCCTGCATGTATGGATTAATGCATTTAGGTATGTTTGTGTGCCAGATGTGTGCCTGGTACCTGCAGAGGGCAGAAGAGGGCACCAGAACCCCTGTAGCTGAAGTAACAGACAATCCTGAGTCTCCTGACATGGGCGATTGGAATTGAATCTGGGACCTCTACAAGAGCAGCAAGTATTCTTAACTGCTGATCCATCCCTCAAGTCCAATAGATTTTCTTAATTTCCCCAGAAATTCTCAGTTTTGTTATTTTTCACTGTGTAGTTTATATTTTCTGTCTAGCTGGCCTGACATGTGTGTGGAAAAGTGGCGCTGTCTCAGATAAGACAGAAGATAAGGATCAGGACATGAGGTTGTCCTCTGTCCATGGAATACGTGTGCTCACACTTACATGAACACAGACCCACAGAGAGAGACAGAGAAAGATGAAGAAGAAGGAAGAGGAGGAGGTGGAGGTTAGAGGGGGGAGGGAGGAAGGAAAAGACAGAAAAAGAAAACGTATAGAACTTAGGGAACAACTCACATCAGAACTCTATTTTGATAACTGACACTACAAATCCCAGATAGTCCAGGAACTGTAAACATCAAATACACTGATCCTATGACCTCAGCATCTGTATAGTGAATCCTCCAAATAACTGCCAAGCAGGTTCTCTTCCCTAACCATTCGCTCACCTGGAATTGTGTCCCCACAGAGGCCAAGCCCTCATCCCCAGGACCTGTGAATGTGTTATTATCTGTTGAGATTTTTTGCAAATTTAGACAAGCTGAAATGAGGTCCTTAGGGTAGACCTTATCCAGTATGGCAGGTGTCCTTACAAAACAGGGACAGATGCGGGGAAGGCAGGGTTGGCAGGACTAGAGGGTCTGAAAGCAGCCTGCTGACGCCTTGAGTGGACTTCAGCTCCAAAGCTGAAGCACTGTGCACCTCTCGTGTCTAGCCGGACCGTCTGCGGCTCCCCTGAAAGATGGATCCGTTCTAGAGTGGATTACTGTTCCTCCTCAGGAAGTGGCATACAAGAACAAATTCTACAGATATTATTGACAACAACTGTCTCGACTCCCCTTGACTCTGTCCAGAGATCCACCATGGTTAGAACCAGCTTGCCTCACCTGTTCAATGTGTGCCCAGCTACAGCCTGCAAGGAGACACAGCAAGTCTGCATGCCCTGCTCTAATCTGTCCTTGGTGTGGCCATCTGAAACTGTAGATGAAGAGAGAGAGTTCTGGAGAAGAGAAGTGAGTACCTTGTCCCAGGTCTCAAAGCCACTAAGAACTCTGATTTAAAACAGGTCAGTTTGGTATTCATCTCTAGGCTCCTTATCCATAATGCTTATTGATTTTACTTCACGGTTTGTCCAGCAACGTTTAACCTCTTCAGAAGTTCTTTTCTGTTCATGGAATAGCTCATTGCTTCCCACCAGGGGGTTGAGAGGGTACCGGAAACGCCTATGGAGCACTTTTTTCCTGCTGTGTAACTCCTGGGAAAGGCAAGAGCAGAGACTGATACTCTCACTCAGACTTGTGCATATTTTGTCTGTCTGTCTGTCTCACACAGCCCGTGCGACTTCTTTCTTTCCCCAACCCTGCCCTTCTAGTATCAGTTTGAGTGTTATTTATTCGTGTGGTTGTCCCTCGGTGCTGTGGTCTAGTTGATGACTACAATACAACCCCACACCTCCCTGAATTTCTCCTTTGAGGCTCACATCGCAATCCAAATTGAACAAAGATTCGAGTATCAGGGTAAACCCAGCAAGGGGTCTAAGGCCCTGTGAACCTGACTCACAGAGAGACTCAGCCCTCTGCACTGAGATTGGGATCATGTACAGACCAGGCCGCATCATCTGGGAGGCTAAGAGAGGCCAGCGTAGAGTGCAGCATGCTGAGTGTGTTGTCCAGGCCACTCTACCACACTGTGCATTTATAACTATGAAGGGGCTCTACTGAAGGGTCCCAGCTGAATCCAGATTCAACAGTGCTCTGGCTTGGAACTAGGAGTCCTCAAGGCTTTGCCTGGAGGGGAGGCCTGTGGTTGTAGAAGATGTGCTGATGCCCTCTCTCATCCACCCGAAACCCCCTAGCAGGGGCCCCACAAGCTGACAGCTCAGCAATGAGAGATTACCATCATACTCATCTCTCTGCTGTATGTCACCCTCTGCTCATCTCCTCCTGGGTTCCACAGAGAAATAAATCTCCTTTAATTCCCCAGATGATATTTGCTCTGTAAAATGAATTACTGCATTCCCTAAGACCTAGGAAGCATGAGATATGCCTTCCAATAATTAAGACTGGTCCTTTCCAGTTAAGGAGGGGAAATTGTGAAAAATGAAATCCAATCAAAGTTTGTTTTGCCCAGGGATGAAATGCTAAATATGAAAACCCATCTTCCAAGGGTTCTCAGGAAGCCAGAGAAACTTTGACTGTCACAAACACAGATGATGGAAAGCAAAGTCCTTTTCTAAGGATTGGCTCTACATGTGTAAAAGCAAACAAGCAAAAAATGCAAACATAAAAGGGCTGACCCTGGAATATCAGCTAATGGGGAGGACAGGCTTCCAGCCCACTCCATCTTTAACCAATGATAGGCGTTACTTTATACATCTCCCCGGACAAGAGAACAGAGATTATTGATGTGCTGCTGATCCATAAAATCACAGCCTTTTGTTTTGAATATTCATCCAACATCTGGCCTAGCTTTCTTTCTCTGCCATCCAAATGCCCTCCTCTTCAGAAACGGCAGGCTGGTAGCCCACAGCTGCAACCATTCCACAAATATGTTTCATTTAAACAACAATGATTTTTTAATGCTTTAAGCTGTCAAGTTTTGCTGAGATGTTATGACACAATAACTATACCCCAAACCTCAGCATCTTGTTACCAGCAACATTTGTTTCCTGCTCATGGGTCTGCCTGTTGGCTGGGGCTTCTTAGGACTCTGCAAGAATCCACTGGCCTCTGCTGGGATTGGCTGAGCTTGGATCCAAACTGCAGGTAAGGTTGCAGTCTGTTCCACCTGTCCCCACAGCCTGGGTCTGCACAATGAGCCTTCCCCCTGGCAGAGGCAGCTTAAGAGGGGTGGAGAGGGAGGGCCACTCCTTAAAGATGCAGCTTACTTTTTCCTGATGTGTCTTGGGAAGGAGGGAGGGAGGGATGTGCAAAAGGTTAGAACCAAAAACAATGAGGTGCTTAAAGAAATAGTCAAACTAATAGAGTCTGCAAGGGCAGGACTTTCCAGCTTTTCCTATAAACTAGGATTATTCAGTTTAGAGGATTTATTTAAACTTACACCTCAAAATCTGAAGGTTAGAATTTTGAAATATGAAGACCCTAGATATCTTTCTTCTATCTATCTATCATCTATCTATCCATCCATCCATCCATCCATCCATCCATCCATCCATCTATCTATCATCTATCATCTGTTAGAAAACGGGAGGGAGGGAGGGAGGACACTCATGTCACAGAAGCAAAGAGCCCCACGATGTAGCATCTCTAAGCTAGTGAACCATAAAAGTCAGTTGTATAATTAAGCCTGAAGCTAGATGCCTGGCTGTTGTGGCATAATCTTGTACACTGTGAAGATGAGTCTCTGACAAGGAACCTTCTAGTTGATTTAATAAAGAACTGAACAGCCAATAGCTAGGCAGGAAGGGATAGAAAGGACTTCTGGGAATAGAGAGGAACTCAGGGAGGAAAAGAGGCTCGATTCACCAACCTGCCGTGGAGGAAATGGAACGCCCAGCAATGTGCAGAGCAGAGGTAATGAGCCACATGGCAGAATGCAGATGAATATAAACAGCTTAAGTTTTAATAGCTAGTTTGGAACAAGCCTACGCTAAGAGCAAGCTTGAGTCTGTGTCATGATGGTGAGCTGGTGCTACAGAGAAAGACTGGCTACATTTGGTCCACAATGTGGAGGCCACATAAGGCCTGAAAATGTTGATGAAAAATATTTGAACATGGATCTGGACACAACTTCTTAGCAACCATAATTTCTCAGGCAGTGCTGGTGCATGCTGCATTGAGAGGCAGGGGCTCCTTTAAGACACCCTGCTTTGCAGCCAAGGACTTGAGCAGCCACCATGCTATTCAGCACTAAATAGAAATGCCTGCAGCAGCAGCATGGATCCAACAACTTTCCAGAGCTGGGATAGGTAGGCACAGACCCCTGCCGATACTCACAGACATGAGAGTAGGCTCTCACGGAAGGCCAAACAGCAATTGTAGCCCAGGACCGGTGGGTAGCATACTGGACCAGTACAAGAGAGGCAGAGCCAGCTGCCAGCACTGGCGAAAATCCAGACATGCAGCAGGTGACTTGGTGGTTTAAGGTTTGACTCACACGGTCAGACAAGTTCTGCAGGTGTGCATAAAGTCAGGTCCAGACTAAAAAAACCAACAAACAACAACAGAAAAAAAAAAAACAAAAAACAAAAAACTCTGAGCAGGTAAAGTATGCTTGAGAATGTGTTTATATGCTAAAGAAAAAGAAAAGGAAATGGATGCAAACAGTGATATAGAAATAATTTGATAATAATTAAGTGACGTCTTTAAAGATAAAGTAATATTAAAAAAATAAGCTGCATGAGGATGGGAAATACATGGGGTGTCTGGATCCTATATAGTGCTTTATTAACTTTAAATGTTTTAAATGCTAATGAGCAACCAGTAAGAGCTGCTGAGAGACATTGGATCACGGAAAAGGCTTAATTAAACCAGCCTATATATTTTAAGGATATCTTCACTTCAGAATGGAGGTCAGGAAATATGTTGCATTGGGAGAGAGATTATGCTTTTGTCTCCACAGGAAAAGCTACGGATTTCTTCACAATTAATAAAACCTGATTTGACTGGGGAGACCTAAAGGAAGAAACCCAGAAAACCATAAGATAGGTGGCATATATGTTTATCCCTTTACTATGGGGCCAGCTCTGGGAATGGATGAGATGTGAAAAACCTAGATCCCTAATGATTTATTTTTATGACATCCTTTCTTGTGGTATGGATGGAGATGTATATCACAGTCGGTTATGCAGTGCAAAACTTATAGAGACATAGAGCAGAGAAGCCTCCTTGGCTGATTTGGGCACACCACACACTCCATATTTGTGTTAATGCAGATATGTAGGTTACCTTTAAAAGTTTGTGTGTTTTCAGAACAAAAGGACCAGACACCAATGAAGACAATATCCCAGGTGATCCAGCCTCTCAGAATGTCTGTGGTAGTTTCCTTCAAAGTATCTAGCTAAACTTCAAAGTATCTAGCTGAAATCCTCACAGACTACTCCGGCCAGGACTTCAGACAAACTCTGCATTTTCCCATCACACAGAGACTGTACAAAAATTACAGAGCTAGCTCCCCAGGAGTTGACTATTATCCTAATTTTCTCAGGGTCCTATAAAGGTGTTGTTGTTCCTAGACAAAATGAAGCAGTCTAGAGAACAAAACACCCACGTTCCAAAAGGTGGGAACACTAGGTTTGGGCCCTTCAATGGATTGTGGAGGTTTATCATGATCTAGGGGGTTGATTGCAAGTTGTTATTAGTCATGTGCAGGGAAGGAACTAAGCAAAGGAGGTTAGATTCAGGAGATCTCTTTCTGAAAAGATAAAGGGGGAGATATAGGAATGATAGGATTAAAGAAGTAGATTATTGAATCTATTTTTTAAACTAAAAAAGCAACTAATAGTCTCAAATATTTTAAGTCAGTACGGATTTTTTGTATATTAATGCAAATTTAAGGTTATTTTTGTTACAACATACTGTAAGGTAGTGTACCTATGCAACTCATTTAAAATTGCAAAGTCGCAGTGCACAAAAGCTACTACTACAAAGTGATAACAATCAAACTTGTAGTAAGGGTTTAGATGTAGACGAGAATAAGCTTCATTTAGCCTCATGTATTTTAGAGAGACAGGTGATTTTCAAATACTTCGCAGATACACAAAATGACTTGTAAGAGATTTTGATAACACAAGACTTTTCGTGACAGTGAGACACATCTGCTCCAGGCAGCACCAATCTTCCTCAGAGATGATAGGCTGTGGTGAGATGTCCACCCCTCCCGCTCCTGTTGCACTGACCACGCCCATTTGCAGGGTGGATATCTCGCTACAATGGGCACTGAAGAAACTCCATATGGAGTTGGCTTTTTGTGTATCAAAGCTAGCAGTTTGGGCAAGAAGCTGCCCTTGCCTTGACTGCTGACAGTATGCTGTCTAAATTGGACAAGCAGGACACAAAAGAAGGTGACCACCAAACTTTGCCAAGACAAGGTAGGACAGCCATTCAAACTTCCTGCTTCACACAAAAGCCTGTCAGAAATTCTAGGCCTTTAGGCCAAAGACAGATTCCCCAGCATTATAGCGGAACTCTGGGTGACTGTCTAGGCACCCAAATTTTGGAAGTTGCTTGCTTTGCACTTCCTGTTTACTCAGGTAATAGTTTATCCTTCTTGGCTCTCTTACAGAAGTTGAAGACTAGATAGTTATACCATTCCTTTGTTGCCAAATGCAGAAAAAAAATAACTTACAAAAGACATATAAAGTTTATAAAGGCTAAGAGATATAAAAGCTCAAGTTGTTTATCTAAGAAAATGTTAGCTGTAAAGAGATATTTTTAGGTTAGTTTAAAAAAAATTATGGTATTAGATACAAAACTTTGGATTCACCAATATAGGACAGATAACAAAAATACTATCTGTCTTCATAGTTGTCAAATACAAAAGAAATGGACATTGTGAAAGTAATTTTTACCTGGTTATTGTTCTTATTATATATAGTTTTACCATGTTAGAGTTACAATCTTACTTTTTATTTAGACAAAAAGAGGGAAGTGCCCCAACTGTGAAGATGTATCTCTGACAAGGCACTGTATAATTGGGTTAATAAAGGACTGAATGACAAATAGCTAGGCAGGTGAGACTGGACAGGACTTCCGGGAAGACAGAGGAACTCTGGGAGAAAGAAAGGCAAGGTTTGCCAACCAGAAACAGAGGAAATGGGACACACAGTACTGAGCAGAGGTAACAAGCCATGTGGCAGAACATAGATATTATAAACAGGTTGAATTTAAGTTTTAATAGCTTGTTGGGAACAAGCCTAAGCTAACGTCAAGCTTTCATAATAAATATGAAGTCTCTGTGTCATTATTTTGGATCTGTCAGAACAAAGAAAGTCTAACTACACTTGACAATAGGGTGACATACATGCCCACAGTACCTAGAAACATAATATACCACTGTCTCAAAGAGGAACATGAGAAACCCCAGCTCTAGAAAAGAGAGCAAAAAGAAAGGACATAAACTAAGATAATAAGTTTGCTATCCCTATGCATTTTGTTCTAATCAGAACCTTGGTGGATTGAATTATATCTACCTACATGATGGGGTGTTTGTCTGTATTCACTGTACCAATTCAATACCAATATCTTCCAGAGACACATCTAAAACTGCTTTATGAACCAGCTAGGTATCCTTATCATTTAATCAAGATGACTCATAAAGTTAACATGAGTTAATTGTCTACCAATCTGTCACCCATGTTCACTCCTTTGAGCCACACTCAGTCCCCTAATTAAAGCACACACACACACACACACACACACACACACACACACACACAAATGCTCATGCATTTGAACATTTGGTCCCCAGTTGGTGGCACTCTTTGGGGAGGTTATGGAACCTTCAATAGGCTAGCCTTGCTGGATGAAGAAGGTCGCTGAAGGATCTACACAAGTTTATAGCTTCCTTTACTTCCATTTCCTTTTCTTGGCCTCCTTTATGACAAACCTGCAGCTTCCTGCTCTGGCAAGCATGCCCTCCTCACCTGTGACCAAACACCAGAACAAACCATTCCCTCCATAAGCTACCTTTGATCCTGAGGCTGACCTTGACATGTGCACATTACCTCTCTTCTGTTCCTCAGGAGTGAACCAACTACATTCAACACTTCTGCATCCAAACAAGAGCCTAAGTCCTTCCTCAGAGATGAAGGTAAAACTCTAGAATGATGGTTTTCTCTTTTGATCTCCTCTTCTGTAATGCCAGGTATTAAATTAACAGTGCTTAGATATGGAAATAAAATCAGTATGTCTGAGTCAGTTGTAACAAGTAAAAATAGCAAAGACATTTACTTAGTGTACTAGTTTCTATTTCATAATAGACATATTTTCATTAAATATTGAGGCTCAAAGTCCTGGAAAGTGAAAGTCCTCCTTCCTATAGCTGATCATGCAACCATAACCTTGACGAGAAAACATCTCCTACTACTACCTATTCTCTATTCTATTTGCCTACAGCGAGCTCTCAGCTGGTCCCACTGTCCTGTTTTCAAACGTAATAACCCCAATGAGGAAGACAAAGAAGCTGGTGTCCTGGGAGTTGAGATCTAGGAATGAATAATTGTCTACACTGCAGCTACTCTTAGTAGAATGGAAAGCCCACTGTGCCTCTGTGTCTGGGTTCAAATCCTAGCCCACCACTTACAACCTGTGTAATGTTGAAAGAAGTCACCTACACTCTTTGAACTTGCATTCCCTCATCTCTTGGGGTTTCACTGAACTAATTGTGACCACGAACATGAAAGCGTCCTGTGAACTGAAACATGTTACATGGGTGTTGGCTGTCATTATGAGCAGAACTCACCCAGAGGGACTCAAATTACCTTACCTGGTTAAGGAAATGACCAATTTGCATAGCCACCTTCATTCTCACTGTCAGTGACTTTGACTGGGACTCAAGTGCTTCCCCAGTGGGGCAGGGTCCATTCACTGAGGACCCAGCTGGTGAAGCCGTTCTGGATAAGCACTGAAATGTGCTTGGAAATACCTGCTGGTCTTTCAGCCATTGTGTTACAAAACCAGGTAGGGGGATGCTTTTATCATTTCTGCCACTGAATATGCTTTAAACCCCCTGACGGAGCCAAAATTGTCAGGCCGAATCCCACTTGTGACGATCCAACCAGGCTAACACGCCGTCTCCTTGTTAACCACTGAGGGTTTTTGGGATGAATCCTGCAGGCCCTAAAACAGGCAAAACTTGACTTAACTTCAAGGAAAGTTTTGGATTTCAATGGACCTTTGAAGTTCCTTCAAAAGCAATGAGGACTTCAATGGGAGGTTTGCCTGTACAGAGGACCACGGAGGCCGGCCATTTGTAGACATTCAGTTCATCTATGGGAAGTTGTCTGGTGAAAATTGGTTCAGTTAGGAGGGGCTAACAGAGGAATGCCACCAGTTCAAACTCAGTAGGATGGAAATGAGCTAGCTAGTTTTAGACCATCAAACCTCACCACTTTGTTCTTCTTGAGTTTATAAAGGTGTGTGCTCTATTTGCTTTGCCATGAAGGCTGATCGATGTAATAACTGTAGTAAATTAGAGCCAACACGCACACACACACACACACACACACACACACACACACACTATTTAAAATTTAGGAAAAGCTTACCCCATAAGTTGCGCATCTACATATATATTTCAACTGTGTAATAAAGAAAAACTATTTTGAAGTGAAAATCTCCAGACTGCAAATTCAGACTTTTGCAGATGAAGGGGAAACCTCCATTTATGTCAAGTGCATTCTATGTCAAAATAAGCTAAAATAGCAATTCTCCAAATGGTTTTTAATCACACAATACTTTGCAAATCAGGCTAATAGAAATTCCATATTGGGATTCTTGATCTAAAACATTTCTAGTAGTGCACATTATGCTACAACTAAATCATTTTTACTGTGAAAGTTATTGTTTTCTAATCTGCAGGAAGTGTCAAATGATGCCTCTGGAAGTTAATTATAGTGAATGTACTTAACCGGGGCTTATTGTGGAGTAGATTCCATCAAGTAGCTTTAGACATATCAACATATAATCTGTCATCCTCACTTAATTAAAAATGTAAATACATAAAGCCTCCATCTTAAAAAATATTTACTTTGCACATTAAAAATGATTTATAAATTTGGGATATACATATAGTAGCCCAAGTTTTTTATTTTTTGGGTTATTTTTTTTTAAAATCTCATTTGTAGCTAGAAAACTGGTTTTCCATAATAGGAATTTTGTTTCTGAATATATGTAATTCCTACATTGATTCTGAAGTTCTGGGTTCTTTCAACTGGAAATACAGTACCAAAACAATGTCCTAACATATGACACTACTACCATCACTGCAAGGCACCATTGCTATGGATTATTACACTGTCCTGAGTTAGACATTTTATGAAGACTCATCCATGGTCAAAACAGGACTTATAAAATGCATTTTTTTCAGAAAAACAAACAAACATTGTAATGAATTCCAATACTTCTTAGGAACCTAAGAGTTTTATTTAGTCCACAGATTAAGATCTTGGAGTAAATATAATAAATATGCTTTAAAGGTTCTGTATCAATGAGGTGTCAGTGTGTATAAGGATGGTGTATTCTAGTCATAATTAAATTTCCAACCTAATTATAATTTGAGGCTTCCTTTTAATTACATTGCAATATTTTCCTTTCCTAAGAAGATGATTCGTATAGCATCTTGTATCAGTAATTTTCATTTAATTAAAAATATAAATAAATCAAGCTTTCCTGCTTAAAAATATTTACGTTGCACATTAAGAAGAGGATTTATAAAGTTGGGTTATATCTAGTTAATCATATTTACTTGGAGCCTTAAACATGATGAATACATACAAAGGAGTTGAGGTCTAAATTTTCCTAACTATCATGAAGACAAAGGGGAACATGTTGCAAGTAATTATCTTTCCTACCAGTGACAATTCTCCTGTCACCCCTGGTAAAGTTCTACTAATTCTTCCAAGCCAAGTGCAAATGCCACCTCCTTTGTGTGAAGCCTTGTCTAACTCCTAAGGTCAAACTCAAGAGGAGTCAAGGGGGCAGTGGCTAAGCACTTAAACCCATAGGAACACCCATACACACAAAATAAAAAGTTTAATCCCAAAAAACAATTTCGAAACACCTCCTGATGTTATTTTCTTACAGCATGTCTGACATCGGACCACAGAATGTAAACAAGATGAAGGAAAAAAAAATTGGAAGCCACAAAATGGCGGAGCATAGTGAAGATTTGGTATGATCAAAGAACGGCAAGGCCCAGACAGTGCAGGAAATTTTATCAAGGGAGAAGAGTGAGGTGGATCATGGCATGAAACGGTTGACACACGGTCATTGGTGAGGTGAGGTCTTTTGGTCCAGGAAAGCAGCCAGTGGCTGGGGACTGGGGACGAGAGAAGACTAGTGAGAACCAAAAGGCACAAGGTATACTAGGGAAACAGAGGCACGTGTCTTGGGGGAATAACCAACCAATGACTGATCTGGCTTGAGGCCCACTCCACAAGATGAAACATCATTGCTTGAGTGACCAAGAGTCAGAGACGGGCTAGTCCAGGGACCTAAAATAAAACCAAATGATGCTGGTCTAAAAACTGGGCAGGGTGTAGTGATGAAATGGCTCCTAATGATACCCTGCTACACTCACGGATGAGTGAGCGCCTCACTCAGGCAGCGTCAGAGAAACCTCCTCCTGCAGCAGAACGGGGCAGACCCGCTGTAAGACATCACACAGAGTGAGAGACCTTGGAACACTCAGCCCTAAACAGGCCGTCCCCATCAAATCCCTCCCCTCAGAGCTCAGGGAAACCCACAGGAGAGGAAGGGGAAAGAGAGAATGGAGGACACCAGGAAAACAAGACCCTCTAAATCAACATGATCTAAGCTCACATGAACTTACAGAGACGGAGGCGGTCTGTACCAGGTCCTCTGCATACATATAATGGCTTCCTGTCCCGTGTTTATGGGACTCCTGAGGGTGTGATCGAGTGGGTCTCTGACTCTTGAGCCTTCTCCTGGGCTCTTTTCCCTTTCTAGGTTTATCTTGTCTAACTTCAATGTGACAGTCTTTGCTTTATTTTATTATATTTTATTTTGATATATTTTAAAAAATTGAATGAATAAATGAATGAATGAATGAAAACCTAGCCACTAGGGTAAAGGTTAAACAACTAAACTGTCATTTTTTTTTTCCTTCTGGGGGCAAAAGAGAATTATTTTTCTCCAGTAGAGTCACACTGGGTTTATCGATCATTCCAGACAAGGCCTCATGTTCAGGAGTAGTTGACCAATATATAATGGACTTCGCAAATTTGTGTGTGTGTGTGTGTGTGTGTGTGTGTGTGTGCTCTTATTTGGTTATACTTGGTGGATTTTTTTATTTGTTTTGTTTTGGGGAGGGGTTGTTTTAGTTTGTTTTCTTGGTTTTAGGGAATTTTGTTACTGTACTGAGGTTTTGTTTGGGGGAGAACTTAAAGTTGGGTGGGTAGGGATGTGGAGAGGATCTGGACTTACAGGAATGGCAAGCCCTCACCAGACATGTGATCTACATGTGCTCTTCGAAGACTCCCAGACCAATCAAATTTGTTGTTTATAAAATAAAATTCCCAGCTTGACCAGGTAGCAGTGAACAAGCCTTTGATTCCAACACTTAGGAAGCAGAGGCAGGCAGATCTCTGAGTTTGAAGCCAGCCTGGTCTACAGAGCAAGTTCTAGGATGGCTAGAGCTGTTACAGAGAGAAACCCTGTCTTGGCAAACAACGACAACAACAAAAAGATACCCAGTTCAAAAATAAAGAGATGGCTCAGTGGTTAGGAGCACCGGCTGCTCTCACAGACAGCCCAGGTGTAATTCCCAGCACCCGAGTGGTGGCTTACAACACCTATAACTCCAGTTCCAGAGGATCCAATACTTCTTCTGACCCCTGCAGACACCAGATACACATGTGATATACATACATACATACAGCAAACCCTCATACACACAAAATAAATAAGTCAAAAAATTATCCAGGTCAAGATATTTTGCTATAGAAACCAAATAAATGAAGACCAATGTCCACACCCTAATCCCACACCCTCTTCCCTGTCTTCTCTCCTCGGGAATGCCTCTCCTTACAGGGTCCATTCCTCCTTCTTGGTCTTTGCGTTCTGAAAGAAGCCTGGCAGATGTGGGTTGGGATAGATTGTTCAGTGGTGAAACATTGCAAATGTTAAGATCAGAGAGTTTAGAGTTTGGATCCCCAGGGCCCAGAATAACACCCCCCCCCAAGCAATCACAACAAGTGTGAGGAGAGCCACATGATCACCGAATGAGGGTGGCTAGCTATCGATAATAGGCTAGCGAAATCAGCACGCTGGTGCCTAAGACCCTGGTCGTTTCGAATGCCTATGCTGTTCTTAGTGTGCAGTCTTGCTCAGCACTGTGCTGACGCTGCTTCCTCTTTTGCACTTGCTCCCCCTCAGGAAGAGACAGGAGGGTGCCTCCAGTGGGAAGACTGGATAGAACGGGAAGGAGTAGGTATTGCCAGGTAGCAAAAGCACAGAACAAAACATTCCCGAAACTTTCCCAGTTAGAACAAACAAATAACAGCCTATAGCGTCTTGCAGACTATGAGGAAGTTCTTACCAGTCTACCCAGGCCCCCTCTTTGCTCCCCTAAGGTAATCTGTCTAGATTATAACTCCAGCCACTTGACCATTCTCCCCCCGCCCCCCACAGACGAGGTCCCAGTTTAAGGTAGAGACTGGTCTGCGGGAAGCCTGAGCTGTGACGTGGCTCTGCACTCACATAGTATCACTCCTGGGCACATGCCGAGACAATTGACAGAAATTCAATCCACTATCAGCCCAATCTCGCTATCGACCATAAAAAAAAAAAAAAAAACTGGAAGGAGTGTGTGGAATGACACATTCGGGCAGCGCTCAGGTGAGGTAGGCATCTGAATAGGGGGAAAGGTCAAGGTTGTTTTTACAATAACAAGGTTGTTTCTATAGTCTCTGTCGTATCCGATCAGAGCTTAGACGCCTGTTCCAGCCGGCCAGAGGGCTCTGCCCAGTGCTAAAGCAGACAGTAAAATGAGCTAACTCATCTCAGCACAAGCCACCAGCATCCCTGAGCTACCCATCCAGGCCACCCCAAAACTGAAGCTCCTCCCACTTATGCTGCACTGAAAGTCCCTCCCACCCACCCGGTGGCCAGCCTGCCACTCTCTCAGAAGCATGCCCCAACCATTCCCATGCCGCCACCACGAGGCTCTTCCCTTTCTTATCGCCTTGGGAATGCGGCTCCTTATAGCGTCCATTCCTCTCCGTGGTCTCGGTCAACACAGATACCTGGCTGCTATCTGACACTCCGAGCTCCATACTAGGCCAGGAGAACTCAAAGGCAAAAGCATGGTAATCAAAAACCACATCATACCTACGGCAATATCATGCATCCCCGATCCCAATGTAGTGGGTCAAGTTCACCTTCCCCACACACATCTGCATCCTAGGCAGCCTGCCTTCCCTGAATGGGAGTGCAGGGAGCTGTCCGAGGCTCATTCCATGACTTCTCCATAAGATCTCCTTCCCTGAGGTCCACAAAGCCTCGTGGATAAATTGCTTTCATTGTGGTTGGCTTCACTGTCAGAGGGCGGCAGGAAGTAACTGTGTGTCCCACGCCTCAACCAGAAATCACTGTAAGGGTCACTCCGCAACGGTCACTTCCGTACACCCATACATGTTCTCTGTCCCCAAGGACAGCCACACAGGCACTTAGGACAAGGTGCCTGGTAAAACAAAACTGTGTTTCCATTTTGAGTCTCAGTGTGCATGGGAGGGAGGGTAATGTGTGTGCCTGCAGGGGATGCATGTATGGGGGTCAGAGGATAACTCTGGGGAGGGAGGAGCTTCCCCCCCACACGGTGGGTTCTAAGGATCAGACAGGAGTCACCAAGAGTACTCCAGCTCTCTGCCCACTGAGCCATCCCACGACTCCAAATCATTTTGTTTATCCATTTGGTTTGTTTGTGTGAAGGATTGGGGTTGTTGTAACAATCTGCGGACCAGCATTGTCTTCAGTCAGGGAGGGAACAGAGCATTAACAATCACTCCTGCAGGCTCAAGCAGCTCCCCATAGCCTTACAGAAACAAAAGAAGTAACTTTTCACCAAACAAGCATATATATAGAGGAAAGAACTTACACCTCCCTGGGACCATCATAAAACAGCTTTAAGTCCTTGCGCTACGGACCAGCCTCTTCCATCCTGTTTCAGCCTGCTCGCTTTGCCGATGCCTTGTGCCCACACCCTCGCCTAGGCCTCGGTCTTGAAGACCTCTGACGTGAAAGGCCCTAGGTGACGGACAGCATGATGCAAGAGGCTCAGTGCTGGCGCTCTGCTTCTAACTTGGCCAGTGCCGCTGTCATTCTCCCCCTGCTCAGGGAACAGACACCGTTCCTGGATACTTCCCTCTCCTGTCTGGGTCAGGGACCGTCTCCCGGGCCCACACACAGGGACCCAGGACTTCCTCTTCCCAGCACTGATTGCCTCCCTGCCGCCCACTCCAGCGCCACTGCCAAGGCGTTCTCCTGTCCAAATGGGTTTCCATCTCCCTGTACTATACATTCAAATAAGTCTTCGAGGCATAACAACAGCCCTGGAGAGCCCACAGCACAGCTTCCTGGGGGGGGGGGGTGGAGACACTATGCAGAGCCACCATAGATAGATGTGTGGATAAGAATATCCCCCACAAGCTGCGGATGTCCGGACACGGGGTCCCTGGTTGGTGGCACCGTTCGGGTCGAGGGAGCGATGGGAAGTGAGGCCGTGTTGGAGGAAGTCCGTCGCTGGAGGGGGGCTTTGAGCATTTGTTTAGAGACTGTACATTTCCAGTTCACTCTCACGTCCTGCTTTTAGGCCAAGATTCGAACTCATAGCAACCCACTTTGGCCGCTATACCTGCTGCCACACTGTCAACGGTCACTAAGGCTCTAACCTTCAGGAAAGGAAAGCCGAAGTTAACCCTGTCTTCTAAAAGCTGCCTTGGCTGTGGTGTCTCATCACATAAAAATAACTAGTATAAGACACGGATTTCCCAACAAAAAGGTAAGAATTCTGTTCCAGAGAACAATAATAATTTCCATAAGAGCAGTTCATTTGCTAATTTAAGTATTGTCTTGGACACACAAATAGCAGCCTTTCATTATAGCCATCGAGCCACAGCTGCTGCTCGCCCACTGTCCCTCGGAGCTCATGGCTTCCCACACCCTCACACTTAGTCAGAAGGCGCCCTGCTTCCAAGCACCTCTGTTTATAACCACTCTCTCTTTTACTAAAAAACCAAGGGAAGAGCTTTTTCTGTGGCAGAACAACTCCAACTCAGAAGTGTGTCCTGACCTTGACAATATTGGTACATGAACCCCGCCGTCCATAACGGATCAGCACAGGCCCAGCATCCACAAGCTGACCATGATTCCAGGCCTGAATCCCCAAAGTCTGCATGCCTAGTACAGACCCGGATGTGCTTATCCAGGAGGATGGCTCAGCGAAGGAGTGCGCCCGTTTTCCCAGAGCTGCTAAGTTCCCATTCATCCTCCGCCCCTGCTTCTTGAAGACTCTTCCGTTCCTTGGATCACAGGTTCCCTTTGAATCTATGTTTAAAAACCTGTTGAGTGTTTTCTTCCCGCTTAAATTATATTGTTCTGTGTGTTTTCCCTAAGTTGATACACAGAAAGAGCTTCCAGAAAACAAGCCGGGCAGAACTCAAGACACGGGAGTCCCCAAACTCTAAGCAATGGAGGCTTTCCAGTCACAAGAGAAAGAGGGCGGTTTTCCGCTGATCTAATAGTTGCTTTGAGTTTATGTGGGCTCTCCTTCCCTGCCCCCTTTAACCCATCCACCCCTGCCTTGAAGTGGCCCTTCTTAAACTCCTGTGCTTACCACTGCCCGCATAGAGCCCTCTCCTTTCTTGTTGTGGATTCAGTCAGGCAATCAGTTGCAATAATTGTTGAGATATGAAGCTACTGAAGTGGGTTGTGGCATTTAGCATGTGCTCAGTTAGCATCTGAATGGATGTGTTCGGGCATGCACGTGTGCATGGGAGGGTGGGTGGGTGTGTGCATGCATGGGAAGATGAAGCATGTTATTCAGCGTTCCTGCTACGTTTGTTTTTAAGGCTGGGAAATATCTACATTCCTCTCTGTGTCTGTGAAGAAGGTCCTTTCTACATTCCTTTCTACATTCCTCTCTGTGTCTGTGAAGAAGGTCCTTTCACTGCCTGAGAAGATTCCTTCGTATGGTTTGGATTGCCAACTTTCTTTTTTTGTCCTGTGTATGTGTGTGTGTGGGGGGGGGGGTCATTGATTGCAACAAGGCTGTAAGCTCTGCTTTTCAGGGGACCCTGACAGTCCCTGTCAACCCTAGAGAAGCTGGCCCAGGGCCACAGGCTGTCAGTTCCTTGGTCTTTGCTGGACAGCTTGCCTCTTGAAGGACATTTCAAGGGCTTCTCAGAGAATGCTCTTTCAACCCCACGCTTTCTTTCTGTCGGTTCTGCTTGCCCAGCACACAGCAGGGGCTTGGGGCAGCCTTGTTGCCCTCCGGAGCTTCAGGCTAAGGTTAGCTTTCCTATTCCATGCCAGCCTGGACTCCGCCTGAGTCTCTGCCGGTCTCCATCCTGGTGCCTTCCTTGGTCATCTATCTACCTTGTCACGGAATGCCCTGAAAAGCCTTTGACGTGTGTCCTACATGGAGGCGGAGCCACCCCTTTCTGGTCCACAGGGTTCATCTACCCGAACAATGTGACAGCTGTCCTGAGTTAAAGCAGGAGAGTGTGTCCCATGAGCTCATGTGGGAGTTCTTAAACAACGATCCCAGAATGCATGAGGCCAGACCGGGCAACACGGAATCTGAACCTACGAGCAGAAAGTCTGTGCTGTGGGGAACTGAAGCGCCAAATAGGAATCAGCGATCCAGCCGGACCAGAAGGGCAACAAAAGGCACCGGGTCCAGCTACGGTCAGAGCTGCTAGAGCTTGCAATACAGTCATTCTTTGTGTGGGTTTGAATTTTCTACTCTATACCTACTCCTCATGTCTGACCTGAGTCCCTGCCTCAGTTTCTTATGAAGCTAATTATAGTACCTACACCAGAAAACCCTCCTGAGCATCATGAGAGGTGGGATCGGTTAAGCCCTGGGGGGGGGGAGGGGTTGGGGAGTGGATGATGCCAGGCCAGCAGAAAAGCGCTTAACAAAGAGTTTCCCCTGGACCTAGGACGGATCTTGTGGGCAAAGGTTGTGGGCAAAGGGGAAGACTTCCGATCCCCTGAGCAGAAATTAAGAGAGACAGTAAAGACAGCCTTGAGACAGGAAAATTAGTGCTTGGCTATATTTGTTACTGATATTTATGTCTTCAACGGGCATTAACTGGCATGCGGTGAGCTCCATATGAAATGACACACCTTGACAGACTTTGGTTTCCGCATACATCTATCACTGCAGTCAAGGTGACACAGATGCTGCCCCAGACGTTGGTCCTCGTTGCCCTTTTGCGATCACTGCCTATCATCCCTCCTCATCCCTCCTCCCACCCTGTCAGACAACCACCGATCCACCTTCCGCCATCACAGGCCATTACGTCGCACTAGGGTGCCCATATAAAAGAAACCATGGGGTATTTTTTGGACTGGGTTGGGGGCGAATCCAACATCTTTAACTCGGTGTAATTATAAGTTAATGTATATTGCCGGTTGCTGTCACTCACTCCTTTTCCAGTAATGTTTGCTATCTGACATGATATAAATGAGACAACAGGCCAGACCCGGTGCTGCACATCACATCTCTCTCGCATCTCAGCACTTGGAACTATGAGTTCAAGGCCAGGGTGGTACACCGTGAGTTAGTTCATCGGGGGCCGCCTAGAACACAGAAGACCACATCCCAGAGAACACACACATTACGTAAATATGTAAACAGATAGCAGGACTGTCATTTAGGCATGCATGACAGCTAACGTGAGTCCCAACCCTGTCTTGACACTTGCTCTCATCTTCCCGCTCTCGTCTGGCACTGGATCCTGTCCCTCTGTTATGCAGCTGGTATCAACTCAGCTACGAAGCTACAGCTAAGTACCTCCTCCGAGAAGCCCTGTGACCGGCCACTAGAGCCTCCACTGTCCCCAGCCAGGGTTTTCACCCAGCTCCTCTAATGAGGGGTGTGTCAATTTGTTCTCCAGCCTTTCCACATGGGAGGCAGAAGGTTCCTTTCAGCCAGACGGGAGCCTGTAAAGTTCACCTCTACCATGGTACACCAGGACCTCCCCACAGCACACCAGGACTTCCCCACAGCAACCTCTACCACAGGATTTCTTAGAATGAAGGAAGAGGAGGGCTCTTCAGCAAGGAAATCTGACTCCTAGAAGTTGAAGGCTCCTCTAGTTTTCTCCAGCTCCCCCAGGCCAGAATTCCTCTCTAACTTCAGGGCTTGGGCAACTTGGTAATCACATCTGACAGTTGCAACTGTCCTCAGAGGATCTTCTGCAAGCCTCAGGCCTCAGAAGCACCCAACTGACAGTTCCCCTGATGGATGAGATTGCTCAAAAAGGCGGGGCTGGATGGGATGGCAGGGACCAGGGCAAATGGGAGATTTAGTCACGTCGGAACCTGACTTGTCAATGGGATCTACATCCTGGTCTAACATACCACAAAGATAGCAAGCAAGAGCCGTGTGCAGCTGTGCCAGCATGTAAGTAAGGCACAGAGGAAGACTCTCGTGAAGATAAGTTGGAGATGCCAAGCATTACCATCACACCTCGAACCCGGGCATGGATTCTCATGTGGACACGGATGCTTCAAACACAGCCATCTCACTGGCATGGCATGGTGAGGCACACCTTTAATCCCAGCACGCAGAGGCAGAGGCAGGCAGATTAGGTGACTCCCACTCCAGCCCTGTCTAGGTAACAAGTTCCAGATAAGCCAGGGCTACATAGCGAGACCCTCTGGAAAAAAGAACAAATGAGAGAGAGAGAGAGAGAGAGAATGGAGGGGAGGAGGGAGGGAGGGAGGGAGGGAGGGAGGGAGGGAGGAGGGAGGGAGGGAGAGAGGGAGGGAGGGAGGGGGGAGGGAGGTGGAGGGCGGGCTTTCTCCACCTCTTTGGGGCAGGAGCGAGAGGATTTGTTCTAAGACACATACATTGTTTTTACTTTTTTATTCTCTCTGCTGTACCTGAATCTTGTCCACGATAACAAGGGCTGTACCCTTCTAGTCATTCCATTCATAACCCTTTCAAAGCACTGGCTGCCTGGATGGCTCCTAGCTTTTAAAGCACTTACTAAAAGGGTTCTATTTTAATACAGAAAATACAAAATGCAGTAAAAAAAAAAAAAAAAAAACTAAACTAATTGTTATTGCATGTGAGGGCATTGTTGTTGTTTGATTTGGTTTGGTAAAGATATAAGCTTTTCTAAGGTTTGATTATACCTAAAACGATTTTGTTGTTGGGGTTGGGGAAATGCTAATTTACTATATTGATTCCTCTGAGATATCCCTGAGCTACAAATTGACATTAATTATTCATGGCCCTGATAGGTCCTATATTTTTTTCCCATTAAGATGTAATTCACTAGCTCAACACTTTCACAACACAGTACGTGGGTTATTAGAGGGAGAAATGTATCCTAAATGCAGAAGCATTGGGGGGGGGGCAGCGTGGAAAGCCTACCCCAGTGAGGGGAAGCTGGCTGGGAGGAAAGAAACAAATCAACTTCAAAAAGTATCTCTAAATCATCATCATTAGCACCATGAAAAAGACTCTGGCGGAACCCGAGACCTTCATCCCCAATAATCAAAGACTTAGCTCCTTTCTTAGGCATCTTTTTGCCCACTCTTCCTGCCTGTGTTAGTTCCCTACTGAGACAAACATGCTCACAAAAGCATCCCTCAATCTGGCTCCTCCCTAGGGAATAGACCCAGGTCAAGGACAGGGAGGGGAGTAATGGCAGACCAAATTGTCATCCAATTAAACAAGAACTAGTAACAAACGGGCGTGACTAGCTAACTAGCTACGGAGCCAAGGAAACATGGGTCCACCAGCCAGTTCCACCTCTGAATAGCTAAATTCTTTATTTAACACAGATGTGGTAGTGTCCTTGGCCCTTGACCTGAGTTCCAATCCTGCAGATGGTGGGGAGCTGGGGACCACTGTTGTGGAGTGTGTTCATTTCATGTAGAAATGAGACTGTGAGTGAACAGAGCAAAACCAGTTCCCTTCAGCATCTTTGAGAACAGCAAACCATCCACATGCTGAAGGCTGCTGGGTCTCCTGTATGTAGAGGCACTGAATCTGTAGATTACTAAATGTGCTCTATCAAAGGGGAAGAACCCAGATATGGCTCTGTACCCCCCGCAAACGGGCTTTTCTACCATGTTTGCCAAATCTAGGTGATACTGTGTTTTTTAAAATAAAATACCATTCAAACCATGTGTAGAGTGCACATTGGAGACTGCTCGCATGACTTTGAGAGGAGATGAAATTGCTCAGTGGAAAGAAGACCGGAAGCCACTGACAGAGCTAACCCTGCCAGAGAATGCAGCTAAGTAGCCCACCTCATGGAATGGGAAGGTCAGCTGTTGGGATGGAAATCCATCCACAGGCCTGCCTAGGAGTCTGTCTGCTTTCATTTTGGTCTTTCAAGCGCCGGTCGAGTCGCCTATCTGCCAGCATGGTGTGTGGCCCTGTGGGTATGGCCGTGAGAATGCATGGGCGCCTGCTTCAAGAGAACGGGCCAGCTGTGTGGGAATTACCAGTGCAACCCCATCACCCTAATTACAGAGCCAGTCATATGGAAGGAAGAGGTGACACCCACTGAGGGTACACAAGGAAGCCTGGCCTACCCCTGAGGAATCTGGAGGTGCCTAGTTTCGGGGTGTCAATCGTGTTTAGTCTAAGATACTTTCATTAAGCAAGGTTTGCATTTTTCTAAAAAGGTCACACCCACGGTGG
The DNA here is from genome assembly GCF_943737965.1 of Phodopus roborovskii. NCBI lineage: Eukaryota > Metazoa > Chordata > Mammalia > Rodentia > Cricetidae > Phodopus > Phodopus roborovskii. The sequence goes on along the minus strand of NW_026126639.1, from coordinate 2,472,993 downwards.
CACTGTGAAATGGTGCAGCCACTTTGAAAAGCAGTTCTGCAGACCCTCGAAATGTTAAACATAGAATTCCGATCTGATCCAGAAATTCTACTTCTAGGTATACACCCAAGGTAATACAGAAGACTGTTCCATCTGAAGCACGCGCAGGGATGTCAGCACCAAAGTACATAAGCAGCAAGCCCCATTGCCTGTCGGCGGACTCGAGACCTAGCGCCTCCTCACAGTGAAAACCTACTCAGCCATTAAAAAGCAATAATGCACTGATACACAACATAACACAGAAAAATGTCAGAGATCAGCGAGGGAAATATGACACAAAAGACCACATGTTGTGCGGCTTTGTCATGCGAAGCGTCAGATATAACAAATCCATAGAAACTAAAAGATTCGTGGCTTCCAAGGGTTGGGACAAGGGACACAGATGAGGGACTGCCCGGTAGGTGTAGAATTTTTTTTTTTTTTTCTGAGGCGTGTTGTAAATGAATTAGGCGATGATGATTTTATCTCAGTGGAGACACTAAAAAAATACTGAATCCAGTTCTTAAAGAGTGGAAAATCGTTGTGTGTTACATGTGCATTTACACCTTAAGCACCTTTATAAAATAAATCAGTAAAGCTGATGTTTGTTATAAGAGGTCAGTGTGAATCCTTCTCTAAATAAGCAAGAAGAGGAGGCCAGAAGGTACACACATGCACACATTCACACACACTCACACGTGCACACTCACACATACACATTCACTCTCACACACACATTCATATGCACATACACATTTATACACACATATACATACACACATTCATACACACACATACACATTCATACACACACATACACACAGTACCTCCGGATCTCAGTGTTTTTCAAGTGACAAAGTAATAATTGAAGCCACCTTCTAATTCCTCTGTGTTCCGTTTTGTTTTAAGCGTACCACACATAAGACCCACAGACTATTCCCGTTGTTTCCGTTGAAACAATAGCCAAGGCAAAGGGAGACAGAAGTTACCCAGCCACTTGGATAGAAGAAGCAGAGCTTCAGTTTCCCTGATGACAGTTCTAGATGAGGGATGTTTGTGCGAGCAGGGAAAGCTGAGCTCAGTCAGAGCTCCTCAGAAAACACTAAGCTCTTCCAGCAGTACTGACCTTGGTGACAGCACCAGAGCGAACCCTGTTCTGCCACCGAGCCTGTGTTCTGCGCTTATGTACAAATCTGTGACTCCTTATCCCTGGGAATAGTAAATCCTGGGGCCTGTGGGTTTACTGACGAGCCCGCTGGCTTGACTTCAATCCCTAGAACCTGCCCGGTAGGAGACAGCTGAGCACACGCGTGTACAGCGGCGCACATGGAAGTGGACACACACGTGCAAATGTGAGGAGGAGACAGTAGGTGTCACCTGGACTGACTACATGTAGATATTTTTAAAAATGGTCTATTTCCTTTCCAAAAACTACAGCCCCAGGAAATAGTGTTACCTTTCAAAATCCAGTAAAGGGAACTCGGTTCTTTTAAAATTCCTCTTTGGGGGGAGGGGCTCTGGGGCTTGGTTGTACAAGAATCCTCATTCTGCCTTTCCTGGGTGACAGATTCATTGATCTCGACACCATGGGAGAAACGTGTCATGTTTTTACCCTAGGAAGGAGAGAGGGAATTGGTCTTGTTGAAGACAGGATCCATGGTCAACCCAACTCACATGGTCTCGTGTTTGCCAATAACAGAGAGAGAAAGGGAGACTGTGTCTTCTGGGAAGGACTGCATTCTGTTCTCCTTTGTATTCCTCTGGGAACAGGGCTGCCGCTGCCCCTGCCCCTGCCCCTGCCCCTGCACCCACCCCATTCACCACACTCTTAAACACAACGCTGCTTGTTTTCACTGCGGGGCTGAGAAAATGGGCTCGGAAAACATTAGTTGCCTTCCCCAGGGCCTTGTGTCATGGACAGTCACAAAACACAGACCTGAAAAAGTACTCAAGCCGTGGGGCCCTATCCTACCCCTGCAACACGTCACAGTGTCCAGGACTGGGAGTTTAAACTAACCGAGAGCATCTATAAAAGCATACCAGCATATCCAGTCTGTAGCCCTTAGACACACTTGCCCCAGAATAACAATAAATTTGGCTTAACACAAAATCACCAATTTACTTAACGTATTATGAGTTTTTTTTATAGCTGGATTGCGTGGTTCTTTGCAAAGTCTTTGCCCAGACTTTGCAAAGGACAACAACATCATGTTGCTGTGTCAAGAGGTTGGTCACCCCTGGGAGCCACCGGCTACCCTCCATCAAGCTCACTCCTGACTCTAGACATTCGGTCTACATCTCGTGCAGGTTAGCCAGCCGATTCTCGTGCAAGCTATTTTTGATGAACTAATTTGAGTTTTACACTCTCCTCACCCTCCCCACTGGGTAGCATATGTTCGTTCAGTCACTGAACATTTATTGAACAATATCATGTGAAAACACCCTTGCTAGGTATCGACAGGGTAGAGGAAGAGGCAGATGAAGTGAGGTCCTGCCTGGAAGTCGCTTACAATCTGCTAAGTTTGTTCTTCGTCTGAAGAACAGTAATGATGGAAGCAGAGGGCAGAAAGCGCCGAGCATCAAAGGAGCGGGACACAGAAGAGTGTGGAAACGGAACCCGCTGGAGAAAGGGTCCTTCCCTCGCACACTCACAATCACCCCAGACCCTGTGAAAAGCAATCAAATAAAAATCGGTCACCCCGTGCCAACAAGGTAGAGTGAGGCACAGAAACCCTCTGAGGCATGGAACTGCAGGGCTGAACTCCTTTCAAACTAGAAGGAAAAACAAACCTACACACAAAACACAAAAAGAGCTGGCTATCGATCCAGCCACACAGCATCCGGGCACAGCGCGTCACCTCCGTCCAAAAATCTATTGTGAGATCAATCCCTGATTGAGAAGTTTTTAGAATGCCACAGTATACTAAGCAACTGATTTCCTCTTATTTCATTTTTAGGGATCTCAGTTCTAAATAGAGAACTGCCTGGGGTGGAATTTGGGCGGGTCTGAAGTACCCCACCCTGGTCCCAGCCACTACCGCCACGACTGCAGCCAACCGACCACACTTGCAAAGGGCTGAGGAAATGTGAAGTGATAACATCTTGTCTGCTGTTGTTGGTTTAAGGCTAATTAAGGGAAAGCCATGAAGAACAGTAGAGGCAATGCCACCCATGAGATCCCTAAGTCAGAGATGGCCTCCTCCACCTGCCAGCACATGGCTGACAAGCCAGGGTTCCCTAGACCTTTTTCTAGATCCCGGTTCCTTGCCATAAACAATGGCAAGGGAATTCAATGGGATCCATTTCAACAGCAGGTCGGAACTGCATCCGTGTATTCCCGGACTTGCAAGCAAAGCACAACCAAATTTAGCAGCCAGTGATATTGATTTGATTAAAAGTGGTTGAAGACTTGTAAATGTCACTGGAACTTAGCAAAATGAATATTATTAAATCCTTCTGGTGACGGGGGAAACTAACACAGGGATTTTCTGCGGTCTCTGTAATTAATTGCTCTGTCATGATTTATATTAACTTACAGTACAACTCCATTAGCTCAGACCTGTCATCTCTGCTCAAGGACCCACCAAGTAATCACTACCACATTAAAGAATAAATTAGTTTTTGGCTTGGAGCCTAGTTGTAGACTGTTCCATTCCTGTCTGCTGTAGACATATGTACCTAATAAAGTTGGGACGAATGAGTTAAAGGACATATACATCAATGTCAGCGGGTTAGACGGCAGAGACAATACGCTCAGCACTGTTCATTAGGCCCAATGAATCTCATTCCCTCGGCGATGTATACCACCTTGTGTTTATCCAATGCCTTCAGGTCAACTGCACCGTGAACGATTCCTTGCGACTAGGTGGGTCTTCGGAGAGTCTAGGCTCTGAGCACTCTGAGGCCTGTGGTTGTCATAATAGCTCCGTGTGGTTTTTGTTAACACTTCATTACCCTAAAGTCGGATAAACTAGGCTCTTGCTTCTCCTGCTATGTGCAGACACAGACACAGATTCCTAGCTACTACTTACCATAGATTATGGGGATTTGTAAGGGTCTATCAAAATCATCTTTCACTTTGATAGCTGGATGATGCCCTAGGCAGTGCTTGATAGAAGACTGCTTTACATTTCAGAGAAGGCGCCAGTTGCCTCCAGGGTCTGTAAGCTCAAACTTGAACCACCTTCCTCTTCATTCCAGGCCAAGGAAAGCTAAATTGGCACTGGGCTGGCCAGAAGGGTATCTGGGCAGAATCTGGGCAGCAGTACCCTATGCAGCCTTGTGGAAGGAGAAAGCTTGTGACCCCTGGGAGCTCCCCAAATATGAGGGGGCTCCAAGGACAGTCATCCTGGCTCACATCTTCAGGCACTGCCCAGACATTCATAATTTGTCCTGGATCATTTCTGCAATTTGAATCATCAGCTGTCAGCGATTCCTTCACAGATGCTATGCCCGCAGTGCAAGAAGCCTGCGACACAGGGGCCTCTCCTGCTTGGCTGAGTGGAGTGACAAATGTCCAAATCGCAGAGCCTCTGCAGCCTTAGCCAGCTGGAAAACGTAAACATTATTGAGGACGAAATAGGAAGGGCCCGAGTCAGTTCGGTCTGCGAAATACGAGAAATCTCATGCCTGCTCTTGTACATAGCTAAGTGATTAGATTTTATATTTACAGCAGTCGGTACTGGAGGCTTACAGGGAAATCCATGCATCGCCACCCAATCTGTAGCCTGAATATTGTCTCCATGCCCCTGACTCCATTTAAAGTAAGTCATAAAGCAAACGGAACAAATACAATTTCTCCTGCCATAAGACAACTGTTTGAAAAGAAAACGGTGTTAGAAAATAAAAAAGAGGAGACATTAGAAGGAGAGCAATGACTTGGAATATCATAATAAAAAAAAATTGGTGAAGGAGAAAATACGGGGTTCTGTAAACATAGGAATGTTTTCTAAATATTTCTCATTACTGGCTTTCGCTAGATAACAGACTGAGAAGGGAAGATGCATTTAGTGAGTGTTCCTCTGTGAACTTGCCCTTAACCCTGGACCCTCACAAAAGCACCCCAGGTATATAGGCCTGGTTTAAAACAAAGTCATTTCTCAGCTAAGCCGTCTCATATTTATTTATGTGGAACTTTAGTAAGTTTTACCTTTGATGGTAACATGTCAGCAACTTCATATAAAGACAAGTCCCCAAACTGGCCTGTGACAGTAACCACCACCAGGATGGTTTGCGCTATAGTAGTGAAACATTTCATCAATACAAGAATAAAGTTAAAAACAGGGGGTGATTTTGGCTGAAGAGTGACTTTTTCTGAAGAAATTGCCCTCTTATTTTCCCACCGCTCCTGTTTTCAGTCACTCTGGGAACAAAACCCACGCTCTCACAGGGGATGCATGCCGGTGCCAGAGTCACTGTGCAGAGAGACTCTTTCCTCAGGCAGCACTTTGTGGCTCCCGCCCTTTATTTAGGTTCCCCCATGGGATTTAGAAATATCAAATATGGATTCTCCATCTATTAGAAAGCAGAATTTCCCTTTGCACCAGAGAGCGGTGCCTGCAGATCAAACGCCCATCATTTCTAATCCTTCCTTGACGGGGAACCCGGAAGCAACTACATCATCTGAAGAGTTACAAAAATTGGGGTGATTCAGAAAGAATGGACAAGCCCCTCTTTTGTTTGACTTGACGAATAATGTAAAAAAAAAATAATGTTTCTCATATGTTGGTGTGTGTGTGTGTGTGTGCATATGCACGTGTGTGTACGTGTGTGTGCATGTGCACTGCATGCTTGTGTGTGTGTGTGGGTGGGTGGGTGTGTAAGTGCGTGCATACAAGCACGTATATACACATATGCTTAACTGCAAATAAATCTTGTGGCTTTCTCCCTTTCTCCCTACCCCCTTTGTGCTCCGAGTCCTTCAATAAAGCAAATGTTTCATTTCCAGCAGACCTGATATCACTCCTAGATATAAAGGGCAGCTGTGTCCTCTAGTTGTTAAAGAAGAACCTATGTACGCAGTTAACAAAACACCATTTGGACAATGGATTTGATCTTGACAGCAGGGAGACTGGGCTTTTCTAATTCATCTCTCCCTGTCTGCGACAAATTGCAGGTCCCTGTAAAGACCAGGTAACCCTTTTTAAGTGTGCTTGTTGGACAGGCTCAGGGGTGACCATATGATTTAGCACAGTAGCTTCATATCTGAACATGCTCCATGGTCCAGGACAGACTATCTGTGGAGTACAGGCTCCCTCAGATGGTGGCTTGTAGGGGTCCATTAACTGTGCATAAGCTATTTTTTTCAACTTCACCTTTTCGCAGACAGTGCAGGATGCTAATAAATGGGTACCTTCCCCCAGCCAAAGATGATTTTCTATTATTTTATACAATTGTGGCGGCCGGGGTGGGTGAGTAGTGGTTGGGGGTTAGAACAACATGCTTTTGTGAATAAACTCAAATAGTTCCGAATTTGAATGCTGAGAGATGCAACCAAGCACTTTGAATATAAAGAATAAATAGTTTGTAGTTCTGGGACAGCACCAGATAGTGCAGATTTTCCTGTGACCTCAGAAGATGGGCAGGTTTAAGCTCAGACTGCTGCTCATGCAATCTAAACATGTATGTAGTGGGGTTTCAACAAAGGTGTCAAGTCTAGAAAACGTGTCCTGTGAGTACTTAGCAAGATAACAATTGTGTGTTGTTTTCCAATTAAAGACCAGATATGAAAATACAAATTGAAAGTGTTGGGTGTCTGCTGGAGGGCACAGCTTGTTTGGTCAGACACTTAAATAAATATCCGTGGGCTGCTTGGCTAACCTAGTCCTTGATTCGCCTCTCCCTGCCTGTCTTCTAAGCTGACTAGAATTGCTCATCTTCCATGGGAGACCTCTTCTGACCAGAAGAAAAGATGTTTCTTCCTCCTGAAGACACAAACCCAGGCTGGAGAGATGACTCAGCAGTTAAGCACAGGCGGCTCTTGCAGAGGACCTGGGTTCTATTTCTAGTGCCCACATGAGGTGGCTCATGGACGCCTGTTATTGTGGCTATGGGGCAATGCAGTGCCCTCTTCTGGCTCCTACAGGCACCTGCACTAATGTGCAAACATCCACATGCACAGACACACATAATTAAAAGTAAATTGTGTTCAAAAACAAATAATCTCTACAATACATTCAGACACACCGTGATGTTTTACTTCTTTTTTCCACATTCACAATGGTGATATATCACATCGCTGTCAACTCTCTGTACCTAAGTAGGATCCTGGAATTTCATATAAGGACCCTCTGAGTATGAAATAAAGATTAATTGAAATGATCATTTAATGAAACTACATTTGAATAGTGTAACAAACAAAATGTCTCACCTCAGCTTTCCATATCCATCCACACTCACACTCCATGGGTTTTCATGTCTCAGTTCACTTGTATGATAATTATATGCTGGTGAGATGAACACTCTAAAAATGGAACCTAGTTGACATTACACACGGCCCAGGCAGTGTTGTGCCAGGGAAAATTTTTGATGTCTTTTAAGGTTCAAAAATAACATCCTATTCATGAGACATATTTATATTCAGCACAATGGAAAATTAGTGCACTTTGTCTAGAGTTAATAGTGGTTTGATAGCAAGAGACTCCAAAAATGTCAAACCATTCAGCAGCTGTTTGAAAATACCGATTCATCAAGGCAGGTAATAGATTTACTTACATAGTGACAGAATAAAATTCAGAAAAGATTCTAAAATGTCTATCATTAACTAATTAATCCTACAGGGAGCTTAGCATAAATCAAAAGGAAAAATAGTAGAATTTTATTTCTAATAGACACAATAGCTATTCTTTCTCATCTTTCTTCTATAAATAACCTGTACCGAAAATTATAATAAGTTTGTTGCCTGTGCTTATTTAGATAAGACATTGAGAGGAAATGTCACAAGCTTAAAATTTATGTGAGTCAACTTCCTGTGATTGAGAAGATGCCCATGGTCCACTGGATCAACTCAGGATTTCTGATGAGATGTGAATGCCAATAGAATACTATGGCTGAGCCAACAGATTGGTTTTTAACTCCTGAATTTTACCTTAGATGGACACAGAAATGCTTTGTTGATCTCATGACTAAGAGAAGCGAAACTCCCTGAAAACATTGCATGTCCACTTGCTCATTAAGTCCCAAGCTAAACACAGAGGTAACAGATACGATGGGTTGAGCTCTGTCCAGCTTGGCGCAAATGATGGAAGCTATTTGATGTAAAACTAAAGTAATATTATTGTTCAAGTTATAATTTCCCAAAGACGAATGGAACAAGCTCCTGGTGTTCTTTTGACAATTACACTGAAACGGGAATTACAAATACAGATTTAAATTCTATTTGTTTGTTTGTTTTGGGGTGGGGCTTATTTACTTAGGCTTCCGATACAGGGTCTCAACATTTTACCTCCGGCTGTCTTAAACTTACTACGAAGCACTAGCTATCCTTAAATTCCTGGAAATCCTCCCAGCCTTGGCCTCCCCACACACAAACCACCCAATGCAAGCCACATGAAGCAAACAAGAACATGGTCAACAAAATCCTGCTACCCAAAGATGAGGAGGAAGGTGCCCACTATGAAAAGGTCCCTTAAAGGTCATGGGCCATGGTAGGGGACCACTGGACCTTCTCACTGTCCCCAGGTCTCACACTCACTTCCATGCCTCTGGTTCTACCACTAGCCATGGTCCTGATTCAAGTCCTTGCTCCAAGGGGGCCACAGCCTAGAGAGGCCGGTGCGTGCTCCCTGGACTCTGACCCACACCTAAAACAACACCATCACCTTACCTCCTAAAATTAGGGTTAAGGAAAGTCTAGCAGATGACACGTTTGCAGCCTTAATGTGGGGTTCTCCCAGAACTCAAAGCACAACTAAGTTTTCCTGATCCTAACTCCAAGTTGGTTACTTTGCAATTCCGCTGACAGGGCCTTCTTTGATTCTCCCAGACTGCCCTCATCGTCCCGGGGCCCTAAGAACTCGGCGCATCAAATGGCGTGATTAAAGTTGGTTGTTAAAAGTTGAGATCAGAGATTTCTCTTCCAGCATTCACTGCCGCTTCGGTGGCTTCTTGGCTTTACAGGAGGCTCATTAATAGACCAGCTTGCGCAGTTTGTCATCTGTTTCATTATGCAAAATATATACTTTTCAATTACTTTTCCTGCGTGAGAATCTCTTAACTCTAACCAGATATAATGATTTCTCTGGGTTCCCTCTCAACCTCTGAATGTCGTAGCTTTCCTAAAATCTCAACTGGGGGTAGAATATTGGACACCCCGGTGAGAATTAATTTTAGCGTAATGATCTTTATGTGCCCATTAAAACAGGAGTGAGATAGCTTGTGAAGCTGACCACCAGGCAAACCTGGTATTGGCCTCAAAAGAGAGCTCTCTGATCATTGTGTTTAATCTATTTTACATAGGATGTAAAGAAGCCATCCCTAAAATAAAGCTTTGGTTTGCAACACTAATTTTATTTCAGTTCTGCGAATAAAAGAGGAAAAAGTTAGAATGGGGGCCCTCTCATCTTCTGATGGTCTGATCTAAAGTTAAATTTTTCACAGCAGAAGCAATGAGCAATGAGAGGTGGGCACAATGTATACACACACACACACACACACACACACACATATACACACACACACACGGGTTCCCTTAAACTTACTAAGACGAATATTTGGGGAACAACTTTACTCTAATATTTACCTTCATAGCGCCAGCCCTGGGTATACATATCCTCATGATGGGATCAAGAGACATGCGTGGTGTCCAGGTGTGGGCATGCGTGCCTGTGATCCCACAATTCCAGAATTAGAGGCAAGAGGATCAGAAGTTTAAAGTCATCCTTGACTACACATGGAGTTTGAGGCTAGCTTGGGGTAGAACCTTGTCTCAAAAATAACAAAACTAAGAGATGATGACTGGGCTGGGGGTGTAACTCAGTGACAGAGTGCTTGCCTAATTCACATAGGTCCCTGAGTTTGATTGATAAGAACAAGAAAAAAAGAAAGGGAGGAAGGAAGAGAGAGAGGGAGGGAGGGAGGAGAGAGGGAGGGAGCAAAGAAAGAAGGAAGGGAGGAAGGAAGGGAGGAAGGGAGGGAGGAAGGAAGGAAGGAAGGGAGGGAGGAAGGAAGGAAGGAAGGGAGGAAGGAAGGAAGGAAGGACAGACACAGCCAGAGAGCGCTCCACATAATTGCTATGGTTTGCCTGAAAAATACAAACCTTCGTAGAATCCTGTATTTGAGTACTTGGGGGGGGGGGATTGAAGAACCCTCTGGAGGGGTGAATCACTTGGAGGTAGGTCTTGAGCTTTGATAACCTAGCCCCACACCCTGTCCTCCCCGCTTCTTGACCACGGATGCAATGTGACAGTGACCTCAAGCTCCAGCAGGCGCACCTTCCCCGTCATGACAGAGTATATCTTCAAATTCTGAGCCGAAATAAGCCCACCCTTCCTCAAGTTGCTTCTTGGTCATAGCAGTGAGAAAAATAAGCAGTAAAACATTAGGTTTTGTCTGTCAATACCATGATACCCACACGGCAACAAAAAACAATGAACAACCCAACCCGTTTCCCAAGACTCCTCCCTGTTGTTAGGAAATGCCAGGCTCTACATGGCTTCATCAGGAATTTAGGTTCCTTGATTTAGTACAAATGGTGCCAGGGGTCTTGGGAACATTTGATGTAATCCTTTTCAAGGCAATAGAAAAGTCCAACCTCACACGCCACGTTATCTGAACTGAGACTTCGTGTTGGTTAGGTTTTTGTCAACACCAGCTAGTATCGTCTGAGAAGAAGGATTGAGAAAACGTCTCCCTACGATTGGCCTGTAGACAAGACTGTTGGGGTATTTTCTTCATTGGTGGTTGGTGGAGAAGGGCCTAGCCCACTGTGGGTAGGTAGGGTCATTCCTGGGCAGGAGTCCTGGGATATGGAAGAAAGCAGACTGAGTAGTCTGTGGGATCAAGCCAGCAGTGTTCTTCTACGGGCTCCTTCAGTTCCTACATCCAGGTTTCTGGTCCGACTTCCTTCCATGACGGACCATGGCCTGAAAGCTGTAAGCTGAAATAAATCCTTTCCTCCCCAAGAAACTTTTGGTCATGTTGCTTCATCACAGCAATAGAAATTCTAACACAAACGCCAATGAGATTCTAACCGAGGAGGGCTCAAATGACAGAACAGAGGCAGAGAGGGAAGGGAGATTCAGCTTGGAAGGTTCCAGCAGTGAATGTCTGAGAAGCTTCAGGTTGACGGGTGTGGTCCAATGATAGTCCATAAAAAGTCCAAACAGGCTTTGGGGTACCCCAGGCAGCATGTGCTGGAAGCGCTATCTCAGAAACTTATAAGATGGAAGAGGCAATGGAAGGGAAGGATGGCATAGTGGCATAGCCAAGAGCTACGATAACGCATCCCTAGTTCAAATCCCACACCTGCTTCTTGTAGTGAGATGTCCACCCCGCCCACACATGTACTGACCACGCCCATTGGGGCTTGGGGACAGGTGGGGAAGTGACTGGGGGGGGCTAGGTCTAGGGTTGTGGACCTAGCTCACTGTCTAACTTCCTGGTTGGAGACAGAGAACATCCAGGGGCATCCTTGGAATGGGAATCTGCGCCAGTCGTCTGTTTCTGGTGTAAGTGATTTCCCCCCAAATAAACATCCATCACCCTATATTGTGTCCCGGAATCCTCCTATTTCCCACGCAATAACGTCTTACTTGCTGTGATGTTTAATCTTGGTGGTCAACTTAAATCAAGTGAAAGGCAAGCCACTGAACACTCCTGTGAGAGACTTTCTTAATTAGATTACTAGAAATGGGGAAACCCCAACCTAAACCCAGGCAGCATCTTCTAATGGTAACCCAGATAAAAGGCAGATGGGAGTTGGAAGCTTTGCTATTTGCCTGCTTGCCTTCACTCTTGCTGGCAAGGTCATATACCCTGTAACTGCTACATTCCTTTGCTGGTATTAGAGCCAACATGTTTAGATGTCAAAAGTAAACTGAAAACCAGCAGCTATTTAAGAATCATCCATGCCAGATTAGGACCACTGAGACATCCAGCCTCATGGACTCAGAGTTGACTAGACTCCAGGACCATCCACTATGAGACCGCCATTTCTGGATTACCAAGGCCATGTCATGGAAGCCAAGCTAATGAATTCCCCTTTAATAGAACCATTCTATCCATTCTTTTCCTCCAGAGAACCCTAATAAACTCTGAACGACTGCGAGACAACAATTCATTTCTCTGAAGTGAGTTTCTCCTCAAAAGAATTAAAAATTTACTTTTCAGGGGTACTCTGTTAGGCAGGGTACACTTCCAAGTACCTGTTTTCCCTTAAACATGAAATACAGCAATCGTAAGCAGACCTAATGTTTGTGTTTGTTCACTGGATGCTATAATTGAGGTCGAAGGCAACGTCATTGACAGTGGACGTGTGTTATTAAGCTGACTTTAGCCTAAGTTGCTCATTACTCACTCACTTGACGTGAGCTACTTGTCACACAATGAAGATGTTTCACAGAAGCATAAGGAAGGGTACAACTGGAACTTTCTCCAGTAATTTATTAATCGTGTTTAAAATCCTGCTCATTTAGTGGCCCACCTGTCACGTAGCCCATGACATAAAGAAGTGAGGGTGTCTGCAATGTCCCAGAATTTCCAGCGATGAAGCAGGGAATGTCTGGAAATGCAGGTGCTATGATTAGGTGTCCTGTCCATCACCAGAGAGAGGCAGCTGGCACTGAGGAGGATTCTGAGACTTCATCATGCCTGACCATGAAATGACAGTACCGCCAGCCTCGAAAGTTACCCCAGATTACCCTGATGTCCCTCCCACAGAACTCTGGGTGGCAACTCTGAAAATGTTGCCTTGCTTCCTTTTGGGCTGGGTGATCCAGGCAACATCATCAGCTAGGACAAATTTGAGGAAGAAGAGAAACATTTTATCAAAATCATTCCACATTTTCTCTAGGTAACTGGCAGAGAAAGACAATATGGAAGATGCCGGGTGTAACTGAAATCAGCAGAATTTATCCAGCTTGGAGAGAGATGTTCCATGGCTGTGACCCAAATATTCCTAACTGTACAGGTTCCAAGAACAATGAACAAACAAGTATCTCCTGAAAGCTACTGACTAAGAGAAGCATCTTGAGAGATAACTAACCATACAGTTTAAAATACTCAAAGCTTTGCTGTCAGACATTTCATTTTTATGTAGACTAAAGCAATATTTAGATGTACACCCAAGGAAAGATGGTTGGGGTGGAGTCATGCTGTTTGACCTTTCAAAAGAACTCAAAGGAAGTTATTTTGCTGACCAAAAGGAAGGTGTACTGGCTAGCTACAGCCGTGTAATGCCTCAAGTATCAGTAACTGAAGACAACAGTTGTTCATTATTATGCAGAACGCTGTGGGATGACCAGGTGTTACTGACAAGCATCCAGGCCAGACCTGGGTAACCTTTAGTGAGGTTGCTCATAGACTGAGACAACGGGTCAGCTAAGAATGTGGTAGTCCAGGCTAGCCCAATATATTGACCAGGTAGAATCATTTCTGTCCTATGTGATCCTTTATCACTCAGCAAATTATTGCATGTGTGTGTGTGTGTGTGTGTGTTCATGTGGAGCATGTGTGTATGGAAGCTGTGTGTGTGTATGTTCATGTGGAGCATGTGTGTGTGTATGGAAGCTGTGTGTGTGTGTGTGTGTGTGTGTGTGTGTGTGTGTGTGTGATGTCGAACATGTATGAATAGAAGCCAAACATCAAGTTTAAGAGTCATTCCTCAGACTCGGGCTCTATCCATCCCAGTTTTTGTTTGTTTGGTTGGTTTTGTTTTGAGAAGAAGGTCTCTAACACAGTTTACAAATTGCCAAACAAGCTAGACTGGCCCATCAGGGAGCTTCAGAGACCTGCCTGTTCCCTCCTCCTCAAAATCAGAACCACCACACCCATGGCTTTTTATTTTAACAAGGCTTCTGGGCACTGAACTTGTGACTGTGCAGCAAACACTTAAAAGATGGGTCACTTCTCCAGCCCCTAAGATATCCTCTGAGATTACATTTTAAATAGAACATCTGGCCCAGATAATCAGTTGGTTTAAGAACAATCCCGGGTGCAGATGGAGCTGAACACTCAGAGCCTCTAAGACCGAGCCGATGTGCATAATACTTGCCAAGGGGAAAAGAAGGGAGATAGAAATCTAACACAAACCTTGGCTGATAGAGTCACAGCTCTGTTTATAAAATGTACGAGCTTTGGAGGAGGAGCCATACTTTAATACATATAATTTTATAGCCTGTGTATTTCCTGGTGGAGTCACGTGGGAGCACCGTGGGAGCTCCGTGGGCATGAAACTCTACACAAACCTGGCTTCTCTGTCCTCTCAAGTCACTCAAAGACTCCACAAATGAGGAAATGATTCTACAACGATTGAAAGACCAGGTTTCTATTTGAGATGTGAGAGAGTGCCTAGTTTGCAAGAGTTCTTCTACCCAAGCCTCTGCCCCCAGCAGCAGGAAATGTCATTCGAAGCTGTCTCTGCAAGAGTGTTCATTCCCTTCATTTGTACAGTTTGTGGGCCCGTTGGTCCCCAGCCCTTGATTGGATGTCAACCCACACTTGACTGGTTGCTAAGCAAAAATGTAAACAGTGCCAATAGCATTCTTGATACTTGAACAGATTAGATGATAAAGTGCCATAACTTAACAATAAGCAATTAGAAGGCCACACTGAATATTCAACAGGCCAAATTTTTATTTCTGTGTATCATCTCAGTTTGGAGACTGGGCAATTGATTTAAATTTAGATGTTTGAAGCTGGGCGTTGGTGGCACACACCTTTAATCCCAGCACTTGGGAGGCAGAGACAGGTGGATCTCTGTGAGCCCCAGGCCGGCCTGGTCTACAGAGCGAGTTCCAGGACAGGCTCCAAAGCCCAGAGAAACCCTGTCTAAATAATGATAATAGTAATGACAACGACGACGACGATGATGATAATAATAATAATCTAGGCATTTGAACCAACAGTGCTAACTGAGTCACACTGAACCAGGTCTCCTCCTTACCTCTTGCAGCTCATTTCTCATCCAGCCACAGTGCTTGCAGGGACCCCACACAGACTTATGGTTAGTAACAACAAACATTTGGAAGCCTTTATGAGAAGATAGTTTGAAGAGGCTTTAGCAGGGATAACCTCTTCACTAAATTTTTAATCATTACTAATCCTAGTTCTTCAAAGAAGTAAAAGCAACAAATAGTCCAAGTGCTAACAAGCAACACAGATGCTACTGGGAACTGTTATGATACAGGCTTATTAGTCACAGCTCCGTTATCAAGACTTGTCTCATTCCTGCTCATGGTGATCCTGAGATTGCCTTGGGGCTTGCCTGAACCAAAGAGACAGTCAAAATGGCATGCTCAAAGTACCATGCATCTGGAACTTGACCTCTAGAAATGTAGAGCACCATGTGAAATGGCCAGAATTACTTTGCTAACGCTGTATGGACTAGCCAATAGTCAGCAACAGTGGCTGAACATCTTAGACATTAATAAATCACTGTAGAGTAATCCTTCTATACACCCTGTGGATGTTTATTACTATCACTGGCTAGTAAAGAAGCTGACTGGCTTATAGCAAGGCAGGGTAAAGTTAGGCGGGGCAATCAAACTGAGGAGGCTGGGATGAAGGGTAAAGTCAGGAAGACACCAGCCAGCCAGCGAGGAAGCAGGATGTGTAGAACACAAGGTAACAAGCCATGAGCCACATGGTAAGGCACAGATAAGGAACACGGGTTAATTTAAGCTTGAACTATTGGCTGAGCATTCATAGTGCGTAACAAGCCTCCGATTCACAATTGGGAAGCAGCTTCTGGGTATTTGAGAAAGGAAAACACTATAATAATTGACAGAGACCACACAGAACGTCCAGCGCCAGAAGCTCCCAGATGATTCCTGTCACTCGGAGGAGCCCAGTAGGAGCTGCAGAAGAACTGGCTGACTAACCCCAAGTGAAGTTATCAGCCCACCTACTTATCAGTGCCTATAATGGACATCACACATCCATGTTCAGGAACACGTAATTCATGCATCGTAAGTACAAGTACCACGCCCGTCCCCTTTGCTCCTGTGAAATGACTGCCTGTGGCCTGTCTGTTTCCTCCGCTTCCTGGGTCGGTTAAGTCTGCCCTTTGCTTTCTTCTCAGTCGACTATGAATCGACAAAAAAAAAAAAAAAATGTGGTCCGCTAACCGTTCACTCAGGGACTTAATCCTTAATCTTCTAGCCTCGAATGCTCATGTGACTATGCGCTGTCTAATACACGCATTGCAGAGTTAGAATACAAGGGAGACAATTGGTTTTCTTAACAGGGAGCTCTGGTCTGTAACACGAAGGAGCACAGACTGGAGGGCATGCTGCAACATGGCAAGCATCGTGATCCATGAATGCGCAGCTACTGACAGCATGGCTGAGAGCAGGGTGGGTGAAAGGTGCGGGACCCTCTCGGAGGAGCCATGGACTCGGGGCCAGCTAGTGACGGGCCTGTGCTTCATGTCTCTAGCCATACCCGCCCCGACCGCATCCCTTCTGTACGTCTTCCTTCCTCTCCCAGGCCTGCGCTATCTTCAGTACAGACAGAAAACTCACGGAGCCACATTTGCCTTTCTTGAGATGCCCACAGGGAAAAGCACAGTGGTCCACTGCTGCCTCTTTTGTCATGAGTGTTTACATCATTAGCCACAAAATCTGGTTGAAAGAGCAACAGAAACGAAGTGGTGGGTGAGGATGGGCCACATGGCTGGATGGGCTTGCAATAGCAGACATCTGGCTGCTCGTGGCAACGAATGTGGTCCACATGGCACGGAGAGCCGTAATAGGACCAGTCCACGAAGTACAGGGGCATAAAGAGCCCATCCTTTCTCAGTCCAGATGGCCCTTTCCATGTCTGCAGGGCCTTGTTAATGAACCCTGCCCTAGGGCCCCATTCCAGGTGAACCCACCTGGGATGGGCCACTCGAGCAGCCCCCTTTCTGCCTCAGAAAAGGAAATTTCAACTCCTTTGATTTATTGCCCTTTCTGTATAAGTGGCCATGCCTTTTCCAGATTCAACCAGATCTCTGGAAAGTTTGGGAACACACCACAGTAACTCAGAATGTACTTGTAGATATGAGGTGCGAAATCATTTCATGTCATCAATTTTGTCAGATTTTCTTGTGTGCAAGAAAGGAAATCCACAATAACCCCAACTGGTTATGGGCATGTTAGATGACCCCAGCACAGCACAAGAGCCTTTAATTTAGATATTCACAAACGAGAAAAGCCAAAGAGTAGCTCAAACTCTGAATCTGAGCAATCACACCTGCCTGCCTTGGTGGTCACACTCTGAGTGATCACAGCTGCTTGCTTTGGTGGTCACACTGTGAGTGACCACACCTGCCTGCCTTGATAATCATACTCCAGGAGGGGCTTTTGTGGAAAAGCATGTAAATGCTTCCAGGATATTCACTTTCAAATGCAGGAAAAAAGAACTCATTTTGCTCAGGGGAATTTACTGAATGGGCTCTATGTAGAAATCTTTCATGGACCTACGTCATCATGCCGTTTCTAAAATAATGAAATTCGCACCTGTGTGCCTACAAACCAAAATGACTTTAAAAATCAGTTTTGCATATTTTATCCTCTTTAATTCTGTTATCTTTCTCTTCACCTTCTCAACCCCGTTATTATAATTAAATGTTTTCTACCATGGCTTTGCATATATTCTGTCCTTTATAGTTATTACAAGAAGAATGTTTTATTTTTATTCTGACAGTCTCATTGTCATTGTTTATCCTAATGCTCCCTTATATCACCAGGATGACCTCATACTCAAGGATTCCACCTGCCTCTATCTCCCAGCATACTGGGATTGGAAATGTATGCCACCACATTCAGGCTTACACAAGCCATTTCTGAAGTATGCTCTCATTAGATGCACATGGACCTGTTAGCAGGGCCTTTTCCAGAGGAAGAGACTGTGGTCTGTGGGTTGGCCATGTCCAATGAGGAAGTCTGGGATGGATTGAATCTACAATACATTTTGTTCCTTCCCTACACAGAGCTAGTTCCCTACCTCTAGGGGCTAGCACAGACAGGATTCCAAAACTACTTCTAATAAGAACTGTGTAGGACTTGCCAGAAAAGCTAGGTTTTTATCGATTACATTGTTTTAGCTTGTTCATTTTCTTTTTTTGGCTGCTCTGTTTTAATATATCTATTTATATTTGCTGAAAATCTTTTCTCTACTTTTTAGAAATGAAAGTTGTATTTGAAATGCTCAGTTACGGGAAGTTACAGGTATGGGAATGTTCAGGTATGGAACAAACACAGAGATATTTTAGTATGGCACATACCTAAGGGCTTTCAGGTATGGGAACTCTTTCAGTTACATTTGTGCCCTATCAAATCTACAATATAAAACTACATAAAATGATGGAGCTAGACAGATTGCTCAGTGGTTAAGAGTGCATGCTCTTCCAAAGGGTTACATTCAATTCCTAGTACCCACACTTGCAATTGCTTGTAACTTCAACTCTAGTGATCCAAACCCCTTTTTTGGCCTCCATAGCCATTTACACACACTCACACAGATACATGTATACATATAAATAAAATTTAAAAAAATATTTTCATCCTATATTTACTTTAGTATTTATTATTCTAGACCCTAGTAGGCCAGCATTACTTAAAAGAAATACCACCCAGCACTCTGTGGAGGCAGAAACACGTGGATCTCTGTGAGTTCAAGGCCAGCCTGGTCTACAAAGTGGGTTCCAGGGCAGGCTCCAAAGCCTGTCTTGAAAAGCCAAACCTAAAATAAAAACCAAAAAGATTAAAATGTATGTATTCTTTACTATTATCACAATACAAAAAGACCCAGAATGGAGATTGCATGGGACTATATATTTAAATTACATCTCTTTAACGATTCTGTTTCTAAAATGAATCAGCATGTGAAAAATAAAATAAATGCTATCATGTTCTTTTACCTTTAATTTCAAAAGTATTATTCTTATAGTGAAGCCAACAGATTTTATAACCCATCCTAAATTTAAGAAAAATGACATGGCTGTAATAAAAGCAAGCTGCCAAAAACACATAATGAATTAATTTTTTAAAAAAAATAATTTCCATACTACAAAATAAAAGGAAACATTCTTTATCTTTAAAAACATTTGTGTCTATCAATTAACATGGAAGGGAAGTATAATTTTTCCAATTAACAAAATTATTATGTAACTAGAGCCATTGGCGATGTTATGCCCAACATACGCAGCCTTACTTTGTTGCTTTGTTTTGTTTTATCTTATAAAGATACTTGAAATCTATATAGTACTGAAATCAAGTTGGAGATATTAGAGCTGCTTGTCAAACATTTCACATGAATCAACTATCTAAGACCTACACAGTTTTTCAAGATCCTAAGTGGTAACATGAACATATGTTTTGATACAAACTCAAGCTGAACTGTGTCATGTGAGGCCCCATTAACTAACCATAATATGTGACATTCCTGTAGAACTTTATCACTTCGAAAGCTCCGATTCAAGGAGCTTTTTATAATTTAAAATAAAAGCAGACTGTTAACCTTGAAAATTTTTTATTGAAACATCCAGAAATATTTGCTATGTCTTCAGCAGAGAAAGAGGGGGCTTCCATGGAGACAGCTAAGGGGAAAAAAGAAATCAGAGATCATAAAAGAGAAAGAAAGGACTTTTAAAAGGGAAATAAGCTGTGTGAAGGTGCTAAATTGTGATTTAGTGCATACATAGAGTGTGTGCATGAAATCATGGGGGAGGGGAATGGAAAGATCCAGAAAGAGCCAATCTTTGCCACATAACCTCTGACACAAGATGAAATTATTTCCTAAATTACAGATTACCCATCTTTCTGAGTTAGTTTGCAAATGAGGGCAGTAGCTACCAGTTACTTTGGCTGATCATCCACAGACTCAAGGAGATGCTGGTAGACATGGTCAGACTTTGGAATGTTGTTGTAGAAACCCAAGTCTCTAAGCAGGTGAGGCTGAGGATGGACAGTCATATTTCTGGTAACGGTTTAGTCATTTTCTTGTGGCCTGTCATCCTGATCAAGTTTTCAAATGCAAACAGATATTTTTCAGAATCTCTTATGAGACAAATTGAACTCTGATGTCATAGAAAAGTTTCTTGTGGTTTAATTAGCTTCCCAAGTAACACTTAAATCTCCCAACAATGCCATATGGCAATTTTACAATGCAATCCCCGTAATTTGAGTAATGAGTGGGAGGTAACAAATTTACCTTGACTTTTATAATCACTTATTCATAGAAACTATTTTTAACATTTTTTTTTCAAGATTGTAAGGGATAGCATGGACATATGCTTCAACGCAAACTTGAGCTGAACTGTGTGGCTTGTAAGCTGGTTAACTAGCTTGACCTAGATGATAAATGTATATGTATCACCTGACTCCGATACAGAATCTTTGCAAGGGAGCTCGTCATACTTTTGGGTGTCTTTGACAAAATACCATGAACGAGTCCTCTTACAAAAGAAAGAGTTTGTTTGGGTTTAGGGTTCCAGGAGGAGTGTCCATCACTGCAGGAGAGGAATGGTAGCGGGCAGCCAGAACAGGAAGCTGGCATCTTCAACCACGGACATGAGCAAACAAAGTGGGATGAGGTTGTGACCTCTCAAAGCCCACACCGGAAGAAGTACCTCCTCCAGCAAGGCTGCACCAACCAAGCATGCCCAAACAGCACAGCCACCTGGATACAAAGTATTCAAACGCCTGCTGCGCCTGTGGCTCATCAAACTACCACAGAGCTCTCTCTCCACTGTGAGTATTTATACAAGGTCAAATTGCGGTGCCGTGTGCTAATATAGCGATACAACTGCTGCCAATTTGGTGAAGCACTGCCATTCTTATATGAAAGTAAGTTAAATATACATGAAGGTGAGTAAAGAGTCGACTCTAAGTAAACATACGTTCGTTAACTGATTGGTCCCTATTGAGGTTTTCCCTCTATAAGGATAGCAACGTGTTTAATATCTCCATACTTCTATACTTAATTAAAATCATGTTCCTAAAATTGGGAAATGACGGAGTTAAAAATTAGATTTAGATCGTATGTTTTGTGAGTGAATCGTAAAGAAATTAGAGTTGTTTAATACAGGGAGAAGTTTTTGATTTAGGTAAATGAGAACAGTTCCATGGTGCGTGTTTGTCATCCCAGCTTTAGGGAGGTGGGGGCTCTTGGGTTCATGGACCTTACTAGTACCAGCCCTCAAATTATTTACATTTCTTCTGAAATTTACACGGCCTTTTGCCTGCCCACTGCTGCCTACTCATACAAAAGGGGAGCTGGACTCCCTAAGTCTACTCATATCAAGGGGGGGCTTCTTTTTTAATTTGTATTGCAAATAATCTTGTTTTACATGTCAATCCCAGTTCCCTCATCCTCCCTTCCTCCCCTGACCCCAGCAACCCCCTATCCCATCCCCTTTCTGCTCCTCAGGGAGGGTGAGGCCTTCCATGGGGAGTCTTCAAAGTCTGTCACATCATTTGGAGCAGGGCCCAGGCCCTCCCCCATGTGTCTAGGCTGAGAGAGTATCCCTCTATGTGGAATGGGCTCCCAAAGTCCATTCCTATACTAGGGATAAATACTGATCCTCTACCAGAGGACCCAAAGACTGCCCAGTCCTCCTAACTGACACCCAAGTTCAGGGCATCAGGGTCAGTCCTATGCTGGTTTCCCAGATATCAGTCTGGGGTGCATGAGCTCCCCCTTGTTCAGGTCAGCTGTTCGGTGAGTTTTTATAGCCTGGTCTTGACCCCTCATCACTCCTCCCTCTCTGTGACTGGATTCCAGGGGTTTGGCTCAGTGCTTAGCTGCAGATCTCTGCTTCTGCTTCCATCAGCTACAGGATGAAGGCTCTAAGATGGCATATAAAGTAGTTGTCAATCTCATTATCGGGAAAGGGCATTTAAGGCAGCCTCTCCGCTATTGCTTAGATTCTGAGTTGGGGTCATCCTTGTAGATCTCTGCACATTTCCCTAGTGCCAGATTTCTTTTAGACCTTTAATGGCTCCCTCTGTTATGGTGTCTCTTTTCTTGCTGTCCTGTAATTTTTCTCCAATTCAATCTTCCTGCTCCCTCATGTCTCTTCTCCCCTTCTCTTTCTCATAATTCTCTCTTTCCTCCTCCCATGCTCCCAATTTGCTCAGGAGGTCTTGTTTCTTCCCTTCTCTGGGGGACCCTGTATGTCTCTCTTAGGGTCCACTGGTGGTGTGGATTGTAGGCTGGTGATCCTTTGCTCTATGTCTAAATCCATATATGAGTGAGTACAAACCATGTTTGTCCTTCTTTGACTAAGTTACCTCCCTCAGGATGGTTATTCCATCCATTTGTCTGATAATTTCAAGAGTCCATCGTTTTCTCTTTTTCCACTGAATAGTACTCCATTGTAAAATGTACCACATTTTCTTTATCCATTCTTCAGTTGAGGGGCATCTAGGTTGCTTCCAGGTTCTGGCTATTAGAAATAATGCTGCTATGAACATAGTTGAACAGATGTCCTTGTTGTATGAGTGTGCATCCTTTGGGTAAATGCCTAAGAGTGGAGTTGCTGGGTCTTGAGGTAGACTGATTCCCATTTTCCTGAGGAACCAGAGTATTGATTGCCAAAATGGCTGCATGAATTTGTACTCCCACCAGAGGTGGAGGAGTGTTCCAAAGCGGGGCTTCCTAAGTCTCTTAAGTCTACTCATAACAAAGGGGACTTCCTTGCTGGACTCCACTCACATATTAGTGGCAAAGGCCTTGAAAGCCAAGAAGGCAGCACTGGAAGATGTCCACAGCCACAAAAAAAAAAAAAGAAAAGAAAAGAAAAGAAAATCGGCACGTCACCCACCTCCCAGCGGCCCAGGACCCTGTGGCTCCGGAGGCAACCCAAATTCCCTCAGAAAAGCATGCCCCGGAGAAACAAGCTTGACCCCTATGCCATCATCAAATTCCCCTGACCACTGAGTCATCCATGAAGAAGACAGAAGACAACAACACACTTGTGTTCGTTGTGGACATCAAGGCCAACAAGCACCAGATCAAACAGCTTTGAAGAAAGTCTATGACACTGATGTGGCCAAAGTCAACAGCCTCATAAGGCCTGCCTGACGGAGTGAAGAAGGCAAATGTTCGGTTGGCTCCCAATTATGATGCTCTGGATGTTGCCAACAAAATTGGGATCATCTAAACGGAGTCCAGCTGGCTAATTCCAAATATACACTTTTTCACCATAAATAAAAAAAGAAAGCTTAATTCAGACTGGCCTAAAACTATCACAAACAGGATGAGAAGGGTTATGCCAACAGTCTCTGTAGGTATGCTTCCATTCAGACATGCTCCAGTTTACCCAGCAGCTAAAGCTAAGGTCCACTCAATCTTGTGCGTCAGCTGGAGCTAGAATTGATGTGGGCAAGCAGGAAGGCTCTGTGTGGCAGTTAAGAGGAAGGCTAAAGTCCTAGCTAGGAGACATGGGTGTGGGGCGCCCCACACAGGCATACCGTACCTGTTGGTGTAACACAGTAGCTGGAGTTTAACTGGGTGAATGAAATGTCTTGCTTGGCCCTGCAACATTACTGTATGCAAATATAACCACACTGTTATAGGATCACAGAAAAACCAAACAAACAACAACAACAAAAAAGTGGAAGGGCCCCCTTATCCAAGCTGGGTTTATGTTTATTTTAAGAGTGTTCAAAAATCTACTCCACACAGTTAGGTTTTACAGCTCTCGAAGATGAGCTCCCAAATCACAGATATTTGAGCATTCACATCAGCATAGGAGAGCCGCTCTCACAGCTGGCACTGAGTGTCCTTTCTTCTGCCTCTCTAAATCGGTGGGAAGCTCCTCAGATCTCCTTCTAGGAACATTTTCTCTCCTGTCAGTGGGGAACCACAAAGGGGAAAGGCATGGATGTACTGTACCGCTGATGTGGAAATTTCCACACAACAAGAGAGCTAACTAACACAAGCACAAGTTCAGGCAAGAAACCTAAGATTCCCTTAATTATTGCAAGATGGATTGTTTTTGTTTTTTGAGGTTTTTTGTTTTTGTTTTTGTTTTTTTTTTCTTTTAAGAAATTGAGCTGAGAGCAAAAACACAGAATGGATGTGGAAGATGTTTAGATGTGGGGTGGGGGGGGGAGAGAGAGAAAGGAGAAAGGAAGCAGGGAAGCAGGGACAAGAGTTGGGAATGAATGCCTTGCCTTGGACACCCCACCAGCACTCACCAGAGGAAATCAAGTTGCCGCCAGTTTGGCTGGGGTTCAGCGCCATCTGCATAGTATTTAAAAGTGTGAGCCAAACTCTGAGCTATTTCACTGGCGTTAGTAAGGAAGGGCTCCAATCTATATCTGAAACTCAACCCCTCCCACTCCTGGGCATGACTGGGAAGAGCTCACGGAGGTCGCGGGACCGCCACAGCACAGCACCAGGAACCTTTTGCAGTCCCGAACAACCAGGAAGCAGCTGGCCATGAACGGGAAAGGTCCACTTCCTCTCTCCTGAGTGATGGGGGAACCCTCCTGGGATGTGAAAGGGAAAGGTATAAGATAAAGAAAATAATGTTCATAGGCAAGCAGACAGGGCTCTTGCTCTTTGGGGGTTTTGACAGTTGTTAATTCATTCATGCTGGAGCTGCCTAGGGTATTGTCATTGTGCTTGTCAAGCAAGGGCAGCACTCCTAGGTGAGAGTCCAGTTAGATGTGATTTCTCCCTTCAGAGTCCAGTTATTTCTTCTCACCTAACTCAGTGTTCAAACTTAAATCTCTCTTTCAATATCCATGGAGCATTTAGCAAAAGCAGAATTAAATAGGGTTAGCATGGTACATGGGGAAACATGGCTGATAGAAAACACCACTAACATTTATTGAATGTCTGTCGTTGCCAAGCTCTACTTTTTGTATAGCAAGTTTAATTGATGTCCTCACAAACCCATAAGGGAGGTGCTGTTACGCCACCCATTTGCATATGAAGACACTAAATCAGAAGGTACTTATTGCATATGCCCTTCTGGGAGGAGGCCCCAAAGCTAGCCAGAGCTGAGGCAAATCAACCCAAGCTGTTGGGCCCTTGAGTGTTCACCCTCCTGGTACTGATTGCTGCCATCCATGTTTATGTTCAAACAAAGTTATTACTACTTCTCTCAGTCCTGTGGAGTAGTAAGGTTCTGTGGGTGACACTTGGGGTGTCCCAAACAGAAATACTCAGTTGGCAGCTAGAGCAAGAGTCAAATGGATAGTCCAGGTAGGGTACCTAAACTGATTTCCTCCAAATTCAGCACTAGGGACTGGTGTACATGCTACCGTCTCTCTCCTCCTCTCTCTCCCTGTCTCCCTCTCTCTCCTCCCCCCATAGATATTGTGAAGAGAGAACACTAGGGCTCCCTCACAGCATGGTGACATCAGCTGCTAGTCCTGTTATCATCATCATCACCCAGGATCTCATGTATCCTGGTCTGACCTTGACTTCCTGGCCCTCCTCCTTCTATCTTCAGGATACTAAGATCCCAGATGTGCACCACCACACCTGGTTCACACAGTGCTGGAGGTGGAACCTGGGATTTTGTGTGTGCTGGACAAGCACTCTGTCAACTGAGATACTAGTTCGGCCCCCACCAAGCTGCCCTTACATGGCACCGGGTTAGGGCTTCCCCTGGTGAACCCCTTTGTCCAGCTCAGGAGTTCTTGAAGTTTTGGTTTTACTACATTCTCCTGGTCTAAAAAGTCTCAGCAGCAGGGCAGACAGGCACAAGGGGAGAAGACCACTCAGAGAAGAAAGATGTGGGTACCTGGCTCAGTAGCATGGCAGGAGACCAGCACTGGGAAAGGTTACATCAGTCTTGCTATGAAAGATGCTGGTTGGCAGAGAAAGCCCGGACGCCTTCCCCTACACACAGCATGCAGAGCACACTCAAGAAAGCCCAGCGATGTTTAAATGTGCAAGAGGCGGATGCTGTGCAAATGCCCTATGAAAATAGAGTCATGGGCCTTAGCATAGCCTCCTCCTACTCTACTTTCTTAACAAAATACCTCTACTCCAATTTTTATTAATACAAACACAGCTCTTTATTATGTTTTAACCTTTATTCTTCTCTCATACATTACATTTTGACAGCAGTTTCCCCTGCCTCCCCTCCTCAGTCCCTACCTCCACCTCCCCTCCTCCCCAGACACACTGCTCCTCCATCCCCCACCCCCAAAAGGAAGACCTCCCAGGGATACCCACTGAACGTGGTTTGACATGATACAATAAGACTGGGCACGAGTCAGCATGTCATACCAAGAATAGACAAGGGTCCCAAACTCAGGTAAAAGAGTCAAAGACAACTCCATTCCCATTGTCCAGAGTCCTAGAAGAGCACCACGCTACACGACAGTAAGGTATGGTGCAGACAACCTAGCTCAGTCCATACAGGGCTGCATTGTATCAGTCCCCGTGAGCTCCTTCCTATAAGGCCTGCTTCGTTGGTTCTGTGGGCCATGTTCTTGTGGTGTTCTTGATGCCTCTGTCTCCTACAATCCTTCCCGTCCCTCCCTGGCCCTGCCGACCATTTGGCTTTGGGTCTCTACATCTGCTCCCATCAGCTGCTGGATGACACTCCTTTGATGACAATTGGTCTAGGCACTGATCTGTAAGTATAGCAGAATGTCATCAGGGATCATTTCAGACCTTGAGAGGAGATCCTCAGCTTCATATGGAAAGAAACCAGGATAGCTAAAACAACCCTGCACAGTAAAAGAACATCTGGGGGCATCGCCATCCCTGGTCTCAAGTTGTACTACAGAGCTGCAGTCATAAAAACTACATGGTATTGGCATTAAAGTAGACAGGTTGATCAATGGCACTGAATCGAAGACCCAGGCATAAATCCACACACCTATGAACACCTGATTTTTGATAAAGAAGTCAGAAATACACAATGGAAAAAGAAAGCATCTTCAACAAATGGTGCGTGTTTATCTGAATGTCAACATGTAAAAGAATGCAGACAGATCCATATCTATCACAATGCACGAAACACAAGTCCAAGTGGATGAAAGACCTCAATATAAATGCAGTTACACTGAACCTGACAGAAGAGAAAATGAAAGATAGCCTTCAACTCACTGGCGCAAGAGACAACTTCCTAACAGAACACCAACAGCACAGCCACTAAGAATAACAATCAATAAACGGGACCTCATGAAACCAAAATACTTCTGTAAGGCAAAGGACATCAATAGGACCAAAGGTCTGCCCACAGAATGGGAAGAGATTTTTACCAATTCCACATCTGATTGAGGGTTAACATCCAAAACATAACTCAAACTAGACATCAGCAAGCCAATAATCCAATTAAAAAATGGGGTACAGATCTAAACAGAGAATTGTCAACAGGAATCTCAAATGGCTGAGTAACACTTAAAGAAATGTTCAACATTCTTAGCCACCAGGGAAATGCAAATCAAAATTACTTTGAGATTCCATCTCACACATGTCAGAATGGCTAAGATCAAAAACACAAGTGACAGCTCATGCTGGAGAGGGTGTGGAGCAAGGGAAGACTCCTCCATTGCTGGTGGGAGTGCAAACTTGTACAGCCACTATAGAAATCAATATGACAGTTTCTCAGAAAATTGGGACTCAACCTCTCTCAAGACCCAGAGATACCACTCTTGGGCATATACTCAAAGGATGCTCCATCCTACCACAAGGACACTAGCTCAACAATGTTCACGGTAGCATTATTTGTAACAGCCAGAAACTGGAAACAACCTAGATGTCCCTCAGCTGAAGAACAGATAAAGAAAATGTGGTACATTTACACAATGGAGTACTACTCAGCTGTTAAAGAATAACGTCGTGGAATTTTCAGGCAAATGATTTGAACTAGAAAAGATCATCGAAAGTGAGGTAACCCAGACCCAAAAAGATAAACATGGTATGCACTCACTATAAATGGATAGTAGTGGTTAAGTAAAAGATGACAATTCACATACCCAGAGAAGCTAAGTAAGAAGGAGAGATGGGGGTGGGGAGTGCATGGATCTCCTTCTGGAGAGGAAATAGGATAGATTATGTGGGTGAACTGGGAGTGGGCGGGGACAGGATCTGGTGGGGGTGATAGAGATAAAGTACAGGAGAGATGACTGGAATTGGGGGAAAGATGGGAAGCAAAGCAGAAGCCTGGTACCATGGAAACTTCCTAGAATCTACTTGAGTGACCCTAACCGAAGTCTCCTAGTCCAAACCCGCTGTGTCCTGGAACCAGACAAGGCTCCTAGCAGTGGGACTGGTAATCAACCCAGCCACAAAACCTTCAACCTGCAATCTGTCCTGCCTGCAAGACGAGCTGGGGGACAATGAAGGCTCAGAAGCTGTGGGTGTGGCCAACCAATGACTGGTCCAAGGAGCCCAATGGGATGAAAGGAAGCCCACACCTTGCACTGCCTGGATGGCCATGAACCAGAGGCAGGAAGGTCCAAAGACCTACAATAGGAACAAACACTACTGGCAAAAAAAAAAAAAAAAAAAAAAAAAAAAAAAAGAAAAGAAAGGAAAGGAAGAAATCTGTTCCTGTTTCCAACCACATGTTCTCATCCAACTCTTTGCCATGCAGGAAACACAAGGACTCAGACCCACACCAGTAACACTAGCAGCTCCTTACTAGACAGCAGCACCAATATCTCAGTCATAATACACCAAGGTAAGAACATGGACTGAATGGCTAGAATTCTGATTCCGGTTTGACCAAAGCAAAGCGATGCTTCTGAAAATAAGCTCGCAGAAAATTCTTTCCCAAACAGCTCTCTCTCCTGCAACAGAAACCAACAGAGGCAGAACTAAGTCTAGTCCTGAGACTCACGTCGAAGATTCTGCTAACAGGAATTCCAAAATATCTGAAAAAAACATTAAACCTCATTAAGTAAAATAAAAAATGCCTTTTCTTCAATGCCCACACTCCTTAAAACCAAGTTTAGTCTCTCCAGAATGCAAATACTCTCCTAATTGAATTCTTGCCTTGGCTCAGTTGTTAATTAGCCTTGACCAAGTCACTTCCTAGCAACACTTTTCAGAAAACACATTCTGGGCTCCCTGGGACTGATAAGACAATCAGTGGATGGTACACAAGGGTGAGCTGAAACCTACAAGTCAGGCTCCTCCCTGGAAGCCTCCATCCCAGCAGGCTCTGCCCCTGCAGGCTCCTCCCAGCCATCCGACATCACAAGATTATGGGTTTAGCAGAAATTGCCTCCTCCACTAGACTAAAAGCACTACCCAACCCTTCTGCATGGTAGTAGCCTCCTCATCTCCTAAAACAGGGTGCAGCCTACAGATAAGGCAAACACACACTTCATCTTCCAAGCAGAAGTCTGTGTTTTAAGTACAAAAATGGAATTTCTAACTACTGCACTATGGAACAAAACATCTAGGTCAGCTATGTGGACTCCTACACTATCCTAGCAGATGCTCCAGAGTTGATTGTTGAATGTAACCATTACTGATATTACTGTTATTTGTTCCCATCTCACTACAAATTACTCCCGTCTCCCATCCCTTCCTTACTCCCATATGAATGTGCCTGAACTTTCAAAGTCAACAGGTCTATCAATGTCGCATGAGGAGGTCGCACTTTCATCCACAGACTTCTACTACCCTGAATGTCAATCTCCCGCCCAGGAACTGGAATGACATTCTATTATTCTATCATTCTGTATTCTATATTCTATAATTCTACATCCTGTAATTATTTAGTGTGTCTAAGAGAGCAAGCTTCACCTTAAATGAGAGAGGTTGGAATGGCCAAAAAAAGAAAAAGTAAATAGAATAAAAATAAATTTAGTTGAAGTAAGGGGGGAGGGGGTCATATGAGCAAGGGTAAGAGCAAGATCACGATGGGAAAAACCACAGAAACAGCTGACCAGAGCTAGTGGGAGCTCACGGACTATAGGACTATAGATTATCAGCTAGGGAACCGGCATGGGACGGAAATAGGCCCTCAGAATGTGGGTGACAGTTATGTGGCATCATCTGCTTGGGGGAGCCCTGGCAATAGGACCAGGACTTGTTCAGGATCCCATTCCCTATGCTGATATACCTTGCTCAGCCTTGATGGGGGGGACAGGTTTGGTCCCATCTCAATTTGGTACGCCAGATTTTGCTGACTCCCCAAAGGAGGCCTCATGCCCCTGAGGAGGGGGTGGGGGAGGGGATGGGGGAATGGAGGGATGAGGTGGGGGAGGGGAGGGGAGATGGGGGAGGGGTTGGTGGGAGAACGTATCTTCTTACAGGCAAACAGAAAACACCTGCACACGTAAAGCAGGCACTAACTGTTAAAAGTGTAGTAAAGGATTTAAAACAGTAAGATTTGAAGGGTGACATTTGGACTTGAACTCCTGTCCCCCAACTGGTGGCTATGTTCTCAGGGTTTGGGGGGACCTTGAAGAGGTGGAAGTGGGTGGCTGTGGGCGGGACTTGAGGTTCATGTTGGCCTGCTTCCTGTCTGCTCTCTGCTTCTTGACCTACGCGGACATGGGCGGGCAGCCTTACACCCGGTGCTGCCATAGAAGGCGCTGTTCCCACCACCCTGCCTTCCCCACCTTGCTACCTTCAAGTTAGGAGCCAAGGTGGAGTGACCCTTCATCCTTTACATTGCTTCTGATACACCTGAGACAGGTGTTTAATAACAGCCAAGAGAAAAATACCCTAATGCTCCAAGTCAGTGAAGAAGGGGCTTTGGAAAAGGCATTCAGGAAGAGCGCCATTCGAGCTGAAACGTGAATCTGTGAACAGTACAGGTACAGCAGGGACAGGGGTTGGTGCCCTCGGCAGGGAGATCAAGAAATAGGAAAGTCTGAGGGATGATGGCCCCAGAGGGGAGGGTGGAGAAAGTGAGCTCATACAACCAGAGCCTAAGACACAAAGGGCAGACATGCCGTGGTCCTGGAAGAACACAGGCTCTGAAGTCACACTCACCAACCTACACTGGGCAGCCGACACTTCTGCCAGGAGTATGTCTGCATTAACAGTGTCAGGCAGCCACAGCTGCTCCTCTTACCGGTTAAACCAGGTGGTACCGTCTGAGCTACTCTACGCATGGGCATGGGAGATGCAGTGTGAGGAAGCACTTTGCCATGAGTGCCTCAAGCAAAGGCCGCAAGGTAATCAACGAAGGGCAGCTCTCGTGAAGACCAAGCCTAAGAGCGGACATCAAAGGAAAAACTAAAATTATCTCTAGGAATTTATTGTGGTTTACATTTCTCTGGCGGGTCCACAAGTTCATCCATGTAAATACAAACTGGCAGGAAATGGATCGGGACAAAGCAGGTTTTATTTCTAGAAACTCATCCACATCTCCAGGCCCAGTGCCCTTTACCTGTGACCCCACTCGCTGGCCTCCCTGCCTCTCGCGCATCACTATTAACTTTCCATCAAATCTAAGCGCGTGCTCAGGACCTGAGCCGAGCTCCCTCCCTTCCTTACAGCCACACCACATCTGACTATATGCCTTTTGTAGAGTAAAAGACTGCTGTTTCTAAAGAAAGCTCAAGCTATCCGGTCCATGCTGGAAGGGGTTAAGTCTTCTAGATAAGCTCTGGCCTTCGTCCTGGGCAGCCCCTGCCATGCGAATTCTGTCCAGGCTGTTCTCCTGAAACGGACAGTGTATGAACTCCTTTGTGCAGTGCCACGGCGCCACGGGTGCATTAATTATAGACTACACAGATACATCTAGAACACTTGGCAGTGGCAAGACCGTAGTTAATGCTTTGTGTAACAATGTCTCCAATGGTGGGCATTGTGAGGGCTGTAAGGGACTGGTCCTGTCATGGCTTCAGATAATCCCCGAGTCCTTTGATCACCCTGGTTACATCTCCTACACAATTTCATTGCAAAATGAATCGTTTTTATTTCCTTTTATAATCATCCTTCCAAATTGATAATAGGGATGAACCTTGGAATAAGGTATAAGAGAATTACATTGACTGCCATGACAATAATTTCTAGTCAGTGAAATCCATTGCCATTACAGAAATGCAGCCGCTGGCCAAAGTGTACCTGAGTCCTCTGAGAAGTGAGAAATCCCGATAGCATTTCCTGACTTTGATTTCAAACAGGGTGGTGGCGGGGGAGAGAAGGTCTGTTTTGCCAAAGATTGCATTTAAAAAAAAAAAAAATAGGTGAATCTGATAAGTTTTTTAATGCCAAATGCATAAGAAACTAAAGCAATCTGAATGACCTGCGGTAGAAATCAAAAGGCAGTCCTACAGAAGAATCAGCATGAGGACCTCTCATTTGAAAAATAATAAAGGTAATTAAATCACCCCTTTTACTGAGCCCAAGGAAAACCCACTAAGATAAAACCAGTTTGCCAGCTCAATAGGTAAAGTACAGAGAAACAACTAGAGTCCGCTCAGTCCCTTGGGGCACAGGGAACTGCCCACAGAGATACACCAGCCAGGGGCCCGGATGTCTGTACCACAGGAAGCGTCTGGTTCCCTAGCCGAGCTTTTTATGTAGCTAAGGAAGCGCTTCTGGGAGCCACCCTCTGACATGAGAAGGAAGCTGGAGGTAGCAACCTGAAACAGAGGAAAGAAATCTCACCGTTGGAGTGTCACGGGTCCAGAGAAATCACACTATCAACCGTTCACCAAGGTCTACCATTTTGAATAGACGGTGAAGAGAGACAGGGGAGTAGGACCCATGCAGGAAGGCTACTTGTGGCCACACTTTAGTGGCCCTTTGTGCCCCATCACTGGGCTAGTGGTGACTAACGGGAGCAACCTTGTTGAGTCTGAGGAAGGGGCAGAGGGGAGAAGTCTTTAAAAGCAATGAAATGGCCATAACTGCAACCACACTAAACTGGGTCCCCTGCTCCTGAAGACACTGTTCACCTCTGTGGGTGATCTGATTTACTTCAAGACATGTGCACTAAGGATGGGACATCACAGACTAGATAAATAGCAAGCCTAGCTCCCGGGGATTCGGAGTGGGGTGTGGAAAAGAGATGCATAAACAGGTGACTCCAGCACACCCTGGACCAGCACCGGCTGTGGTGCAGACGCTGGAGGGGGCCTGAGGGGCAGATGCTCAGGGAAGCACCCCAAGCAGGTGCAGTGTGCAGCAAGAACAGAGATACAGCCTGGAGGCTGTGGAAGCAAGCACGCGCATTCCAGGAGACACCCAGGGTCTGCTCTTGGTTTACCTGGCTCAGGGCAGGGTGGACCTGGTCCCAGGGAAAGCAGGAAAGCCAGTGTGATGTATCCAGGCTCTGGCCCCTGCTTAGCTCACCTTCTATAAGCCCGTGTGTTAGTGACACAGGTGACCAGAAAGCTTCTCCGTTCAGCTCAGCTCTCCATATCTGGTCAGCCTAGTTAGATTATAAAACTTAAGGAAAGAAACTGTGTCCCCCCCTCTCCTCTCTGTGTGCGCCACACAAAAGCAAGTGTTGCCCACAGAGAGCAGGCTTGGAGATCCTTTGTCACGCTGGGCCATCCTTTTAAGGCAATGTTCCTTACAAGTCAGAACTTCAGTAAAGAAGAAGGCAGCTTCGGAGCACTGTTAGTTACTAAGTCAGGATCCGGAGGGAGGGGCCCACGTCAGGCCAGGCAGCAGGAGACACAGAAATTCACAACATTCGTGGCTCCCAGCTTACTAGGAAGTAGAAAACAGCATCAAGCACTCTATCACAGCCCTGTCTCCCATCCCATCAGCCAGGGCAAGCCAGAAACAATAGATTAGTGTTCCGTGTGAAGCTCTGCTAAAACCATCAGCCTGAGACATTCTGTCCCCATTTTTTTTTTTTAAATCTTTTCCTGTAACAATATTTCACAGCCCAAGCTTTGTCGTCGCTTGTCCTTTTTACAATCTTTTTCACAATTCTGAAACACGCAGCATGCATTCTGCAGAAAGGGGGAACAGGATAACACCAGATTTCCTCTGACCTTTTTGAGGTTCCAAATTTAGTTAGCCATTTCTATCCTCCTAGCTTTCAGAGGCTCTTGTGCTCGGACTAAAAACAGCAAGCCTCTCTCAAATTACCAGCACCTCAAAGGTTAAACCGCTTATTTTTACCCTACCAGCAGAGAGTTAAACTCCAGTGTGTTGAGCCTCGCTTTGGCAAAGATCATTACAAAGAATCCAGAAGTTATCCACCTTTAATTCTTTCTGTGTTCACTGCTCAGATCTGCCTGACAGTTTCTATTGCAACTTTTGCGAGTTGCTAGAATCGCTTGGCCAACGTAGGTAGAACCCTGCTTTTATCTTTCTTGCTCCGTGCTATTGTCTTGGCCTGCTGAAGGCTTCCGTGCAGAGTTCAGACTCCCAGGAGAAGGGATGGAGATTTCAGTGGCAGCAGAGTCAGCCCTCAGGACTCCCATCAGGAAGAAAGAAACTGTTTCTACACAGAGCAGCTCACATTTGGCTTCGTACACTGCATCTGTGGCCAGAGATACTCAGCAAAGAAAGGTCCAGGTCACAAGCCTTTGTATAAAGAGTCAGGTGTAAAACAGGAGCTGTGGAGGTAAAACTTCCATCCGGCGCGCGCGCCCGGGCGTGTGTGTGTGTGTGTGTGTGTGTGTGTGTGTGTGTGTGTGTGTGTGTGTGTGTGTGCCTCTCACTGGCTCTCTGAAGATCAATTCTTAACAATTCTTTTCTCAATATCCCATTTTGGAAGCACACATACAAAACCTGAGCATCACCAGGCAGCCAGCAGCAGACTGGTTTTGTCATCCCTGTTGGGAAAAAAAAAAAAAAAAAAAAAAAAAAAAAAAAAACTTCTTTTTTTAAAGACAAATGGCATCACCAGAGGGAAGTGGGCTCTGGGGAGGAGGGGGGACAGCCAAGCACTTCCCAGCCTTCATTCCCCGCCCCTGGAGCACTCTCTGTTTTCTGCCCAAATAGCCAGGCCTTATCTTTTCTTGCCCATTTCAGAACCTGCTTTGAGAACACAAATGGCTGGCATAGTTTCCTAGCATCAGAAAAGTGAACTGCCCACTCTCACAAAACAAACAAAGCCTGCTGGGCTGTTGAAAATGAAAGCTTTGGGGATGCTGACTTTTGTTTCTTAGAGGAGAATACTTGGCTTTTGGCCTTTGGTGGCCTGGTTTAGATTTTTGTCTGTGAGTACAAACCTAGAAAGAACAAGAAGGTAGGGTGGTTAAAATATGGACTAGAGATGGCTCATCAGTTAAGAACACTTACTGCTATTCCAGAGGACCTGAGTTCAGTTCCCAGAATCCACATGGGACAACTCTGATCACATGTAGCTGCAGGTCCAGGGGAATCTAACACACACACACACACACACACACACACACACACTCACAATGTACACACAGGCACACATTGACATATGCATACACAAGCACACACATACAGGCACACACACATGCAAACACCATACACACACAGTGCACACACAGGCACACATGGACATATGCATACACAGGCACACACACATGCACACATGCACACACGCACACACATATACACACACACATGCACACATATAAGAAGTCTTAAAAAGTATATGTATGGAGAGTAGATGGATAAAGTCAGTACTCATGAAAAGCTGATTGTCTATGGGATTCCAACACCTCTACTCTTAGGGAACAACTATGTGATAGATAGCAAGCGGTAATATTATATAAACACGTCACCCTCTCGAGCCACTGTTGGCCTGGGTTTCATAAATGTGTTTGTATCCAGGGAATTTTCATTATATAAAAGGTCTCCCTCTTACCAGATTTACCACACAAGATCCCAATAAATCAAATCTCATGAGAAGTTAAGTTCCCAATTCAATGCATGAGGTAAAAATTGTACAGTCAAGATTACTCTTGAAAATACAGCAGATTGTCAGCAGAAAACAACTGTGTTTGCATGTACAGCATCATGCAGCAATCGCTAAGCTAAATTGTCCCCCCACCCCGTGCTAACTTAATGGAAAAATGAGGAGAATCTTTGCAATTCTTGAGCATCCAAAATCTACTGTAAGAAGAAATAAAGCTGTCAATCTTTAAGCTAGCTTGGTTTGCTCTAGTCCCTGTTAACATTTGATCTTGATAGTCCTAACACATATCAACAGGTCTGTGTGTGAGACAGGGGTTCAACTAAGCAGAGTCACTGGTATGCGGACCTGATGTGACAAACCCATGGTCTGGGACTTTATAGCCCTAATAATTTAAGAAGCATACCCAAAGGGCTCACTTTATCTGACTCTTATCAGGTAGGACTTGCATGAGCATCTCAAATGCAAATGAAGAAAGGAAGGCTTGAAATGCAAATGGATGGCTAAGGTCACTGCAGTCACTGAGACAGAACTGGGAGATCAAACCAGATTCACTTATTTCTGCCTCAGTTCTCACTCAAAGCCGCTCACTGCCCATTTCCTCAGGACGGGAGGGCGGGAGAGCATTCCAGAAAAGACGACTGGAGACACATCTTCCAGAGGACAGAGGATGTGTGAATGAACAAGAAAACCATGATTGTAAAAGTGCAGAGACTTTCTGAGTATTCTGGATTGGAGGGGGGGTGGATAAAACCTTAGTAATACTCTAATATTAGGAACTTCACTTACACCTGACATCCAGTTTATACTCACCCTTAAAACGTCACAGGGTATGTCAGAAGAAGAGGAATATGAAGAAGAAAGCCTCAGAGAGGGGCTGGAGGGATAGCATAATAGGTAAAGTGCATGCCTAGGGAACAAGATGACCGGAGTTCAATCCCCAGAGAATAAAAATCAGGTGTAGAAAAATGTTTGCTATCTCAGCACTAGAGAAGTGGAGACAGGCAGATCTCTGGGGCCCCACCCACCCTGTCCCATCCACCCAGTGAGCACCTGGCCAGTGAGAAGCCTTAGAAAAGGAGGCTGAGCAGGACTGGTACCCAAGGTTGTCCTCTGACCTCCACATACATACACACAAGCGACGTGCACATGTGCACAGGCATGCACACACATACACTGCACTCACAGGCACACATGCACACACACACACAATGCACTCACAGGCACAAATACACACTCATACACATGAACTCACAGGCATACACACACACACATGCACACACACACACATGCACACACATGCGCTCACACACTCTCACATGCATGCACTCACAGGGGGACACACACATACACACACACACACACACACACACACACACACACACCAGAATGAGGGAGGAGAAAAAAAAATCAAAGAATAGTCTCAAAAGAACAAAGCCAAAGGAACTCAGCAAGGCAATTCTTTTTGCAAAAAAAAAAAAAAAAGAGTTTGTTAGACCCACGTGAGCCAAGTGAGCTAGCAAGCACAGAGGTGCCAAGATGGCTCCTGTCTTTCATCCCTGACGTAGGAAGGGATGACCCCTGACACAGGAAGTGATGACTATCCCATTCCACTGGAGGTCACCTTAGGGGTCAATCGCCCAAAGCAGAAGTTGTTTCAGAAATACGGGTCCTTGGCAATCTAGCAACCATGCCATTGACATCATCACCAAAGGCCCAAGATGTCAATGTTCCAAGGGATGGCTCCATTTTAAAGGTGGGAAAGGAGAGGACTGCTCTTTGGTTTAGAGAAAGTCCATTCAAATTTTTATGTAGAGTTACTCTTCTGCTGCCAAGGAGATTTCTCCCACGTTGGGGTACCTTACCCATTTCTATGAATTAGCAACAGACAGTTCTCCGTTTTCTTTATCAAAAGAGAAAAGTTACTTAAACTCAGTACTTTCTTGAGGGGGAAAAATGAAACAAAAATGATAGCTTTCAATAAAAAACAAAAATGTTTATTATTTTACATTTATTTTTACTTGTGTGCACATGCACCATGGATACAGCACTGAAGGGCTTGAGTTACGGATGGTTGTGAGCCAAGCAGGGTCTGGGATCCCAAGTCCAGTCTTCTGAAAGAGCAGCAAGCCCTTAACCACTGAGCTACTTCTCCAGCCACCACCAGGTCTCTTTGGAATGAGGCTAACCTCACCAGCAAACACACCTTTCTATGTTCCTTTTATCAGGACTACCCAGCTTTCCAATCTTTCTCTGTTTCCTGATCTCAATTCTCACTGCAAATCTAGCCCAAAGCAGCCAGCAATACCAAAGCTATGGCCACATGCTTGACGCCTTGAAGCTCTTCTGCTACATGAACTAATCGACCTCTACTAAATTGTCTCCCATGGGGCCTTGGAACAGGAACAAAAGGATGACAAAGCCTTTTCCAGAAGTGACCCGAGTGACATCTAGTCCAAGTTCAGAAATGTTTATTTCTGCCCATAACCACATGAACACCATCAGTACCGCCTGCACCCCCGCCGAAATTCTCATCCTGAGATCCCAGCTCTGCTTACAGCATGCCATGAGACACTTGGGATTTCACTGCAGCGGTGGTTACCCACCAGAGGATGGACCCCACACCATTGCATCATGGGTAGATAGGAGCTCATGAGACCCCATCCCTCCCAGAGGGTCAGCAGGCAGCTACTGCTTTCTGAAGAAGGGGCTGTTGTTTCCTTCAGGGCCACTGGGAAGTTGCTCATGCTTCAGGAAGTAATCTCCAACTCTGCCCGTGCAGGCGACTCTGATCTTAGCGGGTCATACGCAGGATGAAAGTAAGAGGCGAAGGAAGGAGTGGCAGGAGGGGACACTGGGCAGTGGAAATGACTAAAACTCACTATATACATACATACATGCATACATACATACATACATACACACACATATATGAAACTGCCAAAGAATAAAAATCAGTAATTTTGAAAACATTAAACTATGCTGGCAGAAGCTTCTAGAGGCCAGAGATGGCCCAGCAGGTACAGAGCTTGCTGCACAAATGTGGTGATCTGGGTTCAATCCCTGGAACCTACCTAAGGGAAGGAGGAGGACCAGCCCCACAAAGCCAGTCTCTGGCCTCCACAAGCATGTCATGGCAGACATGCCCACACACATATGATGTGGGGTGCCTTTCTCTATGCTGCAAATGTGTGTTGCTTCTATTGGTTGACGAATAAAGCCGTTTTTGGACTATGACAGGGCAGAATATAGCTATGGGGGAAATCCAAACAGAGATAGAAAAAGAAAAAAGAAAAAAGGTAGAGTCAGGGAGATAGCATGTAGCTGCCAGGGAAATAAGATGTGAGGTAAAAAGCCATGAGCTTTGTAGTAAAATAGAAAATTATACAAAGGGGTTAATTTAATTGTGAGAGCTGGTTAGTAAAATTGTTAAGCCATTGGTCAAACCATTGTAATTAATGTTAAGCCTTAGAGTGGTTGTATGGGAACTGGTGGGCTGGACGAGAAAAACTTCCAACTGTATGACACACACAAGCAATATAATTAAATACCTTACTTAAAACAGTAACTGTAAACCAGCACTCTCCTGAGCTGAGATGAAGTCAGAGAATTGTGCTCTGTCTTGTTGTCAGAGAGATCATAAAGTTCATGTAAAATAAAATTCATCACTTATGCAAGTGTACCTCATTAACGACACATAAATCTATCGAAAAGAAGTACGATTAGAATAAAAAAATATATAACAATACAAAAAGGTTTAAAATGAACTATAAGAAAAATGTGTGAGTGGATATAGTTGAATAACGGGCAAAAATAAGCATTAATAGTGTTTATAGTCTTTAATAAAAAATATTAGAACTAGATTTTGTGTTCTATAAAAACAAAATAGTGAGCAAAACAAGATTTTTTAAATTTGTTCCCAAAATATAAAGCAAAAAATTGGTAGAGGTACAAGAAAAAAATAGGAAAACCCACCTTCATAGTAGGACATCTCAACACATTCTTCTCAACAACTGATAGATCAAAGAAAAACATTCAGTACTTTTATATGAGATGTGAATCGTAAAATTAATAACTTTGATCTAATTGGCAGATCTTTAAAAACATACATCTAAACTACTCTTGGTTCAAACAGGAATGAAAACAGAAGAGACGATCAAAAGAGCGTTTTGCTGTCAATCAGAGAAGAGAGATGGTACAGTTGTTTTAGAAAGTTTCTGGGGCAGGCAGGGGTTTTTGTTTGCTGTGTGAGATGCAGGGTACAACAGTACGCTCCCATAATGATGGAGACGGTCCACGGGGTGCGTGGGGGAAGATGCTGGTAGAGACAGCAGCCTGCAATTGAAGAGTCAGAGTCCTTAGGAGGGAGAGATGAAGGAAAATCCAGCCCTCAGTAAACAGGTGTCCATGCTGTCCCTGACTTAATGGGGTAGCAGGGGCACACACAGGCAGACTGGGCAATGTGGGGTAAGGAGATCACGAGCTATCCTCTGATTGTTTAAACTTTCTCAGTAAAATAATCACCCAAACAATCAGGTGACGGGAAGGGCAGGGAGCAGAGATCGCAAGTTTGTGGAGAATGCACAGCAGGCTCAGCCTTTCCCTTGGAACAGAGTAAGAATTTAACCATGGAGGCGATGAGAATGTTCCCAGATGGCCCTAAGCCCCGGCGCTCCTGAACTGTATTTACTCCCAAGGTTAATGGCGACCTGTCAGCTAGGCAGTCTGTGCTTTCTCATTGTGCTCGAGTCTTCCTTCATTTAACAAGAGGTTTGTGGGTCTGGCTCCTACTTCCTACCCACCCCATAATACAGGCAGAGAAATGGATGATTCACACCTTCTAGATTAAGCAGATAAAGTTCATCGGTTTTAAATGACTCCTTTACCTGGGCTCCCACTGTCAAGCAGTGATCAGCACACCACCAGGAACTACTCGCTGCTCTGTGAGCTGTCTCTAGCCTACAAACCAACCATAACACAAGGGACGCTCCATCTATGTGTCCTGAGAGACCATAGATCAAATAACAGGTAGGAACAAGAGCCAGGGTTGTGCTGAGAGGTGCAGGAGAGGAGGGAAGTGAGCATCTAGTTCGCTACAGTGATGGGCGGTAACAGAGGACGTGTACAGGCAAAGCTGGAGAGGTAGCAGAGGACGAGGACTTGTACGGGCAAAGCTGGAAACTTCCACTTAAAAATCAGCTTCTCGCTCCACAATTTGTGTGGGGTTAACACGAAGACTTAACACTGATTTTATCCTAAGCATCACGTTTATAAAAGCCATTGGAATCATCTTTAAAAAAGCAATGCCTTTATTCTCCTTGGACCCTCCCTCTACTGTGCCTTTACCCTAGAATGGAGTCACAATGACAGCAGCCAGGAAGCTCAGGTCACAAAGGTGACACTGTTTGCAGAGACAAATATATCACCTGTAAGAAGAGACTGCAGCCTGAGTTTGTACACACCCTCCTCCTCAGTAAAATTTCAGTGATAAAAAGCAGGGTCTCTCGCTAAGTGCCATGAGCCACCACTGACCCAGCGTGGGGGAGGAGAGGCCCCTGGCTCCTTTCACTGTGCTCTGGGCTTGCTGCCTCCTGGGAGTTTTCAGCTTTGACAAGGCAGCGTCCCCTGAAGGTCCTTGAAACTCTGACAACTGCTAACAAGACACAAGAGAGGCCATGAGGAGATATTAGTGACCTTTGAGTTGCCCCAAGAAAGCTTTGAGATGTTTATTAGAAGTTAGTCATGGGTTGGAACTCGGAAGCAACCGGTCCTGCATCTTCAAGCAGAAACTTCAGGAAGCACATAAAGGTGACTTAAGGACACCTTTTCGGAACTGGTTTTAAACAATGAAAACCAAGTTTAGCGTCTCCATATGGACAGCCAAGGATTTAATTGGAAAAGTACTCGCCATTGTCTGCTGCCTTGGAGGCGTCCCCCCGTTGCTGGGTGTTTTTATTATTTTTAACAACTCTCTTTGAGTAATCCTGCCCTGTGTTTACCCCACAATTCCCCCTTTGTTTCCTTGTCAACACACTGACTGCAGACAAGAAGACCCTATTATGTGCGCTTATTCAGCAGCTCTGAGATTGTTCGTGAAGATCACATCCCATCTCAACACAGATGTTGGCAACACGTTGTGCCAGAAATAAGCAGATTTCATTTCTTTACTGAAGTTCAACTTTACCAGCAAATACAAATGTCCTCGAAAAGGAGACACAGTTGTGCCGGCCTAGGGACATCTTTTGTAGGGTTAGGAAAGCATCGTGGAAAGTCATGTTTATGTGTTTACATAGACAACCAGGTTATTGAAATTGAGGAACATTATTCTGCCGTTCATTTCCCATCACTGTGTTCTCACTGTGGAATCCCATTCCACAGACAGGAACCTTGAGGCTCTTCCAAAGCAGCCCTTGTTTCAGATGTCAATGGAGTGAACTAGCTGCCCAATCGAAGGGCTCATGGCTTCCCAGTGTTTTTGCTGAGATGGTTAGGAAAGGAAAATTCTTTTTCTTTCTCCTTTTTTCTGGGACACAGAAAGCACTAGTGAGTCTAGACTGGACAGGTACCTTCCTTAGAGTTCTCAGGGCCCAAGAACAGATGCAAGTCATCTTGGAAAAGCGTGGCTAGGGCTGGCATAGCAAAGCCCGCATATAGTTCTTCACCCCGGGATGGGGCTCTGCTTGGGACCAGGTGAAGGATTTAAATCCCTATCTTCTTATGTTGGAGATTTCTGCCACTGAAAATAACTCTAAGAAATATTATGAGCAAAAAAACAACAACAACAACAAAAACCGAATTCCTGCTTTTGTCATGATTGTTCTGGGCGCCTGAGTGGAAGCTATTTGAGAGAGGAAGGATTTAATTTCACTCAGTAGGTGAGAAGATTCAGCCCACCAGGACAACTGACAGGTGGGGCTGTCACCAACACATCAGCCATCAGAAAGAGAGCATACAACAAGTAGGGCCAGGCTATACGCCTCCAGGCCAGTCCCCAACAGACTTCTTCCTCCAGCTAGTGTCCTAGTAGGCCACTTTGTTCAGCCACCTTCCCAAGTAAGCCCCTTCTTCCAGCCAAATCACGCCTCTTAAAGGTCCCACGACCTCACAAAGCAGCAGCAGAAGGTATGGACCAAATGTTCAAACACATCACACAGCCACATTGTCACAGTGGTGTAAATTCAGTCTTTTTGTGCCCACGATATTGTTGGCATTGTTTCACCTACTTCGGAGCCTTCCTCTCGGCCCCCCCATCCCTAATGCACTTTGGCCCACTTCCTCATTTCTCAAATCAAATCTGATCATTTCTATATCTTAAAGTATATTCACAAACAGGACAGTTCTCAGGAGGATTTGCTCATTGCACTTGGTCTCCAGCTGGAATGGAAGTTATAGGAGGCTATTTATTGGTTTCTGCAGAGACCCCACCCACCCACCCAGTGTCCAGGGCAAGAAATATCAAGTCATATTTAACTCTTTTACCCCTGCATCTTCACCAACTTCTGTTATATTTTCTCCTCAAATT
Organism: Phodopus roborovskii; assembly: GCF_943737965.1. Lineage (NCBI taxonomy): Eukaryota > Metazoa > Chordata > Mammalia > Rodentia > Cricetidae > Phodopus > Phodopus roborovskii. The sequence goes on along the minus strand of NW_026126639.1, from coordinate 2,429,569 downwards.
CCCTCCCTATCTCACGCAACTGCTTGTCATTCGAAACCTAGATCATTTCCGCAGATCCCTGGCTAACCTTCCTGCTGCCAGAGATTGTTGGTCACCGTTTTCATCATGCCATGTGAGCAGTTTTCCCCATCTCAGGCACACACAGACTGCAAGCATGGAAGACGCAACCGCATCTTTCCACTTTCTTTGTGTTAAAACAGACATCAAGTCAAGTCTGTAAGTACACAGTGCCGTCTCTAAATATCCACTTGGAGGGGGGGAAGATGAATCAATAAAAAGAAGAAATGCGAATTAGTTTTGCTATACGTTGTTATTTGTCCAAACAATAGCCTCATTACTCACTAAGACTTAAGTGGTGGTTGGAATGAGAATGTCCCCCATAGGCTCAGGCAACTGAACGCTTGGTCCCCAGTTGGTGGCACTGTTTAGGGAGGCTCAGGAGATGGGGCTGCCTTGCTGGGTGGGCCGTAAGAGCTCCCAGGCTCCCCCTGACTTTCATCGTGCTCTCTGTGAGCATGTGGCTGAAGACACAACGTCTCAGCTTCCTGCCCGGCTGCCTAGGACAATGTTATCCTTGACACTGTGAGCTCGAATCTTCTGGAAGTCTAAGGCAAAGTAAGTGCCTTGGCCGCAGCTTTCTATCACAGCAACAGAAAAGTAGCACATACAGCATACCTGAATGATTCTGTTAAACACACAGAGAAACAGAGATTGGCAAAAGCAGAGGGATTAGAGGCCCAGTTCAGCCTGGCTTTTCCTCAAAGACCGGAGTGATGAACTACTCTGAACTCTGAGTTCTACCCCTTTGGGGAACAGAAAGAAGGTGCTCACACATTTGTACACAACTGCTCGTTGGGACATTAAGCAAAGCAGAATAGCAAAAAGGAAGAAACAACCCAAGTGTTCGTCATCAGATAAGTGCTTCAAAGAAATGTGAAAGGTAGATAGGTATCTGTAACATTACCCGTGAATATCAGTGACAGTCTCATGAATGCTGCAGTGGAGATGAACAGTGGACACATGAAGTGTGTAAAGAAAGTCACAAAATGACGCCTGGTGACTGCTCCCACCATGATGAAAATGGGCACGTTCATAGAGCTCGAGAGTAGAATAGAGATGGCCAGGCCAGGTCTGGATGGAGGGAACTTCAGTGTGTGCTTGCAGTGATGAAGGAAACCTAGAACCAGATGGTGTCATTGTTACTCATCACTGTGAATGTAATTACTGCCTTTAAGCTGCATCTTTAAATTGTTAAAATGACATAGTCTATGCTCTGTGCGTGTTTCATGATAATATTTTATTCCAATGTAATATCTCTAACACATTGACAGTTGGACTGTATATGTTTGCTATTGGGGACACAGACTAATGTATGATCAATGTAATACTTGTAAAAACACAAAAACATTGCAACCCCTAGAAAGTAAAAACTAGGAATGTCTCAAAATTTGCTACGTATACCTGAAGTGGTTATTTTGGTGCTATTTATTTTGTGTCTGCTTGTTTGTTTTGAGATGGGGTATCATGTAGCCCAGGTTGGCCATGAACTAAACCAAAAACTCCAGACAGCCTTGAATCCCTGACCCTGGCGCCTCCACATTCCCATGCTGGGGTTGCAGGCGTGTGCCATGTACCCGGCTGTCAGCAACACTTGTAAGAGGGTGTGCTAGAAACTGGAAGCAGTTGACTCGGGATCCCGGACTCTCATAATGAGGTAGCAATTCTATTTCCTTTCCCAAAGAATACCAAAAGAAGTATTTTTTAGGCTTAGTTTACTAAGTACTGGGGCACACACAACATATTTAATGTTTACTCCCTGACACATTAGTAGCCATAAGAAACATGTACATTGAATAGAAGACAATGCTTTCTCTTTCATTCTTAAACAAGCACAATCACCTCATAAGTGGCTACGTGTACCTATTGAACACGGCACATTCTCACAAACCTTGAAGTCAGGAAGAATCTGTAACACGGATTCTAATGGCTCTTAATAATATGAGCCGGAGTCAGATATAGGGGATAATGCTAAGAGATCAGAGAGGAGAAGTAAAAGCAGTGTCTTGGAATGGACTTCAAAGTGTGCGGAACACAGAGCTGATGAGGAAGTGTGTGCAATGAGGGCAGCTTTCCATATCCCGGGAAATACTACCAGGGTCCTGAAGGTTTTAGGTAGCCTTTCCCTCCCTTAGAGGGAGAGTAATTGACAAGTGAGGTAAACGGCAGGATAACACAGGAAGGAAAGGCAGACTCTAGAAGGGCAATCATGCCATCTGACATTATTGCCTCCATGCAGACTTTGCATGGTCTCTAGGCCAAGAGAAGAGGGGAGGGTCTAGAAATGAGAAGCAGCTGAGTGAGTCAGTTTTATTGGCTCAATGGATAAATGGAATCTGGAAGTCTGTAGTTGTTAAAACACATTCACGTCAATGCCCCCATTTTATTTCTAAAGTTGTTTCATGAACCTTGGTTGGGACCATAAGGATAGCCTTATTTTCTCATGCTTGTAACTACACAGCTATTCTCTAGGCTGTCATCAATGATGGAGCAGGGGTTTGCGGTAATGCATCTGTCTGGGTGTCACATATACTCGTTAAGTAACCCCTCACCCATGCTCTGTGAATAAGCCCGATAAACTCATTCTTCCTAGTAATAATAATAATAAGAGCATTTTAAAGAGTCTGATAGCTGGCACAGGATTGGCCTGAACTTTATCATCCTGAGCTGTGATTTCATTAAACGGGAAAGTAAGGTAGGAGTGAGCTGGAGTGAGAGCTGTCCAGGACGTGAACAGGTCACTGCCTGGCACCTTTTACAGAGGTCTGGGCCGCCCGGCTTGACCCTTCGTAAGAACCCAGCGTTCTAGCATGGCAGCTGAAAACACACATGCACTTTCTCCAAAGAACAGAAAGTATCCTTCATCACTCAGCCTGTCCCAAGCGGCGCTCTCCACCCGTCTCACTCAGCGTCACCACATGATTCAGATTCACCTCTTCTCCCTGAGCCTCTCTATCCAAGCACAAGTGCCACTGTCATGTTTAATAGACGCTCTTGGACATGTGAAGGGACGTACAGCCACGGTGCTTAGTGTAAGATGACCATGCAACACTGCGGTTTGTAAAGAAAGGGTCCTCAGGAATCAATACACTCGTGAGTTCACTGGAGGCCTCAAACGGAAGAGAATGACAGGCGGCGAAAATGTCCTTCAACCCAGAGCGTGTGGTTTCCTGGCGAGGTCATACTGCCTTCTGAGGTATCTTTACCTTTGTAGTACTCATGAAAATAGTTTTAAACATGTGTTTGTGGGCTTAAAATTTTACCTTTAGAGAAAAAGTGGGGCGGGGGGGGGGGGGGAGCCAGCATGAAAAGAGAAAGAAATGAAAAAATATCTATTTACTCTTCTTGTGGGAATCCCTGGCCTAAAAAGGAATATGGAAGGACAGTTAACTTCTTTCTGAAAATCACCATAAAGTAGTAATGGCCTCCGGGAGTCTGTGTGTGGCCTGTTTGATGTGGTTTGGGCCTGAGGAAAAGCTAAAGGCTGAATGCATTTTAAGTTGGCTAAAACTAATATAAACATCCCGAGGCTGTTATTCCATTAGTTGATAGCGTGTGTGATATTAGAAACATTGTAAAAACAACGGACCATTTGCAGTTCTGTACATTTGAGAGTGGTTTACACAATACCCGTTTCTGAATACTGACTCAAATAGCAAAAAGTCGCTGTTATTTCATGAAGAAAGCCACATGTACGCAAACAAGCAAACAAATAAGATTTCCTTCTAAGCATCTCTTCTAGGATAACGTACTTGTATTTAGCCAATCAAACACACATAGGGAATTTTAGTGCAATCGTTAATCTTTATGAAATACATCATACTTTTCTTCATGGAATCTGAGGGGCCAGGCCCACTACTCACTATGAAAAGACTGCCAAGCTTCTGAGTTTTATTCCATCCATGTCTCAAACTAGTTAGGGTTCTAGAGAATTATGATTTTTAGTGTGGTCCTTAAGAAAAAAAAAAAAAGATGCCAGCCAATATTTGAGTAAATAGAGCTATGAAAGCTGACCCTGAGAGTTTTCAGGATGTAACCCACTGTACACAGAAGATTTCTTTGCTATCTCTGAGTCAACAAAGACAAGAGGAGTCGCTCATGGCAACCTACTCCTTTGTGTGAGTGCCCTGCGTCTGGAAATAAATAGCCTACATGGGCCCCCGCTGTATCTGTGCTCCATGTAGATGGCTAAAGATTTAAATGACTCTGTGACGCTAAAGGGACACACGAATACGCTCTCCGGGCCCCGTTGTCTCTGAGCAAAGACAAGCCTGCTTGTTCTTCTCTCACGGGCATTTCTGTTTGTGTTTTCTTATACTTTGGAGAGGAGTTCATTGATTTTTATGACATTTGTTTCATTTCTAAGACACTTAAGTAGCTCCGTATGTGACAAACACCCATTGCTGCAACTTTGCTCTGTAGCATCCGCATAGACGTCAGAATCTAAAATAATAGATAGCAACTGCAAGGATGGGCAGGACGGAGAGCAGCTGATGTTCCCGAGCAACTGTTCCACAGCTTGGAAGGAAGGTAACTCTAGGTCTCCACTATAGTCCCGTAACTCTATTTGGGAATTTATTCCTAAAGGAAATGAGTGCGTACAGTTACAAAAGACACTTTAACACAGACAAGTTTATAATAGTACTCTTTAATGTCTCCACACCAGAAACATCCCTGAGTCCATCAGTCATAGAAAGGGGTGACTCACAGGCCCAGGAAGAGACGAGCACATCTGTATCAGGATATTTGCGAGCTGCTTCTAGCTCTGGTACAGGACTTACATTTGCACACCTGACCACAGTCCCTGAAACAGCACCCCCTCCAAGATAGATCCAGCCCTGCTCAGTTACAGTCTGTCTGCAGGCATGTCCACATAAGCCCCCTGCAAACCCAGTATCTATGAGTAGCCCAACACAATCTATGAACTTATTTAAAACATTAAGAGATTCCTCTAAAAAAAAACTCTCTTATATAATTCTTGAGTATGAACTTTGTAGAGGCTGTCTGTCACAATATCAAAGGGCTAGATGTGCCTGACCGAGACAGCTCTGTCTCTCTGAAAACAGCCAACCAACCATGAGTCCAATTTTGGACAAGCATGCTGCATTCATCAAAATTAATGCTATTAAAATGTCAGTATTATACATATTGACATAAGGATCCAACATAAACCCTTTATAAAACTCCGACTGCAATTTTTTCAGGATTTTTAAAATTATGTACATATAATGTGTGTGTGTGTGTGTGTGTGTGTGTGTGTGTGTGTGGGCATGTACTCATGTCTACAGATGCCTGGAGGGTCCCCTGGAGCTAGAGTTGCAGAAGAAGGAACTGTTCAAGATGGATGCAGGGAACCAGACTCGAGTCTTCTGGAAGATCAGAAAGCACTCTTAACAGCTGAGCCATCTATCCTGACCCCATGACTTCATTATCTACAGTGCCTTCATGTTAATTCTAAAATTTATAGGAAACCACAGAAATGCAAAACAACAATCTCAATCAAGAACCATGGAGCCAGAAGCACTATACATTCTGACTTCAAAATATATTACAAAGCTACAGTTCCCAAAGGACTACAGAGCTATCACCAAACAGTGGAACAGAGCGGATCCTGGAAATGCTGCTGGATGGTTAGATGCATCCGTGACACGGAACACAACACAGGTAGAGCAGGGCAGGCTCTATCCTTGAGGAAAGGTGCTGGAAACGTGATATCCCCCTTCAGAATTAACTTAGACCCTTGTCTCACATCGTATCAAAACAACCCAAAGAAAGTGGGTGGAGCGGAGAATGAGACACTCCTTGCCAGAGTTCGTGGAGTAGAGGAAACACAGAAAGGCACAAAGGTGACAGAGATGCACAAAATGAATACGTTCTACTGACATAGTTATATCAGGATGGCAGCTAATACGGTAACATTGTACAGCTGGTTTGCACGGAACATAGACAGAACATTGTGAGACTGTGAATGTGTCAACAGGCTTAGCTGTGACGACCATCTCATGGAGCATCTGAGTGTCGAAACAATAAGCCATACACCACAGCAGATGTGCCATTTGTATTTGTCAATGGACCCAACCCAACAGAGCTAAAAGACTAAACTATCCTAAGAGACAACTCTTAGGAAAGTGATAGATTCTTTTAAAACTTAGACTAACAAGTAATTAAACCTCTCTCTCTCTCTTCCTCTCTTCTCTCTCTCTTTCTCTCTATCTCTTTCTCTCTCTGTGTATAGATATATGTGTGTTTCTCTTTTTGTTGTTGTTGTTGGTTTTTCAAGATAGGTTTTCTCTGTGTAGGCCTGGCTGTCATGGACCAGGCTGGCCTTGAACCTGGAAATCTACCTGCCTCTGCCTCCAAAGTGCTGGATTTAAAGGCATATATCATCACCACCTAGCTTAAACCATTCTTTTAAATGACTTTTGCATCTTAATTAAAAGGTTACATGTTTTGTGAGGATCTAATAGTTTCTTTTCTTCTCTTGTTTTTTAATTTTCTTCTGCACATTTATATCTGGAGACACAAAGAGTTGGCATGATTAAGGGAGAGTCTGGGAGTGTCGCACTGGTCCCTGTGGAAGAGTGATGTACATAACCTGACTGTTGACCCTTACAGGGAGAAACTTGTGTGGCCACTTTGGTCGAGGAGCCTACAGCCACTCTTCCTTGCTTTTTTAGAACGAGCCTCCCTCCTCCACCCCCGCTGGTTCTATCATCTGATGCTGATGCATCTCTTCCAGGCCTCCACCCAGGTCCTAAATCAGCACCTTGTCGCATGGCAGAGCCCTGGGTCAGTGACATGTCACTGGAAACTGAAGGATGCTCAACAGCACAGGTATAGCTCACCTGTGGACAATGGTCTTCTCTACCTTCTGAGGTATAGTGTGCACCCACGCACTGTACTGCTTTCTTGAAAAGGGAAAATTTCAAATTACTCAATGCCATGGCTTTGAAACCTCTTCCTGTTCTCCCCATTCTCTCCCTCCCCTCCCCCCTTCCCTCCCTTCCTACTCCTGCAACCCATTCCATCATCCCCATCTGCTTCCACCCACACTGTACCATTCTGTCCCCAGGTAGATGAGAGACTGACAGACATGGAAGTCTCATATGTAACATGCTCATATTTGTAAATAAAACATTAATCCCATTAAATCTAAGATGTCTTGGCAGGCTCTGAAGTCAGATGGTCTGTGCTTTCAGATTCTATCCCATAATTTATTGGCTCTTCCCCTAAGAGCATGGGCTTTGGAATTAGATGGTCTTCAGCTGCTACATCATGTCTATGCTGTACCTTTTGAGCTCTAGAGTGTTTCTGAGAGATTTATTGCCACTGTAACTAGGGGGGTGGGGAACAGAAAGAAAGCCAATCTCTAAAAGAGAAGGAGACAATTGAACTCCACTTGCTAGTTGCTTAGAGTGGAAGGATGAGGCGGTGTGTGACATGTAACATGTAGGACTCGGCCAACCTGGAGAAGCAGAAGCAGGATCCCATAGTACATGCCTTTGGCAGTTTGTGATTCAGACTGTGACACTGGAGGGTGTAGGTGCCCAGCCTAGGGCATACCCAACAGAAAAGCTACCCTCAGACCTCACCCTCAGTGATGTGAGGCACAGACTGTGCACACACATACCTGCACTGCCTCCACAGACAGTATACCCAGTGAAATGTACGTGATGGTTAACTTCTGTCAACTTGTCACAAACTACAGTCACTTTGGAAGAGGGAGTCACAACTGAGGAATTGTCTCCGCAGGCTTGGCCTGTGGGCATTTCCTTGGTTAATAATTGGTATGGGAGGCCCAGGCCACTCTGGGCAGTGCCAGCACAGGGAGGATGAGCCTGCGTTACGTAAGAAAACAGGGCTGAGCATGCTACAGTGAGGGACCAGTAGTAGCACTCCTCCATAGCCTCTGTTTGTGTTCCTGCTTCCAGGGTCCTGCCCTGCTGGGCTCCTGCCTTGGCTCCCTTCCACGATGAACTGTCAGCCAAATAAACCTTTTCCTCCCTACATCTAATATTCAGCACAGTGGAGCCTCAAAGAAAGGTAGAGACAATAAGGACCTATGAAGTGACAGATCACCATTCCTGCACAAGTGCAAACAGAAAGAAACATAGACAGCGAGAGCCAGGTCTCAAGTTGCTGTCCCATGATTCGATACTCTTCATTATTTCCTTACCTTTTGAACACTTGAGGAGTGTGTGTGTGTGTGTGTGTGTGTGTGTGTGTGCATGTGTGTGTGTGTTTGTGTGTGCATGTGTGCATGCATGTGTGTGTATGTGTGCATGTATGCGTGTGTGTGAATGCATGTGTGTGTGCATGTGCATGCGTGTGTGTCTGTGTGTGTACATGTGTGCGTGCCTGTGTGTGTGCGTGTGTGTGTGCATGTTGTGTGTGTGAATGTGTGTGCATGCATGTGTGTGCATGTGTGCATGTGCATGTGTATGTGCATGCATGTGTGTGTGAATGTGTGTGTGCGCCTGTGTGTGTGCGTTTGTGTGTGTGCATGTGTGCGTGCGTGCATGTGTGTGCGTGTGTACATGTTTGTGTGTCCCATCCACAACAGAAGACAAACGTGAGAGGAAAGACAGGTGGTAGCAGGCAGAAGAGAGCGGGTGGACCAATCCCTGGGACTCTTGAGAGAGAGGAAGGAGTGTGCTGGCCCAGACCCAGGCAGTGTCCCCAGGGGCTCCTGTCGGCAGGATTCCCCATGTCTCCATGCATGGATCCCAGCAAAGAGCCTGGCAGATTCAATCATACAGCAGCTCAAATGCCACAGCGTGACTATAGAGAAGGGATAATAGTGGAAAGCATCCCGGCCAATTTTCGACAGAAGGGCTTGGGATAAGGAAGCTTAAGAAAATTGCTGAAGAGAATGATAATGACAACAATAAAAACAAATAGCTCCCATTTGTTGAGCACTTATGTGTCTGGCACTGGGTTATGCACTTTGCATACCAACCCGATAAAGTGCAAGGATCATCTTCGCTTTATGAAAGGAAACTGAGGCAAGGAGAGGTTGAAGATGTGGCCGCAGGATGCACCGCTTGCAAGGCTGTATCTGTGGCCCTCAGCACGCTAGAGATCCTTGGGTACACAGAGTGCTTGCAGTAGCTGCCACCTCCCTGTGGTGACAGGAGCTGGGTCAAGGGTGCATCTTCAGCTCATGGATGGGTAGAAACTCAGATAAGACTACTGTTCAAGGCTGCACAGGAAGTAGAGACAGGGACAAGACAGGCATTCATTCGGATTGGCTTTAGTCGGAAGCCAGTGATGACCACAGAAGGAAGTACAGCCAAAGGTCATCAGTCCTGACCACTGGGTAAAGGTTTCCTAGTCTTTGACCATTTGAAACATCAACTACCCAGAATTCACTCTGATAAGCTTCCTGAAATGTAGGCTCAAAGGCATGGAATTGACCATGAATCGAATCATGGTTTTAGCAAACCAGCTTTCTCCACGACCATCACCATTGTGATACTAACAGCAGACACAGGGAAGCCATCAGGATTACTGAAATGTAGACATGCATCCTCCACAGAATCTTGGCATGACCCAATATCACTTTCAATAAGAAAAGGGAGGTTGGGAAGATGGCTCCGTAGGTAAAGTACTTGTCCCACAAGCAAACATGAAGACTAGAGTTCAGGACCCCCAGCACCCACATAAAAACACAGGCATGAAAGAAGGTGCCTGCAACACCAGTGCTGAGTGCAGAGGCAGGAGGATCCCTGGAACTTGCTGGCTGCATCCGCCAGGCTCCCTAAGAATCCTATCTTTTAGAATAAAGTGAAGAGCAATTGAGAAAGTCACTTCATGTATGCACATACATGTATGTACACCCACATGTATATGTGCACACCTACAAATACACCCCCCATACACAAAAACAGAATAAAGTATAGAAAACACACATAGCAAGAACCCAGGAAGCATTTTCCTCTCTATGGAAAAATGATAGCAATGTCACATGAAAGCCCTGCTAGAACTCTCCCTGATGAGAAGAAAACAAATGCATCACTTGTGTGTCTAAACAAATGCCCCAGGCCATGAAAAAACGTAGTTGGAAGTACACCTAGGATGAGTTACATGTGGGGATAGTCCACTCCCACACATGAATGGTAGGAGTCAAAACTCACACAACCCCTGAATGGACACTTCAAAGCATCGGTCACATCTAAAGATCATGAGCCCCAGACACCACGATCCATTCCTAGGAACTACCCCCACTGACTAACCCCCACTACTCGTAGTGTGGCCTGACCATAAGGTCAGTGACAGCAGCAGCATTTCTACAGGAAAAGCAGCGAAGCAACATTGAGTATCCATCAGTGGGAACTGTTCATAAACTACAGTCCAGCCAGTAGACCATGAGCAGAGCACCAGCATCCAGCTCTCTTCTTCCCGACTAGCACTAACACATGACCAGCCACCTCACAGTCCAGACACCAAGGTCATAGCAGGCTTGCTACCTTGATGGAAAGCACTCTCACACTGAGAGCCAAAGGAAACCCTTTCCCGCTTACGTTGCCTTTGTGACGCATTTTGTCACAGCGGCAGAAAAATGACTAATATCCAATAATCTAAATGTGCTAGTAAAAAAAAAAAACCACACATAAAATCTGAAAACTAATTTCCACTAACGTAATGTATAATAGTGAGATATTATGAATGAGGAAGACGTGATATATATATATATATATATATATATATATATATATATATATATATATAATTGAGTACTATTCACTTTTAAAGAAAAATGCAATCACGAAACATGTAGGAAAATGGATGAACTTAGAAATGACAATAATAAGTGAGGTCACACAATCTCAAAAAAAAATAAATAAAGGGTTGCACATTTCCCCTCACATGAGGAATCTATCCTATATTTGTCAAAGGTACATGAGCGTGTAGCATAACATATACAAAAGGGAATAAGGGTTGAATATCAGAGGGTGTGGAAGAACCATCACTCAGACCCACTAAACTGCCTTTTGCTCTTGATAACCAGTTTAATAAGACTTTTACTCACAACTAAACCAAGTATCTTAGATCCCCTTAACGTACCCTGCGACTCACTGTGGTAGCCATTACCATATAGGTTGCATTAGAAATTAATATGTGAAAATGAATAATATAATTCATTCATTCATATGGAAAAATGCAAATTGCATGCCCCGGAGCTCGTTTTCATACACAAAGAATAGTCATATGTGAAATTATAGAATCTGTTGCTGTATCTTCAGTGTTTTAGCTTCTAAATCACAAGAGCAGGTGCGAATGATATGCTAATGATTTAAAGGTACTTAGATCGGCAATAAAGGAACAATAACATTAAAATAATACTAACAGATTAATTATACAGCCCAACTCTTGGAGCCAGGAACCCTGCCAGGATACTCATGTATTTGAAAGAACATTGTGGGGGAAAAAAATAACCTATAAAACTAATAACACAAGAGTTGAGACTTTGTAGAAGACATTTTAAAGAAAAGGATATAAGCTTGGGGGAAAGTTTGACACTGCAGAATATGTCAGAAGTGAAAACACATTGGCACAAATCTCTGGCCTTTCCACATCTAGACCTTCCTTTGACCCAACTCTGAACATTCAAGAGATATAAAATTAAGACCAGCATTTGGGAGGCAGGGGTAGGAGGATCTCTGAGTAGGCCACCCTGGTCTACAGAGTGAGTTCCAAGATAGTCAAGGCTACATAGTGAGACCCTGTCTCAATCAAACAGAGAGGCACACCTCACAAATCAATCTGAAGGACACTAAAGTGGTCAACTTGAAGTTAGAAATAAGTAAATACATGCATAACGGTCTAGAAGGGAAGATGTGTTGGCACTACTTGCTAGGAGATTTGGAGTAGAAAAGAGTTTGGAGAATACCCCCTGATGGGCGCCACAGCATGTGTGTGTCGTACATTGACAATTCCGACAGAGGCTGGGAAATCCATTGGTCAGCGCATGCACCGGGTCCCACTTCTCCCACCCCTTACTCAATCTTTCCTCAGAGTGACAGGTGACTAGAACTCAGTAAGATAAAAGAGATAACTCCATCAGCAAAGTCTTGCGCGAGTGAGGACATAAGGCCAACCACCGGGACACACACTGAATAAACAGGCACAGTGGTTCACACTCCTAATCCCAATGCTGGGGAAGCAGAAACATGTTTGTCCCCAAGACTCACTGGCCATCCAGCCTGGCTTGTTTGTTGAGTTCAGGTCAGGGAGAGACTCTGTCTCAAAATAAAATAATAAAATAAGTGTGGGTTGTCTGAACATCTGACCTCCACACATGTGTGTTCGTAATTGCATGCACACAACTAAATGACACATGAATAGATAGATAGATAGATGCGTGTAAAGAGAGAAGAGGGAGAGAAAGAGAGGTGTGGAGAAGAAAGGGGGAGAAGAAGGAGTAAAAGATGAAAGAGAGGGAAAAGAGAGAGACCGAGAGATGGATGCCCGGGTACAGGCTCTCCATCCTGAGCCATTTCTGTCTCTGTCCACAGGAATGACACAAACAAGGTTTGGTTTTTGTCTCCTGCCTCTGCCTAGCTAGCGGCTCCTTGATTTATTTTGAGAACAAACGCAAATAAAATATTAAGCTGGAAATGCACCATCTCACTGGCCTGCTGACTCTTGTCCAGACTCTTGTCAAGACCCTTGTCCAGCGTGGAAGGAGACTCCTCCCGACAGCTCCATTAAGGATGTGGGCAGCTGGAGTCCACTCAAGTGTGCATCTTCCACACCAAAACCCATGTTCCATGGACACCCTGCAACTGGTATCTAAAGTGGAGGTGGTCATGTAGGACTGAGGGATGAGACACTGACCCCCAGGTAGAGAGCCAGGAATAGAACTAAACCCTCAGATAACATGGGAAGACAGGACAAATGTCAAAGAATAGGTCACAGCTGTAGATCCTTAGGGTAAGGATGAAGACTCTACCAGCTTTCCCTTACTAATCACACCCAACATCAATTCGACAGGATATTAATTAAGTACACTAATTAATTAAAGAGATATGTGTGCAATGTCTGTACACTTCCAAATTCATGTGAAGAGTGCTGCACCCCAAAGGGGGTGGATCATAACATTCTAATTCACTTGGAAGTACAAGAAGCCACATTTACTAAGTAGAATGTGGCCCTCGCGGTCAGTTTGTATTGGGTTAGACAGGGTATTGTTTGACTAGAAAGCTACACACTACTACCTCTGTGCACTTTTCTGTGGAACTTCAAAATAGCAAATATCAGTGGGCCTAATGCCGATAGAGGGGTTTGTTTTCCCAGCCAAGCTGTTTTCATAATAGAACAATCCCTGTCACTTCTCTGTGGAAACCTGGTTTTGGCCAAGATTCGTGGCAGTTACTTCATGGCCAGGTGGGCTGGAGCCGGCTTCTCCAATAATAAACGTTTTGTGAGCTGCCATTGTGGCTACAAAGAGCCTTTATCCACCTACAAGTTATGTCCCCTTGTAATGCCATAAGAATTCTGTCATGGGGAAAAGAAAATAAATACTTTACACCAGGTATGACGTGCTGGCCACAGGTGCATAAAATACACCATTCTTTATTACAACATAATTTAATTTCTAATTTTGCCTCCCAGTTCTTCAACATCCACCCGAGGCTTGCTGAGGAACTCGGGGGTCTGACTCAAGGTTAGGCCTGAAGAAGTGGAATGTGGTCCTGATGTTGCTAGCCCGCAATGTCTGAGACACTCGGACCCCGTTGGGTTAATGGGATGCACCATGGTTGATGGTGCCAGGCTCATGGGAGTGTAGAGTCTTAAACTCAGAGCTGTGGGGAGTGGTGGTTCACCCTCCCTGTGCCACAGCTGACCAAACTCCACGTCAAGCTGGCTTAAGGCCTGAGAAACTAAATGCTTTACGTGACCAAAATGTGAAGAGGGTGTTGTAGTGATATATTATTTATGATTTATTAAAGCTTACCTGAGGATCCAGAAAGCAAAGTCAGCCCCCAGTTACAGAGATCAGGCAGTGGTGATACACACCTTTAATCCTAGAACTGAGGATTGAGAGGGAGATGGATCTCTGTGAGTCCAAGTCCACCCAGATCTACACAGTCCTAGAGAGAAACAGCTCAGCACCTGGGATCACACGCCTTTAATCCCAGCACTAGAGGGGCATAAAAGATAGGAGCAGAGTCTTCAGTGGTCAGCGTCAGGCATTCATTCTCAGCGTCAGGCCACACTGAGGATAGGAAGACACTGAAGTCTCAGGATTCTCCTGCCACACTGAGGAGAGGCAACAGGATCAGCCCATTCAGCCTGAGGTAGTGGTAAGAGCTACGTTGCTTTTCCAATCTTTAGCTTGAAGTTTGAACCCCAATATTTGTCTCTGGATCCATTTATTTTTCATGTGATAGGGCCGAGGCACATTTCTCTGCAGGTCTTCAATCCATCAGCCTTATCTTCAAATCACGGCTATGCAATCTTCATTTATTTGACAAAACATTTATGAATACCTCTGCTTTGGTCATATGGTGGCCGTGCACACCTTAAATCCCAGTACTCAGGAGGCAGAGACAGATGGATCTCTGTGAGTTTAAGGCTAGCCTTCTCTACAAAGTGAGTTCCAGGATAGCCAAGGATACACAGAGAAAACCCTGTCTTGAATCCCCCAAAAAAGTACCTCTGTTCTGATCTGAATGTACACACGCCCCAATTCATACACTGAAATAATTTCTTCTTCCTCCTTCTTCCTCCTTCTTCCTCTTCCTCTTTTCTTCCTCTTCTTCCTGTTCTTCTTCTTGAGACAGGGATATACTACATGGCTCATACTAGCCTCAAACTAAAATACCAGAACTAGACATATTAGACATGAGTGATTACCCTGGACTCCTGTGTTGACCGTTAAGTGTGTTAAAAGTTGGGGTCACTGAGGAGGTGATTACATCATAGACAGAATTCACTCTTTATAAAGGGCTTGAGAGGCCCCCTTGCCCATCACATGAGCACGCTGAATTCAATCTCTCTACGGCAACTTCCTCGGATGCTGTGTGAATATGTGTCACATCAAGAAGCAAAAGGCAATAGTAATTATTTAAATTTAGGGGATAAAATAAAAGAAGGCAGTCATTCTCAACAACAACAGTTCAGAACTCTGATGTGTTGGTCACCTGGCCCCTGCAATGACATCTTGGTGAACCCCAGGAAAGCCTAGCAACAGAGCTCTGGGTCTGGGTCTCAGATGTAGGTTACATCCCATTGACATGGCCATCTTACACGGCATGAAGGGCATCAGCTAGAAATGACTCCTAACTTACAGATTCATCCCAATTCTGATATTTTTTTTCCTCAGAATTAACTAACGATCCAATTTTAGCTATGATTTCTAAGACAGTTTCCTTCTGTGACACCGCATCCAAAGAGCCGTAAAGCAACTCTTTTTGGATTTATTTCACATTCCTGCAGCAGATCCCACAGTGTTCAAAGGAGCGACAGCCAGAATTGGCACAGTGCTTTCCGGTATTTTCCCTGTATCTGAGGAGAAACAGGTTGCAAAGGACTAATCAAATGCTATCCTCACAAGAGGTATGGAAGCTCAGGAAGGAAGGCACCTCCTGCCAGTCCTCAGTCCCTCTCTGCTGGCCTCCCCACACCTGCAGTGACCCCAAAACCCTGGAGGCAGGAATCAACATGGAGAGAATCCAATTAATATCTGTGAGAAGGCAAAGTAAAATCTTCATAAAATATAAGGGCGACCTGGATCCATGCTCTTCAGTGAGGAGGAAAATCATTAGGGTAATTGACTAATATATGACAAGCTACAGCTGGTTTGCCTCCCGCTGGAGCATGGGTTTGCCTCATGCAGGGAAGACCCCAAGAGCCAGTTCAAATGTGTCAGTCATCCTCTTGTGACAGCTTTCCCTAAATAGTTGGGGTAGCAAGGCTCCGAGTGGCGCTTTTCATTTTTTTCCCCCTCAAGTCATTCTGTATTTGTAAAATTGAGCTATTTGCAAAGGACTCAATTTTAACTTTTTACTAAAGTCACAAAGAACTGCATCCTGGGGGGGGGGGATGTAATTCCTCTGGAATGACTGTAGTGACTAAAGGGATGCAAGTATAGTGACTAAAAAGTTCCTGTTCTGATACAACTTGACTCCCTGTAAACAGAGAGGCTGGAGGGGTGAGTTTAGGTATCACCATAAACACCGCTGGAGAGACAAAGAAGAGGTAGAGACCCAGGAGAGAAGATGAGAGAGTTCTGGTTTTGTAAGGGGAAGTGTCGGCCCCACACACTAAGAGACTAGAGGAAAGAATGGCATGTTACATCGGCTCCAATACCGAATGAAGACCACCTGTGCCACACCAAGACAGAGTGTTTAAAGAGATCAACACATTTATGGAGGAAGATTGCAAAAGATTCTTTTTTGCGTCGCTGGTAAAGAAAGCCTAAAGCACGGGAAATAAGGCTACCGGTTGTCAATGCCATGTGCCTTCACACGCTGACATGGAAAGGCTGTGTTAGAAATGTCCTGGGACAGAAAAAAAAACTTTTTTAAGATTCTTATGTGTCACAGACAAGCTTCCCCATTGTGTGGCAGCTCCAGAATAAGAGAGGAAAAGGGGGGACAGGTGAAGGGGATGGGAAGAGCTATGGTCGAAATGCGGGCTGTTCTGGAAAGAAATTCGCTGTGCGAAACCCAGCACTATGTGCAATGAATAGAACCAATAAAATTGAGGAAAATAAGCAAATAATTCACGGGGGGGGGGGGTGAACAGTGATGAAAAAGAAAACAGCTGGGAATCAGTGGGGAGAGAAAGTACAGCATCAGAACAGTCAGGTGATCAAAGGCGACTGCTGTAAAGGTGTCTCACTTTTTAGACTTCTCTGCGGGTCTCCTCTCAGCCCAGTCATACACGGTCCAAAGCTGGATAACGGTCAGTGGACCACCCATGACTCGCATGGGTTAACACCACTAAGATTCCAAGCACAAGGATCACACCGTCAGCGTCTCCTAGTTGACAGGTGTGGGAATCCAAGGTGGAAATTCTGGGCATCAGCTCCATCCCCAAATGCCTGAGTACGGGCAACAGAGGTAAAAATCTTTAAACTTGGAGGTGTCGTCTTAATGCCTGGATATATGATGTCTCGAGGACTCCATATCAGATATTTGCAGCCACACTGTCATCAACAGAGGAAGGATAGAGAAGATGTGGTGTGTATACACAATGCAATTTCTGCATCCATGAGGAAGAATGAAATTGGGTTGCCAGCTGGAAGCTGCCTGTGACTGGACATCAGCCTACTAAGTGCAATGAGCCAGGCCCCGAATAACAAACCCCGCATGTTTCTCTGAATGGGGTGACGATGGTCAGAGCACAAGGTACACCTGAAAGAAATTATAAATATGAAGCCCAGTGCCAGGCACAGTGAATATAGGCCGATGAAAAAGTGGGTAAGTAAATAAATAGAGAGGCAAGCGCTCACACAGGATCCAACACTGGTACGAATTGTTAAAACAGAAACAAAAAATAGCATGGAAAGCTTGTCAAATGATTCGACAATGCCTGGAAAAGAGGTAGGGGGAGGGATGAATATAATGACAAAAGAGGCATTCTCCCACAGTTTCAGAGCCAGGAGGCAAGTGACCCCCAGACATGCCGAGGGGGTGTTTTTGTCTGGTATCTGCCCCGGAGCCTGAGCGTCCTGGACAGGAAAAGGCAGTGCTTCTTAGGGCTCTGCAGAAGTAAGAAAGTCACCACCAGTCCCTCCCAATGGCCACAAACGGGCTCCGCTTGACCTGAAAATGTGTCCATCATTGCCGGCATCAATTTGTCTGATAGCTTGAAAAACACTCTGTCTCTTAATTCTGCCTATGTGTCTTGGAAGCTTCTCGGCTTCTCCGTTTATTAAATCTTCGTTCCCCTTCTTCCCAGAAGCTGCTCTTTAAAAACACATAAACAGTTCAGTGTGAAAATTAGCCATGCTTGATTCATCATTCACTCTGGAAGAGTGGCTTTTAAAAAGACAGAGGGAATTAAGCCGAGAGTCAGGCTGGAGATGTGCGGGCCTCCCTCGGCTTTGAATTAGATGTGTTTAATGGGAACATGGCCACTAGGGCTGTGAGGAGTGGGGGGAAGAAAAATCTATTGGCCCTGCTGATACTAAACATTCCCGCTGCGAATGGAATTCGTTTTGGCATACACAAAGTGAATAAGCCTGGACAGGCTTTGAAGGCCCGTTACAAAGACCTGGCCTCTCCCACCTTCATCAATCCACCAGGTGCTACTTCTGTGGAAACCCTGCTCTTCCTCAAAGGACGGCTCAGATCCCAAAGCCCCACATTGTAGCCATCAGTGGAAAGTAATTTTGAAATTTTCATCAGAGTCTCCACAGAGCCACAGACCCTCGCTACACACTGGCCATCCGGGCTGTGCACCTGCCAGGCAGGTGATGCTCCTAAAAGCACGGTGAGAGCAGCCATTAGTCCCACTTGCTGAATAAGGACTCAGAGAATTAAAACGCCAGAGAGAGGGCGGGAGCTCACACTGCGGCGAGAATCCTCTGTCTGTATTGTTTTAAGTGGTTTTAGGAGAGAGTCCCCGCACACTTCTGTCAGAGTGCAAAGTGGCCTGGAAACAACAAGGTGGGCGTCCAAAGGCAAAATGGAAGACCGTTGCTGGAGCTGGGGGAGACAGCTCTGTGGATACAGTGCTTGGCATGCAAGGGTGAGGGCCGCCTGTGTTCAGAGTACCAGCACCCGTGTAAAATGATGGGGAAGGGAGGGGACTGTGGTAGTCACAGTGATTGGGGGTGGGGAGGCAGAGAATCCCTGAGATTCGCTTGCCAGCCAGCCTACCCCAATCAGGGGAGTCCCCGGGTCAGTGGGGACGCTGTCTGAAAGAATAAACGAATGGGGAGGACTCCTGGTACCAACCTCTGTCTTTACATCAGCGCGCGCGCGCACGTGCGCGCACACACACACACACACACACACACACACACGTGTGCAAGCACGCACATGTTCCTGTAAGTACAGGTGGCCTCAGAAGCCAGAAGAGACAAGGCTTTGGGTCCCTTCAGTCTGGAGTTCCCAGCAGTTATAAGCTGCCTAACAGATGCTGGGAATCAAACTCCTGGTCAGCCATGGACCAGCTCGCTTGCAGTATGCTGCCTAACAGCAGAGACAAAAAAAAAAAAAAAAAAAAAGACTCTGCCTCAACCAGGTAGAAGATGAACACCAACTCCCAAAGAGCATCCTGTCATTTCCACATGTGCACAACGGCTTGTGCATGCACACATGCACATGCACATGCACACCATAAATAGTATTTTAAACATCACCAGGTATGAAAACCAACGGCTATGGCAGGGCACCCTCTTCTACCTACATTTAAACTGCCTTATCAGTATATAATTACATACCGTATTGCCTACTTGTTTCTTTATCTCCATTATCTAATTTGAGAACGTTTAACACCCCCCAAAAAGCGAATCTCCCTATCTATCAGCATTCAGTCCCTACTCTCCCTCGCCTGAGCAACCTGCACCCTCTACCTTCCACCTCTAGAGATCCGTGCACGTGCACGTTTCATAGCACTGAGGCCTGACTTCTTTCATTTAGCGTAGGATTCTCAGTGTCCATTCCACACTGTGGTGTGTACCCATAATTCACTCCTTTTTATAGCTGGTCTGTACCACGGGGCGTTTATGTATCCATCTTTTGATAGACATGTAAGCCCTTTCCCTCTTTGGTATAAACAGGGCTGCTACAAACATTTATAAACAAATGTAATGCATATATATTTTTGCAGGGTTTCTGGGTGCCTTAGTTGGGGTTTCTATTGCTGTGGTAAACACCTCAGGAAGGGAAGGGCTTTTTCACCCCCCACCTCTTGTCACACCCCATCACTGAGGAAGCCTGAAACAGACACTGACGCAGAGGCCACGGAAGAATGCCACTCCTGGTGACTTTGCTAGTTTGCGTTCTTAGACACCCTAGGACCCTCCCATAGCAATAACTGACTTGCTCATGGGCCAATCTGATGGAAGCATTTTCCCAGTTGACGTTCCCTCGACCCAGATGGCCCTGGCTTGTATCAGGTTGACAAAGAAAAAGAAGAGACCCTAACATTTTACAAAACAGCTTTTTTGTTCTGTTTTCCTATGTTGTTTTTGAGACAAGGCATCACTGTGTATCCTAAACTGACCTCAAACTGTGGCAAACTTCCTGCCTCAGCTTCCCAAGTGCTGGGATTGTGAGCGTGAGCCACCCACCCCCATAACAAAAGTTTCCATTTCTCCAAATCCCCTCCAATTCTTGGGACCCTCTGTTGTTAATACAGCCTGTCAGTGGACGCAAGGTGAGGCAGACAGTTGTGGTTTGCCTCTCCTTGAGGAGGAAGGAACCCCAGTATCTTTTCCATGAGTTGATGGATAGCTTTATGTCTGCTCGCTCCGACCCTTTGTTCCTTTCATGGCTGATCAACTGTTTTCATTCCATTTCTCTTTACACTATTCTAATTGCCAAGTCATGAGTTTTATATTCATGGAGAGCAATGTGATATTTTGGTGTGTGTGTACACAATGCGGAGTAATTAAATCAAGGATCATCAATGTGTCCATCATTCTGCTTGACATTTGTTGGGTGATACACTGGAGGTTTGCAACCCATCACGTTGACTCTAGTCACCTGACGGTACAACAGATCTCAAAGCTCATTCTTGGAGACATTATTTTCATACCTTTTGTCCACACCCTCCCCACCCCAGTCTCCGCTAACCCCCATTCGATTTCCAGGAAATCAATTTGCCTGACATGATGACACCACAAAGTAAGTCCCTGCCTTTCTGTGCCTGGCTTAGTTCCCTTTAGCACGTGCTCTGTAGAAGATGGCTGGAGAATGGCACCCTGATCACACTCTGCCACAGAGAACAAGGAAGCGACAGGTGTCCCGAACAGCTTGATTCTGGCTGGCAACTGAGACCAAAGCACAAAGCAAATGGCAGCCTAGGTCCCAGCTTCCTGAGCCGGGGATGACAGGGTGACTCCAGCTGGGCAAAAGGAATCTGGGACATACAAGCACCCCCATCAGAGCAGTAGACTAAAGGAGACGTCCACGGTCCCTGCAGGCTCTAAGTCTGGTCTGGGTAGCTGGTTGGAGTTGAAGTGGCAGCCCTGCTACAGGACTCAGTGGCAAGGCTGGGCTGTGGAGGAGCCCAGATCTCCAGGCCAAAGGGTGAACATGGGGCGTGCTGGTCTCGAGACACTGATAACCGTGCTTTGGAGTTGCAGGACACAGATTGAGCCCCGGCAGCACCCCAGAAGCCCAGCTGCTAGGAATACAGCTGCCACTGCTTTGTCACCCTGCCACAGCAGGGCTAAGAGCTGACTCATGGACACTCTTGGAAGCCTCGGGCCTGCAGATACCTCACAGAGTGAAAGGCTGGCCCCTCAGCACCCAGCAGCATCAGGACCAGCAACTGCCAGAGGCTCAGCCTGCCCCTACCCACTACAGATCCACAGGAACCCGAATCCTCAGCATGGCCCATGTCTGTCCCTCGGGAGCTTGGGGGGTCGCATGTACTTTGCAAGGGTTTCTAAGTAGTATGCCTTAAGCTTTATTATAATTGTCACCAGGAAACTTTGTTCCAAACTTGTACCGTACTATGACTACAGTAAACAGCTCAAGGTCAGACTCTAGAAGTTTGAACCAGCACTGGCTAAGGAGTCGTGTTGAGCCAGATTTCCTTCTTGCCTGACACAGATCATTACTCTGCCATCCCTGGTGTCTGCAGGGCCTCCCACAATGGTTTTTAGCTTCATTTGGACATCAGGAAATGCACTTTGGGAAGCCATGACCGATGCAGAAACAAGCCACTGTACTCAGAAGCCCTGAAAGCAGGCTATAGAGACACTTGCTGATACTGTGCATGTGAACTACAGCTGAAGAACCCTCCCAGATGCTGTGGGTGTTCATGTGTGGGCGAATGCACATGTGTGTGTATGCATGCGCATGTAGGGACCAGCAGCTAATGCCCCCAGTTGCTCCCCACCTCATTCATATCTTGAGGTAGACCTCTCACTTGAGCCCAGCTCTCAACGGTTCAGCTAGTCTCCCCAGCTAGAATGGGGGTGCCCTGTCACATTTCCCAAGTGCTGGAATATAGATAGACTGCCACACCCACCAGGCAGGCAAGTATGTAAATGCTGGGCAATACAAACGCCAGTATGCATGCTTGCATGCAAAGTGTTTCCCCCACTGAGCCATGCCTCCATCCTCCAATGGCTGGGAAGCTCCTACCCAACAGACATTCTACCTCTCATATAAATTAAAGGATATTTTCCTACAAAACCTCTGCCATAAAACAGGGAGGAGTGGTTGGTACAACCGGTGTCTTTACATCGATTTAGATAGATGAGAGATATGAAAAAGAAAATGACTGCACCTCCAAAAGAACACAAGATTTCAATTTCTCCAGAAAGAGATCCTGATTTGAAGGAAATCTGTGATATATCTGAATTTTGTTCCAAGTAACGATGTTAGGGAAACTGGGTGAGAATACAGGTAACACAACAAATGAGAAAAACAATTCAGAACATGACTGAGAAACTCGCCAAAGAGACACACATCACAGAAAAGAACAAGTTTGAAATCTTGAGACTAAAAATACCAACTGCTGGAAATAAAAGCCGTAACTGGGAGCTTCTGCTACAGAAGAAGAAGGAAAAAAGTCTCCAAGCTTGAGGATCCCATCACAGCCGCCCCATCAGTGGGACAGAGGGAGAAAATGGGAAGCGAACTGAGTCTGCGCAATGTATAGAAAACTATTAGGTAAACACATAGTTAGACCAGCAGTATTCCGAGAGGAGGAGAAAAGAGGCATTGCAAATTTCACAAAATGATCATGGAAGACTTCCCAAGTCTTCAAAGCGATGTACACATCCACATATGGAATCCCACCTTACTCACTCAAAACATCTCTGAGGTATATTATAGCCAAAAAGAAAAAAAAAGAATATTAAAAATAGCAAGAGACAAACTTCAAGTTACACATAAGGGGTTTGCCTTAGAATAACAGACTTAACCTTACAGGTCAGAAGAGGACAGAACAATACCTCAAATGCCTCAAACAATAACAAACAAAAACTATGAGTAAAGAAGGCCATATCCAACAAAACTATCCTTTGGAAACTAAGGGGAAATAAAACCTTTCTTAAACAAAGAATAAGCAGAAATGGCGATTTTGCCATCACCTAATCATCTCTGTAAGAAATCAGTGGAGGTCGCACTAGAAATAAGATGAAGGTAGCCACTGTCATGGAAAGGGGACATACGAAAGAGAAAGAAAAATTAAACCGTATTATAGTAAGAATAATCAAAACCAATGACCATTAAATCACAGTAGTAACCAGAGAAAGCAAGACTGTACCAAACAACCAAAAATAAATAAATAAATTGTTCTCATTAGCTTCCTATCTCTGTGATAAGAACACCGACCAAAAGCAACGCCAGGGAGAAAAGGATTTGGTCCATTGCTGGGGAAGCTAAACCAGGAGCCCAAAGCAAGAACACAGAGGGATGCTGCTTACTTATGTCCATGCTCCTGGTTCCCAGACCCCACAAGACCACCGGCCCAGGGGTAGCACTCCCATGGTGTGCCAGGGCCTCCCACATCAATTAACAACCAAGAGCAGGCCTATGACTTTTATCTGTTACCCGCTTATAGGACTCTTTGGGTTCCAGTGTGTTGTGATTAATGACTTATTACATGCACAGCTTGAAAATGGCCTCTCCCACTTGGAGAGATCCCTTCGTTTTTCAGACTGTTTATGTGGCCGTGGTTTCTAGTTTTAAATAACCCTACATCTATGTTCACTCTGTTGCTTGAGCTTCAGTGATGACAGCAAAAATTAAGAACAATACTGGGCAACTTTCCCCTCATGCTTTCTGTTTCTCTTAGGTTTTAGGTCTTGCATTAAAGCCTTTAATCAATTTGACGTTATTTCTGTGTGTGGTACTGGATAGGGGACAGGGTCTAATTTCTTTTTTTCTGTTTGTGGGTAATCAGCCTTCCCAGAACTATTTGTGGGAAAAGCTATGCTCTCTCTATTGTGTGGTCTTCAAGTCTGTGTCAAAAACCAACATGAATGTGTGCTTTTACATCTTAACTTTCTATTCTGTCCCATCTTCATGGGCCCAACATGCGCTTCTATTATGATTATTTTATGACATGTTTGGAAGCCAGGTATTGTGATATATGAATGTCACTCAGTTATGTTGCAAAAGGCACACGATTATTTTTATCTCCTTAGGAGATCTGCAGTGACATAAACGTTTATGGCTTGCATTTTCGGTTGGTTGTGGAAAATGCAATTGAGTCTCAACAGGGATCACATGGAATCCGCAGCTCACTTTGGTAAGCGTGGCATGATAGCCATGTTAATTCTCCTAATCCATGAACACAGGATGCCTTTCTGCTTATTTTCTCACCAATTTCAATTGAATTATATAGTTTTCATCATGTGAATATTTTACTTTCCTTGAAAAAAACATATGCCATAAGTAGTTGGCTGTTGATGATGCTGTTGCTATTTTTAGTGGGACTGTGTCCTTGATTTCCTTTTAGATAACTTATAATTGGTGTACTGAAGTGCTGTTGGGTTTCGATACTGATGATCACACCCTGTACATTTATTTACTGAATTCATTTGTCAGTTCTATTCTGATGGGTCAGTAATATTTCCTAGGAATAATGCCATCCTCAAAACAGAACTAGGGTGACTTGTGTCTTATGCCTACAGAATTGCTTATGCTACTACTTCAAAACCAAGCTGACAAGTGTGGAGACTGCCTTGCTCTTTGTGGTAGAGGGAATGCTGTCACTATTGACCGCGGAAGCTGTGGGATTGCCATGCACGGTGTTTATTGTGCTTTGTGCCTGCCTACTGTTCTTGAGTTTTTATTGTGAAGGGATATTGTGTCACACATATATTTGTGTGACTGCATGGCTTCTATTCCTCAATTTTTGAATGTCAGCCACATTGTCATTTATATGTTGAACTATCTTTGCATGCCCAAGATGGAGCCCACTTCTTTTATAAGCGATATGTTTTATAGGGGACTAATTCTTCTTCTGTAATGACTTATATTTACTAGATTTTTGTGAAGGATTTTTGGTCTATTGTTACTTTTCAATTATAGAATACTCATAGGGCTTTTATTACCAGGGCAATGCTGATATAATAAAGACAATTTGGAGGGTTTTTTTTCTTTAAGCTTTTGGAAAAAGAATGGTTGATACTAATTCCTCAAGTGTTTGGTGGAAACCACAGTGACAACAACCTGGTCTTTTCATTTATGCAAGACTACTTACAAATGATTCAATCTCATTCGTCGTGGTCAGCTCAGACTGCCTATCCTCCCCTCCCCCACCCCATCCCCGCCCCCCCACCATCCACCCCCTCCCTGCAGTTAAGGTTCTCATGATAATAGCTGGTAGCAGCATCTAGTGCAGTGCTGTGTACCACTGATGCCAGCCCATGTCTCCCTTCCACTTCTGGTTTTCCTAATTTGAAACTTATTCCCTGCTTTGCTTCCCAATGAAGTTTATCTTTTAATAGAACAATTACATGTTTCCAGTTTTCTACTGACTTCCTCATCTCTACTTTGTTTCTTTCTGCTTCCTTCTCCATTATTTTCTTGTCTCTCCCAGCCCTGAGTCTAGCCTGCTCTTTCACGTGGCTCCTTGACCTCGTTTCTGGGAGGCACTGCTTCTCCAGGTATAGCCCAGATGGTAGGAAGGATGTGCCGTCCATGCCCAGATGACGCCATCCTACTCTCTCCTGGCCTTCACCAGCTATGTAGAGAAATGTGCAGACCATCTTGTAGAGATTCCCTTGATTGTGGCGCAGTTCTCATCTCTTGCAGCTCTTTGATCTTTGATTTGGCCGTGATGTGCTGTGTGAATTCCTCTTTGGGCTGAACTTGATGGTAAACCTCTACACTCCTGATTCTTGTGCGTTGTGTTTCCCAAGATTTGGAAGACTTTTCAGGCCTTTGTCTTAAAGATACTTTTTGGGGCCTTTTGTTCGCCATTTTGGGGATCTCTGTCACTTAATTTCCAAGGGCCTTGTTTATTCTTTTATTTTCTTTTCCTGTTTCATCTTTACTGGATAATTTAAAATGTCCTATCTTTGAGTTCACTAATATTTCCTCCTTTTATAAGATGTCTTACTTATTGTCATCATTATCATTTCTACGTGCACTCCGTGAGTGTGTCTACATACATGTCATGTGTGGAGGTTGGAGAACAACTTCCAGATGTCAGTTCTCTGGTTCTACTCCGAGATCCAGGGTCTGAACTCAGATATCCTGTCTCTGTGGTAAATACTGCTACCAGCAATGATCCTGCCAAACTTTTTTGTTCTTCTTAATAAAACAGACTGTCAAACTTCTTACTAGATGGGTTGGTTTTATTTCAGGTATTTATACTCTTTATCTCTACAATTTCTTTGAGAGTTCTTTCTTTGTGAAAGTTTTCATTTTGCTCACAAATTGCTTTCCAAATTTCATTTTTATCTCTAAATGTATTTCCCTGTCATTTCTGAACTTTGTCACCACCAGGATGACTCTGAGTCCTTTTCCTTTTGTTTGTTTTATGATTTCTTTTTGTTTTGCTTTTTTGCTTTTGCATTCCATGTTTGTCCACTCCTTCAGAGCCTACTGTCAGCAACAATGATGATGTTGCATTTCCCTGATTTTTCATAAGCCATTGGCTGGTTCCTGTACCATTAAGGAATGGTTTTCTTTCCTTCCTTACCTCTCCTGGTCTTGCTTGGTGGTGACTGGCCTTCTGCTTCTTAGTCTAACCTAAGATTCTTGTTGGAGCAGTGGCTGGTGACCCCAAACAGGAAGGACTGTCATATTCTCCAGTTCTGGGTTCAAACAGAACTGCTGATTAGTCTCTATACTCCTATGAAACTACTGGCTGCAAGTCAAGAGTTGCTAGCTGAATTCTACCCTTACCCCTGATCAGGCAAGACTGAAGGGTGTCTTTCCCAACTAGCCTGTAGCTATAGATTGGGTCCTGTACTGGGATATAGCTGAAGGCCAGGTTCTGAAGCTACGTGAGAGCTCTGAGATCATTGCTCAACAAATGGGCCTGGGAACAAACAAGTCAATGCATTTCAGATCCCTGTGAATGCAGGCTTGCCTCCTGTACCGGGTACCGTGGAGCCTTAGTACTGAAAATGGATGTATTAACCATACGATCACTGGGTTGAGGCAGACCAGATGTTCCCTTTTTTGTTCATCTCCACACCATTCCTGCTGCCTGGCCTAGGAAAGGGTTAAGCAGTGAGCATGGACTTGGCAGACTCAGAGCTCAGCAGCTGGGCTGGGCCATATGCTCCTCTTGCAGACAGATAATCACAAAGGCAGACTGGGAAGGTTTCAAGAAAAGCCTTGGGCTGAGTAAAGAAGCCAAAGGGTTGAGCAGAGAGGCCCATCAACCTCGCTTCCCGTAGTGTAATGCTATTGACAGCTTCTCTGATGGTCTGTGTGCACCAAGGGAACACAGAGCTGCCACCGGGGTCTCTACACTGTCCTTCTGAACCCCATCTCTGTTCTGTTTCTTACCGACCTCAGGTGGTCTAGTCCTGACAATCCCTCATTATTTCCAGTGAAGGAGCTACAGAGTACCTGCTGTGCAGGGAACCAGAATGGCAAAGAAACAGTATATCCAAGTCCTAGCGTCTCCTCCCCTCTGGAAAATACTCCAAGTCCAAGGAACATTGTGGCACTGGCTTTGGGGAGAGATGATACAGACAAACTGAAGGTGGCCCTCTCATCCTGGGTGGACTGCTCTTGCTCTGTAAGTGCAGATAAGAGTCTACATCACCCCGGAAGGTGCCCGCCCGCATCGACGGATAGGTGGTACTCACTCTGTGTGGGAGAAGTGGGCAATTCCTTCACTCCCATCCTACTTACATCAAACCTTGTAGTTCCAGGGCTGAGTTGTTATAAGAACTGCTTCTGTGTCCTTTAGCTGACACATGGCTTGAAAAGCTTTTCTTGCATTATGAGACTTGTTCTACTTTCTTAACAGCATTCCTTGAAGCAAAAGTGTTTTCTGGATTGCTATGCATTTTTTAAGGATGTATTGTCTAAGGCTGGATTTTCTTTTACTCTAGCCCCATGGGAAGATGTTTCCCAGTGTTTTGAGTCCCAGTCCATTAGAGGACTCCAAATCTATCGGGACCATTGTAATATCCCAACTGCAGTGACTCCAGTGTCCAAGGAAAAGTCATAGTTGAAGACTGTAGAAACGGAATAATATCTAGTGTTGCTCATGAGCCCTCTGTGCAGTTTCCCGAGCAACATACCAATCCCGAGTTTGTGAGTGGTGAGAATTGGCAGACGTTGTGGGGATTTTTCCCCCTCAGCATCTTTACCATTCCAGTGCCTTAGTCATTTTTGTCACGGCTGTGATCACGTCCCAGCGTAGAATCAATTCTGGGAGGAACGGTTTATTTGCACTCAGATTCCAACAGACTTAGGAGCCACGGGGCTGGAAAATTGTTTTACCCTTTTTGATCTTTACACTTTTGGGGGTAGGCGGGGCCTGCCACCAAGCTCCCAGATAAATACACAACAAGGAGTCTTATTCTTTCTTGTAAATGCCGGGCCTTGGCTTGGCTTCTTTCTAGCCAGCTTTTCTTAAATTAACTCATCTACCTTTTGCCTCTGGGCTTTTTCCTCTTCTTCTCTCCATCTTGCTCTTGCTCTTACGCTCTGGCTGGCTGGGTGAGTGGGCGGCTGGCCTCTAATGTCCTCCTCCTCTTGTTCTCTCTTCCTCCTCCTCCTCCTTCCAGATTTTTCCTTCTATTTACTCTCTCGGCCCCACCTATCCCTCTCTTGCCTCACTATTGGCTCAGCTTTTTCTTAGACCAATCAGGTGTTTTAGGCAGGTCAAAGTAACACGGCTTCACAGCGTTAAATAAATAAAACACATCTTCACGTCACTAAACAGATGTTCTACAGCATAAACAAATAATATCCCACAACACTGCATTTTTGTTTTTATTGTTTTGTGTGGTGCCTGTGCATGTTTGTGTGTCCTGCACATGCAAGTATGGCTATAATAATGTTCAGACTCGAATGCAGTGCCCACCGAGGTCAGAAGGTGCGGAGTCTCCCAGAACTGGAGTTTCACAGTTGGAACATATGGGTGCTAGGAACCAAACTCTGAGCCTCTGGAAGATCAGCAAGTGCTCCTATCGACTGAGCCGTCTCCCTAGCCCCAGTGTATTCAGGTTTGATCATCCAAATTCTCAAGCTTCTCTTAGCTCTTATACTTCTCATGCCATAATCTAAGAGATCTGATTACTGTATTAGTAATTTTCTATCGCTATGATAAAGTACCAGGACCAAAGCAATTTATAAGACAAAGTGTCAAGCTGAGCTTACAGTTCCAGAAGGTTAGAAGTTGATGATGGTGGGTAGCTTGGAGATAGAGATATAACTAAGACCTGACATCTCAATCTGTAAACGAGAGCTGAGAGCATGATGGGAATAACACAGGTCTCTTTAAATCTCACAGCCTATTTCCAGTAATGCCTCCTCCAACAAGGCCATGCCCAAGGCCACGCCCCAAGGCCACGCCCCAAGGCCACGCCCCAAGGCCACGCCCCAAGGCCACGCCCCAAGGCCACGCCCCAAGGCCACGCCCCAAGGCCACGCCCCAAGGCCACGCCCCCTAGTCCTTCCCAAACAGTTCTGCCAATGGGGGACCGGGCATTAAAACATGACTGTGGGGATTATCTTCATCCTCATTCAAACCTCCACATACGTGCTTATTCTCATTTTCATTTACATTTTTAAATCAACTCATATTTACGTCTACAACCTACTTTGATGATGTCTATGTCTGGTATAAGGCAAGGATCCAAATGTATTCATTATTTTGCATGGAGAGTATTAGTTCTCCCAGCATTATTTATAGAAAATTATTATTCTTTTTCTGACTAAATCCCATTGGTCTTTATGGATTATATTCTCTAATGGCAAATTTAAAGATTCATAAAAGAAGTGTGCTTTGAAGTGGTGCTCATTGTTGCAGCAACTATAAAAACAGAAAATTGTTTATATTATAATGCTATACATTTAAAAAATAAATATACACATAGATGTGTAACATATAAACTAAAATGATAAAAGGGGAGTTGGGGCTAGAAAGGAATTTCCTGTATTAGGAGGAGAAGGAAGAGCTGTTGAGTCCTCTCAGAAACTCTGTCAAACGAGGAAGCTGAATCACAGAGGAATTGGGAGATCTGTGAACTAACAAGACCCTTATCTTTGGTGAGAATTTAGCTGTGAGAATTAACAGACCAAGACCAAGATATTCGTAAGTCCAAGTGCATCAATGACAAGAACGTGCTCTTAAGAGTCTCTCGACGGGAAAAAACATAGGAGGAAGGGATGACTGGGGAGGAGGGATGACTGGGGGGGAGGGTGACTGGGGGGGAGGGATGACTGGGGGGAGGGATGACTGGGAGAGGGATGACTGGGAGGGGGAGGGATGACTGGGGGGAGGGATGACTGGGGGAGGGATGACTGGGAGAGGGATGACTGGGAGGGGGAGGGATGACTGGAAAGTTGGATAAGAAGAGAAGGAAGGGGCAGGACAATGACTCTGTGGTAAAAAGTATTCACTGCTCTTTCAGATCTGTTCGGGTTCCCAGCACCCACATAATGGCTCACAACTGCCTGTAACTCCAAAGGGACCTGATGCCTTCTTCTGGCACCCACAGCACTGAATATGCCCGTGGTACACATACACACATGCAGGCAAAACATCCGTGTACATAAATAAAACCAAATATCAAATAATTGAGCATGTATGAGAAAACAAAAATTAAGTCTGGGTGGAGGGTATATGCACTGGAAGAAATATATATAAACATGAAAAAAGCAAGCCCCCATTTCAGATCATTCCTTGTGGAAGGAATGCTTTGTTACAGTTTCTTTTGTAACAGACATCAAACAGGCTAAATGCTGTCACTTTCCATTATAATGGCCCAGGATGAGTGAGCACAATTGTCTACTCATACTCATGGCTGTGTCCATTCTGCATGCTGGTTTCATATGCCCCCGGCTGGCCATTAATGCAGTTCAAATACGGCAAGTTTTGTATAGTCATACTTTTGTTTGGAATAAGTGAGTTTATCAAGTACATACTAAACCAAAATAAAGGAATAAATAGAGATAGATAATAGGTAGGTAGGTAGATGGTTGATAGATGACAAATGATTGGTAGATAAATAAAGGATAGGTGATGTAGATAAAAATAGATTATAGATGGCAGATAGAGATATACAGATAACAGGTAGATAGGTAGGTAGATACATAGATGATAGATAGATAGATGATAGATACATACACGCATAGATGATAGATAGATAGATAGATAGATAGATGATAGATAGATACATACATACATGCATAGATGATAGATAGATAGATAGATAGATAGATAGATAGATAGATGATAGATAGATAGGTAGGTAGGTAGGTTGGTAGGTAGGTAGGTTGGTAGGTAGGTAGGAAGGTTGGTAGGTAGGTAGGTAGGTAGGTAGGTTGGTAGGTAGGTAGGTAGGTTGGTAGGTAGGTAGGTAGGTAGGTTGGTAGGTTGGTAGGTAGGTAGGTTGGTAGGTTGGTAGGTAGGTAGGTTGGTAGGTAGGTAGGTAGGTAGGTTGGTAGGTTGGTAGGTAGGTAGGTAAGTAGGTAGGTTGGTAGGTAGGTAGGTAGGTTGGTTGGTAGGTAGGTAGGTAGGTAGGTTGGTAGGTAGGTAGGTTGGTTGGTTGGTAGGTAGGTAGGTTGGTAGGTAGGTAGGTAGGTAGGTTGGTAGGTTGGTAGGTAGGTAGGTTGGTTGGTTGGTAGGTAGGTAGGTAGGTTGGTAGGTAGGTAGGTAGGTTGGTAGGTAGGTAGGTAGGTTGGTAGGTTGGTAGGTAGGTAGGTTGGTAGGTTGGTAGGTAGGTAGGTTGGTAGGTAGGTAGGTAGGTAGGTTGGTAGGTTGGTAGGTAGGTAGGTAAGTAGGTAGGTTGGTAGGTAGGTAGGTAGGTTGGTTGGTAGGTAGGTAGGTAGGTAGGTTGGTAGGTAGGTAGGTTGGTTGGTTGGTAGGTAGGTAGGTTGGTAGGTAGGTAGGTAGGTAGGTTGGTAGGTTGGTAGGTAGGTAGGTTGGTTGGTTGGTAGGTAGGTAGGTAGGTTGGTAGGTAGGTAGGTAGGTAGGTTGGTAGGTTGGTAGGTAGGTAAGTAGGTAGGTTGGTAGGTAGGTAGGTAGGTTGGTAGGTAGGTTGGTAGGTTGGTAGGTAGGTAGGTTGGTAGGTTGGTAGGTAGGTAGGTAGGTTGGTAGGTAGGTAGGTTGGTAGGTTGGTAGGTTGGTAGGTAGGTAGGTTGGTAGGTAGGTTGGTAGGTAGGTAAGTAGGTAGGTTGGTAGGTAGGTAGGTTGGTTGGTTGGTAGGTAGGTTGGTAGGTAGGTAGGTAGGTAGGTAGGTTGGTAGGTAGGTAGGTAGGTAGGTAGGTAGGTAGGTAGGTTGGTAGGTAGGTTGGTAGGTAGGTAGGTTGGTAGGTAGGTAAGTAGGTAGGTTGGTAGGTAGGTAGGTTGGTTGGTTGGTAGGTAGGTAGGTAGGTAGGTAGGTTGGTTGGTTGGTAGGTTGGTAGGTAGGTAGGTAGGTAGGTAGGTTGGTAGGTAGGTAGGTAGGTAGGTAGGTAGGTTGGTTGGTAGGTAGGTATGTAGGTAGGTAGGTTGGTAGGTAGGTAGGTAGGTAGGTAGGTAGGTTGGTTGGTAGGTTGGTAGGTAGGTAGGTAGGTAGGTAGGTAGGTAGGTTGGTAGGTAGGTAGGTTGGTAGGTAGGTAGGTAGGTTGGTTGGTAGGTTGGTAGGTAGGTAGGTAGGTTGGTAGGTAGGTAGGTTGGTAGGTAGGTAGGTTGGTTGGTATGTAGGTAGGTAGGTAGGTAGGTAGATAGGTTGGTAGGTAGGTTGGTAGGTAGGTTGGTAGGTAGGTAGGTAGGTAGGTAGGTTGGTAGGTAGATGTATAAAACACCTGTAAGTATGGCTTCTGGCAGAAATCAAGTGAGAAAGCTCCATTAAAGCAGTCAGCTAGGGCCAAGTGGTGGTGGTGCACACCTTAAATCCCAGCACTCAGGAGGCAGAGGCAAGTGGATCTCTGTGAGTTTGAGATCAGCCTGGTCTACACAGTAAGTTCCAGGACAGTCAGGACTACTCAGAGAAACCCTGTCTTGAAAAAAAAGCAGTTAGCTGGAGTTCCCCATTCAGAGTCCCAGGCAGAGCAGAGGGGCCCTGCCTCTTCTAAGTCCCTCCCCCCCCAAATAGCAATAGACAGAAATAACATCAACAAATTAGATGCTCATGGAACCCATGAGCAGCTTAATGGGGAAGTTGAGGCAGTCAACTCTATAGCTGACCATCTGCTGGCTGGCTTCTCTCACACTCTGCAGGCATTTTTTATATCATGGCATAAAAAATACTGACCTCTGTTGCAAAGGCTGACCCTCCAGCTCTCCTCAAGAACACAATGGTTTTCACTCTTGGAGTGTTTTGGTGCTCCATCGCTTCCCTGTCAAAGTAGGCAGGGGTTGCCAACCCCAAGACAATGCCTTGGGAGTCAGTACAAGACAAGTTTGTGGGCTTGAGATGGGGCAGGCGGGCTTCAAACCTCATTTCCTCGTCCAGTTTCTCTGTGACCTCACAGAACATTACAGTTTACCAATATATATCACACCATGTCATATCACAATGTCCCAAAGGTTAGATACACCCAGTTCACAATGAGCCACCACCTGAAATGGCTTGGTCCTGGAAACCTGACTGGGACAGCCAAGGCATGAAAGACACAGGTACAGAAAAGCTGGGTCAGGTTGGTTGTGTGCTCTCTGATGGAGCTGCATCAACTACCAAAACAACCAGGAACCTCAGCCCATTCATTATGTGAAACACACAGAGAGGGGCTAGCTTGTCACAGGAAATGTCTGCAGGTAAACTGTTTCAGGCTATAAATATCCACAAAGAAGAGCCTGTCAATGCCAGCTTTTGCACTCAGGGGTCAATTGCTCAGAGACACGTGAACTTGCATATGCTGTCAACATTCACATTGGGATTAGAGAAAAGCTTTGCCAATTCCAATCCCAACCCGTATGGAAAAGGCTCTGCCACTCTCAAGGGTCCGTGTCAATGATATACGTTCATCGGGATTTCCTTGTCTTTCTCAACCTTGGCTCCAGACTTCCTCCAGTCCCTACAATAGATTGATTGCTAGTCTCCGTTGATTCGGAGCCACAGCCAAGCATTTGAAGTTCTGTCAAGTTTCAGAGCACAGGGAAACAAACTGGATCTTCTGAATGGGTTCACAGTTCATCAGAGAACACACAGTCGGCCTGCATTCGGCTCTATCCTCACCTCGGTCTGACTCAGTGTTACCAGAGAAATTCCTGAACCTCAAGGTACTTGGCTACAAGGAGAAAGCAATAACGCCAGCATGTTCATCAAGGATATATGCTTTGTGGGCTTCTTAAACATCAGGAACCAGACTACAACTGTACATATGTATTACCCCACTCCAACAGCACAGCCCAGGTGCTGGTCCAATTTCCCTCCAGCGGATGGCTTTCACGCCTTCCCAAGTGAAATTTTCATACTTCATAATTTTTCTGAACATCATCAAGGAAAAAAATGAGAGGAATAAAGAAGAAATAGATAAATGCCAAGAAGATCCCTAAAGTAAACAGCAATTTTCTTCAAATGGGAAGAAAACAGCATTTTGCTGCTCGAAGCTCTAGGTAGCTCCTCTCTTTAGGGGAAGATATTTGAGCTGTGAAATATCTACCCTGGCAACGTGCTCGTGAATCACAACAATTACCTGGTTCTTTGGATATTGAGCATGCTAATTATCCACCAAAGTTTAGATTGGACAGCTGTTACCTGACTCCGCTTAGTAGTCAATATGGAATGCTTTTGGCACAGAATTGATTTCTCTTTTCCCACCATAAACATTGAAAATGAATTGGAAGACTTTACTAAGAAGTAGTAAGAAAAAAAAAATATCTAAGGGAAGAAATGGTAGCTTTAGGTGTTTGAGTCTTGGATCAAGCGTTAAGGGCTTAATCACTAGGCCAACACAAGTATAGTGCCATCAGTATATAACTAGTTTAAAGTGGATTAAATTGATTCCTACTTGAAGGTGAATTAAAGATGGGAGACCCAACAGCAGGAAGGATAAATATTGGAAGATTAACAGAATATTCTGTCAGTTAATACAGAGACTCACAGCTGGTCAAAGCACATACAGTGTCAGGAGCGTGTGGCCACAAATGGCCACATCTGTGTCACAGCCTACCCCTCAGGACTCAAGGAACAGTCCAGAAAAGGGAGCAGAAAATGTGTAAGAGCCAGAGGTCAGGAAAGATGGAAGTGAACGGGGTAGCCAGGGCCATTGGCCTCAGCTGTGGCTGCCTGAAGGAGACCAAGCCGCCAAGCAAGGATGGGGAAGGACACATAAGCCTCACCCCCAGCTGAGGCGCTAGTGACAATCCATGGCAGTTGTGGAGGGAGGATCGGGTGGCTGACCCCGCTCCAGTGGACGGGTGACCTCACACTCCTGTGTGTGTGGCGCACTAGCTGGATTTGGAGAATTATGAGAGAGAGAAGGGGTTAAGGAGCTGGGCCCTTGAAAGTGGGGAGGGGGTGCAGGATGAACCTCAGGAGGAGTTGGAGGAGGGAAGAGGTTGGGGGAGGAAGTAGGGTGATATGGCTGAGATGCATTTTATACATGTCTAACACTCGGAATGAATAGTTAGAAATATATTTAAAAAGAAGACAGACGGCTGAATCGTGCCACAAAAAATGACTCGTTGAAATAAAAAGAGTAGCCTGTGTGTAGGTAAGAAGGACATCTGGAATCTGGGTGCATGTGACTTCATCATAACCAGCATCTTTACATTTCCCCACGAATCCTAGGGAAACGATACTATGTTACAGATATCTTGGCAGAGCAGTAGAGCAACGGCATGCTCCATTAAACGTGCAAGCAGAGGCAAGTGCTGCAATAATTTCCTAACTTTATTTGTGTTCTATTTCTACCCACTCATTCAAATGAGATTAGCAAACGCCTTCATTTTGTGCATGATTTGATTCTCTGTGATTGATGGGGGAATCAAATACCAAAGGTAAGTTTTCCATATCTTTTTTACTTCTTTTTGTTCAAGTAATTAGCAAATAGGAAACACTTGGAGGTTTGAGTCGGGGCATGCGCAGAAACAAATCCCCTGGAAGGGAACACAGGGCAGATGTTAACAAAACAACAGAAGGGTTTACTCCAGGGCGTAACGCCTCTCATAACTTAGTGTATTAGTGGGAAATCTCTATTTTCCTTAGTTTAGCAGGAGAGGGTGGGGGGAGTCATTCCCATCGATGTCCAAATAACTAGTTGATTTCTTCCCTAAAAGTGAATCCTTGCAGGAAAATTTAAGAACCAGGTAATAAAGTGATGGCTCAGTGTCCTAAAGCCCTTGCCACCCTTGCTGGGGACCTGAGTTCAGTCCCGGGGTCTTCACAGTGGAGAAGAGAGACCTCTTCCTCTGACCTCTACACACACGGTGACATGTGTACACACACAAACACCCAACACAAAAGTAGATGGAGGTAAGAAAATCTGTAAGTAAGCAGACATGTGTTTTTGTGTCAGTAGCTCTGCTCTCGTGGCGAGCCAACACGGAGAAGTAGAAACAGAGATGGGAACCCAGCGGCCTTGACGCCTGTGCTGTGAACGGGGCTGGGCAGACGGGGGCAGACCTTTGGGGCTCACAAGCATCGCCTGCTCCGTGAGCTCCCACCCAGTGAGACACTGCCTAGGAGGGCCTCTGGGGCTCACACACTGACCAAGGAACCGCGGGTGACAGTCACCAAGTCTTCCCACCCTGTCCCCTTCCCTCTCTCCACTTCCTGTCACCTCCCTCCCACTCTGCCTCTTATTCTAACTTAACTCCCCCCCTTCCCTTTCCTGCCTTCACTTAACTACCGCCATTTCTCGCTTCTGTTTTTCGAGACTTTAAAAGTGATTACATAGTCTTTTTTTTTTTTCATTTCAAGAACCAATCTATTAGCAATTATGTAATTTTAGTACTTTAATGATAACATAGGCAGGCTCCCTCCTTTTGTTGCTAAAGAGACTGAAGAGGAAGAGAGGAGGGGGAAAATGTTATAATTAAATTATAATTAAAAATTAAAGAAACTGAGAGTCACAAAGCGCCCCCTCCACAGCAAGAGCAATAATAAACTATGCTAATAATACTGTATGATTTTCATTTTATGTATAGAAACATCTATCTATATACTTGAACTTCTGACATTTAAATTTGACACATTTAAACTTTTGATAAGAGCAATGATACTGCCTTTGCACAGAGGGCCTGAGTTCTGTTTCTATCACTCACACTAGGTACCTCACAACAGCCTGCGACTCCTGATTCAGGAATCCTCTGTCATCTACAGAAACCTGAATTCGTGTGCACAAACCCCACAGGCATGTACACAAATAAATAGGACACGTGTACATAAATTCTCAGCCTTGTGTTAAAGACATGTTAGGAAGTTTGAAAAGAAGATCCTCTCTCTCTTTCCCTCTCTCTCGCTCTCTCTCTCTCTCACACACACACACTCTCTCTCTCTCTCAATCTCTCCCTTCCTTTCCCTTTCCCTTTCCCTCTCTTTCTCTTTCTCTCCATTTCCTTTATATTCTCTCCTTTTCTTCCTTCCCACTCCTTCCCTTTCTATCCCAAAACCATTAATTTTATATATATTCGACAGGTTTGTATGTGTGTTTTGTGTTCATGCTTACATACATAATGGCATACTTCTCTCTCTCCTCCCATCACAGCAACATAATACACACACACTCACACACATGCATACACGCATTCACTCAATTTTCTAGGTCAGTGAGCTTGGACCACCCTCCCTCAACACCAATAAAGTATAATTTTCAAAATATTAAAAGCAGGGCTCATACAAAATTCAACTAATTCAGTCACTTATGACCAAAGCAGCAAGGGTACACAGTTGCCTCAAGCCCCAATTCAGGAAGCTGGTGTAGATAGGAACAAGATGGTAAAAACCCTTTGCTGAGTAAGGCTCATGACTATGTAGTAACAGGTCAGTCTGTAGTCAATGACCTCAACCAGAACTGATACCTCTGAGACACTCTCAAAGAAGCCATTCAGTTCTGATGGGCTCAATGTGCAAGCTAACAAACAACCTCAGAGTGTTTGCCCTCAGGGTAAAAGAAGCGTGTATCCCTGTGGGCTCCCTGGACTGTACCACACGGATGGTGAAGACATGTCTGATCACCACCTTGCCCATCTCTTGGACATGAGTAATTTCTCTTAGCACTGGATTGATGTCAGAAAATGATGGAACTGTGCCAAGTTGAATCACATCCTAAGAAAGTTTAGATGACCTTCAGGACAGATACTTCTTGTAGGTCTTTCTTTTGTCGTCATGACAGCTCAGACATGTCTTTTGAGCCACTTGGTTACATGCAAACTAAGCCCTAACTGGTCCCCTTCCCGACGGCTCCCTTTCCCTTCTATCATCACTGGCCTCACAATTATTACTGCAAATAATTTTAGAAGTTCTGATAATCTCAAAAATGAGTGTCACTTAATATAAGTAGTAAGAAGGAATTTTCTAGTCTGAAGGTGATCTTTCAAAGTAAAACTAACCACTGTATTCTTGCATCAGATGATGAGTTTTCGGGCTCTTCTGGTTGGTCAATAAATAAAGTTTTTGCTTGTCTTTCTCTGTTGCAGTGTAGACAAAGTCAAATATGTCTTCACACTTCCCTGAGGTAAGGAAAGGATCCATCGACTGTTCTTGGCTTGCTTTCTGTAGGTCTAAGATCAGCAGTCCATTGTGAAAGACTGGTCTAAGATGCAAAGATGGAAAAAGACAGATTTCTCTCTATAAGCAAATGAAGAACCACTGTTACCTTATTCCTGACCCCACACCACCCTCAGGTGGGATAACAATGATTTACCTGCAAAAGCCCAGAGCATGGAGAGCGCCCTCACCTGTTGCAAAGCTACAAGAGCGAAGAGTCCCTAAACTTCAAATGACCATCATCCATTGTCATCAAAGAAGTTATCTGTAGGTACTGTGATTATCGTGTATTATTAAACCTCCTAGTGGAGGATGGGTGTAATGGGGGGGGGGCTGAGATGAAGTACCCTATCTACTCCTCAGGATAAGCAATCGACTCACCAGCTCACCAGTCAGGTGGTACTGAATTACGAAAGCGGGTGTCCTGAGGTTCGGATCTATCCCTTTTTACCTGAGACAGGGTCTCAGACTCCAACATTAAATCCCTGTAGTTGACTGTTCTGGTTTGCTTTTCGGTTACTGTGATAGATATCATGGCAAAAGCCTGCTTGCAGGGAGGAGGGCAGGGTTTGTAATTGCTTGATGTGCTGTTTAGTTTCTTATTGACATGTCACGGCTACAGACATCTGAGCAAAGGAACCTCACCTAAGTAACTACCGCCGTCAGATAGTTCTGTAGGCAAGACTGGGGGATGGGCATTTTCTTCCTTAATGTTTGCTGTGAGAGGGTCCAGACATCACAGGGTACCACCAGGTACAACAGGGTACCACCTCTGTACAGGAAACCCTGGGTTATGTAAGAGAGCAGGCTAAGCACATCATGGAGAGCAAGCCAGTAAGTGATACTCCTCTAAGGTCTCTGTCTCAGTTCCTACTCTCTGGTTCCTGCCTTGAGTTCCTGTTCCATATCCCTTCCTGATGAACTGTAAA
Source organism: Phodopus roborovskii (assembly GCF_943737965.1). NCBI lineage: Eukaryota > Metazoa > Chordata > Mammalia > Rodentia > Cricetidae > Phodopus > Phodopus roborovskii. The sequence continues at coordinate 2,389,654 of NW_026126639.1, read as the reverse complement.
GGTGGGGGCAAACCTTTCCTCCATGGGCAGCTTTTGGCGTAGTGTTTATTATAGCAATAGAAAACAAGCTAGAGACGGTCAATGGGAGCACACACCTTTAACCGCAGCCCTTGGGAGGCAGAAGCAGGTGGATCTCTGTGTGACTGAGGCCAGCCTGGTCTACAGAGCAAGTTCCAGGACAGCCGGAGCTGTTACACAGAGAAACCCTGTTTCTGGTTGGGTGGTGGAGGGAACAAACTATAACAAACGTTGAAACCAGGAAAGTGGAGTATTGCTATGACCTGAGTATTGGGAACTCCTGTGCTGGGCCAGCCGTCGGGCTCTTTCTGTGGGATCCTGGCATATAAGACTACTGAGAGCAAGGTAGATGATGGAGACCTGGCTTCCAAAGTTACTGAGGAAGTTTGAGGGTCTCTATCAGGGCCCTTCGCATGATATTTTGAACTAAGACCGTGTAGTGTCTGGTCAGTTGGTGGCAAAGAATTACCCGTGATTAACAAGAAACCCATGCTTACTGTTTGTACCAAAGATGCAGGTTTAGATCACAGCACCCACATAACTACTGTTCCAGGGAAACCAATGCCCCCTGCTGCCTCCTCGGGCACTACACATACATATGGTACACATGCACATACTCAAGCCATGCACAATAATCACACTCACAGTGTGTGTGTGTGTGTTCCTCAACAATATTTTAAAAATTTGTAGCTTTATAGTTTTGCCATGTTTGGTTTCCACGTCATCAAAATTCGAGAGCAAGGACTAGACAGGTGTCCAGTAGTTTAAGGCATTTATTGATCTTGTAGAGTACTTGAGTTAGATCCCTTCCCCCCACAATGGTTCAGAGCCATCTCCAACTCCAGTTCCAAGCAATCAGATGCCCTCTTCTGGTCTCTGCAGGCACCAGGCACACAAGTGACCCACACACAAACATGCAAGCACACACATGGGGGGGCGGGTCTTTCCCTACTCTACACAGATTCGATGCTGATTTTGGCATAATGAAACCATAAACTCTATAATGTTCACCACTTCAGCTCTCTGCTTTTCCACACTCAGGTAAGGCTTTGCCTGATTTGAAAAGAAAGTCCCATTCTACCATGGCAATTCTGCGGTTGTTGATATTAAACATAATGAAAACAATCCGAAAGAAAGGAAGTGAAAATGTGCGTGCCTCTGTCATTTAATTACAATTAATTGAGTCTTTAGTGCTACAGCACGTGTCCTGAACTACGTTGTTTTTAAGCAATGAAATCCTCTAATAAGAGGCCTCGGTGGTGTACACTATTATTAAATCTGCATTGGGAGGTTAGGCCACTGTTTTCTTGCAATCATTATTGAGTTTGCAAATTTTTAAAACATAGGAAATTATACAGGCCTTGCTGCTGTGCAGAGCTCTCCATAGCATGTGTCTGACAAGCTGGAATTTTCACACAAAGAAGAGTTAAGTAGAAATGTAACAGGCCACTCTCCTCTTTTGTTCCCCCTTAAAAACAAAAGATAATTATCTGAACACTAATCTTGAGTTTTGAGTTCTTTCCTCCATGGATGCTCCAAAAAAAAAAAAAATCTACTTAACAAAAATACAAGAGGAAAACTTAAAATTAGTGCTAACCTGCTAATGTTTAAGTGCAGCCTCCTAATCCCACCACATTCCCTTTTGATTGGGTTTGGTTGCCTGATCCACTCCTCAGTGTAGAACTCAGCAAATCTCTCTGTGGTTTCAAGAGGAATTCAGGACAGCATCAAACGCTTAAAACCCTGGTGCAAAATAAAGTCTGGGGAACTGAGCCGGTACCATCAAGAACATTTTTATCCTACACTTCCATTTGTACAGGGTGTGCCTGAAATGGCATTTGATATCACATTTGTACAGGGTGTGCCTGAAATGGCATTTGATGTCATTGATCATGGCTTCACTTGCATTCCCCTTCAGGGTCTCAAACGTGTGGTGTGAGCTCTACCATCTGTAAGTCTTCTTCATCCTGGGCATGATCATGCCTGGCTGTGCAGTTTCAACTTTGTGTTTAATGAATGAACACTCATTGAGTACAAGCTATTCTGTGGGTGAGGTGATAATAACGATAGCATTTTAACTGGTGGCACTTATATAAAAATGTAGCTTAATAAGTAAATGTATAGAGTAGTCATCTCAGTACCTGGAGCTACAGTAAATTTTCTTCTACTCTTACCATGGCCAACTAACTCAAAGAGTAATCAATCCTATTAGTCCTCTACAGAAGATATGAGCCTTTACTTTCCACAGTTTACACGTGAGAAAAATGAAGATTTAGTTCTATTCAACCAATGGCACAAGGATACAAAGTAGTCAGGTTCTGAAGGCACAATATTTTAAGCCCCCGAGCAGTGACATTTTCAGAGGAAGCATCAAATTGCAACTTGTCTTAGAGTGACAGTTCACACTTAATAAGGAAGCAACAAACATAAAATTTGAATTTAAGAGTAACTTAAAACAAAGATGATGGGAGACGTCATTCTGTAAATATGTTTCTCTTATTGGTTAATGAATAAAACACTGCTGACAAATAGGAAGGAAAGACAGGTGGGACTAGGAGACAAGGAGGATTCTGGGAGATGTAGTAAAAGAGGAGACAAGATGTAGAGACTTGAGAGAGGAAGAGGTCCAGAACCTCTCTCCTGTAAGATAAGACCACAAGGAGATATTTAGATTGATAGAAATTGGTTAATATTTATGACAGAGCTAGCCAATAATAAACACTAGTAACAAGCCAACAGCTTTATATCTAATGCAGAGTCTCTGTGTGTTTGGGGCTGACGCAGCTGTGGGAGCAGACTGGCGGGAAAACTGCTCATAACATAAAGACCGTTTTTTAAGTTTTTATTGTATTTTTGACTGTGTATATGTCAGTGAGGTCAGAAGAAGGTGTCAGGTCCCCTGGAACTTGAGTTATAAGAAGGTGTGAGGTACCAGGTAGGCACTAGAAACTGGGCTTGGGTACTCTGGAAGAGCCGCCAGTGCTCTTAACTGATGAGCCATCCCCATAGCCCTGGAGAGCCTTAATTTTAAGGAATTGACTCATGTGATTATAATAAACTGAGGAGGAGTCATTGATGAAGCTCTGATGGTAGAGTTCCTTCTCACACAGGAGCAGTTAGTCCTGGATGGTAACTGCTTGGACTAGAACCAAATGGTCTCAGTTTATCGATGGCTGTCAGCCAGAACCTGCTCTCAGCACTAAAAGTTAACTTCCATCCTCTTCTGTCAAGGCATCACCATGGAAAATCTAGTAGCAATAGACATTATGGTTTTACGCAATCATAGAAATCCATTCCTGGCTCTGTCATAATCTATTAGCCAATAGCAATTCATGAATAGCACTCACAGGCAAGTGGAGGACACTGTAGGGCAGAATGAAGATAAGGAAGCAGGGATAATTTGGGTCTGCCTTGGAATTTGTTTGCCTGATATGATTGGATTTGGGACTGACTTTTCAGAAAGCCCAGCCCTTCAGCTTCAGGAAACAAGAATTTCAGCAACCATAAACCCTGTCAAATCCTTCAGTGTCTTGTACGTGACCAGATCTCATAGGATATTAGTCTAGAGATGGGGATAGATGCACACCTCTTGCTCAGAGAAAAAGCAGCACACTCTACTGCCTCTCTCTTACCATGAAGATTACTATAGTTCTTGACATGCAGAAACCCTCATGGGAAGAAGGGAGGATGGACCTTGATGGAGGATTAGGCGCTCAGTATTCTAAAGATTCTGTCCAGAGAGATAGTCAAAGTTGGGGAAATGGTTGTTATTTAGCAAGTTACAGGTTTGGAGGATTGGTTGGAGTATCTGTGAATCCTCTATGATTCTCTTTCTTTATTTGATGGAGAACATAGTTCTTTGCTCTTTTAGAGTTAGGGTGGAATTTTCAAGACAGGGTTTCTTCGATGTCCTGGAACTTGCTCTGTAGACCAGGCTGGCCTTGAACTCAGAGATCAACCTGCTTCTGCCTCCTGAGTGCTGGGATTAAAGGAATGCGCCACCACTACCCAGTGAAAATGTAGTTCTAAAGCTCGGTTACAAAACTGAAGATGTATCCTCCTGCCTGCCTCCCTCCCTGTTTCTCTCTGTCTCTATCTCTCTCTGTGTGTCTCTGTCTTTCCGTCTCTTTGTCTCTGACTCTCTCTGTCTCTATCTCTCTGTGTCTGTCTCTGTCTCTCCGTCTCTTTGTCTCTGACTCTGTGTCTCTATCTCTCTGTGTGTCTCTCTCGGACTCTGTCCGTCTCTGTCTCTCTATCTCACTCCTTCCCTCCCCCTCTTTAGCCCTCTCTCTCTGCCTTTCTCTTGTTTCTGGGTCCCACGTAAGCTCTCAGCTGCCTGCTGTACAGCTCTCCAGTACCATGCCTGCATCCCTACTGTCATGCTCCTCATCATGATGGCCATGGACACACTCCATGAAGCTCTATGCCTACATTAAATTATTTCTTCTGTAGGTTGTCTTGTCATGTGCCTCTTCCCAGCATTAAAAAAAGTGACTAAGATAACATTCAACTCCAAAATTAGAATTGGCTATACCTATAATCAAGTGATTGTTTTTATACCACTAATTCTTTCCCAGCCAACAGGTACCTCCAACTCCCTTTCTATAAAAAAGAGAAAGCAAAGGAGACAATGCCTTTGTGTCTTGAAGATGGGAGTGGTGGCCTCTTCAACTTTCTAACAGTAAAGCTGAGAGACAGCTCCCACAGAAACACGGTATAAGATTAGAAAGAAATAACAACTGAAACTGATATACTTGACACAAACCTAGACAAACCTAGGGAATCTCAGTTAAGGAAGTGCCTCCTTCAGGTTGGCCTCTAGGCAAGTGTGAAGCTTTTTTTTTTTTTTTTTTTTTTTTTTTTTTTATGGTAAATGATTATGGTAGGAGGGTCCAGCTCACATGCCTGGGCATGTGGGTCTGCGTTGTATAAGAACGCAGGTTGACAAACTCCTGGAATCCACTTGCAGAGAGGGAGGAGTGATGAGCAAAGGGGTTGAGATCAGCCTGGGGAAAACCACAGAGACAGCTGACCTGAACAAGGGGGAGCCATGGCCCCCAGACTGATAGCTGGGAAACCAGCATAGGACTGACCCAGATTCCCTGAACGTGGGTGTCAGTCAGGAGGCCTGGGCAGTCTATGGGGCCTCAGGTAGGGGATCAGTATTTTTCCCTAGTGTATGAATGGACTTGGGAGCCCATTCCACATAGAGGGATGCTCCCTCAGCCTAGACACATGGGGGAGGGCCTGGGCCCTGCTCCAAATGATGTGACAGACTTTGAAGATCCCCATGGAAGGCCTCACCCTCCCTTGGGAGCAGAAAGGGGATGGGCTGGGGGGGGGAGGAAGTGGGGGGTGGACAAGGGAGGATGGGAAGGAGAGGGAACTGGGATTGATATGTAAAACAAGATTATATCTAATTTTTTTAAAAAAGAGAGAGAGAGAGAGAGTAAAAAATATAAAAAAACACAGGCTGAGCAAGCCATGAGAAGAAAAGTAGGAAGCAGCCTCCTCCATGGCCTCAGCTTTTGTCCCTGTCTCCAGGTTCCTGCCTTGACTTCCCCCCAATGATGGGTTTTAGATGTGAGCTGAATCAACCCTTTCCTCCCCAAGTTGTTTTTGGTTAGTATTTTTATCACAGAAAGATAAAGCACATTAGCATGTTAGGCTAATCGATGATGTGGTAACGACGCTCTCTGTATTTGACTGAAATCTCATATTTATATCATCAAATACAGTACCTGAAATGTAGAGTGAGTTCTTGTAAACAGGAAGAGGACCCACACACACACACACACACACTTTCCAGTCTCTCACCAATGCGTGAACCGAGCACTTATGACCAGAAAATTATATCCCTGGTTTCCCCAACATGTAACTTAAAAACCTTTCAAATCCACACATTAGTACAACAAATACCACAGGGTCCTCACACAGGACACCCATGCCAGTGCAGCAGCTATTAAACCCTTACATTTGTTTTGCTTGCTGTTGCCTGTGCTGACACGCACACACACGGAGAGGCGCACACATGTGTGAAAACTGGAATCATATATCACAGATGTAATAGGTGTCAAACACACACACATGCAAGAGAGAGAGGCGGAGTCGGGGGAACCATGACAGTCTGACCCGGAGCTACCGTGTCGGCGCCTACTGCTGTGACTCCACTGAGGAGATAATGAACCTACAGGTTCCTGTCATCCACGATCACCGTGGAAGAGCAAGATGGATGTAAGATCACGCAGATCCAGCGTGAGGATGGAGACTTCTCCTAAGAAGTGGCTGCCCAGTACACTGCCGTTAAGACAAAACCTCTTGTATCTTCCTCTTACCTAGAATTAAAATAAAATATTTATTTTTGATTTGCTGTCTCCTAATATAAACCCTCAAAGGTCAGAGGACACAGGGACGCTATTTGCACTGACAGCCGAATAGCACGCATGTAGTCAGACACTGAGTCGTCGTCACTGCAGAAGTTAATAGGACAGATTTCTGAATCATGAGTTATCCATTCATTAGAATCATATTGAGCACTTTATGAACAATATGCCAATCCTCATGAAAGCGTTTTGAATTTATTTTTTTCACTGTTGTGGATATATAGCCCCGGGGATCTGTAATACAGAAACAATTAAGGAGGACCCATTTTACAGTATGAATATGTATTAACCTTTGCTCATCACAGCTGAAAAGGGAGCCCTAATGAGCTGTTAAGAAACCCTAAAGCCCCCTCAAGATTGTGCACGCAAAATGATGTCAGGTGTTACTCATTAGGCTTGGGATCAAAAAACCCAGCTCTGTCTCCATGATCAAAACTGACCACAGCCTGCATCTTTATGTCACAGGATAACCAGACTCAAAGTGCTTGTGAGAAAAATAATGGCAATTAGAGGAGGAGAGGAGACAAAGTAATCTCACATGTTTATCTCAGGAGTGATAAACAAAAGTAGATAGTTTTAAAGGTCTTTTCCATGGCTGACGAGATGGCATTTTTGCTAAGCCTAATGACCTAAGTTCAAGCCCTGGAACCCACACAGTAGGAGAGAATCAACTCCTATGAGCTTTTCAATGGCCTGAACATGCACACGTGAACACACAGTGTGTTCGTGAATATGTGTGTGTGCTCACACATGCATGCACACGCACACACGCACACAGAGGGGGAATGCAGGTGGGGTATTTACAAGCTCCTGTTCCTGCTATCTATTGCTGTCCATTGCACTCATTGCCTCTGGGGCCAAGCCCATTCCACTGACTTCTTCAGGCAATGGCTTGTGAGATTTTGCCACATAATTCATAACGAGAACATAGAAATTTGTGTTTCATGCATTACATTTGTGTGTATTAATACTTTAGGCAACTCTCCTGCCCCCTCCACTAATGCAGAACTTTTCAATCTGATTAGGAGCCTTTTAGAGGCTCATAAAATTAATTTAGAGAGTTTAATCAACATTTTCTTTAAAATAACTGAAAAGAAGAAATAGAGTTCACAAAAGGAAGTATAAATTAAAAATTGCTCCAGCAATATTTGTCTTAATTTGACAAATATGGAATAGTGTGTGTGTATATATATATATATATATATATATATATATATATATATATGTGGGGGGTGGTGGTGTGTGTATTATGTACATACTTATATATGTGTGTTTCTATGTATGTGTATGTGTGTATATTTTGCATGTATGTTTATATGTATGTGTATGAATATTGTGTGAATGTGTTTGTATGTAGGTCTTACATGTATGAATGTATTTGTGTATGTAGAAGAGCATGTTTGTTTATGCATATGTTAGCATTTGTGTATGCATGTATATACATGTGTGAATATGTGTATGTATTGTATATATGTATGTATACGTGTATGCTTCTTGTATGTCTAAATGTGTGTGTGCATGTGCATATATGTATTGGATGTATATATAAGTGAATGTGTTTTTTGTGTATATACATGTATATAAATGTTTGTATGTAGGTGTGTGTATATTCTAGACATGAAGTGAAATGTCCACAATGCACCTTAGTGAAGGACATTTATGTAAGCTTTCTTTGCAATACATGGCCATCTCTCTAGTGCAGAGACAATGGACTGAGAAGTAGGGATAGGTGCTATGTGGCACACAAAGGGACATTTTGAAACACCAAAACGACCAAGTCTTTGTCCCTGCTCCTCCTTAGTTCATAGGCAGGGGGGAAAGACAAATGTAGAAAAATAAAGGCATTTTTAAGACAATAAACGATCTCAAGTGACCTGGTACTATCCAGCTTTGACATTATAAAACGATGCTATAACCGATGTGCATCATTTCACATTCACAGCCGTCCCCAGAGGCATTAGGCTCACAGGCCACAGAGTCGCCACCCCTGAACACTTCCAGAAATACAAATCTAAGAAATTCATCTTAGGGATTGAAATTGATACATTAACAAGGAAGGAATGGTGTTTCTATATTTGATTAAAATTCCATGATAAAAAGCACCCTGGGGTCCCTCAAACTTAGCAGTGGCAATGCCAAGTGCATATGGCAGGGGGAGACCGTCCCTCCTGAGTTTAGCCTGCATTTGCCAACCGTGTGCTTCTGTGAGGGACAGCGGTCACCCGTCACAAGACAAGAATCCACAGGTAAGCAGAAGTCTAGAAATAGCCTAGGAGAGGAGCAGCAATGGGGGAAACTCAGCAATCACACACACCTGTCATCTGGCAGAAAACACACATTTTACAAGCCTTCTTCCTCAGCAAGTCAGTGCATCCAGACAGAGACCGAGAAGGAAGAGGCCTTCAGCGGAGACAAAGTGAAAACAATTCTACAGGATGTCATTTTGTCCATTTATTTTTAAAGACTTATTTACTTAAGTGCATTTGTGTGCATGCTTACACACATGTGTGCAGGTACCCATAGATACCAGAAGAGGGTGTGGGATCCCCTGAAGCTGGAGTTGCCAGTGGCTGTGAACCAAATCTCAGCCCTGTGGGGCAGCGGGAGGTACTCCTAATTGCTGAACCATCTCCTAAGACCCAGTTTTAGTTTTTATTTTTTCAACAGTAGGAAATATTACAGTTTAAGAAAGGAAAGGAAGAAAGAAAGAAGGAAGAAAGAAAGGAAGGAAGGAAGGAAGGAAGGAAGGAAGGAAGGAAGGAAGGAAGGAAGAAAGAAAGAATACCAGAACCTCAGACTGAAATAGCTTCCAGCAGCCAGACCACTATGAGATATTATAACTCTTGTGATAAGCCAAGGGGTTGAATCAGATTACCTAACAACTGTCTCTTTTCTCGTATTAAGGATTTAAAACTAATCTCCCATAATTGGCATGGTTCTCAGTCAGCTGTCGTCGATAGCAGAGCACACATGAAACTGGTTTCTGACTTTTGTTCCAAAGCCACAGACAAACCCGGGCACAGACAGGTGAACCTGCCTCTGGTGGTTCTGACAAGCCACTTTTCTAGATGCTTCGTCAGGCCCTGAACCACAGGATGGAGTGTGTGAAAACTCTTACCCAACAGTCTTGTTTATATTCCTAACCAAGCCACTTAACTTTGGGCTATAATTCTGTGGGAGATGAGTGGAGAGCAGGAAGGAGATGGGAGTTTTCTGAGAACTAACCACTGCCCTGAGACATGAGTGTCTTTGTATGTTGTGAAAATGGCAGGCCAAACCCTACTGATGAGCTGGCAGAGTGAGTATAAGACAGATGTATTCCTATAAAGTATTGCCAACTTTTCCTTTCTTCTTTAAACATGGCTACAACACAATGAGCTGCCAGTCTTTTTCTTTTGATAGTCATATAAAGGAATATTGAAAAGGAATGGCGAATTATAATAATGTGCCCTTCCCGTGGGCACATAAAATTTTATGCATTTTAATATTCATCTTCAAATTAAGATTTGGATTCAAGAAGAAAAGTCCCCCTTCTATCAGCCTTTACCTACAGATTTTGTTGTGTGTATGTATATATTCACATGTGTGGGCAGGTGCACATGTGTATGGCTACATAAGCACACATATGCATACACACAGAGGCCAGAAATTGATAGTGGCTATCTTCTCCAATTTTTCTTTACATTTTTCTCTGAGGCATGATAGGGCCTGGCACTAAACCCTAAGTTCAATAACTCAGTCTTCTGGCTGGCCAGGCTGCTCCGGGTGCCTGTGGCACAATACCATTCAATTCATGACTTTTTACATGGATAGCATCTAAACTCAGCCTGCCATGCTTATACAGCCAGCTCTTTACCAACTGGGCCAGCCTCCAGCCCTAGACATTTTAGGTTCAAACAATGTTTTAGTATCCAAAGATGGTGGACCTGTCTGCTCAGTACTGCAGCTCAGAATATGTGCCGGTGGTGTGAGAATGTCTCTTGTCCCTGGGGAAGGGGAAGGAGACATCTGCCAATCACTGATGCTCTAAGTGTCTCTGCCTTTGCTAATGGTATTCTAGAAGAGGCAAGGGCAATGGGAGTCCAGCCTTTCGCTTTTGATCTAGATAAAATATCATCACTTTCCTTATTAGGATTTAATTGATAAAGCATGAAGATACCAGTCAAGTAGCTTCTGCTTTAATTAAATAGGTGCTAAGCAGTTTGATCACTTTAACAGTGGCAAGTTACAGTGCTCACTCATCCATGAACAAAGATTATATTACAGTGTTTAACCTCCTCACGTGAGAGGGGTGACAGCATCTGACTAACCCTTGTGGCAGAAAGGAATATCTAACTATAGAACGATAGTCCCCCGTGTAGTCGAAGCTTAGAGGTGAAGGAAAACCCATAAACATTCATTGTGCTGCTATTGTGCAGCGGACACCGAGGATTCAGATGCAAAGAGAAGCCACTGACCTCAGTATTTTCCCTATGGTACTCGAGAAACGTAAACATAACTTCAATACAGTGGGAGAAATACTAGTGTGAATATGTGCAAAACACTGTGACATCAAGACAAGGAATTTGCTAGAAGTGGTATATTCTACAGGAGGAGAACTTTACCTGGTAATTGTTCCTGGGGAAAGGGAACTTCTGAAGGAGAGAGAAACTACGTGCAAAGAGACAAATACACTATAAAGCTGAGCCCAGTGCTGGACACCAGGAGTCCAAGCAGGAGAGTGCTAAAATTCAGGGACATCCATGGCTACAGAGCAAGATTTTGATGGAGAGGAGGGAAGAGGAGGGGAGGGGAGGGGAGGGGAAGGGAGGGAAGCTAAGGAGATGGCTCTGGGATAAAGGGTTTGCTGTACAACCATGAGAACCTAAACCTGGCTCCCCAGCACCCACATAACAGGCTGTTGTGGCAGTGTGTGTGTGTGTGTGTGTGTGTGTGTGTGTGCAGCACACTTGTACTCATTTGTATGCATGCTCATGTACATGTGTATGCATCTCTGTTTCTGTACCTGTGTGTGCTTGAGTGCATGTGTGTGTGTGTGTGTGTGTGTGTGTGTGTGTGTATGGGATATCTGGAGAGTTCAGGAAAGAAGGCATACCATGGGGTTCCGTGCAGTGAGGACATCCTGGCACACAGTCTGCTTGTATCTGTGGTGCCCCAATATGATGAGACCACCGACACCCCCATCAGTAGCCATAACGACACATCCCTATGTTTGCCCCTCCTCCTCCTCCTGTTCACTCCAGTGTCCAACCTTGCTCCCAGGGCACAACTCCCAAACGAACTATGTTGTATCAGACTTGCTGTGATGACCAAAGACAACTTGGGGAGTAAATGGTTAATTTCACTCAGTGTTCATCATGAAAAGCAGTCAGGGCAGGAACCCAGAGGCAGGAGCTGATGCAGAGGCCATGGAGGGTGCTGCTCACTGGCTTGCTCCCCATAGCTTGCTCAGCCTGCTTTCTTATAGAACCCAGGACCATAAGCACAGGGATGGCCCCACCCACGATGGGCTGGGCCTCCCCCATCAATCACTAATTAAGAAAATGCTGGGGAAGCTTGCCTGCAGTCTGATCTTACCGAGGCGTTTTCTCAATGGAGGCTCCCTCCTCTCAGCCAGCTTTAGCTTCTGTCAAGTTGACACAAAACTGCCCGGTACAAGTATACACGCGAGATTTATGTATTTTGCTTGCTGCCTAGTATAGTCCCCTGCTGCTTCTCTATGACAAGCTATGTAGGTGCACACTTGTGATCCCAGCTCTGGGAAGTCAGGAGCAGCAGGATAAGGGGTTCAATGTCTTCCTCAGTTTCGTAGCAAGTTCCAGGCCAGCCTGGGCCAGGAGACCCCCCCCCCTCTCAGATTACAAAAATTAATTTTTAAAAGGACAGACCTACAAGTCCCCAATGTTAAGAACGTCTAACCACATGCTCAGCTTGCTTCTCCCCTTTCGATTAGAACCTGGTTTTCAAATTGTGAATGGGATCATAGCCTGTGCAGCAAACTACGTGTTACAGTGGATAATTGTGTCTTCTGTCCTGCCTGCCCACCTCCCTTTAGCAACACCCCCATTGTTTCCAGGGAAAACCTTTTTCTGTTTTCCATTAGCGTGGTTTGAGTGGATGGGCATGCATCCCACACTGACCAGCCAGGGCGGATGAGATTCGGAGATTTCAGCTTTCTGTCGGGTTTTGTTTCCTTTTTGAACAATGACTAAAGTCTGGGACATCCACGACCGTATGGGACAGACTTGTCTAAAACCGAAGTGAGGGCTCTGGGTTAGCCCTGAGTTCAGAGATCAGCAGCCTTGTGCTTTGCCTGGAAGTCAGCTCACCTCGGCATTTGCCCCTGACCACGCCCTTGTGTTCTATCTGTGGCGCGCACCTCCTAAAACCACAGGCTTCTGAGTGGTTTTTCAAAATAGTCACCCCAAAACTATGTTGAGATGGGGAATGTTCACCTCTTATTTGGGGGGGGCCTTTCCTCCAGAAATGAGAAGTCTGAAGCCTCGGAGTCCCAGTGAAATCTACACTCCAGCCAAGAAAGCAACAAACCATACACATACTAAATTAGTTAATTACAGAGTATGTTAAACGGTAGTGCTATAGAAACCGGGAAACGCCAATCAAAATAAGGGAGACTGAAGTGGGGTGTGAACGCTGCCTGATGGCCAACACTGGCCACCGGGAAACGCCAATCAAAATAAGGGAGACTGAAGTGGGGTGTGAACGCTGCCTGATGGCCAACACTGGCCACCGGGAAACGCCAATCAAAATAAGGGAGACTGAAGTGGGGTGTGAACGCTGCCTGATGGCCAACACTGGCCAGCGTGAGTCAAAGAACAGGCTCCAGGAGGCAAAGAGTTAGCCAAGAAGGTGCTTGGGAACGGGGTAATGCCTAATGGAGCAGTGCCAGGAAAGATCTGAAGTGGGTGCGTACCTAGCATCTTCTAGAAATTGGGAGAAGGCCCCGGTGGATGGTAATGATCAATCAAGGGTCGTCACTGAGGACAGACACGCCTGTATTTAACACTGACAGTTGCAAGACAAGTATTTATCTACGGCTGTGAAACAAGTGTCCCCACCCTTTAAGTGTCTCTCCACAACAGCTACACAACCCTGAGAGTCCGGTTCTTGGAGGTAAAGCACTTTTCTGAGCCAGGGTCTCCCAGAAGGTCTCCATGCTGTCCAGTCGTCTGAAGGTCCGGTTGGGGGATGGAGGGTTCTCCTTCGTTTTCAAGGCCGTGGACAGCCTGGCCAAATGGGTAGGTCCCTAGAGTAGCTAGATGGCCCTCGGGAGTGCACTTGACCTCCTTCAAACCATGGACCCCAGATAAAAAGATGCATGCACTCTGTGCAGCAACACACCACGGTTCCATAGGAGACTTAGGGAATATGTAGCAACAGACTGAGTTCTGGAAGGTAAAGGCCAGATTCAGAGTGTGGGAAGGGTTGAAAGACAGAAGCAGTAGCTTTCCTCTGGGACCACAGACATCTAAGTCCCTGGAAACTTGCTGGAAATGCAGGCTCTTGGCCTTCACTCCAGGCCTTCCGAGTCAGAAAGTAGTCGAGGCCTGGAGGTGAGGTCCTGAGGAGCCTCCAGATGGGAATTCATGGCTAAGAATGTTTTATTTATTTATTTATTTACTTACTTACTTACTTACTTACTTACTTTGGAGCTTAAAGTGGAGAAGAAAAGAATTGGCCTGGAAGTTTGAAGGACAGGGGGTAGCATTGTGATGGCTGGTAAAACCATGGACCAAGGATAAACACGATTGCTCTTGGCTGTGAGATGAATGGTCTGGGTAACCCTGTGAGTGCTGGGGGAATAGGGAGGCCGGTTTGGGGAGGCTCTCCCTCCACCCATGGAGGCTACAAGACCATCTCCACAAACTATCCTTTCATCTTTCCATCTTGTCTTTATCAAAGCTTTGGTTGAAAGGGTGGAGTAGTGGCAGAAAGCCACTACTTAAAAGAACAAAGGGGAATTGAATCTACAGATATTAAAAATAAATAAGAAGCCTAATGATTCGCAGTAAGAATCCAGGGGTGTGTGTGTGTGTGTGTGTGTGTGTGTGTGTGTGTGTGTGTGTGTGTGTGTGGTGTCTTCGGTATACATAGCTGCCTCTTGTCCCCTCTGAGGATTATTATATTAGGTTCCTTGTGTTGTGTTTAACAGAACATACCCTCACATGTCAGTGAGCATTACAATTTCTAGGATATTTGCAGTCATGTATGATCCTCGTCATCCACACTTAAGAGGTAGTGTCAAAGGGTGTAATATGGATCCCAGGACAAAGGAAAAGTTGGGATTAGGGGGATCATTTCTCACAAGAGTTCTGTGGGCCAGGCCAGCCTCAAATGCACCTTCTAATAACATAATAACACTTCGATCCAAATGTATAAGTTAAAACAGTTCCCATCGATAAATACCTGTAAACCTTCTCTCAGACGGAGAGTGGGAGAGCTCCTTAGCTGTGTATTTCTTTTCTGCTAGTTTTGATCACACATTTAGAAATTCTAAAAAAGCTCTTTGTTCTAATGAGGGGTAGCACTTATCTCAAACTGCTTGAAAAACTTCTGTAGCAGCCAACAAACTAAAATATTTCCTCACATTAACTTGAATAAAACAGCTTATCGCTGAGAATGTATAAGACTTGTGTATGTGTTGCGGGTCACCCTGCTCGGACCCCCCCTTGGGGGAGGGGTGAGAAGACCCAGCCCAATGTGACTCAGGCACTGGACTCAGTGAGTAGCAGAGCGTGCTGCAGACTGGTTTATTAAGGACGTTAGATCTGCCTTTGTACCCCCTCCCAAGGTCCCATGGGCTCAGACAGCTGACTCTGCTGCATGTCCTTTCCTCAATGGCGGCTCTGGCAAGGCGTGTCTTCATCAGCGTCTCTGGGCATAGAGGCAGGCTTGGCTCAGGGAGGAAGTGCCCGCCTAGCATGCTCATGCAGGCTACCCGGGGCACTTGCTCTGGCGGCAATTTCTCCTACGTATCTACCTTTTTTGGTTGTTGTTTTGTTTTGGCTTAGCAAAAGTCGAAGTTCTAGCTTCCACCTTGTTGTCCCTGCCTCAGAAAGCATCCTGCCTGATGGACCATGCCTGTCTTAGGTTGGCCTGCCTCCCAGGTCCTTACCCCTCTTTGAAGGATGACATCTCTAGCTAGAACCCTGGTGAGAAGATCTCCCGTTACACTGATGCCTTGGGAATTTCTGTGAGCCAGGCCCAAAAGACCTCCAAGCAGGGCCATGCTCTGGGAGGAGCATGGGAACACTTAAAGACACTGATTAATAATAAGACAGTACCCCAATCAAAGTATAGGAAAAAGGAGGTCACTTCTGAGCCAACCTCACTCTTTCAGGGGAGAAAGAAAGAGCACAGGCATCCAGAAGTCGGGCTTCCACACGTCTTGGGGAGAAATCCAGAGGGCCAACACCACGACCTCATCCCCAAACTCCTCCAGATCCAGATCATCAGTCTTAACCTTAAGGCACCTGGTGACCAATATTGATTTTAGTGCCCTCACCTGAGGCTTCTTACCGTGCACGCGTAAATTCCCCATTCTCTTAATGGCAGGAGACGTAGACAAGAGCAAAGTCTAAAATAAAGACGGCAAACAAACACAGCAAGTGTGCCTGACGTAAGTGTAGCAGATGTTCCTACTCTAATGCACCAGGGCTACCAGACCGACACAAAGAAAAAGACAGAAAAGAAGGAGGACCCCCGAGCTCACCTTCACAAGGACCAAGGACACAAAACACACAGGGGCCAACTCACCAAGTAAGTCACTGAAGAGGGGGCTCCGGAATGCGCTGCGTGCATCAAGAGGAGTCCGAAAGGGCGCCGTTCGTGAAAGGGAAAACGCACCAACGGAGGATCCATCCAACCATGCACCTCCAGCAACAAAAGGCAAAGAGCAGGGCCCAACAGACGCAGCGATGGAAAAAGAATACACCCTGCTTCAAGCGCAGCCCAGACCCATGCCAGCACCGGATCCACGAGCCCCAGGGCTAGACTGCAGGTGTTGTGGGTGATCCTGATTGGACATCTCTTGGGGGAAGGGGTTAGAACACGCAGCACCATCGACTCAGGCACTGGACTCAGTGAGCGTGCTTCAAACTGGTTTATTAAGGACGTTAGATCTGCCTTTATACCCCCTCCCAAGGTCCCATTGGCTCAGGCGGCTGACTCTGCTGCATGTCCTTTCCTCATTGGCGTCTCTAGACAGGCGTGTCTTCATCAGCGTCTCTGGGCATAGAGGCAGGCTTAGCTCAGGGAAGAAGTGCCCGCCTCCCATGCTCATGCAGGCTGACCTGGGCACCTGCAGCTTGGTTAAGCTGGCCGAAGTTTCTCCTACATGTGTGTGCATATGAGTACAGATAAATAGGTGGATTGGAGATATAGATAGATAGATAGATAGATAGATAGATAGATAGATAGATAGATAGATAGATTGATGGATGATAAATAGATGATACAGAGGAGAGAGATTAAGAGACATAGATTAATGTGGTAGATGAGAAATGGAATTGATAGATGGCAGATAAAGATAGGTGATAGGTAGACTGAGGGTAGAAACAAATAAATTGATAGAAGATTATGAAAATAGGTAAGTAAATAGACGGACACACGACAGATGTGTTTATCTGAACCAACTGTATGTGAGCTCAGCACACAGTCAAGCTATGCCCTATACTCTCACAAGAAAGCTCTTCAAGAAGGATTTTCATAAGAAACCCCTTCTGCTTATCAGGCTCCAAAAATATTTAATTAAATCAAATTTTCTGGACTTTAGCAACATTTTTTTTTATCATTTTGAAAATCGTCTATGCACATCTTCTGCAAATGTTTTAACAAATGTTCATAAAGTACAAGAAAGAAATATGGACTTGGAGAAGCTAAGAGAAAGTAACATAAAATGTTCAAAACAAAGCATGAAATGCCTGGAGAACACTCCTGAGCACCCTACCTGCATCCGGATGCTCCGCCTGCCCAGCATCAGTCTGGATCCTCACCTGGACCACCCTAAGCCTTTCTCGCTTTCTTCTCTCACTCACGTTACCTATTCTTTTCCCTTTTGTGTCTCTGGAAAAAATTTGAACATCAGTTGTACTGTACACATTTGTTTCTAAACAACAGTGTGTTCACGCAGAGAAGTACCAGAATTTCCATGGATTGTCCTGCTGCTGTTGCTGTTCCTGAAGGCAGTCTAACTGCATGGTCCAGGCTGTCCAGAAACTCATTGTTAGCCCAGGCTGTCCTCAAGCCCATGGGGACCAAGCTGCCTCAGCCTCAGAAGCTCCAAGATTACAGATAGGAGCTACTGTGCCTGGCTGGATTTTTTTTTTTTAATAGAATTATACGCCCTAATTTTTAACTACACAATATTCTTCCCATTAGATATTTCAGGGAAATAAAAACAGGAATTAAAAAAATTCAAAACAGCAGTCAAGTCCAGCATGGCAGTGCAGGAGGTTGAGGCCCTCAGCTGGGGCTCGACAGCAAAAGCCTGTCTTAACTGTTAAAATAAGGGCTGGGCAGTTGGCTTAGTGGGTCAGAGAACTTCCTGTGTGAGCATGAAGACATGCACAGAGGAAGCTGCCTTTCCTCCTCCTCTCTTCACACTCACACACATGTATATAGGTACATGCGTACATTCGTACAAATACATAAAAACTAATAAAACAAAACAACAACAAAAAGCAGTCTAGTGATGTGGGAAAAAGAACTTCTTCTCTCCTTTTTTGTTGTTGAAAATTGACAAGCAGTGCCCTAATGACTCTAGCTTGAATGCAGACTACAAGTGTTTCTGATACTTTCATAATCTGGCTTTAGATGGAATTGGTGTGTGTGTGTGTGTGTGTGTGTGTGTGTGTGTGTGTGTGTGTGTGTGTGTTACTGGGAAAATGACTCGTCTATGAGTTATTTAAATTACCTTTATAGTGGCATTCCTAGTGGGGAGCCTGCAGGAGGGACACTCACTTCAGTGTGTCATCTGGTTCACCGTTCTCCAGAAAGGCAGGAGGGTGCAGTGAGTCTCACCCACCACTCCAGGAGACCCCAGTCCCTCTCCCATCTCTATGAAAACAGAAGGACAACAGTCATCCCTTTGATCAATGGCTCTTTACAAGCTCTGACTTTCAGAGCTTAATGCCAAAACAAATGGTTGCTATTTAAATTACGAGCCAGTGTATTTGTTGGTAACCCCTCTCTTCCCACACCTACACACAAACTCAAGCAGTCAGCTTCCCTTCCTGCCCTGCCCATATCACACCTCTTGTATCCCTTCTCATTCTGGACATTTGGGGTGGACAATGAAGCTGCCCAGTCAGTTGATGCAAAACTGGTTAAAAATCGCAATGCCACAAGTCAATGCTGAGTGTGGTGTATAGGTTCTGCATAACCACAATATTTGTGACTAACGCAAGCTCCTCACACAGAAGGAATTCGCAAGACACGAGTCTCCCATGCATTAGTGTGTATCAAAATTAGGAAGGGTGAACTTGACAATAAATGGGAGGAAGACAAAGGATACAAAAGCAAGAGGAGGAGAAGGGCTAGGTATGAACGTCCTGAGCGTAAATAATCTGCCATGGTGCTTAAGTAAAGACAGCACCTGCCCAGCCAGCCCCACCACAGCAGAAAGACAAAAGCCAGAAACAAGCCAGAGCCAGACTGCAGCCCTGTGTGGTTGTGCGCTGTCCCCGCAGGGGTTTGGAGAGAGGGTTGAAGGAGGAGCGTATGGGAGGTGTTATGGTATGAATCTGAAATGTCTCCTACAGTCTTCTGCTCCGAACAGTTGTTCCCCAGCTGGTGATGCTATTTTGAGAGGAACCGGAGGAGCCTCCGGGAGGAGGGGCCAGCTGGCAGAAGTGGGTCTGTAGGGATCAGCCACCGAAGGTCTCGGCCCAGACCCCCATCTGGCCTTTCTCTCTGCTTCCTAGTGGCCGGTGATGTGAACAGTCTCCAAAGCACGCTCCCACAGCCTTCTGAGCTACTCTGCTATGCTCCCACCCACCCCCGCTCCTCATCCTAGCTTGTAGAACTCCCCAGTGTCCTCCAACCCTCCTTTTTCACCCTCAAGGGTGCAAAGACAGAGGGAAGCCCTATCTTTGTCAGTAGTTTTGAAACTGTTACGCGGACAAAAGTCCCAGTAAATGTGTGTTGTTGACCTGGGCATGGCGCTGTCGAGGACCCTAGCCTCAGGCCCAGGGGAATGAATGGCAAAGCTCCCCTGGGTTAGGCTCCAAGGATTGGAAAAGTCTCCTTCTGTCAAATATAAGTGTTTATTAATGACTGGCCAGTGTGTGTGGAAGCTAACAGCTGCCACATCCTCCACATCCTCCTCCCAAGTGACTGCGACTGAGACCGAGAAGGAATCCCACGGGTTTCTGTGTCGTGTGGTGGGCGCCAGCTTTTCTGTGTGAGTGAGTGCTGGTCCTGGGTCTTCCTTGCTGCCCTGATCACGTTGTCATGGAGGACGTAGCAAACTGAATTCTACTGTACACATCCCACACTCCTCACCCTCCGTAGCCACTGTTCTTATGGCTAGGAATAGCCTTTCCTCTGCCTTCCCTACGAGTGACGTAGCCCAGCAATTCTCAGACGGGCTCCACTGAAGAGCCCCGTGGGGAAAATGCAAACAGAGGTGTGTTTGCCACTCTTCCCCTTGTGTCTGAGCACGCCCCCTCATCCGCCTCAGTTTCCTGCTCTTCAGCAGCCATCCCATTGGGCATCAGCCCCTGCGCTCCACAGCGCACCTCAGTGCACTCAGAGCAGTTTGCCATGGAATTGGTGCACAGCCTGTACCCTCGGCCCAGCAACCTGTCTTCATGTTGAAAGAAAAAAAAAAAAAAAACAGCTTGAGATAGTCCTTGAGACCAAACGTGTCATTTCTCTTGTCAAAATGAAAGCTGTAAATTTTAAACCTAATGCTTAATGTATCCAGATATTGAACACAGGGACTTTTATCCTCTGCTTAATGGTCTGTCTAAAAACATCAAAAAAGATTACTTAAGAAGCCTGGGCCTCGGAGGTCCTATAAAATTACATGAATCTACCACCCCCCCACACACCATCTCTTCCAAGTTTTAAAAAATTTATTGGAAAACACTTATGCAATATTTTAAATATTCTTTTTTTTTTCTTCCCCTCAAATACTAGGTCTGATGTGCTTGATTGCTGGAGGGGAGGGGGGAGTTCAGAAAAGCAATGGGGTATGATGAAATTTTATTAGATTAGAATCTAAAAATTTAATAGCATCTACTTCTGGGAATGAAGCAAACCTTATTCAGCATCTTCTAGAACAAGGGAAATGGACAAGCACATCTCTCCTCGTTAACCTAACAGCACTGTAAGGACAGGGGACACTTGTTGAGTTCTCTGAAATTCCGATACACCTAGGGATCTGACTAAACAGAAGCATGAGAAAGGCTCATCAAAGCCAGAGGAAGAGAGTTCAAACATAATTATTTTCTCCAGGAAGGAGAGACATATGGTAAAGGGGAATTGCTAAGATTTTAGAAATGGAGAAATTGGAACACTGGACCTCAATGTTGTCCAAAAAAATCCTCTCAAAGTTTATTACTCAGAGACCTTTCAAACCTACCCCGTAGGAGCTGGGGAGGTAGGTTGGTGGGTAAAAACACTTGAGGACTTGAGTTTGATCCCCAGACCATTGTAAACATGGCTGGGCATGCTGAGGCACTCTTGTAAGCCCAGCATTGGAGAGGTGGGTGCAGGCAGATCCCCATGGCCCTGGACAGCCAGCCTAGCTAAAGCAGCTGGTTCCAGGTAAAAGTGAGTCTGTCACGAAAAAAGACAAGGTAGGGAACAGCTGAAGGAGACATCTCTGAAGCAGAGTAGCACACAGGAGTGCTTGCTCACACACTGAACTCTCTAATAAACAAATAACTCCCCCCCCCCCCCTGCAGCCCACAGACAGGATGTTAGTGTTTGGCCACAATGCCGTTTACTTTCAGCATCATAGTGACATAGCCCTAAAAATTCCTTCTTGAGAGAGGCAGAACCTTTGTGGTCTCTAGAGTTCAGGAGGCATGTTGGTAGCTGTTCTGGACTCTGCTTTCATGTAGTGTAGTGACAATGTTTATACAGTGGCAAGCATGAGCCATAGAGTTTGGATGGATGAAGACTTTGTTCACTGTTGTGTTAAGTCTAGGCCCTGGGACTGTGTACTACTTACTCTCCCAAAGAGCAGGGCACTCGAAGTTTGGGGAAAAGCAAGGTTCCAAGTTCCTCCCTAATGCAAAATCTCCAGTATTTGTACAGCACCAGAGTCACAGGTAGCAAGTGCATGATTTTCTGTGTTTACCTTATGCGTGCTCCCTTGTGCTGGTTTTTGCTTTTGTTTCGTCTTGGTTTGGTTTGTTTGTTTGATAAAAATAACTCTGGTCTAGGACCTTGCATGTAAGGGTCGAGCGCTCGAATGCAAGCCTCCTGTCTGGCTTGCCTCAGGATGCCTCAGCCTCATTAGGAATCACCTCTGGGCTGCTGCAGCAGCCAATGGGTTAATGAGGTTGGGCAGCCTCAGCTTGTCAGCAGCTGCTTAAGCAGCAGGTTTAGGAGAGCTCTGTTGATCTTCATTCTCTACTGCTGAGTGGTGGAGGATCAGGGGACAGGGGAAGTCTAGTCAGGCCACAACCTGTGCTCCCCAACAAAAGAAAACAATGCACTTGGTGCCCTGGGGCAACAAGTCCTCCACGATGCTGGGTAAAAGAGCAGAGTCTGAATCTAATTACCTGTGATAAGGGGCTGGAATGAGGCAAAGGGTGTGGGGGGGGGGGAGGTGGGGCCCAGCTTTGTTCTAATGATCCTCTACTGCGGAAACTGAAGATTCTATAGGAACCAATCTGGAATCAAAATAGTTATTTGAACTATGATTATACATATCGTCATTAACAGCTATTCACCAATCCCTAGTATTTCTTAACAAGTCACTTTTGATCTCTGAAATCATTTTGGGGATACACACACACACATACCATACACACACACACACACCATACACACACACACACAGACACACAAATACCCACACACACACACCACACACACACACCATACACACACAGAGAGAGAGACACACACACTCACAAACACACACAAACATACACACACACACACCTGCATTAAAAATTTATAATGCTTCTTATCAAAATCCTGATTTCAAAGATGTAACAATTTTCAAAGGGTGAATTCTTCAAGTTATGGTCATTTGTTCATGTGATAAACCTTTGATGCATCTAAACGTTTTGTTTTGTGTTTGGGGACAGAGTTTCACTCTGTAGCTTAGGCTAGCCCACAAACCATAGCCATCTTCCATCCCCCCCCCCCCCAGAGTTTGGGGATCACGGGCCTGACACATCTAGACCAATACTGACATACAGTTTGACACCCTCAAGCTTTGCCTTCCACCATCTCCGGAGGCATGCCTCCCTCAGATTCCCAAAGCTCACCTGCAGTGGATCTGCGCTGGATGCAGGAACTTCCTGGGACCATGTCGACCAAGGCGGCCATGTTTGGAGCAGCCGAGCACCCTCCTGCCCCCCCCCCCACCTCCATTACTACACTTCCCTCTTTGTGACATCGAATGTGCCATGCTCTTGGGCTTGGGACTCTCCTAGGGTCCCTCCCAAGCTACTTCACTCGGCGCCCCAGCTCGGAGTGATCTCTCCTAGCCGATAAACATGGTTTCCCCCCTAAATTCATGATTGAGCATCGGCTTGCAGCCAACAACTACCTCGCCCTTCAGCGCCACACCTGATCCTCTCCAACGTTCACCTAACAACTTACAGACTGGCCAACAAAGTTGCCAGATCTTGTCCTTAGTTGTCCGCCTCCTTCCTCACGTCCCACTCCAGCCTGGCGGCCAGCCTTGCCTGCTCATCTCGCTTCTCACTACCCACCCAGCCAAAGATCTCCCTCCGCTCGCCTACATTAGTATCATACTGGACCCTACTGGACCGCCTCACTCACCACCACGTGCTCAGAACAAAAAGGAGCAAGCCTTTGAAATGCCTATTACTCCTCATTGCTTTTCCACTCAGAACTCTCTCTACATGATTCAGAATAAAACTCGGGGATCTTATACAATCACATCAGACAGACGGGATCCTACCGCGTCCCCTTACGCCTCCCACCCAGTTTGCTGGCAATTTCCTCTTCCCTTGCTCCTGCCACACGGGCCTCTCTGCTTCATCTTCAGTACACCTGTTTCTGCCCCAGGGCCTTGACACATGCTGTCTCCTGTATGTGAAACATTCCTGTGCTAGTTATTCACAAGCTTCACACCTCACCTTGTCTGCCTCTCTGTTCAGACGTTCAAGGAAAGACTATGTCTCCACCGACTGGCAGCCCAGGGATTCCCCCCACACCTCTGAGCTCAAATCTCTGAGTGCATCTCTCTCTGCCCACATTTTTGTGTAGACACTTATAACCACCTAAGCAGTGCATTACATGTGGCCCCGACTGTGGCCTTGGACCGCAAGCCTCACGGAGAGACTGCCTCCTCTGCGCTCTTGCATCCCTTACACCAGGAAAACCTCCGTGTTCTGTGGCAGGAGCCAGGCATGTGTCCATTGATGGAATGAATGAGCTGCATACCTTAACTTGGAAAGAGTGCCTTAATCGGTCGGAATTGACCCATTGCCCTTGTCTCTAGCACGGGTCTCCATCTGTTGAAGCACTCTGGCAGTCTGAGAACAAGGGCAGCAGGTTTGCCATATTTAAGGGAATGATTTGATTAAGTAAGGATTACGCAAAAGACAAATAGCCCAAGTTTTAGTAAGTTTCTGGAAAATTCCCATTCCATCCTTCTTCCTCAAACCCTTCTATACGGGACACTTTGGTCCTTTGGTGTCCCAAAATATAACCACGAGGAAACATCTTGTTATACAGGTTTAAGCAGAGAAAAGGAGCTATGGAGCCAGACTTGCAAGCTGATTGGGCACAGGTGGCCAGAGTGTTGGCCAAAGATTGTAAATTTTTAGACACTGGGTAACTTCACAGAGTAATACTGCCTGTCTGCAATACTACCATGATTAACTAGCAAGCTCAGGACTCCTCACATTTGATAAATACAAGAGGCGGCAACGTCTGGGAGTCAGGTAAAGGAACCAGTATTAAAATAGCTTTCCAAAAGCAGACTCAATTCATAGACACCATTCATCCCTTGCACCAAAAAAAGGAAAAAAAAAAAGGGGGGGGGAAAGAAAGAATGAAAAGAAGAAAAAAGGAAGAAAGAAAAAGAAAAGTCGTGAGCTAAAACTGACTCTTCTCTGTGGCTTTCTACCCAACTCACGTTAATTTGACTCAAGTCGGGTGAAATGCTGAGACCCTGAGCCCAGCCTTTTCAAGGGTAATGACACTGACAGTTGAACCTGGGGACCATGTTGCATGCTTTCTAATGTTATTTGTCGGACAAAAGCTTGCAATGAAAAGCAGCTATTAAAGAAGAATAAATGTGTGCAGAGATTAGAGTCCACATTTTGAAATGTCAGTAAATACAATATTTTTATGACAGATCATAATGACTTGTAAAAGGCAGCCATATGTGTATCAAGCTCTTAATCCTCCTCATTTTTCTCCCTTTGGGGGGAAAAACTTCCATTTTATTTATTTTTTTTCCAATCTGAAGATAACAACGCTAAATGAGAACTTTCGATTTGGGGGAGGAATTCAGAGAAAACCAGATGTCCTCAGCTCATAGATTTCTCTCTTTCAAACAGAAACAACAGGGGCATTCCTAGCTTGAACGCCACTGTCATGTCACAACACCCAGAGCAACAGAAAGATTTGAGAAGAAGAAATGAAGGCTCCCTCAAACATGAGAGCCAGTTCCCCGACATTGACGTGCTGGTCTGCTCCTTAGTGGCGCCTCCAGGCAGTTTGCAGGTGACTTCCACAAACGGCACCATTAACAGAATTTTACATGCCCAGGTCACTAGACTTCCATCCCAAAGAAGTATTAAAAACACTGTACAAATGACAGACTTGAAGCTATGTCCCCTGACAGGCAGCCACTTCTGGGCAGCAGAGGTGATTCTTGACACAGCCACGGACGATTTAGGGCAGTTTATAGACAAAGAACAAAAGGAAGCGAGGATCTTTCTGTTAGCCACCCAGCACACTTCATGTTTCAGAAAGAAATCAAAGCAGCAACACCAGAACAGCCAGGAACTTTCCTAAGAGCTAGCACCTCTTCTTATAAGTGATCCAGTACCTAACGGTCCATCATCAACCTACTTACTTCACAGTCTATGGGGGCACTCGCTACTTCTCCAAACGCGTTGAAATTACATCTCAGGCACAAGCTTTCTTTTGTTCCAATGCCAGTCTGAAACAGATCTTTACGTGAACAAAAAGCTCCTGTCTTTACAATAGCCATCTTTCTTTAGAACAGGCATGCGATATACTTTTGGGATGCCAAACCACACAATGGAGAGAAACCAAATAATTCCGGCGAGGTTTGATGAGCCTTCAAGCAAATCCTACAGCAATTCTAGTCACCTGCCAATCAGGAGGTGCGGTATAAAGAACCATGGGGGCCTGGTGCTGTCTGTTACCTGAGCCATTCTTTGGGGGGTTCACTTGAGACTTTAAAAATAAACTATAGAACGAATGCATTCGGCGATTGTTGGGATTGATGCCGCACACGCGCGCGCGCGCTCTGTCATAAACGGCTTATGGATAAGCATCAATTGGTGCCGCTCATCAGTCTAACAAGTTCAATGTACTACTCAGGGTAAAGGATGACGATTTATTTAACAGCTCTTGGCAGGAAAATTTGTTGCATGCCACAACTTCACAAAGAACATTAAAATCAATGACAATTTATAAACCAAAGGCTGGGAATTATGCTTTGGATTCCCATAATTCATCAGAATAAAGCTGTCAGATACCTTTTATTATAAATTAATAGCCTGTTGTAGGAGGGCACTTAGGTACAGATGTTTTATCGGTTCAGTACTGACATCTAGTGGTCGATGAGAATATTCCCCCTTGTCTTTTCCAAGCCCCAGATTATCCCTTTCCCAAAACAAGTTTATTGCAGCTACATCTGTTCTAAGAGATTTATCACGCAAGGAATTGTATTTGAGCTTAAGATTTGTACATTTACATTGGAGCTGATGCATTTGTCACAAGTCTAAACTTTGTGGTAAACATTGACCAAGCGATTTAACGTAATTTGAAGGATACTCCGTGATTACCCACCCCCCATTTTTTTTTTAAATTTAAAAAAAAATCAATATTTTAAACCTTTTGAGGGACCTGATTACTTACATTCTCTACTATTACGTTAATTCTACTAGGATCAGGGTGAATGGCTCCATGGTTAAGAGCACTTGCTGCTCTTGCAAAGGACACCATTTCCTAGTGACCTACACACCTGTTAACCTCAGCTTCAGGGGAGGTGACACCACCTTCTGGCCTCTTCAGGAGCCTGCATACATGTGCTACATATTCACATACTCAGGCATGCGTGCACACGCATGCATACACGCACGCACACACACACATGCACACACACACACACACACATGCACACACACATAAAATAAAGCTTTTGTAAATATAACCATTCACTATAGGATATAAAAGCATTGAACCTCCAGTCCCTGTGCTCTTATATAGAAACAGAGACACAAGGCTGAAAAATAAGCAAAATAAGTCCTTACCTAGCCTGTGTTTGACTGGAATTTGGGATACAATGTACCTATAATGAGTTTCATCTCCAGTTTAACGTGACTCCATTGAAAAGACTATTTAAATGCTTAATTATGGATTTTGTTGCCCAAATACTTCAGGTTGATCTACACAATACCCCTTGTAATTAATTCCATGTTCATTACCATATTGAGAACTGAAAATATGCTAATGTAGACTGGCAAACTCCTGGGTATACAGTCTTGGCAAAGGGCCATCCAGGAACATGCTAGAAACTTTCCATGCTCTGGTTAAAGGGTCCATGGGGTGGGGGCAGGGCGGGGGGGGGCAGGTGTTCCAGGACACCTGATCTGGGCTTGTACCTCATGCGGTGTTTCTAGAGGGTCGAAGACATTAAGAAGGAAAATATCTTCAGTCTCTCAGAGTCCACAGGCCTCAAATGGAGGTGGCTGGGAGGGGTGGTGCTGTACTAATTACCTCACACTTCACGGAGAAACTCACGGGGTGTAGTCCAGGGTGAAAACCTTTCTCCTGGTTGTATAGATCTTAAGGGAAAGGAGAGGGGCGCCCTCTGGGGTCAGCATCAAACTGAAATTGTAATAAAGAAGGGAAAACTTCTTTGTCTCATTTGATTGTTACCAGGGAAAGAAACTAACAAAACTCAACCAAAACTATAATCTGTCTGAGTTCACAGAACTATAACAATGGTGAAAGTGGCGTATGAAACGATCTTATAAATTCTGTGTGGTTCATAGCACCCATTTTTGGTTGCTTTGGGGAGCCAGCACCTACAGTTACTTCAGAAGGTGACCGTGTTGTTGCTGTGAAGATTAGCTAAACAGACCCGAGTCCAAACAGACCCGAGTCCAAACAGACGTGAGTTTGCGGGGTCCTTCATATGAAAGTGGAAGGTGAGACCGTATAAAATGTAAACCCTCGACTTTTTATGGTGCCGTGTTCAAAGAAGTATTTCAGGGTGTTCATGGTTTTATTTAAGAAACTTTAAAGATCTCAGTCCCAAGCTCCAGACCACTGTTTGTGTATCTTTTGGGGTAAGAATTTACAAGTCATTGAGATAAAGACAGCTAAGTAGTGTCTTATCAACTACCTTCCTGGTGGGTGGCTTTCCGCATTGCTAACACAGCTAAGCCACCTTCTGCTACCACAAGGTTTTAAATGTAAGGACTTCTGGTTAAAGCTCCTGGGCTGCAGAGTTGGCTCAGCCGCTAAGAGTACTTGCTGCTCTCCCACAGGGCCCAAATGGAATGTGCATCAGACAGCAAATGGAATCTCAGGCCCTCTTCTGACCCCCCTGGGGACCTCACACAAGTGGCACTCACACATACACACAAAAGTATCCATGAAGTTAAATTAAAAACGCATCATCACATTCATAGTCATCCTTAATGTACGTGCCCTCATTTTAAGCTCTCGCCTCACATGTTGGCCTATGCAAACATCTCACGCAACAACATATCAAAGGTTCCCATTGGTGAAGAATTCAATATATACTGAGCACACCTGTCATGGCCTATCCTGGACATGGTGGGCAGAGATGAACCAAGAAGCCAAGGGCTGGGAAGGACAGGACCCCAGCTGTGTTTGGAGAGAGGGAGGGAGGCAGGGAGGGAGGCAGAGAAGGAGGGAGGGAGGGGATATGGAAAGGAAAACAAGCCAAAGAGACTTCCCTGTCTGGAATGAAGGCATCTTCCTGAGCAGGAGGCACACAACTAGCCCCATCCCTGAAGGTATCACAGGCCCTCTGTGCAGCCAAGAGGCCCGCAAAAGCAGCTTCTTCCTGCTTAGTACGGGGCCGGGTTCCTATAGTTACAATGGCTGCGACAAAGCCCTCTCTCCCCTACTATTTTAGGTGGCAAATATAATTATGACACATCACATCTAGGCAGGACAAAGAGCAACCCATACAGCTATTTAGACTCGATCATCATAGCCCCAGAGAGGTTCCAGATGTAAGAGGTGGGTAACAGAACTGAGTGTGACACTCCAAGAGTCATCAAAGCTGAGACCTAGGAAGCCATCTCACGGAGGAAGCCTCCAGGGAAGAAGGATGAGTCCAACTATGAAGAAAGACTAGGCCATAGTCACAGAGACGGGGCAGGAGCCTCCTCGAGTGAGCGAGCAAAGCTGTGACTCCCTAGTGAAGGGAGAGGAAGGACACCCCAGAGCCAAAGAAGGGAGTTCCATCTCACAACCTATGAAGCAAGCAGGAAACCAAGATAAGCAGCCAGCACCAGAAAAGGACAGGAGAGAGGCAGGGGGAAATCTGGGGACCCAGGAAGACAAAAACCACACGCCTCACGAATCCTCCCAAATTCAGCTAGAGTCAAAAAGTGTGTGTGTGTGTGTGTGTGTGTGTGTGTGTGTGCACGTGTGTGCCTGAGTACGTGTGTGCCCATATGTTTGCATGTGTGCATGTGTTGTGAGTCCATGTGTGCGCACACCTGTATGTGTGTGTGCACATATATTTAGGGTAGGAGCGCAGGGTAGCACGAGAGGGAAGGAGGAGTTATAAAGAGAGGGGAATGAGACAGTTTAACACCTGTGACGGGAAAGCAGAAATAGGACACTTTCAGCTCAGCAGATGAAAGGGGTCAGTAACAGAGCGCAAGGACAGTGGAGGAAAGAAACAGAACAAAGCGTACTGAAGTAATTAAGAGCACACATGGCTCTCGCATTGGACCTGAGTTCCAGTCCCGCCACTCACATCAGGTGGCTCACAGTACTTTAACCAGGGCATCTGACGCCCTCTTGTGGCTCGCATGGGCACTGCGCGCACCATGCGGCAAGCACGCACAGACGTGCACATGGGTAAAATCTCTGAAGGCACTCTGTCAGTTTACCTGCTTTCCTCCAACCACCAGTTGTTACACATTTTCCAGCACCGGTCTTGAAATACATCCTAAGTGTTTCCTGGATATTTTCTGATAATAAACATCCTATCCGCTAAGTAGTCTCAGTTCATATCTGCTTCATGAAGACTTGCGATTTCTTTGGCGTAGAGTACTGTGTGTCCATGAAGAACTAAGGACAAAGGCATGCTGCAAGCTCAAATGAATATGTTTTCCAATTGGCAATTTTGGATCTAAAAGTGTAGGATTTTTACTTGATCCCATCAGATGCCATCTTTTTTTTACCGCATGTTAAAACTAAGTAAAATTCTAATTAAGTGAATTTAGTTTCAATCAGAAAAAAAAAAATAAGATCACATCTGTAGCAATTTCTTTTATACTGAATAATTTTGTAATCAGTGATTAACAGCCCAAAAGAAGCCTGGAGGTTTATAAATTAATTTAGTTAATCAATGATTTATATTTCATTCACTTCACTTAAGTTACCCCTTCAATCTGTCACCAAGACTTTCATCTTTGAATTTCATGATAAAATGATAAACTATTACTTGGGAAACAGGCAGGAGCGGGAAGCAGCCGATCAAGTGCTCTGATGGTTTGCCCGGACTCTCCTTTTGATATTTTATCAGTCAGGTTTTAATAGTTACACAGGAACTGCATGTTGATGCTGTAAGATAGTCTCAGGCAGAGACGTGGATGACCATAGCTGACGAAGCCACCAAACATCAACAGTGCAAAGACCTCCAGGGTGGTAAAAAGAACATCACAGAGGGGGGAAATGAGTAGCTGGCCAGCATGTAAACAGGAACTGGACTCTGTTTATTTCTTCCTTCCTCTGGAAGGGTGGGAGACTTGCTTTGTGCCTTGTTCTTCTGTGTCCAATTTAAGGTCTTCCTAGCTTGTAAAAGGTGGCTTATGCAACCCACTGGAATACCTCCAGGGAAACGAGGGGATAGCAGGAAAGAAGAAACCGAGAGAAACTTAAATCAGCAAAAGAGGTTCCATATGCAGTGACCATAGCAGAAGCCTTCCAGGGCCCCCACCCCCGTCTCAAATTCTGTTTGTTTTGATACACTAAATGTTGTCAAGATAGAGTCCCTTCAGAATGACCTGCACTTTTCCCAAAAATCAGCGTATTAGAGAATAATAATACTAATAATACAAATTTCCCTGAAGTCTTGTGCTTATTTTCAAACCTTTGATCTCATTAAGAGACTTGGGTGGGGGAATTAATGAGGAGAAACAAGCTCAACATACAATGGATAGATGGATGGATGGATGGATGATGGGTGGGTGAGTGGGTGGGTGGATGGATGGGTAAATTCTTTTAACTACTTCACTTTTAAAAGTTCAAAGTGACTACAAAGCCAGCTGAGAGAGTTTCTAAGAACCCATAGCAAAGACCTTGGACAAACGCTTGAGCCTCTTCCAAGGACTTGCGAATACAGCAGTAAGATACTCCATCACGTTCACACAAACTGTGAAGTAAAGGAAAACATCCAAGGAGACTTGGAACTCAAGGCCTGGTCATGATGTGTTCAGTCAAGCCAAGAACTGGCCAAGAGTCCTGTTCCAATAGGGACAGCTACCTCCTGCTTCTCCTTCTTGCCCCTCTACCTCCCACTTGCCCCTCTAAAAGTTTTTCCCAAAGCCACAAGTGAAGTGAGTAGCTATCACAATTAACAGTGGATCCCAGAGACCCAATCCAGTCCATCAGGTATTACTTTAGAGCCACAATGCCGAGAGGCCCACTGGCTTCTATCCCCACAACACATAGGTAAAGAATTCAACACCAGAATCCCAATGTCCAGACCAGGGCTTTTCAAAACCATTCCTATTTTTAAAGTCAAGATTCTAAATATAAAAAAGTGTGATTTATTTTATAGACTTTGTATTTGCATAGAATTTTTGAAAACCACCCATTATATTAAGTGTGTGACACGTAAATCTCTTTTCAACTCTTTAAATCTCACTGTATTAAAAAAAAAGAGAGAGAGAGCTTAAAGTTTCACCTACAATTGTTAAGAGTTGATGGTAGTACTTCAATATATTCAGTACCTAACAGAAAAAAACCAGACACACCCAACCTAAGTAAACTGGTCTAATACCATGTCATGAGCTTGACAGTAAATAAGGATGTGTCCCCCTGGCAGTTACAAAATACAACTAAAACTTCCGGAGAATGGATGAGTCACTGAAAACTGAGAACAGGGGACCTCGCTGTGTGGCACCTTTTCCTCCAGTCTTAACGAGCTTCCAGCTGGATCTGTGACTCTGTCACCATGGCAACAAAAGCAGAACAACCCAGTGTCGGGCAGGTGTATGATGATGGCAAAGGAACTGTTGATTGATTCTTCTCGACTGTGTGGAAAGGTAGGGTCGGAAGACTGCTCCCTGAGAGTCTCCCTCCTCCAGCTGCAAGTGATCTTAGCAGATGCCTGAGCAGACAAGAGGCAGAGGGTTAGTGAAGGTGGAATTCCACGTTGCAGCATCCATGTCCATGAGGGCATCACCCGTGATGGGAAGGGACTTGGTGCTGACGATGTAATAGTCTGAGAGTTATCCATAGTCCTGTATATAACCCCCCTACCCACCCACGCTCTCTAAGAAAGGCCCATTTGCCTCACCAACATGGACTTCGGTGAAAGCGTGCTTTGGTCTGTCACGAGTGCCCATCTGAGGTGGACAGACAGGCCTGTTTGTCTCCCAGGAGAAGCAGACAAGAAGTAGAGGGGACAGCATATTTTAGAGGGGTGAACCGTTTCAGAGAGCCTATGAGTGCAGGTTGGAGAGCGCTCTGCAGTTGACAGTGACTGCTGCTCTTGTAGAGGACAGGGATTCTGTTCCCAGACCTTCATCCAGTGTCTCACAACTGCCTGTCACTCCAGATCCAGGGGAGTAGACTCCCTAGGCTCCGACACACACGTGTGCACACACATAAGTAAAAGAAATCCTTAAAAACAAGATTCTAGAAAACATATCAATTATCTCATATAGCTAGAATATAGACCGTAAGGGCAATAATGTCTATAGATAAATTTGGAAAGATATGCTAGGACCTCGCTGGAAAAAAAAAAAAAGTCTCCTTCAGGAAATAAAGGGATCATCATAGGATTTAGAACCAAAGAGGCAAAGGAGAGATAAGACCTTTGCTCTGACTCTGGAAGCCTTTGGAAAGATTGGAAGCGAGGAGCTGTTTACAAATAAAACCTCTCTACTTATTTTTAAATTTTGAAGATAAAAATTATGGAGTCTTATGGCACCAGATTCACAATCACGAATGTTACCCCCAAACTTGGTAAGAGTGTGTATTAGAGGTCACAGGCTACATTACAGCATCAACGTGAACCAAAGGGTGTGTTGTATTTGTCTTAAAACCTCCTTCTAATTTCTTTATGCCTTTGGCTGCTAGTATTCATATCTTTGTGGGTTTTAGCTGAAAATCCAGGGGCAGGGGCCGGGGCAGACCTGATGACACATCTACCTGTGAGTTCCAGGCTCAGCAGGACCCGCCAGGTAGCAAAAGCAGACAGGTGCAGCTGTGACTTCCCAGTGACTACAGCACTTTTGCTTTGGGAGAGCTCTGCTTCCCTTTGACTCCTGAGGAGGGAAGGGACCTGCTAAGGAGAGAGTCAAGTGGAGCAGAGGGGAAGCTACAGAGCCAGGAGGAATTCGAGGTGGGATAAAGCCATAAAGCCATGGGCACTGGGGCCAGGAGAGAGTCACAAACAGCCATTTTCTCCCTGTATTTTAACAGGAGTTTGGAATGCTGTGAGTCTTCTAGTTCTAACCACACGGACTAGAGGACAGAAATGGTTTTGCTTCATAGCCTTGTCCTGGATCTATAAGGTGACTCTGAGACAAAAGTCTTTGATTCTGTGCTATGCTCTTTCGGGGTCTCGGTTAAATGTCCTCACCATGGATGCATTAAGGGATCCCTACGGGGCCACCACATTCTGGGAGGCCCAGCATTGGGGCAATTGTGTCTCCTCTACATTGAGGGGTTTGATCCTGTTGAGCTACTGATACTAACCAGAGAGGAGGAAGAGAGTGTTGAAACTGCTCCATCGCCAGCTTGACCAAACTAGTACACTCGGTCAAGAGTTTAGGGACAAGATCCTTGCCAAGGCAGACAGCACAGGGCAGTAGGAAACAGGAAGCCATCAGTACAGGGCTGCTGTATCCTTGAGGCATAAGGTAGCTCTAAACGCTTCATCATGTCTGGATGCCTTAGAGGGCTCTTAGGCCTAAGCACAAAACTCTATGCCTGTCTTGCCCTTGGTGCTTAGCAAGTTCCCTTTCACAAGAGAGAAAGATGGTAGAGAAGGAAAGGAATGGAGAGGGAGAGAAGGGGAATGGGACGAGAGAAGGGGAGAGAGAAAGGAGAGCCATGCCCACCATGTCCATTTCTACACTGAAGAACCTATAACCCATCACTTGGGAGGCTGCGGTAGGAGGATTGGGAATATGATGGGATTGAGGCCAGCCTGGGCTACATAGCAAGGCGCTGCCTGTCCCCACAACCAAAAAAAAAAAAAATGAAGGAGGATAAAATAAAAGAAAGACAAAAACAGACCCCTCCGTGTCACCTGATCAAGTCCTTTCCCTGCTCCCCAGCAGCGCCCTGGATTTGGCCGTTTCCAAATGGACTTGGGGCTGCAGCCATGGATCAGGGTGATCTGATGTCACATTTTGATTTCAGAGAGTGTTGGGTTCTGAGACCTTACATGGTGAATAAAACTATCCTGATGCCCCGTGTGTAGTTTTAACTCTGCCACACACACCCCTTGATCTGTCTCTACCTCGTCTACCATGGAGGACTTTCTGCCCTGATCATGTCAATGTTGTATGTTATAAAAATAAGCTAGCTTCAGATTCAACAAAGAGGCAAGGATGGCCTTGAACTTCTGACCCTGAGTGCTTGGGGCTATGGGCACTCACGACCATACTGGTTCTGGGGTTCTGAACCAATGCCTTATACATACCAGGAATCACTCTACCAACTGGGCTGTCATTTCCTGTGTGTTTTTGAAACAAGATCTCACTGTGTAGCTCAGGTTAGCCTGGAACTCACTATGGTCAGCATAGTGAACTCTCTTAGCTAATCCCTAGCCTTCTCACTCAGCACATGAGCCTACTTTCTCTATTCTGTAGTATCAGCACACTAACTGCACACATACCCAGAACCACCTGCACCCATCCCCCAACCATTACACAAGTTGTGTTTATTGAAGTAATGATAAGACATTTAAAATGTGAGCATAAATAGGAAGAATTATTCCTAGGAAACCTAATTGAATGACATAAAAGACCTAAGAAAAGTCAGTTGTGAAGTAATTAGTCCACAGCACTAGACAAAAGGAGAGAACCACAAAGGATTATGGGTTGTGGAAAATCATTCATAAAATTTACAACGTTTCTATATGGCTTCATGAAAACCTTTAATTTCTATCTTTACTTTAAATAAAATGAAGTAGAAATTGGGAATTACAAGATGTCTTTTAGGAAATAAATCAAGTATGAATTGCACTGGCAAATCCCCACTGTATAAAAAGCTTTACCTTGAATTGAGAGGTTGATGAATGAAGGCACATTTAGATGTTTTAAGTTAAAATAAAATGTTGAAGATGAGCATGTTATCACTTTTATGATCCTGCTCTTCTAAGTTTATCACATGACTGCCTCAACTACATCAGACAACATTACTTCCGTGTGCTGTATTCACGATGTCATTTTAAATGAAGGTTTTATAAATATGTAAGACTTTCAGAGGATATCAATTTTTTTATCCACAATCAACCTTATAAAAGACCTTTACTACATCAAATATAACATCTGTAGCAGTAAGGATACTAAAAATAAAAAGTTCTGGAAACTTAAAAGAGACTTCTTACATACTTAGGAATTGGCAAAAGTGACAGGATTATTAGAGTAGCAGTCAGGGCCTGGAAAGAATCAACATTCTTTCCAGCAAAGAGACCACCTCTCAGGAAGGAGCAACCACCCCTGAAAAGATGGGTTCACCTTAGGCCACGCTTAAAAGATAGCAGAATAATTATTCCTTGAGTAAGATATTATACATTTCCTTCCCAAGTTACTCTCCAGCACAAACACATGATGTGGGATATCCTTTGTATGCCATGAATTTGTCTTGCTTTTCATTGGTTGATGAATAAAGCTGGTTTGACCAATGGCCAGGCAGGAAATCCAAGCAAAGATGGGAGAGAGGAGGCAGAGTCAGGAGATGCCATGTAGCCCCCAGGGAAGCAAGGTGTGAGATAACAAGCAACTAGCTTCACGGTAAAATATATAATAATAAAAATGGGTTAATTTCATTGTAACTGTAAGAGCTTGTTAGTAATATACCGGAGTCACTGGCAAACAATTATAATTAATATTAAACCTTGGAGTGGTTACTTGGGAACTGGTGGTCAGGAGATGCAGGTCCAGCATTCCCAGTAAGCCAAGACCACGTGGAAATACTTAGGTGGCTAGAAATGAGTTAATAATTAAGACAGAGCTAGCCAATAAGAAACGACAGTAACCATCCAACAATTTCATAATCAATACACTGTCTCTGCCTCTTATTTGGGGCTGATGCAGCTCTGAAACCAGGCTGGCGGGAAACTGTTCATAACAAGAACCACTGTCTGAAGTTGCCGTCTGACCTGTACATGTACACCATGGCATGTATGTACCTTCTCCCATGCCGCAATTCATACTAAAATAGATAAACACAATTTAGTAAAAACTGAATTGGGATGCTGACGATTTCAACTTGGGGCCTCGTGTTTGCACATCAAGCACTCTTGCCTTCTGAGCTGTCCCTCAGCATCTGATTTTGCTTTTATTTTGGTGGTGGTGGTCAATAACCCAGTGTGTAAAACTGTAAGACTTCAGTAAATAAACAACATATGTGTGTCTTGTTAATTCTTCAATGAAGAGGAATTTTAAGACGGTAATTCCTGAACTGCGAGGAAATATACCTTATCTATTCACTGGTTGGCTAATTTTATTATTTCCAAGTGACTGTAACACAATTCTGACAACTCTTCACAAACCAGTTAGTATCATAATATTCATTAAACACCAAACAAGCCCAAAGATTAGCAAATCACAGGGATTTCAATGAACTAACATTCCGTGTGGGGCTATTTAAGCTGCTCCCTGAAGGTATTACTTCAATAGTTCTGTGCATCAGTGCGTACTGGGAAAACAAAATGGGCATGTGCTTTAATCCATACATCTTAAGCAACCATGCTGTCTTTTAAAAGGGGATAATCATTAAAAATTGAATCAATAAAACCCTGGGGCTATTTCAATGAGTTTCTCATATGATTTATTTGACACAGCTACCTTGATTCTCAAGATGATACTCATTTTCAGATTAATGTCACAGAAAAGAAGAGAGAGGCAATCAGCTTCAAATTAAAATAAATCATCACCTGCTCTTGGCATCTGACAGAAAAGTTGTTTCAAGAGGCAGAAAACCATCCAATCTCTCCTTCCGGGTTTTATGGCCCATAGGCGCGAACAACGGCACGTGTTACCAAGAACTTACACCACACCCTTTTCTCATCATTGCGCCCAAATACCCGGCAACCAGCAGATTGCAAGAGGGACCGTTCATTTGGGGCCACGGCTTGAGGATACAGTTCATCACAGCAGAGAAGGCTGCTAGAGCAGCTCACATCTGTGGCTGTGGGAGCATGAAACTTCTTCACATCAGGACCGATCAGGGAACAAACACAGAATGGAAGGGAGGTTGGGCTACCAATCACAAGGTCCTCCCTGCCATAACCTGCACTAAGATATCCACCCCATCCACACCTGTTGCACTGACCATGCCCATTTGGGGGTGGTCACAGGTGCAGATGTGACAGGGGAGGGGTAGGTCTGGGGTCCTCTCTCTCTCTCTCTCTCTCTTTCTCTCTCTCTCTCTCTCTCAGTTCTGGTTGGTCACAGAGAGCAGCCCAGGTGTGGATCCTTGGAGCAGGAACCTGCAGGTCATCAGTTTCTCATGTAAGTGACTTCTCCCCAAATAAAATATAATAACCCATATTATAACCCCACCCCGTGTAGCTTGATTTGTGCATCTATAGTAACCTACATCCTCCAGGTAGATACTACCTCCTAAAAATCTCACAGCCTACAAGACAGCACCCTTACCCAGAGATCAAATATCCAACCATGTGAGTCTGGAGGACATTTCACGTCTACACCACAATAGCATTATACAAACTAGGGAGTAAGAGCAGCTTTAATAACACACCTCGAGTCTGGAGAGTACTGATAAATAACTGAATGGCGTCAGGATTACAATAGTAACTGAAACAGCTAAGCGTGGTAGCCATCATCCCAGTACTTGGGAAGTTGAGGCAGAAAGATCAGGAGTTCAAGATGAGTGTTGACCTAAAACAAGTTTGAGACCAGCTGGGGCTACACAGAACTCTGTGTGTGTGTGTGTGTGTGTGTGTGTGTGTGTGTGTGTGTGTGTATGTGTGTGTATGTGTGTGTGTACGTGTGTGTATGTGTGTATGTGTGTATATGTGTGTGTATGTGTGTGTATGTGTATATGTGTGTGTATGTGTGTGAGTGTATGTGTGTGTGTGTGTATGTGTGTGTGAGTGTAGGCATTGTTCTGCTATGTATGCCATACCTACTGTTTTCTCTGCAACAATTCTAAACAAACTGGCTTTCTTTCTAAAATGTAAAGAGGGGCTGGAGAGCAGCTACATCAGGTGACTCACGGCGCACCTGTAAATCTACCTCCAAGGGGAGCCAAAGCCCTCTGCTGGTCTCCAGGGGCATCTGCACTCACACATGCACATAACCATACTCATATACCCACACATGCTATATATGTAGATGTGTACATATAATTAATATAAATAATATTGGAGAAATAATGGCAACAATACTAGCTTTTCTTTTCAGTTGTAGACTGAGAATCCAGACGGCAATGGCTTGCCATTCACCTAGATAGAACATACTTTGATTTTTTTAAAAAATGAAATATTTAAAGTATATTCTCAGAAAGCAATTTAAAAATAGCAGACAAAGGAAGAAATAAAACAATCACCTGAGATACTTATAAACCTATAAACACTATTAAGACCTAAGACTGAAACTAAACTAATGAAATATCTATCTGGATTTAAATGTAGATTTACAATAAAATATGTCCTTCCTTTTGAAATTTATACAATGAAAATGACCAACTATAGAGAAAAAAAAGATGATACTGTCTAAGGTAAACTGATGATATGTGTTACAGAAAAACGATCCTGGACTTACAGCCGTCAAAATCCAAAGAGAATTTTTTTGGCTTTTTTTTAATTGAAAATAGATTATTTTTGTATACACTATATCTTGATATAGCCCCCTCCCTCTACTCTTCCTAGTTCTTCCCTACCTCTCTTCCCCTCATCTACTCCCTTCTGTCTCTCCCTAGAAAAGAACAGGCTTCTAGGATAACAACCAAACATGACAAACTAAAACATAATAAGATGAAGCAAAAACCAACACATGGAGGCTGGGTGAGACAGCCAGACAGAATGAAAAGAGCCCCAAGAGCAGACACAAGAATCCGAGTGCCGGTCACTCACAGGTCCAGAGGGTCACTCACAGGTCCAGAGTGCATAAAAGCTGAGAACTATAACGTATATGCTACATGTTACAGCCTGCTGCAGAGCTGTGTAGACCTTGCGCTTGCTGCTTCAGGCTCCGTGAGCTCGGTGAGCCTTGCTCAGTTTATTCAGGGGTCTTCGTCTCCATCCCTTCTGGCTTTTTCACACTTTCCACGTCCTCTTCCACAGCATATGTTTAACAAAAGAGTAGCACACCGGTAAGGTTTGAAACAGCTCAACTGGACAAATAAAAGACCTTTTAAAGAAATTACTGCTTTTGTTTTGTCAAATTTAAACCATGGGTCTAAGATGCTCAAGGAACTCCAGTCTTAAGAAAGGTCAGGGAAATCATCAAGGTTTCCCAAGACAGCATCATTAGAGTTTAGCCAAGTATAATTCAGATCAATCAACAGAAAAGTTAAAGAGAAACCAACAAAATCACACCTATACTCAGGGAAAAGGAAGCATGGATGCCAGCAAACTGTTTACTTTTTAAAAAAAAATGTGCAAACTAAGGCAGATATGGATGAAACCGCTACAAAACAGGAAGAGTTGGAAGCTGTAGGTCACGCCTGTAGAATTAGCACTTCGGATGCTGAGGCAGGAAGATTACCTTGAATACAAGCCTGACAGCACTACAAATAAATACCCTCTTCTCTCAAAAAGAATGTAAAATACAGACTTCCTGGGTAGCAGGAAGGTAAGAAAGCTTGTGCTACAGAACCACATAGCAATAAATGAAGACGTTATGTTATCACTAAGGGTAGGGTAGAGTATATCTTAATGATAAGATGTATTCCCAACAAAAGGACATAGCCAGAACTCCTTGCACAACTCTAGTGACTGCTGGTCTTCTGTTACCAGATTATAATTCCATCCAAGGCATCTCTAGAACCACTCTATGTTCTCTCTGATCACAAGAAAGGAAGGAAGGAAAGGGTTTTTAGCAACCCTTTGAGATGCAAATTGAGACCCACCAAATGGTATGTGGGATGAATACAGAGTCAAGTTCCGGAGATGTTCCTTTGAGAAGCCCATATCCACAGTTGGGCACCTCTTACTTCCTGAGACTTCCCTGTAGAAGCCAACACCCAAGCTCTTAGATATGCCTTACTTCCTCTTCCTCCTGCATCAAACATGTTAATAAAATCTTCAACTCTTTCATCCTACCATGTAGCCTTGAATCTCTTTTCTGTGCCACATATGAAAATTCTGGCTCGGCCTGAGTCAAGTTTACTAAAAATCTAGGGGAACTCCTCCTAAAGGGTGACAGCATGGAGCTGTGTCTCTGTCCATTCACTGCTGACATTAAATACCCATTTACATGACAGAGCTGTAAAGTGAGTGACTCAAAAACTGAGAAATCGTAAAAACAAATACTGAAATCCACAAGAATAGTCAAAAATGTCAACAACTTTTTATCAGCAATTGGCATAAAATCAGCAACATGCAGGCCACTTGAACAACCTTATCAATCATCCTGACATGATGGACATTTATAGAACACCCCCCCCCCGAGTGACAAACTAATATCCATCCCTTTAATATTCCTGCTCACATGTTGGATCTCAGATGACAAGAGGAGGAGGTAAGGAAAAAAAAAATAAAACAAAAACATCTAGTTAATATATGCATAAATAAGCCTTATCCATGCCAAAAGGAAGATGTATCATAAACATTCAACCCTCCTTTCTCCAGCTGGTAAGATGGTTGTAGCTAACATGTCTGTTTACCTTCTTCCTTCAGCCAGCTCTGTTCCCTTCATCCTTTGCAAGAGGCTCCATTTGTCTAGTGGCTCTACAGCCTTGTCTTCTACTAACCTAATCCCAGAACATGGAAAGAATCATGCTGCCTTCCACACATAGTCCTCCCTCCTCTTCTGTGAACTAGCTCCTCTGAATAAGGCCAGTCACCCCAGCCTGTGCCGAGACCCCTTCTACACTTATTGACTCAGCATCTCCAGGGTTCCAAAGCGCTTTGGTGGTAGTTTCCCATTTCAGTTGGATGGAAGAACCCTTCCCTTAGGAAACAAGTCCTGTAAACTAGCAGAGCCTATGATCATGGACATGGACAAAAGGTCATTAGTACTTCACCAGTGGTAGTGAAGAACGCCAACCTGACAATACCTCTAGACCAGTGGTCACTGTGAATCCTTGCTAGAAGCGGAGACAGGGATGGGGGGGGAGGAGCAAGGAACAACGCCATACGTTAGACGTTGACTTGGTGTGTGTACCTCACACTGGAGGACACTGCCACGAGTCAGTACCATCCAGGGCCTCTTCAAACTCGATGTCACTAATCTAGTATATCAGCTGTGTTGTGATGATTGTGAAGGTGCAAAACTGAGAGGGATTCATTGTGATGGTTAGGGTTGGCAACATGACAAGATCTAGAATCACCTCAGAGACAAGCCTCTGAGCATGTCTAATTAGGTGAGTTGATGTGGGATGACCCAACCCTACCATGATGGACTTTTCCTCAACCGGGGCCCTGCCTCCTAGCTGTCCTCTGCTTCCTGGTCCACCAAAATGTGAGGAGGTGAGGAATCCCAGCTTACACTCCTACCCATGTGGAGGCTCTGGGTCATGCCTGCCCTCCATGATGAACTATAGATAGCTGTGTAGTCTGTGAACAAAATGAGCCATCCTCCCTGAAGCTGCTCCTCATCAGATATTTGGCCACACCAATGAGAAAAGTAGCCAGTACAATTCATTTATGCCATGGGCTCATGAAATAATTATAAAGAGAGAGACAGGAGCTAGCGCTTTATCTGACAACAATCCCTCCATTCTGTGTACCAAGTTCCCACCTGGCTGGACCTTTGACGCGGCCGCCCAGTACAGGCTCACAGGCACTAGCGAGCTTTGGCATGACTGGCTCACCTGCCATGCAGTGTGCACATTGCATGGTCCCCCTACCTCCTCCTACCTCGTCAACCCCATTCCAGTAAGTGTCTAGTCGGGAGGCAGCACCATCTCCGCCACCCATTGCCTCAACGAAGCGAGTGGCATATCTCCTCCTTCTCCCCACCATTCCTCTAAACTTCCCTCGGAGTTCTCTCATTCGGTCTTCACTTTTCCACTATCCAGTGCTAGAGCGGTGTGTGTGGTCTTTGTTCTGTTTTATGTAGTTCAATTTCACAACATAAGAAACAATACAGGAGGGCACAATATACAGCATCCAATCCCATTGTCAGCGTAGCTACAGGGGAGAGGTAGTCAGCCCTTCAATAAGACAAAAGGCACAAGGCAATGATGTCTGCCTGCAAGGCAAAATTATCTGCTTCTTCCCTTCACTGGAATGCTTCAGCAGTTCTAGAAGAGTTATGTACCAAACAGCAGAATGGGCTGGACCCTGAATGGCACTTGGGCTGCTCAGAGAAGAATTCACATATGTTTAATGTTATTTTACCATTAGGACATTCTAGTGGAAATCAGTGGAGATACACATGCACACACACACACACACACACACATATATATATAAATTACATGGTGCAAACATACATATGCTGACATATGTAACATATAAAAACATCATGTGTAATATATAAACATTATATACAAGGCAGCTTGAGTGTATGTGTATACATATATACATACATATAAAATGTGCATCGTATATATAGAAATCCTAGAAATTCAAAATTATTCAATAAACTATCAAGCATTTACTCTCTGAAAAGCTGCCATTCTCATTTAAGTTTAGAAATTCCTTCGTTGACAAGACATAAGTGCATTTTTGTTTGAGAGTTAGCTATTGACGGGATGGCATTTCTTTTTCAAATAACTTGACAATTATGGGAGGTGAGAAGAGGAACTCAATTGTGCTTGTAAGAAAGGTTACATCTAGGGAATGGTCAGGTTAGGCAAAGGGGTTATTTTTCAAAGACCTAAAAAAAAAATTTATCCTAAGCAAGTATGGACTCGTGCTTCTCAAGGCCAAGATATATTCATACCGCTTTCTCCAGAAATAATTAAACATAGAAAAACGAGTAGGTATTATTCATCATTGCTGCCCCTAGTTACCTAGCAATTAAAGCTATTGATTAATTTACACACTTTGTGGAAAAGGCAATCATTAGCTTTCAGACACAGCCAGCAACACGGACACTCAATCATGGTGGTGTGGCTTCCTTGGCGTAATTATTTCTGAATAAACAGAGCCCCTTTGATCCACCCCTTTAATGCCAGCAGAAGCTCTTGTCTTTGAAGAAAGGCTTCCTTGATTTATAGGCATGAAAATGCCACAGTAAGATCTGAAATAACACTGACTTATCTAAACCCAACCCACATTCTTCAGTGTCCCCTTTATTTTTTTTTTTTTTTTTGGGTTTTATAAAACTGTCTTTATTTATGACATAAATGAGTAAGGTTGATGTAAACAAAACATTGAGACTATCACACAAAATGTATTCTGTTATTCTCTTATAAGAATGACAATATAATTAAGGGCTATTATTTTGTGACATGCGAAAATACTTCCCCCTTTTTTTTTTTTTTTTTTTTTTGCATATAGAGTATTTTTTATTTAATTTTATATAACAAAGTCCAATTAAATGAAAACAAACATTTATACACAATATTTGGGAATTTGGGCGTCGTTCTTTCCAAACTACTTCCTGCTGGTAAGGGGCGCTGTCTTGGGGGATTCGAAGAAGATTCAGATATCCTAGCTGTAGTCAGTGTCCCCTTTAATGAGGAAGAGAAATAACACTCACTGAGCCACCCTGTGGGCCAGGTTCCAGTAAATGCACTAACTTACTTCATTGGTTAGTTACCTTTCCGGCTGTGGTAATCAATGAAAACAATGTACT
Organism: Phodopus roborovskii; assembly: GCF_943737965.1. NCBI lineage: Eukaryota > Metazoa > Chordata > Mammalia > Rodentia > Cricetidae > Phodopus > Phodopus roborovskii. Next base: position 2,345,253 of record NW_026126639.1, on the reverse strand, counting down.
GGCAAGGTTCATTTTGGCTCACAGTTTGAGGGCTCACAGTTTGAGGGTACTATCCATCACAGCAGAGAAGTCATGGAGGCAGAAGCCTACAGCGGCCAGCCACCGTGGGTGTAGTAAAGTCAGAGGAGACGTAAAGGCTGGCTCAGCTTTCTCCTTTGCAGTCCAAGAACCCAGACATTTAAGGAAGGCCTTCCTATCTCAATTAACCTACTCTAAATAATGCTTCACAGATATGCACAGAGACTTGTTTGCCTGGTGAATCCAGATCCTGTTGACAGTCAATACTAGCTATCATGCTTAACTATTGCTTCAACATTACCGTGAGTCAGGTGTCAATAGCCAGCCTGTGTTACAGTGTGAAAATAACAAGTTTTAGAAGAATTTCTTAGGACACTTCTTGAATGTCCGTGAATCAAACAAAGAGCTTATTTGTCTGACACCAGAAGATGAACTGTATAATTATGGATGACCTCTCTGTACTCTGACACACCCTGGACAGCCTTGTTCATACCGTATACACGCATGATCTTCTGCAGAGCTCATTTGCCTGCGCACTGTTGAAGAAAGTGATTCGCGCCAGCAAAACCCAGTTAGCCACTCTCCCCATACATACACCTCTCATTGCGTACGGAAGACTCGCATGTGTCACAGAACAATCCTTCATCTGTGTCCACCTTGAAATGAGAACTGTTTAACATCTCTTCACACGATGGCTAATGTCAAGCTTAAAGAGCAATGTTAATCTAGATAGTCTGCAATCAGACATCTTTTGCAATGAATGTTAATATGCTTGTTTCATATAAGTGCAATACCGTGTGTGTGTGTGTGTGTGTGTGTGTGTGTGTGTGTGTGTTTCTGCTTCTTGAAATGTAAAATGCAGGCTCAGGATGAACATGTCCAATGGAAATGACCCTGGTGTGCTTGGTAATTTATTTTAACATTCATTAAACATTCACAGTCCCTCCCATCGCCTAACCAGATAGTCTCCTTTCTCAGTGTCTTCCCATATTAACCCTACTTTCTGACAGTCTGCCAGATTCTCACAGACTTGCAGAATTGACAAAACACACTGTGAGAAACTGTCTTAACAATGTGCAAAGTTTTTCATGTACTTTATTGAAATATGTGCATATTACTTACACTACTGCTTAATAAGACATAAAACTGGAAAGTATTCAAATGTTAATGCCCAGGCTGCTGTCATCGTCTTCACTCTTGTGTACTTAAATTACTTTTGTTGAAGAGGAAAGAAAAAGAGAAATAAATTAAAAGTTCATAAATACCCTTACTACAGAGTCAGGAAAGAAGCAAGGTGGGCTTCTGAGTTAAACCAAACTACGTATCCCATCCTAGACCACTCAAGACCCTTCGTTCTTTCTCTGGCCAGTTACATACGTGTAGGTAGAAATACCATGCCAGAGAGGAAGACCAGGGTGACTGAGGCAGGGACAAACATGCCGGGCAGACAGAGCTTAGTGAGAAGTTTCATTAGAAAGGGGAGGGAAGGAAGGAAAGACAAGAGAGTAAAGAGATGCAGAGAGGACAGACGAGAAGATGGAGACAGGAATCGTCCAGGGACAGCAGGAAAGAGAGAGGGAAGAGAGCGTAAATGCGCAGGGGCCTTTCTTTTAAAGGGGTCTTTTGTACCTGTGTGCAGACTAGCGGTCATGGAATCCTAGGCTGACCAGGATCCTGCCTGAGTGTATTCTACAGGTGACAGGGGCAGGCCAACATAATGCCTGAATCCTTACAGTCTCCAATCAGTAAACTAATAGGGCATAAATTAAGCTGGTGTAGTTAGCTTCTCCATTGCTATAATAAATACCATAACGAAAAGCAACTTGGGGAGGAAAGGGTATAATTTGGCTAATAGGTCGCACTCCATTGCTGGGAGAAGTCAGGGTAGAAGTTCAAGGCAGGGATCTGAAGACAGAAACTGAGCAGGGACCACAGAGGCACACTGCTTACTGGCTCCTTCCCTCTCAGATAGATAGATAGATAGATAGATAGATAGATAGATAGATAGATAGATAGATAGATGATAGATAGATGACAGATAGATAGATAGATGATAGATAGATAGATAGATAGATGATTGATAGATAGATGATAGATAGATAGATAGATAGATAGATAGATGATAGATAGATGATAGATAGATAGATGATATATATATAGATAGATAGATAGATAGATAGATAGATAGATGATAGATAACCCAGATCCACCTGTCCAGAGATTGCATCACGCAAGTAGTCATCAATCCGCAATCAAGAATATGAACCACAAACATACTCAAGCTGATGAAGGCAACGCTTCAATTGAGATTCCCTCTTCCCCAGTATGTCTAGGTTTGTGTCAAGTCAACAAAAACTAACCACGTCAATAATTAAGTTGAAAATCTAACTAATAAATGAAAAAAAGAGGGGTTTTTTTTTTTTAGCTCTCTTCCATTTTAAAGATGATTGAACATATGTCTTTCCATAACACCACAAAGAATTTCAAGCAATTTTGTTTCTTTAAATACAAACTATAAAATAAAAATACATAACAAAAACTATAATCATGTCATATAATCATGTCAGACTGACCTGGGTCAGATAGGACTGTAAGGCTAACCCTACCTCCATAGAGGACCTGTAATGGCCACAAAGGAAAACACAATTGTGTGAGTTTTGTCACTCCCAAGAAAAGCAAGATTTTTTTATACAGCTTGACTGTATATGATTATCCTGGAGCCACACTATAGTTCAGTGGTAAGCCACATGTTTGGCAAATACAAGACCTCAGTCCCCAGAAACAACAACAATGACAATGAATCTCTTGCTCTGTAGGTTGAACTAGTAAATTTTGTAGGCATATTCAGCCTTCTTATTTCCAAGAAAAATCTGTGGTAACCAATTTAATCCCTTTAAAAGTCTTGAACCAAATAAGGTGTTCTTCTTCACTCAATACATTTTTTTAAATATGACTTGTTTTCACTTTTCTATAACATGTTTTAAAATAAGAAATCTCTTTTTCTTGATTCCTTTGTCTTAGGAAAAAAAATCACTAAATGTTGATTTCATACATGTGTCACCCGCCTGGGTTAGGCTGTCCTGGCCACTAGCCTCCAATCAAATTGGACTAGTTTGCTAAAAGCTAGAATGTTTTTGAGGAACTCTCAAATGACTCAGCCCTCACAGACATAAGGACCTAAGGACCCCATGGGAAAAACTAGAACTGCAAATGCAGAGGTGCTTGGATCCCTAAGGCATGATGGGCAGCTAGTTTAAGGTAAACACTTTCTCAAAAAGTAAAGTGATATAATCCGACGAAATGTCTGAGAAAGATTCCCCAAAAGGCTACCCAGTTGTGAGTTCATGCACAAAACAGCCTAGGACCCTTTGCAACTTTCTTGATGGACATGTGAGAAGCAAAAGAAGACCTTACACTGGCTTGAACATGTTTAATCTTGGGGAATCATGGAAGGCTGAATGTGATCACAATACTTTATATACATGTATGAAATGCTATGCCACCCACTATTATGTATTAGAAAAATATTTGTACAGGTATGAGATAAATCCCCAAGGTTTGATTCAAATGAAAACATGTTCCTTGCGAGCCACGAATAAAAGCTATGGGCATTTAGACATTACAGTAGAACTTTGACAATTATGTCAACAAGAGACTTTCCTAGCAATCACTGGGCTATCGTTTTAATCTCTTGAGTAGACTTCAAGGTTTCTTCATGCTTCTGAAACAACAGCAATAAAGACCCACTAAGGGAAATTAGTTTCTTCTGGTCAAGAGGATGAAATATCTGGTCTGCATCAGAAACATTCCATTTGGACTGGTCAATTACCTGGCCAAGGGACCAACCTAATAACGTGGGACCACCCCTAGTAGTTTTACCAAAAGCCATGCTAAAGACAAAGGTGGAGTAATTATGCCTTTAATGAATTAATGTGCTTTTCCTGGCTGAAATTCCCAGCCCTAGCTCAGTGAGCAACAGATTGGCAGCCATGTGACTTAATAAACCTGAATCTTTTCTCAATTATTCAGAAAATCTTACCTTTCCCTTTTCTTCTGTTCTTATTCTAAGCATGCTCTACCTAACACTCAGTATCCTCTCTCCCTCCTCTCTGTCCCCCTCCCTCCTCTCTGTCCCCCTCCCCTCTCTCCTTCTCTCTCTTCCTCCCTCTCCCCTCTCCCCTCTCTCCCCTGTCCCCTCTCTCTTCCCCTCTCTCCTTCTCTCCCCAGCATGCAGCTAGCTGCTACCATGTAGCTGACCTATACTCCCATTAAAGCAAAATGACTTTCCTCCTCCTCTCCACTCAGTTCTTCTGAGCAGCTGCTGAGGTTGACAACTTACCTGCCCTCCTTTCTCTTTCCAACCCTAAGAAAGTGATCCTTGGCTCCTTCCTTAAATTATTTCACTAAGGAGATTAAGAACCCCTACATGGGATCCCGATGTGTCCAGGATCACTTTCCTATGCACCAAATATCATTTCTCTATCCACACGGGAGTTCTCTAAATGTGCTGAGTCGGGTGGCATCACCCTTGCTTTGTAAAATGTACTGGGCTGAGGAAAGGAACTGAGCGACATTTTAGAGCCACAATTCAGTTTCCAAACTGCAGCACCCATTTGGACAGCAGTGAACATTGAGACATTTTCATGACCCTCAATTTTGTGGATTTTCAGATCATTTCCATTTGAGGCAGGGTCTCAGCACACAGCTCAGGCTGGCGTTGCTGGCTTTGGATTCTCAATCCTCTTTCTCCGGTGTCCTTAGTGCTAAGATTGCAGATGTGCTGCTGAGCACAGTGGCACACACTTGTAACCCCAGCACTTGGGAGGCTGAGGATCGTGGATCTCTGTGAGTTCGAGGCCAACCTGCTCCACGTAGCATGTTCCAAGACAGCCAGAACTAAATAGTAAGGGCCCCCGTCTCCAAAATAAAAGGAAGAAAGAGAGAGGAAGGAAGGAATGAAGGTAGGAAGGAAGGAAGGGTTACAGATGTACACCTTAGCACCTGGCTCTAACTGAGGCTTATGGGATGTTTTCTATCCTCACTAGCTCAGAACCTATGGCAAGCTTCATACCAGTCTTGTAGAAATGAGCCACCATACTGGGACTGTGAGTGTTAAAGAAGCACTTTTCCACCTGGAACGGAAGCCATAAGGAGTTGACATAGCCTATGAGCACTATTGGGCGTTCATTCAGACACTGTCGAGACACAGAAGAGAGGCCGAGGCCTCATGAGGGAGCAGACAGCAAGCGCTCTCCGTCAGTGAGGCTAACCCTCGCCTTACTCTTGGCTGGCTGGCTGTGTGACCTCGCCTCAGTACTCAAATCCTTCAGTGATTTTACACCCTGTGAGGTCACCAAGTTTCCCTCCCTTTCTAGAGATAAAGTATCCAAGAAATTTTCCTGGAGGAATCCTTATAAAGAAACATGAGCGCTTTTGTTTAAATGCTACGTTTTATTAGAATCTTTATTTACTCTGATAGGGTTCCTTAAACACACTGACCTTAAAGAAAAAAAAAATAGAGAGAGCTCTTAAGGCTGTTGAGTTAACTGAAAGCAATTTTTTCCAATAATATTTAATAATCTTCGTTTCTCTTTGAGTAGTCGCACTGCCATGACCATTTTGGTAGCATTTTCCCCGTTTTTAAAGCCTTCCTGTGTTTTAATTCCCCAAGTGAGGGGGAGCTGCAGAGAGTATAACTGAGCCACCAAGAAGCAGATGGCTTTAATTATCTACATAAAAAAAAGCTATTTATGTTGGGAAGTTGAAAAAAATTAGAAACAATACTCATGGTATAAACATATATTTTAATTAAATTAGAGCTTGAAAAGGAATAATGAGTGATTATTATGTGTCAGTGAAAGTCACATTGACATTAAAAGCTGGATGTGAGGACCCTGAGTGCCTCCGAGCCAGGCCTAAGGAACTGTAGTCACGCACTGATTGTGTAATTGATCTCTTACAATAAATAGGGGGGCGTGTCTGATAGTATACACACTCCCTCATGGGATAATACACAATTGGATCCTGTGTTTGAGCAAGGAATACACTCTGCAACTCAGATCCAGGACACTGACACGTCAGACACAAAGGCTAGACTGGACTTTATTTCTTACAGAGATATTTTTAATAAAGAGGCTGTGTATATTTAGGCATAAACAAGTCTTGGGTATGGAGCTGACAAGGGTTAGCAATAAATACACAGGCCATGCTTACACTGAAGCATGATTTTGCCCGAGACTCAAACTTAACTGAGTGTCTTGTATTGAGTCCAGCAGCCATAACTAGATGCCCAACGTAACTCATCAGTTTCCAGCCTTGTGGATTCAGGAAGGTGCCTAAACAGCTCTACAGCTCGGTATGATGGGGACAATGGCAATATCCACTGTTCCAGGTTTGCCTAGAAAATAAGCAAGTTATTTGCAGAGTACATAGAACTATGCCTACTATATTGTGAGCTTTGTATTTGTGAGCTAAATATTGTTCCCATCTAGAAGGAAAATTTAAGCAGTCAAAAGGAACAGCCTTTGCTCATGTAAAAAGTTTCGCTATCACCACTTGAGTGGCACACACCTTCAGCTCCAGCACTGAGTGGCGTACGCCTTTATTCCCAGCACATGAGTGGTGCACACCTTCAGTCCCAGCACTCAGGAAGCAGAATCAGACACTTCTCTGAGTCTGAGACCAGCCTGGTCTGGTCCGCACAGGGAGGTCCAGGCTAGCCAGCCTGCACAATGAGACCCTCTTTCAAAAAAGAATCCTAACAGGGTCTCATTATTTCTGTAAAGTGTCTATAAATAATTACTAGGAGACTATGTGCCTCAAATATTCTGCCATCGCCTCTGCTTTCTTCCTCTGATCCCCACAGGCTACACGGACATTCATTCCTGTCTCTTGTTGTTCGCTGGCCTCTTCTGGACCAGCTGAAGTACTGACCAAAGAGCCATGGCCCCAAGTCTTGCAGGATTACACAGCCCCCGACTGCTCAAGCAGAGTGTTGACACATTTGCAACCTAGGTTTGAGGAAACAAAGCCAAGGAACCCAGGCACTGGAGGTCAGAGAGCAAACTCTCCAAACTTGCCTGTGCTCATGAATACAGAAATGCTTGAGTGGAGTTGGTTGGCCACCAAGGGAAGAGAATCTCATTCACATTTTAAGAGGAAGACTGCGTTCCCAAGAAACATTTTTAGCAATGTTTCCTGAAATTCTACACACCTATAGTCAGACTGAGTCGTCCAGGCTCAATTAACTTTGTCTAGAAACTTCTTCAAAGAATTGCCCACAAGTTTATCTCCTGAGTAATTCTAGATCCTGTCAAGTTGACAGTCAAACTAACCATCACAATGTGCGTCAGAGACCCTTAACTACATCTGCAAATTTCCAGTGGTATGAGCATTCTCACGGACATATTGTCTATGGGAGGGATCACTCAGCTCACTGAAGATCAAAGAACAAGAAACTGATACTGAAACACAGCCCAGCTTAGAGTAAGATCAACAGAGCATGCTCAAGGCAATGACAGAACCTGAGCAAAACAGAAAGAATGGGACCTTGGATTTGTGAATGGAGACCAGCTCCTAGAAACATCACACTGCCATTTATTGGGTTAAGTAGGGGGAATCAGAAATTGTTACTAAAAACACTACCACGGTTCCCTTGATAACTACCATTTCTAACCTTACAGTATCCTTTTAACAGTTTCAACAAATAGTGTAATTTTATTTAGGTGTGTGTGTGTGTGTGTGTGTGTGTGTGTGTGTGTGTGTGTGTGTGTAGGTAGGTAGGTAGGAACAAGAGGTTGACATCAGATGTCTTCCTCAGCCACTCCCCACCATATTTTTTGAGACGGGGTCTCACAAGGACTCTAGAGCTGAACTCAGCCAGGCTGGCTGTCCAGCAAGCTCTGAGGATCCACTCATCTCCATCCCTATACTACAGGTAGAGGTGCTATGCTTGGCCTTTTACAAGGCTGTTCCCAGGCTCAGGTCGTCTGGCACAGTAAGCTCCTTACCAGCTGAGCCAACTCTCAGCCCACTACTTCCTTTTGGAGTCTTGCAATACTGGTCACTATGCAGAGTACTTCTGCGTACTTCAGCTTTGTATAAAACAACAGAACCAAGCCAGTGACTTATGAAGCACAAAGTGAAACACCCAGCAACAAACACGGGTGCAATAATTATGTGGAACCCTACTCACTTGTACAATACCAGGAAACTAGTTGTGAACTTCTGCAAATGTCTGGGGAGTTCAATTAGATAGAACCGTGATATTTTTCACAGTAAATACCTACAGTCTGGTCAGACAACCTTCAAGGGCTAAACTTCTGACTCAGAAAAGTATCTTTTCCTAAAAATGCAAGGAAGTAACAGGAAGACAGCTGTGTTGATTCAGTTTAAGTAACAAGGCCATGCTGTTTCGGATACCATTTAAAGGTAGACCATATGAAACGCGTATTTATACATTGCAATGCAGATTTTGTGGTTATTAAAAAAAAAAAAAGTACCATGATTTTTTTTTGTTTGACTTTCACAAGTTAGTCTGTAGTCATCTATCAAAATGATGTTTTAATGAATTCTAACTATTAAAAAGTGGTAGGTCCTATCTTCCTAGACCCTCTGCCTCTCTTCCTCATCAATCATGGTGACAATTGAGCTTCCTAGTAAAGGGACTAGACAGATGTAAATGGAAATGAACCTTGACCCAAACAACTTGACACTTATCAACAGTTGTTATGAAAAGTGTTTTAGAGAAAGTAGCCATCGCAGTTCCAAAATAAAATATTGATTAAGAGGTATTGAAGTGTTTGGTTGATTGGATACTAATTTGGGGTTTTTGTTTTATTTTTGAAACTTCCTCGAGTTTTCTATTATTTCTTTCTGTCCCCCAGTACTCTACCTCATCAAGAGTCAACAGAACACATTATGAGCCAATGAGGCAGCTCGGTGAGTTCAGGTAAAGTTGCTCGCCCACAAGCTTGGTGACCTCAGCTCCATCCCTGGGGCTCACATAGCAGAAGCAGGGAGCAGACTGGCAAAGTGTATTCACATATACACAGCACCCCACACACAAAATAAAAATGTGATTTAAAAAATCTAAGACATTACACTTCTATTATTAATGATCTCAGAGTAACATGAGGAACTTCATATGTATTTATACATATGGATAGATAGATGATAGATGATTGATTGATAGATGATAGATAGATATTGGATGGATAACTAGAGAGGTAGACAGACATACATATGGGTAGGTAGATAGATAGATAGATAGATAGATAGATAGATAGATGATAGATAGATAGGTAGGTAGATAGGTAGGTAGATAGATAGATAGATATTGGATGGATAGATAGAGAGGTAGACAGACATAGACATATATGTAAAACTCTGAAACTCCATAATGAGGTCTAAATTCTATATTCTGTCTTGTTTTATTTGCAGAAGTACAGTCACTCATAAGAAAATGAAAATCATTCCATGAAAGAATAAATTAATACAGGCACAGTGAGTCATGCCTATAATCTCAGCACTCGAGAGGCTGTGGCAAGAGTATTTCTATGAGTTCAAGACCAATCTGGGCTACATATTAACTCTGAGGTCAGTCTGGGCTACAAAGTGTGGCCCTGTCTCAAAAACACAAAAATAAATCTTAAAAGACTGGTTGAGTTTGACTTCCTAAAACCTCCCATGAACCTAATCAGCTATATGGCTGAAGCCAGGCTCCCTGGAATCTAGAAATACTTTGTGCAGATTTTTTTAACATACCCATTTAACTGTCTTTGTAGTAGAGTTTGCGGGAGATTGGCAAGGAGTTTCCAGAAGTGGCAGGGACATGTGACCAGCCAGCCACCAGCTCAGGGTTCTTTGCTTCTCCAGACCCATGGAAGCAGGCAGAGAGACTGAAGCCATGGAAGGAGGGAGACAGGGGCTGGAGGTGGGGGACCAAGCCACAACTACAGACCCTGAGAGCACCCACTAATGCTCATTCTCAAGAGAGGCAGCAGAGCCCTTGGGAAGTGTGGGCCACGTGCCTGAGATGATCAGATTTTTCATTCTCCTGAGGTGTCAACAACACATAGTAGATACTCACTGCCTGTTGCTCAGTGAGTACGTATCAGCCACAGCATGTATTTGTATTGGGATTCCTCGAATTTGGTGAGGTCTCTTATGCCCCTAAGACAGTGTTCAAGATAGGTAAGAGCATACTGGGGGACAGTCATACCGTGCTCAGTGAGTCTGACCTCTGACCTGATTACTACTTGGATAAGGGAATTTACAGTGCTTAGAAAGTGTTTGTGACTTCAAATCTCTCATGGTGACAGGACTGCATTTTAAAAGTAGTACTAGGGAAGCTGGAGGAGAGATGTGGAAGCTGGAAAGATGCTGGAAACTGGAGGAGAGATGCTTCAGTGGCTAAGAGCACTTGTTGCTCTTGCTGGATCTTGTCTCAAAAACAAAGAATCCACTAAACAGCAAATATCTTAGAATATTATAAATGTGTGTCACTAGCATGTTGGTTCAATTATTTTCAGTCTATATACTGAAATGCTCTGGAGACTTCAAAATAGCTAGTGTGTGTAGTTGTTTAGGGGCTTAGGGAACAGGCTTACTTTGAAACACTAGAAAAGAACACAGCTAAAACTCTAATGTTTACCCTTCAGCAATAGGATTAGGATACAGCTTACATTTTTATTACAGTTTACATTTATGACAGCAGATATCTTAATCCCAAGACCTGTGGCTACCTCCCTTTACATAGCAAAGACACTCGGTAGCTATGACAGCTAAGAGCCTTGAGATGAGGTCTTTACACCCTGGGTAGGCCCAGTTTCATCATGAGAATTCGTTAACACAGAGCCCTGAGGTCAGAGTCAGTGGTAGAAACAGATGTGAGGTTGCCCTGAGCCAGGAGTACACTTGGCCTCTGGAATCCGAACAAGGCAGAGCACTGGTTCCCCCTAAGGCTCCCAGAGAAGCACAGGTTGGATGTAAATGCCATCAAACCACCCATTGCTGAATTCGCTTGCTAGGGAGGGCCAAGGTAATCACTGCTAGACTGCGTTATGAATTAGCATCCAATGTGCTTTCTCAAGCCGAACTCCACAGCCTCTGATGAAGCCATCTAGGAATGGATCAGTCCACAACATGAGGCAGAGAAAGAGATACTTGGAAAGAGTCTGTTGAAATCTCATAGCCCAACCATCAGTGACACACCTCCCCTAACAAGTCCACATCTCGTATCCTTTGCAAACAGTCACAGCAATTGGGAACCAGGCATTCAAACACGCGAGTTCTCATGCTTCCATCAGATATTTTCACAATAAATAGTTCAGTAAACAACAGAGAGGGCGGCTCTGCCTGGCCTTGGTATCTGCGTCCACACACTAAGCACATGTGTCAGTTTCTAATCCTCCACAGGTGTGTCCCAGTGTTCAGTACTCACTTATGAAACACATAAATATCTGCCATGTGCTCATGGCATGTTTGTCTGTGAACTGTGTATTTAACACTTGGAAATGTATACGCTGATGGGTATGAAAAGGTGACATAGAAACCTAAAGAGGGATTCCTTTAGTGAAAGCTGTCAAGAGCCAGAGAGATGGTTTAGTGGGTAAAGGCCCCTGATGCCATCAAACCTGATTATTTTAATTCAATCCCCAGGCTCCACTATAGTGGAAAGAGAAAACCAACTCCCCGAAAAGTGTCTTCTGACCTCCACATGCACATTCCTAGCATTTGTGTGCCTGTAAACAAACGTGCATGCACATTAACACACAAAAATACAAACAAATAAAACATAGGGTTTTATTTAAGTTAGCTAACGTCTTGTAAGAAAAAAACAAGAGCTGTCCATTCCCACAAGCCTAGACAATGAGTGGGCTTTCTCCTCATGATTTGTGATTGGTTGGTTGGATAGATGGTCAGTCATTTGGATAGTTGGTAAGATGGATGGATGGATGGATGGATGGACATTTGGATGAATGGATGTTCAGTGGGATGGTTGGTCAGTTGGATGGATGGTCAATCAGTTGGATAAATTAACATTCAGTTGGATGAATGGTTGTTTGGATGAATAGTCACTCAGTTGGATGGTTGTCCAGTTGGGTGGAGAGTTGGCCAGTCAGTTGGATGGTTGGTCAGTTGGATGGTTGGTCTGTCAATTGGATGGATGGTTGTCCAGTTAGATGGTTGGTCAGCTGAATGGTCAGTCAGATGAAAAGATGGACAGTTGAATGGATGGTTTGTCAGATGGATGGATGGCCAGTTGGATGGATGGGATGGTCAGTTGGATGGTTAGTCAGCTGGATAGATGGTTGGTCAGTTGGATGGATGGTTGTTCAGTTGGATGATCAGTCATTTGGTCGGTTGGTTGATTGTAGGGGTATTTGGTCTGGACCCTAGACCCTGTACATGCTTGGAAAGTGTTCTACCCTTGAGCTACACCTCCACTCCACTTAGTAGCTTTGACATGTGCCTCCTAACTATGTGGTAGACACTTCAGTTGTAAAGGGTGTAGAGTTATGTGAGTACAAATATTGTCGCGTCTACCTCGGCCAGCAAGGAAACACTACCACGACTCTTCTTCAAGCAGTTTATTCAGGAACCTTGTACATCAGCTTCTGCTTCTGCTTCTCCTTTCCCCAGGCCCAGCAAGCCCTTAAATGTGCGCTCACTGCCCAATCAGTTTATGACACCTGGTGATCCGGATAGGCCACAGAAGGAGGAAGCCCACCAGATCCATCAAGCACTTCCAAATAAGGCTTGTTTACAGCTAAGCTCGAACTACCTGGCATCCAGCCAGGCACCATCTTGGGGCTGTGGCTTCCCACAAGATATGATTCAAATGCCTGCTTGAAAAATGTTCAAGGGGGAATGCATGGATCTCCCTGGAAAGGGAAAATAAAATGGTGGGAATGGGAACAATGGGGATTAGGTGGGGTTAGAGAGTACTGGGAGAGATAACTGAATTGGGCAGCATTTGAGGAAATACAGAGCCTGAACCAGGCAAGGCTTTCAGTGATGGGACTGAGACATCAACACAGCCACAAAACTTTTGACAACAACCTGTCCTGCAAGATGTGCTAGGGTAAAGCTGGTGCAGAAGTTGTGGGAAGGGTCAACCAATGATTGGCCAAAAATAAAAACTTTAAAAGTCAATATAATTATCCTTAATTCTGCTATACTCATAGACCAGAGCCTAGCATAATTGTCATCATAGAGACTTCCTCCAGCAGGTGATGGGAGCGTATGCAAATACCCACTGCAACACATTAAGGGGCATTCTGGAAACCCCATGGGAGAGGGGGAGGAAGCAAGAGAGAGCTCCAGGATCCCTGACCCCAGACCTAGTTCTCCCAGGCCACATCTGCACCTGTCTCCACCCGCAATGGGCGTGGTCAGTGCAGCAGGTTCAAGCAGGGTGAATATCTCACTACAAAAGGCTCACAGAGACTGAAGCTGCAATCACAGAGCCTGCATGGCTCTACACTAGGTACATGCTGTGGTTGCTCAGCTTGGAGTGCTGAGGGGCTTCTAACAGTGGGAGTGGGGTGTCTGACTCTTTTGCCTGTGCTTGGGACCCTTTTCTTCCTGTGGGTTTACCTGCTCTTTTCTAAAGGGAAAGGGGAGAGGAGTCGATCTGGGGGAGAGGGGAGGTGGCAGAGGGAAGTTGGAGGAGTAGAGGGAGGGACAACCGTAGTCAGGATATAAAATATAAGATGGGAATAAATAAACAAATGCTTCCTTGAAAACTGAATTATGGCCTAACTTCAAATACATGTTGTCTACAGAAAAATGATCTGGGGGTGGGGAATGTATTTGGACAGTGGGTAATAAAGAACAGGGCCACCTGACCAACTATTTAAGAGGAGTCCTTGGCGACTAGAGTCAATAATTTTTAATTAACTAATACTTCAGCGCTGGGGGCAACAGGGTCCACAGGCAAGATCTGTGAATCCAAAAAGTACTTGACTATCTCATCTCCTGTCCTCAAGACCTGGGCTGTTCTGGGGAGCTATCTGGAGCCCTCTTGGCATCTCCTGAAGAGTGACCCCTGGAGAGAGGTGGCAGCATCATAGATTTGGGTGCTAAGAAGGGAATTACCAAGGAACTAGCCAGTGTTGCGCTTAGGCGGGGAAGGAATGACCCTGATAGAGCTCACAAGAAGCGCCCCAAGAGAAAGACACCACAGACTGCTGACAGCGTCCACCAATGCTGCCCATTAGGCTAATGCTTTTTGTGCCCTGCAACTACTCAAATCTGGGCAGGAACTGGATTTTAATGTGATCTGAAAACCAGCTAGTGAGCAGAAGAGGGAAGACCATAGAGAATAAACAAAGCTCTAGACAGAGTGGGAAGAGAAGCAAAGACCGTTGTTCTAATCAGATACAGCCAGCTCCCAGGCCAGGGAGCTTCCACGAAGATGCAAGGAAGCTTCCATGAAGATGCTAGGCTGACTGGTGCCCAGAACTGAACATACTAATTACCAGGAAGAATCAGTGATCAGGGTGACTAGCATCATTGACTATCATCAGGAAGGCAATGAGGAAACAGAACAGGGTGGGATTTGTTTTCATGTCAATCCTGTGGTGGTATATTATTTACGATGTATTAAAGCTTGCCTGAGGACTCAGAAAGCACAGTCAGCCACAAGCCATAGAAGCCCGGCACACACCTTTAATCCCAGCAGCCAGAAGCCAGGAGGTGGTGAGTAATCCTCAGGGATTTCTTCTCTGGTCTGGAAAGCCAGGGGAAGGAAAGTTGCCTTGCACAATGAGGGACACTGGAAACAAGGTGGGCATTTACAACTGAAGACCCTATCTGATTTCTTTCCTTTTCCCAACCACACTTTAATCTGCCTCATCGTTTATATGTTAAAATGCTTCTGAAATACAAGTGCACATTTTTTCTTTCTGACAGCAAGTATAGGTGACCTTGTGGAGCAATCCCAGCCCTTGAGGGGGAGTCGGGACATTTGAGGTCATCCTCCACTACATGGCAAGTTTAAGGTCAGCCTGGTCTGTATGAGATCCTATCTCAAAAAAAAAAAAAACAAGGAAAATAAATAACACTTTATCCAAGAGCAGTTTTGATCGTTTAGTGTTGTGGTATGTGTATGTGTGTGTGTACACATATTCATATATACATATAATTCCTAACTCCTGGAGATTTTTGCCATCTAGGCAACATTAAGCCATATCTAGAGACATTATTGGTCTCACAACTGAGGGGAAAACCAATGGAGGACAAAGGTCAGGGAGGGTCCTAAACATTGCAAAGTGGACAGGTCATTATCATAACAAAACTTTGTAAGGAATAAGTCCGTCAGTCCCTCCCCACACCAACACTGGTCTGGTCTCGCCACTGCGCCAGCCCCAAATACACACAGAGACCCTGTATTAGATATAATTTTGTTGACCAAGTACTAGTTTTTTCTTGGCTAGCTCTGTCTCAAGTATTAACCCATTTCTGATAATCTAAGTATTTTCGTGTAGTTTCATCTTACCATGGTTAAGGACACAGAGATAGGTCTGACAGGTGGCTTACTGGGTAAAGCACACACAGGCAAGCCTGACAAGCTGAGTTTGAGCTCCAGAACCCACCTAAAAAGCTGGCTACAGTGGTGCATGTCTGTAATCCCAGAACTCCTACAGCGATGGGAGGTGGAGACAGGAAGAGCCCACAGAGCTACCGCAGTACCACAGCCAGCCTAGGGTGCCCATCACAGCAGCAGGCACGAAGAAACAAGAGGGAAAATAAGAATTTCTCCAGGAAGTTGGCCCCCGACCTCCAAACAGCACACCATCACACACACACACACACACACACACACACACACACACACACACACACATTTAAAAGCTACAAGAACCACAAAGCTAACAGGATCTCCACCTGGAGGCTGTGGTTAGGTATTCTGAAGCAGAGGTGCAACTACTCTAATCTCAGCTGCGCATGGTTTTATGCGACACCAAAACTCCACATCTTAAAAACTCTGAATCTAATTTTTTTTTTAAAAAAAAAAGTCCATTTCAGGCAAATATCTTAGAAATGCTCCATTGTTTATCTGAGTCTCATCTTTAGTTTTCTTTATCTGCCCCCATTTTCAACTCCTAGGGTTCGGATAAAGCCGCACGCCACAGAAACGCCTCCCACGTGTTCAGCATGTGCGGGCAACCCCTGGGAGACATTCCTCTACAGGTGCCCTCTGCGCTCCTACTGTTTACCGCCCAGTCACATAAATAGCAGACTGCCGAGCGGTAATCTCGGAGCAAACCCTACCAAAGACGGTTTCCTTCTCAGTCAGTCTATTAGCAGGGTATGAGCCTTTCCCACAAGCCACGGGCAGAGCTGGTAGCTATCAAAGCCATCTTTGCATTTAAAAATAACCCTCTCCCTTCAGAATCCTGGCTGTCTCTTATTAAGTTGGAAAGGGGATTTTGTGTGTGTGTGTATGTGCATGTGTGCACATATATGGATTTAGCTTGTTGCCTTCCAATTTGTGATCGGAGTAAAACCACTCTGGTTTCTGGCACGCACGACCCTCCCATTTCATTGAATTAAGAACGAACAATATGACTGATGTAGATGCTGTGGACTGAGCCACAGAGCTGAGCTTAGACTTCCATTCCAGAGCCTCAGATCCCTTTTAGCTTAAAATCTAAATGTACATAAAATAATATATCATTTCTCTTTTTTTTTCCTGGCTGAATTTAAGACATAAAATCGTGGCTATCCAAGAGGCCTGTGGTGCATGTTTTTATAAACCTATATTTATTTCTTGGAATCTAAATGTCATCGCGCTGAATGGGCTTCTTATTTGAAGAGTCAAGTTCCCTTCTAGAAAGAGGCCATATGGTCCTATTCTGCTGAGCAGTCAAGTGATTTGCTAAGACAAAAGCAGCCTTTAATGTCACCTAGACATGATTATCTAGTCCGTTTTTTCTGTTTTTGAGGTTGGTCAGCAGTTGGCCCTCAGTCCCTTTTTCCTCTCTCCACTTGAGGGGACTTCCTTACTCAGTCCCACATTGATCTTAATTATTAATTGAGTCTCTTTTAATTTTTTAATTACATGTACTCTGTGTGTGTGTTGGGGGGGTGGGGATGTACTCGCGCGCGCCCGAGCGCACAATTATGAGAATATCACGGTGCATTTGAAGGTCTGAGGGCAACTTGGAGGAGTCCTGTCCTTCAACCATGTGTGTCCCAGAGAGCGAATGAACACAGATCATCAGGTTTGGCAGCAAAGTCCTTACTCACTGAGCCGTCTCGCCTTATTATTTATGGAGTCTCTAACTTTTAATCGCATTCAGCATTCCTTCGCACTGGCTACGCGTTCTGTCCTGCGCTTCCAGGCCACCCTCCAAGCATGCGGTGTCTGCTCTGTTGCTGATGAGCAGGGTTTGGTCCTTCAGTCAGAGCCACGGAAAAGAAGCAGACTGAGATCACAAAGCTCTGCGCTCACCCGGGGTTGATCGGCTGCCTCTATTTCCGCGTTTGGCACAAGCATTGCTGCGTATGTGCTAGAGATTGCACAGCAAGGGACCGCCGTTCTACACTCCCGTTTTTTCTTAGCATTTAGACGCTTTGAGTCTCGTGTAGAAGGAACGCGGCTTAATTAAATCATTTGTATCTAACCTCATATGATGTGTGCGCAGTCTCTCTCACGCCTCCAGCTCTTGTGTTCTGTTAGTTACTGGTGACTGACCAGCCCTCTCTTGCCTTTTTATTTATAGACTTTGGCTTCCCATTTAATATTTCTGAGTGCACTTATTTTTTTAAACTGCTGCTGCTCTGATTTTTTGGCATAGACGCTGGTGCCTTCTGGACTGTGGTAAGCTTTGACAAGACTGAAGAGGAGGCCCGACTGAATTTGTCTAGTACAGCTAGTGTTCCACTCAAAATAACTTTTCCTTTAAAAAAATCTATTTTTACTGGTTCAAGCCTCGTCTAATCTTTCAATCATAAGGGTGAGTCTTGCATTTTATTTTGAAGTAGCATTTACAACTTAATAAATGAAGAAAAGCATTTCATTTTGTGTATTTAACAGGGGCTAATGTCACAGAATTTAATCTGTCGTTTGACTATAGTGGAATAACCAGCCTTATAAGACAAAAATATCAAACACTTGGCCTTTTCCAGGATATAAAAAAAAATAAAAATCAGCTTTGCCAGTTGTTCCTGAACTTCATATGTGACACAAAGCCATAATTCCAGTCTTCAATGAAGGCCTACATATGGATTGGGAAGCATGGCATAAATGGTCTACATTAGAAGCCACTCTGATCCGAATGTCTAGCCAGTGAACCTTCATGAATGCTAAATTAGCACCATCTGAGCTGTTTGCATTCAGGGAAACTGTATTAACAAAGGAAATTGGAATCATTAAGGATCGGGAAGACAAATCTTTAATTGGCCCACGTTTGCTCGCGGCTGGCCAGGCCTCTTCATCAGCTCCTGGTGGGCAGTGGACTGCACTGTTCTTTGAGGCTTTGTGGAAAACAACTAATAAGATAAAATGAGAAGTGGTATAGAGCTAATTAATTCAGGAACAAAATGTAACTCATGATCTGTCACTTCCTATTATCATAGGAAGGCTGCTACTATAGATCAAAAAGATGATTTTCTTTTCTTTTTGAGCAGATGAAAAAAAAATGTTCCTCATTGTACACCTTAAAATTATATATTTAAAAAATGCAATAAAACACCCAGCTCTAACTTCTGCTTCTGTGCGCCCCGTTTGCAACCTCCCCCCCTGCATGGCCCTCTGCTTTTATTAGTTTCTTGGGTAAGTGTTCAGGGTTTCATTACACAATTATAATCAAATGTAAATGTATATCCATGCTGTCGCCGGTGCCTTATATAAAACATGAAGCACATTCCTACCTCCAGATCTTTCAATGCAACTGGAGGAACTTCCTCATCGGCTGCTCTTCTTGAGTACCTCCTCATACTACATGTAAAAAACGGGCCTTATTTACCCTCCCAGTCCATGCATGCACACTTTGGTTATTCCTGGCTTTTTGTTTTGTGTGGCAAACAATGTCTTAGCAAATGAGCTTGTGTGTGGCTCACTCCCCATGTGCACAGTTTCATCGTAGGGTAAACTCCCAGGAGTGACGTTTCTGAGTGTGAGGGGGAATTCACATGTAGACGGGAGTGGCGATTTGCCCTCCATGAGAATATCATTCTAGTCTGTCTGATGGGTTAACTATGCTTTGTACATGCATTTTAATTAGCGTTTATTTCATTGTGAATAATTTCAACTTTTAAAAATATCTTTGAAGATTTAGCCATACTGGCCAGGCAGTGGTGGCGCACACCTTGGATCCTGGCACTCGGGAAGTGGAGGCAGGCGGATCTCTGTGAGTTCCAGACCAGCCTGGTCTACAAAGTGAGTTCCAGGACAGGCTCCAAAAGCCACAGAGAAACCCAGTCTCAAAAGAAAAAGAAAAGGAAGGAAGGAAGGAAGGAAGGAAGGAAGGAAGGAAGGAAGGAAGGAAAGAAGGAAGAAAAAGGGTTAGCTATACTTTCCTTCCTTCCTAATTTTATTTTTATTAGCTACCCATACATTTTTTTCTTAATCACAAGCAGCACAAGCAGGTTTCCTTTGTCAGTTTCTAGAAGCTCCATGTACAATCTTTCACCCCCTGGTGGGTCTTATTTCTCCCAATATTACTTATGCTTTGACGTCCTTCTGGGGGTGTGTCTGTGTGCGCGCGCTAGGCATTGTGGAGAGTACTGAGAATACATATCCCAACTGATCTCTATTATGACTTTTTATCTTTATTATCAGCTTGACTGGACTTAGAATCACTGTGGTGTGTCTATGAAGGAAGACCTTTCCAGATAAAATTAACTAAGGAACGAACACCCACCCTCAATGTGAGTGGCAGCAACCCATGGGTCATTTTATCACAGCAATATGAAAAATAACTAGCATAGTCATTTTTCCCTAATAACCCATTTCCCAGGTTGGAGAATAAAGACAAAGTATACTTAGCTACTGCAAAGTGCCCCACAAGCAGTAACAGACAGAACCAAAATTCCCTATCCATGTAACAGCCTGAATGCCTTGGCTCTCCCTGCACGGATGTAACAATAAATCTCACCAGAGTTAAGATCAATTTTAAATAAACAAATCTTCAGTTAATCAGATCGCTAGGAGACTAAGCCAATAGGCTTTTCCCCCAAATCCCACGCCTGTCTCCCCAGGCTTCCCATGCCCACATGCCCTTAGTGCCCTTCGTCACACTTCCATCCTCACCCCTCATTTAAAGATACTCTCATCATGCTTACATCCAGACTCAAGCCTGACAAGGCCGAATGCTCACCTATATCTGTTCTGTCTCCTCTGGTGCTTCAAAAACAATCACGTAATAGGACCCTGTTCTCCTTAGTGCTGGCCTTCAGCCAAATTGCCCAAGACCTTGCATGTCAGTGACCTAGCAAATCCCTGAAGCCCTGGGTGATCACTCAATTGACCACCCGGAGAGCTGTCTTTCCCAGTGAAATCTAATTGTGGAGCAGTAACACTAGGCCCAGGAAATACACCGCTAACTAAGCACCACAGTTGCTGTACTGGAGAAGGGAGCCTCCTTCCCAGGGGTCTCCAAATATCACCCATGTAGGGATCCATTCTTCACCCCTATTATGGTTACAGATGACCATGCCCTGTACACTTGGGTTTCATTTCTTCCTACTTAGTCTTGTTTTTCTACGCTCTCTTTGCATTTTTAAAGCCAAACGCATATGTTTTCTAAGCTAATTGGGGGTTCACAGTTTAACTATCATCCACCCTCATTGCTTTTTTTTTTAATGAAATCTCACCCCACCCCAAGATTTTTGTCAGTCTACAAAGGCTAACTTGTGAGTAATTAGCTTTTTTACATAATTTATCACTTGAAAAATACTGAAAAATACCACTAATAACTACATATGACTTTTTTTTTTGCTCTATTAAATCAGTTATCAGTTTCAAATCACCTGAAAAAGCTAGTTTTGGGACTAGAGAGATGGCTCAGCAGTTAAGAGAACTTGGCTGCTTTTCCAGAGGTCCTGAGTTGAGTTCCCAGCACCCACATTTGGCAACTCACAACTGCCTTTAATTCCAGTTCCAGAGGATCCAATGCCTTCTTCAGTTATCAGCAGACACCTCCATGCACATTTACACATGCAATACTCAGGCACACATATATACACATAAAACTTTTAAATAAATAACTAATCTAAAAATAATTTTAAAACTACTTATTTTATATCAAGGTATGAGGAACTAGATAAGCTCTCCATCTCTAAGCTATGTCCCCAATCTCTAAAACTAAATATTAAAATCAGTTCTGGGCATTTGCTCAGTGGTAAAACACTCGCCTAGCATGTGTGAGACCCTTGGTTCAATCCTCAGCATGGCAAAAAATAAAAACTAAAAATAAAAACCATATGGTCTCACTATATCCAGAAAAACGTTGACAAATCCTATATACATTCCTGGTTGGAAAAAAGAAAACTTTCCATAAACTAGGAATAGAATGGAAATTGATGATGGTCATTTTATAAAAACCTACAGTTGACATCATACTTAAGGGTTATATTAGACAGCCAGAGCCTCCATAACAAAATACTATCGACAAGGTGACTTCAATGGCAGAGATGAATCTCTCTATTCTGGAGGCTGAATTGGTTTCACTCTGAGACCTTTCCCCTTTGTTTATAAGTAGTTAGCGTTAACGCCTGCTTCCACCTGGTCTTTCTCCATACTCAAATACATCTGAGACCCAATTTCTCATCTGTTAACGTCTGCCATGCTGGATTAAGGCCCAACCTTAGAAGCCAGTTTTCCCTTAACTGTCTCTGTGAAAGCTTCCTCTCCAAACCTTCACTCCCTGAGACCCTGAGGATTAGGATTTTAACAGAGGCATTTGGGGTTCAGAGGACACATTTCATCCATAGCAGTGCCTAAAGACAATACTCACCCCCTATGACAAGAAAATCCGAGAATGCTTGGTGCTGACACTTTATTCAGCATCAAGACTCTAGCCATCTCTGGAAGGTAGGGAATAAAAGACAACCAGAGGGAAGAGGGGGCATAAAATTATTCTTATTCATGGACAATATGATGAACTGTGTGGAAAACCCAATGGAAGAAGTAAGGCAGCTGTTAAAATACTACGTTAACACATTTTAAAAGATGAAGCTACACAGCTCAAGAGAATGTCTCTATACTGCCAATGAACACCTGAACATGAAATATTTGTGTTATTTACAATAGCATAAAAGACATGAAATGCTTCAATACACATCTCATGGATTTTGTTTGAGATTTATACAATGAAAAGAGGAAAATGCTGCTAAGGTGGCTTTCTGGGGACCCACATAAACAGGTGCACATGCCTCTGTCACCGTTTGTCAGATCCCCACAAATGGATGCATCCTAGCTAAGTCTTCGCTAAAATCTCAGCAAACTTCTATGACGAAGTTGGTAAACAATTCTAGCAAATGTGCCATATCCAACCAGAATCCTGACTGTGATTTCTTTAAAGAATGAAAAACTGACTTTGTTAATTAAAGATATTCAAATAGATTAATGCACCAAGATAAATAAACCTGTACTCATGTGCCAACACTTGTGTTCTGGGAAAGATACAAAGGCCGTCGGATAGAAAAAAAAAAAAAAAAAAAAAGTAGTCTTTTCTACAATTGGCACTGTTTCCAACAGACAGCCCATTAGAAATAAACTTTAACCCTACCTCATACATTAGAAAATGAACTTCAGGGGCTGCAGAGATGGGGAACTGATTGAGAGCCCTTGCTGCTGTCACAGAGGAACTGAACTTGGTTCCCCGTACCTGCACAAAATCCCACAACGATCCAGTAACTTCAGTCCCAGGGCACCTGGTACCAATTTTGGCTTCCGCATGTGTACACATGGTGCACATCCATACATAAAGGCGAACACTTGTACAGAACAAGTAACATTTTAGCTGAGCCCAAAATGTAAATTTAAGGTCAACATATATGTAAATGCAAGATAAAAATTAATTTTTAAAAAGTGAAATTCTTTTGATCTTAGATTAGGCAAAGATTCCTCGGCTACAAAGATGTGTGCAGATGCAGCAGGTCCTTCTAAAAAGCATCACAGTGGAGCTCAGTGAAATTAAGAATAACTGCTCTTCAGATGCTATTTTTTTTAAATAGAAGGATTCATAGTATAGGCTGAAATTTGAAATCAAATACCAATAAAGAATTTGGATCAAAGTAACTCACAAATTCAGTAAGTCAGACATGGGGTGCGCTTCTGTAACCCCAGTACTCAGAAGCTAAAGCAGGAGGATCACCTCCTTGGGTTTGAGGCCAGCCCGGGGTACAAAGTGAGCTCAAGGACAGCCTGGAGCACACAGTGTGCTCAGGGGCAGCCAGGGTTTCAAGGACAACCTGGGGTACAAAGTGAGACTGTCAAAAATTAAATACAACAAAACCCTCACTATGGTAACAAATACCCTAACTAAAGCACGGGCAGGACTTGAGAAATCCACATGGGGCTTCCTCAAAAACCAGAAACTCATGGCACAGCCAGACTAGCCTGGGCATTTCATGCAAGGAAATCAAAGTGAGCATCCCAGAGAGAGTCTATGGAGCATGCCTATGTTTACAACATCAACATCATAATGAGCATCAGCTCAGGTGACCAAGGACAGAAGACAAACATGGTATCTATAAACACTGAAGTAGTAGTCAGCCATAAAATAAATGACATCCTGTCACTCCCAGGAAAATTGATAGAACTAGAGGTCATCTTGTTAAGTGCCATAAGCTAGACTCAGAAAGATGATGCTATGTTATTTTCTGTCAAATTAATATTCACTATGCTATGCAAAGGACACTATAACCCAAGAAAACAATAATATGGTACAATTGCATTGAAGGAAAATATCCGAAGATGTAAACCAGTTTTTAGCAATAGAAAGCAGATGAATGGTTGCATAAAGGGATGAGAGAGGGAGCTGGCCAAGAGGCGTGGAAACCTTTGGTGGACATGTTCACTGTACCACCAGTGCACCCATATAACCAACCCAACAGCCCATGCTCAATGCGTGTGTTTTACTGTAGGCCAACCACACCTCAAGGAGCAACAACTCCAACTCCATTGGCTCACCTTCAACTACAACTCCATTGGCTCACCTTCAACTACAACTCCATTGGCTCACCTTCAACTACAACTCCATTGGCTCACCTTCAACTACAACTCCATTGGCTCACCTTCCACTACAACTCCATTGGCTCACCTTCCAAGGGTTCTGCTTCCCTGGCTGTTCAGCAGAATTCATCATGCCCTGGCTCACTCCAGCCTCTCCAGACCTTCCTACTCTAAGCTCCATCATGCCGCCTCTGTCCATTGAAATGCTTCCTCATCCTCATCAAAGTTCAAGTAAAATGCTCTCGTCCCCCAAATGCTGTCCCCAGTGTTCCATAGCAATGCGAGCTGCTCCTGGCTGTAGACGCTCACCTATTGATTTATTCTGCCTGTGTAATCCCATTTCTGGAGAGTCATCGGCCTGCATACCCTGACAATTCCTTGACAAAAAGGCTGAGGTTTTTTGTTGTTGTTGTTGTTGCTTGGTTAGCTAGTTGTTTAGTTTCATGGCTTAGCAGAAGCCTTCATTACTGAAGTACTGTGTAACTGTTTCAAGGGTGGATGGATGCGCGGAGGAAAGAGCAGAAGATAACATATTCCGTTCCCTCAGCTCAAGTTTATTTCTGAAAGGCAACTTCAGTTGTAATAATCCAGTTGGTGCAGATGCGTTAATTGGTGCTCATGTGTTTTCTGCACAAGGAACTCGTTTTCAACATGTCTCCCTGGAGATAACCTCTTAACCCAAAGGAACAATTCTTGCAATATACATTTCAGACACTATGGAAGGCTGATGGGAAAATAACATTAAGAAGAAAGAAGGCCTCACCATGCCCTCATGTGATCCTAGCTGACAGCCGCCAGGAAATGATGGCTCCTCATGTGAGTCTGCAGATTTCCCCCAAGACTCCCGGAGCATCTCTAAGGAGTAGCTGTGAGACGGGGAGCATCTGACTTGCCAACCCTGCATTGCCTGAAATGGGAAGTGCCTACAAAATTATTTTCTTAACGGCAGGGAAACTGAGGAACAAAAGAACCAAGAATCCACAAGAGTTTAAAGGGGAAAAAAAGTTGTTGAGTATTCTAGCGCCCCCAACCCCAGAATTTTCAGATCATGTTGTTTCAAGATTTCACTAAAAGCTTGAAAAATATTGACACTCTTTTGAAATTGTTATGTGCTAGAACTCATGATATGCTAGTGCCAGTAATGCTAAAAATGGAGGACAGTGATTACTTATTTGAACATAGTAGAGAATCCAGGGTCATTTTCATCAAAGCATAAGAACTACAGGGTAGCCTAGTAGTGGTGGCGCACGCCTTTAGTCTCAGCACTTGGGAGGCAGAGAAAGGTAGAGCTCTGTGAGTTCAAGGCCAGCGTAGTCAACAGAGTGAGTTCCAGGATAGCCAGGACTGTTTCACAGAGAAACCCTGTCTCAAAAAAGAAATGAGAGAGAGAGAGAGACTGGCAGACTGGCAGACTGGCAGACTGACATGGTGATGTACTCCTTTAATCCCTGCACTCAGGAAGCAGAAGCAGATTGATTATCTCTGTGAGTTCTAAGCTAGCCTGATCTGGTCTATAAAGTAAGTTCCAAGGCAACCAGAGCTGCACAGAGAAACCTTGCCTCAGAAAGAAACAAATAAATTACTGCCGGGTGGTAGTGCACGCCTTTTAATCCCAGCACTTGGGAGGCAGAGGTAGGTGGATATCAGTGGTCTGCAAAGTGAATTCCAGGACAGCCAGGACTGTTTCACAGAGAAACTCTGTCTCTAAAAAGAAATGAGAAAGAGATAGAGAAAGAGAGAATGAGAGAAAGAGAGAGAGAGAGAGAGAGAGAGAGAGAGAGAGAGAGAGAGAGAGGAAAGAATGAACTATAGAACTATAGGGTAACCCACTCTAGGAGATACAGGACGTGTTTACTATAACCACAACAAAACATCTTCAGAGTGCAGGAGTGACTTCAAGTCGAAGCTGCATAATATTAACTAGTTGGCTCCTCATAAATCCTCAGGGTATAATAAACTGTTCACTTTTTGTTGAATTGCCAAATCGCAACTGTAATAATAGTGCCTTACTTCCTCAAAGACCTTCAATCATCTATTTACCAAACATCTTCCAGAGATCTAATATATAAAAGGCTCCCTTGTGTTATCTTCATTTCTTAGTCCTTATTTAAGCATGTGTTACAGTGCACATACTTCTGAGATACAATGTGATACACATGTGTGCCAAGCAGGATAATGGAGAGTAATCAGCCTTCCCGTCTTCCCATCGCATCTTCACAGTTAGAGTCTTTGAATGTCTCCCTTCTGGTTCTTCATGAAATATGAACAATAGGCGGCCATGCTGTAGAACACTATGACTTATTCTACCTGTCCAACCGTATTTCTTAATGTTTATGTGTGCACAGTGCATGCATGCACATATTCATATGCATATATGTGCATGTTCATTCGAGTACATGTGTGGTGTGTGTATGTATATGTGTGGTGTTTATATGATATATATACATATATGTGTATGTTCATGTCCGTATATGTGTGCATGGGTGTGTGTGCATGGGTGTATTACCTGGTATGTGTGAGGGGGTATGTGTGAAGGTGTGTGTGTGTGTGTGTGTGTGGTGTAGGTAGGTTGGTATGTATATGTTCATGTGCCTGTATGTGTGTGTGTGTGTGTGTGTGTGTGTGTGTGAGATATGTGTTGGTGTGTGTGGTGTGTGGATAGGTTGGTTTGTGTATGTTCACGTGCCTGTGTCTGTGTGTGTGTGTGTTTGTGTGTACGTGTGCTAATGCACTAGCTAGAGCTTGGATGCATACCTGAAGAGGGTTTTGTAAGAAATGCTGCAGAGCTCATTGTTAACTCTAGGAACTAGATACAAGAGGAAGGTTTTAGACATTGGAGTTGAATCATCTATTTTAAATCTTCATAAGATCCTAGAAACTACTACATGGAGAATGATAGAAACTACTACATGGAGAATGAGCTATGAGGAAGGCAGGAATGGACCAATGACTGGTTACAATATCACAGTAGTGCAAGAGAAAAAAACAATAGCAACTTGGGTTAAGGCAATAGTAGCAGCAGCAATGAAGCAAAATGGCTGAAGACTGAGGCAGGAGGATTGTGAAATCCTCCTCTCAAATATAAGAGAGGAAAGCTAGAGAGATGCTCAGTGTTTAAGAGCACTGGCTGCTCTCGTAGAAAACCCAGGTTCTGCTCCTAGCAGCCACATGGCGGCCCACAGCAGTCTGTAGCTCCAGTTCCAGGGGACCCCAAGCTGCCTCTGGCCTGAGCATCAGGTACCTACAAAGTGCACAGACACATGGAGGCAAAACAACCACATAAAATAAAATATTTTAAAATAAGAATGAGGGGAAAAGTATCAAAATGGTATATAAATATGCCTCATAAGCTTTGACACAAAATCAGAAATGGGACTTGAATAGACATTGCTTAGATTTTAATTGGGCTAAGTACTTATTAGGTACTCATTAATTTTAACTTGTTTCATGTAATTGGACTAAGAGAAATCATCATAAAAAAAAACCACATTACAATCCAATGTTTTATAAGTGATAAAACCCAGCATGCACAAAACAATGCAGGGGCTAGTTAATCTAGTTAATGTAACCACTGTCCTTTAATGACACTGCCATTTCTCAGGGCGACAGCGTCACCTCAGACAGAAGGGGCAGAGCTGCGGCATCTGGTCACTTCCACCAGTTGTGCATGGAGAGCCAGACCCGGGAAGGATGAGCATGGCATGGCCTGGGGCCTGCGGACCCCGTCCCTCATTCCAGGCCCTGAGGCTGAGGACAAATGTGTGGTTCTGCCTCTAGCAGCCATCTTCCCACCCCACAGTCATTGTCTGCTGTCTGTTTGCTTTCAGACAGGGCCTCACACAGCCTAGGCTGGCCTCCGATTTACTATGCATGCCTTGAACCCTGATCCTCCTGTTCCTTCTCTTCAGGTCAGACTAGGCATTGTGAAGGTTAGTGTTCTCAGATCACTGAGAAGTGAGTCATTTCCTTCCCACCTAGGGAGCCATGTGGTAGCCTTTCTGAAACCTCTCCCGACTCAACCTTCTCCCCCCTCACCCTTTACAATAAGGCTTAATCTTTACTTCTCTGAGGAAGTGTTGTTTGTTTGTTTGTTTGTTTGTTTTTCTCGGTCACCATCAACCCCCAACTGGGTGAGATACTCTATTATTTTTATATTATATTATCAGTTTTAATTTATTTAGAGCTATTTCAATAATTATTTGTGCAATGGGTATTTAAATGGCAGCTTCATGTCTATAAATTTCTGCTACAATGAAGATTAAATGACGATTAAAATCATGTCAATTATATTCATGACGACTTTATTTCTAGAAGGTGTGTGAAGTCATGGATAATAAATAAACTAGAGAAATAAAATAAATTAATATGTTTGCTCCTTTTGACTATAGACAAGAGATATCTCGGACCCCTGTGAATTTCATGTTATTTAAATATTTTTTAGGAGTCAGAAGATGGCTCATGCTATTAGAGACTGACAACCTGAGCTTGGCCATGTAAAAAAAAAGCTAGACGCGATAGAATACATGTGTAACCCCAGACTATTACAGCAAGATGGGAGCAGAGACAGGAGAATCTCTAGAAGCTTATGAGCCACCTACTGGGGTGGACAGCAGGAACAGGACACCCTGCCTCAAACAAGTGAAGAGGGGCTGGAGAGACCGCTGCGTAGCTAAGACCCTGGCTGCTCTCACTCAGAGTGAGGGTCCAGTTCCCAGCATCCAGCTAGCAGCCCTCAACCATCTATAACTGTTCCAAGGGATCTCTTCTAGGCTTTGATGGGGGCTAGGACTTTGTGCTATTTGATGCTATATCCCAACCAGCACCTGGAACATGGCAGACTCACAGTGTATACTTGGTAAATCAGTAAGTCGTGGGAGTAGTTGAGGAGTGGTCATGCTGTTTTGCATATGACGGAAAGGATATGACTGAGAGGCTGCAGAGATGGTCAGATGGTCACTGGCTGCCCTTCCAGAGGACTAACAGCACCTACATGGCAGCTAAAACACTCTGTAGCTCCAGTCCCAAAGAATTCTGGCTTCTGGGGCCAAAGCACACATACAATGTGCAGAAATACATGCAGGAAAAAACATCCATACACACAGCATAGAAATAAATACATGCTTTTTAAAAAGTATGAATGACCCTTGCTGGACAACCTGTAATGTACTGAAACCTGTGTCAAACTTAGGGTTTCATGGCCCACACAGAATACATCTTTGTGCCAGACTAGAACTCATACTTTCTCAAAAGGCCTTAGGTACAAGGATTGATCATTGTGTCAGACTGAGTTTGCTGCGATCGCAATATGAGACCTGTGAACCAAGCTCCCATCTTTTACTGAGAGGCCAAGCTGGGGATCGGTCCACTGCTGGATTGTTCTCTGATACCTGGGTGGCTTTCTGAAATACTGCCCATTATTGCCTCACAGCCACTCCTCTGAGCAAAGGATTTCTCAGAGGCCAGACTCTGAATTGCCTGCCTCAGAAACAATTAATGAACCACAAATCCACAGCTCAAGCCCATAAATATTCCCTTTAAGACTTATTTCACTGCATTTATGTATGTGTCTGTGCACAAGTACATGAGTGCCCAAAGAGGCCAGAAGGAAGCGTCATATACCCTAGAGGTCTTGTGAGCCATTCAACATGGATGCTGGTGTCCAAAGTCCACACCTCTGGACTGAGCAGGAAGCTCTCTGAACCACTCAGTCATCTTCCCAGGCCCTAAATAGACTTTTTAAACAAGCATCTTAGCTTATTTTCGGCATCTGAAAGTCTGATCATAACCAACTTAAAATTGGGATAATTACCATATCAACATGGTACCTCCACACATTAAAGAACATAAAAGACAGGACCGATGTAAACATCCCCAGCCCTGGGCCAATGTGGTTAAGAAAATAAAATTAATGGATATGTATAACTACGTGTGTGATTTTTGTCTCCACACAGAGGAACCCAAGTGAGGTAATATTCCCTAAAATATTATTTCCTTTTCTTTTGTCTTTCCTCTTCAGTCATCATGAAATCTCCTATGAGAACAGTGGGAATAAATCTTTATTATCTGCTAGCTGATAATAAGCCTGCTTCATTACTAACTAGTAAGCAATTGGAAACAAAGTTTATTTTTAAATTTTTGTGACTTGGGGGGAGTGATATGGTTTAATTTTATTACATTACTCAAGACAAGGGATGACCAGTTCCTAGACTGAATTAAGTAAAAAATATATTATGCTGTGAAAATATTGGCACGTGCTTCCTGAAGGTTCTGTGAGAACTTTCTAAGGTAACTTAGAAAAGCCCCCAGCCCACTGCCATAAGAAGCCCTGTTGAAACTCCAGGAAGAGAGCTGCTTTCCCTCAGTTCTGAAAACACACACACACACACACACACACACACACACATCTGTGCTGGAACTTAAGGGGGGCAAAGCTTCGGGGTTCCTACTGTTGTGCTTTTTAAAAACTATCCTAGTGGGGAGAGCATTTATTGAGGTTCATGACTTGAGGGTACAGTACCTCGTGGCTAGGAGTGTGTGATGCAGAACGGGCGGCTGGAGCATGCGGCTGCTTGCTGACATCTCCGTGGATCCAGAAGCAGAGATGACTGCGCGGCTCGGCTGCCTCCTTTTGCATTTTCATTCAGTCTAGGGCCCCACTCATGGGGAGGTGCCTCCCATGTTCAGGGTGAGTTTTCTCCCCTTCAGTTTAGTCGCTTGGGTAAATATCCTTACGTTAGGGGGGGCCGCCCGGGGGGGGGGGGTTTGGGGCCCCCGGGGGGGGGGGGCGCCGCCGGGGGGGGGGGGGGGGGGGGGGGCCCCCCGGGGGCCCGGGGGGGGTTGGGGGTTTCGGTGCCCCCACATAATTTTTTCCGGGTTTTGGGTTTTATTTCTCAAAAGCCTACATTTCATCCTTAAATTAAGCCAGGACTCACGGGCTATGGAGATGGATCAGCAGTAAAGAGCACTGGCTCATCGTGCAGAGGACATGAGTTCGAAGCCCAGCACCTACATGGTAGCTCATCACCATGTGTGACTCCAGTTCCAGGGGACCTGACCCCTCCTTCCGGCCTCAGGGGCACCAGGCACACAAACGTGCGTGCAGATGAAACAGTCGTAAGTGTAAAATAAAGATTTTTGAAAAGTAAACACACTGGCCATACCTCATGTGTGTGATAGGAGGAAACCAGCCCTGACTGGCATAAGTAGGAAGCAGATACTTTTATTAATAGTCTTATTACATTTATTTATTTGTTGGGAGCAGTGGCACGGGCCACCACGATTATATGGAGACCGGAAGACAAGCTGAAGAAAGCGGCCCACTCCTTCCTCCATGTGGGGCCCAGGTACCGAACTCAGAGCATCAGTTCTGGCAGCGGGGGCCTATACCCACTGAGCAAGCTGCCTTTGGGTGCATGTATAGTAAGCTAAGACTAAGAACATTATAGGGAGAATCCCCTATTTACCATAATTGGGTATGGATATGATCAAAACCAGATGCATTGTGGAAGGAAAAGCGAATTATGACGTAATCAAAGAAACGAAGCAAAAACCACACCGCTTACTAACCAGCCCCATCCCATATCAATTCAGGCCCCTTAAAGAGAGACCCCAAAGCTTTGTCCTGGGGCCTTTAAGCATCCTCATTCACGTAGCCTGCTGTCTGTCCTACAGTACATCCTTCTATAATCTGTTCTACTGCTGCTCTCCAAATTCTACTTTTTGCAAACCTGTGTGAGCCCTTCTTTTCAACCCTTTGACTAAGAGGCCAAGAACCTGGAACCCTGCACCCAGATCCCAAGCACCCGTGATAGTGCCGATTGCTACCACTGTGGGAACACGCTTCTATCTTCCCTTCGAGCACTTCCCCGCCTGTTGTTCTTTATTCCCCTGACTGTGACGGATTACATGGACTAATAAAGAACCTACTGACTGCTTCGTGAGCCAATTGCTACTAAACTGATTTCTGTCTGGAGTTAAAACTGTATTTTAATGAATCGTATTAATATCCTAACGTTTGCCGTAGTTGTAAAACAAAGGCAAGTTTGAAATTGCCTTTCGATCAACACAGTGCTTAAATAAATGTGTGGTATGCCTGACTGCTTTCCTGAGTTGATCTCTTTATTGGAGGCGCGGGGTCCTCTGTGGTCCTGAAGACAGACACCATGCCAGGAGACAAGAAAGAGCTGTATGCTGAAAGGCACATTGGTTGATCGGGGATGGTGTGTGCCTGAGAGTTAGGACAAGGCCAGATCAAAAAGGATCTACAGAGGTGGATGTAGGAGAAACTGCGGCCAGACTACCCAAGCTCCAGTCACCCTGCCTCGGTGCCCAGGCCAGCCTGCATGGGCATGCGTGGCACATAACTTCCTCCCTGAGCCAAGCCACCAAGCCTGCCTCAAGCCCAGAGATGCTGGTGGAGAGACTCCTGACCCAGAGACGCCAATGAGGAAAGGACATGCAGCAGAGTCAGCCGCCGAGCCGATTGGACCTTGGGAGGGGGTATAAAGGCGGAGCTAACGTCCTTAATAAACCAGTCTGCAGCACGCTCTGCTACTCACTGTCCAGTGCCTGGAGTTGCTGGTGTTGCATCTTCACACCTGCTCCCCCCAAGGGGGGTTCCGAGCAGGGTGACCCGCAACTGTGGGGCTCAGTATGTATACAGAAGAGGGATGTTTAATCGCCCGGGATGCAGGAAGAAGAGCATCCCACGCCATCACCTGGGATGCCGGCTCTCTCACTTGGCCAGATCCTGCAATCACCTGAGGACCCCGAATGGCCAGAGCAGCACTAAGAGAGGGTGCAACCAAGTTCCCCTGGTCACTCTGGTCCAACAGAGTGTCCAACAGAGTTTGAAAACCACTCAGCAAAGAGGCGACTCTGAAATGTGTCCATGGGTTGTGTGATGGAGGACTTGTATTCCCTTGAAATAACCTGTTTGGGACTTTCCCATTTCACAAAATGCACCTTAGGCCAGGTAGCGACCTCCCTGCCAAGGCCTTCAACTGTGAGGACTGAGATCTTCACTCTATGACCGCTGGAGACATGCCAGGCTTCCTACACAGAGAGGACTGCCAACCACATTGCAGACCCTAGCTCCCAGCACACTCGGATGCCGGGAAGGAGGCTGCTTCGAGCCTGTGTTTCTCAAGCATCTTCCAAACAGGCGCAGGTGCCTCACTCCCTCGCCACAAGCCTGATGCTTTCCTTGCCAGCTCCTGGTTGCTAGTTGAATTGGTTGGGGATGGGGCACGGCATTCCTGTCGGGATTCCTACCAGGAAAGCCACTTGCACAGCCTTGACTGACTGGGATCTGTTTTAGAGTCCTGCGTCATCATACTGTATGCACAGTCTTGTAGAATGAACAGGCACCTCGTGGTGCCTGAGACCACACCAGGGAGCAGCCGCGGTGACACAGTGTGAGACTGGAGATTAGGTTAGGCATTGTACCCATAAACTGCCAATGCTAGCCCTGACATCTTCTGCCCCTCTAAATGAACTGGATGGAGGAGCATGGGCCAATGGTGACATGCCCACTGATTCTAGCAGCCAAACCTTATTTCACTTCATTAAAAAAAAAGAAAAGAAAAGAAAAAAGGGGAAAGAAAGAAAACCCTTACATTTCTGTATCCTGGGGCTGGCCAGAAAGTTCAGTCGGTAAAGCACTTGCCTTACAAAATCCTGAATTTGATCCCCAGACCCCAGATTTCATAAAAGCTGGACAGTGGACAGTGGGGTATGCTTTTATAGTCCCAACGCTGGGAAGGCAGAGACTAGCAGATCCCTGGGGCTCGCTGGCCAGATGGCCTCCCTCACTCCATACGCTCCATGCCGATGAGAGACAATGAATAAAAAAATGGTACCCAAGGCTGTCTTGTGACTTCCACACACATGTGCACACATGAGCATGTATGCCCATACACATGAACATGCTCATACAGAAGAAAATTTTGACATCTTCCTATTCTGTGTACAGCTGGCCTTTGAACTGATTATCTCAGAAGCATCTATTAAATGTTTGGTACAAGCATTCAAACCTGTTTGAATACCTGTGTGAGCCCTGGGTGTCCCAAGATGAAAAAAGAATATGTCTGTACCCCCAGAAGCTCACACACAAAGAAAAGAAAAGTCGGGTGTGATTGAAAAATAGACCCATCTATCTCTTCTAAACACCCCGGAGCTGTCTCAGGAATCCCTTGATATTGGGATGTTCTTTTATGAGTCTATCTTTTTTTTCAAATCTATTTTTACCACCTGCTTGCCTTCTTCTTCCCCAGTCAAAGTTAATTGCTTTGCAGTTGCTTTCCAACGCACACCCAAAAGCATTTTACTGCGATGATCAAACTTCCTAAAAGCAGTGTTTTTTTTTTTTTTTCTTTCTTTCTTTCTTAAAATGCTGGGTACCTCTAGTTCTAGGCACTTGAAAATCCGGCAAAGTCAAAACCTTCCCTGGGGAATTAAAATAATACATCGACAGCACCACACCTGGGTTGAACCAAAAGCCTAAAGACAGGCAGAGTGGACGAGCTCTCGGTTACAAAGAGACACCGTACTGAAGGGAAAGGAGGCAGCTTTGAAGAAAACAGACAGAAAGTGGATCTAAACTTGAAACTTTCCGACGATGTGACATTAGGAAAGTTACTGGTGCCTCTGAAATTTAGCTTCCTTTTTCTTTTCTGTTTCATCACTGGGAACTGGGACTAAGTAAGCGCTGTTCCACTGATCCACAGCCCTAAATTTCTGATGTCTAGGTTTATACATAAAAATGTCCCATGCCCTCTGTGATACAAGGACTAGAAAAAAAAAAGTTTGTGACATGCCTCAAACTTAATGGGCTCTTTATAATTTGTAGGTATTGATAAATTATGCCTAGCTCAATTACTTGTAGAAATTACATTATTACCTACAAGTTGTATAATTACACGCCAATAAAATAGCCAATTTTAAAATCTGGTTAAATAATGAAATTCTGAGGTAGAATAGTTTTGTTTTTCCAGATAAATAGGATTTCCTGCCCTGTATGCTTAAATACAGAGAGAGAGAAAGAGAGAAAGAGAGAGAATATGAAGTTGGGTCATTAGGCAGTGGGGGAGGAGCTACAGAAGGGAAAAGCCTATGATAAAAATATAGTCTGAAAATTTTTAATTCATATGATCGTTTAGCCTCCTGTTATCATTACCGGAAGGCCCTCAGTCATATCAAGATTGTCATAGGAGAGAAAGAACAGAGTCACCTACCCTGCCTCTCACAGGTGAGTCTGCCTTGCCTGGGCTCTGGCCTCCCTCCCTTTCTCTTCACTTCTTATGCTAAGAAGGGTTCCCTTATCTCCGGTAATGCTGCCGGTGATAACACACGAGGGGACAGCTAGCTGCCTGTCACTCGGCAAGGAACAAGCCAGAAGGTTGGTTGTGGCCCACAGTTTCGATGATTCGGACTAGGAAGCTTTGCTCCTGTTGCTCTCAGAGGCTGCGCACTGTAGAGCCGGGAGAGAGCAGGAAATAAAAGCCAGAGTGTCGCCCCCGTGATTCAGGGTGTCACCACTGACCCACAGAACTCCCACCAGGACACACCTCGTGAAGTTCCACCAGCTTCAGATCGCGGCAAGTGGAGAACCAAGCCTCCAACAAACGCTTGGGCCTTGTGGGGACAGATCAGATCCCGCCCAGAACAGTCAGGGATGCCAGGGAGGACCGAGGGCCATGTCTGCGGCATGAAGGCTTCCCTTGCCTAATCTCAACTTTCCACATTCCTTTACATTACCAAGAACTATTTAAAAAAACAAAAACAAAACAAAAAACCCACAGGTTATAGAATTACTGTGAGAATAAGATCATTTTTAATTTAAATAAAAATCAACTTAAAAAGTTACTGTGCGGTATGATGAAAGTTTGAATACAAATGAGAATATAATCCTTCAAGTTTCCTGGAATCCTGGGCCCGCTCTTCAGAATTCCTGAGTCTAAACGACCATGTGATTGATTGAATAGTCCAACAAACACCAAAATCAGTTGTTTCTAGGGGCTGAGAAAAGTACTCACTCCTGCTCCTGCAAAGGACTAGAGTTCAGTTCCTACCACCCTGTGAAGACAACCACAACAGCCTGGAACTTCAGCCCCAAGATAACAAAACGCCCTCTTCTGGCCTCTGAGGGTACTGCACACACACACACACACAGAGAGAGAGAGAGAGAAAATAAACTTTCCAAAATAGAAAGAAACAAAATTAAAGTATTACAAATAAAATAGAGAGCAATGAAGGAGAACCCCACACATATGTATGAGCATGGCCTATGGTACCTGCACACATATGGACATGTATCATACATGCAAATGTAAAAGTACAATAAAATGTAATTGTTTCTGGTGAGATATATATCAACAGAGTAAGTCATTATGGGTTAGCTCATCTTGGAAGCTCTGAGTAGACATGTAAGTAGAAGATAAGTAAATAGATGGACAGACAGACAGAAAGGGGAAACAATTAGCTTTAAGAGCAGTATTTCGAAATAAGACAGTATTTCGAAATAAGAGAGTGATGGAAGAAAAGGTCATGACTATTATCTCGGTGGCAAAATTGTGAGTGACATCAGTCTTTCTTGTTCATCTAGGTTGAGAAGTTTGTTCAGCCACAGTATTTTCTCAGCAGCCTCCCTTTCCCTTGAGTAGGATGTATTGTTTGAAATGATTTTTTACTCTCTTGGCTTTCTGAGGGTCTTAGGGGGGCCCACCACCCAGCTCCCAGGTAAATCACACGCAGAGGCTTATTGTTAGTTATGAGAGCCTGGCCTTTGCTTGGCTTGTTTCTTGCCAGCTTTACTTATCTTTCATTATCCCATCTGCCTCTTCCCTCTGGGCTTTTATCTCTGTATCTCTGTATCTTACTTTCCTTCTTATGGCTGGCTGGGTGGGTGGCTAGGTGGCTGGGTGGCTGGGTGTCTGAGTGGCTGGGTGTCAGTGGGGCTGTGTGTCTGGGTGGCGGGGCGGCTGGGCGGCTGTGTGTCTGGGCAGCTGTGTGTCTGGGTGGCTGGGCGGCTGGCCCCTGATGTCCTTCTCTCCTAGCTCTCTTACTGCTCTCCTTTTTCTTATCTCCTATTTATGTTCTCTGCCTGCCAGCCCCTCCTATCCTTTCTCCTGCCTTGCTATTGGCCAATCAGCTCTTTATCAGGTGTTCTAGACAGGCAAAGAATCACAGCTTTACAGAGTTAAACAAACGCAGCATAAACAAAAGTCACAAACCTTAAAATAATACTACCAGAAGGAGGGATCCTGTGTTTCAGGAATCTCAGCTCAGCCCATTGACCTGTCCTTGGTAGCATCCAACAATCCATGTGTGTCTTTGGCTAAACCATGAGCCACCACCACTCCATGGATGATTAATAAGGAAAACTGAGAGAATTAATGAATTTCACAAATCAAATGCATTGTGTTTTCCAGAAGTGCATTATTTATAACAAAAAAATCAATTAGTAAAACTCATTCCTTGTACTACATTTACAGAATACCTCAAGAGCTACAGCTGGAAATAATGGATATCGCCCTTAAGCGTGGAAGGCCCGTGAGCTTCCAAATGCCCTGTTGTAAACCAAGCTAATTATCGCAACAAACCTGCTTTAATTGATTTTATTTATTTATGTGCCTGCTTTAATTGCATTAGCCTCACAGCACTCACTTTTCTAGCACTGTATGGTAAGATAAAATATAAGTTGCCTGCCAAGAACAGACGCTTGCTGGGTGATGGCAGCCATTTTGTTGATGAGATTGATAACTCGATTTGCTTAGATGACGATTTCATCTCTCTGAAGGAAGAAGAAATAGTAGAGACAGAGAAACTGGAGTCAAGTGGGGAGATGGCTCAGTCAGTAAAGTGCCTGCCATGCAAACAGGAGACCCTGGGTTCAATTCCCTGGCTCGTGGGAAAGGCTGGCATGGTAGAGTGTGTCTGCAATGTAACACTGGGTAAAGCCAGGAGAAAAGGAGGGTCTAGGGCTTGTTGGTCAGCCAGAGTGGGCTTGTTGAACTGGCAAGCTCCGAGCTCAGTGAAAGATGCTGACTGAAACAAAATAAGATGGAGAACAATCAAGGACAACATCCAACGTAGACCTCCGGACACATACGTGAGCCTGTATTATACAGACACACGGGAGTGAACCTGGATGGAGAAGGGAAGACCTTTAGGAGAAACCAATGCTCTCAGGCTAGGGGTGCAGTTACATGGTAGAGCACCTGCCTAGACTGTGTAAGACCGGGGGTTTCTACCTCAACACAGAAAGGAGGGAGGGAGGGAGGGAGGGAGGGAGGGAGGGAGGGAGGGAGGGTGGGAGGGAGGGAGGGAGGGTGGGAGGGAGGGAGGGGAAAGAAGAGAAGTCAATTGTTTTGTCTTAGGAGATGCTGCAGACACTAACAGAAAGATCAACTTCTGAGAAAAGTGATTTCAAATAAGATCAATTGAATGGATTGCTTGGTAACTCTGGGACAGGAGAGATGGCTCAAGAGAGAAAGAAGGCTGGCAGAATTCTGACACATAGTTGTCAAATGACACCACTGAGGAAGAAGAGGAAGCAGGCACATCACCACAGGCAAATGTCATGCATCTGAAGGAAGAGCATCAGGCAGGCTCAAATCCAAACGTAAGACCACGTTTTTAAACACACTGACGACTGACAAAAAAGAGCTGAGTGTGTGATCGCAGCAAATGAAGAACACTAAGAAGAAGAGATGGGCAGTCCTGGGCCACTGGAAGTGCAGAAATGTCAGAAGCTCTGGGACGCACACTCCCTACATGTTTATTTCCTGTGACGGTGCTACTGGTATGCCAGAGGTGTGAGGATGAAGCTCAGAGGCGGACCAAGATTGGTTGTATCCTGCTCAAAAGTGGTAGCCTCGGTTCTGATCAGATGCATCCGGTTTTATCATCCACAAAGAAGGAACCAGAAAACGAAGTGACTGGACCGCATTGGAATTTGCACCAAGGATGCTCCTGGGGAAAGATGGTATTAGGAGTTAGCGATGAGCTAATATTGACTTAACACACTTTGGAGATGAGGCGTGGGACAGGGTAAGTTTCATTAATTAAACTCAGAGTTCTATGTTGATTCTGGGCACGGAAGAAATTGAGAAAAAAAATCAAACTGGACCCATTTGGAGCCAGCATGGATTTGTGATAACAATTCAAGCCAGACCTAACTCATTTTCTCTCTTGATAAAACTACTAGAGCAGAGACAAGAAAAATGCTGAGGACATATGTGTCTGAATTTCAGCTAGGCACTTGACAGGCTCTCTCTCTCTCTCTCTCTCTCTCTCTCTCTCTCTCTCTCTCTCTCTCTCCTCGCAGGAAGTACAGTATTTCCCAAATTGGGATCTGTGAAGAACAGACTTCCACAAGATATTCATAGGTGTGCAAGGAATACACACAAATACACTGGGAAAAGGGTTGAACAAATTGTAAATTTGTCTCCATATTTTGAAGCATAATATATAAGATAAGAGGTACCGTGGCTAGCTCTCCAAGAAGACAGCACAGTGCACAGCACCTTACAAACATTTTTAAACATAGCATCAACTTTTGCTTAGGAATGTGTACTAACAACTTCCAGAAAATTCTGAGAAATGCTTAATTGGGGTAAGGAGCAACATGTGCAATGGAACTCTGTCTCGTTGTCAGCTCAATCGAACTTGTAAACAGAGTGCAGACCTGACTAGAAGTCTGCAATGGGATATTACAGTCCCTAATTCTGTCTTCAACATCATCATTGACCTAATGAAGAGTCCATGGCCTTTTCCAAACTGTATGTACTACAGAATGAGAAAAGATGGAACCCGGGGAAATAATTCAGCAGCAAAGGCTTCTTCCTGATCTCCCAGAGGACCTGAGTTCTGGGATGGATGAGAAGGTAGCTGAGCAAGCTAAATGGGGCCCACCCTCCTAGGGATGGTACCACCCACAGTGGGCTTTGCCCTCCTGTATCAATTAGCAATCAAGAAAATGCCCTCAGAGACTTAAGCCAATCTGGTGGAGGCAATTCCTCACCAAAGTTTCCTCTTCTCAGGTGGGTCAACCCGACAACCAAGATCAACCATCACAATCGTCAATTTATAATCTTAAATTGAACAACGTTTTTTCCCTATTTCAACTTTATATTCCAGATATAAAAATGAGTCCCCCATCATAACACAAATTTCTAG
Organism: Phodopus roborovskii; assembly: GCF_943737965.1. Taxonomy (NCBI): domain Eukaryota; kingdom Metazoa; phylum Chordata; class Mammalia; order Rodentia; family Cricetidae; genus Phodopus; species Phodopus roborovskii. Next base: position 2,304,863 of record NW_026126639.1, on the reverse strand, counting down.
TTCATTTTTGTTTTATTTTAGTTCATATTGTATGTATGTATGTATGTATGTATGTATGTATGTATGTATGTGAACCACCTTGTGCCTCATCCTCCCAGAGGCCAGAAAAAGGGAACTAAAGCTACAGAGAATCATGAGCCTCACAGCGTGGGGACTGGGAAGTGCAGAGCAGCAAGTGTTCCTAACTGCTGGGCGATCTCCTCCAGCCCCACATCCAGGGGCTTTAAAAGGAGTAGAACAAGCTAACCACAAAAGGAAACAAATGTATGAAACCTGATGGGGCTGAGCACATCGTGCACAATTACATTACATCACGCACGATTAATTACATTACATTTCAAAGCAACCAAAAGAGCTGTCTAACATGGCAAAACAACAATGGCCGGAAGCGATGACTAGCAGAGGTGACAAACAGTGGTGATTCCTCTGCGTCCTGCGCTTTCCGGCCTCTCGTACATGTAGAGACCATCCTTCCTTGGAAACCCCAGAGAGCAACACTGACTTCCCTCATCTGACCGAGAGAAGGCTGACGCACAGGAAGTAGAGAAACGGAGGGGATGATAGTAGGTGAGACCGTCGGAGTACAACATACGAAAAGCACAAATCCACAGTGGAGAGCACACGTAAGGAGAAAACGCTGTCAGGACTCACGATGCTTGGGTTATGGGAGAACAGACATCTCACATGCTGCTGGTGGGAGTATAAACTGATATAGCATTTCTAGACGGGAATGTGGCGAGAAGCAGCCTTAAAAATATCCATTCTCTTCCTCAGCCCCGTAATTCCAGCCCTGGAACCTCTCCTAAAGCGGCATCGAGTGTGCGAGCGGAGACCCCTCCCCAGGGTGACGCACTGTGTCACTGCTCTTAATGAGAAACAAATTGTTCCAGTAAATCATGACTAAAAATACTCAGATGCGATGCAGTCTGTAAAAATGACACAGTAAATATGTCTACGCACATGCAAAGATATTCCCAATATTTTCTGAGTAAAACCAAAAGCAAGTTTGTTCTGAGGAAAACATGCAGAAATATATGCATCTGACGACAAAAATGACAGCTCGTCTAAGAAGGGGCGATGAATCAACACTGCTTTCTTCCCTTGCGATTTTCTATATGTTCAGATGCTGTGACGGGGACCCCGTAAATACACAGTGGTCAAGTGTATGTACATACACAAGTGGCCCCAGCTCTCAGATCAACTGTCACTTTCCACGAGACTTACCTCCTCGTCTATCCAACTGACATAAAAGCAACAGTTACCTTGGGGCCACTTGCTGATGCCCTAGGTTCAACCCCAGAACCTGCATGATAAGAAGAGAAAACTGATTTCTACAAGTTTCATTCTAACTGCCACATGTGCAGCATGGCACATCCATGCCCCCCACACACACACATACATATAAATAAATGTACTTTAAAACATATCCAGTTCATAGGGATGACATGGAAATTAAATGAATCGCTGTATAAACAGCACCTGGAGCCTGGCAATTACCATAAGGAATCAGTAACTCTAGAAGTGAGTTTTCTATCGCTGTGATAAAGCCACCATGACCAAAGAAACTGCAAGGAAAGAGAGAGAGACTGGAAACGGCAAAGGCCTTTGAACCCTCGGTGCTGGCTCGCAGTGACACACCTCTTCCGGGAAGCCACGCTTCCTAAACCTACCCAAACAGCACCACCTGGACAGCAAGCGCCAAGGTGTCCAGGTCTGTGGGGGCATTTCTCACTCAAACCACAGCAGCTATTGCTGCTTTCATGACATTAAGGACATTCAGCAAAAAAAATAATTTGCCAGCCAAATCCTTTCAGAACACAGCAGAAGGACAGAAGGACAGGTATTCTGTGTTTGTGTATCCATTAAAGTAAATTTCATTTAAATTTTAAAGGAATCGTGTCAATTTAAAACAGAAAAAAAACACAGCGGTCCACTCTGCTGCCAGGAGCTGGTCCAGGCGGGCACACCATCACTTCGTTCCAGAGAGCACCTGTTTGTTGTGTCTGTGTCTAGTTTTGAGGTATTTTATAGCCATCCAGCTATTATTAGGCAATCATTTCTAGGCCAAAAAAAAAAAAAAAAAAAAAACAGCAAGCTTAAGATAATGTAATAAGAGGTGCGGAACTACGATGGAATTGAAGGGAGAAAATATTTTAAACTGCTCACTCAGGTTATAAGCAAGACATTTCAGGAAAAAGAAAAAGCCATATGACCCTTGAAGAAAGCCTGATGTATTCAGTGTATGGCCAGCAGCAGCAGGGGAAGCAAGATTTGGCAAGGTCAGTGAATGGATGCCCAGGGGATGGGAATCAGAAGCTACAGGGCGCAGAGCTTCCTCGTGGAACTTCCAGAGACTGTTGGAGAAGGTAACAGTTAAGTGTGGCAGTGTGCAATGGGCGTAAAACCTGTCAGGGTTCAAAAGTGAGTCCACCAGTCAAGACCTTTAAATTGGCCCAGTTTCCTATGGACTGGAGATGCAGAAACAAAGTTTCAGAAGCATGAAGACCTTCCCTCTACTCCCTGCACGGATTCAGGCGAGTTGCTTTCAACAGCTCCATAGATTTGTGAGGACACAAACTCATCTGTGAGAGGACAGTGTGTGTGACAGGCCACACACAGGATGACTAAAACATCTTGTTTCCACCCTTCAAAGTGATGCTTACAGCAGTGTCCTGGGGTGTCTGTTTAAGCCCTTTTTGCAAATAGCACCATGGCTTTTCTGTTGGTTATGAAGCGAATTCTAGGAGGCTGGAGAGATGGCTCAGTGGTCAAGAGAACCAGTTGCTTTTCCAAAGGTCCCAAATTCAATTCCAAGCATGCATATTGTATCTCACAAGTGTCTGTAACTCCAGTTCCTGGTGATCCAGTGCCCTCTTCTGGCCTCCATGGGCACTGCATGTATGTGGTGTAAATACATGCATTCAGGCAAGACACACATATACATAAGACAATTTAATTTTTTAATAAAATTTATTCTAAAGCCTGTTGCATTTCTCTCCTGTGTCGAGTAGTTTTATGTTGCTATGGAACTGGGCACAGGAATGGCTTATGTACAAGATGAACCCACATCAGTGGGTTGCCCAGAAAGTTTGGATAAAGTGAGCATAAAACACTAAGTACCACACCAGGCACAGACTCACAGAGAACCGAAGAGTCGGGTGAGGTGTTTTAACTGTCCTAACAAATCGATACAAAGATGATATGCCAAGAAAGGAAGATTCCATCCAAAGGATGTCTAGACAGAGTTATTGAGGCAAAGGATGGCAGGGTCCATCACACACTGTCAAGAAGAAAGCAGATGAGACAGAAACATTCCAAGAATTTCTATCTCACAGACAAGGTTATATCTTACTGTCTTGGGCAAAATCCACTAAACACGCAATCCAAGCACCCCAGCACTTAAGAGGTGCAGGTGAGAAGATCAAGAGTTTGAAGCCATCCTTGACTATGTGGATCATCCTGGAGCTATATGAGACTGCCTCAAAAGCCAGCCAACACACATGATCCATATGACTCTTCCCCTTTGACTCTGTCTCCTTCAGGGAGACTAGATGAAACCCACTGTAGACATCCTGGTCCCTGTGGGCATAATTTCACATTGAATATAGTTTCATTGACTGATGACTATTTTGCTTTCTGCCATCTTTACAACACAGGGGGGGTGGAAATCCTCTCCAGCCCTATTTTCAAACACGTGAAGCCATGTTTCGTTACATTTTTAATTAGCATTATTTTCTCCTATTCATAGTTACTGTCTGTGATATATGTATTGCAGGTATTTCTGCCACAGGATGAGGGTGGCAGTCAGAAGATGACTCTGTGGAGTTAGCTCTCTCTCCTCCCACTTTTAAGTGGGTTCCAGGGATTGGAGTCAGGTTACCAGGTCTGCACGGTGAATTATCCACCGAGCCCTCTCACCATGCACAATTAACGTCACATTATTTTATACAGCAGTCTCTGAAACCCTCATACAGAGGGGGCTGTATGAGTCATCCCTGAAGTCTCCAGATGTACTTTCCTTATGTGAGCAATGCAAGCCCGAGGAGGTGCCTGGCACTGGGCAGGAGTGACTCATACAGCCCCCTCTCTGACCTCAGGGTTTGCTGGAGGCAAATGCTCTATGTGCTTACAAGCAGTCATTGGAGGGTTCCATCTTTATTCCATGGTGCTCATTTGGAGATTTATTGGGGGGCTTTGTGAGCTGGAAAGGCACCAGAAGGAAGCAACAGATAAGATTCTGAGAAACTGCTTATGCTAGGAACTTTGGTGCCAGGGCAAGGTTGTCAGAACCACCAGAACAAAGTGGCTCCAGACACAATGGAGTCCAGGCTACCTTCTAACTATGGCCTGTGTTAGGGTTAGCCCCAGTCAGGTGTGCAAAGGAACCAATTTCCTGTATTAAGATTCTGGTGCTTATAGTACAGCACATACCGCATGTCTGTGACCAGTACTGGTCACATGGAAGCCACTGTGTGGGTTACACAATGGTCTCATTCATTTCAGATCCTCCACAGAAACCGGTGTGTGTCCCAGCAACTCTGAGCATCCTGTTCTACATGCAAACTTCCCTTTCATCCTGTCCTCGGAGTCCCTGGGATGCCACCTATGATCAGTTCACCTGGCTAGAACCAACCCTCTGCTGAAGTCAGATTTCACTACAAGACTGTTAAGTAGGTAGCTAACACTCCTCCAGAGGTCCCCAGCAAGGAAGTAGTTAAACGATTAAAAACACAAAATGCTATGCAGCAAGCTGTGTACAATTAAACCAGAATTCAAATACACACCTTGTTCCAATCCCAGCCATTTATCAGATAAAAATAGTCTTCTACAAGAATGTCATGATTAATGAGGTGAGACTCCAGCTAATTACTGTTTCCTCCAGAAGTAATTAGGTTGGCATCGCTAATCAAGATGAATGAACACTCTGACCCGCTTTTTCAAATGTAAAACTCAGAGCTCCGACGGCAGCCACATCATTTAGCTCAGGCAATGTAGTCTTTATTAGGCTTGTAGTTTGATTAAATTCTTTTGTTACACTAGGCCTTCCACACATGAACACATGAATGCGGCGATGTTCAAAGAGTTTTTCACCCTTAATTAAAGATCGAAAAACCTTGTTCCATTCACAGGGCAATACATGGGACAGGCCTAAATTGATAGCTTTTAAGTAGAGGATAAGGGAAGGCGCTTTAGCACTTGCCCAGCTGAGAAGCCCCCCACCCCCACCCCAGAACTGCACTTGTTACGGTGGAGAAATGAATGGGAAATAACTTTACTATATTCTATCAAAAAGCTTTCTCGCTTCCGTGGCAGGCCCTCTTAAGGAATTCGAGGCATGGGTCTGGACTATTAAGGAATTCGAGGCATGGGTCTGGACTATTAAGGAATTCGAGGCATGGGTCTGGACTGTTTTCTTTTTTAATGCATTTTGCATACGGGAGGTGGGGAGCATGGTGGATTCAATCCCATCAAGGGCGCACGCCATAGTGTGGGCCGGAGGTGCCTTTAAAGGCAGACCCTGTTCGGTTGTCAGGTTGTCACGAGAGTGACTTATGCCTGCTCCTGACCAGCGGAGTCAGTGAAGGGGAAATGTGTGTTTCCAAGATGTGGCTATGTTTTGTTTTCTGTTGAGCAGAGACTAACTCAGCGGCAAAATTTATCCCATCAGCTCTCAACACAATCACGTGTCGGTCTTTTACAAAACATCTTCGTCCCCAAAATTCGCTAGCCAGAGGCTAGAACCAGGCCTTGGCAAATTCATCTCTCCTTCGCACTTAATTTAAGGTTCCCACCTCCCTCCTGCCCTCTGCTCCTTCTCTGATTGCTTTCGTTTCTGCCCTCACTCTGTTTCTCTACAGTTGCTCCACGGGAGTGAGGCTGTGCTCCTCACCCTTCCCCAGTTGGTTTATGTTTCCACTTGCCAGGTTGGGAAACCCTATTTTTATATCTTCTACTTAATTATATTCCCAGTCTAGAATGTGCTGTCTCCTCAATGATTGATGTGCTTAGACCGCCCGCTGTTTGTTTTTTCCTGCAACTCTGCATACAGGAGAATAAAATAATCTTAAATTTTGACACCTCGCCTAGGTTTAGGAGTCTGTTTCTTTTTTCAGGGGCTTTTCCTTGTAGAATTTCATAAATGGCTTTGGCATTAGTAATTTTTTTTTTAATCATCTTCATTTAGAAAGATGTGAACATAGCCGACCTCCAGGCTCTATCTACCCCATGTGGGCTCCTAGGCTACTGATGACGAGCCAGAAAAGCCAACCGGTCTAAGTAAGGGACACAGGGGGTGGAAAAAATGGGCCACCAAGCCATATTGTTCCTGCAGAAATCCCAGACGCCACCGCCCAGAGCACAGGGATAGGTAACTGTGTCAGGACGTGGCCCGCTGCTCCAGGGTAAAACTGTCAAGTTGTCATTACGCACGGCACTTCATTCTCTTTCTCAATTTTCCAGTTGGGTTTAGAATCGGTCATAGTTCCGTGTCATTTACTTTACTCCATCCTTATTCTACACCAGGCTGCCTTTCTTAAATGCGGCGCCCCTCGCGTCGCTGGGGAGCGTTAGATTCTGTCCTAGGATGAATTAAATAGCTCCTAAGCTTTTTTAGACTCGTCTCTCGGGTTCTCTCTTTCCCTTGGTGCCTGTCTGTTTAGTACAAGGATCGCTCCCGCTCTGCCTGATAAAAACCCAAGCTGGTGTCTTGTGCTCTCTGCCATGTGTTATTTAATTAAAACATGTACTTCTTTCTTGGTCTTCCGAACACTTCTGGAGCCATAAGAGCTGCTGAGACTCAGGGCAGTGCAGGATTCCATCTAAGGCTCTTGACCTTAATCCAGCCTTTTAATGATACACAGGTTCTTGATGTTTATTACATTACCCTGAGAACTAAGGGTAGGCTCTCAGAGTTGAGACACAATGCCACGGGCATGTAATATCTAATCCTAAGACTCGATTTATATGCAACTGAATTATGCTTCTTTTAAAAAAAAATCTCAGATGAAATTTTCTTTGGCAAGTTATGAAGAAAATCTCTTTCAGTGCCTCCACCCCCTGCAAGTCTAATAGCTGAGTTTCCACGGAACAATTGCAGTTACATCTTAAACATTTAGCAGCATGTTATCCGTAAAGCAAGTCACTGCCTCTTCTTTTTAGTTAATATTATATTTAGCTTAATTATTCTGACTCCTTCCAAATGCTATACTTACAGTCTGATCTAGAGATATTGCAAAATAAAAGCCAATTGATGCAATCATCCCCAGCCACTCCTTTCTCAGCTCCTCGATCATTTCTTTCTCCACCTTAGTGTCCCTTACCCAGGACTACACCTTTTGTATTCAACTTTCTAATTTTAAGGGGTTTTCTTGCGTTTTTCTTTTTTTAAAGCTCGATTTTGCTGGGTTAATAAACTGGGCACAGTATTGCACACCGCAGATCCCAACACTTGGGGAGTGACAGGTTGAGAGTTCAAGGTCATGCTTGGCTATGCGGGAAGTTAGAGACTAGCCTGGGCTACATGAGGCTTTGTGTCAAAAAACAACAGAAAAGGAGTCCATGAAGAAATAATAGATAAGAGCTGAACCTACTATAAAGCAACAGCAATGAATCTAAAATCCTTCTCTTACATTCTCAGTTCAAAGGCAACTGCAGATGGACAATTGAGGGATGACTCTGTAAAACATGAGAGAGCTTGACACAGGACCTGACTGCCACAGCCACAGCCACAGTGTGCTCACAGCCAGCAGCAGGAGCTCGAGAGGTGGGCCCCATGGTGAGTGAGGCAATTGTCTGCACTGCTCTGCAAGAACCAGGCCCAGTGGCAAGCAGCAAGCAAAGATTTGGAAACTTTCTGAACAATCATTTCTAACCCAGGGCCAGCTCTTGTCGAACGGCAACCCATGGAAGGAAGAAGGTAACCCATGAGCAGAAATCCAGGGAGGACCCTGCCACCATGCAAGACTCAAGAATAATGTCTAGAAGGAGCTTTGAGACAAAGTCGAAGAGCCGGTGCCCACATTTAAGCGTGTCTTATCCTCCATGCTTACGTCCTCCATTCGACCACACGCTACTTCACAAAGTGTCTCTTTCTGAAATTCTCTCCTACCTCAGAGCCAGGGTCCCAAGTTAGCACAAGACAATACCTAAATGTTTACGGGACAGCCTCAGCTTGGTGACAGTGACAAGTGTCTTGTCTTGCCTCTTGCCTTGCCCCCTCAAAATGCTGACAGAAACAGCAGGAGTCACTTGCTTTAATAAGCCTGAGACGTCCTGACAAAGAGCAGAAGCAGCAGCAGGGAGCCAGGGAGGGGGCAGAAGCGGTGGTTCTCACCCTTCAGAATGCCGTGGCTCTGGCACGCCCCCTAGTGCTGTGCTGACCCCACCCCCAGACACAAAATGATTTTTGTTGCTACTTCATAACTGTAATTTTGCTACTCTTACAAACCATAAATATCTGTGTTTTCTGATGGTCTTAGGTGACTCCTGTGAAAGGATCAGTTGACCCCACACACAAAGGGGTCTCAGCCCAAAGTTGAGAACCACTGTGCTGCACAACACACAGTCTTATCCAAGAACAAAGCCAGAGGCAAGAAATGGGGGATAGAACCACTATGGCCACGTACCCCAGATCACAAAGGAGATGGGATGAACTGGTGTAGTGACTCCCCCCCGAGTCCCGCCACCTACAATTCACACACTCTTCAAGCTGGATTAGAAGCTAGCCTGGGCTACATAGCAAGTTCCAGGATAGCTAGAGATACACAGTGAAATCCTGTCTTAACAAAAAAAAAAAAAAAAAAAAAAGAAAGAAAGAAAGAAAGAAAAGAAAAAAAAAGAAAAACCCAGGAAAATATATAATGACTCATACCTCGATCCCAGGAAAATGTGTGTGTGTGAGCAAGGAGAAATACTTCTTGGGCAAAACATAATCTAAAGGAGCCAGGCATGGTAGCGCACACCTTTAATCCCAGCATTCAAGAGACAAAGGTAAGCAGATCTCTGAGTTCAAGGTCTTCCTGGTCTACACACTGAATTCCAGGCTACACAGAGAAACCCTAGATAGATAGATAGATAGATAGATAGATAGATAGATAGATAGACAGACAGACAGACAGATATTAGACAGATAATGACCGAGCAATCTAAGGCATCTAGGCCAGCATGTATCAGCATTTGTTCTATGATCACTAGTCTCATAAAACCATAGTCCATAGCAAATGAATAAATATGGTTGGATGCCTTCAAACTTAAACCACTAGAGTTGGAGACGGACTATCAGTTAAGAACACCAGCTGCTGGACAAAGCAGCCTTACAGACTACAGCCAGGATTTCTGAATCTTCTTCGAATCCCCCATGATAGAGCCCCTTACCAGCAGGAAGTAGTTTGGAAAGAACAACGCCCAAATTCCCAAATATCGTGTATAAATGTTTGTTTTCATTTAATTGGACTTTGTTATATAAAATAAAATAAATTAATAAAATAAATAAATAAAAAAGAACACCAGCTGCTCTTTCAGAGGACTGGAGTTTAATACCCAGCACCCACTTGGTGGCTCACAACCACCTGGAATTTTAGTTCCAGTAGATCTGATTCTCTCTTCTGGCCTCCACAAACATCAGGCACTCAAGTGATGGGGAAAAACAATTTTTTTTAATTTAAAAAAAAATTACCTTAAATATTGTCATCATCTCAGAAATTCATAAATCCAACTGTGCATGCTTGGTTTAATGCATTTTATTTCAATCACTCAACATCATATCGTTTATAGCTACATGTTTACATTTGGATAAAGTATCTGTATTGGGCTCAGCTGCTGAGGCATTTGCTGCTCTCCAAAGAAACAGAACCCAGTTCTCTGCATCTGTACCTCAGCAGTCTCTTCACTGCTACGCATGCTTGCTTCCTACAGGTTGGACGATGGGGGATGGAGCCCCCACACCGGCCCAGTATTTTGTCAGAAGCTGTCTTGATTTTTTTTCATCACACCAATTAGACGTTTTGGTTGCTATTGTCATTTGCTCATAGAATATGTGCATCAAATTTCAGAATTGCTTCCAAAAGTGTATTTCTACAAACATAAACACCTCGCGTCTGCTGCCCTAGTCACCTTTAGAATGATGTACCGGAAACACGTGAGAACCAGGAGATGCCATATACAAGGTCACCCGAAAACCAAGCTGGGCAGATGGCGTGATGTGCTGTGTGCGCTCCTGTTTCTCTTCGAACGGAAAATGGATTCATTATGTTGGGGACAAAAATTCTACTTTCCCAATTCTCAATGAAGAAAAAAGTTTATCAGAGTATGTATTAAATAGCAGTCACTGTATCTACACAGCACATGGCTTCATGCCTGCAAGCTCATCCCTCTGGAGGCTAAGGCATGAGGTTGTCATTCACTGGGTAGTCTGTGTAGTCCAGCTTGGACTACATAGTGAATGCAAGACCAGCCTGCACTGCAAAATGGGACCTTGTCTCCAAAAAGCACAAAGTGAACGCTGGGGATGTAGTTCAGCTGCTGGCTTCAGTCCCCAGCACCAAGTAAAGCAGAGTGTGATGGTGCATGCCTGTGATCCCAGCACTCAGGAGGGCAAGGCAGGAGAAACAGAAATTCAAGGTCACCCTGGAACGTGCTATGTAGCACATCAGCAGCTGTGAATACATGAGACCATGCAGTTCATGGATGAAAGTATTACTGTACTAGAAACTGCTTCAAAAGTTAACAGCTTAAACATAGATTTATTAAATCCTCGTTTCTATGGCTGAAGCACTCAAAAACAGTTTGTTGAGTGATATGGCTCAGGTTCTCCCAGGGATATCCCGGGAAGACATCATTAGGACTACAGTCACCTACATATTTAACTAGAAATTCTGGATCAGGTGGCCCATATCCATCTCTGAAGGCAAAGGACTTCTGCTCTTTTCCTCTTGGGCAACTTAAGTGCCCTGACAATGTAGCTGTGGCTTCTCACCAAACAAGTCATTTGAAAGAAAACAAGAGAGAAGCTTTAGTCCTTGTCCTGCTGTTTGTACAGAAGGGATATATGTTGTCCAGCTCACATGCAAGAGAAGGGAAGCCACCTGTGCCTCTTAAGGCAAAGGACAATAGAAACTTTTTTTTTTTTTAATGTCACTAAAGGTGGGAGATGGTGGTGCATGCCTTTAATCCCAGCACTCAGGAGTCAGAGGCAAGTGGATCTCTGTGACTTCAAGGCTGGCCTGGTCTACATGCGACAGCAAATTTGGGGATTTCTTTCCAAAATAAATTAATAACAGATTTTGAAAACTTAAGAAATACATCATGATACAATTATGAATGTCATCCAAACCTTGTGCTTAAGGAAAAAACACAGAAAACGTGGGTATAGGTAAAAAGATAGCTTTTTTTTTTTTTTTTCAGTATCATATTGGAACATTGTCAAAGGGGTCTGTGCAAGGTTTATATAATTTCTTAGGGGAGATAGCTCTTTTGAATTATTAATGCTCATTTGAGTCTTAAACCCTTTGAAGATACAAATCAACTCATATATTTTTAACAGATATCTCTATCCAATAGAAATTATTTTTCTCTAAAAAACAATCCCTAAATCTTAAAAGTTGTTTATTTCTCTGTAAGATGTGTCTGTTTCTCATTAGTGTTGTCCAGATTTTTTTTGTTCTGTTTTGGGGTATTGTATTTTTAAGCTCTTAAACATAAAACTTATTAAATTGAATTAATCAGGATAATAATTCTTAGAAACAATACAATTTCAATTTCAATATATGTACATTTTGAGCTGGGAAGTGGGGAAGCACACCTTTAATCCCAGAACTCAGAAGGCAGAGGCATCTGTGAGTTTGAGGCCAGTCTGGTCTACAGAGTAAGTTCCAGAACAGCCTGGGCTACACAGAGAAACCCTGTCTCAAAAAAAAAATAAAAAACAATAACTGTGTGTGTGTGTGTGTGTGTGTGTGTGTGTGTGTGTGTGTGTGTGTGTGCATTTTGTTGGTTGGTTGGTATTTTTCAAGACAGGGATTCATTATGTAGTTATAGCTGTACTATGGAAATCATCATGTAGCTAAGGCTGGCCTTGAACTCATAGATATCCACCTGCCTCTGCCTCCTGAGTGCTGGGATTAAAGGCGTTCATCACAACAACAAACAATATATATATATATACATTTTTGAAATGCCATCTCATTATGTTGCTGAGTATCTTAGCTTCTTTCCTATTGCTGTGACAAAGCACCATGACCAGGACACTTTATAAGAGAAAGCGTTTAATTTGGGGCCCATGGTTCCGGAAGGTGAGTCCTTGACCATTATAGTGAGGAGCATGGCAGCAAGCAGGCATGGTGCTGGAGCGGTGGCTGGGAGCTTACATCTGATCCACAAACACCAAACACCAGGTAGAGAACTAACTAGGAATGGAGAGAGCTTTTAAACCTCAAAGCTCACCCCCAGGGACACCCCTCCTCCAACAAGACCTTTCCTAATCTCTCCCAACAGTTCCACCAACTAGGGAACACTTACTTAAACACATGAGCCTATGGAGGCCACCCTCATTCAAACCATCACACTGCGGCTGGCCTCGATCTCATAGGTTCAAGTGACTCCCCCACCTGAGTTTCCCAGGCAACTGGGGTTATAGGTTGAGCACCATTTCACCTTGACAACACACCTATCCATCACAGAGAAGCTCCAAATTCTGCTGAACATATTAATTTGTGCTGCTCTAAGAACTGAAAGGGCACGTGCTCAGTTTTATATATGTGACAGATGGCTCACATTTCCTGCCACCAAATGTCCCCTGATTGGTAGAAGGTAGTTCCCACCAAAATACAAAGGGGTCCACACTGTTCTTGGACAATATGACAAGCATAAATACATATGCAAGAAAATGGGATCCCTAAAAAAAATAAGAGTAACCCCATTTAAAAAATAAAATGCCTTGCTTTGGAATCTGGAAAGCAAAGCTTAACGATTACAGAAAGCTATGGGCAGTTACAAAAAGCAAGCAGGATCGCTCTGATCTTGAACACCCAATTATCATAGTTTGGAAAGAGGAGATGATGCAGGTGAACACAGTCCTGTAACAGCAGCCTGGAGAAGAAACCCTGCAGGACGTGCCCAGCTCAGGGCTGTCACACATGGGGCAGGGCTAAGAACAGAACAACTTCTTCTCCTGTCAGGGTGGGAAACTCCTCTTTAGAGTAACTAATCCAATCTTAAGAAAAAAAAAAAAAAAGATGCCCTTTATACTTCCTGTTATCTACCCAGGTGAAAGGAAATCTGCATCTTATGAAAAATGACTTTTTCTCAGGCAGGCAAGATGATCAGTCAGTAAAGGCACTTGCCACCAAGGCTGACATGACAACCTGAGTTCAATCCCCAGAACCCACATGGTAGGAGAGAAGCAACTCTTAAAAGTTGCCCTCTCTCCTCCACATGTGCTCTACACACACACACACACATACACACACATGCACACACACAATGCACACATCTGACCTCCACACACTCACCCTGGAACATGTACACACACACACACACACACACACACACATGCACGCACGCACGGATAACTTTCTCTGTCTTGTGTGCTGACTTATTTTAATTTAGAAATAGAATTGGCAATTTTAGAATACTGACAATAGAAAGTATCCAATCTGGAAAGGTTGGGAGAAGAATGAACAAAGCCTGTGGGACAATATGCCAGCGTCTAAGTTGTGAAAATAGAGACCCAGAGGCTAGACAGAGACTTGTCTCCTAAAGACCTCCCCACCACATTCTGTATTTGCCCACTATGCGCCACCAAGGCCAGTTTATTCAGCTCACACAGTGATCCATTAGGGGGAAAGCTTGGGTCCGACATACTCTGTAACTTTTTTAAGGCTTAGTTTAATTGTGTGTATGGGCATGGGTGTGTGTGTGTGTGCATGTGTGTGAGAGAGAAAATCAGGGAGGGAGGAAGAGAGAGAGAAGTTCCCATAGAGTCCAGAAGGCGGCGTTGGATCCAGTAGAGCTAGAGTTACAAAGGGTCCTGAGCCACCTGACTCACGTGCTGGAGCCAAGGCCAAGGCTTTTTGCAATAGCAGGACCTGCTTTTAACCGCGAAGCCGCCTCTTCAGCCCTTGCTTTGCCGCTGTGGCTGTTTCTATTTTAAGAGTCTGTGGGTGTTTTGCCTATATGCACGTCTGCACACCACTTGCATGCCCGGTGCCCATGGAGGCCAGCGGAGTGTGTCATGTCTCCTGGAACTGGAGTTACAAATGGTCATGAGCCACCATGTGAGTGCAGACAATCAAACCTGGGTCTTCTGAAAGAACAGCTCTTTACCCCTGAGCCATCTCTCCAGCCCGTTTTTGTTGACATGTATTCGCACATGCTTATGAAACAGAGTGTTGATTAACCCAGGATAATTAGCATCTGTAACACCTTATGCTTTATCCTTTATTAAAAAAAATATTCAAAGTCCTCCTAAGATATATGAAGTATATTGACAGACACCTGAGTACATTCTAAGCTTTTAGCGATTGAGAATCATCTCTGGCTGCACGGTGGCTCATGCCTGTAAGCCTAGAACTTGGTGGGGCAGGGTGAACAGGCAAACTACTATGAGTTCTAGGGCACCCTGGCCTACACAGTAAGTTCCAGGTTAGCCTGAGCTAGATGGGACCCTTCAAAATAAAAATAGAAGAATTTAGATTTATAACTGAAGGATATTATTAAGGAAAAATTTATTCAAAAGTTAAAAATAAAGCAACAGAGAGACTACCAAGCATTTTCAATGTCATACTGGAGCATTTGTTAGTAGGACTGCCCAAGTCTGCCTAGTGTTCACCATGGTGTACTCAGCTTAACTTCCAACTAACTGTTGACCTTGAGCCAGGCTGATGTCAACAGAGACCCCGATGACTTCCTCAGTCTCTGCTCACTTCATATTTGCATAAGTCAACTTTTTAATGTTTTGAAATATGTAATTTTTGACAGGGTGAAATCACTAAAATTCAGTTTGTGAAGAGTAGCATATGAAGCTGTAGCTATAAGTAGCGACTGATAGACTCTTCCCCAAACTGCTATTTTGTGTGTTCTCAGAGACTTATAAACCTAGCCATGGACAATCTTCTGGAGCCGATGATTTCATGAGGCAAAGCCTAGAGGCATAGGATTAAATGCTACTTTATAAATCATTAAAGCCAATTGCAAAACTGGCCAGAGGCCACTGCACTTTGCCTCAAAGGGGATGGAGGGGGCCACGCTGAGCAAGCAGCTCAACATTCCTCTGCAAATTGAGGTGACCTGTTAGGTCAGCATGAGGATAGCTCTAAGTCCTGTGGGCAAAGGACTTTGACTATCAGTGACAGTCAAAACCTACAATAGAGTCAGAGCACCCATGTAGTCTGTGATTGGGGACACTATTAGGCAGGCAGGACTATGGAAATGGTGATGACAAAATGGAGTCACATGCACACACTCACTTGAGCACACCACACACACACACACACACACACACACACACACACACACACACACGCACGCACGCCCGCGTCTTTTGAAATCAACCTTAAAGCAAAGAGAAATGCCACCAACCCCATGGGTAATCATGCCATATCATCTGATCCCCACCAGGAGACCTGATCAAATCAGGTGTATTTGAACACTGTGTGAAGATGTATTGCTGTGGTATGTGTAATAAGAAGCAGAATAGCTAATAGCTAGGCAGGAGAGGATATGAAGGACTTCTGGGCAGAGAGAGGACTCCTCGGAGGGATGTGGGGGAAGCAGGATGCACAGTACAGAGATGACGGACGTAACAAGCCATGAGGCAGGACATAGGTTACAAACTATGGGTTAATTTTAGTTATAAGACCTAGTTAGGAACGAGGCTAAGCTAAGGTAGAGCCTTTATAATTAATTAGTAAGTCTGTGTCATTATTTTCTGTCTGGCAGTCCCAAGAAAGTATTACTACCCATGAGGGGTGGAGGAACCTTAGTAAAAGACAATGAGATACGCCACTCACAATCGTCTACCTGATTTGGGGTTGGCGAGAACTGACTTGGGAGAATCCTGCTGGGTAGGTGAAGTATACTTGCTATATAAAGACCCATGTAAAATCCAGGGATGTCCGTGACCAGCCAATAAGCCAACACTGTCAGGGGCAGAGACTGGAGGACCCCAGGCTGGGGCCCAGTCTAGCCAACTGGTGAGCTCCGTCCAAAATCAGCAAAAGACCCTGTATCAGAAAAATAACTAAAGACACCAGACATGGAGCCCTGGTCTACACACACGCCTGTAAGGGCAAGTCACCTGCACATGTGTGTGAGCAAGCGCACACACACACACACACACACACACACACACACACACGGGGGGGGGGTCACCATCAACTGTCTCAGAATAAGTTAATGCACACCCATCAGTTTATCCAACAAAGCGGTAAGTTCAGGGGAATCAATCCCATCCATATAACTAGACAGTTACTCCAGAAGTCATTGACTTAAAACGTGGTGACTGCAGCCTGTGCCCCATCCTGAGGCTCTGGCTAAGGTGGTCCACAGGCTGTGTGTACAACTAAGCACGCATGTGCTCACCACCTCCACACACTGTGTCTTCTGACCTAGTTTGGAAACTAGGGGAAACACCTCTTAGCCAGGGACTCCAACCATTCATTCTCCAACTTCCAGAAGGTTCTGTTCACAATCGGTCAGGCAGCTGAGAGCTAACTGTGTCAAGTCTTACGAACTCATTTGGTGTTCCCCTTTTAGAAGATCAGATGGAGGATGTGAGGACTACAGGAACCCCTTAAGAACGATGCGACAGAGGGATGAGCTTAAACTAATGCTTTGTTAATAAATAAATGCTCTGATGAACCGGCAAGTTTTTGTTTTTGTTTTTTGTTTTGTTTTCCCCAACAAATCTGAGATTTTCAACATTTGTTAAATGTGCCAAAGTAATTTTTTGTCTTGGGTGAAGAATGAAGGACAAGAATGTGAGAGGTTAAATAAAAAACAAGGTTGAGGAAGAGCTCAACAGGAACAAAAGGCTAAATGAAACAGCGTAAACCACCTTCCTACAGGCCAGGCTTGGAAGGACATGCCTGTAATCCCAGCACTCCGGAAGCTGAGGCAGGAGGATTGCTACAAGTCCATTAGCAACCTTATGTCAATAAAATAAAATAAAACATCATTTTCCCTGAAATATTGAAAATTCAGTGAAGTCCAATTAAGTGTTGCTAAAATTTCTTTCCTAGGAGTGATGTGAACAACATCCACCCCTCCTCCTATGGTCCCAATGACAAACAGAGACAAAATCCCACCACAGTTCATCCTGGGGAGCCAGTGAGTCAGTAGGGTCACTTACAGAGCATGGCTGAAGCGCAGGAGGAGTGTAGGTGTCCTTAAAGCAGCTCCCATGCAAGGCCTGTGCCCAGCGTGGATGGCAGCTCCCGAAGCCTGCCGGACCCGGTCCTCTCTCTGGCCCTTCCATCCACACCTGTATCCCCTGGCCCCTGCCCCCAAGTCCCGGGCATTAGGGGGCAGAATTGCAATAAGCTGGCAGGGAGGTGGCTGGATGCTTGGGTAGGGGCCCGACCCTCCCCCCTCTTTCCATGAGGGAAGGTGACCTTCAACAAGCCCCAGCTGGGACGATTACAAGTAGACGCAGCTGACAGGAAGAAGGTGGCAGCTCAAAGTCCTGTACAACCGATGTCATCAGCATCGAGATCCACTGCACAGCTTTAACAAAAGCTGGCGTTTTTCTTACTCATGGTAACACTTTCCTTTGAGAGTGAAAAGTTTCATATAGAAGTCAGAGAGCTGCCCCTGAACCTAAGAGGGGTTCAGCACCCAGCACCCAGCACCCACACCGGGTGGTGGCTCACTGGCCATGACTCCAGCTCTAGGGGATCTGACACCCTCTGGTCTCCACAGCTACTGCACTCACATGCACAAACCCACGTGGGAACACACACACACACACGCACACACACACACACACACACACACACACACACACTTACTGATTAAGTCCATTTGTTAAAATAATTGCCTGAGGTATGTGCGGTAGCGCTTCGCCCCCTCTCCCGGCTCAGTGCGGGCTTAGCAGCCTGGGGCGGATTGTGCAGGCCAGCGCATCACCTGTGGATTCTCACCAGCAAACGGCCCGTTTCTCCGGCACCTTCACCACAAGGCCACAAGGCACTGTCCTTCCTTGTAGTGCTTCTCAGTGTCCTGGCAGGCGTGCGCACTGATCCTTCACTTTTAGATTTTTTTTCCTTGCATCTCTGATCGCGCCGGCACTCACCTTCTCCAGCAGCCTGACTGCTGGAGCGAACTTCGAATCCCGTAAACCGGATGCCTCTGCTGAGTAGCTTCATGGCCGGCTTGTTCACCGGAGGAGTGGACAGCGGAATGTCAGGACACAAGAGAGGCGGGGCTCACACAACCGTTGTCCCAAAACGCCATATAAATAAAATAAAGACCTTAACATGTTACCATGCGCACGCCTTCAATCCCAGCACTCAGGAGGCTGGCAGATCACTGAGTTCAAGGCCAGCCTGGTCTACAGATTGAGTTCCAGGACATCCAGGGCTACACAGAGAAACCTTGTCTCAAAAAACAAAAAAAAAAAAAAAAAAAAGCAAAAAGCAACCTTAACATACATAGACGTTTCCTCTATTCTTTCCAATTTAGTTCTTCCATTCTCCCCAGGGGCAAGCATGACTTGAGTATCATGCATTTGTTAAAGTATATTTGTAGGAAGAAAGATGATTGAGTGATTGATTATATTTGCAACACTTAACTCTTCATTGTCAAATCGACTGGACTTAGAATCACTATGGACACACATTTATAGGTGCGTCTATTCGAGTGTTTCCAAAGAGCTTTAAACCGAGGAGGATCCATGCTGACTGAGGTGAACACCATTTCATAAAAAGAAGAAATCAAGTCCTCCCTCCCTCCTCCCTCCCTTCCTCCCTCCCTCCCTCCTGACTGAACATGAAATGTGGCCAGCCACCTCTGACCCCTGCCACCATGACTTCCCAGCATGACTTCTTACCGTGACCTAGAACAAACCTTTCCTGCCTTGCTTTTGTCGGGCATTTTGTCACATCCATGAACAAGTAACTAATACAGTATCATATATGCTCTTATATTAATATATATACATATATATGAAGGATACGTAGTATCAAAATAAGGATCGAAGATCTATCAAACGTACATATCTCAGAAAATTCATCCTTTAAAATACAATTTTAAATCTCCTAGTAACACTGAACAGGTTCTAGAGGGCAAATTCCACTCAGCATTTATTTACACAACCAAAGTCAATGGCCATGTCTTTCTGGAAAACAATTAGATATGAAGCAAATTGGAGCAAGGATATGTTTTATAATGAATTCTGAAACCCATGTTGCAAACTCCAAGGGCTCCTGAGAATGGGAAGGCGTTACACTTACAGACCGGAAATCAGAGGTGAAACCAGTCCAAATTAGATGTCAGAGGGGAACCCGGACATGGTCAGAGGTGGTGATCATTGGACTCCTTCCCATTTTACCAAGCAGAACCTCACATCCACTCCTCACAGTCCCCAGGCTATCATTGCATAAGTTATTGTCTGATTGCTAAATTTCCTCGCCCTCTGATTATTCTCATAACTTAAGCTGCTCCAGGGACTTCATCGATGGCCTCTGTAAACTACCGTTCTCTGTTCATTGAAGAAAGACTTCCTGTGGCTCCCAGAAGAACTCTAATTAGTCACAGATGTGACTTAGGTCACCTGAAAAGTCACTCCATGAGTGAAGTCCATTCTGGTGGCATTGCATTCGTGGGCTTAAAGACAACAGGGGAAGGTCAGTCTGAAGTAGTCCAACTCTAAGAGAGAATCCATTGAGTGTATAACTGATCCAAATGGCCATTATGAATGCCAAGCCAATGATGTAATGACTCACTTGCTGGTTTTATGCAGTCAGAGTTTTAGTGAGCAATAAATGCATATTAAGGCTGGCTCTTAGTCAGGCTTCTTTGGATTGTTATCAGTCCCCTTAGTAATTTTATTTAATAGAGAGGTATTGATTCTAATGTCCTAGCCAAACTCTGAGAATTGCAGTCCGATCTTCCCAGACCCCTCTGTCAGTCCCCTAGACCAGTAAGATGTCCCTCATAGCATCCAGAGAAACCAAGGGAAGCTCCCTCTGCTAAACTCAACACACAAACATTTCAATGGATTCATGTGTCCTCTTTGCCCACCAAATATTCAGACATATAAATGTTTATACTTGTAAACATTTCAGTGGAATAAATCTTTAGTCAGTCCATTGGCAAGATCAACTGAATTGGGCACTGCCAGGCAGGTGTTTATTTACAACTTTATGATTTCTCTACAGATTATCCCATGGTAGAGGAGAGAAACATAAAGAGCAAAACTCCTATGGGGTAAGGAAGAGAATGAATAATTGCCCTTATTATTAGCTGGGTGATTCAAAAATGAAGATTTATTGTAATTCCATCATTTTAGACAATTTACAACATGATCAATTTTTTTTCCTACGATGAAATATTCCATACAATGTGAAAGCTAATGACATCAGGTGGCTGGGCAGGTAAGGGACATGCTGTGGTGGCCAACCTGTGCACAGTGCATGCTGGAGTGTGAGTCATGATCTAGACAAAATCCCAAGCCAACCTCTGATTTCCAATTGCCACATTAGGAAACTAACCACGTAGTTCTTTGATTTCATTTGAAAACTTAGTTGATTCGTTGAGGAAAAGAGCTAAAGATGAAGGTTGATGGATGTCCCTTAGATCTTGATGGGTTTGCAGAACTTTTATTGGAGAATTTACAAATTGAATTTTTAAGTAAGTTTATAGGGAAGGGTGTCTGAATACGAGTGCCGGTGTCCACCAGGGCTGGAACAGCCCTTCAGGAGTGCTGGGAATCAAACTTGATTCCTCTACAAGAGCAACAAACACTTTTAATCACTGGGCCATCTCTCTAACTCCAGGTTTTACTTTTATGTTTGTCTTGGTATCATGTGTATTTACTCAAGTTTATACTCCCTATAAACTCCAGGGAGTGATTTCTTTAGTGGTAAGGTTAGAGGCATTATTGGAAAACAGTGTTGGTACCATTTCCATGTATCCTAACTCCAGTGAATTTGGTTATAGAAAGCAATACATCCAGGTAGCACATACTGAGGTCTAAAAGAAAAAGAAAAAAAAACATCTTTTCTCTCTTTAAGCATTGCTGACGTTCATTACCACCCTTGGATATAATTTCATGCAATTTATTTTGTTATTTATAAAATTGTTTCCAGGTGTGATTGCATCCATCACAAAGACATAGTTTAAAAAAAAAATGACAGCATTTGCTTCAAAAATTTATGTGTGCTCTAATTATACAAAAAAAGTAATTTGTTAATGTAATTTCTCTCCCTTTCTCTTTTTTAGTGTGATGTTATACTCTCAAAGACGTTTGAAAAGTGGGGGGGCAAAATTAATCCCACAGTTCAGGTATTTCTATCAGCCGAATCACTTCCTTTTAATGGGGTTTAACTAAGTAACTTGGCGCTATGTTTGATAATCCTTTCTTGGACTTATTATTTTTTTTTTCAGTAGACTAACCGGAAATTCCAACGACAGGTGATCTCTTCGGGGGCTTTGGTGCTGCCAGAGTAGACGTTGGCAGGTACAGTATATGAAGTGCCCAAGTTCTCATCCAGCCCCCTGCTTTGGCTGCCATAACAGGCTGCAGAAAAGACCTAGCAAGACAAAGGCCCTTGACTCAGCAACACTTACTGAGTCCCCAACCTTACCCACCTTGCACTAGGAAGCTAGATACAGAACCAATCAGAAGTTAGTAGGCTGGCTCTGGAATGCAGAGCTTAGCAACCACCCTGGGAGGACCTCTAGGCATAGCAACCTTGCTGCAGCTGCAGGGGACCAACCAACTCAGGACAGGTTGCCCAAGCCCAGCCACTCCCCTTGCTCTACCCCCAATAAATTCCGGGCTGCTCTGGGGCTAGAGGTCCCTCCTGGTCTGCTTCACCCGGTATGTAGGATGGACAGGGGAACCGAGTTAAAATTACTCTTCGCTTTTGTGCCAGATCGGGTCTCCTGGTGATTTAGGGGTTCAGATTTTGGGCACAACATATGAACCAAGCAGGGTAGCAGAGTCGAGCAACCAAGGAACACTGAAGACAATTTTTGTCCTCAGTTGTTTTTGCTGCTGTGGCCAAACACTGATGAGGGACAACATAGGCATGCACACGCAGGTGGCGTTTACTCAGCTCCCTGCTCAGAGGATACAGACCACCGGGTGGAGCGAGGCAGTAGGATAGCCTAGCAGCTGGCAGGCGGGAACTACCTGTGCTTGGCTGGATCCAGAAGCACAGTGCTATGAACAAGGGCTCAGCCTTGCTTACAATGCTGCCCTACCACCTCCACCCAAACATTCTTCCTTCAGCCACACCTCTCCAGAGACATCCGTCACTGCACAGATGCATCGCTAGCTCCCTAGGTGCCCTTCAATCCAATCGGGTTGACAATAAAATCACTCCAACTTCATGACTTCATTGATTTGGAAAGCCTGGTACCAGAAGGACGGAAGTGCTGGAGACATGACTCAGCAGACGGTGGTGTTTGCGTCCCAAGCCTGACGACGTGAGTTCGATCCCAGGGAACCATGTGGTAGAGGGAGAAAAACAACTCCCCGAAGTTGTCCATGGCACGGGTGTGCACACACACTCACTCATATGTATGCAAGTACATAAGCACATGTCATTTTAAAAGGTGTCTAAATGCAACGAATTGCCCAGGGTCCTAAAGAAACAGGAACAGAGGTGGCTGTCAACATTCATTAAGTTCTTTCGTAGCACTGACTAGATAGATGAAGGTGGGTGTCGTGGTGTGAGGATAAAAAGGAAGGGTGTTTGCGCCAGCACGGTATGAGAAGCAGACTCCTGAGGGGTTTGTCCGCAATTAGGACAGAGCACGGGGCACGGAAGGAGAGCCTGTCTTGGAGATATTGCTACCCAGGGGGGAAAAAATCAGCAGGGTCCTCTCTGAGGAATATAACCATATTTAAGCACGGTAAGAGGCAAAAGTCTCTTTCAGGGTTCCTCCACTGCAGCCCATGCTGGTAACCCTGAGGCCAGACAGTGTGGTCTATGAGACCTGCCTCGATGTGGGGCAGTACAGGGTTTTCTGCCACCATCTCACCACTGAGAAAACATTACCTGGCCTTGCAACACGATAAATGTTCCAGGCTCCTGGAGGAAGTGCTATTATTCTAGCCAACAGGAACCTAATCCACTTCTATAAGTAACCTGGCCTCTTCAGAGCATGAACCCACGGGTACAGAGGTTAATAAGCGCACATTCAACACAAGAAGCCAGGAGTATTTAGTCCCTGCGTGTGCGTGTGTAATCACAGAATTCCAAGCCATGCTTGGTGTCTATATCATATGTTACCAGCTACCAGTTGTATATTACAGGCTGCATATGCAATACCATATGGACACTATAAAATATCACATGTGTTGTCGGGATAATTTTACATTTAGTGCATGACTAAAATGCCCTATATTGCATACCTACCTTTTCTGCCTGTGCGTGGGTTCGTCTAGCAAATCGCCTTCATGATCAACCTCAGATAAAACCTGAGTCAAGGTCTCTTTATGTAAGCTGAAAGAACAATATGGAAACGTGAATACGGTTTGTTTTTCCTGCCCTGGGTTCTGCCATGCAGAGCTAGCACGCCCGCAGCTGTCAATATTCAATTCATCTGCTACTGGGCGGCTTCGCCTCTCACTCACGGTGACATTTTTAAAGTGGCAAAAAAAAAAAAAAAGAAAAAAGAGCTTAAAGCAGCATATTTGTCACTTTTTTTTTCTTTCTGGTGACCTTTTGAGCACTGAGGAAAATTACTCTGTGTGTACAAAAGCCTTTAGTCATTACACACACATGTCACAATAGTATCTTATATAGCCATGTCATTTAAATGTAAGAAATTCACATTGTGCTTTTCCCCAGGCCGCTGTTTATTTAATTATGCAAGAATTTAAACATAATAAAACCTCATGCATAGCTCTGAGCTGTGGCCAACATTGCACTACAACTGTCATACGTCTCATGTTTAAAGTGGAAAGTCAGAAATAACTTACACACATCCTCAGCTCCCAGCTTTTAAATTCTCATAGGGAACTGAAATAGACGTATTCAATACATTTATATTTTAAAGGGGGTGTGGTGATAGGGCTCTGAAGGTTTGGAGAAGGAAGGAGAAAACTTGACTCTCAGCTGTGCAGATCAGCTGTGTGGTCTTGAGGCCATCCCTGGACATCTCTGATTTCAACACGTGTGAAGGCTGAGTTAGGAAAATGAAATTAGCAAATATTTTCGCCTAAGCTCTAAAAGCCACTAAAAAGCTAAGCTATTTGATAGGACTTTGAGTTCAAAATCATGTCAGCTAGAAATATGGATGAAATGTTTAATTGTTTTAATGTACCAAAAAGGGATTGAAAATTTCAAAGAAACTGGTACCAAAGTTAACAGAAGACTGCTTAGCATGTTTGTACTTTCTAAAAATAGGAACAGAAATACGATATACCTGTCATGGAATGGTGCTAAAAATGGCAAAGCATGCAAGTGGGTTTAGAATTGTTTTCTTCTCATCACTTTTCCATACATTCGAGGCAAGCCTAGACTGTGTAATTAGACATCATCAATAGGTAGGTAAGAAGGTAGGTAGGTGGGTGGATGGATGGATGGATGGACTGACTGACAGGCAGACAGGCAGGAGGAATGGCAGGAAGGGGTGAGTAAGAGACAGGAAAGGAAAGAAGATAAAAATATACCATTGTGGCTGGAGAGATGGCTCTGTGGGTAAGCACACTTGCCTCATAAACATGAGGACCAGAGTTCAGATCCCTAACAAGCACTCTTGGAAACATTGGGTGTGGCCATGCATCCCTGTATCTTTAGGAGGGCACAGATTGGACTGCTAGGACTTGCTGGCTGCCAGCCAGGCTACATGTTCAGTGAGAGACCATGACTCAAAGGAACATGGCAGAGAGTGACAGAGAAGGACATGGATAATCTCCCCTGGCCTCTACTTACACTCACACCCACCAGCACATGCATGTGCACACGCTCTCATGCACATGCATACACACACACACGTACAAGTATACTACACCACAAACCAGACAAGCATAGAACACACTGTCTTCTGAGCACAGGGCTCTTTTGTGGGTCTCACTAAAGGACAGGGAACCTTGTCTGTTGGCAGCTACTGGTGGCCACCTGGTAAGTGGTATCTCTTACTAGAGTTCTGGCAAGACCCTCTCTCCAAGCCTTGCCATGACAGCAACATGGTGACTTTAGCTCTCAGCTGTGGCCAACATGTTGTGTGTCTCAATTTTAAAGCAGAAAGTCAGAAATAACCTGCACACACCCTCAGCTTCCAGATTTTAAGTTCAGATAAAGAACTTGCAGTTCTGGCATTCAGAGAAAAGCCAGTCAGGGATCTGAATGCTCCATCCTCCTCTTCCAGTAATGGCCTTAGAGACCTCCTCCCCTAGTGTTGGCCAGCTTGTGAGTAGGGGACAAAAAAAAAAAAGACAGCCCTCCAGTCAAGGCCATAGAACATGGCATCTCTCCTCCCTGCTAAGTCTTCTAGTGAGGCTGGGCAATAAAGAAAGTAGGGGTGAGTGTCCTAAGAGAGTTCACAAAACATTATAATAAAGATGAGTGTTGGGGATCATTTGCAATGAACATTTGTGTTTAAGAGAAACTTTTTTGTTATATTTGACATTGCAGAATAAAGAACAATGACCCACGGACCACAAGTTACTCTGAGTATGTTACAGCTACCAATATTGGATTTTCTTATCAGTGATGAAACTTGCCCAGACCTGAAGATAACCCTGAAATGATGTTATGTAGCTCTTATTTATTTCCAACGAAACAGACTACAGTCTCTGCAGCTCGCACAGCACCTGCATCCTTAAACTATCCTATGTATCGTTAAGCAGTACAAATTTACTTTATGTGCATCAGTAAGATGATTACAGTCCAAGCTCAAAAAAATGGTTAAAAAAACATCCGCCTACATGCATAGCTCCTGGGAATTTATGAAGCTAAGCAGACTCATCCTCTGCAGGACAAGATGTTTAGCAGCTTTCTGCACCTCTGTTTATGCTATGCTAACTCCTATGCTATTAGGACACTTAAATCTTTGGGATGATGATCTCCCAAACTCCTAGAACATTCCCAGACCCCACACAGCCCAGGGTAGGGGAACTGAGCTTGAAAAGGTGTTTGGGAGAGAAGACAGCTTTCTTTTCTCAAGAAATACATCGCCACTGTCCTTCACTGGGAAGTACATGGCCACCATCAGAGGGAGCTGTACCCCAGGTAGCAGAGCACATTCTTGGTGGGGCTCACAATGGGTATGACACGCAGATCACCACATGACACACCATATGATCATGGTATGACACACCAGTCACCAACAAGGGAGAGGGGAACCACCACACCAGGCTTGTTCATTGGTCTTTGGAAAAGGCTCATCTCCATCTCTGCATATCTTGAGCACCACACACACACACACACACACACACACACACACACACACACACACCTCCATCCCCTCCCCTGGGGAGAGGAGGAGCCTTGATGAACTCCAGCAGGCATTTCACACCCTGCAAAGTCCTAGAGTTAGGTTGAAGAAAAGATATGGAGAGTGGCCACCTCACCTAATGGGTCTGTCTCTCCACAGTTTGCAGGATCCAGGATTGTGCCACAGCTAGCTCACATGGGCTTCTGAAAGCTGATCTCCAGGAAATGTATCAGCCAGCTGACAATATGTTGGAGGCTTGAAATTGGCTATGGTGAAGAATATTTCAACCACAGAAACTGGCCCATTAATTAAAAAGTTAACCATGGACACTGCTGCTTGAAGCTGTCCCCCAGCCTGCAAGAGAGAAGGTCACTGGGAAATCATTTTTTTTTTTTTTTTTTTTTTTTTTTTTTGCAAATGCCCGACATCCTGTCTAGCGAGATGCTGGTGCTAGCACCGGCACTGGGACTTAGGACACCCTGGTGCTGTCTCTCTGAAGCAGCCATTCAAGTGTGTCGTGGGGAGGAGATACAGACTGCTAAATTGGCTCACCTCACATAGTTCTAGAAAATTCTAGTACCCCCATCTGTCAAGGAATGCACCCTCCCCTAAATCTTGCAGTTGCTAAATTTTTCCTAAGATCTTCAGCTCGGACGTAAACATGGATTCACTCACCCTTCCACCATCAATCTGCTAACCCTGCAAGATCAAGTGTGAGGAAATGCCACCGCAGCCTCAAGAGCAACTGGAAACTGACAGTTCCCTAAGCTTCAGTTTCTGGCCAAAAAGAGTTAAGACTGTCAGCTCCCAGCCACCAGAGGCTCTAGGACTCAGTCAAATCTGCAGACTCAACACATTTTAGCTTTCGATCGGGACAAAAATGCCAACTGAAGCAAAATGGGAAGACGTTTCCAGGGAACAGTAAAACCAAGACTAAGTTAACGGGGAAATTGAAATAATCTCTACTTTGAAGATTTCAACTGTGCTTTTACGGTATACTTTGCCGGCCTGCCTCTACCTCATCCTCTCAATGAAATATTATCATAGCCATTTTACAAATGGTGTGATGAGAATGGCTGTCTGTCTGAATCAGCTGGCTTTTCAGAACAGTCACCCTGCCCTCTGCCATCTTCCCCCATTATCCTCTGATGTTTCCCACCTGACAGTAACTGAGGCCTTCCCCGGGCCACGCCAAAGCTCCAGTTCTGCATGCGAGACTGTTTTTTTCAGAAGCTGACGACACTCAGCACTTAAAGTTCAGTTAAATGACTTCAGTGCATTCAGCATTTAAAAAATATATATGACACAGGTGGTGAACTCAGCATAGCTGGTAAAGTGCTTGTTTGGCATTCTCTAAGTCATGGGTTCGATCCCCAGTACTGTATAAACTGGGTATGTTGATGCCAACTCATCTCCCCTCCCAGCACTCAGGAAGCCAGGGCCTTCAGAAGGGCAAAACCATCTCTGGCTACGTTGGAAGTCCAAGCTTAGCCTATACTACATGATACCCAGACTCAAAAAATGTGTTTTTAAATATACAAAAATTTAATTTATTAAAGCTCTATTACAAAGAACTTGTAAGTAAAAAAAAAAAAAAATCACACAGCAAAACTAACCAGACTATAAATCTATGTAGATTATATCCAATAAATACATCTCCTTATGCTCTCTGTTTCTCATATACTTTTCTTTCTTTTATTTTTTTAAGGTTTCTTTTAAAGGTGTTACAGGCATATACAAACGTGTGACAAATTTTGACGGGCATATTACTGATGAAATTGTTACCATGTTCAAGCTGGTGAATATATGCATCACCCCAAAACATCCTCATACTGTTTGTCCCGTGTCACCTGCCCCCTCAGTCCAAGCTGCAGGCCGCACACACCTGACCCACTTCCTATAGACTCAGCAAATTTCCTGTTCAAAATTCCACAGAAACAGACCCATACAATCTGTCCTCTATCGCTGGCCTCTTTTGCTCACCAGAATGATTTTTCTAACATTTGCTTAGTTTCATTTGGTGTTGTATGAGTGTTTTGCCTTCATATACGTCCCTGCCAAAGAAGGTAGAGAGACATTAAGACTAGCAAAAATCTTCCAGCAGCAACCCAGGATGAGACACCAGCACAAGGAGCTCTGATTTCCCAGTCCCTGCCACGGAGTCAGTCAGTGAGGACTCGCAGGGAACCATCTGCTTTGTTGTTTTGCTTTGTTTAGTTTGGAAGAAGAGCCTGAAGCACCACGATCTCACTCCATAACCCAGAATTTACTACGTAGCTCCAGGCTGGCTTCAAATTCATAAAAGCCCCCCAATTCCATGTGTGAGCCACCCCACCAACCACCTCACCTGCTTTGCTGGCAGAGAGGCTGTCTCCTGTTTACCACAGCTTGCCTTAAGACTGTTTTAATCCGTGATGGAATGGACATGATACCAACCTTTGATGCGCTTGTGAGGCTGGGCAGTGGTGAGAGCCTCAGCTCCAGATGACCACGGCCTCATTAGGCAAAAGAGCTCCCTGGGCTGTGTGGCTCAATGGTGATGTGTGTAATGGGGTTTATCGCATGTATTTTGACCTACGATATTTTCAGTTTCCAATGGCTTGTCAGGGAGTTAGTTACCCCAGCCATCATAGGTTAAGGAACATCTGTCCAATGGTGAGTTAGAGAAAGGAGGAAAAAAAAATAAAGAAAAAAGAGGCTGCAAATGTCTGGTCATTTTTTCCCTCATATCTTTCTTCTAGGGGGAAAAAAGTGCCTAAAGCAAGTTGAAGTGAAAGTATAATCAATAACTTCAAAAATAAATAACTCAGGGGTCAGAAAGATGGACCCTTACATGGTTAAGAGCACTGGCTGCTCTTGCAGAGGGCCGGGGTTCCATTCCCGGTCTGTGCATCAGGCAGCTCACAGCCATTTGTGACCCCAGCTCCGGGGAACCAGATGGCCTCTTCTGGCCTCTGTGGGCACCACCAGACACACAGTACACAGGCACAAATGTAAGCAAAACATATAAAGTCAAAATAAACAAATCTTTTTGAGTAAATAAGTAATACAGGCCTCATCGGTCTTGGTGACCAGTTGAATAGAGGCCGCCAGGCGGGGACCTCTGGCCTGCCCTGTGGAGACTCACAGACCCTTCTCCCTGACAGAGCTGCCTTGATAGGAGTTAGTCTGTGCATTTGTCCTCACCACTCCAGCAGCCGGACTCTCCTCACCCAGACCACAGCCCGGAAACAGACTTCAGCACAATAAAATCCTGCTCCATGGTCTTCCCACTCTCCGCTTTAATTTGCTACAGAGGGTGCCTAATCTAAAATTCTCATCTCGTCAAAACTCAGATAAATGTGGCCTGCTTCGAGCCTATAGGTATTCACACCAGCCAAGAGGGCTACATCACTCTTCAGTTGTCAAGAAAATACATTAATGCTTCTAAATCAAGGACAAAAATAAAATCGCTCAGAAATAAAGTTTAGCATTTCATTTTTTTTTTTTTGGCACTTAAAATATCCTTCTATTTGTGCTCCCCTAACTGAGCATATGACTTGCAAAGTGAAGTAGCCATAAATCAGGATGCTATAACACCCTCCTGAAGACATTCGTCAGGAAAAAAAAAATAATTAGCTTGCTGGCTAAGGGAACACTAATACAGCAGTCCATTCGGTTCCATTTGGTCCTTTTTCAGCAATTTCAAAGACTTGCAGAGGACTAGATAAAGATGAGAATATGACAGCCCTACCCCCGGGCCTAATGAAGAGTATTTCTTGAAGCTGATACAACTCTTGGACCTGATCCTTAATTCTGAACCTTTTGAATCTCATCCATCAGTGGCAGACTTGTTCCCACTGCTGCAAGGCATGACTTTCCAAATTGGCCTGAGGGACGCACGCGGGTTAGAAACAATATTGTCATTGGCCTAACATTGGCAGGATTGGTGGGAAGTCAGACAACTGTTACGTTCTGGAGTTGTGGGCTAATAGTGCCCTCTGTTTCCATTTCTGCTCCCATCAACACAGTTACCAGATGGCCAAGAAGCCACTGGTACAGAAGTCCAGATCCAAAACGGCAAGGACCCATCCAGTAAACAGTTGTAACATGTAGCGGCTAAAAACATCGATCTGGAAGCTCGCGAGGGAAACACAGCAGAAGCCAGCAGCTGTATGCCTTTCACCAAATGCGTGGTCTATTTAGAACGGTAAATTCACCCCAGATTCACCACTCTCAAGGTTGCCCACTCATCCGCTCAAGAGCCGGCAGACCACAATTGACAGGAAGACTTAAAAGATTCTCCTGGGTCTCCCCAAGATTCACAGGCCATAAGTCCAAGATGGAGGACAGGTCTTTACAGTATATAAAATATTTCCAGAGCCAGTGAGATAGCTCAGCAGGTAAAGAGGCTTGCCACCAAAACTGGCTGCCAGAGTTCGACACCCAAAACCCACAAGGTTGGAGAGAATGGACTGCCACTAGGTGTCCTCTGACTTCCCGTGCACACTCACTAACTATACTGTGGTAGGAGCACCTGTGCACACACACTTACTAGTTATTTGACCAATTTTAAGCAAACAAATAAATATGTTTTTTAAAAAATCTACCCAAGTGTTTCTGACAATCAAAGAATCCTCAGTCTGCTTGCGAGAGGAATTTTCAAGTGCCGGAACTGAGTGCGGAAGGACTCAGCCGGGTAGCTCTTCAATTTCCGGTGTCCACCCCAGTTTCCTGCTGTGCTGGGCCCAACCTTGGGGGATCCTCCTGACTGCCTCCTGAGTGCTAGCCTTGTGAAAGCGCACGTCATCCCATTATGTGGGTTCTCATGCTTGAAATGGCTGAAATCCTATCTACATGAAGGTCAGCGACTAAGTTTCCCATCAGAGGTTCGTTCAGAGCGGGCCCTACAACCCAGCTGGCTCTGTAACCCTGAAGTCTGGGCAGACTAGAGGGCCTCCTTGGCCAAGGCACAATTGCTTCCTCAGTAATTAGGTCTGAGATCAAATTGCCTGTTTGAAGGAGCAGCAGTCATCTGCACAAGATAACACTCATCCAGTGCAAGCGAGAAAAAGTCAATAGACACCACGTGTCTTCCACCAGACACAAGGCCGAATTTCAGTCATTCCAGGGTCTGAGAACACTGAACATTAAAACACTACGCGCATAAGAGAGCCGAAGAGGTTTGCAAACGAAAACCAGCACCTGGAAGCATAAACCAAACTTGCTATCATTTACACTATAGTAGGAAAGAAACGGGAATAAGAGGAGAGAGAATCTTCCATGGTAAGTTGGAAAGCTGAATCAAGAGAATGTGTTACAAGGACTCTAAATGTCGGCAGGTGTAACAGCTTCTGTGCCAGTAACAGTAGTTAGTGGCTATCCGGTGTTACTGTTTTAAGTTAGCTACATCTATTGTATTTAACCATTGCTGATGGCTGTGGCAGATTATATTATTGTTTGGGGGTTTTGATTGTTCTTTGGGTCTAAGGGTCAGGGTCTCACCTTGTTGTCCACATTGGCCAAGAATGGACTCTTCACTGTGTAATATAGGCTGGCCTCAAACTCACAGCCATGCTCCTGCTTCAGTCTCCAGAGGACTGGGGATACAGACAGGAGGCAGCTTGTAGCTCCCTCTCTAGTATGTAAGCGACAATGCACAGCAATAAGTTTATTGACCTTGGGCCTGATGACATGACTTCTGGTGACTCAGGGATAATATGACCCAATGGAGGTGCTGGTTAGATTCTTTTCCTTCTGACTTGCTTTACTAATTTCTAAGCTGTGTCATTTGATTACACACAAGTCAACTGAAGCCTAGCACCAAGGAATACCCTGCAATAGGACTTCCCCCAAAGAACACAAAGGCTGTGACCTAGGAAACTGGACGCCTGAGGAAGCCAGTGAGCTTCAGCAACAGCTGATTAAGATGCCAGCCAAGATACAGACGACTTTCCACGCTTCATTGAGACTGAAATAAATCTCCAAATATTCCATTGTCCTTATGGTACCTTTCGGTCTTAATTTAGATACTCAGCTCCTACTATTGTCACTGCAACAAATTAGAAATTTTATTTGGAAAGAGGGCTCTAAAAAGAACTCACAAAAATTATGAATGGCTAAAAGAACTAAAAATGTACAAAATATGCTCTCACACACACACACACATACACATACATGCACACACAAAGAGAACACATGTATATGCACACAGTACACACACAGCACACACACACATCATTTTTGGTGTTTACTGTCTGAATTAATCAGATAGCTACATGGAAAGTATGGGCTGATTCAAATAATGCATCACCTCCTGGATGCACAAAACCACCAGGCTGGACACAGTTTTGTCTCAATGGACTATTAACTCCCTCAGTTAGAAGCATATGTAAAGAAAATGCCCTTGACCTTGGTCAGTGGGTTGTATTGGGTGTTCATGCAGTGTCAGGATGAGGGAAGTGACTGAAAACAAAACTATGAAAGGCAGAATTTCCTGTGGGCGATGCCATCCCCATTCTTAACGATTCAAACCCCAAATAAGCATTCAGAACTACACAGACAGTCAGAATTTGCTTCAAAAATAGATGTCCAGTTGGCTGATAAAAGCGTCCACCCCGCCCTTGAATGGAACCTACAGCAAACATCAACTAAGGTGAAAATTTTGAAGTACTTAATTTAAAGCTAGAAACAAGATTTTTAAAATGCCTGATGTCAGGACTTATGTTTGTATTGTCAAAAGTAAACCTAACAGAGCTGGGGAGATGGCTTAATGGGTAAAGTATATGTACGTGTAAGAATCCGAGTCCCAAAGCCCCGGACCCAGACCCAACATTCAGGAGGTGGAGAATAGATCCCAGGGAAGATGGCTAACATGGGTACTCAACTGGAAAGCTCTATATATGGTGGAAATCGATTAAAGACAGCCCAGTGTTAACCTCTGACCTCCAGATGTGTGCACCCATACATACACACACACACACACACACACACACACACACACACACACACACCATAAGTAAAAAGTAAGAGGCTCAAAAGATGGCCAACAGTTAAGAACACTGGCTGCTCTTGCAGGAGACCCAGCATCCACAGCACTGCTCATGGCCACCCATAACTTGAGTTCCAGAGAATCTGGCGCCTTCTTTTGATTGCATGAGCACTGCACATACATGGTGTACATGCATACATGCAGATACCCATACACCTAAAATAAAAATAAGTTACCTTTGGAATTATGGCATATGTGAATAAATTTAATAAAACCTTTGAAGATCTCTATTAATAAAAATGTAAGTTAGATAAAAAATATTTACCATGACCATGGGTTATATCAACCTGTGTATACTATAGCAATAACAGTTATTCCTAACTTGTTTATATGTTCAAGTCAACTTTGATCTCAGTCCAAGAAGGGTTTTTCTGGGAACTCAAAGGCTAGTTTTCAAAACGCACATGTAGATTAATGAATGAGTAGAGAGGCTGTTACATAACAGAGCAGCATGGTTAGAGTGGGAAGCTCAGGGGTGTTTGTCTACTGTGCGGTATCTTAGAAAACACAGTCCTCATAGTCTCATTTTTAAATGAGTCATAACAGAAACCAAAGGGGGAAAAGTCTTATTAAAACACAAAAGGCTAAAATTATAGCTGATGGTCCATCAAAGAATGAAGTATGCATTGCATGAAGAAACTTAAAATAAAACTTGCAACAATAACGAAGGTGTCTTAGTGGCGTGGGAGCGGGTAAGAGGACCTGACACCGCAGGCCATCTGTGAAAACCTGATCAGGTCTGGTCTGAAGTTATAGATCACAGGGGAAAGGGTGGACACTGCAAAATTGTATGAGAAAAAAAAAACGTGTTATAAATCTTGAAAAGAATAAGCTATTAAAGCCAGGATTCGATAGCCACCAGGAAAATGCAAATTAAAAACCTACATGAAAATTCCACATTATCCCAGTCAGATGCGTAGCAGCAAGCAAGCAGGGTTGGGGTGGGGTATCTCAGGGGTAAGAACAGTTGCCTAGGAAGTACAAGGCTCTAACTGGGAAAAAAGTAAAAGGAACAAAGTGACGGAAGGCTGGTGAAGAGAGGAAGGGCTCTTAGCCAGCCCTGAAAGTGGCTGCCACCGCAAGTGTGGCAGTCCCACCATCAGGACCCAGCTGTGTCACCCCGAGTGTACACCTGAATCCAAGTCAGCCTACTTGCCGGCCAGGGACTCAAAGTCTGTTTGCCTATTTGCCCACCTGTGCTAACCACTGCACTATAGGCAATGGCCAAAATAACAAACCATAGGAGCTCATCACCAGATGAATGAGCCACAAAAACACACACAGACATACACAGTGGCGTGGTGCTCACCCATAAGGACCGTCATTTCATCATTTGCAAGAAACTTGACTGAACTGGAAGTCATCATGCTGAGCAAAATAAGCCAAAGTCAGAAAAGCCAACACTGTGTGCATTTTCTTTCATATATAGAATGCAAATTTAAATGCATAGTGACATATTTGACACAAAATGCATATGACCTGAAAGAAAAATAAAAACATTGGCAGAAGGGAGGGGCCCACTGAACGACAGGAATGAGGGACACTGGAGGGTTGTGACGGGAACGTGAATATTTGTGTATGAAAATGTAAAAGTTAAACCTACTGTTTTGTATGATGGTTAGAAAAATTAGAGTGTCCTAAATATCTTTACAAAGTAAGACTTTTTTAAAAAATATGACACAAAAAGCATAAACCCTGATGTAAAAGACTAGTCATTATGATTACACTAAAATAAAAAACTGCTATATGCCAAAAGATAGCATTAAAAGACTAAACTATGATCCCATGCAGGAGGGAGTAGTTTTCAACACACATGACCAAGATTTACACCCATGTTTTACATTTTTTCTTTTCAAGACAAGCCCGTCCTGGAACTAGCTCTGTAGACCAGGCTGGTCTCGAACTCACAGAGATCTGCCTGCCTTGTCCTCCTGAGTGCTGGGTATTTTTCAAAAATTGCTTATGAATTCTTGACAAAAACAAACAAACAAACAAACAAAGGTGATAGCATCTCTCAGAAGTTAAAGTCCAAATGGGATTCACCTATAACCATAAATCATAGGTAAAACACAAATTAAAACCACAGTAGGATTGTATTCCATACAGGCCAGAAAGGAAACCCCTTACAGTCCCAGCAGCAAGAATGAAAAGCACCCAGAGCTTATGGATGACTGGAAGCATAAACTGGGACACCACGTTAGGAAACAGCGTGAAGCCACCTAATGATAAGAATCAGGGACATTCTTTGTAACCCAGTGTGATGCCCACTGACAAAGGTCCCTGAGAGATGGGCCTCTGGGTGTATCTGGGAATACCTTTTCTTTTACTTGTGTGGCTATTTTGCCCAATGTATGTCTACGCACTATGAGTCCACAGATCTAATGTAGGCCAGAAGACGCCAGCTCCTCGGGAACTGGAGTCCCAGAAGGTTGTAAGCTGCCATTTGGGTGCTGGGAACCAAAAGTCTTCGAAAGCAATGAGTGACTTCAATCTATGAGCCAGCCATCTCCAGCCCTAAGTGGGGGATCATCTGAGCACATGATCATATCCAGGAGACCCATCTTAAATGTGAATGTGACCCATTTCCTGGGCAGGAGATTCCTGACTGAAGCGCAGAAAGCAAGCTGAGTGCTAGCTTGCATCCAACCCTCTGTTTCCTGAATGAGAGTGCAATGTGACCAGAGGCTTCAAGCTCCCGCTTGATGTCCCCACCAAGACAGGCTGTACCTTGAACTGTGACTAAATAACCCTTTTCTCCCTTAAGTAGCCTCTGCCGGGATATTTCATTACAACCAAAGGAGAAACCAAGACACAGAGCAAACTTGTCCCTAAGCATACATTCTAAAGAAACTGTTGTTCATAGTTAATGCTCATAAACGTAAAAGCACCATTGCTTGAACTAACAGAATCTTAGCCCCAAGGGCTGGAGAGATGACCTGTCAGTTAGGAGCACTGGCTGCTCTTGCAGAGGACCTGGGTTCAGTTCCCAGAACCTACGTATCAGTACAAAACTACCTATAACTCCAGTTCCAGGGATCCAATATCCTCTTCTGGCCTCCTTGGCAATGTGCATGTGTGGTACGCACAAATACATGCAGGTATACACACATACACATAAAATGAAAATAAATAAATATTTTGTAAAACACTCAACTCTAATGGGAAAAAACAAACAAACTAACTAAGGCTGATGTCTGTTAGGTAGGATAGCTAAAAATAGTGACTTTTCAAATACATGTGGCTCATACCGAAAGAAATGTTTGGATATTGTGTTGTTGAGTAAATTGTCCATTGTGTAAATTAGCTTAGTGAGTAATTATACAAACAAATGGCAGGGCCCGCTGCACACGCAGGCTGGATGTTATAAATATAACCCAACACTGCTGCATAGCTGAAATAGCATGTAATAATGTAGAGCCATTGCGCCACAGGAAGAAATGATGTGAAATTAAATCAAGAATAAGAAAAGGGGCGATCAAGTGAAAGAGGCTAGCTCAGTATTACATGGTGTGCTGTTTCTAACTGCTTTTCATCATTTCTCTTTTTAAGTTTTATGTCTCTTTTAAAGATCTTTTTAAAAAGTGTGTGTGGAGGCCAGAAGGCCCTGGGTCCTCTAGAGCTATAGTCATGAGCAGCGGTGAGCCATTTGATGTGTGTGCTAGCAATCAAAATCCCTTCTGCTAGAACAGCACACAATCTTAACTGATGAGCCATCTCTCCTGACCCTTCCAAGGTTCCTGTAAGCAGAGGTAGATGCAAAAGTAACGATGAAAGGTAGAGCATGGTAAGCAAATGATAGAGTAACAGTATCCAAATGACAGAGTAACATAATATCCTAACGATATAGTAACGTAGTATCCACATGATACAGTAACACTGTATCCAACTGGTATAGTAACATAGTATCCAAATGGCATAGTAACATAGTATCCAAATGGCATAGTAACAGGTGTCCAACTGGTATAGTAACATAGTATCCAACTGGTATAGTAACATAGTATCCAAATGGCATAGTAACATAGTATCCAAATGGCATAGTAACATAGTATCCAAATGGCATAGTAACAGGTGTCCAACTGGTATAGTAACATAGTATCCAAATGGTATAGCAACATAGTATCTTGGGCAGTGCCCCTACATTCAGTCTCTGTGCTGTAGGACAGGACTGACGAGGTAGTAGAGCAGTGTGACACTAGCTAGGCCACAGGGACATCTCAGCTCCATGATAATTTACCAGGCTAGAGAGGACAAGATGACACAGCCATTAAAGGTGCTTGTGCCCAGACTGATGACCTGAATTCAAGCCCCAAGTTCCGTATTGTAGGATAAAAATGACTTCAGAGAGCTATCCTCTGACCTCCGTACATGTTATGTGACATAGGCAAATTCCCACTCACACACGTAAAATAAATTTTAAAACATACAATTTTTTAAAGATTTGTTTATTTATTATTCATGGTGTTCTGCCTGCAAGTATGCCTGCAGGACAGAAGCGGGAACCAGACCTTCATGAATGGTTATGAGACACCATTTGGTTGCTGGGACTTGAACTCAGGACCTCTTGAAGAGCACCCAATGCTCTTATTCTCCAGCCTCAAAATATATACATTTTAAAATAATAACATTAGCTGGAGAGATGGCTCAGTAATTAAGAGTTCAGTTCCCACTACTATGTCCAGCAGTTTGCAGCTGCCTGTAACTTCAGATCCAGGAGAGCCAATGCCTTCTTCTAGCTCTGTGGAGACCCACAGACATATACACACACAAACAATAAATAATGATGATGCTGGTGATGGCTGGCCACTGTTAGATGAAGAAAACTCTTGACTGAAGCATTGTGCCATCTGTGAAATTAAATAGTATGAATCTGTGAAAACGTATGGGCTATGACCACACATATCTGAAGAAATATAATATTCAGGCAAAAACAAACCCACAAAAATAGAGGTTATAACTACCTGCAAAGTGTTCCTAACTGATTGAACAATACAGAATTAGAGATACATAGAAACTAAAGACAAGCAAGATGCTATTGATGGAGGGTTCCTTCTGTATATATGCTTCTCTCATTGGTTAATGAATAAAACACTGTTTGACTAGTGGCCAGGCAAGAAAGATAGGTGGGGCTACCAGGCAAGGAGAATTCTGGGAAATGTAGGCAGAGAGGAGTTAACATGTGAGCCACTAAAGGAGTTAGTGATCCGGACCCTTCTCGGGTAAAATAAGACCACATGGAAACAATTAGATTGATAGGAATGGTTTACTAACTAAAACAGAGCTAGCCAATAAGGAGCTCAAGCCACTGGCCAACAGTTTTATAATTAATATAAGTCTTGTTTGTTTATTTGGGGCTCAAGGGCAGCAGGATCCAGCTGAGCCAGAAAACTTACATCACAAAATGTGTGGGGCAAAGGATGAGAGTAAAATGTGATATGAACACACAATGAGCTACACAATAACTAGCAATAGTTGTCTTTTTAGTTGGGTGTGTGTACCTAAATGTTCATTTTATAAGTACAAACTATTTGCATGTACTTTACAGAAAAAAATAGGTACAGAAGAATGCTTAAAAGAGAAAGACAGAAATAAAAAGCTAAACAGCTTTGAAGGCAGTGCTGGAAGGATGGCTTAGCAGATAAAGCACTCACTATGCCTGTGCCAGGACCTGAGTTAGGAGTCCCCAGACCTCAGAGAGTGCCCCTCTGCAATCCCAACACTCCTACAGTGAGAAGGAAGGCAGAAGCAGAAGCCTCAGATGTGTGATATCCAGCTAGCAGATGTCCCCAAAAAAAGGTAGGAGAGGACAGACACATGAGGTTGACCTGTGATCGACGCACATACGTACACACGCACATGAATGCACATGCACACACATGCACAAAACAGACACACTAAAATGGAGGTGTGTCTGAAAAGGAAAAAGAGGGCAACTCCTCGGCAAATATTAGTGCTTTTCGTGCCCCTCGAGCTTAAAATAAGAATGCTAACACGAAGATGCCTCTGGCTTACACGCCACTGAATGAGTTTGGTGAAGGGTCGTCTAGAGTCTCAGAAAGAGCCTGAACTTTGACAACAGTGCTTTCTCCTTCAAAAGTGAGCAAACCATCACTTTTGTCTTCCGGCCTAGGAAACAGAAGGAAGGGGTAGAGGTGTGACCGTAGCTGATGTCACAGAGGGCGTTTATAACTAAAGACTGATGTGTTCCGCAGCGCGCCGTACTCACTCAATAGTGTTGTGTTTTTCTGGGGCGATTAAAATTTGGCGGTGTGAAAAGTAAACATGTTTCAAAGTTTGCAGGAAAGCAGAGGGTGACCACATATCTATCCCCTGTTCACATCACGTCCTCCCTCTATCCCTTTCCTGTCTCTTCCTGGCTGCTTCTCTGTGCTCTTTCTCAGTCCCTCCATATTGTCCATCTGCCCCCGTACAACAAATGCTTAAAGGTTAGCAGTCAACACTAAAACAAACTCCTTTCCACTGTTTCCATGAGGCGGGCACCCAAGAGCAGAGGGACCATGCTCCGCCTTCGGGCTTCTGTGGAGTGGGTGGGTGTAAGGTGTCAGGCAGGGCCCAGAGCATCCTCTGCCAAGCTCCTCCACTTCTCGGGCTGGCAGTGTTAGCTCCTGTGGCTGTGGAATTGGGCTCCCTGATTCCTGCTGGGCTTCTCTAAGACTCACACTGTCAGCCCCCATAGGGACTCATCCGCACAGGCCTCCTACAACAGCAACTTCCTCCAAGCCCACTGAGACTCCCGTTTCCATTTCCTCTCAGACCGTCTTTGAATAATCTCCCTTTTGACGAACACGAAATCAACTGACCCAGGGCCTTCATGACAGCCAGAAACTACAAGCCACTCAACATGCTTGATGCACGC
The DNA here is from genome assembly GCF_943737965.1 of Phodopus roborovskii. Lineage (NCBI taxonomy): Eukaryota > Metazoa > Chordata > Mammalia > Rodentia > Cricetidae > Phodopus > Phodopus roborovskii. Next base: position 2,264,352 of record NW_026126639.1, on the reverse strand, counting down.
AGCTGGCAGGTAGTACTGCGTGGGAGAGAGCTAGAGAGAAAGGCAGTCCCATAGGACTCTAAACTACATATGGAATGGAGCCTTTCCCCTGGCAACAGTTAGAAGCCATTGGAGAGGTGAAGAGTGGTTTTTTAAGAGAAATGTGGGACTCAATGAACTGAGTCTGCATTTTAGAAAGATGTCAAGACAGTAAGAAGACAGAGTCGTTGGCACACTTAAACACCTGAATGAAATAGCCCACAGAATTCTGTGACACTTGCTCAGAAGCCTTGTAATTTCAACTCAATACTGAACATCTATTGTAGGTCCAGGAAAAAAAAAATTAACAGAAAGCAAATAACCAGAGACTTCACTTCAGCCAGCCATGGTGCACACGCATGATTTCTCTCTTCCTCGTTTTGTTTTGTTTCTGTTGTGACAAGGTCTCGTGTAGCTCAGGCTGGCCTTGAACTCGATACCTAGCCAAGGATAATCCTGAACTCCTGATCCCCCTGCCTCCGCCTGCAAAATGGTGGAATTACAGGCGTGTGCTTTGACACCTAGCTACACACATGCCAAAATCGTTAAGACACAGCTGGAATGAAAACACAAAACAGGCTAAAGTTTAGGGGGGACACATAGTGCACTGATGCCCATGGTTTAGAGGGACACATAGTGCACTGATGATGCCCATGGTTTAGGAGGGACACATAGTGCACTGATGCCCATGGTTTAGGGGGACACATAGTGTACTGATTCCCATGGTTTAGGGGGACACATAGTGCACTGATGCCCATGGTTTAGGGGGACACATAGTGCACTGATGCCCATGGTTTAGGGGGACACATAGTGCACTGATGATGCCCATGGTTTAGGAGGGACACATAGTGCACTGATGCCCATGGTTTAGGGGGACACATAGTGTACTGATTCCCATGGTTTAGGGGGACACATAGTGCACTGATGCCCATGGTTTAGGGGGACACATAGTGCACTGATGCCCATGGTTTAGGGGGACACATAGTGCACTGATGCCCATGGTTTAGGAGGGACACATAGTGCACTGATGATGCCCATGGCAGGCCTTCAAACTCCGGCTTCCAGTTAGGACAAAATACCGTTGCTTCCTTTCTCTGAAACCCACGGGACAGTTGATAAAGTGTTTGTGTTGGTGGGATCGTTGCTCAGGAGGAGAACATTCTTGACAGTGAGACGGAAGAGACATTTTCCCCGGGGATCCTCCACGCTATCTTAAGCAGAAACCTGCAAGCCAGAGAGGTCAAAACTGTGAGTGACTGGGGCACTGTAGGCCTCCCCAGAAAAGATCCCTTGAATAAAGGGAGGGACCACGGCCAGTGACAAATTTCTCTCTAGCATCTGATCACTGCTCATTTGATTTGTCAAATGGCTGGGGGTGACAGAAGCAGCCCACAAGTATAATAAATTGCTACCCTCATCCCTTGACGACTTGTAAAGCTTGAACCTTCTCTGGGACTAACCACTTACAAAATCCATTTATCAAAATTAAAACTAGGATTTCAGAATGCTGCCTCACAAATCCCAAGGAACTCTGGGAGATTAACCTTTGGAAGATCCTGCTAGGCCAAATACCCATGGGTGACAGCAACAGTAGTGATTAACGGTGGGTGCTGTCAGACATGTCCCCTACACAGTGGCATAAGTCAGCCTCTGATCAAAGTAAGAAAACGCACACCCGATGATGCTCTCTGTGAACGCAAAAATTCCCAGGGAACAGTTAGAGAGAGCATCCTCAGGAATTCTCTTTTCCAGGAATACCAGAAACTTCTGTAAGTGTCAGAGCTCATCCGTACGGTGACGTGGAACTTATAGTGTCAGTTCTTTCTTTAGTATGAGCGTGTAGTGTGTTTGTGCAAACACGCGTGTTGCACGTGCTTAAGTACATATGCATAGAGGCCGCCAATTGGCACGCTTCTTCTGTTGGAGTCTCTCGCTGGACCTGCAGCTCACTGCTGGTTCAAGCTACGCTGCCTGGTCAGGAAGTTCCAGTCATCCTCCTGTCTCTGCCCCATAGCCTCGGGGTAACAGGCATATGTTGCTATGTTCTGCTTTTAATGTGGGTGCCTGTGATTGGAACTCGGGTACTCATGCTCGCCAAGCAGGCGCTTTACTGACATCTCTCCCATCCCTGTTTCGTATTTTAAAAGAACATCTCTAGGAGAATCAGTAGCAGCCATAGGATAAGGCCTGACATCCAGAATAAATCAGCCGTGGCTTTTTTCTACGATGCTGTCCCCCGACCCTACACCGTTTTCACGGCACCAGGTCTAGACACCCATCAACAACGAGCCCTGTTCTGCATCCTTTCTGCTCTCTTTTTATAGCCTGCAGTGCTATCTTAGGGCCTCGGAGGCATTCCATCCAAATAGCTGCATTCACACAGAATGTTCCGGCCCCTCCGCAATACAACCCTTGACATTATCCCTCCCCTTCCTAGATGATGCACGCTGTGAATCTGCTCCTCCGAGCATCTGAAACAGCAGCTGAGTGACTTAATGGTCCCCTCGGGATCTTCTGCCCCCAAAACAAAGTACTTTTGGGCTCAGAACAGGTCTGATGATATCCTCAGCCAAGTGCCACCTCGACTCACTACCCACTCAAAGTCACAGGTTAGACCCAGATGGGACATAAACCAGTGTGTGCCCCATCAGAGTGCCCCGGACTCTGTAATTACACCTTATGAAACTGTCCCTTCAGAGCCTTCAGACTGGTGGGGAAGCGGCTTTCATTTCCTTTGGGGGCCACTAGCTTATGGTGTAACCATTAAGCCGGCCCTGTAAGAATGTGGGCCGCACAAACCCTGCCAGTTTTATCAGCCTCCAGTGAAGCTTGTGCCTTCACAGTCGTTGGATACTGTGTGAATACTAGGTGATTAATTCGCCTATTTTTGTCAGTATTTACAACTAGGCGATAAACTCACTTACAGTATCCTCTGAAAGCTGGGGGACTGAGACACTGGGGGGGGCACCTCCCCAAAGCTAGTGAGTAACAAGGTTATAAGTTACATCCTGCTCTCCCGGATCCTGGGCTGGCCTCCCCACCACCACCACCAGTGAAGTCCTGGATGAGTCCTAGAAGCAGATGGAAGGCATGCCATGTGGTTTCACGGATAGAATTCCCATCCCAGCCCCAGGGGGCTTCAATTCCAAGACAAAGATACTCAAAGTCATTGCAGAGCTAGTAGCTGGGTGGTGGCCTGCATGGGAGTTGTGAAGCCCAGTGGGCAAGAAAAGGGTACAAGAAAATGCCACTGTTCCATTGGTGTGCGCCCCCCCCCCTCCGTCCCCGCTGATTGTGAAATTCACAGGCTAATGGATGGAACCAGAACTAACCATAGTGAGTGAGGTAACCCAGTCACAAAAAGACAAACATGGTATGTGCTCACTCCTATATGGATTTTAGACATAGAGCAAAGGATCACCGCCTACAATCCTCACTGCCAGAGAAGCTAGGAAACAAGGAGGACCCTAAGAGAGACAGACATGATGCATAGTCCCCCTGAGAAGGGGAAAGGGACAAGATCTCATGAGCAAATTGGGAGCATGGGGACGAGGAGAGGGAGTCAGGAGAAAGAGAAGGGGAGGAGAGAAGGGGAGAGGAGGACATGAGGGAGCAGGAAGATTGAGTCAGGAAAGAATAGAGGAGAGCAAGAAAAGAGACACCATAATAGAGGGAGCCATTGTAGGTTTAAAGAGAAATCTGGCACCAGGGAAATGTCCAGAGATCCACAAGGATGACCCCAACAAAGAATCTAAGCAATAGTGGAGAGGCTACCTTAATGCCCTTCCTGATATGAGATTGATGACTACCTTATATGCTACCCTAGAGCCCTCATCCAGTAGCTGATGGAAGCAGCAGACACCCACAGCTAAACAGAGCTGAACTCCTGGAATTCAGCTGCAGAGAGGGAGGAGTGATGAGCAAAGGGGTCAAGAACAGATTGGAGAAACCACAGAAACAGCTGACCTGAACAAGGGGAGCTCATGGACCCCAGTCTGACAGCTGGGAAACCAGCATAGGACCCACCTAGACCCCCTGAACATGGGTGTTAGTTAGGAGGACTGGGCAGTCTATGGGGCCTCTGATAATGAATCAGTATCTATCCCTAGTATACGATGGACTTTGGGAGCCATTCCACATAGAGGGATGCTCCCTCAGCCTAGACACATGGGGGAGGGCCTGGGCCCTGCTCCAAATGATATGACAGACTTTGAAGACCCTGCATGGAAGGCCTCACCCTCCCTGGGGAGCAGAAAGGGGATGAGATCGAAGTTGGGGGGGTCACATGGGAGGAGGGAAGGATGAGGGAACTGGGATTAACATGTAAAACAAGCTTGTTTCAAATTTAAATTTAAAAAATATTATCATTAAAAAAAAAGAAAGCGTCACTGGAGGGGGACACCAAGATCCGCCCTGGGGGGGGGAGGGGCAGGCCATGTGCCCAAACACAGTGAGAAGAGGGTGCCAGACAGGAAGAGTCAAAACACACAAGGATCTGGGGAGATGGCTCAGGAAATAACGCACTTGCCCCATAAGCATGATGACCTGAGTTCAAATTCCCAGATGCAGAGGTGCTCAGCGGCAGCTGGCGGTGGGGACAGGAGGATTTCCATCCCGAGGGGAGCAGGATAGCTAGCCTGGTGACGCAGTGAACAACCAACCCAGTGTCTGCTTCAAATAAGGTCCGTCCTCACCTTCTGACCTCCACCCGTGTTCTTTGGGACACATGCACGCTTACACACACACACACACACACACACACACACACACACGTGTCACCGTGACACATGCACACAGCGAAGGAGTGGGTGACAGGAGGAGGAGGATGGAGTAAGTGAGAATGGCCAGGAACTTGACACCAACCAAGTGCAAGTGTGAGGGACGGATTGGGGCCAGGATCCACCCGGAGACCCCAGTCTGAACCAAGGGCAGAGCGGCAGAGCGAGGGGAAAGTAAATGCTGCATAAGAAACCACGATGTTCCTTAGCTGCAGCCGACACCCCCAAGAGAAAATTTCCACAATCTCAAGCCCCGGCTGGGGATAACATGCAGGGTTCTAGGAAGGCTCAGCAGCTCACTTCACCGTGGCCAGGATGCAGAGAGAACAGGGAAGCAGGGTCCTCCCCCTGGGACACACTTCTGCCTGCCAGGACGTCATAGTCTACCGGGTCCCCAGGAGGTGCTGCTGGAAAGGAAGCATGCCACAAAGAGCCTATGGGACACTGCATATTGAAACTTGGTGACTGGTCATGTCACCACAACACAAGCTCCATGAGGGCATGGCTTTGTTTTGTTTTTATTTTCTGATGCGGCCTCTTGTGGTAGACCTGTGACTCTCGAACTTTCTATAGCATCTCCTGGGGTGATGCAAGCTGCAGTGTTCACTGCTGCCTCACCTGACAGTGCACGAGCTTTCTCTGGATACCTAGTTCCCAGGACGCTACCACACAGGACCCCCAAAAGCTTGTCTAGAGCGAATGGAGCAAACCAGAAAGATGAGAGAGTGGGCCGCCTGGGAGAAGAGCTGGTGTCTAACTCAGATCAGGTGTGCGAGACAGAAGGATTCTGAACTGCCGGGAAGGTTCCAGAGGCACCAATGTGAACTCGGGGCTTAAGGCGCAGGGGTGCGGGAGGCATTTGAAACAAGAAAAAAGAAGACGTGTTAGAGTGTACAGGGTTCTGGTCTGCAGTGGCCATCTATTTCACACCCGAATCTGGTGTGACACGTGTAAAGATATGGACACACACACACACACGCACGCACACGCACACACACGCACACACATCGACTTCACATGAATCTGATTGACACTGTGAAAGTATAGACCCTACCACCGCCACCCAAATGTTTAGAAGCCCGGCAACAGGAACAAAGAAAGCAAGTGCTTAGTTTCATCTTAAACTTTATTTAGAAAATTACCAAATGTTTCACTACCCGTTTTAAGAGTTGACAGCAATCAGAAAAATCTAGACTTGGAAAACTACAAAAAAAAAAAAAAGTAAAACAGTTCTCTCAACAAATAAACTGCAAGCAGAGAAAGGCAGGCAGACAGACAGACAGACAGACAGACAGACAGACGGAGGGAGGGAGGGAGGGAAGGAGAGATGGGAGAGATGGGCACTGCACGGGCTCCACTTAGACAAAAATCCTAGCACAGAGTGCAAAGGGTATGCACGAAGCTCCGCCCCCGGCTGAGGAGCCATTCACGATGATAGCTAGCTTCAAAGAGAGGGAGCTTTAACCTTCTTGAAGGATGTGGCCCCTGGCAGGTTGGCCACACCCCAGTGGATGACCACACCCAAGAGTATGTGGGTACCACAAATTGGACTCCATAGACTAAAAGAAAAGATTAGGGACACAAAACTTGGGGGTGAGGGGATTAGGAGAAATGGTGGGAATGAACAAAGCACAATGTATGAGATTATCGAAGGGGTTAGTAAACATATTTTAAATGAAGTCTAAAAATTAATTTTTAAAAAGGAGTTGGTGTGATCACAGTATACACTTGTAACCCCAGTGCTTGGGAGGCTGAGGCAGGAGGATCCTCATGAATTTGAGGCCAGCTGGTCTATTAGTGAAACCTTGTCTCACAAATAATAATAATAATAATAATAATAATAATAATTTAGAAAATCAACCACTCACAATATGTGGGCTTTACTTAGATGCTAATTCCAAGGACCAAATTATAAATTAAAGTTTTTTAACTTATGAGTCATTGGAGCTTTGAGTGTTAACTTTGTAACGTAATATTAAGGAACTGATAATGCTTTAGGAGTGATGCTGGCATTGTAGTTTTTCCAAAGCATCTTCTGGGATAGGAGATGGTCTTACAGATCAACTTGAACAGGTTTCCGAACGTGGGGAGTAGGAGTATGAGGCAGGGGCACAGAGCTGCAGTGTCTTGAAAACTCTGCAGCTGAGCGATGTGCATGGAGAGATTTGTTCACCTGTTCTTTGCACTTTCACAAGGCTCAATGTCCTACAGTAAACGTTATTGAATTTAAAAATTTAATACATTCTAATCAGTGAATAGTGTAAAATCATGATAGTTTTCATGGACAGCCAAAGAGAAATTTAAAAGGAGAAAACAGTTTGAAAGGGTGTAAAAAGAAAAAATTAAAGGGACTAAAACATGGTCAAAAAAAAAAAAAAAAAAAAAAAAAAAGCCTTAAATAAAAACAGGAAGTGTTCAGAAGAGAAGGGAGATTCCAAGAGAGACTTGTGACATTGTATCGCCACCTTGTGGTCTATCAGGATATTGCCGGTGAGTACTCACTAGACACCTGTTCAGAGTCTGTTCATAACGCAGACATGTACATGCGAGTTTCCGTCTGGGGGGGGAGGGATCTTAGCTATGGCATAAACTCCCTTGACTCTCCCAATCAAACTGCATCTCTGCTTCTTGTCACAAGTCTCATTTACTAATCTTTGTGATCCCAATTTTCCACTTTATTTAGGAACAAAACCTTGCTCACTTTGTATAAACCTTGGTGACATTTTGCCTTTGGATTTACCCATATTCTTGTCACTTCAAGCTAACAAGTCTTAAATTCTTTTACCTCCTTGAGGAAGGTACACATTCCACTGTGCTCTGAGGAAAAAAACCACACCTATGCTAGAAGTCAGTTCTTCAAGACAATGATGAGAATTTCTGTGACTAGGAAGACATGAAATGTTCCAAGTCTGTAGTCAATTCATACTGGACATAGCTAGGTTAGCCCATTAATAGGCATTCATTGCCCACTTCTGTGTTTGACCCAATACACTTGTGATTATCAGGTGAAATCCCTCTGGAACATAAAACAGACCACTGCATTCCAGCAAACAAAGAACAATAGTAGAAAACATCCAAGACTCCAAGACCCATTACAAAGATTTGCTGCTTTCTGTAAAACACTAAGCAAGGGCTGGGGATGCAGCCCAGCACTCAAGTGCTTACTTAACATGTGAACACACAAACACACACACACATAAAAACATACATACACACAGGCATAAACACATACACACATACATACACACATAAACACATACATACACACACATGAATAAACACACACACACACACACACACACACGGTGGTCAGACCTTTCAGGAAGAAAACAAAATACTATTTCAGACAAATACCTTTAATGACAATTAACCGGTATTAAATAGATGTGATAGTGCGCTCACTCCCTTTATCCCAGCAGTCCGGAGGTGAAGGCAGAAGAATCGAGTTTGAATTCATCCTCTGCTACATTGTAAGTCCGAGGGCAGCCTGAATGTGAGGCCTGAGACCATGGCTCAACAAGGAAAGCTCATTGAGACTGTACACATCAGAACCAAAACTGAAATGGTGATGTGCATATGTACAGAGACTCAGTCACGAGAATGTGTCCCAATCATGGGGATATGATGTGGGGAGACCAGACACCTAAACGTCCGGAGCAGAGGCTCCTCCACTGTGAACTGTGGTGCACAGAGGAGCTTACGCAGCTATCAACAAAGAGATTCCAAGCTAGGAATGTACAGAGCTCAGTGGCTGAGCACTGCTTAGGGTGTGCAAATCCTTCACAATAACTCTGAATGGAAGTTACCCTTTTACAAAGGAAAAACTGTTAAGAGCATGCACCATTGCTGCAGAGAAACTGAGTTCTGCCCTCAGCACCCAGCCAAGCAGCTCATGGTCAGCTGTACCTCCAGTCTGGGACCATCCCAAACCTCTGGCCCCCATCACACACACACACACACACACACACACAGAGTCATACACACTTACACACTTAATCATAGTCTCACACACAATACCCACTTACACACTTGATCACAGTCTCTCTCACACAACACACACTCTGTCATACACACTTACACTTAATCATAGTCTCACACATACCCACTTACACACTTGATCACAGTCTCTCACACACACATACACACTTGATCATAGTCTCACAAACTCACACACACACTCATACACACTGACACACTTAGTCTTAGTCTCACAAACACACTCTCATACACTTACACACTTGATCAGTCTCACAAACACACACTCTCTCATACATACTTACACACTTAGTCATAGTCTCAAACACACACACTCTCATACACACTTACACTTGATCATAGTCCCACAAACTCACACACATTCATATCCATATTCTCATATACAAATGCACACACATACACTCACAGTCACACATACACTCACATGCACACACCCTTACATTTGCACACACATATACTCTCACATTTGCACACACACAATTTAAACTAATTTTTTTAAAAAAAGCTTGTATAAAATAATTTGTGTGTTTATTTCTACTAACTATTGTGATACACATACCCACTAATATACAGGTGCCTATGCACAACAGAAAATTGAAATATACACACATGTTATTTACATAGGGTTACAATTTAACCTTTCCTTTCCCTGTAGTCCATTTTCTGTAGTGAACAATTATGGAAGCTGAGTCCAAGAGGCCATAAAAAAGAATACAGGAAGCTGCCCTGGGCTTTAAAAGCCCCCACCTCTTATGGAAAGGTCTGTGCAGCTGTTCAGGGGTGCCTGAGTGTCGAGTACTCAGATCGATGCTCATCTGGTCATTGTCTCAGGATGGAAATTGCTTGCAGAGGAGGGAGGAAAAGGTGCTATCTGTACTTGTCTTGGGTCAGGCTATTCACACAACCTTTGTCCCTGTGTTGCCCCATTACATCTAACCGCAGGGACCTGGGGGACTCCGAAGGACATCCATGAAAAAAAAAATCACCTGGGAACCCATGTGAGGAGGAGCCCCCTCCTAGCTGGACGTTCTGCCCTTAAACAGACTAACTCTTACCTAAGGTTAGGTTTCAGCAAATATCTCCATGCATTGGCTTACATGGAGAATTCCTCAGTAAACAGGAAATCTCAGAGAGGAGTAATGTCTCAGCCAGTAAAATGCTTCCTGGGAGCCCCACCTGGGCCTTTCCAGAAACTACATTCTGAGAGGGTCTTCCCTGCAATAAGCCATGTCTGTCCAAACAGATGCATTCTTTAGTTTCCACCCCTGTTTTATTTTAATTATCTGGTACAGGATCTCAAGTACCTATAATCACAATGTAACCAAGGATGGCCTTGAAGCTCTTACTTCATTTGTTTTAGCTTTTATTCCGCAAGGGAGGAAGAGGTACACACATGCCATGAGGCACATGTATCCATCAGAGGACAACTTGTGAGACCCAGTTCTACCATGGGGGTGGCAGGCACTGAACTCATTTCCTCCGGCTTGGCAGCAAGCACCTTCACCCGCTGAACTAACTTGCAGCCCGGCCTTGAATTTCTAACCCTCCTGGCTTCAGTTCTCAGGTGCCAGGGTTATAGACATGTGCCACCATATACAATTTATTCAGTGCTAGCAACCGAAACCACGGCTTGGCGAGTGCGAGGTAGGCGCATTCCACCAGCTGAGCCACACACAGAACTATACAAACCAATCTTCAAAAATAGCATGCTTAGAAATGAGTAAAATAATACTAAGTAAATTAAAAGGAAAGCGAGGGTTTGGAGAAACGGCTCAATTGTTTAAAACAAAACAAAACAAAAAAATGCTCGCTGGTGTTGCAGAAATACCTGGGTTCAGCATCCAGCACCTACATGGTGGCTCACAAGCATCTGACCTCCAGTTCCAGAGGAACCAATGTCCCCTCCTTGCCTCTAGGGGGCACTGCACACATGTGGTCTATAGGCATGCAGGCAAAGCACCTACATAGATTTTAGTCGGTGTTTTATTGTTGTTGTAAAGAGAGTCTGCAACCAAAGCAATTCTTATAGGAGAAAGCATTGCCAGGTGGTGGTGGCACACGCCTTTAATCCCAGCACTCGGGAGGCAGAGGCAGGTGGATCTCTGTGAGTTTGAAGCCAGCCAGGTCTACAGAGCGATTTCCAGGACAGGCTCCAAAGCCACAGAGAAACCCTGTCTCAAAGGAAAAAAAAAAAAAGTTTCAGAGGTTTAGTCCATTATCATCAGTGGTGGGCGCTGTTCCTTTATTACAGTTTAAGGAGAAAGTTGGAGAAAGAGGAGGTGTCCCGCGCGGGGGTCCCAAGATAACGGCCCATGTGGGAGAGCATAGCGGGTTCCATAGCAGGTGAGGGTGACCGAGGCGGAGGGCAAACACACCAGGCAGACAGAGCTTGAGTGAGAAGTCTATTTAGAAAGGGGAATGAGGGGGAAGGAAAAAGAGACATAGAGACACCGGGAACAGAAGAGGAGCGAGAGAGAGAAAGCAAGGAGAGCGTAAGTGGGGGGGGGGGTCTGACTTTTAAAGGGTCCTTTGCACCTGCCTGCAGACTGGTAGTCATGGAGCCCTGGGCTGACCAGAGCACTGCCTGAGTGCATTCTGCCAGGTGACGGACAGGCAGCATAGTGCCTGAGTCCTTACAGTGGGGAGCATGACAGCCTGCAGGCAGACATGGTGTTGGAGACATCCTTGTGAGTTCTACATCCAGATGCACAGGCAGCAAGAAGAAACAGTCTAGTTTGGGCTTTTTAAATCCCAAATCCCACCTCTCTAGGGACAGAAACACTTCTTCCAATAAGGCTAGCCCTACTCCAGTAAGACCATGCCTCCTAAGTCTAATCCTTTCAAATAGTGCCATTCTGTGATGATACACCGTTTGTGATTTATTAAAGCCACTGGAGATCAAAATAGCAAAGCAGCCACACTAGTTAGCTATAGAGGCTGGGTGGTGGTGGCACACACCTTTAATCCCAGGACTCAGTATTAAGAAGTAGTTCAAGGCCACACTGACTACATGACATTGATCCTGTCCTAAAAGAAACAGCTCACATAAAGGTGATCTCAACACCTAGGATCACACACCTTTAATCCCAGCACTAGGGAGGTAAAGACAGGATTGATATGGCTGGGCAGAAAAAGGAATAAAAGTGAAGGAAACAGGAATTCATGGCTTTTAGCCTCTGAGGATCCGGGGAGACAGGACTGACATTTCAACTGGGTATTGGAAAGATCTACTGCCTTGGCTGCTTTTCTTTTCTGATCTTCAGCTTGAACCCCAATATCAGTTTCTGAGTCTTCTTTGTGTGTGTGTGTGTGTGTGTGTGTGTGTGTGTGTGTGTGTGTGTTAAACCATTCCCTGTTGATTAGCCCTTAAATATATAACCCTGTGGGGAACATTCTTATTCAAAACACCACATTCCGTTCCCTTTCCCCCATAGGCTTATAAACACACACACACACACACACACACACACACACACACACACAAATGCATTTTGTCTGGCGTCAGAAGTTCCCATAATCAGGCACAGTCTCCACACTGTTTAAGAGCCCAAAGTATCTTCTGAGACTCATTTAATCTAACTGTAAACCCCTGTGAAATCAAAATCAAAAGGCAGCCCACATACCATGGTGCAGGGTATACATTACCATTCCAGAAAGGAGGAAAGAGAGCATGGTGAGGAAATACTGAAGCAAAGCAAGATCAAAAGATCAGCAGGGCAATCTCCAAACTATCTCCATGTTTGGTGTCAAGGGGCTCCTCAAACCTCCAACTCCTTTCAGTTGTCGCCTACAACAGACTCGGTTATTAGCCCGCCTTGGCAGGTACCCTGTTACATGCAGCACTGTAGGCGCCATTCTGTAACGAGCCGTTTCCCCCACACCGTGGTTCCACAGCCTCGTCAGCCCCCAAATAACACACAGAGATGCTGTATAATTACGAAACTGTTGGCCATTGGCTATGGTTTCTTATTGACTAGGTCTGACTTAGCCATTAACCCATTTCTATCAATCTAAGTGTTTCTACGTGCTCATATCTTACCAGAGAGAGGGTTCGGACCTCTTCTGTCCCATTTTACATCTTGACTCCTCTCTACTACATCTCCCAGAATTCTCCTTGCCTACTAGTCCCTCCTATCTTGCTTTCCTATTAGCCAACAGCGCTTAATTCACTAACCAATAAGAGGAACGTATTTACAGAATGACATCTCCCATCAGTACCCCGTGGTTCTGGCACCTCCAACATCTTGGGGTGTCCAAGGCAATCCACACGCTTCACCTTCACAGCTTCACCCAATGGCCCAAAGTGACGCATAAAAAAGTTCAGGGCCCCTAATAAAGGCCAGAAGAGGGAAACAGAGCCAAAGGGCTCCCTAGTATGGATGTCTTAAAGAGTACTGACCGAGGAGGGAGAAGAATATGGCCAAAGGTAGATGAACCAGAATGTGTAGACAAAGATTGCAATAGTGGAGTCTTCACATTTCAGAGATTCATGAAACGGCCTGCCCTGGTGTTTCATTTTTATTTCAAATGATAGGTGAAATGTGCTGTCAACACTCGGGACAACTGGAGACAACTCTGTTACCCTGATAAGGGAGTGGGCACTGGCAAACACTATCAAGTACTTAGCATTTTCCTTCTCGCTAAGTTCTGTTAGATTCCAAAGTTGGAACTCACAAATCTGAGCAGGATGGCTTTAGACCCTTGTTAGGGATGTCAACAAGACAGCCTTTTTCAAGGCACCTACACAGCCTTCTGCCATCACGAGAAAAGAAATATGCAAGAAGCACAATATCGTTCGAAATTCTCTCATAGTGTTACAAAACCAGGAAAAGAGAGCAGTTTGAATTAGCATCTTCAGTGCGGCGTGAAGACTCAAATAGCATTCTTTACCAACAATTACTAAATATAACATTTTTTAAAAAGCATTAATTTTTTTTCAGCTATTAAGATTCACAGTACAGATAGTTGAGAAAACCAACTGGAGAGATCTTGGTAGAGATGGGTGTTTGATTTTGATTCATAGTCTTATGCTAAATTTAACTCAAGAAAAATACCTGCTGTTTCCAAAGAAATTGTAGGCTGTATAGCTAACCTCAGCTGTCGACTTTGTGGAATCTGGTATCACCACTGGGTGTACCTATGGGGAATTATCTCAATTAGGGTAAGTTGGGAAGACTCAATCACTATGGATGGCACCATTCCCTGGGAAAGAACCCTGGGTACAGAAAGGAAGTGAGGAGCTGATCAGAAATGCTCCTTAACTACAGCTATCATGTGACTGGCCACCTCAGAGGCCTCCACTGTGACATTAGTGCCATGGGCTGTACCCTCCAAATGTGAGTCAAAATAAACTCCTTTAAGTTGCTTTTGTCAGGGTACTTCATCATAGTAACGGGAGACATAACAAAGACAGGCTGGCTCGGCCTTTTTTGTACTGACTGTGGTAAGCCAATGCAAGTGCTAGTCTTTGGGAAAAAAAAGACTCTTGCCCATAGGAGTCCTTATTGACAGCTATTAGCATCTTTCCCGAGTGTTATAAAATACTACAAGAAAACTGATTATAGGTTTAGCTGCAGCTCCACTTGAGAATGAAAAAGACCACTTACTTCTTTCACCTTAAAAGGACACACCTTTTTAAAACTGAGACTGAGCCAGGCATCGTTGGGAGGAGGAGATGGGGATCTCTTATGCCAGCTTGCTCTATAAAACGACTTCCAGGACAGCCAGGGCTACATAGGGCGACACTGTCTCAGAACTGGGTGGGTGAGATAGCTCAGCGGGTTCAGCACTGTGTAAGTCTAATGACCCGAGCTTGATCTCTGTAAACCATGTCCATTGCTGTGATGAAACACCATGACCAGGCTTATGGTGCTGGACGGATGAATCCACCATGATGGGGAGATAGGCATGGCTTCTGAAACAGAAACCGGAGGAGCTTACATCATAGACCATGAGCAAAAAGCACAGAGCAAGCCCTGAGAACAGTGTCTTTCCACAGCAGAGCCCCACCCCATGTGACAGCAAGGACCGCGTAGTCACACGCCTGAGCCGACAGGGTGGAGTGGCATTCTTATTTACACACCACACTGTGTAAATGTGGGAGAACAGACTCCACAGACACGGTATTTAAGCACACACACACACACCCCACTGGGACTTCAAAAGCTTTTAGGATACCAAAATATAAGAACAACACTGGATTCTGGTCACTTCTGAAAAAATTAATTGCAGTTTATAACATATTTTTACATTATATATATATGTATATATATGTTTTGTGTGTATATATGTATATATATATGCATGTATGTGTATATATATTCCCCTCAATTAAAGCTCAACAAATAAAACCCAAACCAAATCAAGGACAGTAAAGAAGAGAGGAGCAAGGGAGGATAAAGGATGTGGCGTCAATTTCCACTCCCAAGACAGCAGACTAGGTTCTCTCTTTGCCCGGATCATGCTGACACAGAGAAGTTATCCTGGACAACTTTGCCAGAGGTTAACCTCCCTGCAGTGGCAAATGTTGCCTTCTGTCTTCTTGTTTAACAATGTTTCTCTGCTTCCCATACCCTTCTGCACGTGGGAAGTGAAAGCTCGTGTACTTTCACTTTCAAATACTGTAATGTTGAGACTAGAGGAGCAACGTTCATCTTGCTAGGGAGCATGGCTACCACACAATACAGATCCCTAAAGCAGAGGACCATAACCATGAGAAAGCACCCCAAGACGGGGAAGGGGACAAAAAGCACAAATGGCTAGGCTGAGAGATGGCTCTCGGCAACTGAAATTTCCCAAGCAGTTTGGGTACAACTTTTAAGAATTAGTCTGGGGGTGTCTCAGTTCCATTGCTGTGCAGAGACACCATGACCACAGCAACTAACTCATGAAGAAAACATTTAATTAGGGTGGCTGGCTTATAGTTCCCGAGGTTCAGTCCATTATCATCATGACGGGGAGCATGCTGTCCTGGAGATAAGGCTGGTGCTGGAGCTCAGTGTTACAACTTGAAGGCAACAGGCTATCAGCTAGCACTGGGCTGTACCCTGAGCACTGGAAATCTCAAAGCCCGTGCCCAGTGACACATTTGCAACAAGGCCATACCCACTCCAACAAAGCCACACCTCCTAGTAGAGCCTATGAGATTATGGGGGCCAATTACCTTCAAACTACCACAGGTGGAGACAACGAGAGGCAGAGATCTAGAGGCTAGGGGTGTGGCTCAATTGGCAGTACTTGTGTAGCACTCAGAGCTCAGGGTTCAATACCCCATAACACCTAAGTATTATGGTAGAGGGACACATGTATCTGCAACTCCACTTCCAAAAGCACATTTCCAAAATGCTCTCACGGTGCACTCAAACCAGAGCAGGAGTGTGATGGTTTGGTTCGGTGTTTCTCCCCCAGCATGCTCAGGGAGTTGAACACTCAGCCCAGCTGGAAGCTATCTGGAGAGGTTACAGAACTTTTTGTAGAGGCTTGCTGGAAGAAGTATGTCACTGAGGGGGCTTTGAGAATGTATAGCTTCACCCCACTTCCAATCCTCCTTTTCTATGCGGTTAAGATACAACAGCCTGCTGGGCAGCGGCGGTACATACCTTTAATCCAAGCTCTGGGGAGGCAGAGACAGGCAGGTGGATCTCTGAGTTTGAGGTCAGCCTGGTCTACAGAGTGAGTTCCAGGGTAGCCAGAGAAACCCTGACTTTAAAAAAAAAAAAAACAAACAAACAAAAACAAAAAACAAAAAACGAGGAGACGGAGGGAGGGAAGGAAGGAGGGAGAAGCTTTCTGCTTCTACCACCACACCTCCTTTCCATATGAATATCCATCCTTCAGGAACTGCAAGACAAAATCTTAGGTTGCTTCTGGCCATGGTATATTATCATAGCAACAGAAGAGTAACACAATGAGAAACTTAAGTAGTCCACAATACATTTACATGCCTTTTTAAAAAAGAAAACAAAATTACACATACATACGTGGGTGCGTGTGTCTGCATGAGGAAGCCAGGTGTCACCAAGCTTCACCTGTTCCTTTGAAACAGTATTTCCTTGAACCTGGACTCACATTTTCCCTGCTAGGCTGGGTGCCGGCATGCCCCCAATGATCATGTGTGTCCATGTTCCTGGAGCTGTGGTTACAGGTGTATGGGGAGCACCTGGCTTGTTACGCAGGTGCTAGGATCCGACCCCAGGCCTCCAGCTTGCTCAGTAACCTCTCTCCTAAGCAGATGCTCCCGACCTTACTACTGACTCTGGAAAGCCTTTGTTTCTCCTTCTAGTTTTAGGGATCAAAGCTAAGACAGTGTTCTTGCTAGGCATACTCACCACTAAGCCCCAAACCTTTAAAGTCTTGTATTTCCATTTATTCCACAAGAGACAATCTCCAAATTGAGTATGAACAACATGGACAGACACATTATAGTTAGAACTCAACTTTATTGTTACAACCAATGTTTATTTACAGAATATAAATCTCTTCAAAAAGATACATTCCTTCATTTAATCAATGGTAGAAAGCCTTATTAAACAGAAAGAAAGCCTAAGCCGCACTTGAATCTTAACAGAAACGCGGCTTCATTGCAAGTTCATGAACACAGAACACAAATGTCACTTCAGCAGCTACATGAATGAGGCTGTTGAATTCACTGGCGATGCCATTTTATCCACGGAACAAATTTTACTTAAATTAACAGTAGTAAAACTTAAACTTCAAACATAAAAATATGTAACAACAAAGGAAAAAGCAGGAAGTATCTCGGCTAGCAAACAGATGAGCAAGTTCTCCGGCACTCAGACCCTGGCAGAGGCATAGGGAAACCCAGGACAAAGGCTGCATTCATCTGCGAGGTATCAAAGAATGTTCAGTGCTGAGACTATCCATAGCACTTACAGTCTATACAAAGCAGCTTTAGACTACAATTCACATTTGAGAAACACAGATTTAAGATCTATGCCACAGCTTCCCAATTCAACAGTTACTCATTCAGCTTTTCCCCTCGTGTATGGGTAACACCATGTCGTCTTCCTTCAATCAGGACATTTGACCTTGCTTACAGAAAAGTTCTTTGTAGGTTCCATTAGTTTACACTCACTTTAGTACAGGTAAATACAGAGGACAACTTCAGGTTACTGACAACGAACACTTTGTCACTACCTACAAACGAGCAGCAGCAAGCACAGTGCAGGCATGGCGGGCAGGCACTCCATTTCCTCCACAGCTCTACGGGTGTCACTGGGCTTCAAACGAGCTCTCACAGTTACTGGCTAGGAAGCCTGTAAGTTCAGTGCAATAGGTTTTCCTGCTCCACTTACACAAACTAATCCAAAGACAACGTGATGTTTCAGTTCTGTAAGGATCTAGTGTTGTATTAACGTATTAATGGGATCCAAATCACCACGGTGGGGAAGATAACCGAAACATAAAATTATAAGAGTTTTTTGTAAGTATATATAATATACAATGCATAATGGACAAGTGTGTTGGTGACGCCACAGGGCACAGTCCAGGACAGAGGCCTCCAACACAGGAGTGTAAAGTGCTTATGAGTAAAGCATCAGTGTTTGTTCCTATTCCCAGCACATTGGGGTTTCTTCCCATAGCAAACTGAACCAAAATTGAAATTTTTCAGCACAAAAACTATTCACACACATCTAACTCATTTGTAATGTGTCACTGAATTTAGACTTCAAGAATTCAAGGTAATACAAAAACCGCAAGTATTTTCTTTTACAGAAACACGGGCTGAAGTT
This sequence comes from Phodopus roborovskii, assembly GCF_943737965.1. NCBI lineage: Eukaryota > Metazoa > Chordata > Mammalia > Rodentia > Cricetidae > Phodopus > Phodopus roborovskii. The sequence goes on along the minus strand of NW_026126639.1, from coordinate 2,245,808 downwards.
CCCCAAAACAGGGATGTTTTACCTGGAGCAGCTGATATCATTGGTCAAAGCCCAGACTTAACACTGCCTGCCGTCACTATGGGAAAGGGGCAGCTCACCGTCCTTTACCTTGCTGTTCAGAACAGAAACATGCTGAGAGACGCAGCTCAGCTTCTCATGAAATCTGACGGAGAAGAAAGCCCCAGCAACTGGCCCTGAAGTGAGAGACACTTAGAGGCTCGTCTCCACCTGCACTCACCTTATGTGTGAGGTAGCTGCCACTAGGAAAACCCCAGCACAAAGCATTGTGGACTTTGTCAACAGGATGACAGGGATGACAGGTTAATAGGAAAATATTTACGTCTACAGTACTCTGGAATGCAGTATAAAACACTCAAAAGCAAGTTAGAGGGAAAACTCAACCTGACATTACTGCCCTCCATATGTCCGCTAGTGAGACCATCAAGGGGTCCAGGCGGCTTCCGTTCAAACTAGAGGTTTCTAACTTTCCTTTAGAGTGCTTTCGAGAATTCTTCCTTTAAGTCTCAAGTCAAAAAGTTAAAATAAACATGGGGGTAATTGTCATAAAAGACACCCTGTTCTCACATTCTCATACTGACCCACTCCAGAGAAACCACCAGACAAACTAAGAGATGCCATTTGCCCTATGTCTTGTACGGATGGGATTTACGTTCACATTGAATTTCAGTTTCTTGCTGAAAGTGTCAACAGACTATAAATAGAAAAGGGGACCACACTTCAGTTCACAAACAGCAAATTACATTTTTACTTTCCTTTATCTTCAAATTGTGACTCAGAGAATGAGCCTTATAAATTCACTGCTCCCCGGTGTCTAATCAACAAAAAAGTCAATAGCTGAGCAAAAATTGGAGAAAAGTCTTATTAGGCACTGAGAGGCTAAATAAATAAATACCAACACAACTAAAACCCAGTAAACCTTACCTCTAGTTCTTGCCATTTCACTGCACAGCTAGAGCTGTGCACTGTTCCCAGCCAAACACCCACAGGCTGGGTCATACAGTAACAGAAAAACTTCTACAAAGGAGAATGCAAACTACGCGCTCTTGCAGGACACAGGGACACTAATTACACTGCTTATTTACACTGTCTATTTACACTCCAGGCAGACCTAGTGATGAGGTTTGTGCTCATGTTGACCTCAGGCGGATCATGTCAACAGTGACACGTGGCCACCACATCTCATTTCCTGGGAAATGGTGGTAGCACGAATTAGAAGAGGGTAGGAAAATCAATTAACATTGGTCAGGTTCAAGATCATACAGGGGTGCCAGGGAGACAGGATCAGGGTAGAGGGCAGAAATGTGGAATTTTGCTTGTTACAGCATCCAGGCCACTACGGTCTATTGATTAACATTGAACATCCATGAATGCCACTTCTAACATCCACTTTCATATTTACAAAATGAGCTTACCACCAGTTGAGTGATTAGGTAAGGCATTCAAATTCCTTAGCTTAACAAAAGAAGGCAACTGATATTCTAGCAAGCCACAGGACACATTTTAGAGGGATGCTCTTCAGAGCTGTCCCAATGTACCCTCTTTAGAAACCCTTACATGGTCAATACAAAGGAAAGACATTTTGAATCCTGTTGATAGTCTACACCATGATCCCCAAAAGCTGTATGGGAAGCAGGCACATCAGAGCACCCAAATCTGGCCAAGGAATGGGGACAACAGTTTGCATGTGCTAATCTTTCTCCAAGATCTCTTGCATGCTAGCAGGGTAAACAAGGAAGTCTCCATCGCTGCATTCACTGCCACAGGAGTCTCTGAGGCAGCTGTGTCTCAGTCGGCCGCGATGCAGTCCAACAGCAGCAGCAGCAGCAGCATGGTGAGCCCCATTCAAAGCACTCTCAAGTAAGATCGGGAAGAGACTAGCAAACACTGTCCTCTGCAGTGTCCCAATGACACATACTCTCGGATTTCAGGAGGAGGAAAGCAAAGACTCGGGAGGCTCACATCTATGGTTCTATGACAATGTTCCAACCACGAATGACAATTCCAGTAAGCCAGTCCTCGTAGGTCTGCTTTAACATTGAAAAGAGCTAGTCATCATTGTTTCCATTCAAGGAATTCAGCTTGTAATGATCTGATCTTACAGTAATGTGGTTCATAAAAACAAAAGAGATCGTTACAACATTGGGGAGGTAGAAACCAAATCCAGGTCTAACACTGTTGGAGACACACACTTAGTCTATTTACGTGGCTAGAATTTACCATCTCAGATGGCCAAGGTCTGTAAGTGTTTCCACTTTATTAGCTTTGAACATGTTGCAACAATCCAAGTATTTTAAAGCACTTGTCTGGAACTTAAGTAATGTGGAACAATATACCAGATGATGTCTTAGGATAGATCTGTATTGCATACTTTAAATATGCAGATCCATGGAGCTAACTTTGTACAAAAGCACTTATGTGACCAAAGTGCAAAGCCTGTCTGACTAATCTAAGTTAGCTGTGACTGCTCAAGCCCACAGTCTTCAGAGATTAAAGCCTTCTTTGTCTACTCAAAGACCCAACTTCCTTCCATATTCCATATAATAGTTGCCTCCCTCTTACACCTATACAAAAAATAAAAACCAGACTAACAAAACAAGATAAAACAAGTCCTCCTACCACGACTACTATTTAATTCACATTTTCTTATTTGTTAAGATTTTAAGTATTCAAGCTCAATGACCTACCTAAATGTTCCTTACTGATTCTTCTAACAGCTTTAACAATATTACTCTGAAATTACATGTATCAGCAATCACTGGCTGACTCTACAGACACAAAACCAACCTAAGGAATGGATCTGAATACAAAGAATCTAAACGATATTCCTTGCTTCCAAGTATGATGAACTCTGTATGTTTGTTTCAAATACTAACAATATTATTTAATGAACAAAAACAGAGTTTCTCAAGTTAAACAAAATTTTTGGTTAAAAACAATTTGACAGGTAAATTCTAAAAACTGGGACTATTTATTACCCTAAATGATCATTACCTAGTATTTTAAAACATGACTTAATACAGATTTTAACATTAAGTTGTTATACTTATATTCCAGGATTATACAGTAAATATATTCAGGCTACGTAGAGACAATTTCATTCTAAGTTGTATTCTTCAAAGAAATTATTTCCAATTTCCAATTCAAAAAAGTATACCCTAGAGACAGTGGCTGTCTTGCTCCCTGCTTAATGGGCACTTATCTAGAAAACTCTACAACACCCTAAGTTACTACCGAGGCAGTGACTGCCACGTCAAGAGTAAATGATTCATTTTCAGAGGCTACAATGAATGTTTTTTCTAAAATTAACCCCACTAACAAAACTTTTAAAAGATCTCTACAACATTCTGATTCCACACACTGAGCCAACAAATGAAAGATGAAAGTAGTCAGTCGTGTCAAATCTGTAATAAATAATTCACATGTAACATGGACATATTGCCAAAGGCTAAAGCTCACTCTAATCTTTCCACTGATGGACAAATCTCTAGCCTGCCACATACTGACAACAGTAAGTGTATTTTAACATCTTTCTATTTAAAAATAGATTGGTTGTTTAGAGGCAAATTTGTAAAGCAAGATAACCAAATTAAATGAGTGTTAACAAATATTGGCTTTTGGAATTTCTTAGGAAGCATCCACAAGCACTGCTCGGCTCCTGGAGAACAGTGAGTCCTCTTCTTTACTCAGGCATCTTTAGTGCTGTGACCTCCGGCTTCATTTTAAAGTACTGGTTAAAGCGGACAATGGCGTACCTAGTGAGAAAGAACAAGGAAAACTCAGAGCTCACCTCAGCTCTTCAGCTGCTTCCAAAAATTTAAAATTTCCCAAGTGCATGCGTAGTCTGCTGCACTACTGGACACTTCCCGTGCTGAACACTGACCAACCTAGAAGCTTCTACATGGCTTTAAAGTGGATTTGGCCTCCAACACACTGCCTGGAAACAGTAATGTGACTGTCCTGTGACTTCTACACACTAGTCCAACCAAGAGGAGACAGACAGCATCTTACAGTTAAGGTCATCTTACCCAAGGAAATCAAACTCAATTGTGGAGTACTTGGCTTGGATCAAAGCCCAGAGTCCCCAGAAGAAATGAGAAGCCTTAAAGAGAAGAAAAGTGAAGAATCATGAAATAAATTGTTAGTTCTATATTTTTCATCAATCACATGCATAATAGATTTTTTTTTCCCTCTACTTTTCTGGTAAATATTGAACCTAGGTCTCCTGAGCTACATACACTCTGTAGCCCCAAAAGGATCTTCTTTCTTGTTAATTTTTACACAACTTAGCCAGAACAGAACATAATAAAGCAGGGTAGTGACTGGGCCACCACTGGTGACTCTAAACTAGGAAGCCTTAGAAACTTAAGTCTAGTAGTTTCTATAGCCTTTGTGCAGCACAGAATTTAGCATTCCACGTAAGATACAGACAGAGCAGTGGTTCACATCCCTCCATTCATTGAGTTGTCTCCATTGTTCACCCAAATCACAGCACTGATTCACAAGTGTACCCTAGAACTTAAAACTAATTCGATTAGAAATTGTAACGTAATTGTACATATGCCTTACAACTATTTCTTAAATGATTAACATGTTTACTTTACATGTTTACTTGAGTGCCTCCGTGTACCACATGTATGCCTGGGGCCCAGAGTCTAGAAGAGCATTTTATGACCCCTGCACATGCAGTTACAGCCTGCTGTGTGCCACCATGTGGGTGCTTAACGTCAGTTCCTGCTTGAAAAGCAGCCCTTATTTTCTTTTTGAATTACTGTGTGAGTGCATGTGTGTGCATATGTGTGCATGTGTAGTGGGCATGTGTAGTGGGCATACACACATATGTGGAAGAAAGAGGAAAACCTGAAAGAATATTTTTCCCTTCCACCATATGAACCCCTGGAATTTTACTCTGGGCATTAGGCCATCTCACTAGCCCACAATTAATTTCCATTTAGACATCACACATTAAAATTGTTAATTTAGGTCAGCAACAATATAGTTCAACAAGGAAAAGAGCTCTAAGTCTAATCCCATGAACCATGATGGAAAGAAGAACCTATTTCCAAATGCTATCCTGACTCCCAATGTGTGCACATACATGAATGAACACACACACACACAGATAAACTAAAATGTTTATATATTTTTAATTCTGGTAACATGGGGGTGTTCTTCCAAAGGCCCCAGATGAGATTACCAGCACCTACCCCATAGCCAGGCAATAGTTCATAGCCATCTGTAACTCAGGGGATGCCTGGTGCTTCTGTGGGCACCAGGCATACAAGTAATACAAAGACGTACATACAGGCAAAACATTCATACACATTTTTTTTTCAATGCTGGTAACAAAAATGAAATTTCACTTCCCCAGAAATACTCTACTTTTACCAGGAATCCTCTAGGGGAAAAAAAAAAGTTAAAAGCCAGGTTTATTTCTGGTATATCCCCTAAGGCAAAAGCATCAAACGGGGCTGTGAGAGCACTCAGAGCTGTAGCTCTGAGCCTGTGGTGTGGGTCACGAGCACACAGGAGTCACCTAAGTCCATCAGAAAACACAGACATTTGCATTATGATTCCACACAACAGAGAAATTATGGAACCAATATAGGTGTCTAACAACAAAGTGATGGACAAAGAAGGTATCAATGAAATTTCTGCAATCATAAAGGATGTAGTTGTAAAAGTTATAGGAGAACTGATCCAGTAGAGATTGTCACTTTAAGTGCATTAAGCCAACTCACAAAGACAAATATTGCATGTTTTCTTTCATTTGTAGGTACAGAAAATCATGTATATATTCATAAGAACAAAGCAACGTTGTTTACAAAACACAGGGATTAAGGAAGGATAATGAAGGGAAGGGGGTGTAATGTGCTCCAAGTACACTGCATGCATGTAGCAGCCTTATATAACCCTGTATAATAATACTTCTTTTCTAAATTGGGGCTGGGAAAATGGTCCAATGTTAAGAATGCTTATTGTTCTTGCAGGGACCAGTTCAGTCACAGCACCCGCATGGTAGGCAACTCACAACCCATGGCTCCAGTTCCAGGGCTCTGATGGAGTCTTCTGGACTCCGTGGGCACTACAGCACACATGGATAGATGCAGGCAAAACACACACACACACACACACACACACACACACACACACACACACACACACACACAAAATAAATCAACCTAAACCTTAAAAAAAAAATTAATTAAAGTTGGGTGGTGGTGGTGCATGCCTTTAATCCCAGCACTCAGGAGACAGAGGTAGGCCAATCTCTGTGAGTTCAAGGCCAGCCTGGTCTGTAAGAGCTAGTTCGAGGACAGCTAGGGCTATACAGAGAAAACACTATCTCAAAAACAAAATAAATTAAATTTTGAAAAGCTAAGACAAAAAGATTACTACAAATTCCAAGTGAACTTGGCCAAGTTCCAGGACAATCTGAAGCCCCCCCCCTTTCAAAAAATAATGTTTTAAATATGAAGTCCTGTTGGCACCATATGTGAAGACTTGGTATGAATTTCTACTTCCCTCACCCTTGGGATAAGGAACACATATTCTACAGGTTGATTACTAACTCAAGTACAGTACATACATACATGGAAAAACTCAAGTCCAACACTTTGAGGCAGTCTCTGGCCTGACTGAGGTCAGCTAGGTAAGTTGTGTGTGTTTGGCCATGCATACTGTGAGAGAGGTACTCCTGTGTGTGTGTGTGGGGGGGGCCTTGATGGGGCAGGGCCTGGTGGTTACACAGGCACTGTCTTTCCCAGGGATGAGAGAATATAACGCACACTAAAACCAGGAGTTAAATGAACTCTCCCTGAAGTCATTTCCGTCAGCCCTTTGTGCAGCAATGAGAAAGATAGTTGCCATGAGCCCTCAGGCTGTGAGTTCTCTAGAGCACAAACACTCTAGAGCACAGGCTGTGACAGACGGTGCAACTCTGAAGCCTCACAATGCCACTGGACCTCACACTGCCACCAGCACTAAGGCCCAGATCTCACTCAGCATGAAGCCAGTTTCTCTAAAGACTTCACTGGTTAAAAAGGGGGAGTATGTGCCTACACATGCCTGTGCACACGTCTGTACAGGTCCTACCACAGTCTGCCTACTGTGAAGACACAGAGCAAGAAGTTAAAAAAAAAAAATCTCATGACAGGTCAGCAGAATTTTGGTAAAAGCAAAAAAAACAAAAAAACAAAAAAAAAACAAAAAAAAAAAAAAAAAAAAAAAAAAGACGAATTCCAACAAAAACCAACTCGTTTTATTCATAAACAACCAGAAGTTAGTGTCAGATCTCACAGTATAAGAACTTACTATATACATTAAAAAAAAAAAAAACCACATAAAATTTAGAGAAAATGCTACATGAGTGATGTGGGATAATGCTCTTGTTCATTGTAAGATTAACAAAACGCTGCCTGGCCAGTAGCCAGGCAGGAAGTATGGGCGGGGCTATCAGACTAGGAGAATTCTGGGACGAGGAAAGGAGAGAAAGGGTCGCCAGCCAGATGCAGAGGAAGCCAGATGAGAACGCCTTACTAAGAAAAGGTACCAAGCCACGTGGCTAAACATAGATAAGAATAAAGAGTTAAGTTGTAAGAGTTTGTTAGTAATAAGCCTGAGCAATAGGCCAAACAGTCTATAATTAATATTAAGCCTCTATGTGTTTATTTGAGACTGAATGGCCGCCGGGTGGGGTGGGACAGAAACTTCCATCAACTAGTAATCCTGTTAGAAAATTTAGCCAATGAGATGGCTCAGTGAATAAAGGTGTGTGTTTGCCATCAAGCCTGAGGACCCGAACGCAATGCCTGAACCTACATGGCGGTGAGAGAACTCATACCTGCAAGTTGATCTCTGGTCTCCACATGTATCATGTGTAGCAAGTATGCATGTGTGTGTGTGTGCGCACACACAAAAATGTAATAAAATTTTCAAAACTAATTTTGAAGTTTGATGTCTGTCATTTGTCCTTTATCTTTTTCCTATCAGAATGTAATAAATGGTGTGGCGGCAATGTGCACATGGACTCGCTTGACATTCTTCTTCACATGTGTGTATGTGTGAATACAGGTGTGCGTGCGCGTGCGTGTGCGTGCGCGTGCGTGTGTGTGTGTGTAGGCCATTGTCTATGGTGTCTTCCTATCTCTCCACACCTTATGCACTGTACACTGAGGAAGGATCTGTCACTTGAACCCAGAGCTCACCAACTGAGCTAGCCTAGCTAGCCAAATGGTTCCTGGAATCCATGCACTGGATTACAACGGGCTACCATACCTACTCACCTTTTCCACTAGGTTCCATGGATCCACACTTTGGCCCTAATGTTTACACAGCAAACAAGCACTTTACTCACTGAGCCATTTCTTGAGACAGGAGCAAACCAAGTAGATCAGCTGGCTGGCCAGCAGGCCCAAAGAGTCACCTGCCCAGGCCTCTCCCTAGCACTGGAGTAACAGGCATGTATGCCATGCCCACTCCTACATGCGTGCTGGGAATCCAGTCCTCACATTTGCACAATAAGCACTCTGCTCACTGAGCCAGCTCTACAGTTCTTGTATAAATGACACTCGGTGACTGACTGCAGGAGCCAGCATGGCCAACCACACCTGTAATCCCAACAACAGAAATGGAAGATTCATGGGGCCAAGCAAATCTAAAAAGCCCAGTAAGCTGTCTATTTATTTTGGTTTGGCTTAGTTTTTTAAGAATAAAGTGCAGGCTGGCCGTCCTTGCTGTGTGGACAGACTGGTGGTAAACCCTAGATTCTGCTACATCTGCTTCCCAAGAAGTAGAATTGTAGGCATGCACCACCACGCAGATGTTTATTTATAATCACACTTTGCTAAGAAATTTAAATAAATATGGGTGTTAACTTTTACCAAAACAATTGTATCTTTTGGATCTAAGTTGTAAGCATTTTGAAGAACTTTAATAGTAAACTTCTAATCTTCCTTAACTAGCATAGTAGTAAATGCTTAGCATCTGATTGATGAACCATGTACAGATATTATTCCAGAATTAAACAAAACAAAACAAAACAAAACAAAACAAAAAAAAAAAAAAAACGCATGTGAACACTGCAGGAAGTCTCTGGGTGAGTATCAGTGCACAGACATCAAGGACTTCACTGGCAGCCTCCAACAGACAGCAGCTACCACATCTCAACACTCTGAGTGTCTCTGGGGAATTTGTGCTGCACAAGACTATCAATAGTCTAGCTGCAGGCCATCAGTGCAGTCTATTTGAAAAAACAAGATGGTCAATGCTCCCAAAGACAATTTTACAGAGCTGTATTAAAACCTGTAACGCAGCTGAAGGAGCAGATTACCAGTTACTCAGTAATAACACATCAGCTACAAGTTGCACTGATGAACTACCACAGTCTCAGAAGATAACCAAGTGTTTTCAAACTAAAGGCAGGTAGAGGGAAATGAGTGGATAAAACAACAAGTGTGTCCTTAAAGCAAACAATCACACTCACAAAACTAAGAGCTGTATTGTATGGTGATGAAAATTCAGTTAACTTTGTCAGACACTTTTCACTGACTCTAAACTCACCAATGCAAACTGGTTGACTTGAATGAAGAGTGTCTCTACTTCCTTTTCGGTGACTTCACTGCCAAAGCCCTTATACTCCTTGTAGGCTTCAAGGTAAGAGCGCAGCCACTGGGCCTGGAGGTCTCTATCTGGATAGAGACTATAGTCTACATCACTGACACCTGGAAGAAACCGACACTGAGAATCACCTTCAGCATGCCTAAGTACTAAACACCAACCTTCTAACTGAAAGGTACTGAAACCTTTCACTTCTGCTAGCAAACCCTTAGTATTAAACAATGTACCAGCCGCCAAAGGCAGTGGCACCATTAGGAGGTGTGACCTTGCTGAGTTAGTGTGACACTGTGCAGGCGGGCTTTGAGGTCTCATATATGCTCAAGCTACCACCCAGTGTCTCAGACCACTTCCTGTTACCTAAATGATGCAGGACTCTCAGCTACTTCTGCCTGCACACCACCATGTTCCACCATGATGATAATGTAAACCTCCGAAACTAAAAGCCTCCACCTCAATTACATGTTTTTCCTTTGTGGGAAGAATTGTGCTCACAGCACCTCTTCACAGCAATAGAAAGCTGTTGTGTATTTTTATTTGTGTACTGACAAAGCAAGCTTGCCTGGAGATCAGAGGGCAGAGCTAAGCCACTAGCTAACCATAGAGGTCTGGAGGTCTGTACAGACCGAGACAGGAAGTGATATAGCCGGGTGGAGAGAAGGGATAAGGCGGGAGCAGACGGGACCCTGGCCTTTCGGGTCAGGAACTGCTAGAGCTAAGAAGTCTGTCTAGTGGTTGGCCGCTGTGCTTCACTCATCTTTCAGCTTCCACTCTGGGTTTTTATTAAGACTAACTGGGATCATGCATCAAAGCCCTAACTATAACACACTCATCTTACAGCTGGCCCCCTCCCTTCTCTTCCATTTCACATCCAAATACAACTCACATTCAGGCTTTAATTCAGCTTTCCCTAAGTTCTAAGACAACTGTGGCTTCCTCCTTCATAGCTACAACACTATGTGTGCCAAGTGGGTAGAGGGGGTGGAGTTCGAGACTGGGTTTCTCTGTGTAGCCCGGGCTGTCCTGGAACTCACTTTGTAGACCAAGCTGGCCTTGAACTCAGAGATCCAGCTGCCTCTGTCTCCCTTTTTACCCTACACAAACCTATCCCTTCTAGGGACAACGTGTGAAAATGCATGCGGCATATAAATGAGCAGTAGCATATGTACAGTAAATTTGGTAAGACTAAGTAATTAAAAACAAAACTAAGGCCTAGCCTGGTAATCTGCAATACACAAAAACACAGGAATCTGTTACATGTGCAAGTTCAGTGATGAAATGTTCTCTCACTACGGGGGAAAAAAAAAAAAAAACACCACCCAAAGCATTTTCTAATCTTTTATAAAAATCCTAAATAAAGTTGTGTTAACTATATTAATTTCAACATAAAAAATACCTTGCTTTATAAGTAATCATAACATTCAGGAGTAAAAAATGTTCAACCTTTTAATAGCCATAATCCAAACTAAACATCAGAAGTCTAAGCATTTTGTTTAAGCATTTCGAGAGCCATGCTGCCTTCCTGCGCTAGGGATGAAAGTCAGCATCTTTGCACATGTGATAGGGCAGCAGCGATACAAACCCAGCCCAAACCGAGACCTCCGCATGATCAAACCCTGGGCTCATTCCCTACAATCTTAGTGAGCTCTTCTTACACAAGCCTCCTGTACAGTGTCTTCTGAAGACACACAAACAAAGCCGGCAGGTCAGGTTGGCGTGGCGTTCCCACCCAGGTACTCATCTTGTTAACCACCCTGGGAGGACACTGTTAGCAGGAGCCCCAACAGAGATGTGTGGGTCTCACCTGCAAATTCATTGAAATGATTTCCAATATCATATGCCAGGTAGTTGTATCCAGAATACTCATAATCAATGAACTGTACATCACCTATGTGAGACACAAAAACAAAGCAAATAAGAAATCACACACATGATCAGAAACCCCTATTCTATCCGTAATTCAATCCTTCTCATACTTTGTCTCAATGTGTGTGCTTGGTTACATGCACTTTTGAGACGGCAAAGGCTGAGGCTGTGAATTTTATGGCAATGAGCTTTACAAAATTCATACTATGTCTCTTCATCAACAGCACTTCGAGAACACTATTGTTCACTTTTGTTTAAATGACAATATAATCATTTCCAAGTTCTAACAGAAGAAAGATGTTTTTCACCACATGGGGGCATCATAACTTAAAAATTCATGTCATTAGAAATTACTCTTTTGGAAATTGTTAACAGGCCTATCTTAATGAAGCATCACCTATGACACACTGTGTAGCAAGTTTATTTACATATGAAAATCAAACATAAACTCTGGAAACTTAAATTCTGGGACTGACAGTATACACTTGGTGACCAATGTGATGTTATCACATTTAAGAAATGAGTTGCTGTCAAATTCTTACATTTGACATAATTATACAACTGAGTTTTCCATACCTTAGGGGTATTACAAAAGTGATTTCACCTTTTAAAACAATAATGATACAGTCTTTAACATTTGGAAATTTTATTAATTTTTACATAAGTTAAATTAAGATTTGTGTGTGCATTTGTATGTGCACATGTATGAGCATGTGTGTGTGAAGACATATCTGTTAGCCTTTTTTATAAGTGAACACCACTACTTAGTAATTTTTAAGTACTCATTATGGAGGGATTACATGTAAATATACAAGTTGTATATGAACAGAATAAACAAAAAATAGAAGGTGGTGATATTAAGTTTAAGAAAAAACCTGCTGTACGTCTCAGTCTACACTGGAGAAATTTGTACTCCATGGAGCTAACTACAAGTACAGTAGACAGAACGATGGCCACAGCTGTGACAGTCATTTCCAGAATGCTCAGGCTAAGAAAATGTGTGTTACTCCATCGTGGTAAACAGTAAAAACAGGTGACAAAACGGACTCCTGGTCTACAGACAGTGATACTTGCCCAAATAAAATAGCATCGGAACTTTAATGTCTTAATAGAGATTTGTATAATTAATCAAAAAAGTATACTGAGCATATTCAATCACCAAGAAAAAACAAAAAATGTTGTAGTAAATGTACTCATTTTTCCAAAAATTGCATTTAATAAATGTCAGGTTCCTTAAATGTTAGTAAATCATCCTGCAATGCAGCCACTAGTGTGATGCACTGCAAGCCCAAGACTACTGGACAAGCACAGCCATAACTCCAGGACTTCACTAAGGACAAGGAAACAGGGACACGCCTGGCGATGAGAGGCTACAGACAAATACCATGGCAAGTCCTTGACTCACACAAAGCCGTAAAACAGCTTTCAAAGCTAATAGTCTAAAATACAGGAGTTTTGAATACGGATACTGAATCAAAACACTGGGGAGCAATTTATTAAAATATGTCTACGAAAAGTGTGTACTTAATACAGGGCAAAGATGAATTTAAATAAACCCTAACAAAGTGTTCAGCTCCTTTCACTACAGGTGGTATAGACAAGTGACTTTCCCGTTAACTTCTCTTTTAACTTCTTTACAATGAGCACTTTCTTAGAATGAATACTACAAATATTCTATAGAAACTGTCAACCAGTAAAACTAAACAGAATGGTCCAGAATATTCCTGTCCCTCCACAGGCCTTCTAAGAACAGAATACAACATTTACCAAGGTGCATAACTGAACCAAGCAAACACGTTTAACACACATAGCTTTAAATGCAGCTGTTGATGACTCTAGCTCTTTAGCACAACTCCTTGTAGAGCTCATGTTACAGTTAAATGCCAATAAAATACACAGCCCAGTCCTGAAGCTTACTGCTCCACATAAATAACAGCTTCAATTTTCAAAATTACATTTAGAATTTGGCAAATACAGTTAAAATGGCAGGTAAAAACAGACCTGCTTATACACATAATTTAATTAAAACATAAATCATTTTAAGAAAAGTTAAAATCTGTTTCAGCATGAAAAGTTTTAGCAGTGACTTTTGTAGTAGCGTTAACTCGTTAACACTGGCCTTTATGTTTAAATGCTATGTTGAGTTTATAATGAAATCTAAAGATAAGAAAATGAAGCTAACAAAATACAGATGGGGCTGTTACCAGGCTCCGTGCATGTGAACAAGTGAGGCGACAAAGCTCCAGTCAATGCGTTTAAGAAGCACGGGTAGGCCGCCACATGGCGGCAGCAATGGCATGCCTAATCTGTAGCAGATGAAGAGAATTTGGCAAACTCACATTGTACAACACACAAAGCTTTAAAGGAAAGAAAGTTTTAAAAATCTGCATTAACTATTCTTTTCAAGTTATTACAAAGTGGAACTCAACCTTAAATTTAAAATTCTGCAATAATGTAAAATTATAGAGGCCTATTTTAGGGTGCCAGAAAAATCAAATTACAGTATTGAAAAATGCTTTCCTAGCAACAGAAAACATGACACTTCTTTATCCAGTAAGTTTAAATTTTTATCTCTAAAACTGCACAATATTAAGAATGTTCATACCACTATTAACAAATAATGTGAACACTCATTCCCTACAGAGGGACTTCTAGATCATCCAGATTATCAAGACATCCTTAACCTCTAAAAACAGTGACTAGCTTAAGGGCTAGCTAGCATTTTTATTATCTCAGATAATTACATCAGTGACACACATACAACGCATAAAGCAAACAATGGGTGAATTTCAATTATCAAAGGTCTATTTCTGGTTTTTACTCGTTGGAAGCCCTTCACCACTGCAGAAAAATCCATAGTTATACTCCCAAATCTCAATGAGAAAAAGTCTTCCAATTATAAAAGTGTTTTAAAGTCAAAACTGACTGACTACCCAAGGCTATGTAATTATGACAGACACATTTGTCTGGACTTCACTTTTGTTAAAAAGATAAGAGAGAGAGACAGAAGTAAAGGTATCAACAAGAGGATGTGAACGACCTTCCAGTCCTCCACCTGCTCCGTGTTAGACACGTAGAAACATCGATGAGGATGTTTCTCTGTGTTACAACAATTCTGCAAAAACACTGTCTTCCGCAGAACCCGGCAGGAGGATCTAGGCTGGGAAGTAGCCAGTTCTGCTCTGTATCACCTCCATCACAGCATTAATCAGTCTGAGTTTAAGGGTGAAGGGTCGGCAACTGCTATGTGACAGACATACAGCCTGGCACAGAAGCCCTCCTGGCACATGAGCAATCAAATGCTAGGACAGAAACTGAGGTTCTACAAAGAACACTGAGGCAGAGTCATATACTGGGTGGGGGGGTGCAAAATGACATTAGAAAAAGGAAAATGTGGTATTCTAACTTTCTCATCCAAGTATAACTCAAATACAGTGGACCTGAATGCATGGGTTGTAAAAAGCTCTAAACCTCTGCCTGTGCCCATGCAAACAGCCCTGATTAAAATCAGTAGGCCATACACAAAGAGGGGAGGGAGGCAGAAAGCATTCAGCAGGAAAGGTAAGAGAATGAGAGAATAAGGAAGAGAGAAATGATGTGAACGTGTGTGAAACTGAGAATAAAAATAAACACTGAACACAAAGACTTAGCAACATCTTAAGTCGTTGTTCCTTATAATAGTACAGGAATGGCTTGGCTGGTTTTTAAAACAGGGTCTTGCTGGGCAGCCCTGGTTGGCCTTGTATTCACTATGCAGACCACACAGGCTTCATGAGACTCATGGCAATCTTTATGCCTCAACCTCCTGAGAGCTATGTGCCTGGCTAAAGTTCAGTTTCACAACTGCCTGCCTGACTTTGGAGTATTTTCTTTTCCTGTGCAGTAGTATAGAACAAATCACTACTGGGTTGGTATTACTCCAAGATGATAGAAATGTTCTACACTTTAGGGCGCTCCAGTTACAGGGGTGCAGCACTGTCAAATTCACTGAGTAGATGCTTAACACACCTTTTTGTTTTTAAAGGCAGGATTCCAATATGGTGTCCAGGTTGGCCCTGAACTTCTCAAGCTCTAGATAGCCTATACCTCAGTTTCCCAAATGACTACAATTCCAGGTACACATCATCAGTCCCAGCTCAATGTGCTAAGATTGTGAGAGAATACTTCGGTGAATGCTGAGCTCTAGAGATGCTCTGCTGCTAAAGAGCTTGAGCATGGAGGCCACTCATATCTGCAACTCATTGTGAAATACACATAAAAGAAAGTAAGATGGACTGACTGATGGATGGACAGGTGAAGTGGGGTGACAGAGCACAAACTTGTTAGTTCTAGACTCTAGGTGGGAGGTACATGGGTAATCATCAGATATGCGTTATTTATTACATTTATTTGTATACCTGTATTTGTAGATATTTAGATCAAATTGTATATAACACACACACACACACACACATACGCATACACACGCACGCGCGCGCGCACACACACACATATGTTTTATCCTAACCAGTGTGGTGGTACTCCAAGTGGGTAAGCAAAGCTCTACGTGCAAAACATATTGGTTTTTATAAGCAAACATATTTATATGACTATGTACCTACTTCTAACTGTTTCATCAACAAATGTTTACAGTTGTCTGTATATGAGATTACCTTTCAAATGAAGACAGGATTTATTTTGCATCTGTTAATTTTTTAAAACAGAAACTCAACTGGCCCTGAGGGTGGCCTTGGTTTTCCCATCCCCTTTACTCTACCCTACAAATACTGGAGTAGCATACTATCACACCCATATACGCAATAATGAGGGTGGTACCCAAAGCTTTAGGCATATCAAGCCAGCAGTATATCAACTGAACTACATCTGCAGTATCGGAGGGTCAGTTTTATAAAGAGGCCATGGAGATCTATCTCAGTCTGGCAAGAAGGTACTAAGAAATCTCTACAAATCTCCTAAAATGTCATATCTTTATTGAAATTTTAAAATAAAAATCAACAGAAAACTATCTTCTAAGTCACCAAAAGAACAAAGCTCTACATCAGTGGAGAGAATGGGTCTGGGTTAGAGCCAAACAAGTGCCTCAGTGTGGTGACTTTCCTACCTGCAGTGTGCAAAACTAAAGAAATTCCAAGAAAAGTGTTCAATTTCCTCTACTCCTTTGAACTGTCTACATGCTTACCAACTTCTTGTATTTCACTGAAGAGAAAATGGGCAATGATTAACAAACATATAATAAGCCTCGTATGTAGGCTCTTATGAAGAAATGGGGGGAGGGGGAGAAATGAAGTCATTGTCAAATCAAAAACATTCTGACAAGAGCAGGGAGAGGAAAGCAACCCCAAAGTTTCATCAACTGATCTGACATGTAGCAACTAAAGAATTAGTAATGATAAAAATATTACACCGGAAGTCAATCAATAAACAACATTCCAAGTTCCTTGCTCCAAACCTATGAAATTAGCAAGGTAACAGACAACTGCACAGTGGGGTCTTCTGCTCTGCAGGAAGAATAAGCCTGCTTTCCACTTATTTCAGATTCTACCTCATCACTATGCACTGTTCCCACTTCAGTCAAAGCCTGGAATGGGCTACTGTTTAATGCCAACTTTTCAAAATCCCGATACCAATTCATTCTGGAAGGACACCTAGCTTGTACTGTGTCCCCAAGTGCTATCATCTCACAATCTGAGCATCAATACAAGGTCAGTACTGTGCTTCTTGAGAACACGAGGCTTTCTCCAAGATGGTAAAAATGTTCTACACTTAAGAGTGATAAGTGTCCCTTTTTTTTTTTTTGCGCTATACTTACACTTCCTTGTAACATTTACACAGGAGAATGCCAAATAAACATAGGGAACACTTAAAAACTGAGTGTCATCTCACACACACAGGCCACAGTGCTTAAAGACTTTCCTTCCTTCTTTTGATCAGATACATCATACAGCATACATATATGCTACAAACATATATAATATATGTGCTGGCAAACAATATATGTATATTAATGCCGAAGCCAGTTTATCACATTATTTTTAAATGTATAAAGGCATCTCAAGATGATAGTGTACAAATTTACTACATTAGCTTCAAATTTATACTTCTGAGAAATTAAAAGTTAAAGTATATGACCAAAACAGCTTGATGATATCAAGGCCAGTCCCTTCACTTTGTCTATAACATTTATCAATTTGTATCTCCTAAGATAAGCAGAAACAGTGAGGCCTGATTACCTTAGAGCAACAGATCAAATGTGTGAACAGAATGCACGATTCAATCCATTATTGTGTATGTAAGTCTCCCTCCCTTCAGAAAGCTCACCTTAGCTTTCATGACAGCAGATGGCTTAGTTCACACTGCCCTCTTTTCTTTTTGCCTGCCCTTTAATGGCTGAGCCATCTCTCCAGCCCATATGTGTCAGGTAGGGGTGTGTGTGTATGTGGGTGATATGAGTACTCTTTGTGTGTGTGTGTGTGTGTGTGTGTGTGTACATGCACACACACATTTTCTGAAGACAAAACCTTACTATGTAGCCCTGGTTGTCCTGGAACTCGCTCTGTAGACCTTGCTGACCTCAAACTCACAGAGATCTGCCTGCCTCTGCCCCCACCTCCGCCTCCCAAGTGATGTAATTAAAGATATGCATCACTACACACGCCTGGCTCCTTTCTAAGATCACTCTGGAGTGTCAAAGAAATGTTCCAGGGGCAAATAAATCATTTCTCGTGCATTAAGCTAATCAAATTGCTGGAATAAGGCATGGTATCTTATATTTGCAACTATAAATTCAAACAGGTCATTATGGTTTCATTGTCTGAAAACTACCAGCTCCTCAACTGAAATGTGGTGAGGTGTTCGTGAATTTTAGCATTATCTAACATCCTAACCAGTGTCTGTCTTAATGTTTATGCATCAACTACTAACAGATCTTACAAGGGAATGCCACAAGATCCAATTAGCTTCTCTAGTAGACATAAAGCAATTAACTCCCTGGTAAAGGGGAAACATACACACAGCACAGCCTTTCCATAACTGACAGGCAAACACACACAGAGACAAGCAGCAATAGCACATGGGCTCCTACTGGCAGGGGAGGGGCAGAGGGACATGGAGGGGCACTTGGACCTGCAATGCCAAACTAAAAGCTAACTGTTCTCTTTGAAATACAAGCACTTTGTATGTAAACTATCAACAGCTGAGACTGACAACTGTTTAAATGAAAAGTACCTATGACAGAGTAATCTGATTTTTTTGGTCCCTTAATTTTTAGTTTTATAAACAAGTTTGTTCTATGAAATGAATATGCAAAAGAAACATAAAAATAAAAATATGACAAGTTAAAATTATATTCCAAAGAAGTAACAAATTCCCTTTAACTTGCAGTTAAAAATAAAGCTGAGTGTCCACTTTAAATGTAAGATGAAGTCCCTTACTTGAAACTTCATTACATAAATGTGTTATTAGGTCTTGCACTGGACGCTCCTGTCTCGTGGCATTGAGATTTGGTCACCACTCGGTTACTGTAACAACTGTACAATCTAAGAATTACAGAAAGTAATTCCACACAAAAATTAACATGACTTGAGACAAAGGCTTTACGCCAGGGTTTGTAAACTTTCAACCGCATTCAAGCATCAAGTATGAAAGAGAAATGTGTTTGAAAATACAGCTATTAAGGCCACCAACCTTGACAGTGTCCCTTTAGTTGGTTTCCAGTTAAAGTTAGCCATAATTACTAACAATTCTTTTATTAGGACAGTTCCAACTTTGGATATAAGATCACCAATGGTACATGTAATATATTTATGACTACATCAATAGTCATTCTTTGGCCTTAACATTCTCACAAAAGCACTTTTTTTTATTTAAAATATAATCTTCCGAATATGACTACTTCCAAATGGGTTTCCTGTGAAAAGCAGCAGCTTCACAGTTTCAAGAATACTTCTCAAATATAAACTTTTTAACACGAATTGTACTTTAAAATTTTAAGTTAGAATTTGAAGGTGTTTATTGTTTAGCAACCAAACCTCAAACCACTTTACCCAGTGATCTCATAATGCAACCAGTGACTCTTTGATACGAACACAGAGAATCAAGGTATGTACAGTCACACAAAAAGCTACACCTCAGAATATGTTAACTATTGACCAAGGCTATTTTCTTCATTATGACTTCATTTGATGTAAGTATGAACAAAGACAGTGTTCTCTACACCCAAGCCTCTCCCTCATGTCAGCATATTCACAGATTACAAAGCCCAGAGTTATTAAACGCTGCTCAGCTCACAACACTAAGAGGTTCCCAGGAAAACCCAGCAGTGCAGTAGCAATCGGTTGATTTCCCACACTCCCCACTACAACAGACATGCTTTCAAATCACAAATATCCAAACAGCTTCTAGAAAAATAAATATTTATATGTATACATTTATAAATATATATGTATACACGCAATCATTTCATCATTTTACACTTGAAAAGCCAACAAGAACCACCAACTACTTCTAATAAACCAAACTTTAGAGGCATTTTACCCATACATACATATCCCTAATGGCAATTACAATTTTTATACCTTCAAGAGAAAATCTCTGCGTATGTTTTAATCCTTATTTACTGATACAAAGACAAGGGACCATTAAGAGTATACAATCAATCAACTTACTGCTAAGGTCAGATACCTACCTTGTTTCTCGTTGTAGATTATATTCTTACACAACAGGTCATTATGGCAAAGTACCACAGGTGAGCCCAGGTTGGACAGGATCTCTTTCATCCACGTCATCTCCTCCTGAAGAAGCTGAGGGCTTGGGACATCACTTAGGAACCTTTCCATTCAAAAGAAGAGTTAGAGCTTGTTTATCTAACTGAAACTTCTTTCAAGTTTAAAGTTAAAATTCTACTTCAGTGTTTCCACTGAATAAGCACATATTCCTCAATTCAAAAATAGATCAATATGTTCCAAAGCTTGAGTAAAGAAGAACTTTATAATCAATTTACACATAAGACTCAGCTTTAATCCTAGTACTTCGAAAGCAGAGGCAGGCAGATCTCTGAGTCTGAAACCAGCCTGGTCTACAGAGTGAGTTCTAGGACAGCCAGGGCTACACAGAGAAACCCTGTCTCAGAAAGTGAAGAGCAAAAGATAAAAATTCTTGACATTCAGAACTGGGGGAGGGACAGGATAAGCAGTTATCAGCTGTGATGTACCATTCGAACACCTTACATTTACTGCCACTTTATACAGATAAGAGACTGAGGCACAATGAATTCATTGAGAGAAGTTACAGACTGAAAATACTTATTTTAAGCAAGGAAAGATGAATGCAACAACAACAAAAAAGTTCAATTTTCATAAAATCCTAGAGCAGTGTCTGAAATGGAGACACTCATATTGCAAAGTTAACCTTACAGCAGAACTCTATCTACAGTTTGTCTCAGTGCAACAGGGACAGACACTTTTAAAAGACCTCTTACCACAGAGTTTAAGCACATGGTTTAAGTAAGGTGCATGGGAAGAAGAAAGAACCCGAAAGTATGGATGTGGGTGATCTATTTGTATAAGTTTGATAGAAAAAGAAATGATATAAAATGAGATGCCTCCCCTCGCTTGCCAAGAGCACCAGCAAGGCTCAAACCGCTATTCAAGCACTCCTTGCCAAAGAGCGGCCTGTCCTCTTGGTTCCTTACCAAAGTCTCTCAACTACTCCTTACTCCGCGCAGACTGTCTCCATGGGGAGACCACCAGCACACCCAGCTAACAACTTACAGTATTCCCTTCACACACACGACAGCACGGAGCTGAGCACTTGCCAAGAGGACATGACAGGGACAGTAAGCGGTAAGCAGGCCAGTCTGGACCCTGAGGCTGCTGCTGCCCGCTCCACTTACATTTACCCTTTGTATGTGTGCACATGCACATGCAGGTGAGCGCGCTGTGAACTCACACATCTGCTGTGCACATGCACATGCAGGCGAGCATGCTGTGAACTTACACATCTGCTGTGCACATACACATGCAGGTGAGCACGCTGTGAACTTACACATCTGCTGTGTACATGCAGGTGAGCGCGCTGTGAAACACTACAGATAGTTTGAACTTGGAAATCAAGCTGGAAAAGCTAAGATCCCAGAAAGTGAATTTTCAACTTGACAATAGGTCATGTAAATAAACACAGTAAACTAAGATAACCTAAGTTTTTTTACAGTCCCAATATACATGTCTAGACATCTATAGACAGAAACATTTAAAAGGCCTCTCTAACCAATCATAATTGCTCCACTGAACCCTTCACAGTTGTTTTTATAATTGTTCCTAGATACTCTGTGCCTCTCTCATGTCCATCCCCCTTTTAATGTTGTGGGGACATTTTCTTCAGGGCTGGGGCCTGCCAAAGAATAGGGCGGCTACTTTTGTAGTGTGATCTGAGAGCCACAGGGCCAATGCTTTTGTTCACTTGAGTGCAGAGAGGAAAGCAAACTAGATTTTGTACAGGCTTTGTTATCTTTCATTACTTATTAAGAGTAAAGCAATGCAAATACCTTAGCAATTTACCTTTTATTAATGTCTTCATCAGCAAATCCTGTGGGAATGAGAGAGAAGTATTTCCCCATCTTTAGCCATAGGTTAGATTTGGGGATCCAGCCATTGTGTGCATGGATAGCATGGATTTTTGCAAGCTGACGAGCTATTAGCCTGTTTAAAAACAAAAGAGCATAAAAACTTAAGTACAGTAAAGCTGGCCCTCACTTATCACCTTTATCCTCAGGTGCCACATCTCAACTGTCTTCTACATCTCTTGGCATTTCCTTCTGTGCTCCCATTGTAACAGTGACTCTGCCAGGTCAGCTTAGGTCTGCTCGCCGCATGCCCTGCCAGACTGCTCAGCCTGCCCCTCCCACAGCACCTCTGCTCAGCCTGCAGCCCTCCCGCAGCACCTCTCACCCCAGGATGAACGGCTACCATCCCTGACTCCTGATGCCACCCTACAGAAGTTTCTGACCTGTTAACATCCCATTCTGTTCCTTGGCTACACATTCCCACTGGCACGCCTCTACTCACCTTAAGCCCAGCTTCTCCTCTCCCTCTGAAAATTAACACTGCCATAGTCAAGATCCTTATCAGCAAGATACTACCGTAATTATGATCCCCAGGAGTAAAAGCTATCCTCATCAATGGTAATGCAGGAAAAAAAAAAAATCTATTATCCTCACAAAATCTGATTAGTGGGTTTGGCTGGTATCCAGCTAATGAATGAGAATATTTAAAAACTTCCCTGCTAACCTTAAGGTACAAAAATATTTGAGAACTCAAACTGAGACACAGAATCAAGGATCATAAGCTTGTGATTAAACAAACACTTGTAGTAAGGTTCTTACTACATGTATTGTTCTTGTCTGATTTGCTGAGACGGAGTGGCATGTACCCTATGTCCTTGGACTTCTGATCCTTTTGTGCCACCTACTGGGGTGCATTACAGGGGAGTGCCACCATGCCCGGCTTAGCAGTACTAGGACACTAACCCACGGCTCCACGCCTGTTAGGCGAGCACTTTACCAACTGAGCTACACCCCCAGCCCTCTATCATGAATACTCTTGAGTCTTATCCATGTGGCTTACATAATGCTGACCTTAATCTTAAAACCCATTTGCATTACCAGATTTAGGAGCACACAAACTGACTCACGCCTGTGTGAGGAGCACAGTTAGGTGGTACAGTACTTACCCAGGATATACGAAGTATATCATAGAATACTTTTTTTTCTAATTCTTCCAGCTTTATTTGGACCATATTTATTGATGTTTCTTTTATATCTTTGATATTTCTCCATGTTTTGAGGCACAAATATAAAAATCTGCATTTATTATTATTTTTAAAGTTAAACTAGCTAAGGAATCTAGTACACTAAGTAGATTACTTGATGATATTTAACTGAAACTCACAAACTACTTATTTCCCATATATCTGAGGGCCGGCACTACCTTCTCATGGCATACTTTTTAAAGCAATAAAGCATAACCCTCTTTTGCTGCTATTTCTTACTTATCTTCTATACTAGTGATCAAACCCAGGCAAGTATTGCTACACCCTCAAGCTTTTCTCTTTTGCTGAGACAGGACCACACAGTTATGCAGGTTGAATTAGATCTCCAGTGGAACCCAGGTTGGCCTTGAACTTGCTACAATCCTCCTGTCTCTGCTTCCAGAGGGCTGGCAAAACAGCATGAGCCACCTTGCTCAGTTTTGGGATTTCTTTTAGTTTTTATTTTTAACTGTATGTATATGAGCATGTGTGTGTGTGGCTATGTGCACATGGAAGTGCCCAGAGCCAGGAGGTATTGTCCCCTGGTACTAGAGTTACAGAGACTTGTGTGCTGCCTGACTCAGGTGCTAGCAACCAAATTCAGGTCCCTCCCTCTGCAAGAAGTGCAGTGCCTTTAACCACTGAGCCATCATCTCTAGCACCAATCAGCTTAAAGAAAATTTCAATTTGTGTTGATGTTCCTGTGTGCGTCATATGTATACACGTATGCACATGAGGAGCAGCCAGGCTTGAAACTTCCTAGGAAACTGAACTCCTGATCTGTCTCCCAAGCATAGGTGTGCTCCATGCCAGCAAGGGATCATTCCTACCCTAATTTTTCTTTTGGTGGGTGAGAAGGTTGGGTCATCCTCACTTCCTGTTATTTGTTCTGTTTTGCCTGGTATGGGAATTTGGCTTATCCTTCATTTCTTTCAGGTTCAGTAAAAATGGACAGAATTTCCCATAATCCTTTTCAAAATAATTTATGAGTCAGACATATGAGTGATTTAAACTTGTCTTTCCTGATTTTTGTAGTTTCTTTTTCCTAGTGGTTAATAAAACCTGCTAAGCATTTTAAAAATGCCATAAAAAAGTTACAACACAATCTGAAATAAACTGAACAGCAAAGCAAGTAACAATGTAATCCCTGAAACATCAACTAACTGATTCCTATCAGTTTCTTCTTTTGCTTTTTCAGCCTCCTTTTCAAAAAGCAGCCAATCAATTCAATACATCACTTATTGTAAACCAGTTGTAATGTGATATACTTGAAAGATTTGAGTCGAAGTCTGCTTTTTTTTTTTTTTTCCCCAAGACAGTGATTCTCTGTGTAACATCTCTGGCTGTCCTGGAACTCGCTTTGTAGACCCAGCTGGCCTCAAACTCAAAGATCCACCTGCCTCTGCCTCGAAAGTGCTGGGATTACAGGCGTGCACCACCACCATCCGGCTGATACTGGTTTCTACCAGGACACATTCTACCTAAGTGGTGAGTATGTGGGTTCTTTAGTATCATTCACATATATTCTAAATGAGTAGCTCTAACAAAAGTGTAAGTAAGACCATTTTAATCAAACATAATTGTAAATACTAAAGCCAGCTTTGACAAACCTTTTCTGACTAAAAGCTAGTCTGTCAGTCCTCCATCTCAGTAGGGTCTCATATCCATGGATTCAAGCAAGCACAACTAAAATAATTTCACCAAAAAAAAAAAAAAAAAAAAACAAAAAAAAACAAAAAAACAAGAAACAAAAACAAAAACAAAAAGACCCTCACCATGTTACACCTTGCTACACACCAAGTAAGTCCCACATACTCTCTACACAGATACTACTACATGAAGTGCAGTGATGTATCCTTCCCAATCCCAGCTACATGCCTAGCTGTTAAAAACTTGCCAAAGGCCTGAATCTGACTGCAGAAATCCACAGTGAAGGGAGGAACACACTCCAGCAGGTTGGCCTCTGACCACTGAAAGTATGGGATGGCACAGACACACACACACACCCCTCCCCCTCTACCCCCCCCACACCTACAGATGTAATGTTTAAAAATCTGAATGTATTTCTTTTCTAAGGGAAAGCTGAGGAAAGCAATCACCTGAAAATGGCTGGGTTGCAGACATGCTGTGGGTCCAAAGCTTCGCCTTGGATAAACTCGTAGCACAGTCCGTTATTAAAGGTGCAGTAGAGCTGCGGGGCACAGCCGTGCGCCTGCAGCACTCGGAAACTCTTCACTTCTTCCTCTCGGTCCACCAGCAGCTCTGTCTTGTTGCCGTAAATTCTCACCAGAACCACATCCTCCATGCTGTCACCCACATAGCAGGCAATGAGCTTGTTTGTGATCCCGTCTGTGAAGAGCTGCCAGGGAAAGAAAGCAGCAAAGACAGAGGAATGCAATTATATCCATAAGGACGGGCTGGACATAACCCACACGTGAGTAAGGTGGTTAATTGGAAACACCAGAGCTGACCTGGGTATAGCTTAGACCAGGGCAAAGCCAGACCCTGAGCTCAATCTCCAAAACCCAGGGGAGAAAAAAAAAAAAAAGAAAGAAAGAAAAACACCTGGTTTTTAACATCAAAGATCCTCTTGGAGAACATGGGACTACAGCTCATAAGCAGAGAGCTTTCCTTAGCAGTCAAGTCCTTCTCTGATCACCAGCAGACCTGAGACCACCAGTAAGAACCCACTTTGGGGAGACAGACAGGCTTGACATGTGTGAATAACAGTATGACAAAGGAGGGGAGACAACATAGTGCTTGGGCGCTTTAAAACTAATGATAAAAACCAAAAACATGGCTCTACATCAGCAGATGCCTCGGAGGCTGAGCGCATTTAACACACGCACTGGCACACGAGTTCAATCCCAGAAGCTAGTAGAGAAAAGAGCGTACTGAAAGCTGTCCCTAACCTCTGTCACAGGTGACAGCATGTACTGCCTCCATAAAGAACAGCCGGTGTGATGACTCACACTGTAATAACGGTACTCAGGAGGATCCTGAGTTCAAGGCTAGCCAGGGTCAGTGAGCTCCAAGCCAGAGTAAAACTGTCTCACACTGTCCCACTTACTCTATAATCTCCCTGCAAAACACAGTTTGAGAGGAGGGAAGAAAAAATATATATATAGTTACATTAAATGCAAGAAGAATACAATAATAGTTCACTTAAAACACCAAATACCAGGAAAACTAGTAGTTGCTGTGCTAATAAAAACTTGTGTGGTCACCCAAGAGAGAGCACACCCTACTGAAATATAACTAAGACTGGTCATGAAGACCTCAGCTCACCAAGCTTTAGCATCTAGATCTGAAGGTACTAATACCTTTAACTATACATGTAGCAAAAACAGATACAAAAAACACCTTAATAATTGTTGGGAATGAACATGCCACTCTTGTTCCGATTTTCAAAAGGCAGAGAAAATTGCTTTGATGTAGGTCAAGGACACTCACAGGACACACACCACCTCTAACTGGAGGTCCCTTGTCTCCAAAGCCGCATGAGTATACCAAATGACTGGCTGGATTATAAAGAAGGTCTTGGTACAGCCAAAAGCTTAACATTCAAGAGCACTTTCTCTTCTCAAATAGCTAGAAGTGGCATAAACAGCAACAAAATATGCACAAAAAAAAAAAAAACAGCTAAAGTGAATCCTGCTATCTGTAAACACAGTATTTAACTCTTTTTTAGAAGTGACAAGTCCATTAGAAATGAATCAAATGTACATCCAAATTGTGTATGAGGGGCAGACATAAGCTGGGTGGGAATTAGGAAACATGTCACACAAACAGCAGTAAACACGCTGTCAAGCAAGCCGCATGTCTCCTATCATCAGGGGCACACGCCTGAGTGTTAGTCCACCACATTCTAGCATTGGTGTCGCCACGGCAGTCAAGAAGCAAGGAACAATACTTAGTTCAGAAAGAAGGCATTGCAAGCCTCTGCAGGGACTGTCAGCCCCCACACTGAGCGCCTACCTCCCAGCCAAAGCTACAATGGACCTGTACACATCCCTGTCCTCAGCAGAGACCGTCACCTCCCAACCGAAGACAGACTTAGGTTGTACCTGTCCTAGAAGTTGGCAAGGTGGGATGTGACATGCATGCTTAAACAGCACAAAGCATTGTAGAATTGAGTCTGAAATGGTAAAATTGCCACAATCAGGGACAAGTAAGGTAGCATGCCAGGCCCATGGCCAATTCTTAAAGACGAAAAGGGTAGAATAGACTGCATAGGGGCTGCCTTAGCCTATACACAGCAAAGGGTATATAAGTAAAAGAAGTGAAAACAAGTAAGTATTGGAAAAGGACAAGTTATTCCTAGTGAAGGGTATAAATTAGTGGCATCCTATACATCTAACATGAAGATACAGCCTGGATTCAACCCTCCAGACCTATCTCACACACACACACACACACACACACACACACACACACACACACACACACGCACGCGCGCGGTGACCTAGACTTCCAGCTGAGCAAGCTAGGAAAGTAGAGCATGGCAGCTGTGGTGCATACCTCTAACTTTCAGGCTGACAGGAGGGATCCAAGTTCAAGGACAGCCCAGGCTACTGGTGAATGAAAAAAAGACAGAAAGTAAAAGAAAAACCCCGGAAGCTAAAAATAGAAGGGAGGAAGGGAAAAGAATAAAGGTAATAAAGATAATTTCTTCATAAGACTGACAACAGATCTTACCTATGTAACATTGGGAACAACATTTTTAAATACAAAATCTCCCAAGCTGATCCTAACACTCAGTGAGACTTCACAAAGGGAAGACAGCAAACATGTTAGTTGCAAGCAAGGCCTTTAGACATCTACGAGGAACCTGGGACATCCCCCACACTGGAGAGGACGCATCAGAGGAGCAAAGCTTCATCTCTGAGGGACAGACATTCTCCTCTACTTCAACAGTCTGTGGTTCTGAACTCAACCTTGGAAATTATCAATTGGAAGGAGGAGAAAACCATGTCCTTGGTAAAGCTGTCCTATTTATCTAACCCACAGAGTACCAGAACCCATGTAACTCTGATGCTATCTATGTCTCAGATGTCTAGGTCGGCAGCACAAGCCCAGCCATTACCTGGGGAAAAGAACAAGGCAAAGACCGCTGATCCCTGAGGGCTGTCCTGTCAGAGCACTGCCAGCTGCTAACAGGATTTCAAGGTGAGCAGAATCCAGCAGTGACAGGATCAACTCCAGAAGAGCTGGATCACTGCAACTACAAAAATATGCAAAACATCGAGAAAGTGTTTAACTCCCTGGCTATTGGCCATACTACCTAAAAAA
The DNA here is from genome assembly GCF_943737965.1 of Phodopus roborovskii. NCBI lineage: Eukaryota > Metazoa > Chordata > Mammalia > Rodentia > Cricetidae > Phodopus > Phodopus roborovskii. Next base: position 2,217,215 of record NW_026126639.1, on the reverse strand, counting down.
GGGAAAAGGCTGACTGGGTATGGACGCCGAAGGCAAAGCAGGAATGGATGTGCATTTGAGCAAACAGATTCTAGAGTTGCCAATCTCAGAAGCATCACAATGGAGAAGAACTGTGCTCGGGTGGCAGCTCCTTGCTTACCAAGACTACAACCTGGGGGGCGGGGGATCAATAAAGACCAGGTAACCAAGGCTAAAGGAACCACCTCTTTTTCTAACTCGGCTGGCACAAGGAAATGACACAAGACTAAGGCCAGCCTAAGCTACACAAGCCTTGACTACATAGTAAGATAAACATAGTAAGATAATCTCATAGATGTACATGTATACAAACACACAGTAACTTACTTTGTGGGCTATTTTGCAGGGCCAAATTCCAGAGCATTTTTCATTGTTCACTGGTCAGTTATGGCTGGACAATGGGGAACCCAAAACTCACTACTGAAGAGTCTTTGACAACTGTGACATGCCAACATGCTGCATTCTCACTCCAGGAACTGTGTGCTAGTAAAATGCATAGAAGTGAACACACTTTGCAGAAGGACCAACCCGTGTTGCTCCTGTGTGCATTCAATATGAGTGAGGTATCTGAGCTGTGCACACAGGTACTGGCCTGGCTTCATAAGAGTCAAAATCTCAATGGTTTACTACGGTCCACATCTTGGCGGAGTAATAGAACTCCACTAATCTTTTAAGTGCCACTGTGAAAACGCTCTGCTCATGGGGGAACACACACAATTAGATGACGTATTATTCTATGTAACATTGGTGAATCTCATCTAATCAGTGAAGGGTCATAAAAAAAAAAATAAACATTACTAAAAGAATTCTGCTTCAAGACTGCACTACCTATCCACACCTGAGTTTCACGCTGCTGGCTTAGGAAATACAGACCTGCCAGTTGTCACATAAGCCACTTCTTTCTCCAGAGAACCCTGACATGTGGTTTATCATCTTTCCATTCCAGTAAGAACTTATCCCTATGGAAATATTCAGGAAATTTATCCACGTCCCAGGAGTATACATACAAGCAATCTGCTAGAACACTGTTTAACTTCCCCCAAAACTAAAACAGCTTCAACAATGCAAAAGGAAAATAAGTAAATGAAAGGACAAGCCATGATCAAACACTTGTAATCCCAGTATGTAGGAGGCTGTGACAACAGGACCTTATGTTCAAGTGCCGTCTAGGCCACCTATGACCTGTCACAAAAAACAAAGTAAATCAGCTACCCACCCCACCCCTATTTTTGAGAAAGGCTCTCTCTACATAGCCCTGCTTGTCCTGGAACTCACTATGTAGATCAGGCTGGCGTCAAACTCACTGCCTCTGCCTCCAGAATGTTGGTATTAAAGACATGCACCACCACATCTGGCAAATTCCATTTTTTTACATGATCAAATGTTTGCAGCGACTATGCATGAGTGACTTCTTACGAAAAGTGACTGAAAAGGGAAGGGAATGGGAAAACGGCTCAGTGGGTAAGGACATTTGCTGCCAAGCAGGAAGACCTGAGTTCAATCCCCAGGGGCCACATGATACCAGGGAAGAGCTGATGCCCCGACCCTGCCCTCACACAATAAATGTAATTGAAAGGGCTTTGTTGTTGTTTTGGTTTGGTTTTTGTTTTTGAAGACAGGGTTCTCTTATGTAACAGCCCTGGCTGTCCTGGAACCACTTTGTAGATAAGGCTGCCTTGGAACTCAAGAGATCCGCTTGCCTCTGCCTCGAGTGATGGAATTAAAGATGTGCACCACCACTACCCAGATTTTTTTTTAAATATGAAATCATATACATGAGTATAGAGTACAACTCCGTAAAATGTTTGAGTAAACCACAGTAATAATAATAATAATAAACATCCAAGAAAGAGTAACCATGTAGGAATACATAAAAGTGCCCCTCCTTCCTTACACTTAGGGTCTAACACTGCTATCAGTGAGATGATGGTGTTCACGCAGTCTCATACAACGACACACATCTGGCTTACTATTTTCTCTACGAACTGAACTTGTGAAAAAGGACTAATCCAAAACAATCCGTGTTCTGGAAGGTAGGAGGGAGGAAGAGGAAATACTGCCACCATGGTCACCACTCAAAGGAGGGCAAGGGTAAAACCAAAAAGGAAACAGAAAGTCTAAGTTGCTGGAAATACTTTCTCTCTTGCCCAGAGTTTGGGCCTACAAAAGTACAATTTGTTCCATGAATTTTTCTCAAGCTTATTTTTGAGAAGGACTCTTGCTGTGTGGCGTAGGCAGGTCTCGGGACTCCTGAACTCAAGCAACCCCCCACCTCTTGAGTTTGATCCTACATGTGCTAAGCTTCCTTTCAATGGCACATGCACAAAGACACCGCCTGATGAAGAATACACTTTTATATAAACATAAAATAAGCCGCTCATGGCAGCCCCTCAATACTCTGTAAAGTTTCAGATGTACCTTCTTTTGTTGTATGTGCCACGTATGTGTGTGCATGTTCACATGATCCCCCCCCCACCACTCCTCCCTCTTATTCATGAGGCAGCATCTCTAACTGAACCAACAGCTAGCCATACACGTAGCCTAACTGGTTAGTTTGCCCCCAGTAATCTACCTCAGCCTTCTGATTGTTGGGATGACTAGCTACTGGGGTCAAAACTCCAGGGCTCATACTTACACAGCAAGCATTTTACCCAAGAGCTTTACCTGCTGAGTGATTTTCCCAGCCCTGGTCTTATACTATGTTTTCTTAATTTAAAAAAAAAATGCATTTATTTGTACAGGTGTTTTGCCTGCATGCATGTCTGGGCACATGTGTGTCTTGTGACCCCAGGAAACCAGAGACAAGTTTCAGATCCTCTGAAATCAGAGTCACAGACAGCTGTGGGTGCTAAGAACCAAACACGGGGTTGTCCTTTAAGGAAGGAATGTGTAACCCAGAGGGCTAGCCTGCTGTGGTTGACAGCCTGCCCCAGACCCTTATTGTAAACCTATAGAAACCGTGTTTATGAACGGTGTCACATGCGGTCAATCTATAGAGCCGAAAGTTTTTATCAAATTGTACTGTGCTTAAATAGGCCTAAAATAAACTGCTCGGGGTCAGACTCTCCAAGTTTGACAACTCTTAGATATAATCCATCATGACCATGCATGTTTAAGAAGCCTTCAGAATTAGAATGCCCTGAAGCCTCTATTGGTAGCACGTGATCCACCAGGATGGAGAAATATGATACTTTTTAAAGAATTAAGAAGGAAAAACCTGCCCCCACAGGAATAGTTTTCTATTAAGCTAATGCCCTCAAGTGTTGGGCACAGTAACCTCCTAGTCTGCTGGTAAATATTTCACATGTGCACTCGGGTATGCATACTACTAGGTAACCCGGAGCACATCCACTCTGGTATTTTAATTTAAAACCATTCAAATCTTCTCAACCAGTGTCTCTGCACTGCAATGTGACACTTCTCTTAACAACGAAGAGGACAGAAGAACTCATCTGCTGGAGAACAGTCAGTGCTTTTCTGGTGTGCCTAGTGAGACAGGTCCTTAGTGCCCGCCCTCCTTCCAGAAAACATCCACTTCCTTCACTCTGCCCAAAGTCCTTAGCATCCAGCTCAACTGTCCTTGTGAAATACTTCTTCCTTGCTTAGAATCACACCTTCCCTTCAAAACCTCAGCTCTGAGGTTGAGGGTATCAAAAGCACTTTTTTTTTTTTTTGCTCAATCTCCAACACCTAGCACCCCACAAAGGCTAACATTGGGTTCTCCCACCTCGAGAACCTTCTTCCCAGTTCTCCTGGGCTTGCCTTGGGCTCCAGCTCACAGCACAAAGGAACCCAGCTTAAACTTAACATTGCCCCAGTCTAAAAGTGCATCATCAATTACTGAATTTTAGGGATGTGGGTTTTTTATCCTTTTGTGATACTGGGGACTGAACCCCTAAGGCAAGTGGAGCTCTACTAATAAGCTCCACACTGAACCCTGAAACATGACGCCTTCAGCTCAACCTCCCATATACCAGTGAAGCTAGTGGATGATACCACACTGAAACACACTTTAGTTATTTTTAGAATTTGTATTCATTTTCCTGAGTGCTTTCTAAGATACACAGTACTACCTATGTTGTGTTCTGTTGTTTTCATTTGAGGTAATTCAAACTGGCAACGAAGTCAAAATCCTACCATGGGATCACGGGCACGTACCACCTCTCCAAACAATTCATTTTGATACAGACTAAAATACTTGCCAAAGACTACAAAGCCATCTATCCCTCTTCCCACCAGAATAGTGATGACCTAAAGACAGGAAATGGTTTGCTTGAGCCAACTCACAGGTGTTAATATCTGGAAAGTAACAATTCAGTCCCCTAACCATAGTTAAATCATTACATCAAAAATGCATGGATAGTTTTATTTAAAAATAATTGCAATATTATCTCTCCCACCCTTGTACATTATTTTTCTAAAACATCAAAAACAGAGGAAGAAGCTGGGTTTTATCCCAGCACTTGGGAGGCAGATCTCTGTGAGTTCAAGGCCAGCCTAGTCTACAGAATGAGCTCCTGAACAGGCAGGACTGATAGAGCAACCCTGTCAAAAAAAAACTGGGGGTAGGGAGTACAAGGGACACGGATGGGGATGGGGACGATACGCACAGATACACACACAATATGAAACAGACAACTGAACTGGGGTAAAGACAGAAAGTGAGCAAGGTTAAAAAAAAGTGTGAATGGAAAACCACAATACCACCATAAACATAACTCTATGTTGGGATCATAAGCGTGGCTCATGCTTAAAGGTCAGAGATTTCAAAAACATACAGAAATATAGATGAGGTGGGCTGCCACTGATTGGAAGAGCACTTGCCTCGGAAACACTAAACTCACCAGCACTGGGGGAAGGGGCAAGTCTGTGTCACAGGAGCAGTAAGTCGGCTTCCAAAATGTTCTTGTGTCATCTTTGCATGTGAAAAAATTTGAATAGTCATTCAAACGACATCACATTGCATATTCTGATTTGTCTCGGGCTGGGCATCTCAAAGAGCAGATGTTTTGGTGTAGGCCGTGCGGCAGCATGATTGTCATAAGCTAGCATTTATTCCCTCACAAGCCTCAGGGGGTAAGAAATTGTTTATTGGCTCCATTTTACAGCTAAGGATAATGAAGTTTAGAAAGGCTAAGAAATTTGGCCAGAAGGCAGGTTTGGTAACTCATGCTTGAAATACCAACAATTGGGAAGCAAAGGCATGAGGACTGCCTCTAAGTTCTAGTCTAGCCTGGGCTACAGAATGGAACAGAGCGGGCCTTGGGCAGCGAAGCAAAGCTAATGAAGTACAGGGAACCGTCACGAACCCGGTGTTCTCCATCTTCACTAACAGCCAGCAAGGAGAGGGAGCAATACCCAATCAAGCTCCCTGAAACACTGCAGCACAGACAGATGTAGGGGGCTTGCTGGGATTATGTATGAGCTCATGAGGGCACATACATGTCAGGCATGATACAAGTGTGTGGCGGTGCAGAGCTGACATCAGGTGTCTACCTTAATCAAGCTCCACCGTATTGATTAAATCAGGGTCTGTCACTGAGCCCTGAGCTGGATAAGCCTGCTTGCTCCAGGAATCCCCTTTCTCTGCCTCCAAGTGCTGGAAGAGATGTTGATTTTACATCTAGCAAAGAGGGTCCCCGAGCCTATCAAGTCTGCCACTGTATCATTATCGACAAGCTAGAAGAACCTACGGCGGCTCGCTACTGAGAGTGTTGCTCAAACATGTTTGCACTCAGGAAGCCCTAGCGTGGCCCAATGGGTCATCCAAAACACTGAGCCAGCTTTCTCAAAGGGAAAAAATTTGGCTGCGCACCGTAACTTGTACACTTGTAGGGATGAGGCAGGAAGCTCTGAGAACATGACAATACAAAGAAAAGGCAATTAAGTCTCTTTAATCCCCAAAAATGTAGACACATCAGAAAGCCACATTCAAATAGGAGACATGCTTCATAACAAAAGGAGTTTCTGCCATTTTCTAAAACTGCAGCACACGTGGAAGGAAATGCAAATGTGTTCAAGCAAGCTCAAAGCAGTCTTTTTCTGAGGCCGTTCTTTAGGAAATTAATCTTGCACAGGCATGGATTCCCTGCCTCAATCACAAACACATACACATAACCTTTCTAGGTCAAGGACCAGTAATTCCTAAGATAAGTCCCTCCTAGATCTGTCACACACAGGCTCAGTTGCACTATAATACCCATCAGCAGTTCCTGTCTGTCTTCCTCACGGGACAATTGGGGGATGCCCGTGGAAGGGCTTGGGGGATGCCGGTGGAAGGGCTTTTTAGAACAAGATATCATGAAACAGAGAGCATTTAGCTGGTGCTGTCTCAGAACTACTCTACCTATATGCAGAAATCTAACTTGGAAAACTCACGGACCTGCTCCTTACAGTGTGTTTTTACTTCTGATGAGGACAGCTTTATCCACAAGAGGAACCGATTTCACACGTCTTAAGTTCTGAGTAGAGACCAAGTCTATCACTTGGATCACATCTAATTCTTTTTGGATCTTTGCCTGTTTCTACATTTTTTGTCATATTCTACACATTGTTGTTATTATAGGAGTAACTACCAGGAAAGATAAGGGTTGTCACAAAAAGCCTCTAAAATATGTTTGGAGAATATTCTTAATGTATTTTTTTTTTCTTTAGGGCACTAAGACAGGGTTCTCAAGTAGCTCATGCTGGCCTGGAACTCCTGATGTGAACCCTTAGGAACAACTTTGAACCCCTGATCCCTGCTGGCTCCACTACATGCAGCCAAGAAAAAGGTTGGTTTTCGGGGGACAGAAGGGATGAGGACTTAGGGGCATAGCCCAGTAGCAGAAAGCTGTGTACTAAGCTGCCACTTCCATTCCCAGGCACACACAAAAGAGGGGAGAGGTGTTACTGATTCCAGCTGACTTGGAATTATATGACTTTTTGGCTATAGGATACATGCTTCCTTTTCTGAAATGAGGTAGGAGTATTTCCCTTACTGTTCAAGGGAGACTGAATCAAAATACCAAACAAGCAGGCTGTAGCAACAAAAACCTTTAAGCCCAAAGCTCAGGAGGCCAAGGCCAGCCCAGTCTACAGAGCCAGTTCCAGGGCAGATGGAGATACACAGTGAGACCTTGTCTAAGAAAATAAAACAAAAACAGACTCACTAAACAGAGCCCCAAGACATCACTGGTTTGTAACGCCCTAGTATGTGTGAAGTCCACCCCATTGAGCTGAGAGATAAATAAATAAACCATAACCTTGGCTTACAGATGGCTCAGCTTCTGATCCAAGAACTCTGCCTGCACAAGAGGAAATGAATTTCTAATTATCAATTCTAGAGATAAGTGAGTGATGTCACCATTTTCAAATATACATATTATAAATTCGGATTACGAACCCAAAGGTTAAAGTTAACAGTGACAACATAGGCCAGGAATGGTGGAAAAACACCTACAATCCCGCCAAATGGAAGCCAGTTGAGTGAGCGATCTAGCAACCTTGCCTCAAAAAAAAAAAAAAAAAAAGACAAAAATAAAAAACATTGCTACATATAAATCATGAATTAACCTGATTTCCTGTACAACAACCAAAATAGTTTTATGTCTCTCCTTTGTTTTAACATATACCCTGGCTTCCCTTCATTAAATTTCACATGAACTAAGAGATAGCACCTACCTACCAAATATGGTTTCCTAGGCAACGAGGATTCACAAGAATATAGCTCAACCCAGCACACAGCACCCCATCCTATGGCTATTACCACTGTTCTACACACAATTAAATCAAAGGAAATTCCAAGCTTCAAAGTTACAAACTTTAAAAGTCACTGCTAGAAAAACAACACGGGCTACCAGTCCTGTGGTTTACCAGGAAGCAGTACTGCTTTTAATTAGTAAGATATTTTCCAGAAACAAATTTCATCACATTTTAAAACCCTCTCCAACAAGTTAATGCACACTATAACAGTCCAACATGAGGACTACAGACGAAGCTCAGTGGTAGAGCACTTGCCTAGGAGTCTGAGTCCCAACAAAAAATACACACGTAAACATGTTTTCATTTGAAAAGCCCTTCCTTGAAGGAAGTGTAATAATTTTCCAAGTTATACATAAAAATCATTTTGAATCCACTATTTCTTCTATACTTAGCCAACAAGCATGCCTTAAAATTCAAAGTCTTTTGTCTAACAAGTTTCTTCCCCACAACATATGGGTCCCTTTAATCTACTCAGAACCCTTCTAGCAAGAACCGAAACTAAAACTCATGAAAGCCCCAAGTGTCAGGTACTGTTCTAAGCTCGTGTTTTAAGTATGTTAAAAATAATAATAATAATAATTCAACAAAAAAAAAATTAAATGAGCCTTATATAAACCCCACAACTTATTGGTGTCATCAAAATAAAGCAGATGACGTGAATAATCCTCTCCCGTTATTGCTCAAATCTAAAACAAGCCCAATCAGTTTAAAGGAGGAAAAAAAATCTAATTTGGCTAATTTGTTTGTTTGAAGAAAAAGAGGAACTTCCTCTTGGTAATTCCTAAGGAAATGTACTGCAAAAAAGAAAAAAAGAAAAAAGAGAAAAAGAAACCTAAAACGAAATCACACCAAACAAATTCTGGGTGTGAAGAACCCTAACTTGCAAGTGTTTTGTTGTTGTTGTTTTAATCCTAGATTTTCGGGATTTGTCTTTTATTATTATTATCATTATTGTTACTTCCTTCCTCCTAAGAATTTTTCGTCTTTAAATACACCGGCTCGGGAAAATATTCCCAGGCCGGCCACCGCTCACCTACGGCATTAATTTCATTCACTCAGACTTCTTCACACGTTTATAAAGACAACAGCACCAACTCAATCAAGCCTTCGGATAACGAACGCACAGAGGAGCGCAGGCTGCCCCAGCCAGGGGCATCCTGTTCGCGGGCAGCAGCGGGGTCCGCGGTCTTTACGCTCTGGGACGGGAGTTGTCCCTCGGCTGGGCTGGGCTGGGCTGGGCTGGGGGGATGCGGGAAGATCGGAGGCTGGGATGGGGATGGGGATGGGGACGGGGATGGGGACGGGGACGGGGATCGGGATGGGGATGCGGACGGGGATCGGGACGGGGACGGGGATGGGGATGGGGACGGGGATCGGGACGGGGACGGGAATGGGGATCTAGATGGGGACGGAGACCGGAATGGGGATCTAGATGGGGACGGAGACGGGAATGGGGATCTAGATGGGGACGGGGATCGGGACAGGGATGGGGATCGGGATCGGGACAGGGATGGGGACAGGGATGGGGATCGGGATGGGGAGGAGGAGGGGGAGGGCAGCGCCGCCGCCCGGGCTGCGGGGTCCGCGGAGGGGAGCACGGAACCCGGGAGCAGCGCCCGGGCAGGGGCGGGCAGGGGCAGCCGCGGCCCCGGGGCGGGCGACGCTGACGCGGCGGCCTCTGGAAGGAAGCGCGGCCCCCGCCCGGCCTCACCTGCAGGGTCACCTCGCGGGGGTCCCAGCGCGGCCGCAGGTGGCGCAGCAGGCTCAGGGCGCCGTCGCGGCAGCGCTGCTCCTCCTGGTCCTGCACCGTCACGTCGAGCTTCGGCACCTCGGGCGAGCCGGGCGGGACGTGGATGTAATTGGCCATTGCCCAGGCGACGGCGGACACGACCACGACGACCACGGCGACGGCGACCACGAGCGCGGCGGGCGCCGGCAGGCTGCTGGACCCTTCCGTCCCGGGGCGCCCTCGGCGGAGGGCTGCGGGCGGCGGGGCGGCGGGGCGGCGGGGGCGGCGGGGCGGGCGGCAGGGGCGCGCAGTGCGGCGACGCGACGCGGGGACGGCCGGCCGCTCTCGGGAAGATGCCTCAGTGCTCTCGGCCGCGGGCAGCCGCGGAGCATGCCGGGACTGGCCTGACGCTGGCGTCACGCCGGGGGGCGGAGCCTCGGCTGCGTCAGGCGGCCGGCCGGCCGGGGGGCGAACCCCGCGGCACAATGGGGACCCGGGCGGGCCGCGGGGGCTCTCGGGGGCTGCGGTCTCCGGGAGCGCGCGCTGCCGGGCGCTCCGCTACTGTCGGGGGGCCAGGCTGGGCTCCTGCGCCCGAAGGAGCCCGAGTGGTGCCGAGCGCCGCCGGAGCTCCGACAAGCCTTGCCGAACTCTGCCGAGCCCCGCCGGAGCTCTGACAAGCCTTGCCGAACTTTTCCGAGCCCTGCCGGAGCTCAGACGAGCCTTCCCCGAGCCCTACCGGGGCTCTACGGAACTCAGCCGAGCCCTGCCGGAGTACTGCCGAGCTTTGCCGAGCCCTGCCGAACTCTGCTGATGCCCTGTGGAGCGCGTTACCCAGCCCTGCCAGGCGTTAAACAGAGCGTCACCGTTCCAGATCAATAGGGTCGAGGGCTCTGGCCGTACTTAGAGCTGAGGTTCTTACGGGTGCAGAAGGCATGTCCCGAAACAACCCTAAAGTCAGGCTGTGAGCTTGTCCACAATCCGGCCAAGCTGGATTAACGTGGTCGCCTTATTCCTGAAGCTGCGTACACGAAACACACATGCTGGGCTTTAGCAACCAAATTCCCTAGGGCGGTACAGAGAGACCACAGCATTTGGGACAAGTCGGTAAAATAAGAGTGAACCGACGACCGTGGTGTGATGACGCACACCTGTTATCCCAGCTGGCAGGAGGCTAAGGCAGGGGGATTGCCACGAGTTCGAAGCCAGCCTGGGTTATAAATATATATATAGTGAGTGCTACTTAGCCGTCAAACGGGGTAAGACTTCTGCAACACTTATTTTAAGGGTCAGGAACTTGACCTTGCTGAGAACTATTCAAGGCTCGTAAAAACAAGGTAGAGACTGGGAGAGAGATGCAGAGGACAGACAAGCAGTAGGCCCTGGGCCTCGCGCGGACACACGAAACCTCTAGTGTCCCTTAGAAACTCCGCTCTCGGCCTGTTAGAGGGATGTCGGAAACCGGATCATCTGCAAGTATTTGGTGTGCACTTCCCGCTTGCCTTTTATGACGGAAACAAAGGAGGCCAGTTCGTCTCACCTCGGCTTCTGGCTTCCCTGGGGCTGAGAACAGAGTGAACAGCCATTTGTTTGTGAACAGTCAAGATGTTTTATTAGCTGTTAGTATGCACTTATGTTCCCATTGTTCCGAATGAGCCTACTTACCTTTAATACGTCAGGGGGAAAGATAAACTCCCTAAACTAAAAAGGAATCCACTTTCCCATTTTTGCAACATAGTAAATTTACTGAGCATTTTCCAGACTTAGGTATGTTTTTTTTAAAAATCACTATGGAAGGCCCTGCTTTCAGTACCCTGTGCACACGCATACACACACACACACACACACACACACACACACACACACACACGAAAGAAAGGAGAAACACTAGATTATGCATTCCATTTAGTTGAGGATAAAATGACGGAACACACTAACAGTTCCAACATTTTAAGTAGTGCCTCTTGGATGTTTTTATTAAAACCATGAGATTTTAAAAATATATATATGGAAAATTTTTATAACTAAAACAAATTTCAACAACTTTACAGTTAAAAATAAAACTTTAAAAATCATTTTAAAATTCTGGCATGGTGGCACATACTTGTAATCCCAGTGCTCGGGAGGAGATGCAGAGGGATCAGGGAATCAAACCAGTCTCTGCTACATAGTGAGACTATACATGAACCTATTTCAAAATTTAATAAATAAATAAACCTTTTCTTTTTCGATCAGGCTGGGCTTAAACTCACAGAGATCTTCCTGCCTCCGCCCCTTGAGTTCTGAGATTAAAGGCACACACCATGACTGCCCAGCCGAAAACCAATTCATACTGACTTAAATCCACAAATACAATCAATTCCTATCAAGACCCAAGTAGGTTACTTATGGGCATCAAGAAACCAATTGCCAGGACTAAAGAAAAGGCTCAGAGGTTAAGAACTCTTACTGCTCTGTGAGGATCTCTACATGGAAACACACAATTAAATCTGTTTTGAAACTGAAACTGCCGCTAAATGCAAAGATAGAGACCAATAACCCAAAGGATATTTTTTAGAAAGCTAAAAGACAGACAATACACAGCTACAAGATTCTGTGTACAGTAATAGTAACCCAGACAAGGTATTGTTAAATGAATAGAGAAATGGAATCGGAGTGGGGAGACAGACCGTGCTTAACAAAGAAAGGGTAATCTTTCCAGTAGCTAGTGGTGGACAGGTGGGCTCATCCCTATAGAAAGAACTCTGGATGCAGACTTAACAACCTTCACATAGCAGGGCCGTGGTGGCACACGCCTTTTATCCCAGCACTTGGGAGGCAGAAGCAGGTGGATCTCTGTGAGTTGGAGGCCACCCAGGTCTACTGAGTGACAGGTTCCAAAACTATAGAGAAACCCTGTCTCAAAAACAAACAACAACAACAACAAAAACTTCACAAAAATTAACTGACTGGGTCATTGATCTAAAGATGACACACAAGATTTATAACAGATTGTGAGGCCTTGGATTGGTCCCCAGCACTACAGAATATAAGTTTACATGAGTATTTGCATATGTCTGTGTTTACATGTCTGTGTACATGCCTATGAATATGTGTGTGCACATGTGTCAGCACATGCCAGTGTGTGCATTCATGTCTATGTACGTGTATGAGCACATGCATGTGTGTGTGTGTGCTTGTATGTGCTCTTAGAAAGTATTAGAATAGAAAATCTAGGCATTTTGGGATTGAAAGTGACATTTTAGATGTAAGAGATCAAAATCAGAATCCATGAAAAAGCAAACTAATATTCAAAAGCACATTTCATGAAAGAAATATTGTTATGTTGTACTTCATTACAACAGAAAGCTTTTACTCTACAAATCTCATTGAGACAGTGAAAAGGTGGGTCTCAGATTAAGAGAAAATATGTGCAGAACATACATCTAATAAAATGCTTGTCTCCAAAATACCCTGTGCACTCTTAAAACTCTACAGAAGGCTGGGGACAGGCTACAGTAATGATGGAGCACTTGCCAAGCATAAGTGACATCCTGAATTCAGCCCTCAAATTCCCAGCAAACTTCATAGGAAAACAAACCCATTCGTTTCTCTCTCTCACTTGTTCTCACTCATTCTATCAGCTATCTATCATATGCCTACCATCTGTCTATCATCTGTCATCTATCTATCTGTAGAAGAATTCTCCCTATTCAGCCCTAACTGACCGGGAATTCACTGGGTAGACCATGCTAGCAGAGATCCACTGTCCTCAGGATCCTGAGTGCTGAGATTTAAAACATGTGATACCTAGGAAAAACTCACCCTTTGGATGTGCAGAGGAATGTATCAAACACTTACCAAGAAGATACATACGGGACAAGCAAACTGAGAGTATGTGCTACATCCTAGTCACTAAGGACTGTAACTTTAAACAATGGAAAACAACTAAAAAATCCCAAGTCTGAAAAGACCACATGCCAGTGGAACAGGCGGCATGGTCCATCAAAGGTAGGATGGCACCAGTTACGCTCCTTGATACTTACTTACATGAGCTGGAAAGCTGTCCACATAACCCAATTATATGTGCTTATAGAACCTTTATGCATAAGTTGGAAAGCAACCAAGATGCCCTTCAGTGAATGGAAAGAAGGGAGGGAGGGAGGGAGGGAGAGAGAGAGAGAGAGAGAGAGAGAGCATGCTACATCCATGAAATAAAACTGTCAGCTGGCAGACTGTTTAGCCTCTGCCTTTTCTTTGTAACCACATTGGTTTTGGTTTTCCCCCCCTGGTTTCTTAGTCACATCTACTCAGTTCATCAGGAAGCTCTTACAGTTTGTCCCCAGATGCTGTTCTCGCTGCTTCCATACTACAAAAATCTGTGGCATCTGTCGCTTGCTTTGTTTGAGGCAGTCTCACTGTGTAGCCCTACTGGGTGGGGCTGATCTTTACCTTGCAAGTTGTCCTGCTACCTCTGTCCCTGCCTCCTATCAGACTGGATACATTGTAACTTGTCATAGAGTCAGTGTGTTTACCAGTGAGTTCATCTTTTGTACTAGAAATTTGGCCCCAGGGGGGGAAAAAGGTACATCTTATCTTATCTGTTGCCACATTTCCTCAGCTTAAAATAGTAGCCAGGACATGAATGATGCTAATCAACCTGTAAACCAATCTAGTTAGCTCTTGAAACTCTGACAGCCTGCTGTAAAAACAGCCTCTGAGAGAGGTTATATTATCAGATCCCCCAGAGGTTATAGGATGGCTAGCCTACTCATCTTTGGGCTGGTCTTAGTTCCAGTGTGTCAGTAAACCTCATAAGACAGTTGTCAAACATGCATTATTAGGAAGCATCCAGTTCACACCAGTTGCTTCGTGTATGTAGCATGGCACAGGCCTCCCATTCTGGAAATCACACCCAGGTCCTCCTCTGTTCCCTGAAATCTTACTCATTCCTTCTCACTTCAAGGACCATGCTCCAGCAAAGTTCGTCATGAGGCTTATTCTGGTTCTTCTGTGGCAAACCTATTTCTTCCCTTTTAGATTGCTGTTGCTGTTGATGGTGGTGGTGTCAAGGGCATCCTAGGCAAATGCAGGAGGAGTTACCTATAATCCTGGCCTCTTTTGTTGCTTTGAATTGTTTTTGTTACATTGTATTTATTTTGTGAGGGGAAAGTGCTCGTAGCAGAGGACAAATTGTAGATGCCTGTCCTCTTCTTCTCCGGTGTGGATCCTAGGGATTGGGGATTGAATTCCATTCATAAAGTAAGTACCTTTGCCTGCTGAACCATATTGCTGGTCCCCATTTCTTGCATTTACACACGCTAAACCATCTTTAAAAATCTGCCTTGCGACACCCACATTGTGCTGTCGTAACAATTATGCCACATATAAAAGATTAAGGGGCATATTCATAGCTTGTTATGTAATGAGCATTCTGAACGAGGGAACGAATGGATGACCGAGTACAAACCCAGAGCCTCAAGTGATAAATATTTTAATTATAGTGGAGTACGATTTCATTCCCAGTGTAACAATATAAAGCATCTACTGAAGAAAATACCCTGTGAAATCAAATTATTCAGGCATGTGTAACAGCTGCATCATCTACCCGACTGAAAACATGTTTAATTGGTTATCACCCAGGGGACTCTGAATCAGCATACTACAGAGGTGCTCACACATCCATGTTTATTGCTGAGCTAGTCTCAGCTAGTGGAAGCAGCCTAGATGGCCATCAAAAGACAAATGGAAGAGCTCTCTGAGTCCAAGGCAGAGCCTGTCTATGTAGTAAGTTCCAGGACAGAAAGAGAGAGGGAGGGAGGGAGAGAGAGAGAGAGAGAGAGAGAGAGAGAGAGAGAGAGAGAGAGAAGACAAATGAATGAAGAAAACTATGGAGGCATACACAACCCATTTTGCTTAACTCTAATAAATTGTGCACGTGCACAAGTGCACGGTGTGTGTGTGTGTGTGTGTGTGTGTGTGTGTTGAAATTAAAAGATCATAAGAGGAAAAGATAAAGAAAGGAAAAAAAGAGAGGGATAATGGGATTCATATGACATCAAAGGGAAGAAGGGGAACCAGACAGAGGAGGCCGGGTGGGGGTGGGACACACAGGATGGGGAGTGGGGGAGGGGAACAAGCTAGAACATCCCGAAATAGCACATATGCTATTGTAGATTGTAGAATGATACACATTTTTTTGTATGCTAGCGCCACCCCCCCCCATATACCTAACAGAAAATTAGGGTTTGTGATTGTAACATAACCGAGAACTCAGAAATTCAAAACATCTGCAACACCAAACATTGAGTGAGAAGTATAAACAATAGAAAAGAAGAGGAGGAGGATGACGCCTTGGCTAAACAAGGCTGCACCTGCTCTGTGGAGCGACTTGAAGAGTGCCTGAGGCAGCCAGCTGCCTACTGTCTGCACACGCCACATGTGAGACACACCCGGTGACTGACTGCCAGGCCTGCACGCTCCGCTCATAAGAGCTAATAATGCTTCCCTGCGGGGCGGGGTGGGCCACACAGGTCCTGTCTGGTCTCTCCTCTTATCCCGGGCACCAAAGGAAATGGACTCCTCCTATCTGATTGCACCTTAATGGCAGAGATTCTAGCATTTTCTGACATCCTCTCCATGACCCTAAGCAGTGTCTGTGTATCTCAAGTTGTAATTGTGGATTGACAGAACAAGGAGGAATAAACTGTCCCCGATTACATCATATAAATCCGAAGGGGGGGGGCTATGTTCTGATACATGCCTGCAACCCCAGCACTTAAAAAGAGGCAGCAGGAGGGAGCTTTGGCTGCATTAGGCCCTGTTTCAAAAGACAATGACAAAAAACAAATTAAATATATGAGGGTAAACTCCTCTGGTTTTGCTTTTTAAGATTTATTCATCTTTCATTTATGTGTAAGCGTTTTGCCTATCTGTTTGCCCGTGCATCATATGTGTGCCTGGCATCTGTGAAGGTCAGAAGAGGGCATGGGATGTGAGGTTACAGTTGGGTGTGAGCTGCCATGTGAGTGCTCAGAATCCACAGATCCCCCCAAAAGAGCACCAAATGCTCCTAACTGCCGAGCCCTCGCTCCAGCCCCTTGATTTTGTCCTTTGTATTTGCATACCTCAGAGGTGCTTGGGTAGAAACTGAAGCTGGGACTCTGCACATGCCAGGATCATGCTCTATACATGCTAGGATTGCTCTACACATGCCAGGATCATGCCCTGCACATGCTAGGATTGCTCTGCACGTGCTAGCATCATGCTCTGTACATGCTAGGGTGTGCCCTGCACATGCTAAGATCATGACCTGTACATGCTAGGATCTTGCTCTGCACATGCTAGGATCATACTGTACTCCTGAGTTACAAAACAACACTGGAAGCCAGGCATTGGTAGTGCACTGCCTTTAATCCCAGCACTCAGGCAGAGGCAAGCAGATCTCTGTGAGTTCAGGGGCCAGCCTGATCTACAGAGCTAATTCCACTACAGGCTCCAAAGCAATACAGAGAAACCCTGTCTCAAAAAACCCAAAACAAAAAACACTGGAGAAAAAACAACTTAGAAACATCTTGTTTTCTTCCCCCTCTTTTCCTTTTTTTCTTCCCTTTCTGGTAAGCAGGACATCTGACACAGGGTAGGTGAATGCTCTACTACTGAGCTCCATCACAGCCCAGAGGTCATTACATGAATAATGGGAAAGGGGCCACCTTAGCAAAGTTAGGAGTCACAAACTGTAAGGCTTGTGCAGAAAAAGGCGATTTATTTTTAAATGAAAGATCCCAGCAAAGTTAGGAATTTCACTAGTGGTAAGGGTAATGTTTTCATTGATTTTCTGTTGGTTGATTGGCTTGAGGCTGAATCTATGCCCCAAGGCTGACATCCCACTGACCCCCCCCTCCAGTCTCCTGATGGGAAGGAGACAGACATCTCAGTCTTTAGTCTTGGCTTAATATGGGCAACACTTTAAATCAGGGGAAGGAGTGTGCATGTATTACTCAAAAATAAAGTTTTAAAATTGCTTAGTTTAGCAGTCCTTATTGTTGCCATTTAAATGGCAATGATAATCCGGTCATGGTGACACAGACCTGTAATCCAAGAATGGGGTGGGGGCAGGGCAGGAGTTTAAAACCACTCTCAGCAACACTGTGAGTTCAAGGCAAGGTTATAGGAGACCGTACCTTAGAAAAGAAGGAGGAGGAGGAGAAGAGGAGGAGAAGTTGTTAAAAAAAAAAAAAAAAAAAAAAAAAAAAAAAAACCTTAAAAACCAATAAACAAAAATATCACAATTAAAAGTTCATGTAAGGATCAATTTTCATCTTAGCTCTGTATACAACAGTAGCAAATATATCACTTCAAACTTATCGATAAATGTCTCCATTTTTGTGCCTACTTGATTCTTTAAAATAAGTGCTCGCAACAACACTTTGGTATTTTGAAGCAAGGGTTCCAGAGAAATTGTGTGTGTATGTGCCTGCTACTAGAGGTGAATACCCGATACCTGTGTGTCCAGCGTGGTGCACAGCACATGAATAGAGCTGCCGTCTCAAGCCCCAGCCACTGCTCTGCTTTGACCCAAAAGCTTCCTCTTGTTCGTTGGGGCCCTTCCTCATTGTGCTGCTGTAGAACTGGGTTTACGTATCTGTTCTCAACAGAAGCCTGGCCAGCAGAGCAGTGACAAGGTGAATTTAAGATTTAAATATCTAGACAGCAATGGCAGTCTCCATTCAGGTGAAAAGATACAGTTTAACATCGATACTCACAAGCACACAATCACACACACTTTCATACACAGTCATACACACC
Organism: Phodopus roborovskii; assembly: GCF_943737965.1. Taxonomy (NCBI): domain Eukaryota; kingdom Metazoa; phylum Chordata; class Mammalia; order Rodentia; family Cricetidae; genus Phodopus; species Phodopus roborovskii. The sequence continues at coordinate 2,198,941 of NW_026126639.1, read as the reverse complement.
CTCACATACACTCACATATACCCTCTCACGCGCAGTCACACACCTACAAACCATCTCTCACACACACAGAGACACACACAGTCAAATGTTTAGAATAACGACTAGACTAAATAACAACTTTGGGGTTGGTTTTTGTTAGGAATTTGTTTGATCTTGGTCTTGTGGTTTTGTTATTATTTGGAGACAAAGCCTTGTTATGTGGTCCAGGCTGGCCTGGTACTTGTCTTGTAGCCCAGACTGAACTGAAATCCATTTTCATCTGTCTGCCTTAGCCTTAAGTGCCGGGATTATAGACATGGGCCACCATGCCTACCTCTCACATCTGTTTGTTTGTAGACAAAGTATCATGGACATCGATGGATGTTGCTGCTGTGTAGTTGGGGACTTCTGATCCTCCTGCCTCCACTGCCCACGGATTAGAATTCCAGGAGTGAACCACCACACATGGATTATGCAGCGTCACAGGTTGAACCCAGAGTTTGGGTTGGTCGGCTAGAAAGGCAGCCTCTAACTGAGCCACATACCCAGCTCTCCAAGAAGCGCTTAAGAATTTGCTGAGTTTTTTCTGAAGTGTTTGGCTCTGCAATGCTGCACTGTTACTACAGACAGTGGGGAAAGGCATTTTCACTCAGGAAAGGAACTCAAAGCCAGACCCAAGTCCCAGCCTTTTACAGCTGCTAGCTGGGCAGAGGCTGCAGGTAGAAGGGTAAAGGCAAAATCAAGGGCCTACTTTCTCTGGCCCTTTGTAATGGATTAAATCCGCTCATGTTACCCTTCTTTTCTTCTCATTGTGTTTTAAAGCCACCAGTAACATGACCCAAAAGAGCACAATAGCAAAGAACCAGGAGTAACCAGGAGCCTGGTGGCTTATCATGCAGCCTGCAATGTCACCTGAAACTACAGTACCTGCAGGAGGGTCCTTTGTCTTTGTGGATTTGGAGAGCCAACAGACATAAGAAAACTCCAAACTCCGGAGAGCACTAAGGAGTTCAAAGAGACCCAAGGGTTAAGATGAGCAGAGTGTAACCCTATTAGTTGTAGACTTGCAATATGAACTGTCACCGTGCCTAGATAACTACTACATCACAGACTGTCAAGCACTCCGACAGTAACTACTCACGAGAGCTTAGCCTGTAGCAAGACGAAGTTGGAGTGGCACAGGGCCTACTATACTAATTAATTAACTTTTGTGGTGGTGTCAGGCCATTAACCACACTGAGGAAACACTGGATTCATCAGTTTGGACTTCAGTGAGACATGATTCCTTCACTGAGCCGGTATACTAACCCAACCGCCCTGATATCCAGTGTTATTAATTAGAAGACTGACTGCCGGTCTCGTGCAGATGTAGCAGACCACGGCTCATGACTCACTTTAACTGCATTATGTAAGAACTAGCCCGAGGGGTTTCGGCATATATGTAGCAAGGACGAGTTAGTTATTTTAGAAAAAAATACGGGAGTTTCTACCCATTCCTACCTCTCTGGGATACGACTCAGAGAGACTGTACATGTTCTCACCCCCAAACCATATGTATTGGAAACAGATCTATAAAAGGTAGACAACGTTTAGATCTCCAGGTGGAAAAAAAAGGAAGAGATTCAAGAGATAAGAGAACAATACAGTGGGGCAGGAAAAGCCAAATAACACAGCATCCTGATGCACTGTCAAGCAGAGAAAAAATATGTTACGTGTTGGGAGGTGCTTCTCAGAATGGAACAGAGTTGGTCAGCCTTGCTTGGTGACAGTCCCCTTTATCTACTGAGCCATCCTGCCAGCTCTTTTTTTTTTTTTTTTTTTTTTTTTTTTTGTCTGTCTGTTTTCCCTCAATCTAGCTAGGGTTGGTCTTTTTGTATCATTGATTTATTTTTATATTTTTCTTCTTTTTAAAAAAATTTTAGTGTGCATAGTTGTATGTGTGTGTGTGTTACATGTGTATGAGTGTGGTTGTATATGTAGCTCGGCATGCTTGTGTGGAAGTCAGAGGACGACTTCCAGGAGTCTGTTCTCTGCTTTCACTCTGTGTTGTTCTTTTGCTGCAGCTAATTGTCAATGAAACACGAACACGAGACTCAACGCGCCCACGTGGAGTTTATTGGTGGAGAGAAGAGGGGGGGGTAGCTGGTGGCCAACTGAAAGCAGGAGAGAGGAGCTGAAAGAGAGAAAAAGATAAAGCAAAAGAGAGCAAGGGGTCTGTCTTTTAAAGGGTCCTTTGCACCTGCCTGCAGACTAGTAGTCATGGAGCCCTGGGCTGACCAGGGTACTGCCTGAGTGCATTCTGCCAGGTGACAGGGGCAGGCCAGCATAATGCCTGAATCCTTACATTGCCACCTTTACTTAACATTAAAAAGTGAGGAGTTAGGCATGGCAGGTTAGGGAATAAGGACATTGAGTTCTCAAGACTACTTCTTGCTGACCTGGGGCATTGGCCATCTTTTGGGGATCTGAGAAAGCTGGGGTGCTGCCACGTCCTGGGGCATCTTGTTGTTTCATCGAAGTTCTGACAGTACGGAACTCTGGCGTCTCTTTGAGGCCTGGCAAGATGTTGGCAAGAGCAGAGGACAAGGTTAAGTTCAAAAAAAAAGTTTTTTCTTAGGTACTTGAGGGGAGAATTGTAAGATGAGGGAGTATCTCCCGAGGTGCGGGAAGGGAGTCCTGGGTCCAGGGAAAAGTAGAATATTTATTTATTTGGAGTGAATCTGACCTGTTTGGGTGGGTCCAATTCGGCTCCCTGGAACTTACAAGAATCCTTTGAGTTTGTGAAAACATAAACATTAGACACATTAACAGCATAAGCATATTCATGTTAGAAATGATTTGGCTGAAAGAATTAACACTTATACAACTGATAGATCTTTAGCACATTGAAAAGCACCTTAATTGTGAGCTTATAGTTACAGTTATGATCGTATAGTGGCATAGTATGGTGTTTAGGACTCTGTCAGAATGGGATTAGTATCTCATTAAAATTTTATTGATTAATGTTAAGAGTATAAACAGTAGCAACCTTAAAATACTCATTTGTGAAATCTGTTTTATAACAGTTGGAGCCTTGGCTGCTGCTTTAAGCTGACAAAGCTACCAGTCGTCAAAAGCATCAGAGTTCTTGAGAAGGATAAAATTTTACCTGAATGATTAGAGAGTAACAGACTTACTAGCTGGCAGCATGGACAGCCACCCCCAGGTCCTCCACAGTTGTTGAGGTCAGAGGCTTCAAGGACATCTGCCTTCTGCTGATGGCATGAGACCTGTGGATTAGGAGCTTTTGGAAGACTTACCTACCGTTGGCCCAAGCAACGTGGAGAAAGTCCATTCCACTGCCCTTTTGTCCACGGTCCTTAGAGTCCTTTGCAGCAGTTGAGATGAAAGGCAGGATTGCTCAGTGGCTAGCGTTGCCACTTTTGTGGTTTTGTGGACGGATTTTCCTCTTGGAGGAAAGGGTGGTACCAGCAGCTGGCCTGTCTCTCTGTTATAAAAGCTTTTTAATCAAACATTTGAAATGTTGTATTCTCTAGATCTCTGAGCATTTGGGGGCTAGCTGTTTAGTGTATTTCAGTAGACAAAATTAGTCTTTAGTTACTTGTCTGAAGCACATAGGTGGCTACGTAAGGCTTTATCCCTATAATTAATTAATCTGTCTGGAGAACTGGATCCAACCTGAGAGGCTGTGAAGGGATGTTTTACTCAGAGCCCTCCAGCCTGACTATAATTGTTTTTAACTTAGTAGGTTGTAAAGGTCAAAGAAGTAGAGAAAAATTCCTTTTGTAATAGAAGCTTAACCTTCATAAACAGCTTACAGGAAGGACTGGGTGACATAAATATTTTGTTAATTTGAAATAGACTTTTATAACCTTAAATGTTTAGCATTATTTAATGATACATAACAATTTAGAAATATTTGAGACTTCATACAGTTGAATTTAAGTTGTATATAGAGTTAGCTTACATTCACATTTTATAAAGTTAAATTTAAATCACATGTACAGATATACACAGATATGTCAAACAGGAATGGATAAAAATAAGAAAAACCAGAGTGTGATCTCTGATTTGTATGTTGTAGTAAACAGACATCTAAAGATACAGAGAAGACTTAAAACTATCGGTGACAAGAAAGGAAATCCGATGCAAGATTTTTGCATGAAATGTGTGCCCTACTGGGCCCCGGAGAGACACACCATTCCACAAACAAGCCATGTGCAAAAGAGTCGGTAAAAATTAAATTCGAGACAATGAATAAAATCAAAAAGTAAATGAATTACAGGTTTTGTCGGTAGCAGAAGCTGGCTAGAATGTCCCTCTGCCTAGGCGGCTGGTGCAGCAGAGGGAGGCTAAGCCACATGGTCAAGATGGCAACTGCCATAAACATCATGCTCCCAACTGCTGGCAGAAATCAGAAAACTTTGAGATATAATTTTGTTGGTTTTTTTCTCTCCACGAGTGAGGCAGAAGGATTTGTGAAACTAACAGGACACCGGAGTCCAAGGGGTACAACACCCAAAAACGACGACCATAGGTCTGAGAAGTGAATGTACCAGTCTAAGGGCAGTGCTAGGGTATAAACCCCCAGAGACCCTCGTGGGTCTGAGAAACGAATGCACCCATCAGCATGAGTGGCGCTAGGGCGCAAAATCCGAAAACGTCATTCGTGGGGAAGAATGAAAACCTCTCAGAGTATCTTGAGCAGATGCTGCCTCAGGCCAGCCCACTGTGAGCCAATGGCATCTGCACAGAGAAGGAACAATGTAGAAAGGCAGCAGAGAGGACAAACGAGAGCGAGACATTTGAACAGGAGCATAAGATGCCTAGGGGAACAGGACAGTTTTAGGTGGAGGGAGGTTCCCACCCTGAGATGGGTTGCAGCTGTGGCAGGCAGGAGAGTTTTTAGCGGGCTGGGAAGAGAATGGAAAGAGACAAGTGAAAAAGAGATTGTTTAGCAGAGAGGTAGAGGAAAGCTTGGATATCAGCTATTGCCAATGAAACACGAACATGAGACTCCACGCGCCCACGTGGAGTTTATTGGTGGAGACAAGGCGGGGGGGGGGGGGAGCTGGTGGCCAACTGAAAGCAGCAGAGAGAGAGTGGGGGGGGGAGCTGGAAGGCAAAAGAGAAAGCATAAGTGGGCAGGGGTCTGACTTTTAAAGGGTCCTTTGCACCCGCGTGCAGACTAGTAGTCATGGAACCCTGGGCTGACCAGGGTACTGCCTGAGTGCATTCTGCCAGGTGACAGGGGCAGGCAGCATAGTGCCTGAGTCCTTACACTGTGGGTTCTGGGGATTGAACTCATGTCATCAGGCTTGCACAGCTAGCTAACGCTTTTACCTGACAAGCTACTGGATGGCTGTTTTCTGTTTTACTTATTTACTTTGCACAAGAGAGAGAGAGAGAGAGAGAGAGAGAGAGAGAGAGAGAGAGAGAGAGAGAGAGAGAGACGTGTTTGAGTGTTAGAGGTGAGTTGTCGGGTGTGGATGCTGGGAACGAACTCAGGGCCTCTGAAAGAGCAGTGCACGCTCTTAATCGCTGAGTCACGCCCCCGCCTCTATTTCATTTACAACTTTGCTCATCGTTGTTGTTTCCTTCTTCACAGTCTAACCTTAGTTCGTTTTGTTTTGTTTTCTCCTAGTTCTTTGCAGTGTAACGTTTCTAAGGACTCAGGCATTATGCTGGCCTGCTGGTCACCTGGCAGAATGCACTCAGGCAGGACCCTGGTCAGCCCAGGTTGCATAGTCTGCACCCAGGTGCAAAGGACCGCTTTAAAAGACAGACCCCGCCATTTACACTCTCTTTCTCTCTTTCCTGTTCTCCTTCCCAGGTTCCTCTGGGGCAGACAGGGCTTTTCCTGCCTCTCTCTTCTCTCCTGTCCTCTCTCTGTGCCTCTTTACCTCTTTTCTCCTCCCCCCCAAACCCCTTCCCTTTCTAATAAAACTTCTCACTTTAGCTCTGTCTGCCTCGCATGTTTGCACCAGGCCTGAGTCGACCTCTCCGCCCAGATCCCCCATGTGCGTTTTCATAACAGCACCAGCTTGAGATGCTTCTCTGTTTGATTAACAGAGGCACTGTGGTCATGCCTCCATCCATGCTGTGTCCCCTGCACTACAGTAGATGTGTTTCTGCACTTTATCGCTCGCTTGATTTCTTTGTATGTGTGTGTGTGTGTGTGTGTGTGTGTGTGTGTGTGTGTGTGTGTGTGTGTGGGTTGTTTGGTTGGTTGGTTGGTTGGTTTTTCGAGACAGGGTTTCTCTGTATTGTTTCGGAGCCTGTCCTGGAACTAGCTCTGTAGATTTGAACTGATGACTCTGTCTCGCAAATGCTGGGATTAAAGGCGTGCGTGCACCACCAACGCCCAGCTCGCTTGATTTCTTCTCTGGTTGTTTGTTCCTTAACAGGATAGTTAATTTCCAAACACTTGGGAATTTTCTAGAGTGCACCAGTTCTCTGCTGCTGTGATGAAGGGAGTTACTGGGCATGGTTTCAGTCATCTGAAGAAAATTGTCCAGTATTGTCGCTGAACATTACAGTATTGTCACTGAACATTAGATCTCTCTTGCAAGATGTTTTGTGTGTGCACTGAAGAAAGCAATTCTCTCATTGTCGGACACTGTACATGTCAGTTAAGTTCTTTGGGCTGAAAAAGCTTCTTAAGCCATTTCCACCAACCAACCACCCCTTTTTCCAGGACAAATTTTAACTGCTGGTTTACAGGATTCAAGGAGTCCCCTTGAGTTTCTGAAATTCCAGCTGCCACCTCCCAGGTGCTGGCACCAGGCCCAGCTTCTCTTAACCACTTGGTAAGCGACAGTGAGTGTTATTGACCCCATGCACATGGTACCTCAGAGCCCCCAGCTGGCACACTCATTGACCTTCTGAATCAGAACCGGAGATAGGCTCAACAGGGACATAAAGCAGAGTCACATCATGACCCATTTGCATCAGAGCAGCTACTAAATGAAATAGAACATGTAACTCCCTTTACAGGTTCTCAGTAACAAACAGTCTCTACCCAATACATGTTTGCTATTAGGTTGTTTCTCCATCAATAAGAAGAAAATAATGTTTGTACTACCTCCTCATGTTTTAACTTTAAAAGATGCCGTCAGCAGGCTGTATCTGGAGGTGCAACTATGTAGCGATTGTTTGAAGCCAGAAGCTCAAGGCAAGCTCCATCAAGGTATTTAATGTGTGCACCTGCACACACACTTGTGTACTTGCCAGAGTGTGCATGTAATTGTCAGAGGACACGCTATAAGAAACAGGGCTCACCTTCTACTGTGTGGGTTCTGGAGCCTGGACTCCGGGTCTCTTAGTGTCGAGAGCCTTTATTCTTTGAGCCATCTCAACAGCCCAACATTAACCATTTCTGCCTGTACAATACCAATGTCTGGTGCAATCTAGGTAATCCATAAAACCTTTTTTATTTTGTATTTGATGCTCAGATTGACTCCTGGACTTTGTATACTGAGAGCACAGCTTGCACCCAGCCACACCCTCAGCCCCTGGGTTTTTCTTAAGTGAATAATGTTACGGGGTTATAAACAGGCTGCCACTTGCTACACATTGCGAAATGTTTATTGTGAGTGCACTCAAGAGCTTTGCCATTGAGAGTCTGGCTGACAAACGGGCAGATAATAAAATCTTAATGACTTCCTGGAGACTATCAAGGAGTCCATGGTCAACACTATCCCATTCTCCTCCTGCTCTGGAAGATCTCTTGGTACTTTTCTGGCCAGATCTCTGACCAGGAGGGAGGGAAAGAACCCTTTTCCTACTCCTCTGCAGTCCCTGGGGCCACCAAGCCTGCTAACATCCTGTGGGGGCAGTGTGGGCAGAGAAGTAGGTCACACTAGGCTGAATTTTAAATAACTCAGTATGATTGGAAATCCATGGGATTTGTCCAAGATGCCCTTAAAAAGTGGTCCAGGGAGATTAGGTAGAGCAGAGTTTGCATTAGGAAAAGACATTTTCTGTCTCTGTTCGTTGGAGCAAATGCTGCTTATGGAACCAGTTATGTGTGCTTTTCTGGCAGAAAAACCTTGAGCCTTTGTGTTTGCTTGTTTGTGTGTTTGTATGCAGCCCTGATAGCTATGGACTAACGCTACATCTAAGGTATCTAGCTGTGTCTGGAGCATGGGGTTGAGGCAAAGGATGAAAATGTCAAGCCCAATCTGGGCTCAGAGTGAGTTCAAGGCCGGACAGGGCTGTTTCATGAGGCCTGGAAAAGAAGGTTGCTGGCGTAGTGCAGTGGTCAGGCTCTGGCTTAGGGGGTAAGAAGGCCTGGGTTCAGTTCCCAGTGTTGTAAAAACGAGGTAAACAAATAAAAATACAAAATGAGATGTCCTAGTCGAGGCGCTATCAAAGTGAACACTGTTGTGCTTAAGAATAATGGTGAATGTCTGTTATCTTTTTTAATCCCTCCTGCCTAACAAGATGCTTGACACATAGGCATTTTAAGTATGATAGGGATGTGATGGAGGTGTAGGGATAGTTTGGTTGTAGAGTGTTTGTGAATTCAGGGCATCCCGTCTTTCCCCTAACAGAAAAGCTGAAAGTCAGTGGGGCTAGTTAGCATCCTAACTGATGTTGGTAAAGACACTGGCTGAACATGCTGGGCGACAGAGTCGTTTTTCAGGAAGGTTACGGAGTTACCAAACTAATAATTGGCTTTGCTGTGCACCAAACTGCCTCCACAAACACAGATGCTGTAACTTAAGAAGCACCACAGTTCTCTTTAAAGGTCACACTGTTTGCAGCAGGCTGTGGTGCATCTATTGTTGAAAAGTCCATGGATAGCACATGCAAGTCCACCTCCATTTCCCAGCAGTGTTTTGCTGAGGTGGACTGTGGAACATGACCGGAGGCTGGCCATTCTACACGGCTGTTTAACTTCTTCCAGTAACTCATTAACTGTTTGCATTCTTCAAGTCTCGATCACATGCGCTCGTGTATGGCACTCCCGAAATAAATGCACAGACTCTCAAGTGTGTTTGGAGTTGGGAACTCTTTTGCCCCCTCAGCCCAAGAGATGCCACCCACCCTCCCTACTGGTGGCATCTTGCATTCACCGAGACGGTGCCTCCAGTGTTTGGCTTGGAGTGCAAACTCTGGACTTCAAATTCATGCAAAAGCTTCCGACTGAGCTTTGTCTTGTGATTCATTTCTCATAACTACTTGGCCCCCATTCAAATATGCACATGCAAACAGTGATGCTGAATTCTAAACGTCTATTCAAAAGGCAAATGTAGTACTGTTTTGTTTATACTGCTGTGCTGTGTGTGTGTGTGTGTGTGTGTGTGATGAATGCATGTGAGTGAGTGTGTGTGTGATGAATGCATGTGAGTGAGTGTGTGTGTGATGAATGCATGTGAGTGAGTGTATGTGTGTGCACACATGCACTCACACCAGAGTGTGTACTTTTGGCTCCAAGGAACAATATTGGGATTGAGGTGGTTGTTGCCTTGGAGTGACAGGTTCATTGACTTGAGTACGGCGTCTAATGTCTAGATACAATTTCTTCAAAGAAACAGGAGGCATTTTCCTAAGTTCTTTAACACAGAAGACTCAGTTTGAGCTGGGCCTTCTGGCTCAAGCACATAGGAAGGTGAATGCTTGAGGAGCTAGTGTGGATGCCTGAGGATCAGGAGTTGAGAGCTAGTCCAGGCTCCAAGAGATCCTGTCTCAAAATCAACAAAAACAGAAGGTGTGTGTGTGGGGGGGGCATTTGTTTCAGTATATATTTTATTCACTAGCACATGAATACATCCAGCAAAAAATAAAGACAAAATTACCTTTTAATCTAAGAATACTTAAATTGAATACAATTAAAGAACAACAGAGTGTCACTTGGCTACCCTGGCTGGCCTGACCAGGTTGGTCTTGAACTCACAGAGCTCTGACTGCCTCTGCCTCCTGAGCTCTGAGATTAAAGGAGTGCATCACCAGCCCTGGTTTTCTTTACTTACTTAACTGTTTCCTAGCTATGGGTGACAGATTTGTTTTTTCATAAAAAGATACCCTTCTTTTAATTTTGTTTGTTTCTCAAGACAGGGTTTCTCTGTGTAGTCCTGGCTGTCCTGGAACTTGTTCTGTATGTAGACCAGGGTGGTCTGGAACTCACAGATATGCCTACGTCTGCTTCTGGAATGCTGGGACTAAATGTGTGTGCCACCAGTGCCTGGGCCCCTGCTTCCTGTAAATCAAATTAGTGATTGTAATCTACAATAAAAGAAAAGTAGCCGCATGGTAGCTCATTCCTGTAATCCCTGCACTGGGGAGTCTACGGCTGGAGAACTGCAGTGAGTTTGAGGACAGCCTGAGCTACACAGTGAGTTCCTAGACAGCCTGGGCTCTGCTTTAAGAACAGAACCAGCCAGGAGGTGGTGGCACATGCCGTTGATCCCAGCACTCGGGAGGCAGAGACAGGCAGATCTCTGAGAGTTTGAAGCCAGCTTGGTTTACAAAGCGAGTCCCAGGACAGGCTCCAAAGCTACAGAGAAATCCCAAGAAAAAGTACTATTCTATTTAAATTTAGCTCACATCAGACTTCTGCATGACTACCATTAATTTAAAATGTCATTTAAATAATTAAAAAAGAATAAGACTTTCTTGATGATGTTGTGGATAAATATAACCAGAAAATATACACTGTTATCTGAGTGTTCCAGAACATAACAGTTAACTACTAATACACATTAACATTAATTTAAAACCACTGCAAGAACAACGGTTACTACCAAACACCATGCTGCACTGTGTTGTTCTAGGAGAGAAAACATTTTGGGGCAGGTCTGAGCAGTACCAACTAACCATGTCACTCCATTCCCAGAGGACAGCTCCAGCACAATGCACAAGTATTTCCAGTCCTGTGTGTCTAGAAGGCATATAATGCTGCCCCCCAAAAATGTGGTGACTTCTGGGAGAAAACAGTTGTCCAGAGAAAGCCCACAGGTTAGAGACACCCTCAGGAATATGTCACTATGGACAGGCTAGGGTCACTGTGGGCTCTTTATTGTAGAACTTTCCAGAAGAGATTCGGTCTTACTTTTCCATCTCTGAGTTCTCTTCACACTGTGAGACACACTCTGGGTTATCGCTTCCAGGAGAAGGCTTTGTTTTTGTTCTCTTTAACATTTTTCCAAAATAGACATGAAACATTTTTTTACTTAAAAAAAAAAAAAAAAACAGAGAGAGAGGAGACAGCCAAATCAGGAGGAAGGAAGGTCAGCCAAGCTGGCAGGCAGGCAGGAAGGAAAGAAGGGGGAAGAAAAGGCTGAGGAACATTAAAGTTGTTTTCTCATAGGTAAATGTGATTTATCTTGACGGTCTCTAGTTCCTCGTGAGAATAGGAAAATTTATTCAGAGTGTGAGCTGGTAAACATGTCTAAAGTTACTAAACAACCCTAGAGAGACAATCCTAGGGAATATGATGCCCAGTGCATTGGGTGCATGCGTCCTCCCTTCCTTCCTTTGACTCAGGGCTGCTCTGTGTAGCCCTGGCTGTCCTGGAACTCTTGCTCTGTAGACCAGGCTGGCCTCGAACTCACAGAGATCCACTTGCCTCTGCCTCCTGAGTGCTGGGACTAAAGACATGCACCTCCAAAGCCTGGCCCAGTGCTTTGTTTTATCTTGTTCTGTATTCGGTTTTGTCTTGTTGTTGTTGTTGTTGTTAAACAGGGTTACTCTAGGTAATCCAGGTTGTTCTGGTTTTGGCGTGCAGACTGGGCTAACCTCCAGCTCTTTTTTTTTTTTTTTTTTTTTTTTTTTTTCAAAAACCTCCAGCTCTTAATCCTCCGGGGTGCTGAGCTTACCCAGGTTCAGTGTTGATTAAAGTATAGTGAGTCTCCTGTAGATATTTAACAGGAGCTGCATAAATTCATACACTAAAGCCAACATTTTTTGATAGTATAAGATGTTTAAAATTTTAACAGTTAAATTCTGTATTTGTGAATTCATCTTAGCAAGAGTCTTACATAAAGAAGTTGGGAATAATATAAATCTAATTATAAGAAAATGGTACGTCAAGTACAGTGCTTGATTAACAGAAACTATGTTGGCGTCAAAAAGATATTTTCAAAGAATGTGCATGCTTGTGGATAACTGGAAACAGTTTCACAGGAATGGAACTCCAATCACAAAATCACTTTTTAAAAGAAATTTCAAAACTCCAAGGCCTCAAGGTGAATCACCTGGTAAAGTTTTGGCTTGGTTTGGTTTGGTTTTGGCTTTGTTTGAGGCATAGTCTCACAGAGCCAGGCTATCTCAACTACCCTGTGAGCCAGCCTGGGTTACGTAAGTGAGACCCTGTCTCAAAGAAACAAAGGACAGCAACAACATTGTTATGACTTTAAAAAAAACCTCACTGTGTAGACTAGGCTGGCTTACAGAGATCCACCTGCCTCTGTCTCTGTCTCCCTAGTGCTGGGACTAAAGCCACGTACTACGAAGCCCTACCCAAATGTGGTGTGTGTGTGTGTGTGTGTGTATTGGAATGCACACTCACAGATGTGATTATTACCGATGAGTATGTGCACCTTGGAGACCCCTTGCTATAAAAGAGATTGATGCTGTGCCTCCTGAGGACCCAGATCAGCAGGCCACACTATAAAGCCTCAAATTGCATCTAGGACATCCTCCTGCCCCATGCTCTCAAGCCGTGTTTAGAGGCACCGGACACCATGCCCGACTCCAAATTTATTTTTAAAAACGGGAAATTCAGTCACAATATATTACTGGACGTGGGCATGGTAACATGTGAAGGAATAGAAAAGTTCCTGAGACAGACAAACAGGTCTGGAGCCCGCAAGGTGGAATGTTCCCGTTAATTAAGTTCCGGAGCCGCCAGCTCCTTGCAGAGTTAGCAAGTATAAGCTGCCTTCTGACAGGTCACACCAAGGGTAAAGGACTGTTGAGGTGAAGTCAGTGCCTCATGGGGAGTCAGGAGGAAGGGAAAGAGAAGTTGGGGCTTGAAGGAATCAAAATTGCATCCATGTTTTTTGATTTAAAAAAGTTTCCCATTTCTGAGCATAATTGATCTAACTGAAACCCTGCCGCTTTCTTTGATTAGAAAGAAAAGATTAATTACGGTGCTTCTCACCTCACAAGATATTTCCTGAGATACCCTGTGCTTTGTTAGCCAGGAATCCATCAGCTCAATTAAAAATCAGATTTCTAAATATGCAAGATAACGTCTGAAAGGGTCTTAGATTTAGAATTTTTTTTTTTTTTTAGTCAAGGAAAATGCTAATAAAATGAAACCAGAGTGATGAAATAATTTTTAAAATCTGAACAATCCATTATACTTTTGTGGATGTCTGAAAATTTTCATAATGAGAGGGAAATGATTAAATTGATTTTTCTTTTTAAAAAATTAATGTTTTAAGACAACATACAAAGTAGACTGTCTCATTATGGCATTTTCATCCATACTTTGCTCTTAGTCTTTGAATGGGGAAAAAAAAAAAAAAGCCATGAGTGTTCCTCGGCATGGAGGAGAAGGTTTATTGTAGGTAAGAGGAGAACATAGGCAGAGACAGGACATTTGGGAGGGTGCAGAGCGGATGTGACCCTGGGCTGTGTGAGAAGATGGCGGAGAGGAGAGGAGGGAGGAGCTGCCAACCAAGATGGGCAGGCTGAGCCGAGAGACAGGCATATTGTATTGTACAGTGGGGAAGGGCAGCCCAGCTCCTCCTGGGCTGGAGGAGTCTAGGGTGGAGGGGTGGGGCACGCCAGCCATACGCTGTAACAGGTAGGGACTGAGGTGCCAGGAAAACCTGGCGGCCAGGTCTACTTAAGATACCTTAAATAGGTAAATAGGCGCCTCAGCCATGGTCCCAGGGTTTGGGACCCAACATCCATCACCCTTCCGACTGCCCATCCTGCCCATTTCTTGTTGGCTTCCATCTCCCAAACCACCCTTTAACCTCACATTTTTTAAAAATTTTATGTATTATGTATACAGTGTTCTGCCCGCATGCATGCCTGCAGGCCAGAAGAGGGCACCAGATCTCATTGCAGATGGCTGTAAGCCACCATGTAGTTGCTGGGAATTGAACTCATGACCTCTGGAAGAGCTTGCCAGTGCTCTTAACCTCTTAGCCATCTCTCTAGTCCTTAACCTCACATTGTTTTTTTTTAACCTACCGCTTTTTACCTTTCTGTACCCACCACTTTCCCCTTCCCTAAGGTCTCCTTTTACCTCTCATGGTCCTCTTTCTAATTTAATCATAGCATGTGCACACACACACATTCACGTGTGTGTACACACACACATGCACCCATGCACACATACCTGGGTTCTGCTCCACAGCCCCGGCCGGTTATATGAAAAGAACTCACTCGCATTCAGACAGATCCTCTTTAATAAGACAAAAACATTTATCTCTCATTGAATTTGCTGCTGTGATTACATTCACTTCAAAATTAAATGAAAGTAATTTGGAGTGGATTGAAATGGACCGAGCAGTCAGTAGTCCAACATTGTGGTCCCAGATTTGCACGTCTTAAACCCTGACTTTGTCCCCCTCACTCATTTGCCTCACTAATTTTCACGATTGTCCTCCCAAATCAAATCAAGGTGTGCGCGTGTGCGCGCGCGTGTGTGCGCGTGTGCGTGCGTGTGTGACTGTGTGTCTGTCTTTCTGTCCGTCTGTGACTGTATGTATCCGTGTGCCTGTGTGTCTGTCTGTCTGTAACTGTGAGTACTTATCTCTGTGTGTCTATGTGATCAAATCAAGGTGCGTGTCTGTCTGTCTGTTTCATTCTTGAAATCTCACTCCACAGGGATGTGTTTCTGCCTCTAAGTGTCCATATTAGCCGGCACTTGCTTCCATACTTCACTCTGCTATTACATTCAAAGTACACAAAATGAAAACAAAACTGACCTGAGGGCACTGTCGGAAGGGGTTAACACCTTGGTTTACAGCAGGTGGAACTTTAGACGGGCAGTCTCATCAGGACACACGTGCGTGCATGCTTTCCTTGCCTTTCTTTGGCACTTTTTTTTTTTTTTTTTTTTTTTTTTGCTTGGCAACAGTCATGGACAATTGACCATGAATCTCGGGTTGTTACTGTTCTACCTGGCCACCGAGAGGAAGCAACCTCCGAAGAGACGCCCTTTGATATGCCAATGAGCTGCACTCATGTCAACACCAGGTGCCCCGAGGTACACAAATGGACTTTATAGTCACATGCCAACATGGGGAGCTGTGTGAGTAAACAAGGCTTCCTGGTATCGGCAAGAGTCACTGGCAGCTTTCGTCACTTTTATCTTAAATTATGGGTGTGTGTGTGTGTGTGTGTGTGTGTGTGTGTGTGTGTGTCTGTATCTGTTCAGGTGCCCATGGAGACCAGAGCTGTTGGAGTTGGAGTTAAAGGTAGTTGCCAGCCCCCACTTGTGGCTGCTGGGAATCAAACTGCCTCTAAGTGTCCGTATTAGCCACTGCGGAGACGTCTCTCCTGCCTCATCTCTAACATTTTAAACATGAAGCAACCAAGGCACATGGACGATTGCCAAGAACCACATAAAACCCAGCAGGCACACATGAGCCGGTGCTTTCGGTCTGACCTCCTCCGTCATTTTCCCTGTGAAACGAAATACTTCCCACTTAACCCTCCCCCTTTGTTCATCAACCCTCCCTTCCCAAGGAAAACTGAGGCCCTAAACTTGGCATGTGGGTGCTTTTTATTAACACTTTTGCCTATTTTTTGCTACACACAATAGCATTGCATGATATTATTCTGAAATTCTACAAATGGTAAACAAATGTGTTACACTTTTAAAATTAAAATTCCATGAAAATTAGATAAGCTCCCAATTTTTAATTAAACTAATTGATCCGTCTTATGTATTGGTTATTTACTTTTGATGAAACGTCTTGCTGTGTAGCCCTGCCTGATCTCAAACTTGCTATGTAGCTCAAGCTTAACCTAAAACTCACAGCTCTTTCTGCTCAGCCACCTGAGTGGGGACTCCAGGACAAGTCTCCCATGCGTGGCTTCCTTCTACACTTACTCATTGAAGTTCTACAGTAAAAGAGAACATTCCCTTCTCCACCTAGGATGAGATAGGACATTTTGTCTCTGTCCCTGGTTCCTAGAAGAAAAATAAAACTATAAGTATTTGGGAGTCTTAGCGTGTCTCTTGTTCTTAATGAGGCCACTCTTGTCCCAGCACCTAGAGTCTCAGAATGGGGCATGGCCAGGCCTTAGTCAGAAATTTGAAATGTCCAGTGCCATCCTCAACCTCCCAGAAGGAGACAAGGGTTAGAGACTGAGTTACACACCAATAGCCATGACCATTTCCACACAGTGAAACTACCATAAAAAAAAAAAAAAAACCCTACAGGATATAGAGTTGGCTCAGCAGACCATGTGGGTTCGACTCCTGGGAGGAGGAAACCAGCTTTAAAAGTTGCCATCTGACCTCCATCATGGCACTCATATGCCATACTTACACACATCACACATATTCACAGTAATAATAAATAGAATTTAAAAGTAAGTCTTCAAAGAGCTTGGTGTGGGGACACACAAAAGTAATCTTCCTGGGAAACTTAAGATCTGTCAGAGCCAAAGTTACATTTTAAGTCTTAATTACTGTTCCTAAAAGATTCATGAAACAAAAACAAAAACAAAAAATCCCTCTAACCTGTAAGCCCCTTGCTTAAGGATGGATACCTCCTGAGATGCTGGGGGCAATTGTTTATGGGAGACAATAAACTACATGTTTGTTTGACTAGACTACACCAGATGTGTTTGATCACATGTGGGCAGGAGGTTCACAGGCAGGAAATATGTCAGGCTCTATGCTTGCCCCTGATTGTACCTAATGGGAAATGTGGTGAATTATGCCCTTTGCTTTTTTAGGCCCCTGCAAGGTATGACTTGTGACCATTTTCTGGAAACCCAGAGATGGACCTGGCCAGCGTCCATCAACCTGGCCAGTATTTAATCAAAGCTTGCTTCAAATCTGGCTTTAAATTGTGGTAGTGGTCTTATTCTCCACCAATGGGATTAACACTTTCTGGGAGCTTCAGCAAGGTTCAGACTGCCTACCCAAAATTTGAAGCCTTAGATTCAATTTGGAACTCTGGTGTTGAGGGGATGCTTTAGGAGGCACGTACCTTGAGGTGTTCCAAGACACCAAGTCTGCCTTAAGTTCTGGCACCATCAAGGTGAACTATGGCGCTGAAAAATGTAGCAGACAAATATGGAGGACTCCTGGTGAGTCATAGTCTGTTCTGTGGGATCCCCATCTGGGATGTGGAGGAGGTTCCATACATAGTACCCCAATATTCCCATTTGGGCAGTTGTGAGACACTGCCTGCCTGCCTGCCTGCTTCTGGTTGGTTGGAAAGTTTTATGTGTCTTTGTGTGTTTGTGTGTGTGTGTGTTTTCTGGTACGTTTTCTTGCAAACATGGAACTGAGACAGAAATTGGTCAGGTTAAGATGAATGCATCAGTATATGCTGGCTATCTCGTGTTTGGTTTCTAACTGCTCTTCTTTGAGGAGTGAGCTTTCTGTGATCTGTGTTTCTTGCTGTCTCTGCTGATGCTGCCAGCCACCATCACTGCCATGGCTTATTTTATGGGCAGGTGTCTTAGTTAGGGTTTCTATTGCTGTGAGGAGGCACTGTGACCACCACAACTCTTACAAAGAAAACATTTAATTGGGGTGGCTCGCTTACATTTTCCAAGGTTCCGTCTATTATCATCATGACAGGGACTACACAGGCAACACACAGGTAGACATGGTGGAGAGGTAGCTGAGGATCCTATATCTTGCAGGCAACAGGAAGTTGACTGAAAGTCACACTGAGGGACACTTGAGCAGAGGAGACCTCAAAGCCCGCCCCCACAGTGACACGCTTCCTGCAACAAGGCCATACCTCCTAATAGTGCCACTTCCTCAGAGTCATTCTCTTTCAAACCGCCACATTCTACTCCCTGACCCTCAAAGGCTTACAGCCATATCATCATGCAAAACAAAACAAAACAAAAAACAAAACGCATCTAGCAGCCGGGCGTATATGGCGCATGCCTTTGATTCCAGCACTGGAGAGGCAGAAGCAGGAGGATCTCTGTGAATTCAAAGCCAGCAAGTCCCAGGGCAGGCTCCAAAGCAAGAAACTCTGTCTCAAAAACCAAAAACAAAAAAGCAAACAAGCAAACGCATCCAGTACAATTTTAAAAGTTCCCATAGTCTATTGCAGTCCCAAATTGGTTTCAAAGTTTCTTCTGAGACACATGACAGTCTCTTAACCATAATCTCCCTGTAAAAAATCAAAATCAAAAAGCAGATCACATACTTCCAGCATGGGACTGGAGAGATGGCTCAGCTGTTAAAGTCTAGGCTCACAACCAAAACATACTTCCAACACATGATAGCACAGGGCATACATCACCATTGCAAAATTCAAGGAAGGGAGCATAGCAGGGAAATACTGGAAAAAAGCGAGACCAAAAATCAGCTGGGCAAAGTCCAAACCCCTCAGCTCCGTGTCTGATGTCAAAACTCTCTTCAGATCTCCAACTCCGTTCAGATTTGTTGACTGCAAAACACTTCTCTCTCTTGGGCTGTTTTCATTCCCTGTTAGCAGCTCTCCTCAGCAGGTATCCCAGGGCTCTGGTGAGGTGGCCAGCGGTGTTCTGGGCTTCCTATCAGATCATGGCTGCAGGGACCTGAAGATTTTCTTTCCATCCAGGTCCTGCAGCCATTTAGTCCCTAATAAATACATAGAGGTTTATAATAATTATAAACTGTTTGGCCAATGGCTCGAGCTTATTGCCTAGCTCTCTCTTAATTATTAACCCATTTCTATTAAACTATGTATGGCCACGAGGTTGTGGTTTACGTGTAATGCTCTAGAATGTTACTCCTTTGGCGGCTACATGACATCTCTTTCCCTGCCTTTCCCCTTCCTAGCATTCTCTGGTAGCCCAGTTTATACTTCCTGCCTGGCTACTGGCCAATCAGCATTTGTTCATCAAACAATAAGAGAAACATGTATTCACAGCATACAGAAGACATCCCCCATCAGGGACCCAAACCTGGGTGGCCACCTCTGCTTGCCTGAGCCCCAACCTTCAGCATGCTCCTCCAGTGTCCCCTCTGGGTCACCCCACTGCAGTGGCCTTCTTCCCAGCCTTCCCTGTCCTGGCTCTGGGATGGCTGAGGGGGCCATCCCATGCACAGCTTCACAGGGGCCATGACTGGGTCATGGAATAGGAAGAGCTACAGGCTTATCCCCTCTTAAGACATGCCTGGGATTGTCCAAAGATGGTGCTTGCTTAGCCAATCAGATTTGTCAGAGATGACCCTAGAATTCCCCTGGCTGTGTGTAAAAGGAGCCTGTGAGCTTATCTCAGGGTTGTTGCTATTTTGTTGAGTGGCTAACCCCCAGCATGCTGGAATTCTTTTCAAGAAATAAATGCTCTTACAGATTGCATATCTGAGTAGTTGTCTTTGTGGGGTGATCTGTGGACCCTAACACCTAGCATCTCTAACATCTTGAGTTCTCTAAGGCAATCCAAGATTCTGTTTCGCATAATTTTATGCCTTACTAGGCCTCCATTCAGGGACAACCCTGAAGGCAATAAGCAACCAGGTTCTTCCCCCAAGGCTGCAACCCCCTGGTTAGTTCATTTCATATGTAAAAATCAGGTCTTGCTTTTTCTAGTCTACTAGGTCTCCTGCTGAGAAAGACAGACAAGCTTGTCTTACTAACAGGCTTCATATTAAAGGTAAAGCAGGTTTGAAGTGTAACTTTTTACTGTATCTTTAAAAAAAATAATTTATGTTGCAATGACTGTTTTTAGAGATAACTACTCCTGTCTCTGGTAAACAATTAGATAGAAAGAAAAAGGTTTAAAGTCTATGCAAGTTCTGAGGGTCCAAGAAAGTGCTCTAAAATGCATAAAGGTCTGGGGAAATGAAAGATTAAGTCTAAGAAAATTACTTAAGGTGTGTAAATTCGATATGTAAAGGTATTAGAAAAATGGGAAATGTTTCAGACCTCTTTCCGCTTCTCTGCTAAGATTTCAAAAGTTCAGAGTTTTAGCATTGCTCAATTGAGTTCTGATTGATATCTATTGTAAGTCACAAGCTCAAGATTCTAAATTTCCTTTGATTGTCTTAAAGGTGCTTCTCATCAAGCTAAAAATATTTCTATCCAATCTGTATGTCTAGTTCTCTGGACAGAGGAAAAAATGTCTACGCTTTTTAAATCCAAAGATATACCTTCTGTTAGGACTCAAAGGCATGAATCTACTCCATCTGTTTTACAGATACCTTTAGCTGCTTTTTCTACAATGTGGATTTCAGTATAGGTTACGAACAGTGATAATGCTAAAATATTTAAAACGTTTACCTCTTTTTGTAAACTAAAAATTTATGTAAATTTCAGGGAGTCAAGGGAGTTGTAAGACTTGACTCAGTCTCTCACAGGTCAAATGGACTCCAGATAAGTACAGCCTAAGTTTACCCACCTTCTATCCCTAAGGATGCTTGTAAGGACTCAGGCATTACACTGGCTGCCCCTGTCACCTGGCAGAATGCACTCAGGCAGTACCCTGGTCAGCCGAGGTGCAAAGGACCCTTTAAAAGAAAGACTTGCCCTCTTTCTTTCCCCTCTCTCTTTCCCCCACGGTTCTCCTGGAGCAGACAGCACTTTTCCTGTCTCCCTCTTCTCTTCTGTCCTCTCTCTCCGTCTCTGTGTCTCTTTACCTCTCTTCTCTTTCCTTCCCCGCCCCTCCCCTTTCTAATAAAACTTCTCACTAAGCTCTATCTGCCAGGAGTGTTTGTCCTCCACCTCAGTCACCCTCATCTGTCATGAGATCTACCAAGGTTCACCACTTGCTTTATCATAACAATAATCACCCGGCTCCCTCCTCCTTCTGGTCTTGGGACTCCTCCCTTGCTCCAGGTACCACAACAATGGGCCTGGGGGTTCTTTCTAAATGTAAGCCTTTCCCTTAAGTTCCTAAATTGTAACTTCTGTCCCCGATCTGCATCTGTGTCAGTGCATTTCCACTTGGCTGACGGACACCGTCCAGGAGACAGCTGCTCACTACAACTTGCTGCAGACAACTGTGAGCCCTGGATTTGCTAAAAGCAGGTGTGGACCAGGCCAGCTGCCGCTCACTCCCTATCTCTTCAGCCGGGTCAGCCGGGTTCTGACGCATGTCTACTGCCTGAATCCCTCCCCCTGCCCCCCATCACCAGCATTCCAGCCCTCCTGGGCCCTGACAAGGAAGGATGCCCTAGTTTCAGGAGGAAGAAGTTACAGGAGAGAGCACATTGCCCCTTGTCCCCCAACAGGCTGGAATGTTAGGTCAAAAGGAAACTCCCAGGCAGAGGGGATGACCAAAGGGTGCTGGGATTGCATGTGCTCAATACCATGCTCTCCGCGGTCACCTTCATCAACAAGAAGAGGTGTACGTAGAATATTCCAGAAATATCTGTTAGAGGATCACAAATCGAAAACTATAGTGTATAGCCAAGACCAAAAGAACTTCGACCCATAAGGAAATTAGATTCCTACCCCACCTCCTGCCCCCACCCCGTTGTACCCCCCTTCTCCCCTACCCCTTCTTACCTCCTCCCTCCTCCCACACCCACGCTTTTTTGTGGAAGGGTTTTTCTCCATAACTCAAGCAGGCTTAGAGCCACAGTGACCCACCTGCCTCAGTCTCCCAAGTGCTGAGATGACATATGTGAGCAACCATACCCGGCTGAAGAGATTTCTCAATCCATTAAACAGTTTAGTGCAGCAGTCTAATAACTACCTTCCTCTTGAAGAAGGATCGGTCACAAATAATGTTTGAACAAATTAAGTATTTCAGGAAAACACTCTCTGGGTAGGAAATTCATGCACACCGCTAACACTATACCATGTTAGAACGTGGTCCACGGATGAAGCCGTGAAAGCAGATTTCTGAGAGCCTGTGAGAAAACTCCACGTACACAAGGCAAGAGTCTTGTAAGCTCTGCTCCTCCGTAACGTGGGTTGTTCTTACAGAGTACTCTCCAGCTCCTCCCGGGTGTCATCCTACACGTTATTATCCAGAATGATGTCCCCGAGCAAGAGTTGTCCTTCTGACTATATCAGCCTAAACTCGTGTGACTGTGTACACCTTGAACTCGGGTGAACTTTGCTCACGTGACCCTGTCTAAGCCACACAATATCCTCAGAATGTAAATTGTCTGATGCTCTGAATAAAGCTGGCTATTGCGTGAGACTTTGGTCTGCCTCATGCTTAGGCTCCACTCTCCTGGGGGTCACACCACCAGACAGAGTGGTAACAACACCTACATTTCAGTTTGCTATGAAAAAAAAGTATTTTTGTTTTTGCTAGTGGTTTCTTTTTAATTTATTGATTTATTAATGTGTTAATTAATTAATTAATTAATTAATTAATTTTGAGACAAGGTCTCACTGTGCAGTCTTGACTGGTCTGGCATTCACTATGTAGACAAGGCTGGTCTCAAACTCACAGAGGTTCTCCGGTGTATCTCTCCCAAGTGCTAGTTACAGATGTGAACCACCACGCTACTCTTTAATTTATTTTCATTATTTTAAATTCTCTCCTCTCTCTCTCTCTCTCTCTCTCTCGTGTGTGTGTGTGTGTGTGTGTGTGTGTGTGTGTGTGTGTGTGTGTGCACAGTGCCTGCAGGGGCCAGAAAATGGTATGAGATCCTTCAGAGCTGTAGTTGCAGGTTGTTGTGAACAGGCAACTCCCCCACCTCCATGTGAACGCATGTGAACTGCAAGAGCAGTGTGTGTTCTTAACCAGTGAGCCATCCCTGCACGCCATAGATAGCTGGAAGTATTCTAAAATGAGGATGCAAGATTTTCTCAGCCGAGGTCACGAACCTGAGTTGAGATTCGGGACCTCTGTCCCTGGGTGTGTCTTTTGGGTGAAGCTGGCTGAGTCACGGGCTGCTTGAGGTTCAGCTTACAGAGTGCAGACTCAGTATTTCAGATCTTCCGGGACACTGGTTTCTCCTGTGCATGGTGACCCTGACCCCAGCCCTAAGGGCCCAAGATAAAGAGCTGCATCCTTCTGCAAAAGAAACACTGTCTTCAAATAGCATTCATTGTATCACAATGGTGGCCAACTGGGAACCTTATAAAATAAAACAAGATACATGAGACAGCTGGGTGCCCCGAGCTTTTGTTGTGTTGTTTGAAACAAAGTCCAAGTCTGGCTATACAGGCCAGGCTGGCCTTGAACTGGTGATCTTCCTGGCTCAGTAGCGGGGGGGGGGGGGGGGGGGCGTTGGGGTCACAGACATGCGCTACCACACCAGGCTGCAGTGTTTCTTTGCTATGTGAACTCATTTGTAGACTGCGGTGGATATCTGGACTTTAATTTCTTAATTATTTTTGTGACTGGGCTCCCTATTTTGTTACCTTGGCTTCGAACTCCTGGGCTCAAGTGATCGCTTTCAGGTAGCAGGGATGAGGGCTGCACACCCTGTGTTCGGCTCCAATCACGGTTACGCATTTTTCTCAGATGACAAATGACTTTCAAGAGTAACTGCCAGAAAAGAAAACTCTGTCACCAAAATAGCTAGGAAGAAACCCTGTGGAAAATGGTCTTGTATTGAACCTCTATACAATTGTGCTAGCAGGGTATAAAAGAAAATAAAAGGTAAATATTGCTACCCAGGAAAGGCATAAAGCATGCTTATTTACTCAATGACTTTAATGGCCACACAACAGTTTGAACTTTGATCTTTTGTATGGTGTGATATAACTAATTGCTTAATGACTATGAATATTGCTAAAAGAAAATGTCTCTAATGGGAGTAATTTAGACAACTACTAAATAATACTACTTATGTAACATTTAATTTTCTCAACCTGTTTTTATATGTAAAGCAAAAAAAAAAAAAAAACAAAAAAAAAAACAAACCCAAGTCTTTACTTCTCCTCTTTTGAGTCAGGGATTGAACTCGTGGACTAATGCCTGCTAAACATATCAGGGGCACTCAGCCCCCTGTAAATGTAGCTCCAGGATCTGCTGCCTCAGGCTTCTACAGACACACACACACACACACACACACAGGTATGCCCACACTCTAGCACACATACATTTTCCTAGATGAAATTTTAATAAAATGTAACCACACCTATAACAAGTGTTAGAACTTGAGCCAACAAAAGAATCAGAAAGCAGTATGCTGTCAGTCAGTGTCATTACTCAGGATTATTCTGAATGTACATCAAGGTACAAATAAAAAGTCTGCTCATCTCTCAGGAGCTTTTAGGATTGTCTGAAAATTCTCAGTGAATGCTGAATCCTATAAGTGTGTGTTGGCAGGACCGAGTGTTGTGTTGTCTAGTGTTGTGACATTGCTGATCCATGCTGACTCTTGACTTGGCCCCCTGTTTGCCATTTAAAGAAATACTGTGGTGTGTGTGTGTGTGTGTGTACACGCGCGCGTGCGCATGCGCGCGCACACACTCGAGCATGTGTGAAAGATGCAGGTGTCTGGAGGGCAGATCTGACGTTGGAGTTACAGGCAATTGTAAGCTACCTGGCCCCTGCAGTGTTCATAACTGCTGAGTCATCTACCTCCCTAGCCCATTTTACTGTTTTTGTTTATGAGATGGCCATGGCACCACTAAATAAACAATGTAGCTCCAAATAAGCAACCAGGACTTCAGGCACAAGCAGAGCTCCAGGCAAGAACAGTACAGGAATCTCCAACTGGAGCCCAACCCAGATTCCCAGATCCATGGCATTATGAGCAAACAACAGAGATGCTGTCTGAAAGCAATGTTCTGTGAAGTTTGATTTTTTTTTTAAAAAAATACAGCAATATATAATTAACACAGCGTGATATTCGTTTTGGCTTTTATCCCAAGTGAGTTGGAAAGGTTACGAAAGAAAACAGGAAACAAAAAAGAAAGTTGTGTGCCAAGAAGTGACATGCCCTGACCTTTCAAAGCCATTGCTCTGATTGCTTCACTGAAAAACAGCCAGAGAGGGGACAAGCATTGGGTCACCTATCAGGAAGGGACCACAGTAAGCCAGCTAAGACATGCAGGTGCTCACAACACTGCAAGTTAGCAAAATGAGAAACGGTCCCAACCTGGGTTTGGAATCTGCAATAACATGTTGACATTTTGAAAACCAATGCGATGGTGAACCTTGATTGGCGGCTGGAGGTGTCCCTGGGAGATAAGCATGTCACATATCTGGAGAGAGAGAATTAACAGAGGGGGAGCCCCATCTGAAGTGCGGTGGCAGCAGCTGCTCAGTGAGGGCCTGGGTGGGAAGAAAAGAGAGAAAGAGCAAGCCAGCGAGCACAGGTGAGTAATGAGAGCTGTCTCACCTTCCTGTGATGACGGTACAACCTCCGAAACCGTGGGCAGACATACACAGCTCAGATATCTGTCACAGCCACGACAAGTCAACCAACACAGTGACATACAAATGAAAGAGAGTCTAAGCAAGGTGGGAAACATTAGCGGGACACGCACACGCGCACATACACGCACACGCACACACCAGTGGCGGTTTAAAACAAAAGAACGGTTCAGAGGGCTTGTTTTGTCTTGTTTTGTTTTCTGTCCTGAACAACTAGACAGGTGAGTCCGTTAAATGAGGCCGTTAATGCAGAGATGGCAAGTTGAGGGAAGAGGGCAACATGAGGAATTCTGTTGGGAGTGTTAGTTTTGAATGCATGCAGACATCCCATCTTTCTGTCTAGCTTAGAATAAAAGCCGGCATTCGTATGGAGGGGAAGGGGCATGCGTGTGCCAGAGTGCACATGTAGAGGCCACATGTGGAGGTCCAAGGGCAGCCTTGTGGAGCGGGACTCCCCCAGCCCCTCTGTCCACCTTGATTTGAGCTCTGCAGATCATACTCAGGCCCTCGGGTTTGTCCACCAAGTGTCATTGCTGCCGAACTGTGACTGACTCTTGTCTCTCTGATTTGTACTTCGCCAATCAACAAGTTGGTAGCAGTCTGGAGGCCTGGGCAGCTCGGACAGAAAGGGGATACTGTGTTTCAAAAGAGAGTTAATTAACTCACTTTCCTCTGCTCTTTAGTTCCTTTCCTGCCCTCAAAGAATTGGCTGGCACCCTCCTGCCCACACTGGCAGGGTGGGTCTCCTTTGTTCAGTCAGTAGACTGAACATTCTTATGCTAATGTTCCCAGAAGTACCCTCAAAGAAACACCCCCAGCACCCAGACAAACTGGCACACAAAATTAACCATGGCAGCACTGGCCAAAGAACTGACTTTTCTCGACTGAGAGGCCCCAGCGCTGAAGCAACCTGTAGTAAACAAACAAAAGGAAGGAGCCAGTTGTAGGCAAATGTGTAGGAGGCCACAGCAGCGGGAAACTGTGGGGCCTGCCAATCTGAGGGCTTCTATTTTCTATTTTCACATTGAAGCAGGAGAGAAGCATCTGGGCAGATGGGGAGCGTGTGAGTGCGTGCGTGCGTGCGTGCGTGCGTGTGCGTGTGTGTAGAGGTTCAGAGAGTATGTAAGTGAGAGGCAGAGAGAGAGAGAGAGAGAGAGAGAGAGAGACAGGCAGAGCGAGGTGACTAGGGAAATTAGAGCATTCCAGGTCATGTTGACCTTCCAGGTGGTCAGATTCATGAACTAATTGAGGTACAATGTACATAACTGATGGATTTTTCTTCAGCAAATATTGAATGGCCCAGAGGTTGGCACAGAGAGGGCGGAGAACAGGAGGTTAGAATAAGGGCAGACGTTTTCTGTAACGAGCCAGATAATTCATATTGTGCCTTAAAAACAAAAACAAAAAAAAATTTTTTTAAAGACAAGATCTTACTCCTTGTGCAGTGCAGGCTGGCCTGGAACACTGTGTGGCTGAGTCAGGCCCCTAACTCAGAAGGGTCCTACGTCAGCCTCTCAAGTGCTTGGAGTCCTGGCTTGTGGCCACTCCTAGGTGACAGCTACATTGGAAGATCTGCGAGCCCTTGTAGAGCGTCCAGCTTCTTAACACGGAAACGCTGCATCCTCCGTATAATTCATGTTCCAGAACGGTGCAGTTGAGCTATGAGGAAAACACGCAAAATGTCCAGTGTTGTAAGTGGGTTAAGGTTTTGGTTGGGCTGTGCTCATAGCTACCCTAGGCTGTGTGTGGCCGAGGTTGTAGTTGGATGTGGCTGCACAATCACTATAGTATTACTGTGACAAAATAAATACCGGCCAGAACCAGCCTCGGAGAGGGAGGATTTCTTTCCTTTTCTCTCTGTCTCTTTCCCCTTTTCCTACCTTTTCTTTTCCTTCCTTATCTTTCTCCTCCTCTTCTTCTTTTGCTGCTGCTGCTTATACTTTACAAGAAACACGTGGGGAGGGATCTTAGTTGGGATTTCTATTGCTTCGACAAAACACCGCGACTAAAAAGCACTTTGGGGAGGAAAGGGTCTATTTGGCTTATACTTCAGCATTGCTGTTCATCACTGAAGGAAGTCAGGCCGGAACTCAAAGAGGGCAGGAACATGGAGGCAGGAGCTGATGCAGAGGCCATGGAGGGTGCTGCTTACTGGCTTGTTTCCCCTGGCTTGCTCGGCCCACCTTCTTACAGAATCCAGGACCACCTGTCCAGAGATGGCAGCACTCACCATGGGCTGGTCCCTCCCTCAATAATCACCAGATGAGAAAATACCTTACAGCTGGATCTCATCCAGCTGTTTCCTCAGCCGAGGCTCCTTCCTCTCAGACTACTCTAGCTTGTGTCAAGTTGGCACACAAAACCAGCCAGTACAGAAGGCATGGCCGCGGGCTTGACACATGTCAATGGGACCTTGCAGAAACTTCTTCATGTATGGTGATGAGCAGGGATCAGAGGCGGCTTTGACTGAATGCAGAACCACAACAACACCCTGAAAGCTTGCCCTCCCATGCAAGACACGCTTCCTCTGGCTAGGCGCCATCTCCCAAGTGCTCCGCAACTTCCCAGCACAGCGCCACCAGCTGGACACCTGAAGTTCGAACAACAAAGTCTGCAGGCGATGATTCTCGGCCCTTTCAGGCCATATTCCTACGAACTGTTGATCATAAAAATGACTAAAACTGCAGCGTACTGCCCTGAAGACCAGAGAACATCGTCGTGGAGCGTTTGCCGTCTCTGTCCGGGATGGAGAGACCAGACAGCCGCTTTGATCTACTTGCAGCACTCAACATTGTACTCCGGGGACAGGGGTCTCCTTCCCAGCTTGCCAGTCCACTCACTGCCTCTTCCCGGTCCTGGCCTCCTGTGTGTTGACAGTCCCTGGTTGTTTGATCACTCTGTCAGCTGTGAGTTCATATTTGAAGATTTGCAAGCTTTACAGCCCTGTCTGATTTTTGCCATGGAAACACGATATCCTCTACATAATTCATATTCCAGAACCATGCAGTTGAGATACAAGAAAAATAAATAAATAAATAAATAAATAAATGGGGGGGGGCACGGGAATCAGGGTTTTAAGTGAGTTTGAGGTTTTTGTGTTGGGCTGTGTTCACAGCTATCCTCAGCTGCATGTGGCAGGTAGGATGTTGTCGTATGCATCTGTGCAGTCACTACCACAGTTGCTCAGCTGTCTGTCTGGTATGGCATCCACCGTAGGAAACACCCATACTGACATGGGTTTGTACAGCACAACCATGTCAGACTTTCACTGTAGGTATCGAAATCTAAATTCAATGTAATTTTCATTTTTCACAAAATGTTTTTTCCTTCGATGTTTTTCAAGTGTTTGAAAATATCAAAAACACCAGGTGTGGTGATGCATGCCTTTAATCCCAGCACTGGGAAAGCAGAGGCAGAGGCAGGTGGATCTCTGTGAGTTCTAGGACAGCCAGAGCAACATAGTGAAACCCTGTCTCAAACAAACAAAGAAACAGCAACAAACGAAGATATGCAAACAGTTCTTATCTTGTGGGTCATACACAAATAGGATAAATTTGGCTAGTGTGGCAACCTCTAGTTTGGGTCATGTGGTAGGTTAGAAAAATGTGCCCAGGTCACTAAGCAAAACTTGGTTTCTATTGCAGGGTGCTCTGGCATAAAACCAGGCATTGTGTTTGTGGTGGTCACCATGGTGATCTACCGGATGATGGCTTAGAAAGTAAATGATGCTTGTTCTCAAACCTGATAACCCGAGTTCTGCCCCAGGAGCCCATACCGTGGAAAGAGAAAACCTCCTACAAGCTGTTCTCTGAGTTTTGTGTGTGCGCGCCCGCTCTCTCTCTCTCTCTCTCTCTCTCTCTCTCTCTCTCTCTCTCTCTCTCTCACACACACACACACACACACACAGAAGCATCATGGACACGTGCACAGTTACAGGCGCACACAAGCATGCCCACACAAACAAAGTGATAACTGGATAAACATGGGAAGGGAGAAGGGATACGGTGTGTCAGAAGTGACACAGCCTCGTGACAGTCTGGGCAGGGTGGAAGGAAGGTAAAGGGCGACTGATGGACTTCCTGAAGAGGGGTTGAGGGCCACGGAGCCCTACTGAGTTTAGAGGCGTGGGAAGAGTGAACTTCAGACACCGGGGAAGAGTTCTCGGCATGAGGAGAGGCAGTGTGTGGTTTATGTGCAGGTCAAAGTCGGCCAAGAAAGAAGCAACGTCCAAGCTGTCAGCAACGGAGAGATGAGACTGGAGTTTGATTCATAAACCAGAATAGAACACTGAGAACGGAAGTGTGGAGCCCATGCATGGTCCAGGACAGGGTCTCACACAGGTGCTGGCATCTGTCATCTTCTGTCGCCTCCAGCTTTACTTTCCTCTTCCTGTGCCTAGATGTCAGAGAAGACGTTTAGGTGAGGGAGGCTTTATGTGGGGATGAAGTCCATCAAACTCACTGCGACGTCGCAGCAGGAGGAAGAAGCTGGCTGCTCATACTGCATCTGCAGGAAGCAGAGGGTTGAACGGAAGTAGGGGTCAGGCTGGGACACCTCAAGGCTCGCCCCATATGATCGCTTCCTCCAGGGACTACAGGGTTTCAAAACAGCGCTGTCCTTCTGGCAAGAAAAAACAAAACAAAAACCAGTGAGAAACTAAAGCCTAAAAGGTAAGGGACACAAAGGCTCAGATACCCAAGGAGGGTGTGGAATCCCTGAAGTTACAGCCTTGAGGAGCCTCCCCAAACAGCAAGTTTTATCTGCCGAGCCACTCCTACAGCCCCTTCATTCTATTCAGCCACCCAGTGGACTCTCCAAGGGGGATGTTTCAGAGGCTTCTTAAGCTCTGCATTTCCGAAACAGAACTCCATTTTCTCCCGGGACACACCACTATTTCCTTCTGTTAATTTCTACATGCTTTGGTAAGTGACATAACCAAAGGTCCCTCCTCACCACCCAAGCACGCAAATGAATTGTAATTTTCCTCAGTTTATCCAACTGCCTCGAAGGTACCGCCTCCCCCCTACATCGAGCCTGTGCCATCTCTAGCCTCATCCCTCATAGCGGCATCTTCTTCCCAAGTCTTCATGTCACTCATCGTACATTTCCCTGGCCTTAATTTCACCTTCTAAAGCACGTACTAAAATAACATCCCTCCCGGGTTGTACGTATTCGACACGAAGCACCTCATCCTATGCTTTCTGAGCCATACTTCCATTCTGGTCTATCTCGATCGGTTTCCCATAAGGGATAGTCGACTAAAACACATACGTGACTGTGCTATGACAATGCGCAAAAATTCCTCAGCATAATGTGGGCGTGGTGGTACACACTTGACACCCAAGTACTTGTGAGGCTGAGGCAGTTGGAAGCCAGACTGGGCTACATAGGGAGCCTGATGGATGTTGAGGGATATATACTAAGACTGTATTTAAAAAAACAAGACAAAAATCTCAAAACAAACAACAAAATCCACTTCATTGGTGCGTGTTCAATGGTGCTCGCTAAAAGGAGAACTCAGTAAGATCAGTCATCTTTATTTCTTTTTGTTTTCTTGTTTTGTTCGAGACAGGGTTTCTCTGTGCAGCCCTGGCTGTCCTGGATCTTGCTCTGGAGACCAGGCTGGCCTCCAACTCAGAGATCTGCCTGCTGGGATATAAGATGTGCACCACCACTGCCTGGCTCTTTCCTTCTTCGTGTGTACGTGTGTGTGTATGTGTGTGTACGTGTGCATGTGTGTTTGGGTGTGGTGCACATTTGCCCTTGGAGTCCAGAAGATGGTGCCATAGCCTTTGAAGCGGGAGTTAGGGGCTGTTGTGAGCTGCCTGATACAGGTGCTAGGAATTGAATCAGGGTCCTCTGGAAGAGCAGTGATAGTTTGAATCACAACAGCCCCCATGAGCTCATGTATTTGAATGCGTAGTCATCATGGAGTGGCACTATGTGGGAAGGGTTAGCAAGTGTGACCTTGTTGGAGGAAGTTTTTCACAGGGTTGGTGGGGTGAGAGGGATGGAATTTGAGGTTTCAAAAGCCAGTGCTCGGCTCAGTCCTTACTCCCTTGGCTTTCGATGAGGATGCGGATGCCGATGCGGATGACGATGCCCATGACGATGACGATGTAGCTCTCAGCTACGGCTCCACCACCATGAGTGCAGCCAACACTCCCACTACATAGTGCACTAAACCTCCGAAACTGTAATCAAGCCAACAGTTAAACACTTTGTAAAAAATACAAGTTGCCTTGGTCATGGTATCTCCGCACACAATAGAACAGTGACTAAGACAAGCAGGAAAGCTCCTTTCCAGCCCCGGAGCCGGTCATTTTCAAGTCCCCACATTAGCCTCTTTCTTGGGCTGGTAATTCTTCCTCCAATGTTTATTACCATGGCCGTCTTAACCTATTAGTGTCACAGGCTGTTGTCTTCAATGTTCATGTTTCTTGTTCCCAGGACACAGCTTCACTCTATGTCCTTTGATCTCGTTTCTTGTCTGATTACATTATGTTGACCAAGTACCTGGCAGCGGAGCAGACATGGCAAGGGGCCTAGTGAGTGGCTCCCAGCTGGGGGCCACGTGTTCAAACGCTTGAGCCTGCGCTGGGCATTTCTTATTTAAATATTAACGTGCTACCCCTGGTCCTGGTACTCCAATGCTCTCAGCGCAACTTTGGACATCTCCCCATAGTCTTAGGCTCAGGACTGTTCAAAAGTCCAAAGTATCTTTTGAGGATCAAGGCAAACTCTTCACTATCATCTCCTTAAAGCAAAAAGCAACTTATATACTCTTCAGGTATGAAGGCACCAAGTCCATAGTGGCCTCCCTCGGTTCTACTCACTTTGTACGTGAGGTTTTCCCAGCAGACATCCCATGTTCCAGGCAGTTCCAGCATTTTGGAGTCTCTACAATGTGGGCTTTCCCTTACACTCCATGTGTGAATCTCATAGTCCTATCCAAGGGGGTATTGTTGTCTTCCTTCTCTCTAAATACTGAATGGGGGGGTCAATGCTTTTCTCCAAACCTCTGTGCAAGCCTCTGTAAACTCGGAACGCTGATGTTCTGCACGTGATTAAGATGATGAATCCAAGTTAAGCATCGTGGCAATTAGCCTGGGCAGATCAGCCCAGGGGCTGATGGAGTCACATGGTTATCTGATTAGTAGACAAGCAATAGCACTTTTTTTTTTTAAAAAAAAAAAAGCTAAAACTATGAAGAACAGTTGTGTGATTCTACTATCATTTAGCAAGATGCTCCCATTAGGGATTTGAAGGAACAGGACAATCATGATGACAGCAAGGTTGAAAACTTTTCAAGGTGTAGGTGAAAGGTAAGTAGGAAAAAGGGTCTGTGTCTGTTCCAGCTGCCGTGTGGATGGAATGTGAACTCTGGCCACCTCTGTGCTTTAGTGACAGCATCTGGGAGGATGTCCTCTGCTGGAGGCTCAAGGTACGCGCCAGGAGGCCATTGGTCTCCCGTGCTATTGAAGTGATCCCTTTGCTCACGTCTTCCCAACGGAAAGAATTCAGAGGAAAGGTACAGACAGTTTAGGCAGAAGTTTATTTAGCAGAATAAAGTGAAGCACTCCAAAGCCAAGATCAGAGTGGGCTTCATATCTGTGAGTTCGAGGCCAGCATGGTCTACAGAGCAAGTTCCAAGACATCTAGGGCTGTCACACAGAGAAACCGTGTCTCTAAAAAGAAACCAAAAACAAACAAACAAACAACAAAGAAACAAAAAGATCAGAGTGGGCTGTCCCTAAAGAGAGGGGGCAAATTTCAAGATTTGTTTTTATTTTTAATTATGCACATGCCTTTGTGTTGGTATGGGTACATGAATGCCATGCCCACAGAGGTCAGAGGTGTCAAAACCCTGTGGCGCTGGCATGACAGGTCGTTGTGAGCCACCAGATTCAGGTGCTGGGAATCAAACTCAGTCCTTTTCAAGAGCAGTGTGCACTCATCACAACAGAAATCAAACCCGCAATGTTGATCCTATTATCATATTCTAGGGAAGTTGGGTCTCCTTGAGAATGCAGGTCCTTTGTCAGGGCATTCGTGTGGGAAAAGTTGCTGTTATTTCAGTGTTTGATCTATGTTTGATCTACCAGGAACAGACTATCTGCAACCTGGAGGACATAAAGGGGCATTTGACCACCAGGAGACTTGGTTACCAAGACACCCTGTAATTTTCTCACTAACTCGTTTGAAACTGCTCAAGGTCCATGACTGACCTCAGGGCCATTGATAAAGAAAACTAAGTCTTAGTTATGTAGGCTGGGGCACATTTACACAGCTTTTCAGAGCCGGACAGTCATGGCATTTGCCTTTAATCCAGGGATTCTCAACCTTCTTAATGCTGTGGCCCTTTAATTTCTCATGCTGTACTCAGCTCCAACCATGAAATTATTTTGTTGCTACTTCATAACTATAATTTTGCTATTGTTATGAATTGTAATGTAAATATATGATATCGGGGCAGGGGGGTCACAACACACAGGTTGAGAACTACTGCAGTTGATCTCAGCACTGGGGAGGCAGAGGCAGGTGGGTTTCTGAGTTCAAAGCCGGCCTGGTCTACAGAGCGAGTTCCAGGACAGCCATGAAAAAACCAAAAGACAAACAAACAACAAACCCAGAACAAACAAACAAGACAGAAACCCCAACAACACAATGGCTTGTCAGGTTGTACAAACATGGACAGGGTTTGCACTCTCTTTCTGAACCTCTTTCCCTTAGGTCCATGCACTTGTTTATCTCCTGCTTAACACTTTCATTATCTGTATGCATCCTTTCAAAAAGGTGTGTGTGCGCACGTGTGTGTGCACATATGTGCATGTGCATGTGTATGCATGTGTGCATGTGTGTACATGTGTGTGCACGTGTGTGTGCATGTGTATGTGTGCACATGTGTGTGTGTGCACATAGAGGCCAGAAAGGATTTGGAAACCCCTTGAATGTGGAGTTACAGCTGCCCAGCCATTTGTGAGCTGCCTAGTATGGTGCTAGGATCTGAATCCTACGAGAGCTTCTAGCTGTTTGAGCCAGCTCTGCAGCCCTCTCCACCCACTCCTCATCTTTGTTGGACAGCTCTCACGTCTTTTTCTTTCTCTGGAAACAATGAGTCAGAGGTTTTAGAATCCACATCTGGGCTGGTTCTTACCAGTGGGTAAAAGAACTGTACTCAAGGCTGATGGCTCGAGTTCAGTTCTCAGGTGGATGGGGAGACCAACTCCAGAAACCTATCCTCTGACCTTCACCTGCAAACCCTGCTATGTGTCTACCCACACACACACACACACACACACACACACACACACACACACACACACACAAATACATACAATATATAATAGAAAAAGAATCTTTGTCTCCTAAATTCTCAACTCCCAAGACTGCAAATCTTGTTTCCCATGATCTTGTAGCCGTTATAGAGAGGAGAGCCAGATGTCAGGTGCATTTCTTGGTCGCTTTCCACTTTATTTATTATTATGAGTAGTGGTTTGGAAGTGTAAGCCTGTGTGTGTGTCTGTGTGTGTGTGAGAGAGAATGCATTTGAGCCATGAGCATTTGGAAACTGGGAGTTGAGGGTTAAATATGAATTGACCTCTTAAGTTCTTAGTTGTGTGTGTTGAGCATTTGGTTTCCAACTCAGTATGCTGGGGGGTTCTATAAACCTTAAAGGTACAGTCTAACCAGAAGAAAGGGGTCTCTTAGGAGCATGTGCTTGAGGGTTGTATCTTGTCTTAGGCCCTTTTGAGTTTCTGCTTCCCACATACCAGAATTTCCTTCTCCACATCTTTGCAGTAATATATTGTCTCAACATGGACCCCGGGTCAGTGAACCGAAGACAGCGGAGTCAAACCATGAGCCCAGTTAAATGTTTCTACCCTGAAGTTGTTTCTCTTAGGAATCGGGACATCATGATGCAAAAGTCATTAGCGTTGAGAAATGCTGAGGCTAAACGAGCATGTGGCTCTTAGGTCTGCGTAACTGGTTTGTGAGAAGTATTTGAAAAGGTTTGGAGCCGTGAGCTAGTGATGCCTTATATGTTGTAAGATCAGCTTAATGACTGATTCTGGCAGGAGCGCAGAAAGCAGAAATGCTAAGGAGAGAGCAGTCAAGGGGCGCCACGCTCATGAACTTTCACATGGAAACAGGGACTGCGCGGGGAATCCGGCTACAGGCCGTTCACATTAGCTTGTGGAAACAAAACCGTCTGCATTCTGTTCATGCCTTTTAGGACTCTGAGTTTAAAGGTGACAGATAAATTAAACTGACAGACAGCATAGCGTCCTGGGTCTGGCATGGGTAGTGTTGGCTCCTTTTAGACAAGTTTGCAATGGAAACCAGAAACCAAGAGCGCGTCAGAATGATTTGAAAAGCATCCAGTTTGGCCTTGAAGGGAGCATGCTGCAAACAAGGAAGTTGCAGTTGTTAAAAACACGGAAGCCATGGGGGTGAGGAGATGGCTCAGTAGGTAAAGTGTCTGCTTCAGCTCGAAGACCTGAGACCCCTGGGAGCACGGGAAAAACCAGGCCTGGAAGCAGGGACCTGTAATATCAAGTGCTCCCTCCCTCCCTCCCTCTCGGTGTGTGTGTGTGTGTGTGTGTGTGTGTGTGTGTGTGTGTGCGTGTGTGTGTCCCAAAAGTCAACATGGAAGGCTGGAGGGGTGGCTTGGAAGAGCACTGGTTGCTCTTCTAGAGGACCTGGGTGCAGGTGGAATATTTTGGGTCCACAACCAGCTTCTAAATAAAGACACAGGCTTATTAGTAATTATGAATGCTTGGCCTTAGCATATGCTCATCCACTAGCTCTTATAACTTCCTCTAACCCGTTTCTATTCACCTACAGTTTTCCCCCGGGGCTTTTCACCTTCCTTTCATTCTTTCTGTATGCCCTACTTCCTACTTCCTCTGTATCCGTCTGTTTGGCACCTGGCATCTTTTCTCTTTCTCTTTTTCAACCCTAAATTCCTTCTCCTACTTACCCTCCCTGCCCAGAAGTCCCATCTCTACCCCGCTCTCTTACCACTGGCCATTAAGCTTTTGATTAGACCAATCGGGCATCTCAGGCAGGTAAGGTAACAGCCACACTTCTTTACAAAATTAAACAAATGCAACACATCTTTACATACGAAAACAGATATTCTACAACATAAATAAATGTAACACATCTTTACACAGTTAAAAGCAAACACAACATATCTTCGCACAGTTAAACAAATATTTGACAACATTCCGCTTTGATTCTCAGCACCCTCACGGTGGCTCACAATCATCTGTGACTCCAGTTCCAGAGCATCTGATGCTCTCTTGTGGTCTCCATGGGTACTGCATGCACATGGTATGCAATCATAAGTGTGTGTAGGAACCAAACACACACACACACACACACACACACACACACACACACACACACAAACGCACACACAAACACACAGAAGCACACATGCACAAGGTACAGGTAAATAAAACATTTTCAAAAAGTCCACCTAAAATTCTGTTCTCTTCTCAAGATCCTAGATATCAACACACCCCTGCCTCAGCCTTCTGAGTGCTGGTGATACAGTCATACACCTGAACCCTTGGCTTTCCATTACATTCTACCTTTCACACGAAGGCTCTGCCACAATTACTCCCAGACTATTATATCATTTTAGTCCATTTAGTATTTATTTTTCAAATTATTCAGTTGACACTTTGATGTAAGTTATTATAGTTATACTTTTCATTCATATTGTTGTGCATATACCATATGATGGTTGGGTATGGTTGCATGGCTGGGAAACTGAGCACTTAGGATACTGAGACAGGAGTAAATTTAAGGCCAGCCTTGGCTATTTAGTGAGACTGAGGTCAGTCTGGGCTACATGAGCCATTATCTAAAAGAAAAACAATCAGGCATGCAGGCTCACATCTCTAGTCCCAGCACTAGGGAGACTGAGGCAGGAAGATTGCTTTGAGTTTTAGAGTAAGCTGGGCTAGAATATGATTTCCAGACCAGAGCAGGTGAAACAGATAAACCTTAGCATCCTTCTAGGGTATAACTCACATTGTACAAGGTCTTCTGCCTTGTACAATGGGTTTGTTATCAAATATTGATGGGCAGTAAAATTTGGGTCAGAGTTGAATAGGGTCACCCTAAGATAGGGGAGACAAGATCAACAGAGAGAAAAATGTGTGTGTGTGTGTGTGTGTGGTGTATGTGTGTGTGTGTGTGGTGTGTGAGTGAGTGTGTGTGTATGTGTATGTGTGTGTGTGTATGTGTGTGTATGTGTGTGTGGTGTGTGTGTATGTGTGTGTGGTGTGTGTATGTGTGTGTGTGTATGTGTGTGTATGTGTGTGTATATGTGTATGTGGTGTGTGTGTGAGTGTGTGTATGTGTGAATGTGTATGTGTGTGTGGTGTGTGTATGTGTGTATGTGTGTGGTGTGTGTGTACGTGTGTGTGGTGTGTGTGTACGTGTGTGTGTATGTGTATGTGTGTACGTGTGTGTACCTGTGTGTGTGTGTGTGTGTGTGTGTTTCTAGAGAAAGATAAGATCAGATCCCGAGCCCAGTTAGTTTTTTTGGCAACAGTAAGAACAGTAGTGGTGTTGGCCACCGGTATTTTTCTTGTGTGTTTTCCTTCAAGATACAATCATGTTTTTCTTTTTCTTTTTTTTCCTCCAGATTTTTGTGCTTGCAGAAAATATGATCACTGAAACAGAATGTTAAAATTAGACATTGTTTATATAGTTCAGGAAGGAAAGAGGGGGTGTTCACAAAACATAGACAAATTCCCATGTTACCCCAGTTTCTTAAAATACAAAACCGAAGGGCCTATTTTTGTACTCGCAACTCTTCAGCTGGAGTTGCCCTGTGGTTGGAAGGGAGGAAACCTCTCAGGGCAACCAGAGGTGTGAGGGGAAGGTGGCGCCCTAAGGTCGGAAGGTCCTAAAATGTCTTGAAAAGGGGTGACTGGCCTGGGCATGGTAGCATATACCAGTGATCTCAGCGCTTGGGAGGCTGAGGCAGGAAGATCACGAGTTTAAACTGGTGTTGGACACATCATAAGTAGAGAGCCATTGCGAGCCACCTACTAAGACCCTATCTTGAAAGAAATGAAACAAAAAGAAGACAAGATGAATATATTTGAAAGGGTCAAAGGCCGTCAAACAGCATGTTGAGAAACAACCATTTGGATGGGGACTTCTTTTTCAGATTCATTTATTTGATGACACTGCTCACAATAAA
Organism: Phodopus roborovskii; assembly: GCF_943737965.1. Lineage (NCBI taxonomy): Eukaryota > Metazoa > Chordata > Mammalia > Rodentia > Cricetidae > Phodopus > Phodopus roborovskii. The sequence goes on along the minus strand of NW_026126639.1, from coordinate 2,160,339 downwards.
CAAGATTTGTAAGCATCAGAGTTGATCAAAAGAAATATACCACTAGAGTACTTTCCTAAGGGAAGTTGACCGAGCTGTGTTAATACAGGTGAAACAGACCTCGTGGGCTGGAGAAACAATGGGTAGTTAAGGGCACTTTCTGCTCTTGCACAGGACAGGAGTTTGCTCCTTAGCATCCATAGGATGACTCAGAACCATCTGACACTCTAGCTCCAGAGCATCCAACACTGTCTTCTGGCCTCTGTCAGCGCCGTGTGTGCACCCATTCCCACGCAGATATACACATAGCTAAAAAAAAAAAAAAAAAAAAAAATGAAAAAATAAGGGGCCAGGCAAGGTGGCACACGCCTTTAATGTCAGTTCTGGAGGCAGAGGCAGTTGGATCTCGGTAGGTTTGATGCCAACTTGTTCTACATAGTGGATTCCAGGACAACTAAGACTACATAGACAGACCTTGTCTCAAAACAAATAAATAGCTAGATAGCCAGATAAGTAGGTAGGGAGATAGATAAACAAGAATAAAAATCAAATCTTGAAAAAAGTACAATTTTGGGTATTTCAAAAAGCCTATTGGTTTACATTATAATAACAAAAAGTCCAGTTTCTGGAAGATGAACCTATTTTGTTTCTGTGGGCTCGGAGTAACAGCCTAGTACATACAAATACATAGTAATAAACTTACTACAGTGAACAAGTAAACCCACAATTATAATAGGCCATTATGGAGAAGCATGCTAGATTTGTGTGTCATTGTGACAGAACATCTTTCACAAACAACTTAAGGGGACAAACTTTGCTTTGGTTCATGGTTTTAGTTCGTGGTCTGTGGGCCCCATCCACTTGGGCTGAACGTCCTGCCAGGGGGGGGCCCATGGTGGAGGGGCCCCATTATCTCATGGCTGACAGGGGTGGAGGAGGAAGAGGAAGGGATGGGGACCACACGTGCTCTTCAAAAGCATGCCCCCTCTTACTTCTTCCTCCTCCCATTGTGCTCCATTCCTGACAAGCTGTTATTCCTGACACCGTGTTGCCACCAAGCATTTAGCGCAGGAGTTTGCGATGGATGCCTGAGCTTGGGGGATGACGGGGGATCCTTTCAGACCATAGCTGAAAACACCTCTTTTACCTGTGTGTTTTTTTTTTTTTGCATTGCTCCCCTCCTTTGCTCTAACTCTTGGGGGTTATTTTTAAGTTAAAATGTAGTTTTTTTAGTTTTATTTTGTGTAGAGTATTTTGCTGGCATGCATGTATGTGCACCACTTGCATGCAGTGCCATCAGAAACCAGAAGAGGGCGCCAGAACATAAAGCTATACATGGTTGCAAGCCACCGCGTGTGCTGGGAACCCAACCCAAGTCCTCTGCAAGAACAATAAGTGCTTTTAACCCCAGGGCCATCTCCCCACTCCTACGTTACAATAGTGTCTCCCTTTATTCTTCATAGGACACAAGTGCATACACATTGAGTGAAATTTGCCTGTAAAATGCATCCCATGGGGACAGGAAAATTATCTGAGTCACCACACATTCTGACAGTTTCTGCAGTAGTCATATGTTTGATGCACAAATGGATAAATAAGCAACAGTTAAGTTTTTTTTTTTTTTTTGACTTCCTCATGCTAGAAACTATAAATATACATCTCCTAGACATCCTGTATTTTACAGGAAGGGGTAAATAACTCACTCAGTTTCATGATTAGTAACTGACAAAGGCAAGGTTTTAAACCAGGGCTAATGTCTATTTGCTAACCCCCTAGCTTGATTAGATACATATTTTTCCATCTTTCTTTTTAGGACTGGGTGTTGGCTATGTAGGCCTGGCTGGCTTGGTGTTCACTATGTAGCCCATGATGGCCTAAACTAGCTGTAATCTTCCTGCCTTCTTATATGCATATATGCATCTACAAGTATATAATTCCAGATGTTATATATACATCAATATCATTATTAGTTACATTGTTATAAAATATTTAAGATTTCTTAGAAGTTGCTTTTGTTCTTAGGGTATTTTCAGTTGGAAACATATAAATTCTCATGCTATTGAAGAACTTTATTATTTTCTGTGATTACTTTTCTATCTTTTTACAAATTAGGTTTATTTATTTCACTTTACTTTCAAGTGATACTTTATACAAGTTACATGGTTTCAAAGTCAATGCTGCAACAACATATATTCAGATGGGGCTGATGGCAATTAAGAGCACTACAGAGGTTTGTTTTTGTTTTTGTTTTTGTTTTTGTTTTTGTTTTTGTTTTTGTTTTTCCAGAGGACTTGGGTTTGGTTCGTAGCACCCATGTCTGGCAAGTCACAACTGCCAGTTCCAGGGCATCTGACACCTGGGGATTTGGGAACTTAGCTTCCACACATCCCTACACTCATGCACACATATCTCCTGCCCTATACACATGCACAAAACTCAAACATAAACCTTAAGAAAAAGTATATTCAGAAATGTCTTCTTTCATTCCTAACTTAAGGATACTTTGTAAGGACTCAGGCATTATGCCGGCCCCTGTCACCTGGCAGAGTGCACTCAGGCAGGACCCTGGTCAGCCCAGGGTTCTATGGACCCCTTTAAGAGAAAGAGCCCACCACTTAACGGTCTTTCTGCCTGCTCATCTGTTTCTGCTCTCCTCGCTTTCCACTCTCTCTTTCCTGCTGCTCCCCTGGGGCAGACCTGACTTTTCCTGTCTCCTTCTTTCCTGTCCCCCCCCCCTCTCTCTTCTCTTCCCTCCCCCTGCCTTCTTTGTTACTGTTTGGCCAACACCTGCAGCTCCCTCCCTGATAAACCCTATGTGGGTTTGTTGAGTTTTGTGGTTCTGTTTCGTCGTCGCCCAAAGCAGTTGCAGCAAAACATTATTTTTTGGTGCCATGGGACTCGCTCGGGCTCTCTCTCTCTCTCTGTGATTTCTCCCATCGGAGACACTCGGGGATCCTGATCCGGAACTAACAGTCCGCTTTCCATCTACCCATCTGCTGGGATTCTGCACAACACCAGCTACAATGTGGTAAGGCTACCCGCCTCCCTGTCAGCACAACGTTTCCTTGGACCGTTGATTGTCCCACACCCTAGTAGTGTTCTTGGAAGCAGGGGCACCCCCAGCCACAGTCTTCAAAGCCAGGGCTGATCCCTCCCGCTGACAATCGCCTCTGGTATACTTCTCACAGGCGAGGCAGAGCAGCGCACTTGACTTTCGGCTTCAAGCCGTAGGCCTTTACGGATTACTGCCTTTTCTTGGACAACAGTGTCCTACCTGGCTTAGCCCTTGGCCGTCGTTCTTGGACTGACGAGTTGCAAGAATGACTGTGGACTGTTTTGCTCTTTGCCTCTCTGTGAAAAGTAAACCATCCACTCCACCCCACTGGGATGCCTGTTAGGAAACCGAAAACCTCTTCACTTAATGTCCTCTGTGAAGGCACCCAGACTCACTCACCTCTGCACAAAGAAATGGCCCAAACACCCCTGAGATAATGAGTCAAATTGACTACCTACTGGCTCTTTGGACCCCGATATTGTCCAGGACCTTTCCAATTACTACCAGCAGACACGGAAGGAGTTACCATATATCCAAGCCTTCTTCTACCTCTCTGCTAAACATTCTGTTTCCTCTTTCTCTTCTCCATCTCATGTCCTTCTAGATAAGAAAGCTGAACCAGAGGAAACAACAACTGGTTTGGATCCTGCTGAGGAACCGCCACCATTTCCTCCTCAACCTCAACACCCCCTGCTCCTGCTGCTCCTCCTCCTGCTCCTCCTGCTCCTGCTCCTCCTCCTGCCCTTCCCCCTCAGCTTCTTTCTCTCTCTGGGCTGCCCCAGCTGCCCAACTCTTGGCGCCTACTCTAACCCGTCACCCGCTCTCATGCCGCTATGGGCTCCCCAACTACCAAAACCAACCCTGCTACAGTTCTGCCCTTTGGAAAAGTGGCCGGAGTGGACGGTGTGGTTAAAGTACATGCCCCCATCTCACTGTCAGAGCTTTCTCAAACAGAAACTGGCTCCCTATAGCTCTGACTCCATTGCCTTCATGAAAGAGTTCCAGCATAGCCGCCCCTTTCATGGTATATACATGAATGATTCTGACCAACAACCTACTACCTGAGGGACGCAGACCAGTTTGGGAGCAGGCTAGAGCCCATGCAGACGAAGTCACCAGACTAATGCAGCTCCCCCTGCTAGTTCACCAGACTAATGCAGCTCCCCCTGCTGGGCAGAGGCTGTTCCAGATCAGGAGCCCCATTGGGGAGTACAATGCCCAGGGGAATTCTAGCTAGAGACCAGTTTATGACCTGCCTCATGGCTGGTCTCTGTAAGGCTCCCCTCTAGCCAGTAAGCTATGATAAACTTCTGGAGATAGTTCAGGACAAAGAGGAAAATCCCTCTCAGTTCCTAGATTTCCTCTCAAAGTCCTCCTTACAGTATACAAACCTAGACCCTGAAAACCCAGAGGGAAGACAACTCCTTATGACACCCCCCCCCCCCCGGGCTAAGCTTAGGTGACTGGAGAGAGGACCTCTAACCACACAGGCAGAAGTCTTAAAGGTGGCTGTTAAAGTGCACCATGAGAGAAAGGAGAAAGCCCTTAAACACAAATGCCAAATGCTGGCCAAGGCCATCCGACCAGCCCCAGAGTCTGCCCGGGATCCCTTGCCCTCTGAGGCTCGAGGACCACAACATCCATGTTTTAAATGTGGTCAGGATGGGCACTGAGCTCGACCTTGCCCTAATCCCTGTGCACCACTCAAACCCTGTCCAAAAGGTCAGAAAGAGGGGCACTGGTGGGTGGATTGTCCCCATGTCCCTCGTGGCAGGAGGACATCAGACACGGACCGCCCTCTATCGACTTCCTAGCCCTGGCCATGGATGATGATGAATGAAGGGGTCCGGGCTCTCTTGACCCAACCACTGTCATCTCCGGCAGGGAGCCCCAGGTGGACATCAAGGTATCAGGGCGATCCATCTCCTTCCTCTTGGACACTGGTGCCACATACTCAGGCCTGAGGGAGTTTTGGGGACCCACCTCTCCTCGCCTCCCTGTTGTCGGGGTAGGGGACAGCCTGACCCACTCACCAGACCCCACCACTCAGATGCATTTTCAGGGGAACCCCCTGACTCATGTCTGGTTATACCTCCCTGTCCTGTGCCCTCACTGGGAAGGGATCTTTTAGCTAAGGTGGGAGAAGGAGCATCTATTTCTTCTGCCCCCCCCCATTCGCCTAACCCCAGACTTGTCAGAGGCTCCTCTCCTCCTCCTAGCCGTTCACCTTACCGGCTCCAATGAGCCGTTTCCTCTGCCAGCCTCTCAGGTGGATCCCCAAGTCTGGAACACCCGAAACCCTTCTGTGGCTAGACACCATTCCCCCACTGTCATTCAGTTACAGGACCCCTCATGGTACATCACCCAAGCCCAGGACCCACTCCCACTCCAGAGCCGTAGGGGACTTAAACCTGTCATCTCTGCCCTCCTAAGAAAAATCCTGCTGTCCTATGTCCTCTCCCTTTAACACCCTACACTGGCGGTTAATGGGCCCTACCGCCTGGTTCGAGACCTCCTGCTCACTAACTCTGCAGTGGTCCCCTCCATCCCGTGCTTCCTAACCCTTACACACTTCTGCCCCCCCCCCCCCCCCCGGGACCTCTCACGTCTCAGTTTTGGATCTTACGGATGCCTTTTTCTCTATCCCTCTCGGGACATTCAGTCTCTAAATATCTTTGCTTTCGCCTGGACTGACCCTGACACCCAAGCCTCCACACAGCTCACCTGGAATCCTACCTCAGGGATTCCAGGACAGCCCATATCTACTCGGCCAGGCTCTGGCTTCTGACCTGCTCTCTCTGTCTCTCCTCAGGTTTAAACACATACAATATGTAGATGATATTTTACTTTGCAGCTCATCCTTGAAAGTTAGCCTAACTGATACCCCCACTCTCCTAAATTTCCTGTCCAGCAGGGATTATAGTCACACCTTCCAAGGTCCAACTGTCCACTCCTCAGGGACTAACCATCACCCCAACTCACAAAGCTATTTCCTTAGACAGGAAAAACCTAATCCGGTCTCTTACAGTTCCTTCTACTAAAGAGGAAATGTTTATCTTTTCTAGGAATCGCTGGCTTCTTACGCGCCCAGATCCCCCCTTACTCTCCTTGCTCGCCCTCTACACGAGGCAGCTCTTGGCTCCCTTCGAACCTTTCCTTAACCCTGTTACAAAGCCTTTCCAGAAACTCAAACAGGCTCTTCTCCAGGCCCCAGATCTTCATAATTCAGACCTAACTCATCCTTTCTCCCTCTATGTAGCAGAAAAGGAGGGATATGCCCTTGGAGTTCTAGGCCTCCAGCTAGGACCTTCCTTTGCACCGTAGCATACCTGTCAAAGAAACTAGACCTAACTGCCCAAGGATGGGCAGCTCCTCGTTGGTGAATCAAAGAAACTAACCTTCGGGGCACCTATCACTGTCTTCTCTCACCACAACCTGTCTCTTTTCCTCCAGGTGGCACCAGTAGAAGATGCCACACTTACTTTCCAAACCTGCCCACCCCTCAATATCTCAAACCTTCTACCTCAACCTAATGCTAACTATTCCCCATCTCATTCCTGCATTGAAGCCCTAGAGGAACTATTGCCCCGTCCTTCACACATACGGGAGGGCACACTGCCTAGGCCACCTATACCTGGTACACAGATGGCAGCTCCTTTTAGCATGAGGAGACCCGTAGAGCAGGCTATGGCATAGTGTCAGATACCAGGGTGGCGGGGGCATGGGCACCGCCTGCCCACACTACTGACCAGCAGGCTGAATTAATAGCCCTCACCCATGCCTTCCAACTAGCACAGGGACAAACCCTCAATGTTTACACAGACTCCAAATACGCCTTTCACATCCTCCTGTCCCATGCTGCTATCTGGAAAGAGCGGGGGCTGCTTACTACAAAAGGAGGATCCATAACTAACTCAGGTTATATTATGGCCATGCTAAAGGCCTCCTACCTCCCCAAAGCTATAGGGATTATTCACTGCCGGTCTCATCAGACTGACAGCTCCATTATCTCCAAGGGAAACAACCAGGCTGATGAAGCAGCTAGGGCTGCAGTCCTCTGAGACCCAGACTCGCCTCACCCACCATAGGGAGTCCTTACACTACAACCCTCATCCTCACAGTCACCTCCTGACACTCGACAAATTCTGTCCTATTTACACCAGCTCTTTCATCCTAACAGTCAGGCTCTGCCTCATTCTGTCAAGGCTCACCTCCAGCCCACTTCTGAGAACCTTCATTTCTTGAAAACTATCACTGCTCCTTGTAAAACCTGTCACATGTCAGACCCTCACTCCAGGTATCATAGTTCCCATTTTCCTACCCACCAGGCCAGGGGCTGTCTCCCAGGGATTGACTGGCAACTTGGCTTTACCCACATGCCCACAGTCAGATGAGTCAAATACCTCCCGGTATTAGTTGATACCTTCTCAGGGTGGGTGGAAGCGTTTCCAATCACTAACAAAAAAGCCCAGGCAGTCTCGGACACCCTTCTTTAGAGAAATTATTCCGCAGTTTGGAATTCCAGCTTCTCTTCTCAGATCTCCCAAACCCTATCTAAAGCTCTCAACCTCCCTTGGTATTTTCATATTCCATACCACCCCAGTCCTCAGGGAAGGTAGCGCGAACTAACCATTCTTAAAAAAATTCTTGTTAAAATGTCACCGGAACTTCACCTTGACTGGGTATAAAGCTCTTGCCTCTGGCTCTTTGCAGGCTTAGGGCAGCCAGTTCCAACACCTGGCCCCTCACTTAATCCCTCACCTCTCCCGGACCACCTGCTTAACACCCTTACTTCATCATCCTATGGAACTTTACTGACCACTCCCTACCTCGACCATGTACAAACCCTTGTGCATCCCCAAGTAACATCGAGGACCAGGTCCTTACCCCACTCCAGACCAGCACCCCTCACCTCTTTCCCCTAAATGGCAGAGCTCCTTCAAGGTGATTCTTGTAACTCCAACAGCTGCTAAGCTTGATCCTTCCCCATTGGATTGACTTATCCCACCTCAAAGCCTTTACTTCTCCACCTGAAGCTCACCCCTCATACACAGCAAGTGCAACAGGAACCTGTTCCCTTAGGCTTCGGAGGACACCAAGGTCAACTGCCTTGTCCCCAATTTCAGAAGACTGAGGCATCACCCCTACACCCACACTCTGCCGGACTTGGAACCCCATATTCTTTCCTTCCTGGCCTCTCTACCTCCCCTCAGGCTGATCTGAGCTCTCCTTCAACTAATTACAACCTGCTCATCAATTTCCTCTCTATGTACTCCCCCCCCCAATTACTCATTCAAACCTCCTAATCCAGTCAATTAGCTGTTGTTACAGGAATGCCAGCCAGTAGCCACGGATCTGGAGACCAAGGACCGTCAAGCATGTCCAGGTGCCCTCAAACCAACCATCTGTGCCTCCTGAGTGAAGGTAAAGGTCTAAGAGGTTCTAGGGAGTTCCACACAGCCTGGACTGCAGTGAAACAGCCAGCGACCCCAGGGTGTGGCAGCAACCCAGCTTTTTCTTTTCCCCCCACAAAGATGGTCGACGCCCCAGGTCAGCAGGAAGCAGTCTTGAGAACCCAACGCCCTTATTCCCTGTCCTGCCACACCGAACTCCTCACCTTTTAAATAATAAATAAAGGTGGGAATGTAAGGACTCGGGCATTATGCTGGCCTGCCCCTGTCCCCTGGCAGAAGCACTCAGGCTGTACCCTGGTCAGTCCAGGGTTCCATGGAGATGCAAAGATCCCCTTTAAGAGAAGCCCACACCCACACCCACACCCACACCCACACCCACACCCACACCCACAGAGCTGGAGCAATGGCTCAGTAGTTAAGAGCACTGGCTGCTCTTCCAGAGGACATGAGTTCAATTCCCAGCACCCACAGGGTGGCTCACAACCATCTGTAATGAGATCTGGTGCCCTCTTCTGGCCTGCAGGCAGATCACTGTATATATAATAAATAAATCTGAGAGGGAGGAAGGGAGGGAGACAGACAGACAGAGGTCTTTCTGCTCATCTCTTTCCGCCCCTCCCTCTGCTCCCTTCCCCAATAAACTCCTCGTGGGTTTGTTGAGTTCTGTGGTTCTTGTTTCATCGCCCACAGCAGCTGCTGCAAAACAACACGCTGTCCACATACTTTCTCTAATATGCGTTTTTATTAATTTTGTGTGGCCCTCAAAAAAAAAAAATACATGTGTGCATACTTTTTTTTTTTTTAAATATTGCTTCCATTTCTTAGATGAAGGGTATACGGGGTTGCAGGGTTGGCTCAAGGGTGAGGAGTGAGTGTTGCTTTTGAAAGGTACCACGTGGAGCTCCAGGGCCACGTGAAGCTGTGGAGAGCCAGCAGACTGGGTCCCATCTCTTGTGTGGCGTGCGGACAGGGACAACTAGTGATGGAATAAGCTCACTTTTATTCTTTCTATCAGCTGCGGTGATTTGTGCTTGGCCCCAGTCAGTGCTCCCCGGCTAACCAATGCCAGTCCACAGTGAGCTCTGCTTGGGCTCTGTGCCCATTATGCACTTCCCCGGTATATCTACAATCTCTAGTTTTCTTTCCAAGGTACAGATGACGCATCATTAGAGCGTTCCTCTAACAATGAAGAGATGTAGGAAGTTAGCAAGTGAGTTGAGAATGATGTGTCAATTTAATTAATCTAAGTAAAGCCAGTGCCTCTGAAAAGATAATGGCCAAAGAGACTATAAAACCTAATTGTTAGTGACAGTTGACTGGCAAAGGCAAAAAAAAAAAAAAAAGTTGAGCATAAAGGGAAATGCAGTGTTGGACGAAGATCCCAAGCTGTCGAGCTCTGGCTTGGGTTTGGTGAACTGCGCTGACTTGGGCCCAGTTCAGTTTCCAGAAAAAAATGTTAAGATGAAATGAAACAGAGTGGCAAATCAGCGAACTGTTAAGCCAAGAAGTGAAAAGTGAAAAGAATCTCCCTTTGACTGCTATTTGTCCCTGAAGTTCTAAAATAATGTTATTCAACATTTCTTAAAAAGGAAAAGAATGATCACAAAAGTCTGATTTTTTTTTTTTAGGGAGGCGGGGTTAATATTTCTTCTTTTGGTTTTTTGATAGATGATTTATTAAAGCTTGCCTGAAGATCCAGAAACTGAAGTCAGCCACAAACTATAGAAGCCAGGTGGTGGTGGTACACGCCTTCAGTCCCATGACTTGGGAGGGAGAGGTAGAAGGGTCTCTTAGTTCAAGGTCACACTGAGCTACAAGAAATACATCCACAAGAGAAACAGCTCACACAAAGATGACCTCAGCTCTTGGGATCACATGGCTTTAATCCCTGGACTCATGAGAGGCTTTTAAGACAGGAACGGGGTCTCAGAGCTGACATTCACTCTCCAGCCACACTGAGGAGAGCATACAGTCTGACGTTGGCTGGAGACAGGACAGTCCGAACCAGTGGCTGGCTGCTTTGCTTTTCTGATCTTCAGCTTGAAGCTTGAACCCCAATATTTATTTATTTTTTGTGCTACAAAAAGTGAAAAGAGTCCACTTTTTTTTGTTTTGTTTTGTTTTTTTGTGTTTTCCAGTCAGGGTTTCTCTGTGTAGCTTTGTAGACCAGGCTGGCCTCAAACTCACAAAGATCCGCCAGCCTCTGCCTCCCGAGTGCTGGGATTAAAGGCGTCCGCCACCACTGCTGGGCCAGAATCCACTTTTGACTGTTATTTGTTCTTGAAGTTACAAGTATTTTTTTCCCAAAATTTCTCATAAAGAAATGATCAGAAAAGACAGCATTTTCTGATTTTCTTAGGTAGGCGGGACTGGATATTTCCTTTTAGTTTTTTTTTTTTTTTGAGAAAAATGTCTCAATTATCCCAGGCTGTTTTCCAATCCTTGTGTAAAAGAAGACCTTCAACTTGTGACCCTCCTGCCTCTGCCTCAAGCGCGATGGGGTTATAAGTGTGTGCCAGTGCGCTTGTTCTTTGAGGTGCTGGCAAATGCAACCCAGGGTTCCCTCTTCATGAGCCCGAGGCAAGCACTGTAGCAGCCGAGCTGCAGCTGCTGTGGGGTGTCTGACCGTGACTGATTTACTGTGGCTGACCGCTGACCACTCGTACCAGACACTGGCGAAACTGAGCTGCTTCTGTGTCACTATCAAAGATGAGCAGCGCGCTCTTGGTGTACTGGCGCATACCCGTAATCCTAGCAGTTGGCAGTTGGGCTCCTAGGAAGTAAGCCGAAGCCAGCGTGGACTATTCTGGTGAGCCAGAGTTACAATGCATGGCCCTGTCTCAAAATTAAAAAGTGCGTTTTAAAACAGTCTCTTCGTCTCTGTCTCTCTCTCTGCAAGGGGGGCTGGGGAAGTAGCACAACTAGTAGTGTCCTTACACTACACTAACGCTGCATAAACTGGACACGGGGATCACTTGCCTTAGCACTGCACACGTTGGGCACGGTGGTACAGCCCTGTAATCCCAGAACTCTCAAGAAAGAGGAAAAGCAGACCTTGGGAGTCATCCTTGGCTACATAGGTGATTCAAGAGCATTCTGGGAAACATGAGGCTGAGGCATGAGGCTTTGAGTTTGAATACAGCCTGAGCTACACAAAGAAACTTTATCTCAACTAATACATTACTTGTGCTGTTTTTTGCAGTGAGTGGATTGGAGGACAGAGACTAGTGGATGTGGCCTCCTACGGGACAGTTAATGTAGTGGGGCTTTGCTTCGGGCCACTGGCCCACATGAAAGGACATGGAGATTTCTGATTATGAAAGCTCAGCCTTAGCTGAGGTTTGTTCCTAACTAGCTCTTATAGCAACCCATTTCTATTAGTTTACTCTCTGCCTCGTGGCTTTACTACCTCATCTCCACACTGCCCATCCTGCTTGCTCTGTGTCTCTTGCTGCCTTCTTCCCAGGATCCTCTCTGCTCAGAAGTCCTGCCTAGTTATTGGCTGCTCAGATTTTATTAAACCGTCAGAGTGACACATCTTCGCGGTGTACCCAAAGATTATTCCACTACAAGCCAATGATGGAAGACGTGTGAGAGACCTGGAGTCACACACAACAGGACTGCCTCCCTCTTTATCAGCTCCGAGGCCCTGGATGGATGATCACTTTCCATTTGCAAAGCCAGTACTAGCCTGGCATCGTGGTACACACCTGTGACTTCTGCACCGGGGGGCAGAGCTGGAGGGACTGCCGTGTATTTTAGGCTAGCCCGTGTTAAATAGTGAATTCTAGGCCACCTCGAACTAGTGTGAGAGAGACTCTGCCTCAAAACACAAAACAAAAATTACAACATGCAGGCTCTCGGTTTGCAAGATGGTCTGGCTGGTGACAGCGCCTGTGGTCAAGACTAACGACTCAAATTCTGTCCCTGGGATGCACGTGGTGGCAGAAGAAACTTGACTTCCAAAGTTGGTCCCTGGCTTCCACAGTTGGCACGTGGCCACATGTATACACAAGTGTGCATTTTTTTCCTTAATGAAGGGTCTATTCCCAGAAGTTCAGAAAAACAAAACCAAAATCAAATTCTGATAATCCTTACAGGATTTTAGTGAAACTGAAAAGCTGTCAAGTTCCAAATTTGGTGTCTAATAGGTGGGGAGCACTCCATACACACCAGCTTGTATTTAAAAACTAATCTGCAGGAAGAAGGCAGCCTATGAAGCTGACAATGTTAATCAGAGGTCATCTCATGATTCATTTGTCAGGAGAGTAAGCTCCATCCCACCATTAATTAAAACAAACGAGCACAATTACTAGGAACCGGTTAAGCTGAATCCCGGCTTAATTCCACTAAAAAAAAAAAAGTCTCAGGAAGCATCTTAATTATAATCTCCTGTTGATGATGCCCCAGGCAGCAGGTAGCAAAGCACATTGTAGTGCACTAATTAGGAGGCTGAGCCTGCTAACCTCTAATTGTGCAATTTGCAAATATCCTCTACATTATAACATCTTGAATTCCATCCTATTAAAAAACTATTGCTAAACCTCAGTTTTCTTGTGTTTTCCTGTGTATCTGACTTGTTGTTTGCTGCTTGAACCCTGTGTAAGGCAAGTGCTTGGACATTGAGCTACAAGGCAGTATCTTTTCATTAGAAAAGCCATCTCAGCTACACCATCCAAACAACTCAAAGGTTCTAGTCTTTGGCCACCATTGCTGGCAGGCAACTGTCAAACTGAGGGACATTTGTGAATTTTTTTTCTTGAGGGGAGGGAGCTGGAGGCAGGCTAGGTAATGTCTCACTATGTAGCTCTGACTGGCTTGGAACTCACTCAGTAGACCAGGTTGGATTTGAACTCACAGAGATCTGCTTTCCTCTCCCTCCCCAGTGTTGGGATTAAAGACATGAGCCAGAATTCTTAGCTCTTCCTAACTGGAGGAAGGTAAAAGGAGTGCTAGTGTACCCACACTGCTTTCCAAAGACTGAGAAAGACGTTTGATCTCTGTGTATCCAAGAGGACGGAGTTCAGGTTGTTCGAGGACACTAAAAAGGTCAGCTAATTGGCAAAGCAGTCCTGCTTTGTACGAAATGTCATCCACAACGAACAGGGACGACAGAAAAAGCCAATGGTACAAACATCCATGCTGGCATTTACCCCATCAAGGTGTTTATCACCAGACTGAAAACTGGACAAACACTGCCAGAAGGCTGTGGAGCAGAAAGCCAAATCTCACCAAGGGGGAGGGGGCGGGGGCAACGTGGGGTGGGGAAGAAACAACCAGGACAATCCAGTAAGTGCAATCTTACACATAGATTTAATTAAAAACTGGTTCAAAGAAGGAAAACAACAACATATAGAACACTTGTTACACATGTTGGAACTTTGAATTTGGCAAGGATTTTTTTCTTTATTTTTATTTATTTAGTTTTTAAGATTTGTTTGTATGCAGTGTTCTGCCTGCATGTAAGCCTCCAAAGCCAGAAGAGGGCACCAGATAGATGGTTGAAAGCCACCACGTGGTTGCTAGGAATTGAACTCTGGACCTTTGCTCTTAACTGCTGAGCCGTCTATCCAGCCCCTGGCAAGGATATTTTAAGAAAATCAGTTTAGAAAAAGTTACCAGTGGTTCCAAGGTAATTATGTGAGAATGTGTTCTTTTTTGTTATAGTCTAAATGTTGTGGTGATATGTTGTTTTTATGATGTAATAAAGTCACTGAAGATCAGAATGCAAAGCCAGCCAGAGTCATAGAAGCTGGGCAGTGGTGGCACACATCTTTAATCCCAGGACTCAGGAGAGAGAGGCAGATGGGTCTCTGTGAGGTCAAGGCCACCCTGGACCACATTGAGAATGAATCAGTCTAAAAGAGAACCAGAGTTCATGCCTTCAGTCCCAGCACTAGAGAGGTACACAAGATAGGAGCAGGGCATTGAGTACTCGACCTTAGGCAATTCAGTCTCCAGCCACACTGAGGCCAGGATTGTCCCAGCCATGCTAGAGGTAAGCGTTCTCTGGAGGCTTGGCTGCTTTGCTTATCTGATCTTAAGCTTGAACCTCACTATCTGTCTCTACAGATAGACATTTTCTAGTCCAAAAGCTCTGCAACAATATGTATTTTAGATTGTTTTCCTTTCTTTTGAGCAGGCCATTTTCTTTTTCTTTGAAAGAATTCATCCTCTCACATGAGCCAAAATTCCTTTTTCAGGAGGACTTTTTCTTTGAAAAGGCATTTCTGGTTCGTTACTGCTTGGAGCAATTTTTTTTTTTTTTTTTTTTTTTAAAGCTAAAAAGATCATGCTGATATCTTCATTTAGGAATTTTCCATTCCTAATAAATTCAGCGCATTAATTTTTCCACTGGCATTTTAAATGTTGATTTTGGTATTTGCTATGGAGTACATTTACCAATGTACTGGGTTTGACACGTGGTATGGAGTGATCTTGTTACATCCTGTGTGTGTGCACCTCAACGTCAATCTTTTTCTGATCGTCTTAAGCTGTATATGATACTCCACCGGGCGACTCACACAGTACAGGGCGTGGGGCTGATGCTCTTTGGGCTCATTTTTCACACTGTTTACTGCTGCAGGTTCATTACTTGCAGACTTCCAGCCGGCACTGCAGACCCTCCCTTTAGGCTTGTAAATGCTTAATAATTAGAGAGCTGTGTGAGTTCATCATCCCAGTACCTGGGACGATGCCGCAGGAAGAATGTAACGAGTTCAAAGCCAGCCTGGGCTGCACACCAAGGAAGAGGCCAGCCAGGATTAAATACCACAGGCAAGACCTTGTCTCAAAAACCAAAACCAAAATCAAAACCAAAACCAACCAAACAAACAAAAACCAAAACACCGCAAGTTCATACTAAGGCTAGTAAAGGGTGTTAGTAAGGAAGGCTAGCGACATCTGTGACCCAGGACAAGGTACAGATGCCTATGACTGAAACACGTTTTTCATTAAAATATTTACTATCTGAGTTGCATTGTGTAATTTTTTTTCTTTTTTGAGACAGAGACAGGATTTCTCTGGTAGTAATGACTGTCCTTTATTTTTATTTTAAGCCAGGGTTTTAGTGTGTTGCCCGGGCCGGCTAAGAACTCGAGGTACTGCTCTGGCCCCAGCCTTCCGCGCTCTGGGTTGACAGGTGTGCATGCGCACACGCGGCTCTAACCTGAAGATTTACAGAAAACCACCAAGCGCACTTGTGCCCTTGCCCGTCTTAGGAAAACAGCACCGGCACAGTCCTCCAGCAGGCTGGGCCGCAGCAGAGCGCCCAGGGCAGAGCGCCCAGGGCCCTGCAAAGCGCGGCGCGGCTCGATCACCGGCCTGGGAGTCCAGCAACCCACCCGAAGGGCGGCTGGGTGGATGATGCGGGGCTCGACCTGCTCCCCTGCCCCCCAGCCCGGCCCCGCCCCTCTCGCCCGGCCCCGCCCCTCTCGCCCGGTCCCGGCGAATCCAAACGAGCCCCGCCAGCGGGTCCGAGCCCCGAGTGATCGATCGCCCCCGCCCCGCCCCGCCCTCCGGCCGCCATTTTTGGACGGGTGGGAGGAGAAAGGCGGGGAGGCGCGGCGCGGGCTCCGCGGGATGCTGGCTGGCCTTGGCGGCTAGAGCCGCACGCCGGGGCCGGGGCCGGGGCCGGGGCCGGGGCGGGCGGGCGGGCGGAGAGGCAGGCGCCCATCCTCCGGGGGCCCCTCCGGAATGAGGCCTCGGCGCCGGCGCGGGACGACTCGGGGACTCGTCAGAGCGTGAGTGCGGCGCGCGCGTCCTCCGCTGTCAGTTGGCGCGCGCCCCCGCCGCCGCGTCCCCCCGCGCGCGCCCCCGCCGCCGCGTCCCCCCGCGCGCGCCCCCGCCGCCGGCTCGGCGCAGACTCGGCTTGTTTGTTTCTGCAGGGATCCTAGCAGAGGCCGAAGCCGCCGGCCGCGATGCCGGGGAAGCTGAAGGTGAAGATCGTGGCGGGTCGCCATTTGCCGGTGATGGACCGCGCCAGCGACCTGACGGATGCCTTCGTGGAGGTGGGTGCCGGGGCCTGCGGGGTCGAACGCCGGGCCCCGCCCCGCCCCGCCCCGCCCCGCCCTGGCCGCGGCGCCCGGTGGAGCAGAGATGCCCACCGGTCCCCAGCCCCGCGGGATGCGGCCCTCCCCTCCGCTCGGGCAGGGACACGTGTCCCCTCCCCACCCCCAGGCCACCGCCGCCACCTGCCAGGCCGAGGCGTGGCCTCCTTTATGATCCCGGAGGTTGGGGAGGGACGCATTGCTGCAGCCGAGTCCAAGCAGCCAACTCTCCGGTGCCACCTGCAGCCCACCCCCGCCCCACGGTGCGACGACTTCCAGCCCTTTCCCCGCCAACACTGTCTGAATCATCAGTGCAGGTCACACACAACAGTGACACTTTATCCGCTCTTGTGTGGACCGGCAGGGAGATGCGCTGTCTCGGGGTAATTTGTTGCCTGGAGGTGGGAAGTCAGTTAAGTGCCATGGATTTCAATTGCAAAATTGCATTTTTTTAAAAAATATAATGATTGGTTTAAAAGTCATGCAAATTAGCGCAGGCCTACGGCCTGGAAATTATTAACTCAGAACCGGAAAGAAGCCAAGGAGGAGTTGTAGTAAAAGTTGGCACGATGAGGCAGACCATTACAGCAGTAATTCGGGCTAGTAATGCTTAGGGTTCAAAGATATGTATGATAGTATACGTCACTCAATATAAAATATTATTAAAGGCTCTAGGACATAATTAACTGCAGTTCATTCTACCCATTTTATGACAGTTGTTAAGCTTAACATCTTTTTCATTGAAATGAAGTGTTTGCTCTTGGGTCTGGGTTAACAGATCTACAGATAACTGGACTTGGGCAGAATGACCCACACAGCTGATATTAACAGCTAATGCGTATTGAGCTTCATTAGTGCCGTGTTTGTGCTGTGTACAGATAGGTTCTTAGTCCTTACAGCAGTCCTGCTAGGAATGTTACTCCTTGTTAGAGGTTAGGCAGCAAGAGGCCTATGGGTGGTAATAATGTGCCTAGAATTACTTACCTTGTAAATCTCCACAGCCTAGGGGCAGTCTGTTCTAGTGTGTGATTCCTGCCTCTGCAAGCAAGATGATGAAAGTTATATTTGAATGAGGGAGCTAGTGTTAAGAAGACTTCCTAAGAAAGTCACAGTTGACCTGAGTCTTGAGGAACACCCAGGATTTTTTCAGGCAAAAAGAACAGCAAAGGCACAGAACGTGGAACCTGCCCTGTTCAGGAAGCCACATTAGTGTGAGGTGCACTTGGAGTGAGATGTGGGGATGGAGCAGGAAGGGTGGGTTGACCTGTTAACTCAATCCTCACTTTTTATTCTATTCCCTTTTTGTAAGTGAGACTAAACCAGGGGAGGGGTTTCAGCAGAAGTAAGATTTTTAAAAAAATTATCCACAGGATGGCCTGAATGGACATAATATTTTATTTAGAGTTTCACTAGATTACCCATGCTTACCTTGATATTAAAATCCTGTCTCAAGCCAGGCATGATATTGCTCACTCTGAATTCTGGGGGTCAGGAGGCAGAGACAGGTGGATCTCTGAGTTTGAAATCAGTGTGGTCTACATCATTCCAAGGCCAGAGGGATATATATTTAGACACTACCTCAAAAGTAAATAAGTAAATAAATAAATACATAAATAAATGAAAACATAAAAAAAAATCAAATCTCCCTCAGCCCTCTGGTAGCTGGAATCACAGATGTGTGTCATCAAACCCAACCCTGATTGTTGTCTGCCAGGCTCTCTGCTATTTTGGGTGTCTTGCTGATTATGTATGATGATTTTTCAAGAAGTATTTGGTTTCTGATTTATGGAACTTTTGTGTAGGTGACTAAGACACATTTAGAAAGTAAAGAACTTACTAAGTATATAATACAAGTTATGAGTTCACGAGAGAATACAATAGAGAATGATAAGGAACATCTATTTTAGGTTGACTGATTAGCATCAACCAAGCAGACACCTGTTGGATGAGCAGCATCAGCTACTGAGAGACTATAGCTTGCCTTTCTGTAAAAGGGTGAGTGAGGAGATAGAAGAGAAGCTCGATAAGACTGGCGTGTTGTGGGAACAAAGGAGAATGTAGGGAGCGATCTCTTGGTGAAGAGAAGGGAACAGTGAGAGGCACATTTGGGGAAATGGTCAAGTGGCTGATGGTGCAAGGCTGAGGTTAAGACTTGAATTTTATAAATTCAGTAGGTAACTCTTATTAAATGGCATTTTATTTGCAATGTGTCGTATCCAATGGAGAGTCTATTGGAGTTCGAATAACAGGCCCACACAGTGGATTTGGTAATGGAAAGAAGTGGATGAATTCCAGATCTATTTTGAAAGGAGATTAGAGCATTTGTTGGTAGATTGGAGCCAGGGATCAAGCAAAGGAGAACTAATGCAGTTCTAGCTTTCAGGAGTAGACGAGTCATTTTCTGGAACTCTGCAGGGTGATGGGGATGGGCTAAGGAGACAGTTTCCATCTGGGCATGTTAGGTTTGAGGTGTCTTAATTGCATTCATCAAAAGGGAAATCAGATTTGTAGCTGTGATGTTCCAAAGAGCAGTTGGAGTTAGAAGAGGCATTGCTCAGTCCTGTGAGATCAAGCACTCCTTTATCATTACCTTGGTTGAGTTGTGGATAAAAGTGCTCCAACTCATGTCAGCCACACCCCGTTTAATAAAATCTATTTTGTATTTATTTATTTATTTGGGACAGGTTTCTTTGTATAGCCTGGCTGTCCTGGAACTCCCACTGTAGATCACTGACCTGGAACTTTGAGATTCACCTGCTTCTGCCTCCCAAGTGCTGGGATTAAAGGTGTGAGCCACACTTGGCTTTTAAAAAATATTATGTGTGTATGTGGTGTGTGTGTGTGTGTGTGTGTGTGTGTGTGTGTGTGTGTGTGGTGGGGGGTGGCGTGTACATGCTATAGCATGAGTATAGATGTCAGAAGTTGATTTTGGGCAATCAATTTTCTCCTGTCCATTTCAGGAATCAAATTTAAGTTGTTAGGTTGTGTGACAAGTTCTTTACCTGCTGAGCTATCTAGCTGACCCTATATCACATATTTTGAAGTCTATCTTAAAAGATACTCATAGAAATATAGTTTATCTGTACTCATGATAAAAGGAGCACTGAATTCAAATAGTTTGACAAGGTTTTCTTGTGTGTGTGTGTTTGTCATTTCAGTATTGAAGTACTTGCTTATAAATGCAGTGAAAAATGGGAACCTAATCATATTGTGTGATTGGCTAGTTATTGAACTCTGATGTATATCAGACACTGTAGTGGATGTCAGGGATATATAGATGAATGCAACAAGAATTTCTTTAGTTATAGAGTGCACCTTTTGGTAGGAGGAGAAATAATTTATGCACAATATAATTAAATAGTGTTCTAGAAGGTAAGACAATTTGTCTAGGCCTATAGGGAATGTCTCTTATGGGTAAAATCACATGAATAAGAATGTCACATAGAAAGACAGTTGTAGGGGCTGGAGAGATGTCTTAGTGGTTAAGAGTACTGAATGATCTTTCAGAAGACCCTGGTTCAGTTCCCAGGACCCATATGGCCATGCACCATGGTCTGTAACTCCAGTTTCAGGGAATTTGACAGTCTCTCTGGCCTCCGCAGACACCAGAAATGCATGTGGTACACAGATATCTAAGCAGACAAAATACCCATACATATAAATAAAAATTAAACAAAACCTGAAGCCAGGTGGTGGTGGCACACACCTTTGATCCTAGCACTTGGGAGGCAGAGGCAGGTAGATCTACTGGCCTACACAGCTATACAGAGAAACCCTGTCTCAAAACAAAACACCCCCAAACAAAACCTTACCACAAAACCTTGACCTGTAAAACTAACTTAGAGTCCAGGTAGATTTTCTTTGAGGCAGAGTCTTACTGTGTAGCCCAGGCTGACTTTGACTCTCCAGACCTCCAAGTGCTGGGATTACAGCTGCCTTGCATGACTTTGGATTTTTAGTCATGTGACTATCTGTTGGGCTATTCAGAAACATGACAAGGGGCATTACTGTTGGGAGTCTTGCTTTGCAGCACACGTAGTGTTTCTGGGTCTGCTTATGTACTATCTCAGTTGTCTCAGAGCAAAGTTAGACACCCTCAGACTTGAAGCCTTGAGATGGTTCAGCAGGTGCTTGCAGCCACCTCAGGGTTCCATTGCTGTGAAGAGACAGCATGACCACGGCAGCTCTCATGAAGGAAACTTTTAATTGGGGTGGCTCAGTCCACGGTGGATCACGGTGGGTGGGGAGCACGGAGGCGAGCAGGCAGATGTGCTGGAGCTGAGAGTGCTCCCCCTTCAGGCAGTAGGAAGTGGATTGAGGAAAGAGTCCTCAAAGCCCACCCCACAGTGACACACTTCCTCCCACAAGGCCACACCTCCTAACAGTGCCACCCCCTTTGAGGGCCATTTTCTTTCAAATCACCCAAGCCTGGCAATTGAGTTCGGTCCTCAAACCTAGATGGTGGAAGGAGAGAACAACTTCCTGGAGGTGTCCTCTGACTTCACAGGTGCATGGTCACACACAAACATGCACACGCACATACATAAGTCACTCTAAGACTTCCCGAGAATTATTAGGATGTTTGGGGTGAGGAAGCAGCACGTTCTGAGTTGGCAACTGTTGCAAGAAACATGGGTGTGAAGAGAGGGTAGGAACCCATGGTCCCTCAGGTGTTTATAGCTTTTAGCAGCGAAGGAAATAAGAATCCAGGCATATTTGTGTGATAGGCGTTATGCAGCAGGGAGGAGCAGATCAGAGCAGCGGGAGGATAATGAAGGGTCACAGTTAAAGGAACACTGATGTGACGAGGCTGTAACTAATAAGCTCATAGGAGAGGGAGACAGTGGAGCCTAGGTCTCTTCCTCCTCCATTCCTTCCTGCCTTCGCCAGCATCAGGCTATAGACCTGCACTGCTACTTGGCAGATTGTGAGAATTTTTGCAGCTGTATCTGGAGGGATAATTAACTCTCCATACATACATAGAAAAGCATTTTTTGAGTGACAAGGACAAACTTAGTGAAGGCAAAGCCAGGTATAGAACATGTATAATTGGAAGGAGAGCTGGTGTTGAGTAGATTGGGAAATAAGTCCCGCTTGGTAAAGGGGGCTCAGGTTGCCAAGCAGTCTTGAGTTAGGTCAAGGCATCTATCTATTTGGTAGCCCTACCCACCAGTTTCCACTGACGCACTGAGCCCTAGTGCTCCTCGGGCTGCCCAGCCCGCACACTGCTTCCCTGTGCCCGCAGTCTCCCACCGCTGTCTGCTGGGCTTTAGGGGTGCTGTTTATTCTCAGGTGTGCTTGTGTCTACTGTATTTATTGTTGTAATGTATGTAAATCCCACTAAGGGACAGAACCAAACTGTTCTTTCCGCAGGAATATCTAGGGTGAATAAGATAAGGTTTTTGTTGTTTTGGTTTTTCAAGGCAGGGTTTCTCTGTATTGCTTTGGAGCCTTCCTGGAACTCACTCTGTAGACCAGGCTGGACCCAAACTCACAGAGATCCGCCTGCCTCTGCCTCCCGCTGGGACTAAAGGCATGTATCACAAATGCCCAGCTGGTCTTTTTTGTTTTTTTTTTTTAAACAGAGGAAATTGTAATAAATAGATGTCCGTGTACAAGTTGGCTAAACCAGTCACTTTGTGTTCATCCAAGAGTCTAAGGGAGCAAGGAGAGGAAAAGAAACATTTAATCAGTATTTCTGATCATCCCAGGTATTTCATGGGTAATATGTAATCACACAGTGTCCTTGCAACTCCCCTCTTTAGAGGAAAAAGCAGATTTGAACAGATTAAATAACTTCAGGAGAAAATGCTCAACTTCACTGTAGAACTCAGAATCGCTGCTGTTCTGAAGGAAGTTGTAAGATGTTCCTTTAATTGCTGAGTAATAAAAATCTCCTTTGAAGTGAACAACAAAAGCAGGAGGAAGTGTGGATCTCACTAGAAGGCCATCACACAATGGCAACATGTGGTCTAATTTTTTCCCCCTTTTTATCTATTGAAAAATGGGGGTTGTAGATTTTTTAAGTTATCTTGAATGGACAGTTGGTAAAAAGAAAATAGAATGCCAGCACAGCTACTGTTGTGGCTAAAAAGAGGGCTGGGAACCTAGAACTTAAAACATGTGCACTCTTTGCCACTGAGCCAGAGCCCTTAAATATACTTGGCATTTGAGTGGTTATGTAATTCTAGCAGATCTTTTGCTTCAGGCTCAGCAGTTCAATATTCCCAATGAACAGAAAAGGAAATACTTCTCAGATATAAAAACTAGTATACTTAAAGTAGAAAGTCTTTATCATTCCCAGGACAAAAGGGATACACCCAAACAAGATAAAATGATAGCCTTTAATTTCTCTCAAGATCAGTCAGTGTCCTTGTTGGCAAAGGTAAGGGCCTAGAAGATCAGCCTTCTTCTCTCTTTTAGGATGTTTGTCTTTTTCCTTCATTTTGTTGCTTAGCTGCTCCTAACATTTGCTAGCCTCCCTGAAATCCCTGCTCCCCAGTTACTAGATGACCTCTCTCTATGTGGACTAGACTGGCGTCGGATTTAGAGGTCTGACCCTCTACTGTCTTGTAATGGGATTGAAGCCATGTGCCATCACTCCAAGCCTAGCATTGGCTTGTGCTGTTGATATTTGTATTTGAATAGCTTCTTCTTCTTCTTTTAAAGGTAAAATTTGGTAACACAACCTTTAAGACAGATGTGTACCTCAAGTCACTCAATCCGCAGTGGAACTCGGAGTGGTTTAAATTTGAGGTAAGCTGTTGGATATCTCTTGTTTGGGTGTATCCCTTTTGTCCTGGGAATGATAAAGACTTTCTACTTTAACTATACTAGTTTTTATATCTGAGAAGTATTTTTTTTTTTTTCTGTTCATTGGGAATATTGAACTGTTGTTTGTTTGTTTTTTGAGACAGGGTTTCTCTGTGTAACCTCCCTGGCTGTTCTGTAGAGCAGACTATCCTGGAACTTACACAGATCCACCTGCCTATGCCTTCCAAGTGATGAGATTAAAGGCATGCACCACCACCACTCAGTTTATTTTTAATTTAATTGTTGATCTTTTTATTATTGAATTGTAGAAGTTCTTTCTGTATATGTATATATATTATATGTATATCTGTGCTGAGGATTGTGCTTAGGGCTTTATGTTATATATATTTTGCAGCTACCTGTGCTTAGGGCTTTATGTTATATATATTTTGCAGCTACCTTCTGCTATTCAATAGGCTTTTTTTTCCTTTCCTGACATTTTTTTTTTCTTTTTGATGTACAGATTGTTTTGATATAGTCCAGTACATAGGGATTAATGTTGCTGTTTGCACTTTTGGTATTAAAACCTACTCCCTATGTTTCCTTTTAAGAATTCATGGGCTAGATCTTATCTATAGGTCATTGATTAATTTTCAGTGGCCTTCTTTAACAGTATGAGGTGTCTAGCTATTCTTCTTTCTGTATGTTTAATTGCCATGTGTTAAGACATTCTCCATTGAAAAGCCTTAGCACCCTTCACAAGTCTACCCTCATCTGGAGAGATGGCTTAGTGGTCAAGAGCACTGACTGCTTTTCTGGAGGACCTGAGCTGGATACCCTGGCATTCATGTGAGCACTCACAAGTGTCTGGAGAGCTCCTGAGGAACCAGTGCTGTTTCTCACCTCCATGGGCACTATAAACTCTCTCTCTCCCCCTTCTTTTTACAAAGTCACCAGAGGAGGGGCTTGGTCCTGCCTCAACTTAATGTTGACTCCCCATGTGAGGCCTTAGACTTTCTGAGGGGAGGGTGAGTGGGGGTTGGGGGAGGTAGGGAGGAGGGGGACAGGAGGGAGGGGGATCTGTGGTTGGTATGCAAAAGGAATAAAAATTAAAAAAAAAAAAGTCTCCAGAAGGGTTATATGTGAGATGTGTACCAGGCGAGGGTTACTTCTCATTGGCTGTGGTGGGTGTGGATTGTTGGAAGTAGTTATGAGTCTGTGCAGTTTGTTGGCTGACAAAGGGTTAAGGGTGAATGAAGGCGGGGCAGAAGCTGAGGCTCTGGCAGTTCTGGGGTGGGAGGAGAGGGTGGACGGGGTTGGGGAGCTCTCTTGTCCAAGTGCACCTACACCTGGAGATATTTTCTAAGGTTTGGAGGAGGCGCTTCCCTCTCCTGATCTCCTCTGTTTTCCCCTTCCGCGCTTCCCACCTGTCCAATAGTGACCCTCTCTAGGCATCATGGGTGCCTGATGACTGTCTGGAGTGTTCTCTACCCTATCCCAATCACTCTTTCCTTCTGCCTGTGATAAGCTGCCTTCTTTCTGGGTGCTCTCTGCAAAAACATCTGTTTCATGTTGTGCCCAGCCATCTCCTGGTAGTGTCTGCCTTGTCCGTTTGTGTATCCATTCATTTTTAAATGCATTGTCGAAGTTTCTGACAGGTCCAACTCCACTGTCGTCTGTTTTGGGGACAGGGTGATGAAGCATTGGAGGAGCTTTCACTTAAAATGCACTAGTTTGCTTTCCCGTCTCTGTACCTGCCTCCACCATGGTCCTATGGAGTGCAGGCAATGACTCCTGTGTTGTCTTTTCTGGCCTTCTTTTTAGTCATGTTCGTAAGCCTAGTCAAAATGTCCCTTGTCCTCTGAGGAAAGAGAATGAGGGGCAACAGAGTGTTGGCCGATCTGAAGGTTGCTTTGGTTTTGCTGTGAGCCTTTCAACCTGCCAGAGAAGGAAGGAAATCACACTGCTTTGCTCCTGGCCAATGGCAGGATTGTGATCTCTCTCTCCTTTAGTGCCAGAGAGCTTCTTCTGCGAGAGTTGGGATGCTGGCTAACTGCCTGCTGTGAAATACTGAGGCCCAGACAGAGAAAATGGAAGTCCTATTCTTGGTACTTTTTAATTTACACATGTCTGCACACATGCTGCCCATTTCAAGCTTCCATTTTCCTCAATGTGTATCCTTTCAGACAGTGGCTGTAACTATGTGTTCATACAAGGGAGTTATATGTATGTTAGTATGAACTGGCATCAGTGAAACTGGATGGAATTCTTTAATGAATTAGGCATAAAGTTGGTTTGAATATTCACATTCTGAGACACTTGCCTCCTTTAGATAATACAGAGGTGTAAGTAGTATGGGTTTGCTGTCTTAGTCACTCTTCTACTGCTGTGAGGAGACACCATGACCAAGGCAACACTTGTAAGAGAAATTATTTATTTGGGGGCTTGCTTATTTTTCAGAGGGTTAGCCCACTAACCTCGTGGGGGACTGGCTGAGAGCTACATCCTGATCCACAGGCAGAGAGATTGAACTTCGTGCTACTCCCTGGTGACTAAGCACCCGCATATATAAACTGTGGGAGCCATTCTAATTTAAAACTCTAAATTCTACTCCCTGGCCCCCATAGGCTAGTAATCATATCATAATGCAAAAATGCATTCTGTGCAACTTCAAAAGTCCCCATAGTCTATCGCAGTCTCAATGGCGTTTAAAAGTCCAAAGTTTGAAGTCTTTGCTGAGATTCATGTTCATTTTGTAACTGTAACTTCTGGTAAAATCAAAGTAAAAAATGCAGATCACATACTTCCAACATTCAATGGCATGTAATATGTATTGCCAGTCCAAAAGAAGGCTAAGGGAACATAGTGGAGAAGTACTAGACAAAAGCAACACCTAAAATCAGTAGGACAAACTCCAGACTGTACATTTCCATTTATGATATCAAAGCACTTTTCAGATCTCCAGTTCCTTTCAGCGGGGCTGTGTCTGAGGTTTCTACCAAGGGACTCAGTTGTAGGCACCGTTCTTCCTTGAAGTTGCCTTTCCCTGAAGGTTTCCATGAGGTAGATTGATTCCTTTAAGAGGTTTCCCTCCCTTACCATGCTCTGGGTACTAGTTGTGCTTATAACTTACCATTTTCAAGACAGCCTGGGAAATGTAGTCTTTTATGAGCAAAAAGTTACTCAGGTGAAACATTTAAAGTATTTCTGGGAAGCCAGGCTTGGAGGCACACATCTTTAATCCCATCACTGGGGGAGGCTGAGGCAGACAGATCTCTGAGTTGAGACCAGCATGGTCTGCCTATTGAGTTCCAGGACAGCCAGGATTACGTTGAAAGACCCTGTCTCTCGTGTGTGTGTGTGTGTGTGTGTGTGTGTGTGTGTGTGTGTGTCTACTTCTTTATTTAATTTTTTCTTTTGTAGTTCTGGAATTGCATTTAAAGGCCTTGTGGTGTGTCTGCTAGGCAGATGCTCTACTACTGATTTATGGTGCTCTGTCCTAGTTACCACACATGTATGCTGATCTCTGCACCTCTGCCTTGCAGATAAATCCCTAATGATCCTTTATGGGTTAGTAACGTGTGGCTTTGTGATACTTAAGATTGCAAAGTGTAAGGTTTAATTGCAGGGTGTGTACTTTTAGGTGGATGATGAAGATTTACAAGATGAACCTCTGCAGATCACCGTTCTTGACCACGATACTTACAGTGCAAATGATGCTATTGGCAAGGTGTACATTGACATCGACCCTCTACTGTATAGTGAGGCTGCCACAGTCATCTCAGGGTGGTTCCCAATTTATGACACCATACACGGTGAGGAGCAGCATTGAAGAAAAAGAAATGTGTCTCAGTCTTTTCTGTTTGCCTTTTGTACTACACTGTTTTTTAAGATATTTCTAAAAGATGCCTTGAAACTATAGACAAGTAGCCAAATGTAGAAATCTCCATTTCTCAGAACACAGTTAAAATGCCTGTTCATTCCATGTGACATAGGAAGTAAATATGTTATTTAAAAGTTGTCTTGAGGAGCCAAGTGGTGGTGGTGCATGCTTCTGATTCCAGCACTTGGGAGGCAGAGGCAGGTGGATCTCTGTGAGTTTGAGGTCTACAAAGTTACACAGAGAAACCCTGTCTCCAAAAAAAAAAAAAAAGGCTAAAATAAACAAACAAAAAAGGGTAATCTTAATTTTATTATAGTACATATTGATAGATAATTACCTTTACAAAAACTCCTTGAAATTCTCAATGATTTTTAGATTGTAAATGGGTTCTACCAAAAAATCAGAGACTTGTGTTCTAACTGTAGTTGTATTTGAGGGCTTGAGCCTCCTGACTGACAGGGGTCCCTGCCTTGCTCCTTTGCTGCATCTTTTCACTGACAGGGATAGCAACGAGGAAGTGAGATGTTTGCAATAAAGCAAGATATTTGTGTATAAATTCATTATGACTTTACCTAGACCCTATTATTTACTAACATTCAAAACGATAAAATAATAGATAGGTCCTGTTTTATAGTCAGATGAATATGTTTTCAGAAAACATTGAAATAGGTATAACAATGTGTTATATGAGTTGTAAAATTCATGTTACAAAACATGATGGTCTCAAAGTTGTTAAAATAAAAGAATTTTAATATGTAAGAATATTAGACTATTTGGTAGAATGTATGTGGTGATACATTGTTTATGATTTATTAAAGCCACACTAGTTAGCTATAGAAGCTTCACAGTGGTGGTACACACCTTTAATCTCATCACTGGGGAAGTAGAGGTAGATGGATGTCTTAGTTCAAGGTCCTAAAGAGAAACAGCTTACACAAGGACGATCTTAGCACTTGGGATCACATGCCTTTAATTAATCCCAGGACTCATGAGAGGCATTTAAGACAGGAATGGGCTCTCAGAGCTGGCATTCATTCTCCAGCCACTTTCCTCAAGGAAGATATTGAGGTCTCAGGGTTCTCCAGCCACATTGAGGAGAGGTATCAGTCCGAGCCTTGGTGAGAGCTCGTGGAGACAGGATTAGCCCTTTCAGCCTGAGCTAGAGGAGAGAGCTAGTGGCTTGCTTCTCTGATATTCAGCTTGAAGTTTTAACTCCAGTATCTATCTCTGGGGTTATTTATTTATCGTGACATGATATAATACTTATGCTTGCATAGTTCCATTTCTGGATTATAAATGATGTCCTCTCTTCCCCTCACCCTGTTTTCTACAGTGTGCGTATTTATTACATTTTATCTTCATAGTGAGGAATTAAATATAGTCAAATGCTATTGCAGTTAAAAAGATGTGCTCTAAAGCAGCGGGGGATGGCTGAGCCGTCAGCTGCCTGCTGAACCTCAGCAGCTACGCAAACAGGGCACACCGGGAACTGGGGGTAGCAGGGAGACCCTCTGGCTGGCAGGCTGAGGGTTAGAGAGAGACCCGTCTCAAAGGGGAGAGTGGGGAGATGGCTCAGTCATTAAAGTGACTGCTGTGTAAGAACAAGAGGCTGAGTTCTGACCCCTAACCCATGAAAACCTCTGTAAACCCAGAGCTCGAGAGGTAGAGACAGACAACTCCCTGGGGCTCACTGGTCAGTCAGTGATGCTAAAGAGGTAAGTACAGGCTTGGATTAAAGGCAGTACATAGCTATGTGCATGAAATAGTTTCCCGACATTTAACATTAAAGGCTGTTTCCGATTGGCTCAATATGGCCATGTTTGAATATCTCTTCTTAGTAAATTAGTAAGGGCTTTTCTTAGAAGGTTCTCCTTCACCAGCACTGAGTTTACAAGAGGCCGAGGCAGTCAAGTAAAGGTGTGTAATGAATGGTTAGCAGTCAGGGCCAGGTCATCCCTTTTTATTGCAGCATGTTCCGAAGGCCCCAGGCGGGAAACGTGTCACATTAAATCAGAGTCTGTCCTTGCTGTCGTAAAGAACTGACTGTTCATTCTTGCCTTTGTTAGTTACCAAAGCTATGTAAATTGGTAGACTTAATTAAATACTCATTTCTTCTTTAAAATGGGAATGTTAGTGCTGTAGGACTGACCTCACTGAGCTGATGTGAGCACACTGAGTGTTTAGTGGGTCACCTCCTCGGACTTAGCAAGTCTTCCCCACTGCCATCATCGTTTAAACTGGGCTTCTCTCAGGTTGTCACACTTAGCTTCATGTACCAAGTGACTCGCGGGGGTGAGAGCATCTAGGAGGTGAGGCTGACCCTAGTAGTATGACAGTACATTACTTGAAGGTCAGTAATTGCATCTGTGTGCATCAGGGTTTTATTGTATGTTGTTTTCTCAACACAGAAACTTGATTTTCTTTTTAAATCTGTAGGCATCCGCGGAGAAATCAATGTTGTTGTCAAAGTAGACCTCTTCAATGATTTAAACAGATTTAGACAGTCATCGTGTGGAGTCAAATTCTTCTGCAGTAAGTAAATGCATTGTCTTGTTTAACAGGAAAACTTGAATAAGTTTTCAATATGGAAAACTAATACTTGGATGGATTAATGGAAAAAGTATTAATTTGGTTTTGATACCAGAGAGAAAAATGTTCAATTTCTGGAAACAATCACTATAGCTCTGTGACTATTTATTTGGTTTTTAGAGTAAATGGTGTCTAAGTTTTACAAGTTCTTGTTAATTTTTGTTAAAAGATGTAGAGGCATTTTGCTGTGGTAGAGAGTATTTTGCTATGGTAGAGAGTGCTGACTGAGGGGAGGACTGTGGATGGTGGGTTCTACGGAGCAGCCTGTGGCCTGGACGGAGCAGCCTGTGGCCTGGACGGCTACTCTGGAAGCCCGTGCCAGCCCCTGTTAGTGGTCAGAGCACCCCCGAGTGGTCATCCTCAGTGCAGGAGTTCATTTCCTGAGAGAATGGTTAGGTGTGGATGTTTACCCTTTTGAATCTGCCTAGATTTTACTTAAATCCAATGATACACTGATGTAAGCGTGTGCAGAGGGTCTGTTAATTAGGATCGTGACTGCTCCGCAGATGGTTGTGTGGCTGTGGATTCTGGCAGGAGCAGCAGGGCCGCAGGACTGCTGTTGAGTGGCTGTATGTGAGATGGAAAGAACGCTCTGCCTGTTAGTCAGCATCAGCTGGCCTTTTTTCTAGACTTAATTCATTTTTAACAGCACAGATTTATATGGTACTCTGTGATATTTTGATTTTGTTAGCCTTTGTATTGAGCAGCAATTTAATGTCTATAGCTATTCTCTGGACATAAAAGTACAGTTTATATTTGCTATTCAGTTTTTAAAAAATAATTTATTTAATTTTATTTCATGTACATTGGTGTGAGGGTGTCAGATTCCCAGGAACTGGAGTTACAGACAGTTGTGAGCTGCCATGTGGGTGCCGGGAACTGAACCTGATCAGCCAGTACTTTTAACTGCTGAGCCATCTCTTCAGCCCCAGTGTATTTGCTACTGTTAATGTGAGAAAAGTGAGAGGCCTCATGACAGACCCTTTTCAGGGCGAAGCAGATTTTAAAAGGTGTTTGAGAGCTCTTACGAGTGCACTGAAGTTATGTAGTGGGTAATCTTGCGTTGTGTATCTAAAACACAAAGTCTGCATAGATACTTTTTATTTTTTATTTCTCCTTTTGTTTAGAGGTGTATACATTTTAAAGTTAACTTTGTCTTTGTGGTTAATAGAAGGATAATAAGGAATTTGTGTTAACAGCAACATCTATTCCAAAGTGCTACAGAGCTGTGGTAATCCACGGATTTGTAGAAGAACTTGTGGTCAATGAAGACCCGGAATATCAATGGATCGATCGCATTCGCACACCAAGGGCATCAAATGAGGCCAGACAGAGACTTATTTCTTTGATGTCAGGTATGCTGGAAAAGCAGTATTACTGTTGATTGACTTAGTCTTAACATTTTCACTTTCCTTTCACATGGTGCATGAAATTTCACAACAAAGGCTGTGAATTGTTAAGTGTTGATTCCTTATCCCAGATGCCATCCCACTGAGCCCTTTTAACAAGTGGAGATCTGAATCGGGTGTGTGAGTTCCCTATGTGTGTGTGTATGCATGTAAACATGTGGGCATGCGGTGTGTGCATGGCTCTGGAAGCCAGAGAACAACTTCAGGTTTTCCTCAGGCACTGTCTATTTAAAAGGAAAAAGTTTCTTGAGTCTGGGTCTTGCATTGGTCTGGAGCTCACAGGCTAGTTTGGCAGACTAGTTGATCTCCAGGAATCAACTTCCTCAGTGTTCTGATTACAAATATAAGCCACCTCCTTGTCTTCCTCTTCTTTTTAATGTGGCTTCTGGGGATTGAACTCAGGTCCTCATTATTGCAGTATAAATTCTTTACTGATCCAGCTGTTTCTCTGGACCCTAGAATCCCTCTTAACTAGGTAGCAGAGGACACTGTGTCAGTGGTGAATGTAAAGGGGCAGATGGCAGGCTCTGGAAGGAGCTTTGACGAGAGAGCATCATCTGGAGACACACACCCTTCAGTTCTGCTGTCTTTGTCTGTTCAATGTTTCCTGCACAGTCCTTTCTAGAAAACCCAGTGTGCAAGCCCTCTTGCCCTCCTCTTGTCTGGAGTAGATCTGGAGCTTGTTTCTGTGTTTGTGTGAGTGTATATGTGCATGTGTGTGTGTGGCTGCCTATATATGTATGTGCATGTGTGGGTCAGAGGTTGACATCTGGGTTTTTTCTTTGATTGCTCTCCATGTTATGCTTTGGTTGTTTGTTTGTTTTTTGTTTTTTGAGACGGGGTATCTCTGTATTGCTTTAGAGCCTATCCTGGACTCGCTCTGTAGACCAGGTTGGCCTGGAACTCACAGAGATCCGCCTGCCTCTGTCTCCTGAATGCTGGGACTAAAGGGCGTGAGCCGCCAACACCCTGCTCTCACCTTATGTTTTTTGAGGCAGGGTCTCTCACTGAACCTGGAGCTCACCAGTTGTCTAGAGTGACTGGCCAGCAAGTCCCAGGCACTCTCCAGCCAGCACTTCACACTGTTTGGATGACAGCAGGGTGCTGTTATATTTGAGATTTTAAAAAAAATATTTTCATGTGTGTGTGTGTGTGTGTGTGTGTGTGCGCGTGCACGTGCACGCACACGCGCGTGCGCATGTGCCATACTATGAATGTCAGAAGACAGCTCTTAGGAGCATTTCTCTCCTACCATATCTGAACTCAGGTCCTGGTGTTTGCACAGCTTGACTTGAGTCATTGAATTTCCTCTCCGTCCCCTAGATTTGGAGTACATCTTTCTTGCTCATCCAAGTGTGTAATACCTTGGAGAGGAAAAGAATGCCAGCACAGTTCAGAACCTAAGACTGTGTTTTCAGTCAGGCACATGAATGAGCGAGTGAGCATTTACTTAACATGCCTTGTCTTCTGACCAGTAGCATCTTACCTCCTAAAAGTGAGCCTGGGCCAGATAACCCTTTCATTCCCCTCAAATTCTGAGAATCCATGATTTTTAAGCTTTTGTTTGCTTTGTTTTCATATTGCTGTTCTTATATCTTTCTTTTAAGAAGAAGGATATACTATGCTGGGCAGTGGTGGCATACACCTTTAACCCCAGTACCCGGGAAGAAGAGGTAAGCGGGATCTCTATGAATTCTAGGTCTACCTGGTCTGCAGAGTAAGTTCCAGGATAGGCTCTAAAAGCTACAGAGAGAAACCCTGCCTCAAAAAACCCCCAAACCCCAAACCAGTATATAATACAGAGATATGAAGCTAAACGTGAGCTTCTTTGTTTCCGTAGGTGAGCTGCAGAGGAAGATTGGCTTGAAAGTACTTGAGATGAGAGGGAATGCAGTTGTTGGGTACCTGCAGTGTTTTGACCTGGAAGGCGAGTCTGGGTTAGTGGTACGAGCCATAGGAACAGCGTGTACTCTGGACAAATTAAGTAGCCCAGCCACATTTCTTCCTGCATGTAATTCCCCATCCAAAGAAATGAAGGAGTAAGTATGAATCAGTGAAACCGTCCTCATGGAGGTTTTCATCCTTTACCTGGAAGTTTCATTTGTTCTCATATTTTGGTAGCAGTGTTCAACATACAGTTTTTACTTGTGTGATTTTTCTTAAACTACTCAAGATCCTTATATGTCTATCTAAAGCATAAAACGAGTATTCATGTCCTGTGTGGAATTTGCTTTCCTTTCTAGGAGATGCTTAAATGAGGCTACACTGTTTGCAGTGTGTAAAGACGACTACAGACGGTCTTGTATGAGGTTCTCAGGCTCTGGTGTCTATAGCCGGCAGGCCTCATTGTATAGTGGTCCAGGCAAGGTGCACCATCCTCCTCTCCTTCCTTCTTCCCTCCCTCTCCCTCTCTCTCGCTCTCTCTCTTCCTGCTTTTGAGATCAGTTCTCACTTTGTTGCCCAGGCTGACCCAAAATTCTTGGGTTCAAGCTATCTTTAGCTTTGTAAGAGCTGGGATGGATGGAGGTGCCCAGTGCTGTTCCCCCTTAAGCAAACTTGTTTGAAAGGCCAGGTAGTAAATTTTAGACACTGACAGTGTAGACTGTCTTTATAAAATACAACAAAAACATAATGCACTCTCCTGCTCAGTACCAGAAAAAAGAAAAACCACAACAATAACCACCAGAACCATAAGAAATCCCAGTCTGTGATCTAAAGGAATTTAGACTTACACATTGCTTGGAAGCGCTGTGCCTAGTGCCCTGGTCAGGCTTACCTTGGCTGTGATGAAACACTATGACCAAAGCCACTTGGTGAAGAAAGGATTATTTTGTTGACACTCCCACATCACTGGTCATTACTGAAGGAAGTCAGGACAAAAGCTCTAACAGGGCAGGGACATGGAGGAGAGCTGCTTGCTGGCTTGTTCCTCATGGCTTCTTAGGCCTGTTTTCTTGTAGAACCTAGGGCCACAGTGGGCTGGGCTGTCCCTCATAAATCACTAAGAAAATGATCTATTGGCTTGCCTACAGCCCGGTCTTATGGAGGCATTTTCTCAGTTGAGGCCCCTTCTCTCAAATGACCATAGTTTGTGTCAACATAAAACTAGTCAGCACACCTTGCAAAGCTCATCTCTACTTGGCCTGTGTTTTTTCACTTGTATCAAAGGAAGATTTTTGAGCATGGCTGGGGGCTGGGTAGCTTGGGTATCCTTAATCTGAAAGTATGAAATAGGAAATACTTTAGATATCATTCCTCAACAGCTTTGGGATTTGGAGCATTTCAATTGGAAGGTTTTTAGGTTAGAAGTGCTCCTGGTGAAGTCTCTTAAATATTCTATAATCTGAGATGCCCATGTTTTCAAGTACTTCACATATATGCTATTCTGAATTGTCAATGGAGAATGTTTGAATGGCGATTTCTTTTTCTGTTGTAATGATTATGTTGGAAGTATTGTTGGGGACCAAAGATGCTGTGAACATGTAATTGGAACAACTCCATAGAAGTGAAGTAACACTTGTTCCATGCTGGAGCCATTAGTAATTCCGCAAGGACCAGTGATGTAGAGATAAATCTACCTTAAGGGTTGGGAAACTATGTGCCTAGGTAGGACAGTGGATAATTTACCTTTTGCTGATGCTACTATGTATTACTCTACTGATGTAGCTCCAGCAGCATATGAACTAGCAGTGCTTCTGTGTTCCTGTAATGCTTCCTTTACAAAACAGATGGCAGGCTGTACTCTGCTGACTTCTTCCCAGTTTAGATCATGAGGGGTCAAACTCTATAGATGGAGAATCTAACCCATTTCCTCGTTCAGCATTAGTCCACTGAAGGTAAATGGAAACAATCCCACTCCTCAAAGAAGTTTCTTTCCTATGATCTTTTTGAGAAATGAATTTTTCTTTATCTTGAGCATATACTTTTTTAGTCCCCTCCTTTGATGATCTTTAGTGATTTGGATTAAATTCTGATCACAAGATTTAGCACAGTAGTAACAAATTTTATTTGGGAACGTATTTACAAATGAAATTATTTAAAAAGTTGTAACCTCAGTTTGCTTTATATTCCATTAAAAATGTGTCCTAAGGCTGGGAATGTTGCTCAGTAGTATGTAGAGTGTTTGCTTAACAAGCATGAGACCCTGGATGTGTTTACGATACTATAATAAAAATGAGAGTGTGAACTTAGCTGATACAGGTAGAGTTAGATGCACATAGATTCAGACCCTGTCCCCCTCCACACCAAATTTAATTAAAGGCTTGCTTCTTGAAGCCACTTACCGTGATACAGGCCAGTAATCTCAATGTTTAGAAGGTTGAGGCAGGAGGCTCTCAAGTTGGAGGCCAGTCTGGGCTACTTGGTAAGATTCTGCCTCAAAATACATACATACATACATACATACATACATACATACATACATACATACCTGCCTGCCTGCCTACCTACCTACCTACCTACATACCCTGAGTCTGTCCATTGCCACCATGTAGTTTTATCTACACCTCATAAGCCCTGGCTTCTGCAGGTACATCTCTGAAGTCATATGTGCACTGGGGTTTTGAGTGAAAAAAGTGTTTTACTTGGTGGAGTCTTGGAAAGGGAAACCACAGGGCCATGTTTTATGTGCGTTCATGAAGAGACCTCAGTAAACCGGAGAAGAGTTGTTTCTCTTTCTTTTCTCTCACAGCCATTTACTTTAAATTGTGACACTAGAGTGACTTGTTATACTATGCATTATTAGGGTCTTTGGAAGGGATCTTACAATGTAGGCCATGTTTAGAAAGCCCCTTGGGATGTAGGCTGCTGTGTTTCAACTGGCTATACTGTATTTGAATTAAGGCATCAGTTTGGGTGATATTTTAAAAGATGTTATGATTTAGATTAGTATTACTAGTCTTTGGTTATTATATAACACTGATAGTTTTAGATTGGAATTTGGTAAAAAGGAAACAGATTGGATTTAATAGGTTACCTAAATGAGTGAAAGATTAGAATGGATGGAATGGACTTCACAGTGGAAATGTGTAATTTTGGGGCAAACTTTCACACAATGAGGCTGGTAGAACTCTGAGAATACATCTTGGTAGTGCTCCGGTATGTTTGAACTTTGGTTTAACAGTATACTAGAAAGCTATCTAAGGGCCTTACATGTGATTTCTTGTGTGCACAGAAATGTGTTGTAGATAGACTTTCCAAGTTGAAGAATTCTAAGGCCCTTTTTCACTTTAGGGGAGAAAAGAACTCAGATGTGTATATAAAAACAGACCACCTCTAAGAGGGTTAATGTGACAGTCATACTAAGCACATTTTAGACTTTATGTTAGTCATAGTCTGAGTTTGAAAGCCCTGTTCCCTTGCTGTCCTAGATTACCCTGTTTTTATTCAGTGCATGTTGTATGTTAAAAGCTGACCTGTGCCTATTCAAATGTAGTCCCTTCCCTCATTTTCTCTTCCGACTGACAGTTCTTATGTGTTCTTAAGTAACTTTCTTCATAGAAAGGTATCATATCTTAGTTTAAAAGAACATGACACTTTCAATTTTATGGGTGTTTTCCTCCCATAAACATAATAGCAAGTCCTTTTTTTTTTTTTTTTGATAAAAACAAAAACAAATACGTTTAAAAAAACCTTAATATTGAAGTCTTAGTAGTCTTTCTTAGTTCCATTGACAATTATACTTGCTGTTTTTCTTATTTACAGTTCTTGATTTATTAATCTGATCCTTTAAAGGTATACTTTTATACTAACACATTAATTATTGGCTGTTCTTTTTTAATTTCAACTTTTTGCATGCTAGGGATTAAACAGATTAGTTTTCTCCCTTAACAAAAGCTCCTTCAAAATAATCTTAACATAACTTTTGCAATCTGTTGTATGTATTGTTTTCTTTTCTTCCGCTTTGACCACAAATTCCTTCAGGTCTCCGCTGGTTCATCCTCCAAGCCATGGATGCCGCTCGACTCACAACAGCCCAATTCACACTGCTACTGGCTCACGACTTACTCAGAGCTTCTCTGTGTCTGTTCCCACTCTCATCTACACTGGTACGAGACTGCTCAGACTCCAGAGCTGGGGAGAGGCATGCCACGGGCAGAGTGGCTGCAGAGGCAGGCAGGCAGGTAGCATAGGCAGGTACCACAGAGCTTGGCTTCTTCCCTTTCTTACTCCAAATCTAGCTTCAATAAAGGACTTCTGTTTAGTTGACACAAAGGCTCTGACTATGGAAGCAAAGGTGTTTCTCCAGCTTCCAAAGTCTCTTCCACAGATCTCTTCAGAGCCCTGTGATTTTGTGGATTGCATTCTGAGACTCCTCCAATTGTATTCCTGTGAATATTTCTGTGTTTGTTTAGAACTGAAATTGATAATGCTTCTAATGAAGCAGACATTTGACACTTTGATTTGCTTATTTTCTTTATGTACAAAGTCTGTAGGGTTTTGAAACGATAGGGTCTGTTTCACTCTGTGGAAGAGAGCTATTGGAAAACAGGTAAGCAACTGTTTGCATCAAACGCAGTGTCTCTGTGTGGCTCTAGCTACTGCCCTCTTTGCTGTGTTTTTAGCTGTGGCACTCTGATGCCGTAGGATAAGGAAACAGCTTTTTCTTTTGGAGACGCCTGTGTGTGTAAATATGAAGACAGTTAAGGATATTTCCACACACCATTTGTGACCATAATTTTCTTTGTAACTTATAAAACATTTATTTGAATATTTTGTCATTTATTTACTCTTTTTATTTTTTCCATTTAATTTAATATATATTTTAGTCACCATTAGTCTCTCATTTCATGCTTCTTTGCTTTTCCACTTGGCTTATTAACTGTTTCAATGCAGATAATATTTATCTGGAGATGGTGAATGGGGAAACGGCAGTCCATTACCTCTGGCCTCATTCCCAGCTCCACACTTAAGAAACGGCTGCGGGCCCCACCCCAGCTCCTTCCTCACGTTTGGATCATGCTGCCAGCTGTCAAGCCCTTTGGCACATGACTGCTTAATATGTCTCCACCTTCTTCTGGCAGGAGTCCCTTCAATGAAGATCCCAACCCCAATCCTCACTCATCAGGACCCTCAACCCCTCTGAAAAACCAAACTTATTCCTTTTCACCTTCCAAGTCCTACAGCCGACAGTCCTCTTCTTCTGACACAGATTTGAGCTTGACACCCAAGACGGGTAAGGCACTTCCACCCACCTTCGTGTTTCCTTTAAACTGGTTTCTGTTTACTAGCTTCCCATACAAACCTTTCCTCCTATTTCTGCATTTAAGTTAAACGCGAATGTGAATGAATGCTGATCATTTCTGTTATTAAAACTAAGTTTTTATAGAGACATTGTTTGGAGAGTGACATTTTAGCTAATTTAATCATTGTTGATATCAAGTCCCGAATTGATTTTTGGATGTTGACAGTCTTCATTTTATAGGCAAGGCCAGAGGAGTGCCATCGTAAGGCATTTGAGTAGTCACCCTAGTGGTTTGCAATCAAATTGCCTTTTGGAAACAATTCTTGAGCATATGATTAATTAATTCCTTATTTATTCTTATTTCAGAATTTAGTTTTGTGTTTTTATTATGGAAACATTTCAGAACTGGAATGGTTATATAGCAGTACAGATAAGATGTCTGTCCATCTGCTTATTGGCTTCAGGTTAGGTCAGTGTAAAGTATTGTCCTGAGTTTACCTGAAAAAAAGCAGAAAAAAGAGAAAGCAAAAAGAAAAGAGGAATAGATGACATTGGTCACATCTATGTAACATGTTTATGTGTTAACATAAAAGATAATGTAGCCGGTCAGTGGTGGTCACGCCTTTAATCCCAGCACTTGGGAGGCAGAGGTGGGAGAGTGAGTTCCGGGACAGCCAGGGCTACACAGAGAAGCCCTGTCTGGAAAAACCAAACCAACCAACCAACCAAACAACCAACCAAAAAAGACAGTGTAAATACTGGTCTTTTCAATTATTAGAATTAATTTTTAGAGGAATTATTTTGTTTGGTGAGTGACATTTAGCTATTTAATCATTGTTGTTACCGAGTCCATGAATCAGGGTGCTTAGCTTTTCTAGGATTGCTCTCCAGGTTGGAACTGCATTTTAAATTTCCTCAGCCTGCATTATTTTTTAATTTAGTAAATTTATAATTTTCCCTCTCCTGTTTGTATTATGAATGGTTTGTGGATTTTGTTTATGTTTTTTTTGATTAAAAAGTTGATAAAAGATTAAATTAGCTTCCTTCTAATATAGAATTAAATTATCTGAATAATTTTTAAAGAAAGGTTGAAAATTTGCAGACTTACTATTTCTAGTATTTTAAGTACTATTTCTGGCAGTTTTCCTATCAGATTGATTAAAATAGTTTTTATTTATATTATTTTTTATTTATTATCTTTAATAACCTTTAATGTTTTATTTTAGTGTAGAAGAATATAAAAATGGATCCAGATCTTGTGAAAACAATCAAAACAAAATCTTACTTCCAAAGCAATATTTATTACAGACTTCATTTCTGTCTTCTTTTTTTATGGTCACAGAATATAACCACCTATTTCTTTGTTTTTATTACCATTCCCACCACGCCTCCCCAACACTTTTTTTTTTTTGACAGCTACTTTATTTCTAAGTATACACTTAGTCTTACCATATTAAACCAACTGCAGGTCTGAAATCCTTGAGAAGATTTCACCTGCCCCCAGTGCAGGCAGACTTTTCATTATTGTCCAGATGATGCACCATTCTTGCATTGGGTATCACAAGCAATGTGAAGATGATTCAGTGTAGACAGGAAGACATGCATAGGTATTTGCCCATAATACCCCACATTGTGTAAGGAACTGTAATAATGGTGGTCCTAGCACCAATCCCTACAGATGCTGAAGGCTTACTGTATATAATTATGAATAACAGTTGAAAATACAGAGGTATTTCATAGTGATGAATGGTTTGGAATGTGGCATTTTAGCTGTCATTGTGCCATAAAAATTGAACCATTCAAATTATAATGAAAGCCAAAAAAAAAAAAAAAAAAAAAAAAAAAAAGGAATAAGAGACTGGCCTTAATGTTCATTATGTCAGAACAAGATAGAGATGGGATAGTATTGTCTCCTCTTATTGCCCTTTATTGGCACTGGAGATAAAACCCAGCACACCATGCATTCTGGGCCAGCATCCCTCCCCTCTGCTTCATCCCTAGCCCCTAGATGCGTTTGTTAGGTTGCTGAGGCTGGTCTCTGCCTTGTGAGCTGAAACAGTCACTCACTGGCTGTTCAGTGTAGCTGTGACTCTGGGTGTGTGTCCTTATGGACAGTAAGATCTCCTAACAATAGATGTAAGGCTTTGGCTACTCACTGTGTGTTCTAGGCTACTTTTCAGTACACTTACGGATTATTTTTTTCTCATACCATAGATAAAGTTTTGAAAGTGTTTTCTTGGCCTTTTTTTCTTAATTTATGCAAAAGGCCAAACAGAAAGATTGCAGACAAGTGATAGAACCAGATCTCTCAAGCTTTCTGACTGGCATCATCTGTACTAGCCTTGACCTTTGGTGTGCTGGTTTTTAAAAGCTCATTTACAAACAGCGCTGTTCCAGTGTACTATGTGTAATTGACTCTGAGTGCTTCCCTGTGTCCGTTGGCCTCAGTGGCTTATAGTGCATCAGCACCTGCAGGCTCCTGGCCTTGTTGAGAGCCCCTCACCACCTTTCAGGGGTCCAGACGGGCACTCCACTTACCAGTTAGGAAATGACAGAATAGCATTCTTTCTCTGCTTTCCAATTTCCTACATTCTAGAATCAGTCTTCTGAGGAATAGTGGAATAAATAGTGGATTCATTTATTATTTATAAACCATGAAGTCAAAAATAGAGCAGAGGTAATAAAGGTAGCCCGAGAAAGTTATTTTTCTGTTTATAATGAATGCTGTTTTTCTGTTAGATTTTGTAAGTTTTTCCTTATTAGAATCTAATTGATGACATTTTGAAGAATGAGACTTTAAAAATGTCCCCAGGTCTCAGTAGCAGTGAAAATTTTGAATACTGGTGTATGACAAGGACTTACACACTTGATCTGGGGTTAATTTTAGGGTCTTAGATAGTCTGTTGCTGTCTATGTTTCTTACTGTCCACAGGGTTTTTAATGTCTGTATGTAAATCTCTGTAAATTTGCCTATGATCAGGTTAAGTTTTGAAAATTTTTAGAGGAAAAGTAAAAGGATTAGTTGATATCTCAAAAATATAGAGAAAAAACCATTTTGCATTAATAATGTCTTACCCTTTACTTTTTAATGGGTATTCCATTAACAACAATTTTCAGTATCTCAGCTAGTAACATTTGAGGGTACCAAACTTTACCACTTTACATATTTATGGTCAAAGCAATAAGTTTCTCATCATAAAACTAACAAGTGGTATTTTCAACCATACAAAGTTCTTAGACATACAATCAGCCAACAAAATTTGATGGGCAATTTAAGTGTTTGAAGAAGTCAGTTAAATGTGAGGTAAATGGCATAAAAATCTTGCTAGTTATTTAAAAATGTTTTAATGACTTTAGAGTTTGAAAGGGCTCTGTTAATTTAGCAGGTATCTTTGGTTTGCATTGTGTTGGCAAGAGGGCTCTGGTGGGTGGGCGTCCTTAGGCTAGTGTTAATTTGTCTGCATTTGAAACCCATTTGACTGTTGTGTTTTGCTTCATCATTGCTTTCCTTCTCCTGCATTTTCCGATTCTCTGAATCTGCATCTCTGCTACTTTCCTCCACAGCACCTTACCCACAGGGGCCTGGGATCTACCTGTGCCCCAGCTCCACCCCCCTCTCTTGTGGTTCCCTTCACCTTAAGTCCCGCCTCCTCTCGGAATCTAGCCTTACCCCTCATCACTCTAGCCTTGTCAGCCCCGTTCTGAGGAAAAGTGTTTCTTTCAGTGAAGAGCTGTTCCTGGCTGCTTCTGGTAGGATCACATTATGTCAGCTTTTTTAATCCCTTTATTTTAAATCATCTTTGAAAACATTATCTTATACCATAAAGAATGATTGTGTGCTTTATATGTCTATAAGTTATTTTACTATCAGTTGGTCAGAATTACAAAGATGTCATTGGAGGTTGGTATTTGATGGATAGTCATGAGTATACACTAAACTCTATACTTAAGACATTATGTCTTGCTGGGCATTGGTGGCTCACGCCTTTTATCCCAGCAC
Organism: Phodopus roborovskii; assembly: GCF_943737965.1. NCBI lineage: Eukaryota > Metazoa > Chordata > Mammalia > Rodentia > Cricetidae > Phodopus > Phodopus roborovskii. The sequence goes on along the minus strand of NW_026126639.1, from coordinate 2,118,026 downwards.
TCGGGAGGCAGAGGCAGGTGGATCTCTGTGAGTTCGAGGCCAGCCTGGTCTTCAGAGCAAGTTCCAGGACACCCTCCAAAGCTACAGAGAAACCCTGTCTCCAAAAAAAAAAAAAAAAGGCATTACGTGTCAGAACGTGGGTGTGGATGTTTCCTGTAGTTTACTGTGACTTGTCAGTGCCTGGGTTCTCACTCAGGCACTGTGGTTGACGCTTCGCTGGCTGCCTTCGCTCCATGCCTGCCCCACCCACATCACACCTGTGGTGGCCTTTGGCTGCTAACCCATAAGGCAACAGGAAAAAATTATTCTGTTTGAACCAGTTTAAGTCTCATTGTGGTGATATTCTTTTATTATACATTTTTTTTCTATCCACTACATTAATCAAGTTATTCTGCTATGTTTTCTGGTAATTTATTTATCACTGCAAACTTACCTTTTATTTTGTGACTTTTAATGCGCTTCATATAAAGATCTTAGTTTTATTTCGAGTTAGCATTGTATAGTCTCTAAAAATGTTTAGACTACTATACGAAAACAATTTATTTTTAAAAGAGCAGAATGGGACTACACACATGCTAACCTTTGTTTCCTTATCCAAGAACAGCTAAAAATGTAGACAGGAATGCGTTCCTTTTTTAGGCACTGCAGTGAGCTTGACGGTGTGCGGCTTAGTTTTAGGAGGGCGGGGCTCACCCGAGTCAGGCAGCACTAGCTGCCCACCCGTTCCATTCCCGTGCCAGCCTTGGGTCACATTGTCCTTGTGGCACTACAAACACAACAGCACCAACAAATGCCAGGGAAGGAGATGTAAAGTCAGCCTCAAAAATACGTCTGGGAGTAAGGGAATGAACTCTTCCATCCCTGATGATGCACATTTGAGATGTATTTTCCTGTATATGATTTCTTTTTCCTCAAAAAATTGTGTTATCTTTGTGAATGAGCACACTGTTGTAGTGTGGGCCTCAGCAGAGAGTAAACTTCGTTCTGAATGCTGATTCCATTTTCTTTAGCTCTCTTGTGGTATTTTAAATGAGCAGTTAGTATGTTTCTCTTCTATAGTTGATCAGATATTTTGGTGTGCTTAAATTGTTATCATAGTAATAGTTATTCTTTTGATTATTTTTATTAAAAATCTTATTTTAAATATTGAATATTATCAAAGATTTATTACCTTTAACATTCTTACTAGCATAAGTTGATTCTAAGACTAGCTATGACCAGACGTTTGATATCTTGCTTTAAAGAAAGTCTTAGTAGAGTAAAATATATGCATGAGTTGTCATCTCAAAATATGTGAAATGTGTAGGTCATTTTCGTGTATTTTGACATAGTGCTTCTAAAGTTGATTGCGATTGAATTTACTGTCGTACAGTTGTTGCTTGGTTGTTATTTATGTCCTGATGTCCTGTAGGAATGGGAAGTGGCAGTGCTGGAAAAGAAGGGGGGCCCTTTAAAGCCCTTCTGCGACAGCAGACGCAGTCAGCACTGGAGCAGCGGGTGAGTGTCACTCAACCTTTCTCTACCCTTGCACTATCGTGGCTTGTGTTTCTGTGCTCCTGGGTGACCATAAGCTTCCAGAGTTAATTTTAGCATATCTGTGACGATGCAGGCCTAATGATCAAATGTATTTAATCAGAGTAATTTATTTACCAATACTTTTAGTTGGAAAAATTCTGTAAGTTTTTTGTTTTGTGTTTCAATCTTTAAACTATTTCTCCTGGAAAAAAAAAAAAAAAAAACAACAAAAACAAAAAAAAAAAAAAAACAAAAAAAACCATTGAATGCTGAGGTCATTTCTATTTTTCCATTACAGTTACAATATAGAAAAGAAAATGGCTAATATTTTTGTAGAGAAGCATCTTAACATTACATTAAAATAGCTCTAGTGTGTTAACCTATTTATCTGCTAATATGTTTGTCGCTGGCTTGTTCATTAGAGATAAGACACACATTCTATATCTCTATAGATTAAAATTAATATAGTGGTTGTTTAGTATAATGTTTTTATTTAAATTATGCTTACTGTTTAGTTCATTTGTTAAGTGGGAAACTGAGTCTAGTTTTTGGATTCTTTCTCTCTCTCTCTCCTATAAACATTGCTAAGGGAGGATCGCCTCATAGGTTCTGTAGAAGGCGGGTATGTTTCTGAACGGGTATGAGAGCCTGCTCCTTGTGTTAGAAGCTTTTTTACTTTTAATCTCGTTCACTTAAGTTTTATTTAAGTTTGTAACACATGTTGCTGGCTTTTCCTGAACTTAGTATGGGGGCTCCTGCTCTTTTCTGTGAATGCAGTGCATGGTTCCGTATGTCCTGTCCTGTGCTCAGATAGCTACAACTTTCCTTCTGTCTGCTTTGGAAGCTATAAGCTCATAGAGAATCTTACTGTGTGTGTTCATTTGATGTCAGCACTTGTGGGAGGGCAAAGGGGAGACACGGGGAACACCATAAAAGGCACACCTCCTTTCTGCAGCCTGCCTCTGAGACCAGTGTGTGTTCCTGGCTCTGAGACTGCAGACATTAAGTTTATTCTGTAGCGTTGTTTTTCTTTTGCTGCAAGTAGCTGTATATGTCCTGTGCATCTTTTAGACAAGGGTGCAGAGAGCAGGGCTGGTGTAGTAATGAGGTGAGCTCTACCCAGGCCTCTGTTTTCTTGCAGTACTTGAGATTGAACCCAGGGCCCTGTACATGCTAGGCAAGCACCTTCTCACTGAGCTGTGTCCTCAGCCCCCAGCTCTTTGTTTTGTACTCCATTAAATTGCACTTGCTCTTCAGCTACGCCTGCCTTGGCAGCACACCAACCACTACCACCAAAGGCGCACCTAAAGTAGTCATGTCATGGACTGACTCAGAGCCAAAGATTAGGAGTATGGAGGACAGGGTCAGAGTGGAGGTGTGGGGGTCTGTTTACCACGTTTTAGGCCAGAATGGTTTTGTCTTTGCCTTCTCCCAATTGCCATTTTAGAATTCACATCAACAGAAAAGCTTGATTGAGGACATGGTGTGTGAGATGGTGTACTGGAAATGACTTTCCTGTCTGGGCCACAGACTTGTATAACTATTTCGTGGGAAACATTCAAGTCATTTTGGATTGGGTTGTGATAAAATTTGTGGGCTTTTAAAATTTTGTTCCTGTTTTTGTTTTTTGAGATGGTATCTGATCTGTAGCCCAGGCCCACATGGATCTCACTACTTAACTTTGCAAATGCTGTGATTACAATGCCTAAGTAAAAATCGTGTGTGTGTGTGTGTGTGTGTGTGTGTGTGTGTGTGTGTGTATGTGTGTGTGTGTGTGTGTGTGTATGTATGTGTGTGTATGTGTGTGTGTTTCTTTAAAATGTTTTAAATTAAAATAGAATTTCATCACTTTTCTTCCAGCCTTTCCTCTCTCTAGCTCCTCTCATGTACGCCTATTCTCAAGTTGATAGCCTCCTTTTTTAAAAATTATTGCATACATACATATATATATATATTTATATGCAAAAATAAGTACAACCTGCTAAATCTGTTTTTGTTGTTTGTATATATATGGTTTCAGGGCTGACTGCTCTGCGTTGAACAGCCAATAGTGGCCTCATCCCTGAGAGAAGCTAATTCTTCTCCTAATAGTCATTAGTTGCTTGTAGTTCTTTGTCTAGGGGTGGGACTCCATGAAATTTTACCCCTTTTGCATCAGCAAGTCCCTTGATATTGCCATTGTTCTGTCTTGTTTATGCAGCCATTTCTAGGAGAGACTGTCTTGCAGCAGACTTCCTGGTGCTCTGCCTCTTAAAGTCTGTCTGCCCCTCCCCTCCCCAGAGCTTCTCTGAGCCATAGATTCAGGAGCTGTGTGGTGTACCTGTTTCTGTTGGGGCTGAGATTCCCATGACCCATTGATCCCTTCATTGTGTCCACTTGTAGTTTTCTGTGGTGGTCTCCATTTGCTGTCAAGAGAGGTTTCATTGCTCAAGAGTGGTAGTGTACCCTTATATACTTCTCTGTGTGTATAAGAATAAGATTTATAATGTCATGAGGAATTATGCTGCTTTAGTAATGTGGCAGTGTCTTTTCTAATGTCCACGACCTCACTAACTAGGGAGCTATGATTCAGGTGTGATTTCCTTCCGGTTGAATGGGCTTTTAGTCCACTTAGACAGCTGTGGTTACCATGAACATGTGAGTGTCTGTTTCATCTTTAGGACATCTTGCCTGTTGTTCGTTGTCATGGTTCACAGGTGTTGCATCTGGGTAGGGTTGTTTAATTACACCCCTCTCTTGGCAGCTTGCATAGTATTTTCTGGTACCGTGGAGGCATAGTGCAGGTAAAAGAAATGTGCTAAGTGCTGTGGCACTCATCTAGAATCCCAGCACTTCATAGGCAAAGGCATTGAGAGTCCTTGCTTTAGTGTGCGTGAACACATCCGTGTGAGGACGGACTCAGGGCATTGGAAGTCGTTGCTTTAAAAGTATTCACACAACTCTTCAGCTGTGTGTCTTTCCTCAGTAAAGAAAGCTGGAGCAGGATGCTGAGGCACACAAACCTGTAGTCTTAGTGCTCACAATCTGAGGCTTGTGGATTCTGAGTTCAAAATCAGCCCCAGACTCCATGGGGAAAAGAGGAAAGAAAAGGAAACGAGACAAAAGGTAAAGGGAAGAAGCCTAGTACACACAGTAGCTTACCTATTCCCAAGGAACACACTTTTGGGAAACATGGACAAAGAGTAGATTTATATCGAATGAAGATCTCCTTAGAAATGTGATGAAATTGTCTCTGTGTGTGCTTGTATGTGTTTGCATGTGTGTGGAGGCCAGCAGAAGGCATTGGGTCCCCTGGACATGGAGTTATAGGTGGTGTAAGCTGCTTGGCATGGGTGCTGGGAACCAGATCTGGATCCTTGGGAGCAGGGGTTGCTCTTAGCTGCTGAGCCATCTCTGTAGGTATACATGGGGTTTTTATCTAGAAATTTACTGTGTTCTCTGGAGATAACAAAATATTATCTTTGAAGAAAAACCCCATGTAAATCTCTTGAAAATAATACTTCTGCTATGTTTTATTGATTTTTTTCCAACTGCCTTTCTTTAATCACACACTATCAAATATTTTTATAATTTGTACTCTTGGCTTATATCAAAGCATCAACAAGTAAAATTCACCTGGAGACAACAGGAAGGCTGCGTTAGATACTGATGGACGTTCTGGGGAATGTGTCTGTTACAGTTTCTCAAACTGACAGTCAGATATTGAGAGCAGAGAATGCTTGAACCGATGTCGGGGAAGCTTCCTTTGTCAGTGTGGGGAAGCAAAGAGCAAGGCTATAAATTCAGCAGGTGAAATGCACAGACTGAATTAAAGCAAGCTCTGAATGATACTTGATGAGAAATAAGAACAAATATAGGTGATAATGTTTATTGCTAAGGGATACAGGAATAGAAGGCCCCGCTTTCTAAAACATGGAGTTACAGTAGCATGGAGTTACAGTAGTTGGGGAAGATTTGAAAGTCATTTTCTGGGTTACCGTGACCTGGCGTGGATCAGCACGTGCTAACAGTCTCAGGTCTCAGTGGTGTGGAGATGGCCGAGTGCACTGCTGTTACTGCAGCAGTAACTTCTTTAATTGTGCATGGACTTTGTCCCAAATAAGTGAAACAGTTTTTGCTTATTGTCTATTAAATCTTGTATTTAAAAGTGAAAGAGTGTGCTGGCTTGATGGACTGGAGCTGTGTTAAGAGGGCACCCCGTCAGCAGAGCAAGCCACCCCTCCTGAAGCAGCATGGCTGCTTGTGTTGTTAGTATGGAATCTTCTGGTTCACTCTTTATCAGGTCTCCCCTCCCCATCTCACTCACCTCCTCTCCCCTCCCCTCCCTCCCACTATCTCTCCATCTCTTTAGATGATCACACCTCGGACTCTGTACAAAGCAAGGCAGACTCTACACTAAGTTACTGTCCCCAGGGCTAGGAGTCCGGTTCCCCTTTAGCGTGTGAACATTTTGTATATAGTGGTTCTTGTCTTAATATTTAAAAGATAGATGTATAAAGGATAAGTACAAAGTAACATTTTATTCTTTGGGATCATCATATAACTTTGATATTTTAAGGGACTTTTAAAATGTAATTTTTCCTAAAATTGGAAAAAAAAAAAAAACCCTGGAAAATTCTATGGACCCAACTTACTACATTTTAATAACATTAACAACCTATATGTGTCTAATTTAAAATTTAAAGTACAAAAGTTCAGGTAGAAATAAGGATACATTTTTGACAAAATGTATTCTGTGCCTTTAGCTATGTGTTTCCTACTGTTCTCTTCCACGTTTCAGTCTGGGTCAGACATGCACAGTTCTATGCTCTGCTTTTTACACTTCTCATACAGGGTAGCAGCTCTTGCCTTATTAAAGTGAAAATCACTTGTAAGTTTGACTGGACTTTAATGTGCAATGTGTGTGCCCACCCATGTGTTCGTGGATTGCGAGGTGTGCTGAGGGGACTGTCCTCTGTGCTGTGGGGACTGTCCTCTGTGCTCTGTGCTGAGGGGACTGTCCTCTGTGCTGAGGGGACTGTCCTCTGTGCTCTGTGCTGTGGGGACTGTCCTCTGTGCTGAGGGGACTGTCCTCTGTGCTGTGGGGACTGTCCTCTGTGCTGAGGGGACTGTCCTCTGTGCTGAGGGGACTGTCCTCTGTGCTCTGTGCTGTGGGGACTGTCCTCTGTGCTGAGGGGACTGTCCTCTGTGCTGTGGGGACTGTCCTCTGTGCTGTGGGGACTGTCCTCTGTGCTGAGGGGACTGTCCTCTGTGCTGTGGGGACTGTCCTCTGTGCTGTGGGGACTGTCCTCTGTGCTGAGGGTACTGTCCTCTGTGCTCTGTGCTGAGGGGACTGTCCTCTGTGCTGAGGGGACTGTCCTCTGTCCTCTGTGCTGAGGGGTCTGTCCTCTGTGCTCTGTGCTGTGGGGACTGTCCTCTGTGCTCTGTGCTGATATGCTGTTCGATCTGCTGTGTGCATTGTCCTTCAGTAACCGTGTATACTCACTGCATGCTTCCAGCAGCCAGTTGGCCATCTTGCTGCTTTTATACGCGCCTGCTTTTAGTAGTAGCTCTTTTATTTGTCGTATTTAGTATGCCGTGGCCTAGAAAATTCGATAATGATGACGTTTAAGATGATGAGTATTTTAGTGTCTGTAGTTCCTTTCTGCCAGTGTGATCACCCCCTGTGGCGATGCCTTGGGAATACAGTGCATGATCCCCAATCCTGAACCCTTGCAGGGCTCTGTTGGGATGTTTCCCAGCTCTTACTATGTTGAAGTGGTCAGGGCTGTTGGTAAGTGACTTCCAGTTGAGAGAGCTGCATTCACCTCACAGACAGACAGGTCAGGTAGCAATCCCCTTTCCTTGCATCACTTTTTCCATGGCCCATGTTTGGACAACCACAGACGTTCCCATCCCCTGCTGTGCTCTTTCGGTAAGTTCCCTAGACTTTCATTTTTCTTTTGAGTTCTGCTTGGCATCCTATGGCAGAAGGAGCCACATGCAGGATTGCTGCTTCCCTGACTGTTACCATGCACTTGTTTCTTTTTCTAATACCGTACATGGTTCTGTTTGCTTCTGGCCGCGCAGTGATTGGCTCTCACTTCAACTACCTGTTTACCTTTCTCTTTCTCGCTCTCTCACTCTTCACACAGCCCACCCTTTACTCCATGCCGGATACTCCCCTTTCCTATGTCTCTTGTTACGTGCAGGGCAGTAGCCAATAGGCTGTGTTGCCTGTATGTGAGAGACATCATTACTGAGAAATGCACATGGGCTGTCCCACTGTCCAGCGCTGAGTCATTGGAAAATGGTGTTCGAGTAGGAGTTTGAGAAGAGTGTGTTCTAAGTAGCTCAGCTGGGGATTGAACATTTCCCCTCAGTCAGAACTGATAAAGCAGCTGGATTCTTAGTGTCACCTCGGATGTAGAGGACAGACTTGAAGCCGTGAGTGTACGGGAAGTTTTAATGAAAAAAGCAGGTGTGATGTGTTTATTTCAGGCCATGCATTTCACGTGCTAGGGTCTGCTTGAGCAGAGCCTTTACTGCCCGGTTGGTCACGCCTGTCCTTTTCCTTGTCTTCTGCAGGAATTCCCCTTCCTCACCCTGACCGCCTTCCCCCCTGGACTCCTCGTGCATGTCGGGGGTGTTGTTAGTGCACGCTCTGTGAAACTTTTAGATCGGATCCACAATCCTGGTATGTTTTCTAATAAATCTGCTTTTACTTAAGGTGTGATTGGAAAAATTGATTTAACCTGAAGAGAAGCAAATTTAATCTGAGAGATGAAAACAGATTATAAACTGGCACATGTAATTTTGAAATATTTTCAGTAATTGCAATTAAAGATAAGCTAAGAAGTATACATTAGTTAGTTTTAGTGGACAGCAAGTGAACACATTCTGATTTATTTCTGCCTGGGGTGTCATTTTGAGGGGATCATTAATTAACATTTGGGTTAGCTTTATATTTGCTTTTTGAAGATAAAGGTTTTTACTGTTTGGCCTTCATGGCCATTACATTACGTTGTTAATGTTCTTCACTTGCCGGTGTGAACAAACAAGGAGGAGCAGTAGCTCATGTCTTTAAAGCAAGCATGGAAATGACCCAGACGGCAGGCAGCAGAGGCCTGGCACTTTGAGGGCCTTGAATTAGAAATAGCTGGGTGAGTTTTCTCACCCAGCAAGCATCATCAGTGGTAGTCGTATTTCATGCCCAGACATTTGCTGAAGCACCATAACATGAAGCGATGTTGGCTCAGAAGACTTTAATTCACCACTTCCAGATACTTCTTTGTGACATGTAGGAAAAGAAGAAAAGAATGCTCTGTAATTATTGGGTGAAAACATTGCAGATAGTGCTTTTGAGACTAACAGAGGGTTACTGCTCTTTACAATTAAGTTTGATCGGTGCTCTGTGATTTGATTTCACCTGAGCTGCAAATGAGACTTCAGAAAGGTGATGCTAGCCATGCTTGTTTAGCTCTAGTGAGCAAATACATCACCTCAGCTCCAGTATTAGTTTAGTTTGGGTTATTTTCCCCATTTCTCATTTTTCTGGTCAGTGTAAGATCTCCTTTTCCTTAGGGTATTTGCACACTCTGTAGCACTCAGAGGGTGGTCTCTCTGCTGCCATGTAGCACATGAAATTTGTGCAGATGATGCCAACTTCTTGCTTCCTGTAGGAATTCAGTTAGGAGGAGTGTAAGGAAAGACCAGGCGAAGAGGCCTGATGGTCACTGTGCTCCCATGGACGATTGCTGAGGTTTGATGGCTTTTAATGGAGATAATTATCTACAAATGTTACTTATTGTACTCTTCAAGAGTTCATCATTCCCACCAGTTGATTCCAGCCCATACAAGAAACCTGAGAACCCGTTTTCCCCCCCTCTCAGAATAGCTGTCCATCATGCATGGGAAGCCTCAGTTATTATTAATGGATTATTCTCAGAAGTTCAAGTGCATATATATATGTACATATACATATATATATGTAAATACTATGAAATGGTATAGTTACATTTTTAGTTTGCCTTGTTTTCAGTATAATACCTGTCAACTACTTATTCTAATGGTCCCAATATCTTATTTTGATTTAAAGTAAACTCTCTTTGAATTCTTTTATGTATATATTATGCACTGAAATGGAACATTTACCTAACACTTTCTCTAAGCCCCTTGAGTAAATATATGGAAAAAAGATATCATTACTTGAGAAAATCTTGATGGTTAACAGTCTGTGAACCCAGCAACCCTGGCTTGGACCCATCAGGTGATGCTGTAGGGGGATGAGCACTGATGCTGTGCTGCGAGAGACTGAGCGTCGCTGGGGATACACGTGCAGTGTTTCCTTGCGACATTTTAATTTCATTTTCAGTGGAAAAGGGAAAAAATCTTGGTTTAAATCATTGCCCCAGCTGGATGGTGGTGGCACACTCCTTTAATTCCAGCACTTGGGAGGCATAGACAGATCATCTCTATGAATTTGAGGCCAGCCCGGTCTACAGAGTGAGTTCTAGCACAGCCAGAGCTACACACACACACACGCACACACACACACGCACACGCACGCACACGCACACACACACACACACACACACACACACACACACACACACACACCAAAACAAAATGACCACTTTTTCTCTTGGTGATGATTTCCATGTTCTTAGCGCTCCTTCCTTTGTTAAATACCAGGCAAGGTGAAGCATAAACAGAGAAAGATGGGTGGTTTCCGAGCACTGGGCGACAAGGGACGAGACAGTTCCTTCTAGGTTACTGTAGCTTGCCTCTCCTGCCTTTCCTGTCTCTATTCCTTATTAACTCTGCTGTCTGTCTTCCAGTTCCTGTCAAATGCTGTTGTCAAATGTGTTCTTGTTTGTAGTTTTTTTTTTTTTTTTAATTCCTACTATTCTGCACATAAAACTGATCAACTAATTTGCTGTTTTGAACTCAGCCTTTGTCGGAATTATGGGTAACACAAGATCTTACAAACTGCTAGACTGGAATAGTTTCAATTCAGGTATTTTACTGGTCATTCAGTATTACATATGCTGACAGAAATTATGGCAGCTCAGTGAGGTTTTAGAGATGTTCTAGATTAAATAGATGAATTCAGTTACATGAATGCATTCTGTAATAGTTATGTCACAACTTCTAATTTGCATAGAAATGCAAGTATAAAAACATATGAGCTAAAGTGAATCAAAACCATACCATAAATTATGAATGACTTTTCTTATGTGACTAACTTTCAGAATATTATTAAATTCTATTTATGCATTTTGGCCAGTGTTTTCATATCTGGTAAGTGATACAGGCATTAGCTTTATCATCAATCAGCATTTGTTAAATACATTAAACAACCAGCGTGATAAACCATAAAGCATGTTTAAACTTCACCATCAGATTTAATAGAATATGTTTACTGCTTTGTAAATTACTAGGAAATGTGACTCTTGGCATTTTTATTTATAATGCTAGAAGTGTTCCAAAATTTCATAGCAGGTTAGATTTTGCAGGGAGATTAACAACATATATAAGCTTTTCTCCTTCCACGTGAGATTCCAATTTTTCTTTATAAGTAATTTGAATATAATCCATAGCAATTAAAAAAGAAACAAGAAAACTTACAGCTGATGATGTGTTTTAGTAATGCCAATTATTTTCTTTTTGAAAAAAAACACTTTTTTTACTAATATAAATATCTAAAATTATTTTTGGAATTAAAATTTGGGACTATTTTAATAAAACTCTAAAGCTGATATTTAAGGATCTTTTTCAGTTCTTTGTGTCAGTGTATTTTATAGTGAAGAAAAAGCACCAAAGGGCTCAGCATTTTAGGCAATGCTTTCCTTCTGGTGTTCTGTGTACGCAGGAGTCAAAGATAAAAGCTGATGGTTATTGTCTGACTATGAGTGAGTCATATTCATGATCTGGCTTCGTCAGCCTGTGCAATTGGAGAGGTGTGCCACTTTCTGACTCTTTAAGGAAGTTACCTCTATTTTCTAGGCAGGGTTGAACCATGGTGCTGACATTCATTGAAATAAAAAGGATTGTTTTATGATTTCTTTTTAGTGAGAAAATGAAATATACCCTATTAGATTTGTTTTACAAAGTAAGAGTATATTCCAATACATGGTTTGCTTAGAGCAATTAGAAAAGCAGGTTGTGCCTAAGAATGGTAGCGATTATTAGCAACTTAGAGAAAGTGAGGTCTTGTCAGATGAGCCATGTTTAGGGTGGTAGTTACTAGTCAGATGACAGAAGTGGATTGTAAGGCAAGGGCAGGGACTCTGAGACGCAGAGCAGCTGTTTGGCAAGGACAAACATGGTTGAGGAAGCAGTATATCTTGCCATCACTGAATGTTATGTTGATGGGGCGTGTGCAAAAGAGAAGTGGGTATGGAGCCACGTGTGGGGCGGGCGAGGCGTGGGAGACCAGGCCAGCCCAAGCTATGATGTGAGACTGCTCAGAAGAATGGACCCAGCAGACTACGGAAAGGCAGCGAGTGCTTTAGTGTGGCGTGTCCATAGTGCCATCCTACGGTCCAGGCCATAGCGCAGTTACCTTTGGAAATAAGGCTGATTATGACACTTAATTTGATAAATATGAAGAAAATGGGGTATGTTTGGTAAATACATTCAAATAATTTTTATATATCCTGAAATTTGGAAGTATTTTTGCCAGCACTGTCCCATAATTTCAAAATGTCAGGAATTGTCCACATGTAGGCCTGGAGGGATGACTCAGTAGTTGAGAGCACTGGCTGCTCTTCCACAGGCTCTTCCCAGCACTCACATGGCCGCTCACAGCTGTCTCTAACTCTACTTCCAGGGGACCCAGCCCCCTCTTCTGGCCTCCACCGGGGTACTGTATGCATGTACATGGTACAGCCGTAAATGCAGGCAAATACCCATACACCAAAGTTAAAAAACAACTAACAAATAAAAACCCAAACAATTGATCCCCATTAGTAAGAATGATAATTATTGATACTGTTTTTAACTCTAAAGTTGCTCATACTTTATTTTTTGAGTATTTTTGACACCGTAATCATGCATCATGGATGTCCCATCAGCTCCTGTTACCTTGGGTTTGGCTGCTTCACGTGTGTCATCCATCGCATGCTATGTTGTTTTCACAGTGGTGACCACCGACTAGTGTGGCATTTCTCAGAACACATGTCTCTATCACTGAGTGATGCATGACTGAATTGTTATTTATTTTGTAGCAGTTAGACACTAGAGGACAAAGATTGCCAGTCACCTGTCTTTATGTAATCTGTGCTCTTAGATGACAGAAAAGTATTACACATGATACTGTGTTGTGTGGTACAGAGTGGAAGCAGGCATGGCTAACTGTTGGCTGTGCTGATTGAAGGCTCACATTTGAAGGCTATCTGTCAGGTTTTCATAGATTTCTATAACCTATAGTTATAACCTGTAACTCATCAGCCCCATAGGGATGCATACTCTGTGCTGTTCTAACCCTCCAGCATTTGAGTCACTGGGAGCCAGGGCTCCTCTGGTGGTGTGCTAGTCTAGTTACTTTGCAGAGTACCAGGGCTCCTTCCGGCTTAGCCTCCTGCCCTGTGCTTCGTCTTAGAGTTCTTAACCACACTGATGGGCATTTTTATGTACTAGGAAGAAGCAAATCCCCCCCCCCCCCCATGAATCTGAGAGCTTACTGTGATACCTTTTGTTTCCCGATTTTTTTCTGTTCTGCAGACAGAATTTGAGAAAAGCGGGGCAGGAGTGGGGTGGGGAGGATGTTAGCAGCTGGAAAGCCAGCTGAGAGGTCACCGCTCTTCGCGTGGCCCTCGGGGCGGCCATGAGTTCACAGTAAGGAGAATGTGGTAACGATAATGTGCCCTTTGGTCATCCTGGCGGACACGGCCTCTCCACAGATCTGGCTGGAGACAAGTTAGAGAGGCTTGAGCATATTACTGCATGCCAGACCCCATCTGAATGCTTTACAATAGCAGGTTATTTTTGAGTCTTAAGAGATCTTTGGCAACAGTAGCTTCCTTAAGCAATCTGAGGAATACAGCAGAGGTGCAGGTGCAGCTGAAGTGACTGGCTTCCACCTCTCCTCTTTACCATGGTGATGGACTGGGAGTGTGGAGCCAGCAGGATGTGCTTGTATATGTGGCATGCAGAACAGCTGTCTGTCAGCTCTCAAGCAAGGGGAGGGTGCTATCTTCACACAGTATTTTTGATTTGATCTTCTATGTCCAGAAAAATGTTTAAAAGGAGATTGCTGGTTTTGGTTTTGAGAATATTTTTGAGTTTTAAGGATATTTTTGGATGATTCATGAATTTTAGGACATAGGATATATGCCTGTTTTTGTTTTGTTTTGTTTTCAGTCATAATAGACTTGAGTTATAAGGTAAGCTGTAGTAGTTTGAAATAAGAAAATGCTTTTTTGTTAATCACAGTCATTTTTATTTTTTTTAGAAAGCTCATTTTGGGAGCAAAAATTCAGTTAAAAACTTGAAAAATAAGTTTATTACTTTACAAAATATTACGTTGTAAGAAAATGTGACTAGCCTGGTATAGTGGCACACACCCTTGATTCCAGCACTTGGGGGGTAGAGGCAGGCAGATCTCTGAGTTTGAGGCCGTTCCAGTCTACAGAGTGACTGGATTTCTAGGACAGCTAGGGTTATATAGAGAGGCTTAATCTAAAAGCAAAAAATGAGTGTGAGGCAGCCAGATGTGTAAGGAAATAACATCTGAATTTGTTCATTCGCTTTAACAAAACTTAAACACTGTCACAGCTGTCTGTGACTGAGTGGCTTGTGGCTTGCTCATGTGAGCTGGGCACTGTGTTGGCACATGGGGACATCATTAAGCCAGGTCGGCCTCCTGTTCCCAGCCGGGTTAGTTAGATGTGGAAGGCTAACTAGATTGTTAGAAGTCCTGCAGGCTCCCTGGGAATGTGGACCCTGCTGGGCTCTCAGCTGTTCTTTTCTGGGTACTGTTGCCCAGGTAGAAGTAAGGTAGATACAGACAGCCTCTGCTTCTCAGCTGTAGTCTGTTTTCACAGGCCCTGGCAGCCGCCTGCAGGGCTTGCTGTGTGCACCAGTGATTTGCATAAGGCTGTCCTGTCACATGATGCGTAGCCAGTGAAGTTTTGGTTGGCGTGAACTGTGTATGTCTTAAAAAAGGAGCAGCATTCAGTTAGATGCAGTGTGTTTGGCTTGTATGCCAGCTACCACACTGACATCTAAGCTTTGACGTTCTCTAACCCCCTGCATGTCATTTCCAGTGCAGTGAGGGTCTTTTTCTCAGTCTGGTTCTAATCCCTACCCAGTTTGACGCTGAACTCTGTTGAACCTGAACATTTTAATTTCTGTTACTCCAGGGGAGGTGACTTCCCAGTGTTTGGGAATGTAGCTTCCCTACATTGCTCAGCACCTAGATGAGCCTATTCAGCCTTTGCTCGATCCAGCCCAACATCTTTATCTCCTTCTGTTCATTTTTAACGTTAGGTTGAGCTGGATGTGATGGCTCCTACTCGTAATTGTGGGACATGTGAAGTTGAGCAGGACTGTGAGTTTGAGGCTAGTTGTGTCTATATGCTGAGCCCTATTTCAGCAAAAAAAAAAAAAAAAAAAAAAAACGCACAAAAACTATGTTGAGTAACTCTAAACAGAACTGATTTTTAACATTCTTAGTTACAAATGTGTAATTGCCTAAAATCACTCACTGAAGAGTTGGGCTTGGTAAAGGCATTTTCTGTTGAGCTGATCCTGGTCTTCCTGAGATACACATTGGCATTCAAAAATCTTTAGTAAATCCACCCTCACTTATGAAACAAAAAGATGGCAAGATATCAAGCTGTGACCATGTTCTAGAAAGGCACCAGGAGGAAAGAATGTGCTCTAGCCAGCAGTAGTGGGGGCACCCCACCAATGAGCAGTGTGAGCGAACCCTGGTGCATGTGTGCTGCTGAGAGGAGATGGTAAGACTTAAAAATAGTGTGAAATACAGTTTGTGTAATAATTAACATTTGATTTTCCCTAAAATTTTAAAAATTAGAAATAATTGTATAAATCCTAGGACTATGGTATTTAATGTGGAAATCATTTTCTTATTGCCTTCGGAATGCTTGTTAAGTGAGTTCACATCTCAGCTGTATTTTCCTAAAATGACTAATAGCACCCATGTACTATATGGATAATTGCTAGACACTTTTAAGCCAGACTCTGTTTTGCTTTTTATAAAAGTATGATAGAATGACACATTTATGCTTTGGTACAGTGAATGAAATAAATAGGTTCAATAGTCTGTTTCCTATTAAAATTTAGTTAGCAGTTATTAAATCTTTAAAAAGTTCATTATAGAAATTAAATAATGTGAGATAGCTGATTTTTTAATTGATAATAAGATATACTAATTATAAATACTCTGAACCTGTGGCTCATTTTTGCCATGATTGTAGTGTAGGCTTTAAAGATAAATAGAATCTCTCTCAGTGCTAAAATACTGACTAGCCTGAACTTTCTGTAGCCCAGTAACCCTCACCCCTCGCTCTCGCTTACAGTATAGTGGCCATGGCGGCCAGAGTGACTACTGACAGAGTGCTCCTCCTGTGCGCTTGCCTCGCTCTCACCTAGAGTCTAGGGCCATTCCTTTCTGTGACCATTTCAGTGAGCTGCCATAGTTTTCAGTCCATGCTGTCACCTGACCCAAGCATGTGCCAAAACATCACCCGTCCTGGCTCCTGTTTGCCAAATCTGCTTCGCAAACCCTTTGCTCCTTAGCTTTTGCTTTAGCCCAAACCGAATTTAACATTTGCAGAGTGTGGACCATGCCATTTCTTCCTCGGCGCCCATGTCATATAGCTAGCATTTTACATCCGTCAATACTTTGCTAAGGGTAGTACTGGCATCTCATGCACGTGTGGCTGTGTCAGAGTGGAGGCTGCTTGTGAGCATGCCTGAGGGTGTGAATGCTGCACTTGCGCTCAGTCAGCTCGCTCTCGCTCTTGCTCTCCAAATCAGCCACTTTTTCTTCCATGGCTTTGGTTTAACTATCTGTTGTTGTTTTATGTTATACCAAGGTAAGTCTGGTGTGGAGTAACTGTATTCTACGTGCTTACAACACATACCTCAAGGGAGCTGTTGACCCTTCTGCATTTGACCATGCTGGGCATTTCTAAATAAATGCATTTCAAGCTTAAAACAACTATCTCCCTCCATTTCTTCATTATTTTTGAATTATTTCTGCCTATAAACCCCCTTTTTTTAAAAACAGGGATTCTACCATGTTTTAACTTGTTACAAGTAAGGTGAGTCTACTGTGAGAAAACTGTTTTAACAGTGATTGCCTTAGAAAGTAGTCTAAACTTCTAGAGTGAGTCAGAAAGTAAATAGCAAATTCCATTAATGAGTTTGAGAAAAGTTTGACTTATTTGGTACAGTGTTTTAGCGAAACAATTATTCTCTAGACAAAGTTATTTTCTTAGAACTATAAATGATTTGACAGATGAGAACACTACATAGGTCATAGTTTGTCCTCTGCTATAATTTCCTTTTGGGAAAGGATGAGGCTACATGGATGTTTAAATTGACACACAAGCACGCATGTCCAGCCAAGCGTGATGGCTCATGCTTGTAATCCTAGCACTGGGGAGGCAGAGCCAGGAGGGTTGCAGCACGCTCCAGCAGCTTGGTCTGTGTAGTGAGTTTGAGGCTACTCGGGCAAGGCCTATCTCAAACAAAGAAAAGTCCAAAAAGGCATGTGTGTGTTGCTAGCAGCAGTGATTTTGAACTCTGAAGTGCTTTATGCTCTCGGTGTAAACATCTGTGCCCTGAGTGTGAGAACACGGTTGTAGCGGGCTGTGGATGCTTATGTGTCTCTCCGTTCTCAGTACGGGGCAGGGCAGCCTGTCCTGCCCTCCCTCCTTCCCCTTCCCTTGTACTTCCATCTTTCCCAGTCTCCTCAAGTCTGCCCCTTCTTCCTTCCCTTCCCTCTGAAGGAAGTGCTAGGGTAGCTCTGTCTCAAACCCCAGACAGCTCAAGAGCGGCTGACACCCACCTCCCCATCCGTCCCCTCGCCGTCCCCTCCTTGCAGAGGAGACGCCCATCGCGGGGATGTGAGCTCTGGTGTGCTTCTTAGCCTTTCCTTCCTTCCCCCTCACTGACTCACTAGTGAGCATACTCTCACTTCCTTTGCTGTCAAAGCCTCTGCTGAGAATTTGATAGAGCTGTGCTGTAAGCATAAAGTGGTATTTACTTGGTTTTCTGTACTAGAAATACCTTTTGTGTAAAACATGTACAGTAAGAGCTTAGTGTTGTACTCTAGAGTTTCAGTCCTTCCAAACGGCTGGTGACCACAAGAAGGGAAAAGTCAGGTGCCCTCGTTGTTACAGTCCACCTTTGTTGCTAGCACCCTTGCCATGGAGAGTGAGTTTCCCTTGCAGTGGTTGCTCACTCCCAAAATGCAGGTGGTTAAGAAGTGTACGGCCACCCCTCCACCCCACGGCCACCCCTCCATCCCCACGGCCACCCCTCCACCCCACGGCCACCCCTCCATCCCCACGGCCACCCCTCCACCCCACGGCCACCCCTCCATCCCCACGGCCACCCCTCATCCCCACGGCCACCCCTCCATCCCCACGGCCACCCCTCCACCCCACGGCCACCCCTCCATCCCCACGGCCACCCCTCCACCCCACGGCCACCCCTCCATCCCCACGGCCACCCCTCATCCCCACGGCCACCCCTCCATCCCCACGGCCACCCCTCCATCCCCACGGCCACCCCTCCACCCCACGGCCACCCCTCCATCCCCACGGCCACCCCTCCATCCCCACGGCCACCCCTCCATCCCCACGGCCACCCCTCCATCCCCACGGCCACCCCTCCATCCCCACGGCCACCCCTCCACCCCACGGCCACCCCTCCATCCCCACGGCCACCCCTCCACCCCACGGCCACCCCCTCCATCCCCCACGGCCACCCCTCATCCCCACGGCCACCCCCTCCATCCCCACGGCCACCCCCTCCACCCCACGGCCACCCCTCCATCCCCACGGCCACCCCTCCACCCCACGGCCACCCCTCCATCCCCACGGCCACCCCTCATCCCCCGGCCACCCCTCCATCCCCACGGCCACCCCTCCATCCCCCCACGGCCCCCCCCCACCCCACGGCCACCCCTCCATCCCCACGGCCACCCCTCCATCCCCACGGCCACCCCTCCATCCCCACGGCCACCCCTCCATCCCCACGGCCACCCCTCCACCCCACGGCCACCCCTCTATCCACAGTGCCCCATGACAAGGGATGTTAGAGCTCCCTGTGACTGCAGTGAACCCAGGGCCTCTCCCACTTAGTTTATCCCTAGGCCTTGAGC
The DNA here is from genome assembly GCF_943737965.1 of Phodopus roborovskii. Taxonomy (NCBI): domain Eukaryota; kingdom Metazoa; phylum Chordata; class Mammalia; order Rodentia; family Cricetidae; genus Phodopus; species Phodopus roborovskii. The sequence continues at coordinate 2,099,167 of NW_026126639.1, read as the reverse complement.
CATCTTTGTTATGGTAGAGACAGGAGCTTCAGTTTGTTGACCAGGCTAGGTTTAAACCCAAGTAGCCAGGACTTAAGACACAGGTCCCCATGCCTGTGATCTACTTTTGAAGTTATAGGCCACGTATGGAGTTTATAATTGTTAAAATTTTCCCTTCTTTATTAACCAAATTATTTGTGTTAACCTTTTAAATATACCTTTTTCTTTTTCTAACCCCTCCCATTTTTTTTTTAGATTAGCTTGCCCTTTTATACCCTATTATTCTGCCCTAGAACTTACATCTAAAGTTCTAAATAAACTTATGAATGGCAAATGAAAGTTTTTTATATACCATTTTTTGAATATTTGTGAATTTTTACCTTGGGAAGAACTCAGAATGTAGTGGATTATAAAAGTAGGTGACAATATGAAAACAGAATTTAAATCAAATTTGTGGATAGGACATGTAAGGTATTCACTCAGTGAGCTGAGACACAGTGTGCCCTCTCAGTTTAGAATCTGAGCTGGGTGTGATGGCACGCGCCTGGGACCCTAGCTAGCATTTAGATGGTGGAGGCAGAAGGATCAGGCCAAGGTTATCCTCAGCTACCTGGAGAGTTTGAATCCAGCCTGAACTGTATATGAGATCCTGTCCCCAAGATCAGTCAACAAACCAGATCGGAGTCTGGAAACCATAGTTATTAAGATGTCTGCTGCTATGCTGGAGTACATGCCTTGCAAGTGTCCCTTGAAGAACTAAAGCTACTAGAGCAGAGTGGTCTGTCCTAACAGTGGGGTTTCAGGGTTCAGTCTTGATTCTTGTGGAAAGCAGGAAGAGTAAAGCGTGGTCAGTGCTTCATGTCCCAGGGTCAGGCTCACTGCAGAGACTCCCTGTCAATGTGTCGTGTGCTGGTGCGTGGTCAACTGACTGAAACTTTATTTTTCAGATGAACCCGAAACTCGAGATGCATGGTGGGCAGAAATCAGACAAGAGATAAAGTCACATGCTAAAGCCTTAGGCTGCCATGCTGTAGTGGGCTACAGCGAGTCAACCAGCATCTGGTAAATGGCTGCTTGGATTTCCTGACACTGATTGCCTTGTCTTGTGAGCTGGGAGAGATGAGGTGTGCATCTGAGAAGAGGAGCGCAGAGGGAGGCCAGCTGGGCCTTGAGTGCATCCAGGCAGGGTCAAGCTGCCTCCCGCCCGCTTGGTCTCTGTGAACTTGAGAGCCCTGGCTTATCTCTTAAAGTGGTGGGAAAGCAAACTGTGCTCTGGGCGTTGAAGGTCAAATGAGTATAATAACCGGCACACCAACTTAGTAGCCCTTGGCCTGTAGCACTGGAGTTGCTGCGGCCTTCCAGTGGGACATTGGGAGGGAGCGCTCAGTGTTTTGTAAATGAATTGCCAACTGTCTCTGGTTAGTCTTCAGGCAGCCTCAATCCCTGCCCTTGGGACGCGGATGCCTCTCAGTGAGTGTGAGGCCAGCCTGGGCAACATACTGAATTCCAGGCCAGCCAGGAGCTACATAGACCTCCTATTTAAAAAAAGCAAAGCCGCTGTACTTGCATTTATAAGCTGGGATGGAACTTTTTCTTGCTAGCAAAGCATTCTACCTGCTAAGTTAGGGAGAGGCTTTCGTATTTTGGGTTCTTTTCCTCCTGCCTTTCACCCGCACCGTCTCTCTGCCCAGAGCCGTGCTGTCTGCTGACGGCTTCCTGCCTCCACGTGTCCTGCCCTGGTCACTCGTCAGCTGTGCCCTCTTCACAGCTAGAATCAGACTTTCTTGTTATGAAGTCCTCTATTGCCACTCGACTTTTTAGTATGTGTTAGACTTGTTGGTCCGTTGAAAAATGTGAAATTATGAAATTTTACTCTCAGATTAGAACCTAATGTTTTCCCACCATTACCACTTGGTCCTTTATACCCAGTTTAGACTGTTATCTTAGGCGCATGTGTGCTTGTGTGTGTGTGTGTGTGTGTGTGTGTATACATACATACATACATACATACATATATATACATATATATATATATGTATAATCATCTTTGAACCCCATCTTGGTAATTGTGGTAATTAAAGAGTTGTTTGTGCTGTCTTACTTTTCTGCTCTATTTTGCATAATTCTTACTAGCAGATTCTCTGCTCATGTGTTGATCATTACTGTCAAAGAAAAGTCATTAACTTGCGGTAAATATGAATATTACTGAGCTGTGTTATTTATTATTTTGTGTTCAGGCCACATATTTACCTTCAAACCTTTCTATTACCATAGAATAGATTTTTTTTCTATTTTTAAGATTTATTTCTTTTACTTTATGTGTAGGAATATTTTTGTCTGCATGCATGCGTGTATATGTGTGCGCCTGTTGGATACCCTGAAACTGTTAGACACTGTTAGTTGTTAGACGCACTTTGCCTGGGTCCCTTGCAAGGGCAGTAAGTGGTACTAAGCCATCTCTCCAGCCCCTGGTAACTGCTGACTCTGTAACTACTTCACGTTGCTCCCGGCAAGCCCTGCCTTGTTCACTGCCATATGCTTATATGTTGCTGGGAATGGGATGTGAGTACACTGCCACTCAGTGTCCGTGATGTATTGGAGAGTGAACATGAGGGACACAGATGCAGAGAAAAGGCGTGTGGGTTCTGCGGAGCTCATGCCCATGTGGAGAGTCCTGGAGGGAAGGTTCAGTATAGCTGAAGATGGGTCACTGCACAAGGACCTCTAGTCCATCGAATTTACTTCAGGGTCTGGATTCATGTGCCAGAAGCTACTTCTCTCAAACATCCTTGCATTTAAGTCTCATCTTTATATTTTTTCTTCCTGTCCCGACCCCTCCTTCCTACTGTTAGTGATGGAATTCTTTGAAGCACACTGCTGTGCTGAACTCTGCTGGTTCCTCAGGCACTCTGAGCCCGGCTGCCTGCCGTCAGCCTGCGCCCTGTGCTCCGACACCATGTGGCTGATCTTTGTCTTGCCCTCCAGCTTCTGTACACTCACTTCTCATTCTCCCTTCGTGGCCCTAATCTGCTACTTGTCTCATTTGCTGTGGGGGACACCACTCTGCAGTTACATCTATTATTGTCTAATTATTTTTGCTTTTAAGACAGGCAGTTTGTAATGAAGAATTTAAAAGAATTCCTTTTAAAATAAGTTTTCTGTCACATATATTATATGTATGTATAGTGATTTTAATTCAGATTAAACTATAGCACTATAAATAACTTTGATAGTTGTACTTTTAGAATAATTTTAATAAAGATTTATAGACATTTAGAGTAATACAGTTTGGTAGCTTGCTACTGAATTTATAGTTTTAACTATTTAATCTCCCAGGAAACTATTACTAATAATTTATCTTTTTCACTTTTTAGTTTGCAGCAGCTTTTGCCCTATGCATTTGATAATGCACTCTGCTTGTTTCTGCCCTAGGGTTAGGAGCATAGTCTTTGAATATTATCTAACATATAGGACTGTCTGACTTGAACTCAGTTTGTCACTCTTGCTATTTAGTGTTTTCTGGAGGTTTATTGTTGGGAATACTAACCTGTGTTTTCTCTCTTTCTTCCCTTCTAGTGAAGAAGTCTGTATTTTATCAGCCTCTGGTACGGCAGCTGTATTGAGCCCTCGGTTTCTGCAGGAAGGCACTGTGGATGGCTCTTTGGAACAGAGGTTGGCATTGCTTGCTTTCCTAAACAGAGAATGGAGAGGTTGACTTTTTAAAATCTCAGAGCTCAGGGGGTTTTTCTGTGTCATTGGCTGATAGTTGGGTAGCATCACAGCCAGTAACCAGATACTTGGTAACAGATGTGCAGGATTCTACTCTTGTAGCAAGCCTGCAAGTAACTACATGAGACTTCTTTCTAATTTTGAAAGCTTGCCCTATATAGCTTCGGCTTGTTCCTCGTCCGCTCCTGTAAATTAATTAGCCCACTTGTATTACTGTGTGTCCCATCATGACATTGCCTCGCCTGTCTTGCACCTCCTGTTTCCTCCCCATGTCTTCTGATGTCGCTTCCCTTCTTTTTCCCAGAGTCCTCTCTGACCCTGGAGGTCCCCCTAGCCTCTTTGTAGCTATTGGCTGTTCAGCTCTTTATTACACCATCACAGCAGTACATTTTCACACAGTGTAAGAATATTTCAACAACATTTTGTCTTATATCTTATCTTCAGTGTCTTTTAAAAGTGCCATGTAGGACTAACAGAAGAACTTCAAGGATATCCTTTTAATTTCTTTTACTTTACTTTTCCTCTTCTTGCCTCATCCCCACAAACAACTTATTTTCATAAATTCCTCTTTCATTAAACAATCAAAGCACTTACTGTATTGGACTAAACTGCTTAAAAACCTCATGAAAAATGACTTTAATACATGTGAAATAGAAAATAAAAGTGTTAGGTAAGACTAGCTTTTAACTTGCTAATTATTGGTTTCTTTAACCTTTAAACTGTTAGCTTACATGAATATAAAACATGTTTTCATCAACAGATGAAACTGTCCAATGTATATGTAAATAAATATACTTAAGTATTTTAGGACTATTAGCTTAATATTGGCATCTACTGTGATAATAACAATTATACAAATTAAGGAAGAAAGTATAAAAGTCTTCTCTTTTCCAATTAAGTATAACTTTGTAAGAGAATATAATGTAGATTGATATGCTAGCATTCATAAAGAAGAGGATCTTACCCAAATATTGTCTGTAAATGTTTGTTTTCATTTACATGGACTTTGTTATATAAAATAAATTAAAAAAAAAAAGAAGAGGATCTTAGCTTCTTTTCAATGGATATTGCCCAATCTATATTCTAGAGCCTTCAAAGTAGGGGACGTTGTCTAAGAATTGGACTGTACAATTGCGTGATTTGTCCGATGCATAATGTAGCACCTGGGCTGAAGAGTGAGCCAGGGCATATGCTTGCTGGGTAGGCTACAGTCAGCTATGCCTGAGGGATGTCTCCATCTGATTGCATTCTTGAGTGAGGTAGAAGGTCACTGTTAGTTGAATGTAGGGTTTTATTATGTTAGGCAAGTGGTTTGCCACTGAGCCACATCCCCACTGTCTTAGAAAACTATTTAATGTTTTCCCAAATGTCCTGGGTATTTCTTTTATGGTGTAGATGGGTATAGCAAATTCTGCTAAGATATTTTTAAAACATCTAGTGTGTGTGTGTGTGTGTGTGTGTGTGTGTGTGTGTGTGTGTAGGTAGGTAGCAAAACGTGGTGGCATACATACTGTGACATGTGGGGTGTGTGTGTGTGTGTGTGTGTGTGTGTGTGTGTAGCACATGGCATACGTACTGTGACATGTGGTTGGTAGTGAGAGGACAATTGTAGGTGTGAGCTCTTTCCTTCCCCCATGTGGGTTCCAGGGACCAAACTCAGGGGACAGACCTGGTGGCAACTGCCTCTACTTTCTGACTACTCGAGCTAGATCCCCTTCACACCCATGGAATGGAATTATTAGTGAATGCTAGACATAATTTGGAGAATATTAGAGAATATTGGAATAAGGGAAAATGATTCCCTTAATCTCAGTATTCAGGAAAGTTCTTTCTACTTTGTTATGTTTCAAATGTTTTATGGAGTGTACTGCTGTGATTTTTGTGCCTGGTGATGTTGCTGCAGATGCTCAAATGTGTGCAGAGTGCTTAATTAAAAATGGTTCCATTTAAGTCACCCCACTGAGTTTAGATTAATGAGAACTCAAAGAGGAGGTCAGTTTGTGCCTTAGCAGGCTGGTGTGGTATCCTAGGCTGGGTCAGACTGAATGGACTTGCATTTGTATCTGTCAGGCAGACATTACCTTTGCAGGATAGGTATATTTAGCTGTAGCTTTCTTGATTTTCCTAGAAAACCCCATAAACATTTCTAAGTAGTCACCCCAGTTTTATAGATGGAAGAGGCTGAGGTAAGTTAAATGATTGGTGCGGAGTCACACTGTGTAGGTTAAATGATTGGTGTGGACTCACACTATGTAGGTTAAATGATTGGCGTGGAGACACACCGTGTATGAACCGCTTGTAGTGAACAGAGTGGTTGTGGGTGTTCCTTGTTGGATTATTTGTAATATGTATTCATATGAAGTAGGCCTTTTAGTTTTCCAGGAATGTTAAAAATAGTTACTAGAAACAAGGAATCTTAGAGTATACCTTTTCTAACACTTGTTTTTTTCTTTTCAAATACTTTTTTGTTGTTAAAAATTTCCCATAATTCCTTACTTTTAGTTCTTTGGTAATCTCTCTCATGTATTTAGTGTGTCTTGGTGGCTTTTCCTCCATTGCCGTCTCTCACATCTCCCACTGAAACACGTCTCCCTAACAGGCTTCTGCTCTCCTGTCTTTTTTTTTTTTTTTTTTTTTTTTTTTTTTGCTTTTCTGTTTGTTTTGAGACCTGCTGAATTTAATTAGGGTTGCTTCTAGGGACATGGGTTGGAAGTTATTTACTGGAGCATGGACTACATAACTGACCACTCCGCTGAAGAAAATTCTTATCCCTCCCTCAGCAGCCATTAACTGACAGTGTGTCAGTGGCCTCTCAAGCAGGAGTGGGGTAAAGCAGGTAGTAAGATTCTGGGACATAATACAGGCTGATTGAGGTTTATTCGGGAAGACTTCACTTACACAAGAAACAGACGACCGCTGCAGGTTCCTGCTCCAGGGATGTCCTCCATCTCCTCTGTCTCCAACCCGGCAGTAAGAGAGAGGGCATCAGAGAGCATCCGGACCGGGACCAGACCTATACTCCACTGGTCATGCCCACACCTGTCCCTGTGCCCTAATGGGCATGGTCAGTACAACAGGCGTGGGTGGAGTAGATATCTCACTACAGTGGGGCCTTCCTCATGCACGATGGGATGTTCGTGGTCCCTATTTTGTGCAGATCTTGTGTAGGTTGTTAGTGGTCCCTATTTTGTGCAGATCTTGTGTAGGTAACTAGAGTAGCAACTTATTAGTCACAGCTGCATTTCCACGTCTCTGATAATAAGTTGTATGGGTTTATACACAGATGCTGTGTATGCAGTGTATATTGTTTAAATGCCAGGTGTTTTAGAAATGCTCTGTGACACTTGTTTGCTGTTTTTCTGTTTTGGGAAATGAGTAGGTATTGGATCTTGAGTAGAGTGCCATATTATTTTTTAAATCTGTTTGCATAGGGTTGAGGAAAACTTGCCTGTGGGCTGCGGATTCTGCCATATACCGTACGATGAACTGAACATGCCATTCCCAGCTCACCTCACACACTGTTACAACTGCAGGAAACAAAAAGTGCCCGATGTTCTCTTTACAACCATAGACCTGCCCACCGATGCAGTGGTCATCGGGAAAGGTTGTCTCATTCAGGCAAGGTATGTTTGTGAGAACTGTGTGGGGTGTCCCTGGAAAACCAGGAGGTGCAGAGTCATAAACCTGTTGTGCAATGCCTATTGTTTCTCTCATGTTTGATCCTGAACCAAGTAGGCAATTCTTTGAATTTTATATTTATCCCCTATACAGCTGACAGAAAACAACACTGTGTAGTACTCAAGAATTTTTTAATATTTCTATTCTTTTGTACAAATGTCTTGTTACATGTGTGCATGTAATAAGCTCAGCGTGGAGTGTGGCTGAGCATCAACTGTTTGGAGACCTCCCATATATTTTGGAACTAGGTGCTTGAATTGTTTTAGGACTGTTTTCTGTAATGTTTCTTTCATGCAGCACTGGGCTGTTTAGTATTAGAGTGGTGCATGCTACAGTGCCACACACATGCAGCAAAGACCTTTAAGTCTTTAAGTGTCTAGGTCACCAGCAGCTGCCAGACTCCCTGGTCCCTTGGGTGTTTCTGCCTTCACCTTGAAACTTTAGCAGTAGTAAGACACTTGGTCCTTTTCTCCTTGAGACTTCTTTGACTCAGAGTGTCACACTGAGTCTTTCTTTATCTTATCGTGTTGAATGACCTTCAGTCTGTTGACTCATCTTAAGTCTTCCACCAAACGTTTCTGGACGTTTCTTAGGATGGTACCAGGAATACTGTACACTGAGACAGAATTACTCTCCTTTGTAGGTTATGTCGCTTAAAAAAGAAAGCGCAGGCAGAAGCCAATGCCACAGCTATCAGTAATCTCCTGCCATTTATGGAATATGAAGTCCACACTCAGCTGATGAACAAGCTCAAACTCAAAGGAATGAATGCTTTGTTTGGACTACGAATTCAGATCACAGTGGGTGAAAACATGTTGATGGGTTTAGCGGTGAGTCGAGAAGCATTTCTATGTTTTTTGTCATTTCTGTAGCTTTAGAGTCTATTGTGTAGGGTTCAGAGAGTTACATAAGAAATCGCATAGCCACATGTGGTAATGTGAAGATGGAGGTTTCTGTCCCGCCAGGTCCCACGGCCCTTTAGCCCTAAATAAGCACACAGAGACATATTCATTAACTAAACTGTTAGCCAGTTGCTATGGTTTTTTACTGGCTAGCTCTCTCTTAATTATTAACCCATAACTACTAATCTATGTATTTCTACATGGCCTTATCTTACCAGGGAATGGCTGGCACATCCTATCTTCCTGGTCTCTACATGGCGTCCGTCTCTTTCCGTGCTCTCCCTTTCCTTCCTTTCCCCAGCCCTCTCCTGGTCTGGATGCCCCACCTGTCCCTCCTGCCTGGCTATTGGCCAAAGAGTGTTGTATTCACCAACCAATAAGGGAAACATAATACTGAAGGACATCCCCGTCAGTAGTGTGTCCTCATAATCCAAGACATAGCCTAGGCAGATGTGGTGGTGCATCCCATAATCCCAGCACGTAGGCATCTGAGGCAGAGGATTAGATCAAAGCCCGCTTAGGCCACACAGCAGGAACCTGACTCAAAAGAATAAGCAAACAAAAGTAGACTTAGCTGATGAAGCAGATGGCAAGCCTTACTGATCGGAGACATTGTAGGAGTGAGTCTGGTGGCTGGCTTTTACACAGCTTTAGGGGACTGTGGTCAGTCTACACATTACCATGCCTGGGTTATTGAGATGAAACCACTGATCTGAACTCTGTTACTATATTTTCATATTTTGAACTGTTGACATTTACAGGATTTTCATCTGTGTGTTGGCAACTTTCAAATTTTAATTCCTTTTGTTCCTTATACCCTGTGTCATCATTTACTTATTTTTAACATACTATTTTTTTTATTGAGCATGCATTTTTCCCCAGTCCCCTTCCCTCCTCTCTTCCTTCCCTCTCCTCTTCCAACTCCCTCCTCTAACTCCTCATGCTCCCAATTTACTCAGGAAATCTTGTCTTTTGCACCTTCCTAGGTGGATCCATGTATGTCTCTGTTAGGGTTCTCCTTGTTTCCTAGCTTCTCTGGCGGTGTGGATGGTAGGCTGGTGATCCTTTGCTCTATGTCTAAACTCCATATATGAGCAAGTACACACCATGTTTGTCTTTTTGTGACTGGGTTACCTCACTTGGGATGCTTTCTTCTAGTTCCATCCATTTGCCTGTGAATTTCAAGACCCCCCCCCCCCCCCCCGCTGAGTAGTACTCCATTGTGTACATGAACCACATCTTCTCCATCCATTCTTCAGTTAAGGGGCATCTAGGTTGCTTCCAGGTTCTTGCTATTACAAATAATGTTGCTATGAACATAGTTGAGCAAATGTTCTTGTGGTGTGAATGTACATTCTTTGGGTAAATACCCAAGAGTGGTATTGCTGGGTCTTGAGGCAGCCTGAGTCCCAATTTTCTGAGAAACCACCATACTGATTTCCAGAATGGCTGTACAAGTTTGCACTCCCACCAGGAGTGGAGGAGTGTTTCCCTTTCTCTACATCCTCTATAACACAAGCTGTCATCAGAGTTTTTGTTCTTGGCCATTTTGACAGGTGTAATATGTCAGAGTCCTTTTGATTTGCATTTTCCTGATGGCTAAGGATGTTAATGATTCCTTAAATGTCTTTTGGTCATTGGAGATTTCTTCTGTTGAGAATTCTCTGTTTAGATCTGTACCCCATTTTTAATTGGATTATTTGGTATTTTGATGTCTAGATTCTTGAGTTCTTTGTATATTTTGAAGATCAGTCCTCTGTCAAATGTGGGGCTAGTGAAGATCTTTTCCCATTCTGTGGGCTGCTGTTTTGTCTTATTGACAATGTCCTTTGCCTTACAGAAGCTTCTCAGTTTCAGGAGGCCCCATTTATTGATTGTTGCTCTGAGTGTCTGTGCTGTTGGTGTTATATTTAGGAAGTGATCTCCTGTGCAAATGTGTTCAAGGCTACTTCCCACTTTCCTTCTGTTAGGTTCAGTGTAACTGGATTTATCCTGAGGTCTTTGATCCACTTGGACTTGAGTTTTGTGCATAGTGATAGATAGGAATCTATCTGCATTTTTCTTCATGTTGACAGCCAGTTTTGCCAGCATCATTTGTTGAAAATGCTTTCTTTTTTCTGTTTTATAATTTTACCTTCTTTGTCAAAAATAAGGTGTTCATCAGTGTATGGGTTGATATCAGGGTCTTCAATTCGATTCCATTTGCTCACCTGTCTGTTTTTTATGCCAATACCAAGCTGTTTTCATTACTTTAGCTTTATAGTAGAGTTTGAAGTCAAGGATAGTGATGTCTCTAGATGATCCTTTATTGTACAGGGTTGTTTTGGCTATATGGGGTCTTTTGTTTTTCCATATGAAGTTGATTATTGTCATTTTAAGGTCAGTGAAAAATTTTGCTGGGATTTTGGAAATTTTAATTCTTAATGCCATCTTTTCAAGCCATGAAGAAGTATTTAACTTATAAAATCTATGGACAGTTCTAGTCCTTTTCTCTATGTAAATTTGTAGTTAAAATGTAAAATTATTTCCTGTTTCACTTCCTATTTTTAGTGGAGCAAGTATGAAAGTGTTATTTAATTATTTAAAGTTTGAGAGAGGGTTACTGCTAGTAAACACACGCTGGCCTCAAAATCATGATCCGTGTGCTTCAGCCTCTGAGAGCTGGATTTGCAGGGTTACACCGCCGTCCTCAGCTGCGCTTGTATGTAGGAAGTGGTTATGGTTGTGGCGAGTTGATTAGTTTTTGGCACTGATGTGACCTAAGGCCTGCTCCAGGTAAAGCTTTTGTGTCTCTGCTGTTTACAGCCGTCTGCATTCTCTGTGCTGCTGCTACACTCCGTGTACCAAAGACAGTGACGCCACAGGTTGGCACTCCAGAGTGACGGGGCCATGTGTGCTGTCACTGCGTCTGTCAGTGAGTGGGGCAGAAGTATGTAGGTGTTAAGGCTTGGCAGGGCTCCTTTGTGCTGGCCATGAGGAGCTGAGTTATGGCTATGCTAAGTTCTGGAAGAGTACTGTGTAGGGCCAGTGTCAGATGATGTGTAGATGCCATAGAACGTCAAAAAGATGACACGTGATGGACTTCATATTAAATACACAAATAGCCAGAGCTGAGAGGGCTGCCTCCACTATTTCCATGCCTCCACTTTAATGCTTCTCTTGGTTGTTGTTTCGCATTGATTTGTGTGTTTCTGCACACCATGGTGTGCATGCTGGGACCAACGGATAACCTGTGCAAGTCACTTCTCCCTGCCACCTTGTGGGTTCCGTGGGTGCCTTTCTCCATGTCTTTCCAGCCCTGTTTTTGCTCTTTTGGGGATAGGGTTTCATGCCAGGCTGGTCTTGAGTTCCTGATCCTCTTGGCCCTACCTTCGAGAGCTGGGATTTCAGGCATGTGCCTCTCTACCCACATTAGTGTTTAGATTTCTTTACATGTTGCTGTGCTTGTGGTAGCTTAAACACATGTAGATTTTAGCTTGCTTTATAGTTCTCATAGTTTTCCAATACTGATAATATACAGTGACTGCTGTAGAATGGGTGAATGTGTTAAATAGTAAAATAAATTGTCTCTGTTGGTGGCTGTGGAGTAAGGCGGGAGAATGGATTCAGGGATGAGGCTGCTGCCATTTTCTTACCTCATCCCTTCTCTGTGTGATTGCCATTGTTCTCTACTGCTGCCCTTCTAAGGGCAGACTGTCTACTCAGTGCTGGTAAAGCTGTGCTGTAACTTTTGCTTTTGCTAAGGTATAGTTGATTTCAAGTTATTTTTATGTATGTATTTCAGATATTTTGAGATGTGATCTCACACTATTAGCCCAGACTGCCTGCAATTCATGATGATGCTCAGGCTTACCTAGAACATCATATGCTCTTGTTCAAACTGCTCAGATTTCAACTTAAAAAAAAAAAAATGTAACGGGGTAAAAGTTTTTAAAAAGGTATAGTTGGTTACTGAAGGAGCTCCTTTCACAGCTGCTTCCCAGGTTTTTGTATGCTCTTATAGACGTGGCCTGCCCGTATGTCTTTTTGTGCGGAGTGAAGTGTCCTTCCTAGATAGGAAGCTTACGCCACTGTCATTTGATGGTCGGTCTGATTATCCCCTGTTACTTTCACAAGTCTGCCACAGGGGTCTACTTAGCAGCGTTACCGATGCCTGGAGGCATCCAGATTGCTGGGAAGACCCCTAGTGACGGCTCCTATGAGCAGCACATCTCCCACATGCAGAAGAAGATAAATGACACGATTGCCAAAAACAAGGAGCTGTACGAGATCAACCCTCCGGTAAGCGAATGTTCCAGTTCCCGGTCTGAGGCAGGGTGTGGGAGGGAGGTGTCTTATATTGGACACAAAATTCTCCACCTCCCCTGCTGTCTGTCTGAAACATCTCCATTTGAATGTGATGGCGCTGATGTCAGGTATATAAAGTGCAGCTGCCTTCCAGGTTTTTCCTCTCGTCACTTCCTCTGTTTCCTGTGATACCCCTGTGTGTGTGTGTGTGTGTGTGTGTGTGTGTGTGTGTGTGTGTGTGCGTGCACATGTTCACACACCTGGCTCTTATACACACCCACATGTTTTAAACCTTTTTTCTCTTGCCTCTGTGACCTGTAGAATAAAATTCCATTACAGCTGACTTAGGAATGCCTTCTTACAATGACTAGCCTCTTCATAAATATTTGTTCAGTGGTTGTTATGTAAGTGGTTTAAAATGTTCTTTTTTTGGCTGGCATATTGAGTTACATCTGTAATCCCAGCACTTGGGAAACTGAGGCAGAGCAATTGCTGTGTTCGAGACCAGCCTGGGCTGCAGAGTGAGACCCTTTTTTGAAAGGGAAAGGAAAGATCCTTTTTAGTAAAAACAGACTGCTTAATGGTGCCAGTACAAGGCAGGGGTGTGTCGTGACTGCTCCCTCTTCCAGGTTGCTCGCCATCCTTGCAGTAGTCAAGCTCAGCGAGCCTGCAGCTCCAACACAGAATTTGCACACGACAGGTGCCTCTACCACAGCCTGAATTAAAGGAGACATGCTGCAGTTGCAATTAAATAGCTTTTTATGAGTCTCAGATGGTACTGCTTCCACAGGGGTGCTGTCGAGTAATGTTTTAATAATTTTACATGCAGTTGTAGTTTGGGCTGCTCCTTTAAAATAAATACTGCCTCAGAACTCACTTCACCTTAGCTTTTGTCCTGTTCTTGGAGCAAAGTGGTGAAGCTGACCGAGGGCTCACGGATTTGATGGGGACTGGGAAGCTCAGCCCTTGGTACCCACTAGCTTGAATTGGGATTTGCTTTAATTGTAAAATACATTTGTAAAACAGTATAAAAATAGTGCAAATAGTGTAAAATGTCTCATCAGTATTTTTATTTTAATTACATGTAATGAAATGAGCAAAATTGTCATTAAAATTAGTTCTGTATTTTCTTTATTACCTAGTGTCGCTTGCCTTGTGTCACTGTTGGACAGTGATTTGAAACTTAAAAACAATGAAATGCTGCTGTGTTACTATATTAATATCTGAAAAATAGTCTTTTAAAAAGCTCTCGTAGCCCTTGCTAAATAAATGTTTGCATGGATTGCTTTCCCTCCATGACTGTACAGTGCGCTGACAGTGTCTGAGCCTTTTGGGCTCAAGGAGGCTGCACTGAGCTCTGCTGCCTGTGGGGCTGTCAGCTGCTTTCGCTACATGTCTGCGGCCTGTGTGACTCCGCCCTGATCGCCCCTAGGGAGGCCTCCCCTCGTGTGCTGCAGCCGGCCTGCTTGCCAAGAGCTGCTGAAATTCATTCACACGTTTGTCTTCCACTATTATTATGTAGTCAGACTTGTACACTGCCACTGCCATCTACATTCAGTCAGTCAGACAGAAAATACTTAAAATTACTGAGCAGGTTCATGCTATGTGTCTTGCCATTAATCCTTAAACAACAGTGTAGCAATTGTCTGGACAGCTTCAACTCATGTAGTCTAGCCTGGCCAGGTAGTTCAGTGTAGAACACACAGCGAATTGCATGTAAGTTATGTACAGATTCTGTGTCATTTTGTGAAGCCTGAGTGATCACCCACATATTTTAATATCCATGGGGTCCTAGAACCAGTACCTTATGAATACTGAGGGTTGGCTGTAAGAGCACCTAGAACACAGATACTTACAAAGAATACAAACTGAGTTGCCTTTCCTTTCACACAACTTAGGTTTTTGAGGAAGAAGAAAATCTGTTGTTTAAAAATTTCAACAGGAATGGGTTTTATTCCAGTATGTCTTTCCTGACTTCAAACACTAAATATATTAATTGTCTTTATTTTTAGAAATGCTTGACAAAGTCGGTACCCAGGGATGATTACCAGGACACTGTTAACATTACACTTTTCTGTTTTAAATTTTGTATAGCAGTCTGTCTGTAGCCACCTTTCACTATATTAATATTAAACTATAGATTTTGTTTTAATTATGTGTATATGGGGGGCAGTAGAGCTTGCAGAGGCCAGGGAGGGTGTTGGATTCCCAGATTCCCGGGAGCTGCAGTTACAGGTGGCTATAAGCTACCTGACAGAGGTGAGAGCCCCTTTACAAGAGAAGTGTGTGCCCGTGACCGCCAGAGCAATATCCAGCCACTTAATAATACAATTATTAAACTAGAAATGTGGGTCAGTGTCCTTCTCAGGAAGATAGCCCCAGCTCACTCTTCTTACCGGATAATTTTCCACAATAAATTGAAAATATTTTGATGTTCATTTTTTATTAAGATAATTAATACATGGTATCAAATAAGAGAAACTTTAAAAATAATACTACTAGTGGTAAACCTAACTTACGAGACTTGAATATCTCAAATACCAAAGTGTTAACCATTTAGTAGAAACAGAGGCAGTCACAGAATTCAAAACAAAATCACAAAAGGAAGTATTGTATTTAATGAGAGGCAAACAAACAAACAAAAAAATCCAAAACCAAACCAAACCACCACCAGAGCCGCTGCCTTACATGGGTTCTAGCTTAGAATTGCATTCTTTCTCATTGTTTGTTCATTATAGTGCCCACCCTTTCAGATGTGCACCAGGTAGGTTTTATATATAATATGAACGTGTGCAACAGTACTCCACAAGTGGCTTCCAACGACACATTGTCCTTTTTCTTAGACACACACCAGCAGTGAACATTTAACACCATATTTTGGAAAAACCTCTATTTTAACCCTCTGTTTTGATAAGGAGGATTCTGTTATATCACTATCAGGCTTTGCCTTTTGTGCTCACACGATGCGGCCCAGGTTATTGGCTGTTTACAGCACACATCTCTGCAGGATGACATCATGCACTGATTGTAGAAAATCAGTTTTGTTGCTGTTGAAGATTATTTAGCATGATAAATTGTATAGCTTGTATGTGCATTTGTATATGTATGTATTATCTTGTCATCTACACATGCATTTCTTATTCTTCACATTTAACTGTGGGAGAGCTTCAAAAGATTGCTGCTGGTTAAGGAGGCCCTTTCCTGGCAAGTGTTAAGTCTTTATATAGTCATTATACTTTAAAACTCTTCCTAGAAAATGTAGAGTATATGAAAACACCTTCAGCCTGGAGTGGGAAAGTTCCGCACTCACTGTAGTTCCCTAACTGCACACTAGATGTCAGCTTGACCTTGTCATGCCCTTGAGAGTTAACCTGCTTTCGTAGGTGAAAGGAAATATCTGTGTCTTCTATAATCTGGAAGGTTAAACTTAAAGACAGAGTGCACTGAATGTATCATGTGGATTTTTTTTTTTCTCCTTGGGAAGCGACCTATTAATATAAAATTTTAAAACCAAGCAGAAAGTCTCAGCCTCCATAATTGCATGTTTTTCAGGAGGTATCTGAAGAGATTATAGGATCACCCATCCCAGAACCTAGACAGCGCTCAAGACTTTTAAGATCGCAATCAGAAAGTTCTGATGAAGTTACAGAATTAGACCTTTCACATGGGAAAAAAGACGCGTTTGTTTTAGAGGTAATGCTTTGTTGGAATAATGTTCCAAAAGTCTGAGAGGATAAATACTTTATAACTGAATTCTAAACTGATGTGACAACCTGTACCAGAGTACAACTGATATTTCAGGTGCTGGGACCCTGACTGGGCAGAGACATAAGAAACAGTGCTTCCAAGGTGGGCAGACGAGGCTGAGGTACAGGTTCAGGGAGAGAAGGGAGAGGTGGGGAATGCCTGTGGTCCTGCCTGTGCAGTGTCTGGGGAATCGTCACTTGCGGTGTGGCCCCGACTGGGCAGCTGAGCTGAAGTGGAGCTGAGCATGGCTGTGCGATGTAGTGATGTACGGGCATTGTGTTTTATTTAGGCTTGTCTATATTACATATGGTGTGTTTTTAAATAAGCACTTGAAAAGTACTTAAACAAAACTTCAGTATTTAAATATGTGAAAGGTTTCACTTAGAAGTATTTGAAGTTGTTGCTGTGGGGAAATTTGCTGATGCTGGAATTTTTGTTTTATGTTACATTTTTATTTATTGTCTTAGTTACTTTTCTATTACTGTGAAGAGACACCATGGCCAAGGCAACTTCTAGAAGAAAAGAGTTTATTGAGGCTGTAGTTGAGAGGTTAAGAGCCATGGCCATAGGACAGGGAGCGCGGCAGAAGGCAGCTTGGTGTGGTGGTGGAGCAGTAGCTGGGAGTTTTCACCATTATCTCTGAGTAGGAGGCAAAGAGAGCTGACTAGGAATGCCATGGGCTTTGGAAACCTCAAAGCCTACCCCACATGGCACACCTCCTCCAACAAGGCCACACCTGATAACCCTGCCCAAGCAGTTCCACCGTTTGGAAGCAAGTATTCGGAAAGCTGAGCCTGTGAGGGCTGTCTTCATTCAAACTACTGCAGGGGCCTCGGGTCTGCTGAGGCCGCCATGTCAGGCTGCTGCTGTGAGTCTCAGTTTGGTCCTGGGAAGAGCAACAAGCGCTCTTGACTCTGAGCCATATCTCGAGCCCCCATGTTTAATGCATCGGCAGGGGCGATGGCTGTGCATTTTATTTTCTTAGTTCTTACATCTTCTGCTTTTCAGACAATGAAGGTAACGTTAAACAATCAGGACAGCTTCCGTGCTCAGGGCTATAAGGTAGTCTTATCTTTGTGTTTCCAGATCGATGACACTGACGCCATGGAAGATGTGCACTCCCTCCTCACTGACGTCCCCCCGCCCTCAGGTACGCAGCAAGCTAGCACTGACTTAGAGCCTGTGTGCCTCAGGGCTCTGACTCCTAACATTTCAGGCTGGCATTGGACTCAGTCAGTAGGTAGTCAAAAGCAATGAAAGTTTTATATTTAGGTTTTTTTTTTTTTCTGAGAACTGTCATTTCTAAAACCATAATCAGTAAAATATCACAATTTAATTTTAATATTTTGGCAGGTTTTTATAGTTGTAATACTGAAATTATGCCTGGCATAAATAATTGGACATCAGAAATACAGGTAAATTTCTTATTAATTTGAAACAAATGCCATATATATTATAAAGAAGTTCTATTTTAATATCGCCTACTTTTTGACCCTTAGTAGCAGTTACAAACACTATCCTTTTTAATTTCATGACTTATTCATTATTTGCCACTTTTACCAATTACTAGTTTCTTAGGAAAAAAATAGCTGGATGTTATGCTGTTCTCTCCCCTGCCCCTAGATGTTCACGTCGGTAAGAGTGGTCAGACTGAGCAGCCTCAACCTGACTAACCAAGCTCTCAATAAGAACTTCAATGGCCTGTGTGAGAACTTGCTCAAGGTAGGAGCCTGCACTCAGGGCCCAGGCTGACTGGACCAGGGTCCTTTGTCCGTAGTGCCTCACATACCAGGGATGTGCTGTTTCTGGGACCTATCAGTCTCACCTGCGCCACCGCCACCGCGAGGCACTGGCTTGTCCTCGCTGTCCTAAGAGACAGTATTCAGTTCAGTAGCTTCACTGTCATAACAGTCTATACATCCGTAGATGGTTGTAAGAGCCCGAGTTGTTGTCAAACATTAAAACTTTATTGGTGCATGTTCCCTGCAGAGTGGTGGCTCTCATAAAGCTGTGTTACTCATTGCAGTGAATGCTGTGACTGGGCTCCCTCAGTCCCCTTCCTTCCAAGGTACCCTGCCTGTCACTTCATGTCCTCTGTGTTGACATGCCCATAGACCGTAAGACGTAAGCCTTACTGGCTGACACTGCTCTCAAAGAGCAGGGCCACTGTCGCGTCCCTTCCATGGTTCATCCCTTGGGCTGTAATGCCCCTGGACAGAACTAACCCCACGAGGTCATAGCGTGAAGTACAGCGCTCACACCCGTCCTGTCTCCTGCAGAGCTTATACTTCAAACTCCGCTCCATGACCCCCTGCTGCCTCTGCCACGTGAACTTTACGGTGTCTCTGCCGGAAGACGAGTTAATCCAGGTAACACGGAAGGGGGGAAGCGGCCTTTGATTGTGCAAGAGTCTTCCAGCCCTTTGCGATCTGTTTGAGTTTAATGGACCCTAATTAAGTAACTTCGCACAGTGTTGTAACTCAGGCTATCGGAGGTTGTGTGTTAGCTGCATCAGGCTGTGTATTCAAGTTTTCTTACCGCTGGTTATCTGCAGGGGATTCACATATGTCCTCCCTCTGAGGATGCAGCAGACAACGGGGCTCATTGTCCATGACTTTAGCAGTCCCTGTCTTTCAGAGGCGGCTAGGTGGGAAATGTCTAGGTTTAGCTCTACACGTTGCTCATCCGAGTTTACATAGAACTCTGGTTGAGAGTCTTCATCAGGAAGGGCTCACTAGTCAGTTGGTACAGGTTGTCCATGGTACTCTAACAAAGCGTAAGTAACTCCATTAGTGATTGTGTCACTAATCAGGATTGTCGCTATAATTCTAGGTTACAGTCACAGCAGTTGCAATAACTTTTGATAAAAACCAGGCCTTACAGACCACAAAAGCCCATGCTGAAAAGTCACTCCAGAGAGGTAAGTTTTCCTGTCTAGGAGGTGAAGTGTGTGTGTTAGAGCTCTGTGGTTGGTCCTTGGGGTTAAAACGGGAACGGAGGATGGCTTCGAAGTAACTGGTGTGTGCTTGCCTCTCAAGCATCCACGGATAACGAAGAGCTGCTGCAGTTTCCGCTGGAGCTCTGCTCAGACTCCGTGCCTTCTCACGCCTTCCCAGCAGCTAAAGGTTGGTCACATAGCAGACGCTGTAGTCAGCCGAGGAGTCTGGCCCGCGTCTATCTCTGTGTGTTTTCCATACGCATACTTGGGGGAAATAGTGCTCTTTCTTTACTTTGTGGAGAGATCGTAAACTGGGAAGGTCATTTATGTTCTGCTCCAATCTTCTACCTCAGTTCTCCTAAAGTTTTATTTGTGAAGATTTGAATTTCCCAGTGTAAATATTTACATATAGTGTATTTGGTATTTTATCTGGTAAGTTTTCTTCTAATCAAATTTTTAAACATTTCTGGATTTTCCTGTACTCTCCAGGGGATACTCTTGATTAATCATGAATGTTTCCATCTTTTACACAATGTCTGTAATTGAACAATGTAATGAATAACATTGTTGTTATAAGGAACTGACAGTTTTTCAAATACAAAATAATTCCCTGTAGAGGGAAAACTCTTTTGATTTCTACAATCTGTAGAAAAATAATGGGAGCATTGCTTCTTCCTTTGTTTCTCTTTTGGCTTTAGTATACTTTTTATTTTAACTTCTCAAAACAGTTGTATCTAATCTTATAGCACATATTCAGTAAACATAGGTTATATTTTTTTCTTACAGTTTTTAATTGAGAAATGATTGATTTAGTTACTGTAATCACAATATTTGAAATTGTTTCCATCTATGAATACTTTTATTCAGTAACAAAGCGTATAAAACTCTCTCTGTGTGTGTGTGTGTGTGTTCACTAAATCAGTCAGTGCAAGGACTGTCTCTCTATGTAGGAATATATGTTTACCTCATTGTCCATAGACTTGAAGAGATAAGCTATGTTCAGATTCCAAACTCCCTCACCTGGTAACTTTGGTTACCTTTCTTGTATCACTAGCTAAATTCCAATTTAATTTAGGACTTGTACAGAAAGTCTTCGCATTTCCCTTAATTTCCTTAGGAGAATAAAGAACCAGTTCAGTGGTGTCTGAGTTCAGATTTCTGAGTAAACATGGTTTCTGGAGAAGAATATTGTTAACAATCTTTTTGAGGGACGGGATGAAATGGCTCAGAGGTTAAGAGTCTTAAAAAAAAATGGTGAGCTCCTTAGGTGGCACTCTTTTCGGGGATGGAAAGAGAAACTTCTGCAATGAGGAACCACCCCTAAAACCTACTTAGTAAAGGCTTACTTACTCTGTTGCTAATCTAGCATGTTGTCATTGCTGACTGGATGCTGCAGAAGATTAGGGTGAGTCTGTAAGTTTGCCTTATCCATACTGATGTCTTCCAGAGTGTTGTAGGGTCAGTTACAATTACTGCTTATGTGGTTGGTATTATGAAATGATATTTTCTGAACTAAAGAAAAAAGGAAGAAACGTTTGAATAGAATGTCTCTTTTGTGAACTGCCCCAAGTCTTTACAGCTCCTTTGGAAAGGCTGCATGAGGGCCTGAGGTGAAGGAAAGAGGCAGGGATGCCTGTGCTCAGTGCTGCCACCGAGCAGGTGTGCAAGTCAACTGACTACAGGCTTCCGTCAGCCTTGGCTTCTCGTGTTGGAAATCTGAAAAGTTTTCTACTTCCTTTTAGCCTTGAAATTAAGTTTTTAAAATTCCTTTAGATTCAGTATTTTGTGGTTCTATAATTGTTACCATGTTTGTATTGGAGTGGCACACGTCTTTAATCTCTTGAGTCTGAGTCAAGCCTGGTCTACAGGACAACCAGGGCTACACAGAGAAACCCTGCCCAGTGGGGGCAGGGGGAGTAAATCAAATGCTGAATTCATGCCCAAGGCCAGAGAGCTCCCATAATTATCAGTGTTTCCAAGAAACTGCAGCCAGCAAGTTCTCTGGTCTTCCAGAGCAGCCTTGGGATGGGGTGCTGACAAGAGGCTGTGCAGTGAGGTCTTTATACTACTACAAATACCTTTATATAGATAGTCTTTTGCATATCTGCTGTGCCTGCTTTAAAAAACTGTATATTTGACATTATGATCAAAATGGAGATCACAATAAAAAAGAATCTATAAATAATCTTCATATAGTTGAATGGCCAAAGCAGGGGCAGGAGAGTGATGCTATTGGGGCAGAGAACGAGGAATAGGAAAACCAGGAGGAACCCCAGCGCTTGGGGCTGAGGCAGGCCCGCCTGGGATGTTAGAGTGTGAGACCCTTTCTCAAAAACAGACGAGTAAGTGGATGGAACACAGTCTAAAGGTAGGTCCAAGTGTGTAGGTTAACCAGTGAGAGTGGGGATGGGGTAGCTTTCCCTCCCTCTAGCTGTCTTCAGGCAGGGTGGGGTCAGAGGGATGCAGAAGAGGCAGGGGGTGCAGAGCAAGACAAAGACCTCGACTTAAGCTAAGGAGAGAAGGAAGCCGTAACGCATAGTCCTAAGAGGAATGGACACCCACAAGTGGGTGCAGGACTGTGACAGGGAATCCAGAAGGAAGAAACTAGGGTAGGGTGTTTGTCTTTAGTTGCGGTGTGTGGCCCGCATGGCAGTTCATTGATGATATCGAATTTGTGTATAGTAATACTTTTGGTTTCCCATTGTAAACTATTCAAATTGAAGCTGTTATTTCTATCTTTATGCTTTAATAATTTACAACTGTTACATGGCAGTTTATCAGATCTAAGTAGCATTATGGATTAAGTTTCTATCTACCTTTATATTCATCGTTAACGTAGTCATCAAGCCAACTTTTTAATGTATAAACTATAATCAGTCATTTATTATATTGATTAAAAATGCCTGAAAGACTAAAATCTCAGTTGTGATCATAGTAACTTAAAACTTTGAATGTTTAAATGGGAAAATAGGAAAAATTAAAGACTTTAGGCTGCATACCTTTTACTCTACAAGAGAATATTATTTGTGGGAAATTTTAAGACAATAATTTTTAAAGTGTTCACTCTGAAAATATTTATAGCAAGGATGATTGATGAATTGTAATGATGAGAAGTAAACAGTCACTAGAGTTAGTGATTTGTGTTATAGTGGACTTTGTCCACTGTAGATGGAAGTTTTGCATCCCACCTACCAGTTCCCAAATAACCACTCTAAGGCTTAATATTAATTATAAAGTATTTGGCCTATTGCTCAGGCTTATTACTAGCAAACTCTTACAACTTAAATTAGCCCATGATTCATATCTGTGTTTAGCCACGTGGCTTGGTCCCTTTTCTCAGTGAGGCGGGCTCATCCTGCTTCCTCTGTTGGCTGTGTCTCTCCTCTCCTCTTCCCAGAATTCTCCTAGTCTAGTAGCCCAGCCTATTCTTCCTGCCTGGCTACTGGACAATCAGTGTTTTAATAAACCAATATGAGTGACAAATGTTGGATCATCTGGGCCATCTGTTCCCATTGGAGATTTTTCAGCGGTCTTCGTCAATAAAACCTTATTTTTCTTAATGCAGAATGAATCCACAGCCTCTCATTTCCTGTGGAAACAAAAGCAAACCCTCTTCTTCTCCAAAGTAACATACCTTTTGACTTAGATTTTGCAGTAAAGACATTTTGAAAGTATGTATGTTGAATGAATCCAGCAGCATTTATAATCAAACATCTGTTGGCAGCTCTTGCTCCTTCCTCAGCAGTCAGACAATGTAAGGACAACATAATAACAGATTCTGTATTTTTATCTTTATGTGGCTTTTATTACTCTATTCCTCCCTCCCTCCCACCTCCCCTCCCTCTCTCCTTCCTTTCCCTCCCCTTCGTTTCTTGAGACAGGCTTTCTCTGTGTGTCTTTGGCTATCCTGAAAGTCAGTCTGTAGAGCAGGCTGGCCTTGAAATGGTGGGATGGTGGGAGTGCTTCTGGAGTGCTGGGATTAAAGGCTTGTGCCACCACACCCAGCTACTCTGTTTCTTCTTTAAGGACTTTCTCTACCCCTTTTCTTTTCTCTTCCAAGCCTATGTATATTTGTAAGCACACTGTATACCATTTAGGGGTTGTTTTCCTCTGAATCAGTCTTTACTGTATATATCTTTTTCTGACCACGTGAGTCTTTAATCTGCTAAATTGCATCTATAAGATTAAAGTAGCTGCTGGCCCTGCTCCATTCCTTGGCTTCCTAAGAGTCTAGCTTTGTGGCAGAGATACTGGTGGGAGATATGTTTATTGCTAACTCTGCAGAGTTTCTAGGTCCATACCACCACCAAGAAGCATGCCACTGGCTGCTCATAAACACCATTTAATTGTTTGGTAGCAGGGCCTCTTAAAAGAGCCTTGCAGTTTTTGCCGCTAACACTATCAGGAAGCCTCTCTTAAAGGAGCCAAGCCTCTGCTTGCCTCTAGCAAACAGAGTCCACCTGAATAAATGCTGCTGCCAAGAAGCTGTGCTTGATTCTGTTCCTTTGTGTTTAGAATCTCTTTTAAGCTTTTGCCAGGTTTTACATGAAAAATCCTTGACAAATGTTTGGGTGCCACATATTGACAGAAGTTTCTGTCCTGCCTGGTCCTAGAGCCGTTCAGTCCTGAATAAACACAATAGGGACTTATAGTAATTGTAAGCTATTTGGCCTGTTGCTCAGGCTTATTACTAGCAAACTCTTACAACTTAAATTAACCCATAGTTCTCTATGTGTAGCTACATGGCTTGGTCCCTTTTCTCAGTGAGGCGTTCTCATCTCGCTTCCTGTGCATCTGGCTGGTGGCTGTCTCTCCTCTCCCCTTCCCAGGATTCTCCTGGTCTGTAGCCCCGCCTGTATTTCCTGCCTGGCTACTGGACAATCAGCATTTTATTAAACTAATGAGTGACAAATCTTTACAGTGTACAGTCTATTATCCCACATCAGTCCAGTGTGTGTTGCTCCCGGAACACAAGGTGATTTAGAAAGACTAGACACTTACTGACTGTGGGCTCTGGAGGCTGAGAAGGCCTACATCGGGTTCTGGCAACTTAGAAGGATTTTCTCGCTGCATTGGAGTATGGAGGAAAGACAAAACTGACCCTTTTCAGTGGTACCAATTTCACTGGAGGATGGAGCCGTCTGGCATAGCCAGCTGTGACGCTGTTCTCATGGTAACAAGAATGTCAGCATGCACTTCGGAGGAACACAGTTGACAGAAGCTTTTGTCACTGGCTATGACAGACTGCTGAGAAGAACTTTAGAAGCATAGGAAAGGACAGAAGAATCTTTGCCATTTCTGCTGTTAGTTTGGTCATTAATATATTTATTTCTGCTAGCTAGCCCATTCTTTACCCTGTGTTTGTTTTAGTCTCCAAATTTGTGGACATAGGGCTTGCTAAATGCTGTTAGAATAAGCTAAGAGTAATAATCTGTAACCTTGTTTGCTTTGCCTGGTTAGATTTATTTGCTAACACGATCTCGCTGTGCTGTGTAGGCCTGGCTGATCTGGTACTTTTTATATGGCTCAGACAGGCTGTAAATCCCCAGTAGTCCTGACCCAGACTCCTGGGATAATAGGCATGCAGCACCATGCCCAGTGTTGATGACTCTTTTAAAGAATCGGAAGCAGGGTGCTTACCACCCCCCAGTTCTCATGATTGAAGGAGGAAGCATGCCCTCTGCAGGCTGTCCCTTAACTGTTCACATGGGCATGTGCACGATGCACACACACACACACACACACACACACACACACACACACACACACACACACGGGGGGGGTGAGGTGGGGAGAAAGTGTGAAAGCATGGAGTGCCGCCGTGTGTTGGATAGCAGCTCTTTGCAGATGGACTTGGGCTGTCACATGAGAACTGCTTCTCTCACTCCTCCGTGTAGAATTTAGTGCTAGCTCCCCAGCTCATCTGAATGATGCTCAACGAGAAGGAATAGAGTCTGCTGTCCTTCATCTAGAAATGGCCTGGAGATTGCGTGCTGATTGTTAACTAGAGTACTAGTGTGTCGCTGAGCCGGACTACACACAGTTGTAGTGCCTTCTTGTTTGGGAATCTGTTACCTGGGAAGCCAGACTGTATTTAGAAGGGGCCAAGTGTCTAAGATGTGCAAATTGGACTGAGGTGCCCAAGTGCATTTGTCCCCAAACCCGCTGGCCTTGAGCATTTGTGCAACAGAAGAGTTAAGATCACAGCAAGTATGTTAGTGATTACTGTTTTCTTCCAAGTGTGCTAAAAAAGCTCCATGAACATTGAAAAATGTCTGTGATTCAAAACTATTGAAGTTAAGGAATAAAGACCCCCGTTGTAAGTGTTTAGGGGAAGACTATTAATTTCAGAGAGAAATGTATACACTATAAAACCATGTAGTCTAAAATAAAGATTTCTTTTATTTCCCTTCCCAAAAGCTTGTACTCTTCTTATTAGCTTATTCTCTGTAGAAAACATATAATTTTTATTTATATTTTTTTGAGATAGGATTTCATGTAGCCCAGACTGATTGTACTCACTGCATAGCTGAGGATGACTTCAAACTGATCTGCTCACCCCTCTTCCAAAAATCCTGGTTTACAAGTTGCACCCAAATGCTTGGCTCAGTATTGCATTTTATACAAGAACCATTTTCATATTGCTTTATACCATGTCCTCTCCACTTGGCACAGTTCAGTGTTGCCATTAGATCATATATAGCAATACTGAATTACAGAAGAGAATTTATTCATTTTAATAGGTTCTGAAATGATTTTAGTTATTCCTTCTTGCTCCTGGAAAAAAAATTCATAGAATGCCTAACCTGAACTACATTCTCTCTCTCTCTCTCTCTCTCTCTCTCTCTCTCTCTCTCTCTCTCTCTCTCTCTCTTTCTTTTGTCAGTTGGTAGAGATCAAGTTCCAGAGCCTGCACATGCTAGGCAGGCAGTCTGCCATGAAGCTATAGTACTCTAACTTTTGGTTTTTTAGGCAGCCTTGAACTCCTCCCTCTACCCCTCAAGTTGGTAGGAAGGTGTTTGTCACCACACCCAGCTCAACTGTGCTTTCTGTAAAGTATACTCACGGAGTCTATCCTGCCCAGTTGTGACCCTCAGAGAACCCTGGAAGCCTCTAAGCCTGGGGCAGCCTGGTTGTTCTCCATATACACCGGGAGCCCTTCCCGTTCTGTGGTCTCCAGAGACCGTTAAGCCTCTGGGTACATGTTGGGGCCTTCCTGCCTCTATCTGTAACCCCATCCTTCTGGACTTGCTGAGTTCCTCAGTGTCCTGAATCAGGAGGACTGTACCAGTTAGGTGTGCAGCCTGTGGACGTGATGGTTGATGTTCAGACATGTCTGCAGCATGGTACCTTCTCAGTCATCTGTGGCCTGCACCAGCGGTCCCATTTGTCAATCAACTCCACATTCAAAGGACTGCCAGCTTCTACATGCTCTTCAGTATTTACCAGATGAGAGGGCTACTCCATTTAGGAGAACATTCTGTACAAATCATATTTTGAGTAGTTAAATTTTGCTAATTTGAAATATTACCAAAAGATCAATACATTAGAGATAGAAAATGTATTTACTTAGTTGATAACGTCAAAAAAATTGATGTCCCAAATAATTCTTAATGAGCTATTTTTTCAGCTTTATAATTCCTTGAAACAAAAATGTAAATATTCTAGTACAGAGATAGCATGAATAGCAAAAATATATTGACTTTAAATATATTTATATATGTATACATTTTATATATAGTCCTTTTACATTTGCACAGTATCTTACATGTACACAAGTACCTGTCTGGATGCTACCCCCAGGCTGCTAGGAAGGGTGTGATTCTGTTTGGGAGATTGTGGGATTCCTAGCCATCTCTGGAGGTCTGTCAGTCCCCCTTTAGTACCACAAAGTCTCACTAGCACCAGAGGGGTTGTGGACAAAGTCAGATGGGAGGTTGGAGGTGAGGAGGGCCATGGCTGGGGTTGATGTGTGGGGCATGAGTGGTTGGTTACGTGGTGTGTGGATTTTCATGGTACTGGCTCTCACCCTCCCCTAAAGCATCATTGCCTTCAGTTTCCCTCTTCTGAGCCCTCCCCAGCATGCTGACCCTTTCTTCTGTCCAATCTTCTTACCTTGTGCCATCATTCTACTAGCATGCTACTGTTTGTATTTTCTCCAGAAACTCCCTCTGTCACAGCAAGCAACCGTCTTAGCATGGTGTTTATTAATGGGGCTACTTCTCACATAAAGGAACTGCATTTTAAATCCGAATACTTGTGTTTGGTTTTTGCCTTTGTAATGAAGCCGTGAGGATTTACTTATTCTGTTGTTTGGGCTCACAGAAGACATTGAGTATCAGCAGGGAAGGAGTGCTGGCTGAGCTTGGCATTCAAGCTAATGCTGTTCGTATTGTCTTACTAGAACACCCGGAGAGTGCGAGTTCTAACTCAGGTACACCAGCTGCACAGAGAGGTGAGTTCTCCTAACTAAGCACAGTCACCCACCACGCAAATCACAGGCATAGGAGTGCGCTGGACAGTGGACAGACCCCAGATATAGCTTCATTGGATTTAGAATGTTTCAAAAATTCATTGGTTATTTACTTTGTCGTTATTATTTTTTAGTTTTTTAATAGTTTTTCTAGTTTCTAAAGTTTTAGCTCTGTAAGCTTTTATAAATGGTAGCAGTGTAAACGTTACTGTTCGTAGAAGGGATGCTAGCTGTTCCCTACCCCCAATCCTGCCAGAGGCCCTGCAGCCAGAAATCAGACCTGGAGATAGAACATTGGCAGCAACATCCCTTTGGTTTTCTTGCCGGTTTCCTAGCTGTGCTACTGATGGTGGGAAGAAGATGTTTCAGTAAGGAGCAGGTCAGCTAATGAGGTGGCGGGCTTTTGTTGTTGTTTGTTTTGTTTTCCCCTGAAAGTATTTTCAGCACTCAATTCTTTTTTAGGTTTGAATTTTGCTAAAGTGGGGAAGGGGATTGTCCATAATGGGTTGATTATAAATTGGATTATAAATCAAAGTCAAATAGAAGCAACTGACCTCTTACAAGGAGGAGAGTGGGACAACTAAGCAGTCTGTCCTCTGCTCATGCGTCAGGTGGACTGCGCTTGTCCCCCTGAGACCACACAGTCATGCACACAGCCCATCGCCAGCCTCCCTGGGTTTGGACACTTGGATGTCTAAGCTCCGCTCCCTCTGCTGTCTGACCTGACAGGGTCACTCTTTCCCTAAGCCACAGCGAAGTTAAGTTACACCATCGAGGAGGATTATGGCGAGTAAGACACGTCATCCATATTTTTTCTTTGTGTTTTCTTTTGTTTTCTGTCTGTGTTTTCAGCAACGTCAGTTGATTACAGTTCCTTTGCAGACAGATGCAGCAGCTGGATAGAGCTCATTAAACTGAAAGCTCAGACCATAAGGCGCGGATCAATTAAGACAAGTAGGCGGATGTTTCTACCACGTTCTGATGACCTGAGAAGCATATCCCTGATTTCCCAGTGGTGAAGGCTAGACCTTACTGCCTAGCAACAACATTGCCAATCAGTCATGTATTTGAGTGTGAAAGCTGCAGACGAGTGGTCATTTGTGAGAAGTTATTACGGAGCCTCTCAGTGGTTACTTGTAGCTGTATAACTGTCTTTTAAGTTTTACTATTTGTGAAACTTTCTGCAAGTATGTGGATGCATATTCCATTGCTGTCCGGGAGAGTGTGGCCAGCTTTCCTCCACGACCCTGTGTGAGTGACAGGCCCTGCAAGGATCAAGTGTGTCCACAAAGCAGACAGCTTGTCTTACTGCTACACTTGAGAGAGACAGTTTTACATCCTGGCTTTCAGCAGATTTTGAGAAAACAGTACTTGAGTGAATTTACATTTAAAGGGAAAGAACTACATTTTAAAGAGGACGATAGAAGAAATAGATCAGTGAGAATCATATTTTTAGCCCTAGAGGTGCTAAGTTAACAACTAGGCGACCTTGGTTTCCTCCTGTGGAAACGGGCATGACGGTGACCCTGTGGCTGTGTGAGGTTAGAAAACCACAGGGACGTGTGTTTGTTGCAGTTTTAGAAAGTGGTGACTACTAAGAGGACTGGCTAATTGCACTTACTGCATAAGTGGTGGTAACTATTTTACCTGTTATTTCCCAGAAGTCTTTTAGACAGCCAAGATTGCTTGTTAAAGCTTAAAGCTACATGGCTGTTTAATCAAAAAAGTCTGGGAAAGAATTGTACAAATGTATCACACCTAGTGTTACATAGGCTGCCTACAAGCCACCAGTGATGGAGTAGTGGAAACAGGTGGGAAATGCGCTGGGGATGTAACAACTTTCACACTCTCCTTGGATAATTTTGTTTCTACAGCAGCTGCCTTACCTCTGGCGCTTTCCTTTCTCCACTGTGTAACGATCATTGTGTGTCTAGCTACACTGCATCAACATTTTCCTTTGCAGGAATGCCATTTTCCTTCCCAAAGAATTCCATTCCAGCATCTCCTCATGTTCTTCTCTCTCTCACTTTCTTCCTCTCTCTCTCTCTCTCTCTCTCTCTCTCTCTCTCTCTCTCTAAATTGCATGTGGTGCATGATAATTTCTTTTCTTTCATGACATGGCTTAGTCTCACAGACTGCTGAATGTTGTCACCACTTATTTGGAAACCTGAGGGGATTATCCAGTTTCCAGTTTCTGTTCTTAATGTTTCCATTATTTCTCCAATTTTAGCTGTGACGGTTGAGAAAGCAAGTCCCATGGGTGATGGAAATTTCCGGAACCGCTCTGCTCCACCTTGTGCAGGTTCCACAGTTGGGGTTGTTAAGATGACACCTCTTTCTTTCATCCCTGGAGCAAAGATAACAAAGTATCTCGGCATCATTAACATGTTTTTTATTAGAGAAACTACTTCTCTGCGGGAGGTAAAGTAACAAAACTTTCAATTGTTTTCTCTTGAAAGTAATAAAACCAAGCTTTATGTTATGTTTTCTTCTAAATAACACAGACACTTATATTTTACTTATTTGTCAGCTATCCAGACGGATTTTTGTATAAGACTTACATTTCGTACAGTAACCCATTTTATAAGAGTTGTATCTGCTTGAAGCTCAGTTGTTTGCAGAAGTTCTAGACCCTTATTGTAAATAACTTCCTCTTATATTTGATTCAAGATTTAAAACTGCCCTGACAGGACATTCTAAGTTTTCTATAGGTATTTTCCTTAGATATGTTTAAGTGGCAGTTTTTAAGGAGCCACATTTAGGAATGGTGGGTCTTGTAGTAGACGTGTGTACAGAGGAACTTTATTGCAGAGGAAATTTACTTTACCTTCATGCTTCCTTCCCTCTGAAAAGGAGAGAGCCTGCCGGTTCTCTGTCTTGACAGTGTATATGAATGCTGTTTCTCCCCATTCTCAGTACACATGGGGAACTGTTATATAGCGCTCATAAAATGTTCTGTGATATGATCACAATTCAAAGTCAGGGTTACTCTGTTGTGTCATTTGTAACACAGAAATTTAACCTAATAGAAAATGAAATTATATTGTATCTTATATATGAGTCCGGGCTACTGAACAAATTAGTATTATGAATTAGGAACCCTTTAAGTTATTGAGGTGCTAAACCCCATCATCTGTGGCTGTCACGGCAGTTTATGCTGTGGAAAGAGCTGAGCTTTCCCTGTGTGGCGGGAAGTGCTGTGTGCCTGTGCTCTTGGAACAGCTGTCTGGATGCCATAGGCCACACTCCTCCCAGCATGGGGCCTGCCTGGCATAGAGCAAGGACAGTGTGTCTTTGTGCAAGTGAATGAATAATGTCTGACAGGTTATCCTAATTATACTCTAATTATGTTTATGTGGAGAAGAAACCATGTGTAGTCTCAGAACCTCTTAATAGAGAATTCAAGTCCACTTAAGTTTGACAAAATAGATTTGTTTCAATTTTTTTTTTTTTTCTCGTTGCTCCTAGTAGTATATGGTTATACAGCTTTGAGCCTGTAAGTTGTATTGCCCAGGTTGTCTTGAACCCTTGGCACTCAGGATCCTGTTGTCTCAGCCTCCTAGATAGCAGCTTTCGCACAAGCTGCTGGCCACACTAGTCCACATGTTTTCATTTCCTTAGTCTTTGCTGTTGTGGAAGCTTTCCCCGCTGCAGTATAGCATCCCTGCGTGGTCAGTCTCACTGCAGCGGAGACCTGCACCGTTAACCCGAGCACAGCATCCCTCAAGTGTCATTACCTGGTCAGCATCACTGCAGTAGAGACCTGCATCATGCCTGCACCATTCACCTGAGTACAGCATCCCTCATGTACCTGGTGAGACCCTCCTTACAGTTACGCACATATTCTGCTACATAATGTCCTGACTTCACAAGCAGAGGCAACTGGTAAAGACCTGAGTGGAGGCTGAAATAGCTGATTTCATTTCAGAATTTTAAAAGGAGATCTCTTCACACGCTTACAATCTGGGTGATCTCCTTAGCTTTTAAAAAGGTGTGCTCAGGGCTACAGAGATGGCTCAGGGATAGAACACTGGCTGTTCTACTAGAGGACCCAGGTTCAGTTTCTAGTGCCTATATGGGGGCTCACTACCATCTGTAACCCCAGTTCCAGGGTATCCAGTGCCCCTTTCTGTCCTCTCTGGATGCCAGTCATATTCCTGGTTCATAGGCATACATGCAGGTAAAGCGCCTACACATCTAAACTTTTTTTTAAAAAAAGATGAACTTAAGAAAATAATATAATTCCTAATAGTAGACACTGCTGTTCCTTAACTCCAGTTTAATTCAGAAATTTCCTTGATTGTCCTTAACCTCTTCTCCAGTGGAGTTGATGGGAAACATAAGTTGAAAGGCGTTTAAGCTATTGACTGTCTCTTAATTCCTGTTTTGTTTGGCTTTAAAGAAAAGGTTGACCATACTACTCTTTGCTTTCCCTAGCAATGTGTGTGGAATGCCATTCTTGTCCTGCTGCATTGTGTATTAGCACAGGATGTAGGAAACAGGTGTAGAGGAACTGCCTGTGAGCTGCATCGGAGTGCACAGGTGTAGACTCAGCCAGGCAGAGGCCAGAAGTTTGGGAGTCTGAGTGTCTGTAAAGTGATGGTGCTGGTGCTGATAATAGGGTTAGATGAGGAGAGCAGAGTACTTGCCAGGCAGCACAAAGCCTAGGATTGTTCCCCAGCAAGTATGTTCATAAAGCATACAATGTATATAATAATAGCTGGTCATGGGCAAATTACAATTTATCTGAGCTTTAACGAAAGTACTTTAAAATCTTTAATCAGATGTGCCTTTATTAAAAGTGTGTTTATTAACACACACAAAAAAAAATCCCCTTGTGATGAGGAAAATGTAATGATTGTCATTTACATTAAGGCAGTTTGGAATGTGTACTGTGTGCTTTTGATGCTTACGTGTGTTCTGACCCTGTATGGGTTGCGTGGTGTCATATGTTGTCTGCAGGAAGGAGGAGTCAGCGGTTTCCTCCATACTTTCATTGCTGAAGTGTTTGCCATGGTGAGAGCTCACGTCGCTGCTCTGGGCGGGAATGCTGTTGTTTCCTACATTATGAAGCAGTGCGTCTTCATGGAGAATCCAAGTAAGAACCAGGTGAGATGACTAAACATCTATGATGTCAGGACATCTGAGAATGCCCCTCTGGCCTGTCCACATCTGTTCCTTCTAGAAGAATTGCTCTTTAGAATTTTGATTCTAGATGCTTAAAGTGTACTTGAATGTCTTTATTGATCACGAAGTCATCATCACTCAGGCTCTGTCCCACATGTCACATGACGAGCTGTCACCCTTAATTAATCATTGCTGAAACTTCTGCACCAAGTTACTGCCCGCCAAGGAATTGCACCAAGTTTCTGTTCCGGTGCTCTTTTGGAATTTGGATGTGGCTGTACCTCCTCTCAGATCTGAGGCCCCCTCACCCTGTGTACTGGGGTATCTAGTTTTACCTGCCTTGATGGTGAAGATCATACAATGGGGACAGACTCTAAATGTCACTTTGTAAATGGGGTATAGACTAAGAAAAGGTCTCACTAGACTAAACCTTAGAATATCATTCTTTTATTAATTTAACTAAATAGCTCAAAAGTTTTAAGGTTTCTTCTAAAATTAAATAATTATATAAGAAACAAAGTGTCTTAAAGGCAGCATGCTCCATCCTACTGCACTTGGCACACATCAGAAATCATATTTTTGTGTGGCATGCATGATAAATGGATAGACGTACTTGTGCCCTGAGCACGGCAGATATGCAGGCAGATACTGCGTTCAGGAGACCTGGTGTACATTCCGCAGGGGTGAGAAGGGTAGGTGTGTGTCTATGTGGGCATGGACTTCACAGTGAGCCTCTGCCATGACATAAATGTGTCAGCAGTGTGAGAAGAGAGTCAGCTTGGGCACAGTGTTAGCCCCATTTCAGGCCCGATTTACTGATTCTCAGTCCTTTCTGCTCTTCTCTTAACCTAAAAATTTTCACTAGTTTGTTCTACTACATTAATAGAGTTAAAGAATAGTCTTATTCTGAAACGAGAAGACCGTTTTCTGATGTTTGGTGAAGCAGGTTGAAGTGTGACTCTTGTCACACACCCCGAAGGGACCTGGTAGTCAGCTGGACAGTTGAGGCAGACACCCCCGTTGGCCTCTGGTCTCTACACATGCAGCAGCTTAGAGTGCCTGCGGCCCCACCCCGACCCCACACTCTGGAAGCCTTTGTGGGCCTATATGTTCTTCCCACTGAGGGAACCATCCTCACCTTGTTGCTTTTTATATCTTCATGTACATATATGTAGTCTTTTTTATAATATGAATTTTTAATACATGTTTTGGAGGAGTTGTACCTGATTCAAACTTCAAAAATTCCATTAAAAAATAAATGGAGGCAGATGAAGCAGGCAGAGCTGTCTTTGAGGCCAGCCTGGTCCCCACAGCTCCAAACTACCCAGGTGTCTCAGGGTTTCTGTTGCTGTGAAGAAACACTATGACCATGACAGATTTTATAAAGAAAGAACATTTAATTGCGGTGACTTGTGTTTCCAGAGGTTTAGTCCATTATCATCATGATGCAACATGGTGCCGTGAAGTAGCTGAGTGTCCTACATCTTGACACAGGCAACAGGAAGTGGTCTGGACTCACAGGACGTGGCTTGAGCATATATGAGACCTCAAAGCCTGCCTCCAATAAGACCACACTTAATCCAGCAAGGTCACACCTCCTAATGTTGCCCCTCCCTTTGGGGGGCCATTATCTTCCAAACCACCACACCAGGGTTACGTAGTGAGAACCTGTTTCAAAACATTAAAAATAACTTGTAGAAAGGTTTCTCCCTGTTCTGTGTTGAAACCAATGTTTCTTTACTATATACAGCTAAAGTCATTAGTGCCTTTCTCTTCTTCTGTATTTTAATGTCACTTCTGTCCCTGAGGATACTTCTGTCCCAGAGAGAGCCTTAGCTGCACACAGCAAGCACACATTTCACTCCGTTTCGGCACACTTTTGACAGTGCTGCCATGCACATGGTTTTGTAGCTTTTTTCGCCTTATTTTTCTTGGTGACTTTCTCAGTTCTGGGCCAAAAGATTGTGTTCATTGTGCCTTCAGCCACTCAACACTCCATAGTGTAGGTCACTCAGAATCCTCAGCTGTTCCGGCTGAAGGGAGGAGGTAATAGTATCTGTTGACTAGGTCTCTGACGTTTCCAGTGCTGTAGGAACTAACCTGGACATAAGGGGCTAGCAAGCGAGCTAGGGAAGGCCCCTCACTTTTGTAGTTTTCATACAGTGGCAGAATTTGCCTCCATTGAGACTATTTCACACATTCTAATTACTTTCACTAATTTATCATATTTAGACACTTAGCTATATTGAAAGTTTTATGTAATTTTCACTTATGTTGGTATGTCTGGCATAACTGGTCTGTATTTTCACTATTTACATTATTTTTAATACTTTCCTCTTATAAACATGTTACAGTAAAAAGTTCCATCAAGATTTTTCTCTAGAGGAAAATACAAGGAAAAGTCTGGAATGGTGATAATGGTGATTGCAGAGTGCACACTTTTTCTGCCCTGTGAGGGACTGACGGAGTGGTTGCTTGTCCAGTCCCTGTGTGTGTTTGCCCTGTGCATTTGTTAGTACCTAGTAACCCAGCTTTCACCATCTCCTCAGTATGTGTGACATTGTCTTTACTGTTATTTTATAAATCCTGATTTATAGCAGGCTTGAATAGTTTGTCCATCGTGCCCACGCTTTCTGGATTTCTTTTCTTGTGAACTTATTCTTTCTTCATCTTCTGCTGGATTGTTTTGTCTAGTGGTTGATTGGCCTGTGCTGGCTTTGGTTTTCTACCAGAGCCCTTGCACAGTAGGCATATGACCACTGTGGCTGCACACACCTGGGTATCTGTCTGCTGTTTTTACAGGCGCAGTGTCTCATAAATGTCAGTGGTGATGCGGTGGTTTTTGTTCGCGAATCTGACTTAGAGGTCATGTCAACTCAGCAGCCGGCTGTCAACTGCCAGCCAACTTGTACTGGAGAAGTTACAACCTGAAGACAGAGGAGCTCAACTGAATGAAATTCACCTGTCTCCATTATTTTTCATCGTCTTCACAAACCAAAAACCTCAGCCTGGGATAAGTAGGAGCAATGGGTATGAGTCGGTTTGGTTTGTGTGGACCTCTTTGAGATCTAAGACTTTGTAGACATTTCATTTTGCCCTGTTTACATAGACAGGCCCCATGGAATCTAGAAACTTCAGTTATGGAAGTTATTTGTAATTTATGTTGATTTTAATAAAATTATAATTAAAGATGAGATGGGAAGATTATCAAGAAGCTAGGATAAGTAGCTTCTATAACTTAGAAAGTAAGAGGGAATCCAGATTGCTAATGAGTCTATGATTGATTTGAAAAATGGAGGAAACTACTATGTATTTTCAGAAAGTTGTCATGTGGGGTTCTCATATCTTTTGCTTGAAATGAAGAATTTGTTAGTCAGACAGGTAATGTGTTTCAGCCGTCTTTTCAAAGGGAGATTCCATGGTGTACATCTGCAGTGTTGACCACCTGCTCTGAGGAGCTTTGTAGGGAGGGATCCACATCAAGGAATGGGGAGAAGACTCCTCACAGCTGGCTGTCACATCAGGGAAGGAGGGTTGCCTCACGACTGGCTGCTGTTTTCTATTTAAGTCTAGAAGAGTCTTGGCTTCAACTGGGGAGAGACCATTGTGAAATGTATTCAAGTAGTGGAAATACAGGTGACCTAGGAAGAGCGAGATTATTTTCTAATAATACTATATTGCATTCTTACTAATCTTAGGGACGTTGGTGAGGTACATTGTTTGGTATAGAACTTGGAGATGAGACTTGAATATGCTGTAAAGTATGGAATGTATGTATTAAGTCTTACATATGCCAAGTACCCACTGCTAATAAAATATCAAATTCCTTCTTAGACCAAGAAAATTTACTTATTAAACTTAGGATTTTATTCTCTCAGAACAACAAATTATCCTAAAGATGAAAAAAGTCATCTTATTGTTACACAGGTGTCAATATTTTTCTGTATTTTGTTTATAATTTTATTTTTTAAATAAAAAATTTATAAACAGTAGTCCTAATTCTTTGCCCTTTTGATGTGATACATATTTATGAGTCATTACCATCATTTAATCTCCACCCACTCATTTCTGAAGTCAGTGAGTATCTGTGAGTACCTACTGTATGGTGTATCCTCATCTTCATTGTCTGTGTGTGTTGTGTGTTTGTGGTGTGTGTGTGTTTGTGGTGTGTGTGTGTTTGTGGTGTGTGTGTGTTTGTGGTGTGTGTGTGTGTGTGTGTGTGTGTGTGTGTGTGTGTGTGTGTGTGTGTTCATGGCTCTCCTGCTGTCCTTAGATCTTCAGTTAGCAGTTAGATCTTCAACACCAGCTACCGAATGTCTCTTAGGTTACAGGCACAGCTGTAGGTCGTGAACAAACCCATGTAAGTCCTCGAGTGCATCAGGCTTGCAGTTCAGTGGCCTGTACAGCGGAGCATCTGTGAAACATGCTGTGTAGTGCCTTAATACTCTATACCAGGCACTCTGATAAACAGTTTGGTTTAACCCTTTTTTAACCTATCACAGCTTGGTTGAAATAGAATTCTCATGCCATAAGTTCTGCAACCCTTTTGTGCAGTTCCTTGCTGATGGGTGTGGCAGATTGCATGGCCACCACCGTGCGTTGTCACAGATCATTCTCTTCACACAGATCAGCACTGCACCTAGGAGCAGTTTCCATTTCTCAACCCCAAACCCGTACAGGTCTTTCTGACACTAACCTTTGTGTTGCTATGACTTTTCATTCTGAACATTTGTGTAAATGGAGTCATAGTGTGCTTCTGGGCCCAGATTCTGTATTTTGAAAGGTCTGGTCTTTTTTCCTTGCCCTTCAGGGCATCCAAGGGGTGCTAGTCAGATCAGGGTCACCACCCTCACAGTAGCTGAGCAGGCCAGCTGCCCTTGCCTTCCCTTGATTTCAGTGTCTGCAGTCCACAGAGGAAGAAACCTGGTTTCTGAGTGCGGATTGTGAAGTTCCTTCACTTTGCCAAAACTGCTCCTATGCAGGCACACAACCGCGTCCCGTCAGGTGTGCGTGGCTCCCTGTCAGTCTGCCCCAGTGTCTTCCTTCTGCCACCTAACCTGTCAGACTCTGGCCCTGTGCGGTGTAGGCCAAGCAAGGCAGGCAGTGAAGAGATGTTCGAGGGTGCCACAGCCAGCCACGCCATGCTGTTTCACTGTAGACTGAGCCGTTAGGAAGAGAACCCTCTAAAATACAGAGAATGGTGTACCGAGCTCTTACACCAGGCATGTAGCTGTTATGGTTTGAATGTGAGATGACCTCACAGGTGCACGTGTTTCCTCGCATGGTCCGCCGCCAGTGGTGCTCTTCGGGAGGTTGTGGGACCTTCAGGACATGGCAGAGGCAGGGCTGTAGAGACACAGCTTGAGGGTTGTAGGCTAGGCCCATTCCAACCAGTCTCAGCAGTGAGTAGCAAGCTGTGAAGCAGGCTACCACTACCACATAGGGAGCCCAGCCAGCCTTCCTTCTCTGCCACAGCGGATGTGTCCTCAAACCATGAGCCTGGGCTAATCCATCATCACCTAAGTTGTTTTGTTGGGTGTTCTGTCTGGGCAATAAGAAAATGACCAATACATTTATCATCTGTGACTCTGTACCATATGTGGTTTGGTGCTATATTTTTACACATTTGCCAGTGCAATAGGTATCATACATCATCATTGTCAAGGACACTTGAGTAACATGTTCATCTGTGACTTTAGGATGGCTACAAGAGGACTTTGGGGATCCAATCACAACCTATGGGACCACCATTATCTGTGAGCTTTGTCAGTGACCAGAATATTATGCGGTATCTGGTTATCTTTACTAATTCAAGCTCTAGACCTGACCTTTTCACTATTGTAAAATTAACTGTATACATGACATTTTGTATTCTGTCTCAAGAGGTTTATTAAAACCATTTCAATTGACTATCATTTGAATGAAGAAGTTGGGCTGAAGAAAATGGCAGGAATGACCAGAAAAATGCTAGCCTAACAAGTTAATTCCAAGACATTAAAAACTGTATTATATGTAATGAATGGATGTCTTAAAATTATGTATTTGGAATTTGAAAATGAGTTAATATAAATACTCTATGTTTAAGGTATATGTGATTCTGTCCTGAGACATGCATATTGTCAGGATATTCCTTTACAAGCCTGGATAATATTACTCTGTATAAATAGACAATACTTTATTCACTCAGTCCCTGATGGACACTATCTGATTCACTGTCTTGGCTATTGGCTATGGTGAATAATACCAGATTGAACACGAGACTTTCAGAGTTTCAGCTATCTCTTCAACATGCTGAATTTTTTTTTAACGGTTTTGTGTGTGTGTGTGTGTGTGTGTGTGTGTGTGTGTGTGTGTGTGTGTGTGTGTGTGTGACCCTGGCTGTCCTGGAACTCACTGTGTAGACCAGGCTGGCCTCGAACTCCCAGAGACCCTCTTGCCTCTGCCTCCCGAGCGCCAGAATTAAAGGTGTGAGCCACCATTGCCCGGGCCCAACATGATGATTTTCTTTCCTTGGATGTATACACTAGTGAGATTGCTGGATCATATGGAAGTTTTATTTTTAATTCTTTGAGGAATCTCTACTGTTTTCCATAATGGCTGAGTTAATTTACATTCCTACCAACAGTGTGCAAGGCTCTTCCCCCCTCCCATCCTTTCCAACCAAACCTATATTTAAAAATTAATTAAAATATAAACTGATTCTGCTTCTCTTTGAAGTAGGAGTATTAGGCCTGTACATGTCATTTTTAGCAGGTATTTATTCACTAAAGTTAAAAAAAATTTTTTTTAAATGTTAAAGACTGTCAAAGTATCCTTGGTGGGAAAAAAATTACCTCAAAAATGTTCAAGGCTCATTTCCCTGTGAATTGCATTAAATGACAAGGCAGAAAGGACTTTGTGCATATGATCAAGTTAACCTTAATATGGAGAAATAATCTGGGCGGATTCTGGACTCTAATCACATGAGGGGATTAGATTTGGCTTGTACAGACTCTATAGACAATTTTGAAGAGCATTGACAGCTTAATAATATCTAGGCTTCCAAGTCACAATGTTCTCTGACTATTGAGAACTTAATTCCCTTTGCAGTATTTTGTAGTTTTCAGTACACAAGGGCTGCACAGTTTTGCTAGTATAAGAGCCTAAGTTTTCAGAAATGGGGAGAGGGGAGTCCTATGGTAAACAGTATTGTTTTTGTTTGCATTCTAATATTCAAAAGTTGTTCATCTTGCTAGCTATAATTGATTTAATACCAATATGTATTCTTCATCCATAGGAATTTCCTATGCAGATATCAGTGTCATAACAATGATAGCTTCATTCATTCATTCGTTCGTTCGTTCGTTTGTTCGTTTTTCAGGACAGAGTGTCTTTGTGTAGCCCTGGCCATCTGGGAACTCTGTAGACCAAACTCAGAGATCTGCCTGCCTCTGCTTCCCAAGTGCTGGGATTAAAGGTGTGCACTGCCGCTTCCTGCCTGCGGTTTTATTTCTTTGTCTCAATATGTATGGTTTGTATTTATATTTCCCTCCTGTTTCTTACTCATTATTGCTTTATTGAACTATTGGCTACCCTGAGTAGAGTACAGCCATAGAGGAAGGCATCATTTAGTTTTTCACTATTAGAAATAGTGCTGCCCTGCCTAGGGAGATGGATCAGTGGATCAAGCATTTGCCCTGCAAGCTGGATGACTAGAGTTTGGACCCCTGGAACCCACGCAAACGCCTGTTATGAATGGCTGCCTGCCTGTACTCCCAACCTCCTTAGCCTGTAGGCCAGGATTCCCCCAGGTCAAGTTAGCTAACAAGACTGGATGTATCGGTGAGCTATGGGCTTGACTGAGAGATCTAGCCTCAATGAGTAATGATGGGGGATGATTCCTGCCATTTACTGAGGCTTTTTCTTTCAGTGCCGATACTGAACCCAGGCCCTTACACTTCCTTGATAAGTGCATTGCCACTGAGCTATACCTGCAGTCGATGGTTTATGTCAGAATGTGACCCTTTATATTACACTTTCTATATGCGTTGTTAAGATGTTTATACCTCCTTCTGTTGGGTGATGGCCTGTTATGTCAGTGATAATTAGATCAACAATCTGGAGCTGTTTATTACTTAGTTAATAAATATTATTCTATGTGTTAGGTCACTTATTTTGCCTGTGGACCATGTGTCTATGGAGCTGATGGAGGGAGGCCTGAAGAGGGCATCAGATTCCCCGGAACTGGAGTTACACGTGGCCCAAAGCCACCAAGTGGGCGCTGGAAGTTGAGCCTGGGTCCTCAGCAAGAGCAGGCCATGCTCTTAGCCTCTGAGCATCTCTCCAGCCCCAGCCATGCGTGTTTAAAGTCTTCGCTGGCTTCACTAATTTGACTTGTGTTCTATTGGTTATTGACAGGAGAGTCAAAAGTTAAAGGGTCAAAAGTTAAAGGGTCATCCTGGCTCTGCTTTCACATTTCACTCTGATGGGTTTTATTTATTTATTTATTTGTTTGTTTGTTTGTTTATTTATTTATTTTGCTTCGTTGATTTTCGAAGTTTCATTTCAAGGGCCATGTACATTACTGAGACATTTATTATGGCTCAGTGTCCACTTTGTGTCTGGTCGTGTCCTTTTTCTGAAGCCTACTCTGTCTGAGAGTTGAACAGCTGTTTCAGACCTACGGAACTAAGCAGTCGTATGCCCAGGTCTTTCCGCACACGACTGCCGATTTGTACCTCAGCCCCAACAGCTGTTTTCTTACTTGAGTTGGCTTTGGGTGGTTGATACCTTTGCATCTTTCTTCTTTTAATTACACTTTAATTTGAGTTTTATGTAAATCCTATGTACTTAATCTGTTTGGTTTGTCTAATTGGATAGTCTTTGCTTTTTAAAGTGAGTATTAAGGCCATTTCAATGTAATTATTGATACAATTCTAGTAAAATCTACCATCTTGCCTTTTTTCTATTTGTTCCATGTGTTCTCAATATATCTCGTTTATATCTCAGATATATTGGGAGCACATATACATACACATATACATACATTTTCTATCTTATTTTCCCTCCACTATTGGCATATAAGTTATGAGCCCTCTTAAGAGAGTTTTCATAGTCGCTGTAGGCTTTTTAGTGTGTATAATCCACTTTCTTATAGATTACACTACAAAATAGATCAAATGCGTGAGAGGAATTATCTCTGAAATATCCTGGATGATTTCAGTCAACCTTACTATTTTTCCTGTTCTTCCTCTGGCTGTTCTCACTGCCTCTAATTCTGATTTCCTAAGTTCAGTGCGCAGATGATGTATTGTCACTCTTTCTAGCTTTTACTGTGTTTGTATACTTATAACTCCCCTGTGGTTTTCTTAAAAATCCCACAAGTTTTATATAGTGCTCTTATTTCCTTTAATCCTGAACATTACAAATGACCATTTTGACTTCTGAACTTAGTAATTATTTAGAAACATATTTATAGCCTTCAAAGATACTTTTATTTTTCATTCACTTTGTTTTCTTTTATCTGATTAATTTGCATAATGATAGAATACTTTGATATAAATGACAAGTTATTTGGAAATTGTTGAAGATTTATTTCCTGGTTGCTTATTCAGTGTAACTATTCAAGTGTGTGTGGGGAAATGGATTGTTCGTTTGCCATGTGCCACATCCCCTCTCCCTATGCCCTCTTTCTATCTTTCTTTCTTTATTTTTTTTTCACGTATCTATAAAATCCAGAGTGTCGTTATATCGCTGAATCTGCTTGGTGTTACCTGTGAACATGACTGGCTCTGGAGTCACTGAAAGGGACAAGTGTCTGTGAGGAATGTTCTAATTCAGTTCATTGGTGGGGTATATTATCTTTCTTGTTGCTACAATAAAACACACCAGAAGAATCAGCTTACAGGTGAGAGGTTTGCTCTGGCGCATGCCTGAGGATGTAATCCACAATGGTGGGGAAACCCTGGCATCACAAGCTTGAGGTAGGAACTCAGGAAACATGAACAGTGACAACACTCAGCCTGCTCACTCGCTGCCTCTCAGGCCAGGACCCAGGGAATGGAGTGATGCGGTTCAACTCCGTGACGACGATCTAGAAAGATCATTCACAGACACACCCAGAGATTTTTCTTCAAGGTTATTCCAGAGTGTCAAGTTGGCCATCAATATAAACCATTACTTGTAGAAGGACTCGCCTATGGGCTGAGATTCTGGACTCCATCAAAGGGGGAAGCGGGCATCGATGGGATGGCTTCTTTCCTTAATCCTGTAAACACCTTCCACGTCTTCCCTGTCTCCTGCCTCTCCTCTCCCTAAGAGCTGAAGAGGGGGTGCTCTGCTGTGCTTGGGCTGTGGTTGAAGGAAGGGAAGGAATGGTGT
Source organism: Phodopus roborovskii (assembly GCF_943737965.1). Taxonomy (NCBI): domain Eukaryota; kingdom Metazoa; phylum Chordata; class Mammalia; order Rodentia; family Cricetidae; genus Phodopus; species Phodopus roborovskii. Next base: position 2,055,948 of record NW_026126639.1, on the reverse strand, counting down.
GACTAGCTTGACCTAGATGACCACTGTTCATTGTGTCCACAGTGAGCCTGTTTGCTTGCTCATCATCCCTGTGCTCTCAGAACAGCGCTTTCCTTTTTTTCCAGGAATCTCTCTTAGCTAATTGTTTTGCTAATGAGGCCCAGCGTTTAGTAATGCTCGTCATCTCCAGCCCCATTCCTTTTCTTTTTCATGTAACACTTAAGTACCATGGTAGCATTATTAATCAGCCTAGTTTCTTTGTCAATCTGCATGTGTGCACATGCGTGAGCATGTGCGTGCGTTAAGGGTTGGTACAAATACACATATGTATGCATGGTGTATGAATGTGGAGGTCAGAGCATCAGGTGTCTTCCTCCTTCCTCTCTGTCTTTTTGAGACAGCGTCTGTAACTGAACCTGGGTGCTCACTGATTTGAGAAGACTAGCTGGACAGCACACCCCAGGACCCTGCCATCTGCAGTGTTATAGGTGGGTGTCAACATGCCTGTTTGGGGGGGTTTTTAGTGAGTTCTACAGATCTGCATTTCACAGCAAGTACTTATACACAGAGCTATCTCCTGAACCTCTGTCTTAGAGCTTGTATTGCTGAGACAAACACCATGGCCAAGAATAAGTTGGGGAGATTTATTTTATCCAGGGAAGTTGGGGAGGAAGTCAAGGCAGGAACCTGGAGGCAGGAACTGAAGCAGAGGCCATGGAGGGGCTGCTTTCTGGCTTGCTCTTCATGTCCTCCTCAGTCTGCTTCCTTATGTACCCAGGGCCACCCGCTCAGGAGTGGTACCACCTACAGTAGTACCCCACTTCATCAATCAAGCAGATGCACTTTTCCTCAACTGAGATGCCTTCTAAAAGGACCCTATCCTCTGTCAGTTTGACATAAAACTTGAAGACACGATCTCTAATTAGCTTAATTCAATCTTGTTGAGACTCATGGTGTGCAGGAGCCCGAAGAAGAGAGTGAGAGAATGCTTGTGTAATGGTCAGAACCTGTTCATCTATCACGGAGATCCACCTGCCTCTGTCTCCTGAGTACTGGGATTAAAGCATAAGGCATCACACCTGGCTCTAGCCATGTTCTTTTGTGGGGCTGGGGATTGAACCCAAGCCATCACACATGGAAGACAGGCACTCTACCAAGTGAAATACAACCCCATCCTCTCCATTTACTGTTAATGTTCTAATATCCCAAAATATCTAAGCTTAGAGTATCTCTGTTCTCCCTAATAAGCAAGGATTTAATGATATTGTCGATGATTTATAATTCTAATATTTATATTTGTATGCAAGTTGTGATTGCTTTGACTATAAATACACACTTGGATAGCCACTATTATATTTTCTGGTGTACTTTTCTGATGTCAGCTTATTATTATTTTATAACCTACCATTTCTTTCTCCTGGGGTCACTTTTTATCTTGTATCTCATATATGTTTATTAGAATTTATTAACTAATTAGGTTCTATGTGCGCCTAAATGATATGTGTTGAAAAAAAAATCTTCATTTCCCCTTCATTGTGAATGTGGCTGAGTTCTTTATATACTTTTAACAGGAAGCAGCACATGGTTTCTAGCAGAAAACCAGAGACTTAGGGCTATGGTTTGAAGGGGAAACATACCCCTAGGCTCATGTGTCCCCAAAGGGAGACACTGTTAGGAAGATTGTGACACCTTTAGGAACCTCATTGGAGGAAATGGGTCCTGGGAGGGGGGCAGGCAGTGGAATTTTATAGCTCTTCTGCACTTCCTGTTCTCTCTCTGCTTCCTGGCTGCTGAATGCAAGTTTACTGCTCCCCATATTCTTGCTGCCAAGCCTTCCTTGCCATGGTGGAGTCTATCCCTCTAGAACATACTTTCTCGCATAAGTTGTTTCGTTAAGTATTTGATAACAGCAACAGAAAAGTAACTAAGACACCTGGGAATGAGTGGGTGAGTGAGTTATTATGTGAGCCCATGAGAATCTGTTAATGGGTCTCAAGAATTTATTTAGGTATAAAATGGGGATGAACTGTAAGGATTCAGGCATTATGCCGGCCTGGCCCTGTCACCTGGCAGAATGCACTCAGGCAGTACTCTGGTCAGCCCAGGGTTCCATGACTACCAGTCTCTGCAGGCAGGTGCAAAGGACCCTTTAAAAGACAGACCACCCCCCCCCCGTCCCTGCTTCCCACTTACGCTCTCTTTGCTTTCTCTCTCTCCTGTTTCCGGTGTCTCTATGTCTCTTTTCCCTTCCCCCTCATTCCCCCTTCTAAGTAAACTTCTCACTCAAGCTCTGTCTGCCTGGCGTGTTATTCCCTCCTCCTCGGTCCCCCTCACCTGCTGTGCCCACCCATGCAGCCCCTTACCTTGGGACCCCCACTCTCGGGACACCTACCCCCCTTCTCCAGCTTTATCCTAGAACTGTAACAAATGAACAACACAAGCAGTCACTGATACAGAATAGATTAGCTGCCACCATGATCCAGCTGCCGTGTCCAGCTGTTCTGCCCAGGGTACTGGGGTCTAACCCGCTGGAGTGAGAAAGTGAGAGAGTGACCCCTCCCCCTCAGCTTTTAAGCAGTCAGGTACACAGACAAGACCACACCCTAGGGCTTGCTGCCCCAAAGGTCATTGGCTAAGTGGATTGAAATCCCACAATACTTCCTCCCTTTTTTTCTAAATAAGGTTCTAATCCTAACAAACTATCTAGAATAAGAACTATCAAGTATTGTGCAGAAGAAAGAAAAGGTAATAACATAAACAAAAATTAAACTACAATCAACAAAAACAGCATCAAACAAGAAACACATTCTAAAATGTCTGGGCCGTAGGTGACTGGCAAATTACAGAGATTATTCTGATATCTGTCCTATCCTGAAGAGTCTAAGCCTTGTACCTAATAGACCCTAGCTAAGATATGAGAGGATTGTAACTGTAACTATCTAATTTTCAACCCTAACAGAGACCTGAAAAGGAAAATAATTACCTGAGCAAGCAGGAAGTGTAAGCAAGTGACTGCCCAAGGGTGCAAGAAATTACAGAAACAGCCGGCTACCTAGACAGTCACCCAAGGTCTCTCTGTCTGCAATGTTGGGGCGACCAACTTTGGCTATAGGCTGAGAATGTCTGACCAGCCATTTTCAGAAGCAGAAAAATTCAAAAGACTGTCCTACCCTGTCCACGTAATGTTCAGCAGCCGCTGTTTCTTGAGTCCTGCTTGTCTGATTGGACAGCATGCTTACTGTCAGAAGTTGCAAGGGTCAGTTCTTTGCCCGATAGGCCGGTTTGGCCAAGAAGAAAACAAGATCAATGTGGAGTGTCCTCGATGTCCAACATCCTTTTAGGAACAGAACAGGGCTGCCAGGATTGGTTGTGTCTCACATCAACAGAATTCTAAGTTATTAAAACACTTAAATGCCATGTTCTGTAGGTCTTTGAAGTGTTTGAAAATTTCCTATCTCTGTAGAGTTCATCTCTGTGCATCTTGAGAGCCTAACATAAGTATGACAAACATGGGTGACCATTAACCTGTAATTCTTAATAACCTATATAGCTTAAAAACCAGAGTTTCACATTATAAAAATAAATAATCTTTAAACAGATGTGCAGCATGAGGACAATGACCTCAGAGATGTAACAGTATATAACATACCTTAATCAGAGTTAAATGTACAGTGCAATATGACAAAAATATCCTTAATTTTTATCAAAACACAAAATATACTGAATAGAAGTAGAAACACAGGTACTGTATGACAAAAATCATTTTACATTTGTATCAATATATAAAAATATTGTAAACAGAAGTAGGGCCATATATAATATGACAAATATAATTTTGAATTTGTATCAATGTGGGAAATTGTCTTTTTGGGGCTGCAGTCAGAACCAGCCAACTTGCCCACAGTTCGTACCTGAGGGGGAGGGTGTGCATAAAGAACGGCTAGCTAAGGACATTAAAGGAAAAGACAGAGACACAGGAGGATAGATGTCAAGAGGGCCATTCAAGCCGTTCTAAATGTCCCGAGTTTATTCCTCAACCTTCTTAAGTGCCCAACCAAAAGTGGGGATAATGGCAGAAGACTTCGGTCATGTGTAAGAGGCAAACAGACTTACTTCCCTTAATCCTCCAGGTATTTGGTTGCCATACCTGCCATCCAACCTTCAAGGTCAAGACTAAACACATCTGAGCCTAAGTCTGTTGTTACTTAGATTAAGACATCTGCTACCAAGCCTGAAACATCCTGTAGCAGCCAAGCTATAGACTTCTAGGTTTAAGGGTAGTTCTGAACTCTCTGATCTTGAGGTAAGATGAAATGGATCCCTCTTTATGGGCCCTGACGTATCAACATACAAATGAAACTGGAATACAAAAATAATTTTACATTTTTATCAATATACAGGAATCTATACCAATGCAAACTATGTAAATCTAATAGTTGTTAATATAGTTTACAAGCAGATACACCAACCTACCTTATCATCTCATCTTATCTTCCCCTTTTTCTATACCAAACAAGATTCCTGAGTCTAATTTCTATTATTCTGCCCCCAACGCTATAGCAACTTAATAACCAATCCTTTTAGATGATAATCATCCATAACCCTGAGAAAAACCAAAAAACCACCTGTCCCACCTATTGGGAGAGGGCGCACTCCTTTTCGAATAGAATCTTTATTAATTTTGATGGTATCCATACCTCCTCTTCTCCTGTGGAAACAAAAGCTAAACCTCTTTCCCAACGAACACATGTCCTGGTTTCTACTCTGAGACCAACACGTCCTTAAAGTATACCGGCTGATTTAATCCTGTAGCTTTTCCTATTATCCAATGTCTCTCCACAGCATTATGCACTCTATTTCTGCTTCATTTATTGGCTCTTTCTGTTTGTTAAAGTGTGATTAGATCTTTCTACAACCACTTGTCCATCCCTTGACTCTGGTGAGTAATTCACAATATCTGTCAAAGTCAGTGACTGTTTTTCTTCTTAGACAATAGAAGCATCTTATTATATGTCACACACTCAACTTTGATCTGGAGAACTTGATCACATCTATGAGTAAAAAACTGCAAAGTAGACTTTCCTCTTGTAGACCAATATTGTATTTTTATCTTGATGGCTTTTGAAATAAGTTCATGTGGAAATGGTTATTTGGAAGACTTGATATTCTGAACAGCCATGTTTCCTTGACAGAGAGTTATATATTTAAGATTGTTTTGGGAATTTAATTAGGTGCCTAGAGAAGGCAGGTGAAGCCTGGGGTGTGAATGGCCAGCCTCTCTGGTGTATAGAGAAGCCTTTCTCTATCCATCCTACAGACAGTCACCCAAAGAGTTTTCCTCTCTGGGATAGCCTTTTCAGAGAATGTGCTAGAAGGCAGGCTGAGGAAACACAGGACGGAAGATGACTGCACTGGACACCAAGGCACACACATGTCTATAACACACAATCTGTTCAGTCATTCTTGCTTGCCTCGGGAGGTATTTGCTGAGTTTTTATAGATAAGCCGGCTTATGTGCAGATGGCATTTTAACCTCTTTCTTACATATGAAACTGAGGAAAAGTATGTCTCTTATTTCTTGGCCACATTTACCTCTGATGGACCTCCACGGAATTTAAATCACTCAGCACCCTGATCTCCCTCTTTGAAAGAAAGCACTTAGCCAGGATGGACTCCCAGATTGGACTTTAGAAATGCTCATTAGTTTAGAAGCGTCCTGCCCTGGCACAAGCATCTCATTTACCGGAGTGGTTTCACTGATGGGAACAAGAGCTAAAGCACCAATTTATAATGGGAGGAAGGAGTGAGAGCAAGTGGGCTCAATACATTGATTGCTGTTTGTTCCCACGGGCATTTTCCAGAAAGCGCTTCGTACTTATTCATAGCTTGTTCCAGAGGCATGTACTGAAGCAGCCTCAGGTAATGGGCCCCTGAGAGTCCAGGGTTCTGTGACAGTTAATGGGATAGACAAAGGCACCTCTCTACGCCCCAGGGGTTAGGCTCTGGCCTATTAATCATCTGTTTGTAAATGGTTTCCTCCATTGTTTCAGCTGATCCTGGTGCATTAAAGGAGGTCTCCCACTAACAGCATAGGAACCGGTGCACAGTATTGATGTACACAATCTTTATTGCATATAAGATGAAAGAAAATTTGGTTTTTGAAATAAAAATGCTATTATTAGGCCTGGGAAGATGGCTGAGTGATTAAGTGTGCTTGCTTCTTTTCCAGAGGACTTTAGGTCAGTTCCCAGCATCCGTGTTGGGCAGCTCATAGTCACATTAGGGCTGGAGAGGTGGCTCAGTGGCTAAGAACACTTGTTGCTCCTACAGAAGAGGTGGGTTCAGTTCCTAGGACCCATTTGGTGGCTCACAACCGTCTCTGACTGGAGTTCCAGGGGAACCAATTCCCTTTTCTGACCTCTGTGAATGCCAGGGTTGTGTTACACATACATAGACACCACCAAAACACTCATACACATAAAATAAAAATAAATCTAAAAAGATGAAAATAAAAAATTATGGTATTACTTATGGAAAAACTTTCAAGCCCCAAGTTGCTCTCTTATTTTTTATATAAAAAGTTAATTCTAATGTTTATGCATCTCTAAAAGGACATTGCTGTTTAAAACCCTGCTGCTGGGGTTGGAGAGATGACTCAGTGGTTAAGCATGCTTACTGCTTTTGCAGAGGACCTGGGTCTACTATGTGGGTGCCAAGAACCAAACCTGGGTTTTTTTTTTTTTTTAACAGAAACCAATTAGAAAAAGAATTTTTAAAAATGAGGGCAGTTATTTCTTGGTCTAAATCCTAAATTGATATAACCTTTGATTTTAACATTGGTTTTATGTACTTAGAGCTTTGGCAGAATTTTTTGAAGAGTAGGAAGATTGATGTTAAGTATCATACTTCTGTTTGTATGTGTGTGTGTGTGTGTTTATCTTTGTATGAATGTTTATGATTGACTATCATTTTATTGCATCAGATGTTGGATGTGTGTTTAAAACTCCACCCATCAATAAGAATGCACTGGTTGCTTTTCTCATTTCTCGTGACTCAAATACCTGACATTATATGTCATGTTCTGTGCACTGATGTTGACCTCGTTGTAGAGAGTGTTGGTGACACACCCCTGTGACCCTGAGCTCTGGAGGCAGAGTCTGGAGGTTGTCCATTTCTTGCACTTCTAAGCTGAGTGTGGCCGATGGTAACTGGAGAAACTCACTGATTTGAGACGTGTCTGAGTAAGAAAGTTGTACATCCTGGAATTGCAAACATGGGATGATGGCTGAGTAACAAACACATAAACACTAACAACTTGGTCAAATGTTGTCACATCTTTGTGTGCTTAAGGAAGCCCACTCTGGTCTTGATCTTGTCTTTCTGAGGACCGTGGTGGTTTCAGTGAGAAAGGCCCCACAGGCTCCTTTGTTTGAATCTGCCCCAGTCGGTGGCACTGATTGTGAAGGATTGGAGGTGTGGCCTTGTTAGAGGAGGTGTGCCGCTTGGCGCAGACTTTGAGGGTTTGTTTCCAGTGTGTCTCTGCCCTGTGGCTGCTGTCTCTACACAAACGCTCTCAGCTACTGCTCGATTGCCTCCAGCCTGTTGTCCTGTTCCCAACCATGATGTCACAGACTCACCCTCTGAAACTGTAAGCAAGCCCTCAAAAAGAAACCCGACTGAAGACAAAAGCGAAGGTGTCGGGTTAGAAGTTTGCTTAAGGAAGAAAATGCTTGTTAAATGGCTAAAGCTGTAAAAAGTAAAGTAACAGAATTCCAAATGAACTATTAAAAATACTCCTCAATTTCCAGGTCACAAAGGAATCCTACTCTGTTGTGCATTGTAGGGGTCCTCCCCCTCCTCCTCCCCCTCTTCCTCTTCCCCCTAGTTTTTCTCCTGTCTCCTCTTCCCTCTCCTCCTCTCTTCCTGCTCTCTCTTCCTCCTCCTTCCTTTTAAGGTAAGTGGTAAGTGGTACAATAACCCAGCTGAGAAGACATGATGCTGGGATTCTGCATCCTTGCTGGCCCCTGTCTCTGTTTCTGGCTGTAATTGTTAAAGACACACACCGGGCAGAGCATTGCCAGTTGAATAATGAGAAGTTTACAAACAGGAACAAAATGTATGGGTCACCTTCACGTGATCTCCATCCAAGAAGTGAAGAAGGATGACCTCTGAACTCTACCAAGATAGGAAACCGACTGAGTCTGAGCAGAGATGAGACAGAAGGCTCTAGAAGGCCTTCTGCCAGAGACAGAAGTTTCTTACATCTGGATGAAAGGGCTGGAAATAGAACAAGGACAATTACTATGTTTCTACTTTATTTCTGTGTTTTCTTATTAGCGCCATATTTGATTGTATTGTAATTAGTTACATTCTGTCTGTTTCTTTTCTTGGTGTTTATATCAATCAGAGCTTGGTGGAGAATTGAATGCAAACATTTTCTCAGGTCAGCACCCTATTTGGCTTGGTTTACTTGAGTTTGGGTTAACTTGGAGACCCCTTGTTGGAGTTTGTTGCTTTAGGCTGTCTTCTGTTTTGGCTCCATGACAGGACGGAAGCTGTCTCCCTCTCCCCTCTGTCTGTCATGTAGAAGGTACAGTACTGAGCAGTCGCACTGGCCTGGGAATCTCCTCTTCCTGGCATGCTCTGAATTTACAGTTCTAGCTCAGAGCTGAAGATGCATTAGAAAGAAGCTGATCTTGACGTTTCAAGACGACTTCAGAAGCTATATCCTAGCCCAGCTGTTTGGAGTTTATTGCATGTACTAAAGAGGGCTAAGTACCCCGCCAAAAGCTAAAATTATCATTAAAGATATGTAGTTACTAGTATTTCTGCAGCCACTGAACACGGCATGCAATTACCCACAGAATATATCTTCTCCTTACAAACTGAAAAGCCCTAGAGATTCTAATAGCCAGCCTCTTCTAGGGACGTTATTCACTGTGAATTAGCCGCCTATAAGTCTAGATTACAAGAGACTAATGACCTGTCAGAGCCTGAGCCATGTGCATCGTAATTTATCACAAGGCTATATTTCAGGCTATAGTTTGCTCCTGGTCAGCTGTTTTCTCTTATTTATTTATTTATTTATTTATTCATGGAGCTCCAGGGATTGCATGCAGAGCCTGGTGCCTGCTAGTCACGTGCTCTGAGCAAAGTCTCCCATCTGGGTTTTTTTTTTTTTTTTTTTTTTTTTTTGAGACATGATCTCCAGTAGCCCAGGCTGGCTTTCTTGATCCTATCTGCCACTATCTTCTAAGTGCTGGGATTATTTCTCTTTAGTTAATTAGTTTTTCACACGTTTGAGGATCAAGTCCAGGACCTTGCATGTGCTACACGGGTGCCATCAACCACTGCGCTACATCCCTAGGGTTTGCTATGGTCCTTTTTAAACGAAAAGCCACTGAACAGTGTTGCTTTGGTTTGCAGCACTGGGGATGGAATCCAGCCTCCCTCCCTCGTGCCGGGTAAGCACCCTTGCAGTGAGCTACCTCTCCAGCAACACTGCGTATTGTGGCGATCAGCTTTAAAAAAATAAGAAGCCGATGGGGTGAAGATTCGGAGATAGCTTCTTAGTAGGCAATTGGCAAGTAAAACGGAAGACGGGTGAATGGTACCAACTGTTAAGATGCAAGCGCATAAGACTGTAATTCCGAAGAGATGCCAGACTTGCAATGACACACACGGAGAGGCGCGCGCTCTGTTCAGAAGCGGATGAATACCGCAGAACCTTTAATTTCAGCATGCTGATGACTGGGTTGAAGGCAAATGCACCCTAGCCCACACATGGAAGCTTCCCAAGGAACAATGCCCGGAGTTCTTTGTGAAGAAGGTCACACAGGGCAGCTTAGGTTTGTCCTCAGATCTGACGCGGTGATTCCAACACTCAGGAGGTGAAAGCAAAGGGGCCGTGAGTTTGAGGACTTCCAGCCACACAGCCTGTTTCAAGAGAAAACAAATGAAAATTCTTTTTGATTATACAATTTTTAGGAAATGCTTTTCCAAAACTAGCCCGGAGGATAAATATCAAGGATACTGAGAAGTCTTCAAATTTGGAGCAAATGTAGGCAAAAGTATGGTGATATGTTATTATGATTTATTAAAGCTTGCCTGAGGATTCAGAAAGCAAAGTCAGCCACAAGCCATAAAAGCCAGGTGGTGGTGATACACACCTTCAATCCCACCACTTGGGAGGTAAGGTAGATGGGCCTCTGTTAGTTCAAGGCCACGCTGAGCTACAGAAAATATGAGAAACAACTCACACAGAGATGATCTCAGCACTTGGGATCACACACCTTTAATCCCAGCACTCATGAGAGGTATTCGAGATAGGAACAGGGTCTCAGACCTGTCATCCATTCTCCAGCCACGTTGAGGATAGGAAGACACTGAGGTCTCAGGATTCTCCAGCCATGCTGAGGAGAGGCAGCGGTCCGAGGTTTGGTGGAGCCAGGATGGCCTTTCAGTCTGAGGTAGAGAGCTCTAGTGGTGTGGCTGCCTTGATTTTCTCATTTTCATCTCGAAGCTTGAACCCCAATATCTGTCTCTGGGTCTTTTATTTTTCATGTTGTACAAAGGGTTTTTAAGATCACCCACAAAGCAGGTGTAAGCACATAGAGATCTTCACAAACACACACACACCCCCAGCTTAAGCCCCGCCATTAAACCTGCCTGCATTGACTTAGCATAGCACATAGAATGGCGCTAACCCTTCAGAGTCTACATGAGCTTCCTGCCTCCTCCTTCCTGCCTCAGTTCCCATCATCCCTGCCTCCTCTCTCTCTTTTCAGTGCTAGGAGGTTTCAACAGTGTGTGTTTTATTCATCATCATGTCATTCACACGGTACGTGAGAGCGACCTTTACAAACTACAGAAGACAACGTTTTATTGACATGTAGTAAAAACATGTGCTCAAAGAAAAGAAGCGTCAAATCGTTGAAAGGCTTGTTTGTAACCTCAGGAGTCTACGGAAAGAGGATGCACAGAGAGAGAGAGAGAGAGAGAGAGAGAGAGAGAGAGAGAGAGAGAGAACTAGGCTGAGGAGTTGGCCCTGATTGGTTGGGAAGAAAGTATCAGAGGCATGTATTATTAAAGAGAAATAAAATGGATCATACCAAATATTCCTATCTGTGGATTCTACGTCTGTGGATTCAACAAAATGCAGATATACACACATGCCAAAAAATTAAATCCTACAAAAGAATAACCAGTATTTGCATTATATTAGGTCTTGTAAGTGATCTAGAGATTAAATATGTGTGAGGACGATGTGGGTGTTATATGCTAACATTATGGAACTTTATTGAAGGGCTGTATTAGTATCCAGGCAGCTGTACTGGCCTGTCCTTATGGTTCTGACAGGATACGTCCTCAGCTGCAGCCACTAAGAGCACCACCTGGGCACATTCACTACATTCTTTCTTAAAAGCGCCCTGCCCCTTCTCTGTCTCTCTCTCTCCCTCTCTCTCCCTCTCTCCCTCTCTCTCTGTCTCTCCTCCTCCTTACCCTCTCTCCCCCCTTTTTCTCTCTCCTCTCTCCTGCTGCTCTCCCCAATTCCCTTTGCCCTTTTTATGATCCCTTTCCCTAATTAAAAAGCCCCTCTTCTTGAACCCTGTTGTTTGGTGTCTTTCTCCGGCACAGTGCTTTTCTTAAATCACAGCAGGTTGAGCACCCACACATTTTGGTCGCATTAGAACCACCCGGAAGCATGCAGGTAAAACAGTTCACCTCGGTTTCCCTGAGGTGCTGATGGCGATTGTGAGTGTAAATAAAACAAAACCCCAAGCTTTTGTTCCTGTCAGCATGACTCAATTAAATTAGTTGTTTACAAACACGTCAAGGTCAAGTTAGGTAACCTTCCTGCCTGAAATCATTGCCAGTGACTGACAGCCAATCATAAAAAGGTCAAAGTTCATTCTCATTTCTGCTGCAGAAGCTGCAGGGTAATGGCCAGGGGCTCACACCACCTTCCACTTAATATTTCTTGGATGATACATCTATATTTTATTTGACCGTATGGTAATACACTCTGAAATTCCCCCTTCCATAGTGGCCTGCTTTATTCTGGACACAGCTGTGCACTGGAAGGCAGTTTGACGGTTAATTATGCTGCCCGGGGGGGGGGGTTCTGCAGGGAGGGGTCTGGCCCAGTGGCTGTGGGGAGGGTAGCAGGAGGGCTGAGGGTTTCAAGGGTCCCTGAAATGAGGGAGTCTAGAGCATTCCTAGTTCTTCCAGAGGAAAGTGGACATTGACCTCGGCTTTGGTGCATCTGAGGCTGCTAAGATAGAAGTCACAGAGAATGCTCAGCAGATGTAGGAAAATCTTTCGATCACCTTTATTGACTCAATGCAAAATAATAGCCTGCTGAGCCTCTCTGAGAACCTAGAGCCTGGATGCAAACTGTGTGGTCACAAGAACAAGGAAGTGGGAAAAGTATTCAAATGCAAAACCAGGAACTTCCTGATTACCAAGATTACCAAGTGTGTTTTCTAGTCTTAGGAGTCAAACTTTTTTTTTGAATGTCATGACTTGAATCTCCTACTACATTTCCCAGAAACCCCCTTGTCTTCTAGTCCCGTCTATCTTGCTTTCCTATTGGCCAACAGTGCTTTATTTATTAACCAATAAGAGATATTTACAGAATGACATCCTCCATTGTCTCCTCTTTACTGTCTAAATAAGAAGTGTTTTAACTTTAACATAAAATATATAACAAAACAGTTATCAATTGAGAACTATCGTTAACAATATTTAGTCCATTACAGCACTCTTCCGGGCCCTGTTATCTTCCCTCCTGTCTTAGCCACACTTCTTGCTATAAAGTTCCCTATGATAGCAGCTCAAAGAAGGAAGAGTTCATTTTGGCTTGTGGTTTGAAGATGCAGCCAGTCCTTCTGTAAGACCCTCAGAATGAGGAGTCTCCTAGTTTCGGTTGGTACCCCCAAGAACTCAATGGCCAGTCCAGTTGATGCAACACACAAGAGGCTTTAATGAATAGAAACGTTTGCACAAACAGGCTCCCTCAACACGGAAGGCTAGAGAGAAGCATCATTCTACAGGCACAGGGGTTTTTAAAGGCAAAACCCACAAGCTTAGGGAGGGGGTGGGACCCTCTGTCCATTGAGTACGTGACTCTTTGAGGCCGGATGGTCTCACTGTTAGGGTCAAGAGACTTTAGGGCCTCAGGGTGTGCTAATTAATCTTGTCTGGGCAAACCAGAGTTGCAGCTATCTCTTTGTTTCTTAAGGACCCTATTCACCACCTGCTGACTCACGGAAAGGAGGGGCAGTGTGAATTCTTGGTATCCTGCTATCTTAGGGCTTTGTGAGGGGAATTTAGCAAATTCCAGGGAACTGATATTGGTCTGGGTTAGCTTTCCAGGTCAGACTGTCCTTCATTTCAAGTGTGTGTGTGTGTGGGGGGGGGGGGTTCCTTAACTTTACTTTTTTGCCTTTCACTTCATAGTCATGGCAACAAGAGATGCCTGGCCACATGTCACCTGCAGTCAGGAAACTGGAGAGATGAACGCTGATGCTCAGCTTACACTCCCCCCCCCCCTGCTTTTTATCCACTCCAGGCAGGACCACAGCTCATAGGATGTTGCCATCTACTTCAAGATGGGTGTCCCCGGGCACATGTAGAAGTCAGAGGATACCCTGCCAGAGTCAGTTCCCCGTCCACCATGTGGGCTCCGGGGATTAAACCCGGGTCCTCGGACTTGGCACAAGTGTCCTTACCCACTGAACCTTCTTGCCGAGCTGGCCCCTGAAGATGTGTTTAAAGCTCTCTCCAGATGGGCTTTTAGAGGCAAGGTTTGTTGCTACAGAAAAGAATCCTGCTTACGAGAGAAGTAGCTGGAACTCTGCTCTCCTCTACCGGCCTCTAGAGCTGATGAATGATTGGCTGGAGAATAAACATCCAATTTCACCAAGTAACTCTTCCCTAAGAATTTTCTGACCAGAAGTCAACTGTCTTGGCATTCAACTTTAATATTTAAACAGCTATACCCAGAGGATTTTATCATTTGGCAATTTCATAAAGTGGCAAAGATTTCCAAGGTGTCCCAAGTAATGAGCCATCGGTGTAAATAACAAACAAATACCAATACAATAGTTATTTATTTTTTACTCACAAGGAAACTGTCAAGTCCTGTGATTATTATTATAACAAGTGTCCTTTAAAAAAAATCCTAACAGAATGTTTTAAATTATCAAGGTCAAGCCAACAGGATCATTAGTGTGTGTCTCTCCTCCATGAGCTACTGTGGTGAAGTATTTTAATGCTTAATGATGACCCAGAAACGTTTAAAAAGACACAGCACATTAGCTATTTGCCTTCTTCCTGAAGCAGCGTACCCGACAGACACAGTTTAGATGAGGAATGGTTTATTTGAGCTTAATGTTCATGGTGGGGGTGGGTGCTGTGCACAGGGCCAGGAGGTGGCTGGCTGCATGGCGTTCACAACCAGGAAGCAGAAAATGACTCAGATCCTTTTCTCCCTTCTCCTTTGTGTAGGGCTCTGAAGCTAGTGTGGGACTTCCCACCTGGTTGGCTTAGACCAGTTAATCCCTTAAAGGCCTGCCCAGAGATTTCTTTCTGTGGTGGTTCTAAATCCTATCAAACTGACAATGGTGATTCACCATCACATATAGTTGTCTGTGAATCATCGTGAATCAAGTTACTCGGTTCACATGTTTAAAAAAGTGCTATCGCTTATCAAAAGAGAGACAGTTGGTTGCCTCCACTGGCTTGACACTTGACACTACGCACTACTAATCAGTGACAAGTGTCTTCTGTGGTGACTGGCTGTCTCTCATTTAATGATGCTGTTACTGGCTGTATCTGTAGGAACAGCCATTTTATTCCTTTCCCGGTACCAGAGGGAGATCTCAGTACCCACTGGCTCCTTTGGGGATAGTTTAAAAGGGAAAATTGTACACTATAACCTGAAGACAAAGACAATTAGCCCAGTAGGGGACTGAACACATAACTTCCACCAATTACTGTCCCATCAATGCTATTTTCTGCTCAGAGGGCCAACTGTGCCTCAGATCCCAGGTCCCCGGCACTACAATAGTGTGCCCTTAATAGGTTCTCAACATTTACAAGGGTTCCATGAGCATACGCTGCAGCCTCATGCAGTTAGGAGGATTCTGGTCCAAATGAAGAAGCTCTCTGGGTGAAGACACTGTTCACCAATCTCACAGTCCTGGGTTTTATCCCATGACACAACGTAATAGAAGAAGAGAAATGATTCCCTCATGTTGACCTCTGACCTCCACATGTGTGCCATGGCAAGGGCATTGTCACCAGCACTACCGTAAATAAAATGAAAGTGTAATTAGAAATAGTGAAAAGGCTTATTTTGTTTGTTTGGTTTTTTTTTTTGTTTGTTTGTTTTTGTTTTTTTCTGACCTAGTGGGGCTCTGTGTTTCTAATAGGAATTTCTTTTTAAAAAGATGTATTTACTTTATGTGTACCACATGCATTCAGGAGCACATGGAAGCCAGAAGAGGGCGTTGGATCCCATGGAGCCGGAGTTACAGGTGGTTTTGAGACGCCATGTGGTGCCAGAAATGGGACCCTGGTCCTCTGCGAAAGCAGCGCGTGGTCTTACTTGCTGAACTATCTGTCCAGCCAGCCCCCAACAACAGAAGTTTCCTATCTGGAATTATGGATGGTTGAATGTTTGACCATGCCAACGGTACCCTCTGTGGCAAGGTGACGGCCCCACCGTTAACCACAGCAAGGAGACCGGCCCATTGCTGCTTCCTGAGTGGCTTTATGTTTTAAGGACGGTTGCTGTCTATGACTTCTTCAATACAGTCTGGGATATTTGCCGAGCATATAGCAGCACGCCTTCCTTGTCTGTGAACGATGCAGGTGGGCGCCTGCGATGGCCACGGTTCTCAGTCAGCTGGGAGCAGACATGCCGTCCAGACTCTTGGGTCTTCCCTTGCGCATTGTTAGAGCAGAGATCAATGGCAACACACTCCTGTTACTGAGCCTGAAATGCGCATTAGCAGCCCAACCTGGGTGCCAACTGCTGCTCGCTTTCTGTCGTTCACTTCCAAAGCACAACTTTACCCAGAAAGTAAGCAGATCTCCTCTTTCTTACCCCTCTGGCCTGAAAATCACCATCTCCTCTCTCCTCACTTAATTTTAAAGAAGTAATACATGTTCATGGTAAAAAAAAAAAAAAAAAAAAAAAAAAAAGCATTCACTGCCGGTGAGGTGGTCCAGACACTTGCTGCTAAACCTGACAACCCGAGTTAGATCCCCAGGACCCACGTGGTGCAAGGAGGGAGCCCGTTCTTGCATGTTGTCCTCTGCTCTCTGTTCACACACATACCACATGGATGCACACACATTCTCCTGTCCCCTAAACAATTTTATGTGTATTTTACATGTATAAATAACAGACATGTATTTTTGTATTTACAAAAAGTATATACTATGTTAGATTTTTTTTCTAGAATATGTTTCACCAACTTTCCCTATCATAATATTTAAAATCTCATCCTCTCTCTTTTTAAACACAACCAGCACATTGTATAAACATTTCTTATTCTGCGAACAGAGAATCTCAGAATGAGAATAGCTTTATTCAGAAGGGAAGTAATTTGGTCCCGAGACTGGAAGGGGGCAAATTCTGACCACCAGATGGATTGCACTCAAGTGGTCCCGGATAGCTTGAGACATCTTTATTTAGACTTTAACAGAGGTTTTTGTTGTTGTTGTTGTTGTTTTTTTGTTTGTTTGTTTGTTTGTTTTGTTTTTTCCCTCACCAGGCTTACATGAGCTGCTTTATTTTTGGTTCCTATTTTTGACTTTTAAGAAGTATATTGTAATCCTTATAAAATGCCTTCATTGTTCCCCTTTATGCTTCTCCAACTACGTTTTCCCTCCCCCTGCATAACCTTATTCTAGACATAGGGGTTCAGCATCTTTTCAAACTTGACTAAATATCGAGCCGGACACACCCCGCTCTTGCAGCACTAAGTCAGCTGGCAGCTACTTGTGGTTACAAAGTTTAAAGTAATAGATATGGTCACAATGCTTTAAGGACAACAATATTCAAGCCAAACAGTTATTTCATGTCTACAAGATATGCTTTTATGCAGTTCCCTTTTCTGTTGTGGAATATTAGTTGAAGATATGCTACATTCATTTATGCTATGGAATATTTGTTTAATGATGCAAAAATGTGTTGCATTCATTTATGTTACATCTATTTGACTCTGTGAAGCTGTGCTACTTTGTCTGTCTAAAACACCTAATGGGCTAATAAAGAGCTGAATGGATAAGAGCTAGGCAGGAGAGAGGAATGGGCAGGGCTGTCAGGCAAAGAGAATAAATAGAAGAGAATAAGATGAGAGGGAGGATCAAGAAAAGGAGGAGAGAAGAACATCAGGGGCAGCCACCCAGCCACACAACCAGCCACCTAGCTACACACCAGCCACCCAGCCACACAACCGGCCACCCAGCCACACAACCGGCCACCCAGCCACACAACCAGCCACCAAAGCCACACAACCAGCTACCAAGCCACACAACCGGCCACCCAGCCACACAACTGGCCACCCAGCCACACACCAGCCACCCAGCCACACAACTGGCCACCCAACCACACAACCAGCCACCCAGCTTACTCTAGCCAGCCACAAAATAAGAAGTACAGAAAGGCATATAGAATAAGGGAAGGTAAAAGCCCAGAGGTAAAAGGCAGATGAGATAATTTAAGTTAAGAAAACCTGGCCAGAAACAAGCCAAGATAAGCCTGGGCATTCATAAGGAAGAATAAGTCTCCATGTATTTATTTGGGAGCTGGGTAGTGGGCCCCAAAGAGCAAAGAGTAAGAAAAACAACTGTACTTTTCTATAAGAGGGCCCCATGTCTCCGTGTCTCTATAAAAGCAGTTGATGAGGGACACTTTTCCCATCTCACTATGCCATTGTTCTTCGACCAATATAAGCTCCTGTGTATGGTAAAGTGGATCTATCTATTCCATGTTTTCTGTTGCATTTCCCCCCGCATTGGATCCTACCAGATTCTACCACTGATTCTATTTGATTGATGTCTATGAAATTTACTCTCAACAATTGGCACTATGCATTCCTGAAGCTTTCCCCCTATTGTGTGGATGAATGTCTTACTCTCCAGAACTGTGAGACATGGTTAATGTTCCAAGTGTTGTTTTCTCATATGTACCAAACTGTCTCTACTGAGTCAGGAAAGTTCCCAGGATTAGGAGTTGTAATTAGTAATTCCAGATAAGAGATTTGAGGAGGGTTTGACCCCTGATGAATCTTAGGGGAAAATAGTCTAGAAAGAACAGAATTTCCAGGGAAAATTACAGCTGTCTCATGTATGACTGACACAATAAAAGTAAAAACCATCCAAAGAATCAACAATATAATGAGAGAGGAAAGAACCCAAAAGCTGCACAAATTTTACAAATTCCCATGCCATTATCCTGTGGCCTACTGGCCCTTGCCAAGTGAGAATCCATTTCCACGGGTGCCTTGCCCAGAGGAAACCCACTGGACATACGCTGATCTAAGACTAGACTGCACAGCTCCCCTCGATGCCCAGCTTCCTATTCAGCTATCAATAGCATTCTGGCTAAAAATGGTTCTAAGTCTTAGCAGAAAACATTGGGACAGACCAGAGCACTTCATGTGGAGAAGGCTGTCTTTTCAAGAGTAAAGGAATCTTTCCAGAAAGCCTTTGGCAAACTTTCCCTCCTATGCCAACATCACACCTACATGTCACATCTAACCCCAGACTGGCAAAGAGCATCAGGCCATGATGCTTGCCTGAGATCAATTAGAATGTGCTTGGAAAGTAGGACAATTGCAGAATGTGAACAAAGCCAGAGTTCCACAGACGAGACACACGAAAGTGTTGCCGTGCAGACAGCTGTTGGCTAGTTAGATGCCTTTCTTATTGGTTTCCAAAATGGCATTAGTTATTTCAAGGTGTTTCCTCCTTCACCTAAATTTGAACACATCTGTTGGCTTCTCATAGTCCGTCGGTGTCGCGAAGACGCATAGATATTTTCTATAACTGATGGGTGTCTATGTCTAGGCAGAAGCCGCGTTCTGCTGTTGTGTTCCACTATGCATGTGGTTCTCTCTTCATTTTTGAGTTCTGCATAGAGGCCAAGGGTGTCCTTCAAAGGGGTCTACACTAGGTCCTCTACATTTCAGTTTTATTACTGTTGATAAGAGTATTGCACTTTGGTTGCTTTCTGGTAGATTGTCGCTGGGTTATGTTTATATGCTGACCTTGCCCAGAATGGGCCAGGGGCCTATTCTGATAAAACTCCCTGGGGGCCGAAGGGACAGCTCAGAGGTTAAGGGTGCTTGCTGGTCCTCAGAGAACCCGAGTTCAGTTCCCAGCATGGAGTGGCTCATAATCATCTATAACTCCAGCACCAGGCATTCCCACACCCTCTTCTGAACTCTGTGGACCCTGTGTTCACTTGCTCAAACCCACACTTCACAACCGCATGCACATGTAATTTAACAATAAATCTTTACAGAAAAGATTTGTGACATCAATGCTGATTGTTTTGCTCTTTCCAGTTCTAATCATTGTTCTGTTGGTTAGGGCTCTTACTGTACTAACAGAGAACAAACAGATATGGGATAGTTCCTGAGTCCTGGCTTAAACAGACCATCCAAAGGTCCTTCATTAACTCAGATGGTTGATGCCTCCTTTGGGTGGGAAGGTTACACATGAGGAGATGGCTGAGCCCCAAGCCAGTGCTATTTGTGTGTCTCGGCAGCATTTGCTGGTCATTCACTACTAAAGTGGCTTTCAGAAAACTCACACGTGATAAAAACACTTCACGTAACCAGGCCGTCAGCAACAGAGTGTGCTGTTTCTGGTACTGAGACAGAGATGGAGCCAGGATCCACATGCTGTGAGCACTCTGTGAAACCATTACATCAGTGTAGCTGTAATTCAGGACAGGTTACAAGACAAGATTTCCTTCCACATTTGGCTCTATACAGTATATGAAGAAAGAAAAAACAAGTCAAGGAGATTTGAATAGAAAAAGCAGTCCAGTTAAAAACTGAAAAGCTAAAGTTGAGCAGTTTGGGAGTTCTGATCCACAGGAACTCATTATTGACTCTGACTGGGAGCTTTGAGCAGCAGGGTCTCAGACACTGCCGGGCTGCCTGTTGAAGGCCCACTAACTGTCCTGTCCCTGTCCCCCAGCAGGAGACTGCACTTACAGTCCAGTCCCACGGGTGGCGGTATCCCTCGGCCCCAGGTCTCACCTCCTTCTTCAACTGTCTTACTGTTCCTTATCTTAAAAGTAACTGAAGGTGGAAATTGTATTTGTAGAAAAATCAAAAATTTTGGATCCAGTTCAGGGTGTAGCAAGTATCCTTAGACCAGCAAGCCTCTAACTTTGCCAAAATAGTGCAAAGGCAAATACAGAACAAAAACAAAACAACAACAAACCACTGAAGGCCCTACCTCTCTGCCTAGCAAGATCTAAATTGCCTGGTCTACCAGATGTTTCTCTCTGCTTGTGTTATCCTCCCCCCCTCTTAGGACTCTCAGGGAGTCACTATAGCTCATCTGCCACTTAGCAATGCAAGTAACCTAGCTCAGAAACACCCCAGGTGCACGCTTGCATAAGGTAGAGGAAAACGGATGTGGTAGCATAACTTGTCATCCTAGCATTGAGGATGTTGAGGCAAGATGACCATGTGCTGCCCAGGTCAGCCTTGGCTATGTAGCAAGACAAAAATCTAAACACAAGTTAAAAAAAAAAAAAACAGTAATAGTAAAAATAAATAAATGTGGAAGTCTGGTTGGAGGAAGCATTTCACATTCCCACTTCTTGCCTAGTTAGCTTTAGGAACAAATCAACTTGCTTGGCTCCTGTTTGAACCAGTTTTGCTTCTGAAATCATCACTGTGTTGAGAAGGGACCTGTTTGCAGATATCTGTGGCCAATAGAGAGACGTCTGTTTTGTGTACACTGGAAGCCCAAAGTCATAAACTGGCTTAGGTGTGAGGAAGTAGTGTCAAACGTTGGAAATAATCCTCTTTAAGGTATGTGCTTAAATGCATACTTGTCAATAGATGTTTTATGCACACTGTGAGTAGGTGTTTTTATGCATACTTGTGAGTAGATGTTTATGCACACTTGTGAATAGATGTTTTATGCACACTTGTGAGTAGGTGTTTTATGCACACTGTGAGTAGATGTTTTTATGCACACTTGTGAGTAGGCGTTTTTATGCATACTTGTGAGTAGATGTTTTATGCACACTTGTGAATATATGTTTTATGCACACTTGTGAGTAGGTGTTTTATCAAACCCTGTCATGCAACTGGCCTGTAAGTCATGGGCACATGTAACAAAAGATTGTTTCCAAATTAAAGTCAGGAGTGACAATAATACAGAAAAAATTATTCAAGGTACAGATTTTAAAAAAGTATTTACATATTTGGATTTTTAGAATTCTTGCATGTACACAGTAAGACCTTTCAGAGATGAGACTTGAGCCTAGGCACAGAATTCACTTAGGTTTTATATACTCCTTGTATGTGTGAGCAGCAGGCAAACTTTATAATACTTCAGAAAGTGTGAACGGGGCAAACAGTGGATCTCCCATGTTACTCAGACAGTTTCAGAGTGGGATGGACAAGGAATTCTCAGCCCTATTGTATTAACTGAGTTCTGCTGGCTTAGTGTCCTAGGAGAAACATCTCTGTTTCAGACTGCAGTCATGGCTGCAGAGGATGGCTCAGCCTTTAAGAGTGCATACTGCTCTTCCTGAGGATCTCCTCCTGGCACCCACAGTGACTCACACTCATCTGCAATGCCAGCTTCAGGAGAAGCTAATGCTAATGGTCTCTGGGTGTCTACATTCTAGGGCACACACCCACACATACACATAACTAACAATGAAAAACCACTAAAAATGTATATTAAACAGAATTCAATAGAGTACATTAGGGTTTCTTGTCAATCCTGTTGACTTTTGCATTTGTGAAACAAGTTGGTGGCACGGAACATCTTACCAATGCTGGCTTTACCTTTCCTTTGCATTTTGCAGATGTCAAAGGCACATTCTGGAAGTTTGGAGCTAGTTTGTCTCCTGATTCTCAGGACTGGGTCTATGTCATAACCAAAGAGCAACAACTTTGTCTGTCCTAATGGGTAGGGAAGGACACTTCAGTGTCACAATCATATAATCATGATGCTGTTGCTGGGATATATAGCTCAGTGGTAGGGTACTGCCTGGCATGCTCATGGCCCTGGGATTGACCCCCCTACCCAGACATTTAAGCAAAAGCAAACCAGTGATAATGAAATCTTTCCCCACCGTGGGAAACCTTTAATGGGTTTTCCTCATTCAGTCTTTATAGCAACCCTGTAGGGTTGTTATTTTCACTTATAAATGAATTAAAACAAGCTGTTAGTTGAGTAATTCAATACTTTACATAAGGGTAATTGTGACTAAATGCTGGCACCATGGACTTGAACCCAGGGAGTCTAATTCTTAAACATAGATTCTTGTTTTCATCTTACTTCATGTGCGTGAGTATTTTGCCTGCACGCGTGTCTGTGGACTGTGTGTGTGTGCCTGGTGCCTGCAATGGTCAGACAGGAACACTGGATCCCCTGGAGCTAGAGTTACAGGTGGTTGTGAGCTGCCATATGATTTCTGGGAATTGAACTGTGTCCTAGATCCTCTGGAGGAGCAGCCAGTGCATCCCTGCCCCCCACTAACCATCTCTCCAGCTCTCTTTGTGGTTGTTTGGTTTGGAGTGACAAACACTTGCTGTGTAGCTCAGGCCAGTCTGCATTTGCGATTTTCTTCAGGCTGCCCGGGCAGGGATGACAGGTGCACACTGCTCGAGGCTTCAGACTGCAGCTGTAGCGTGGAGGGGGTGCGGGGAGGGCGCCAACTCCCGCGAAGAGCTAACTTGCTCCTCCCCAACCAATGCATTTTCCCTCCATCCACTTTATCTTTTACTGTGACCTTAAAGTCAGAGTCTTAATCCAAGGACACACACCTCGTGGCGTTTTGCTGAAAATTAAGCTTCATGGAGACTATGTTGCACATGTACAGAAATCCACATGCTTATTTGCATGCAGATTTATACCTATTTAATCCTTAATCTGGTTTCCCCCAAATAGTCACAAAACCCTGAACAACTATAAAGTAAGACTTAAATTATTTGGCCAATTAAAGTTTCCAAATGCAGACACATAGATTGTCTTAACACGGTCTTTTCACGAATATTTATTTAAAGATAAAACATGTGTGCATGTGTGTGTGTGTGTGGGGGGTCGCACGGGTGCCAGGGCGTGAGCCTTCCGTGTTGGGCACGTGGAGGTCAGAGGTCCTGAGCGGTTCGTCCTGCTCTTCCACGTAGTGGGTCACAGGATTGGACAAGTCGTCCGAGGTGGAAGCAAGCACTTTACCTGCTGACCCATCTCTCTGGCCCTTAAACGTTCCTTTCTTTGTTTAAATTGTATTGTACATATATGGATGTCCTGCCTGAAACACGTGTCTATACCCTGTGTGAGTTCTCGGAGCGGTGAGAAGATGGCATCGGATCCCTTGGGACGCCCACTGCCGTGTGGGCGGTGGGAGTCAAACCCGGGTCCTCTAGAAGAGCAGTCGACGTTGTTAACCAAGTCGGTCCTAGCCCTATGAACATTCCCCTAAGTGCCGTGAAATCATCACAGTGTACCTAACGCAACACCGGTTCTCCGCTTTTCCATTTCTTTCTCTCCACCTATGCTAGACTATCTTCCTTTTCGGTGCCTAGCCTGAGTGACTTTATCTCACGGAGACTCAGGCACGTCCAGCTCATGTCCTCATTCCATCTATCTAAGAGCAGTCTCCATCACTGATACCTTCTCAGTCTGGACGGAATTTAGTCCGCCCCTCATTTCCATCTTATTACTAGAAATTATCTATGGATCTGTAAGTGTGAGCCCAAATGTCATCTTTTTAGCACCTTTTAGAAGGGAACAGAACGAAGTCCTTTATCTAGACCTATTCATTAGTCATTCCAAACATCCCCAGCTCAGAAGCTCCAATAAACACAGATAAGATCTCTAATGCACTGATGTATTCGGGCAGGGGTAAAGATGCTAAAAGAGACAGAGGGTAAAATTTCTCCGCTGTGGCAGTGTTGCTGCAGAGGGTAAGGTAACGCCTTGTGCTGGGTAAGGTTGTCCTGTGCACCCCAGAACCCCTAACAGCGATTCCTGCCCCATACCATGAGATGCCATCGGTAACTCACTCTTGCCTCGATCGTCACATCTAAAATATCTCCAGGTATTGCCAAACTGGAAGGACAAAATTTCCTTGGTTGACAATCATTGACAATCATGCAGTGGCAAAAAAGCCCATGCCAGGAGTGGAGAGTCAGACTGAAGGAGAAACTCCTGTGGTGCGAGCGAGCGAGCTGGCTCCTCTTTCCTTGGCAGCCACCCGAGTTGATGATTGACAGGTGGGCTGGAGGAGCCTGCTTAACACACAAGAGCTAGGAGGTTGCTAGAAAAGCCAGAGACAGCAAGGACAGAAAAGCCTGAGTGCCTCTGAGGTGTCCAGACGTGCTGTTTTCTAGCTTAAGAGGATGGGTGAGTGATTCTAGGAACTTTTGTTAAGTAGAGGGTGGTGGCACACTCCCGTAATGCCAGCACGCAGGATATTGCCCATAGTTTGAGGCCAGCCTGGGCCATGAAATGTGTACCACAGCAGCAGAGAATGACAGTGGCTTGTGTGTGTGTGTGTGTGTGTGTGTGTGTGTGTGTGTGTGTGTGTGTGTGTATATGTGTGTGTGTGTGTGTGTGTATCGCAAATGCTCAAATATTTGAAGGCTTGGTTCCCAGTTAGTGGAACCATTTGTGGGGGTTATGAAACCCTTGGGAGGTGGACCCTTGCTGGAGGAAGTGTGTTGGTGGAGGTGCAGTTGGAGAGTCTGCAGCCTGACCATTCTCAGCTCGCTTTGTGCATTGTGTTTGTGGTTGCAAACATCATCTCTCAGCTTCCAGCCCTGACTTCCAGGTGCTGTATCTCTGACATGATGGGCTCCCCATCTGGAACTGTAAGGATGGACGGACAATGAACCCTTTCCAGGTTGCTTTTGTCATGGTGTTTTATCACAGCAAGGAAATAACTGAGATCTTATTTCACAACAAACAAGTGTATATGCCAGATTTTACAGATTTTTGTTTTGTTTTGCTGATATCCCAGGATGGTCTTATACCCACTGCGTAACCCGAGGATGTCCTTGAATATAAGATCCCCTCATATCTGTCTTCTGAGTGTTGGGGTACAGGCATGCCTCACCACACCTGCTTTCCGTGGTGCTAGGGATCAAACCCAGGGCTCTGTAAATGCTAGGAAAGGGCTCTGCCAGCTGAGCTGCTCCCAGCCCTTTAAATATTTATGTTAAATTCTCATGTGAAGGCATGTGAAGACAACTGTGTTTTAGGTGTCAGTGATTTGTGTAAACATTCTGCTATGTTAAGGTTCCTAACTAGAAAACACAGTGTATAGTTGAGTCCTATTCTGACTTCATCCCAAAAGACAATGCCATGAGTGACACCCCTTGGAATTTGGTATATTGTCTGTTAATCTTTCCTTAAATTCTTCTTACAGTCTTTCTTTGCATTTCCAAGGTTATTTAAATGACAGGGAGATGACTAGAAGGGGGTGGTGTTTCTTATTTTCTCTGGCATGAAGATGCTCAGGCCTTATTGTATGGTTACAATGTTTCAAGATGCCTTATCCTTATAGGTAACTTTGTGTACATCCTTAACTGTCTTCTAAGTTGCTTTCAATGTCACTTTCAAGTTCATATCTCTGGAGGAAACATTTTTGCCATTTGAGACACCTATAAAAAGAACATTTAGACAATTTCATTTTCTGAGATAGGCCATGGTATTTTAACTTCCAGCACTAAAGGAAAATAATTGACAATATTTTTGCAGTGAGAACACTCCATATTTGTTTCACTGTATGAGAAATATAATTCAGTTTCCCAAGAAGGACCACTTGGCACTTGGTTTGCTTTGGTTTTGCTGTTTAGATACAGCCCTGGGAAATGCATTCTGTATAACAAGGATCTAAACTCTCCCATGACCCTCACTTCTTATAGGGTTTGATTATTTTTTATCTTCTCTTCTCGGCCTGTCTCTACTTAGTCTGTCCCTGCTTCCCATCTTCCAATTTTTCTTCCTTCTCTTTCTGCTCCTCTTCGGTCCCTAATCTTCATTTTCGTAGCCTGATTTTTCTCCTTCCCCTTGGCTGCTGAGTTCTTTTTCTTTCCCCTCTGTTTATCACCTTCTGGTGATTTTCCCCCCAATTGTTTAAGCCCCCAGTAATTTACTAAATTTCTTCCTTGTGTAGGGAATTGCTGCAATTAAAAAAAAAAATCCTACCCACTACAACATTTTTACTCTTTTCATCATTTCTCTTTATGGACCTGTATGGAAAGAGTTAATCCCATGCACAATTAAGTGCTCTCTGGCTAGAATGCTGATAGCTCTCCCCATATAGTAACAGAGCTGTGCTGAGGAGGTCTAATCCTTGGGATGATTGGGGGAGAGGATCTAAGAAGATTAGGTTTTAGTTTTGCATATGGTGAAATTGAAACTTTCTTAGCTGTAGTTCTGAGGTGTGAACTATTCATAGCATTGAATTAGCATTGCCACAGTTGAAGTGCAGAACAGTCTTACAGTCCAGAATGACTTTCCATGATTCCTTCTTGTCACCATTCCCTGCATAATCGCACTGCCTGGCGCCACGGAGCCAAGTGATGCCTGTGTGAGTGAGTCTGCCTTTCCCACCACGGGATGTAGTGGAATTGTACAGCAGCAGCCTGTTGCGGGCATGGCTCTTTCTATTCACTGTCATGCACTTTGAGATTTGTTCTTGTATCGATGGCTGTTTTCTTCTTTAAATTGTTGACTCATGTCCCTTTTTATAAAAGCTCCACCCTTTGTCATTTGACGATGAAAGGAGAGCTGGGTAATTTCCACATTTGGCGATTATGTATTAGGCTGCTGCCAATGTCTGTGTACAGGCTTCCTTGTGTGAGTGGCATTTTTATTTCTTTTGCATAAATAACCAACAACTGCTGAGTCATCTGTAGGAAAGGCCACTCCCCCTTCCCCGGTGGCTGTCTTCCTACCGGTGATGGATAGGCGCTCTCTCTGTTCTCTGTGCTCATGACAATTTGGTTTTATCAACCGCGTTTAACTTAGTCGTTAAGATTTTGCTAATTACTTAATTAAGAAGCTACCCTGATAGGCATTTCGTGATGGCTCGCCGCTGTTTGTGAATAACCTCCGAATAAATCACGGTGAGATCCAGCCATCCCTGTGGTACTTCTCTTTGTGTATCTATAGTTCGTGAAAATGTGAATCAAAATCTCTTCCCACTTTTTTAATATTTTGTTTTGATTTTTAGTCTCTTGGCTTTTAGACGTAGAGCGTCACTTAGTTGAGGCTGGTCTTGAATCCTGCCCCTGCTCCTGCCTCAGAAGTGCTGGGGTTATAGGTGCTCACCATCACTCCCTTGTCCTTGGTGACTTGGGGTTTTGAAGGGACTGGAGGGACCTAAGAAACCAAACAGCAGGTAAAACTCGCTCTGTGACCAGGCTGGCCTCAAACTCACAGAGATCCTCCTGCCTCTGCTTCCTGAGTGCTGGGATTAAAGGCGCGCGCCACCCACACCCGGCAGCCATTAAAACTCAGTCAGACACTGTGGTTCTGAGTTAGTTTTCTCACACCAGACAAAACTAAAGATGTGGACACTCGTGGGCACATTACTTATTTTTGGTTTATTCTCTGTGTGTGAGTGCTTCGTTTGCATGTATGGTTGGTGCCCATGGGATCCCCTGAAACTGGAGTTATGGGTGATTATAAGCCACCATGTGAACGCTGAGAACTTAACCAGGGTCTTCTGCAAAAACACTAAGTGTTCTTAAACGCCAAGCCATCTCTCTAGCCTGAGAGGCAAACTTTACCTAGAGAAATCCAGGAAAAGTGAAAGAAAACACCCAACAGTGGGGGTGGGAGGTTCTCAAGAGAAAAAGAATCCATCCAATTCCTTTGATCATTGCTACAGGACTCAGCAGAAAGCGGGCACACAGGTCATTTTATTAGTCAGCCAGTTAAAGACCTCCACACCCTGTAGGCTTCCCTGGCCCTGCATTTGCAGATGCACACCCAATTCTGGGTGCATTGGATAGTTTTGTGTCAACTTGACTCCAGCCAGGGCTGGGCATCTGTGAAGAGGGAACCTTGATGGAGAAAATGTGTGCATCAGATTGGGCTCTAAGCAAGTCTGTGGGGCACCACCATGATTAGTGATTGATGGATGTGGGAGGGCCCAGCTCACCATGAGCCAACCCCGGGCAGGTGGGTCTAGAGTGTGTAGGAAGCAGGCCAGGCCAGCCATGGAGAGCAAGCTATTAAGTTGTGTTCCTGCACAGCTTCTGATCCTGTTCCTGCTTTTAGGGTACTGGCATGGGTTTTCTCTCCTGACTTCCCTCAAGGGGATGGAAACCAAGATATGTAAGCAACAAATACATGTTCATGTAACATGCATGACTCAATTAAAAAATCCAGAGACTTATATTGGGGTTCAAGCTGAATATCATAAAAGCAAAGCGGCCGGCCACTAGCTCTATCTTCCAGCTCAGGCTGAAAGGGCAGATCCAGGCAGGAGCTCATTGCCAAGTCTCAGACTGCTGCCTCTCCTCAGTGTGGCTGGAGAATGAATGCCTCTCTGAGACCTATCTCCTGTCTTACATACGTCCCTAAAGTTGGGATTAAAGGTGTGAGCTGTAATTACTTTTTAGACTGATTCACTCTCGTGGATCCTTGGGTGGCCTTTAACTCAGAGAGATCCATCTCCCTCTTAATCCTGAGTCCCAGGATTAAAGGTGTGTACCACCACCTCCTAGCTTCTGGCTGCTAGGATTAGGCGTGTGCCTGGCTTCTATGGCTTATGGCTGACTTTGCTTTCTGAACCCTCAGGCAAGCTTTAATAAATCATAAATAATATATCGCCGCCCCTTGGAGTAGGAAGGACAGTGGTAAAGACTTCAGCCTCAGGCTTTAGTGTCTAGAAATAAAGCCTCCAAAGTCACCTGTGTGTTAGGCCACTCTGTTTGGGGCTACCACCTTCTGTGAGGCCTTCAGAGTCAGTCACGGTGTCGGGTACCATATGTGTCATTTACTTGTCTTGTTGATGTAACAGAACACCAGACAGAGACACAGACAGACAGAAGGGGGTGTTTCCTTTGGCTCACAGTTCCAGAGTACAGTCCCTCATGATGGGAGGGCAGGGTGGCAGAAGCTTGAGGTGTTGGGTCACACCCCTTCCACAGCCAGGTAGGAGCGGTGATGCTAATGTCCAGCTTTCTTCTTCATTCCAGGGTGTATCAGCAACTGCTTTCTTGGTCTATCGGGTTTCTCCCATGACCGCCACAATGGGGGCCTTCGCAGATTGATTTGGGCCACACTAAATGAGTTAGTCTATGTCAATCACTCACTAATTTTCCCCTTATGACAGACAGCATGGCTGTGAAATAATCTGTTGGGAATTAGCTCACATACACTGTATTTCTGGTTTTAATTATAATTTTTATTATCTTTAAAAACATTTTATTATCTATATTGGAGGCTTATAACATGATATCACGGGATACACGTAGACAGTAAATGAGTCATATAACGAAGCAAAGTAACACACCATCCTGTGTAGCTGCTTTCTTTGGTGGCTTGAGCTGCTAAAATCAAGTTATTTCATAATAATCGCTAATACAATACAATTCTATTAATTATAGTCCTCATGCTGTAGACTTAGTCATCCTTTGGCCTAAAAAAACATCTCCCTATGTTTCTTTCTTACTCATCTCTTGTCCCAGATCACCGTAGTTTTCTCCTCTGGTTATTTTGTCTAAAGATTCCTCACCTAAAGGCTGGGGAGATGCCCCAGAGGGTAAAATGCTTGCTGTGCAACCATGATGATCCCAGTCCAGATCCTTACGGTGCACAGAATGGTGGTTATGATGGCACATATGTCTAATCCCAGAGTTCCCATGGCAAGATGGGAGGTGCAGACAGGGGGATCCTGGAAGTGCAAAGGTCTACTAGCCAGTGGCAGACAGGAGTCTGGCCCAGATGAGGTGGAAAGGGAGGGCTCACATCTCAGGTGGTTGGACCTGAAAGGCCAGGTTATGGTCTGATATTTACCCTGCAGCAGCTAATACAGCCCTTTGATTTTGGTATCTAATAAAACCCTGTCACTCCAGGCTGTACCCCAGTGGGCATGTGGCCTGTCATCTTCTACCCACTTAACAAGTGAGTGAATTAGCACCAGCTAACACACACACACACACACACACACACACACACACACACACACACACACGCACGCTACCCCCAACCCAATCCACCAGCAGCTGGTGAAAGGCTCCTACATGGAGATCATTTCCCCATCGCAGATCCTAGTGGTGCACAGCCTGGCAAGGGGCTGGCTGTCGTGTTCCTTTTACTTTTCCGTGTTAGACATGTGCTTTGATCGCTTAAAGGAGCGAGCCCCTCTCATGTTTGGCGGCACAAATGACAGTGAAGGTCATTATCTTGAAACAAGCCAGGCTTGGTGTGCAATGGCAGTGCAGGGAAGACGGAGACATACGGGTCTCTTGGGATCACTGGCCAGCCTTCCTAGCCTGTGTCAAGTTCTAGGCCTGCGACAGCCGTTGTACCCCTAAAACACGATGAATGGTGGTGCCTGAGGAATGACCACGGTGGCACCTCTACACACATGTATGAACACATACACATAAACCTGTGTGTACAACAAAACAAAGCAAACAACTAAAGGTCCGGAGGCGCTGGTAAAGTGGTGGCCATGCTTGATTGCAGGTTTTCATTCAGTCATGTACACTCATGATAAAATGGTTCATCTTCATTGTCAAGTTGATGGCATCAAGGAATGCCCAGGGCATCAGTGAAGTGCTTTTTGTGTTTTCTATGATGACATTTCCAGACTATTAGATCACAAGGGCTCTAACCTAATTAGTGGTCTATTTTTTTTCTCTCTCTCTCACGAATTCACATTATTGAGAGGAAGTGAAAGCCAGGAAGTGGGATGTGCTTAGAGGAAGTAGGTCTCTGGGAGCAGCCACCATGATGTTCCACTCTGACTGTCCGGAGAACAGTAGAGCCAGCCCTGGGAGACAAAGCTCTGTGATTCCGAGCAGGCATCAGTCATTCTTCTTCTTCTGAGTCGCTTGAACTGGGTGTTTTGTTACCTTGTAACCATCACAGAGTGATGAACTAAGTATCGTTTTAGGGATAAGCCGAACAGCTCTGTGTTTAGATGAATAGATTAACACATGTAACTAATAAGTAACAGATGGGATTTGAGCTAGGCTAACCTGACACTGGGACTAGGGCTCAGTGTAGGAAAAACTTTTTATAGAGTTTAAAATGCCTGTTAGCCCCTGAGCAAGTCCTGCCACTGTGCCTTATACACTCAGACTAGACTCCAACAGACTCCTAAAGCCCTTGCTGAAAGCAAAGTAAATAAAGTGCCTGGATGGAAGGTAAGGCATTTAATTTAAAACACTAAGATGCAGGAGTTTACTCTTTACCTTAAATGGTGCTGAGTTAGAAATGGCCCAAGTCACTTTGAGGCTGGACACTTTATAGAACCAAGAAACAGTTATTTGTTGAGTTGGCAGGGTATTAGGCTTGGGCTAGCAGTTGGGCAAACATGAAGAACGAAAACTATCTTCCTTGTTCTCCCCCAGGCATGTAAACACAGCTTGGGAAGTTCAAATGCAGACCAAACAGTCTTACTACCCAGGGGCTGAGGAAGAGTTCTGAATGGAAGATGCTTACAACAGAAAAATCTACCTGAGAGCCTAATCACTTACCAGAGTAAGAAAATTCTAGAAGTATCCAGGTAGGTTAAAGGAAATGGGAACAGGAATCACAAATACTTATTGAGCACATACACTATAGAGCGTGCTTTATTTTTATTTCATTTTATTGTTGTCGTTATTCTCATTGTTATTGTATGTGTGTATATGGTGAACATGCCAGTGTGAGCCTGCCATGGCATGAATGGGTGGGTCAGAGGGTACATTTCAACCATCTCCTGTCTATGATGGGTTCTAGGGCCGGAACTCCAGTCTTGGGGGCTTGGGCAGCAAGTGCTTTTACCCACTGAGCCATCCTGTTGGTCTGGGCAGCTGGTGCTTTAGGTAGCCTGGCCACTTGACTATAAATGAGCCAGTAGATTTGTGTGGAGGGAGCAAAAACACTCTCAAGTCTGTGCTCACTACACTATCGAGGTTAAATAAGGATCAGGATAAACAAATAGGACTAATAGATGTTTATTCAGGGAGAAATAACTTACAGCCTAGACAGATGAACACCAGGAAATTCTGCCCGATCCTCTCCTGACCGAGTCACACCAGCAAGAGAGCTTTTTCTGGCTCTCCCTCCGACTTCCTTCCACAGGTCACCCCGCCCATGGTTCCACCCCCCAATGGGCGTGGTCAGTGCCACAGAAGGACTATCTCACTACACTACACACTGACAGACATGGCACACTGAAGACTTGGAGAAGTAAAGGAAATGCCATTGAAACCATTGTTAATGCCACTCAGACCCAGGGAGAAAAATCAGATAGAATGGACGGCAGGTAGGAGGAAGGTAGGAGCTGACGGCCAGCCACGCCACGTGTGCCCATCACAACGCAGCAGTAAATGGCATACATCCCGGTGGGTCCTCATGACACCTCTGTGACCTTTTGCTTGTTGGCATTTCATTTGCTCTCCAGCTACACGGAGAGCCAGAGGAAGAGGAGTTGGGATCATTTGTGCTTTGTTTAAATTATAGGGAGGAAGGCAGTAGACGATGTGTCTACAGCCCTCCAAAGGTGGGGAACGCCACCAACATGTTTTCCTTCCTGGAATAGAGTAGGTTTGAGGTGGGAGGCATCTTCATTTTATTTTAAGATGTGTTTTCTTTTTAAGTTATATGTCTGTAACTGTGTGGAGGTATGTGCCTGTATGTAGGTACTCCAGAGGATGCCAAATCTCTCGGAACCGGATTTATAGCTGTGGGCTGCCTTCAGGGAGTGCTGGGAACTGAACGCTTGTCCCTCACAAGAGCAGAAAAGCTTCTCATTTAGGAGCCTCTCTCCAGCAGCAAGGGTAATCTTTATTTTAACTACTCCATGTTCCACTCTGGGAGCTGCCTGCCCATGGGGGGCGCTGAGTGGTCCTCCCAAGAAACGTGTAGCGATGTTTGGTAGAATGACAATCATCGTGTTTGGTAAACAACTGTCGCATCATCTCAAGGTTCACTTTCTGTGCTAGGAAAAGACTGCAGGGCACACACCAGTCAGTATGGACCATCCAGAATGTTGCTCAGCTGGACAAACGGAACTGTGGTCTGAGATTTTGGTTTGGGGATGACTAAGCTGGCCGGTTTTGGAGGCGGCACACTTTCGTCTTTGTCCTTGTACAGGATGCTTAAACAAATAGAATAGGCCGCCGCTAGGAGGTACCCGAGCTTTTTTGTCTTCTGCCTGGGCAAGCAGAAATGGCTTACAGTGAGTCCCTCCACTAGGCGGGTCCTGGCGGGTGGCACTTTTCCAAGGTCGCGGTTGTGATAAGCTTGCCATTGCAGCCTTTTAAGAATAAACAGATTTTTAATCTACAGAGGCAGAGGAGGCGTTATCTCCCCCCAAGGTCTGCTGACTGGGACATCAACCACATGTATATGTGGATGCAGCTCTGCTCTCTGCAGGGTGGAAGCGAGGTGGAGGAACTCCAGTATGCACACACCTCCCCTCGTGCCCGCCAGCATCTGTGTGTGTGTGTGTGTGTGTGTGTGTGTGTGCGCGTGCGTGAGCTATGATTTCATGCACGCGCACGCACGCACGCGCGTACACATGAAATCATAGCTCACAGACGGGCTGATCTGGTTAAGGGAGCCCAGGAAGGAATAAATCTTTTCCAGCCTCCTCGCTGCTCGTTTATAACCAATCAGTTGCAGAAAGGCGAGGGTGACAGCAGCCCGGGCGTGCGGGGTGCGGGTCCCCAGTCTGTGCTTACTAGGAGACAGATACATGTGTCTGTGCATGCATGCACCGGAGGGGCCGTTGTTCTTATTGTCTGCCTCTCCGCAGAGAACAAGGGCAGCAGCGAGGGGCCTGCGCCCTGGGCTAGTGTTGCGGCCCCCAGCGGGTCGCGGGAGGCTATTTCGCGGGTGGGGGAAGGCGGGGGAGACCTTGATTTCCACCAATCCCGGGGCGCGTGTCTGCGGAGTCCAGGGCGCAGCGGAAGGCTGCGGCGCGCCGCTGAATGAACTGATGAGAGCGAGTTCTCTGCTTGCCCAGGAGGGGAGTGGAGCGAGGGTCCCGGCGGGCACGGCCAAGGCACGGGGGGAGGGGGGAGGGCGGGCTAGCGGTCCCGGGTTCGGTGGAAATTTCCAAGGACTTGGCGCGGCGCGGAGAGCACGTCTGGGGGGTGCCCGGCACAGCGGCGGCGCAGGAGGCGGGGAAAGGGCGGTGCAGGGCGCAGGAGCATCTTTCTCTCTGGAAGGGACACAGCGGGTCAGATGTCCCAGAGCCAGCCGCACCTCTTCCAGGACCCCAACCTAGGGCGCCTGTGATGCTGCAGTAAGGGCGGCAGCAGCTGGCCCGCAGCTCTCACCCAGACCCGTCCTGCGTCTGCCTCTTCAGGGAAAGCGACAATGCCTCGTGACTTGCCTGGAGGCCACTTCCTTTAGCAAGAAATCCGTGGGAAAAGTTGCATTGGCGAAGATCCTTGTAGCTGACCTCTGGGGCCGTGGTGGGGTTCCCCAGTCTTCCCCAAGTGCCGGTGCGTGCAAGGAAGCCAAAGGTGTGTGTGCATGGGGGGCCGGCCGCGGGGGCACCCTCCCCTGCCACTTAGCCTGGCATTGGACTGAGCCTCCCACCGCCGACCCTGGGACTCCGAGGCTGTGATGAGCCCCTGCGGGCGGGCCCGGCGACACACGTCCAGAGGGGCCATGGCCATGCTGGCATGGAAGTTCCCGCGTACCCGGCTACCCGTGGGAGCCAGTGCCCTCTGTGTGGTGGTCCTCTGTTGGCTCTACATCTTCCCTGTCTACCGGCTACCCGACGAGAAGGAGATCGTACAAGGGGTGCTGGCACAGCGCACGGCTTGGAGGAGAAACGAGACCGCTGCGAGGCTCTTCAGGTACCCACTGCTGGACACTGCTCCCTCCAGGATCCCTCCCTGCTAGTGTGCAGAGGGCAGGGTCGCCCGCGAGGCTTCCCTGTCCTGCTCCCTCTGTGTTATGCCCAACCTAGACACTTAAGTCCAGGGCCTCTGTCCCATCCCTTACCTCAGGCACCTCTCCTTAAGCAAAGGCGTGTTAAACCCCCCCCCCCCCGCGCCCCCAGCTCGCGGCGGTATATTCAATTGACCCATCTCTGGAGGGAAAGGAGACCCAGGACAACTTAATTCCTGCTACTTTCAGAGAATTCATTTCTTGGACTCTGTAGATGTTTGGGGCTAAGAAGTAGTAAGCAGAAGTAGGTTAAGAGGAATTTGGGGGCAAATGGTAACATAAATCAAACACGCAGGGATGACAGGCAAACCTCAGGTCAGGAAATTCTGAAAACCAACCATGTCTTTGCATGTGTGCCCCTGGCGACCCCCACCCATCCACCCCTCGCGGCTTTGTGCAGTGTGCCCATAGCGAGTGGGGAGCGTGGAGACCACCTACTAAGCGCCGGGGAACCGCGCGATTTTTGTATTTGAAATTTCAACAACTTTTTTGATGACGTATTTTCTCTTCTGACCAATTCTTTGGTAGAACAAGTTACTCGCCCAAGGTCATTCACTATCTAAGAAGTGCAGGCTCACTTCAGTGCTCCCACGCGCCTGGCTTCTTTTTTCTTTCAGGAATGTTTCTGAGAGAAGCATGTGAGGGAAGAGCTTGAAATCAGAAAACAAACAAAACCCAAGGCCAGGTTTGAAGTAAGGAGCTGGTGGCTTCCTCTCTTGGGGGAGGTGTTAATTTAAGATCAGAAGACAGAGTTGCAGCAGGGATTGGGTAGCTACACTGGAGCGCAGATTAAAAAAAAAAATCTTTGCATGTTACCTGCGTGTTGGGGGAACTTGTAGGGGGAATCGACTGACCAACCCAACCCACTCACAGTAACTGCCCTCCTCAGCCTCTGGCACTAAGATGTTGCTTTGATGGCCTATTCTGATAGTGGTCTGAGGGAGGAGTTGACAGACACTGGTAGTATTTAAAGTAAAGTCTTTAAAAATAAATAATTTCCCTCCATAGGCCCCCTTTTGGAAAGGCCAGAGGTTAAATGGTTCTTCCAGAATCTGGAGGCAGCTGGCATTCCCTTTCAGAGGTAGAGGGAATACCTGTCTTTTTCTCACCCCATCCTGTTTCTTCACTTTGTCATCACTAGTTTCATTTTAAAAATAATTCTGCTTCCCTTGAAAGTACACAAAGATGCGTTTACTTTCACCATTTCAATGTTGACCTATGGACTCTGAGGCAGGTGGGATGTGTACTACCCAGTGGCTCCTTACAGACCCCAGGCGCTTTTCTGTCCCAGGGATGCACAGAAAGAAGTTAAGAACTTTCCACTGGCTTGCGATGAAAGAGCCTGATAAGTATGTATGTATGTATGTATGTATGTATGCATGCATGCATGCATGTATATTGGGCCTTGACACACACACTCACACACACATACACACAAAGATTTCTTGAGAGGACTCAGCCAAGTCCAAAAGGTTTCCTGGTATGATAAACACAGGTGCATGGTTCCTGAGACCCAGTTGCCCATTCCTGACTGTAATCTGGGGTGATTTTCATCCTTTAACTTGATTTCTGTGGGCCGAGAATGAAGTTCACATACCATCAAATGTGCCTAAGCGCCTGCCCCTCAAAGTCAGCACCTGCAAAACTATGCAAAAAGCATTCACTTCTTTGAAAACAGCTTAAAACTTCTTGAGTCCAAAGTTTGCACGCTGCCTGTGTCCCAGCCAGACATAGAGCATAATCTCTTCAGCCAATTACTTAACTCTTGGGATCTTGGCTTTCTTTTTATAAAATGCAGACAGTAACATCTCACTCCCAGGCATGTGCTATGGTTTAAAGTGAATAGAGGATGATACTCAGCATCTTGTACATTATGTATCCACAGTCTGTGGTCATCATACACTCTAACTTCCTGAGTATGTTACCACTTTAGGGAGGACACCTGGCTCATCTGGTTCTGAATATGTCACCTGTCCTATTTATAGACACATTTGTCCATGTTTCCCTCCTTGCTCTAATTGGTTAAATTAATAAGCAGAGGGTTTAGAAAGACTTGATAAAGTTTATTTTTTGTTAAGATAAAACACTTTTTTTTGCATTGTACACTTAGAAATAGCTAATTTTTGAAACATCTGAACTATTAGTTGATGGGTAGGAGTATGTGTTTGTGACAGACAGGTGAGCCAGAGGCCTTTCTGGCATTAAAGAGTCGGCACTTTGTTATTCTAGTCTCAAATATCTTCCTAGACACACAGACGTGTGCATATAGACAGTGCACATTTCTGTGAGGAGATAGACACAAGCTTGTTAATGACCCTGAGATAGGATCGTGTGTATGTGTGTGTGTGTGTGCGTTCCTACAGAGAGATGTACATATAAGCATGCATTTGCAGTTACTCAGCTAATACTCAGTACACGACTGCTCGCTACCTGACATGGTCAGGCACATGGGACCCCAGTGCATAGGGTAGAAGAGCTGACCTCTCACTAGGGACATGAGACAAAGCAATAAGTAACCATTTGAAGAATCACATAGGTGAAGGAAGACCTCCTGGTGTTTCCAACCCTGCATCTCAGAAGCTCTGTTCATGATGGAACCCCCCCCCCCCCACACACACCAGTTTTTCTGATTCACTTTTCCTGTGCCAGAACCTGTGGGTCAACTTCTGTAATGTGAATGTTGTCAAACAGCCTAGGAGACAGCAGCTTAGCAGCCCAGAGCTGCGGAGATTGTGAATTAAGCAGGAGACATCCCAGGCTCTCACATGGTGGTGGATTAGCCAGCCTCATTCTGGAAGCTCATACTCCTCCTGGGGAGTGCTAAACTAGAGGAGTGTTTATGTCTCTGAGAGCTCCTTACCCAACCCATTTGCTCTTCAGAAATGAGCCCCCATCCAGGACTCCTGCGTAAGTCGACAACACTGTAGCCAAACTAACCAAGTACTGCCAGCTCTGTGAGGGCTTTATACGTATCATCTTTCAAAAGGATTCACTTATCCTCGATGTGTGAGTATGACCGTTTTGTCCGCATGCACGTGTTACTGCTTGCATGTCCACAGAGGACAGAAGAAGGCATTAGGTCTTTGGCACTGGAGTTGTAGATGGTTGGGAGACGGGCACTGGGAACTGAACTAGGGTCCTTGGTAAGAGTAGCAAGAGCTCTTAACTGCTTAGCCATCTTTTCAGCCCCTTCCCTGCTCTGTCAACTTCGATTCCCTTGAGAAACTTGTAAAAGCGGATAAAGATGAATAGCTCTGGGTTCCCAAGACAGAAAATCTTTCTGGACTCCTATGGGAGGGACAAGCCTAAATGGATGTAGGTATGACCAACTAGATGTTGAGGCACCGCAGAAAGGTACTGTGCCTGAGAGGAACGGGGAATGGTCCAAATGTGGCTGTGGCCCTTCTGACTTGTGACTGATTGGTGAGGCAAACAACCCTTGAAGTTTCCTTCTCTGACTTGCGGAAATAAGATGTGTGAAATTCTACAAGGGCTGTAGTGAAGTGAGAGCGTACACACCACACTGGCCACACCTCTGTCTGCGTGATTCTGGGGCATGGCAACAGAAACATAAGCCGGGCACTGGGGACATTCACAAAACTTGCTACCTGTACGTCAAATGGGAGGAGGGAAATCAGGTTCCAGAAAGGGGATGGGGTTTGTTATAAGCCCCGAAGGAGGGTAACATGGGGGTGGTGGCTGCAAGGCTGTTTTTTAGCAGAGATGGAAGTATGCGATTGCTGTGTGGAAGGTTCTCACTCGGGCCAGTGGAGACTCAGGGGCAGGTTGGCTTGGAGGCCAATGGAAGCCTGATTTCAATCTCCGAATGCATTTACGGCCGTTCCTTTTGCGACAGGGACTAACGGGGTTGCTACCAGCAGGGAGTTTAGGGGATAGAAGATGCATTAGTACATGAAAACGTTTGTGTGCATGCACACATATTCGGAACACATTTTGTAGGTGCACTTGCACGTGTGTGTGGGTGTACTTGCACATGTGTGTACATGCATGTAGATGCCAGAAGTCAACCTCAGATGCTCAGATGTCATTCTTGAAACACCATCTAACTTGTTTTGTTGTTGTTGTTGTTGTTTGTTTGAGGCAGGGTCTCTCCCTGAACATGGAGCTCACCAAGTAGGCTAGGTTGGGTGGCCATTGAGCAAGAGGAATCCCCCTCTCTGCACCTCTCCAGCCATGGAGGCTCAAAACTTTAGACATTGCCACACTGTCCCCGTGAGAAGGACGCAGCTGTCAGTGCATGGAACGCACATTGAATGTCTGTCGTGTTGAGGGATTGTGGGATCAACTTTGAAAAAGTAGCTTGGGAACAAGTTGGCATAATAAGAGAATAAGCTAGAAGCTGTGTATCAGTACATACTGGTCTCAACACTAGGGAGACCCTGACACGGATAAAGTCACACAGGGGAGACTGTCTCAAAAGGAAGCAGACAAACAAAAATCCAAAGCAAAATAAAATGTTACTGTTATGCTATGGCTTAAAATATGGAAGGGCTTAGCAATAACTATCATAGAGGAAAAAAGCGACCATTAAGATTTATTGGATATGCAGTTTACTTAGTCTCATTCTTAGTACTTGCTCCCAAAGCAACTCTATAGAGTAGGTTTTTTTCAAAAGTGCTTAGTTTTACAGATGTGGGAAACTGTGGGAGTCAGAGAGGTCCAGGGACCAAAGGTGGAGTTGGATTTCCAGTGTGGAGCTGTTTACTTTAAGCCTCTTACTCACTGTCGGATGGTGGGCAGTGGAGGCATGGCATATACCTTTTATAATCAGATCTTGATCTTCATCTAGTCTGATTTGTATAATGCAGTAACATTGGACTCAGTATTGTCCTGGAAATACAGCAGGCTGTGTTAATTTTGTGCATCCTTTCCCAGGGTCCCATCGTCCTGCCCGCCCTTCACCAGCCTACTTCCCGCTCTCTCCCCTCTAGGGTGCGTGTGACAGTGATCGTAAACTGCTACTGACAGTAGCTCCAGATAACCTGATAGCACCCTGGCTGTGGCTGCTCTCGAGCAACACGGTCTTCATTGCACGCCTGCCTGTAAAAATGTTCCTTGTAGGAGTGCTGAGATAGTTTAGGTAATGCGTTGGAAATGCCCACAACTCGATCCAGCATGTGACTGGTGCTCAGGCCATGGGCGCTCTTCAGCTTGGCTTTCTTTAGATTTTCTCCCTCCTGGGCTATGCTAAAACATCTTCACTGTTTTCTCCTTCATCCTCTTCCTCTTCTCTGTTGTTTTATCTTCTATGTGGGTGCGGGTACGGGTGTGTCAGCGTAGCCCACTTTCCACAGCTGAGTCTCCTGTTCTGGGACATTGCATGCGCTATACCCTGGCCCACAAGCCACCTGGGATTCTTCTGGCCCCACTCCCCATCTCACAACAGGGGTACTGGGATTGAAGATGCATGGTACTACATCCATACCTTGCAACTGCCAATTCAAACTCAGACCCTTACCCTGGTATG
The DNA here is from genome assembly GCF_943737965.1 of Phodopus roborovskii. NCBI lineage: Eukaryota > Metazoa > Chordata > Mammalia > Rodentia > Cricetidae > Phodopus > Phodopus roborovskii. Next base: position 2,015,114 of record NW_026126639.1, on the reverse strand, counting down.
GCAAGAGCCATTTCCCCATCCTTCTCTGTCTCCTTTATACCATGCACATATGATTGATGCTACTGGGAAGTCAGGAAGATCAAAGAGTTCAAGGCTTGCCTGGGCTCTGAAGTATTTTTCAACTACATCAAGACACTGTCTCAAAATTAAACTAGTAAAAGAGGAAGTGGCGTGCAGCCGAGTGTTTGTCTAGAGTGTGTGTTGGCCCCGAGTTCAATTTCTCACAAAAGAGAGAGAGAGTTCCTTCAGGAAATTAGGTGCGTTAACCAAATAATTATGTATGTCAGTTTAGGGAATGGCCTGTTGGAAGTCTACGGGTTATTTTGGGACAGTGCTGACTTCCTGTCTCCCTATAGTAGCCCAGGTTGGCCTCGAGTCCATTGTGTAGTGGAAACTAGCCTTGCAGTTCCGATCCTCCTGTTTCCAGTGCTGGGATTTCAAATAATGGCTTTAGTCCTGTGGGGGTCTTGACCATTGGTGTCCACTAACCTTGAGGAGATTAGGTGCTGGCTGAATAACTGCTAACCAATAGCCATGTCTTGGGGAATAGTCTATGCCGATAGTTGTCCCTTCAGTGAAGGGACATGTGGCAATGAAATGTGAGCCTGTGTTGCACTTTGCCTCCCATACTGGGTGCTGAGGAAGCTGAACGCTGGCTCATGGCCTGCAGAGGAAGGCAGCTGGCCTAGTACAAGTTGTTGGCGGTTTGTGCATCAGCCACATCTGTCTGTGCTGTGTGGAGGGATGTAAGGAATCAAAATGGGGTCCCAGCCTATGAAATCCCAAGTCTAGGAACATTGGCTAAAGCAATGAGAAGTTGAATCCTGAGCCTAGCTCAATGCTGTAATCCCAGCACTCTGGAGGATTAATGAGTTAGAGGGAAGCCTGGGCTACACAGGAAGATCCTATTTAAACCTCTTCAACAACAACAACGACTTAAGTTAAAACAAAACAAACAAGCAAACAAACAAACAAAAAGAATTAACTGATGTAATACCCCAAGGGATGCAGCTCATCAGCTTTGGGTATGATCATCTTGATGCAGTTGATTGATCTCTCTGTCTGAGGAACCATTTTCTTACTGTGTCACTGAGAGAGCAGCAGTGTTGAGCGCAGAGGAAGCTGGGCTGGATGCATAGGTGCCTGGCTGTAGACTTCCATGTGGCTGTACTCGGAGCAGACTGACTTGAATGAAGCACTCATTTCAGTGACTTGATTGATATGAGAAATGTATACATGATTTCATGATCCCCATTGCATTTCATAGTGCTATTATCTGTCCGATTTTTGGAAATAAAATATACATTAAATGCAAAGCAATTTAAAAAGGAGAGAGAGAGAGAGAGAGAGAGAGAGAGAGAGAGATATCCTAATGCTGTTAATGGTACTCTGTGTAAACAAATTGGTTTTGTTTGTGCATGGCTCTATTTCTCAGCTGTGTATATTTTGTAGACTCAGCTTTCTTCATATATTCCTTTATTCACTCAAATCGTATTTATTGGCATTTTATCATGCAATTAATTGTTATTTTCAAAGTAGTGACAGTGCAACTTTATGATTTTTATTTTGGAAAAATAACATTTATTGTGAGTTTTTTTTTTGTTATTGTTCTTTTCAAGAAGTTACCATATTAGAACTGCATTAGCTTTCATAAAAGCCAATTGATGCTGCTGGAAAAGTTGTAGATTGGCCCTTTAAAAATTTTCTGTGTATTTGGTGAGTGAACACACCTACACACATAAAAAGTGCCTTGAAAGAATTACACTTTGTGGCCGAGGATATGGCTCGGTTGCTAAGTGCTTGCCTCGCATGCCTGAATCCTGGGTTGAAACTCTAGCACTGCATAAACTGTGCCTGTTGATACATAGCCATCATCCCGGGACTTTTGTGATGGAGGCAGGGGACTCAGGACTTCAAGATCATCAGAGCTGGCCTGGGATGCATGAAACCCTGCCAGGAGTGGGGACTTCTGCTTTTGAAATGTTATAGGGAACACTGTTTTTATTTGTAAAATAAGTGGCATCTAGCAAGCTTTGCTGGCTGTGTCCTTTCAATCACCCTGTGTTTGTGTGTCCACTACAGATGCTTCTCAGGAAAAGCATCTTCAATTGGCATCCTTTTTGTTTGTTCGCTCCTTCGTGAGGCAGTCTCGCCCTATGGCCCTCAAGCTCAGCATTGTCCTCTTGCCTCAGCCTCCAGAATGCTGGGGTTACAGGTATGAGCCACCAGAGCTGGCTAACAGTTAACATCTTGGCAGTTTCGCTCCTGCAATCATCTTCCAAACTGTCTCATACAGTTGCTCATAGAATGTAATTGACTTTGGCCAAGGGCCCTTGGGTTTTTCCATCTTTGAAAAGAGCAGAGGGTGGTTGCATAAGTTGCAGGACACACAATGACTATCAGAGTGTTGAAATTCCCCTCAGATGGATTTTCAAGAGGTCAGGGTAGCTAAGAAAGCTTCCACACACATAATCTGTGCCTGGCACTGGTCCCTCCCCGTGGAGGGCCTTTATTTGGGACAGTGGTACACATGGCCGTCTCTCTCCATTGCTGTACATAAGGTAGTTAACACTGGCTCCATCAATGGGAAAGTAACGGTGGTGTCTTATCAAAGCACTGCCATCATGTTTTTTTTTTTCTAGGTCTTAAGTGAATAAATTAGATGGTAATATAAAAAGAAAGGCCACCTTACTTCAAGCCTCAGTTGAGATGTCAAGGCAAGAGAAAAGTAGCTCAGATAAAGTGGAAACATTGTAATTGGGACTATAGTATTGGGAGTGAACTTTTCTGAAATTAGAAGCGTTGACAATGACTCTGCAAGAAGGTGATGTTGGGTTACAAAGGGACAAAAAGGGACCTTCAGTTGGGTGAGCATTTGATGGTTGTATCATGTAGAGGGAGAGGCCATTGGCATCCTCTGTATCCTCTTTTGTTCTGTGTGAAATGACTGGCCACAGTGTCCCCTCTGGTATTTTGGGGCCAGTATTCAAAGCTGCTTATGTTTACCTGTCTCACATACCATGCCCCAGTCTCACCAAGTGTGGGCATGCTTGATGTCTAATACATATTTGTCGAGTGGATAGATAGCAATGGGTTTGTGTTGGAAGCCAGTAGACAGCTGTGTGGTACCTGAAGGCAGGGTTCCACTGACGATGGATCAGATTCCAGCTCTCCCAGCGTAGCTTCATACTTCACTTGGTGAACAAGTATTCACTCGGGTCTCCCTGTCCCACACACTGTTTGCTTGTTGCAAAGCCCCAAGGAACATGGAGCAGATGAGCACACAGCATGTTAGCAGAGGTCAGCAGTGCCCTCCAGTTCCACAGCTATGTTGTTTGTTTAGGGGACAGATTTCTTACTTGATCCAGGCTAGCCTGGGACTCATCCGCTTCTTCTCTCTTGTGAGTGCTGGGATTATAAGTATGGGCCATTCCAGCTGACTTTCTTCTGCTTTTTTTTTTTTTGTGAGTATTTTTTGGGTATTATGTGGCCCAGGATGGTCTCAAATGAATGCACTATGTTGCCAAGAATGACTTTGAACTCCCGATCACCTGCCTCGACCTCCTGAGTGCTGAAACGTCCACATTCGGTGTACGTCATCTTTGGGGTAGAACCCAGGGTCCCGTGCATGTTAGGCAATCACTCTACACCCCTAGCCTTCAGCTCTTTTCAAAGGGAGAGAAAATAAACACACATTGCGTGTCACACTCAGAACTCCACTGTGTGTGTCTGTATTTGGTACAGTGCAGAGAGGGCCCAAACCTTCTAGTTCATTCCATTCTAGGCCAGTCTAGCAAGACTGGAGGTGGGGGTGGGGGTCTCCCAACATCTACTGATTCTCTCTGTCCTGAGCAATGTGTGAAAGCTTGAAAGGAAAAGTACTTTAAAATAGGAGCAGATACCAACCCACAGAGGAAGCCAAGCTCAACCACCACAGAACACAGCCCGGGGTGCAGGCTGGCTTGGGTGGGAACACTTACAGCTTAAGCCATTGCTGCACTGGCCCAGACACCTGGGGTAAAGAAGGGAGAGCTGGGCATAAGACCCTCAGAGCCGGACGCATGAAACTCAGTTTAGAGTGAGAACAAAGGCATCACTGTCCTACTCTACTTTTGAGTTTGAGGTAGGGTTTCATGTAGTCCAGGCTGGCCCGGAACTCCCATCTCATTACGTGTAGCCCTACCGACTAGCTAAGGGTGACCTTGAATTCCCATCGGAGGCGTTTGCCACCATGTTTGGCCGGCTGGTGCTTTCTTAATAACAGCTCCACAGTGTTGTGTGACAAAACTTTTCCTGGAGAGACACAGCACACGGCTACCCACTGCAAACAGGGAGCCCGCAACAGACCAAAGTAAGGCTACCACCGAAGTCCTACTCGGTGAATAATGAGATTCACTGGGGTCACTTACAGGAGCAGAAGTGACTCAAGGACAGCTGCATCACCACAGCACCCCACATGGATGGCAGCTCGCAATAGCTGGGAAGCCGGAGCACATGTCACAGCCTACGGATAGCTCAGCAGGTTGGAAAAGTCCTTTCCAAGAGTTTCTGGGCTAAACCCTGTTAGGCCGCTCAGGTGGTTTTTGCTTCTTTGAGGAAGCTGCTGCTCAGCTCTCACAGTCTTCTATGCAGTTCGGCTTTTCTCTGTTGCAAAGGACGTCCAGCTTTTATTGCTTCATCTGGCGGGTGGGAGTGAATCTTGTCAGTTTTAGGAACTTCCTGAAGCTATTTTGAGCTGCTTACCTTTGCCTTTAAAGAGTTCTCTACAGGATGGAATGTTTCAAGCCTACAGGAAACTCTTACACACCCCTGTGCCATCTCCAGCCCCCCCATTGTCCCCTAACTTAGCTGTTTTGATGGGTCTGTGGCTGTCTTGGTCCCTATTGATTTGAACACTGGGTGGAGATGAGTTCCTCCTTTACCTGTTCACAACCTGCCTTCTTAGGTGGACTGGTGACCACGCTACCCATAAGGGGCTACCCCTTCCTTTCCAGATCCCGTGTGTCATCTTGGCTTGTCACTGCCCTACCCATAGTGGGCTGCAGCATCTCTTTAGTTTATCCTTTGGCTCTCATCACAGCCCAGTGCTTCCCTCTGGGGGGAAGGAATGCCTGTCGCTCCTGGCTGTAGACTCCCCCCTCTGCCCCTGGAGAAATAGTAGCCATGGCATTAGAAGACCACACTCATGGCTGCCACTTCCTTCTCTGTCTTTCCCCGTGCAAATACACTGGGTTCTGAGAGGCTTGCTTCTCTGCCTTCACCTGCCTAGTAAGCCTGAGGAGAGGAGCGATAGCCTCTGAATCTGACGGTGCTCTGAACTCGAAGAGCCAGGGTTGTTCTGGGGGCCTTGGTTTCGGATCTCAGAGAAGAGGGAACAACCTCATACTTCAGCCCTTATTGTGTAATTACCCACACCTAGTCATTCTGATACAGGGCCTCATACATGAGCGGCAAACCCTGTACCACATAGGCACGCCCTAAGCAAACGGGCTGGTGCTCAGTGTCTTCCTCTGTCTCCTTCCTCTCTCCCTCCCTCTCCCCTCCCCCTTTCTCCCCTTCACTTCGTCTCCTCTCCTCTTATCTCTTCTTTCTGTGACCGTGGCGGGTCGTCTTGCCTAGGGGGTAATTTTCACTGCCAGCCCTTTCTTGCTTCTCTCCTGGCTCAGAATGCTCAGGAGTAGACCATGTCTACTTTCTGGCCAGCTCCCCAATCTGTTTTCTGGGGTCCTCTCTCTCCATCCAGGAAGGGAAGAATCTCCGCTCCTCAGTGAGTCCTCTCTCTCCAAACTTTTGCTCCACATTGTCTGTGCTGAGCTGTTTGAGTCGGCAGGGCTGGCTTGCTGGTTAGTCCCTGCAAAGGTTCTCCTGGGGGGGTGGGGGCTAGAAATACAGCAGAACTCACTCAACACCTGCATCTCCAGCACGAAACCCCACTGAAAATCTTGTGACAAAATGCCAGACCCAATAAAGAAGCTGTGAAATTGCTCCTTGTGTGTCAGGTTCTAGGATCCTTTCACTTGTACACAATCCAGAAACCTTTAAAATGGAGATGCAATATGGGAAATTAAGTTTGAATGTAATTAACATTTACCAAGTCCCAGTTATACATAAGCATCATGCTACATGCTGTCTGTGCAATGTGTCGCTTTATCTAACCCTAGATCTTAAGCTTTTGTTTTTGCAGACAATGGTCCTTCTAGTGGTAGAGTTGTTTACTTTGTGGTTACTGTGTGTCAGTTCTGTGCTAGGCGTCATTATATGTAGTGCTACATTTAGCAATCACTAGAACTGAGTGGGGGACACATTGTTGACCTTGTTCTACAGAGAAGTGGTCTATTTGCACAAGATGGTTCCTGGTGGTACTGACTCCCATTGAAGGAATGCCCAGTGTTCCTCCCTTTGGAAGGTTCTGTGGCCCTGTAGGATGACACTATCCTGATAGCCCTGTAGGAGGGCGTCATCCAGGTGGCACTGTTGGATGACATCATCCTGGTGGTCCCATAGGATGGTTCTTCTATTGGTGGAAAGACTGAAGCCCATAGCCCGTAGGAACTTAGCACAGGTTGTACGGTTTGTTCTGGCCTTCCGTGAGGGCCCAGGAACTTCCTTTTCACTGGAGATCAGTGTTTTAGTCTTCACACTGAGGATTTCAGTCCAACTCTAATAGTCCTTCTATTGCAGTCCTGTTATTTTTATGGTTTTCCTTGTGGAAGATTGTCTCACTCTTGTAGTCTAGGCTGGCCTATTGCTCACTATGAAGCCCAGGTTGGCTCAGAACTCTGTGGCTGTCCTTTCAACCCCAGCCTTGCCAAGTACTGGGATTGTAGGTATAAGCCCACACCAGCTTCTGTACATTTCCCGCAGAGGACCGTTAACACAACCCATCCCCTTTTGCTTGATGTTACCTCCCTCAAGGGTTCTACCCACAAATCAAAGCCACAGGCCTCCATCAAGACAGGAAGGGGCTGTCTCCCTCCTTCTGCCTCTGGTTGCAGCTTAGTGAAGAGTTATTTTGCTCTCCTAATCTCTCTGTTCTGGCCTCCTTCCCTCCCACGGCATCTGTGAGACATGCGCCATGGAGATATATCATTAACTGTGTTGTGGCCACAGGGCTGGAGCCTGCACTCCTATCAGAATCAGGACTGGGGCAGCTGAGCACAGACAGGTTCTGTGCCGGCTGGAAATGGCGCTTCTCCTCATGTGCTCGGCTTAGGAAATCCCCAAGGACCTTTCTTCGGGCTTTAGACCCTGTCTCTGAAATGTATGTGTGATAATGTTTTGTTACTCAGAAAGATAGCTTAGAGATGTCACGCACATGTGTAAAATAGAATCCTGTATTCTTATTATAAAACTACAGCTTATGGAAGGGAGCTAGGCAGTATAGAAGCTGTCTGGATCTTACTCATATAGACCAGTTGCATTAGATTTCCCTATGTGTCCCTCTGGGCTGTTCCTCTGTAGCACGAAATATCATCCAAGCTGGGATACTTGAGGTGAAGCCTACAATTTTGCATGAGTGAGGGCTATTTTAAGTAAACAGGGGTGTATCATCCTTTTCCTGCAGATGAATTTATATGCCTTATTATCCACATCTAGGTCTATCTGTCAATCTACTTTGTTATTATCTATACTAACTATATATACTATATATATGTATATATATGTACATATATGTTATAAATAGTATATATAGTATATATATTATATATATATACTATAGTATCTATACTCTGATTATTTGTTCATTATCTGTCTAGCATCTATTTATATATTTGTTATCTATCATCTATCAATTTTCTATATGTATCTAGCATCTATTATCTATCACTATTTAACTATTATCTATTCATTCCATCTAGCATCCATTTATCTATTTCCCATAATTTATCTAGTTATCTATCGTCTACCCATCATTTGTCATCTGTCTATAATCACCTGTGTATCAATCATTTATCATCTATAAATCATCTTTTATGATTTATCAGATATCATATATTTCGTCTGTCTATCATATATCTTCTGTCATGTGGCTGTCATCTATCCTGTATATACTGATGCTCAGCCCTCCAGGATGGCTCCCGGTCCCCTGAGTCCCCCACCCTGGTACTCATGTCCCGTGTTGTCCTCTCCCATTTTGAGTGTGGGCTGCATTCAGTGACTCACTTCTAAAATAGAACAGAACACTGCAGAAACGACGGCGCATCACAGTGAGACTGGGTTGAGAGCAGCCATGGCTTCATTTGGATGGCCTCTTTTTTTTTTCTTTCTGCTGGATGATTGCCCTGCTTTGGGGACATCCAGGCAGTCTGGGGAGAAGCCTGCGCAGTAGGAGGCTGAGGTCTGGTCAATGGCCAGGAAAGGACTGGGGCCAGCAGCAACCCTGGGCAGGAGCAGAGAAGGGCGCCCTTGTTGTGGAGACTCAGGTCCAGCCGACAGCTTGCCTGCAGCTTCATGAGAGATGGGATCTAGAGCCGTTCAGCTGAGGTACCCTGACCCGAGAGCAGAGAACACGGAGCACTGCAATTGGGGCTAATTGTCACGTGCATCAAACAACAGTTGCTAAATAGTTGCTACTGTTTTATTGGACTATTAAATTTATTAGATTACCAAACTGGATTATTAAATTATTAAACATCAAAGCATGTAGTCCGTCATTTTGACCACGTCCTTTCCTATGTCTTCCCTGAACACTCACCAGCATCTCATGCAGCCTGCATATTACAGAGCATACCCACGGCAGATGTTTCTATTTTTGTGTTTGTTAATTGTTCAACAGGAGACTGCTGTCATCAATTTTCAGATTTTATGACTATTTAAAAATGGTTTACCTTAATTATTTTTAAACTGCGTATCGTGCACATGGGTGCGGGCGCTTCTGGAGCCAGAGGCATCAGATGGCCTGGACATGGAGTACAGGCAGTTGTGACCTGCCTGACATGGGTTCTGAGGATTAAATTCACATCCTCTGGAAGAGCATTGCATGCTTTTAACTGCTGATTCATCTCTCCAACCCCCACTTACAGTGTTTAAACCTTTACGTTGTCCTGATGCCTGCAGCCAAAGATGTTTCATCTGGTACTTTTATGATTTAACCTTTGTGATACGTATGTGTTCTTTTTTAAAATATTGTGAGCTGTTGACCTGACCCCACTGTTCAGTCTGGCGACATCACTAAAACGAATCCAAACCAAAAGTGCAGCCCTCGCAGGGCTGTGAAATGTCGTCGTCTACCTGTATGTACCCAGCAACCATCTCTATGTGGGTCTGATTTGGATACCCTACTTTTCTTCCTCACGTTTCTTCCTATTTGCATTCAGAAGTCAGACTTGTTCAGTAATTATAGCTATGCAGTGAAGAGTTGGGATTTTTGACGCTGTTGTTTGGGATAGATCTGCCAGGCCTGGAACTCACCATATTGGCCAAGTTGACTTGGGAATCGTGGGAATCTGCTGCCTCTGCCCCCTGACTGCTGGGGTCAAAGGCATACATCACCATACCCAGCTATTTGAATGTCTGATAGGGAACTGGTTACCATTTCTCTGTCAGAATTTTCTTTGATTGTCACAATTTTCTCTTAGGTGCAATTGAGATAGTTTTTCAACTTCACTGCAACTCCTTATTGGACTCGCATTAATTTATGCATTCTTACTACAAAACCAAGACTTCCTGCCTGAGCATAAGATATATTTAATTATTATTCAATGCCTATTTTATTTCACTAAATGGAGTATTCAGGCTTGTTTCTCGCAGATCTCCATGCTTTTCGTTGAGATAATTTTTAAGACATTTCTTGCACTGTAGTGTCTAAGAGGTTATTGTTTATATACAAGAAAGGTACTAATTATTATGCACACCTTGCTCTCTCACTATAATGTTCAAAGTACATTTTTCCTGGCTAGTCTCTTTCAGTTTGCTACTGTATCTGTATGTAGTTTATAGAGTGTGATATTTTCCTTCCTCCTTCCTCGAATTGATTTCTTATGCTTCCCTGCTCTTAAGTAAGCTGAATGTAGTGTTTTCTGCTGGGCGTCACATTTAACTCTCACCGTACATGGGCTTCTAACTCTGTGACCTTAGGTAACGGCTGTCCTAAGGAAGGAAGCAGAGGTGATGTGGGCTGAGCGAGGACTCCAGTTCAGGAGTCTCTGCTCCCAGCTCACTCTCCAAGCATTGCCCCATGTAACCTGAACAGGAAGGACTTGGGGGCCAGCAAGATGGCTCAGTGGGGGAAGCGCTCGCTCTGCAAACTTGACCACCTCACTTCAAATCCCCAAAACCCATGGTGGAAAGAGAATTGACTTCCAAATGTTGTCCTCTGTCCTCCACATATTTGCCATTGATTGGCGCACATGCACCCCACCCACTCCCACCCACAATCAAGGGAGAAAACTTGGAAGTGCCTTTGGCTGCTGGCTTGTTTCTAGGCTCTTTCTTCTCCATCTTTCTCTGCATATTGTTTCTGGACACAGTAAAGTCTAGTCACCAAGACGCATCCCAGAATGCATGCTGTTTCACCAGCTCTGGAAATCTGCCACTGATTTCATAACCACCCAGATTGCCATTGTGGTGACCAGAATTACAACGTGGTCGAATTGGCTCTGAGAACTGCAGATCTAGGCACAGTGCTGTGCCACTGTGGGGAGGTGTGTCGTGTGTGTGTGTGTGTGTGTGTGTGTGTGTGTGTGTGTGTGTGTGTGTGTGTGTACGTGCCCATATTAGTCTCTGTGTGTGCGAAAGTGTCTGGGACCTGAGTCTGTCTTCCCTACTGATCTTTCTGGGCTGTTCTGAAGCCCCCTCTGTCCTCCCTGCTCTAGGGTCCCCCGTTGCTCTTTTCTCCTGTGTTTCTCCACCGCAAGGCTGCCAGCTTGACAGGAAACACTCCCTGGGAGATGCTGAAATTAAATGGATCCGGCTTCTGGAAAGGTCATTATTTTAGGAGAGAGAAGGAAAGCAGGTCTTTGTGGAGGAATGGAGAGCAAGAGACAAGCCAGGCGCTCTGCTCAGCAGACAGGAAACTCTTCTCTGCTTAAGACTTGGTAGTGAGGCTGGCAAGAGGGGCCTGGGTGAAGGTGCTTGCTATGCAAACATGAAGAATGTTGTTCCACCCCCAGAACCCACGAGATGAACAACTGTAACTGCAGTGCTGGGAAGGTAGAGACAGAGCACCTTACAAAGCCCAGAGCACCATGGCTGTCCAGGCATGCTGCCTCTGTGAGATCTGTGTTCAACTGAGACCCCGTCTCAGTCAACGAAGTAGAAGGCGATGTAGAAGACTCCAACTTTAACTTCAGGCCTTGACATGCAAGCGCACACGCTGGTGAACATGCACACCATCCACACCCACACGCACATGCACACCCTCACCCACACCCTCACCCACATGAGATAAACAAAACAAAACCCTCTTCCTACACCTTGATTTTCAGACTCTACTCTGCCAGCAGAACTGCTTGGTGTCTTATGTAGGAGAAAGATGGGCGGCTCTGAGCCTGTGTGGTGAATGGAGCAGAGGTCTGTGTTGGTGGTTGGGATGAGGGTGGGTAAGGACAATTACAAGTCTTTACTCTCAAGTGATGGCGTCCACAGTTCACCCTTCCGTTCATCCAGTTCATCCAGCCATCACTGTGGGGGTCAAGTCATGCTGGGCCTGCTCCTGAGAGACAGGAGGGATCTGAATTGGCAAAGAACTAATAATAGTATAGGAGACATGATTTTTAGTTGAGTGCTAGTGCTGAATGGTTAGTTTAGACAGAAATTAATTGTAGGAAAATAAAAGGAGATCTTGAACAGTTAGAATTGGGACTCAATAGGGAGCTGTTGCCTATTCTGGGGAACAGACATTCATGGCATCAGTATCACATATCTCTGTGGGGTATGTGTGTTTGTCTGGTTTTTTGTTTATCAGTCTGTGTGTGTGTCTTTGTGTCTGTGTGCATGTGCATGTGTGTGGGATGCATATGTGTTTGTGTCTGTCTCTATACATCCATGATATGTGTATGTGTATATGTGTGTATGCATCTGTGTATGTGTGTCTGTGTCCACGCTTATGTGTGTGCATGACCGTGTGCCATGTGCGTGCATGTGCAGGTGTGTGTGTGGTAAGTCGGCAGGGAGGGCGTGGAGGCAGAGAAAAGTTGATTCTTAGAAGAAACTCAAAGTTCACCAGCATCAGGGCGATGCACATCAGTTAAAAGATTTTCATTTTTCCTTTGCAAAATGGAAGTAACACATGCTCGTGAGGACGTGGAGAAAGGGAACGGTGAAAATATAAAATGGTACAGTTAGTATGGAGGGCCTCAAAAAGCTAAACATAGATCTGATATTCATCTTCATGCCTGCATCTGGCTGTATGTCCATCATGTGTGGCAATTGCTTATCTAAGAAATATCCATAGTCATTCCCCTATTGCCTGTGTTAGCTGAGATGCCCATCAGCAGACAAGGAGATGACAAGATCAGGGAACACCCATAAAATGGAATATTATTCAGCGTAAAACAATGATGTCATGCATACCATTTGTAGCAAGGTGGATGGAACTGGAGGGTATTATATTAGTGAAGGAACCAGACACAGAAAACACACACAGCTTACCCCACATATGAAAGAGTCCAGCTGAATGTGTCACAGTACCCCAGAATCTTGGAAGGCTGGAGAGAATGGGGTTGGATAATGGTTTAGAAACCATAGATGTATGTTGCAGGTCACCCTGCACTGACACCCTTGGGGGAGGGGTGAGAACACGCAGCACCAAAGACTCAGGCACTGGCGTCAGTGAGTAGCAGAGCGTGCTGCAGACTGCTTTATACAGGAAGTTAGATCCGCCTTTGTACCCCCCTCCCATTGGCTCAGGCGGCTGACTCCGCTGCATGTCCTTTCCTTATTGGCATCTCTGGCCAGGTGTCTTTGTCAGTAGTCTTTGGGAAGAGGCAGGCTTGGCTCAGGGAGGAAGTGCCTGCTGCGCATGCTCGTGATGGGGTGGAGGGCAGAGAGGGCCCATAGTGCAATTGCAGCTTGGGAGTCTGGCTGTAGTTTCTCCTACAGACATACAACCAGTTCTAGTGTTCTATCACATAAAGGGGTGACAGGGACTGTTACGAGTACTTTCCCGCCAGCCTGGTCCCAGAGTCTCGTCAGTCCTAAAATAACACACAGAGATTCTCTATTAATTATGAATCTATTGGCCTGTCACTAGAGTTTCTTATTGTCTAGCTCTATCTTAAATATTAACTCACTTCTATCAATCTAAGTGTTCCCACGTGGTCTTATCTTACCTGAGAGGGGGTCCAGACCTCTTTTATCATGTCCTACATCTTGACATCTCTCTACCACATCTCCCAGAATTCTCTTTGTCTCCTAGTCCCGCCTATCTTGCTTTCCTATTGGCCAACAGGGTTTTATTCATTAACCAATAAGAAAAACATATTTACAGAATGACATCTCCCATCATCTCATCTTTTCTGTCAAAATAAAAACAAGGGCTTTAACTTTAACATAGTAAAATATATAACAAAACAGTTATCAAATAAGAACTATAGTTAACAATATTTAGTCCATTAACATTATCAGGAATTAAAGAAAATATTCTATCATCTATCCTATCTTTGTGAGTCTAAAGTCCTATATGTAACTTGTCTTTAATCCTAGCTAACAAAAATTATAACCATAACTATCTGTCTTCAACTCCTTCAAAGACCACAGAAGGATAGTATATAAACTCTAGAAATTACAGAGACATCTCGCTACCTGGTCAGTTACCCAAAGTTCTTCTGTAATCTTCCATCTTCAGCCCATAGGCCATAATGTATCTGGCAGACTCCTCAGCAAAGCAGGAAACTTTAAACTGTCCACCTATATTGGCAGTTTGTCAGTCACTTTTCTCTGTGTCCTGCAGACTGTCTGGCAGACTCTTCCATGAAGCAGGAATTCTGTAGCAATGTCCACCTTGAATCAGCAGTCACTTTTCTATGGGTCCTGCATGTCCAGTTTATACAGCATAAAGTCAAACAGTCCAGACAAGAACAGTATCTTGCCCAAATGGCTAGTCTTGCCATATTGGGAGTAAACTCCATAATGAGTTTCTTTGATGTCCATCTTCCTTTCTGAAGCAGCTGGTGTTGCCGGGAGCAGTTGTGCCTCACTGTTAAGAAAACCCTAAACCATTTTAAATGCCATATTTTTTTAGGTCTTTGAAAGGTTTGAAGAATGCCTATCCAATTGAAATATATCTTTACATATCTAGAAAGCCTAACTATAAGCTTTGACACTCATAGATAACTATCTACAATCTGTGTTAATTATACATTAATTTTTAAATGAGGTATACAAACACAATAACTAAACAAGAGGAGAAACATATCACAAAATTGACCCTAGATTTGTATCAATAAATGAAAATCCATTCCAAAGCAAAGTAATAATTTCTATACCATAATCTCATTTTTACCTTTAAGAATATTAACCATTTATAACCAACCCCATTGATTGAAAAAAAACACTTATAGGCAATTTGGGAATTTGGGCATTGTTCTTTCCAAACTGCTTCCTGCTGTTAGGGGGTGTTGTCATGGGGATCCTAAAAAGATGCAGAAATCCTGGCTGTAGTCTGCAAGGCTGGCTTGTCCCAACTGTTTTGAATGTTGGATCACCTGGGGCACTGTTTCAGGGGATCTTGCTTGATCAAATCATGTAAGTCTGGGAGAAATCCACAACTATTTTCTGTGGAAACAAAAAACAAAAACAAACAAACAAACAAAAAACAAAAACAAAAAAAAAAAAAAAAAAAGAAAGAAAGAAAAGAAAAAAGAAATTGTTTTCCCCAGTAACTTGTCCTTGGACTTAAATTTTGAAGTCAAAGCATTTTAAAATGTATAAATTGGATTAATTCAGCAGCGTTGATAATCAAGTATATTTTATCAGTTGTTCCTTCCTTAGCCATTGAGCAATTCAAAGACAACAGTATCCAGACTCTCTGTGTATTTCTTATCTTTAGGTGGCTTTTTTATTACTTTATTCCTTTTACTTCTATTTTTTCATTTTTTGATAGAGGGTTTCTCTGTGTAACTTTGGCTGCCCTGGAATTCACTGTGTACACCAGGTTTGCTTTGAAACCACAGAGATTTGCTTGCCTCTGCCTCAGGAGTTCTGGGATTAAAGGCATGTGCCACCACACCCAGCTACTCTCTATTTTTTTTTTTTTTAACCACTTTATTCTGTTTCTTTTTCTCTCCCATGCCTATGTATATTTTTAAACACACTGAATACCTTCAGAGGTTTTTCTTTATCTGAATCTGTCTTTACTATAAATCTTTATCTTTTTCTGGCCACAAGTCTTTTATCTGCTAAACAACTTGCTAACTTAAAGCTACAGTTGTTTTGGTGAGCTGTTCATGCACACCATTCACTTGTTAACAGTGCCTCTTACAAGAGCCCTGCAATTTTTTTTTTCCTTCTGCTTATTCTGAGTCAAGAAACCTACCTTAAAGGAGCCATGTGAGTTTCTGCTTGCCTCTAGCAAAACAGAGCCCAACCAGAAAAATGCTGCTACCAAGAAGCCTTGTTTGTCTCTGTTCTTTTGTTTCTAAAATCCCTTTTTAAGCTTTTGTCAAGTTTTAAGTGGAAGGTCTTAGCACCCACTTTGAAGGCGCCATTTTGTTATGAGCACTTTCCCACCAGCCTGGTCCCAGAGTCTCGTCAGTCCCAAAGTAACACACAGAGACTCTACGTTAATTATGAAACTGTTGGCTGGTTACTAGCGTTTCTTATTGGCTAGCTCTGTCTTAAATATTAACTCATTTCTATCAATATAAGTGTTTCCACGTGGTCTTATCTTACCGCAGAGAGGGTCCAGACCTCTTCTCTCACGTCCTACAAGGGTCAGGTAATATTTCCTGGGGAACTACACAAGAAAATGTCAAGGTCCCATACAAAAGAAATGGTAAGGTGGCGGCAATGTTAATTGTGCTGGCTTGGCCAACACAAATAGAGGCTGGGGACATGGCTCAGGTTAACAGCACATAGCATCCTTGCAGAGGACTGGAGTTCTGTTTTCAACACCGGTCTCAGCAGACAGCTGACAACTGCTTCTAACTCTAGTTGTAGGCAACCGGATGCCTGCTTCTGGCCTCCACAGGCAATGCAGTCACATACACGCACCAACACACACATGACTTAAATAACAGTCTTTAAATGGTTTAAATTTAAACAAATCTTTACAAAGGACTATTACTCTGTACCCCATGAACATGCATAATTGCATGTTAATGAAGAGGCTGTTTTGATTGTTGATTAGGGCACTTCCAGGTGCTGTGGACTCTATGCCTGTACCGAATCATCCTGCTGGGCTCTATAATGTGTACAGTTGACAAAGTAATTCATTAAGATAAAGAGACAGTCTTTCTATGATCCAAGTCTAGAATGCAGATAGGATAGCATAGGATGGGCAGAGCTAGGAGACTCGGCGAAAACCCCCAGGATGAGGAAATGACTTTGTAAAGTGAACAGAAGAGAAGGAGTTGGGCCAGGCTTTGCTCAGTTGGTAGAGTGGCTGCTGCTCGCTCCCCAGTCCTGACTTTGACCTCCAACACTGCACAGGCTGCATGCGGTGACCCTACCTGGAACTCCTACTGGGGAGGCACAGGCAGGAGGAGCAGACATTCAGGGCTGTCCTCAGCAACTCGGGTCTTTTGACAACAGCCCAGAGTATGTGTGTTGATGGGGGAGGGGGAGACAAAGTTGCATTAAATAAAACTGGAGCCTCAAGTGCTGCTGTCTGAAACAGAGAGGCCAGGTCTATACTGACGCTGTCCAGACGTACTCGGTCTATTTGGGTCTGGGACTGTATTTTCCTTTGCCCACTGAGCCCGATGTCACGACTCCCTTTCCCTTTGAGACTTCTTTCCAGTTGTGAGGTGGGATTCTTAATGTCTCAGGGCAGCCATTTTATTAGCAATGCATTGACTGTTTTCACACACTCTGCTCAGTAGGAGCTGCAGTGAGCACGGTTAGCTATTGCCATGAGCCCATGAACTGAGGAGTTTAAACCGGCTTCCTTTCCTACTTTTGGTCAGTGTGAATTGGACATGCGAAGTAGCTATATCTGAATATTCCTCGATGACTGAGAGTCTCTAGGGATTCCAGCATCAGTGAGCTTGCAGGAGGAGGATCGTGCATGGCTACTCTGGCTCATGCAGGTTCTTGGCTGGGTTCTCAGTTCTCACTGCTTCAGCTGCCTTGGGTTTGGTGGGATTGAGCTAGCGGAGCTATGGGGGAGAAGGCAGCCTCTGGGATATCCTATTCATTCCTTACATGTCTCCTCAGATAAACCAGCTCGATTCTCCGTGTCCGTGCATGTCGATGTGTGCAGTTGCACCTGGCTGTGTATTTGCATGAATGTGGAAGCCAGGGATAGAGGTTGGCCTTGGGTGCTCTTCATCAGAGCTGCCTACCTTGGTTTGAGACGTGGTTGCTCACCGAACCAGAGGCTTGCTGGGCACTGAGCTCTGGGACCCACCTGTCATCACCTCCCATCCCTGGGATAGCAAGTTCGCCTCCACACTAGGCCTTTACCTGGGTGCTGCTGGGCAGGGGGTGGAGGGTAGTCCTGGGGCCCTCTGCTCACAAGCCAGGCGGTTTGTAGTCAGCATATGTCTGTAAGGGCTCTAAAGTACTGACTCCACATGCACGCCTTATCTCACAGCATGCTCAGACGCTGCTGTTCGCACAAACGCACACGGGGCAGATAGACGTGCAAAAGAGAAGTCTGAGTATTTGCGTTCTGCGCGTATATCGATGTTAGGGCCTTTTCTTGGGTCTTACTCTTTGGCAGAGGAGAAATTAGTGACACAGATGCACACACAGGGAGATGGTTGTGGCAAACGGGTTTTACCGAAAGTGAATGCACACGCACTTTCCAGAAGCACGGAGAGACAGGGAGGTGGGGGTTAGCGTCTCATCATTTTGTCTCTCTTGTCTACTCTAGTCAGTGTCACGCTTAGTCTGCTAGTAGTAGGCTTAAACCATGTCTCCCCTCCCCCATGCTTTGTCCAAACTCAAAGTTACTCGTTTGGGGGATTTGGTCAAGGCCTTGTGTTTGATTTCACAGCTGTCTGCCAGTTACAATATCCTGTAACGAGTATGGTTTTTCCACCCGCCGCCCGGTCTGGTTCCGCCGCCATGCCAGCCCCAAGTAATGCACAGAGACTCTATATTTGTTATTATACTGTTGGCCAGTTACTACTTTCTTATCGGCTAGCTCTGTCTTAATTATTAACCCATTTCTGTGTATTTCCACATGGTCTTACCAAGAGCGGAGGAATAGAGGTTCTGTTCTCTCCAGGCTCTCCATCCTGACTCCTCCTCTCCTCTTCCTATTTCCCCCTTGTCTCCTAGTCCCTCCTATCTTCCTTTCCTATTGGCCAACAGTGCTTTATTATTAACCAGTATGAGAAACATATACAGAATGACATCTCCCATCAATATCCTGTTGTTTTAAGGCTAAGACGCCCTGCTACTTCAAGGGTGATGTGTTATTGTGAAAGGAGGAGCCAGAATCTCGTGTGAGCTGATCAGACCATGCAGACAGACAGATGGACGGACAGACAGACAGACAGACAGACAGACAGACAGAAGCTGTGATGGAAGCAGCTGCCCTGGAGGCCTGTGCAGTGTGCTATGGCGATGAGATGCTGGATGGAGAGTGAGTGTGCTCCTGCTCATGGTTTCAGAGTGGAGGGGCGAGGGCATCATGGGAGCAGAGAGGTGAAGCAGCACCAGCAATTCCAGGCTGAGGCTTGGGGGGCATAGAGTCAGGGTTCACTAGACTCACTACAGGCTAAGTGAGGTTTGTTCGGGGAGAAGTCACTTCCATGAGAAACCGATGGCTCGAAAGTTCCCATTCCGAGGATCCACACCCGGGCTGCTCTCAGTGACTCAACTGCAACCAAGAGAGAGCAAGCTGCGGTCTGGTCCCCAGACCTAAACCCACGCAGTCACATCTGCACCTGTGACCATGCCCAAATGGCGGGATCAGTATTACAGGTGATGGTGGGTGGACATCTCACTACAATTCCTCTTTTAGTCTAAAGAAGAATATTTAGGCTTGATACAAAACTATATGCAAAGATGGCAAATATCAAGTGTGCTCTAGGAGAAGGAAGCGTAAGAACATCCACACTTAAGACCTATCGCCATTGAGGTAACAAGAGCAAATGGCACCCATGCCTAAATTCATCAGTAGTGCTTCAGCTAAGCAGAGCCCTAGGGTCCCTTTGGCTGTTGAAGAGGACAGGTCTTGAGTGTTTTGCCCAGGTTTACTGAATGAGGGTGGCATTTGTAGACAAATGGTTATCCGGGCCCTTTGGCACAGGCTAGAATCATCTTCTCAATTTCTGTGTCCTTGAAAACCGTCCCATTTTCTGCCCTCCATGGTTTCTGTGAAGAAATACATCATCTCTCAACGTCTATTCTGTGTGGTTCCCACCCAAGTGTATTTATTCGGAGTGTTCTGTGCCCTGAGCTGTCCATGCTCCTGTTTCATCCATGTCTCTTGTGTTGAAAAAAAAAAAAAAAAAAAGACCCAGTTAGTAATAAATACTATTGGCTATTTTTGAGAAGTGTAACAGATTCTATGCAAAGAGAGCTACCTATGTGTGGCTTAGTAGAGTGGTAAGTAGGTATTACTTTACTTCTACCTTCTTGTTGAGAAAACAGAGGCTTAGAAAAGTTACAGCAGACACGCAGGTCTTCTGTGCAGTGAGAGTTTGAGCCATAATTAAAATCCAGGGGAGCTGCTGACCTTGGCCAGTGACTATGGCAGTAGATCATGAATAATTTTCCTTCAAATTTATCTCAGATTCAAGTTATTTTCTTTCAAAAATTATAGTCTGAAGCAACATTAACGTGTACATTCTCATTCCTCCATACCAAAGGGTTAGATAGCTCTCAAGGAATAAAGTGTTTGCTGAGTTAACAAAACATTCTGATGAAAACTTGCAGGAGACTTTAGCCTTGAGAAGCAGGGTTGCAGTTAGGGTGCTTGCCTGGAATGCTCAAGGCCTTGGGTCCAACCCTTGCACTGGAAAACAAGCAATAATGACACAACCAGGGAGGTTGCCTATATAGTTTTGTAAAGTTTTAAGTTTGTTTATAGTACTACTTCAGGGCTTTGTGGAAATTTTAAATTTCAAATTTTTTTTTTATAAATCCCTTTTCCCTTCTGTAATGACCATGCTTGGTTGACACTTCCAATGCAAATATAATTTGCCTCTTG
Source organism: Phodopus roborovskii (assembly GCF_943737965.1). Taxonomy (NCBI): domain Eukaryota; kingdom Metazoa; phylum Chordata; class Mammalia; order Rodentia; family Cricetidae; genus Phodopus; species Phodopus roborovskii. The sequence continues at coordinate 1,994,848 of NW_026126639.1, read as the reverse complement.
GTTACGCCAGCAATGGCTAATTCATATTTACCAACAAAGGCAATGGCAATTGGAAAACCCTAACCCTTCCCTCACAGCATTGACACTGCTCTGATGAAAACATCCCTGTGACAACTGTGGAGAGTCAGATCTGTGCATGCGCTCCCACACAAAGGAGGCATTGTTTCTCTGCCAAGTGTGGTATGGCAGCCAGGCTTCCCCGAAGACTGAACAAGAGGCCTGGGTAAATGCAGACGTGATAATTCTAGTATTTGGTAGCTAAATATTCATGATTCTTTAAAAAAAATAATAGATGATCCTTAGAAAAGGGTGTTGTTACAAATTTAATGGCAGTCTGTAGAAAGATACCATCCGCTTTGTAATGTCTCTCTGTTTTATCTCCTCGGATCCTATTGCTAGAATCCTGTGGTCTCACAGTAGTCTGTCCAAAGTTGACCCAGGAAATAGAGTCAGGATGGAACATCTGTTGTATGTATTTATTCAAAGGAGATGGTGATGTTTTAGGATTAACTCTCTACCTTTGAAATAAGACTGGACTTTATAGAGGTCATGTACTTGAGCTTTCTTTGTGTGTGTGCATGTATGAGCACATATCTGCAGTTGTATACATGCATGTTTATGCATGTGTGTGTATGTGTGTGTGCATATGTGCATGTAGGTGTGTGTGTGTGTGTGTGTGTGTGTGTGTGTGTGTAGGTAGGTAGGTAGGTAGAGGACACCTCAAGTGTTGCTCCTTAGGTATCCTTCACTTTGGTTTTTGAGAGTTTACCAAGTTGGCAAGACTACTGACCAGTGAGCCCTGGGATCCTTCTATCTGTACTGGGGTTACCCGTGAGTGCTACCTGCTTACACGTGTTCTACCTCAAGTCCTTCTGCTTTTAGCACAAGCACTTTGCCATCTGAGCTGTCCCTACAGTCCCGACTGTGGTTTAAACACTACATAAGTCAATAACATCAGAAAAAATGCTCTATGTTCTCTAACTTCTGACCCCTTTGAAGGTTACCCTTCTCCTCATAAAACCAGAAGTTCGTCAATAGTCACTCATAAAACCCCTCATACCCCACCTACTTGCCAAATTTAAACGTGTGTACTTACCATCTTACTGTGCCTACCAACCACACCAAGTACCAATGCCTCAACTACTGCCTTGTGCTAGAACTTTCTGAAATTTAGGGATTTAGAAAAATGTATAAGTTGTTGTACTGCTGATTTAGTAGAGACGCTCCATGTTATGGCCCCAAGGCAGGAAGAAAGGCCGAGGAGTGTAGCTCAGTGGTGGGACATTTGCTGAGCACATGTGAGACCCGGGATAAAGGTGGGGGGTGGATGATCTCAGAATCAAAAGCTTACAGTATAACTAAGACATTCTTGCCTGCCCCTTCCTCCTTTTGCCAGACATTGCTGACGAGTACTTGAAAGCTGACATGGCTCGTGGTGTTGGGATATTTTGTGTCTCTGCCCGTCCTTCCCCCTGGAGATGCGCTCTTGTTTCCAGGTCCCGGACAGCCCTCTTCCTCTGTCTGCTGTGTCTAACCCTTGCCCTTGGCCACCCCTCCACTCCTTTGTTATTCACCACCCCCCATTCACCTCTTGGTTATCTGCTTTTGGTGGCAGGCAGGTGACACACCCTCCCCACACCCTGAATATGTGGGTGGGGATGCCTCGTCTTCCTCGCCTTTCTGGATTAGCTCCAATTCACTCACCATCACCCCCAATGGTTAGACCATGGCCTCTGTTACAAAGTGCACAATAAACACCAAGAAAGAGGGAAGGAGGGTGTGGCTCTCTCAGTCCCCTTTGGGCCCCTTGTCTGTGTCTTGTGCGTCCTCCCTGACCCACAGTCTCAAGCCTGTAGGATTACAAACTCACATTGGATTGAATTCATTTATGGGTTTGACCTCATCAGCTCTTTTATTTTTCTGGGCTGAGGAAAACTAATTGTGTTCTGTATTATCAGAGTGTCTGGAACAGTCCACAGCTGCCGTCTGAAGCGTTTCCAGGGCATGGCTGCTGCTTCCCTCAGCTCTTCTGTAGGCTTGTGTTTTCCTTCTGTCTGTCCGCCATGGGTTTCTGTGTTGATGAGCACATTTTATGGGAAGAAGAGTGTGAGTCAGGCTGTAGAGACAGTCTGGAGGAGAGTCAGCAATGCCCAAGTCCACAGAGGCTCCTGGTGCCATTTGGTTGTGACAGCTCCTTTAAAAAACACACACTTAAAAAAAAAAGAAAGAAAGAAAGAAAGAAACCCTCCTGGTATCCATATATGTATGGGGTAGCATGCTCCTGTATTTACACATGTGCATATGAGGGTCAGAGACTCTTGGGTGTCATTCCCTGTGCCCGACATCACCTTTTTTTTTTTTTTTTTTTTTTTTGCGCTTGACAAATAAGATAGGTCACTGTGAGCTTGCCTTGATATTCGGCAGCCTGACCCCAGTGCCTACTTTGTCAAGATGGAAGATGAAAAATGTGTACTTGGAAGGAAGAGCATGAACGGACTGAAAGCTGCTGATAAGACTGGTGCTGAGGAAATGTTTGTAAGCGCTAAGAGATTAGTACTATTCAAGAAAAAAAACCTTCGCATGCTGCACTGGGACAATAGGAAGGGTACCCTGAGAAATGACCTCATCCACCAAACGCCCCAGCTTGTCAAAATATAAATTCATTCGGCAGGAGAGAGCTAGAGCTAAGAGGACCATCAAGGGGGGACTTGCCTCATACTGACCCTGTACTGTTGGAGATCGGAAGTGTGTAGCTTGTTTGATTTTACAGGGCTCCCTGTTAGGAGATAATCTTGAATTCCAGAAGAGGTTTGGGGGTGTTTGAACAATGTTAGAACTATTGAAGCCTAACAGGGTCTTTTGGAATAGGAGGAACATATTTTATATTAGCAAAACACCATGCACCTGTGGGCCCAGCAGCTGTTTAATGTGAAATGCCTCCCGTAGGCCCATGCCTTTGAACACTTGGCCCCTCGTGTGGCATTGTTTAGGAGGTGGGGCCTCCAGAGGCAATGGGTCACTGAAGGAAGGCCTTGAGATTTTAAAGTCCTATGCCGCTTCCTATGTACTCTTTGATTCCTAACTGAGGGTACAGTGTGACCACTTGCCCATCTTCCCTGAAATGATGGACTAGATCCTCTCAAGCCATAAGCCAAAGTAAAACTTCCTACCCACAAGTTGTTTCTTCTCAGGTTTTTGGTCATAGCGACCACATCAGTAGAGAAATTGGGACATAAGAAATTTAGAGTGTCACAGAGCCAGTCTGGCTGGCGTCTTCAGCCACGTGGTTTTAGATAGTCTCCCCAAAGAGGAGATTCCTGCATTCAGCCATCTAGTCCTCAAAGAAGAAAGGTTCTGATGGAGATGTCCTGGGTCACGTGGCAGTTGCGTGAAATTACGAGCCTCTGGGGCACGGTTATAAGGAATGTGGGTGTGATATGAGTGGAGTAAGGGACTGTGGGAACCAAAGTTTGGGCCTGGGCATGTAACTATATTCAGGTGATGAGAGAATGGAGTGTTACTTGATCAGGAAAGGGATTAAAGGCAATTAGATGGGGGGGGCGGACTGTAAGAACAGGATTGGTCAATGTGTCAAGTGTAAGAGAGTTAAGGATGAAGAAGACTCGAGAAAAGAGAGGGATGTATGGTTTGGTTGGACCACTGTTTTGCTTTGGTCTAGTTTTTCCATTCACTCTGGAATTAGAGCCTTCAGGTTCTGCCATTATTTATCAGACGCCTGCAACTTGCGTTTTCGGTTTTGCAGGGCTCACAATCAGGCGAGCGAATGCCTGATTCTCGGCAGAGACGCCAAACTTAAACTTCCCCATGGTGTTACTCTGTTAAGACCTCAGAGGCCTTCAGAATGAAATGCACTTTACATTGTGAGATGACTTTGGAGACTTGAGGCAAAGGGTTGGATGTTATGACTTAAAGTATGCCAAGTGTCAAGTTGACAAGGGCTGGGGTTGGGTGGTTAAATTCTTTGTCAGGCTTCATGGATTAGGACTCAGCCAGGAGTCACAGGTCTGTGAGAGTGTTCCAGGTAGATCTGACAGTAAGGAAGGATGCCTCAGTGTGGGAGGCATCATTTCACGAACTGGGGTCCCCGACTGAATGAAAAAGGTGGACAGTGTCTTTCTGGGGAACTGTCAGCCATCGCCCTCTGCTTCCTGACTGCAGTATAGCAAAGCCAGCAGCCCTCACACCCTGACCACCACATCTTCCCCTCTGGAGTGGGCTGTACTCTCAAACAGTGAGGGGAAACAAGCCTTTCCTATTTTATCTTGCTTTTTGTCCAGCCCTTTGTCATAGCAATGAACAAAGTAACTGTCTGAGAACAGGATCCTGGAGAGAATGCCTATTAAAGTATTTATCATCTTGCAATATTTTTAACTTTTAATTCCTTTCTCATAGATTTTTTTCTCTAACAATTCTCAATTAACTCTTCATTTTAACTAGCAGGTGAAAATTAAACACATGCAAAGTGATACAGTCCTGTAAATTCCTGACTCTAGGAGGGTATGGAAGTGTGGGCTGGCTGTGTGGCTCAGTAGTAGAGGACTTGCCTGCGTGGGACTCAGGTTTGATCCCCAAAGGAGATGTAAAAACTTACAACATGAAAATTAGAGACCCTACACTCTCTGATGTACAATTTCCATCTTTTTAAGGTAACAAGTGTCAAATTTATCTTGGTAGCCTTTCAGTAATTTTTTTTCCACATATGTGTTTCAAAACCAGAAAACACTAGAAATTTCCAGGTTAAGGAAGTTAAAAGCAAGATGTTAAAAGTTGAAAGCATGATACCATCTGGCTTCTGGTTTTCGGATCTCTCATAAGAGGCTAATACAACGAGAAGAGAATATAAATAGGCATAAAGTGATTGGTGGGGGAGATAGTAGAAGCAGAGACAATATCAGTGCAAGATATAAACGGAGTTTTAGGAGACAGAGAGCAGGCAGCCCAGGAATGTTAGACTAGGACAGTGCAGAAGTCCAAATTTTGAGCGCCTGTAGTATGGCAGCAAGCAAGAAGGCAAGAAGGAAGTGAATTCACATTACAGAATTCTTGAAAGACTCAGGACTGAGGAAGTGTGAATGCTGGTGGCATTAAAAATAGGAAAAATGGCTGGCTGGGGGCCAGGTTTCCCCTTCCCCACAGGCCTAGAAAGTAGCCTGTCCTGGCTACTGAAAGACGGAAGAGGAGGCTGGGAATCTTCACGGGGCTATCAGCGGAAAACAGGAAAGAGTGGAGTGGGGACTGTTGGTTAAGCAGGGAGACCTATCTTGTCTCCTGGAATGTCAGAGCATTATCAAGGGACAAGACTGAGCCTCAAGGCTCCCTGTGCCTGAACCATCCTCTCATGAGGACCAGCATGGTAACCAGCAGCCCAGTCTAAAGAGCTCTGGCCTGGATTTGGTGTCTCATTCCGGAAGGTGGATGGAGACTTGCGAGCAAATATCTCTAGAAAACCTCCAACATGAAAGACAGGGCAAAGCACAGAAAAAATAAAACACAGGAAACAAACAATGCAGGAAGCTGAAGCATACACAGCAAAAGGTTTACTTATCATCTCTCCAAAGAAAACATCCTGTACCCCCAGAGGATGGTAGCTATGAAAATAAAACTTCTCAACAGGAAGAAGGGCCTTTTGTCACTAAAGAAAGGTACTATACTGGATACAGAGGAGAGAGCATCTCAAATGATTAAACGGAAGAATGGTATCAGATTTTTCAGTAGGAACCTTAGAATTCAGGAAATAATGGCTAATGCCTCCAAGAGCTTAAGAAAATTACTTCTAGATATTCTGGAATTTTGTTCACGGCCAAACTGGGAAGCAGAAGTTCCAAATGTACTTTGCTGGTGTCTTTCTCCAGGAGGAAATTTTATGTTACCCTCAAGTAATATGTGTGGTAGTTACTCTCGTTGTCGGGCTGGTAATATCTAGACTCATCCAGAAAGGGGCCTCAGGAGTGTCTACGGAGGATTATCTTAACACGGTTAAATAAAGTTGGAAGATCCAGCCACTGCGGGTGGCCTCATTCTCTGGGCTGTCAAAAACATGGAGCAAGTTACCTGAACCCCAGCATTCTTGCATATAGAAACATGGAGCCAGCTGCCCTAGGCTTCCTCACCGTGGTAGGCTGCACCCTGAGACTGGGAGCTAGCATAAGCCTTTTCTCCCTTAAGTTGTGTTTGTCAGAGTATTTTACTCACAGAGCCTTTATCTATCACCAATAGAACATGCTGTCTTTACATTCTACGGTAGTAAACCAACAACATACTCTTCGTGTGATGTCTACACATGATACCGTTGCCTTTTTGCGCAGAGACACAGGAGTGGGGATTCTGAAGGGAAACCTGTAGTGTTACCTTATACCCAGTTAAACTCTGCACACATTCACTTGACTGAAAGCAAAAATGAAAAGGACAAATAAAAGAAGGCATAATAGCTCCACGAAACAGGAGATGTCCCAATAGAATGCAATCTTGGTTTCCCAAATCTACTTTAAAAATTTTATTCTATGGAACTCATGGTTATACTCCTATATCTAACTATGGATATATCAGTTATGGTATGGCTTATGACACTGATAAATGTTAACAGAATAAATTCTGATTTCAAGACGGTCTTTACCAGGACAGGAAAGCTGACTCAGGTGTTAAGGGCAATTGATGCTCTTGCAGAGGACCCAGGTTTGGTTCCCAGAATCTCCATGGTGTCTAATGATCCTGTAACTCTAGTTTCATGGAATCTGACTACTCCTTCTGGCCTCTGCAAGTACTGTATACATGTGGTATACATACATACATGCAAGCAACACACACACACACACACACAAAGCTTTTGTTTTTCAAAGTATATCATTATAATGTTAGAAAGGTTAGTTAATAAAAGCGCAATTTGACACAATTTGATGAAGGGTTTCCCACGGCACGGCTGCTTAATCCTAAGATTCCTTTACTTCCACAGAGGTCATAGTTGCACAAATTGTTTCAACCCCATAGTGGCCAGGAGGATCTAAGCCTTGTACAGTTCTAGCAAACCATCTCCGAACACTAAGTGACAGTTATAAAAGTGGACTTCTGAAGGGCTAGGGAGATGGTTCAATCAGAACAGACCCTGCCATGCGAGCATGGGGACAGCGTGTGATTCCCATGGGGAAATGGACATAATCCAAGTGCTGAGGGGCAGAGACAAGCAGGTCTATGGGGTTTCCTGGGGCGTAGTTTAATCAGTGAGCCCCAAGATAGAACCCGGGGAAGAACACACAGGTTGACCCCTGCCCCATACATGCACATATGTACTCATTCATGTGCATGTATGTGTATAGCCTCACACAAATGAACACACACACACACATGACTTTCAATATGCCTTTTGAAAGCATATTCTGCATATTCTGCTCTTTTACTTGTAACTTTCTGGGTGACTTCCAAAGAGGACCATAGATCAAGTGAACATGTTTTCTTGTTACTTCCCCAAATTGAGAGGGACTTCTTAGCACAGGCTAAATGCAGGTTCACGGTGGCCTTGAGTACAAGGGATACATTTTCATTAGTGGTGCTTGAACCGTCTGCTCCTCTGAATCTTTAGATAATGTGGGACCTTGAGGATGTAGGTCCCTGTTGCATGGCTTGTCTTGCATGCCCAAGACTCCAGGTTCCATGCCCAGCATGCCAGAAAATAAGTAAATATGTAAGTAAGTAAGTAAGTAAATCAATGAATGTCATTTTTAGTGATGCACTTCCATTGGGTTCATAGACTCTGACGTCTGTGTTTGTATTTAGATGTTGGTGTGAACTCACGCATTCCTCTGTTAGAGTCTTACTGGTGTCTCAGTATAGGCATATCAGAATGGCTTTATCTGGTCTCTAGTTCTCAGGGTCTGATCATCTCATTGACAAAATTTTAAAATTCTCTTTTTACCTATCATTTTCCCTTTGCCAATTGTCTTTTTTTTTTTTTTAATTCACTTCTCGTCAAATGATTCATCCTATCCACACTTGAGATCTCGTCTTCTATTTTCTCAACGCTTTCGGTTTAAAATAATCATCTCTCCTTCCTTTTGTCTGTGTTTCGAAGCCCACGCTTCTCCTAGTTACTGCTGTCAACTCAGACGCCTCTGCACTTTCCTATCGTGGGGGGGGGGGTCAGTGATATTCACAAACAATTCCAAACTAAGTATAGATATAGTGAGTGTGGTGATGAGGTCGAGCTGGTGGGTGGCTGAGATGAAAAGACTGTTTTCACAGTGTGATGGGCGTGCGCTGGGCTGACCCCCTTGCTGTGAAGGTAGCTTTAATCATAACTATGAATTTATTGGGTAGATGTTTTAAATAGCTATGTTTGTATGATACAGATACCTGCCCTTGCTTGTGACTCCACTAGATATTTGGAGAGTATAAAGACTTTACCTCCCAGGAGAAAATCCAGCTAACACATTTCTTCTCTCCTAAATACACGTTCCTTTAATTGCATATTTAATAGAAACTGGGCGACAGTCAATTAAATGTTGTTGACAAGCCGAGATGCTGTTATTCTGTGCAGACTAAAGAGAGACCCATATGTTTTAGTCAAGCAGGTGGCGCCGTTAATATTCCGTAAGGAACACTGAGAATCCCTGACTTGTGTTTACACAGAATTCTTGACTGTGAAAATGGGTCACAGCGCAAAGCCAAAATTTTTTTCTCAGGAAACAATTTTGAATCTTCCTCACAGAGCGCCAGAAGTGTGTGTGTGCGCCATGAATCGTGAACATGACAATGCTTGGAAATTTCTTGGGACAAATGCTACAGTCAGCTCCAGCACGTTAGAGGCTTCATTGGTCTGTAATCAGTGATATTATCCAGGGACACAAACCACACTGGTCTTGACTTCTTCCTGCTTGGTGCGTCAGCCTCCTGGCGTAGAAAAATCACAACAATTTCCATGCTGCTCTTCATTCTTTTCTATTTATGTTTTGCCGGCATCCTTCATCAGTTTCTGTGCACATTTTACAGGGGTTGTTTCTCATGAGCTTCTACCTAGGTGTCAGAAAAGCAGGGATATTTGTACAGTACTCTTCCATAGCCATGGATTCTGTTTGCACCTACAGGCTTAACCAACTGTGAAATCAATGAAACACACACATCTTTATTTCCCTAATACCCTTCCAATGTACCAGGCACATTACTCAAGGTCTCTTCACACGTTTTTTGGCTCTGCCTGGAACGCATTAAGTAAAATTGGATGAGTTTATTCTGCTAACCCAATTTATGCCAGTTTAAATCCTGGGCTGGGTTTATTTTGCCTCCCCTGTTCACACGGATATATGTTCATTTGCTTCCTTCTGCTCTCCAAGCAAAGGTCACTCACCTAGTGAGGGCAAACTGACGTGTTCCAGTAGAAGACCACACCCTCCCAAACCTTGTGGTGAGAGCAATTGTTTTTCTCTTTTTGTTTGGCTTCTTCCCTAAGAACTGAAAAGACATTGCTGTGTTGATAATCAGTGGGCTGGTCTCCTCTTATCCCCAGACCTTCAGCCCTGAGCATATAGAAGATGTAAAGTGAGCCCTTGCTGGTTGAATAAGTTTGTGTGCTCTGCAAAACAGCTCGTTCGCTTATAGCTGCTAAAAAAGCAAGTGGGCGATTCTCAAACGAATCTGGGATGTTTGCTGGACAACTTGCAAAACAGGAAAAGTAGACCGTCTTGGGAATACTCAGGCTCGAAGCACTCCTCACATTAGCTCTGCCCATTGTTGGGAAATACAAATTACATGCAAAAACTAATCCTGTATTGTGGCCTCACCTCGACAGGGAGGAAGCAAGAAGCAAGTGAAGGGGGGGGGTGTGAGGCCATGTGCCCGCCGTCTTCAGTCGAGGATGAGAGCTGTTTACTCTTTGCGTGTAGTTCTGGCGAATTCTCTGAAGATCAATCCCTAGAAGGCCTCCTGTTATGTCTGTAGAAGAGACTTACTATAGGCAATAATGTAACACTGCATTTATCTACACACAGCATGAGAGCTTTTCACAGGCTACTGAGGGAAATTCAGATTTCTACCTATCTTGAATATGTTTATATATATATGTGTGTGTATTTGAATTGATTTTACTTTTTAGATTTACTTGTTTTTATTGTATGTGTGTGAGTGTTTTGCCTGCACGCACCTCCTTTGAGCAGTGCAGGCCAGAAGAGGGTCCGTGACCTTGACTGATGAGCGTTGACAATGCATGTTACGTCTCTTAGGTGAGGTGGTGGGACATGGCTCAGCAGGTAAAGGCCCTTGTAGCCAAGCTTCACACCTTGTTCAGGACAACTCGCACGGTGGAAGGGGAGAAGCAAAGCCCACCCTAATACTAACACTTAAAAAATATTTCGGTGGGAGATGGAAGCCATGGTGGGCAGAGAACTGCGGGCTCTGCTGGGACGTACCTCCTTCCTGTGAGGTCAGCAGTTCACACTCAGAGCCTGATGCCACCGTCTTCCTGCTGCGTAGACCAGTGAGCACAGGGAAGGGGCCAGAACTGCATTTTTGGGCACAGCTCTGGCCAGCTCTGTCTGTGTCTGGTAATGTAGGCAGATTTCTTTGGGCTGCCAGCTCACAATAAACAACACAGAGACTTATTATTCGTTGTGAAAGCTTACCCTCTAACTCGGGCTTGTCCCATTAGCTCTTATAACTTAAGTTAACCCATTTCTATTCATCCTGTTTCCTCTCTGTGTCCTAGGGTGTCTCTCCTCTCTCTGCCTGGAAGTCCCGCCTACCATCTTCCTGCCCGGGTAATGGCCCCTCACCTCTTTATTAAACCAATCAGAAGGCGCCTGGGCAAAGACACAGCTTCACAGTGTACAAAATGATTATTCCACAACAGAGTAGGTTATGTGTCTGTGTTGGTACTAATTTCTTTTAGTCTCTATGACTTATCGTGCACAACGTAAAGGAGGATTTAATTTGGTTCATATTTTCAGTGAGGTCAACCTGCAATTGCTTGGCACCATGTACACTGAGCGGATGTTCTGGTGGTGGTGGGATAATTCTTTACCCCACAGTGGACATGAAGCAGAGAGCAAAACAGGAAGGGGCTAGAGACACCACATCCCCAAGGACACCACTCCCATCCACTAACTTATCTCTTCCAACTAGGTGCTACCTTCTAAAGTTTCCAGAACTTTCTGCTGTACCACCATCGACTGGGGAACCAAGTTTTAAAATATGAGCCAATGAGGGAAATTTCACATTCAGATTGTTACAAGGCCCTTAGTCAACAGTGGCGCCATCTTTGTAAGTTAGTTTTGGGTCTTATGGTTTTCTTTATTGTATGGGGTGCTCTGGACCAAGCCAAGCCTCTGGATACATGCTAAGCTCTGCCAGTGAGCTGCACCCCAGCTCTGGCTCCCGTTTTTAAACTTGCTTTGAAATTAAGACAAAGATTTTATTCAATCAAGGGAAAAAATACAACTTCACGATGGCCCCAGCACAGCCTTCTGTAACTGTTGTGAATTTTGCCATTTGGAGAAGACTAAGAAACTTCTCTGCTTTTACTTCTCTGCCCACATAAGGCAGAGTCCTCTCACAGAGCATCAGCATCTTAGCTTCTGCATGCAACGGGGTGAACCCTCTTCATCACGTAAATAGGAATATGTTGGAGCTGGCGAGATGGCTTGGTGGTTGAGAGCACTTGCTGCTCTTGCAAAGGACCTGAGTTCAGTTCCCACCATGTTAGTTAGGTGGCTCACATGCACCTGTAACTCTGGACTGAGCAGATCTAACACCCTGCTCTGGCCTTCATGGTTACTGTCACACATGTGTACATACCTACATACCCACATATGCACATACACATGACTAAAATTAAAAATAATCTTTAAAAAATGGTTTAAATATGTGGTGTGGGATGTTGTTATGTATGCTGCGATGAATGCTTCACATTGGTATAAATTTTAGTTTATTGATACAAATTTAAAGCATTCATCTCTATCATATGTGTTTGAGCACAGAAAATAATTACGGACTAGCGATGCGTGCGGCTGGCAGGGTGGAGGGAGGGCATCTTAAGGGGGATGGGGTGAACGCTCGCTGAGATCTTATGTCATGTTCTGAGCGTTCTCTACCTAGGGTCTCAAACTCAGAGTCACCCTCTGCTGTTGGGACTTTGGGTGCCTTCACCTCTGTGACATTACCCAAGGAGTCAACATAAAATAGTTAAAAAGGAATTTCAGGAACTTAACTCAATAAAGTCTACTGACTCAGCCATCTGGAAGAAATGCCTTTGACATGCACTTTGGCAAAGAGCTAAATATTACAATCAGCAATTGACCCAAGATAGAAGTCACCAGTCAAGAAGGAACTTTAGGAAGAAGGGGTTGTGTGTTTGAAACTTTATCAAATGTTTTAAAAGTCAAATTGGAAGTTTTGACATTTATGGTGGAGGGAGAATGGCCTATCAGCCAGTGGCTTGCTCCTATGACTATGTGTGAGCCTGTGCTCCTGAGGGAAGCCCTCTCTCTCTGCACAACAGCTCAGTGGACAGTGAAAGGAACTTGCCCACGGATTTGGCGTTCCACACATCTCAAGGTCTCAAAACCCGGTGTCTTCTGCTGTTGACAGAGTCAGTAATATATTAATTGCCGGTCTATTGTAATTACTTTTGTCTGCTCTGGAGTTTAGTTTCTGTAGGTGAAAATGGTAAGGAATGAACTTCTTAAATTTGTGTTTTGATGGGTGAGAACAAAATTTGCATAGAGATCCCCCAACACATAACTCTCTCCCTCCCTCCCTCTCTCCCTTCCCCCCTCTCTATTTAGCTGTCTCTACCTCTAACTTGTTTTCTCTTCATGCACTCAATATTTAACTCCCTTTTCAATGTTTCAATGGCTGAGCCTGCTTTCCAGTGACAGGGCATCCAGGTATGAATAAAAGAAGCCTCTCTTTTCCTGGAGTTTTGTACTTTGGGTCCTGGGAACTGCTGTGCCTGCGATGTGGAATGTACCCTGTAGGCTCATATGTTTGAACACTTGGTCTTTCAACTGGTTGCACACCTGGGAGGTGGCGGACACCTCAGGAGGTGATTTTCCAGGGGAAGTAGCTCACTGGGATGGACATTGAGAGTCTATGGCCCCACCCCACTTCCTGACTGCCATTTGCCCACGGTGGAAGTAACAGAAGATGCATCACTGACTCTTTTGCCATGCCCCTCTGCCCCTCCGCCCCCCATGGACTGTGTCCCTTAAACTGTAAGCCCAAACAAAGCCTTCCTCGCTTTAGTTGACTCCCATGAGGTATTTGATTCCAGCAATGAGAAAAGTTACAGATACAGGAAAATAGACAGCAGTTGTGACTATGTATGAAGCCAACAGCCCCAGGCAGGTCTAAATACTATGGAATAAAGTAGAAAATAAAGGGAGTAATAATAAAAAGGATCTGAGGGATTTTCTATCACACCTACATCAAAAATAGTTTTTTACAGGTAGTATTCTTTTTTTTTAATGAAACTTTTAGGGACAAATTTGATAACTAACCCCTAACTTGACATGATGGAATATGAAATATGAAGAGTCCCCACCTGGAGCATTTTCCTCATATGATCAACTATCTTTCAAATTAAAATAACTGAAAATAGATGTTATTTTCTAACAGTTTTACAGAGTTATTTTATTTATATGGGTGGTTTCACTGCATGTATGCCCGGTGCCCACAGAGGCCAAAGGAGGGCATTGGATCCCCTGAGACCGGAGTTACAGATGTCACGTGGGCACTGAGAGTTGAACCCAGGTCCTCTGGAAGAGCAACAAGTGCTCTTAACCATGGAGACGTCTCTCCATTGCCTAGAAATAGTTCTTGGTGATTATTTTGTTTAAATATCTTGAATACCAACACATCACCAATATACCATGTCAATTCTTTGTGCTACCATATGTTTCTATTTTTAAAATATGGTTGTTAATAAATAGACGATGTACTTTTCCTCATGTTATCTTCCAAACACGAGTTTTCATAAATTTCATTTTACCATCAAGTTATACACTTCCACTACAGTCCCTTTTCCTGTTTCTTGTGTGCAGTACTGGTAGCCTTCATCACTCTCTTGTGATTGCAGCATTTTCTTCTTGCAGTATTAGCTGTGCACTGTGCCTCTTCTGGCTGATAGGAGCTTGGAAGCATGTATGTGTATGAGGTACATACGAAGATTTTCATTCTATTTCCTCCCGACTACTTGTTAGAAGTTTAAGTTCCCAAGGGTACGCAGGCATGATGCTCTCTACATAGGCTGCCACACAGATGCACTGCTCTGATCTGGAATGTTCTTCTGTATATATGTTTGTCTTATTGGTTGATGAATAAAACACTGCTGACCAATAGGAAGGCAAGATAGGTGGGACTAGGAGACAAGGAGGATTCTGGGAGATGTAGTAGAGAGGAGTCAAGATGTAGGGACTTGAGAGAAGAAGGTCCAGACCCTCTCTCTGGTAAGATAAGACAACCCGGAAACACTTAGATTAATAGAATGGGTTAATATTTAAGACAGAGCTAGCCAATAAGAAACGCTAGTTCAGGCCAACAGCTTTATATCGAATACAGCGTCTCTGTGTGTTATTTGGGGCTGACGCGGCTGTGGGACCAGGCTGGGGGTGGGGGAGGGCAGCTCATAACACTGTCAGATATGATAGTGATGGTGTGTTATTGGGCACATGTGCATGTTTAGGAATGCCAGGAATGGCATAGATAGACATGTGTCTTTACTTGGTTAATCGGCTTTTTAAAAGGTGAGTCTAAAGCTGAGTGTTTTTGTCAAACATTGAGGAGGAGATAGAATTCTCAGTCACTGCTACTGTTTTAGCTCCACTGTTCTTGAAAGACTGCAGAAGTACTAGTCATGGCAGTGGTGGTTTGTTAGCCCTCTTCAGGCCTGGGGGCCAGGGTATGCAGTCTGCATCTAAAGGGCTCTCAGGAAGGACTGTGGGATGCTGGGCACTCATAAATCAGTGGTTTTTTTTTTTTTTTTTTTTTACCCTTATTTGTTCACTGATTTTTTTTCAAAACCTCAGACTCTTCTTTCCTCCCATCCCCAGCCACCAGTGCACAGACACAAACTGATAAAAATCTGCTTGTTGATCATCCTTCTTAAACTACCCATGGGCGGCTTTTTTTTTTTTTTTAAACCTGAGCAACTTTCATATCAGTATATAAAGGAAGTATACAAATTAAACATTTACCAATAACAACTAATAAGTATAATTACTAATAACATAAAGAAACTGATCTCAAAGCAAATCTTTGGCATATGTATGATTTACCCCTCGTTAGAGCAGAAAGCAAATTTACATGCTGTTGAGACAAATGTGCTTATTTGCCCAGTGCAGCAGTGTGTACCACCATACCTGGGTTTTCTAAAGTTTTTGTGGCTTGTGGCCAGGCCCTTGTGTTAGTAAGCAGGTGGATGAGACATCCTCCTGTTGCTTAAAAAAAAAATGTGATTTTTACTGTCTCCCTAAAAAGAAAAGCAGGTATCATTCATCATCAGTAGGAAGCAAGAGGAAAGGGAAGGGAAACAAATTTGTCAAAAATTCCAGAAGCCGATTAGTCTGCATCTCCCCTCCAAAGTTTCTGAAGGTTGGATAGAGATGGAAAACATGATTCAACTCAGCATGTCTTAGAGACCACAGTCTGGGTACCGTTATCTTGTATTCTGGCAGATATCATCCAATCACGTCTTGCCTCATGAACCTATGGCAGCATTCCTGCCTAAGATGTCTTGGCTGCTCCTTTACCCTGCCTGTTGTGCCTAGGCCAGAGCCCAGGGCAGGAATCACTCGAATACAACTCAATGCTCTGTTCTTTCTAAGCAAACATCCACTGAGCCTCAGGCTACATCTCCTGCAGACACAAGTAGGAACTATTGATTGGCCTTCTCCATTTTAAAAACCGTGTGTGTGTGTGTGTGTGTGTGTGTGTGTGTGTGTGTGTGTGTGTGTGTCTGTGAGGTTTATGAGATATATACAGCAGATAAAATGTGCACTGTAGGGAAGCAGATTTTTAAGTTTGTCATCTGATAATTACTTTCCCCGAGATACTTCACTTTTGTTATTTCTAGCCGTCTGGACCGCTTAGTTACTAACCTTGAGCATCCCATACCTCATTTTGTTGATTGTCTCCTCCCTGTTCTCTGACCCTTGAGCTACACATCCCCACTATTCTCCACCCTTCCTTTCCTTCCCTCTCTCACGATACTCACTGCTTCATCTTTATGCTTTTTTTTTTTTTGAGTCTGCATACAAATGACATCATATACTATTTGTGCCTCTTCACTTAACCTAATATCCTCCAGGTCCATGTAAGCCACAAAACTGCAAGGTGCCCTTGTTAAGGCAGAATCACATTCCATGCCTTTGTTTGTCATCTCTTTGTTGATGGCATCTAGATCATTGCCACACATTAGCCGTTGTGGGCCATGCTGTGATGAACATGGACTGTCTTTATGAGGTGGGAATCTGGTCTCTTTTGGGGGCAGGGTTCGCTTTTGCTTTCTTTATGAATCTCCATTCTCTCTCCCACAACCAATGTTCATATCGGCAGGGGTCCCTTTTCTCCACACCGTCTGTGATGTTTCTTGTCATTGGAGACGGCCACCCTTACAGGTGTAGATGATGCTATGACTCTTGGTGCTTTATCATGCATTTCCCTGTTGAGGGAGGACGGTAAGTACCGTGTGACTGGTGCCTGTTGGTTTGAATTTTGAAAAAAAAAATTACGTGTGTGAAAGAGACATTGAGAACCAAAGAGTGAGACAGAGAGAGAGAGAGAGAGAGAGAGAGAGAGAGAGAGAGAGAACCACAGTGAGTCTGTGGGTCAGGATGGAGCACAACTTTGCTGGTTTTCTTCTTCAACCTTGTTTTCGAGGCAAGGTTCCTCTTGTTTCTGTGGCTGCCGAGCATACATCAGGGCAGCTGGCTCAGGAGCTTCTGTTTGATTCTGTCTCCACATTCCATTTCACAGTGGGAGGGTCAAGATTACCAATGTTTGCTGTCATATGCAGACATATGTCAAAAACCGAAACGAAGAAAACCAAACCAAACCTGGGTCCCAGGTGTCAAACTTGCGTCACGAAGCTTGTAGAGCAAGCAATTTACTCCGGAGCCCTCCCGGCCTCCTTTCCCAATCCGGAATCTTTTTAGGACAAGTGTCTGTTTGGGTCTTGTCTATCAGATTGTTGGTTTTCTTAAAATTGAGCTGGGAGAACTCCTTACAAAACTTGCACATTAACTTGCCAGACTCACGCTGTCTCTCCTGTCTCTGTAGGTTGCTTTTCCATTTTCTTGTTTGCCCCTCTGTTGTGCAGAGCTCTTGAAGCTTGACATGGTTCCATTAGTTTATTTTTATGTGTGTAGCCTTACGCGTGCGTGTCCTCTTCTTAAGTTCTCTGAAGGCGGGTCTGGCTTTATTATTTTTTTAATCTACTTTTACATCTAAAAGTTCTAGCGTCATGTTACTTAAGAATTAAGAGCCTTATTACTCCTTCTATTTTGACTGTTACCGCTGATACCCTGAATACTGCTGCTTTGGTTTTTATTTTTATGCAGCCCAGGCTGGCCTTAAAATTTCTGTTCTCCTGCCTCAGTCACCTGCATACAGGAGTCACAAATTATACCTGCTTCTGCGGCTGCTTTAGTTGTGGCTGTTGTGGTCCCTGTAGCTGGTGAGCTAGTTTAGGTGCCCCAGGCATGAAATTATGTGCTTGGACATTTTCTCCTTAGCAGCTCCACGGATCATGGCAGGAGGACACAGAAGAACTGTGGAGAGAGAGAGAAATGCTGGAAAGGTGTGCAGAAGGCTCCACCCTGCAGAGAGCAACAGGGCCGTTGTGAATTTTGCTAGAAATGTAGGATTTTTGGAAGTATTTGTCCACAAGGTACACCTGTTTTCTGTCTAATTCTGCTTTCTCCCAGTAAAGGGACAATTGCCCTGAGCCCAGTGATGATGATTAACACATGCTGTTAATCCCCCAAAAGTCATTTATCAGGCTGACAAACATGTGTAACTGTTGGCTGTGACACTGCTTTCATTGTGTACATTCAGAAAAATGTGACTGTCCAGATCTTTTTTTCTGTGTGTGTGTGTGTGTGTGTGTGTGTGTTTCTTCTTATTAGTCAGAGAGGAAACAAATGTGAGTGCGATTTGTAAGCTGACGGGTACCAGCCAGAAGAAAGTGCTGTCATTTGACTCGACAAAGCTTTTCTTTTGTGTCTCTCATGGCACCTTAGACTGAGTCATGATTAGTGGAGTTTACAGATGAGTGCTTCAGCCCAGATGGCAGGACCCGATGAGATGCAAAAGCTGGTTGTGCAACCTGAGACAAACTGTGGGAAGAGGTATCTTAAGGCTGCCCAGCTCCGTGGTATGGTGGGGACTGGATGGACATACTGTTCTAAAGGCATGTGCTGCATGGCAGGCATTGGGCCCCTTTGTGCAAACGATTCCTTGGATAGAGAATAGGGTAGAGTGTCAGTTTGGTTCTGAGCACTGGGCAGAGAGGAAACAGCCCGTACTTAGACTCATGTCTGAGTGCAAAAGAAAGTGAGCCGTCACCAGACCTGTAGCAGGAAACCCAAACATTAATGCATCCTCCCCAACATTTAGATTCATGCCTGTGGAACTTCTCCCTATTTTCTTCATTTTGAAATTTTTTTAAATTTATTTTTCACATTCCAATCCCAGTTCCCCCTCCCTCCTCTCCTCCTGCCTCCCCCCATCCCTCTCCATCTACTCCTTGGAGAGGGTAAGCCGTCCCCTGGAAAGTCTACTAAGCCTGTTCTGTCATCTCGCTAATGTCTCTCGGTTTTTAGAGACTGTCTAAAACCATGTAGCTCCTGTGGATCAAATAGTGCCTAGGGCGCTCCCTTGACAAAGTGCAGGGACAACTCATGACAGAACACAACCACCCTCTGTTCACGCTACCGTCTGTAGAGAAGCACTAATAAGAACTAAAGGGTGAGCTGAGTGTGGTGGTGAACACCCCTAACCCCAACACTCGGTAGTTGGGAGGGTGATGAGTTTGAGGCCGGCCTGGTTTACATAATAAGACCCTGTTTCGATGATGATGATGGCAATATCAATAGTGATGGTGATGAAGGTGGATGAGAAAGGAAAGGGAGGAACAGTCTATGATAAATAAAGTATTGGTGTAGCAGGAAAGTATGATGCTGAAATCATGGCTGGGATGAAGGCGTTTGTCCTTAGCCTTCTCCTTTGTCCTCTTCTCACTGAATCCAGTGTGAATGTGAAGCCAGCCAAGATCCAAGAGCAGGAGGAACGCCTAGCATAGTATAATGAGCTCAGCAGCTCGCGGGCTGATAGGTTGCCAGACCTCCAGTCCCATGGCCTCCCTGGCCATGGGCATCAAGTCATCAGCAAGGCTGGGCAATGTGACAGTAATGACAATACCTGATGGCTTAGTTCACATTCTACTAGGGAAGCACAATGTCACACAGAGGGGAATTTATAAAGGAGATTCTCTTCTGGAAGAAAAAAGAATGCCAGTCCCTTAGGCTGGAAGTCCAGTGCCAAGGGCAGCCTCTAGTGTGGGTCTTCGTGCTGTACCACAGCATGGTAGAGGGGATAATGAGAGCGACCCTCTAGGGCAGAGAGCAAACTCAGTGGTCTGAACCACCCCCTTGACAGTGGCCTTGATCATTCCAAGCGGAGACCCTATGACCTAAGCTTATCCTTGAGGTCTGCTACCAGTCTTCAGACTTGGGCTCTTGTGCTCAAGGAATGGCTAGGAATGCTATCCTAATGAAGCTCAATCTTGAGGGTAAGGGAGGTAGCGCAGAAAATGAGGTCTTGTCATGTGACAAACCTTTCCTGGGAAGACACAACTCGTCCCAGCTAGGAAGCCCATGATAGACCAATGTACAGATACCACCAAAGTCCAACTTACTGAGTCATGAGCTTTATTGGGGTTACTTCAAGAAGTGAAGGTCACTTACAGGAGCAGAAATGACTCAAAGACAGCTGCAGTGGTCACCAAAGCCCACCCCAGCCTGGGTGACAAATCACAAAAGCTGGGAACCTGAAACACACTTCCGGGATGGAGGCTCAGTTGTTCCAAAGCTCTTCCGGGCAGCTAGGGTGGTTTCTGCTCCTTCGGGCAGTTGGGTTTGTCTCAGAGTGACTCTCAGAAACTTTGTTGCTTCCTCTTGGAGTCAGGGGCCCAGTGAATCTACTCCGTTTCGGGGACTTCCTGGAGTATTCCGGGTTGTTCACCTCCCTGTTTGAGGAGCTTCCCTGCAGGATGGAATGCCCTCCTAGTAGGGAAAGGTTAAAGTTCGGATATATTGACTTTGATCTGCAGCTGGAACAGGTGTATAGGTGCTCATCTGTGTGACCTATCCATGTGTTCATCTCCAACACCAGGTTGGAGTCAGGCAACAGAAGCCGGGGAGTAAACAAAGATATCCTACGATGCGTGACTTGCAAAACCATACTTGCTGACCACGGACAACACAGTAGAGGAACTCTGTTCTCAGGGTCACACTTCTCTCTGCCAATCTGGTTACACTGGCGGTTACATGTTGACATAAATTTTGGAGACAACGTTTAGACAGGCACTGGGGTTTTGGTCTGCGTTACCTGAACGTTTCGGCATGCTCTTACAAGTAGTTGTCTGACCCCCAGTCATGGAGTTAGCAAGTGACCCAGCCTGGGTATGGGGTCACATTGCATTGATTTTTCTCGCTGCTGTGTCGAAATGTCTGACGGGAGCACCGTAAAGGAGGGAGGGCTTATCTTGGCTCGTGGGTTCTAGTGAGAGGGCATGTGATGGGAATGTGAGGCATCTCTTAGGCACTCCCTTTTAATACTGCTGGGGAGGGGCTCTCCAGAATATTCCAAGTGTCTTTTCCTAGACACGTGACCCTTTGTTAACCCCCCACCCCCCACCCCACCCTTTCCCTTCCTCTCTTCAACGTGGAAGAAACTGCCATACAGCAAGGATTGATGATGGAGCTGAACAGTTTACCTCATGGCCGCCAAGAAGTGGAAAGACCTAGTTCATTCTACTCAGACTCCTTGATTATGGAGTAGGATCACCCAGATTTTAGTTAATGTCCTCTGGCAACTCATGGTTCCACCCAGAAGTGTGCTCCAGTCACATCGTAAGTGCTGCCCTGTGCAGCCATGCTGACTGACAGGCAAGGGTACCAACGTGTCTGCAGTCTGTCCTCCTAAATGCTGGCTCTTCTACTTGCTAACAGTTCCGGGGTTGAGCAACTGACCCCTAATACAGTCACGTTACTAGTACCCGAGGAGCCAACAAGGGAGTCATTTACAAGGCAGTGCATGGGGGCCAGGCAGCCCCGTGAGAGGCCAGTATTAAACACAGAGGAGGAAAGGTGAGGTCAAGGCAAAGGTCATAGTGTTTGACCCAGTCAGTCCCTACTAGTTCTAGATCAGTTGAGACCTGATGGCCGGAAGGCAGGGTGCCTCACCATCTTCTGAGACCACACCATTCATCTCATGCCTGCTTCTATTCAGAGGGCCTGCTAAAGAGCTCCCTGTAACCCCGCCCTCAGTTTGGGGGCGTGCACCCTCGTTGGGCTACTCTGTTCCACACCCTTAGCACCATTTCACGGTGGGTATCCTTGATTACCTGATAGCTGCAAACAAGCCACAGCTGTGTTTCTGCTGCAGCCTAATGCCACCTTCACTCTTCAGAGCCAGCTCCTCAAGTCCTTACAGGATCTGGATAGCTGGACCAATCAGTGCATCTCCAGGGATTATGCACATTTTCACCTTTAGACGTTTCAGCCACATCTGGGAGCTGGCATGTTTTTCTGAAATGTTTTTTTAAGTAAAATGTTACAGTCATGCAGTTCAGTGACTGAAGTGTGAGTTAATCATGGTGTGGCCACCGTGGAGACGCTTCAGAGTGACTTGGCACTGGGGTAATGTGGCACGCTCCTGTGGGGATGGCAAATGGATGAGCTGGCTGTTCGCTGACCTGCCATTCTTTTCTCCTTCTCCCCTAGGAAACAAATGGAAGACTGTTGCGATCCTACCCATCTCTTTGCTATGACTAAGATGAATTCCCCCATGGGGAAAAGCCTGTGGTATGACGGGGAGCTTTTATACTCACTCACCATCGACAATTCCACACACTCCCTCTTCCCCCAGGTGAGTGGCGTCCACTTGTAGTCTAACTCCCTTATATTCCTCACAACGGGAAGGGATTACATGAGTCTGCTGACCCCCCTGGGCCTTCCCTCCTCGTCTTCTCTTTTCTCATTTTCATCTTGCAAAGTTTTCTCTCATGTCTTTCCATGTTTCTTTGCTTTGATGCAGAAGTAAGGCATTAGAAGGAAGGCTTCACAGAGCTACAGTGTTCCTTCCATTTAGATTTCAATCATTTGAAACTGAGGCAAACTGGCCAGGGGATGGTGGGATCCTAGTGTTCTGAGGTCGGCTGTGGAAGGATCTTGAGGATCTGAAATAAGAATGTTTTCTTAGGACTGATGCTGCCACTGGAGAGTGGGGACCGGATGTCTTCTCAGAACTCTTCAGGGCCAGCCTGTGGCCAGATTCTTGCCATGGAGTGGAGGAGTGGTGGGCACTGAGAGAATTTGTGGTCTAAAACAATCTTTGTTTTCCTGCTTGGTTTCCTGAACATTGCATTGAAATGATTTTTACTAGGTAATTTGAAATTTTTTGTTTGTTTGTTTAAATTTTAGGGAACTCCTGGTGGTGGTGGTGGGGTCTTTGGCGAAACAGCCATTAGGGAGAAGTTAAGAAATGAATTTTGTTCTTCCCAAGTCTTCTGGATGACCTTAGTTTGGCCAGATGATTGCTTGCAAAGAGGGTTCATGTTCAGCGTTGGACAGTAGGACTCTCCCTCTATGTAGATCTGTGACGAGTGAATAGCAAGATCATTCTTAAGGGGAAGGGTCCTATCAGTCTGTCACATCAAATCTGGAGTGGCAGCCTGGACAAAGCAAGCCTGTACTGCTGGGTACAGGGTTCTAAGTCAGCTTACCACAGAGATGTCTGCATATCCGTGCTTGTGGCTACATCATCCATAGTAACCAGGAAATAGAGCCAGCCTAGATCTCCACTAGATAGAGAGGATGTGGCACACACACAAAGGAAAAAAATGCAGTTCTAAGGAAAAATGAAATCATGACATTTGTAAGAAAATGAACACAACTGGAGATCATGTTGAGTGAAATAAAACAAATTCAGAAAGTGGATATTATATGTTTTCTCCCATGCAGAATTGAGACATGCATATGTGTGTACATGTGTGCATGTACATGTGTTTGTATTTGTGTGTACATGTGCACGTATATGTGTAGGTATATGTGCATGTGTACGTGCGTGTATGTGTGTACATATATGTGTGTGTACATGTGTACCTGAGTACGTATGTGTAGGACATGGAAATAGAAGAGAGGGAGGAAGGATTAAAGGAAGAGGATGATGGGACTTATGTGACATGAACGCGGAGGGAAGACATATTTGAGAGGCGAAGAGAGACAAAGAGAGGGAAGGAGGGGAGATGGGGCAGGTTGGTACAAATAAGAACAAAGTAGAATGACCTACTTGTATGAAAATGTCACAAAGAGACCTATATCTTTGTTATGCTAACCAAAAGTTAATAAGTCAACAACAAAAACCCCTGTATTTATTAGATCTCCCTTAGGTGTGCTAGTATAACTGCATAGTCTTGGAAGGTTTGGTGTTTAAATTAGGAAAAACCAACAGCTATTAAATGGGGGCTGGAGAGATGGGGGACACTTGTTACTCTTGGAGACGACCTAGGTTTACACTCCCATGGCAGCACACAACATCTGTAACCCCAGTCCCAATGGACCTGACTTCTTCTGCCCTCCTGGGGCACCAGGCATGCATGTAGCACACAAACATGCGTGCTGACAAACCCTGATATACATAAAATACAGTAAACCGGAGCTGGGAAAATATGGGCCGGGTAGAAGACTCCTTGGTAAAAATCATTTGCACTGTGAGTATGAGGACATGAATTCAAATGGCCAGTGTCTGTGTAAAAGCTGAGCATGTCTGCTGTGCCTGTCGTCCTGCATGATGGGCATGGGAGTGGGGACAGGTGGATCCTGGGAGCCCATTGGCCAGCCAGCCTCGACGAATCGGTGAGCTTTTGCTCCTATGAGAGGCCCCCCCTCAAGGCAAGCAGGCAGAAAATGATGAGACACCTGAGGTCCTCTGTCCTCCATGTGTGCTCATGGGAGTGCACACCCACACACTCATGTGCATGCATCACATACATGTACACGTACTATACACACATGCACACATGCATGTGCACACACACACATGCATACACACATGCTAGTAAATTAGGCTTTAATTCTGTGCCAATCCACACATGTTCTTGCATTGCGTTGTTGGCTCGGAGGCTTCCTAATATCAGATGAAAAGTATTGATTTGAATTTTGTCTATCCTCTCTCTTACCTTGGGTAAGTCACCTGATTCTTGTGAGATTCAGCTCTCTTCCCTGTATGATGGAGAGAGGAGTATGGGTCCTGCCTATTCACAGAATGGCAGTGTAGACCAATTTATCTCATGCATGTTGGTGTGCACTGTAACCTCTGATTGTCAGCACTGATAACTCCCTGACTTGTTGAGACTAGACTTGGCAGTCAGCAGGCTGTGTGAGGAAATCACCCTGGCCACCTTAGATGAAAAGGTAACTTGTCAGGGGAACAGGTGCTTCTACCACTAGAAGAAGGGTGAAACATCAGCCAAGGTACTACTTGTGGAGTTGAGTTCCAGAACTAGATATAAGTGTTCTAGGATCAGAACATTCTAGAACAATTGCCATTCATGGGGCTGCAGTCACCTCCAGAAGAGACAGTTGTCAGAAGATGGAGTTCAGGACTTCCCTTTCTTCAGGTCTCATTCAGGTCCATGCAATGAATGCAAAGATTAATTTCAGTCCAAAACATCTGCTGCCTAAATGTGGAGGACAGACAGTGAGCGTTTCAATCCCAAGATTCAGCAAGATGGTAACGAGGGAGTGGTATCCAGTGTGAGCTGGCGCATGCGATCCTTGTGGAACTAGTGGTAGCCAGGCATGGTGGCACACCTCTGTGGCCCCAGCACACAGGAGGCTAAGGCAGGACGAGCCCACCTTGGATCACATCACTGCCCATTTGTGGAGGGGACTGTGTAAGGTGCAGGGTGAGTTCAAGGCCAGCCTATGTTACACAACAAGACCTGTTCTTAGGACAAAGGAAACAACAAACAGCACATACCGATGATGTAGATGAAGGTGAGGAAGGAAACCATTGTCTTTAACAGTTAAGTGCAACCCAAAAGTGGCTTTTTGGAGGGGAGGGTTTCCAGTATATCCAGTGACATTTACCGCTATAGTAAGACATAGGTTTGAGGGAAAGAGATGATTAAAGAGCCTGCCACCATATCTGACAGGCACAGGAGCAGAAGGGAAGGAAGCATTTCCTTTCTAAAGTGTGTGCAGATGAATTCTGTGCCAGTCACTGTCCCACAATAATAAAGGAAGAAGGTGGTTTTCTGTGGGAACCAGGGGGCTTTACATCACCGTGTGTGCATAATTATGTAAAACGCCCAGTGAATAGACTTTTAAGGTTGCATGTGTATTTCCTGTGAGGTTCTGAAATGGCTAACACTCTGGAGAAACAGTAGCTTCCTGTGGGTGCAAACTAAGTTGCCAGCTAGTTGATGTCCTCCTTTTATGTGGTTCGTGGGGAGCAGAACATGTAACATGTATGCACAAAGCGGGTGAGTGGGCTCTGCTTGGTTTTGCCAGTGGGAGAAAATCATGGCTTCCCGCCAGTGCACTGGCCAGCCATTTACACGACTGTGATGGGACCAGTTCCGATTCAGAGGCTCCGTACAGGGCGGGGCCGAGCTGTTGCTCTCATGGCAGTGGAGTTACAGCAGGAAGTGGCCAGGACAAGCCCTAGCCCCCGCCCCACCCAGAGACAAGTCCCTAGGGAGCTACTCCTTCCAGGTAAGCGCCTGCCTTCCCTCAGTACAGAGCCTTCCGATAATCTACTCAAAATCCGAATCTGTCTCTGGGTTAAAGCATTCTTTAGACCACAGCCCCCATGATCTCACCTTCTCTGGAAACATCAGCACAGGGGTGCATCGCTAACCCCCACTGCCTCTCTGTCCCATCAACTCGATTATCAAGATGCAGCGGCCGACTGAGTTCCAGTAAAGTAATTCCCCAGCATTCCCAGGTCACCCATTCTACTGCCGCATCCCCTAAACACTCCACACGGTAGCCAGAATTTCTACCGTTGCTATTCCTCTGCCTGTGTTTACTCATCATTTTATTGTTGCCGCCAATGTACACTTGAAGGAAAGGTGCTGTGTTTGTTGGGGAATTTTAACAGGCCCTCTTTAGGGTTGTGTCTGCAGACAAGGGCTCTGGAGGGTGCTGTAGCATGAGGATGTTACATACACCAAAGCTCTGTTACCATAGTCTATCAGTTTTACAGGGACGTTTCAGTTTCCTATAGCTTCAATATCAATGGTATGAAATTCTGACACATAATGCTATTTTCTCAAAGTTCTCTCCTGCTTCTAGGACTTTGGTGGGAGCCTCTGAGGGGTAAGCTTCCTTCTTTGTAGTAGAGTGATGCTTCTCACATCAAACTGATACCCATATCCATCTACTCATTTGCCAGGGTGTCTCCTCTAGGTCCAACTCAGGCTAAACTTTAGGGGAACAAGAGCTCATAAAGTTATGTCCAGATGTCTCTGTGAATATATTTTCGTGAAATAACTATTGAACATGACTAGGCATGAAGGCTGATTTCATTGACTTACTTATTTCCCTGGAACTTTTAATAACAGGTTCTTGGATTACACTTCAGAACTCTAGGATGGGAGCTAGGCTAAGAGATTTCTGCCATCTGTGAAATGCTTGGCTCGTTACACTTGCCAGTTTGGATTAAGAGACACCTGAGTTAGGAAAGCACACTTCTGGGCATACCTGTGGCTTTGGCCACTGTACACCTTCAGGCTTTTAGCATTCTTTTTGCTGAACCAAACTAGCCGATGGCCAAGGAGATACCTACACTGGATTCCAGGACCCCAGCAGGAAGAAAGAGACCAAAGAGGAGTCCTGGCACACTAATGTTCTTGTGTCACTGGTCAGGACTAAGTCACATGCACCTGTCTAGCCAGGGAGGCTTGGTAGTTCAGGATTTGAGCTCCAGGACGACACGCTGCGTTTGCCAACCCATACTCCATGCCTTAGCCCAGCCTGTCCTTTAAATATCTCTGTACAGAGTTGGTGTTCTTTCCATTTTATGGATGGAACTAAGAGTGAGAGGTGTTAAATTCCAATTCTGGTTTCTGGAACTGGTAGGTAACAAGCTGGAATATGAACCCTAGCCAGTAAGATTTCAGAGGTTTTATAGGGACTGGGAGGACGGCTAATTTGGTACAGTGTTTGCCATAAAAGCATATAGACTTAGTTCAATGATCAGAACTGTGTAAAGTTGGGCATGGCAGAATCCCAGCACCAGGGAGGAAATACAAGGAGCTTTGGAGTGTGCTGGCATAGCCAGTCAGGCCAAACAGGCTACAGGTTCAGAGCCAGAGCTTTCAAAGAAAAAAGTAGAGAGGTTGAAAAAGACTTAGGATGTCTTCGTCTGACCTCTACATGTGCACACACATATGAAACTGTGCACATGCATGCACACAAAAACCTTATAGCATTGTTGATGGGAGATGTCATTCTGTAAATATGTTTCTCATACTGGTTAATGAATAAAGCACTGTTGGCCAAGCAAGATAGGCGGGACTAGGAGACAAGGAGGAAAGAGGAAGTAGGAAGGAGGAGTCAAGATGGAGAGTCTGGAGAGAGCAGGACAGCAGCCGGCTCTCTGGTAAGATTAGAGCACGTGGAAAAATATAGATTAACACAAATGGGTTAATACTTAAGACAGAGCTAGCCAATAAGAGACTAGTACCTGGCCAACAGCATTATATCAAATACAGAGTCTCAGTGTGTTAATTGGGGCTGGCACGGTGGCGGGGACAAGACCAGCGGCGGGTGTTGTATTATTTCTTTTGGAGATAGCATCTCCAGTAGGTGAGTTAATCCCTGTTGGTCACCCTGAAACTGTTAAAGAGTTCAACTTTCCTTACCTTGGAACAACTGGGGGATTTTCTTTTGCCACCATTCAGAGAAAAGCAAGAGTGTAATTGGAGACTACGGGGTCCTACATAAGGCAGTCTCTCTCTCTTTCTCTCTTTCTCTCTCTCTCTCTCTCTCTCTCAGTCTCTCTTTCTCTCTGGCATTGTGTGCCCCAGTAACCCACATTGAAGAGAAACCAGAGCAATTACATTGTTTTGATAGTTACAAAAGAGAAATCCAGGTTCCCAGAGGGAATCAAGCATTTTCTGCATATTGCTTCCTTGTAGAAATCTAAACCATTCCTCTATTATCACTGAGTAACTTGGTCAAGTCACCCTGCCAGTTTTGGTTGAATGCCAATATTGCAGAACATTATGGGTAACACAGCATAAAGATCCAAGTCCATCCTTGACCTTTATCTGACATCATTTGTGACTATGTATAATTGATATTAGCTACATCCAACCCTATTTTATGATTTATAAGAAGGAATGAATGACCTCTAGCCTTTAAATTAAATTTTAGTAGTATTTTCAGAAACAAAGTTAAAACCCAGCTATGGATATGAAAGTGCTTTGCAATGATTTCTCTAAAGAAGCCTGTGCTATTACTATGGGATATTTTATGTTTGTTTGTAGACAGGGTCTCATGTGTTCTAGGCTGGCTTCTAGTTTACTCTGTAACCAAAGATGTCCCTGAATTCTGGATCCTCCTGCCTCTGCCTCCTGAATGCTGGGATTACATGCATAGACTGCTATATCCAGTTTATCCAGTGTTGGGGATTAAACCTAGGGCATCATGCATGCTAGGCAGATAACTCCACTAACTGAACCACATCTCCAGCCTGTGTATGTTCTTATCTGTCAAAGCTTTTGTGGGCTTAAGCCTTTCCTGGGAATTTTGGTAATCCCAGGGATGGGATGGGGGAAAAGCTCTCTACTAGTCAAGTGGAGATCAATTTCCTAACTCACTGAATGAATTGAATTTGTTGAGTGTGGGGCCCAGGGGTTGTAGAATATTGATAAAAAGGTTTCTGATAAAGTATTTATGAAAAGATAAAAGTATTCTGTATAAATAGAGATTTCTTTCCTGCCTGCCAGTTTGCAAATAAACACTCAGAGGCTTGGTATTAATTATAATTGTTTAGCCAGTGGCTTAGACAAAATACTGTCTAGCTCTCACAATTAAATTAACCCATTTTTACTAACCTGTGTGTCAGTACGTGGAAATGGCTTACCTGTAATATTCTGGCATCTTACTCCTTTGGTGACTACATGGCATATCCCTGATTCTACCTTCTTTCTCTCTGTATCTCTGTTTGAATTTTCCTCCTAGCTATATTTTGCCCTGCCGTATGCCAAAATAGCTTTATTCATCAATCAACAAAAGCAACACACATTTACAGCATAGAGAAGGACATCCCTATCATCTCCCTTTTCTGTCTAGTTAAAAAGGAAGGTTTTAACTTTAACATAGTAAAATTACATAAAACAGTTATCAAGCAAGAATCGCAGTCACAACATTTAGTCCATTTTTATTTGGCAAAATTAAAGAAAATATTCTATCATCTATACTATGTTTATGAGTCTAAAATTTGTATCTAATTTATCTATCTTTTATCATAACTAAGGAAAACTATAACTATTTAGTCTTTAGCTGTTGGGAAATTTAAGCACTTGTCTCTTCAACTTTCTTCCTCCCCACCCAGCTGTAGAACCTGGCTGAGCAAACCAGTTCTCAGAACTTCCCTGTGCACAGTGCCCGTACCTTAACCCCGGGTGTGGGTGGTGCATGATTTCCTCCTATGCTTAGCCCATCCCCTGGCTTGGGTATATAAGCCCATTCCTCTCTGTAATAAATGGCAGCAGCTTCTTCTTCACTTCTCGTGGTGGTCTGTTAAGTGTTTCAATCCCGACACCCTCCGCCAAGCTCAGTATCCTCGTTGTGTGGGCGCAGCTAGAAAACAATTATCTTTATGAGTCTAAAGTTTGTATCTAATTTGTCTACCTTTTATTGTAACTAAGGAAAACCATAACTATTTAGTCTCCAGCCCCATCAAGGACCCCAGAAGGATATAATATTACCTAAGTGAACTGGAAGTGTATTATAAGAAACTTCCAGAACTCTAGAGATAAAGAGACATCTGGTTGCCTGGACAGTCCCATTACATTCTTCTGTAATGCTGGGGCTTCCATCTTCAGTCTGAAGTGCTATAGTGTCTGGCAGACTTCTAAGTGAAGCAGGAAATTTGAAACTGTCGAACTTATATTGGCAGTTTGTCAGGCATTTTCCTCTGTGTCATGCAGAATGTCTGGCAGACTCTTCCATGAAAAAGAAAACTTTGAAGGACTGTCCATCTTGTTTTGGCAAGTTTAGCAGCCACTCTCCTATGGGTCTGGTTTATATAGCATACAGTTAAGCCTCCAGGCAAGTGCCCCTATGGCTAGCCTGGCCACACTGAAAGCAAACTCCATAAGGAGCTTCTCCGATGCCCATCTTCCTCTTCAAGTAGTTGCTGCTGCCAGGAGCAGATGTGTCTCACTGTTGAGAAAAGTCCGAGTTCTTAAAACATTTTAAATGCCATATTCTGTAGGTCTTTGAAATGTTTGCAGATTACCTATCCATCTGAAATATATCTGTATATCTAGAAAAAGTAACGACTATAAATTTGAATATTATGATGATGATGAATTTGTATTTCTTAGCTATACATTACATTTTAACTGAGCTGTATAAGCATAATACCTTAAATAGGTACAGAAGTAGTCATATAGTTTAACAAAATTGACCTTAGGGCTGGAGAGATGGCTCAGAGGTTAAGAGCACTGACTACTCTTCTAGAGGCCCTGAGTTCAATTCCCAGCAACCACATGGTACCTCACAACCATCAGTCATGAGATCTAGTGCCCTCTTCTGGCAGAACACTGTATATGCAATAAAAATAAGTAAATAAATAAAAAAAAAAAAACAAAATTGACCTTAAATTTGTAGCAATAAACCAAAATCCATACCCCCTTTTCTTTCCTTTAGAAAGAGATTGACTGTGACCAATAACCATTTATAACCCACCCCCTTTAAATGAAAACAAATATTTATAAATAATATTTTGGGAATTTTGGCATAGTTTTGTATGATATTTGCTGTTGGTATTCTTATGGGGATCCTGAGAAAATTTAGAATTGTGGTTAAATCTTGGCTGTATTAAACTGTGAGGCTATATCATCTCAGCCAGTTGCTTTGAAACTGTTCTGGATGTTGAATCACCTGGGCCATCACTCTTTCTGGAGACCTCTCAGGTGGTCTTACTTGATCAAACTGAATAGGCCTGGAAGGAATCCACAACTTCTTATCTTCTGTGGAAACAAAAGCAGAACCTCTTTTCCAAAGCGACATGTCCTTAGACTCAAATTTTGAAGTCAAGATACCTTTAAAATATGTATGTTGGTTTAACTCAGCAACCTCCACAATCTAGGAATCAAACTTGGGACCTCGGTACCATTCTCAGATTATTTCCCTAAGGGAGAAGTACAGCCCACAGTTTGGCTCAGTTGCCCCAGATATCAAGTGAGATAATGCCATGTTCTTGTCACGGGCTCTGAACTCCTGACAGAATTGAAGTTGTTTGTAGAGGCCGAGAATGTGGTCCCATAAAGCTGTAGAGTTTCTCAGACAAGAACACGAGGTCTTACTCTTCATTGTGTCTAGCTCCGTGGAACCTGACCACACAGAGGAATCATTAAGGCATCTTCTTGCCCGCTTGTTAGATAATGGGTTTGTGGAGGGGAAGAAGCTTTTTGAGGACAAGATAACATTTGGTAAAATGAAAGTGAATTGTTAATTAAATGTAAGATTTTTGATTTCTCATGAATCTAAACTCAGGGTTTTCAGGTGACTTTTGAATTTTTATAAAGATTGGAAAAAGTATTGAGATCAAGGTGACTGTAATTAAATCGGATAATGTTTTTCTTGGGGTTGCTAACCAATCTTTCCATAATGGCGCTAATTAACCATCCAGAAGAACAGAACCTTTCGTGGCTTAATCATCTCTTAAAACGCCCTGCCTTGTAATGATACTATGCAATAATTAAATTTCAACCTGGGTTTTAGAATGGATGTTTAGTCCAAGCAGAACTGAAGGAATTTTTTTTTTCTTAAGCAAACAAACAAAGAAACAAAATCCTGTTGTTAATTTAGATTAGCCTCCTATCTCTCATAACAAGGAATCTTTGCTCAGAATTCTCCCAAGATATCTTATGGATCTTCTTGAATCAGATTTGGCTTCTTCTCTGCTTTATTTTCCAAGTTTCTGCCCTGCTCAGGTTATGTTTCTTCAAGTACAAGCTAAGATTCTGCCTGCATGTACTTTGCTGATAGCTCTAACGATTGTCCTGATTGTTTTAGGACAAAGACAGACACCTTAACTCCTACCAAATCCTTTTGACCTTGTATCATCTGGGCCTCCAGAATGCATTTGCAAGGACCCCTGTCTTTATACTTAATCTTACTGGCCTTCATAAAAACATGTGTGTTCTCTTATATGACAGAGACTCCAAATACATAGTCCCCTTTTCCAGAAGCCCCTGGCCTTTTCTTCGTTAATTTCGGGGCTGCCTTACTGCATGAGGGCCTGTTCTCCACTTCTCTGGAAAGCTCTTAGAAAAGCTATTCATTTGGGGGTGCTAGGGACCTGCAGTATCCCGAACATAGCATCGTGCCTAGAATAATAGAAAGAGGTAATAATTCTTTTTTTTTCATGTTTTAAAATTTTATTTAAGATATGATAATTTCAGTTTTGAAATGACATAGTAGCACCAAAATATGGAGAATGCTAAATAAATAAGAGTAAAAATAATTCTATAATAGCAATAATAGGAAGTAAAATTAAGGATACATCATCAGCCAGCAAAATATTTTAAATGATTTTGTGAAACATATATATATATATATGTATAGTGTGATATAGTCAACCAATACATTTTTATGACTTTGATAGAAAAATGGCAGGTAGACATGAAAAGACAATTAGCAGACAATCTCTAAAAGGAGAAAACACATGACCTAATGTTTTCTTATTGGCAAGTTTTTATTAGTTTCCCATCTTTCTCTGTTATGAAGTGAACATCTTTTTAAATATAGTTTTCTCCTCTTTCATCTTATTTACTTATGATACATCATCGGCATGAGATTTTTGGTCAAAAATATGTATGAGGTTTTATCTTTCACACTACATATCAGGGCTACAGATGAAGCACATGAATCATAATCTATTTTCTGATAATATCACTACTTGTCATTCTTCATTATTTAAAATATAAAAAATAAGGTTAAGATGGCTCATCTGGTAAAGGTCTTGCTGACAAGCCTGAGGATCTGAATTTGATCCCTAGGACCCAAATGGTGCAAGAGAGAACTGACTCCTATAAATTGTCCTCTAAGATTCATTTACACACTGTGTGGTTGCTTGCACACAACCCCCCCCCACACACAGGCACACACTCACACCTACACACATGCATGCAAGCACACACACACACACTTTCACACGCACAGATTTTTTTTAAATAAATACACAAAAACAATAGTATTTGGTTGATATTCCATTCACAATTGCTGATGTGAGACGTAATAATTCTTAGCATAATGAATGAATAAATAAATGAATTTAGTTCCCTGATTTTTCTTCCCTCACACAAACATTAACATCCATCTGACAATTTTCTTTTTTTCGATTTAGAACATGTGTAAACGTGCTCAGTATTTAATTAATATCCCTTGGGTGTTCAGTTCTCCATGTTTGGTATGTTAGTTATCTGTTCATCCTTGCCCCCAGCCCCCACCACTCGACATGACCTGTAGACATGCCAAGGTCCCTCTGGAACCAGACACTGCTTGGGTTTTACCACATGTGCTTGCTCACTAGTCGCTTCCCAGTACTGCTCTGGTCTGTGCTATTGTGTAGAGACTTGGGGTTCGCTATCAGAGCGGAGGGGGCAGCTCTACACAGGAAGAAGTATGTTTTGGGAGTCCAAGCCTGAAGCCTTTAGGAAGAGAATGTGGGTATTGTCAGTTGGGTTACAATGAGCCCGCTTCGCTGCCGTGTGCATTTTCCTGTTGCTATGCTCGGATACCTACAGCAGGCAACTTAAGGAGGAAGGCTGTGCCATGGATTACTGTTTGAGGATACAACTCGTCATGACCAGGAAGGCATGGCAGGCTTGGGCCCATAGTGACAGGAGTATCAGGCGGTTTGCTCACCTGCTTTTAGACCAGCGAGATAGACCAAGAGCAACGGCAAGTAAGGCTGCCCCAATCAGTGACCCATTTCTTCAAGTCTCCTCTCCACTCTCTACCGCCCCCCCCCCAAAGAGAGCTCCCAGGAGAACAAATGCCAAAACACACACACGAGCTTGTGGGAGGAAGTTTCCATCCAAGTCTTGATTTAACCCTGTGGCTTCATAACCCTCCTGTGTGGTCATATATCATTGCGAGGTCTCAGGCGCCGTGAAACATCCCATCTCGGCGCAGGACACAGTGAGGGAGAAATTGCTGTTTTGCCGGAAGATTTATAACTCCGGTTGAAGTTGTCAGTATGGCTTGTCTTTGTCTGCCTTCCAACCTGACCGGCATAGCAGAGAGAGTGAAGGACAGAGCGCTCAGTGCGCTGAGAACCCGGGTCCGTAAGCACCTCTGTTTCCCGGTTGGAGGTTTCAGCCCTGGTACTAAGTCTCACTGTTCCATCTTAATTCAGTCTTCCTACCATCAAATGTTTCTGGACAAACTTCACCACAAAATACGTGAGTGGGATTCATGTTTTTAAATTAACATACAGCCTGCTTGCTTTCAAGTCGCCTTGGCTCTGTTTGCTGTGGGAGAAAGCGTCTTTTCGTTTGGAAGCACTCCGGAGCCAATGTGTTTAGGAACTAGGCCAGTTGATACAGAACTCCCTTTGCCAGAGACAGTCATCAGTTATCAATTCCTGGGAACTTGAACCACTGAAGAGGTTTCAGCTGAGGCTGGGTGTGTGAGGGGCTAGAACAATAGCCCCTTAACCTGAAATCTTAATGATTTCTCTGAGAGAAGAGAAAGCCAGAAGTGTAAGTAACCCCCCTCCCCCAAAGTTACCTTTCCAGCTTGTGATCACATGTTGAAGAAATGGCCTTAAAAGAGGCACTAGAAGGCTCTGCAGTTTTCAAAAGCCAGCCAGGAATAGGTCAAAAACTTAAGTCAGTTCCAGCCATTAACTTCAGAAGGCATCTGGGAGCTTTATGGCTGACCTTTTGTTTGAAGAACAAATAGAAGCAAGGAAGGATTGGAAAAACAAAGCCTGTGGCTTATGGAAATAAAGGATGAGAGGGCAAGATTTATAAGACACTGGGTGCATGAAGCGAGGGCTGGGAAACCTTGGGGGGCAAAGGCTGACTGTTGCACACCCATGAAAGTGGAAAGCCATTGCTGGAGGTCACTGCCATGTATTTGGAAAGAACATACTTAACGCAAATAGAAAATTTGTATTTTGCGTTATGCTACATCACAGGACTCTTGAGAAATACAAAGTTCCTTTGCACTTTGCCAGAAGATTGACAGAAAACTCGTGAACAATAGGAGGGTCTAGAGGGCTTGAAGGCAAGTGTAAAAGGATGGTCCAGGGAGAGATGGCAAAAAAGCAGGGTGTTCTCAGGGCAGTGTGAGTCACTGGCGTCCTCTTGGTTAACACCTTACTAGCAAATATGCTTCTGCGTAATTATTATGAATATGCCTCTGCATAGGTACATGCATGTGTGTGCACACCATTTGTATTCAGGTATTTTCAGAGGGCAGAAGAGGCCGTCAGATCCCCTGGAGCTGGATTTGTAAGTGGTTATGGGTTGTGGGGTGCTGGGAGCCAAACTGGGGTCCTCTAGAAGACAAGCAAGCTCTGTTAACTCCTGGGCTGTTTTGTCAGATCTTTATTTAATAGTTTTAGTAGTAGAGGTAGTTTCTCAAACTTATTTCATAGATGAGGGGAGTGGAGGAGTGGAGGCTAAGACAGGGAGGCTACCTCAGTTTCCTACGGAGTGGGCCACTTCTCTGCTGTCATGCTTAATGTGCATGGCCAAGGGATTGTGCATCTAGAGGGAGGCTGTAGAATATTTGTCTATACCCATGAAACGTCTAGGGTTTGTTCTTAATATCATCCATCTGTCTGCAAAGTTTGCTCCGATGAAGTCATGCTAGAAAAGCTCCGAGAAACAAAGTGGCCAGCCCCAAACTTGACAGTGCTTTTTGTGGGCCTGACATCATATTTAGTGTACTCAAAGAGAGGATTCTGCCTCAAAAATCATGTCCACGCATTCTTTTTCTGTTCCTTTAGGCCACCATCAACAAAATAGCCAAGGCTTCACTTTCCTCAAGTTCCAGCTGGCAAGAAAAGGGAAACTTAGGCAGATATAAGAAATTCAAACATGGAGAACACACCTGTAACATGAAAAACAAAAGAGACAGAGACAGATATTGGGGTTCAGCCTGAAGATCAGGGAAGCAAAGCAGCCAAGCCACCAGAGAGCCCTCACCTCTAACAGGGCTGTGGCGTTCCTGTTCTCAGCGTGGCTGGAGAATGAGTACCTGACGCTGACCACTGAAGGCCCTGCTCCTGTCTTTCACTCCCCTCTAGTGCTGGGATTAAGGGCGTGTGATCCCAGGTGCCGAGATCATCTTTGTGTGAGCTGTTTTTTTTTTTTTTCTTTTCTTTAGGATTGGGTCAATCTTGTGTAGATCTGTAGATCTGGGGGTCCTTGGACTCACGGAGATCCGCTCACCTCTTAATCCTGAGTCCTAGGATTAAAGTTGTGTGCCACCACCTCCTAGCTTCTAGCTGCTGGGATTAAATGTGTGTGGGTGTGTGCCTGGTTTCTATGGCTAACTGGCTTGGGCTGATTTGCTATTTTGATCTCCAGTGGCTTTAATAAATCATAAATAATATATCACTACATACCCTCTTATTCCATACAGAGAGCTTGCCCTCCCTGAGGGAAAAGTCAGACATTTCTGCAAGATATACTGTGTAAGGAAGAGAAAAATGCAAGTGATTAGGGGGAAAAAAAGCCATAGAAAAATGGACACTCTAATTGTTGTTCTTTTGCTATAATTATTGCCTATAAAACACAAACACGAGACTCAGCGCCCATGTGGAGTTTATTGAGCGAGGGGAGAGAAAGGGGGGGTAGCTGGTGGCCAACTGAAAGCAGAGGGGAGAGAGAGAGAACAGAGAGAAAGAGCAAGAGAGGGTAAGAAAGCGGGGGGGGGGGGCAGAGAGAGAGGGGGGCGCACTTGGCGAGCGCGAGCTTGCTTTAAAAGGGGGGCTTGCGCATGCGTAACCGAGTCCTCTGGCAGCCAGGTAAAGCTGATGTAGGGATGACATGGCCATGAGCGTCCCACCCATCGTTGGGGGCGGGGCTCAGCAGGCTGCTGATTCCTAACACTAATGGCGTTTAATGGTTATGGCTTTCCTTTTAATGGTTATGACTCTCCACCCAGCACATGTATGAATACAGCAAATTGAATGTGTGTTTACAACCTGTACTGAGACTAACCCATCCCTCTCCCCAACCTCCAACCTTTCTTTCTTTTTGGGTTTGTTGAGACAGGGTCTCAAACTGTATCCAAGGCTAGCCCGACACTCATTACGCAGAACCCACGATGGCCCCATCCTTCAGTGATCCTCCTAAATTAGCCTCCCAAGTTCTATCATGATTCATGTTCCACTATGAAAGGTCTTAAGTGAACTGTGTTAGCACGAGAGCAGAGCATAATGGCACATATGTATAACGATACCACGATGAAACCCATCACTTTGTAGGTCATCCTGAAAAACCAGGGAAGAGAAAAAGAAGAGATTACCATGCCTGTTTAGGAGAATACATCATCTGAAACATTTTACAATCAATGTTTTTAATTAAATTAGAAATGGTAAATAAATTTATTTAAATAAATGGATTCGGTTCCTAAAACTGTAACAATTTAGGTAAAATATTTAGGAAACAAATGAAAATCAAGTATATTAGAAAAAATTACACTTCAGATTGAGTAAGCTGACTATATTTTTATAATTGTGCATGTGTGTGTCTGAGTCTTTGTGTGTGTGTATGTGAGCATGTGTATACATGTGTGTGGGGAATATTTGTAGAGTGTGTATGTTTGGTGTGTGTCCACACGAGTATGAGTGCAGAAACAGGAAGTGGATGTCAGGCATGTCTTTCTCACACTCTGCCTTATTCCCTCGACACAAAAGTCTCCCTTGAACTTGAAGTTCTGGCAAGGCCCTTGTCTTGGCTTCCCATTTGTTGGGGCTATCAGCACATATGGCCATGCCCAACTGGTCTTTTTTTAAATTTTATTTATATAACCAAGTCCATTTAAATGAAAACAAAACATTTATAGACAATATTTGGGAATTTGGGCGTTATTCTTTCCAAACTACTTCCTGCTGGTAGGGGGCGCTGTCATGGGGGATTTGAAGAAGATTCAGAAATCCTGGCTGTAGTCTGTCAGGCTGCTTTGTCCAGCTGTTTTGAATGTAGGATCACCTGGTACTCTGTTTCAGGCGGTCTGGCTTCATCAAACCACAGTAGTCTGGAAGGAATCCACATCTTTTCATTTTCTGTGGAAACAAAAATAGAAATCCTTTTCCCCAGTAACTTGTCCTTGAACTTAAATTTTGGAGTTAAAGCATTTTTTTAATTTAATTTGTTATTTTACATGTTGATCCCAGTTCCCTCTCCCTCCCTCCCCTTTACCCTCTCTGCCCTCTCACATGCACTCTAACCACCCTCCCCTCCCATCCCATCCCCAACCCCAATTCCATATGTAGGGGAATGCCTTCCAGCCCAACTGGTCTTTTATGTTGTTTTGTTTATTTTCACTGCTGCTGGAGATTACATGTGAAGTTCCTGGCTAGGATTTCCTTCTACATCAGTGGTTCTCAACCTGTGGGTCGAGTATCAGATACCCTGCAATTCAGATATTTGCGTTATGATTCATAACAGTAGCAGAATTACTGTTATGAAACAGCAACAAAAATAATTTTGTGGTTGGGGGGGGGGCAACCACAGCTTAAAGGGTTGCAGTGCCAGGAAGGTTGAGAACCACCGCTCTAGATGCGGATTCCAGGCTGTGGGCCCTAAGTCGGGATTTGAGTCAGCCCCGTTGAAATCCAAATCTTTGGCTTTGGCTGTTTATGGGGCCTTGCCTCCCTGCTTCTGATTAGTGCACTGTAAAATGACTATAGTGTAATATAGCATCTCCCATTATAGTGTAGGGAGATCTGGGGCAGCTCATTGAATTTTTCATGTAGAAATAGATGAATGCCTTACCAATACCACCCAAGAAAGCCTGACGAGGGAGTTGACACAGCAGCGATCTGCCCTGAGCATAGCTTAGTATTATAAACCAAAGGCCTTGGGCATCTCACCCTGCACCCGACTTTATGTCAGGGCGCCTTTGAGGGAAATGATCGGACCAGTGTTCAAGGTCATGGAGCTGCGGGGGAAACATGGTGTGGACTGGGTTAATGACAGTGTCTTTTAAAGGGGCCTCTTCTGTAGAATTACCCAAACTTTACTGTCCATATCAAAGAGAGAACAGACTGGACTGATACCCCCCCCCCCAAATCGCTGCCATAATTGGCAGCAATTCCAATTCAAAGGTTTGTTTGTTGTCAGTGGGAGCTGTGGCCCTCCTGCCTCAAGCACCAAAGGGCTAGGATGACAGGTGTGGGCACCATCACCATTCAAAGGTGGGCAAAAGGAGCCTCAGAATACATTCAGTGCTAAGGAGCTGGTGCTATGGCGGTGACTTACCGCTGCGGCTGACTAACGTGATGACATAATGATAAGGAAAGAGACCACCATACACTGTCAAAGCCATCAAGGCAGATGGCGGTGGCGGGGACGCCGGGGAGTCATGAGTGAATGGACGCCGGGGAGTCATGAGTGAATACTAACATTTTTCTCAACAGAAGCCAGAGGAACTTTTCAAAACCCCTTAGGAATTTTTTTTTTTTTTTGGTTCCGTCAAATCCTGTCTTTTTCTAACCGTCCCTCAAGGAGCCTCTTGCTTACTATATTTGAGCTCCAGGAAGAAAAGGGGATTTTCTCAGTCAGTCACAGGCAAAAAGTCCCCTAAAACACACGCTCCTGTACTTTTCTTAGTAATTAGGGGTTGCCCCGCCCATGACCACCACTCTTAGGGTAGCTGAGTCTGCTGTAGTCTTGCCTGAGTTCTAGAAAACCACATACGCACCACACCTGTCCTCCAGATGAACTTGATCCGGCTGCTGCTGTTTTGAAAAAGCATGTGAAGCATATGCCAGTATTTTGTGTATGTCTGTACATGCTCATGTTAGTGTGAATGTACATGTATGCAGAGGTCAGAGGTCAGTCTCCGGGTCAATTCTTTTCATGCTATACACCATGGTGGGTGCATTGAGAGACTGTGAGTGAATCCATGAATCTTCACGTGGAGGCTAGATCAGAACACGCAGTGTCTTCCTCTGTTGCTTTCTGCCTCATTGCCCCGAGACACACTCTCTTCCTGAATCCAAAGCTTGTCATTTTTTCTGTCTAAGCTAGCCTGGCCAGTAGGCTTTCAAGATCCAGCTGTCTGTAGCTCCCATGCTAGAGATGCAGATGCGTACAGCCACACTCGGCTTTCATGTGAGTGCTAGGGATTTGAACTTGGGTCCTCCTGTGAAGGGAGTGTTTTCTGGGTGTCTGGGCTTACATTTTGAGAGAGTAGCTATCACGGTGGGCGAATCCACTGCGGCAGGAGTGCGAGGCAGCTAGTCACAGGAATAGCCGGGAAGCAGAGCGAGATGAAGCCCTCCAGTCTTCTCAGTGGTCCTTTTATTCAGCTGGAGGCCAGAGGTCATAGATACGTGCAGTCCCCGAAACCCAAGCACGCACGCACCCACGCACGCACGCACAGGAGGAGAGAAGACACCGTGCCAGGAAGACAGGAACACGCAGAGGCAGAGACAGGCATGATTCCACTGTTACGGGTAAGATACCACAGATGACCACGCAGTCATAGCTTACAGCCATATTGAAAGTCTCTATTCCAACCAGCTGGGACTACATCACACTGTTTGGGGACCCAGGTGTAGTCCCAAGTGTCCAGAACATGGGGTGTTTTTTTTTGTTTTTTGTTTTTTTTGAGGCAGAGACCATGCCCAGGCATCTTGCTTGGCAGCTGCAGCTACTGTTTGAAGCAAGCTGTTTGACAGAGGTTAAGATAAGCGGTTAGCTGGAGAGGGTTCTACACAAACAGGTAACTTAACAGAAACTAAGGTAAGTTAGTTAGTGCATCCCGGCCTTTGGCTCCTATAACAGAGTCGAGTAATTTTCTATGGGATTCTCCATCAAAGAGATCAAATTCCAGTTAACCCAGAAATGTCCTCAGCAAGAATACCTCTGGGGGAACCTCTGGACTACCCAGCCCCACCACACCATGGAGATCTAAATCCAGTCCAGTTAGTTGACAGAGATGTGTGTGAGGGGTTGAGAGCATCTGGTTGATTTTATACAGGAATATTATGGAATACTTCCGTTCCTAAACTCTACCCTGAGATCCTTTTGGCAGGGTGAAGTGAGACAGTATTTATTAGTCACTTTTCTGTGGCTGTGATAAGACACGTGTGACAAAGGTTCATTTCAGCTGACATCTCCCAGGTCACACCCCATCACTGAGGGAATTCAAGACAGGGACTCAAACAGGAGCTGGGAGGCAGGAACTGAAGCCCGGACAGTGGAAGGCAGTTCCTCACTGGCTTGCACCTCATGTCTTCTTTAGCCTGGTTTCTAATAACACCCAGGACTAGAAGCCCAAGCCTTCCTGTATCATCCATCAGTCAGGAAAATACCCAACAGGCTCACCACCTGTACAGCCTTATCTTATGGAAGCATTTCCTCAATTCAGGCTCCCTCTCAGGTGATTCCAAGTGTCATCTTGTGTCCAGTTGACATAAAACTAGCCAGCCCAGGTCCCCAAAAAATACGCACCATAAGTGTGAGTGCTGAAGAGTCCAATTTATGGTGACCACGTTATGAAAAGGGGAGAGAAAATGGCCACAAGGCAGAGTGGAGTAAGATGTCATTATAGGCGGGAGGTTACCTAAGCGATTGGAGACTCATCAGGACGTCTCCTCATGATAATTGGGGAAGCCTTGCTAGGAATGAAGGCTGGCCAGGAGTCAGCTTCGTTTCCCTTGGTGCTTTCCAGAGCACCGGGGTGGGGGTGGGGTGGGGGGGGAGATGCAGCCAGCATTATCCATAAGAACATCTGATGCTTCATTTCCCGGTTGTTTACTAGATCACATAGTCATACATGAGACAATCAATTTTGCTTTCTTTTCCCAATGCAAATATTTAATTAGCAGGCAACTGATCTTGGGCTGTTAGTTCAGGTAATCAGTGAACCGGATTAACAGTTTAGCAATCCACTATTTTACCGGCTAATATACAGTATTTATGGCTGGAGACAACATGGAAGTCTTAAG
Organism: Phodopus roborovskii; assembly: GCF_943737965.1. Lineage (NCBI taxonomy): Eukaryota > Metazoa > Chordata > Mammalia > Rodentia > Cricetidae > Phodopus > Phodopus roborovskii. The sequence goes on along the minus strand of NW_026126639.1, from coordinate 1,952,176 downwards.
TCATGTGACCTTTTAATGGAGCACACACCAAGCCAGAGGTCAGGTTTTTTTTACCTGGCCCTTTGCACAGTGCCTGGTGGCTGGTTCCTTGACAATAAATACTTGTCAAAGGTCCTGAATTTTACTTGATGTTTGTAGTTCTGATCTGGGGGAAATGAGAGGAAGGAGTATTATTGTGTTCCTTTTGGTGGCAAGGTCACTTCCAGAAATAAGTGAGAGAACAGGAAATCAGTGACAGGCATCTTACCTGGTGTCCTCATGGTGACATTTTGGTGACAGTTTTGTTGTGTGCTGGGGTGGGGGGGGTTGGTTTTCTTGAGCTGCCTTGTTTGGAAACAACAGAGACTTCCAGTTTGAGACAAAATAACAGACAGTAAACCCTAAGCTAAAGTGCTAAAGAAGAGATCTTATCCAATTCCATGTAGATTTTCAAGCCAGTTCACACAGCTCTCACACAAAACTCTCATGACTCGTCGAGCATCAATGAATTCTAACTTGCATCTAATCTGCTTGCATTGTCAAGTGCTCCTTGGGCATGCAAACACAACCTATCTGGCAAGGTACCTGCAGATCTGAAGGGGAAAACAATCGCGTGGGACGTTCAAGGTAGCGAGACACATCCAGGTTGTGTCTGAAGTTGCACAGTGCTTGAAAAGAGTGGAGGGGATACTGGGCATCTGCCTGGGTAAAGAACAAGCAGAAGGTTCACGGTGGTCGTGGGTTCTGGGTGAAGATCTGTGTCTGGGGTAACGTGGTGGGGCTTTTAGTTTGAGAATGAGAGACTCGCAGCAGGAAAAATTAGGATATGAATGACTGCCATGGGGATGAACCAGAGGCCGCCTATATAATCAGTCCCTCCCGTCCTCTCCCTTCCCTTCTGCTCTTTGTGCCTGTGCACATGCGTGTGTGTGTGTACGCGTACACATGCTCTTAAGTACATTGAGGGGAAGAATTCAGGAACCTCTGTAACAGTGGACGATGGGATGAGTTAAAGAGAGAGATACAAGCAGGCACCAACTTGGGATTCCTAGTCTGTGATGCCAAGGCCCTGTTGGTTCACACAAGATTTTAGCTTTGTATCAGATATGATGTCTCGGTCCTCAGAGGTTGTTTGTAGCCAGTGTTACAAATGAGAAGCCCACGGGACCGTGGTTCAACATTGAAGCTGGGAGTCGGCTGAAGCTGGATGGGGTTCAGGGGCCGTACTCGCTAACATAGTGGTTTTCAACCTTCCTAATGCTGCAACCCTTTAGTACAGGTGCTCATGTTGTGATGACCCCTCCCCCCAACCGTAAAATTTTTTTTTTGTTGCCACCTCATAATTGTGATTTTGGTACTCTTATAGATCGTAATGTAAGTATTTCTGCAGACAGGAGTTTGCTAAAGGGACCATGAGCCACAGGTTGAGAACCGGTATGCTAACAGGGTAGTGTTCTCTTTATGCAATTTAATGAGTGTCCAGAGGAGGGTGGGATGATGGGTGAGTCAGGCCCTCCTGCTTTGAGTTCTGCTGTGGAGAAAATTGCCTGCTGCTGCCTTTGAAATGCTATGTGTTCTTTGTATTTCCTTATACCTCGGGAAAATAACAGCTCCTAATTTTGGTGATTTTTGAAATGAAGCCACACGAGGCACGGTGTAAGGTACAGTCTCTGTTATTGCTTTGTCATTCAGAGACAGAAATGACATCAGCAATAAATAATTAACTGGCATTGCCTAAGAGATGTCCAGTAAGTCTTCTGAATGTCACATGGAGTCATACCATATGTGGTGTGTCCTCAGCCAAGAGATTATACACGCAAGTATGCCAAATTTCAAAGCGTTACTTTTTATAGTGGCCCGAGAAACAAATTTTTAATAGGCAAAAGTACCCAGTTTATAATGGACATACAAGCAAGTGGTCCTGAGTTCAATCCCCAGCACCCGTATAAGAAATCTGGGTGTGCCATTTGCTTGCAGTTCTAGCACTGAGGATGTAGAGACAGGAGGATCCCTTAGAACTCCCTGGCCAGCCAACCTAGCCAGATCTGCAAGCTCCAGGTTCAGTGAGAGACCCTGCTCCTAAAAGATTAGAGGAAGAGTGAGTGAGAAAGACCTCCAACATTGACATTGAGCTCTCCTCCCACAATACACACATATGCACACACACACACACACACACACACACACACACACACACATACATGCACATGTACACACACATACAGAGAGGTACACCCAGTACAAAAGTACATCATTCAATTTTCAATTCTGCATGCTCTGTAGAAAACACAATACTGACATCCCTTTTCCAAATCACAATGATGTTAGTAGGGAGGGGACACCAACCTCAGAATTAACATTGTGGGGACATTGTGCTTACACAGCTACAGAACTGTTAAAGATGCTAGAATACAGAATTGTTCAGATAATCTACAGCCAGTATGTACACACCCCTAGAGAAAGTTTGGGATAATCTTTTAAAAGAGAATTTAGCAACTAAGAAATATTTTAGCAAATAAGAAATATTTTCCTTCAAATAAATGAACCACTTACTAGATATTTTTCATCACATAAATGCTTACACATGCAATGGAAGAGTGCAGCTAACATTCTAATTTGGACCCCCAAGGACTTTGTCACAGGACAGAAAGAGCACATGCATGCCCGTTTACCTCCTGGAAGTTACTGGGGCTTCTTTGACTCTACTGTCTCTTGCTTGGTGCCAGGGGGTACCATGCTTGCTTTTAGGAGTTTATTTCTGGGAAACTGTTCATCTTCAGTTGAAGAAATGAAGCAATTGAGCCAGAGACAGTTATATGCATCTGAGGAATATTGGTGGAGGGTTGGGGCTTAATTGGTGTGTTGCTTCCAATATAATTAGGTCCTTGAACAGGGCAATGCAATTAAATATGTTGAGGAGGGCATAATTAGATGGGTGGATGATAGTGTAATTACATTCACAAGAGGGGGGCTATAATTAGACGTGAAGCAGGGGGAGGATGTGTTTAGATGCTTAGGTTGAAGGTATAATTAATGTATGTGCAGGAAATTAAATTATGTGTGAGTGAAGTATAATTAAGTGTGGGCATCCATCTCCAATGATAGATGAGGGGACAGAGAAATTATTGGGCTGGGTGTGGTGAGGTATGCGTTGATGTCCTTATGGTTAAAAACTTGAAATTTTCATCAAGAAAAGCAGGCATATGTTTTGACATGGCGACTAATAGCAGTTGGCATGGTGGTGGCAACCTTTTGGATCATTTGAAAAGGTTAGCAAAGCAAAACTACTTATCTGAGATAATTTCAGCTCTATACTTAGTACCTGTAGTCATTCTTTCTAACAGTTTCACTTGATGGCTAGGATTTTTTTCCCCCATAAGTTTAACTTATAACTATGTAAGGAAGTCTTGTCCTCTGTTACCACAAAAGAGAGAAGAGGCTGGAGGGAACTAGTAGGGTGAACAAACAAATAATGATAATAAAACCTCATTACCTCCAAACAGCAAAACCAAGAACACTTCCCTCCAGTTTTATCCCCCTTTGTATTGTCAAGTGTGGAAATTAGCATCAACTTTTAACTAAGAGAGTGCCGCCCGAAGTTACACACGTAATGAAACCAGCAAGTCTTAACCATTGACGCTCGGTTATTCTGAACTTTGGAAACAGCCTCTGTTCCTACATAGTCATGACATCTACCCTACAAAAGAGCAACAAAGCAAAGGGTATGAACCATAGTGAAGTCACACTGGACGAAGTCCTTTGGACACTCCATCTGCTGGTGGCGGCACTGTTCAGGGGTGCAGTCCTGCTGGAGGAGGTACATCATCCTGAGGCCAGCTCTGTGTGCCCATGGCCTCTCTCTAGCTTCTGTTTTCTGTCTCAGCTTCACACTTGTGTTTGGAGATTCCTGCTCCTGGCCCCATGCCTCCCCATTGTAAGGGACTCTTGTCTCTCTGGAACCATAACCCCAAGAGAAATCTTTCTTCCATGAGGAGCTTCTAGTGGTTGGTGTTGATCCCAGCAAAGCATTTGGGATGCTCAGCTGCTGATCTGTGGCATACATTGCTGGTCATTCTGTTTGCTGTTAGATTTGACAGAGAATGCCAAACCGAAAAAACAGAAACAAAACAAAACAAACAAACATCACATTTCAAATCTCATGGATTTTTATGAGTATGTGTAGTAGTGTAGTAGACACACCTTCAAAGGCACTTTGTTCAAAATCTATGTGAATCCTCTACACTGAAATTATCTCACCCAAAGATATATACATATAGCAGTGTTAAAACAACATGCTGAGTGCCTTTCTCCTTGTTGTCAGAAAATACCCTGAAGAAAAAAATCTTAAGAGAAAAGTAGTTTATTTTGGCCTGCCTTTCCATGAGGACACAATCGATCATTGCAGGGAAATATGGCAGACACAGGGAAGGCATTGGTAGAAGCAGGCAGCTGGCTGGTCACATTGAATATATATTCAGGAAACTAAAAGTAAAAGGAAACAGAACTAAGCTATAAAGACTCAAGGCCCGCCCCCCGTGACACACTTCCTCCAATGAGGCTCCACCACTTAAAGGCTCAACATGCTTCCCAAACTGCACCAAAGTGCGGATTGGCAGCTTCCAACTGGTGCAGGAAGGACAGAAACATCAGGCTACCTAGACAGTCACCCTAAGTCTCACAGCAACATTGGTGCAACCAGTTTTGGCTAAGGCCAAGAGTATCTGACAGACCACAACAACAGCAGGGAGGTAGAAAGGCTGTCTTACCCTGACTTGGCAAGGTTCAGCAGTCTTCTGTGTTTGTTTCCTGCAAGCACAGTACGACAGCTTGTCCAAGTCGGTGGTCGATGTGGGGGCAGTTCTTTGCCCAAGAGGCCATAAGATGAGGAGAGGATGGACTCCAGCAGGAGCAACAACAGTGTCCAACATATTTTCGGGAAAGTGCACGGTGCTGTCAGGAGCAACAGTGTCTCATGTCAACAGAGTACTAATATTAAAACATTTAAATGCCATTTTCTATAGGTCTATGAAGAGTTTGAAGATTAAGCATCTATGTCTGACTAATCTCATAGGTATAAGAAACATGGGTGAAGATAATCTGTAATACTCAGGAACCTAGCTATAAAACTGGTTGAAATTTCCCTGAGTAAAGCAGGGACATATTACTTTAGCAATATAACTATGTATGCATATATACATGTAAGTCTCTAAAACAGAGGTAGAGTAGAAATATCTTGACCAGAGGTAGAACTGTATAGTGAGCTAAGCCTATGGGGGTGTATTTTCATACAAATCACCACACCGATGCCCCATGAGGGAATTTAACCTTATTTATAGTAACATTGATTTTATATAAATAAATATATTGTAATGTACAAATATCATATATGTATATAGAACTTCACAGTTTCCTGGTGATGTTCAATGAGCTCATCTTCCTTTAATTCCAATTGGAGTGACATCATTACACTTGCTTCTGATGGAGCACTGACAAGTCGAGGTGCCTGGGATTGAGATTATAAATCAGTTGACTTTATTATTGTATTTCATCTATCTAAATATGTCCTAATCAATCCTTTCATTTAAAGTAATAATCTTTATTGATACAAGGAGTGTGGCACCTTGCTACCGTATTTGTCTATGCAAGGAGATGCATCAGAAAACACAGCATGGAAGGTCTTCATAAAGGCACTCCCTCAAAATCCCATTCTGGACAGCCTGAGCCATTGCCAAGTACCCCGAACCTAAACTAGAATAATGTCCCATTGTTATTAGGTAGATAACACCCACATGTTTTCTCAATTAGGTTTTTCTCCTTGAAAGCTTTAGTGTAGTGTTGTTTGCTGGTATATTAGTGTTGCCAGCATAGTGTTCTCAGTCACTTGAGAGCATTTAGTGGAATGAAGTGACATGGATTTCTTCTGTGAGGCCAGCAGTTAATAAGGGGCAAGCAAATGTCAGAATAAAGTCAGGTCACTGGCTCTTCCCCAAGTCCTCAAGTTTTGCTCGGGGACTTTGGAGGTGGTGCTAAGCATGTAGATATATATTACTCATCTTTTCTGCTAATAAAATGGCTCTTTATTGTAAGGTAGAGGTAGATGCTTAACCAAGCCATTTCTTTGTCTTGTTCATGAAAGCCCTTGAAATCTAGAATTGCCAAGGCTTAGAGAAGTCCATGAACTCTGGTGGGAAGAGACAAGGAATGGAAACAAGGATTGCTTTTCTGGAAGTGCTGAGTATGTTCTGTCCATCTGCTAGTGCTCCCACAGGGTCCTGTATAGTATGGCCTCCCTGTGGAGGGAAGGAACAGAATACAGAAGCATGTGACATCTGCCCCCCCCCCCCGCCCGTCCCATAGCCTGGTGATTTGTAGTTAGAGGACAGCCTGTGTCCTTCAGGTCTGGGTAGCTGCTTCCGGAGTCTGGATGTCCAGGGTTCCAGATTCTTGCCTGAAAACCTGGAGGAGCCAGTCCTCTGTGTTCACGGCTCCCCTTTAACAGCTAAGGGACTTGGCTTGAATATATAAATCCTGCTATTTAGTGGAGAATGCCTGGGACTCCCGTGGCTTAGTCACTGCAGCATAACTATGTGAGATTCCTATAGTGTACATTCACCTATTGACTGCACATTTTCTTTTGGTATATGATTTTCCAATATATATATATATATATATATATATATATATATATATATATGTATGGATATATATTCATATCAGTAGACTCATCTTTCATCCTACCTCTCCTGGTCAAGGACACCTGTGGCCTGTATGCTGCCCAGCCCAGTGACAGTTTCCAGCTGTTATTACCCTTCGTCTGTTAGGAGCACTTGGTGCATTATTCCTCCGTCTTAATTACCCTTCTCTGTTTTCTTCAGTGGAGTGTGAGCGTGACTGGAGTTTCTTGTCCCACCAGGTCCCGCTGTCCTTCTCAGCCCCAAATAAACACGAGGACACTATATTAGCTATAAAACTGCCGGCTGATGATTAGTGCTCAGTGGCTAGCTCTCTCTTAATTATTAACCCATAACTACTAATCTATGTATTTCTACATTGCCTTATCTTACCGGAGAATGCCTGCCACATTCTATCCTGCCAGTCTCCACATGGCCTCTCTTTCACAGTCTTCCTCTGCCTACCTTTCCCAGAATTCTCCTTGTCTCCTCATTCCCCCCTCTCTTCCTGCTTCATTAGCCATTCATCAACCAATGAGAGAAATACATATACAGAATGACATACCCTACCATGTATGCCCAGGGAACACCAGTTTTTTTCTTTGTCATCACCATTCATGTGTCTCAACATTTGTGGAATACACAAACAAGCCAACGTGACTCCATCTCACTGATTGCTGGCATTGCTGTTTTTCAAGTGTTGGTTTCAAGTCTCCATTTGAAGAATGCCTAAGAAAAATGCGCATTCTTCTGAATGGAGTTACTCTCCCTTGCCTGCCTGTCCTCACATACCTCCCTCTGGAGCAGTTTATTGGGCTGATCTCTGCTGTGGAAATGCAAACAATTCTTTCCTCCCTGTGGGAAAATGCTTAGACATTACCCTGCAGACACCACATATTTTTTCACCGATATTTACATAGCTCTGGCTGTTCATATTACTACTAAGAATCAAGAGAATAAAATCTTCTCGTGTTGGACTAAATGCCCCCTTCGGCTACCAATGAAAGCCGAGACTCTCAGGAGTTTTTTTTTTTTTTCCCCTAGCTGAGTTATTACTTCCTGCCTAGGCAGTAGCCTTCTACTGTATTACTGTATATTCCTGAATGAATTCTGTTTTATCTTTGGTGTAGTCTGTATTATTTGCATGTGATCCACGCAAATGGTATGACCTATCAATCTGGTTGCTTTCTAGACCAGTTAGTCTTGTGTGTATTCAAGGTCTTTCCCCCAAGAACTCCCAATCAGTTCTTAATTCCAGTGTTCTGTTCCAGCAGCTTCAAGGAGCCTGGGTACCTGGCAGTTCTTGCTGACCCAGCCAGAAGAGGCCAAATGATTCATTTCACTTTCAGGGACTATTACTGGGTTTCCATACTCCTTGGCACTATAAATAGCACTCCAGGGAGCACTCGGGCACACAGAACATTTTCTTTGCAGACTAGCTCGATATTTGCAGAAGAAAGTCACATGCTGTCTGGTTTAATACAAGTCACCTGTCCCTGAGTGGCTCCCAAGTTCTAAACAGAGACCATCCAGCATGCTCACAAGCAGCCTGCGTTCTTCCAGCAAATACTGTTGCCCTTGCTTGTACTGTGTTCTCTACCTGGTAGAAGCCTGAGTATTCTTCTTTCTATGTGGGGTGTGTGTGTGCGTGTGCGTGTGCGTGTGTGTGTGTGTGTGTGTGCGTGCGTGTGTGTGTGTGTGTGTGTGTGCGTGCGTGCCCATCTCTGGGGCCAAAGGTCAGCACTGGGTATCTTGATCAATTGCTTTACATCTTATTTGGGGGAAGGGTCTTGCACTAAACCTGGCGCACATGATTCTTCTCTGCTGGCTGGCCAGCGAGGGCCAGAATCTCCTTGTCTTCAACACGGCCCTCCCCCTCCCAAGCTGGGATTCCAAGCACAGGCAGTCACACTCAGCTGTTTCATACAAGTTGTATGGCTCACGTTCAGGGTCTCCCTGTCACCAGGGAAGCACTTTTCTGACTAGGCCATCTCCATCATTCTTCAAGTGACAAAGCTTTGTCTGAGTGCTGGGGCACTGTACTGTCCCCTCCTCCGCAGCTTCTTCTTCTGCAACGCCATCAACTTTATGGCGCAGTTTAGCCGTGGGTGAGAGCTCCCACTTCCTTTGTGCCTGTCTCCCTTCACACACTGTGACTCTGTGTCCTCCTAGCTGTCTCCAGCAGTTACCACCATAAGCAACACCCAGACACTGTTAGGGAATGAACCGCTGGTGGTGTCATTGCAGTCACACTGGAGAACCAGACTCACTGGACTTGACTTCCTGCCTAATAAATACCTTTTGAAACAATCTTGCGTTTAGCTTGGACTTTTCTGTCCCCCCTAGCAAATACCCTGTGCAATATGCCCAGTCTATTTGAGAAAGAAAACAAACAATAATGTCGTTACATTTAAATATATTCCAGGAACTTTTTGTTGTTTTGCTTAACCCCACCTCCACCCCTCACCCCGTGCCCCTTTTTAACCCCAGAGAGACAGGCCCGCTTGGTCCTCAGCTGCTCAGTGACATCCTCCTCCTTCCCAGGATTCTTTTTGCCCTGTCTGCCTTCACATTCCTCGGGTCTGCTGCTGTCAAAAATGATGTCGGAGCCCTTGTATGTTCTTTGCAGTGAAAACCCGCCTTGTTTTCTGTTGCTAGGAAACCCCCTTCCAGCTGCCACTGAAGAAATGTGCGGTGGTGGGAAACGGTGGGATTCTGAAGATGAGTGGCTGTGGCCGTCAGATAGATGAAGCAAATTTTGTCATGCGGTAAGAGAGCGCCCACAGAGTGGCCTGTGACACCTCTCCTCCTTCCCGTCCTTCTGTAAGCCCAGCACCTTTCAAACCTAGTGGCTTGCAATTAATCCCCTGGCACCTGTCTTTAGCTTCTCTTCAAGCCTGCATGCAAGTGAGACTAGGAATGCACGGAGGGGAGTGAGGGGCCTTCCCCGAAGCTGAGCAGGCTCCACGGTAGTGGAGGTGGCCTCTGCTGCTAATGAGGGCAGCCGGGAGAAGGGTAAGGGCTCAGATCTTCCCTGGGATTATACACTTGGGTGAGTAAAACCTTGGAAAGTGCTGTCTCCTCGGGGCTGACTGCATATGAATAAACATTTTAGTCCTTGCACCCTTTCTCCCTAGTTTCCCACAGAAGTATTAGAAAGGAACAAGGGGGAATCTAAAGGTGGGCTTTGTCCCTATGGAACGGGCAGGAAAGATGGGGACCAAACTTCATATCCCAGGGAACCTCAGTCAAGGGACTACGCAGGCAGCGTGGGGATGTGGGGACGCAGACGTGAGTTTTGGTAAAGGACAAGAGGTCGCTTCAGGGCAGTGATAAGAACTGCTAAGCCTGACCGAGGGAAGGCACCTTTAAAGTGCAGCCTGCCAGCCTGTGCTGGCGGAGTGTGAGCAAGCACCGCCCAGGAGACCGGTGTACAGTAAAGACAGCAACTGGCTGCACCTGTGCACACGGAGGTTGCTTGGCCGAGAAGGAAGAAAGATAGAGTGTTAAAGAGAGCAGCTCTAGATAGAAATCATGTGAGGTGACGCATGTCAAAGCCAGGTCAGGATAAGGAGTGGGCTCTGCGCTGAGAGGTATGATAGAGAAAGACACAGGGCCAAGTGATGGGGGGGATTCGGTGGGGGCGGGAGGGGGAGAGCAGTGAGGGAAATGTTGACCAATTAACGAGCTCAGGGCTAAGCATGGCCCCGGAATATGAATGCAGCTTATCTGTGACATAGTGTGTGGGGGGGGAGGGGAGGAAAACATGTCTCGTTAAGGAAACAAAAGACTTTGAGAGGTTGGAAGACTCTTTCAGGTGAACCCCAAAATTTCTAGGACATAGGAGTGACTGTGAACCAGGAACCCAAGGATTCTGTGATCAGAAGTGTGGTGACACATTGTTTATGACTTAATAAAGTCACTGGAGGTCAAAATGCAAAGCCAGCCACAGCCATAGAGCCAGGCAACCGTGACACACACCTTTAATCCCAGCAGCCACACCAGTTAGCTATAAAAAGCTGGGCAGTGGTGGCATACACCTTTAATCCCAGGACTCAGGAGACAGAGGCAGATGGGTCTCTGTGAGTTCAAGGCCACCCAGGGTTACATTAGAGTGAATCAGTCTAAAAGAGAAACAGCTCACACAAAGGAGATGTCAGCATTTTGGATCCCATGCTCTAGAGGGGTATATAAGATGGGAGCCGGGCATTGGGTATTCAGTCTGAGATTTATTCTCCAGCCACACTGAGGACAGGACAGCCCTTTCAGCCTGAGGTAGAGGGAAGAGCTGGTGGCTGGATGCTTTGCTTTTCCGATCTTCAGCTTGAAGCTTGGACCCCAGTATCTGTGTCTGGGTTTTTTTTTTTTTTTTTCATATTACAGATAAAGACTTACAGGTAAAGATTCCTAGCATCTACCTAAAAAACCAGGTGTATTCTTACTTCCAGAGATAGGGAGGCGGAGGCTGGAGGATGCCTTGGGCTTGTAGAGCAGCCAGCCTGGCTGAGTTGATGAGCTTCAGGTGAAAGATCTGAAGAGAGAGACCCTGGTTCAAAATATAGGAGGGAGAGTGGCCGAGGAAGACGCCGTTAAAGACCGCTAGCGTCCACACACACACACACACACACACACACACACACACGCACGCACGCACGCACACTCACACGCACGCACACACACACACACACACACACACACACACACACACACACACACACACGCCATGGGTGCATTGCAGGATGGGGGGGGCTAAGAGTTCTAATCCATCTTGGAGCTCTGAGCTGTCCCTGAGTGTTTCAAGTGCAGCCGTTGTCCTAGAGAATGCCACAGAGCCTCTCAGAGCAGAGTTGCTTTGCCATCAAGACATGTTGTTGAACTTGTAGCAGTGGGGGTGTGGGGTGTAGGTGTGGGGACAGGGTGTCCTTTGCGTTCTACCTGTCCTTCAAGAGTGCTCTAAGGTAACACAACCCGCTGTGGGGCTGTGTTTTCTTCCCCTCCGCTGCTTGTTTTATTATTCTATGCTTGCAGCGTATGCAGGTAACGGGGACAAGGACTGGGGCACCATTGATTTAAGACACCGAGTGCAGCCCTGGATGCAGGAGATGCCCGGTGCTGAATCCTTTCCTTGTCGCACCGTGGCCTGAGGAGCAAGGGTTAATAAGCTAAAGCGGAGCGGGTCTCACGGTGCATCCTTCTCTACAGCTCCAACGGGGGCTGCTTGGGTGTCACGAGACATGGGAGGAGGTGTAGGAGAAATAAGTACGCCATAGGATTGGGTAAATCTCACAGGAAGCAGAGGCAGACGAGGGGGTCAGGGAACCCCGATGCTGGCAGGCCCCCACTCCAATCCCTGGGTTATTACATGAGGCTGAGAAGCTAATAAAGAGCACGGGATTGGAAGGATGTGCCAACTGCACAGCTGAACAAGTTGGTGCTCTGCTTTGTATCATTGCACCTTTGCGGAGGAAGGAGATGGAGGCATCCCTCAGTCAACCCTCATCTTATGTACGCGTCTATGAATACCGTGTCGTTGTTGTGTTGACAGCCCTTTTGAACCTTCAACTCTCTGAAGCACAGCCAAGGGGCTTTCTCTAAACACGGGATGAAGAGATGTCAGGAGAGGTGTTACGGTGAGAGTCTGGTGCAGCAGCTCCCCCGGACCATATGTAACTAAGGAGTCCCATGGTTCTACCCACCACTGATGGTCTCAGCTCTCATCCTGTCCTGCAAGCTGGTCCACCCTGCCGAGCCTTCCCTTAAATGGGCTAACCTGTTCATCCTGGAGGGCGCATACTTGCCCTTGTGGATAACTGTCCTCATCCGGAGTGGGAGGCCTGTCCTATGAGGTTTTATTTGCCTGGGATTTAAGGTGACTCAAGAGAAGGGCTAAGGACACTAACACGTCTGCTTTAGCATCCAAAGTGCCGGCACAAAACTAAGGCAGAGATGCTGGTCTCTCCTCCTGCGCTCAGTTATCCTGTAGCCCAAGCAGGGGAGTCCAGCTTTTTAGCAAAAGCAGATTCTATTGCTCTTGGTGTGTATGTGTGTGTGTGTGGGGGGGGTATGTGTGCACATATGCACGTGTGCTAGCATGAACAGGGCCACCATTAGGAAGACGTGTAGAAGAGCCGACCTAAGCACGGGATTATCTCGTGGTGTCCCATTTATCCCAAATAGACTCAGCTAGGTTAGCCTTTTACACAGTCTGCTGTTGATACTATACAAGTTCAGAACTATTGAGTGCCCGGCGGGGGGGGGGGGTTAGAAAGCGTGCGGCATGGGTAAATGAAGTGGGGGAAAGGTCTCCACATAGCCTTGCCTATACAGTATACCTAGATTACAGTTGAGACTTCCAGGCCTGTCCTCCAACTATTCCATAATGTTCTTTACATAGACCTTTTAAAAATATATCCTTCAAAATGTTAAGAAAAAATAAAACAACCAATTTCCCACTTTTTTCAAAGTGCGCATTTACTCTTTAACCCAAAGCAGCACTTTGAAAATAATCTTGGGGGGGGGGTGGGGAGCTGGATGTGTGACTCAGTGGGTAGAGTACTTGCTTAAAACTGAATGTGAGAGGGCACTTGGGTCCCAGCACTTGGGAGGTGGATCAGAAGAACTTGAGGCATCCCTGGGCTACAGGAGACCCTGTCTCAGAACACCAGCGACAAATTCTTGAATTCAGTTTCTCTACAGCAAGAGTAAGGCAGAAGTAATAATGATCACACAGTGAAGACAGACTGTGTGGCTCCCAGTCACTGGATGGAAACAGCTTTGGAGCCTTTTGGATTGTATGAAGTGTAATGTTCTGCTTGCTTACACACACACACACACACACACACAGAGGCACATACGCACGCACACACACCCATAGCTACGTTTTTCCTTTGTTGAATCTTCTATCCAGCATGCCCATCCCTCACTCATCTCCCTTTTCCGTTCTTGGATCTCTTTCAGGATTACAAACATCACCATTATGGAGACAATTTAAACAACTAATATTTCTCTCAATTGTGCCAACAAGCAATAATGTGAAATTTGGGACACTTTATACAAGTATGCCTTATTAGAAACAATTTGACTGTATTAAATGGGCCTTTTATGCAAATCTATGTAATTATCAATTTAGGAATTGAGGAGCTAAATGCTCAGTGCACTTTTCCTAAGAAAAGAGATACAGGGAAACGGTACTGTTTGTGCTGGAAGAGGATGTTTACAGAGCAGAAGGCAGGACATCTCATCAATACGCACTGTCATCAGCTTCAGAAAGCCATGTCTAAAAATCTGTCTTGCTATCAGCACCCTCTGTTACAGGAAAACAAACAAACAAACAAACAAACAAACACCAGCCTTCAAATTTTATTGTTGTTTTGGTTTTGGGATTTTTGTTTGTGTGTTTGTTTACTTATTGATAAAACTTTTCTTGAGGTTTTACTATGTGCTAGGTGATATAAATGGATGCAGGCATATGAGTCACAGAAGAAAACAAAATAGTTGTACGTGCACACTAATTTTTTATTGACAAGGCAGGTTACTGGGACTCCCTAGCAAAGTTTAGAATTCTACAGTCGATTCTCAAATGTTAGCAAGGGCAGTCCAGACCAAAGCGTCCTTAAGGCAGCCACCCAAATTTTAGCCTGTGTATTATTTGGCAAGCCACCTTGCCTTTGTAAAGGTCAGTTAAATAGTGCAATCACACTGTTCCATGGGGCCTGGGTTGATGACTTGAGTACACTCTTCTGCAAGACTCCCCAGAAAGCCACGTGGGGTATGGTGTTGTCAAGGGCTTGTAGATGCCTCAAGAGTGGGTTTTGTGACCATCTATCTCCTCCCTAGCTTTCCACAGTGCCTACCGTTTGCTTTCAGTAAACATTCAACAAGTCACCAGCTAGCTGGCTGACTGACCTGTGTGTGGCTACAGAAAATCCATTTTTTTTTTTTTTATTACCCACAAGCAGATGAAAGGGAGATTTTTAATCAACATGGAGATGTTTCCATCTGGATGGCCTGGTGTGGCCAGAGTCACAGGGCTCAGAAGAAAGAGAAGCTGGGGTGGGGATCAAGTCAGCTGATACATGAGTGGGCAGTTTCTTCTCCCAGGGCACATGGGTAGGGGAAATTCAGCAGATCACAGAGACCACAATATTAGTAAAAACATCATTATGTATAAATAAATCATGCAAGCTAGACATGCCCTGATGTGGTAGGAATCTAATCTGACGTGGTTGGAGAGGAGAGATTCAACTTACAATGCATAATCAGATTTCTGTGGTCTTTCTGACAGGATCGTTTTGAACTTTGGCTGTGTGCAACATTAAAACTGAGACTTTTAAGCAGAGTTCTCTTGGTCCTTACTATGGCGCAGGGGTCTGGAGGCACTATGGCCAGGGAAATGTGTGAACATGATGCCCACAGGCAGAAAGCCACAGGTTTGGATGTGAAACAGCTGCTCCCCACTGTATACATACATTCATAAGGCATCATGACCAAAGGAAACAGGGCAGGGATGGAGTTTGGGTTATCAGTGGGGTGATTGCTTTCTCTCACGGAGAATCCATCACTTCTTAGTCTGGGAAGATGGCTCACTAGCTCACTAGCCACACACACTTGAGGTGATGTGTTCCACCCCCTCAGAAAAAGCATAAACTAGGCATGGTGGCATGTGCTATAACGCCAGTGTCATGGAAACAGAGACAGGAGGACCCTGGAGCTCACTGGCCCGCTGGTGCAGGCAAGCCAGTAGCTCCGGGTTCAGTGAGAGACCTTGTGTCACAAAATAAGGTGGACAGTGATTAAGGGGGACACTTAATGTTGACTTCTGGCTGCCACATACATACACATGAAGGTGCACTTGTGTAGCACGTGTGTGTGTGTGTGTGCGCACATGAGAGCATGCTGCACGCACATGGGTGCACACATGCATGTGCACATGCACACGGGTGCACACACACGCATGCACACACACACACACACACACACACACACACACCAAATAAATAAAGGAAGGAAGGAAGGAGAGAAAAGCACAAGCCCCCCAGAACTTTGGCAATGCTAATGGTTAATTAGTCATCTAATGCCATGAAAAATGTAAGGCACTGAAAACAGTTATTTGTGAATTGAGCCGGAATTAACATTCCTATTTGTGTGCCGATGCCCGACTTGATTTAAAAGTACATGCGCCATCCTGAAACGTTCCTCCTTGCATTTCTAGATGCAATCTCCCTCCTCTATCAAGTGAGTACACCAGGGATGTGGGCTCCAAAACTCAGTTGGTGACAGCGAATCCCAGCATAATTCGCCAGAGGTAAGACTTCATGTTTTCTCTTTGTGGGGACTGAAGAGGAAGGTTTGTGAAGTCATCAGCATCTTACAGGCCATGAGCATAATTCATCCTGGAAAACAAAGAGAGGAGCCATCTGGACCGGCAGGAAGGATGCAGGAGGGAATCGTAAATAAGCCAGGCGGTATTATGGGAGTCCTCAGTATTTCATGCTTCCTCTGGGCTCTGGCTTCTCTCTGTTAGAGACGGTGTAAATGACAGGGGGATCGATTGTTCCTCTTGCACAGCTCAGCATCCTGCCCACTCATCACTACTCATATCCAGCATGCTGGCTCTGGTCCGACTTTCCAGTCAGCCACTGCGAGCTGGCTTATTAAACCAAAAGCAAAGAAATGACCAGTTTGCCACATGCACACATCAAGGCAGCAATGTTTTAGAATGTACAAGAGTGTGCGGTTATATTAGATTGACTACACCGCATCAGGCTTTGGAGGGCAGATGGAAAAATCCCCAGTAGCATCAATTCCAGAATACTTGGCAGCCACTATGGGAGCATTTGTGTGTTGGGGGGTGGGGGAGGCAGTCTCCAGTTGACAAAGCCTACCGGTGAGCTAAGACTGTTTGGAAAGGAAAAGTGCAGGACACACCTGAGTCTGTCCCACTGGATTTTGAACTCGTTTGTGCAAGCACCCTTCAAAGTAATTTTTAAAAATACTATAATGCTCATCACTACCGCCAGGTTAGCTAGTATTCTTGGCAGGAGTTAAATTGTAGATTCTTGGTTCCTTATTTGTTTGTTACTTGTATGCTTTATGAGAACATTGTCATCGTCAAATCTCAGAGTGCTTTTTTGGTGTGAGATGTGAAAACCTAGGTTCTTGGTCAGATCGCTTCTGTCACAAAGACTGCTTTTTACATTCAAGCAAGTGTTAGTGCATCACTGGATACATCCTCTCCCTGACAGCTAATTACTCAACATGACATAAGGTATGGGGACCTGCCAGGAGTCTGTCCCTGAATAAGATAAAGCACAACATATTTTGGTTTCTTCTAGAGAAAACCAGCCTCAATCCAGGAGAAGATTCCTCTGTTATGAATGTGTGTGTCCTTCTGTGGCCAGGAGGTTTTTTGCAGGCTTCATTCATCAACAGATATTTTCTCTCTGTTCCTTCATGTGTATGTGAGCATATGTCTCCACACACATGTAAAGGCCAGAGCTCACATTGTATGTATTTCACAAGTACTTTTCCATCTAATTTTCTGAAAACAAAATATTTTTCTGAGATGCAAATTTTCTTATAACTAAATTTTAGAGTTCACTGATTAGCTTTGTTGGCTGGCTGACCTGCAAAGCCACGGGATCCTCACACCTCTAAGTTCTGGGTCCTCACTACTGCACGTGGCTTTTATGTAGTGCTGAGGATCCGAACTCAGGTCCTTACACTTGGGAGGAAGCACTACAAATGAGCCATTTCCCCAACTTCCTAGGGAACATTTTATGTATGCACTTTTCAAAAAAAAAAAAAAATACTATGACTTTTAAGGAGAGTAACTTGGGCTTAAAAAGATCAAAGCAGCATCTCTCTCTAAAGTTTATGACTTGTGTCTTAGATGGTGTTCCAGAAACTTCTGTCCCTTCTGCCGACTTCACTTTATCTTCCCTCCAAACTTAGAGCAATGTTTCACAGTTAGCCATGCATGGTGGTATCTGCAGTGTAGCAAGATCTTAGAAAGCAAGGCTGAAAACTAGAATTGAGCATAGTAGAGATGAGAAAGAAATGTCCCCAGGAGGCTATGAATGCACACTGCTTACATGAGAGGCAATGTTCTATAGTGGCAGATAGCATGGGTGTCAGGAGTTGGGTGTATAGCTCAGTGGTAGAGTGCCTGCCTGCCACATACAGTGCCCTGGGTTCGATCCCCAGCACCACCAATAGACCTGATTCTGAGTTTAATGCTTCTACATCTACTAGTTCTATAACCAGAGTTATTTAACCTCCTTTCTGTTAGTTGGGAATAAAGTTATTCATCTCAGGGCTACTGAGAAATTGAGATAATGTAACAGAGTTAAGGAAACCATGCTTACTGATGTCCCTAGTTGTTCCTTCAGAGGACCTCCTGTTGTAATACATAATGACCTTAAGTTAAACATGCTTTCAAATGCATTATCAAACACATGAGAAGCTGGGTGGTAGTGGTGCCCACTTTTAATCCCAGTACTCAGGAGGCAGGGGGAGGTAGATTTCAGTGAGTTTGAGACCAGCCTGGTCTGCAGAGCAAGTTCCAGGACAGGCTCCAAAGCTACACAGAGAAACGCTGTCTCAGAAAAAAAAAGAAAAAAGAAAAAAACCACATGAGAGAGTTTAAGGGCATGTATTTGCTTCCCTAGCGTCTCCAAACCCAAATGGAGAACAGAAAGTAGGATCCTAAAACCTGTAAAGGTCACACACAGATGCTTAAAACAAGAGCCAGGAACATTCCCTCCCTGTGTTGAACCTGAGAAAGGGTTTCCAGGGGCTGAAGGTCAGGAGCATCTGTCAGTGTCCAGCAGAAGCCAGCATAAATCCATCCAGGGGAATACTATCAGAGTCCTCTTTGTCATGTTCAAGCAAATGTGGTCTCATAGCAAGCACTTCAGTGCACTCTAGTCATTGATAAAGGTCATCTTCAGAGACAAAAGCCAAACAAAATAATCACCTGTATCAATGCCTGAGAACTTATTAAAATCGTCGGGTATGCGAAGTTACAAAATATGAAATCATCATAGCGTAATGTCATGAGTCAATAGAGAATTAAAAAAAAAAAACACAACAAAGTTGGAAATGAATAGCTATTTTATAAATGCACAGAATTCATTGCTGAAGTGACCTGACATCAGACTAGATACAACTGAAGAGAGACTTGGTAAGCTTGAAATAAAAGTGAGGATTTTCCTGACATTAAACCTTAACGTAGAGCTGTGTGATTACAGAATAGACGTAAATATTTAGACATTTCAATAATTAGTAAACATAATCCCATGCGAGTACTGGAAAGTGGTTGCAGAGGTTACACCTAGGGATTTATAGTTGGTATTCACAGACACAGCCATGACTGCGGTGAATGGTGAACTTGCATTTGAATTAATTCATTCTCTTGTGAAGGAAGCAACTTAAGGCAGGACGGGTTTGTTTGGTTCATGGTTCGAGAAGGCACAGTCAGTTACGGTAAGAAAGCATGGTGGTAAGACACGCAGCACAGCACCATGGCAGCAGATGTAGATTATGGAGCCGAGGCAGCTGGTGGCTTTGCCTGGGTAAACCAGGAAGCAGAGAGCTAGGCTGCCCCAAACGGCCCACTTCCTCAGTGACAGCTCCTAAGAAGGTGCCGAAACTTCCTCAGACACGTCTTAGTCAGGATTTCTATTGCCCTGAAGCAACACCATGAGCACTGCAGCTCTGATAAAGGAAAACATTTCACTGGGGTGGCTGACATTTTCGGAGGTTTCGTCTGTTACCACCGTGGTGCAACATGGTGTCATGCAGGCAGACACGGTGCTGGAGACGCAGAGTCCTACATGTCTGCTCATTTTGTCACTCATCTTTACATCAGCACATTCTGATATTTTGACGGCAAAGCGTTCTTTGAAGTATGGAAAACTGAGTTTTCTTCCCAGGAGGCTCTGTCACCGTCTACATCAAGCCGCTTCCCACTTGTGCCCACCCCACAGCAGGTGACCTCCTCCGCTTTCCCTAAAGGTGGACTCACGGAGCTTGTGAGCCACGTTCTTGGCTCGCTCCCTGTCTTGGAATGATATCTGCTCTTACCCCCCCTCCCTCTCCCCCCCCCGCCGCAACTCTAGGAACTAATGGTGGCGCTTCTCATGTGCGTTCATACTCCATTTTAAAGGGGCTGTGCCTCATCTTTTACTCAAGTAGTCCCTTCTCGCTCACCTCCTCCAGGCTAGTGATACCCATCCCTTTCACTGAGAAGCTAGAAACCAGAAGGAACCGTCTGTATCCACAGCTTTCACATCAGACATGCCACCCGTGTGAGCCACCACGTTCTCAGAGCCTGGTGTATAGTCTCTTCTATCTGAAGGGTTCCCATCTAGTTTCATAATTTCCAACACTATGTTATTTCCCTCCTCGGCTTTTATTGTCAACTCCAGGGTTGAATATCCCGTTTGGATGCCTAACAGGCATATTAAACTCAAACCACTAGCATTTCCAGCCACTTTACTCCCATTTACATATCCTGTAATCTTTTCTCTGTTTCTGAATTCAAAACCTTTAAAGTCTTTAAACACAGGAAGCTTTTTCACCTCCTCCGCGGTCACGTGCTCACTACTTTTGTTCATGTCTCTGATCATGTCTCTGAAATAGTTTCTTTCATTTTAGGCTTCTGTCCCTCCTGCTTAGCCCACCTCTTGGGTTTCTGCCTCTCCCTTGCGGTCTCTTTCTCTATAGTCTGATGTGTGATACTATCACCTGCAGATTACATTTCCTTGCAGACCAGTTTTATGATATCTCCTACTTTGGGGTGTGTATTAGTCAGATTTTCTAGAGGAATAAATCCAGAAGAACACATTTGTATTAAAAGAGGAATCATTACATTGGCTTCCACAGTATGGGAAGTCCACCCCTGGTACCTTCGCACTGGTGAGGCTAAAAACCAGGTTAGGTGACTCTGCTGTCCCAGTCTGGTGCTGATTAACTGGAGGATCCCTGGAGAGCCACTGGTCCTCAGCCCACCTGCATTGGATCCTAGGAAGTTCTTATGTGCCATAAGGTTGTCACTCACACGATCCTTTCACACCGATTAACCTAATCAAGGAAGTCTCTCCCTTATAGACTGGCCAGAGTCTTGTCTCATAATTGATTCCTGTGGTGGTTTGAATAAAAGAGAAATCTTCCCCATAGGTTCAGGTATTTGATCACTTGGTCCTGAGTTAGTGGTACCGGCTGGAAAAGTTGTGGAACCTATAGGAGGAGGTGGACCCTGGAGGTAAAAGGATGAGTCACGGGGGCAGGCTTTGAGGGTTGGTAGCTTTGCTATATTTACAGTGAACACTTTCTGCTTCCCTGTGTGTGGTTGAGATGTGATCTCTCTGCTTCAATACCCAACCGCCTGTTGCAGGCCTTCATTGCCATCGTGGACTCTCCCCGTGGAACCGTAAGCCAAAATACACTCTTCCTTAAGTTGCTTTTGGCCGTGGTGTTTTGTCACAACAATAGAGAGGTAACTGATACAATTGCAACCAAGATTAGCCATCACAGGGGCACTGGAGTGGACTTCAGGTGTGGGAGAGGGCAAACAGAGCAAGTATACTTACTCCATAGTACACTTGCAAGTATACTTCCTGTTGCTGTCTACTGGCTTCCCATTTCTTGTTCTCCTTCAAGCATCCCACGGGTAAGCCGCTCCTTCCCAAGGCAGTAGCAAAATCCAACTGGCGATTTCCCCAAATGTGTTAGAACTGACCAGCACCACATCAGTGGTTCTTATTTCTATCTTTTAATACTTTGGCATGTTAAGATCCACAGCACATTAGACCCTTTGCAGTAGCACAAAGTAGAAGAATTAGCCTGTCCTTGGCCATCTCAGACTTACACACCATTTCTGCATGCATGTGCATGCATGTCCACACACGTTTAGAAGTGTTTGTGATGTACATGGCAGGTAGCGGTCCACAGTTCACATCAGTTGTTTTCCTTGATATACCTTTATGTATTTTACTTTATTATTGAGGCTGTGTCCCACTGAACCTGGAGCTTGCCAATTCCATCTAGTCTAGCTAGTGATTCCCCCTGGGAACCCCATCTCTGCTTCTGAGTGTTGGCTTTGCTGGTTGGGCTGGCACACCAGGTGGCTTTATGTGGGTCCTAGAGATAGAGACTCAGGACCTCATGCTTCTATGGTGAACACTCTACTGAGTTATCTCCCTGAGCCCCTGCTTCGTCTTTCAGACACGTTCTCAAATGGGCTATTTGTAATTTATTTATATATATATATATATTTTTTTGTTCTGGAGTTTTGTTTCTGCCTTCCCTGGTGCCCAGGGAAGGAACTCTGTGATGATTGCTGTTATGGTGAAGATGTCAATGAGCACTGAATAGAATTTGCTTATAATGTTAAGTCAGGGTTTCCTGTGGGGGTGGTGTGGGTGGTGGGGGAGAGGGATTTTGGGAAAGCATCACCACACCTATCATAACTCGATTAGATATTAAAATATTCTTCTTAGGTGACTTTCAGAAATTTAAATTTATCTACTCACATTGTAGAATCGCTTTCTCAAAAGCATAGTTTTGTATGTTGGGAACAAGAGATATTTTTTTAGGCTGGGGTATTCCTGTGCACTTGCTTAGGTGCGGGTTATAGATTGAGTTCAGGGCTATATCTTTGTTTTGCCACTGGCCAAACAAATATCCCAGACCTGGGATATGTATATTTGTGATTCTTCGAAGATGTTTTTCTGTCTCTTGGAAGTATATCTTAATTTGGAGACTCAGTGTCCCAAGACATGTTTGTAAATTTAGTTGGGTATGGTGGTATACACCCATACCTATGAACTTCTATGCAACCTTGACAGATTGAGTTTAAGCCTGGGCTACACAGTGAAACCCTGTCCTCCTGAGCCCCCAAAGGAGCAAAGATACAAACCCTACTCTCCTCCTGAGCCCACAAACAAACAAACAAACAAACAAACAAACCCTGTCCTCCTCCTGGACCCCCACAAAACAAACCATGGTCTCTTCCTGAGCCCCCAAACAAACAACAACAACAAAAACTCTCAAACAAAACATAATGTTGTTGCAAAGAGAAAAAAGCCTGGGAACACCCCCCCCCCCACGCTGTATAGATATCCTGCTGTTTCCAGTGGGCTCCTTGACTCCTGGAGCCCTCCCTTGGCAAGGCCTGTGTTTTGCATGTCCCTCTCCTCAACGTGATAACAAGCCCTCGGATAAAACGGTTTTTATGGACGAGTTCTCATCACTGACGAGGGATCATGTTTTATTCCTCTCTAATTTTTTTTTTTTTTTTGTATTTTAAGCAGAGCTACCCGTTGAAAAGTTAATGTTTTCATAAAATGGAATAAACCTTTCGTGGAAGAGGTGCCAACACTTTGACTCTCTCTTGGGCCTGGAAACAGAGGGCCAAGGGCAAAGACAGAATTTTAGGCAGAAATTAGAAAGCAATCTTCAGTGGTCTCTGCCTCATGCCATGTTGGCAGCGAGCTCTTCCCAGGAAAAGATTAATGATGGCTTTTGGGAACTAATGGGAAACAGACCTGACTGTCCTGTGACACAAAGACCATAGGGCAGAGGTCTGCGGCCTGCCTCAGACTGGAGCCTTGAGAGCTTGATGTCCACCCCCCTCCCCACACACACACCACAACACTTCCCTTTCTCCCTTGGGTCACCGCATCTCATGCCATAAACTCTGTGCAGCAAAGAGGCTTGTGTCTCGGATGTGTGTTGGATAATGACTTGTGCCCGGTATCATTGAAAACTCCCAGGTACAGGCTTCCTAACATGGCTTCTTATTAGATGGCACCATTTTCCACAGCCTTTGTGCTGTGGAAGAGTTCCTGGTTGTTGCTAGTCGAAGAGGTTATTATTATCGAGTGAGTGTTTGATGCTAGTGAGCCAGTGATTTGGAAGGTGGAAACCAGTATGTGTTCATACCCAGGACTCCATTTCTGCTACTTTTGTGTTCTTGAGATCAGTTCTTACCAGAAGACCCTCGTACTTGTTTCTCTGCCTGGGTTGCGTTGTTGACGTTCCCTCTGATCTGTTCCCTTCACGCTGATGTTCACCAGGGTTGCTTTTGAGATCTCCCCGCCCCCTCTTCTCTCCCTTCCTTGCTATAGCTCTGCTTATCCTCTGTCAGTTTTGACTATCAGCTTGATTGGATCATGAAGTACTTGGCACTGGTGAGGGATTCTTTTGAGGGTCTGAGTTATATGCCTGAGTGTGCACTAGGACAGAAGATCGGCTGCGAATGTGGGCCGCATCATCTCATGGGCTGGAGTCCCAAACTGAATAAAAAGGGAAGAGAGAGAAAACCAGCTGTGGCTCTGCCCAGATGTGAGCAAGCAGTTCCAGCTTAGGGGTGGGGGGAGAGGGCATTCCCATGAACTGTATGTCTTCAAATCCCAGGATAAATAAAATAAATCCTCCTTCTCCAACTTTCTTCCTGTTTCGGATTTAGTCGTAGAGAGGTCACCTTCCCTTGGAGAACTCACCCAGGGCCTTCAGCTTTGGCCTTAACCGCCACTAGTGTAGATCTATCCCAGACCTCAGGTACATTCTCTACTTCAGACAGCTGTATGTCTACATCCATTTAGAAGTCCTACTCCACATTCAGTGTCCCACAATGCATCAGCCATCATTCCCATCAACCCTCTTTTGCTCTGTGATGCCTTCAGTCTTCAAAACAATAAAATAAAATTTATTCGTGGAGAATTTCACACAAGAATACAATGTATTCTGAGCATATCCATCTACCACACCCCATCCGACTCCTTGAAGACCTGCTCTACACTAGCGCTACTTATCGCTGCTTATTTGTACATGGTATAGGACTGACCACTGGAGCATGGGTCACACCCTTAAAGAAAACTGACTCTCTATTCCCCAGTGACCAACAACTGCCAATACCTCCTCTCCTAGGGGTGTGGCCACGAGAGCCCAATCCCCATTCATGCTGGAATTTTGACAACTTGACTTCCTACAGCCCTCATGCTGTGGGTCCTTGTGTTCAACGGTCCTGCCGTGCAACCTTCCTCACAGGTTCGTTGAGGAAGAAGGAGCAGACAGGAGAGAAGAGCCAGAGAGTAAGGAGTGTTTTAACCCTTCTTGCGCTAACATCTGGTGTGCATGGTAACAACACTCTTGTCCTGCCACGGTCCATGTATGCTCAACTACAGAGCCCCATCAGCGTGACCTGCAGACTGTCAACAAACTGTACTGGCCCATCACTTCCACACTCTTTGGTCTGGCTCTGACAGTCCCTGGCCATGAACTCCAATAATAGTATCCTAATATCTTCCTTAAGTCCCTTTCAAAAGATGTTCTCTTACAGTATAGTTTTGTATTAAGATCCCAAACCAATATTTTTCACTAGCCCATCATATCTTGTGCACAGAATTGCAGCCCACAATCCCGTTCCGTTTTCTCCCGTTGGTCTCACACTCCAGCATCACTTACCTGTCTGATGGACCTGCTCACGCACCTCTGAGCATGCACTCACTCTTCGCATCGCATGCTCATTTCCGTATGTCACTGATGAGGGTGAGCCTTCCAAAGTGTTAGGTCCTTTTCCACATTCTTTTATTCTCAGTGTCCCATTGAGAGTTTGTCACAGAGTGAGACTCCATTAAGTACCAGGATGGTTATGTGCAGTTCTGGGGAGATGCTCTGTTGCAATATTTTAACTAACTAAGTAGATTTAAAACCTCACAAGACAACTGAAAGCAGAGACAAAAGTATCACCATGCCCTGCTCGAGCATGGGGAATTTCCACCAACTGCAAGGAGTAAGGGATAGGGTTGGAAGTCACAATCCTAAACCGAGCCAGTGTAACCAGAATAGCACAGAAATCTGGGAGAAGATGGAAAGTGATGGTGACTCACCCCCATTCTCCCAGGGCAGAGAAACACAGAGAATCCCAAAGGCAAGTCTGTAGCTTTCCTAGCTAGCTGGTCCCTGGATGGTCACACCTTTGCTATATCTCTTCTTTCTGTGTCCACTTTCCAATCTTGCTTCACAACCCACAGCCCTGCAGTGGACCAAGGGTGCAGGAGAGAGACATGGCTCTAAAGGCCAGGATGCTCGAAATCTCCAGGAGGGCAGTCCAGGGTGTTGGCAGGGGGGATGACAGCCCTTGCACTTGGGGAAATAGAGGTTCAACTTTTCTGTCATTGAACGAAGAACTCAATTCCATACATGAATCCCGAGTCATCAGACAACCTGCCCAATGACCCTTTCATAGTTTAGCAGAACTTGTAGATGAATGTTTGCTAGGCACGAGGTGGGCTCAGGACTTGACACCACAATGTTCTCTGTGAGTCTAGACCCAAGAAACAAAATGTACAAATACCTAAATGATTGGCGCCTATACACCTATAGCCCCAAGAATAGTTTGAACACCAATCTGAAGCCGAATGTGATTTGGAGATGAGTTTTTTCCCCTTTGTTTTGTTTTTTTCTGCTACTTAAAAAAAAAATTGGAAAATAATCAGCATCCCCTACAGTCCTGTAACTCAAGGAAAAGTGACTTAAATAAACACAGGAAAAGACATGGATAAAAATGGTTTTCCAGAGGGACTAGGAGAAAAATCCAAAGCATGGAAGGAGGGTGTCAGGATCCCACCTGAAGTTGATATTGATAGTTGATGGGTTCTAGCAAAGGAAGAGTTGGTTTCCTGTAGGAGTATGGTCTCTGGTAAGTCAACCATGTTTCAGTAGTGATCCCATTCCTATGCCTATATGGATAGTACAAATTGGATTCAGAGAATTATCAAAACAGAACAAAACAAAAAATGAAAATGTAGGAAGCTGAAATCAGGGGAGACAAGTGAAGGTTGTGTCCTGGAGAAGTTAGGGGAACAGGTAGGGAGTGGTGAATATGACCGAAATACAGTGTATGCATGTATGACAATCTCAAAGAATTAGTAAAAATGGTATTTTCTCACTTTAGGGAGAACAAGATGGGTTGGGAAAACATACTCATAACAGGTCCTGGTGGCACATACCTTTAATCCCAGCACCCAAGAGGTAAAGGCAGACAGATCTCTGAGGCCAGCCTGGTCTACAGAGTGAGTTCCAGTTCCAGGACAGCCAGGGCTACACAGAGAAACCCTGTCTTTAAATAAACAACCAAACCAATAAAAAGGTGTGGGGGGGGGACTGAGCAAAGTAAGTCAAGGCCACAGTGAGCTATAGAGAGCAAGTACAGTTAGTTCAAAAGGCAAAGTCCTTCATATTCAACTTTAAGAATGTAGAAGGAGAAAAACAAACAATACACCGAGATGAAATGAATATTGTTCAAAATCACATAAAGGAAAAGGTAAGATTTATCCTCCAGGCTTAGGTTTTCCAGAGGAGAATCAGGAACAGGTCTGGGGAGATGACTCTGAGGGCAGTGTTTACAGTGCCAGCATGAGACTCAAGGTTCAGATCCCAGCACTCATGTGAGCTTGAGAACTGGGAATCAGACCCCAAATTCTCATGAAAACTGGTGTGGTATATGCTTATAACCCCAGAGCTGGAGCAAGTGGAGATGGGTAGATCCCTGGAGCTTTCTGGTCAACCAGTCTGGTCAAATTCATGAGCTTTTGTGAGGGACCCTATCTCCAAAGTCAAGAACAAGACCCAAGAAAGTAGAGAGTGATAGCGAAAGATGGAAGACAGCTGATCTCAAACTCTGACCTCCACAGGAGTACACACATACGCAGATGCATACTGCACATGCGCGCGCACACACACACACACACACACACACACACACACACCCCACAGGAAGAGGAGGAAGTAATATCAACAAGAAAGAATTAAAATCAAGCAATCATCAGGGATAACCTTTTTTTTTTAATAAAAGAATTTTAAGCCCCCCAAACCCTTGCAGAGTCAAACCAGGACCCAGCATACAGAAATATTTATCATATTCTAGGCTAAAGTTGTCAGAAAGGACTCACACTTTGATGTGTTGTGACAAAATTGTAGCCATCAGAGATAGGAGGAAAAGTCTTCAGTCAGAAAAGTATGATTTTGCTTATGAAGGAACGAGATGGCGGTGGCTTCTCTCTCTCTCTCTCTCTCTCTCTCTCTCTCTTTCTGTGTGTGTGTGTGTGTGTGTCACAGGATTTCTGGAAAGATGTCACAGTGGCACAGGTTTGATGGGCACTGTCTTCATCTGGCCTAGCTGACATGCTTATGTAATACAAGTACTCCAAGAGTACATTTCTGAGGCCCTTCGTGAATTATTTGATTATAAATGGGTACTGTGCACATGTCTGTTATAGATGCATGCTAGAGCTGAGAGCCAAATACTCTGAAATGAGGAGTTTAGTGTGAATAACTGGGACTCAGATCTAGAAGAAGCAGTGTGAAGACTTGGGAGATGGTGATGCGGTGCCTTCTGATGTTGGTCATGGGGTCTGAAGGAGCCTTGATCTGTTGTGTTTGAGGTTGGCCTATCCTGCTCTTCCCCTTTCTAGCTACTAATGGGATGCAGGTATAGTTTGTTGAACTGTTTAATCTGTCATCAAGCAGCATCAACTAAAGGGGCTGAGGTTTGGGGGAAGGGAACGTGAGGAGCAGGAGGAGGAGAAACGAGGCAGATACCTGATTGGTTACAGCAATGTGGTCTATTCTGCCCTCAAAGTCTCTGGCTAGATAACAATAACTAGGTTAGGTGGCAGATCCCACCTGGGTGAGCTTGCTCCTTTTTCTTGAATATAGACATTTGTAAGTTATGGTTATACAAACAAACACATGCAAAGAAATAAAGAGAGGAAGACCAAATTGAAGGAAGGAAGGGAGGGAGGAAGGAAAGACTCAGGGATGTTTTCTTTGTAAGTACTTAGTAAAGGACCAATGGCAGAGGGCATTGCACGGCCTCCTCTCTCAGCTGGAGTGTAAGTTGTTGCCTCTGGTCTCTCCTCTAGCCAGGAGAGCACAGAGCGGCAAGAGGCTCTCTTGGGATCTGGGTGCAACATAGTCTTGAGTGTGTTTGTCACCCCACTTATCGTGACTTGAAAGTTGTCCTCTGACCTCCGCAAATGTGTTGTGGTACATATGCACACATGCACCTACACAGATAAGTGATACATATAATTAAACATTTTTCAAAGATGAATCATCACAATGGCTGGAACAAGTTACGAAAATGGTGTCTTTAAATAACAGAAGTGCACGCTTGCTTTCACAGTAATGGAGACCAAGGCTCCAGCAGCGTCCTGTGTTCCTCGAACTGTTTGGAGCCTTTCCCCACCTCAGCCAGTTCTGTGGTCTCCTTCCTGTGCTCGCTTCTCCAGCCCCTTCTTATGCGGGCATCGGGCTAGGGCCCACTCTAACCATGACCCCATTTTGACATAATTATGACAACCTCTAATGAGCCAGTTTCCAAGCTTGCATCCTGAGCTTCAGAATGTGTGTTAACTTTGGGGGAAGGGGGACAGGGATTCAATCCAGGTCAAGGCTAAACACATCAGAAACAAGGAGCAAACTACAAAAATAAAGAGTATTCATATGCATACTCCCTCACCCCAGGATCTTACTTTCGGTTTGTAGAAATGACAGGAAAAATGATTTATATCTGCCTCCAAAATTTTAAATTTGTTCTCATCATAAAATCATGAAAACATGGAAAAGCCACAACCATTTGGAAAAGTGCAGTTGCCTTAGCTCTAACAGATGTCTCTTCTCTATAGATATATAGTATTCAGACATTCATAAAAACTGGGGAAGCCTAGGGAGGTGACTGGATATAGAGGTGGAAAGATCTGGAAGAGGTAAATACAGATGGCTCCTAAGATTAGCAAATATTCAACTGCATTAACAATTAAATACTTTCACATCAAAACAGCATGCTCTCTATTTTTAACTACCAGAGTAGCAAAAATAAAGAGAAAAGCTGTGGATGCTTCCCCAGTCTCCTCGGCTGCTCAATAATGGGAGTGTAAATCATTGCAGTGTTTCATGGAGGAAAAAGAAAGAAAGAATTAACAAGTATTGAGAACTTTTAAAGCATCCCCACCCTTTGAGTAAAAACACCTCTAACAAAATCACTCATAAAGAAACAATCTAGAAAGGTGTAACGTTTAAAAGATCAGATGGCAAAGGGGCCACTGAACTGCGTATCTCTCCTTCAATGGTGTTCGGGTGTTGTGTAGGAACCTGGAGAAGTTAGCCTACAGGTAAAGGCTCTGTCTAAGGCCCTTCCGAGCCGTGTGTGTGTGTGTGTGTGTGTGTGTGTGTGTGTATGTGTGTGTGTGAGTGTGTGTGCGTGCGCGTGAGTGTGTGTGCGTGCGCGTGAGTGTGTGTGCGTGAGTGTGTGTGCGTGCGCGTGCATGCATGTGAGTGCGTGTGTATCCACATCAAGGCTCCCCAGCTCCTGATCTCTCCCCATTTAGCTTAGTTCATTATTCAAGGAGCTTGGGTTCATGTCCCACTGACTGACCCCATATCCTATTGGCTGAATCTGGATCCCATTGACTGACCTGGCATCCTATGTACTGATCCCTCTTCCCACCGACGGCACCTGTATCCCATTAATCAAGTCTGGGACTCATTGACTGAGCCCTCATCATGTTGGCTAAATCGACATCTACTTGACTGGCAAGGAAGTGGAGAAGGAGCCTCTGCTGTATTGGGAACCCAGTTCTTTTATTTACTACACCTCCAATCTAAAGCATAACATCTATCCAGGGTCTTTAAGTGACTCAGAAATACTTCTGATGTAAAGGGTGTTCATTTGTTTGTTGTTTTTTTTTTCTAAAATAATACAAGTGTGGTGGCACATGACTTTAATTCCCAGCGATAGGGAGGCAGAGGCAGGCCAGCCAGAGCTTCATAGTGAGAACTTACCAAAATAGAGATGTATCTGTATATGATCTTATTGAAATAACACAGATACAGACAGCAGGCACTCTTGGAAATGTCCCGGTGATTTCAAACATGCCTTTGGCCATGGCTTATTTTCCTTTTCTGCATTATATTTTTAATCTTTTCTAAAAGAGCATGAATTAATTTCATGATCATCATTTTCCACCAAAACCAGAGAACAAATGTTAAATAAAAACAGGGATTATTGAAAAACAAGCACGAGAAGAGAATAAATATACACATGGCTTTGTTTTTCATTTTGGGAGCATGAAGAGATATTTTAAAAAGACTTAACACCCACCTCACTTAGGCTTTTCCGTGGCAGCACAAGCTGTGGCTCGTGACAGGGTAGATACAGGGGCATAGGTAGCTATTTTAGTTTGAATTCAGAGCCTGTGTTTGTCTTAGGTAATAGGTAAATATATGCACAGGCATGTATGTAAGTAAGTATGTATGTATGTATGTGTATATATATGTATATGTACATATATATATATATATATACATATATGGTGTAGTATTTGATTATATAGGGTGATATTTAAGGTCAGTAGGCAAATAAGTTAATTTACCTATTCTAGTAGTTCCTTTTTCCCGTTACTTTCCTTACTACTGTTGTCAAACACCTCCAAGGAAGCAACTTCACAGAAGAAAGGCTTGTGTGTACCCAAGGTTCGCGTGCACCATGCATGGTGGCAGAGAAGGCACAGTGGCAGGGACAGCTCTCGGCCATGGCCACAGGGATATGAAGCTGCTAAGTCACATGTGAGCAAATTGAGTCAGAGTTCAGACAGGCATTGGTATTGGGGGCGGATGGTAAGCCCTCATGACCCGACCCATGTGACCCACTTCCTCCAGCCAGGTTCCACTCCCCAGGGGTTTCCAAGCCTCCCCAGATCATGCCTGGGAACCGGACACAAAGGAGTCATTCCACTTTCAGACCGCATGAAGAAAAAAATCATTGGGAATAGTGATTGCTTGTGCTGAAAGCCCAGCGGACAGTGTGCATCTGACCTCGCCCCTAGGTGACCCGTAATAAAGTCACTTGCCGCTTTAAAATTCCTTCAGCAAATGGGTAACCTTTCCTGTCAACTGTGACAAGAAAATTCATGTTCTCAGGCGTCTTTTTTTTTTTTTCCTTTCATTCTTCCTTAAATGTTACAGATTTTCTTTTACACCAAGTTGGAGGTTTTCTAATGCAAATCAATTCCTGAAGGAAGGCTGTTAGAAGAGAGAGGACCCCATGATTCTCCCCTCTGAGGCCATCTCTGCCTCAGCATCGTCAGCACAAGTCCCTCCAACCCAGCTTGTGAGTCTGACTGACGCTTTGTCTATAAACATTTTCTTTCTTTAATATCTAAGCACATTTTAAAAGCATACTGTACCTTTTTAGAGTTTTTTTTTCTGTGTCTGGCCCTGACTTCCCTAAATGCCTGCAGCATTCTCTGACCAAATGAGACAAATCTTAAACTGCTCTGTGTACATGGGGCTGGTGCATGACATTGGAGAGTGACTCCAATCTGCAGGCGGGGAGTCGTGTCTGTATGCCACTGGGCACTGGCCCACCGAGAGACTGCAGGACTAGGAATCCACATCTGGCTCCTTGTCCAGAACTTTCTTAGCTTTTTCAGGCCCTATGTTTGGATACTTGAGTCTCCACATTGGGCACTATATGTAATACGTTTCTTTCTGTCCCACCAGTCAGCTCCCAAATAATAACTCCTAATTTTTTCTGGATTTTTTTGTTATTATTAATTTATTTTTTGCATTCCAATCCCAGGTCTCCCTCCTTCCTTTCCTCCCACCCCTCCACTCCCCCCTCCTCCCATCAGCTCCCATCAGGGTGAGACCCCCCATAAGAAGTCTACTAAGTCTGTCCCATCATCTCGTTGAGGCAGAACCAAGGCACCTCTCCACCCCCCACAACCCTGTGTCTAACCTGGGCAAGGTATCTTGTGGTGTGAAAGTGCCTCCTTCGGGAATGTGCCCAGCAGTGGTATTTCAGGGTCTTGAGGTAGGTTGATCCCTAATTTTCGAGAAATCACCTTACTGATTTCCATAGCAGCTGTACAAGTTTGTACTCCCAGCAGCAATGGAGGAGTGTTCCCCTTTCTCCACATCCTCTCCAGCATAGGCTGTCATTGGTGTTTTTGATCTTAGCCATTCTGATTGGTTTAAGATGGAATCTTAGGGTGGTTTTGATCTGCATTTCCCTAATGACTAAGGATGTTGAGCATTTCTGTCTTTCTGTCATTTAAGATTGTTTTGTTGAGAATTCTTTATTTAGATCTGTGCCCCATTTTTTTAAAATTGTATTATTTGGTAGGTTGATTTCTAATTTCCTGAGTTCTTTGTACATTTTGGAGTTCAGTCCTCTGTCAGATGTGGGGTTGGTGAAGATCTTTTCCCATTCTGTAGGCAGCCTTTTTTGTCTTGTTGACCATGTTCTTTGCTTTGCAGAAGCTTCTCAGTTTCAAGAGGTCCCATTTATTAATTGTTGCTCTCAGAGTCTGTGCTACTGGTGTTCTATTTAGGAAGTGGTCTCCTGTGCCTATGAATTCAAATGTATTTCCCACTTTCTCTTCTATGAGGTTCAGTGTGGATGGATTTATGTTGAGGTATTTGATCCATTGGACTTGAGTTTTGTGCATGATGATAGATATGCATCGATCTGCAGTCTTTTGCATATTGACATCCAGTTATATCAGCACCATTTGTTGAATGTGTTTTCTTTTTTTCCATTTTGTATTTTTAGCTTCTTTGGGAGACTTTTTATTAATTACAAAATCTTGGCCTATAACGTAGGCTTATTTTTAACTAACTCTTACAACTTAAATTATCCTATTTATATTAATGTATGTCCTATCCCATGGCGTTACCTGTCTACCTCTCTTCCCTCTTTTACCCTGTTTCCTCTCCCTGTCTCCTGGCTTTCTCCTGCATGTCTAGATTCCACTCCCTACCCCTTTCTCTCCCTGGAAACGTCCCCTATATCTCCTGCCTAGGCATTGGCCATTCAGCTTTTTATTATACCAATCACAGCAAATATGTGCCCACACAGTGTACAGATGTGGCATCATTACATGCTCTGGGACTTCAGGGTGCATAAAAAGGAGAGAGGGTGGTGAGCAGGAGGGTTCATCTGTCTCTGCTTCCAGGCTGCAGGTGAAATGACATGGTGGGTTACCTCAGACTCTCGTGGCCATGATGGACTTCACTTTAACTGTGAGCTGAAACGACCCCTACCTTCCTTAAGTCACTTTTCTCAGAGCAGTGAGACAAGTCACTAAAACAACTTTTCATTTGTTTGAATTTTTTCAAACTTAGCATTAATATACATATATTAGGTGTCTTGCCCTAACACATTGCAGTTTAGAGTTGAAGACATGCTATAGTGTGGCCCACAGTATCTCCTCTATTGAACTTACCTTTTCATATTTGTAAAGTGCATGGATAATACTGTTTTTTTTTCTACATTTTTACAGGAATAATGCAATGGCTATTTTTTTTAAAAATATTTGCCATAAAGTTTGTTACTCTACTTTCTAGCCTAAGCAGACAGATTGGGAGAAATTGCTGTTTGCCCTACATCTGATATAGGCGTGTGATCAGGGAAAAGCGTTCCCTCTACACGCTGATGTAATCTGCTCACACTTAGATCACCACAGGCAATGAAAATAGATGCTCTGTTTTCAACAACTGTAATATAATTAACTCTGAGACCCAGCTACTGAATCGACAGGATTGCAGTCTGCTGAGCTTTGCTTGGGGCTGTTGGCGGTATACGATTTGAAATAATTGAAGGTGAGATGAAACCAGTGTATAATTAGTCCTCGATATTGAATGCAGCCGGTGAGACATACCCTCTCTTGCCGCCTCCGCTTTGCTATTTTCTCTGTTCAGTGCACATTCGCTGTGGCAGGTAGGGAATAGACTAGTGGAAGGGACGGAGTGACTCTTGTTTCCTTTTCTCTTTGTACCCCAAGAGATATGTATGACAGGAGCCTCAGATGGTCCCGTTTCTTCCTTCCGGGTATTTAGGGTAGTCTTCCGGGTATTTAGGGCAGTCTTCCGGGTATTTAGGGCAGTCTTCCGGGTATTTAGGGCAGTCTTCCGGGTATTTAGGGTAGTCTTCTGGGTATTTAGGGTAGTCTTCCGGTTATTTAGGGTAGTCTTCTGGTTATTTAGGGTAGTCTTCTGGTTATTTAGGGTAGTCTTCTGGTTATTTAGGGTAGTCTTCTGGTTATTTAGGGTAGTCTTCTGGGTATTTAGGGTAGTCTTCTGGTTATTTAGGGTAGTCTTCTGGTTATTTAGGGTTGTCTTCTGGGTATTTACAGTAGTCTTCTGAGTATTTAGGGCAGCCTGAGCACAGGACACATTGATGAATGTATGTATGCTCAAACCATGAGCAAATATGTCTTTCTTTCATGAAGTTGCTTCTTATGAGGTTTTTCACCATAATAATGAGACAAGTAACTAGTAGATAAATTAATTTATTTCCCTTAAATAAGATTATAACTCTAACCCTAATGATATATATTCACATATACATGTTCATGTGTTTACCTATTGTCTAAGACAAACACAATCTTTGGATTAAACTAAAATATCTACTTATGCTCCCTGTACCTACCCTATCACGAGCCACAACTATTGTCTGCCATGGAAAAGCTGAAGTGGGCCAGTCTTTTAAAAATACCTCTTCACACCCAAAACAGTAAAAACAGTAGCCTGCAATAGCCATAAAAGCTGCACCGGGTGTCCACAGATAACCCTCCGTGGCCATATATCACTTCCTCTACCCTACATATGGCGTTTTGAGAGACAGGCCATCTCTGCATTTCCAGTAGGGAACGTACAAAACACTGGAAGTGTGAAAGAAGCAAGTAGTTCCCAAGGTTGAGCAAGGGTGGCTGTGGGTCTCTGGGGCAGCAGACATCCCAGCTGACGAGCAGCCAGTAGCCTGGCATCCAGAAGAGAGGCTTTAGCCCCTCCTCCTCAGATACCGCTCTGGGTCTGAGGACAAGAGCAGATAGCATCACCGTGTTAGAGACACTGATTGGGGGGGGGCAGTTGAAAGATCTGATAAGGTCCACAGAGAGAGAAGGAGGACCTCCTGGGAGGAAAGCCCGCTCAGCAGGAGTCACCCGTTCCTTTAGAGCCCTGGATCTCAACCTTCCGGATGCTGTGACCCTTAATGAATGTGTGGTGTTGACCTCCAACCACAAAGTTACTCATTGCTACTTCATAACTATAATTTTGCGACTGTTGTGAATCATAAGGTAAATACCTGTGTTTCCCAGTGGTCTTGGGTGACCCCTGTGAAAGGGTCACTCAACCGGAAGGGGTTGCGACCCACAGGTCACAAACCTCAGTTGTATATCTTTTTCTTCTCTCTTGCTAGCCATGAAAACAGAAACATCAATGAAGGCAATTAAGCGTGTGTGTGTGTGTGTGTGTGTGTGTGTGTGTGTGTGTGTGTGTGTGTGTGTGATGTCTTTGCATATACTTCTGTGTGTGTGTTTTCATTCTTGCTGTTAGTGGTATGCAAGATATGAATCAGTGAGTTAATGGAGGCTGACTCTGGATGGTCATCTTGTTTGATGGTTATTACTCTTTGTCCATTTATATATTTATAATACCTATATTATGTATGTCATGTACATCACTCTCTTCATCATCATTTAACGTGTATTTATTATACGTTTACTGTCAAATATACTCCATTCAACTTAATTTTATTGCCTAATTTTCTACAATTAAATAAGTTTGCTTTTGCAAACAGTGAGGAGCAATTGATGCTGTTAAGTAATAAGTGGGCTCCCTCACTCCCTGGAGGCTGTGAATGGCACCTGCCTTGCCTTGGCAGGTTTCACCCAGGGTTTGGAAGTGACTTCTGTTCTAGAGTAGATGCTTTTCTTCAAGCTTCTCAGAAGCCAGTCTGCAGCACAGCTGAGTCCCCACGCAAACATTTCATTCACAAGTCTACACGTACTGTGTTGGTATTATACACAAATCACATTCTGGTTCTGTTTTGATCTTCAGAAGGAGGAAAAAGCCTTTGGAGTGACAGGACACTTGAGTATTCTCCATCAAACCCAGTGGATTAGAAAGGTTTATATGAAAGTGACAGTCCAGGCTTGTGGTCCAATCTGCTTCCAAAGTAGTGGGTTCTGTGCACAGGAAAAGACATTGTCACTCCAGAGAGAAGGTTTCCTTCATAGCTACCCTCCTGTGTGGATAGTCTTGGCTGTACACGTGCCACAAACAGTGAGATTCTCCATCTACTCTTCCACACTTGGGGACACGCCCTTCAGTAGCCTGGAGGAATTATTAGTGATCAGTTCATGACGATTTTGTATTGGAAGTTCTCAGCAAGCGAGCTTCCCCACTAGGCTGCCTTTGACTGATTTAGAATACACAGGATTCGGCCTGCTAAGGCCATAGAGTTACAGGCAGAGTGGGTATAGCAAGGCTATCAATTCTCAAAGCCCGCTCACCCCTAGTGACGAGCTTCCCCCAGCAAGGTTCAATGACCTCCCCTGAACAGAGCCACCTTCTAGAGACAACAGGCTGCAATGTCTTGAGTCTGTGGGAACATTTCTCATCCAAGCCGCCACGCCCTCTTACATTTTCAGTCCAAGTTGGAGTCTATGTCAAAGAAAGGAAATTCAACTGATTGTGTAACGTTTCTGCTGAAAAATAATGAGAGGCTATAAACATATAATAAAGCCAAAACACCATGTAATTTAGATGTGTGATGTTTTGTTGGCAAAAACTTTCATTTACATAAAGCTTGGATAATGAAAGGCATCATTGTGTAAGCGAATGTGGTACCCAGAATAAATGAACACTGTATTAAAAATGCACAATGCAAGAAGAGTTCAATTAATTACTCGAGCATGCGTGGCACAGCCAAGTTCTTCGCTGCAAAACAGAAACGTTTAATTTTATAATGTACTGGAGAGGTTTCCTTCTCTTATCAAATTCCACTTGTGCTTAGCCTTTTCATCTTCGATGTTGGAGGGGTCCTTTGACATTCTTGCTCTGCTGTATATGAGTTTCGCCTTCGTCTTAAAGATTTATTTTTATTTTGTGTGTGTGATTATTTGCCTGTATGTAAACACCAGATACATGTATGCACTACATGTGTGTCTGGCATCTCCAGACGTCAGAAGAGGATGCTGGGTCCTATGGCACTAGAGTTATAGATGGCTGTGAGGCTCCGTGTGGGTGCTAGGAATTGAACCCAGGTCCTTTGCAAGGGCATAAAGTACTCTTAACTACTGAGCCATCTCTCCAGTCCAGAGATGTATTTTTAATTACTTATGTATTGGAGGGGGGCGGTAATTGCACATGAGTGCAACTCTGCATGCCGGCTACCATGCAGCATCAGATTCCCTGGAGGCGATGTTACTGGCCTTGTGAGATGGCAGTGAGCCTTCCGATATGGGTTCTGAGAACTGGACCCAGGTTCTCTTCAAAGGCGACAGCTGTTCTTAACTACCAAGCCATCACCCTGGCTCCAGAGTGGTTTCTTACAGGTTATATGTACTTTGCCACTGATCTCACCCCTATGCTGCTTCTGGCTATTCACTGACAGGTTATAAGATTAGTCATGTGTTTGAATTTTGACTGACAAAAAGGGATGAAATGTGAAATATGAAGTTACTGGCCCATGTTGGGTAATCCTTGTCTAAAAATATATGCCAGCCATGCCCCACTGAGTAAGTGTCGGGTGAGAGTACTCTGCTAATTTCCGACTTGGTCCCTCAGAGGTGATATTTCTGTAGGGGTCTCGCAGCTGCAGAGCCCCATGGCTTGGTCTTGACAGTCACATGCTTAGTGTCCTTTTTGGAGCACTGTATGTGAGAGCTTTCCTTGTCCTCGCTGGAGCCCTGCTAATTAGGTGCTTCATCGTCCCCCGTCTTAATTAGACGAGGCAGTGGTGTGTGAAGAGATGAAGTGATTGATATGATGTTATATTTTCCAGGTAGAAGGGGCACATGCCACACGGAACCCCCCCCCATGCATGTTGCATGTTAAACATATAGCTACACATGATGAACGTACACAGCTGTTTTATGCCAACAGGGTCATAATCCTTTTTACTTAAATGGTGCTGTTCTGGTTGGACAGAGACTCGGTGGCTCAGGGCTCTAGCTGCTCTGGTAGAGGACATCAGTTTGATTCCTGGGACTCACATAATGGCTCGCAACCATTTGTAACTCCATTCCTAGGAGTTTGATGCCCCGTGGGCACCTGGCGTGCATGTAGTGTACATACACACATGCAACTAAAATGCTAACACATGTAAAAGGAAATGAATACATCCTTTTCGGGAAAATGTTGGCATTCCCCAATTACAACACACCTCCTTTAATTGTATGCCTCAAGGAGAAGCAGGTGTCCGTTTTCAAGGGTTACGCTGCCTCCATTTGATGTGGACAAGCAGAAACCTAAGTATGACTTCTGCCCTGGGGACCACCGAAGACAGGAGCTCTCCCTGAACTTGAAACTAGTGTTTCAGCTGGACCAGCAGCCAGCACGCCCCAGTGTGCCTCCTGCCCCTCCCCCCAGCATCCCTGGGGTCACGGGTGGGCACGTGGGACTACACCTGGCTTGTTTGCAGGAGTGCTGGGAATTCAAACGTAGGTCCTCACCACGTGCGGCCAATGTTCTTACCTGCTGAGCCGTCTCTCCAGCCTCCTACACAGAAATTTGTTGACTATGTCTGTAATTTAATTGTGTCACTTTTTTTTTTTATCCCAGATTATCACTAATGTTATAAATAAACAAAAATCCAGGCTGGCTTGGCACTCAAAGAGATTCGCCTGCCTCTGCCTCCCCGGGCTGGGAGTAAAAGCGTGCCCCACTAGGCCCCACGCACAAGTTTTATTTTGCAAGCAATCAATTCTTTGCTTAATGGATTTTGCCTGTTGTGGTTTATTTTACAGTGCTTTTTATGCCCTAGGTCTCACAGCTGTCTCCCTTGTGTGTTCTCCTGATTCTATTGAGAAACCATCATCCCATCTGGAGTTTAATTATGTGAACTGTGTGAGGCCAACATTTTTCTTAGTCCTTATTGTTGATTAGCCAGTGGCCATGGTACAATATACAGGACAGCTGCTTTGAAATGTCACTCATCAGATATAGAGTTCTCACATGCGGAGAGGGGCTTCCTCAGCGTGTCCTCAAAATCCTCAAATGTAGAGAGATCACTACAGTCATACGCCCAGTTTTGGCGCTGGCAAGATGCCTTCCCAGCCCCTGCCCTGCCCCCACCCCCCACTCACTCAGTGTTGTCCTGAATACAAGCACTGATTTAGTTTTCTCTTTTCCGGTGAAATTTAGACTCATCTTCTCATGTTTTGTTTTAAAATGGCAGTGGCATTTCAGTCGAGACCGTGTTGAATTTACACGTGTGGTTTGAATAGGCGTGGGCCACCATAGACTCATGTGCTTGAATGTTTGGCCAGTAGCGAGTGGCACTATTAGGGAGTGTGGCATTGTTGGAGGGAATGTGTCATTGTGGAGTTGGGCTTTGAGGTCTCATTTATACTCAAGCCATGCCCAGGGTGACAGCTCATTCCCAGTGCCTGTGGATCAAGATGTGGGGCTCGGGTCCTTCTCCAGCGCCGTGTCTGCCTGCACGCTGCCTCTCTTCCCTTCATGATGACAATGGACTAAACCTATGAAACTGTAAGTCACCCCAATTAAATGTTCTCCTGTATAAGAGTTGCCATGACCATGGTGTCTCTTCACAGGAATAGAAACGCTACTTAAGACATGTATTTGGGGGAGGCTTTTGTGTTAACTGACTCTTTTAATGTCTCTGTAAAATACCACATACTTGTTAAGTTTGTCTCAGGTTGTTCGGGGGCTGTATTACAATAGTAAATTAAATATTTGCATTATGTTTTTAAAATGCCCCACCGCCTCTGTGTAGTGAGACGATCTCGCTCACATGTCTGTTGGCTCCAATAAGTATTTTCGGTTGGCTTCGCTGTGCACACTGCATGGATGGGGCCTGGCAGACTTCCTCCTACAGGAGGTGTAAGAAGAGCTGTCTTCCACAGTGTGGGTCTCTTTGTGTAGTTGGGTTCTCACTGTTTGTCAAGAGTGTGGCCTGTATATTGTTTCCTTACATTTATTTCTCTTTTGTAGCAAAATGTACAGGCACTTTCTTTTTTGTATCAATAAATGAAAATCCATGTTAATACAAAGTATTCATTTCTATACCATAATCCCCCTTTTACCTTTAAAAAAGAGCTTAGTTGTGTTCATTAACCATTTATAACCAACCCCATTTAAATGAAAACAAACATTTACAGACAATATTTGGGAATTTCGGTGTCATTCTTTCCTAACTGCTTCCTGATGGTAGGGGGCGCTGTCATGGGGCATCCTAAGAAGATGCAGAAATCTTGGCTGTAGTCTGTAAGGCTGACTTGTCGCAGCTGTTTTGAATGTTGGATCACCTGGGACACTGCTTCAGGGCGTCCATCAAACCATGTTAGTCTGGAAGGAATTCACAGCTTTTCATTTTCTGTGGAAACAAAAATAGAAATCCTTTTCCCCAGTAACCTGTCCAAAGCATTTTTTAAGATTACTCCAGCAGCATTTCTTTTAACAGTTGTTGCTGTTTCCTCAGCAGTCAAATAATTCAAAGATAACACAATAGCATACGGTATCCAGACTCTGTGTGCTTTCCATCTTCACGTGACTTCTTCATTACTCATTTTTTATCAATTATTTATTTTACTTTTATTTGTTCCTTTTTTTGAGACAGGTTTTGTGTGTGTGTGTGTGTGTGTGTGTGTGTGTGTGTGTGTGTGTGTGTGTAATTTTGGCTGTCCTTGAACCCTGGACATCAGGCTGGCCTTGAACTCACAGAGATCTGCTGGCCTCTGCCTCCTGAGTGCTGGGATTAAAGGCGTGTGCCCCCATACTCAGCTACTCTATTTCTCCTTCGTTTTTAAACAAT
The DNA here is from genome assembly GCF_943737965.1 of Phodopus roborovskii. Classification (NCBI taxonomy): domain Eukaryota; kingdom Metazoa; phylum Chordata; class Mammalia; order Rodentia; family Cricetidae; genus Phodopus; species Phodopus roborovskii. The sequence continues at coordinate 1,910,668 of NW_026126639.1, read as the reverse complement.
TTATCCTATTTCTTTTTCTCTCACAAGCTTACGTATATTTTTAAACGCAGTGTACATGTTTAGAGGCTTTACTTTTCCCTATGAATCTGTCTTTACTGTAAATCTTTATCTTTTTTCTGGCCATGAGTCTTTTATCTGCTAAACAACAACATTGCTAAAATTAAAGGGGCAGCTATTTTAGCCACTGTCTTTCTAAGATAGCAGGAGTGGGGGTATGTTTCCCGCCAGCACTGAGAGCTGTGCTCACCGCCGTGATCTAAGCTGCCATGAAGCAGCATGCTGCTGGCTTGGAGATGACGTCACTGCCCCTATCAGCTCTCATACACACCATTCAGTTTTTAGCAGGGCCTCTTAAAAGAGCCATGTGGTTTCTGCCGCTCATGACGAGTCAGGAAATCTCTTTTAAAGGAGTTGCACAAGTCTCTGCTTGGCTCTAGCAAAACAGAGCCCACGGGAGGAAAATGCTGCTGCCAAGAAGCCTTGCTTGTCTCTGTTCTTTTGTTTCTAAAACCCCTTTTTAGCTTTTGTCAAGTTTTAAGTGGAAATTCTTTGTACCCATGTTGTAGGCGCCATTTTGTTATAAGCAGTTTTCCTGCCAGCCTGGCCTCATGGCCATGTCAGCCCCAAAATAACACACAGAAACACTGTATTAATTATTAATTACTAGTTACTAGTGTTTCTTACTGGCTAGCTCTGTCTCAAATATTAACCCATTTCTGTCAATCTAAGTATTTCCACGTGGTCTTATCTTACTGGAGAGAGGGGCTGGACATCTTACTCCCCTTGTGTCCTACATTTCGACTCCTATACAGGCACTTTTAGAAAGCTTCTGTTTTATATTTTAAAAATGTACACTTTTAAACTAAAAACTCACTATGTCAGCTTATAGATTTTTAAATAGTGGGTTTTATATGTGTGTACATGCACATACACGTACATGGAAGTACACATACATGCATAATAACAATATATACATACAAACATGCATGTATAATACACATATATACATGCATACAAACATGCATACACCCATATGTACATGCATGTATACATACTTACTTATCATCTTGTTAATAACAAAGTTTTCTTGGTCCTGTGATACATGCATGTGTACATACTTATGTATCATCTTGTTAATGACATAAACTTTTCTTGGTCCTGTGAATTTGATCAACACATTAGTTTATAAATTCTTGGGGATTTTAAAAATAAAATATTCAATTTTGTAAAAATAATGCATGTTAACAGTTTTAAAAAATCAAACAGAACAATAAAGCTGAAAAAGAAAAGCAGCTGTCTTTAGCCTCAGCCCACCGTAACCCCCTCAAGTCATGCTTCAGGAAATCGATTCCTTCCAAGGTCTGGCTGACCCTTTTCTTCTTTAATTTGAAAGCAGCATGCTTAATTACAGTTTTAAAATTTTGAGTGTGCCTATTGATTTCTTGTGGGGAAATAAAGACTGACCTCCGTGCTCCTGGCCACACAGCAGACCCGCTGACCGCCTCTCAGGTCAGCGCCTATGCTGGTAACTGCAGGCGCACAGTTCTCCGGGCCAACAGCCCATCATCCTGCTTTCCATCCTGCCCAACTTTTAACTTTCCCTGGGTCTTACAAGCCTTTGCGGCTCTTTGCCTGGAGTGTGCCTTTGTCAGAACCCACCTGCCACTGTATGTTTAGTTGCCAACAGTTCTTACCAAACATTCTCCTTTTATGGCAGGCACCCTAGTCTGTATATGACTGTGGTGTGTGACTTCTAATTGGTCATAATATTAAAAACCCAGAGTTCTCTGAAAGATCAGAGAAGCAGGGCGGCCAGCCGCTAGTTCTTACCTCTACTGTATCCTCAGACCAAAGGGGAGACCCTGCCCCACGAGTCCTCAGACTGAATGCAGTCTCTGTGGACCTCAGTCTGAATGCACTGGGCTCCTGTCTCCTCCCATCTTATAACTCCTCTACCCACCTAAGCACGTCATTCCTGTCTTCAGCTCCCTAGTGCTGGGATTAAAGGCGTGGCCACCACTGTATAGCCGCTGTGGTTAACTAGTGCGGATAGCTCCGCACTCTGATCTCCAGGCAAGCTCTATTTGTTACGGCACAAACAAAATGCCAGCACATATGTTCACAATTTATATTTTAAACAGACTAATAATAGATTTTAGAGCATTTGTTTCTGTTCCTCTAATGATCTTGGTTCCTTTTTTTTTTTTGAGTTCCACATTGTCCCTCAGTGGCCACCAGTCTTGGCTCTCTGTTCTATAGGACCTGCTAAAGGTGGCCTTTGTCCGGTTGCAAGTGTGGCACTATCTGTTTCTTTTGGCTGGCTCCCAGGAGTCATTTCACAAAGTGGCATGCAGACCTTTGTTCTTGTGGTGCTAAAGGGAAATGCCATCATTCCTTTGGGGTATGTAAGCCGGCTGTGCAGGTGTTGTGTGCTCAGGATGTTGCCAGCTTCCTTAGGCTGAGCAGGCACCTGCTTGGATCTCTTCACCCATGCACAGAGATGACAGACAGGGCAAGGCTGTAGGGCCTGACCCACTTCTGTGTCCCTAGCACCCACGGTCAGACCTTACTGATGGTTCTGGTGTCCCCTAACTGTGGGCACAGGACGCTGCCACCTTTTACACACTACTCTGCACGTCGCGTTTTTGCTCTGGTTTTCCTAAGGCTGGTTTTGTGTTTTCTGTGGGCAACTCATACTGAGGAAGTTCCCCAGAAGTCTGGCAACTTACTCCAGGGGGTTCCTGCAAAGTCTGGCAACTCCTGGGGGGGGGGTGGTATTTCTCAACACTCTGCTTTCTTTCTTGCTTTCAGTGTGGATATGAAAATTTCCAAACAATCCTTTCTCATTCCTGGAGATTTGCTGAAGGGAGGGAGAAAGGGAGCCTTTCTCTTTTTCGGTCTTGCTTGGTTTATAACCCTATAACCAGCAACCTGTTAACCAAGTACTTTAATATTGTTGCTAACTGAAACTTGATGTCCATTTTGTGCCAGCGCCTTACACTATAATTCCCTACAGTGTCCAGACACTTGTCAACTTTGTTGTAAATATTTTAAAGTAATTTCCTTTTCTTATTTTCATGGCAATAGCTTTTCACTCAGCAGTTTTGCTAGCATTTTCCTCTGTTGCATGTTCAATTCCACAGGGTTTTTCTTTTTTTTTTTTCCCCGCTTTTCTATCATTTTATCCTTATTTCTGATAGCTGTCTTGCTCGTCTGGAAATTACCCTGGAGTTTTCTTGTGAGGCATGACTTTATTCCTCAAACTTCTAAATAATTCAGTGTTTTTATTAAATAAAGATGTAATTTTCACTGTTTTAAAGTTTTGTCTTGCTTTTTGAGACAAGGTGTGACTATGTAGCCTAGGATGGCCTGGGATCCTCTGTGTATTCCCAACTGGCCTCAAGCTCAGCAACCCTCCTTCCTTGGCCCTGAGTACTCAGCTTGGAGGAATGAGCAAAACTTTATTGGTTTCATCTCCATTTAATTTTAATATGTGATACACAGCCCTTCTGAGATAGATTATAAACATACGAGGGGTCAGTTAGAGTAGTTCATATCTTCAGTGAGTATATATTCTTAACGGGTATATTGACTCTTACTGAGACATTCAGAAACTTCTACTGTTTTTAATTGAACCATTGTTGCTATTGTTGTATGTTTCTTTATTCATTTATTCAATTGTGCCACAGTCAATACCTCCTTCTACCATGTGGCTCCCAGAATTGAACTCTGGTTTTCAGGCTCAATATTTAGTGCCTATACCCACTGAGCAATCTTTTCCACTGTAGGTTGTATTTTCAAACAGTTTCCCTCCCATTCCTTAGCTCAGGCTGGCCTGGAACTTACTATGTAGCCTGGGTTAGTGTCCAAGTCATGGTATTCCTCCTCCTTCAGACCCCCCCCCCCGGGCTGGGATTATTCCAGGCTTGGGCCACCACAGAAGCCACAGCAGACCTTTAACTGTTTAGATTGGGTCACAGGACCAATGAGTGGACGAGTGGATCTAAGCGGAGCAAGGCATGCTGGCACAGAGGGGCTGGCGCCCCGCGAGGGCAGGGAGCCGCTGTAGCACGGCTCTTCTGTGATCCTAATATGATTTTATAACAAAAGAGCCAAATTCAAAACCGACACTGTTAAACTACCAATCGTTGGATATTAACATATCAGCTAGACAGCAACTAATGATGGAGTTGAATTGAGTTATTTTAAAAAAATACATTTTATATACCGTGTGTGTGTGTGTGTGTGTGTGTGTGTGTGTGTGTGTGTGTGTGTCTGTCTGTCTGTCTGTCTGTCTGTCTGTCTGTCTGTCGGTCTGTCATGTGTCACGGTGTGCGTGTGGAGGTCAGAGAACAGCTTGTGGGAGTTGGTTCTGTGCTTGCACCCTGTGAGTTCCGGGAATTGAACCAGGGTTTCCAGGCTTGGCAGTGGTACCTTCCCCTGTTGAACCATCTCACTGGCCCTGAACTGAGTTCTTAATTAATGTTTCTACTTGAAGAATGGGATAATTAAAAATCCCAAAACATAATATACGGATAGCATAAAGAAAACGAAGACTCTAGTAAGTTCAAGGTGGCGTGCATTTTCAAAGTTAAAACCCAGAGAGAAACGGCAGGTCCCCTCCTGAAGCTGTCAGCTTGGAGAAAGGAGTAAAACCAGATGCTCTGGTGTTACAGACATCTCCTGTGGTTCATTGTGATGGTGCAGTCCGCTACAGATACGGACAACTGGTTCCCCAGCCAGTGCATAGTGAATCAGAAAGATGGTGGAAGGAGACTAAATGTCCTGGGACCCTGACAGCAGAAGAGACTGTAACTCACAGGGTGGGCATTCATTGCAAGAAGAATTATTTTTTAATTAAATTCTAGCCTATTGCAGTAATCATTTCACATGTATCCCTGCACCAACACTGCATTGTACACTTGGAATAAACACATTTTTTGAACTGCCAAATACTGGTCGATAATGCTGGTGGGGGCAGTTCCTATGCCTAGAAGCCAGCGAGAGTGACTCTCTAGAGGTGGAGAAGGGGAAGGCAAAAGTCGGGAAATCCATCTCAGAGCATCTGGGAAGAGGCACAAAGCTGGTCCCAAGGTGCAAAGGAGGGGAGGACACAGAGATGCAGAGAGAGACGTTGATGGACAGGTGGAGGTCACAGAGATGCAGAGAGAAACATTGATGGACAGGTGGAGGTCACAGGGATGCAGAAAGAGACATTGATGGACAGGTGGAGGTCGCTCACAAAGGAGAGGAGGTCATAGGGATGCAGAAAGAGACATTGATGGACAGGTGGAGGTCACTCACAAAGGAGAGGAGGTCACAGGGATGCAGAAAGAGACATTGATGGACAGGTGGAGGTCACTCACAAAGGAGAGGAGGTCACAGGGATGCAGAGAGAGACATTGATGGACAGGTGGAGGTCACAGGAATGCAGAAAGAGACATTGATGGACAGGTGGAGGTCACAGGGATGCAGAAAGAGACATTGATGGACAGGTGGAGGTCGCTCACATGGGTGTTCTCTTGTATCAGCCTCCTTTCTAATTGCTGTGAAAACTTACCTGGCATGAGCAACTTCAGGGAGGGTTTGCCCATCATGGTGGAATCGGCGTGGCAACGAAGAGATGAATGCCGGGGTTGGGGTTGCTTTCCCACTTTTATTCAGCCAGTGGCCCAAGCCTAGGGACTGGTGTTGCCCACATTCAGGGTGAGTCTTCCCTGTTTACACAAACCTTTCTGAGAACACCTTCACAGATACACACAGTGTGTTTCCATGGTGAATAGAAACCCATTCAAACTGGCAATGGTGATTAACTGTTTCATCTTCTAAGCAAGTGTGTCTCACAGACTTAGAGAGTGATGGATGTTAAAGTTCACCAGTGGACCGGAACTCCATCCAGATGGTAGGGCACCAATGGACGCTATAGGTTAATCTAGCCAAAATGCAAGGTCCTCTATGTAGTGTCCTATGCCACTGGGAAGACAGGTTATTTTAGGAAGGGCGAAGGTGTGGGTGGGCAAGAGTAGACAGGATGTAATTGCTGAGCTGAGCCCATGTCCAGCCTGGGGATTCTTGCGAGAGAGGATGACAGCACTCTAGAAAGTGGTGGATTATGCTTCATTAGCTTCCTATAGGGCAGTGGCTCTCAGTCTTTAGGTGTTGCATATCAGATATCAGTTACATTATAATTCATAACAGTAGCAAAATTATTAGTTATGAAGTAGCAATGAAAATAATTTTAGGGGTGGAGGTCGCCACGACGTGAAGAACTGCATAAAAGGGTACAGCGTTAGGAAGGCTGAGACCCACTGGCCCTAAGGATAATGACCTGGAGACACTATGGTCACTTCCCCCTTGGCCAGTGCCCTGGGAAAATGGCTCCTGTGGTTTCTGGGTCAAAGACGAGCAGAGCCTGAGAGGTCATCCCTCTGGGACTGAGAAGTATCCCTTCTTCCCTGGCAGATGGAGAGCCGTCACTGCCACAGAGCTTTGGATTTGTGTGTTCACAGTGTATCTCACATACTTGCAAGCCTGATTTGCCTCTGCTAGCTGTGGCTCCATTCTGTTCATAGGTGATGCTGCCCTGCCTGCCTTCAGAGAACCTGAGACAGGATAACTGACCTGGTAAAGCCCTGCACCAGTACATCCACCTCCGCCCACTTCCCTCCGTACCCCTCCCTCTCCCCCTCCCCCCTTCCCCTGACTTTTCATGTTCACCTACGCTGCACCAGGAGTGTCTTATCTGGTCTCCCAGCTGCTAGCCTCCACAATCTTTGGCAGCTGGACACTGTGATACACACTGTAGGCAACCAATGGGGCATGAGGGGCCCCTCACCCCAGGGTGACAATGAGGCCAACATGTTAAAGAAATGGAGGGTATCTTACAACGTGACTTATCTTCAGCCTCTGTCTGAATCACTCCCATCTCCCACGCTCCGATAACAGCCAGCCTTCCTAATTTTCAGCACATTGTGCACTCCTGCATTTGACCCGGTAGTTTACTTTATGCTCCTCTCCTCTTGTTTCCCTAGCAAGATGTCTTGAAGGTTTATCCACTCTCTAACTCTCTCCAACCACACTCTCTCCCAAGTCATTACTGATTAATTTCTTCCTCCTGTAATTCTATGGTGCCTTGTAGACGTGGCATTTGGAACATTATGTTGTGTTTGTTACACTTCTGGTTCCTTAACTGGACTTGGATTTGTCGAGTTAAAACACGAGGCATTTTTATATGAGGGCTTGTGCCTGGTCTTTTTGTAACGTGTTATGCCGTGTTCAGCTGCTCTTTTCTGGAGGGAAACAGAAGAGGGGTGGTGGATCTTGGGTAAGGAGGACAGTGGGGGGGGGCTGGGAGGAGAGGAAGGAGCGGAATTATGGTCAGGACATGATGCAATGAGAGATGGCTTGGGGAGTGAAGCAATGTAAGTATGAGGACCTGAGTTCAAATTTCCAGAATGTGAAATGGGGAACAGTAGCAGGCATCCATAGTGAGATGAGGGACAGAGACAAGAGAATCCATAGAAGCTTTGGGGGCAGCTAGCTTGGCTTACACAGTGGCAAACAACAAAAACCATACACACGGTCTCAAATTCAAGGTGGTAGGTGAGGACTGACCCCGAGGTTGCCTCCTGACCCCTACAGTGTGCAGTATACATACGCATACATGTAAGATTAATAAAAGGTAAGTGAGGTCACAGACAAGCTACTAATTGTATTTCTTCCATGTGTACCACACAGGAGGTCTTGCATACATTTTAGTTGCATCCATTTGATTCCGGGGCTGTCTCCACAGGCAGCCCTGGATGAGCACAGGCAAGCAGAATTCTCCAGAAAGGGATGTAGGCAGCTCACTGCACGGAGCTCCAACAGTAACAGGCTCCTGTTTCCCTGTGTAGTCTTACAGGTAGAGCATTGACCAACTGGAGACTTCTAGGACATGGAATTGTGATGGGGAAAGTTGTTTTACAAGTGATTCCTTTTAATCTTCACATGAGGAAACCAGCTTAGTTTCTAACAGGCCACACATTAGCTTCTGCCATCAATACCAGCCCAGCCATGGGCCTTTACACATGTGACCTTTACACATTCACGAATGTTAAGTCATTTTCCATTCCAGGCAAGAACAAGATACACAGTTGATGTTGGTGTAGGAGAACTTCGCTAAGGGGAGAACTTCGTTAAGGGATGCTGATGAGTTCAACTTCACTAAGGAAGTGTTTGATGAGCCTGGGTATCTGGAGAGAGGTTCTAATGAAGTGTTTTGTGTGCCTGTGCTCTGTTTGATCATGTCAACTATCAGAGTACAGGGTGAGTGGGCTTTCATGTGTCTGTGTTTCTGAGGTTTAATTTGTTTCCTGTAGGTTTCAAAACCTCCTGTGGTCCAGAAAGCTGTTTGTGGACAACATGAAGATCTATAACCACAGCTATATCTACATGCCTGCTTTCTCCATGAAGACGGGGACAGAGCCGTCTCTCCGTGTATATTACACACTGAAAGACGTGGGTGCCGATCAAACAGTGCTTTTTGCTAACCCCAACTTTCTGCGGAGCATTGGAAAGTTCTGGAAGAGCAGGGGGATCCATGCCAAGCGCCTGTCAACAGGACTCTTTCTGGTGAGCGCGGCCTTGGGCCTTTGTGAGGAGGTGGCCATCTATGGCTTCTGGCCCTTCTCTGTGAATATGCACGAGGAGCCCATTAGCCACCACTACTACGACAATGTCTTGCCCTACTCAGGGTTCCATGCCATGCCTGAGGAATTTCTCCAACTCTGGTACCTTCATAAAACTGGTGCACTGAGGATGCAGCTCGATCCATGTGAGGAGCCGTCACCCCAGCCCACTTCCTAGGCATTAGAGAAGAAAGCACTGGGTAGGGTATTTTTGCTAGGTTTTCTATGTGACTTCCAAAAGGAACGGCCAAGGTGTGTCATGGATTGGCATGATGGGAAACAAACACAATCCCAAACAGAACTTTGCTTTTGATGATGATGGCTTGGAGAACAATAAGAAATTAAATGTTCTGGAGAACATTTTATAGCATGTTGTGGATTTGCAGCTGGGGCAGCAAGGAGGAGATGCTGGCAGATCACTCGTCTGTGGTTCAGTTCTAGAAGATGCGATTCAAGGACCAGATGAACTCTAATCGCTGAGGCTGAGGAGTTCATCATGGAAGCATGTGGGAGATGCTGGGTATTGCTGAGTGTCGATACACACTGGCATCATAGTCATTTTAAAAGTCTTATTGAGACTGCCGTTAGGACTGTAGATTTTTAAAATTTATTATTTATTTTTGCTCAGTTTAGGGCTGTGGGTGGGTGATGGGGTAGACTTGCAAAATTCTTCCTGCTGATTTTTGTGATTCGTTAAAAGAAGTCTATGTTGACAACAGTCCCCTACAATAGTATAGTTTTAAATAAGAATTGCTTCTTGCCTCTTTGGTTAGTCTACTTATCATGAATCTGTCTTGAATTTAGACTGTGTTGATTCATAGTCAAGATAACATGAGATACTTCCTCTCCTCAGATGTTGAGAGAGAAACTCAAATTTAGGTCGCCATTATATCTACCCATTGGCTCTCTTGCTACTATTTTTATAAAATCACCATGCACACAAGTATATTTTTTACTTGTAGAGTGGTAAACGTGTCTTCATTTAATGATAGGTGAAGTAGCTTCCAGAAAGTAAGAACTTAGTCTGTAAGGCAGATAGACCAGAAGACACGGCCCTTGTCTCTTTAACATGAATATTTCCCAGCAAGATAACTCACGTGTGTGTACATGTGAATATTTCCTTTCAAGATAATGTGTGTATGTACACATGAATATAGACACATACACTCTGGCACACTATACGAAGTATTCAAGGATTATTCTCGTGGAACTGTCAAAACTGACTGTACATGGCCTGGTGTCTGTAACCAGTGTTGGAGAGCTACCGAAATATAGTATGGAATCCATTCCATGTTGGCATAAGTTGAGCTGGCATAGCAATTGCCCTCAGCTTTCATGCCAGCCCGGGGGGCAAGGTTTACCCTCAAATACATAATCCAGAGTGAGAACTGCTCTCTTAGTCATTCTGCTCCCGGGCCTCCAAATCTCATGACTAGGCCTAGTGCTGAGCATAGTGACAAGTGATATGGCTTATGCAGGTGAGGAGGTAGGAACCGCTAGCTGACAGTTGGGGATGCTTGGGCGGCTTGGTACAGCAGCTTTGACGCAGCAGGACAACTCTAAGACCAAATGTGTTCACTGTAGGTAAGGAGATAAGCAGGGACATTTTGTATGGTCTTCGTGCTTTGAGGTGCATTAGGCTCCAAGGAGGTGTGCAGACTCATGTTTATTGTTTCAAGTGTTGTCATGGTGAAGTTGACCCACAAGCTCTACTTCACCTTGAAGGTAGAAACTTAGTATATTAACCATCTCTATGAAAACAGGCTTTAAAAAGAAGACTAACTTACAAGGTATCGATGTTATTGAAGAGTTGCACATTTGAGGGTAGGGAATTTCCAGATGTGATCAAATATCCAGGTTACTCTAGAAATCAGTTGTGCCGGTGTTTATAGAATGGAGATGATGGAGTTCACCACTGGGTAGGGCTGGCTTGGTGTTTCCATCTTGTGTGGCAGGCGGCTTGGTGTTTCCATCAGGAAGGCAGTGTGAGCTGTGTTAGTCATGTCTGTGCAACCCTGTTTTGAACAACTGGTGTCTAATAGTTACCCAAGAAAGAATACATTTTTTTTTAACCAATAGACTTCATTAAAAGTGTAACAGGCCTAAGAAAACAACACATATGAAGATGTGTTCAGGTGCATGCATTACTTGGTAAATCTAAGCCGGAAGCTCATAAAACCCACACATCCCAGTTCACTGGGGATGCTATCTGGGAATCTGCACCCCTGCTACATTTCCTGGAGCACACCCGTGTAATGGACTTGTGTGCTTAGTGTACAACTGTAAAGCTAGTCCAGGAGGCATCGCAACTGCAGAAGAGAAATGGTCAACACTGTTGGGTAGACCTGCAATGATTGCCCTTCCCTGTCAGGTGTCATGAGCCAGCACCCGAGGACATGTTTTTGTTGTTAGGACCAAGAATACTAGCTGCTTGTAGTAGGGAACAGCCATGGATGATGGTCCAGAAGCACCAGGTCAGCCATTTGCCACAGAGAATGACCCACAGAAATGTTATTAGTGTGAAAATTGAGAAACCCCAAGTTAGAAAAGTTTGACTGCTCATGCTCTCGACCCTTTAAGACATAGGTACAGTGTTCATGTCATGAACAGCATCGCTGCAACCATTCATTATTTTATAGAGACAATTCATAGGTGTGTCATATATGTAACTTTTTGTGTTTGGTTAGATGATGTAGCTAAGCAAGAGGTGCGTGTGTGTGTGTGTGTGTGTGTGTGTGTGTTTATCATTATTTTTAGTAAAATACATTTTTCTATGTAAAAACTCTCCAGAATCATCCTGTAGAACATTCTGGAGTAATTCTATTACCCTTAAGAGGTTGGGTTTGGGTTCCATTCAGTTTTACTTCCTGAAATTAAGGCCTTCAGTTCTGGGCTTGGTATATTATTTAATGTACTTGACCTCCAACTTTCAGAGAGAAGGGATTTGGGTTATGAAGGATACATTCAATAGACAGCATTAAATTAATTTCAGTGCATCTGGCAACAGACGACTCCCCTCTCTACCACCAATTAGAGCAATGCTTTAAGTGGGTGCATGTGTGCATGCCTGGCAGCATACATGTGAGAGAGGGAGAGAGATGGAGACACACACAGACAGACAGACGGACAGATGTTCAGGTAGTGAGTGCCCGTTGTGCTTCTTTGCTGGGAAGCCAGTCATCTATAGTTTAAACTTCTTTGTTTGAAAAATAATCAGCTTTGTGGAGTTTTCTTGCTGGAAAACCCTCGTAAGGAGGGTATAATGAGAACCTCGGTCACTAGTGTGCTGAGGGCTCTTCACATTACGTGCTCCAGTACCTCAGCTTGCGTTTGCTAACCTGGGGGCCCCATGGCAGAGTCTGGTCACCTTGACCCAGTTGCAGCTCTGCTTATAATCACGAGGAGAAGAATTCCATTCTCTGTGTACATGGATAAACCTTCGGTGTCCCTGAAGCTAGGGAGCTAGCAAATATCCCACAGTTCCCGTGTTGTGACTTTGAAACCATGGGCTTGTGAAGTTGAGAGTTCACCTTCAGTCTATAAACTAATCGTGAGGCCACAGGATTTAGTCTGAGCCTTATACAACTCCTGTTTTATAAGTGGGAGGGTCTTAAATTTATAGACAGCACACACACACACACACACACACACACAGTATCTGCCTTATTCTCAGCCTTAATGTACCACTTAACATTTTCACATACATCCCAGAGATGAACGATTGACACACGTGAATAAATGGAAAGGTTGTTCGTACTTCCTGACCTTTCTTGTTGCAACAAGGAAGGAACATACTTCTGATTCCTTGTTTGGGTTTTCTCTCTGTTGCTGATATTTGTAGTTTCTTCTTCCTTTAACACAGAGTAACAGTGAGTTATACTATTGTGAACACTTGAGGAACTTGTTAGGGCACACAAGAGGAATTACGTAGTATGGTGCTCACCCACCTAGGACTGCCACACTCACTTTTGTGTTAAAAGCCTTTCTGCTTTTACTCTTCAGTTGAAGGTGTTGGCATTCAATCAGTGACACTAAGTTGACCAAGAGTTTGATGGTGTAATAACCCAATACAGTGATCGTGTTTCGTCTTGCTTCTGTGTACTTAGACTTCCTCCAGCTGGCTGTCACTTTCAAATGTATGTTCCTTGCACTAACAGTAAGCATTTTGGCTTAGTCCAAAACAGAAAACTTGATTCATGGAATTGTGGATTTCTCTTTACAGTAATAGAAAGAAAAACTGCAGTAGAGAAAAAGTTGTGGCCAAAATGAAAACTAAGAGGAAATAGTGATTTTTTTTGTTCCCCCACTGTAAAGGGTCTACTGGGAAGAGTCACAGCCTCGGAGGGCAGCTCAGCAGACAGGAAGGGATAGACTGTTGTCTTAGAATGTGCTTCTAAGAATGGAATGGCTTCAAGATAACTGAAAGGAACTGTTGCCATGTCATCATTAGGGTTAGGATGAAAAGATGTTAGGTGGACCATGAGCACGGATTGCGAGGCTGTTTCTGGGAAGATGTGAAGGTGGTACCTATTTTGGCAGTGGATCCTGGCAGTCTTGGAGGCCCCAAGTTCCTGCCTCCTGCAGGCGATGCCCACCGGGGTGCTTGAGTTTAGTGAAGCAAACACCTACATGTACATCCCTCTGTCCCCTGCCTTTTGATTCATAATCTCATGGTATGTTGTAATTTATCCCTCCTGTCACGATGATGCAGTGTTGGCGGCAAATGTCACCCTGCTGTTGACCAGTGGATGTGGTCATCACACAGTGCACGTAGCAAGGGTCAGTGTTAGCTTCCTGTCACCACAGTGATTCCGAGAGGCAATGACAACTTAGATACATTATCCTTCATGTTTTAGTTCAATCTCTCCCTCCGTCCCTCTCTCCTTCCTAATGCTATTTATGCCCATGGGAAATTGGAAAGTAACTGATTTGTTAATGTTGGGGAGTGGCAGAGGGTGCCTTAACTTTTCCTGGCTCGGCTCCCCACTTACATGTTCCCATCGTGTGTTTGTTACTTTGCAGATGTTTCCATGTCTGTCCAGCTTGTACCTTTATCTTCAGCAAGGGCCCTTTTAAATGTAGCAAATGGGACTATTTTATAGAAATTCATGATAGTTTATAGGCCTTGGAGAAGTCTGATAATGGTGTGTAAATATCCTTGGCTCAGTTGTGGGACGTTTTTTCTAAGGTCTTTTAGGTGATAACTATAGGAAGATTCCTAGAGTTAAGAATGTTTTTCCAGAAAATTCCAGTATTCATGGGAGCAGGGAACGAACACATTGCTGTTTTCCTCTATCTTCGGCACTGACAGGCTCCTCTCTCCACAGTTAGGGTGACTGATGGCTACTGTGGTGTACCATAGAGACACCACATACGAGAAGGGGAGAGAAAATACACACCGCACACTACCCTAAAGCCTGCTTCCTTCACCTTTTAAAAAATTCTATACTACTACTAGACTTATAGTTACCATGCATAGTTTGATCTGCATAATATCGGGGGAATATTTTTACCTCTAGCCTCTATCATTGCTCATTCTGGACTATTCCACATGTATGCAAGCTGTTTTATGAGTGCATATTTTCAGAGGTTGGGTAAGAGCAAAAATAGGAAATCTTAAATGTTCTTTCTCATATATTGTCTACTGGTCCATAGATATAATAATTCTGGGGAGATTTTTCAGGTCAGACTACAAAATTGAAGTCACCTCTGAAGTGTTTACAGAGTGACTTTCTCTGATTAAAGTCAGATTTGATTGACAGGGAGTGTGGGTTAACCCAATGCTCTTCATTTCTTTTCTTTTTAAGAATTTCATATAAAATGTAGCAGGTAAGGAAAAAGGTTTCATTGGTACTTTTTATGGTGTGACTTGAAAAAAAAATGGTGCCTATCTGTTGGCTAAGATGAACAGCAGTGTGCCAGAGGAGGGTCACAGGGAAAAGGTATCTCTTTGGTGTGTTCATCATCATGAACCGTGGCTGGCAGCGAGAAGATTAACCGAGTCTCAGTTTCTCTACCTCCCTTTCTTGGAGAATATTTGGAAATGTTCCCTGTGAATAAAATGGGTTTCTTTTCACTGCAGTTTGCCAAGTCCTCTTATTTCTGTGAATTATGTTTGCTATTCCCTTCTCAATTCTCCGTGTACTGTGTGTGTTTGACTCTTCCTGTGTGGGTGAACGTTGTTGTGCTCCTTAGTGAGAATTCTGTTTTAGAAGTACAGAATTATAGGGCTGGTGGGAAGGCTCAGCGGGTAAGGGAGCCTGCTGCCAAGCCTGGTGACATGCGTTTGATCACACAGGTCTGCACAGTGAGAGACAGCTACTGTGCCGTGATGCATGTGCACCCACACAGGCGCACATACACACAAAATTAATAAGATCTATTACAGAAGTTAAAGGAAAAGTGCATACATACACAATTATAGTAGGTGAGACCGCTCAGTGGGTGAGGAGGCTTGTCCCCAAGTCTGATGGCTTTGATCCTCAGAACCCTCACAGTAGAAGGAAAGCTGGCTTTTGACCTCCACATATATGCTGTGTGGATAAATACAAAGGAAGCAAACAAAACATGATTGTAAAATAAATGAATTGACTTAATCATTGAAGTTTTCTTTTTTGCGTTTATTTTATGTGTATGGTGTTTTGCCTGCGTGCCTGTCTGGGTGTGCACCCAGGTGCAAGGCCTGAGGGGGGGGCGGCATCGCATTTCCTGGAACTGGAGTTACGTCCGGTTGTGAGCCACCACGTGGGTGCTGGGACTGAACTCTTGTGCTCTGCAAGAGCAGCCAGCACTCTTAAGCACTGAGCCATTTATCCAGACTGAAATAAAAAGCAAAACCACTGTCCAGAGGTGAAAGGCCTCATCTCGGGCAGAGGACAGAAAGAAGAAAGTTATGCATGAGTGATGCCTGTTTCCAGCCGTTTCAGTGTGTCCAGAGACATTTTCGCTCATTGCTAACACGAGGCAAGACACTGGAACTCCTCCTCAGTTCAAAGTGGGTGACTTTGAGAGGCCACATACACCTTCTTGTCAAAATCATTTAGGTAATTGCTTTGTATTCTCCGTCCCTTGGGCTCTGCGTCCCAGTTCTCAGACACTCCCTCAGAGGGAATGACATCAAGAAAGGTGCCCCTGTCCATCCTTTATGATACACTTCTCGGGGACCGATCGAGACACTTGGTACAGTCTTATTTACTGTCTGACTTCATTTCCACAGTAGCCTATTTAGTGGAGATGAGGCACGGTGTTTAGTATTTCATGGAGTGGGAATACCTGTGGTGTAAACTTGGGTTACCCTGACTGTGTGTGTGAGAAAAACATACTTAGCTTTGGTAACCAACTGTTATTAGGTCACACTATCTAAACATTAACCAGTCCAGCTCTTCTACTCTACAAGAGCCCAAAGGACTATGTATGTTTAAGAAACCACCCCCAAAAGGCCTCACCCTCCCTGGGGAGCAGAAAGGGGATGGGATAGGGATTGGGGAACAGGTGAGGAGGGGAGGATGAGGGAACTAGGATTTACATTAAAACATTTACATTAAAACAAGCTTGATTGATATATATATATATATATATATATATATATATATATATATATATATATATATTCCCCCAAGCTTGAAAGCAGGGTAGTTACAAGTCAGAGGCCATTGAGATGATAGGAGTCATTAAAGGAATGTGATCAAACTCATTTCTAGTTCAGAGTGTGCAGTCTCCGGGGCTTTTGAAAACATGCAAACTTTTTGCTGTTCTATTATGGGACAGACTGAATGTTATTGTTTGTTTGTGCCACAAAAGTCATGGTTTCTGGGCACAAACTGGGGGGAAGAACCAGCCTCAATATTGGGAACATGTTAAGATTTTATTTGTATTACGTTTTGTTTATGTGTAGTGTGTCTGCCACTCATGTGTGAGTGTTACCAGAGGCCAGATGCTCACTTCTCTGGAGCTGGAGTTACAGGTGGGAATTGAACTCGGGTCCTCTGGAAAAGCAGTGAATTCTCTTAACCACAGAGCCATCTCTCCAACCCTGTATCCTGGGAACATTCTTATGATAAACAATGTAATTCAAAGTTGAATTGAAAGACAATGAAGAGCTTATTGGTATTAAATTAGATGTCAGTCAAGACTATTCTGACATTTGTATGTATGGAGAATATTGCATGGGAAATAAGATTCTGGGGCACAATATTGGCTGATGGATGTTTATTTGGGGAGAAATCATTTACACCAGAAACAGATGACCACCCATAGGTTCCCATCCCAAAGATGCCTCCAGATGCTCTCTGTCTCAGGGAGTAATAGAGTAAGAGAGTGAGCTGGGGTCCAGGACCCCAGACCTAGTCCCCACAGGTCAAGCCTGCACCTGTGTCCATCCTCAATGGGAATGGTCAGGGCAGGGTGGGTATCTCGCTGCAGGAGAAGACAGACAGACAGTCAAGCCTGGCCAAGCTTATTCACTGAGGTGGGGTGGGGACTGTTGACATCAGCTTCTTAACCTGATCACTCTCTGGGGACCTTCTCTATTCCAGGGTTAACTCTCACCTGAGCTTTTTCTGGCTGGGCACTGGATAATCATAAGAAGCTGGTTACCCTTTGTCTCTGCCCCCCCCCATTCTAGGCATAACCTCTGCACCTGAGACCCAAACCACTTGTACAGAAGCCCACAGAGAGAGTAGTGAGATCATCACTGAACTCCCGGGCATTCTGGCCATGCTGTTTTGTCAGTAGCTTTTATAATGCTGAAGGCTGAGATGATGACGTCCATCTGTAGAGCAGTCTGGAGTTGTTCACGATGCTCTTCTCCATGGAGCGCAGTAGACATCTAACTGAAGTAGATGTTTATTCTGGGTCTTTTCTATCCTCATTGTTTTCTGCTAACACCAACATCTGTGAACTTATCAATGGTGTTTACCATGGTATTATTACATACTTTATACACTGTTGCTGGGAAGAGACACCATGGTCATGGCAACTCCTGCAAAGGAAAAACTAAACTGGGTGGCTTACAGTTCGGTGGCTCATTCAGTCCAATATCCCCATGGAGGGACATGACAGCATGCAGGCAGACATGGTGCTGGAAAGGTAGCCAAGAGTTCTCCATCTTGTGCAGGCAATAGAAAGTGAGATGCTGAGTGTGGTCTGAGCGTCCATGAGACCTCAAAGCCCGTCTCCACAGTGACACACTTCCTCCAACAAGGGCACACATACTCCATCAAAGCTACCTTCCCAATAGTGCCACTCCTTATGCGTTTATGGGGCCAATTACACCCAAACTACCACATTCCACTCCCCGGCCCCATAAGCGTATAATAATATCATAATGCAAAATGCATTTAGTCCAACTTCAAAAGTCCCCATAGTCTATCACAGTCTCAACAACGTTTTAAAGTCCAAAGTTCAGAGTCTCTTCTGAGATTCATACAGTCTCTTAACTGTAATCCCCTATAAAATCAAAATTAAAAAAAAGATCACATACTTCCAACACATAATGGTACAGGATATGCATAACCGTTCCAAAATGTAGGGAAGAAAGTTTAGGGAAGAAATACTGGACCAGAGCAAGACAGAAAACCAGCCGAGCAAACTCCGAACTTGTATCTGCATGTCTGATGTCAAAATGCTCTTCAGCTGTCTAACTCCTTTCAGCTTTGTTGACTGAAACACACTTCTTTCTCTTGGGTGGTTCCATCCCCTGTAAAACAGCTCTCCTCGGCAGCTATTCCAAGGCTCTGGTGTCTCCAACATCTGGGGGGTCTCCAAGGCATTTCAGGCTTCAATTTCACAGCTCCAGGAAATGGCCTCTGTAGGCCTCCATTCAAGGACACTTCTGAAACATGCCTGGCCTCAGCAGTTTCCTTAGTAGTGTGGGCAAATTCCATAGCCCCTTTCTTCTACCTTTAATTCCAGAACCAGGTGCCTGAAGTTGCCAGGTTCTGCTGCTTACCAGGGCTGGAACTCCCCCCTACCCCAACACACACTCAATTACATCTTCTTCAACAATCTATTTTTAATGGTTTCCTTCACTGCCTAACCTTGGCTGTCCTGAAACTGAATCTGTAGACCAGGCTGGCCTAAAATCCAGAGATCTGCCAGCCTCTGCACCCCAAGTGCTGGCATCAAAGGTGTGCACCACCACACCCAGCTCTAAGATTTCCTTTAGTTCCTTTTCACAGGTTGGAAACTTAGCTGGATGGGATGGTGCCCTGACGTCACCTCTCCATTTACTCCATTTCTTAATTTATCTGCTAGAGCACAGGTCTTAGCTCTAATCTGTTTCCTGGTGCTCCTTTTCTCCTCAAATTGTATGTTGTTGTATATTTCCTTTCCCAGCTTGCTCTTTTTCATTATAACTCTGTATAAGAGTGACCAGTAATAGCCACACGACAAAGTCTATACTGGGCTGTTTTGAGATTTCCTCTGGCAGTATAATTAATCCAAATCTCTTCACCTTAGTCTCAGACAGGGTCACAGGACAAGGACAAAAAAGCAGACACGTTCTTTGCCAAAATATCACAAGAAAGATCTCTAGGCAACATACTAAAATTCTTCTAAAATTACATTCAAAGCATGACACTATCTTTCAGACTAAGGAACACACATCAAATTGAAAGAAATATTTCAGAGAGCTCAACACAACGAGTGTTGCTTTTAACTCTGCCATCGAGAAGACACCGGAGTGATGTTTTCTACATACAGCTCAGGAAATTTGTTCTGAAGAACAAAGACAAATTCTTACCTATTACAACAGTTATGAAGAACTTTTGCTTTAAGATGGGTCTCATATAGTCCCAGGCTGTCTACAGATTCACTATGTAGCTAAGGGTGTCCTTGAACTTGTGACCCTCTGGCTTCCATGCCCAGATTACTGAGCACTGTCAATCAAACCCAGGGCATTGTATATGTCAGCAAGTACTCTACCGACCGAGTTACATGCCCAGTTCAGGTAGAATATCAAAAGTTTCCTTGAGAATGGGTGTGGGGGAACTATTGAGGTTTAATAAGTATCAGGAGAAGCAGGCCAAATAGATGTTTATTCAAGGAGAAATAGCTTACAACATAGACAGATGAACAGCAGGTTCCTGGTCCCAAGGATGCCTCTGGATGTTCTCCTGTCCCTGTGCTGCAAGCAAGACAGCTCCCGGAGCCCCTTCCTCAGACTTAGTTCCCCCAGGTAACATCCGCCCTGTCCCCACCCCCAATGGGTGTGGCCTGTGCCACAGGTGCGGACAGAGTGAATATCTCACTATAGGGAACAGCAACAAAAGCAAATTCTTCTTGAACTGATAGCTGTTCCCTAGCACAAAATTGGTGTGCGTGGATAGAGACGCACGTTAAGATGCAATGAGAAACGATGCCTTGAAAGGCTGAAGACCATCTGACAGGAAGCGGTGCATGTTTATGGACAAGACCAACTTTCTTGACTAGATGGCTTATATTCAAAATTGGTTTCAAAGGAGAGAAATAAGTGTGGCTCTACATGTGGTAGTTTTCTATGTTATTACTTTTTTATTAATTTTTAAAAATTTTATCATCCACTTATCAATATATGGACATCTAGTCTGGTTTCATTGCCCCGGTATTGTAACGAGAGTAGCGACAAATGCAGAAGGACTGTTTACCCTCTGCTGTAAGGTGCGGGTCCCTAGGGTGTGCGTTGGAGAGTGACATAACTGGGTCCTATGATGGCTCTGTTACCAACACTCTGGGGAACCTCCACACTGATTTCCACAGTGGCCACAACATTTTATACTCCACCAACAGTGGGTAAGTGTCTCTAGTTCCCTAACCCTCCCCAGAATTTGTAGTCATTTGATATTTGATACTAGCCATTCTAACTGGAGAAAGATGAAATCGCAAAGTGTTATAACTTGCAATCCCCTGCTTGCTAAGGGTGACTTTTTTTTAGAGTATTTATTAGGCATTTGTGTTTATTTCCTTTTTGGGTTTTTGTTTGTTTGTTTGTTTTTGTCCTATAGATCATTTCCATGAGGCTGTTTGCTCTCTTGATGTTTAATATGTAGTATTTTATATTTGCATCTGGAAGCTCCCGTGCAACCACATTTTAAAGTTTGAATGCAGCCAACACTCCAGAGACAGAAGCAAAATGTAACTAATTTAAACTAATTTATACCCTTTTATGTGATCTTTCTGACTCCTTGTAAGGATAACGGTCCATTGCTTTATACATGCATACATGTATAAATATTACATGTTAATATTTATATTATATTATATATTATATATTAATATTTAAAGACACTGAAATGGACTAAAATTCAACAACAACCAAAAAAAATGATACAAACAAATGTCTGCAACTCAACTGATGTCCACTAGAGAAGCCTGTAATCAAGCTTTTGTTCGTGTAGGGAATGACCATTATCCCACACAATTGCCATACCACTCAAGTATAAGAAACGAGACAGCAATTGCAGGTTGTGATTTGATCTCAGAAATGTCAAAACAAGAAAAGGGTCTATTTTAGAATCAATGGGATGCTTTAATCCTCCATTACCGGAGTGAAGTAAAAGCATTTTGTGAGGAGGCTTCAGCATACGGGAGAGCTGCCGTCAGGGAAATGAACGCTCCTGCACCTGATGCTCTCTTCCCTCTCCTGCTCAATTTTTGTGACCCGAGAGAAAAGATCTTAAATTAAAGGGCAGAGTTCCCTTCACAGTCTGCTTAAATTCACATTAACCTGAGCCTCTTTAGACGTAAATCGGACACTAGGGGGCTCTAACACACAAGGTGTTAAGTGAAAGTATCTACTAGCGCCCATTTGCTTGTCTGCCTTTTAAAACTCGCTGCCGCTCCCCTGCAAGTATTTGTGCATCACTACCTCTCTAGGGAATGTAAAGATGGTTGGATTCTGAACTGTGCCTTGAAGGGATTCTGTTGTGATGAGAAAGCTCAAACATCAGTGCAAGTGACAATAAAGGCAGGCAGGAGACTGGTTAGAAAAGGAGAGGGAAGGAAGTTGAGGAGGGCTGAATGTGGTAGTGTATGCTGCTAATTTCAGCACCCGGGACACTGAGATAGGAGGACTGTGAGTTTGACACTAGCCTGTGCAAAAGAATGTGTGTGCATGTCTTTCTGTGTGTGTGTGTGTGTGCGCGCGCGTGTATTCAAGATTCCTTGTCTAGGTCATCAGGTCAAGTTTCTTTACCTGGGGGGGGGGGGGGTAATAAAGAGGCACTATGTCTTGCAAGCACCTTGAGGGAGGATCCGAGGACATCTGTGGGTCCAAAGACCAAATCATGCTGACTCGATAAAGAAAGAGCTGTGTGATTACATTAAAACAAGCTCTAATGGAACCCTGCCCCAATCCGATACCCGCAATGCTTGCAGAACATCTATTCCTAGGCTGAGCACTGTGGCGGTGGCTGTGGATCAAAACACATGGGAAACTCCAAAGGAGACCAATCTTTCAAACTGAGGAGAAATGGCCACAGCCCAGGCGTGAAACAGTTTCCCCGAGCTGACCCTTTTCCTCACAGCACAAGCCTCTGAATCAACAGCTAAGGAAGAAACCGAGCCCCTGGAGAAGAATCAGCCAGGCTGGGCTCGCTTTGCCTTTGGAAGCGTACGTTTCTATGGCTCAGAGAAAACGATACAGTAAAAGGTTGTGGGGGCTCCTGGGGGTGGCGCTTCTGGGGAGAAGACAGTGGCTAATGACGAGGACACATAAAATACAAAGAGTGGAGAGGCATAGGAAGTAACCAGCAGACGCAAACCAGGAAGAATGGATAGCTTGGTGTGGTGGCACATAAGCCTGTATTTAAGAACCTGTGAGGTGGAGAAAGGGGGATCAGGCGTTTGAGGCCAGCCTTGGCTACAAGTGACCCTTTACCTGAAAAGAAAAAAACAAATTACGTGTTTCCAATAGCTCTTGTGTGAGTTAGAAAGCTACAAATCAAATTCCTATTTAAAAGGAATTACAAAACATTTGTGGAGCATCTCTCAGATCATTTCAATTACATTTCAAAGACATCACTGTATTTAACACACACACACACACTCTCTCTCTCTGGATTGCTGGGTTCTAGGTACTTAAATATTTTAACAATTTCATTCAGTATAATTGATATGCAGTCGCTCACACATATTTAACACATACAATTGACATCTGTACCTGCCAACATGAGTCAATCAATCAGACCCAGCTTTCTCTTACTCTTTTCATTGTTTCTGCTTGCCAACCCCTACTCCACCCGCCCCCAGACACAACTGATCTATGCCCTTTTGGAATTTCAAGTAAATAAATAAAATCACGCCAGGAAAAAAAGCTTTGCTGTGTGGCTTTTTTTTTTTTGGACCCTGACCATGGGAGAATGTCCCAGTTCATAGTCCCTTCCATCGCTGGATTGATGGGGTATGTCACATGTTGTTCAGCATGTGCTTGTTTCTGGAGTTTTCCCTGGTAGTTTTTGGCTACTACACATCAAAGGGCAGTGAGCATCGGTACATATGAACGCTGGCTTCCTCAGGTGAGCATCCCAGCATGGGATGGCTGCAGAGAAATGCTTGGCCTTCAGCTGCACTGCTACAAAGCATATTGCTTTACCCGACCAGTGGCAGCGGTAAGAACACTAAGTCCTTCCGTATTCCCAGCAATACTCGAAAATGTTGGTCTTTTACACTCCTGTCAATTAAGTTCAGTCATTTAATCTTGGCCACTTAATGCAAAGTAGTCTTGCCTGGTGTCCAACGTCTTAAACCATTACTTCTTATATCTTGCATATAATATTCTATTTGCCAAAACATTATATTTTGCACAAACATTCTATTTATTTTTGAGACAGGGTGTCTCGAATCCCAGGTTTTCCTCTAACTTGCTGTGTAGCCAAGAATGACTGAATTTCTGATCCTCCTGCCTCCACAGGCTGAGCACTGGTATTACAGGCATACATTAGCACACAAGATCTCTGCAAGACTGGGGATTGGCCCCAGGGGTGAACTCTACCAACTCAACCCTCTTTCTGCTTTCGCTTTTATAAATGGTCTCCCTGAACCAGAACTCTCTCCATGCAAGCGCAAACCTTTCTGCTGCTGCAGCCCCTGAGTGTTCTGGAAAACAAAATGGAATAGTGTTTTCGAGTCTGGGCTTCCTCGCACCCGAGGGTCCAATAGAAAGAATCCCAAGTGGAAACTCAACTTCGGAAAAATTTTATTTCTGATCCCCTTTCCGCCTCCCCTGCGCCTGCGCAGTGTCCCTGTCGCCTTCCATGCGTTTCCTTATGATTCCTTCTGCAGCTTTCTAACGTTCTCTCTCCCCGGATCACACTACCTCCATATGATCCCTTCCACAGCTTACCAACGTTATCTATCTCTTCTGGGGTCCGTATGATTCCGGAAGTCTGCCGCTTACCACTGTAAACTTCTCCGGGGCGTTTTTTCTGCTGGGTTAAAAGGCAACAGGACACCTGTACCCAGAAGATGGGGGAAAGAAAAGGAACTGTTTTCCTGGAGTTCACTGTTTCTGTGAACACGCTTCACATCACGTTTTCCATGTCTCGTTTGCTTTGCTCTGTACACTCACAGATGACCGCACTGAAGCCAGGCCCCTGTTAGGAAACTCCAAGAACTTCCTGGGAGGGCTCTGTGCTAGAAAGCGGAGCAGCTGTGGTCCGGTCCAGGTGATCTGTTGCCCTTCTGCAGCTTTAAAACCCTTTCTTCCTTCCCTATGGAGCCCGCGCTGGCCTTCTGCCCTTACCAGGCTCCCAGTCACCGACCATAAAAACCTTCCAACCACACCGTCCTGCCTGCAAGATGTGCTTGGGCAGTGGTGGCTCTGAGCTTGCGGGAGTGCCCAACCAACCACTGGTCTAATTTGAAGCCCAAGGCACTCACAAGAGGGAGCCCACGCCACCTGGATGGCTGGGAATTGGAAGCAGGGTGGGTGCTGAGAACTGAATCTTTGGCTCAACTTCTGAGTCATCTTTCCAGGCCCTTGTCCTCTCTCTCTCTCTCTCTCTCTCTCTCTCTCTCTCTCTCTCTCTCTCTCTCTCTCTCTCTCTCTCTCCTCCTTCCCTCCCCCCACTCTGTCTTGAGACACAAGAAGATGAAAGCTTGAGAAGGCCAAATAAATCATGAATGAAAGGCAAAAGTTTTGCCTCTGGGATCGTGATAGGATGAAAAATGTCCCCGCCGGCCCATCTTATCTTTCTTGTTACGTCATGGCTACCACGAGGCAAAGAGACCGACTGCACATGATCTCTTATGCTTCCGCAGGACTAAAGCAACAGGGCCCAATGGTTGTGTCGTAAACCTATGCAACCCTGAACCAAATAACTCTTACCTCAGGCATTTGTCACAGGACAAGAGGGAAGGCAGTTTCTCATTGCTGATTATGAAAGCCTTTCCCGTCTGTCCTACCCTTGATGGCCTCCTTCCCTTGACTGTATTCCGAACCATCCTCTTCAGGTATCAGGCCTTGTGACCACCAGCTGAAGATTGAGTCCTCCCTTGAGGATCCAATTGTCACAACACAGGCTCAGTTTGGTTAATTAGCTTAATGTTCTCCTGGCCCTATTTTGTTCTTAGTGAGAACACAGAGAGAGAGAGTTCATGTACTATCTGCTGGGCCTGGAATCTCCCCAAGTTCCTGTCATAGTCAGAGTCAGCTGAACTTGACACACTTGGGAAGAGAGCACCTCACTGAGTAGAGGTACTGAAAAGCAGGAGAGGATTGTCTTCCCAAAGGTCCTTGCATTTTAGCCTTACTGTCTGTAATGGAGTGTCCTTCCTTGTTGAGGGGGCAGGGAAAGGGGCCTGAGGGAAACAGCAGACTATGCAGATTTTCTTGAATAAACAGTTTTGACTGCTGTCTACCATTAGGACAATTTCTAGAGATACTGCATGTTAGTTTATTCACCTTACTTTTAAAAGACTGGTTACTATTGATTATTGCTTCCCAGTGAGTCGGTCCACCGGGCCCTTGGCTCTGGAAACAAGCCTCATTTATAGGGTTAGCCTTACTTTCCCATGACCTCATGCATACTAATGCTGAGCACTCTCCAATGACATACTCAGATCTCCCCTCATTTTTGTTGTTGAGTTGCTTGAAATTTAAAAAAATATTGATCTTAGCATGTTATTTTAAAAGCCTTCTAATGAGCACAGAGTTTAATATATGAATTTCAATATTTTCTGGCAGCCTGCATCTTGCTTTTTATTCTCTTAACGATGACTTTAACCAACACCACTTCCTAACTTAATGGAGTCCAATTATAATGTTTTAACAGTTAGTAATCTTACCTATCTTTTTGAAGAAATCTTTGCATTACTCAAGATTCTGAAGATGATATCCTGTTTTCCCCTAGAAGATTTTTATTCCAAAATTTAACTACCTATATATAGTAGAAGGCAGGATTAATGTCACTCCCAAGAATGAGTACCATTCATTGAAAAAAAAGTTCCCTTGCTTGCTCCAATCCTCCTGTACTGAATCAAGTGACCGTGTATGTGTGTGTCATTTTCTGGACCCTTTCTTCTATTCCATTGGCCCATCCGTGTCATGTTGGGTTCACCCTACATCATCCTTAACCACCACTGCTTTATAGCATCCCTTGGAATCTAAGTCCCGAGAGTTTTCCCCTTTAAGATTCCTTTGGGTATTCTAGGACTTTTTGTGTCTACATAGTTGTTGCCAACTGACATTTGGTCCTGGTGTGTGTGTGTGTGTGTGTGTGTGTGTGTGTGTGACTGGCTATTTGGATTTAGATCCAACTGTATTGACTTTTAGAAAACATAAGGAAAATTCTGACATTATAATAATCCTGAGTCATTTGCTTTGTGATATGATTTATTTCCATTATTTCTATCTCAGTAGTCACTGATGATCTCTGTAATGCTGGATTATTTTCCTTGTACTTTGCTTTGAATACACTGTGTTAGACTAATACTTCAACATGATTTTTTTTCATATTATAATAAATAGTATCGGTTTCCAACTCCTTTCTCAAATTCTCCTTTTTTCTTTTGACACAAAATCTTGTGTTAGCCAGGTTGACTTTTGTAACACAAATTAGTAAAAGACCCAGAGACAGATATTGAGGTTCAACCTGAAGATCAGGGAAACAAAGCATCCAGACACTAGCTCTTGCGTCTAGCTCAGGCTGAAGGGGATGACCCACACATGAGCTCTTCACCAAGTCTCAAACTGCTGCCTCTCCTCAGTGTGGCTGGAGAATGAATGAATGCCTCTCTGAGACCTTGCTTCTGTCTTATATATTTCCCTAAGCTGGGATTAAACGTGTGAGATATAATTCTCTTTTCGACTGATTCAGTCTTGTGTAAATCTGGTAGCCTTGGACTCAGGAAGATCTGTCTATCTCTTAATCCTGAGTCCTAGGATTAAATGTGTGTACCACCACCTCCTAGCTTCTGGCAGCTGGGATTAAAGGTGTGTATCACCACTGCCTGATCTCCATAGTTTGAGGGTGACTTTGCTTTTCTGAATCCTCAGTCAAGCTTTAATAAATCATAAATAATACATCACTACAGACTTTGAACTTACTCTGTAGTCAGGAATAACTAGAAAGAGTGAATACTGAGTAAGGTAACTCAGGCCCAGAAAGACAAGCATGCCATTATCTCTCTCATCTGTGGTTTCTAACTCCAGATATTCAGATGTAAGTAAATAATCTGGAGTAACCGTAGTAACCAGGGATAAAGGACCAGGATTTGGGGCACAGGGGTGGCTCTAGAGAGTGGAATAGCAAGATACAGGTTCTACGAAGAGGGAAATGGGAAAACCAAGGAAGGTCTTTAGCTGGGATGCAGGATGGAAGACAATACAGAAAAAGAGGGAGGAGACATGGATTACACTAATGGGGCTTGAAAAAGACATGGGGAATCCCAAAATTCCATATAATACCAAGTATACATGCTTGCATTATTTATCTTAAATGAAGCTTCATCACTTGAAGTGACAATACTCCCCCCTCCATAAATTATCTAATAAAGAACTCCAGCAGTAGGCATGACTAACTCCTTTAGAGTATTGATGAGGGTTGTCTAAGACACTCCCCAAACCTAGTGCTATCGCCCTTGGTTGTCTCCCTGAAGTTGAAGGTAAGACCCTATTGCTCAAGACGCCATGAACTTTGGACATAGGACTCAGAGGGTTTTAGTTGGAATTAATGGGAAATCCTCCTCCCTAAGGACTGGAAATTGATACACAAGCTGCCAAGGGAGGAGAGCGATCAATAGTCCTACCCGGCAGTAACGAGGAGAAACCACAACAATGACAAGCATGGCCAGATACCCATGAAGTTGCCATAGCTGTGCTTATCTCTTGCCGATAACCAACAGTTGTCTAATTGGACTTAAAGTCGATTCAACAGGAGGGAAATCTGCCCGGTACTGGAAATTTAGCTAACTGTTGGGGCTAGTGAGACCCTGGTTCTTAAAGGGGACTCTCCACCTACTACTTACTAGACTAGCAGCATTTCTGACTACATTCTAAGTACTTGTCCTTATATCCACAGATGAGTCGAGCTCTCATCTCTCATCAAAAAAGCTTCTGTTCACAGCAGATAAAGACCATAGCATAAAACCATAGCTGGTAAAAATACAGAGAACACATGGCCCACAGGGTGCCCAGAACCTGGGAGAACATCTACAACCCATCTCCTCACCCAAGGCTCAGACACCATCAAGAAAGAGAGGGCAGAAGGTTGCAAGGTCCGGTAGACTAGGAAGTCTGCTGTGAGATTCTAGCCGCAACAGGGGAACTATATCCATGGAATCTCAACAGCATGGCTGTCTAAAACAAAACCTAAACAATTCCAACGTCAGTTGATACCCTGGTGTAGATGGTAGGAATATCATGGGCTCTACCCCGAGATAAAGAGCTCTGAGTAATTAACAACTGCGGCGAGAGGGGAAATCAATATTTCCCAGGGGTGAGTCCCATTGATTGATTATCTAGTGCCAAGTGGTCGTCCCTGGAAACATACACATGCAGGCAACACTGAGTGGCCTCAGCAGGGTTAATTTTACAGAGTTATTCATTCATATGTGCACCTAACAACAAAGAAGAGGGTGTGAATTAGGGAGCTGAGAGGAGTGGATGGGAGGGGGAGAAATGATGAAATCATATTTTTATCAAGGTGAAGTAAATGTTTTCAAAGAGAGCCAATGGAGGCAAAAATTAACCATTAAAACTATTCCTAGTAATAAACTCCTTCATTTTTTAAAAAGGACCTTGAATGTCCAGTCCTCCAACCTACACCTGCTGGGTGTTGGGACTATAGTCCTGCCTCACCATACATAGTTTATTTGCTCCTGAGCATCCATTCCCGGGCTTCACCCCTTCTAGGCAACCGAGCTACAGCCCCACTGGTGAGCTCTGCTTTCTCTTGGAGCACAGGAGTCCGGTTCATTTTGTGTGATGACCTCACGACCCAGAAGCTACTCTCAGTTCACATGCTTATCCTAGGAATAAATCCTTCGTTATTGCCTACATGTATGGTGTTTTGTGTCTGTTGCTGTTGTAGGCATCTCTTCTTCAAATATTTCCCCTACAGTGTATCTTTATTTTTGGTGCTCAATTAAAAGTTTGTTCATCTCTTCATTAATGTATATTATCCCTTCAATTGTTAGACAAGCCAAATTTTTCAACTGTGGTTTGCTGAATAATTGGACATTTTATTACTGTAGCTAATTGAATCTGGGATATTGGAATATTCTTGACAAAGACTAAAAGTAACTGCAACAAGAATTAGCTTCCTTCTGTCTATGGTTCTTGTTTGTAAATGTCCTTATGGGAATCTCTTCTTGTCATGAGTATTCTGACATTGAATCTCTTCTAGATCGTAGCTCATAAAGATTGTCGCAAGAGCATCTGACAATTCCTGGAAACATTCTGATTTTCCATGTATCTGTCCCCTTTCCCACAAACTGTAAATACTGGCTACTTCCTATACCTTGTTAATAAGTAGGAAATCTAATTTTCCTAAGTATTCCTTCAGTGATATAATTCATTATAGTGATGAAAAGATTTTACCTATTTAGGCCAAAGGATTTGATTAGTGATATTATCTTAACATGGTGATAGTGTTTTATGAAAATGAACCTGAACTGGGTGGAAGAAATCGTTTTGTAACCCATGTTATCAGAAAAATTCAGATAACACCATTTTTATAATAGGCATTGGTTCACTTATGGTTTAAAAATTATTCTTGAGAAGAATTGCAAAAGGTATATATAGACACATGGAATGTCAGCTTAGAGATACCAAGACTACTCTACAACTCTGCTCGGGTTGTGACCGAAGGCCAGAATTGTCTGTGACTTGAATACACAGCTTCTAATAGATCAGGAGAGGATGTCATCCCAGAGTCAGCCAAGCCTCCTCCACAGGTACAAAGGCATCCTCTTCTCTGCCATGTCTTCGGAAGAACTCCTCGGCTCCTTGGATTCTTTTGATGCGAGAGACGATGACATATTTCTGGTTTCCTACCCCAAATCAGGTGAGTTTTTTCCTAAAGCGTACTTACTGTAAGATGCAGATGCACAACTAAACAAGCAAAACAATAGTTCCTATAGCACCTTATTACAACTAAACAAGCAAAACAATAGTTTCTTTAGCACCTTAATGCAACTAAACAAGTAAAACAATAGTTTCTATAGTGCCTTATTGCAACTAAACAAGTAAAACAATAGTTTCTATAGTGCTTTATTGCAACTAAACAAGTAAAACAATAGTTTCTATAGTGCTTTATTGCAACTAAACAAGCAAAACAATAGTTTCTATAGTGCCTTATTGCAACTAAACAAGCAAAACAATAGTTTCTATAGCACCTTATTCATCAGAGATTTATTCCAAAGGGGAAACACGTTTTTTAAGAACTTAAATTTTTTTACTTTAAAAAGATTCAGATGAAATAATTAAAGCTCTGCAGAGCTTTCCTTTTTATTCAGTTTATGAAGATACTTAAGTGTTGATAATCTTACGTAATAAGAAAAATAGCTTATACAAATTCCCATTGTGTCTCTTGCCAGTCTTTGTGATGACTAAACAGCTTTTGTTCAGTTCATGCTCAGTGGTCTGCAACTTTCTCATCTGACCTAGAAGAACCATACTTTCCTTGCTAAAAACTTTACTTCAGAGTTGATCCCTGAGTAGTTGTATGCACATGGGCATCAGCTACTGTAAGTAAAGCCTGTCTCTCCACCACTGGAATTGGGTCTATGCTAATTTAGTTTTGTTATATGATGCCCAGTTGTCCAGAATAGGGGACACATGGAGAAAGTTGGTAGCTACCAGTTCAACAGCCAAGCTGCCTTTCAGTGGGTTGTGCACCATAGTCATCGGTTAAACCAGGAGGTCCTCACTGTGGGGAACGGCAAAGTGCACATGGATCAGAGGTTTTCTGAACATGCACACATGCGCACGCGCACACACACACACCTCTTAACTCCAGTTCAGGGGATTCTGATGGCCTCTTCTGACCTCTGCAGACACCAGGAACTCACATGATACACACACATAATACCTAAGGTAAAGCACCCACTTGTAAAATAAATACATCTAAAAAACAAATGAAACAAATAAAAACAAAAAAAACTTTTCTAAAGTACATTTAAAATAAAACTATTAAGCAAATCAGAATGCTATTTAGACTCTTGAATATTTACTCAGCCATAAAGTTGTGGCTATTGCACCTCATTGAAATCACAATGAAATGGTGGACATTGGCACTGATTTAATCTCTTTAGGGATGTAGTCATCCGACTAGAAGAAAGCCCCCACTCCCTCCTGCAAGCTTTCATTTTTCTGCTGCAAAATTGAAACATGGCCATCATTTGCTTCACCGAAGCGTAGAGTAGTATTCTTGCCTGGGCATGTGGGTGTGGGAAGTTCTGTGGAAGAGCACTTGTTAGCATGAATGAAGCATCGAGTTCAATTCCCTGCATCACAAACAAACACAAAAACAAAGGTCAACAAAATTGCTCTGTGGTAAAACCCTGGCAACCCTGGCAATCTGAATTTGATCCAGGGAACAGATAAAGGAGGAAGACAGAACCAACTCTACAAGGTTGTCCTCGGACCTTCATGTGCATTCTGTGACATTGACTCCCCCACATCATTTAAAACAATACCATCACCATCATCATCATTTCCTCAAAACAAAAGCAAAACAGAACTCATGTGTTCTTTCCAGATTCTAGGGGAGCAACCTGTTAGCTCCCGAGTGTAACAAACATTTATGATTTAATCCTTGGTTTGACTAAATACTATTGTATGCACACAGGGAGATCTGTGTCTATCTTGAAGGGGTAAATGGGGAGGTGAACATTCACATACACCGTGGTAACAGAGGAAGGAGCTGGATACCGTGGGGACACAGAAAAGGGAGACTATGTGTGTCTGTGAGGGGGTTGTTGGGAAGGTAGAAGATAGTCTATAAAAGAAGGCTCTTGGCTTCACGGGGCTATGGGAATTACATGAAAGAACATGCCTGTGAGTTGGCCATTTGAAGGGCCTAGAAATGAGTAATTAATTATTTTATACCAAGGAGTCAGCAAGCAAGCACCCAGTTCACTCTTGTAGCAGGGTTCTACTCAAGACGAGTGAGCGCCTCATCAGGTTGCAGGGGCATCGTAGTCTCGACCACTGAATACAGTCATGCTCGCCTTGTTCTCTCCACATGCTCGTGCTCTGCATCTGTTTCCTCAGCCGAGCCATTTAATCACAGCTGCATTTCATTCTCTGCTTACTTGAAGGAACCCACTGGGTGGCAGAAGTCATTGAGAACATTCCCAATGCTGGGATCACTCTCACAAATCCTATTGAATGGGGAGACGTTTCTAAGCTGGAAGAGCTAAAAGCGGTCCCTTCGAGAAGGGTTATCCCAACGCATCTGAGCTATGAAATGACCCCTGTGACTGTTAAACAGAAGAAATGTAAGGTAAGTCCCACTCTCAGCCTACAGCCTTGGGAATGGTGAATTCTCCCCCCCCCCAAGAGATTCATTTTCTTTTTATTTTATGTGTATGTATGAGTGCCTTCAGGGGTGTGTGTGTGTGTGTGTGTGTGTGTGTGTGTGTGTACTTGCAGTGGGGGGGGGGAGTCCCAAAGAAGGCATCAGATCTCCTAGAGCTGGAGTTACAGACTTTTGTGAGCCACATGTGGGTGCTGGGAACTGAACCCAGATCCCCTGCCAGGGCTCTGGCCACTGAGCAATCCCTCCAGCCTTCGGGTTCTTGGAGTTTGGCCCTGTCATGGGATTTGATGACAGCAAAGCAAGTCCCACTTATATTTAATTCTTTTATTTTTCTAAGAAAAATTATTAGAACAAGAAATGCTAAAGGTCTGTTTCCTCGAGACATTATTATTAACTCATAGGTTATTATTTTAAAAGCCAATTGTAATTTAAAAGAACATTTTCCATCTTCACGATTTTCTTTTTCCCATTTATATTTTCATGGGGGTTTTGTATGATAAAGTGAGGAAGACACCATGCTTGTAGGTTACATATAACAAATATTTTCAGTTTGGCTAAAACACATCTACACAGAAAACAAAACAAAACACAAACAAAAACAAACAAACAAAAATCCACTAGTTGCAAATAGCTCAGCAAGTAAAGTGAATTTCTAGTGTACGGGATTGGCATTCAGTTTAATCTTTTAACAAATGTGTGAATCAGGAACAGGTAGATCAGAAATAAAGTACAGAGTAATAATATTTGGAAATCAGAGACCAGGAGACAAGACCCATACAGAGTTCCCAGAAATGAGCCTCCTCCAACCACTCCAGTCATTGTTTAAACCACACAAACAAAAACAAGGCTCCCGTGGCATATGAGGGTCTCCAAGGACCATCATTTTGTGACCACAGCTCTGTGCGTTCCCACTCCTACACAAACAAAGGCAAACAACCAGTCAGGGTCAGAATGTCAGAGCTTTGCTCTGTCTGTCTGTCAGAACAGGGAAGCTTAACTCAATTACATTTTCAAAACTCAATGAACCCTCTTTCTTTCTAACAGGCTGAGACAGAGGGGGAGGGGAGGGAGGCAAACAGAGAAAGGCAGTCAGAGCCTCTCCTCTTCCAGGCCCAGGTGAAATGCAAAACCCAGAGAGGGAGGGGGGGAGCATGGAAGCAGCGCTGGAGAAGGGAGGAAGATGGGGGACACACAGACACACAGACACACCCACAGAGAGAGCGAGGGAGCGGGAAAGGGGGAATTAAATCCTGTAACTAATGTCATTCTTAAAGCAATCACCACCAGCCAGGAGGTTGTGTGTCTGTCACACACACATGACAGATGCGGGTCACAGCCCACTTAAGAACCAGAAACTCAGACAGGTGCTTCTCAACCTCCACACCGATGGTTCAGCCTTAAGGCGCAACCCTTCCTAAATGGCACTAATGGGAACCAAGTTCCTTCCTCCCCTCTGGTCTCCAGAAGATAGTATAATATTAAGTGACTCAGCAATACTCTCTTATCAAAGTCAACCGCAGGCCCCCTGGCTGTCCATCGACGCACGCACAAGCTGAACGTCTTGTTCTTATCAGCTCAGAGGTAGTGCTGCACATACCTGCATATGGGCCCTCCATGGATGGGCTTGTAGGTTAGTCCTGAAGGCCCAAGAGTCA
Source organism: Phodopus roborovskii (assembly GCF_943737965.1). Classification (NCBI taxonomy): domain Eukaryota; kingdom Metazoa; phylum Chordata; class Mammalia; order Rodentia; family Cricetidae; genus Phodopus; species Phodopus roborovskii. Next base: position 1,876,384 of record NW_026126639.1, on the reverse strand, counting down.
GCTAAGCTTCCCCTGCCCATGCAGGACTGGCTCCTCCCCCCAAATGTCCCCTAAAACATTTCACTTTCACTCCGCTTCTGTTGTCTTTATTTTATTTTATGTGTATAGGTATCTGCTGCTTGCATTTACGTCTGTGCACCGTGCGTAAAGCTGGCGTGTGTGGTGGGAGGGTGGAAGGGGGCATCGGGGAGGTACAGACAGTTGTTTTATTTTTCTCTTGATCTGCCTTTACAATGCTTTACAATGATTTTATTTTTATTATTTGTGTGTGTGTGTGTGTGTGTGTGTGTGTGTGTGTGTTCGTGTGAGTACAGAGGTACAGAGGTCCATGGGTACTTATGACATTGGATCCCTCTGGATCTAGGATGACAAATGGTTGTGAGCTGACCAATGTGGGTGCTGGGTGCTGAACTCGGGTCATCTGGACGAACAAGCAAGGGCTCTTAACCACTAAGCCATCTCTCTAGCCCCTCATGATACTTTAGTTAATGTCCCTTTCCCTGCCTCTTCCAGAGAACCACTCTGCCCTTCCTTTATGGTCCCTAACTTCCTCCAGTGATTCTGCAGGGCTCTTGGTTGACTCTAATACGCACGACCATGGATTTTATTACGTTCCTGTGTAGATAACACAGACATGTAACATTGGGCCTTTTCTACCCAAACAACTACTTCCCACGGATCAGTGGAGGCCCATGGCTTTGCTACTTTATCTCATCTTGTCCATGCTATGGAGTTTTAGAAGTGAGCTTACCAGGCTTTTGGGTCTCTGTGGTTCTGTTCTGAGAGCCTGGCACTGTAAGAGAGGGCCCAAGGCCTGTGAGGTTGCTTGGTGTTATGTAAGCTAGAGAAGAATGTGGGTGTGGCTGGGTAAAGGTGGTTCTTCATTCCGGAACACATTGACCTTTATACACCTCCCAATTAATGAGGAACCAGGCACCATTCATATGGACCACACAACATCTGGACTATGAACACGCTACTAAAAGATAGCAATGTGTGGCCAGTGACTCAGCAAGTTCTGTCTTATCTAAGTAAATTGTGTCTGTTCCAGTTGTCAATTCAGAACGAAAGAACATATCGTTCTTAACTTGCGTGATGTCGACTACAATCGGACATGCCCCGTTACCCAGCTTCCATTGCTTTCTTGGGGGGGGTTCCCCCTGTTCCTCTGTAACCCTGTCTTAGAACTCCTACCCTGCTCCACTGTCCAGAGCACATTTAATTGTCTCTTCCCTCTGCTGATTATACGCTCAAAGAGGGCTGTGACGTTTCCAGCTTGCTCACTGTTGCTCTCACCGGAACTGGATCACTGCACGTCACCTGGTATATGGCACACACTGATTGTGTGCTTCTGGAGTGAACTGTAGCTGCAGTTTTCCTAGACATCGGAAGGGGATCTCAGGCGTTCTGCTGCTCGAGGAAGTAAATTGTCAAGAAGGAAGTCTAACGATAGTTCTTCCTATTTAAAAAAAAAAGTCTGTGTAAAACCTTGCTGCATGCAAATGTTTTCTAACATACAGATAAGCAAAAAGTAATTTTGCCTGACAACAAATAGGGGTTCTCCCATGCCTGGCCCTAGCAGACAGGCCCACGCTTAGCATACTGATTCAGAAAGCTGCCCACTGGGCTGAGAGCAGCATGTCTGCTGGGGACTCCTTAGAAACCCAGAAAGCCCAGCCACCTCTGTGACCTCTGGAGTCTAAGTCTACTTGTCACATTCGTCATGGGTGACTCTTACTGTGCACACTAGATCCAGAGACAGAGACCTAACACTGTTTCGTCATCAGCTACAGCTATTAAAAAAAAAAATAAGAAGAAGACAGGATTTATATAGTGAGTTTTACCCACAGCTTTCTTTTGGGAAACACTTTGTTTTGTGGTTATTTTCATCCTACAACACATTGTTTGCACATTTCAACAGATTGTCTACATTGTCAGAGATCCGAAGGATACAGCCGTGTCCCTGTTCCACTACTACAGAGATAACCCCAACCTCCCGTCCCCTGACACGTGGGCTGCGTTTTTAGAGCTGTTCCTCAAAGGAGACGGTAGCTATAACACTCACCATTTCAAAGTTTTTTAAATTGTGTTTATTTACTTGTGTGTGTTCATGCATGTGCGTGTGTGTGTGTGTGAGTGTGCCTGTGTGTGCATGTATCTATGAGAATTCGAGAACATGTGTGAGTGTGTACAAAAGCTCACTGGTGTGCAGAGTTCTGAAGAGAATGCCGAGTGTCCTGCTCTCTCAGTCCCCACCTGGCCTCCTTGAGGCAGGCTCTTTCACTGAACTTGGAGCCCGGCTGGCAGGTAGGGGATGGTAGGTATCTTCCAGTCTGTCTCCATCCCCAGCTGTGCTGAGGTTAAGAACATGCACTTGCACACGCTCAGCTGTCTTGTAACCTGGATGCTGGGATTTGAACTCGGATCCTGGTATTTGTGCTGCAAGTGTTTATATCAACGGAACCATCTGCCAACCCAGACAATCATCTTTTGAAAATCATCATATACATTCATCTTTCTCACTCAAAATGAAAGCGAGTTCCAAACCTTTGGTGGATCGTGACTGCCTGCTTCTGCAGGGTCCTTGTTTCTTCTAAGCAAATCCTTAATTACCTCACAGTCACTGTTATGCCTCTGGGGAGGAGCATGTTTACCAAGTGAGTTATAATATCTTCAAAATAGAGATTAAATCTTTCTAAGAACGTAACTGTTTCCCACGTACCACTAGTCATCATGCACTAAGTAGAGGATAATTAGGTAGCCTAGAAGACATCATGGGCAAAGGAAATACATCTGCACACACACATTCTCCCAAGGAAACCAATATACAAATCCTGAGCAAACTGCTCCCATGAATTGGCAAAGCCTCCCAGGTTCTGCCACCCTGCACCACCACCATTTAGTTCATCTCTCTCCCTCCAGCTCAGAGGTGTGGGGGCGACTTAAAAAGTCTTCATTCTTAAATGTTAAATAAAGATAGTATGGCAAGATACTAGGAGACATGCGTTCAAAATGATGAAGGCTTGGAGGACTCAATCTCTTTTTTGGGTGGGGTTCCTGCAAGCCTTGTCTAGTTACACATTTAATGAACAGCTTTTACTTAAAGAATAAACTGCAAGGAATTGGCAGTCTAAAAACCTGGACTATCTGACTTTCTGCTAATTCCCCACCCCTACCCCATCCTGGGTTACTCAACCCAGGTTAAGGAATTTATTTACGCATCACCTTTTTGAGTTTTAGAAGTTTTGGTGTTTGAGAGTTTTGTACCAGTAGATAATGTGGTTGGGTCACTGTGCACTTCCCATGTGACTGAGATGCCCAGCTACGCGCTAGGTAAATATCATCTTATTTCACCATCACCAGAACCTGGTGTGGCAGATGCTATTATCATCATTTTCCAACTCCAAGGAGTGACAAACTTGGGAGGCTAAGGAACTCACACACAGATACATAACAAACAAGAGGCGAGATTTAATGTTTATTCCAAAGTCTCTCTCCTTACCCTGGTGTCACAGTATGTACAGTCTAAAAAGTCATGTGATTATGATTGTCCTCCAGATATTTAAGGATGGTTAGTTAGCATGCCTCTCTCTGCCTCAAGTCCATCTTTGGAATAAGCAGAGTCTAAACACACAATTCTTTCCCCAGGACAGACAGTCTGCTTTTCCTCAAGACAGGAAATGCTAATTTTTTTTGTCCCCATTTTGCACATCATAGCCCCCCCCCCTCCTCTCTGCTTCCTGTTTTCCAGCCTGCTCCAGCCCTTATTATGAACCTGTACCCAGAAGGGGACACACCAGGTGGGCTGGGGAGGGCGGGGCTGCACCCATGTAACCCTGCTCCTCTTCTACACCTTAGCTTTCTTTGGACACAGTCATAAAAGAAAGTGCAGGTCAGAATGGAGCAAGGCTAGCTGGTGCTGGGGAAGCAGTATGGCCTTGGAGGAGGGCACAGGTGCTTGGGAAAACGTTCCCTTCCAGGCATTTCTCTTACACCTTCCTGGGCGAATGAATAGATCTCTAGTTGTAATGGGATCTTACCTATAAATATCCCACATCTGGGTACTCAATCCTGTGCAAACCCTGTCTCCAAAGATTCAGAAAAGCTTATCTGGATGTGAGCCACGACTTTACTGTTCCCATTTGTAAGACAGAGGATGGACATGCAATCCAGCACTTGAGGGGTTGATGCAGGAAGATTAGGTGTTTAAGATGATCCCGGGCTACAGAGCAAGTTCAAAGATGGCATAGGCTATGCGACACCATCTCAGGGGGAAAAATCAACATCACCGAGCAACAGCAGCGAGAGCAAAAAGAACTGCTTGTGCTGTAATGCGCGTGCACGAGTGCAGTGGACGTGCTGCCCCTGTGACCTTGGAGGGGTGATTGACGGACTCTGAAGAGTGAGTGCTACTTGCTTTGCGTGGAAAGCACGGCATCAGTTCTTGTGGCTTTGGACAAGTTCCAAAGCTACGTAGAGATGCATCCTTCACATACAAAGCAAGACCGACAAAAAGGCGCAGCTTACAGGACTGTTCTGTTTCTACTTAGGCTACAGGCTGCAACCCACTGTGGAAGTCCACTTAGCTACTCTACTAGACACAGGACACTCTCAAGCAGTTTCACATGAGGCAGATATGCATATCCAAGGATGTTATTTCATAAGGAAGGTGCCAGGATATTCTGGGCTGCCCTTCATGTGTGTACTCAGCTCCTAGTTACATAAAAAGACAATAGAGTAGAGAGATGCAGGTAGTCATTTATAGAATCATCTAATTTACCTTCTGGGTAGTAGCTTGTTAAATTAAACAATAACTATATTATGTTCTGATGATTTCAGGGCCACATTAATAGCTCAGTGAAATTAATACCTTAACATTGCGCGCAGTTTTCCATTTCTAGCTGCCTCTCAAACCTTGTCTTAGGGTTGTGCATTTCCAAGGTCCTCCATTGTAGAAAGTATTGCTTTATAACACAATGGCTATATTTTTCAGAGTGATTTCTAGAAACTGGAACCTAGGACATGCATAATAATTTTGGTGTTGGGCAGAAGGCAGAAACAGCTGGTGCAGAGAACAGGGCAGGAAGGTAATGCGTGTAGGCGGGTGGGGAGCCTTGGAGTCACAGGTTGGAAGCACACGTCCAGAGTCTAAATACAGATTGTATAAAGCCCTCCAGCAGGTGCCTCGTTAGCGCAGTAGGTAGCGCGTCAGTCTTCATGAAGCCCTGTAGCAGCAACTGGAGAGAGGGAAGATGAAGAAGCCAGTGGCGTTTTCTTCTTTAGTTTATTGAAATAAGCATTAAGGTAGTGGGGGGGGGGCATTGCCAAGGAGACGGGAGCGAGGCAATGAGGAGGGGAAATCAAAGGCAGAAAGGGAGGGTAGAGAACTGTAGGAGCTGTTGGGTAAAGCCATTACAGCTGCCGGCAAGACAGGGGTGACACAGATGGTTGTGACAGACGGTCAGTGTCCTCAGTGACATCGGCAGAGAGCCCAGGTTGAGTGAAACCTGAGCTCGGGAGGGAAAGGTGGAATTATTCTAAGGACACAACGACTCCAAGAAGCCTGCCTTTTGTAGGAAGAGGGCGGAGCTCTGGAAGTTTCTAGCAAACAAAGCTTCTGACTTGTCAGACATATGGATTGGGTGAACACGAGCCTGTTCTGCCATGGGCATTCCGGGGTAGAGGAGTCTCGGATGGTAGGAGATGACAATTCAGGCACAAACCAAAGCCAGGCGTGCGGAGAAAAGTCTGGGTGACTGTAAAACAGGAGGCAGGTGCAGGAAACAGTACCCTTAAAGGAGGATCTGTCTTGACTTTAGACGCTAAATTTTCTTTACAATGAAGCTCTGTTAGCAACTTGGAAAATGAGGCTTGTGATTTAAAAATTAACTCCATTTGTCACTGGAGAATTCTAAGCAGTTTGAGGACTCTCTGCACACGGTAGTGATGCACCTCCAGGTGCTGGCCAGGAGGAAGGCACACACGGTACCCTAGTCTTTCATTCAGCTGGCCTCCGTCCGCCTGGAAAAGAGTAGAACATAAATTTATCTGTGATGAATAAAACAGCTTCTTTTCACACAGCTCTAACATCCATTCTCCACCACGCCTTGCAGTTCATCTGCAAGGGTGAGGTTGATGACATTTAACCAGTGGCCATGACTCTGAGTCTGCAGCCACAGGCTCCTCTGACTGCCCCGAGGCCCCTGGAGCACCCACAGCTGTGCCTAGGCTGTGGGGAGGAGGTAGCCGGTGCAGACTGACCTTAGGCTGAGACCCTGCTGGTGTTTAAGATTACCCTTTGTTCCCTAAGGTCATGTGAGAGAGAAATCAGTCTCCCTTCTGCAGGTATTAGAGTCTGGGAAAGGGGCAGCCACCCTTAGAAAAGCAGCCCTCTCCTGCTCCTGTGGTCACTCGGGCAATTCTGAGATAAGATATTGGATAAGACCCCAAAAGACCGGAAGCACCGACAAGGAAAAGAAAGGCAACTCTTAGGAGTTTACCACCAATCAGGTGGTGTCTGGGGTAGAAGGCCAACGCCGTTAACAACAACTTCCTGCTCTAAAAACAGGCAGCAAACAAAATAAGTCAGACTCGGAAGGACAAACACCACGAGCTTTCTCTCACATGTGGAATCTAGATTTCAGTGTGTGTGATAGCAAATAATAATACTATACATGTATGAAAATGTCACAGTGAAACTCACTATTATGAGAATGAATTTGTAAAGAGAAATAAATGATGCGTACAGGATTATCATTTGCAGTTAGTTTTTGAGTTAATTATATTGCAATTATATTATATTATATATATAATTCATTCCAAGCCTTAGTGTTGTAAGCATGGCATGCAGTGACTGTCTGGCACTCGGGGCTTCCTTCACCCTTGTTTGCTGAGTGAAGAGAGATCAGACGGCAGGGGTTTCCCACCCCAGCACCTTTGGTACTGAAGGCACAAGCTGGAGGAGTCCGGGGCGATGATGACCCGGAAGGGGCTTTTAAACTTACTCTGCTTTGTGTGCCGTGGCTCCAGCCAGCTGATGTCCTGAGAGAGGAGAGAGCTTCCGTTCCTAGTCATCGCTGCTAGAAAGGTCACACCCAACAATGTTTTACTTCTGAGCCCTGAGAGCTTTCAAGGCTATTATTTGACAACACAATAAAGAGATAATAGTAAATGCAGATGAATTCCCAAGGCTGAACTGTTCAGTTTTAAACTAAGTCGAACGGAGTACTTTTAAATTTCATTATGATTTTAATTTTAATTTAGTTGCCTAAAAGTTTTAGGCAATAAATTTTAGACAACATTAAGAAAATGAAGTTTAAAAACTGGGCATGATAGCTCCTGGTTATAATCTCAGCACTTGAGAGGCTGAGGCAGGAGAATTACTATGAGTCTCAGAACTACCCCGGGCTATATAGTGACAGCATGGCTCAAGGAAAAAAAGTTTAAGAACTTTTGTAATAAAACCTGGAATTATGAATGTCACTTTAAAGAAAGAAAATGACCATCCTTAATGTTTCCTTAGAAAGATTCAAAAGTCCAGAATAGAAATATTGAAAGAAAAAACATATGGTTTGATGGTCTGATTTCGTGGCTACTTTTCATGGCGATAAAAAATATTTACTAGAAATAAGAAAATAAAACACGCAGGCTATTGTGAAAAGTTGTGGCCACCAGCGTCTCATGACAGCACACAGGCATGTGAAATGACAGTAAGATGAGCTCTTCTGGGAGGTCTCACTACAAGCTGGTGAGCTTTGCTCTGGTTGACCGCTTTGCTGAGGTGGGGAGAAGCCAGAGGTGGGGTGAAGCCTCCACTGTAAGCAGTAACACCCGTAATGTGTCTCTTCCAGTTGTGTACGGTTCCTGGTTTGACCATGTTCTGAGCTGGGACGAGCACAAAAATGATAAGAACGTCCTCTTCCTGTTCTATGAAGAAATGAAGAAAGTAAGTCTTCTCCGCCAGCCTCTGCTGAAACCAAACCAGGTTAAAAGTCAGGGTGTGAGAACTGAAGTGTGGTGGGACACGGCTTTAATGCCAGCCCCCAGAGACAGAGGCAGGTGGATCTCTGTGAGTGTGAGGCCAGCCTCGTCTACACAGCGAGTTCCAGGACAGCCGGGATGACATAGAGAAACCTTGCTGAAAACAAAGTAACAATGGATGAGTCTGGCTTTCAGCTTTGAAGGAGTGAATTCCACATTCTTCCTTTCCTTTCCTTACTGCTCAGGATTTTGTGAAGAGCCTAAAGAAAATCACTGCTTTCCTTGGCATCAATGTGAACGACAGTGAGATGAGTAAGATCGCTCGGAATACATCGTTCAGCGAAATGAAAACTAACGCAGTTAAGGAGAACTGCGACCCCAATCACACCATCTGTGCCCTCACGTCCGACAGGAACCTGGTGTTCCGAAAAGGTAAGGGAGGAAGCGGTGGCTGCATCTGGGGCTTCCACTGGGGAGGGCATTTGGCGCTCGGTTTCTACAGACCCTTTCTTCACCTGGAAGTCAGCCACGGAGATTGAAAACGCTTGGAAGAAAGTAATTGTCGCCATACAGAGTACGTGCGGGCTTTTGTTAACATGGTTTCCTAAACAGTAGCAAGTAATCACTACATACGTGGCGTTGGGATTGTAATAAGTAATGTTGAGATGATTGATGGGAATTGGGAGGATTCTGAAGGTTATATATAAGGTTTTATATAAGTAGAGGATAGATGCCACTTTAGTATAAGCAATGTGCATCTCAGAACGTTGGTGACAGAGATTTCTGGTGTAGGCGGAGTTTCTCTGTGTCCCTGCAGCTGGCTCCTAATTAACCTCTCAGAGACTACTTATTGGTTGTAAATGCTCAGCTGATAGCTCAGGATTGTTACTAGCTAACTCTTACATTTTAGGTTAACCCATATTTTTTAATCTATCCTCTGCCACGTGGTGGGCGGTGCCTTTTCTTGGTACAGCATGCTCATCTCCTGCTTCCTCAGCATCGGCCTGGTAGCTCCTCTGACTCCTCCCCCTTCTTCCCAGCATTCAACCTGCCCCCAAATCCCAGCCTCGCTGTCGGCCAATCAGCTTTTTGCTGACAATGAGAGCAAGACATCGTCACAGTGTACAGAAGGGTTATTCCACAGCATCCTGGAACCAATCTTCTCTGTGCACGGAAGGATGACGGTGGTTGTATTTAACGCTCCCTTTCATCTCTGTACTCTCCATTTCTTCATAACGGACCTTACATTGCTTATGTGCAAGAAACTGAATTAAATTCCCCAGTAACTCTCCAGGTTCAAGTTAGAGGCAAGTAGGGAATAGCTGGATTTTTTTTTTTTTTTTTTAAGGTTTATGTGTAAGAGTATTCTGTACCATGTGTATTCGGTGCCCAAGGAGGCCAGCAGGGGGCATTGGATCGCTTAGAGGTTAAACAGTTGGTTGTAGGTACTGAGAACTGAACCCAGGTCCAGTGTGAGAGTAGCCAGCGCTCTTATTGTCTGAGCAATCTCTATATCCCTGAAAACTGTGTTCAAGTATGCAAATTTTCATCCATATATAGGAGAAAGGTTTTACAACTTAAAAAGGTAAAATGTTTTGTATGTGTATATGCATGCACGATTCTTACTAGAAAGCCAATGTGTATTTTCCTTTCTTTGACCCAACTGAATATAATCCTCCCCACATGGCAAATATTTGCCAACTCGTGTAAAACAGGTATTCATTTAACTCTGCAGATTTTCTATTGTTGTAGATCAGTCTTCTTTACACAGGGTCACAAAACCAAGTCTTAGGAAGGAGCCAGGCATTCAACTCAAGTAAATATTAATACGCTATTAATTCTGGAACTAATACACAAATATTGAGTAAAACACAGCATCTCTTCTCCAAAAGTCCATTGCACAATGATAATAGCACAAGCAACTGTGTAGAGTCTTAAGCTCCCAAATAACCACACGGAGACTTCTTACTAGTTATGAAATCTCAGCCTATAGTTTAGGCTTGTTCCTATCTCGTTCTTCTAACTTAAATTAACCCATTTCTGTTCATCTACATACGTCTACATGGCTCAGTTGCCTTCAGTCTGTACCGCCCATCCTGCTTCCTCTGCATCTGGCTGGCGTCTCTGCCTTTCTTCCCCTCCGAGTCCTCTCTGTCCCCAGAAGTCCTAACCTCTGCCTGCCTAGCTAATGACCATTCAGCCCTTTATCAAACTGGCCATGGTGATGCCCTGACTCTTGGGGCAGTCAAGGATGAACCGGGAAACCTAGGGAGAATCGAAGGACAAGGGATACAAAAAGGATGGCAGCAAGACAGTACTCTGCTCAAGCTATTCTTTAATTGGCTGTGAAGCTGCAACAGGAAGACTATCCTGAGCTATTCTTTAACTGGCGGTAAAACCGCCAGCCTGTATCTACTGAACATTGTGCTTATTTCTTAAGAGGCAGACATTTTCTATCTCAGAGGCCTGAGGTAGTGAGGATGGTGATGATCCCCAACATGGGGACTCGTCTTCACACAGCGTTAAGGAGCATTCCCCAGCCACAGTAGGTCTGGGGCTGGAAATCTGAGAAATGGCCCTGGAAATGATGGGAGAGGAACCCTTTCCAGAGAGAGCCAATGGCAGCTCGGGGGTCAGCAGCACAGCTGAGCCACACAGTCCATCCTGGGAGACAAAGGGGGATGCTGTGCCGCAGCAGGACAGGTGTGAAGCAGAGCTAGAGAGAGAGAGAGAGAGAGAGAGAGAAAGAGAGAGAGAGGAGACTGGTGTCAGAGAGCTTACACTTCATGAGAAGCCCCGCCCTCCCCCCTCTCCTCCTCCCCTGTCCTCCTCCCTCTTCCCTCTGGTATCTATCCACTGCTTTCCTCTCCCCAATCTGTTTTTTTCTGGCCACGACACAAGCAGCCCACTGTTTCCGTACAGTGGTAGAGCCAGGGTCTAGACATGGTGAGAAGAATGTGGGGGTGAGGCAGAAGAATCGAGAAGACGCTGATAAACTGGGTGAGACACATGATGGATCACCCTGGGACAGCAACCGGAGTCCTGTGTGCCTGGGTTAGTGGAGAAGTCAGTCAGGGAGCCGCCCGCAGGTTGTAGAATTGGGCAGAGTCATCTGAGAGGGAGCCAAGAGCTGGTGGCACAAATGACAGACGATGGCTCTCAGGGGATATTAATACCCAAGAGAATGACACAGTCTAAGGGAGCCAAGAAAAGACATGGGCCAGAATTAGGCAGAAAGCCAGGGTCACATATGGGGACCTGTCAATTGTTCATGGGCTCTGAGCAGTTTCCACAGTAGTGAAGATGGGAAGGGTGGACGAGACTAAGAGACGCAAAGGCCGGTCTGCATGAGCTGTGAGAACAGAGCAGGAAGACCACGCGGTAGCTAGAGAGAGAGGACTGGAAAAGGTTAGCGGGATTCCGGAGAGGAGACGAACAGGAGACAGACAGACTCAGAGCAAGGCAGGAGCGAGGAGGCGAAGGGAAAGGTCGCGAGTGTGAAAGGAGCCATGTGTTTCAGTACACCACCCTCGAGAGTCCTGCGAACAGAGCGATCACTGTTCTCAACCTCAACCCATAAACACGGGAGACAGTCCCGCCGTGGTTATCCACCCCCGCCGTGGTTATCCACCCCCGCCGTGGTTATCCACCCCCGCCGTGGTTATCCACCCCCGCCTCCCTAACCTACTGTACTTGTAACCCAGGCAGACATCACCAGGTGATACTCACCATCACTACTTACAAGTAACAGCACCTGAGGTCCACATGGGCGTTTTCCTTGTGCTGGTTGTAAACACAGAAGACTAGCTCCTACTGGACACACGCACTGATGTAAAACATGTATACTCATAAAGTAAACAAATCTTTAAAACAACAGCAGCAGCAATAACAAAACCCAAAATATAAATGGTGAGCAACTTTTAGTCCATAGGGCATAGTTTTCTGAGTTCAGGTTCATGATGTCTTAGTATAATCTCAGTATATTAGTTTTTCATATGGGCTGGACATGATGGATCACATCTTTAATACTGACACTCTAGAGGCTGAGGTAGGCAGATTTGAGCCCAGCCTAATCCATTTAATATGTGTGTTGCAAGCCAACCGGAACTACTTAATATAATCCCATCTAAAAAACAATCATATAATATCAGCATTTATAAAAAGAATACATAGAATGTGGAAAAAGAAGCCATTCCTTGAATACAATGCATTTCTTTCTTTCTTTTTTTTTTTTTTTGTGGATGACATTGTCCAGCACAATCCAGCCATGTCAGCCATGTGTTTTCTTAACACATGATGAGAGATGCCTAGCTCTTGTCCCATGCTTGAAAGGAAACAAAAGATCATAGTGAAAAAGTATAGAGACAAAATAATGAGCCATTGCCCATAAGACATGGACACCCCAGGGATGGAGCCTGAGCCCCAAGTTTGACAAAGCTAGCTTAACAGAAGTGAGGAAGTCATTTCTGGGGGGGATGAAAAACACAACTTTTCAAATTAAGAGAGGCTGGCAGGCCATGCACATTTATCACCAAACGTCTTATATTGAAAACTGGTGTGTAATGCGTCCAGCTCTTCACTGTTAATTTTATAGAAAACGGTGTCTGAAAATAAGGTGAGCTACCCATCTCTATGACGATTCTCGACTCAGCTTCTGCCGGGCAAGCACCTGGGGAGGCGACTGGAGAATTTCCACTGTGCCCACATCCCTCACTCACAAGTTTATCACATTTAAGCTGTAATGCTCTTGGGTACGCCAACAAAAACACGTTTATGTATTTTAGATCTCCCTTTAAATAAATAATTATGAACTGTAGAAATGAATACACAACCACCACGGCAGTTACCAGAAACACCAAATAAGCAAGTGGAAATCAGTCCCCTATCGAGATGGCAGAGCCGGCAGATTTCCTCTGTGGGTGCTGTGGTTTAGGCTGATTCTTGCCTGATAGATCTCATGTGTTTCCAGGAGTGGTAGGCGACTGGGTGAATTACTTCACTCCGAAGCAGAAGAGTGTCTTTGATGAACTATTCACAGAGAAAATGAGACACAGCGATGTGGGCAGATGCCTGAAGGAGTATGCGGATGCAGACGGAAAATGAAGTCGGTTTCCATCATTTTCTGCAGTGCAGTACTTAAAAAACATGTAAATATTCTTCACGGCTGTGGAAAGCAGATATTTCTTTCCATGAGAAACTCGTGCATCAAGAACGTGTCAAAACTGGCACTCAGGAGAGACCATTACCACTGTGTTTTGTGGCAGTAGAGAATTATTAATAAAGGGAGGCAAAAACTCCAATAGCCGAACTCTGTATCCATTTCCGACATGCGCAGTAAGGCCAGGGTAGTTCCTGTTCAGAAAGAACTCGTTACTGTGGATCCTCCACAATTTAGGCTGGTGTGGAGAAGTGGGGGAGGGTTAGTCACATACCCGAGAAAATTGTAGTTTTTGCCTATTGAGACACGTATGACCTGTATCCCAACGTTTTTGTTTCAACATTTCCAAGTTTCTGTGAGAAATACTTTCCCCAATCACAACAACAGACACCACCCTGTCAAGCTTGAAACACCTAATGGTTGGATCCTATAGTACAAGGGTGAACATGAAGAATGAACAGTCCTTCAGGTGAACATGACTGAGCATGCCTGCATTTTCTTAATATCACCTCAATTAAATTAGAAATTGCCTCATTTCCCAATTTTGAAACTGAAATTTTCTTTGAAAATTTCCATGTTTATGATCCTTTATAGTATTTTAAGTATGCACACTCTCTTCCAGACTCATACCCAGCAATACTCCAGTCTCTACAGCTCTCTGTAAGGTTATTACCCAGTGTCTTTCACTGCAGAGTACTGTAAGGTACCTTCCCACAGGTCTCTGCTAGCACAGTTTACTTCTCTTGTGGACTCTTACAGAGGCTTTCCGGGAAATCAAAACCATACCATTTATTGCTCTTTAATGCTGAACTCAAAGCAGGGGGTGAGTTTGCTGAGTTCAACTGAACTCTCTGATCTTTATACCCTCGTGTATTATGAGCCTGTGTAAATGTCCACGGACAAATCCATTGGGGTATTTTGTGTGGCACTGATAATTCAGGAAGAAGTTCAATTTACATAAATCTTCTGTATGCATGCATTTGTTACAAATAAAGTCCATTTCTTTTGACTTCGTGCAACTCTACTCTTCTAAAGGTTGACTTTAGCCACTTCTTCAAGTAAAGGAAGTTATCGAAGGGCAGGGTGATCTTGATGCAACTGGAGCTGGGAGGGTGCAGGACTGAGCTGACGTCACTTCTTCCCTTGATGACCAGGGAAGGAGAAGGGCCTCAGCCAGGCTGGAGAGACAGATGAGGCTGAAAGTGAAGAAAGCACTGGAAGTACCAAGGCCTATTAGGCTCCTTCTGTCGTCATAGCACTACAACGACCTCTGAAATGAAGACAACCAAAACAAATACCTCGTGGCATGTTGCTCTTGTAGATCTGTAAAGTGACTCTGGCAGGCTGCAATTCAATTTCGATAAGAGTTTGCTGACACTCAATAGCCTAAGGGTGTAACCAAGAACCTGAACCCTCAGTCCGTGATCAGCCAGCTGCACGAAACAGGAAGAATCTCTGCTTTCAGAATGGCTACCCTCTAGTGGGTTTCCACAGAGAATCTTTAGGAAGTATCAGACGAGATGCTTCACATACCAACGTGCTCTACACAGAAAGAAGAGTCAAGAAGGGGTGGGGGAGTGTGTGCGCGTGTGTGTGCGTGTGCGTGTGCATGTGTGTATGCGTGTGTGTGCGTGTGTGTGCGTGTGTGCGCGCGCGCGTGTGTGTGCGTGTGGTGGGGTGCAGGGAGGTTCCAGTGCAAATGAGAGCAAAGTGACCTGTGTGTGCAAGCCGGTCAATGTGTACCCTGCTGCTTAGTTTTCTGTCAGCTTGACACAAGCTAGAGTCATAAGGGCAAAGGAGAGTCTCGAGGGAAATGCCCCCATCTGATTGGCCTGTAGGCCTGGTCTCGAGGGAAATGCCTCCATCTGATTGGCCTGTAGGCCTGGTCTTGATTGCTGATTGAGTCCGAGGGCCCAGCCCCCTGTGGGCGGTACCGCCCCTGGGCAGGTGGTCCTGGAATGTATACAAAAGGTGGTTGAGCAAGCCTGGGGACCAGTCCAGTAGACAGCATCCACCATGACCTCTGCTACAGTTCTCACCTTCAGGTTCAGTCTTGAGTCCCTCCTGGGATAGAAGCCCAAGGAGCCTGTGGTGATGGTATCTTACCTGTAAGCTGAGATAAACGCATTCTTTCCCAAGCTGTTTTTGGTCTATGTTTTCTCATAGCAACAGAAAATGTACCTAGGATGGTTATACACATACTTTTTAAATTTATTATTGAATACAACTCATATATATATATATATATATATATATATATATATATATTGTCTTTATCCGTCTTTTCAGCAGACATGGTGGCTGACTCTATGACCTTTAATGACTAATATGACAATATGCACAGATGTGCAGGTGTCTCTAAGGTATGTTGCCCCAGAGTCCTTCAGCTGTAAACCCAGGAGTGATATAGATTAGTTTTTTTTTGTTGTTGTTGTTGTTTTTTTGTTTTTAAGTTTTTATCTTTTTTCAGTGGCTGGGCTCATGTACAGTCAGGGACTTATTGTATAGCCCAGGCTGGCCTTGGATTCACAGCATTCATCCTGTCTCCTCCTCCTCCCCCCAATCACTGGAATGACAGGCCCAGGCCATAATGGCTGACTTGGGAAATTTTATTAAAACATTCTGTATTGATAAGATGAATGCCACCACTGACAAGCGACGTCCAGGGTGTTGAAAATCTCAGTGACGAAAACTATGAGGCATAAGTTGTCAGTGGGGTTTGCACCGGAGGAGACAAAACACAACTGAAATAGAATAGAAATCGTGCTGCTGCGATCTCAGATGCAACCAGACCCCTCCTGGATGAGCAGCTAGTTTCCTGGGGTGCTGTTTTCCCTAGCTGTAACGTAACCACAGCCTCTGTGTGCCCCGGCTTCTGGAGGGCAGAGGAGCGCGCACACATACACTCTAGTAAACTCTGCTCGACCCTGGCGCTGTCCTGTCTGATGGCTGGAGCCATCAGGCCTGCGGGCAATCAGATGGGTTAAAAGCCGGTTGGTTCCACAGTCCTGGGGAGACTCTGCTGACAGCTTTTCACCCAGCAGCTGTTCCCTTGTCAAGTCCTGCCCGCCTTGCCTTTGCACTCATATTTATCAGACAGCGAAGTAGACATCTCTTCACCCACAATGCCTCCCGTCCTGCCTTCCCGTAGTGGCCTTTTCTCTTCTTTACCTGCCCTACAGTGTGTAGTTAATGAGGAATTCCTGACTCTCAGAGATACGGACCCTAAGGTGTCCTTGGATAGCAGTTCCTCGAGTGCAGCATCTCTCGGTGCCTTCCTTGGCTGTTTTCCCGGTAGGCTCTGTTTGGCACCCACTCTCAGAGCCTCTCCCACACCCGACACTCCAACTTCCTGTCCACACCCCCCCCCCCGTTTTCATCTGCCCTGTGGACGCTCCAGCGCCACTTCCTACCCTTAGCAGCTTTGGCTTTGTATCGTAAGTTTCCATATCCATCTCGCCCTTGTTAGTTAAGAGCCTCCATCCTTCATGTTGTGTGTTCCCCAGGCCCAGCCCAGCCCAGAGGATGTGAGACAACCATGCGCTGTCACCCGAGTTCCTACACAAGCTCACTTCTGACACAGCAGTCCCCACGGACCCTACTTTCATATCTGCCGAATTCCTCATGTTTGCATATAAACCTCATTGTGCATTCCCTTCCATTGCTAGATTTAAGCTCCATCACACTGGACCAGCCGTTTCCTCCCAGTTCTACTGTAAATGTGCAGGCAGCTTTCGGCAGTGAATGAACACACCCCTGTCTGCTCACCATTTCACTTTGCTGGACCTGCGACATCGAATGCATGAGCTGACCGAGTAGAGAAGCACGCATATGGTTCTTTATGTTTCTTCCACTTTCCAAGCCACACTATGCATGCATGCTTTTCAATGTTCATTGGCTAGTTCTTTAGAAATGAGTTCATTTGTTAACTGATATACAACCATAAGAAATGCAAGTGTGAATGGGGAACCATGCAATACTTCACATTATGTGAGTCGGTGGGAAACTATACATTTCTCACTTCTTAGTGGCAAAAATATGCAAAGTCCTTTCCTCTGGCTTCTTTGAGGTGTGCAGTACACGGTTACTGTCCACAGTACCTGAGATAATCTATGTGCAGTGAAGTTATTCTCCTTCAAACAGGAAGTCAAGGAAGATCAGACTGTGAATGGCATGTGATGCTGTGTGCCTATAATCCCAGCACTCAGGGAGGCTGAAGCAGGACTGCCAAGTTTGAGGCCAGGCTGGACTTTGTACTGAGTTCAAGGCCAATCTTACCTTCTGAGCGAGGTCAAGGCCAGCCTGGGCTAGAGTGAGATCCAGGATCAAAGATCTTGAAAAACACCATGACATTCACATGATATGCATGTTAAAATTTCTTTTGCATATACATATTCATGTGTATGTATACAGGTGTGTGTGTGGCCAGAGGTCAATGCTGGGTATCTTCTTTAATGGGTCTTCTCCTTGTTTTTTGAGATGAGATTCTCTTACTGAATTTGTGGCTCAGCAAATAGGCTAGACTAGCTGACCGGTGAGCCACAGGGACCAAGGGCCCTCCCCTCTCAGGCTCCTCAGTGTGGCGATTACATGCACACACCTCTGCACCTGGATTCTTAAGGGCATTGGGTATCAGAACTCAGGCCCCTATGCTTGTATGGCAAACACTTTCCTGACTGAGTCATCTCTCCAACCTCTTTACCCTTGTATTTTTCTGGCAATTTCCTCTTGTGCTACACGAGGCTGTCAAATCAGAAACATCCTTCACACATTTATAAAATACCAATGAAAATCAACTAACTCAAAATCAGCATCTAGGGGGAATAATGTTGTGTTTAGATAATTTTCACACTGTTGACTTTTACTTTAGTCTCCGTCAAAGGATTAATGCACCCAGCTCTCTGCACGGGTCCAGACCCAGGAGGGGTTTTCTCAGCAAGCAGGGCAGGCCAATGGATGCAGCTCCATGGCTTCTCTGGATGAAAAGCCACAGGACGCTGTGGCCAATAAGCCATCAATCCAGTGAGCCCCACAAGTAGCCAATTAGGAGACTAATTAGAAGCAACGGCTGTGCTCCATTGAGAGAAAGGCAGTCCGGATTATTCCTGTTGCAATGTATGAGGGTTGTCATCTTGAAATCACAGCAAAACAGATTTGGGCAAATAAATGCCAGGAGGTTTTTAGCACCCTCCCCCTCAGCTTGTTTGCAATAATTTCTTCACAAGTTTTCCGTGTCAGTGACTCATAGCCAGAGGGTTACTAGTCCTCACCAATTATCTGGTTGTTTTGAGCATTATATCTGGGGTAAAGAGGAAATTCTGAGCTATAAATAGTAATAGGATCGATCCTGCATCAATCCATGAACTATATATATATATATATGTGTGTGTGTGTGTGTGTGTGTGTGTGTGTGTGTGTATGAATGAAACCATGGCTTTGTTCCATTTCAAATTTGCAATTTATTTCAGTGGTTTATATTAATTTACATAAAATTTGCTCCTATAGAGAAAAGCAAATGGTGGTCTTTAGACAGCCTCCATTATTTAGACTTCATCAACATTGTGTCACTGATAGCCGAGGGGACTCAGCCAGGCTATGGGACAATGCCCTCTAATGACTAGACAGGCTTCAGGGAGAGAGGGTATAATTCTGAGTAATTGGGCCCAGTGGGATTTTAATTAAAATAGAGGAGAGTGGCCAACTAAACCTTGCTAGGTAGCACAGGCTGGACTGACAGTTTATTCACCGCAGACAGAAATGTTTCAATCACTAGGCAATTATGCAAATGGATACTATTAATATTAATGCTACTTGTTTCCTTCTTCCTTTGTCCCTAATGAGGGTCAATTGTATCCTGTTTGGCATGTCCAGCTCCTGAGTTGTTAGCCTTCATTAGCCCCTGAGTTAAAATGATGTGTCCCCTGACATTCCTAAGACCTGTGGGAACCCCCGGAGCCTTTCACAGTTTCACAAAGGAAACTGAGGCCAGAGGGTGACGAGGCCGGGGTGACAAGCCCTGTCACAGTACTCCTTCCAGGGTGCCAATCAAGTGAAGGGCTAACGGTGGTGGGAAGGTAACTGGGGGGTGAGTTACGTGGGCCTCTGCTGGCGTGAGTCCCATTGTGCAATGACAGGGCTTGGTGGGCTCAAGGAGCTGCTGCCTCTAGCCGGTTTGTTTCACTTGGCGGCTCTTTGTCTGAACGTAGGTCCCGGCTACAACAAATGCAAGGTCCGCAATTTGAAGAAAGGAAAGGAGTGTTTCCATATCTCCTGTAAGGAGAGCAGCTGGGTTTGGGGGAAGCCAGCCCCTTTCATTACCTTGAGTTGCTTTCCTGAGGGACAGGAGGGATGAGGACAGGGCAGGACGGAAGGCAGAGCACAGCAATGCGGTGCCATTCCCTCAGCCACACCCTGCCCTGACTCTGATGACTTGCTCTCTACCTGTCAGAGCATCGGGCTTCTGGTGAGCAGACACAAAAGGTCCCCATGTGAGGAAGAGCTGTGGGACAGGGTGTCAAGAAGCCCGGCCCACGCTCACACTAGGGCGCCAAGGGCAGTGCTGAACTCCATTCTCTGGCTCTCAAGTGCCTGCTTTGTGTGTAAGGGGAAGATTATGGGGCCCTGCAGAGCGGACTCCAGGGATCGTCCCTCTCGGAAACACCCATGTGAAGAGTCTGCACTGGGAGCCGCACACCTGAGCAGGGCGGGCGGGGGGGGGGGGGGGGACAGGTGTCTGGGCTGATGGTCGTGGGAGAGTGTCTACTGAAGGGAGAGAGCATGCAGGTCTCTGAGCCCGGGGCCTTCACTGTTGTGCTTTTAGGCCCCAACTCCTCCAACTAAAGGGCGCGTGTACTTCAGGGTGCACAGGTCATCTCCTTGCCTTCCTAACATGCAGACTCGAGACATGAGTCCCAGGTTCTAGACCTGACACCCCAGGACAGGGCTGGCACATGTATTTGCACAATTATTTATTATGAGCGATTGTCTAAGACCTTTGGCAGGTGGCTGAGGGGCCTTCTCTGTGGAAGCCTGATTGGGCTCCCATCTGCTGCCCTGGAATGTTCTAGAGCTGCCACCTAGTGTCCGACCTTTGGTAGTTATTGCTGTCTATTGCTCAATTTCCTTATCTATAAACTAGAAGAAATGCACTTCCTTTATAGAGCTGTGTGGGTTATAAGAACTTAAGAGACATGGAGGCTATTTTTATGGCCTGCATTATCACGCAACAATGTTCAGTAGCCACACGGTCATTGAACGCATATGAAAGGTGAGTCACCCTGGGCGAACAAAGTCACAGGGGCCCGTGTCCACTGGCTATTCCCTGGAAGAGGCACAGATCCTCCGGGCTGAGAGGTGTGACTCCCAGCACCCACCAGGTTGCAACAAGATGGTGACAACTGAACAGATAAGCCCTCTCTCCTGACCCTTGTCACTTAAAACACACACACTGAATACAGAGCAGCCCGCTGCTTTGAGGAGGCAGGAAGTGTGGGCAGGTCTGGCGCTTAGGTCTCTGCAGGTGCTGCCATCCCTGTAGAGGGTAGAGGGTGAAGAGGGCCCTGCTGGGGACCTGCCAGGGCTTGGGATTCAACAACCCAGGAGGTAAGGTGGGCCCCTCCCACCAAGGGCTCTCCTGGTACATCCTTCACATTTATTTCCTTTGTTTTATACTTTAAAGGTATTCTCTCTCTCTCTCTCTCTCTCTCTCTCTCTCTCTCTCTCTCTCTCTCTCTGTGTGTGTGTGTGTGTGTGTGTGTGTAGGTGCCTGTAGAGATCAGAAGAGGATGTTAGGTCTCCTGAGCTGGATTTACAGGTTCCCCTACAGCCGGTGAGCGGGTGATCCATCCAGCGCCAGGAATGCACCGGAATCTGCTGAACAGCAGAGCGTGCTCTTATCTTCTCTGACTCTACACACAACCAGTTTTAGAGCAAGTACTTTTCGGTGGCTGCCCCGCAGGTTTAACATGCACATCTAGACACAATCTAAACACACCCTTAAATAATACTGCACAACTCCGTCCCGAGGTTTAACACGCACATCTAGACACAATCTAAACACACCCTTAAATAATACTGCACAACTCTGTCCTGAGGTTTAACACGCACATCTAGACACAATCTAAACACACCCTTAAATAATACTGCACAACTCCGTCCCGAGGTTTAACGCGCACATCTAGACACAATCTAAACACACCCTTAAATAATATTGCACAACTCCGTCCCGAGGTTTAACACGCACATCTAGACACAATCTAAACACACCCTTAAATAATATTGTGCAACTCCTTTTTGTAGGAATATGCACCCACTTCTTCCTCCAATCCCTGTGTCAGTCGATTCCCTTATCTGCATGCTGTGGTCATAGTATACTACGTACAGTTATTACTTTAGAGCCACCGTTTTAAGGATAAATTCTTCTCTCTTCACTTATTTTTTTCTATTGTTCTTTGCATAGATTCAAGTTTCTAGCTCTTATAGTTTCTTCCTTCTAAGCTTCTTCCTTCTCTTCTTTTGGGCACTGAAGTCCTTTGCTACGTGTGTGTGTGTGTGTGTGTGTGTGTGTGTTAATGTGCACTGGTGTTTTACATGCATGTGTGTCTGTGTGTGTCAGATCTTGGAGTTACGGACAGTTGTGAGCTGCCATGCAGGTGGGGAATTGAACCTGGGTCCTCTGGAAGGGCAGTCTGGGCTCCCATCCACTGAGCCATCTCTCCAGGTCCGTGAGCACCTTTTATTGTCTTTACCCTTGAAGGAAAGTTCCACTGGCTGTAGAAATTGAGGTTAGCAGTGATTTTCTTTTAGCATTCAGACATTAGACAGCACTGCTCTGGCTTCCATGAAGCAAACCTGCAATAATCTTCTCTCTTCCGTGTTCTCCCGCTGCCTGAAGATTCCTCCAAGGTTTTCTATCAATCTGGGGAGGTTCTTGCTTCATGCATTTATTTCTCCTGGCCTGTCCGTTTGCTTAGATTCCTACATATGCTGGGTAGAGATTTTGTCATGATGTCTTTGAATTCTAGTATTTTCTTTTGACTAAGTTTTTGGTGTTGGTAGTGGGGTTGGCTCTTAACTAATGCAGCCCATGCTAGCCTTGAGTTTGGATTACAGGCACCGGCCATCATGGCCAGTCTATTCCATCTTTGGTTTCTGTATCTCTACGGACATTACTTATCTGGCCTTTCATCATCTGTTTGCATCAAGTCACAGCTCTTCTAAATGGGAAATAGAAGCATCCACGTCATACCTGAGTGTGGGTTCCATGATCGTTTTGTTTCTTCAAATGTAGCTATTTCTTGCCTTTTGCTAAGACTTGTTATTTCGTTCTGAAAAACTGGGTTTTAGGGACAGTGACAATATGTTCTTAGTAGAAAGGTTTGTGCCAGTCTTGCTGGGAGGTGGGTTATAGCTTTACTGTAGTTGTAAACCAAATTCCTCCAGGGTCCTTGTCTGTGGCTTTGGAATTTTCTTTCGTTCTTCCCAAGAGGAAGTCTGTTTTACAAATTAGTGTGTGTGAGTGTGTGTGTGTGTGTGTGTGTGTGTGTGTGTGTGAGAGAGAGAGAGAGAGAGAGAGAGAGAGAGAGAGAGAGAGAGAGAGAGAGTGCTCTTTACTGGAGACTTGGTGAATGTATGAAGTGTGGAATGGAAGCCATCCAGGAGTTGTCAGGCGTGGGTTCCCTCTGGTGGCCCTGGCCTTGTTATACCTCAAGTTGGTTGGCCATTCCCACAAGTTCTTTGCCAGCATTATGCCATTTTGCAGGCCAGACAGTTTGTAGGCTGAAGGTTTTCTGTGTTCCAGTGCCACTGCTGGAGGCTTTCCCTGTTACAGAAGATGGGGTTCGGGCTCTGTATCCCCCACTACTTTGAAAGGGTCACTCTTGTGACTGGATTCCTGTCTAGCCTTGGCAGGAGGCTTTGTGCCTAGTCTTACTGTAGCTCATTTGATAGCACTGGGAGGTCTAGTTTTTTTCTGGAAGGAAACGGAGGAGTGGATCTGGGGGTCGGGGTGGGAGGGGACTGGGAAGCGTGGAGGGAGGAGAAACTGTGGCTGGGGTATGAGAGGAACAAATATTTTATAAACTCTTCTTTAAAAATTGCAAATAAATAAAAGCATGACACACTTCCTTCAACCAGAAGAAAGAGTGGAGGCCGGGACTTCTTCCCAGGTTCCGGTTCTGTCCCTGTGGTGTCCCAGTCTGCCCCCTCGATGCTTTCTTTCCTGCTCACTATGGGTTCTCCTGAGCTGAGGGAAAAGGGCCTTCGCCTTAGAGTAGTCTTACTAGGGAGAAGAAAGTAAAGGAGGTCCCGGTGGCCGTCTTCCTCCTCTGCCATGGCCAAGGAGGTTTCCTTGCTTAGATTCCCAGATCCTGTAGGAGCCAACTGGCACCTCTGCCAGCACCGCCTGCCTCCACCCCGGTGTCTCTCACACTGTGGTCCCACACGTGACCTCCCGCACCAGATACTACTAACGTGCCTCATCCATGGCATCTGGTTGCAACTGCTTGGGAAGTTTGAGGTTCTCTGGGTGAGTTCAGTCAAGCTCCAGAAGCATTACTTTCATTGTCTGTCAGGAGGATTGGGGTGAGCTCTTGCCTGCCACAGGTGAGCACACAGCGTCTTCTTGCCCAGGGTTTTTATCTGCACTACCATCTGGTACAGAGTGTGGGTGCCTGGAACAAGGACCCTAGTGTAAACCTTTATTTCCTCACACAGTAGTTCCTGAGGGACGGTGCATCTGAGTTCATGCTCATATGTGTGCAACTTGACAACAGGCTAAATAGGGGCTCTATGGAGAAGTAATACAAAGCCTTGACTCAATGGGATCACCCACAGTAACTGGGGGGAGCTTGTGGCCAGCGTCTGAACTGAGGCAGTTCCCCCCCCCCCCAACCCCCGGGGTTAGCATGTAGTCACTAGAAGATTTTACAAAAGATAGCAAAGGACCTAGAAAAATCTAAAGGCTGTGGGGCTGGCAGCATCAGACTCAACCCTTGTTGTGTGAACAGGCACAGAGGAGAAACTGAGGCAAGCTTTCTCGACTCTCCTTATTTGTTTTGAGACACAGTTCCACTATGACACTGAACTCCCACGTGCTTAGCATGTGCCACCACACTGCCACATGACAAAGTGGGTTAGTGACCTCACGCACGCAGTCCAAGGCATGGACAGTCTGTGACAAGTGTGTGGCAGAACCAGGGCTCACAATACAGCCCGGTGGCTCCAGCTGGCACACCCGTGCTGAGATTAGGGCTGAAAACTCGGGTGGGAGCCCTGGGGAGGCCGGAGAATCAAAGTCAAGAGCCAAGGTAGGTCAAGGGCAAGGAAATGGCGATGGAGCCTTCTCGGGACAGACTCAGACCTGCACACCCACGGTGACGGAGTTGCTGCCTGCAACAGGGATGAAGGACCAACTTCTCGTCATCACTAATGTGAGTGGGTGGTGGGAAGAGCTGTAAGTGCTCTGTAAGCAACGTTTACTATTTGTTACGTGTCTACATTTGAGCTGATGCCTCGTTCTTGGAATCCAGTGGGGACAAGCTGCATTGGCCACAGGGCCACCGTGAAAGCCGAGTTTAGTATATGGAGGTAGCATTACTTCTGGCTGCCAATGGTTCATTCTGCCTCCTGTAACTCATACAGGACAGGCAAAGACATGAATACATTTAGATCTCTGCATTTATGTGTGTGCGCGTGCGCGTGTGCTCCCTGTGTGCACATACAAAGCACGGTCACATGTATCATGGTTGGTGTCCGGTCGCTAGTTTCTGAGACTGCACAGCTAGTGCTAACGGAAGTGTATCCTATAGAACAAAACTTCATCAAGTTTGTGAACTTTATTAATCAACATAGAGTGTGTCTTATCAGACACACTGCCTTAAAATAAATAAAACCCCAGCATCATTAAAACCACACAAACAGTTTGACAGGGTACAACACAAAATCGATTGTTTCTGATGTCTGACTTGCATTTACTAAAAGTCTGAGGAACACTAGATTGATCCCTCAGTAATTCCCTTACCAGAGGAAGGCAGACATAATTATCTTGTGGGTTCTGCAACAATGATTTGAGAAACTCTTTGAAAAGAGTCAGGTATCTCACAAATCAGATCACAAGTCTGCAAATTACACCATGGGATGTGATCAAAACAAAAGCCAAGCCTGCTTCCCTCACGCGACACTCATTTCTATTTTTGGCATGAGTTATTAACCTTTTCTATGAGGAGGAAAATGTGCTCTGCAAACTCCCGGATGGCTCCTCGGCCACCGCTGCATTTGCAAATGTACCCCACAGCCTTCTGGGCCCCGGAGCAGGCATCGGCAGGAACAGCACTGAGGCCCGCTCTCCTCAGGCATTCTTCATCCGATACTTCATTGCCTGCAAGCAACATGAACACCATTCAAGTAGGAAAGAGACACAGAATGTTCTAGCTAAATGATGCAAACCACACCCCTTGGGTTCGAGGGCACGGCAGCAGGGACCACACTCACACAGCGAAACCACTCCTCGTACCAGCTATGCAGGGAGAGTGAAGTATATCCTTTGCCTACTGCGGAGTGTAACTATCGGGGACTCTGCCTGAGTTACAAACGATAACCTCAAGGGAAACTTGAAATGTATGCAAGGGTTCCAGGTGTCATGTGTACTAATTATCAGTTTCAAATTAGTAAATCACTTTCTCTTTCTCTGCCCCATACCCTGGTTTTCTTGGAGGTAGAGTGTGGGAGGGATTCCCAGAAGACTTTAGCCCCAGACTTTATTCTATTTTTCCAAGAAAGGCTTCTCTGTGTATCCCAGGCTGTCCTGGAACTCACAGAGATCCACCTGCCTCTGCCTCCTGACTGCTGGGATTAAAGGTGTGTGCCACCACTTCCTGGCCTTTATCCCCAAACTTTTAAGCATTTATATCTAATAGAAAATACAGTTATCATACTAACACAATATTGTCAAACTCATATAATAAATACTGATTCCTTAAAACCATTTAGTAACTGTTACATGATCAAAAATTGCCAGCTGTCTCAAAACTTGCCATTCTGTGTGTGTGTGTGTGTGTGTGTGTGTGTGTGGGTGTGCACTGGCATAGAGGACAGGGTCAAGGTCAGCTGTCTTCTCCCTCAGTCACTTACTCACAGTCCTGTCTTTACATTTTTCTTATGACAGTTGTTGAGCTGCAAGCTTGAACCTGCAACACTCCCGCCTCTCCATGCCGGGGCCACAGACACACACCTCCATGCCCGGTACAGCACTAATATTGTTAAGACATTTTACAAGATTTATTTTTAGATTTTGTGGGTATGAGTGCTTTGCCTGCACGTATGTCTGTACACCATGTTTGTTCGGTGCCCGTGGAGGCCTGAAGAGGGGGCTGGATCCCCTGGAACTGGAGTTCACAGACGGTTGTGAATGGCCGTGTGGGTGGCAGGAAACCTGGGCTCCCAGAGCCAACAGCCAGGCCTCTCAACCCCTGAGCCCTCTCTCCAGCACTGGAATGTGCTCTTACACATTTACACAGTTATGTGTCCTTTTGAAACAGTGCTCACATTTTGAGTAAAAACTTAGGAAGTATTCTAAGATTTTGTTTTTGCCCTTGTACAAGCTGTACACATCCACTAAAGGAACATTTTTGTAAACACAAATGATGATTCCCTGCACGATCACCACTACCCCTTTGCCAATGACTTCGCGAATCTGACTCTAGGCCTCTGCCTATATAAATGACACATTCCTACACAATGTCCAGCCTTTTCGCTCTTTGTTTCTCTAGTTTGTTGATTATGAATATGTAAAGTCAGTCATATGAAAGTTTCTTTGAGGCCTCATGGGTGGTGGGCACAGCAAGGGTCCTGTGTATCACGTGGACGGTGGGCACAGCTGTGATTTGCTCATATGTATTTCATGCATGATCTGTAGTTATTATGCACCTTAGCAACTAGTCCACCTTGGTATTTACAAGGCTGAGATCATGGGGCTGTCATCTCTGTGCACACAAAGCTTACGGTTCTAGCAGCTAGCTCCTTGCCTGCACACTGTAGGGACCCACTAAGCATATCTGCTTAAGGTCAACAAGGAAATCGCAGACAATCTGAACATGCCAATAACACAAATGTCAGCACATCCCTAAATGGCTGCTTAGCATCCACTGTGTATGCTCGGCACTCTTCAGCAACTTACGTGGATTCTTCCTCTCTATCATTGGCAAATTACCCCAATTTCTTTCTTAAAATGGGAATTTGTAGTAAAAAGCAAAGAGTAAAAACTGTTCTCATGCACCAGAAACTCCAGGTGCTTTGCCTAGATTGTATTAATCTCTGTAGCAGCCCTAAAAACCATGTTCTCCTGACATGTCAGCTTACTGAGGACATACAGCATGACTCCACAGTACGTGCTGGAACATCCCACTAGACTATTCTGACACACACTGTCCAGGTAACCTCCAGAACAGCCGCTTCAATGGTATTTAATTATTTGTGTGTGTGTGTGGGGGGGGAGTGAGCATGTGCCGACCTAACCCAGTGAGGTTAAAGGGTAGGGTACCTTTCAAAGGGCAGTTCTCTCTTTCTAACTCATGTATTCTGGGGGCTGAACTCTGGTCACCAGACTTGGCAGTGACTGCCATCACCCACTGGCCCAGACTGTTGTAATGTGATACTCTGGTCTGCAGTTTAAGAGACTTCCACGTCCCTATGGTCATGTGAGACTTTTCCTCGAGGTTATTCTGACAGGGTAAGCAGACGGGCAAATAACTCACCGAGATAGGCCACTTCTTTCCAGCCCAGACCCATCTCCTTCCTCCATGCATCCACGACGGCCAGCTTGTCTGGCACACCCACTTCCGCTTTGCAGTCCAACTTTAAGGCAGAGAGTGTCTGCTTGGAGCAGGCCCTTTCTGAGATGAGTCTCACCTGCAATTGAAGCAACGCTGTCAGAAAGGAGGGACAAAGCCGGGCTTGGTGACAAGTCAAGCTGTGGCGACTCCAGTCACAAACGAGTGGTCCTCTGGCCTTCTGAAGGGCCATTTGTAACTCAACTGCAACACAAAGCATGCTTGACTGCTAAAGCCTATTTGCCGGGTGACACACAGCCTCTCCCAGTCAGTAGTCAACTGCTCAGGAGGAACATCTACCTCGTGCTGTAAAGCACCACATAGCAAAATCCTAGTGAACTGTAATTACTTAACCTTTTCCCTCCCAAACTGTGGATCAGACCCAAGGTATCAGAAAGCGCGCTAGGCGCGTGCTTTACCCCTGACTACATCTCCGGGCCCCTTCTCACGTTTTATCTTGAATCAGTTCTTGAACTCCCGATTTTCTTGTCTGGGCTCCCTAGTAGCTCCATTCAGGGCCTGCGTCACCAGGGCCTGGCCTAACCTTTGCTTTAAGAAATACACCTATACATTAATTTATTTTCAATTAACAATTTAATTCACATGAATAGGCTGTAATCACAAAGTCTACAAAGCGTGTGCCCCTTTCTAGTTGCCAGCACAAATTAAGGAAGCGTTTCTTGTTCCAAGGTCCTAGGGAAAATTAAGAAGTGTGTTTACAGTGTGATTAGACAGGAGATATTAACAAACTTGAAAAGCCCAATTTCATCTTCCTAGTGTCAGAGATTTTTAGGCATATACCAAGTAGTACTTCAAAAACTTTGCGTAAGTAGTAGAACTTAGAGCGTGTTAAACACTGGGCTGCTCTTTGGCCTTGAATCTACTCTTGTACAAGCTGCTGCATTCAGGGAGCACATACCTCAATGCCACTTTTCTTTAACAAGCTTATGCCAATAGCATCTTTCACATCGTAAGAGATTATTTCTTTTTGGTCTCCTGATACATAAATGTGGCCATTGGTGAGACATCCATCAATATTGCAAACCAAAAGCTTTATCTCCTTTAGTTTCTCTTTTCCAAAATAGCCAAATCTAAAAGAAAGCAAGACAGAGCTGCTGAGTACAAACCCAATGTCCCTCACACTGTCACCTGGCCCTGGGCAGCGACAGCAGCGCCCATCACTCACACAGTACTCTGCAAATTCACCTCACTGCATGCTTTGCGGACAGCGAGAGAACACGCTGCTTAGTCAGACTGAGCACCCCTCCCCCAGCTTACAAAGTCATTACCGGTGTGTTTTATATGCACACCTCCCACTTGAGGAGACTGAGCCCAAAGACTATCTCAAATCAGTGTCTACAAGGCTAGTTCAACATGCTAAAGACAGCACTGCGCCCTGGTCCCCATGGCTACTACAGGCTTTTTCCCCTTCTTTTACCTCAAAACTCTTTGCTCTGCAATCGGCCAATCAATGTCCACATCGATATCCACACTGTGTTCAGCTCGCATCTCATAATATGCCATTTTTCCACCCTGAAGACGACAGAAATGATGTGAGTGTTCTTCATTATTGGGCAAACAGATAATCCAGGAAAGCAGCACAAACCCATGGCGATTACTCTGAAAACAAAAGTTCAAACCAAACGAGTTTTCAAGTTCCCTCTTTCCCTTTAAGCAGATCTGTCTTAGGAGACGGCAGAGACGCCCTCCGGTCACACTCTGACCAAGCTTCCTGAGGAGCCTGAGAGCTGCCGCTTTCCCTCTGAAGTCCCCCCTCATCATCTGATGGCAGCATGCTGTCTCTGTTCCCAGGCCAGGGCTGGGGTGGGCACTTGCAGCTACTGCTACACAGCCCGTCTCAGGGTGCAGGTGCATTGTGCATGTCAAGGCTGAGGCAGTGTCTGGGCACAGGGCAAGAGAAAAGCCATTCCTGGTGCCCTTTCAATGACCAGGTCAATTATGGGGAAACTTCATTTTAGAAACGGTCTCACAATCGTGTTACTGTGAGAAACAATTTTTCTCCACACGTTTGGGAAGGACTAGACTGCAGCTGTCCTACAGAAAAGCGAAGGCTGGCAGGGGAAGTGTGTGTGTGTGTGCGTGTGTGTGTGTGTGTGTCTGTATGTGTGTGCCTGTGTGTGTGTGTGTGTGCCTGTGTGTGTGTCTGTGTCTGTATGTGTGTGCCTGTGTGTGTGTGTCTGTGTGTCTGTGTGTGTGTGTCTGTGTGTATGTCTGTGTGTGTGTGTCTGTGTGTGTGTGTCTGTGTGTGTGTGTGTGTCTGTGTGTGTGTCTGTGTCTGTATGTGTGTGTCTGTGTGTGTGTGTCTGTGTGTGTGTGTGTGTGTGTGTGTCTGTGTGTGTGTCTGTGTGTATGTCTGTGTCTGTGTCTGTTGGGGGGGCGGTACCTGTGTGTGAGAACTAACCCGAACACTACAATGTAACTGAAGGACCAGTTTGTTTACCTATGCACTGACCTAAAGACTAGCCAGCCAGCTTGCCCAGTGGATGCCCACGCTCACCTTTTGGGGCCCCCATGAACGCCAGGCACTCAGTGACTTCTGCGGATCTGACCTCCAGTCTCACAGTTGTGTGTAAGTGCTTTACCCACCAAACCGATGCCCTGCTCCTTGCATCCCTGCATCCACGACCCATGCTCCCCGTTTTGTTTCTCTTTTAGTAAAATAAGGACCTATGTCTCAGCAGTAGTGTTTCTGTTTCAAATTGTTTCATTTGTCAAAGTTTTGATTTTTAAGTATATAGAATATGTTTTGTGTTTTGTTAGCAAAAATACACAGTGTGCAAGGAGGCCAGAGAAGGTGCTGATCTCCTAGAACTGAGTTACAGATGGTTGAGAGCTGCCACATGGGGGCTGGGAACTGAACCTGGGTCCTCTGGAAGAGCGGCCAGCGTTGCTAATGTGTGAGCCTAATGTGTGAGCCACAGTCATCATCTCTCCAGAGCGGGGTAGGAATGGCCACGCTCCCGGGCGGCTGTGCAGACGGCTGTAGGCAGCACAGTGTTCCCACAGCCCACACTGAGCGCAGCAGCAGCTGTAATGAAAACCAGCGATCTTCCAGTGTGATGCAGCCACACAGGCTCTAAGAACGAGAGTCTGCCAATCAATCCTCTCGTTCAAACAAGGGCAGCGAGCATGCACACAGAACAGTACAGTCAAGGTCACACAGGAGGACTCAGAAGAGCAGGCCAGAGCTCTCCTAGGTCCACCGAATGGGTTGTTTTCTGTATTAAAGTAGTAGGAATCATTTAACCACACAGCCACAATCTAATTGTGACGCAGCGCAGCGTGGACAACAAACAACCGATGTGGACAGCAGGACACCGTCAGCTCTCGGCCCTTACCCCATTCCTAGCTCAGTTTTCAACTGAACAGACTCCACAGGTACTGACTGTGAATTCTCACGATCGCCTTGAGGGTAAAGCAGCAGGGCCAGCAGTGAGATGATAACCCCACCTTTCCTCTGCAGACGGTGCAGCCAAGCTTCTCTCCCAGAACTCCAAGCACAACACAGAAGGGTTTGAAGAGTTGTATAAAATGAGTATACGAACCTGTAAGTAACCCATCTCTATCAAATGTCTTTTAGCAAAATAAAATGAGCCGTTTTCATATAACTCTCCATCCCAGTCTTGTCGACGAGGCCGTTTAGCTGGATTCAAGTTCAGGGGCTCGGTCACTTCACGAACTAAAAGCAAAAGCTACAGTAGTCTACATTACTCAGAACAGACACCGTTCACTTAGTAAAAGCACAAATAAAATCCCTCAGAATGCTAACATCCCTAATGATCTGTATCCCCTTTAAATGGTTATATCAGAGAAAGCATTTCATGAAGGAATTCAGAGAAATTCAGGTTTAAGGCATTTATAAAGTACTGTGGCTTGGAGGGCGTGCAGGCAACCTTTGAAGAGCTCCCAAGGACTGGGACTTGTCACAAAGTATCATCCTACACTTGACCTCTTTTGTCTGTTACTCATTATTTCCAGCCTCAGAAATAAGTGTGGCACATTTACCTAACAAGGTTAGAAAGTACTTTCACAGAATTATCAGAAAACTAAGGACTTTCCCGTTATATCAGCGAAGGTTTTTTGGTCTTGTTTTTGAATTTCATCTAATGCAGGCTGGCCTCAAATTCCCTGATCAGCCAAGTATAACCTTACACTTCTGAAGTTCCTGGTTCCGCTTCCTGAGTGATGAGATAATGTGACAGTCACGTGCCAACACGCCCAGTGTTATGCAGTGCTGATTTGAACTTCATGCTAGGCAAGTACTTTGCCAGCTGAACTACACTCCCAGCCCATATCAAAGCTTTACACCAGTGGAAATATGTGAATGTTTTTATTTGGTGTTAAAATATATGAAGCACAAAATAAATATTTATCATATTGATAATGAAAGCTCAGCAGTGTCAACATTAATGAGTATAATGGATGGAACAGTGAAGTTTTTGTTAGTAACATGGAGAGTCCCTTCCCCTCTCATTGGATTTCCCCTGATTCTGGGTATGAAGATGTGTTCCGGCACACATGCACACATGTGTATATTGGGGGGGGGTATATGCATGTGTGTATGTGTTGAAGTATGCATACATGTACACGTTGGTGTTGCTTCAGGGTTTTTACTTTGGGCTGTCAGCACCGTATGTGAAGGTTCCCATGGTTGACCTTTACCCCCTTCTCACTAACCATGTCCTGTGCCATCCGACTCGTGTCTGACATAAGTTAGGGGAATTCAGCAAATATGTTTGAACATGTAGTGGCAACACAGTTTACGAGCTGCTGGAGACTGTAGTAGAGGGAGCTCTCTGCCTTCGGGGTGCCTGCAACAGAGGACGGGTTAGGCAGCTAAATCCAGGGGCTCAACAAGGTGGCGCAGGGCGAGCCTCTCCTGGGAGGCTCTTTATGTGGCGCACGGGCAGGTGACTGGCACAAGCGGAGGAGTCAGCCGCAGGAAGACCTGAGGGAAGATTCCAGCTCACGGACGTGTGCACAGCCTGTCAGGTGCAGGGGACATAACTGGCACCAGTTCTTCCCGCTACCGTGCCCTACACAGGGGGCGAGCAGACGGGCTGGAGAAGGGGCCTCTCCTGTCCTCCCGGCACTGTGTGATGGCGTCTTCCGCCCTACCTGCAGTGGTTGCCTGGGAGCCAACTGTACCGACAGGATCTTCCCGTAACCGGCACCCACACCCAGCAGTGACTGGATTTGCTGTGAGTCTAGTACAACTTCTTACTGGACCACTGTCGTCAGCCGCGTAACCCTGTGTCTCATAGAGATGGGGCTAAGTCCCCTCTGAAGGAAAATGTGGGTCCCAATGTCTACGGCAGGAGTGTGCACCATGAGGCACACGGGGAAGCAGGGGCAGGAAGGTCACATTCAAGAGGACAAACAGTAGGAGAACTGACTAAGTGAGAAGGACAAGAAGCGCTGGAACTTGAATCAAGAACTTTCTAATGACCGCCATAAATATGCCCAAGATATTAAAAGATACGGAAACCAGATAAGCATGGAAATTTCAACAGGGAATGGAATTCCTAAAAAACGAACTCAAATATCCAGACTAGAAAACAACAACAACCCTGAAGTAAGTCACAGCTAAAACTGGCTGTAGACATGGTTAGCACGCTAAGGCCAGCTGGGATTGCTCAAGAGTAAGCAGATATGAGAACACAGCAGACTGAGAAACACAAACCAGAAACCACTCGAAACTCAGAGTGGATTCCAGAAACAGGACGGAGAAGACACTGTAGAGAAACATCCCAAGGCCAGCGTCTGAGACAGCCTTCTGCAGGGTGAACTAAGAAAACCTCGCCACACAACACAGGGAGAGAAGACACAGAGATGCTTAAGAGCGATCCGAGGAAGATATGATGACATTTGGAGAAAGAAACATGAGGATGGTGGCTGTATTGCTGATAAAAATGTGGATGACAGAAGATATCTTCATGACTGCGCTTCGGAAAGCAGTTTTTAAATGCCAGAAGAAAACAACCATCATCCCATCTCCATGAGCAGTAAGTGTAAGATTCTTAGCAAGACACTGTAACCCCTAATTCACACTAAACTGTGTACACAGGGCTATGATGTCACACATGTGTGTGCATGTGGGGGTGGTGAGTGGGAGTGCAGGCCCGACATTCGCCTCAGGCATTTTCCTACAGCTCTCTGTACTTCATTTTGTGCAGCTGGGTCTGTCTATGAAACCCAGAGCTTGCAGACTGATGAGGCTAGCCGACCAACTTTCCCAGGAATCCGGTCTCTGTCTACAGGAGGCTGCCACGCCCACTCATCTTTTACACAGGGGACCAGGGTGCTGGGGCTCAGAGGTGTGGCAAATGCTTCCCTCACCAAGCCATCCCCTCAATGTGCATTCCTACTTTCAAGGGACGTCTGAGTTTGGCATGGTTAGCACGGCAGGGACCATGTCGGACATGCGCATCTATGCAACAAGGGTAGAAAATGTCACAGAAAACCTGTGATGTACTGATTGTGCAACTGACAGTTAGCAGCTATGATTCTATAAACAAGACATGCCATGGAGCCCAGCTGTTGCCAGCCTGGTTTAGACGCCACCCACCAGCAGCATTCTGCTTCCTGGGGGGCTCCAAAGGGGCACAGCCCAGGAAAAGTTAAAACAGCAGTCCCCGGCACTCACGCTGGGTGCTGGGTGCTGGGTGCTGGAGGCGCTTACTCAGGCCTTCTCAACTTCTTTCAGATGTATGGCAATCGCTTGTGCATCTGTCACCCTCAACACTCGACTTCAGGATCCCCTGTGGAAGCGCTACACTAATGCAGTATGGAGGGCTGGGGCGGTCTGGCGCTCATCTGACAGGCCAAGAAGCAACACAAAAAGAGCTGACCTAAAACCTGCCATGTCTGCTTCGCCAACTAACAGAGACAGAGGCTGGGGTGTCCAAAGAGCGGGAGGCTGAGCTAAGTTGGCTTTTTCCATTTTGCTCCCTAACAAGGTCTGGACTGGAGCAATCTGCCTGCTGCAGCTGTGCGCCAAGCCCTCTCACTGCCCCTTAGCTCTCCCTACTGCTAATGGTGCCCATCCATAAAGCAAAACAAAGCCTGACCCCATACGATGAGCTGGGTTACCTCCTTTCTGAATTTCACTCCATCGAAACTGATGGCGCCTCACAACAGAGAACACAGAGTCATATCCTTCCTCTCGAATCATTTCTGCAACTTTCTGGAGGTCGGTGGGATGTAAACACGGAGATGTGGCTTGGATATTCCCCACAATGTCAACCTCTGAAGACAAAACAAAGAAGAGACATCAAACACCCACAGTCCCGGTGATCACATGATACCGAGATCTTAAATGAGATGTTAACCCAGGGGTGGGAAATGGTAAACACAGGTACAGATCACATATAATTTAAACTGAATAGTCAAACTCATACCATTGTGATAATTAAGGAATTCTACGATGGCGTCTAGTGAGGTAGAGCTGTCTTTGGACGTTTCAGAACTTCTTCGATGAACCTGTGCACCAAACTGTTTGGCCACATTCTCAATTTCATCGTGGTCTGTTGAAACCCATACACTGTTCAGACAGTAAAAAGACAGTTAAACAACAAAATCACCAGAAGAGACTGTCAACAGTAAGACAGAGCTCTGCATCAAGGCACACAGCTTGGTGTTGGGAAAGCTTCTGTACAATTAGAGCGAATTTAATCTAGGTGTTGTGGTGCATGCCAGGACCCTCAAGGCTCAGGGTAGGAGTGGCGGTGGGCGTGTCCCTGAGCTCCAGGCCAGTCAGTGCTGCATATGCAGATCCTGTTTCAAAAACCCACCAACAAAACAAACAAAACCAAAAAGGGTCAAAACAGTGAAAAATATGCAAGCCACACAAACCATTTCTTAGCTAGCTCTAGATTCTATTTCTATAAACTAGGAAAAAATGAACTATGAACTGAGTATTTTTAAGATGGACACAGACTAAGCAAGATAGCACCAGAGGTCAAATAAAGTTGAAGGTGATTCTGCTTTGTATTGCCAATGTAAACCCAAAATATCACACATACAGGACTAATATATGTGTAAAAATAAACTGGACTTGGCTTAACTGAAATAGTTTTAAGTTTAGAAGAGAGTAAATATCCAGATCTGGGTTCACAGTGATCAGAAAAGTCCATTTTTATGTCTAAAACAGTGAGCAGTGGATTCCTGAGCAACACCCACTGATTAGATAGACCATGACTGCTCTGGCTGGGAATGTCTACCTGGAATCACCACAGCACACAGACGCCTGTTTGATTCTGTAAGGCCAAGACAAAGAGCAAAATGCTTCTCTGTAGGGACAAACTTGTCTCTACTGCAGTCCTGTTTTCTGAACCTTCATAAATTCCCATTTCTAGAAATAGAAGATGTACATATTACTTGAACTGCAATGCTTTAATAATGACATAGAATAAGGTAGGGAGTGATGTTGGAGGACATTTGACATCCTCCTCTGGCCTTTGTGCAACCCCCCCCTACACACACACACACACACACACACACACACACACACACACACACCATAAACACACAAGAGCACACAACTGAGGATTTAAATAAAAGGATAAATGTTGCCAGATATTTGATTATACTGAGTAAAGACATGTCACTGTGATTGGTTTAATAAAAAGCTAAACAGCCAATAGTTAGGCAGGAAGTATAGGTAGGACTTCCAGACAGACAGAGCTCCGGAAAGAAGAAAGGTAGAGTCGCCAGCTGGACAGAGAGGAAGCAGGACATGCAGGAGGAGCTGCAGAAGTCATGAGCCACGTAGCAGCACATAGATGAATAGAAATGGGTTACTTTAAGTTGTCAGAGCTAGTTTGAAACAAGCCTAAGGTAAGGCTGAGTGTAAGAAGTCTCCTCGTCATTATCTGAGTGCTGGCTGGCAGGACAGAGAAAGATTTGTTACAGATAGTCAATAAACCCTCACTTTTTTTTTCCCCTCAAAGCCTGGTAAACAAGACGCTTGGTTATAGGTTAGTGCTCAAGTCTCAACACGGGCTCATACCACTTGGTGCAAAGCAAATGAGCTCATGATTTCTTCTGCACTGCAAATATTTGGTGACAACAGTGGATAACCAAGGGACACGCCAATGAAGCACCTGCACTGGGTTCTGAAAATGCAAGTGCAGGGGGAGGAGTAGCAGAAATTAGTAAACTGAACCAAATGAAGGCATACATCTCCCGGAGACAACTGACTGACCATTCGTTCAACTGTGGAGGTTTTTCAGTGATCTTTTTAAAATGTTTGCGAGATAACGTAAAAAAGAAGAAGTCTCTCCGTTTACCTCCCTTCCTTCCCTCTCTCATCCTTTTATCCTTGAAATGTTTGCTGTGATCTATTCTGTCCCGGGCACCACTCTAGACCCTGGGGTAAGACAGCTGATACAGAGCCCCTGGACTACTTCCTCAAACTCCCGCCTTTCAGTAAAGGCACGCCCACAGAATGCTGTAATTCCCGCTAAACCGTCATGGAGAGAGACATGAGAACCAGTTAAGTAAGCATGCTCCTTCTAATGCCTTATCTTCCCCACACCCTTTACAGTTCTTGCTGACTGATAGAACTGGGTTGTTTGTGATGAACGGATGAAACGGTGAGGGGTTGGGAGCAGTGTCCTCCAGCACACAGATGGTCATAACTGCAGGTGAGCCCATGGCGGTGGACATACGAATATAAACTTAAGTCACCTGCCACAGAAAGAGGTAATGAAGAACTGCACAGTGTCTCATTTAATCTGGAAAGAAAACGAGAAGCTCTGTGTATATGATGTGTGACAACAGCACCACGGACAGGAACACAGCACATACAACACACTTACACATACAACACACTTACCACATACAACACACTTACACATACAACACACTTACCACATACAACACACCACATACAACATACTTACCACATACAAAACAACCCATACAACACACTCACCACATACAACACACTTAAACATACAACACACTTACACATACAACACACTTACCACATACAACACACTTAACACAATGAGCCTCTCTGCTAGAGCGACCAGGTAACACAGCACATACAACACACTTAACACAACGGGCCTCTCTGCTAGAGGGACCAGGTGGACTGCTCTGTCTTTGGTTGAGGACTGTCAGCGAAATGGGCAAAAGTTAAAGAATGAACAAGAATGACTAGACATGCCTAAAGACAACTCCAGGAGAGCAAATGTCAAGGTCCAAGTCAATGGCTCTAGTCTAGAATGAAGTCACACTCTATCTAACTCAGCACAGTATCAGCCATGGCGCCTGTGGAGAGAAACTGAAATGTACATTGATTTTCACCACTATGTTGTCCAAGAGTCGAAAGATCCACTTGCTCTCAGACTTGCTCCCTCCACTGCCGACGCATGCTTGAGTCAAGACTCTTCCAAGCTGGAGGAACAGTTTTCTAATGGACATGCTCATCATCCATCCACCTTTTGGGGGGACTGCTGGCCATCTTAGCAGCAGAGTTTAGCAACTTGGAAACATTCTGTTAACTTCTGTCAGGTGCAATTGAGCAAAGCATGGCTTTGAACAAAATCATCTGACTGTCCAGTCTCCTCTGGTTCTGCAAAGCCCACAGTGGCTGCCCATCATCGTCACACTTAAGTGTCCGGGCAGCGAAGGTGCTCCGAAGCCCTCCAGGGGTCCTACAAAGCCAGCTCAATCCCAATCTACACATTTTAATGGAGGATCTGGATAGTTTCCTAGGATGAGTAGGGCAGTGTTTCCCCCTCAGACTGTACTGTTTTACTGGCGGACCGCCACACTCCTTCATTCATGGACCACCAGCCACTCTTACAGCACACAGGCTCAGAACGGAGATGTTATTAACCACATGGTCTGCACCCTTACCACCCCACACTGCTGGCTCCAAACTGGGGCGCAAACGGCAGAGAGCCTGGTGGATGGAGGCTGTGCTGTCTATCTACCCCCTTCTATTACGCAGTTAATCTTGACAGGTCCCCAAAGACAACGCCCACCGCAGGCACCACCAGAGTGACGTCACGCGGCACTAGGTAGAGAGGGCACAACTGGACACTCAAGCTGCTGGCCTAGGGAAGAGGGCTCATCCCTTCGCATTGCTGCTGTTACTGCAGGTCCTCCAGGCAGCGTAAAGAAACACGAGACAACCGTCTGCACCAGCAAAGCTCACATCCCACAAGACTGGAGGACGGCTACAGGGAAGCTATGCTCTCATTGGTCTTCATGGGGCTTGTGTAGGTGCAGCTGCATTTGCCACTTTATGTATGCAGTGTGCAGGGGTATGGGCACAAATTCCTCAGTGTGTGCAGGGATCAAATTCAGGTTCTCAGGTTTGGTAGCAAGTGTGTTTATCCATTGAGCTATCTCTCCAGCTCCCCATAGTTTAATACATGAAGCAGGAATTTCAAGCAACATCTCCAATGTCTGCTAGCCACTACTCGCTGGGTTTTTAACCAACAATCTCCTCTCACTTGGCAACTGTTCTTCAGACTTCCTTATGACGATTCCGCAAGGGCTGTCAGTGGCTCCTGAGGCGCGGCTAACTGAACTAGTACTCAACACAGCGACTGGCTTGAGTTTGAGTCAGGGATGCTTTAAGGTGAGAAGACCCAACTAAGCCTGGAAAACTTGAGGGCTGCAAATAAACAGGCCCAGATACTAGTAAACTAGTAAGGGTGTGCCACAGTTACTGCAATCAGGAAGAAACTAGACTCCAATCTCCTGCAACCAAAAGCCAGAAGCATTTTTTAAGAATAGGAGGCAAGGGAGAGACACCGAGAGATGTTCAATGGTCAGTCCACGTGAAGGTCTGTCCGGACTTACCAATCAGTACATATGGAGAGGATGAGAAACAAGTGCCTGCCCTCACCACTAGGGATGAAAATGCCTCACATGCCCACTAAGGTTCATCTCTCCATGTGGGCTGAGGGAAGCCACCTTGCAGAATGTCTGCAGCTCGCCTGAATGGGGGAGGCACAGACCTTCTCTGTAGACTCCGGTCACAGAAGTCATAGGGAGTTTCTACAACTGAAAACTTCCTAAATTCACTCTGTAAGGGAGGGCTTGGCGTCTATGAGCCCACCATGATTTCCCCAGAACAAACGGTCCATTCCACTGGAGGTATTGCATCTTCTCAGGTGGGTATGTTACAAGGAAGGAATAAAAGTTAGGAATATGACCTTAAGCTGCCTGAGACTATGGTCACGTGTGCAGAGGCGATGGTTCTCAGGACACCCAGCTTGACATCAGAAAGGGACAACCTATCCTGAAACAAGAAACTGAAGATTCTCGGGACAGAGTCCACCACCCCCATGCCCTACTTTGCGGTCCTTACTATAACACATCTTGTGCAATACCACACTTATGACTGCCTGCTGCGTGGCTGTGGTGTTATGGTGATGTATGATACCTGGAGGAAAGGTTTACTGGCTCACTCTCTGAGATCTTTCCATGACTGCTTGGCTCCAACACTGGCCTGTGGTAAGGCAGGGTATCATGGTGGAGCGGGCACAGGGAGCAGAGGAGCCCAACTCATGGCAGCCAGGAAGCCCAGAGACGGAGAAAGGCTTGGACAACACAGGCCCTGGCACAGTCTAGCAAGTGTGTGTTTTACTGTTGACCTTGCCTCACTCCCCAAACCATCAACCTTGCCTGCAAAGAGTAAGGGAAACTGGTCATATCGCCTCTTGTCAGTCACCTTTCTTCAGGGTTACAAGGCTCAGGAATGCCTGCTGACTCCTGGCTGTCATCCAGCCATTGACAACCATGAAGAAGGATGGCTACCAGTGCCCACTTGACTGGAGCTAAACGCAGGCTCCTCAGGAGGCCCACATGAGCCTTATAGTGGCACCTCAGTTGAGAAGGAACCCGGGTGACAATCTACCATCTTCCACTGCTGAGTGTGGCCCGATAAGCCTTACTGTCCCGGCCAATGCCCATGGCTGGTGGCTCCAGAGCAGGTAGCAGGGCTGTCCCTGTCATAGTTCCATACAGACTGGCCCTGGCTGGCTCAAGACGGAGCAGTGCCTGTCATATAGCAGCAGGCAGACAGCATTTGCTGAATAAAAGACTCGCCTTTTGTCTTTAAGCCTGACTACTGTTCTTAAAAGGCTTACCCTTTTTGTATGTGTGTCCATGTTTGTGTGAATGCAGGTATGAGTGTCGTAGTACTGGCCATCACCTTCCACCTGGGGACAGGTGTTTTGTCGTGTCCTGGGTCCTCAGGCACACTCCTTCCTCCACTTCCCTCTGGCTGTGACTAGATGCACCAGTCCCTCACCTGGATTCTACATGGGTTCAGGGAGTTAGACTCTGTTTCTCAGGCGTGCATGGCAAGCATGCTATCCACTGAGCCATCTCCTCCATCAATTGGACTGTGTTAGATTGTGTGAATATGTGCACAGGAATGGAAGGGCCCAGGAGTCCCCAAAATGGTACCCAACCTCCTGGCGTTGCAGGCAGCTGTGGCCTACCTAACAATGGCACTGTCGGCTGAACTTGGGTCTTCTGGGAAACCAGTACCTGTCCTCAAGCGCCAGGCCACCTCTCCAGTTCTACCATTACCCTTCACAGATCCCCATACAAAGTCATTTCCTGACATGTGACCCGAGTCATAAAAATACACTTTTGTTCTCCATCTACTGCCCATATGACCTCGCTTCCCTTTCATGAATGTGAGATTTTACTTCACCACTGTGGCCTATACACACCTCTCACTCCTTTTCAGTCTGTATTCTGAGAGGGTTACAAACACAAAAACCAAGCCTGACCTCCATATGGGATAGAACTGAGCATGAACCACCTTGCTGTTTCCTTGAATGTGTGGCAAAAAAGTGGGGCCCTGGAAATGTTTACTGAACTGAACCAAAACCCCAATTCTCCCCTATCTCCCCTTAGCATGCTTCCTGTTACGTGTTATTTTTGGAATGCCAGATCTATTTGCTCGGCTCCACCCAGTTCCTCCTTTGGGTTAAAAAACACAGGAAATTAATAAAATTTACACCTTTTTGCTACCTCAGTTTTAAATTAAGGTGGATGGTTGAAAATTTGCCAACGTAATATGGGGAATTAATAAGTCTTCAGAATCAATCATCTTAAAATCCAAACCATAGCAATAAATTAAAAGCACAATTAGGTCGCTGTTAGCGTGTGCACTCAAATTCATCCTTGGCAAAGGATTTTATCTTCCTCCTTTGATGAATGGCACCAACTTGTAACTCCCGATCAATCTGGTGGGAGCCCAAAATGATGCAGAAATGAAACCGTCGATAGCGAGGCCAAAGTTCAAGAGGTAAGCGAAAGCCAGCCGTTCACACTCACAAAACAGTCACACCTCGCACACACGCACACACGCAGGGAGCTTTCCGCATTGTGCTGACTCACAGTCTCACTGCTAGAGTATTTTCCCCCCCCACAAAGGTGAGGAGGGAAGATCCAGGCTGGAGAGCCCCAACTGTGGACTCCATTCACGCACCCGGCCCTTGCAGCACCCGACAGGAGCGAGGTGACAGGTGCCCATCAGCAGGGTCAGGCCCGGGGACCCCGACCCCCGACCCCGGACCCCGCTCCCGCACATGCGCACCTCTGGAAGACCCCCGCATCCAGGGCGGCGCGCAGGACCCAGCCAATGAGCGGAACCCCCGCCAGGCGCTTGATGTTCTTCAGCGGGATGCCTTTGCTGCCGCCGCGGGCCAGCACTAGCGCTGCCAGATGCGGCGGCTTCTCCAGGCCGCGCCCCGCGCCCCGGCTGCGCTGCAGCTTCGGGGGCCGGCCCCGGGACGGCCGTCCGCGCGGGGCGGGCACCGACGTGGCGGCCCCCTTCTCCAGCGCGTCCATCTTCCTCCCACGCCGCCGCCCCAACCGCTCCACATCCGGGAGCTCGGCCCGGCCGACTCCACTCGGTACCGCCCGCCTGCGGTGGCAGCTGCAAGCCCCGCCCAGCGGCCCGGCCCGCCCCTCCACTCCCCGGGGCACGCCGGGAGTTGTAGTCCGCTGCGCCCTCGCCCCGGGGTTGGCCCAGCTTGGCAAGCTCAGAGAAAGAGCGACCGAGCTGAGCCTTCTCCCAGGTGCGGGAGAGGCACTTCGCGCAGTCATGTCTGGAGATTTCTAAAATAAAGGAGGATTAGTCCTGCTCTGCTCATCCTTCCCCCTCCCAGCCTCCTCCTTTCCTTTCTCCCTCTTCTCCTTTCTTCTCCCTCTCCAACTGCCCCCGCCCCCATTATCATTGTGGTCATGAGGAATCGGGCTGTACTGGGCAATAACCCCTAGCCATAAAGAATTGCTCAGCCCCAGCCTGACTGTTCCGAACTCCATCTGCACAA
Organism: Phodopus roborovskii; assembly: GCF_943737965.1. Lineage (NCBI taxonomy): Eukaryota > Metazoa > Chordata > Mammalia > Rodentia > Cricetidae > Phodopus > Phodopus roborovskii. Next base: position 1,833,080 of record NW_026126639.1, on the reverse strand, counting down.
ATGATATGCCTGGGAATCAAAAGCAACCCACTCTGCTTCCGGTCAAACCACAAAATTACCAGTAACCTCCGGCCGCAGTGTGTGTGTGTGTGTGTGTGTGTGTGTGTGTGTGTGTGTGTGTGTGTGTGTGTATCTCTCTCTGCCTCACTTTTCTTACAATCATTATCATTGTCCTTAGACTTGCTCTCTGATCTGGGCTAGCTTTTGAACCTACCTACCGTATAATCTTGATCTCTCTGTATACCTCAGACTAGCCTGGAACAGGAGGCAAATTCTTGCTGAGCCAGCACTCCCAGGGAATGAATGAATGAATGAACGAACGAACGAACGAATGAATGAATGAGGTAAAGAACTTCCCCACTTGGGAATTGAGGTTCATTTTTCAGTGCATTCCTTGGAGTGCCTATTATGAATCAATTTTAACATTTATATATTAAACCTTAAAATTTCTCTTATGCTCCTGATCCACCCCCACCCACCAAGCCTCCTTTTAATGTTCAGCAGGTGTCTCAAACTCAACATTTTAAGCCATCATCCCCTTCCATGGACTTGGCCATTCTCTTTGCTAATTCAATCAACAGTGCTACTCTCTGCTGGCTTACTAATCCCCTCCAGTGTAGTGCATGCTTGTTCCCATCCAAGAAAACTTGAAAAGAAAATCAAGTTGTCTGATTGTTGTGCCCAAATTCTGAACCCTCAAATCACCAAGAGACTTGTGCCCATGCAAAAGCAGAGAGTCTTTAATCAATTAACGAGTTAACTGTATTAACTCAGGTCCTTGGTCCCTTCAACACAGTGGGTGGAGGAGGAGAACTCACAGGGATCCTGGGGCAGGGAATTTATTGGGGTGGAGCGAAGGGAGCGTCTGGGGTCCTCAACTGTCTCAGGATTGGTGCACTTTCAAGTTTGGGTGATCTAACCTGTGTTGATTGGTTAACTGGTCACTATGCCATTTAGGCCCTCCCAGGGCAGTTGCTATATTCTTGTTCTGTACACCACTTACTATAAGACACATCCGGAACCTGCCAGCTAACTTCTGATTGGTTCCTTGCCACATGGAGGGTATCTGGCTTCCTAGTGATTGGGGCAAAGTCAGAAGTTCAGCACACATTGCTGAGTCAGAGGCCTACCTCTTGATGAGTCTTTTCTGCAGCCTGTCATGGCTACCAAAGCAGGGGTCTGGGTGAGGGTCTGGTCCCTTCACTGATAAAACATGTTCCTATCACTGTTGTGCAGACACATTCTTTGCAGAGTAATGGTGTATGACCAAAGTTGGCCCTTACAATACCTCATCTTCCTGGACACAGCTAGAACGAAGAAATGGGCAAAGTCCTGGGACCTTACTTTTTTTCATGCACTCGGGAGAAGATCCTTTCTTGCTAAGTTGTTGGATGTTCAAAGACTATGAGTATGAAGTCTGGAGGTAAAGGGGTGAAGAGATTTGGTGTTCTGAAAGGGCCAGGGGTCTGGGCTCACTCAGAAGGAAGCAAGCCCAATATATGTAGAGAGGAGAGAGGAACATTAGCCCTGGTAAAAGAGAGCTAAAGTTGATAGCATCAGATGCTTCCTGCAAATGCACCCATGTTGAATTCTGCTCTTCTCTGCATATGAACTCTAGAGACACAATGACTGGAACAGGACCAGATGGAGGTGTCATTGTAGGTCATCACATGGAGCTAATTCAAGATCAGAGCCTTGGGTGGGTCTCTTTTGATGCTGCCTTGAGTTGAAGACAGTTGCTGGTCCCATTTCCCACAGTGCCAAGTCAGTAGCAGCTACCTTTAGGTAGGTTAGGGAAAGGAGATTGGGAAGAGAGCTGTGCTATCTATAAGAATGTCCCACAGTTGCTTGTGCCCATGCTCACTTGCCCTGCTCCTGCTGCTCCTGGCTATAGAGCTCACTGCTACTTCTTAAAGGTGTAGCCCTGGCCCTGGGAGGAAGCCAGAAATAACAAAATGCCCCAGAAAACATACTGTCCATGTCTCTCACTGCCACGATCTTCCCATGCGGGCAGAGCACAGAGATCAATGCATGGAGCAGAAAAAGCCTGCGGGGAACATAGTGTTACTTGCTGGTCTATTCATTGTGTTCAGTGATCCATATGTTACGGTTTGACTTTAGGAAAACTACTTCTCTGGGAGTCTAAATCTCCTCACCTGTCTCACAGATATGGTAAGCAATGTATAAAACATACTCAGTACAGTGAAAATAATAGTCATAGTTCCAAAGGAGAGCTTTCAAATATTTGTATATTAGCAAAAGAGAGCTAGATTATCAGCAGGTTAGTGCTTTACAACAGGTTAACAGAATTTTTTGTTTTAGACAGCACAATATTTAGAGAGGCTCTCTCTCTCGTGTGCACGCACGCGCGCGCGCGCGCACACACACACACACACACACACACACACACACTCAATTACAAGGCTCTACCTGGGCCTTGGGAAGAGCAGAGCTTCTCAGCCTCGGACTTGTGCATGTTACGGTTTCTGAAAAGAATTACCGCCAAAGTCTCAAGCCCCGTGGGCCTATCGCATTCTGTGTATTTGGGTTTCTAGCCTTGGATCTGTTAATCCCAAAGATGGGAGAAGAAAGTCCTGTACCCAAATCATCATGGTCAAATTAATTACACTAAGTGATTAATTAAAGTAAGCTTTTTAAATCCATGTTCACAGGCTGCTCCCTCTAAGATGGAGTTCAGTAAGTCAGCACTGGAAGTGAGGAAAACCAAGGCTTTTATAGCTCAGGGGTTTCCAAATGATGGATTTGTCGGACACAATAGGCAGGGTTACAGGAGCAGAGCAAACAAGCTAGTCCTAATGACCTCTTGAAACAAAGGCGTGGTTGCAGGCAGGCATAACAAGGTATTCATGGTGATGATTGGGCAGTAATAGGTGGTCATACAATCTTTTGAAACAAGGTATGGTTGTAACATGCTTATAAACCCGCTCTTGAAACAAAGGCAAGGTTGTAATTTCTGGAACACACACTAGGAAACCATTTGTAGTTAAAGTTGCAGGTGGGGCATAGTCCAATTCTTGAAAACACAGGCTTAATCATAAACAGGGATTTTTCTGTCCTATTTTCCTATACTATAAGATAGCTTTTAAGCCTAAAAGGGAGGCAGGCTGGTTCTTCAGAGCTGGTTTATTCCTAATGCTCTTTTTCTGAAACTCTGGGCAGAGATTGTCCTCAATTTCTCCTGCAAAGGCCTCCTTGTGGCCAGGAGAAGGACGGGGAACCCTGAGAGATGCTCTCGTGTGAACTTTCCTCTCCTGACCCTTCCTCATTACTTTCCTTCTGACCTCAGGGGCCACAAAACTTCCAGAGCCCTCTGCTTGGGTCTCTCCACCATTGAGACAGCCTCACATCGGAGTGGCCCATCTGACACTTAACTGTTGCTTTGGACCAAGAGGGAAAATGGATGGGGGCAGCTGGCAGATCCTCCGTTTTAGACTCTCATTTACACCATTGCAGAATGAACCCAAAACTTTCTGTAGCTGCTGTATTCAATAACTCAGATTCTAGATAGACTAGTCCACCACCCTTTCCTGCTCAGCTGGGCTTCTGGTAAAAGAAACTGGCTTTGGATTTCTTGACCTAGGAATCTCCTCCCCTCCCCTCCTCTCCCCTCCTCTCCCCTCCCCTCCCCTCCTCTTCTGTTTCAAACCACTAGTTTTGTGGCAATTTATTACAACTGGAGTAGGAAACTACAGGCTGGTTTTGTGAGTCAGCTTGACACAAGCTGGAGTCATCAGAGAAGAAGGAACCTCAGTTGAGGAGACGCCTCCACGAGACCCAGCTATAAGGCATCTTCTCAATAAGTGATCAGTGGGGAGGGCCCAGCCCATGGTGGGTGTTGCCATCCCTGGATTGGTGGTCCTCGGTTCTATAGGAAGTAGGCTGAGCAGATCAGGGAAAGCAAGCCAGTAAATGGCCTGTGCATCAGCTCCTGGCTCTAGGATCTTGCCCTGTTTGAGTTCCTGTTCTGACTGCCTTCAGTGGTGAACAGCAACATGAAAGTGGAAGCTAAATAAACCCTTTCCCCCTCAACTTGCTTTTTGCTCATTTGTTTTATAGCAGCAATTGAAACCCTAAGACAGAAACAAATACACTAGTGTTTTTGTTGAGATTTTTTTTTTTTTGTCTGTATTCTTAAGTTATCCTAGTTTCAATTCTGTTTGTTGTGGTGGAATATTCCCATAGAGAAAGGAACTCAGGGCATGCACTGACTAGTTTCATGTCAACCTGACACAGCTATAGTCATTACCCTCAATTTAGAAATAAGCTGCTATGTGACTGGGCTGTAGGCAAGTCTCTAGGGCATTCTCTTAGGGACTCTTATGGGAGAGCCAACCCCATTTGAGGGGTGCCATCCCAGGTTGGTGGTCCTGGGTTCTGTAAGAAAGCAGGTTGAGCCAGCCACGAGGAGCAACCAGTAAGTAGCACCTCTCCATGGCCTCTGCATCAGCTCCAGCTGGAAGTTTCTGTCCTGCTTGAGTTCCTGCCCTGACTTCCCTCAGTGATGAACTATTTCCTGGAAGTCTAAGGGAAATAAACCCTTTCTTTTCCAAGTTGCTGTTGGTTGTGGTATTTTATCAAAGCAATAGGAGCTCTAAGCTAATGGAGGGAAGGAAGTCTTTATTTAGCTTATATGTTCCAGTTTCAGTCCACCCACCAAGGCAGGAACTTGAATCAAATATCACATCACACTCATAGTCAAGATCAGAGAGAAATACATACGTGCTCAGGGACCAATGAGTTTACATTTCAGGACCCCAAACCAGATCTGGTCTTCCTACATCAACTAAGGCAATCGGAACAACCCTTACACACGGGCACACTGGCCAACAGGAACTAGACAGTCCCTGGTTGAGACTTCCTAGGTGATTCTACAGTATGTCACATGACAATTAAAACCAACTGTCCTTTAGGGTATACTTATTCTCTAGTTTTCTACTGTGCTTGCCTGGTTTGGGGCAATGTAAGGTGATTTACTTGGCTTGGATTAGAAGGAATTCCCATTTTTGCTTCCTTAGGCATTTGTGTGTGCTGGGAGGTCTTCACATGCTTAGTGAACTTGCCTGTGGCTTGACTCTGTGTAAATATTTTGCCAATTGCCAATTTTACCTCTAGGATTTTTTTTAAAGGACTTCCTAGGGTTTCTATTTCTTTTTAAGTCAGCTTAGTAGTTTGTGGATTTCTTGACTGTTTTTGTTTTACCTAAGTTGTCTAATCCATTTTGTGCAAAGCTGTATTAATTGTTAACAGTATTAACTTTTGCTCAAATTCCAGCATTTAGGAGACCAAGGCAGAAGGATCAGGAGTTCCAGGCCAATCTCAGCAACAAAGTGAGCTTGAGTCCATCAAAATGTTAAGAACAAACAAAATTTTAGTAAACCCCCATAGATTTCCATGAGTATGCCTACATACCGAAAGTTATACCACATTCATAGGATTCACTGGCTTATTTCATAGTGTTGGCTTCTTTCTGGGAAACATATATTCTCTTTTACATCGAATTGTATGTATGTATGTATGTATGTATGTATGTATATGCACTTGCCTCTGTGTGTGTATACTTTCAAGTATTTCTGTTCTGGTATTGAGCTTTTTTATGGATGGGAATTGGAAATTCCACTCCCCACTCTTTGCCTTGGTGAACTCACTCCACTTTTACCGTTCACACCAGTTACCGCAGCGTCTTCCACAGAGCCCCGCGGCTCTTCCGCTCCTCCCAAGGCAGTGTCTCTTGTACTTGACTTTCATTTTCCCACCAGTGCTTTATTACTTCTTCCTGCCTCTGTTAAATATTTATCTATTTGTGTGTGCAGGGCAGTATGCAGGTATGAGTGAGTATAACGGTGCATCGGCCGAGGCCACACACAGATGCCTGGTGTCTTTCTCTGTAGCGCTCTCCCTTATTGCCCTGAGCCATGCATGTTTCCTCACTGAACTCAGCGCTCACCTTCATGTGATTACTCTGGACAGGCCAGCTAGTGAACTCCCAGGACCTGCCTGTCTCTGACCCCAGGTGCTGGGGTTTAGGAACTCCCAGGCTTTTCCCTGGGTGCAGGGACATGCCATTCAGGTCCTCACACGCGTGCGCGCGCACATGTTCTCGTTTGCTGAGTCAGCTCCTCAGCCGCCTTCCTGTTTTGTCTGTCTTTGCTCATTGAGATCCCTGCTGCTTGCTCTCATCTTCCATGGAGACAACGGCTTCATTAAGATGATGTCGTCTCCGTCACCACCTGGGTTTAATTCTTAGTCACCAGGTGGCAAATTTTTCTGCTGACTGTGGTTCTCCCATCATTGGATTTTCCTGTCCACACCCTCTTTTCCTTCTTGTCCATGCCTTCATTTCTCCTCTCATTATTTCCCTCTTTCCTTTGGGCTCTTTTGTGGGACCCTGAACCGACCGATCACCCCATCTTTCTTTCCATCATCATGATTCCGCAGTATGTTTACAGGAATTTGGGGGAATGGTGGGGTGGGCGGGATCTTTTAGCAGAGCAGATGGACGGTCAACTGAAATTCTATTTAATTATTTTCCCCTATTTTCGTGTGTGTGTGTGTGTGTGTGTGTGTGTGTGTGTGTGTGTGTGTGTGTGTGTGTGTGTGGTATTCAGGTACCAGTGTGTTGAGAACAAACTGATTCTTGCAGTTGACTTACATTTTTTCCCTTATAACACAGCATCCCATGAACACAAATTTCTGTGACTCAGGCCTGATCCACCCCCATTTTCATGTGTATTTTTGTTCTGGTTCTTTCTGAGATAACCAGCTACCCCCCCCCTCTCTCTCTCTCTCTCTGGGAGTGTCTGCCCACTTGATTCTCACTAGGATTGGAGGCCCTTTCATCTGCTTTGTCATTGGATAAACTGGATAAAATAAAACTGTCTTCTGTGTTCACCCAAAATAGTTTTTATTGCTTTCTTTTCTCTTTTCTTGTTGCTTTGGAGGATTTCCAGATAGTGTCAGCCATGCCAGCCCTGGGCCACTGTTTTGAAATAAGACATCCCTTTCTTGAATCTGAAAGTTTCCTATGCTGGCTATTTGTAACGCTTTCTATCACTTTCCATTCCTATTCTGCAGCCTGTCATGGCTACCAAAGCAGGGGTCTGGGTGAGGGTCTGGTCCCTTCACTGATAACAAATGAGCTAAAAGGTCTTATCTTTGAATTTTCACCTCGATCTGGTGCATTCTTGCATCCGTAAGGAGATTGTGATGTGATTGCTCTCCGTACTTTTATGTCAGTGGAATTGGTTCTCATAGCCAATGTGCATGAAAATCTTGAGGTCACATTTGATAGTGCTTTTGGCCCCTCGTTTTGACATTTAGTCCAGGCTGAAATTACTTCTTTTGTATTTATTTTATTAATATATACATGTGTTTGTTTCTGCATGAATGTATGTGTACAGTGTGTGGGCAGGTCTTCTCAGATGCCAGAAGAAGGCATCAGATCCCCTGTAACGGGGGTTACAGGCAGATGGGAGCCACCATGTCGGTGCTGAGAACCAAGCCTGGGTCCTCTGCAAGAGTACTGGTGCTCTTAACCAGTGAGCCATCTCTTTAGGGAGGATTTATTTGAAAACATAGTTAATGGTTTTTTGAAAGTAGGATATGAAGTATTGGAGTTCATCTTGGCATTTTCATACAAATGTGTCGTTATACTTTGTTCATCTTCCTTCTCTACTGTTTCCCCCAGCTCCTGCCTCCCTCCAGCTGGTCCTCTTCCTTCTAGACAGTCCCTACTCTATTCTATTCTCATGTCTCATGTATTCTAGTCCCTCTTTCCTCCTGGCCTCTCTTAATAGTCCTTCTTCATGATTCCTTCTAATTTCATGTACTTCAGACACATTTACAAGTATAAACACACACACACACACACACACACACACACACACACACTGTGTGTGTGTATTGTGGGAGTTAAAATCTAGTTTCTACACATAAGAGAAAATGTGGTATTTGTTTTTCTGAATTTGGCATACTTTGCCTCACATACCGATTTCCAAGTATATCCATTTTCCTACAAATGCCGTAACTGTGCACTGTGACTGTAAATTCCATCGTCCACACAATGACTTATTTTTGGATGTTTCTCTGTCCATTTTACCTAGTTGCAGAATTAAGACTTTGTTGGCTGTATCTGAATATGCTGTTACAGAAACAGTTCGGCGACATCTTTAGTCCCATGGTTCTTCCTTTCTTCCTCCTTGTACATGACCTTCTTTCTTCTACGGCACTCCTTGGGATGCAGGCGTCTCTTCTGGAGCCCTCCCCTTTCTATCAATAGCCAGTCCCCAGTTAGCTCACTGCTGCTTATGCTCACACCCCACTCTGAGTTTAGGAAGTGTTCACCTGCATGGGCTAGTCCCGTGGGAAAGCCAGGGTGTGCTAGTGCAGAAAAACAAGGGACTTAAGAGGGGACAGTGACTGCGGACTTGATTATGTGTTGAAATTCAATATTTTTGTTGTCTAAAAAGTTAGAAACTCGCCTTTACAGTCACAGGAACATTGCTGTGTGGTTTCAAAACGGAAGCCCGCTTTGCTTCATCTTACCAAGGGGCTAGGCTTAAACAACGGTCATTAAAGACAGTTCATTGTCAAAATGCACGAGCTTTCTAACATACAGGTAAATGAGAAGTGTTTTGTCTAGTTGTGTAAGGTTTCTTTCGTTTTTATCTGACAGTTTTTGTTAGTTCTGGTGTTGGAATCAGCCAAAGAACTTGATTCTCCATAAACCTGAGGTTACAAGGGATTTGTGTTTTACACAGGGCTGTGCTATCTAGGCTCGCTGGTGTTATTGCTTACAGCAGAGTCTCCTACTTTAAGGGGCTGAATCATATTCCATTGCACATAAATAGGTGTATGTGCACGCACACACACACACACTGTAACTCCTTAAAAAGTAAGTAAATATTCCAAAGTTTGAAGACTCTGTAAGCTGACAGGGTGAAGGAAGGTATTGAATTGCTTGAGAAAGTTTATTGTTCTTCTGCCTATTTGACCTGGCATATTTATCCATCATAATGAAATAGTCTCTTAAGTTTAATGTGGAGATAAATAATGCTGGCAGCTTTAATGAATGGCACACTGACAGACCTTTTTCCAATATTAATGTGATTTAGTAATTACATCAATGTTGTAAAAGAAACTACACTGGGGTATAATTAATATGCAAAAAGTTGCACATGCTTAATTATATATTTTTTGGTTTCTTGAGACAGGGTTTCTATGTGTAATAGCTGTGGCTGTCCTGGAACTCGCTCTGTAGACCAGGCTGGCTTTGAAGTTACAGAGGTCTGCCTGCCTCTGCCTCCCAGGTGGTGGGATTAAAGGCGTGCATACACCCTCACTATCTGGCTTCATTATACATTTTGATGAGCTTGGATAGATACACAAAACTGTGATATCACCACAGCCAAAATACTGACTAGATACAGAACCTTTTAAGAGCCGTGTGTGTATGTGCATGCGTGGGTCCACACGCCTTAAGTTCCCCTGTCTTTCCCACACTGCACCACGATAACCACAGCACTATGTCCCGTAGTATCAGATCCGCAGAACCTCCTCATCTGCATCACCGAAGCTCATGCTCATCCACAAGCCTTCCCGGTGGTTTCCTGCGTCCGGCTCTGGAAATCTCTTTACTACTCTCTGCTTCAAACCACCTGGCTATTTTTCCTCTCTCCTCAGTGAAATCATGGAGGCCCTGAAACCACACAGGCCTGCAGCCTGTGGAGGGACAGTACTGGAACTTCTCAGCCTCTTCAATTGCAGGAAACCACATGACAGATCTTTTTCACTGGCCTGTGTAGTTCCAGGGCCATCCATCCCCAGGGCTTAAGGATATGAGAGCCAGGAGCCAGTAGTGCAAAAGTCAACTCAGGTCTCAGTGTGAGCCCTGGCTCAAGCCTCCAGGCCTCAGACCCCGGGAGCGCGGTTCTGAAAGGAGGACGATGTTCAGGCAGACAGAGCGGAGACCCACACTTCCTTTGCCTTGGCCGCAGTGCGGCAGGGGACGCTTTGCGTACATTGGTAAGTCTTCTTCCCTCAGTCTTTTGCTTCCTATTCTAACACCTTCCAGAAACACCACTGCAGACACACCAGCCCGTAAAAATGTTCCCGATACCTGGGCACTCCTACACACAAAGTGAACCACCCGGATGACATCCATTGTCAGCTGGGCACCACACACCTGCTAGCTCATGCGTAATCTTCAAACAAAGTTAACAACGAAGCTTCTGTTCTGCCCAGGCACCGAAACCACTCCACAGGCAAATAAGAGAGGAGGCCACATCCTTGAGTAGTTTTCTCTTCCTCCAGCATCTTGTGACTGAAATAGGACGAGGAATAGTTAACTGGGTACTGATGAAGTCAAAGCACCGTTTATTCTACAAGGACAGGGCTGCACACAGTTGCAGCCCATTTTCTATAATTGCTCAGGTGTCATTGCCAGTGTTTATCACTACCTTCCTATGTTACTCTATCTGTAGCCCCTTTGCCCTCAGTAGAGCCCTCAGCATATCCGGTAGCATATTGACTCCCGCAGCCTTTGTCTGAAGGGACATCTTGTGGCTGTTCCCCGTTAACCCGAGTCACCGAAAGTGCCCCTCCCAGAGAGAGTCTGTACCCAGATAGACTTAGATCGTATTGTGGAGGAGCTGTTCAGTTTCCCTTTGGGAGTCAGGACCAGCCACTGTAGCTGACACCATAACTTCCATCTTTGCCGGTTACTTCAGAGGCCTGAGCAGTGCAAAGTTGCTAAGGTGACAGTCGGTGCCTCTGGCTGGAAGCATTGCTTTCTCGGCAACTGTGACCGCTAGGCCAGCCGTGCACACAGTCATGGGAGCAAGAAGAAAAAACACATCAGTGGGCCAAAGGCACGAGAGCCGATGGCGCCGCTTCTGTTTCGACTCCATGGTTACCAGGTCAGGGACTCTAGATGACACGTATTTTGTCCTGTGTTAGCTACCAGTTCAAAGCGTACACAGCCTTTCGGAAATCCCGTGCTCCAGCCAGACTCCTAGCTGGCGCTGTAACCATCTCCAAAAGGCCTTTGCACTGGCCGCACCACGCCACCTGCTTCGGGATGCTAGCAAGGCCAGTGGTTTCTAGGAACACGGGCCCATTGCTACACTTCTTTTTGCTGTGCGGTGAGTTTGATGACCAATGCTTTGTGAGCCTAGTAGATGTATTTTGCAGGTCTGCTGTGGGAGTCTGTCCAGAATGAGCAGTCCAACGCTTACAGGCACGAAAGGGAGATTTCCTCACTGGCGGCCTGAAGCCAAGAGAGTTCCGGGCCACTCTGCGATTCATTTTATACTAGGAAACCACAAGGTGGGGCAAGCAAGCAAAATTTCACAGACACACCGGGCAGTCAGCAGGTTGCCAAGGGCAACGGCCCATTGTTTCAGCCATTTCACCAGGTCATTCAGTCTCAGCAACCGAAGTCATGCTTGGCACACAGGCAATACTAGCCGTGCTTTAAGGAAACCGCTGAATAAATCCCTATGCAATAATTACTCTTTTCTACCCACTTCTGCTTCAGGAACAATACCGTGTCAGAGTTCAGTGTTGGGCTAGGCACTCGTTGACGGCTGGAGCTTGTTTGGCACTGGCCAGTGAAAAGACCGTGTTGCTAAGGCATGGGTCACCTCGTCCTGTCACCACGGTCCTTTGTTTAGGAGCTCATTGGGCAACGACAAGGCTGGCAGAGAAAAGAGGTTGCTGGTGTCTGCAGAGTGGGTTGATTTATGCATCTGAGTGCGAAAACACCCCTCTACTGAGAAGCCATCCTTTGGTGAGCACTGGGGTGGGACACGGATGCTTTCACTTTTAAAATGCTCATCCTGGGAGGTCACACTGCGGTATCCTCTCCAAGGTAATCAATTAAGTGATTAATTTCCTCCTCTTTCTGCTCCTACTCCTCTTTAAGAGGCTTCACACTGCTAGGAAGCTGATGACCTTCCGACCTCCCCACCTGCCAAGTGCTGGATTTACCAGATCTGGCCTTTTCCAGTCAAGCTCTTCCCGAGTTCACAGTCACACAGCTGAGCCATTGAGTGCAGTCCACGCATTGCTATGTAATCCCCCGTGGTCTGTAGCTGTCCATTTTTAGAGCGTGCCTGCGCATCATGAAGAATCTTCCGTAAGCTGGGAGCAACTCTTCTTGTGCTCGGTCGGCTGCTAGTGGGGATTCTCCATGAGGACTTCAGTACTAGCTGAGAAAAAAACAGGGTAGCAGGTGTGGGACCATGGGCGTTTGAACCACTTGGTCCTGTAAATTACACGTCTTCTTGGGTCCAATAAACATGCGTTATATATTATTAGTGTTATAATATATCATACATTGTTTATACATGTGCATCATTATATATGCACATACGCATAAGCATGATATATATTCTACATTATTTCCTTGCGATGATAGAGTATGGCCATGTGTACTCAGCTTTATGGTCTCATGTGTCAGCCAATGGTTGCTGCTACTTTAAACCTGCTGCATGTGCTGTGTCTTGCAACTCCAGCTGGCACAGTAGCTTACACAGAGCCCAAGCCTGTTTCCTTTTGTTCTGGGTCCCACTCAAAGACAACTGTTTCTTAAGTCATGCGGGAACACACCATGGTGAAGACTACACTTCCTCCCAAACTCAAAGAGGTGCTAACCATTGTGCTCTTGCTTGGGGTGGGGGTTGGGCCTGGGTGCAACAACTGACACTTGACCTAAGGGACACGGGTCCCTTACAAACTTCACATATGGAAAAGGTATACATTTATGTATGTATGTAGTGTGTGTGTGTTGTGTGTGCGCACATGTGTCTGTCTGTCTATGGCATGAGTGTTAATGTCAGAGGACATTGTGCTGTAGGTGGCTCACTCCTTCTCCTATGTGGGTCCTGTGTGTCCATTTCAAGTCACCAAGCTTGGTGCCAAGTAACATTACTCCTGAGTGAGCCATTTCCCTGACTTTCCGGGATTTTAGATATCCCATACTTTGATAGGGAAATGTCTTCCCAGTAAATCTAGAATAGTTCTTTTTTTTCCTTCTTGCTTATCAGGTTAAATGAGCAAAAAAAGCATCCACATAACAGCCTGGAGTGATATCTTCCAAAAGGAAAAGGTGACCACAATCCTTGCCTGCTAAATTAGCACATAAGGCTGAATGCTAACACAGGTCTGAGACAGGACAGTGAAGGTGTATTGTCTGTCTTGCCAGATGAAAGCAAGTCTATCTTCAGGATAAATATGAAGAAAAAACATTTACTATACAGACCCATAATTGCATATGAGTTACCAAGATATGTGTTAATTTGCTCAACAATCAAAATACCACATCTGGTACAGCTGCCACAATTGGAGGCACAGCCTGGCAAAGCTCATGATACTCTACCATCTTTCTCCACGATCCATCTGTTCTCTGCACAGGCAAAAGAGAACTGGACAAGGTTGCGGCAGGAGCTACCCCGTCTGCGGTTTCCATGTTTCCAGGGTTGCGCTAACCTTGGTGACCTTTCAGGAATGCAACACTGATTTATGTTACCATCGCTTTAGATGGAAGGGCTCAGATGGCCCATTCACTTTTCCCCACCATCATAGCTGGTGTGCGCTGGATCAGGAACCCATTCTGATATTGTATCTGCTGCTAAATATGACTAATCCAGTCATGTTTTCTGGAACTGTGACTATCAATAGGGGGTTGGCTCAGGGGTCTACTGTGATATGGTCTGACCTCCATATGTTTCTACTCCAGTAAGCACTTAAGGTCACCTGCATCCAATGTCATTTTATAGACAGTGCCCAGAAGTCCCCCAGTGTTATGAGCATTTGATTTTCCCTTGTGTACGGATATCCTGGCTAAAGGCTAAGTATCTTTAAGGAAAGGCTGGGAGAAATATTAACCACATAAACATTTGATTGAGGACAAAGGCTTTTTCTCTCTCACTCCAAAGACTCTGAATCTGTAAACTGGTACAACTTTGGCAATTGAACAAAAGGGTGTGAGGTTTTTCTTTTTCTTTTTATTGTATTGGAGGTGATTTGTTTTAGAAATTCATTAGCTTGACATAGAACTTTCTTTTTTTCACATGTGTGCTGAGAATCAAGCCTGTGTCTTGTTTATCTCATAGAGCTTACTGTGATTAACTAGCCAAGGTCTTAAGTTTGCGTAAGTCAACTATTTCGCACCCTGCTCTGGCTCCATTGTCCACTGTCGTAACCACATCTATGTTATTACCATAGATGGCTGAACACAGTCATTTGTCCACTGATATCCAAGAACACAACTCTCCCATTACATTTAGTTTTCCCCATTTAATGGCTGTGTGTTCCCAAAGTTTGATCTAACTTAAGGAGTGAGACATCATTGAACTCTTCAAGGAGTCTGGGGTTCCCATCACACATTAATTTTTCACACCATCTAGAAAAGGTTTGTACCCTCTTAGAGTAGACAAGTGTGTTGTAGATGATGTGTGTATCCCTGCATCCCAGCATCTCTGAGACTTCTCTACATTAAATCAAAGCATGTCTAATCCACCCACAGTGGATTGCCTTTTAACCTATGCCACGGTGAGGCAGGCTGCACAGCTGTTATAACTCTGCCTCTTTGAGCTGAGACACTCATAATTTGGCCTGTTTCACTTTTGTGTTCTGTTCAGAGGTTTGAGCACTTGTCCAGCTGTTTTGGAGGTGATTTTTTTTCCCAGTTGTTTATGCAAATGTCGATATTTTTCAAAAATGGCCCCAGGGACACAGTCTGAGACAATGTTGTGTTAGGTATCCTCCAGCAGAGCCAATTTAACATACAAAATGAACCACCACTCTCCTGTATTGCCTTAATTGAGCACCTAAATCTTATTAAACTTCTTTTTATAAGTTATTTATCCATTAATGAACATTAAGATGCCTAGGCACCTCTATGGTGTAACAGGAGGTACCTGCCAGGCTAAGTCAAAATGTATCAGGTGAAGCAGTCTTTTTAATATCCTAATTTACATGTCTAGCGTATCCGTAACTATGATTTCAATTCCACATCTTAAGACCTGTGGCTAGAGGTCTGTGAAGATCAGGCTGGAGAAACCCACAGAAACAGCTGACCTGAACAAGGGGGAGTTCATGGACCCCAGTCTGACAGCTGGGAAACCAGCATAGGACCAACCCAGAGCCCTGAACGTGGGTATTAGTTAGGAGGACTGGGCAGTCTATGGGACCTCTGGTAATGAATCAGTATTTATCCCTAGTATACGAATGGACTTGGGAGCCCATTCCCCATAGAGGGATACTCTCTCAGCCTAGACACATGGGGGAGGGCCTGGGCCCTGCTCCAAATGATGTGACAGACTTTGAAGATCCCCATGGAAGGCCTCACCCTCCCTGGGGAACAGAAAGGGGATGGGGCAGGTGTTGGGGGGGGAACAGGGGAGGACGGGAAGGTGTGGGAACTGGTATTGACGTGTAAAACAAGTTTGTTTCAATTTAAATAAAAATTACCAAAAAATTTAAAAGACCTGTGGATTCCATCAGTGGACACCCTTGTGGCAGCCATGTCTAGACGGCGTTCTCCACTGTCTCTCTAACCACATGCCTTCCAGGCTGCCGTTTTCCTTATTTTCCTTTTAGTTTTTATTAACTTGCATTCATTTTTTTTTCTCCAGAATTTCTTTTTAAAGGCTTCTCTAAAGATGACTAAGAAATATTGTTGCATCTTGTTCAACTGCTTGAGGATGGACAGACTTGCTACTGTTCAGTGGTGGAAATGTTACTTTTACCTTCCCAGTCTGACTTTGATCTGATCTTTCAAACACAGATAAGCCTTTTCTGACCCCAAATTCTGTAGTAGTTAGCCCTTACTCATTTTCAGATGAACTGACATGGTTATTTTTATCATAAATTTATAGAAGCTGGTAAATGGAAGGCGGAGGTTAATAACCCGAAAGTGATTTTGTTTAAATAGAATCATCACCACGGACGATTTGAATATATAGTGCGCATGCGGTCTATGTACGCATGCCCGCATGTGCATGGAGAGGTCAGAGGTTGATTTCCTCTATTGTTCTTCACCTTATGTTTTTGGGGCAGGGTCTCTCACTGAACCTGGGGCTCACCGATTCATATAAACCAGCTGTTCAGTCACCCACAGGGAGGTCCCTGCTGTCTGGTTACCCAGTGCTGGATTATAGGCGCACGTGAGTGCTAAGCCAACAACTCAAGACTTCCTGCTGGCAGGGCGTGTACCGTGTACTCAGCTCCTGTTATTTCAGATTTAAAGGGATCCGTTAAGAACTCTGGATCCAGACAACCAATTGCAGCTGTAGTGAGCACGTCATTATTCCCAAAGTAACTCAGCATAGCAACCGCCAACCTAGAGTTTGTATTACATGCGGTGTTTTAACTAAAGAGGATCACACATGTTCTGGGAAGAAAGTGAGTGTCTAAGAGTTTTGTATTTACAGAAAGATGTGGATTCATCCTAAATGACATAGTTGCACATAGATCTAATATGTGCAGTTCATGGATGCTAGCTAGGGTCTTTATATCCAACAGGGTCATATTTGCATGCGACCTGTGTGCGTATTTGAGCCAAGAACTGTCATATCAGTCATATTCCCAGCTCTGTAATGACAGCACGTGGTAAGCAAGACTGATCTGTGTGAGTGATGTGGATGTAAGCAGAATGGCTTCTCATGGTCCAGTCTCATCAATTCTAAGAGTCTCATGAGACATAAAAGATGCTGACCTGAACAAGAGAAAGGCTATCTTCAGGAAATCACCGAAGGGTGCTTCGTAAACCATTTTAACAGGAGGTAGGGAGAGAAACAGGAACGGCAGTAGAAAAAATAGTAGCTTCTGGATGTTTTCGGGTAAAGACTGAAATGAACTGGCTGTCCATATCTTCAATTTAGCCAACCATAATCAGAAAAATTTAAAAGAAAAGCCACTCTGCTTTGACTGTGTATGAACTCTTTCCTTTTATTCCCTGAAAAAGATAATGCAGCAGAGGTTTATTTACTCGGTGATGATAATGCCCTGGATATGACAGGTGCTGTAGCCATGATGAGGGGCACACATGAGGATTTGCATGGGTTATATGCAGACAGTATGTCATCTCATGTCACGGCCTCGAGTGTATGAGGATTTTGCTTCTGCACAGGTCTTGAAACAAATCCTTCACATGATTCAGTGGCTGACTGTGCATCCAGTTCAGTGGACCGTGAGTAGGTAAGCTGGGCTGCAGTGATGGCTCAGTGGTTAAGAGCACCTGCTGTTCAGTCATGAGGACTGGAGTTCAGATCCCAGCACCCACATAGGGTGCCTCATAAACAGCTGCAAACCAGCTCCAGGAACTGCCATATCCTCCTTTGGCCTCTGAGGGCACCTGAACACACACGTACATGCATGCACACACACATGCAATTAAAACAAAATAAATCTGAAAGAAATAAGAGCAGGCAGGCCCTACCAGAAGGCGAGAATGTTAGCACCTGGCGATTATGTGGACTCTGTAAGGGTGACCGTTCATTATTCTGTAAACCGATTTTAGAGTAATGATAATATGAACAGCTGAAATGGTCTCTATGTTACAGATACAGAATGTTAAAATATGCAAGATAAAACAACAAAGCAATGACCCGCTATTATTAAAACAAAGATATACCCCTCTTTAATAGAAAGATTAATTGAGGCATAGAGTTCCAGAGGGTGAGTATGTGAGCATCATGACAAGGGGCATGGTTCTGCAGATAGGCATGGCACCAGGCAGGCAGGCATGATGCTGCAGACAGGCAGACATGGTAGGAGGCGCCAGCAGGCATGGCAATGAGCAGGCAGGTATGATAGCAGGTAAGCATGTACAGCATCAGGTGGGCAGGCATGGTGCTACGGGCAGGCATGGCATCAGGCAAACATAGCTGAGAGCTCACGTTCTTAAAATAATAACCACAGGGGGGAGGGGGAGGGGAAGGGGAGAGAGCAAGCTAACCCAGAATGGCGTGAACCTTTGGAACCTCAAAGTCTATGCCCAGCGACACACTCCTCCAACAAGGCCACACCTCATCTTCCTACCCAAACAGTTCCACCAGCTTAGGGCCAAGTCTTCAAATATCTGAGTCTACGGAGGAGGACCACACTCTTTCAGACCATTGCACCTCCTTCCCTTCTGGGCATCAGGGGCTGTGGAGGAAATCTGGGTTCTATCCTAGCTTGGCCATTCCCCAGGTGAGCAACAGAAATGAGGGACTCCGCCTTGCTGCTGAGCCTCGGTTTCCCCATCTGGGAAGTGGGAGCGAGAGTCATGGGAATCTGAAAGATCTGTTGTTGGAGGAGATAACACCCAGAGCAGGGGCCCATGAGCATGTTGTCTACCTGTCACTAAGCTAGAAGCTGTCTGGCTTGGGCTCTAACCCAATGCATGCACTCAGCATGCAGCACACACACAACGGCATTAAAGCTCGCCCACTCTCAACACCTCCAAGCTCCTACCTGGGTGGGGGTGGGGGGGCTTCCTGTGATGATAGAGACCTTCTGTGAATAATTTAACTTTCTCATCAGCTTTTAGAATGGTCGCATCTAACACTGGTTAAGAGATTTCTGTGAATTACTCCTCCACCCCTTTGAGACAAGGTCTCATAATATGGCCGTGGCTGGCCTGGAATTCACCCTGGTAGCCATGCTGCCCTGGAACTCACTATGTAACCAGGCTGGTCCCCACACACAGCTATTGAGTGGCTGGCCTGTCTCTGCCACCCGGCACAGGGTTGAAAGGTATGTGTCACCACCCCCCCCACTTGACTTTTACGTTTAAGGCAGCGTTATAATCCATCTGAAAATAGACACAGGTCTTAAACCCTAGTTTTTACATATCAATCCCAGTTCCCTCTCCCTCCCATCCTCCCATACCCCCACCGCCCATCCCCCATCCCCAGGGAGGATGAGGCCTTCCATGAGAGATCATCAAAGTCAGTGGAGTCATTTGGGGCAGGGCCTAGGCCCCCCCCTCCCCGTGTCTCTAGGCTAAGGGAGTATCCCTCCATGAGGAATGGGCTCCTGGAGTCCAGTAAACTGTAGTTTTTAAATAACTCCACACACCCTCCACTCAAAGAAATAATAAATAAGGAGGCGGGGAGGGGGAGAGGTAGGGGGTGTAGCTAAGCAGTGGAATGCAGCACTAGGAGCCTGGGGGTTCAATTCCCAGCACCACAGACACAAAGGAACAAGCAGAAAACAAAAAGAATATATTGTTCTGGAGCATCTTCTGAAGTAGACAAGGAGAAGCCCCACATTGTGTTTAACGCTGCTAAGATAAAACAATTCTTTTTAAAAGGTGGTTTTTTTTATGTTAAATAATGTGTACATGAAAGCAGACACCTGCAGAGCCAGATGTCTTCCAGCTGGAGTCACAGACAGTTGAGAGCCACCCACCATGGGTACTGGGAACAGAACGTGGGTTCTCTTCAAGAACAGCAAGCTCTTTCAACTACTGAGCTGTGTCTCTCTGGCCCATAGACAAAATAGTTCTTGGTCCTCAACTGCCTTTTCTTCGGCTGCAGAAGACTGTGCTGAACACAGACCTGGATTCGAACCCCATCCCGTGACTCTTCTAGAGGACTAATTTGAGGTGTCTTCATTAATGAGGCTTACTGGAAGTAGTAGGTGACCAGCAGCCAGTGTGCAAATCCATTGTCTGTTATTGTGAATTTCACAGCCATAGGGCCTGTGCAGTGTGCATTTTACGAGATTGGCAGGGTTTGCGTCAATTAGTAATATTTTAATTCTTAATATAAAGGAAAGTGACATAACCCCTGTGCTGGCTGATCTTTGTTAACTGAATACCTTCTAGAGTCTCCTGGACAAAGGGAATCTCAGTTGAGGAACTCCCTCCATAGATCTGCCTGTGGACATGTCTACGGCAGATTTTCTTGATTGATGACTGATGTGTATGTGGGGGGTCTCAGCCCACGGTGGGCATTGTTAGCCCTGGTTAGGTGGTCCTGGGTCACATATGAAAGCAAAGAATCCTTGGGAGCAAGCCAGTAAGCAGCACTCATGTGGGCTCTGGTCCAGCTTCAGCCTTGAGGTCCTGCCTTGGCTTCCCTGGACGATGGAGCGAAACCTGAAAGCCAAGTATAGCTACCACGCGAATCACTTTTGGTTAGCGTTTATCACAGGAACAGAAGCGAACTATTGAAAGAACGGAGTCTAGTGAAATAATGCAATGCACCCTCTAAGTTAATATGATCACACAGGCATCTGATTCCCAGAGAAGGAAACAATAATAAATATATCTGTATTTTATTAATTTTCCTTAGTTGGCAAATATGGATAATATGAATTTACTGCTTGGTTAAGACAGTAGATGGCGCTGTAAGTACACAGTCATGAGAGCCCAGGGTTTTGTTTTTGTTTTAATGCAAACCACTATGTAAATTTATATTTAATATTTAAAAGTGTGTTCAACAAGATCCCCAAAGGGAATGATTTAGTGTACAAGAATATACTGTGGATGATTCAGAATTTATTTAAAAATTTTATTTGGGAAGCTGTGTGTTCTGAGCATAGATAAGAATGTCTCCCAGGGTCCCCTGTAATAAGGTGCACATATCTGCATTTAATTCTGTGTGATAATTCAATAAATTTGTCATTTCAGTGTCTCATTATCTAAGGTGTACAAAGAACATTCTTCAGGCACTAGCCGATGGGTTTTGTCTCCAATATATTTTAAAAGACCAATATTTCTGTCCTTTTCTTCTATTCTTTTCCTTTCTTCCTTTCTTCCTCCCTCCCTCCCTCCCTCCCTCCCTAACTGCACTTCCCCCCTCCCTTATCTCCTACCAGGTCCTCCCCACAGCTCCCATCTGCCTTTCCTGTGTTTCTGTTCAGGGTAGGGCAGCCCTCCCGTGGAAATCAATAAAGCATAGCTAACAAGTTGCAGTAAGACTAAGCGCCTCCCCTTGTGTTAAGGCTGGACACGGTAACGCAGCATGAAGGGTAAGGTCCCTAAAGCAAGCAAAAGAGTCAGGACAGCCCCTGCTCCCACTGTTGGGAGCCCCGCAAAAAGACCACGATACACAGCTGTCACATACATGCAGAGGGCCCAGGTCAGTGCCACGCAGGCTCCTTGGTTGTTGGGTTCAGTCTCTGTGAGCCCCTGTGAACTCGGGTCAGTCAATTCCTTGGGTTTTCTTGTGATGCCCTTGACCCAAAGACTAATATTTCCAAAAATAAAAGCGTAATTGACTCGGTGCTCAAAAGGAAATTTTGCTTGTCATCTTTACTCTTCTTTGCCTGTTTGTTGGCTTTTTTATTTTTATGTATCAGTGACTTAACTGAGGCCCTTCTGTTTGCCAGGCAATCACTCTGCTGCTGGGCTGCAACCCCTGCATTTATTTACTTTTGAAATTTTTGTTTTGGGGGACAGGATTTCTCTGTATTGTTTTGGAACCTGTCCTGGAACTATCTCTATGGGGCCTCGAACTCACAGAGATCTGCCCGCCTCCGCCTCCCGAGTACCCGGGCTTACAGGTGGGCATTGGCAAGCTTGGCTTAGGATTTTGTTTTTACTTTGAATGCTCCTTGAGGTCAAGGTTTGAACGCGCTCCACCCCTTATGTCTGGACTTCAGTCCTTGGACAGTGGACTGGCGTGTCCTTGGCTCTCAGAGCAGACATCCCTCTCTTCTGTGTTTCTCCTCAAATTCTTGTCTGCCTTCCTTGCTTTCTCTACTTCTCTGAGACCTGTGGGAGTGTCCCAGGGAACCACTTTGTGGGCTTCCTTTACTTCTCTGTAACGCATTTCCCGAGTTGTTCCACCCAGGCTTGTGGTTTTAACACAAATGCCCACAGTTTAAGCGAGAGTGTTTGACTCATTTATTCCCAACCCACCTAGAATCCCGTTAGCCGGACCCTTAACACACACACACAGAATCTGACCGCCTCCAGGGCCACCTGTAAATCTACTACCTTTCTCTTGAACCATTCGGGTAGGCTTCCAACTGATCTTATACTCCCCGTCTTTATCGCCTTGCTCTAGTTTGCATAGATGAGACCATATGACCTTGTCCAAATGTCATGCCCATCACACCGCTGTTCTGCTCAACACGCTGCCTGGAGTCTCTTGGAGCAGACACCGTTCTCCAGTACCCAGTGAGGCCACACAGTATTAGGGCTGTGACTGCGACCTCTTCGACCTTGCTGCTCACCGTCAGCCAGCCTGGCCTCTTTGATACTTGATCGAATGCAGCAATATACTGTGGGAGCTATCTTTTTCTCTGGGAGGCTCAACCAACTGCATGATGGATCAGATAACTCACTGTCTTAAGCAGATCTGCAATAGCTCAGCTTCTGGGCCCACCTCCAGGGGAACCCTGGCTCACCCAGAGTCTATTCACTTTAGATAAAAACAGATCAGAAACATTTATGTTGGGCCTCTGCTTAACCAACGTCTAGAAATGTGAAGGTGGATTATTTCACATCATCATGGTCCCTACATGAAGAACAGAACAGTTCCCACATAATGACGTTATCAACAAACTCTTCTCCTACTCTAAATTTGGTGGGGCAAAAGTTAATATAACCAAGTACTTATTTTTAAAATATCAATTAATTAATGAAGTTCACGCATACACGGATGGCAACGCTTGTATGTGGAAGTCAGAGGACAACTTCCAGGAGTCAGTCATCTTTCTAATACAGGTCCCTGGGATTTTACTCAGGGAGCTAGCTAGCTAGGCTTAGCGGCGAGGGCCATTCCCTGGCTGAGTGCAGACCTGAGAACTTCTCTGTGAAGATGACTTTTCCTTTGGTCCCACAGTCAGGCTTAGACTGACCAAAGCCCAAAGCACAAGGCGATCTTGAAGATCGTATGATGTCTGGGAATGAAATGACACGTTTGTTTCCATACCTGGGTCTCTGGAGACCACTAATGACCAGACAGAGCCCAGATTGCCCACCCCACCCCCCAGGTCCCTTTGCAGCAAACCCAATCGTTTGGTACTTGAGCCGTGGCTCAGAGTCACACGAAGTCCCTTCCTCTCTCATGCCCCGGTGTTCGTCGAGTGACTTTTCGGGCCTAGGGATGTTCTGCATCGCTTTATTTTGGGATTGCATGTCTCGAAACAGCTGGGGAGTGTTAATGACCCAGTCCAAGCGCTCAGGTCTGCACGTCCGCTCTCCCTGTCTCTGAACAAGGGAAACATCCTGGGCCGTGGTTCTCACAGCACAAACCGGACTCTCAGCCTGGGGACCGTCTTCAGTGGGAGACGAGCTATTTTTCAATTTGGCTCTGGACCAAGTACCAGAAAACGCGAAACCATTGATTACATATGACTCCTCTTGGCCCCGAAGTAGGAATTATACAAACACACAAGGACAACTTTTTATTTTTTTCCCACATTCTTTCATTT
The DNA here is from genome assembly GCF_943737965.1 of Phodopus roborovskii. NCBI lineage: Eukaryota > Metazoa > Chordata > Mammalia > Rodentia > Cricetidae > Phodopus > Phodopus roborovskii. The sequence continues at coordinate 1,809,683 of NW_026126639.1, read as the reverse complement.
CCCCAGATATATTGTTTAAATTTGGACTGCCCCACCCCAAGTCCCTCGGGAGTGACACTTCCCTCATGGAAGAGATTTACTCAGTCCTAGGCTGCTAAGGGACCAATTTTAAGGTCATGTAAAACAACACCAGAAGTCCTTGTCTGTTGTTCTTTCTGGAAAGGGAACGGAGAGATTCATAAACCCCTAGTCGCTGTGAGTGGGTAAGAAACATTTGCCTGGGCACCGCCTCGAGCAATACACTCATGGCACCCTTGGCCCATGGCATCTTCAAGTCCCAGAGACACAAGGGAAAAGATAAGGGGACACACATCTCCCACCAACAGCCGCCCGCTAAGTGTGTTCTCTAAGGAGCTACAGCAGTTGTTGGAGATTTAAGGTCTGATCAGTGGAGTGGCCTTCGCTCTTGACTCACATGCCAAGAGCGAGCATCCCACTGAAACAGAGACATGAATGGAGCTCTTCAGCTACCACGGTTCTACTCTGCTGACTAAAGACTCACGGAGACAGGAAAAATAAGCAGGTTCAGCCCGGGACTGATGGCTGGTCCTGAAAACAGAAAGGAAATTGCAATTTAGCTGCCATTAAAGACACTTTGTTTTCCTTATGTGAGTCTGTCCTAATCCAGCGAAAGTCAACATTACATTTTCCTCTACAGAGAGGAAAGAACTGGAGCGTAGGTAACATCTGAAGGGTCCAGGGGGGTCTTGTTGCTTGTTGTCATCACTGCGGTGTCTTCAGCCATAGCACTCTGCGGGGCCTCGCCTTTCTAAGGCTGAGAGAGACTCACGCGCCCTTACATGTAATCTTGGTGGCTAACTATTTGGCTGTCAGCTCTGATTCACTGCAAAGCCCACCGAGCAATTATGACTATCACTTACTACGTGCCGATGTGTATGTGGATAGATGTAAAATGCACACACACACACACACACACACACACACACACACACACATATTCTACTTTACTATTTATAACTAACTTAGTTTTGTTTGTTTGTTTGATTTTTGTTTTTTCCTGAAGCATAGTTTCAAGAAACCCATAATGGCCTTGAAGTCTGGAACTTCTGATTCTTCTTCCTGATCGCTTATTATCGTTTGAGTAACGACGGTGACATTGGCCTTATAATGTGGTTTGATGTTCCACCCATGAGGAGGGAGACAGGACGAAAGTGAAGCACAGAAAGTTAGAGGGAAGGTCTCTATGAAATACCTAGGTGACTGTTGACGAGGCCGGCCTTATGTAATGTAGGTAATTCGAGCAGAAGACAGTCTGAAAGCTTTTCCAGCTTCTTGCCACTTCCTATGTGGTGGAAACACACAGCTATTGACACTGTGTTTGGCGATCTTTTCCAATTTGTATTAGTTGAGACAGTAGCAGTCTCCGAGAGATAAAGTGCATATCTACTGAGAAACACATTTCCAATTTCCAAGACATTCACGTATGGGCTGGAGAGAGGGCTCAGGGGGTTAAGACTGTTTGTTAATCTTTCAGAGGACTGGAGTTTGGTCCCTAGCGTCTACATGGCTGCTCAGTCTGTAACTCCAGTTCCAGATGATCCAATGTACTCTTCTGACCTCCATGGGCATCAGGCATGCACATGGTACACATACACACATGTAGACAAAACACCCGCACATATAAAACAAAATTTAAAAAAAAATCTTAAAAAAAGAAATTCATTAAGAGTGTCTAGTTTGGAAAAAAATGTTGACATTCACCATTACTGCCCACGTGAAAATGAAAGACTCTGAGAATCATTCCATTATCATTTCAAAAGTAATCCCTCTGAAGATGACCACTTTTAATAGAGCCAGCTATTACATATGCAATTCAAATAACTGCTTCAGGCTAGAGCGTTTGTCCTCGGTTGTCTTATCACGTTTGGTTCGCATGTATGAAAAGAAAAAATGGTAGTAGGTTCATGACTTTCTCTTTTAGATAGTTTGTTTGATGACAAGAGGAGAATGTCATAAGCGACTGATGGATAGTATAAAAGGGATCTTAAATGCCTTCTGCTAACCAGTGAGCAGATATGCAAAAAGAGATGCAAACTGCTTGATTTTCCTTTTGATCAACTCTACTCTTCTATTAACTTAAAATGATAAACGATGCACTATACGATGTAAAATTTTCTTTATGTAGTGGATTAAGCCCAAGGCTTCCTGAAATGTAGGCAAGACCTCTACAACTGAGCTATGGTTCTCAGCTTCAGAGTTGTTCTTTTCTTAAAGTTAAGGTTTTTAGCATGTAGTAATTTCCTAATTTAGTCAATTGTTGGGATTAGTTCCTCTCTAAGATATATTTTTAAATTTTTTATTTTATTAACGTGAGTGTGTTGCCTTTATGTTAGTGCATTGTCTGGAGCCCACAGAGGGCAGAAGAGGTCACTGGAGTTCTGGAACTGGGGTTACAGAGGGTTGGGAGCAGCCACATTGGTGCTGGGAACTGAACTTCCTCTGCAAGAGCATCCGCTACTCTTAACTGTTGAGCCATCCTTTCAGCCCCAGGGTGAGTTCTTTATATCTTATTTTATCTGCTATTAAGAAAGAAATAATTAACCCAATATAATATATAGTATCTCCTTAATCTATGCAGTTTGTATTTTTGTATATCTGTTAATTTAAAATTTAAATTTGAGGCTAGAGAGATGATTCAGCAGGTAAGAGCATTTGCCTTGCAAATCTAATGCTCTCAGGTTGATGCCAAGAACTCACAGTGGAAAGAGGGATCCAGCCCCCAGACCTCTGCCCTCTGATCTCTATATGTATTCCTTGACACTCACCAACAAACACAAAAATAATAATTTTAAAATAAAAATATAAAAAGCAAATTCAGCCTTTAAAGAAAGAAATTGAAGAAGACATCAGAAAATATAAAGTTCTCCAATGCTCTTGGATAGGCAGGATCAGAATAGTAAAAATGACAATCATTTCAAAAGCAATCTACAGATTCAATATAATCCCCATCAAAATCCCAGCACAATTCTTCATAGACCTTGAAAGAACAATACTCAGCTTCATATGGGAAAACAAAAAAAATCTCCAGAATAGCCAAAAAAAAAAAATTGTACAATAAAGAAACTTACCATCTCTGACTTCAAGCTCTATTATAGTGTTATATTAGTGAAAATAGCTTGATATTGGCATTTTAAAAAAGTACAGGTGGACCAACAGAATCTAATAAAAGATCCTGATATCAACCCACACTCCTGTGAACACCTGATTTTTGACAAATAAGCTAATTATACAATGGAAAAAAGAAAGCATCTTCAACAAATGGTGCTGGCATACTTGTGTGTAGAAGACTGCAGATAGACCCATGTCTATCGTCATACACAAAACTTAAGTCCAAATGGATCAAAGACCTCAACATAAATCCAGCCATACTGAACATCTTAGAAAAGAAAGTGGGAAGTACCTTTGAATGCATTGTCACAGGATACCACTTCCTGAATATAACACCAGTAGCACAGATGTTGAAATTGATAAGTAATAAATGGGACCTCCTGAAACTGAGGATCAATTTGTAAAATGCAAGAAATTATATAAAGGTTTATTTTCTTTTCTAGTTCCTAGTTGCCTCTTTTTTTCTTCCTCTCTGTTCTCTTTCTCTGTGTGTGTGTGTTTGTGTGTCTTTGTCTATATGTATATGTGTGTATGCATGTGTTTATGTGTATTTGTACATATGTATGTGTGTATTATGTATATGTATGTGTGTGCATGTGTGTATATGTGTATGGCTGTGTGTGTATATGTACGTGTGTATGTGTATGTGTGTATGCACAAGTGTGTAAAAATCAGACCTTTAAGGTCAGAGGAAACAGGATATATATTTGATGATATTCTTAGAAATTTAGCCAAAGGCAGTAGGTAATATTAGTTATCAGCTTGTAGTTCATTCATTTCTTTTTTGTTTATTTGTTGCTTTTTGTGTTTTGATTTTGAGGCAGGGTTTCTCTGTGGCTTTGGAGCCTGTCTTGGAACTAGCTTTTGTAGACCAGGCTGGTCTTAAACTCACAGAGATCCACCTGCCTCTGCCTCCCCAGTGCTGGGATTAAACGTGTGTGCCACCACCTCATGGCTGTTTATTCATTTCTTAAGCTCAACTGATTGCTTACATATATACTTCCCTTTGTACAATGTAGACTTGTTTCTTATCTTCCAGAGTATGTTGCTAAATGGGAGAAAGTGGAATATTCTAGAATTCAGATTTATTGTTTCTCTTTCTTATATAAGAGCTGCTAATGTACCACTTGGAGACTTAGCTGGTCACTTCCGTATGTCACCTTTTCCTAGAAGAAGGTGATCTTCCAGTGAACATTCAGTGCTTCGTGCACTCCTGGATCCTCTACTTCAGCTTCCTGTGAAGCTCCCTCAAGGCCTTGCAGATTAAGATACAGCAGTGCTGCAGGACCTTGGGACTTGGTTCCCCAGCGCTGCACAAAAACAGGGAGCCACTAAGGATGGGCCGAGCTGAAGAGTCAGTCATCAGGGAAGCAAAGCAAGGGATGTGGCATGATCCTCGGACAAGATTTCAATGACCGACTTTGCAATGACCGACATTGCAGTTTCTTTGTGCCCATGGTTGTCTAGGACAAAAGAGATGAGAGCTTAGGAAGAATCCCCAAACCCCTCCATTTGGAGAAGCTGGTGAGGGAAGGAGAAGACACCCCAAGGAACGTATGTGGGAGTGTCACACAGCATCAAGAACAGAGACCTTCTGAAGTGACCGTCTGAAGACCTTGGTGGAGGATCCGTGACCCTGAGTTGAGATGGACTAGAAGAATTATACATCAAAGTGGCCCCATCCTGACTGGACAGATGGACATCTGACACAGGCTTCTTAATCTGGCTCCTGAGTGTTTCTTGAGTTCCGTCTGGGTTAATTTGCTCGCTGTCAGCACACCCTTCAGCCAGCGTGTATCTCTGTTACTTCCGTCATAGCTTCCATAGGGTGACATATGGAAGAAACAGTGAGTTAATTGGGAAAGTATTTAACTAACTATCCCCAGACAATTCTAAAAGCTTGTCCCTTAGGAAATGCCCCTCAAAGCGCAGAAATGGCTTGCGATTCGGTTTCACACGCACCGACAGCCAAAAGAGGCGTTTGACATCAGTCCTTCGAGTGTGTCAGGGCAATTTGGTTCTATTTTTCTAACCCCAAGGAGTATTGACACGCTTTCCCACAGCCATGTTGACTTTTGACATTTCATTGTAATCAAATTGTCTTTAACATCTGTTTTTCAGCAGCAAGATATTCCCACAGTAGCACAAGCGTGGATGACTTTTCCACACTGACAAGGTAGTGGAAACACACAGGCATGGCTTACGGACCAACTACTGGAGCCCAGGAACAGGAAGACCTCTGATCACTCGGCGTAACACAAGCCCGATTTCGTGGATAGGGGTGTGGGAAGGAGGATTCACGTTCTCATCTCCATTTGTTGAGAGATGCAAGGAAACAAAGCATGGCAGCCTTTCAGTTACTCAGAGCCTACTTCGGCCTGCTCTGCTCTTTCCAAGAGACCCCCACATTGCAATGGATTCTCAGTATGGTAGGGAGAGGGAGGGAGAGAGGGATGGGGATGGGGGAGGTTTGTAGCATCTCTATAGCTCAGGTTGGCCTGTAGCTCACTCCAGAGTCTAAGCTAGTCTAAGTTATGGGTTCACTGGGATTGGAAGCAATTTCTCCCTCTCTCCTTTCCCTGGCTTTTCCCTCCTTTCTTTCCTTTCCCCAACCTTCTCCTAACTTCAGACATAGAAATGGGAGGAGCCAAAGAAGCGAGGCTTGAGTGAGTTGGGTTTAGAGAACATTATGTTATGACCAAAGGCCCAGGATGAGCTCGGGCTCAGCAGTGACCATGGCCTTCAGAAGGAACCCTAGATGTGACAAGCGGCCCGATGTTCAAGGCAGAGACCCCTTTCTGCCCGCAGAACCACATCTAAGTGCTCTGGTATTATACTAGTATAATATATTATACTAGTATAATAATATTATAATAGTATTATAATAATACTAAAAAGATAAAAAGAGCAGAAAATAGAAAAATAATGGATAATGAAGAATCTTGAGTGATTATGAGAGGATTACTTTCAAATCAGAAATTACGGTCTTACCTTACATTGAGATAGAATTTTCTACACCTCACACACATAAAACAACTGCTTACATTAGTGTCTACAGCCGAATTTAAAAAAAAAAAATGCAGCAAGTAACAGTGACAAAAGGTAGAACTGGCTTTGCAGAGACCTGAGCTCATGGAAGACAAAACAAAACCCATTAGAATGACTGAGGTGCAACCAAAGGAAGGCTGTAAAGACAACAAAACACAAAAATATCCAAGAATCCAAAAGAAAAACTACTAAAATAACAATATTTAAATTTGCATGTGTCTGTTTCCAGGCCAATTGTGCCAACAGTGATTTGCTTAACATAAAAACCAAAGGGCTGGAGATGTGGCTCAGTGATTGGGGGTGTTTGCTACTCTTCCATGGGACCTGAATTCTATTTCCAGCACCCATGGGGGTTACAAGTTGAAGGTGTATAAATAAGGCAGAAGTCCACAAATGTCACTGAGACTTCTAGAGACAGTAAATTTAGGACTGGATGGGTCCAAAGTATCAGCTTCTCTTTTCGCCCTCCCATCTGCCACCCTCGCAGAATGACTTCCCTTACAGGCTCACCTCAAGCACACAATAGCAGTTGGAGGGTCAGCCGCTGCAGCCACAGTCCTAACAGAAGGGGTGAGTGGGTCGGATGGCACACATACCCAAGACCCACAAGCCACACTTAGAGTCACCTAGCAACACTCAAATGGTTCCATTGGCAGCAGCCGCTGGAGTGTTTTGTGACTGAAAAGAAAAAAAATCAAGAACTATTTTAAGAGAGAAAGACAATGGCTATTACTGTGGGAAGTGAGGGATTTCTGTCACAAATGGTATTAACAGTGCATGATATATAGAATGACTGAACATCTGTTCTTGGACACATGAAATGAGGCCCAAATAAGCGAGACACTTGTAATGTTGAAGAACATCTTTCAGAATAGTCTGACATACAACGGAGCTATGGGTGACTGCATCATGGAGATGGAATGGGCGAAGGCTCTAGATTTGGTAGCTTTGTAATGGCTCATTCCATCAGTTCACAGAAACTGTGAACTAAGCATGTAGGCGTCAACAAGAAGCCGGGGTGCATCCTGATCTGGGGTTTGTGGCTAATCCGTCTCCTCTTTATTTTATTTTATTGATTTGTTCTGTGTGTTTTTAACATCATGTGTCTTGATCCCATTGCTTATCCATCTTAGGAAGCTAAAAAGTCCAATTTCGAAACCCTAGTGGTTCTAAAGTTCATATGGAATGGGTGGAGAAGCCAAGAAAAATAAAAAAAAAATTAAATAAATAAAAATAGGAAAGGAGAATGAAGGAGACATGCACCGCATTATATTTTTAAACCTCCAATGTCTCATTATAATGAAACCCTTTGCCTCTTGGAAGGAAGCATTAAATGCCAGCTGTAAACCTGGGCTGTCATAGGGTCAGAAGTGACAGTCCTTCAGCCCTCGCACACAGCCCTGGGGGTCATGGGAGGGGGCTCACTGTCCGCATTTTACACAGAAGAAAGTTGAACCATTGCGGCATCCGTTCCATGGCATTTCCCATGACTCACCTGGGGATTTCAAGGCCCCTTTGTGTGTGTGTGATCCCCCTCTGCTGCCTTTGCCCCACTCACCTGCTTCTAGCACCCCGGCCCACCTACTTGCGGTCTGCTAAGCCGCATGTTCATGGATGGACAGATCCACTCAAAAGGGCAGATCTAATAAAAAGTCGGAAGAGCTCACAGATTGTTGTTTCCCTTCTTGGTCACATCCATCACTGTCACATGGACGCGGAAATGTGTAAAGTTCTGGGACATTTCCCTGAAGAACAACTGGTGTGTGCCCTTTGGCCTCTCTAACCCCTCCCTTCCTGCTGTGTGAAACACTGATGTGGGTTAGAGGTTTGCCAGCGGGAGGATGGGACAGAATCCCGGTCCTTGGCCTGGACCACACTCTCTGATGTACCGTGAGCTCAGCATCATCTCCGTGGCTCTTACAGACCCAGTGTCAAACCACCGCTGTCTGTCCTCTTACAAGGCAAGCACTTTCGAGAATTAGAAGCCACTGGAAACTGGCCACAGGATTCTAAGCACAGGCCACTTTCTGAAGCAGGGAATTAAATATAGTATGGGGAAGGATTCTTTCTCATGTGCACTGAGGTGAGCTGTTAGGACACACGCTCATCATGTTGTACTATTTTATTCTCACAAATGGAATCATACCTCCTCTAAGATATTATTGTTCATACAGAGTATATGCACTCATATTCTAGTTTGTCTTTTCTCCCTCTTCCTCCCTCCCTCCTTCCTCCCCTCCCTCCCTCCCTCCCTTTCTCTCTCCCTCCCTCCCTCCCTCCCTCCCTTTCTCTCTCCCTCCCTCTCTCCGTCCCTCCCTCTTTTCTTAAGAACAGTCTCATATATACAAGGCTGATTGCCAACTCACTATGTAGCCAAGAATGACCTAGAACTTCTGGTTTTTCCTGCCTCCATCTCCCAAGTGCTCGGATTGTGAGTATAGACCAAAGTGCTCAGCTTAAAATCTTGTAATTATATGAGAGGGTGCAATGGTAATGAGAAATTATCTGGGATTAATTAATACAATCATTAAACATTCTTTATATTCCTAAAGCTCAAACATTTAGGAATACCACCTTTCTTGTGTATCACTGTAACATGTTCAAAGTCTGTGTCATCCAACTCATAGATTCATCTCATTTAATTCACAATGGACTGTGCCTTCAAACTGTGAGCCAAAGTCAGTCCTTCCTTCAGTAGCCTTATAGAAACTAATATAATCATATTTAAACCCCCATAGCTCATCTGGATATTTAAATTAGACCCATATTTTCTCAGCTACTGAAAACCCACACCCATACACAAAAGTTCAAGATCATTCTACTTCTTGGGATTTTGACAAGGCATCCTAGGACATCCTAGGTGTAAGATAAAGTGTCTGCATTTTCCCTCCAGCTAAAGTGATTTTGTCAAACTTTATTTTTTGAAGACTGTTTTATAAAACCAATAGATTTTTCTATGCTCACATCTTTAATCCCAGCACCCAGTAGACAGAGGCAGGGATCTTTACAATTTCCAGGCTAGCCTGGCCTACATAGTGAATTCTAGGTCAGCCAAGGTTAAAAAAAAATGAGACCCTGTCAAACAAACAAACAAACAAACAAACAAACAAACCTCCCCAGCACCTGAATAACAAGAGCTAGCCACCTATACATCACTATTTTTAGGATGTAGGTATCTTACATTGACTAGTACATGACTTCTTATGCCTAAATCCAGCCAGGTCCCTTCCTGTATTACTGTAGGGGAGAGTCCTGTCCCATATCTGAAGTGAGGGTTATAGAAGACCCTCCCTACTTTGGAACCAGGGGCTTATTCTGCGATGGAGCCCTGTAGACTTGGGAATGTAGAGGGGGGAGGGGTGAATGGTAAAGGCAAGTCTGGTGGTTAGCAGTAGACTACTGAAAAAAATTTAGGTGAATTCTCACCAAGGAGACCTCACTGCCCAAAGTCAGCTTTGCCAACAGCCCCCATCAACACCAGGGGCCATGGGATTACTGGATGATCAGGAGTGCCACCTGTAACAGTGAGAAAATTCCAGAAAGCCAGAGGACACAACATCTGAGTGTCAGAAGCTCTGCCAAACTAGGAATTGCCAACTAGCTTTTTCCCCATGTGCTGGAACTGTGTATCTAATGCTTTGGGAAAATGTAAAAAAGAAATAGAATGCATTATTATATTATATCTGATCGCTAGTAAAATAATGTTATCTGTGTCACAAATGTTTCTAGAACTTTGGGATCTACCACAAAAGACTCATTGTAAATTTGAGAATTTTGGAATTTGTAGAATTCCCTTTCCCACGCTGTCTATTCTGTCCTAGGTACCAGGGGAGGGTATCATTTTCTTCCGTGGTGTGGTCTCTGGTAAGCTGTCCTTGATCCAGCAAGGATACAGTGTTTAAGCAAGAAACTGGGTTAAACTGAAGGGATTTCACACTGAAGTGAAGATGAACGTCGCAGTGGACTCAGCAAAAACAGCGCTGCTGTGAATGGGGACTTGAGGTGAAATCATCTAATAATCATTACATACGCGCACGGAACGGTCAAACAACTAAACGCGGGGGAAGGTTTGCACTGCGAGATTGCTGTGTGTGAATTCTGGTTGTCAACATGAGTGGGTTAAGAAAAGCCTGGGGTTCCAGCGCGGCACACCTTTGAATGAGTCTGCGAGGGCACCACTGAGGCCGTTAACCGAGGAGAGAAGATACGCCCAGAGCGTACCGCGTCATCTCACGGTGTGCAGTTCTGAACTGAACTCCAGAGGCAAAGGGAGCAAGTGACCTCCATCTTCTCTGTCACCCCAGTCTGCAGAGGTGGGGAGGCATGGCTGACAAGGACAGGACCCTAAGCCACCAGCCCAAACAGACCCCTCCTCCCCTAACTTGCTTCTTGCCATGATCTTGATCACAGCAATGGGATGTGTAACCAATGCACTTTCAGTATATAAATGCTGTGGTTCTTATCTTTTCTTTTTAAATTAGAAAAAAAAAAAAAAAACTAGACAAAGCAAAAAACCTAAACAAATTGTGAATATCCAGTCTCTTAACTCAGCACTAGAGGGAGCAACGTGTCGGCGAAAGGGCATGGAAATGTGAGCTCCGTGGCTGTTAACAAACATGGAACATTACAGAACAGCAGAAACGATGGCTGGAAGGTGGGCCATGTCAGTGGTGAGGGTGAGATTCTTATATCGACTAGTGAGGCAGCCTCTGCGCATGCAAGCTTAGGTAGTGAAAGCTGAAGCGCTTTAGGAGAGTCAATGGCGTTTTGAGCAATGTTTTTCCCCCTCCAAGATCTACAGGAGCTGGCACATGAAGCGGAGCACAGGAAACCAGAATGTCGCTCTTAAGGCTTTCTGTCATGAGCTGCTAAGCAATGAGAAAAAAGCAAGACCGAACCAACAGCATCTAAACAACACAAGGGGCCCCCATGTCACCTACCTGGAGGTCCCCACACAAGAGGAGATGGACTGGTACCAGCTGGAATCTGAGGGACACGGGACTCACTCAATTGAAAGCATCAACCTTGCCCTTGACTCTGACGGAGGACTCCGATTCCCAGGTCCAGCTCAGGGGATGCTGCCAATGGCCAAGAAACTCAGTGTGATGAGAAGGAATCTCTAGAAGACCTAAAGCTGGGCAGTGTGGCAAGGCTCAGTGAGTGGGGCTGAATCCCTTAGGAAGAACCAGGGCATGTTAAAAGCCCAGGCTGGGGGCTAAGACAGCTTGCTGTTCTTACAGAGGGCTGGAGTTCAGTTCCCAGCTACCACACCAGGGAGCTCATAACCACTTATAACTCCCATTCCAGGAGATATGACACCTTCTGGCCTGCATGGGTACCCACACACTCACACAGGAACACCTAAATAACAATAAAATGCCTCTCAAGAATAAATTGGGAGAATGCAGACTGTGAGCCAAACGCCACATTTGGGATTAGCTGCACTGCCTTCTGAGCATCTGACCTTGAATGACAAAGTGTCCTGAAGTGGGCATTTTTTGAGAAGGCAGTTGTTTAGAACATTGTCATGTCAGCTACACTGACAGGTGATATCAGGAGAAGCTGACTACCCAGATTTCACGGCCTCTCTAGAAGTAGTAAGCTTGATACCAGCTACAGGGAAACACGTTTATTTTGCATGAAACTTCGTTGTAGTGGTTGAGAGTTTAATGGCTGCACATCTTTTCAGATTTAGGAAAAGCATGGGAAGTCCTTACCATCTGTGTGTTTTATATAGGGTTTTTGAGATGGGCACCTATGTCCCGGGTACTGGGATTACAGGTGTGTGCCAGCGAGTCCAGTTTGTGTGGTGCTCAGAATTGAGCCCAGGCTGTCATGCATGCCATGTAAATGCTCTATTCCTGGAGCTACACCTGCAGAATTGCACAGTTTTAAAATATCATGTGCATCAGAACCATGCATAATAATAAGTAATTTCAGGGTCTGGAGAGATGGCTCTGCAGTTCACAGCATCTGTGACTCTCGCAGGATGCATGCAGGTTCTCTCACCGGCACCCACAGTGAAGCGTGCAACACTTTGCAACTACAGAACCAGGGGGTCCAATATTCTCCTGTGGCTTGCTCGCCTCCAGATGTCCACATGGCGCACAGTCAGGAATCCTCATACACACAGAATAAAATGCACATGGCGCACAGTCAGGAAAACCCTCATACACATAGAATAAAATGCACATGGCGCACAGTCAGGAATCCTCATACACACAGAATAAAATGCACATGGCGCACAGTCAGGAAAACCCTCATACACATAGAATGGTGCACACAGTCAGGAGAATACTTATACATACAGGATAAAATGAAAGCTAGAAATAAGTAATCATAACACACATAGAGCCACTTCACAAATCAAACCTCAACGTGACTTTGGAATTTTGAGCCCCAGACTAAAACACACGCTGTCTGCGGGACTAAATGTTCGCTCCGCATTTTAGCACTTTATATCTTGTTCCCACTTTATAACCTTTGTCTCTCTGCCACAGCTTCCGCTCTCTCACCTTTACGTGATCTTTTCTACTTGGGGACACACACACACACACACACACACACACACACACACTGCAGGAAATCTCTCCAGATGCCTCTGTAATTTCAGCCTCCCTCCTCTGGGGCACCTTTCACAAATGTCATCCATTTGTGTAACTCTTTTATCAAATATCCCCTGAGCAGACACGGGAGACACCACTGCCTTTGGAGAAACAGATGGAGAGGACGGACAGGACGGACAGGACAGACAGGATGGACAGGTAGAACAACAGTGGGAAGAAGCAGGCTAGGAGGAGAGGAAGCAGAAGGGCCTGTGAGTGCAGAAAGGGCGGCACTGACAGACGCTGCCAGCCACAGGAGCAGAGATGTAACTGATCCTCGTACAAACACGGGGATGTGTTTCCCGGTCAGAGTCAGCACGGACCAAGGTCCCAAGAGAGCAGAGGACCCAGCAGGCAGAGGAAAGCAGGCAGCCACAGCGAGGTGGGGCAGTAGGCTGTGACAAGTTCTGGTTCAAAGGGTAATAGGAAGCCCCTGGGGACAGATGGAGATGTTAGTATTACTTCCCTCCAAATGTACATACTAATGAGGTAGTACTTGTTTGTCGTCACATAAAGAATTAAATCTTGGATGAATATCCGATACCACAGAACCTAGGACATTTTCACTACTTTTAAGAGTCGGTCAAAACCAAGGCTGCGGCTAGTCCCAGGATGTAATATAGGTCGGCGCTGCCAGAACCCCACCAGATTATTGTGTTTGGTGGTGAATTAACGTTTGTTTCTGGAAGAGATGGGATGACAGAGGGTTGTGAGCTGATTTGTGGGTGCTGGGAATCAAACCCGAGTTCCCTGGAAGGGCAGCCAGTGAGCACGCTTAGCCGCTGAGCCTTCTCCCCAGCCCCGCTGAGCCTTCTCCCAGCCCCGCTCATTCCTTGTTTGTCGTCATCCTCATCGTGGTTCACATTGTTTCCCAAACGCTTTTCTTCCGTAGTCAATTTCTTTCTACAGCGAGAACGTTTCCATGACTATCTGACAATATCTTCGGTTTATTTCTTCTCAGGAGGGTACCTTAGCTTAAGCTGATAGCTGTCTCCCACTCTCTAAACACTGTACCCACCACCCTGTGGACTAGGCTGTTACTATTGATACAAACATTTGGTCCTCCAGTCCGTGTTCCTTTACAGATGCTCTATCTTTCCTGTCTCTATGTGTGTGTGTGTGTCTGTGGATGTGGATGTGTTTGGGTACGCTTGTGAGCTTGCATGCATAGGAGTGTTGTTTTACAAGAGCTGTCCATTTTTTATTTTGAGACAGGGTCTTGTTGGAGTCCAGGGTTCACTGATTTGATGAGGCCTCTGAGATTTTTGTACAGCACTGTCCTCTGATCTAAACACCACCATCTACAGGAGATCATCATGGTGAGACTTGTAGACTGTTGGAGTTCCTCATAGGAGTGGTGGGGGGAGTCATGGGATACTCGCCTGAGCATCCAGCCCGTCTTAACCAGTTGTATGAAATTCTGCCTTCATGCTTGCTGCAGACCTTCCAGGAGAGCTCCTGCCTAAAACCCTTCACCACTGCTCTGTAAATAAGGTTAGTAAACTCAATGACTCCCCCGTGATGAAGCTTGGTGATTTGTGCACGTCACCATTCCTGGCTTTTAACATGGATGCTGGCAACCAAACTCAGGCCTGTAAATGGAGTTCTTAAGCAATAAAAACCCAGAGTCAGATATAGAGGCAAATGCTGAGAGATCACAGGAACAGGAAAGGAGAAGCCAGCCTCACCACACCTCACCTCCTCAGTGCCTCAGCAGACAAGAGAGTGAGTTCCCGTTTCTCCCTGCTCATATCCTGTTTCTGCCCAGCTACCTCACTTCCTGTCTGTCTGTACAGACCTCCAGAGCTCTATGGTTAGCCAGTGGCAAGCTCCATCCTCTGACCTTCAGATAGGCTTTATTTGTGTGAGCAAGGTGCTACCACAGCGCCACCACACAGGCCATCTCACAGCCTGTGTTCACAATGTCTGTCCTGTGGTGTGCAGTGTCTCTTTCATAGACATTTACTATTTATTTCTCTGACATCTTCTCTAGGCTTTGCACGCCCTCCTGCGATTGCTCCCTCAGCAGCCCCCTTCTGCTCTCCTCAACAACTGTGATGAGACCTCAGTCAACCCTCAGCATTGCAGTCACTCTCAAACTCTGTCATTCCGGTCCTCTCCCTCTGCATCCTGGACCATTTCCTGGATAACTGGTGTATTTGGTCAGGTTATTTTTCCGCTAGGTGAAGTCACTTGCTTTGGTGATGTTTCTGTAGTGTCTCTGGTGGAATTTTTTCCTTGTCTGTTTTGTAGAGAATTTGTCCTCAGAGGTGCTTGGGTCTTGTGGCTCAGAAGCAAACATCTGAGTCCTGGACCTAGGGATGGTGCAGACTAAGGGAAGTGACCAGCAAGTGAACATGTGGGACACAAAAGAGGAGGGGACAGAGCAAGACAAGGCAAAGCCCCATAGACAGAAATCTCAGGCTGAACCTGCAGGGGTCCCTTGAGTTCAGGCTATGCCCAAACTGAGGCTGAGGAGCTTATAAAAAGTGTGGAGGGGCGGCGGCTGGGGATGTGTCAGGGAAACTGTCTCCCTAAACAGGGAGCTGGCTATTGGATGGGCATGAAATAGCAAGAAAGAATCTCAAATTTACTTTTAAAAAAATGTAAAAAAAAAAAAAGAAAGAAAGAGAGAGCTCATGGGAGTATGATGGGAGATGCCATTCTGTATATATGTTGTTCTTATTGGTTAATGCAATGTTGGCAAATAGGAAAGAAAGGTAGGTGGGACTAGGAGATAAGGAGGATTCTGGGAGATGTAGTAGGAGATTCAAGATGTAGAGACTTGAGAGAGTAGAGGACCAGACCCTCTCTCCTGTAAGATAAGACCACGTGGTAACACTTAGATTAATAGAAATGGGTTAATATTTAAGACAGAGCTAGCCAATAAGAAACGCTAGTAACAGGCCAACAGCTTTATATCTAATACAGCATCTCTGTGTGTTATTTGAGGGCAGACAAGGCTGTGGGATCAGGCTGGGGGTAAAACCGCTTGTAACAGGAGTTGGGACTGGACTGGACATTTTCAGCTGCAGCACATCCTCAGAGCTACTGCAAATTTGATTGTACTTGGCACTTAAGAGTGTGACCAGATGAGAGCTGTTATTCATGCTTGTGTTTCAGCTCAGGATTTATTTCACTTTATGTGATTGTTTTCTTCTGTTTTAACCCTAACCTATGACAAGTACAGGCCTAAGGAACCTGCTCTCCTGAGGATGTGTGTTTTGGTGCTTTGCCATGTGTATTAGTTGCTAGATATTTTCACTTTCTCATGCATTCTTCAGTCATTAGCATGCTATTTTAAGCATTCTCAAAGCTTCAGAACCTCCCTGTGGTTACATCCTTACTGCAGAAATGGTGACCTAAATCCCAAGAGCCTTTCTCTTCCTATTCTATGGTATTTCCCATCATTTACCTTCCAGTGACACCGGTTCCACAGCTGGGAGGTCTCATCTTCCTGTGTCTCCTCTCTTGTTCTTCTGCTCCCTGCAAGCCGCGCACGGGTCTCCTGGCTGACAGGAGTCCACACAGGCACCCATCTCTTCTCTATCATCAACCCTGCAGATTGGTAAGCATTATTTACCTCAAACAGCTTAGGGGACCTTCCGAAACCCAATTTTGTGAACCTTCCACTTGTCAGTCTTTCATTATTTTTTTTTTTGTCTGACTTTTAATGAATTAGTACTTTCCTTAGGCTACCATTTGACGTCCATAATCTGTACCTCACTTTCTTTTCTTGTGTCTTACCTCCTCCTCTGCAGATCTTCTCCGAACTCCTGTCAAACTTAGTCTGCCGCTGTTCGAATTATGATAGCTTAAAAGAAAACCAAACCAAAACAGGAAAAAAATCTGCTGACATTATTACATTAGCCTGTTTGCTTTGAGTGCTGTTTGGTTAATCTAGTATTTTGGTGACACTCAGCTCTGTTACAGTGGGAAGTGAGAAAATATTTGTGGTATTTCTCCAAGTGAAAATCCTGAATTTCATGAGCGCTTCCCTCTAATGTGGCCTGGCCTTTAAATGATAGTTGACATCCTTACAACTCCTATGGCTTTTGCTGTCTATAAGCAGTCACTCACTGTCACCAAAGATTGTTAAATGTCATTAACATAAAAACACAAAGTTCTTAGGCAAGCTCAGAGGATTGTGCCCATAGGGAGAGGTCACAGTCCCCTCTGACGGGATTTACTTTCCTGCTTGGATAACTCTTCCATTTGGCAATCCTCTGTCACTCCTCTCTTACAGATGACGGTTCCAATGAAAAGCTGGGAGAGACTTGTCCTCCTTGTCTTGGTTTGGATCCTGGCAGTCTGGAGTGAACGTTAAGGGTGTCCAACCAAGTGATGAAGGGAAGCGGCATGTGTGTGTGTGTGTGCGTGTGTGTGTGTGTGTGTGTGTGTGTGTGTGTGTGTGTGTGTGTGTGTGTGTGTAGATCAAGGAGGGATGAAAGAGTTCCAGGAACTGAACTGGAGAAAAGTTGATGTCCTCAAGAAGGATAAACAGGAAGGACTAACTCCTCCCTGCTCTCAGCCTGAGTGCTTCTGGCCAGCAGCTATGTCCTATTTCAGTATGATGAACAAGAATCGGTAGGAAGAATGTCTTGCTTACGTATCTCTGTGTGAGTGTGCTGCATGCACGTACGCAGGGCCCATGGAGGCCAGAAGATGGCACCTGGTCCCCTGTAGTTAGTCACAGGTGGCTGTGAGCCATCCAATGTGGGTACTGGGAACAGAACCCAGGTCCTCTGGAAGAGCAGTAAGTGCTCCTAACTGCTGACCTCTCTCTACCACTGACTTTGCCTTTCTTAAACGCAAGTGGACGGACTATAGACATTCTAGGTTATTCTTAGTATCTCCCACAACAAAAAACACATAGACCACTTCAAGAGCATTGACTGACTGTTGGATGCTGAGTCTGCCTAACTCAGGCAAGAGACTTACAATAATACTGTTCTTCAGGAAGAATTCTTAAACTCTTTATAATGGTGAGAGAAGAAATTTGTTGAAAATAACTCTGTCTTTACTGTAGATAATAGCTATACTCAATTTTATACACAGATACATATGATCATGCTATAAAAATTAAAGTTATCCATTTTTTTTCTGTTAATTTTTGATGCTTAGGAATCAATGCAAACTCTTACATAAAGATGTCAGGTATTTCGGCTTGTGTCCTGGGAAGTGGGCATATCTACATAAATCTGGAAGACTTACATAGTCCATGAGAGTTAGTACATCAACAATCTGTCTTAGCAAGAAGGACTCATGGAAAGGAAAGAGAAAGTAGAAGTCTGGTGCTTGGCCATGCCCAGTGTGCCATTGTTAGGAGGGAGCATATTTGCAGTGATTATCACTCGACACGGTAATTGATCTGATGGTAATGTACCAGCAAGCAAGAGTCTGGAGAGAGGGCTCAGTCAGTGAGGCGCTTGCCACACCAGCACGAGGGCCTGAGTTTGACCTCAGAGCCCACATGCAGATGCTGTGTGAGACATGCCTGCAATCTTTGAGCCAGGGAGGCAGAGGCAGGAAGATGGACACTGGCCAGCGAGTCTCCTCGCCTAACTGGTGAGCTTCAGGTACAGAGAAAGCCTGTCTTAAAAATCAAAGCAGAGGCAAAACACAAGCCCAAGCAAGCAAACGAAAGTAAGGCAGAGAAGGATGGCACCCTGGAGGACAGCAACATCTGAGGTTGATCTCTGCTACCGCCTCCACATACATATACATGTGTGTTTGCACACATATCTGTGTTTGTATGCAAACATGAACACACACCTACTGAGCAACATTTCTAAAAGCTACTGTTGTGTAACTTCCCGGCATCACCGGGTCCTCTAGGAGGTGATGGCGTTGGCAATCCTGGGACAGGGACTATTTACTGATGTAGACAACGTCTGTGTTTGTGGCGTGGATAATGAAGCTTTGTTTGGTGTCTTTTGTTATCTGGGTGTAATCTCAGATACTTGAGGCACTGAGGCAGGAGGACTGAAAGATTCAAGGTCTGTCTGGGCATCAGAGGAAATTACGGCCAACCCGAGCACTTTAATGACAAAAAAAAAAAAAAAACAGAAAAGAAAAGAAAAGGTTAGGGATATAACTCAGGGGTAAAGCACTTTCCTTCTCTGGCATGGCCTTAGGTTCAAATCCCAGGATTCTATAAGGTATATTGTAAGCCCTACTAGAAATCAGAGCATTTAGTCTTGGGCTGCTAGGCAGCCTCATAGGGAATTTTGCAATGGAATTGTAGCTGCATTTAAACCCCGGGACACTTGGACATCTTATCTTGATGAGCAAGGTCAGGTGATATGAGCACTGTCAGGTTATTCTGCAGCTGTCACCAGAACATGTCTTAGTTACTTTTCTGTTGCTGTGAACAAACACCACGACCAAAAGCCATTTAAGAAAGAGTTTGTTTTGTCTTAACACCCAAGGCGGTTTGATGCTGTTACGGTGAACACGGCATAGCGGCAGGACCAGGGAGCTGAAAGATCACATATTTATCCACACACAGAAAGCAGAGAACAAACTGGAAGTAGAACAAGGATATAAACTCTCAAAGCCAGCCCCCAGAGCTTTGCTTTCTCGGCAAGGATCATGCCTTACAAGCCTCATAACCTCTCCAAACAGAGCCATTAACTAGGGACAAGGTGTTCAAACAGATGAGCCCATGGGAGACACTTTCATTCCAGTCACCACAGGGGGGGGGGGCGCCCGCCGGGCTTTTTACCCGAGGAACTTCTGTGTCATCGACAATGGGTGAATGTCCGCACATCGCTGAAATGTACCCCCCTGTGTGTGGGGAAAAGGGAATATAAACTGACCCATGAGAGAGTCTGGGGGGAAACAAGGTTGAGAAGCATGGTCTTAGGGCGGGGGGGGGGGGGGGGGGGGGGGGGGGGGGGGGGGAGCCTAATCCAATGTGTGCGCTCTAAAGCAAGGAAGTTGGGAGGCGCTTTGTCCCTCTCCCCACAGGCCCGGCCTTGTCCTGCGGAGCCCCCAAAACAAACTTTCTTTCTTTTTTTTTTCTGTGGTACCGTTATAAACTCAGAAGGGCGGTAGAGCAACTCTGCAGGGTGGAAGAGACCTGAGGGTTTCTTCATGCCCCAGCCGTCCCCTGCGGAGGCAGCTTTGCTTTAGACTCAGCTCCCTGGGGAGGCGCCCGGCCCGCTCAAACTTGGGTTGCACCCTCTGGGGGGGTTGATGTCCCTTCACAAGGGTCTCCTAGGACCCTTTGTCACAATCCATACGCGCTAACGTTCTGGCGTGCCTGTAACTTTCTGGGGGGGGGGGGGCCCGGGCGGTACTGGTGGGCATGCCTCGCGGGGCGTTTTCTACGGGTGTCCTCAGAGCCTGAGACTAAGCAGAGCAGCTCTGCAGGGTGAATGACTGAGGGTTTAGGCTCCCACTCTTTTTTTTTTTGCCCCCCCCCCCCCCCCCCGGCGGGGACTTTCCAATCTTGTTATTCCGGCCCCTTTTTTCTCTTGTGTAAGGACTCAGGCGTTATGCCAGATTGCCCCTGTTACCTGGCAGAATGTACTCAGGCAGTACCCTGGTCAGCCCAGGTGCAAAAGACCCTTTAAAAGACAGACTCCACCCATCTTTAAAAGACAGACCCCCCCCACCGACTTACACTATTTCCCTCCCCTACTGTTGCCCTGGGCCAGACAAGGCTTTTCCTGTCTCCCTCTTCTCTTCTGTCCTCTCTCTCAGTCTCTGCGTCTTTTTATTTATTATCCACCCCCCCTCTAATAAAATGTCTCACTAAGCTCTGTCTGCCTGGCATGTTTGTCCCCTGCCTTGGTCACCCTTGCCTGCCATGGAATCGGCCAAGTTTCCCCTGGCACATTGTGCTAACAATGCTACTCCCCGAGGAAGGGAAGCTTCTGTCTCCAGATGATTCATTTCTCCTCTCTGCCTTAGAGCCCACATTCTTCAATATTTCTGACCCCGATAGTCAAGTCGGTACCATGAAAAGATTCACATGAGTCTGATCTAACCTCTGCCCCAAATGGTCACTATGAAATCCAGTTATTTAATCCAGTTATTCATTCACAAGAGCCTGTTATTCATTTCTCTGGAGTATGAGATGTCGATCAATTCACCATTGGGTAGGATCATGGATACTACCATTGCAGTACACAGCAAATGCCTTCCCAGACATCCCAGTAAGACTCTTGAATGAAAGGGAAACAGTATGGACAGAGGATACCAGTGGCTGAAGGGGTCCTGGTGTGTTTCATCACCTAGAAATGGAGGTAGTTGCCTCTAAAGGGAGCCAAATGAATAGATGGTTAATAAATTCAAAAATAAAGTTTTGCGTGTTTTCATGTCTTTCTGACTAAGTTTTATTGGTGCTGCTTTTACTTCTGAGTGAGGAGGGACACCAGGTTAATTTCAGACATGGAGTCCATCTGCTGTGATATCAGCTATTGCTCAGAAGAGTCTCAGCTTTATTTAACTTCTCTTTGTCCTTTAAAAGAATCACTTGAACTATTTTGCTTGGCATTTTCCCAAAGAAACAAAACCAGGGTATGTGTGTGTGAGAGGGAGCATTATGGAAAATGTTCGATGAGAACTTAACTGTTTTAGACTTTTTATTTTCCTGGCCAAGTTTAAAACCCTCAGCTCTTAACTGGATAGCAAGCAGGAGCCAATGCCAGACAAGCAGGACCTCGTTGGACCTTGTTGAAACAGTGTCCCATGTTCCCGGGTTGTGTTTACGATAGGGATCTTTCTCACACAGTAAGCGTGTGACACACACAAACACCCAATGGAGCAAAGCCTTGTGATTGCCACCTGCCACGAGCATTCACTGTGACCTATGCTGACTTAGTGTGAAAGCATCCCCAAGGCTGAAGTACTGCGTCAGCATTTGCAGGTTCTACATCACCAGTGAAGATCACTGGGAGAGTGTGCCGTGGAGGCTGAGACAGTGGAGACCAAAGGCAGCAGGCATGCTTGAACTGCCTTCATTTCTGCTGAAGCACCTGGATATTGCGGCTCCCCCTTAATTTGTATTAGTTCTTTGAGAATTTCATATATTGTGTTTTAATTGCATTCACCATACTCTTCCAAGACACTACCCCTTCTCTACATTGCCAACTTTATGTCATTTTTAGGAAAACCACCGGGTTCTACTTGGGCTGCCCATAGACTCTTGGATGTGTAACCTTCCCCTGGAACAGGGTTGACTTTCCAGAAGACACTCTTTTAAAGAAGACTGACTCACCATCTCTCTGCAGCTTCCGGCTGTCTTCCTGTTCTCTAAGAAATGAGGCATCGCTTGCTTTGTTTTTATCACACTTTGCTCATCTTCGTCCTCACTGAACTTCTGCTCCTGACCACGTACTGGCCCATGTGTATGTGTGTGTGTGTGCACGCGCGTGCGCGTACACATGCACATTCATCATGTGTATATGGAGGCAAAGGGCAGGCATCAGATGTCCTGGAGCTGGAGGCACAGCTGGTTATGAGCTGCCTGGCATGGGTGCTGGGGACTGAGCCCCTGTCCTCTGAAAGAGCCGCAGACACTTTTAACCTCTGTGCCATCTCTCCAGCCCCGTGTACTCTGGCTTTCATCCTTACAATTCCATTACAATTTCAACTGAAGAAGTCTTCTTCTTTCCTAGACTTAAGGCTGTAGAGAGAAAACCCAGCCTGTCTCCCTCACTCAATGCTCATTTCTCCAACCAGAGGTGAGGAATGCACTTAACACCCAATAAATATCTGAGGACAGAACACATTGACCATAGTCTGAATATTCTGTTCTAAGAAACAAATGCTTGCCAAGTGTGATGGTGCATGCCCTTAATCCTGAGAGGTCAAGGCCTGCCTGGGCAATATGAGTTCAAAGTCAGACTGGACAGCTTAGTAAGACCACATCTCAAAAAAGAAACAAATGAACAAATAACAACAACAACAAACATTTGAAGGACCAAGGATGTGGCTCAGTAGTAGAATGTTGGCATGAAGGCCTTGGGTTCAGTTCTAGTATAACAGCAGTCTGTTGATTCCCAGTGTATTTTCATCAAGAACTAATGAGCCAGACCCTTTCTGGCTATGATTGCTGTTTCCCACATGAGTCATTAAAGAAGGAAATGAGCTTTTTTCATTAAGTGGCTCACATTTGTAGTGAATGAAAGCTGCGACTTTGTGGGTAAACCATTGCGACCTTCAGTGCTTATCTCTCTTGTTAAAGGCACTAGGGTCAGCCTAGTCCCAGATCGGCCACTGTGGCCTGCTATTCCAAGAACAGCAGCATTGACGTTGACCTTAGGTCCTCTCACGCAATTTCCTAAAGTTGTCTGACTCACATCCTCAGTGGGACCTTTCAAATATTCCGTTTTCTATGCATCGGGGGGGTGGGGGGGGGTGGGGGGGTGGGGGGGATGTGAAGCCATAGCTGCAGGTTTGTCCCGAGAAGCAGATACGGGTCTCCGGCGCTCTGAGCATCTGCCCTGCCCACACCTGTCTTCTTGGGAGGAAGTGTCTCCTGCTTGAGTCACACAACCGACTGTAGCACCAGCTCAGGACAAAGCAGTTTACCTGGTTCAGAATTCTTTGGGGATCAAGTGTATAGATGGCGTTCTCCCCAATAGCTCTTCAGGCATACCTTCAACTCTATGCTTCTCTCCACGTGAATGTGTGTTCTCCATGGGCATGGCAGTGCGCCTGTCCGTGGGGGCCTGTGGACTGCGGTGGCAGAGGGCTGCTTGTCTGATTAGGCTCCTCGGCTTCTACTGTGGCCCTGCCCTGGTGATCTGAGGGGATAGAGGTCACAGGAACTGATGGGGGTAGAAGCAGGTAGCTTTAACCAGAGCCTGCACCCTGTTGGGAAAACACCACAACGGTCACAGAGAAGGAGGTGCGGTGACTGTGATTACAGAAACAGGGTTGGGACGTCCGTTCAGTTTTGTGGTGCGGGTGACAGGGTGTTTGGATAGCTGTGTGACACATCGAGGTGGGACACACTTCAGACGGGGAAAGCAGTGCAGAATGGTCCGGGCACTTGGATAAACGAGACTAAGGATAATGAGGTGATGAGTGAGGGGCTCTTCGGGGCAAACTGGAACTTGGTTGGACTATTGAGATGAAAGCAGCTTTGGGACAACTCTCAGCATGAGTGATGACATGGGTGATTCATGAGAGCCCGAGAATGCAAAAGAGACGTCAGCAGGACACTGGCCCCTTTCATCTCTTATTTCATTGCTTCCCAAATGCCAAGAGGGGAGCAGACCTTCTCCAGCAAGCTCCCTCATGATGCACTGTGCTGCCACTGGCCCAAAGCAAAGGGAGAACTCTGAAACCATGGGCCCAAACCCCAACCTTTCTTCCTTTTAAGCTGGTTTATCTCAAGTCCTTGTCACAGTGACGGGGAACTGATTGACAAAGGCATGTGCAGTGCTGCTGTGTACCCAGAAGACAGACAATGAGCAAGAAGAGACGGGCAGTAAAGTACCTACCCTAGTATACGGGATGTTTTTTTGTGTCAGCTTGGCACAAGCTAGAGTCATCAGAGAGTGGGAAAAGCCTCAATTGAGGAAATGCCTCCATGAGATGCAGCTGTAAGGTATCTTCTCAATTAGTTACTGATGGGAGAGGACCCAGCCCATTGTGGGTGCTGCCATCCCTGGGCTGGTGGTCCAGGGTTCTATAAGCAAGCTATGTGAAGCAAAGACAATGAGCAGTTCCCCCCCCCCCCCCCCCGACACCTCCCAATGGCCTCTGCATCAGCTCATGCCTGCTTGAATTCCTGTGCTGACTTCCTTCAGTGATGAACAGCAATGTGGAAGTATAAGCCAAATAAACCCTTTCCTGTCCAACTTGCTTTTTGATTATAATGTTTCATTGCAGCAACAGAGACCCTAACTAAGACATCTAGGTTAAGACACAAGGAAGAAGCTTCCTAGGGAAACAAGAATGTTCCATTATCTGTGGTATCATGGTCATGTCGAACACTTTGGATTATGTCTGTATTATGATCTTTACCTTATAGTATTATACTTAACAAGGTTGATTTACAGGTCCAGATCTTATAGGTCTGGAGAACCGGCTCAGTGGTTAACAGCACATACTACTCCTGCAAAAGACCTGAGTCAGTTTCCCAGCACTGACATCAGGTGGGCTCTACTGCCAGTAACTCCAGCTACGGGGCATCTGATGCTCTCTTCTGGTATATGAGGGTACTGCATTCTCATGCTGATACCCACATACAGGCAAACACACATTCGCATACCTAAAAATTTCAAAAACATTAATTAATTAAAATAAAATAAATTCAGTTTATAACCCATCATGGTGGATCACTTCTATGATTCTAGTCTTTGGAAGACTGAGACAGGTAGACTACTGTGAGTTCAAGGCCAGCTTGGGTTACATGGTGAGATGCTGTCTCACTGTGCCACAACACACACACACACACACACACACACACACACACAGAGAGAGAGAGAGAGAGAGAGAGAGAGAGAGAGAGAGAGAGAGAGAGAGACTATATTTTGGAGAGAAGACTGTCCTATATTTTGCTGTTTTAGAATATGTTAAAATTAGAGACAAAACACCAGTAAGTACTGTTACAAGTAGTTTTCCTGCCAGCCTGGTCCCACAGACTCACCAGCCCCAAATAACACCCAGAGACTCTGTATTAGATATAAAGCTGTTGGCCTGTTACTAGCATTTCTTATTGGCTAGCTCTGTCTTAAATATTAACCCATTTCTATCAATCTAAGTATTTCCACGTGGTCTCTCTTACCGGAGAGAGGGTCTGGGCCTCTGCTCTCTCAATTCTCTACATCTTGAATCTCCTACTACATCTCCCAGAATCCTCCTTGTCTCTTAGCCCCACCTATCTTGCCTTCCTATTTGCCAACAGTGCTTTATTCATTAACCAATAAGAGCAACATATACACAGAATGGCATCCCCCATCAAAGTACCATGTATTTGAGAGAGTGTCAGGTACAGATTGATAAGAAACCTTACCACATGCTAGGCCCTAAGATTAATACAGACTTTCAGGAAACCCTAGTGAGGTAAAGCATAAAAATAAAATGGTGGCCTTCATGCTGTAGGACTTCATAAGAAATGTGCAAACTTAACGAGAATGAAGAGGAAGAGACATGATGTATGGGAACCAGGACATGGAAGCCATCAGGCCTCTTGGAAACTTACTTCTTAGATGTAATGGAACCCAAGAAGGTAGCAAAAGGTAGCATAAAACAAAACAGTGGGAACTGGTATGACAAGGTTTAAATTCATACACATAAATAGCCACAATCATAAAATCAGTCTGAAAATAATTATAGAATAAAAAACAGAAAATGGATCAGCTGGAAAGTGCGAGGAGCGTAGAAACACACTTACGAAGGAATCGTCCCATGTACACAGCAAGGACAGCTTTTCATATTGGGACAGAAGAGGGCTGCTGGTGTAATGTATAAAACACATCAGTTCCCATCCCTCAGCCTAAGACAAAATAAATCCCAGAATAAAGAACAAAGCACTCATACTAAACATGAAAGGCAGCCAGGGTTTATTATGTGAAGCCTTGGAGTACATTGCGACGGGGAACGTGACAATAAATCTAAGCCAGAATTCCTTACAAAGAAGTGTGTAGGGGACTGGGCCAAGGGCTGCGCTCAGTTAGTAGAGTGCTTGCCTGGCAGGTGCAAGGCCCTGGGTTCAAATCCCAATAATGTGTCCGTTAAATGGATGGTACAACTTCTACATGCCAGAGGTAGAGGGAGAAGGTCAGAAATTCAAGGTCATCCTTGGATACATGGGGAGTTCCAGATCAGCTTATGCTGGAGATCCTGAAAAACTCAGTATTTTTTTTTTTTTTAAATGAAAGATGATTGTTGTAGAACACAGTTGACAATTTGTCACTGGTTCCCATAGTCTCACACTTTTGATCCTGTAATTACTCTTCAGATAATGCATTTTTTTTTCCAGACAGGATCTCACTATAAAGCTCTGGCTAGCCTGGAACTCACTATGTAGACCAGGCTAGCCTTTAACGTTAATGATCTTCCTGCCTCTGCCTCCTGTTTGCTGGGAATGAAGGTATGTACCACCATACTTGGTCCGAGAGGGTGTGTCTTAAATAAATTGCCTACTAGAATTAATTAAAATTATGTTTAGGAACAAATTCTATGGAAAATTCAGAATTATTAGTTCAATACCAGGAGATGTGTTTAAGTCAAAGTTTAAATTACTTCTATGACCAGTTTTAAGTGTCACTGGAAAATAATCATTGTAAAAGAGAAAGATTATGAGTTGTTGCCAATAATAAGAACATACATAGTAAAACTAGTGTGAGAACAGCGCACTCATTAATGTTGATTGTAGGGAGGGAGTCTGATTATTACTGTAAAGGCCATCTGCCTTTACATTTAACCTGAGACACATGAGCCACAATTTGTTCCGCTGAAGAAAAGAGGATCTGACGGACTTCTCCAACCATGGAGACAATGAGCAGGAATGATAGCCAGAAGCTTAGTTAGTCTCCCATGCCCCTTTGCTTGCTCTCATTCTCTCCATTTGTCTGTCTGCATGTCTGTCTATCCATCCACCCTCTATATATCATATCGTATCGTACCGTATCATATACATCATATCATATATATCCATCATTTATCAACTATCTCTAATTTTATTACATATCTTCATCCATCCATTTTATCTCATCTATCTATGTATCTCTGTATAATTTTTTGGTGTTATTCTATATCCCAGGCTTATTTGAACACTTTCTCCATCAGCCTCCTGTGTGCTTTGTAATAAATATATAAATATATATGTATGTATATGTATATATATTATGATTTTAAAAACAGTGATAGTTCCTTTTTAAGATTTATTTTTATTTTTATGTCTGTTTGCCTGACAATATGTATGTGCAACATGTGTACCTTCAGAGGCCAGGAAGAGGCATCAGGTCCCCTGGAACTGGAGTTGTGAATTCCCACATAGGTTCTGGGCCCCTAACAAGAGCTTCAAGCACTCTTAGCCACTGAGCTGTGACTTCAGCCTCAATAACAGTAATATTAAAAACCCACCCCAGCTCAACTTCCTTTTGTGCATTCCTATTTCAACTGTGTGTTTGGCATTGCTTGCCCGTTCCTGATGCTCTCCCCACTTGGTGTCTGACCTTCTGAACCCAGTCCTGAGATTCCCTATTTTCCGATCACACTCTCTTCCCCTGCCCCAAGGGCTCACTGTATGCTCAATTGAATGCCATTCTGCCACTAGAAGAGCGTTCTCCCATGTGCTGTGCTCTCTGGCCTGGCAGTGGCACATTCTAGTCCCGGAAGCTGGCTAAGGCTGCATCTCATCGACCTTCCCAGAAAACGGCTTCATTCTCTTCTCCCCAGGGACTTGCTGTGCTGTGGTCAGCTTGTCCACCAACTCCTAGAGGCCAGAAGGCCATGGGGTTCTGAGTTCAGCTCAGAGACGAGGGTCTCTAGGGGACAGTATGAGGGACCTCATAGGCACCAGCCTGCCAGCTGATTACTCTTTATCTGATCGGGACAGTGGCTGAACACATATTCCTGCAAAGGACTCCAAACTGGCTCATGGGAATCTGCAGGGATTTTATTGAAGTTAGTGGGGTTAAAAATCCAGTGTGATGGTGGCACACATGCACATCCGTAATCCCAGTAATCCCAGAAGCTGAGTCAGAAGGATTACTGCGAGCTTGAGTCCAAGCCAGGCTTTGAAACCTTCATCCCCCCCACCCCCCAAAAAAAATTTCCCAAGGGAAAGTTATTGTGGAGCAGCTCACATACATATGTGTGTATGTCAAAACTCTGTGTGTGTGTGTGTGTGTGTGTGTGTGTGTGTGTGTGTGTAGCTAGCCTCTAGCCCTCTGTGTAGTTGCTCCTGGTTTTGAACTCCGCATCTTTCTTCCAAAAGCTGGTATTTCAGAAGAGCGCCACCAAAGCCTGCCTTCGCTGATCTTGTTTTAAGCAGATAGTTATTTCCAGAGTTAATTGCATCTGCAGTTGGTAAAAGCACAGAAAACAAGAACGTGCTGGTACAGGACCTCAAAATCAAAGTCAAGCGCTCAGGGTGATCAGACAAGGACCATCAGTCGGTCTAGAGAGCAGTTAAGTCTTCGGATCACTGAAGCATCTGCCCTGTGCCTGCCCATCGAGTGAGGCAAGCGTGCCCTGCCTGGTGGCGGGTTCTTCTGCCTTGAATGAACCCTTCAGCTCCCAGTTCCGCTGGGGGCGGAGGTGGGGGGAACCGATGGCAACTGCTCTTGGTGGCCAAAGCAAATGCTGCCTGCAGAGCTGGTACCTTGTGGGTCTTCATAGCTGACAACCCTACTTTAAAAAGTAGGGTTCAAGAGTCTGTTTTTGCAAGTTCCACTATGTAGTGGAGTTTGGGGGCTGCGGCGTGGGTTTGGCACAACCGGGCTGTGCTCGCCCCTAGCTGAGCAGCTCTGGAGCAGAAAGTGGCTGGGGGAAGGGTGGTGGAGGCTCCGGGTGGGGTTGGTCGGGGTGGGGAGGGTCCCGGGCCTCGGGAGAGGGTCCCGGGTGGGGAGGGTCCCGGCCTCAGGCGATGCACCCTGGGCTTCTGCAGTTTCCTGCCTGGGCGCGGCGGTGACCGCCCCAGCCCGCAGCAGCGCAGCTCAGAGGAGATAGGAGGCAGCAGCTGGCCTCCCACCACCCTAAAAATAATCCACCCGCCCGCCGGCCGCCGACCAGGGAGGAAAACTTGTCGTCCCATGGAGTGCCTGAGCTCCTTGGCTTGCTACAGAACCACCACAGACCACTGTGAGGAGTCACTGGCTGTAAGCTGATGATTTTGATCTAGAATTTCCTCAGTAAAAAGCTTTCGCTAGTTCTAGGATTCAGAGGACAGGGCCCTGACTGGGGAGGAGAAAGTGTGGATCATGTTTCCAGTCTGATTTTACACAGCCCTGCGGGCTGGAGCCTAAACCTACTGGAGACAGAGAAAGGTGTCACGGATAAATATATAAACTTTCTTAACCATTGCCTTTATTATTCACGAAGCAGGTTTCTCTATACTGAATTTGTTCCTCTTTGCTCTCTAGGAGCTCGGTGTCCTGCTTTGAAATTTACATCTTCAGACTGTGGGCAGGCGTTTGAAAGGTAGCTCAAGTGGCCTGTAGGGGGACTGAGTCCAGAAGCCAAACTCAAGGTATTTATTATTTATTAATTTATTTTCTGCTTGTTTGCTCCGTGTTGCTTCCAGTGTCTGAGAAGTCTTATCTGTGGAGGGAGTCCCAGCATTGGCTTTCCTGAGTCACAGAACGTCACAGCCCCTGAAGGGTTAATGGATGGACAATCAATCGAGTCAGTGGTCATTTTTGCTAGGAAATTTCCTGCTTGGATCTGAATAGAAACAGCCAGACAGCTAGTTAGACTCCTGTTTTGTGTGAGACCGCCACAGGGGAATGTCAAGGAAGTTTGCTTTTGTAAATGATAGGCATCCTGAATGTGCCATGGGAAACCTTGCATCTTTAGGTGCCTTCAAAGGACGTGCTAAGTGCTGAGTTACCCAGGAGTGAGAAGTTTCACCTGGGAGAAGGAAGGCTAGCCTGTGCATGTTGGTTTTAGATGTTTCCAGAGCTCACAATTGCTTCTCACTCACTCATAGTCTATAAGGAGGAGGCTGGCAAACGTAACTGGCCATCCTAATACAATTTAACATAATAGCATGGCTTTAGATTTGTATCAGTTAGCTGTTGTTATTCTCCTGTACAAGAATCAATACAGTTGATAGATGAATTATTAGAGTTATAAATCAATACCATATTTTATAAATTCCAGGGGCCCTGGGACCTCACGAAATGTACATCCAGGGCTAAGTAAGCACATTGAGTTGCTACTCTCTCTAGGAAATAAGAAGTTAGGCCATGCAGAGATCTTCGCCCCTCTGTTTTCTGTTCTGCAAACCATCCCACAGTCAAAGTTTCACTTTTGATCTTTGTTTTAAAGTCTGTCCCTTCCAATTTCCCAACCTGATGACTATTATAAACACTTGAGTGTCTTTCAAAGGGTTATGCGTGTGGGAGAAAGATGCTCTGTTTCCCTTCTGATCCCTTTCCTTGTTCCTGGGGCTTCTGGGCAGAATTGAGCCTAAACAGATGTAGGGGGAGAGACACTAGCAATGGATGGCAGTTTAGCCCTCAAGAGCATCAGTGTATGACCTTCCTCAAATGCTCACAACAGCCTGAGCTCTGGAACGGAAACCCAGACACTGTTTGGAAACTTAAGGATGTATTAGAAGGTGTAGTTTGATTTGTAGAGTGAATACTTAGCATCAGGAGGCTTTGGACTCCAATCCTATAACAACACACACAGGTGTTCTACCACACACACACACACACACACACACACACACACACACACACCACCATCATGAGTCAATGTCTTTGATGGGCACAGAAACTAATATATGTGCAACAGGTTTCCGTCTCCCTCCTTTTGGTTAGTAATGTAGATAGCCATTAGAACCAGCTTCCTGAGCAGCAGGTTTAGAGAAAGGGATCCAGAGGTCAAGTGGGGAGAGTAGAAGAGATGTCAGAAGGAAACATGGCCACCTGTGTAAGAAGTGGAAAGAAAGGGAACCAGGACGAGGCTCGGGGATGGTAGTGGAGGGAATAAAATCTTGTAGATTTCTCTGAGAAATGTGAACTTAAGATCTGGAGATAGAGAGTATAGCTCAGTGGTAGAGTGTTGGCCCAGTATGTTCAATGTCCTGGGCTTGGTCTCCTGCACTGCATAAGCAAACAAACAGCTAGATAAACAAACAAACAAGTGACTTAAGGTTTCATTTTATCATTCCCATTAAACAAGGAAATAGTCTTAAATATCTCATTAGCTATTATTTTTAGATTGTCTATCAAAATACATCCACTAATACACATATGTGAATATATAGATTCTTTTTTGTAATTATTTGAAAACTTTCAGTTCTTTGTCCCATGTGAGTTTTTATAGTGTGCAATGATTTATCAATTATGTGGACAAATTTTGAATGTTTTAAAAACACAGTTTTTTTTTTAAACGATCTCAACTAGAGAGCCCACCAAGTAACTTATCCACAAAAGGGTTTATCAGATGTGAGAGATTATATACAAACATCCGGACTATAAGCACACAAGCTTTCCAACTAGCTACTTATATTTATGTAATGATTTTTAAAATCTCTGAGGGAAACTTAATTTTTCCAACAATTTATCTACTGTTTCAGTATTCCTCATGTCACATTATTCATCTTATTTTCAATAAAAAACATGTGCCTGTTACTAAATTAATTACCAATAAAAAGAAAAATAAGAAAGATGCTGTTAATAAAATACTAACTTTTAATATCATAACTCAGAACACAACATAAATAAGGAAAAGTCTGTGGAGGTTACACTCTTAAACTGCTACCTGTTTTTAATATGAATAGTTCGATCAGCTCAGTAGAAAAACAGGCAGGTGGCTATGTGACAGAGTGAAAAAGCCCAGGGCATAAATCTGACAAGTGTGTGTATGTCCCAGGATGTCTACTGCTTGACAAAGGACTGCATTTATCCAAAGCTCAGTGTGGTTTGCTGTAAAATAGCCACAACATCACTATCTTACATGCTTGTTCTGAGGACTTTGGATATTATATGGGCTATTTAAGTAGTGGATGTCATACAAAGGGTTTCAGGTGGCTAAAAGAACACTTGGTTCCCAACATCTTATTTTGATGGAGAAGGCTCTGCTGTCTTCCCAGCACAGCAAAGAGAAGGATCTCCTATTTCAAATCAAAGCCAGAGAATAACCCAAGCTCACACTCACCACACAGGGTGGAAGCTAAAGCCCTTGCGATGATTGGCATGAAGCCCTGTACTTCCTTTCCATCCACGCCTACTCTCATTGCACTGGGACACTGACCTCCAGCTCATCAGCCAGCCTTTATCTCAGCTCGAGCAGAGCACCTTGAATTTATGAATATTTCTAGTGGTGTTGTCATAACAGCTAGAAGTCTAAACACACCAGATGTCTAGACAAATAAAATGTGGTAGAGGCTATGCCATAGAGAGTTACTCAAGTTGGTGCTTAGAATGCTGTTGAGGAAATGCATGAAGCCTGGTGAGATGGTTCAGTGGTAAAGCCCCTGGCTGCTAAGAGTAATGACTGGGGTTTGAACACATAATCCAGATGGTGGGAGAGAGAACTGACTCCTCCTGCAAGTTGCCTGCTATAGCTCCCAGGCATGCTTGCGTGCACGCACACGCATACACACACACACACACAGACAGACAGACAGACAGACAGAGAGAGAGAGAGAGAGAGAGAGAGAGAGAGAGAGAGAGATTGTAGGGGGATAAAGGAAATTAAAGGAGAGAAAATACGTTATTCTTTCCTTAAGGAGGGGGAATGAGAAAATGGAAGCAGGTGGATTAAAGGACACTAAGTTTCTTTGTGGATGATGAACATTTCTAAAATTAGTTTGGTGACAGCTCCACAAGCCTGTGACTATAATAAAGCTGTTGAATCACACATGCCCAAGAAGATGGCTTACTCTGAGACCTGAGCAAGTTCCTTAACTTAAAGCCGTCATTATAGGGAAGGCTAATGCTCACTAAGATGGTCCTTTCTCTATTGTAGGCTAGTCAAAGCAGAAGAAATGAGCCTCTCTTTTTGTGGGAACAACATCTCGTCATATAACATCTGCCAAGGTGTCCTCCAGAACCCCTGCTTTGTGGATGCGCTCAACCTGGTCCCTCATGTCTTCCTGTTGTTCATCACCTTCCCGATATTGTTCATCGGTGAGTCATCAATGCCCCGTGTCACAGCATCTCCTATTTCTACCTCACCGGTGGCCAAGGTTCTGGGTAATGCTGAGTTAAGTTTCCCACACTGAAAGCTGATGTGTGAGTTTGTGAGGGAGGACAGTGTGATGCTGTTTCGTGCGTTTGAATTGTAGATACTGGCTGTAGAATATTCCATGCGTACGTACATGCCAGCAGAGTTGTAGCAGTTCTTTATAAAGGAGCGAGGAGATAATTCCACGAGACAGAACTAAGGCATCTGTGTGACTGTTTGCTTCATGCTATGAGACAGGATAGAAACTGACAAGACAGATCTCCCCTCCAATGCAGACCACAGGAGCATATGAACCATACTGACTCCATTTCGTCAGCCCCTTTGCTAACTCAAGAGCAAATCACCCTGAGCATTCACCGGCCAGAGCATCTGACTCCTGGTGGGTGGGGCATGAGGGAATAGTTACAGAGTGACACACCTGGGTCTTGAAAGAAGGAGACTGGTAGGTTGTGTCTTAGGGAGAAAGGATTCTTATGGAAATCAATTGGAAAGTTCGCTGGGCATGGTAACTAAGACCTGGGAGGCTAAGGCAGTAGGATTGCCATGAGTTCAAGACCAGAATGGACTATATAGTGATACTGACTCAGGAAACAAACAAAAAGCTTGTAAATATATTTTCATTTAACCACTTATACATGTGCACATTATTTAGGACAATTATATATAAGTTTTTGGAACTTCCTGAAAACAACCAAAATAAATCATTTCACTTTTTTTTTGTTTTTGTTTTTATTTTCCTCAAAAAAAGTTTCTGTTACACACTCGGACATCTGGAGCTTGATATAGAGCAGCCCACTCTATCTTTGATCTTGTAATCTTCTTGCCTTAGTCTCCTGTGGGGGTTTCAGGCATCACAACCACAACTGGAAAAAACAGACACTTTAACTTAAGAATTTTAAATCATTGCTATGTAAGAAATAATTAAGATTAGTATAAGACTAAATACCTTGACAAAAGCAAGGGAGGAAAAGCTTATTTGGCTAGCAATTCTACGTTAGAATTCATCATTGTGGGATAGTGGGGGAGTTCCTTCTGTATATATGTTTCTCTTGTTGGTTGATGGATAAAACACTGGCTGGCCAATAGAGGCAGGAAGACAGATGGGGCTAGGAGGCAAGGAGAATTCTGAGAAAGGTAGGCAGAGAGAAACAGAAAAGAGATGCCATAGAGCAGTCAAAAGGAGCAACAGGTCCAGGCATTCTCCCGTAAGCCAAGACGATGTGGAAATACATAGATTTATAGAGGTGGGTTAATAATTAAGACAGAGCTAGCAATAAGAAGCCCTAGCCATTGGCCAACAGTTTTATAATTAACATACGTCTTCGTGTGCTTATTTGGGGCAAAGCAGCTGTGGGACCAGGCAGGACAAGAAACTCCAGTAACAGTGGGGAAGTAGTGGCTGCCAGAACCATCCCTAGACAGGTGGATCTGGGCCACATGAGGAAGGTAGCTGAGCAAGCCAAGCTTCTGCTTCAAGATCCCACCTTGAGTTCCTGCCTTGGCTTCCCTTACTGATAGACTACAAATGGTAAGATGAGCTAAGTGCTTTCCACCCAGATTGATTTTAGTCACAGTGTTTATCACAGCAACAGAGAAGTGAACATACACAGATTTCATGGGTTAACATTCCAACAGAGGTCATCTGTCCTCTGGTATACAGAGAGACTGGTATAGTTCTTGGTACATTGCTATTTAGGTTAAATAAATGTATAGGCACTGAATATTCTAGGAACATAGAGTAGAAACACTGCTCATTCTTTTGTGTAGCAGTATCTAAAAGCATTATTATTTTAATGCAAGTCTATAATTAATAATTCATAATTTGCCATGAAGTTAGCCTGTGGCATTGGCCTTTAATGTCATCACAGAGGCTGACCACTAGGGTATTTAAATAGAAGGACCGATGGAATGCTCACTTATGACGCTGGCCACTTAGCTAGTGTGAAAGAAGTATCCCGTCCTACGGAAATTGTAAAATCACAGGAGAAAGGCAGGACTCGAAAGCATAAAGCATGGGAAGAAGTGTTAGCAGAGATCACCTCCCAGTTCTGAATTACATTTGGAAGCCGTAAGACGTGAGCCGGTGTCTTTCCAGACTCTGCTCCAGCCCCCTTTGTCTGCACAGAATTTCTTCTTGCAATATTCCTAGCACAAATGCCCATTCGTTTTTGAAGTGCATTGTATATGTGCGTAGTCAAAATCTAGAAAGAAAGAAGAGGGAAAAAACTAGAGGTGGGACTCTGTTCTTGTGTTCCGTAGGGATGATATTCTCTCTGCCTACAGTGTGGGGAGGAAAACCTTAAAATCTGACCAAGAAGTAATTACTGGATTTTCTTCTGTTGTGAGCTTAGAGTACACCAGTAGTAGAATTCTCAACCCTTCCCAAGGCTTGTATGAATGATTGAATATTTTCATTTTATTATTTTATTTTAAAGTGTGTGTGTGACTGTGTGTGTGTCTGAGTGTGTGAGTATGTGTGTGTGTGGTGTGTGTGAGTGTGTGAGTATGGTGTGTGTGAGTGTGTGTGTATGGTATGTGTGTGTGTGTGTGTGTGTGTGTGTGTGTGTGGTGTGCGTATGTATCTATACTTACATGCATGCAGATACCCATGGTGGCCAGAAGATCTGCTGGACGTAGTGTTATAGGCACTAGTGAGCTGCCTGTCTGGAGTGCTGGAACCAAACCCTGGTCCTCTGCAATATCAGTATGAACTCCTGACTGCTGAGCCATCACTATAGGCCCTGATTTTGACTTCAGCGTTCTTTGAGGGAAAACATAGTATGTTGTGGAGCAGTGTTGGTCCAGCCAGAGATGCTCATTTTTTTCGTATGATGGGTGTGTGATTCAGGGCCAGGGAGGTAGCAGCTCATTACACTACTGTGCAAGCCTGAGGAACTGAGTTTGAATCCTCAGAACCCATATGAAAAAGATGCTCTATGGTTATCTATAATCTAGGCACTCCTATAGGAAATGGGAGGGGGAGATAGGGAAATCCTCAGAGGCTCACGGTCAGCTGTGACCAATAGGAGACCTTTGTCTCAAACAAGGAGGAAGGTTTGAACACACACACACACACACATGCACTCACACACTCACACACATGTGAACACACACACGTGAACACACACACAAATACACATGTGACTCAGAATTTGTTTCACCAAATACACGTTTTTGGTAGTCCCCTGAAGGTCTATAGATGCCTGTTTCCCTTTGATATTGTGTTTATTCATTTGTCTTGCTGGGTGACCGGAAGTTGTAAGTGTGTCAGTTATGATCACGCTCTTCTCAGAGCTGGAAGGTCATTTGTGAGCAGTGCAGCATGTGTTAACGAGTGAGCCTCCATGATGTTGTAAATCTAACTTAATTAGTTATTTTTAACTCATTGAATTTAACTAATTTAACTAATTGCAAAGAGACCAGAGTTTCCATCGCTGCGCTCAATAATGTGAATTGTACTCCGGGCTGCGATGACCCTTTTATTAACCACATTTCCCCCCACCCCTCTCTCTCAGGATGGGGGAGCCAGAGCTCAAAGGTGCAGATCCATCACAACACCTGGCTTCATTTCCCGGGACACAACCTGAGATGGATTCTGACGTTTGCTCTCCTGTTTGTCCACGTTTGTGAAATAGCGGAAGGCATCGTCTTAGACTCGTAAGTGACCCACTGGGCCCAGTGTCTTCCCGTGTGCGAGTGGACACACGGAGGTCGGAGGTCGCTCAAAGCACATGGCCCGGTTTAGTCATGGGAGGGGATCAGCCGTGGTGAGCATCCTCCACAGTAAACACCTTCCCCCAGTCCCTCTGCATTTTACCTTCATCCTTGTCTCGCCACATCATTTCTCTGACGGACAATGTCAGATCTTTTGAGACTTGAGTTCAGTCATGTGCTTTCATATTTCTTTGTTCACTCATCCAGAAAGTTCCATCCTTTGAAACATTTTGCTGTGTACTTTATCTTTAAAAACAGGCGTATACATATATGTCATCTATATTGATATTAAATATCTTTCTATCTCTCTGTATGTCTTGATATTAATTGACTACAGCTCCAATAACTATGCATTTATGTTTTAACGTAGCCATCAACTCGCAGACGTGCACATTTATTTTGTAAAGAAACCGGGATAGGTGAGACAAGCCTTACAAGAACCTA
The DNA here is from genome assembly GCF_943737965.1 of Phodopus roborovskii. NCBI lineage: Eukaryota > Metazoa > Chordata > Mammalia > Rodentia > Cricetidae > Phodopus > Phodopus roborovskii. The sequence continues at coordinate 1,771,908 of NW_026126639.1, read as the reverse complement.
AGAGCCACTGAGACAGAGACTCAAGCAAAGGATGAAACTTTAGCAGACTTTGTATGAGTCATATTTCTAGTGGGACTTTGTCCTTCTTATAAAGGAAATTTATATTAGAAAATTAAATACGGTGAAGTTTACTTATAAACTATATAAACATAGTCTGTGAAAAATATTCCTCACATTAATAACAGAATGAACTCAAGCAATAGGAAATGTGTAAGCCACTGTGCACATTTCATTCAAACCCTGATTTGGAGCCATGCGTGGTGGCGCCCAACTTTAATCCCAGCACTGGGGAGGCAGAGGCAGGCAGAGCTCTGTTTCAGGACAGCCCGATCTACGTAGCGAGTTCTAGGACAGCTGGGCTATACAGTGAGACCCTGTATAGAACATGATCGATATTAGACACCTTTTAAGTTTTTTAAAAAAGAAAACCCAAAAACTATTTTCCTCTCATTTCATAGGACCTCCTTTGCAACTCCCATGTTTTCCTGTTACAATTAGCAAGGACTGAAACTTCAGCCATGGAGCCGATATTCCCCTAATGCTTCATGGTGGCCCCTTGCAGATGTGTGTTTGCCTGAATTTCTGATAAAAGGGGGCCATCAGAGATTCTAATATGTGTCTTTATTTAAAGCCATTGGAGGTTTATTTCACCACTGACTTACTGGAAACTTTTTAGAACTTTTCAGTATGTTTTTACAAATGTAGCAAAAGTTCCCTTCCTTTACCATGTCCTTATAACACCTCGGTCACACAATTGTCCGCCCAGGAGGGGAATCGTCATCTAAGCCTGTCGTCATCACCTTCACACATTCACGCTGGTCAGTTGTAGTCTAACTTCTTTGACTTTATGATTCGCACTGATCAACTCTTGTCCAATTTTGCAACTGGCCTTTTCCAAACGCCCTGTTTCCCTCATGTCACTGTTATTAAGATTAAGCTCAGATCTTCATTGTGTTGACCTGCTTAGTGGCCTCTCTCTGCTTCTTCCCTCACCCACAACCCCCCACATTTACTAACACCATCACCCCTACAGCGCAGAATAAATCTGTCTGAAGTGCAAATGTGACCGAGCACTATTAAGCTCGTCAGTGTCCTTCAGAGAGATCCCAACCCATGGCATGGTGTTCAAAGCCTTTCGGGATGTAGCCTGCCCTAAGATATCTGGTTCAACGTTAAACTATTTAGAATTTTAAATGTATTGTGTGGTTTCAAACTTTGGTATATCTCCATATTCTGTGCCATGCCTATCACTTTCCTGACTGGGGCATTGATTTTATTTTTATTGGTGAATATTTTCTGCCCCCAGTACTGGGTTTCATATAGACAGTTGCTCCAAATGCATCATCTCCCTGCCCGTACCTTCCCTGTGGCCTCCTTTCTTTCTCCCTGTGCTCAACACCTCTATTACCCTGACCTCCCTAACTCTGCTTCCATAACATATAAACACACACGAGTAAATGGTGTCACACGTATCTATAAAGAATAGTAGGGCCCCCACACAGTACAAAACGTATTTGTCTTCCTGACTCTTAATTTGTTTGGTATCATGCTCAAGTACTTTTTCTGTATTTCCGTCTCTACTTTAAATCACACTTATGAAACGACTTCCTCAAAATATGTTTTTCCCTATGCTCGAGCTATTCACTCTTTTGGCTCGTTGTTCTTACTGGCTTTGATCATTGAATTACTTCAGCAGGTCTTTCTTAATACATAATTTGTGCATCAATGTATGTGTTCACGCTCATATGCACACATGTAGAATGGTGGGTGTGGGTTGTTTTGCTATGAGCACTTGAAGATATTGTTTCATTGTATTTAATCCATGCTTTTATGTCAGGGTAAGTGCTGGCAGCACAATTACATCGAACACGTATGATGTATTTGCTCACGTGTTCCCTAAGCAACAACTATTGCGGTCTGGATTTTAAGCACAGCTGTGTAAGTTCTCATGAGAAGATGGCAAACACAACGAAGAACGCTCTAGAACCCTTTGCCTTAGACACCAACATTGTTTTGCTCTCTCTAGGCGGCGGGAGTCCAGGCATCTCCACCTTTTCATGCCGGCTGTGATGGGATTTGTTGCCACTACAACGTCCATCGTGTATTATCATAATATCGAAACATCAAATTTCCCTAAATTACTTTTAGGTAAATATTTGCACAGGTTTTCTGAACACCCTCTCCAAAAGAGCCATTTGGTTTCTTCCCCGCTTGACAGATAAATAAATAGTGAGGGGAGCTGAGGTGGGAAGCATATAAAGGTGGGAAGCATGAAAACATTTAATTCACCCATAGTCTCCTGGGAAATGTGAGGTTGGGGATGTGTCAAGGCATCCTAAGCTGCGGCAATCCCATCTTTCCTCCAACAAATGTCCTCTGTGATGTGTCAGTGTTGTGGAGGGAGAAGGATGTGCTGACCGTGGGGACGTCATCTTACATAGCTCCCTTTGCCTTGGAGTCTTGAGACATCTTCCGAAGGCCTTTCCCACCCTCTGTTGATACCACAGGATGCCATGCTGCTGGGGAGTCCCCAGAAGTCTCCTTGCAGCAGAGAGAGCATTGTAGACCAGCTCCTCAGTCTCAGCCCCTCTTCCCAGCACTGGGGTTACAGTTGTCCAACTCTAAAATTGGAAATTAAATGCCCTTAACTTCATTTTTGCCTTATGTTGACATGATGGAACTCTTCCCAGTAGGTTGTATTCAGAACATTGGCTCATGCTTCTATTTCTTACATAAGTTGTCATGAAGACACAGCTGAAATGGAAACATAGGCCATCGACCCCTGGTGAACTTCAGGGTCCCATGGACCTGTTAAAATTACAACTACAACCAGGTTTTAGTTTGAATGGCAGCTTAGAACTACCCAAGGCCCACAGATTTCATGTGATTGATGTGGGAAAATGTCGTTGACTACCCACGAGATTATTAGAAGAAATAAAACACACTCTAGTGCTTTATTGCCAAGAATGTTGACATTCAAGATGGTTGTACAAAAAACACTGATCACTGTGTTGTGTGTCTTACACATGGCTGATTAACACAAAAGACTTGTCAAAACCTGAAGTATCACAAAGGCTGTCTAGTAAAACAGTGGCCAGATGTAACCACAGAAACATGGACAAGTTAAAGTGTATGAAAGTTCTAATTGGCAACCAAAAAGAAAAGTTTGAAAGCATATAATTTTTACAGGATAAAAACGAAAAGCAAATGTACAATTTAGCAACATATCTAGGAACTTGAAGTCAAACTCAGAGCACAATTATTATGTATGTGGGAGATAAAGTGTTACTTAATGTCTAAAGTGAGAGGCTGATACAACTCAATGACAGGCTACTTTCTCACCGTTTTAAAAGAAAGACTTGATCCCAGAAAGAAAAATGCTCATTTTAAAGTTATGAACTTGTAATTTTGTCCCAATTCCAAATTTATGATTAATACTCCCAAACCTGCAGAAAATTGAAAGAATTATACAAATACTCATTAACCTACTACTTAAAATTCTATTAGGTTATATTCTGTTTGTTTTAGCACAAACCTGTATTTTCCTGTTCTTTACACACACACACACACACACACACACACACACACACACACACACATCTCTCTAGAGTTAAACCTTTGTCTATAGCTCTTGGGGACTGAAATTTGCATACGTGATGTCATCGCCCCACCACAGAGTCACCCTCAGCCATGCACGGTCTCTCTTAGGCTGCCCTGACTCCACTTCCGTCTGCACAGAGGAGAAAGAATCTATTCTGATTTCCTCCACCATGCGGAGATTGGCTTGCTCTCCCATTTCATAGTGATTGAATCAAATAGTCTCAGCTCTTCTGATGTAGGCCGCTTTCTCTCAGCGTGATTCTGTGAGGCTTTGATCAGTGTTTTGTTCTTAGGATCAGCTCTTGGATCATTCTCCTCTGTACAAACGTGTGCTTTCCCTATGTTATCGATGCATACCGGACTCTGCCTAGAGTTGGGCTATTGTAAAAGGGAAGGGTTATTGTGAATGGTTTTGCGAATACATGAGTTTATTTCTTTAGGTTAAAAAGCTCAGAGAGGGATTTCTGGGCCAGAGGGCAGACAGAAGTATATGTAAGTTATATGTCTGTATCAGTAAGAAACCAGCAGATGTTCCCCCAAAGTATTTGAATCATTTTATATTTTCACTAACAATATGTGACTCATCAGTCCCTTGTGGACACAGCCTTAGTGAGCCCAAGCTCATGTAGCAGTACCAGTGGCTGTACACCGGTATCTTAGCATGTACACCGGTATCTCAGTGTGTACACCGGTATCTCAGTGTGTACACTGGTATCTTAGCATGTACACCGGTATCTCAGTGTGTACACCGGTATCTTAGCATGTACACCGGTATCTCAGTGTGTACACTGGTATCTTAGCATGTACACCGGTATCTCAGTGTGTACACCGGTATCTTAGCATGTACACCAGTATCTTAGTGTGTACATCAGTATCTTAGCATGCACACAATTATCTCAGTGTGCACACCAGTATGTTAACATGTACACCAGTATCTTAGCATGTACACCGGTATCTCAGTGTGTACACTGGTATCTTATTACCATGGCTTTAATGTTCATCTTCCTTGGACCCTGGTGCACAGTGCCATTTGATGGATTTTTGTGGCTGGTATCTTTGAAAGGTGTCGAGTTGTTATCTTTTTACAGTGTCTGTTGATAGGTTTTGTCCTATTTGCAGTAAGTTGCATTTCGTCTTTGAGTTGTACAGGTTCTCTTCTTGTAGTAAATACTATGACGTCATAAAAATACTTCCCTCCAGGAGTGGTGCATTTAAACTCCTAACTTTAACCGGGTCTCCCGTAAGCAGAAAAATTTAATTTTGATGTGGTGTATGTAGTCTATCTAATGTTTTTGTGTTGTTACTGCTCTCTGTGTCTTAAAGCTTTACAAGCTCATGCTTTATCTGATATGTTTATAGTTTCAACTTTTGTTTTTAGAACCACGATCCATTTAAAATCAATTGTGTATAAGATGCTACCAGAAGGCAAAGTTGTGGGTTTTGTTGTTGTTGTTGTTGGGGTTTTTTTTTTCTGTTTGTTTTGTTTTGTTTTTGCTTATGTTGTTTTCACACACACAGCCATTGATTCCAAGCAATTCCCTTCGGTCTACATTTTCAGATAGACATCATAAAGTCGTCCCTGGTTATCGTGCTCACAGATGTAGACGAAAGACATAGCTGCCTCCATTTCCGGCCCTGGCTCTTGTATTCTCCCTTTGTCTAATGTGACTAAGGAATTACTAGTTGGCTGTGATTCCCTCAAAGACCCAGCCTTGTTGGCGTTCCCGCGTGCGCTCACTTTCTGGGTCGTTCACTCCGCGTGCTGCATCCTTTCCCCCGCTCATAGTCCACGGTCTTCCCTCTTTGGATTTGTCCTTTGTCCTCCTTCCCAGAACTTTTAAGGTAGAAACACTGATTTGAGACCTCTCCAAACGGAGTATCTAAAGTGGTAATCTTATTCTAACTGTAGTTTTTCTTAATTTTTACACAAAGTAGAATTTCTGTTACAGCTCACTTAGAATATTTCCTAGTGTGTATAGGGAGTATTCTTTCACGTGGATTATTAGCTATGCTTGGTTAAATTTCTGAGCATTTGGAGACACCTAGATAGCTTACTGAACAGGAACGCTGGACAGTCACTGCATTGTCCCTGTGATCTGTGTTCCTAGTCTGTGACATATTCTCCTGAGGCCAGGGAGGGTGTAACAAAGGATGGTGAGGGCAAAGGTTCAAAGTCAGCCGGTCCACTGCTAACACTGCAGTCATCACTTGGCTTGCTGCTTGTTGAGAGAATCCAGATGACGCACGCTTGGACTTAGGGCACATGAAAACTGAGATGACAAGCGTGTGGGCTGTTTCCTGTTTCGAGTTGTTAGGTTTCTGTCCCCCATTAAGCAGCAGCACAGAGGTGAAAGGCTCTGTTCTTGACTTTTAAAACGGAAGCACTTTTGTTTCCTTCCTCTTTCACGTGCATGCTCATATTGTATACATATGTGTGTGCATGTTCACATGTGCGGGACACATGAGGGTACAGGTGTAGATGCATACATGTGCACAATCGTGTGGTTGCCTCAGGTGGGTTTTACAGGCCATCCTCATTGCTCTTCCTCCTTATTCGCTGAGGTGGGGTCATTCAAATGAACCAAGAGTTCACCAATACAGCTGCTTCGGTGAGCCAGCTTGCTCCACAGCTTCCCTGCCTCTGCCTCCTGTGTGTTGGAATTACAGGCAGATCACTGAGACCACTCAGCACTCACGTGGGTCTGGGGATCTGGGCCCAGGTCCTCACACTGGCAGCTTGTGCAATAATTGCTTTGACTGCTGAGTTATATCTCGGTCCTATTTTAATTTTACTATGCCTCATTTCTTATTTACCAGCTCAATGGTCAGTTGATGTGAGCATATAGTCTGAAGGTGGTGAGTGAGTTTTGTAATGCTAAATACTGAATACTTTCATGAATATCAAATAATATGAGTTGCTTGATAGTGTCTAATCAAGAACCCTTTAAAGGCTGGCTGTGGTGTTTTACACCTTTAATCCAAGCATTTGGGAGGCAAAGGTAGGCAGATCTCTATTGCGGTTTAATAAGGATCAGGATAAACAGATAGGCCGAATAGATGTTTATTCAGGTTGAAATAACTTACAACATAGACAGATGAACACCAGTAGGTTCCACAGGATGCTCTCCTCTCCACGTCCGGCCAGCAAGAGAGTGTTCCCTGGCTCCTCCTCAGACCTAGTTCCTCGGGTCACTTCCTCCCCTGGCCCCACCCCCAATGGGCGTGGTAAGTGCCAAGAAGGAGACAAAGTGAATATCCCACTACAGATCTCTGTGGTCTACAAAGCAAGTTTCAGGACAGCCATGGCTGTTACATAGAGAAACGCTGTCTTGAAAAAAAAATCTTTTTTAGATTGTTAGAAACATTTATTTCCTTTCACTAATATTCCATCTTGAAGCCTACATGGCTTGAATTTAACATGGCTTCTCCAGGATCATATGTTTCCTGGTTTTGTGTTACATCTTTCTCTGTCACTTACTTTCAACCTGTTTCCAGTACTGAAAGTGGATCTCTTTAGATAGTGGATTTTTTTTTTTTTGGTTAATTTCCCTTAGACATATTCTTATTTCTATATCTTAAGCTTAAAAATCCCTGATGCACGTTGAGTTCAGCTCCGTTTCAGGGTAGGGATAGATGAGCACTCTGAAGCGTTCTGACTCTGCTAAGTACTGCCCAGACTGGGTTGTCTGGTGTGTTTTAGATTCGTTTTTATCCTGTATTTACTTGTAATGACCCAAGTACAGAGTGGACTAGGTTTGCACTCACAGAGATGCAGGTAGCTCTTTGCTTCTAACTCACATTCATGACACACACTGTGGTGGTGAGGGCTGAAGACTCCTTCAGCTAGTCAAGGGCTACGCTGCTCTCCAGGGCCTTTGCTCTCTCTGTGCCCCGAAGATGTTTGTGCTGTTTAAAACTACTTGTTTGAGGAGAACTATCATTTATTCTTTGAAGGTTAACTGTATAGCAGACGCTCTACTCCATAGCTGTATAAATCCCATGATGATTCCATGCAAACAACGATCCACATACACTGAGGTCTACAATGTGCCCACCTAACCAATACATTACACTGTCACCAACTTGTTAATTCTTCATGTAACTGAAGGCCTTAAGAAACAAGACCTCAGACAAACCACTTCAGAGACCCACAGAATCATAATAACTCTGAGGAAAGAGACTATGCTTAGGTTTCCCTCCTATCACACATAATTAGAGCGGAAGCAACCAATATTTCTAACACGGTTTCATACCTTTATGGATGGGAAGAACTAATGTGATCAAGGTGTTGACATGCTCCAATTTATAGATTCAACGAACACCACACACACACACTACCAAAACCCTAATGCCACTCTCCCCAGATCTGACAGAAAGCAAAGCATGGGGCATCACAGGACCTCAAAAGACGGCACCAAGCTCTAATAATCAAAACAACATGGCATTTGCTGTGAACACTGACAGACCTGGAAGAGGGCATCAAGGTCAGAAGTAATGCTGTCACATACAGCCAGATCACTCTGCACAGGCACAGAAGCATGCATTGGAAGGAAGTCAGTCTCTTCAGCAACTGGAGCTGTGGGACACTGGATATCCGCATGTGGATGATTGAAACGTGACCCCCATTTCTCATCCTGTGTCATACTTTCGATTTTAAACCCACGACATACACTTAAACACACGTGTTGTTCCTCACTGACGAAATCATTTGCAAATGAAATACTTAAAATGTGTTTGCTTGTGTTTACGTTGAAAAGCTAGTGATGCTTCACACCCCTCCCCCCTCTTTCCACAGCCTTATTCCTGTACTGGGTAATGGCCTTTATCACAAAGACTATAAAGTTGGTCAAATACTGGCAGTTGGGGTGGGGAATGTCCAATCTTCGCTTCTGCATCACAGCTGTGATGGTAATCCTGAATGGGTTGCTGATGGCCGTGGAGATCAACGTCATCCGGGTCAGGGTGAGTACCAGTTGCCTGCCTTTGTGTGATGACTGCCACTCAAGACCTCAGCAGCAGAGATTACAGCCAGTCAGGAATAAGAAGGGCTTAGTAAGAAGAGGGATATGAAAGGGTATGTGGTCTATGTGTGTTAACGTAAAGTTAACATAGCCACGGAATTACAGGACATTTGTTACTTTTCTATTGCTCTGATAAAACACCGTGACCAGGGCAACTTAAAGGAGAAAGGCTTTACTAGGGCTAATAAATCTTTCCATGGGTTAGAGTTCATGGCCAGCATGGCCAGCATGGCCAGAATGGAGGCAGGTGGACAGGCAGGCAGGCAGGCAGGCAGGCAGGCAGGCAGTCAGTCAGTCAGTCAGGCAGGCAGGCAGGCAGGCAGCCAGGCAGCCACTGGAGCAGTGAGAGCTAACACCCTGATCCACAAGTATGAAACAGATGACAGAGATAGAAATAGACATAGACATAAAGATAGATAGACAGACAGACAGACAGATTGGCACCAGTCTTTTGAAATCTCAAAACCAACCCTCTGTGATACACCACCTCCAACAAGGCTATATCTTCTAATCCTTCCCAAGTAGTTCCAACACACGAGGACCAAGTATTTACTTCTATTAGCCTGTGTGTGTGTGTGTGTGTGTGTGTGTGTGTGTGTGTGGTGGTTCATTCTCACTGAAACAACCACACCATTAATGTCTCAGAATCTGTGTGGTCCTAGACTCTATTTATGATTTCACAGGTAGTAATGGATTTCTTTATCCATGATTGGCCAAAGGCAGGTCTAGGTTTATCAAAATATGAATCTTGAAGTTGATCATTGCAGAGAAGGTAATTTTATCTGCTCTTCTCATTTCCCTGATTGGGTACATGTCCAAAATACAGCAGTCAGGACAGCACACAAAGCCTATACTTTAAATTATTTTTCACTTTCTGCTGTTAATGTTGTCAGTTACATTGTGTGAGACACTATTAGAGCTAACAGGTTTTTCAATATTCAGTTTCTTTCAGGTAACTTTATGAGTAGAAAGATATACACTACAATGAATGTGGACAATAGGCAGTTAACATGGGCCAAACCACGTGACTTGACAATGATGTTAAAGTGTCAGTGATATGATATAGCAACCTCCATCAATTTAACCCTATCAGAGGATAATGACAAGTTCTTTTAAAGGGCTAATTAATTTTTCAGAGTTGTGTCAAAGTGGTTTCTATATGGAATTCTGGCAGTCAGCTGGCTAGTGTAAGGAAAACAAGGGAGAAACATTGCAAAGGATATTCCAGAATGCAATGGAAAGAACTGTAGATTAAAACATGAATTTTGGCTGCCTTAAGTAAAAATGTAGGGAAGGAAGGTTGTGGCTTTATTTTTAGTCTGTGGAGAGAGAAGTAGGCTAATGGTCACACTGTGGAATTCTTCCTACTGCAGAGATATGTTTTCTTCATGAAACCTCAGAAAGTGAAGCCTCCAGAAGACCTCCAGGACTTAGGTGTGAGGTTCCTCCAGCCATTTGTGAATTTACTGTCCAAAGCTACGTACTGGTGGATGAACACACTGATAATATCTGCTCACAGGAAGCCTATCGATCTGAAGGCCATTGGAAAGTTGCCGATAGCCATGAGGGCGGTCACAAACTATGTCTGCCTGAAGGACGCCTATGAAGAGCAAAAGGTAACAGCATTTGTCTTCCACATTCATAACCAGAGAGAGAGAGAGAGAGGGAAAGAGAGAGGGAGAGAGAGAGAAGGATTGCTAAATATGGAAGTACAAAGCTCAAATAATGTCTATACCTAGTCTCTCATCATCTTGTTTCACGTACGATTTTCTTTGGTCACATTTGTGAGTGGTACATATTTTCCAAGCCGAAGGGAACTAGACATGCATTTGTCTTTAAGAATCCCGTGTCATCTTGACAGCTAAAACTAATGCAGAGATGTGGATGAACTAGCTTATACACTGTGTTATCTGTTTCATTGTGTTGGGTCTAGTAGCTATCATTTGCATAAAATGCAAGGATGCAGTTTCCCATGTTGTATTCATTGAACTTTCCATAGTTATTTTTACCACTATCAGCTCTGCTCCAAAGTCTTGCTTGGGTCTCTTGTTTGTTTCAGAAAAAGGCTGCAGACCATCCGAATAGGACCCCATCCATATGGCTAGCCATGTACAGAGCTTTTGGGAGGCCAATCTTGCTGAGCAGCACATTCCGATACTTGGCTGACTTGCTGGGGTTTGCTGGTCCTCTCTGTATTTCTGGAATAGTCCAGCGTGTAAATGAAACCAAGAATGGAACAAATAACACTACAGGAGTAAGTTCATGTTTTTTTTTTTTTTAATCATTATTTAGCTCGTGTTTGCATTTGTCACTTTGTATTGCTGTGACGACACCGTGACCAAGGAAACTTATAGTTTATTGGATGATTATAGTTTTGGAGGCCTCTGTGACCATCATGGTGAGGAGATGGCAGCAGCAGCAGGCAGGCTTGGTGTTGGAGCAGTAGCTGAGAGCTTAGATCTTGAAATACAAGCATGAGGCAGATACAAGGGTAACTGGGAATGGCATGGGCTATTGAACCCTGAATACCTGCTCTCCGTGACACAGCTCCTCCAACAAGGCCACACCCCCTAATCCTTCCTGAGCAGTTCCACACACTGGGGTCAAGCATTCAATCCTATGAGCCTATGGGGGGAACATTCTTATTGAAATTGCTACAGAGTGTATGTGGGCAATCTGGAGATCGGAGCACAACTTGTGTGAGTACAGTAGGGTCTATCCTTCCCCCATGTGGACTCTGGGAATTGGTCTCAGGTCATCAGGCTTGGTGACAAGCACCTTTATTCTCTGAGCCGCCTTCCCTGCCCTGCTCACAGTTCTTTTAAAAGGAAACACATGACTGGATGGTTACATTGTAATTGTCACTTTTTATTAATGCAGTAGTATGAGAAATTCAAGCTGACTTATTTATAGAGAAGTTGAATGTTTTAAAGTAAAACCAATAGTTTCTTTTTAGAGAAAATTATCTATATAATTATGTACACATTATATATATTCATATATATATATTAATGTATCTACCAATCAAAATTATTCATAAGATTTGGAGCCTATAAACACTTCATAACCACCCTTCATGTGTAAGGAACTTTATGCAGAAATTTTACATTGGTTATTTTACTTGTTTTTTATAGTAATCTTTAAAAAGGGTATGAGGGTATTAAGTCACTGTTTCAAAGATCTATGGCAATAATATGAGAAATGTGGTTTTAATATTATATATTCTTCTTTTCTGTTTTATTTTGTGTGTGTGTGTGTATGTGTGTGTGTGTGTGGTGTGTATGTGTGTGTGGTGTGTATGTGTGTGTGTGTGTGTGTGTGTGGTGTGTATGTGTGTGTATGTGTGGTGTGTGTGGTGTGTGTGTGTGTGTGTGTGTGTGTGTGTGTGTGTGTGTGTGCATATGCTTGACATTCAAGCTTAAGAAACCAAGTTTTTATCTTCAGCATCTATGTAGAAAGAGCCAGACATCACAATCCACACCTGGACCACAGGGCTAGGAGAACAGAGATGGGTTAGAACTGCAGGTTCAGATGCTAAAGAAAGGTAAGGAAGGTGATAGATATATAATCTTACTAGATTGAAAAGACACACTTTATTGAAATGCCTTCACAAACAACAGTATCATGTATCTAGGTTAATTAAGTTGATCACTCAAAACACACATTTGCTTGCCTAGTACCAAACTCTATCCATCTCAGTAAACTTCACTACAGTTAAAATGGCCTTTCTGAGGCCACAAAATTTTGCTGGGGGTTATACACTTCACCACCAATTACAATTTTATTCACCACAGATAAAGAAGTAGTAGAAGATGATGACTACAAAGGAGCTGAAACTAAAAAGAAAAAGGAAAACAAACAAACAAACAAAAAACCGTTTGCTTTATATACTCCTTCACAACACTCCATCTCAAATAGTAAAGGATGGAGAATGTCTTTGATATTGCCATGCACTTCACTGACAGCCAGATGTGACACTGTTGTTCACAAAGCTGAACCAATGTTCTCTTCTTGTTTGTTTTGTTTTGTTTTTTATCCCTATGATGGACTCAGTCATCTTCCTACTTAGATGAGTTTTCACAAGTCATCTCTTCTTCCTGGGAGTAACACACAGATGAAATAAATGACACATTTTAAAGTTTGTTTCACTAGCACGAGTTAGGGTCCTTTGAAACCAGAAGCAGTTAATTGTGATTTTAAAGACCATGGGCAAGGGTAGCTCAGTCAGCGAAGTTATTGATTGACAAGCAGAAAAGCCAGGTGATTTATGACGGTCATCTCAGCCCTGCAGACAGCAAGGCTCCTGGAGCTCACCACCAACCTGTCTAGCTGAACTGGTGAGCTCCAGACCAATGAGAGACCCCATCTCAAGGGAGGTAGATGTTTGCATTGTAAGACCATTGAGTTTTAAACTGAAAACCAATTGTCCTTTAATAAATACAAACTATACATCTGGTGGATGGAAAGGCTGGCTTTAACTTGTTTTCTTTTTTCTTTTGGGGATAAGATTTCAGAGACACTCTCGTCGAAGGAATTTCTGGAAAACTCCTATGTGCTGGCAGTCCTGCTTTTCCTGGCCCTTATCCTGCAAAGGACATTTCTGCAGGCTTCTTACTATGTCACCATAGAGACTGGCATCAACCTCCGTGGGGCTCTGCTGGTATGTAGGACACGGGGACCTTTGCATCTTGTAAAGGCCGCGCACGGTGTGTTGGTAAGACTAGGGAACATTCCCGCCCCACTTCGTTTCCACTTTAATATTATGACAATGAGTTTCTAGGATCTACTTTGTAAAAACTTAGTTGTCATATAAAATAATGGACTTTGTTGTAACATTTTTATATGTACATTTTATGTCCTCTCTCAGTCCGTCCCTCCCTGCCTCCCTCCCTCTCCCCCTTCTCTCTCTCTCTCTCTCTCTCTCTCTCTCTCTCTCTCTCTCTCTCTCTCTCTGTCTCTCCCTCTCATCTCTTTCCTCCCCTGAAAATAGTCCCTCCTGTTTTTGAGTCAGATATATTCAATTGTCCTCCCATTACTCTTACTGTGGACCTTTCCTCCCTCCTCCTGGCCCCTTGCCCCGCCCTCCTCACGGCCCCTTGCCCCGCCCTCCTCACGGCCCCTTGCCCCGCCCTCCTCACGGCCCCTTGCCCCGCCCTCCTCACGGCCCCTTGCCCCGCCCTCCTCACGGCCCCTCTTGGCTTCCGTCTGCAGCTTCTACTTAATGAAAAAAAACACTGACTTAATACGGGGCAGGGAGCTTTCAAAATAACACATCAAGGAAGACATCTTAAAACTCCTGCATTCACCGTTCCTATGTCTGTTTATGCTTGAGCATAGTGTTTAAAGTTGGGCGTAGGCTTTAATTATAATCCTAGGAAACACAAGTTTATATTAAAAAAAAAAAAAAACATGGTTAGCTTAGGAAGGCAGAGAGGCTTGTAAATTTTCGAAAACGTAAAATAATTGTGTTTTTCAGTGGAAGTAACTAGTTAGTGTTGGGTTTTCAGTTTGGAGCTTGACGTCCATCTTTCCCCCTCTCTCCTCATAGGCTATGATATACAATAAAATCCTTCGGCTCTCTACTTCTAACCTATCCATGGGTGAGATGACCCTGGGACAGATCAACAACTTGGTTGCCATAGAAACCAATCAGCTCATGTGGTTCTTGTTCCTGTGTCCCAATCTGTGGGCCATGCCTGTCCAGGTAGCTCTCTGTTCTTAAGATGCTCGCCGGAAGGGGAAACAGGCGGGGCTGAGAATGTGAGGCTCAGGGGAGGGTTTGCTGTTCCAATGCCCCATGCTCCTGGACCTTCTTTGTAGACAAGGATATGAGACTAAGGAACTTTAGAAGTTCAGAAAGTCAGACCTGGGATTACACTGCTTAAATTCTAACGCCCATGGTGGCCCCTGTGTGCACTGCTGTTGAGCCCTTCGATGTATTTAACCGTACACTGGGAATAGTACACATATCTCCCAGACACCAGACATATCTGTGGCAGTTGTCAAGTTTAAATAATCACTGGGCCCAAAGCATCTGGAAACAGGGTCTTGCATTAGTATCCACTGGTTACTGGTGTTACTGTCAAATCCACAGCTGGGTTTGGACTCTGGTTCTGACAGACACACAGCAATTCCAATCTATAGTGGTCACATCAAATCATCCCATGGCTTCAACTGGGTGGCTGAAATGTGACAGTGATATTTAGCTATATGTTATATAAAGTAGAATTTTAAATGAGAGTTTTGTTTGTTTTTGTTTTGCTTTATTTTGTTTTTGAGACAAGGTTTCTCTGTAGCTTTGGAGCCTGTCCTGGAAGTTGCTATGTAGACCAGGCTGGCCTCGAACTCACAGAGATCCGCCTGCTTCTGCCCCATTAGTGCTGGGATTAAAGGCATGAGCCACCACTGCCTGCCTTAAATGATGTCTTTTTTTAACATGTGGGTTTTTTTCCCACTGGGTAAAAATAGCTAAAGAAACGCTTATTTTTTTTCTGGGTTACTAGGTTGAGTATTATTCATATCTCAAAATTTTCAACTTTAAATTGAAACTTACACTGTAGATATTACAGTTTAAAAGTGTATAAATGGGTGGTGGTGGTACACGCCTTTAATCCCAGCATTCGGCAAGCAGAGGCAGGCAGATCTCTGTGAGTTTGAGGCCAGCCTGGTCTACAGAGCTACATAGAGAAACCCCATCTGGAAAAAAAAAAACTACATAAAATAATAAAAATGCAAGTTCTTACATGTGTTATAGTTTGTTTTTAGTGGAGATTAAAATTCATAAAATACAAGTGTTTGAGCATAATGCATAGCAAGCCTGAGGCCAGCCTTGACTAGTTTAGCCAGCCTTGGCTATGTGGCAAGTTGGAAGCCTCTCTCAGAAACAAAATAAAAATAATAATTAATAATAATAATTAATAATAATAAGGATCAAAAGAGAAAGATGGCAGTGATAAAGTAGCCTGAGAGACTTTACAATCGGCTGGTTTTGTTTGTTTGCTTTAAGTTTGCCTATTTGGTTAGGCTTTGACAACGTAGTCTTAACGAGTCATGAACCCACAGCCACCTTCCTGCCTAAGATCCCCAAGTGCTGGGGTTACAGGCTCGGGTCATCGCACCTGTTTTCCTCACAGGTTTGGCTGGTCCTAGCTTTCTTGTCTTAGGTGGCCTTTGGAGTCTCCCCAAGCAGGGAGCTGTTGCCCCCAGCAGCCCTCCCATGCTCATGTGGATCCCTGCTGATGCTCCTTCCATTTCCCCGGCTTTGAAAACCTAGTGCAATTCCAAGAGGACCTGGAGAGTCGAGTTTACGTTGGGTGACAGCCCTTTCAGCCCTTTAAAGTCTTTTCAAGTTAAGACCTGCGTTACCAGGTTGGAAACGCCAGCAGGCCTCTTTGCACTAGTTGTGCAGCTCAGCACACTAAAAATATATTCCTAGCGCTTGGCTGCACAAAGAATTCTCAGCAAAACCCGACGGTCACCATTGAGTTGACCCCCGAATAAACTCAGCAGGGTAGTTGCGAACCTCCATTTTCGGTAACGGCATGTCCCCCCCCCCACTGACTCGCTGGCTCCCACAGCCCGTTCACTCTCCTGCTGTTGTGCTCCCCCCCCAGATCATAATGGGGGTGATCCTGCTCTACAACTTGCTCGGATCAAGCGCGCTGGTTGGCGCTGCTGTCATTGTGCTCCTTGCGCCAATTCAGTACTTCATCGCCACAAAGCTAGCGGAGGCCCAGAAGAGCACTCTGGTGAGTCACGTCCCTGGGAACGTTAGTAGGGAACGGAGCCGAGCTGCTTGGTTTTTGTATTTTTATAGTACAAGAAGTCAATGCATTTCAATCTGTATAATTTCCAAACCCTCCCTTCTCTTCTCCTTCCTTCCTTCCTTCTTTCTTTCCTTCTTTCTCTCCTTCCTTCCTTTCTCTTTTGATCTTTCTTTCCTCCTTCCTTCTTTCCCCTTTCTCTTTTTTTCTTCTTTCTTTCTCTCTCTGACAGTCTTGCTACGTGCAACCCTGGCTGTCCTGAACTTTGCTACGTAGGCCAGGCTTGCCTGGATTGAACTAGCTCTGCCTGTTTCTGTCTCCTAAGTGCTGGGGTTAAACTGTTACCATTTCTGGCAGGGAACGTGTATTTTTATTACTGCAAAATCACTTCAAATTGGTGTCTATTCATTCTACGTAGCAAATTTCACTCAAGTATTCAGTACATGTTGGATATATGCTATCTGCACCACCCTATCCCCTCTTTCCATCCCATTACGCCCATTCGTTTCCCTAGACAGTTTCCACATGTACTTTTGTGTCATACATACATGGATGAAATTATGTATGTATCTGTGTAAAACCCAGGACTCGTAGATGATAGAAAACATTGGTCATTTTGAGTCTGATTTAATTTACTTATTATGATGATCGATCTCTAGTTGCACCCATGTCTCGCAAAGAGCATAATTTTGTTCTTCATGGTACACACACTTTCTTTATCCACCCCCCCTGCTGGTGCACACCTCTCTTGGTTCCAAAACTCAAATGCTTGACTGGCGCTAAGATGCAGGCGTCTCTGTCAGGTGTTTTCCTTGGAGTCATGGCGGTGAGTATTCAGGGGTGGTTTGTTGGGTTATGTGGTAGACACAGCTTCAGACTTTTTGAAGAATTTCCACACCGATTTCTGTAGAGGCTGGGCAGGAACAACTTAAAAGGTAGAAGGAAAACTTGAGACTTGAATGTCTTAGTCTCACACTATGACAACCACAAGTGGCCAGCTTTGGACCTTTTGTTTTGTTTTCCTTTTGAGACAGGGTCTCACTCTGGAGGTCTTGCTGTCCTGGAATTTACTGTGTAGATCATCAGGCTGTCTTTGAACTCACAACGATCTGCCTGACTCTGCCTCTTCAATGCTGCCATTGGAGGTGCATGCCACCACATCTGGCTGGATCTTTTTTTTTTTTAAGTGTTAAAAATTACTCTTAAGCATACTTTGAGGCCACTGGGTATCAGTTATGACAAGGAAGGAATGAACCAAGCATCCGAGGTTAAATTCCTTCCAGTGGTGACCTGTTGGTGACAGTGAATCCTACTGAGTGTATTCATGGTCATGCTGGCAAGGAAGGGGCAGTCCAGTTGACCTTTTCTGGCTTCTGTTTACCATGAAATCATTTCATTTGAGTAAGCATCGGCTTCTTTCAAAGAACCATATGCAAATAGTAGAACTGTTGACAGTGTGTTTAGAAAAAAAGTTTGATTAACTGTGAAGAGGCTGGGTGTGAATCAGGTGTCAGATGGAGGGTGCTGCCGCCCTTAGGCTGGGTGTGAACCGGGTGTCAGATGCAGGGGTGCTGCCGCCCTTAGGCTGGGTGTGAACCGGGTGTCAGATGCAGGGGTGCTTGCTCCTTGAGCTGGCATTTCTACTATGACAAGGAAGTTGTATGTTGTGCAAGGGGCACGTAGGCTTGGGGTCTTTGTTTGTTTTTTCCACTGTGTCTGTGCTGCGAGTCTGAGTTGACCCCTGTGTCTGTGTCTTCACTGTGCTCTGAGCCACCTCCCTTTCTACCTTAGCATTCAAGTGCACAAAGTCATTGGAGAGCAGCATAAATGGGATATGCACCTCCAACATCTGTCTTTCACTTTGCGGCTCACAAGAAACCATTTGATAGGCATTCAAGGCCCTGCCGAGACAAAAGCGATGAACAAAGCACAGCAGAGTGTCTGCCTTGCTTTCTTCTGTCTGCCAAAACACCGCTCAGCTGGCCCATGGGGTCAGTGGGACCTCCTGCACCTTCTAGGCTGTTCTAGCGTACAGTTGGGTGGCATAGGCAGCTAAACAATGACTAAATCAAATCCCCTGCAAACATCTCTGAAATGGCTCGGTTCTCAGCCACAGGCTGAAAGGAGGCTCGGGCTTAACTCCTGGACTGGGAGGAAAGGTGGGGACTCATCCCACGCTGGACCCTCACAGACCCCAAGAAGAAGCGAAACGCCCGTCTTCAGTCCACACAGGCTCTTCTGTGGTGGAGCTGAGGGGAAAATGCATTCAACAGGAGACATCGCACACACACTGCATGTCAGCTTTACCTCTCATGCGGACCTGCAGTTGTTACTCGGGGAAGCCATGGGAATCTGATGAGCTGGCTTTTGTGTACGCTAAAGAAATGGAGGCAGGAGTGTCTCTAGATGGACAGATGTTTTGTAGTCACCTCCTTGGTCACGTCTTCATTTTATTTATTTGTTTATTTTAATTTAACTTCTTAATTGACTCTTATTGGGAGTCACTTCTTCATTTTAAACCTGAGGGAAATTCTTGCTCTGGCAGCGCTCATGCTAAAGCTGGGATGATTCGGAGAACGTGTTCATGGCCCCTGCGTGTGGATGACACAAGCTGGAGAGGCATTCCATATTTATGTGTGTATATACGTGTCTGTTTGTGTGTGTCCATGTGTATGTGTGAATGACATGTGTGTGTATACGTGTTTGTGTGTGTCCATGTGTATGTGTGAATGACATGTGTATATATGTGAATGTATGTAAGTATACGCTTGTGCAGGTGCCTTTGTAATGTATCTATGTATGTTTGTGTGTTTGTGTGTGCACAAGTCTGTAACATGTCTATGTGTATGTCGGTGTATGTGTGAATGTGGATTTGTATGTACGTGGATACATATGTATGCACGCATACGTGTACATATGCATGTATGAGTATGTCGCAATACTAGGGAATTATATCAGGAGAAGACGGCATTTTAAAGGGGAGAGCATAGAATGGGTGATGAACACATGCAGTAAGGAAGCAGAAAGTGGGGTCGGTTTGGGGAGGCACAGGGTCCACCTGGAGGAGACACAGGATATGAGGCAGGGCGGTACAGAGAGGAACAAACATTATAACACATTTTATGCAGAGGACGCAGTGAAAGCCTGGGGACTTCCCAGTGTGAGGAATGGAGAGCTGTCCAGAAGCAAGGCCTCCCGAAGGCCTGAGCATCTCCGCGTCCTGCTTTCTAGTGTACCCGGCTGCATCTTGGGCTATGTTTTCTTCCTTTGTCGTATAGGATTATTCCACCGAGAGGCTGAAAAAGACAAATGAGATCCTGAAAGGCATCAAGCTCCTTAAGCTGTACGCCTGGGAGCACATTTTCTGCAAAAGTGTGGAAGAGACGAGAATGAAGGAGCTCTCCAGCCTCAAAACCTTCGCGCTCTACACGTCACTCTCCAGTGAGTCGCCATCGTCACTCTGAGTGACCAATAACATGTGCACAGTGTTAAGTGTGGCTTATAAACAATGAAATGAGCTGCCCCTTGAAGGAATCCATTATTGTCTACACATACTCTACCCGGTCTCCACTAGCCACACGATGCCCTCTACACTAAGGAGAGAGCACACCGCTAATGTCTGGGAGACCTGAATCTAGCTTTTGCCAGTTGCTTTTGGCTGTGACACATCACGTACTGAAACCCTTGGTATTTTTTAAAACTTCGTCTTATTTCTGATGATGTGTGTGGGCACGCACATTTGTGGCACACGTGTGGAAGTCAGAGGACAACTTTGTGGGGTGGGTCCCCTTATTCCACCTTCTCACGGGGTGCCAGGGATTGAACTCAGGTTGCCAGCCTTGTGCAGCGAGCACTGAGCTGTCTCCCCTGGTAATATGAAAATGGTAATGATGTCAGGGTGTGCTCCAGCAGAAATGTCTCAGTTGCAGAACGGAATGTCAATTGTTCTCAGTAAACAGGGAGCTGTTGGTTTGGCTATCTTGCTAATGGCCATCTCTAAGTCCTTTAAAAGCATCCACTCTTGCTTGTGGTAATCTGTTTTGAAGGAGGCTCCTGGTAGACTTTCCTGAGAGAAACCCTTCAAGTGAAGGGAGAGACTCACAACCTGCTTTCCTCATCTGTTCTGGAGAATTTTGCATACTGTTTCCATCCTAGTACAAATTCACTGTTCTCCAGCCCAACCGGGCTTGTGTTAGCACAGTTCACACATGCTTAGTCACACGCCACCCATTCTTACTTGTTTTGATTGGTGCGTCGTTTTGTTCCCAAAGGTCTTTAATGACTTAGGAATTTGGAGGTTTCCATATTATTTTCTCTTGAATTGTAACTGAGTGTGGATCTTTGTGATATCATGTGCTTCTGTTCTGAAATGGAATCACAGTCAACACTGAGGGCACATTCTATTTTGGGTGCCATGAAAAGGGCCTTGTACTCATCGGGTCTTGTGTCTACATGACAATGGTGCAAGGTTCTGATAAAACCTGTGGTTTCCAAGAAGGACTGGAGCGTGAATTCTAATTGGACTTAATAATAAAAGCCCAGAGTCAGATATAGGGGTAAATCCTGAAAGATCAGAGAGACAAAGGAGCCAGCCACAGCCACCTCTTACCTCACCAGCTCCTCAGCCTAAAGCGGGGCCAGTTCCTGTCTATGCCCACCTTATAGTCTTTTCTCTGCCCAGTCATATCATTTCCTTTTTCCTCCTCCCTGGTGCTGGGATTAAAGGCATGCATCTCCCAAGTACTGGGATCAAAGGCATAAGATCCCAGGTGCTGGGATCAAAGGTATGTCACCATGGCCTGGCCTCTATGGTTAACTACAAGCTAGCTCCACCCTCTGATCTTCAGGCAAGCTTTATTTGTTAGAGCACAAACAAAATACAACTACAAAGGATCCTAATAAACTATCCCTCTGGTTTTATTATGACTCAAACACTAATATTTTTGTTGGTGTATGGCATAGCCCCAGCCCTTGGACACTTAAGGTTGCCTTGAGGTTCGAGCCAACCTGCGCTACATAGTGAATTCAGGTCCAGCCTCAGCAACAAAGTGAGACCATGTCAACAAACAAAAGCAAAAGTAAAAACAGGGCCCGGGGAGATGATGGCTCTGGAGTTCAAAGCTCTTGCTGCTCTTGCAGAGGACCTGGGTTCAATTCCCAGTACTGACATGTGGTAACTCACAACCATCTGTATCTCCAGCTCCAGAGGATCTGACGCCCTCTTCTGGCCTCCTCAGTCAGCTGCACACTTATAATGCACATACACACACTCAGGCACACACACACATAGATTTAAAATAAATTGATCAATCTTTAAAACAAAAGAAAGAAAAAAATACTACTCTAAACCCCTCTAGGATTTTAGCCTAAATTTCTGAGTTGCCCTTATGTTGGCTCTGTATTTGTGGTTTAAGGAAGAGTGAAGATATGAAATTATTTTATTAACTGTAAATTCTAAAAGTGAAAGCTCATACCCCCCTATTGGACCCTGAGCATGAAGTAGTGTCAAATTCTCATTTTTCAACTGCATAATAACCAAATTTTTATAACTTAAATTAGTGCAGTGGACCAAATAAAATATAACCCATAAATACTCTCAAAAACACATGTTGTAAAAATCCTAATATTGTGCATCATCAAAGGATGTTTTCTGAATTCTGTTGCTTGGAACATTTAACGAGAAACATGTCATAACTCCTTAATAAAGAAAACTACTTTCTGGCTAAAACACATGTGTGGGAGCTCACACAACCACAGATGAGGATGGAGCACCTGGGGAATGTTGGCGAGTCTAGACAGAGTGCTACTAACACACTCTGCCATCTTGTCCATCCTTGTCTTCACGGAGCATTAGAGTAACAGTGGGTGGTTGATTTAAGTGGGGAAAAGGTTTGCGCAGTCCAGTGAAGTAACACTTTTGATTTCTTCCCGCAGTCTTCATGAACGCAGCAATTCCCATCGCAGCTGTGCTTGCAGTAAGACACCTTTTCTTGCTTTTAGCAATAGGAGCCAATCAGTGTTTGCGAATAACTTCCAACAGAGAGCGTGTGGGTGGCCATAGCTGTCCCTTCCTTCTCGGTAGTTTCCAACCCAGGATTCTAATCCAGGATTGCTCAGTCCAGATAGTGTGGGTACTTTGGTTTGGAGCATTTTTTGATATAATGGGATATCCCAACCATTAGTATAAACAGTGGTGTCCCTGGCTTCAACCCTACTAGATGTCAGTACCTTGCCCAACCGTGACAATAAAATCTATTCCCAAGTGTGGGAAACTAACAGTGATTGAAAAGTGTCCATCTTCATCATGGTGGCCTGGCTCTCACACATTCTTATAACAAAATGGTTCATATTAGCAATCAGGGTTATTGAATAACTTCACCATATGATGCTTACAAATGAGAATAAGTCTTCCCTGCACTACAGTGTTGGACTTTTAGTACACATGTATAGCAGAGTTCTTTAAATGCCAGACCATGCTTTTTTGCTGAGAATAGTGACTCCGGGTTGCTTGGAAAGCATCTGGCTGGGTGCTGGGGACTCTGAGTTCTCTGCTCGGTTTATACCTTCATACACAGTAATTTGAGAGAAGTCACTTTCCAGTTCTATAAATAAACTGCCTTGTGTGTCTCAGACGTTTACTGCTGGGATCATGTGCAGATCCCTATCTTTAGCAATGGCTAGTACTGTTTTAGTCGTGTTTGGGGTAAAGTCGTTATTTTCCATGGTTTCAGTGGACACACCAGCTCAGTAGGATACGCTAGGTTAGTCAGGTCGAATGCTGGCAGGTGCGCCACTTTCTCCCGAGCTTTTAAATACATCTTTTTTGTTTGTTTTTGTGCAGACGTTTGTGACACATGCGTATGCGAGCGGAAACACCCTGAAGCCTGCAGAGGCCTTCGCGTCTCTGTCCCTCTTCCACATTCTTGTCACACCGCTCTTCCTCCTGTCCACGGTGGTCAGGTTTGCGGTCAAAGCCATCATCAGGTATGCTCTAGACTCCCTGGGTCTGCTGCTCATAGATTGCATGAATAGCATGCGCCCCTGCTGGCTTATTTACAGAAATACAAAAGGAAGCATAAAAACTCTGCCAGAGATTACCGTTGCTGGAAATTGTGTTAACGCAGGTGTTTTAGTTCCTATGACATTGTTGTGGATTTGGGCCCCTGGTTTTGTTTTCATTATTGCATCTTTTTTTTTTTTAATTATTATTTGAAACAATCTTTAAATTTAAATTATTTTGATCATATTCTTCCCTCTCCTAAGTCCTTCCAGATTCTCCCCCACCCAGCTTTAAATTCTTTCTCAAAAAAAGAAATAAAAACCCAATATAACAACAAGAAGGACACAATCAAGAAAATAATAAAACCACAGCAAAAGTATCAAATTGTATCCAAATAAACACACACATACACACACACACACACACACACACACACACACAGGAACACATAGACACAAGCACACACATGACAAAAAAAAAAACCAACTAACAAAAACCATTGAGTCCTCTATATGTTGGTCAGCTACTCCTGAACATAAGGCCCATGCTGTAGCAGTTGATATACAGTGTCATACTATTGGAAAAACCTGATTTCCCTCTCCTAGCACGTATATGTGACAGTCCAGTTGTTAACTTTTACCCCAGTGGACAAGTTTTCATTCATTCATTCATTCATTCATTCATTCATTCATTTTAAAAACTGTAACAAAATAATATATAATAACATAAAACAGGAACTATCACATTGGAGTTGGGCAAGACAAACCAGACGGAAGGAAAAGAGCCCAGGAGAAGGCCCAGGAGTCAGAGACCCGCTCATTTGCACACTCAGGAGTCCCATAAAAACACTGAGCTGGAAGCCATTAGATATACACAGAGGACACGGTGCGGAACTGTGCTGACTTTGTGTTGTTTCAGTGTCTGGGAGCTCGGGGAGCTCGTGTGAGCTGTGCTCATGTTGAGTTACAGAGCTTTTGTCTCCTGGTTCCATCCATCCCCTCTGACTCTTAGACACTTCCTGTGTCCTCTTCCCCAGGACTTCCAGACCTCTGGGGAAGGATTTGATGGAGATACTCCATCTGGGGATAAATGCTCTGAAGTCTCTTACTTTCTGAGTAAAATCTGGCAGTGGGTCTCTACATTTGTTCCCATTGGCTTCAGGAGGAATCTTCCTGGCCATGCCACAGCCCGTTCTTCAAAAACGGTCCGATTTATTGAACAATTGGCTTTTTACTGGACACTTAGACTATCTTTAATTCCCTACCTCTATCAGTATGCTCAACATTGAGGCAAACACCTCTGTTGATCTTTGCAGTCTTCTCTGGTGGTTGGCTTAGGTTTCTAAGTTTTGGTGGTGTCTTAAAGGTTCTCCATGAAGATGGCAATTATGCTTTTCATCAAAGTGGCAAAGGTCAAAGCTTGCTTGTATATTTAATATATCTACGAATGCGGCCACCATGTTTCCCACTGAAGCTGCACCAAGCCGTAGGGGTACCAGCAGTGAAGAAAGATTTTTGAATCAAAAGAGTATGCTGCATGAATTTCAGTTTAATCTGCCAAAAAATTAATAATCTCAGCTCGTATTCTTTGAAAAAAGGAAGACTTGGAAAAGTGTTAATTTTCCCTTATAAGAGTGCTTCTAGCCAGAGTAGACTTTGTCTTGGCTATAATTTCCCACCATTGACAGCTACAAAAGTAGGTGTCATGTGATGGTGGCCATTTCCCGTTACTTCCGTTTGTACCACACACACAACTAGGTTGACAGACAAACTGTGCTGTCTGTGCCCAGCACCTGCTGTCCTAAACCAATCTGTAAACAATGCAGTCTTGAAGTCACAACTTGCTCTCTCTGTGCAATCTTTGTGTGCCTTACAGAATCTTAGCATGTGCTGCAAGCAGCCTTTGTCGTATTTGCATATGACCCTTGAAAGAAATGTGTGCATGTTCTAACACTGGAGAGAAGCTGAGTCCTTGCAGGGTGCATCCTGCCATCGACAGCAATGCAGAATACTCCAAAACAAACATTTCCCACAAGGCACATGCCTGCCTGAGAAGCCTAGCATTTGGTGTCCAATGTGTTGGTTGAAGGCAACCCTTTATATTGGCTTGCCAGTGACTGAATGCCAGATAAACATCACAGTGCAGACGAGCTATCCGAAGAGCTCAGGTCCTGGTGGGGGTGGGGGGATGGGACCCTAACTGAGTTCAGTCCTCTATGGGCCAGGCTCCCAGGGACTGTTCCGAGGCTGCAGGTCTTTGGATCTCTGGCTCTCTGGCCTCGGCCACCCTCATTTCTTCTTTCGGTGGCTTACATAGATAGGCTGTAGTTCGTTTGCAGTCAGCCTTCCAAATTAGGCAGCACTCTGGAAGGGTAGCCACTTCAAACAGTAAAATTGATAGATGGCCAGCGTCTGCTATTTTGGTCCTTATTTTCATTCTCTCCATTTAACGGCCATCCCTTCCACCACGGCAGCGGTCTCAGTTAATTAGAACTTGACTTTGCACTAGACGTCGAAATAAAAAGCGGCCTCTAACTTACAACATATCATGCCTTTGAAATAAGCAGCTTGCCAAACATTAAAAGGACTTTGAGAGCTGGTTTGAAAAAGATAAAAAGGGCTCTCCCTCAAACCCAGTGTACAATCCAGCAAGTACATCCCAGTGCCGTGGAAGGTGGGTGGGGCCCTCTCTGTGCCTCTCATAACCCTTTCCCTTCACCCCTCCTTGGGGAAAGGCATTTGCCAGTTTGATAAAGTCCAGTGAGCTTTTGGGGCCCTGAGCCAGCTTCCCCAAGCCACACAGGCCAAACAGAACACGTTTCTAAAATCTCACGTCTCGAAAATGACGTCCAGGGTTGATTTGCAGGTCCTACAAAGACGGTGGGTCAACAGAAGTGTCCAGGCCCTTTTCCCACTGGGTGCTGGTTCTGGGAAGCCAGACAAGCATTTTCCCAGTGGTGACTGGCCTCAGTCTTTGCTTCAGCGCCTGGGAACCCGTGACCAATCTCAAATGCCAGTTGGCCTGCAGTGAGCTGAGCCGCCTGTTTATAATCGGAGACTTTGGTCAGCTGATTTCGAAATCTCCTCTTCAGGATTCTAGAAGTCTCAAGTTCTTTACTGGACTCATTGTTAAGTGTATTCAGAAACTTGGTGGGTTGGGATGGGCTGAAGAAAACTCATGGATTTCTGCTGTGTGTGCATGAGAAAAAAACGAGCAACTTCTTCCCTGGAGGAAATGCAAGGAAGGCCACTCAGAATTCCCTGCTCCAGGATAAACCCTACACTTTCTCTTGAAAGAGTTCATATCAATAGCCAGGCACTCTTATGACATGAGGTGTTCACTGGGTAGAGCACGTGCACATACTCACATGCAATATACCTGTTACTATATGACATGTGGCGTTCACTGGGAAGAGCACGTGCACATACTCACATGAAATATTCCTGTTACTATATTTATAACAAAATGGAACAAAGGGCCAATGTGATCCATGCTGTCTTGGCACAGCCTCAAACCTCCCACCCTGCTTGAGGGTTAGGGCAAAGTGTTACAAAACAAACTAAAGAAATGCCCTTTGTTATTTAAAATATGACTCTGGTTCCAGGGGATCCGATCCGACAACATCTTCTTCTGGCCTCAACAGGCATCAGACGTGCTAGTGGCGTGCAGATGTACACACAGCAAAACACACATTAACATTTAAAAACCCATGTAAAAGATAAGGCATGGTGGCACAAGCTTGTAATCCAAGGACATGGGAGGTAGAGGCAGGGGGATCAGGAGTTCAGGGTTACCCTCTGCTCCATGCTGAGTTTAAGAACAACTTGGGCTCCCTGAGACTCTGTCTCAAAAACAAAGGGTATTTCTTTAAAAATGCTAAACGTTATTCTCTATTTCCTTAGTGTGAGTTTTGTGTGTTTTGCCCTTCTGGAGTATAATATGTGGTATCCCTTATAGGTGTTTGGTATTTGATATGCAATGCAGTAACTATGACCAAAGATGTTATTTGTCAGAGGAAATAATGTTATTAAAGGAACCTCTCATTTTCCAGGGAAAGTAACAACAATAACAACAAACATTTTTCTCTTGTGTGACCCTCAGAGACGTTTCTACTTCCAAGTCTCCTGCATCACCATCTATAAAATAAATAGTTGCTGATACTCATTATCAAGCATGCTTATACCTTGGCCAGGTCTCTGCATTTCAGCCGACAAAACTCTACAGTCTCTATCAAAAGCCATGCAACTACCAGCCACAAAAATCAGACGTTCTTCATCATTGTGACACCTGTCCAAGGTTTCCAAGTTGCATCTAATTATCCAAAGTAATATTCGAAAGGAAAGAGGTGATGGCTTGGCAGTTAAACCACATACTATTCTTCTAGAGAACCCAAGTTAGATTTCCAGCACTCATGTTGTACAGCTCACCACCTTCTGTAATTCTAGCTACAGGGGATCTGACACCCTCTTTGGGCCTCTCCTGGTAACTGCACTCCATGAACACACCCACAACAGACATATAATCCAAAATAAAGTATATATATATATATATATATATATATTAAAAGCGGAAGTAGTATTTAAGAAGCGAACTGGCAATGTGTATATGTAAAACTGCAAGTGCTTTTGTCAGTTACGTGAATAAATGAGACATTAGTAAAATGCTGAACCTAACAGTGGCCAAGGCAGGCCGGCAAACTTATTGTTACTAACCATGCCTGTTTGCTTTCAAATGCCAGGCGTAATGTACTTATTTTTCAACGTCAGGTGTGTTATCTGGTTGTACCTGAGGCTCAGTTTTCTGGTTTACCAAATGAATACCACAATATCACCTGCTTCTGAAGGTTGTTAAAAACACGGTAATGCATAGAAATAACCCGAACACTTGCTAAATGCTTTACGTCCTTTTACAAATGTCAGTCTTACTCGGTTACCACCATTTTTACCATCTAGTGCTCACCCAAGCATCTTATGTGGGTCTTCATTCTCTGGTGGCTGCATTAATAACTGAAAAGAGAGGTAGGTGGCTATGAGCAGGGAATCCACCATGGATTTAGAGAGGTCAAGAAGCAAAATAGATCCCTATACACAGAGTGGCATGGCCTTCGTTGACCATCAGTTTATTTAGGGTAGCTACTAACCCTAAAAGGATGAGAGGCTTTTAACGAGTTGGAGAAAGAAGAAAATGAATTTTACCAGAGGGGGTAGAGGGAGGAGGAAGTATCCTAGATGTCTTAGTATATTTGGGTGGCTAAAGGTGTTTTATTGTGGGTGGAAAAATGATTCTGACACTAGAATTCTCAGGGAGGAAGACTGGGAAATGGTGGGGAAGATGCTGAGAGGCAAAGTAAGTGCTGTGCCGTTTGATATCTAAGGGAGCACATATTACTTTGATAGACTTGCGATCGATGCGCAGGAGAACCCTGGTAGTCTGGCTGAAATTATTTCACCCTGGGTCAGGATTTGTGCATTTCACACAGTTATTTGCTTCAGTGGTTCCTGAAAGGACCTCATACAAGCAGGAGATGCTTTTTGCTGTTTATTTAGCTGCTTATTCCTTGCCAACATCACCGAGCAATCACACCACGCACATGGAAATTGCCCCAGAACATGGAGAGCTTTGCTTTTAAAAAGTGTTCGCAGTCTAATGGGAGAGATACAAATAACACATCATGCTGAAGCTACGGCAATGCAGTAGTGTGTAGGACCTTCAGCGAGAGAGCCTAGGGCAGTGGTTCTCAACCTTCTTAATGCTGTGACCTTCTACGACACACAGTTCACTGTGTGGTGACCATCAACCATAAAATTATTTTGTCCCCACTTCATAACTATAATTTTGCTATCGCTATAAATCATAATGTAAATATCTGATATGCAGAATATCTGATCTGCCACCCCCAATGGGATTTTGACCCACAGGTTGGAGACCTCTGGGCTAGAAGAAGGGAAAAGAGGGGTTCAGAGGTTTAGCACTGGGAACCATCTATGTACATTTGTACATTGTAACTGGAGGTACCAAATGGGATGTGTCTTAGCTTCATTTCTGTTAACATGATAAAGATTATGACCTGGGATAACTTAGATGAGGAAAGAGTTTATAATTCTAAGACATAGTCCACTATTGAGGGGAGTCAAGGTAAGAACTTGAAACATGAGCTGTAGATGAATTCTGCTTGCTGGCTCAACTGAGGGCTAAGCTTGGCCAACTTTCTTATTCTGCTCAGGATACCTGCCAAAGGGAATGGTGTTGACTCACAGTGGGCTGGACCCTCCTCCATCAACTGACAATCAAGGCAATCCCCACAGACTTACCCCAGGTCAATCAATCAATCAATCAACCAATCAGTGCAATCCTCACAGACTCACTCACAGGTCAATCAATCAATCAATCAACCAATCAATGCAATCCTCACAGACTCACCCAAAGGTCAATCAATCAATCAATCAAAGCCATCCCCACAGACTCACCCACAGGTCAGTCAATCAGTCAATCAATCAAAGCAATCCTCACAGACTCACCCACAGGTCAATCAATCTGACCCAGGCACTTTTTCAATTGAGACTCCTTTCTCAGGTGACTCCAGGCTGTGTCTGGTTGATGAGTAAAAGCTAGCAAGGACAGGATGTTACACAGAGAAGAGAAAGTTCTTCCCACTCCCAGTGTAGCAGAGGAATCATGAATTCAACATTAAGGCTTATGTATTCTGTAAAAGCTTCAGTGAGATTTGTGTGCGCATGCTAGAAAGGAGAAATGGAGACTTGGACCCACCAGATACTGTGTGCGAATCGTCAGTCTTTATCCTTTGATTCACTGAGCAAGCACCCATATAGCAATGTGTGCCAGCCACTGTCAGGCCTGGAGGTCAGACTCATGAGTCTGGTCTTCCCGCTTGGCCTTGTGTTCAGAGACACAACATGAGTGTGTGCAAGGGATAGTCTCATAGTCAACAAGGCCGCTTCTTCACACCATACCCTTTAAACTAAGAGAGCACAATGGCCGCCAAACCTTGCATACCTCCAAAAGGAATTCTTGTCGTTCAAGACGGGCAACAAACCACTACCTAAGACGGTTCTATGTGGTCAGACGTTGGGAGCAAAGTCCCAGAGTGAACAAGCCAATGCTCTTCTTGAGCGATTGCCTCACCTCGTTTCCTGACGCAGTGTTTCCTGGTTTCTTCTCCCAGCGTTCAGAAGCTGAATGAGTTCCTCTTGAGTGATGAGATTGGTGAGGACAGCTGGAGGACTGCGGAGGGCTCACTGCCATTTGAACCCTGTAAGAAGCACACTGGAGTGGTAAGTGTTTGTCCTGTGATACAGAGGACAGGCCAAACAAATGATATGTTTTAATATGGTGCAGTTACAAAAAAAAAAAAAAAAAAAAAACCCATATGCTTTATTCATTTATATCTACACGAATCAAAAATGACTACTTGCCTCTACAAAAATAAATCCTCACATCTGAAACAGATATGCAGACACGGGAATAATGCCTGTATAAGTTGGGAGAGAATGACTCCTGCTTGACCCAAAAGGGAATTGAGAGGTTGTTTCTTCTTACTCACATTCTTAGGAGGTGTTTTAGCTCCAGCACACACTTTCGTTTAAGACATGCTCACTGGTACATTTAGTTCTTTGGTTCACTTAACACATTATAGGACATTATCAGTTTTTATTTTTGTCTGAGCATGCTGGCTTTGCGTGCTTCAGGGACCGAACAAAGTCATAGGGTCAGAAGGGCCAGAATCAGAGCTTTAACCTGAGTCCTGTCACTTGTAAACCATCAGGTTTGCTCATGCTTGCCAAAAATATTTACTCGGTGGCTGCACAAGGTCTGCAAGCAGTCAGCACTGTTTGGACGTGTCATGTAGAGTAGAAATCAGCCACTTGTCATATTTTCACCAGGAGTCCAGACTCACTGGCTACCCTGTATTTAATGTCTCTCTTAACAAGGCTCGAGATGTCTTTCCCAGCATGCTTTGTTTTCTTGCTGAGGGCATCGAATGATAAATTAGTTTGAAATTACAAGGCCATTTCCTGCATGGAAAAAAAAATGAAAATCACATGGAAAAGTGAAGGGGATAGTAAATTAGGACAGCCATCCACCTTATGGCCCCTCAGAGGAGCCAGCATTTGGGCCAAGACCTAAAGAATACAGTTGTCTCTTCCAGAGGAAGGCTAGCACATGTAGAGATCTTGTGTGGCAGATTGATTTGGTTCACATAACCAGTAGAAGGGCAGTATGTTTAGAGCTTGGTGTCAGAGAAGATGAGGCACAGTTGTAATGAGTGGGTTGTGTAGAACACAGGAATGGATGAATGAAAGTGTAGTAGAAGCCACTGGGCAAGGTTACTTGTTTGTTTCTTTTGGTTTGGGAGACAGTGTCTCATGTATCCCAGACTTGCCTGGAACTCTGTGAAACTAAGAATGACATGGAATCCTTATCCTTCCTCCTGCTTCCACATCCCACATGCTGGGATCACAATAATTCTACTATTGTTCAAAAAGCTTACTTCGGTTACAGGGGTCAGTAGGGCAAAGGTTGGAACTTCGAGCTGAGTGGAGGTGATTTAATAACACAGCTAAGAGATGGTGGCTAGACTTAGAAATTTGCTGCAGTTATGTTGGATATGGTAAAGAAGTGATTGAATCCAGTATATTCTCTGTCTCTGTCTCTCAGTCTCTCTGCCTCCATCTCTGTCTCTCTCATCGTGTGTGTGTGTGTGTGTGTGTGTGTGTGTGTGTGTGTATGTGTGTGTGTGTGTTGCTCAGGACTGACCCATGACCTCCTCCATGCTAAGCAAACCCTCTATCATTGAGTCACACCCACAGATTCCTCTGGGCCTTTTTACATGTTCAGTTAATTAAAGTGTGTTGAAAGGTCAGAGGGCAGGAAGGAAGAGAGTCAAGGGTGGATGCTTTTTGATTGACTGACTGCTGGACAGACAGTGGGGCCATTTGCTGAAACAGGGCACTGAGTAAGGAAGCAACTAACATTGGTGATATCAAAAGGTGTGTATTTTTCAGTTGATATTTTTACACCACTTCCTGCTATCCAAGAAGAAACATTATCATTGGAGATGGAAATTTACAAAGCATAGGCCATGAGATAAAATTTCAATCTGGGACTGGTTGAAGTCTTTCTTTGGTTATGGAGGTGGCTCTTCTTGTAAAGTGAGAGTGATGCCAGCATTAAGATCTGAGTTTATACCCCAAGCATCCACATGTAAATCTGGGTACGATTATGTACCCTTGTAATCCCAGGGCTAGGGAGGCAGAAACAGGAAGATGCCTGGGTTGTGTTGGCCAGCCAGTCTAGCTGACTGGTCAAGTCCAGGTGCTATGAGAGACCCTGTCTCAAACCATAGAGAGTAGGGAAAGATGATATCTAGTCTCCATAAGCACAAATATACAACACATACACACACTAAATAAATAAATGAATAAATACAAACCATTTTCATGAAAGATGTGTCTGAAAAATTCTGAAGCGATCCATTAAAAGCTATGTACATATTTCTCCAGAGTAAAGTCAGTAGATGATATTCCCAAATGCATCGTGTTATTCAACTTATTATTAGTCATTTATGTAACTGTTTGAAAAAACACCATGAATACAATTGTCACATGCATAACCCACTAAAAATGTACAAATCAATTTTCTGAGTAGAGTCGAGTGGAACTCAGAGAGTCTTTGCCAGGAAATCCATACATATTAAAAGTTTTCTTCATATTCTGTTTAAAACTACTAAAAACAGTTAAGCTAAGTGCTTGAATATTTTTATGTATACGTTTTCTGTAGTTAAAAAAAAAACTCCTTTGTTCATATTTTTGCTCCTCCCTCACTTGGATTGTACTCCAGGAGCTTGGCCCAATGGTTAGTTGTGGATTTCTGCATCTGCTTCCATCTGTTTCTGGAAGAGGGTTCTATCTTCTCTGGGGTTGTGAATTGTAGGCTGGGTATCTTTTGCTTTATGTCTGGTGTCCAAATCAGCTGACCCGAGCTAGTGAGAGATCACTGACTCAGGTCTGACAAATGGGGAACCTGCATACGACTGAACTAGACTCCCTTAATATTGGTGACAATGGTGTGACTGGGACAATATATGAGGTCACTGGCAGTGGGTCCAAGATCTAACTCTAATGCACAAACTGACTTAGTAGAGCCCTTTCTATGTGGAGAGATAGCTTGCTCAGCCTAGACAAAGGGGATGCCTTGGTCTGGACTCAATGAGGTGATGGGACAGACTTAGTAGACTTCCTAGGGGAGGCTTTACCCTCCCAGAGAAGCAGATGGGAGATGAGGGGGAGGTGTGAGGGAGAGCAGGAGGAGAGGAGGAGGGGAAACTGGGATTGGAATGTAAAAAATGAATTAATTTTTTAAAAAGCAAAGAACAAAAGAACTTCTCTTGGGTTATTTCATTGAACAGATGTCTGAGAAATAACTGTCATGTGTGCGTGTCTGTTTTGCCATAGCAAGGCTCGCAAAGGATGACAGATGTTGTGTGGACATGTACATGAATATCAACACACATGAATCGGTAGCTCAGGTTAAAGGATGGCAGATGTTGTGTGGACATGTACATGAATATCAACACACATGAATCAGTATCTTGGGTTAAAGCAGGGAGCTTATATTATTGTGGCCATAGGTTGCATCCCTGCATGGACCACGCAGGGTCTTTATGGGGGTTAGAGAGGTGACCCAGTCAACATAAGAGCACTTGATGTTCTTGCAGAGAATCTGAGCTGGGTTCCCAGCACCCAAGTTGGGCAGCTCACAATCACTTGTAATTCCCGCTCCAGGCCCTCTAGGGCCTCTTCTTCCTCTGTGCACCTACAGAAACCTGTACACACACACACACACACACACACACACACACACACACAAAACCACACTGTACACACGCACACACACACACGCGCGTGCGCACACACACACACAAACCACATTGTACACACACACAAAACCACACTGTACACACCACACATGCACATGCGCGTGCACACACACACACACATACAAAGCCACACTGTACACACACACACACACAAACACAACCACACATCTTTAAAAAGTACATTCAAGTATATCTATACTTTTTAAGAAAATCAAATCTTTGATCAAAACCAGATCCCCATTCTTCATCTCCCCAAGAATGCTCTAGACCACTTTCCAGGGAGGCAGGGAGAGCAGAGGGAGATGACCTCAAAGAAAGGGGAGATCAAGTTCATGAAGCTGGAGATATCTGAAGAATTATTTTCTGTTAGAAATGAGGGAGAGGAGTAGAATTGCATTGCAAAAAGATTTTTGGAAGAAAAAAGACTCTCCTTCAGACACGTCCAATGTCTTCAGTTATTGCATGCAGGTTGGACTCCTAGTGCCTTCCAGGGTCATTCATCACAGCAGATGGCCCAAACCACAAGTGGCAAGCTTTGTAAAATGCCGTGCTTGAAAACAACACTAATGGAAACTTCTCCCTGAGAGCACTTGGGATGCTATATATTCTGTGAGAGCTTAGAGTTCAGTGGTTTTGGCTGTAGCATTGCCACAGAGAATTAGTGATGTTGTAGGGCCAAAGTCTCTTCAAATTACATCTACGGAGCTGTGACTCAAGTCTCTGTCAACACATCTCCACTAGTCAACCTCGCCTTGGTTTCAGGAAGAGCTTGGCGTCATCCTTCTTAGCATCCACAGCATTGCCACAGTAGTCACAACTCTAGAAGACAGTGGTGCTGGAATGTAGGTACAGATCTACTTAGTGCACGAAGTACATTCACCCTAAAATGTTGTGGTGGTTCCAGAATATTCCATGTGTTGTGCTTCCAGTGTTATCTATGAGGGCTATGGGGAGGACAGACAACCAATGTAACATTTCATCACCCATCCCCCTTTTTTAAAGCAATATTTTGTGTGTGTGTGTGTGTTGTGTACATGTGTGTGTACATGTATGTGTGCATGTTTGTGGTGTGTGTTGTGTGTGAGAGAGAGAGACAGAGAGAGAGAGAGACTGTGCATGTGTGTGGTGTTTCCTAGATGACCTAACCTCAACTGGTCCTCTGCTATCTGTCCTCTTACTAAGATTTTGCTTTGTTTTTCTAGTAATGAAGCCTTGGCATTGTTCTTTTTGATGGTTGATGTTCTTTTGGGACATCAATTAATGGAAGTTGGAAAGGCAGTATCTTGTTTGGATTAAATTACTGCTTATTTTCAGACATTGCTAGTTCTCATAGAAGTTATCTTTTTAAAATTTTAAACCTGAACTTTCAGACAGAAATATTTTTTTAAAGTTTTACACTTCTAAATCATTTGCTTTTCTTGGCAAATTAACAGTTTTAAACTGTTGTATTATAACCTTAAGCATCTCTACAAGGTATTTTGACTGAGGCATATAATTATTTATCAGAAAGTACTTTGTTACTAAATTTATAGACAAATTTTGAGCTTTTTTACTCTAAAATTTTTAAAAGTTTTTTTTAAATGTGTATGGGGATTTTACCTGCTATGTGTCTGTGCAGCACATGTATGCAGTACCTGTAGAGATCAGATAAGAGCAGAAGGTACAGCCAGTTGTGACCTCTATGTGGGTGCTACTAACTGAACCCAAGTCCTCTAGAAGAGCAGCCAGTACTACTAAGCCATCTCTCTAGCCCCTTGTGTGGGTGTGTAGGTACATATGTATGTGTGCGCCTGTGTATGTGTGCGCCTGTGTGTGTGTGTGTGTGTGCGCGCGCGCACGTGCATACAGACAGGATTGGTAAGGGCACCGAGTCCTGTCCCACTCTCTGCCTATTCTTTGAGGCAAGGTCTCTCACTGAACCAGGGGCTCAAGTTTCCTGGTCTAGACGGAAGCCAACATCATTTGCAAGTACTATGTCTTCATCTTTTCATTTTCCCAAGAAATAGGTTAATTAGCTTTAAAGTTTTAGCTAAACATTTTTTTTTTCACTATTTGCTCTTGTGGAGAAGCCATCGGAAA
This sequence comes from Phodopus roborovskii, assembly GCF_943737965.1. Taxonomy (NCBI): domain Eukaryota; kingdom Metazoa; phylum Chordata; class Mammalia; order Rodentia; family Cricetidae; genus Phodopus; species Phodopus roborovskii. Next base: position 1,735,548 of record NW_026126639.1, on the reverse strand, counting down.
GGCTAAAATTTGACATTCACTTCGCTTATTTTTCTTGGAATTGAGGGGAAATAGCAGTCGGATTGAACACTTGGTAAAAATCTCAATGTTTTTATAACGCTTCGACTCCTGTCCTCTTCTATTTGGAACGCAGCAATCAAAACCGATAAACAGGAAGCAGCCTGGAAGATACCACCTGGACAGCTACGAGCAATCCCGCCGCCTTCGGCCTGCAGAGACAGAGGATATAGCAATAAGGGTTAGTTCATCTCCTGCATTCTTACACAAGTGGGGACGTTTATGCTGCACTCCAGGCTGACGTCTGCAAACATGTCCCAAATGTGTCTTCAGAGTCTCTGTGCTGTGGTCAAGCCCTGACAGTCGGCAAAGCACATCCTGGTTACTTTGTCACTCTTTCCTTCACTTCTTGACCACAGGTCCTGTTTCGACCTCATGTTTGGTACCCCCCCCCAAAAAAAAGCATTTCTTTCAAATCCACTAGAGGCTAGTATTCAACTCATTCCTCTAGTACTCACATGTACGCAGATTCATAGAAAATACTGGCAATTTATGACTCCATTTTTAAAGGAAGAGAAGGCAGAGATAGTTGTTGCGTGGCACTATTCCTAGGGAGATATGAACAAATGTCTACTCACCAAAGATAGGAAACTAATGAAAGACCAATGTAATGACTCCATTAAAGTCTAACTTGGTGAACTAGTGAGTCTGTTGGGGTTACTTACAGGAGTATGGGTTGGGGGTTACTTATAGGACCATATGGGACTCAAAGCAACTACATCCACCCGAGAATGGGCTATGACTCAGGAAAGCTGGAACCCAGTATCTCTCAGCACAGATCATAGGAGGTTAACAGGTCAGAGTCTCCTCCTCAGTCTTTTCTGGTCATATAATACAAGGGATGGATAGATGTAGAACACCGTTTTCTTGTCCTGGCAGCTGCTTCCAAATTACCACACAGACACTTAATATTGTTAATAAATGCTCAGCCAATAGCTCAGGCTTGTTACTGTCTCTTACACTTTAAGTTAACCCATATTCCTTAGGTGCCCTCTGCCACATGGCGGCACCATTATTAACATGTCATGTTCATCTCCTACTCCCTCTGCATCTGCTGGCAACTACTGACTCTGCTTCCCAACATCCTTGATTTGGCTGTCCTGCCTGTACTTCCTACCTGGATACTGGCCAATTAGCATTTTATTAAAGCAATTCGAGTGACAAATCTTTAAAGTATTTAAGAGGATTATTCCATAGCATTTCCCCAATTTTGTCTACTTAAAAAGGAAGGTATTAACTTTCACATGGTAAGATTGTACAGAACAAAAACAGTTATCAAGTAAGAATTATAGTTACATTATCCGGCCTATCTGTATTTGGCAAAAATTAGAGAAACTATACTATTATTTGTCTTATCTTTGCAAGTCCAAAGTTTTGTACCTATTTTATTTTATCATAACTAAAGAAAACTATAATTATCTAGTACTTAACTCCATCAAAAACCTGAGAAGGAAATAATACTACCTAAGTAAGTGGGAAAGGCAAGCAAGCGACTTCTAGGAGAGTGAAGTTCAATGCCTGACCTTTGGTGAGCATGCAGCTGCTTGTTTGGGGTGACTATACATGTCTCAGGCTCTTGTCTGGTGGTTTCAGACCCAGTGTTTTCTGTTTACGCTCGGATGAAGCCGTGGCATCTTCGGTCACGTCTCACATCTGTCCTTAGCGATGTCCTCGCTTTCGCTGGTTCCGTCAGCACTGCCTTTCTAGTACTCGACAAGCAAATGCATTTTTTTCCTAATGAAAACAGTATGTATTTTCTTATTTGTGTGTGGAGATGTATGTGCCCATGTGGGTTTGCATGTAGCCCATGTGTGTAAGCGCTGACAGAGGCAGGAAGAGGGCATCGGGTCGATCAGTCCCCTGGAGCCGGAGCTACGGTTGGTTTTGATGTGGGTGCTGGGAAGTGATGTGGGCTGCGTGAGAGCATCGCGTGCTCTGTGCTGCCGAGCCTCCAACCCTCATTTCTCAGCCATCCCACTGAGCACTCAGAACTCCGTTTAGATCGACACTGTGAGCTGTAGCTTGTGTTGTAGTTTTAAACACCAGGGAGGAGCTGTCCTTTCATTATTCACTGGCACCACACATCTAACTTCATTCCTATGTTCTGATTTGCTAGGTGACGAATGGATACTTCTCATGGGGCAGTGGTTTAGCTACATTATCCAATATTGACATTCGAATTCCAACAGGTAAGGATCATTGTGTAAGCATTTTTTGTATTTTTTTTTCCAGATAATTGGTCCTAACAAAAAGTGAAAAAGGAGGGCTTTGTTTATGTTTATTTAGTTTCCAGTGTGTGTGCATGTGTGTGTGCGTGTGTATGTGTGTGTGCGTGCGTGCATGTGTGCGTGTGCGTGTGTGCGTGCATGTGTGTGCGTGTGTGGTATGAATGTGTACATACATCTCTGCATGTGTGTGAGTATGTGAGTGGGGGTGAGGTGGTAGAATGGTGAGTTCATATATGTGAGGATCCAAAGCTGAGGTCTAGAATCTTCCTCAATCAATATTCCACCTTTTTCAATGAAGCAGTATCTCTTGGTTACATGAACCCAGTGACATGGCTCAACTGGCTTTCCAGCTTGCTCTGGGAGTACCTTGTCTCCATCTTGCTATAGGAATGCCTTGTCTCCATCATCTTGCTCTGGGAATGCCCTGTCTCCATCATCTTGCTCTGGGAATTCCCTGTCTTCATCATCTTGCTCTGGGAATGTCCGTCTCCATCACCTTGCTGTGGGAATGCCCTGTCTCCATCACCTTGCTGTGGGAATGCCCTATCTCCATCTCCAGGGCTGACTGGCCATATTTGGATACTGGGAATCTGAACTCTTGTCCCCACAATCTTAACTGTTGACCAATCTTCCATCTCTCCTGCCTGTGAAAGGAATTTTAAGAGATACAGCCATAGTTTATGTTACTTATATGTACTAGGTTCTTCATGAGATTCCAGACCTCAGCTTGGGTCTGCACATATATGAATGCCTGCTGCCCCCCACATATTCAAACACATGCAAAGAACTAGGTTCCTCTAGTTCATATCACTGTAAAACCAGACTATCATTTAAAAATGTGTGTCTTTGGACAAAGTTATTTACTGTTTATTTGGTGATTCGAGGTACATAAGGAATTGTGATTGTTGGTTTCTCATTCTGTTTAAGACTATCTGTGAAAACATCTGAAGCCCTGAAAAATACTGATGCCTGTACTTGTGTAGTTGGACTTTCTTTGGGCTCCCAATCCCCACAAAATGACATGGAGACTTATTATTAATTATGAAAGCTTGGCCTTTAGCTTAGTCTTGTTTCCAGCCAGCTCTTATAACTTAATCCATTCATATCATTGTGTGTTCTGCCACATGGCTTTCTGCCTCTCCTCCATTCTGCATGTCGGACTCCCTCCAGTCTCGCTATGCCCGCTCTGTGAGATTCTAACCCTGAGTTCCACTCTCTGCCTGGAAGCTCTCCCCACTAGCTACTGGCCATTCAGCTTTTTATTAAACAAGTCAGGTGACTTAGACAGGCAAGGTAAAACAGTGACACATCATTACACAGTTTACTCCACTATCCCCCAACAGATGGCACTTGCAAGTGCTTCAGGGTCACCCATCTGATCATTTTGATTGCTTATTAGTTTTCTTGCTTTTAAGTTGTATTGACATGTACTTCGCCTATAATAACTATCTATTTAGTGTTTAATTATAGCCAGGCTTTATTTGGACTGCCAGCTCCCAAATAATGGCATGGGGACTTCTTATTAGTTATGAAAGCTTGGCCTTAGCTTAGGCTTATTCCCAACTAGCTGTTATATTTTAAATTAATCCATTTAATATTAATCTATGTTCTGCCTTGTGACTTGTTACTTCTGCTTAGTACCATGCATTCCACTTCCCCCGTGTCTGGCTGTCTAATTCTGCTTCTCTTCTTCCCAGAATTCCTTTCTCTGCCTGGAAATCCCACCTGTCTTCTCCTACCTAGCTATTGGCTACTCACCTCTTTATTAAACCAGTCAGAAAGTGCTTTGGCAAGAAAGGTAAAACAGCAACACATCTTCACAGTGCAAAAAAAAATCCCACATTTCATTTTGAGTTTCTTCAAAATGATACTTTTATTAATTCTTTTCAGAACTTTTTACGATGTATTTTGATCAATTTTCACTTCCATCTTCCAACTCCACCCTTATGTCTTATTCCCATAACTCTGAGTGTTTGTCTTCTTTTAAACCCATAAAACACAGTTTCTGTTGTTCAGCTACTCTTGGGAGTAGGGCCTGCTCTGAGCTTGCAATGAGCTGGCCTTGAGCTTGCTCCAATCTTCCTCGCTGTTTGTCTTTCTAGTGCTGAGAGTCCCGGCACGCCCACCACGGCTGGGTTTGGTTTCATTTAGCTATGTGAAGTCTTCCTCATTTCCCTGTACTCTGATTTGTTTCCCTAGGTCAGTTAACCATGATCGTGGGCCAAGTGGGCTGTGGGAAATCATCTCTTCTCCTTGCCATCCTTGGTGAGATGCAAACCCTGGAAGGAAAGGTTTACTGGAGCAGGTAAGCATGTCTGTCCTAGTTTCTGCTCTGTTGCTGTGATAAACACCCAGACCAAATGCAATGTGGGGAGAGCAGGGTTCTGTTTGGCTTACATGTCCCAGTCACTGCCCATCACTGAGGGAAGTCCAGGCAGGAAGTCAAGGAGGAACTTCTTGTCAAAACCCCAGAGGGATGCTGCTTGCTGCTTCACCTAGCTCACAATTAACCAGCTCTCCTATACAGCCAAGAGTATACACCTAGGGGCTGGTGCCTTCCATAGTGGGCTGAGTCTATGGATATTAATTAACAATGAAGACCATTTCCCATAGACATGCCCACAGAACAGTCTGACCAGGATAGTCCCTTAATTGAGAGAGCTCCTTTCTCGGGTGACTCTAGGCTGTATCAAGGTGATAGTTGGCACTGCTCAGGACAGTGCTTTTTAACAGGTTTCTGTTCTGCCACACAGCTAAAAGTCTTCCAATAGAAGACCAGAACAATAGTTTTCCATTTTGTGAGCCATAGGATCTCTGAAATATGCAAATACATAAAAATAAAACTCACAGAAATATCAAAAGCTAGTGGAAACCTCAAGTGTCATAAGAACTATCAAGCAACTCACTGTGATATTTAATGGTAGCATAAACTTGTACATGCTAAGATACAACACTGCCCATGGTGAAGACAAGTTTTTAAATACAAATAGGGAATACTCAAAGAAATAACACAATCCATCCTGTAATAAGATAAACTATGGCACGCTTATACTATTTATAAAGCTTAAATGTAAACAGATCATCAAGCAGTCAATGTTCAGGGAGCAAATATCAAGTGATCTTTTCTAAAGTCTCCATAAGAGGCTGAAAAGCAACAAGTTCTCTTCGCATTAATGTAAGCCAGACACTAGAGGGTACTGAGGGACACATGAGAAGGGCAGCCTAGTGTAGGACAGCTCCCAAAGACGTGAAGGGAAGACCCAGCCTGGTGCTTTCTCAGATGTGCAAACACCTCTGTTAACACTGAGAGGTCTGGGGGCTGTAGGCATGGCTCAGCGGTTAAGAACACTGGCTGTTCTTCCAAATGTCCTGAGTTCAGTTCCCAGCAACCACATGGTGGCTCCCAACTGTCTATAATGGGATCTGGTGTTCTCTTCCGGCCTGAAGGGATACACGCAGGCAGAACACTGTATACATAATAATTAATTTCTTCAAAAAGAAAACCAAATCAAGAAAAACACTGAGAGGTCACTAGCCCAGGGCACTCATGCAGTGGGTCTGCAAACAGGTTGAGGTAGAAACGTGATATGAGACTCTATTAGCACAGAACTGAGTGCTTAGGAGGGGGCTAGTTTAATCAGTTTGGCCTACCTAGTTGGTCCCTCACAGGCAGTATATGAAGAAACTACTTGAAATTTTTGTCAAATAAATAAACAAATAGATATATACATAAACTCATAAGAAATTACATACATACATACATACATACATACATACATACATGCATACATACATAAGGGTGTTTGTTGTCTAGGAGCTCTTATCCAGGTGTGAGTCTTCCATGAACTTAGCAATGCATGGAGATGTGTTTGAGAAGTGTGTTGCTGCTGTTGTGGTTGGTAGAGACCAGAGATGTCTGCTAAGCAACCTGAGATGCACGGTGAAGCCTCCGCATCCGAGAGTCATCCTAGCACTGGCAGCCATGCTACAGCTGAGCATCCTTGCTGTAAAGGTCCAGTTCTGAACTCGAGGCCACAAGTTCCGCTGTCACGTAGCCAGCTGTTCACGTAAACAGGAGCCCCTGAGGGACTACAGATGGTGTCTGGGCCCTTTAGAATGCACTGCACTTAAAACATCAGGAGAAAGAGATGCTTGGCTGTGAAATTTGGCCTAGAACTCTTGTTTGAAGTGTTACTGGCAAAAGAAGGAAGCCGGGGAAAGTTGAGTGTCTATTTTATCTGCGTTGGAAAAATCTAGAAGGCAGTAGCCAGGAACTGGTTTGTTCACACTCAGATGATAGCACAGGGAATCACAACTCCTCAGTTTGTTGCTGATCACTGCAGTTAGACACTGAGAAGCATCTGTCCCTCCCTCTGTCTCCCTCTGCTCCGGAGGGAGAAGCAGATCCCACCAGATGGAATCTTGTGATGCAATAGTTGCCATCACAATCAAATGGCTTGGTTTTCATTTAATATTGTTTTACCAAAATTGAAATTTGTAAGCATGTAAGACAGTGACAGGAAAATCTAGAAGTCTACTTCTCATGCCTCCAAGGAGTTCTAATCTGGTCTTCTCTGTTGTTATTTAATTTTCTGGGCCTGCACTCCAGTTGAGTCCATCTAACTCTGGGCATTACTATTTATTATTATTATTATTATTATTATTATTATTATTATTATTTGCTTAATAAGTAAACACACCAATATGGAAATACATTTTGTAATCTAAGTAATCATTTATTTGCATTCCCAAGCATATAGACTGTGCATATTCAACTTATTCTGTTAAAAAAAAAAGTGTGTATTGCTGGGAAATGGTAATAAAGAAGTCAAGGTTGAAATTAGTTTAGATAATAACCCCTGGATACATTTTTACATAGTTTGGACCATGGCATATGTGTGTCCAAATACAAGTAAGTAAAGTGGTTAATTTTAAACCATGACATCCTTAAGTGCACAGGACAAACTGTAGACATGACCAGACTTTGTCTCTCTATCGCCCAGTGCTGTTATTAACACTTTTCACATTCAGGCGACTTCCTTGCTTAGTTTCCAGCAAAGCCTGAGGTTTGGTTTTCCCCTGGTCAATGTACTAAGGCACAGTGGTGTGTGTCTGTAATCTCGGTTCCCAGGAAGACGAGGAAGAAGAAGCATGACTTGGAGGCTAGCCTGGGCTATGTAATGAGCCCTCATCTTAGCAAGCAGCCAAAACCAACCACATAAGTCTCTCCTCTTTGTGCATTCCATAACTTTCTTTTCTTTAGTCACATTGTTCAGTGGTGGAATTTTCAGGGTTCTGCCTTCCTCTCTTCTGCTTCTGTGTCTACCAGATCTTCGCACATCTTCCCAGGACTTCGGTTTCCACTCTCTGTTCCTAGTCTTTTGTTCTCTTGTAAACAAATTAAGATGGTTGGAACCACTTACTGATGCTTTTTTTTGTGAGTAATAAGGGGATGGAAACTGGAATTTCGTTATCTAACACACTTGTCGAGACGGGAAATCATTCCAAAGTCTTCGTTTCCTTGCTGGGTCTCCCTTGGGCTTTAAATTCTGCTTCACGGCCAAAGTCATTTGGAAATTCCCCAAGCACCTCGAACTGAATGCATTTGATGTTAAAATCTCCCTTGTCCCCTGTCACAGGCTCATTATCTCTTCCTCTTCATGGTCCCCTCTCAGCAGCCCTGTAAGCTCAGGTAGCTGAATGCCTTTCTTCACCTGCTCGCCACAGCTCTCCTTAGGGCACTGCCCTTACTGTACTGACAGTCCCCAGAGGTCTCTGCGTCTCCCCCCTCCTGTTCCTCCAGTCCCTGCGTCCCACTGGAGCGCAGCTTCTCAACCTAACCCGTCTCGTGGGAAAGTTTGCGATGGTTTTGTAGGACCCTGAGAAGTGGTTCACGAGCCCTTTACCATCTAAGTTCTCATCTGCTTTTCTTAGACTTATGCTTGTGAGCCTAGCCTTCAACGGCTGAGCTATCCCTCCAGCCCCGCATCTGTTTTTCTTTGTGGGTCTTGTGCCCGCTGCTCCTGTTATGTTTCAGTCATATGGGATTTATACCCGTAACACATGGACATCTACTACGCGCTTTCTCTGGCCTCAAGTTGTCCTGGCATATTCTTGATGTGGCCCATTCTTCATCCTGCCTGTGGCATCAGCTCCATTGCTAATTACTTTGCCTGTAGCTGTGAGAAAATAACTGACAAAATCAACTTATAGAAAGAAGGGATTTTTTCCCTCAAATTTCAAGAGTGCAGCCCCTCATGACCGGGAAGGTGTGGCTGCCATGTCAGGAAGCTGCTGTCAATACTACATTGCCCTCAGGGGCTGTAGAGCCGTGGGTGCAGGTGTTCAACTCTTTCTCCTTGTTTTCAGTCTAGGATCTCAGCCAACGGGAGGTTGTCACCCACATTCAGAGTGGATCTTGCCTCCTGAGTTAAAACTCTGAAAATGCTTCCCCAGGCTTGCCCAGAAATGTGTTTCCACGGAGATTCGTGCCCATCTTGGTACTTACTGTTTGTCAAGCTCTGGCAACAGTACAGCACCAGGCGGGGAGGATAGAACTTTCATTCTTACGGTGTCTCTGCTACTCATAGATCTTAAGTTTAATTATTTAGTTAGTGTGGGAGATATATGTGCCCCAGCATGGGTGTGAAGTCCAGAGAGCAACCTAAGGGAGCCTTTCTTTCTGCCACATGGGTCCCAGTGCTTGAACTCAGGTCTGTCAGGCTTAGCAGCCAAAAGTTGACCCACTGAGTAATCCGATTACTCAGTATTTGAATTGGTTTTGAACATAGTGGGAATTTAATTGGTCATTATTTCAGTAATTGATGGTTTCCAAGGTCTCTAGCCTGGATTGACATATCCAGTTGTATGACAGACATTTGCATCTGAATGAACAATACATAAATGAATCACTATCTTCCAACACATCTCCCATTCTTTCATGGATGACTTAAACCATGTTACCCCTAAAACATTACGTTCAAGTGTTTTTGTATCTAAATTGAGAAATGGGTTATTTTAGTATCTGGTTTGTGTGTGTGTGTGTGTGTGTGTGTGTGTGTGTGTGTGTATGTTATTTAAACCAGGGAATATTTGTTGGGAGATTTGTATTAATGGCTCTTTGCTTCTATTAAACATCATTATCATTAGCAATGTGTAATAGTGGAATTAACTCTTACCAGTTCTAAAGGAAATTTATCACTAGGTAATATAATTAGATACATTTTCTCACACACACACACACACACACACACACACACACTCACACACAAAGAGCACTATCTGAAATAAAACAACACTTATTTTTGGATCAGATCAATTGCATAGAGTTATTGAATAAAGATCTTTTAAAAAATAGAATTCAAGTACACCTAAATGCTTCAAAATTCAGATACAGAATACTGACCTTCAGGTGATTTCCCCACCCCCATGATGAACATGTAACTACATGGAATTACCTCAGTCCCACTTACACAAATCTCACCACTCCATAGCTGTGTTTGGGTGTTGCAGTTTGACCTGCTGCACATCTGGCTTTCTTACTCGATCCTTGGAGGACAACACCTTGGATTTGTGCCGCTTACATGTTTAGATTCTCAAGATATTCCTTCTGATCCTGTCTCAGGATGGCATGAGGAATTTAAATAGATTACAGTCAAGGTTTGATGAATGGAAGAATTTGGACATACAAAACTGCAGTAAACCATGTTTTAGGGAAATTACTCATATTTTCAGAGCAGAGCAGTACATAGAATACAAACTATTGCAAGAGGCAACAGTTTGTGTGGGAGAGAGCTGGGCCTGCCATCTCCAGAAGCTTAGTGATTAATTATTTCCTGCTTAGGAAGATGGAAAAAAGAAAATAATGTATCTACTTTGTCTTTGAAATAAACTCAAAGAACATTTCTGATGTTTGTTTATCTCATACATGTTTGCACGCACATCCTTTCCTGGATACATTTCGCCATTAATGAACGTTGTTTGCCATACTTACAGTGTAAATGAATCTGAGCCTTCTTTTGAAGCAACCCGAAGGTATTATTTCTATTTTCACCCAAGTTTAATAACTTCCTCCCTCAGTCTTTAATCTCTTGCCCCTACCTTCCCTTCCCATTCTGATGGTGTACAGTCATTTTAAAGATGCCTACCGTATTTCCAACAGCAGTGGTTCACAACATTTGCAGTCTGCTGAAGGGTTAATTTGTCAAACCCATGCCTGTAACCCTGAGGCAGGAGGATAGGCTCGATTACTCAACCATTCTTCCTTATACATTGAGTCCCAGATAAACCCAGGCTGGAGTGATAGCCTGTCTCAATAATCCAAAAGGAAAAGAAAGAAAGAAACTTGCCAAGCAAATGGCTCATTGGGTCAACTCTTTGTTTCAGAGGGTCACATGCTTTTCAACTTTGGCTGCAAATCAAACTGTCTTTAGTTAAAGGGGCTTGAGGGCTCATTCAGTACAAACTCTAAGAACTAATGCCAGCATTGATTATATGTCAAATGCTATCTGAAATGGTGCAGAGATGGCAGAGCCCAGTGTGTTGGTTACTCAGAAATAAACAACTCCCCCCCCCAAAACAATATAACCCCACAAAACAAAAACTAAAAGCTCAGTGAGGCTCTGGGCTTGATCCTCAACATCAAAAATACTCCCCATACTGAGGGGAAGGGCAGGCAGACATGCCAGACTTGGGGACCACTGCCCTCCTGTGTATGTAGTTATCTAAAAGATGACTGTCACACTAGACTGTAATGTCCTCTAGAGCCCTACGATGCCATGCTTTCCAATGACGGTTTAGCTCCCCTCATTTCTTCCTCTTAATCTTCCTCCCCGTTAACTGCAATCCCATCGTAAGAACTGACATGTCATGAACTAACAGTGGAGGTCTGACACTGAAGCCATTCCCTTCCCCGCCCCCCATCTTCCTGTTCTTCATCTCATGTATTTTGAAATGATTCCAAGTTGAAGCCTAATGTGTAAGCATATGATAAAACCTGTATGCTAAAGAAATAGAAAAGAGAGGAGGGATTTAACAGTTTTTATTTATTTTTTGTCTTACCCCATTAAAATTTTTATTAGTTCTTTGAGAATGTCATACAATGTATTTGAGCATATTCACCCTTCCTCCAATAGCTCTCCTTAAAAATATTTTACATGTTTTGAAATATGGATCTTGAATGTGTAATTTCGGCATTGAAATGGAGTCTTCTAGTTATCATTCTTCATTTTGAAATATCTACATATTATTTATGAGTTTAAAATATATTTATATAATTAAGCAATAAATACATGCTCTAATTCTACTTTTAATTCATGTTTCTTAAAGGTCATTATATAAAATCCACTATTTCGTAAAGTGCATTTAATACAAGCCAAAACATCTGTGACTAATAAAGAGTGAATTATTAAAAACCATTTAATCTCAATTCAGAAAAGAAATTCTCTCTTAGCAGCCTATAACATTAAACACTTCATCAGCATGGGAGAATCAAATCTTACTCATCACATGGCATTTTAATTCAGTTATGACCCCTGAAAGTTAAGTGGCTTATTTAATATTTGCTTTCTAAGGTTGGTGGTCTTGGCCTTCTTCTCTTTTAGTTGCCTACTTCTGTGCCTGATACATTCTCTTAACTCTCATTTCTCTTCGTTATACTGAAATGTTCAGCACAGCACCCTGTGTAATCTGTGTCGTGCTTGTACCCCCAGCAGAAGCAGGTATTCTGTGGCTTATGCTGCCCAGAAACCCTGGCTCCTAAATGCTACGGTGGAGGAAAACATCACGTTTGGAAGTCCTTTCAACAGACAGAGGTAACTTTGACATACAGCATTCACAACTGAAACAACCGCTCATGATCCATGAGCGGTTCTCTCATTGAGAAGCGATGCCCCAAAACTAAAGGGCATGACTGAAGACTGTATAGCAGTGGGTTATACACTGTTATAAACAAACTCACAGAGGTGGGCTGTTTGTGAGTAGGTGAAAAGGGACATGCCCACGTATGCCGAATCAGGACGATTAACCGGACAGAGCATGAGCTTGGTAACGGAGGCCCCCAGTGACCATGGTGAGCTGGAATATACCATCTCTCCACCATCTTCCACAGGAAGGTAGACAAGATGGCCCATGTCTTGAGCCACTTTCACAGTGGTGCATCTTAAGATCCAGAGCTGGGATTTTGAAAGTTAGAGAATGAGGTGAGAGGCCAGGAATACTGACAAGGAGAGAAGACGGGGGCATGATGTCCTGGGGAGATTCAAAGATTATTTAAGCCTTCTGGGGCCAGGGAACAAAGGAGAGTAAGAAGGGTGAATCAGGGTGGAAAAATCATGAAAGCCCATTTGATGTAAGTGTGTGTATTCCAAGAACGGAAGCCCATTTGATATAAGTGTGTGTATTCCAAGAACGAAAGCCCATTTGATGTAAGTGTGTGTATTCCAAGAACAGATTGCACACTTTGGGAAGGAAGTGCAGGCTGGGTGATATGGAATATGTCTGAAATCCCAACACTTGCAAGGCGATGGCAGGAGGATCAAGAGTCAAAACTCATCTTTGGTTATATTGCAAGCTGAAGCCAGTCTGGTTACATGGGGATCCCATGTCAGAGATAATCCAAACAAACAAATAAATAAATAAAAACTAAAAATGGAAAGGGCTACAAGGAAATGCGATGTTGACTTTGGAGGTTAAAAGGTCAGTCAGATTAGACATAGATACATGGGTAGAGACAAGCTGAACTGGGTCAAAGAGATGCAAAGGAGGAGGTATTTGCAAGAATTGCTTAGACAAGTGCTTGGAACAGACAGTAGAAATGTAAAAGAATGAATGGTTGAGAAAAATGTTCTGGAACGATGGAGGCAGATGAGGAAGAAATCAAGATTGACTTGAATATTTTAGAAACAATAAATAGCTGAGGGCCAGGTAGCTTGCTCAGTCGGTAGTAAAATGTCTTCTTTTCATGTCTGAGGACCTGAATTTAATCTCCAGAACCCTTGTAAAGAATCTAGCTGTGGTGGCATACATCTGTGCTCCCAGCACTGGAGAAGCAGAACAGGGTGATCCCCAAGGGTTACTGCCCAGCCAGCCTTAACCCTACTTGCTGAGATCCAGACCAATGAATAAAAAGAAGGAAAGTACCTAAGGAATGACACCCAAGGTTGTCCTGACTTTCAAACAGGCACACAGACACATGCACCTGCACACATATGGACATGCACCCAGATTAATATATATACACACACACATGCACCTAGACAAACATGAACATGTGAACACACCTACTTAGACATATGAACATGAACCCAATAAATTGTTGATCATTTCTCCAGACTCTCCAAGTCTTTTTGTTTCTCTGTCTCTGACTCCCCTGTGTTCTAGCCCCATCTTTATCTACTTAATTAAACTTGAGTACTATCAATCCCATGGCCTTCTGTTTCTCATCCCTTAACATACGTGACAATATTCAGCCTGAGCTTGGCTATGATGGACAGCCTCCTTCTGTCCTTCAGAGCTACCATGAACCGTCTCACCATAAGATCTTCCTTAAGCTTCATTTTGCAAAACTTTTCCTGGCCATTCCTCTATGGAATCTTCTTGGTTACTGTTTTTCTCGTGTTGCAGGAGTGCCTAGTCCCCATCTCCACTGACTGCACCTGAGAAAGCCCAGCTCTTTTGTGTGTTTGCTTTGATCCTCTTTTGAAGATGCCAGCTTTAAGTTTTTTTTTAATAGACAAATAAACTTGGATATACTTTTTAACATACAAAATGATGTCTAAGTTATAAACTGAAATTGAACAAAATCTGGCTACTTAATGTACATATAACCCCACACCACTATCATTGTTTGTAGAAAGATGAATGGAAATGCATACTTATCTAGTCAGGGCTCACAGTAACATGCTCAGTAGATGTTTTATTTTAGTCTAAGATACTGAACATGGGATTATAGAGAATGTGTGAATAATGATCAACAAACTCAAAGACAAACCATGACTGAAGACTATATATGTACATGAATATCTATATCTATGTCTATGCATATATCTATATATGAGTTTATTTATCTTAAAGAAGAAAAGAATTATATTGTTTGCCAGAAAATGGATATAGCGGGAGCTACAAAGCCACATAAACCAAACTCAGAAAGACAAACATTGCATTGCATGTTTTGTTATCCTTTGGGTCCTAGGCTTCCTTAGAACAGATAATAAAATCTTTTAACCATAAATGTGGCGTGAGAGTTGAAGGGGGACTAGGAGAAGGGAGCAGACTAGAGGTGGGCAGAAGGTGGGAGAGAAGGGAAGGAGAAGGGAAGGGTAAGGAAGTAAAGAGAAGGGACAGAGAGGACGGGAGATGAGTGATTATTGTCAGAGTACACAATACACGAGAGAATATCTATATTTTAAAAGACCCTGAATATCATTTCTTCCAAAGGTACAAAGCTGTCACTGACGCCTGCTCTCTTCAGCCAGATATTGATTTGCTACCATTTGGAGACCAGACTGAAATTGGAGAGAGGGTGAGCTACGTGTAATGGAACTAAGCGATGCACAAAAACCAAGAAAAGCTGTCTGCTTGTCTTTAATCCTCACAAGGGCATAGCGAAGTCTGGGGGCCGTACCAATTGCACTCTGTCCCAGTGACAAGCACCAAAATGTAAGGGCAGGCATCCTTGGGCATCACAGTCCTTTTCGTACCCATTGAGATCCTACTGCACATGTCTCATTGCGATAGCCACTCAGGACTTGTGGCAGTGACCAGGGGTGGTGCAGCGTGACCCATCACCCCTGGTTTTGACCAAGTGTACTTTGGCTTACTGGTTCTGCAGACGTGAAATGCGCCAGAAACTGAGATGGCTTCTGACAATTTCTTCCCTGCCCGTCAACATCCAATCTTTTGTTCAAGTATTATTTATCTTTATGCTTCCCTATTTTGTGCTGACATCATGTTATTCTGAGCTGCTGAAAATATTTAGACCTGACATCTTCATCACACTAGTGACTAACAAAAACTGTAACCCTTATAGGTCCATAGCTGTCCGAGGCCAAAGGTTAAATGTGTGTACCCTACTGTGACAATAAATTTGGGTTTTGGGTGATTTTGTCCTTGGCACAGTACAGCTGAGGATTACCAAGGCTAAAGAACTGAGCAATTTCCCAAACACAGTCAGTTTCTGCTACTCAGGACCAGCCACTTTCTTAATGGCCATTCTCTGATATAGCTTCATGTCCCATTTAAGAGGAGTGGCTTCATGTCTCTGAGCCATAGCATCCACAGGTGGAGAAAGTCCATCTATTGGACCTTCTCCTATGAGGAATAAAGCAAAGACAATTGTAAAGCCACATATGCCAGACTGGTACATATTAGGTGCTAACTTGATGCTAATTATTAATTATCATTAATATTTCATCATAAAATAATATTGTAATGGAGTGTGTAACCTATGTGGTCAAATTGAAGCAGTATGTGTTGAGGGCTGGGGAGATGGCTCTTGAAAAAGACCCAAGTTCAGTTCTGACCACCCATCTAGGCAGCTTACAACCTCCTGTAAATCCATGTCCAAGGGATTTGACTCCCTCTTCTGAACACAGACATCTTACACTCACTCACACACACACACACACACACAGAGAGAGAGAGAGAGAGAGAGAGAGAGAGAATTCAAAATAAAATTCAAAGCTCTGTAAAAGAGGCGTGTGTCAAAATATAGCTGATGGAAGAAACTTGGAATTGCTTGTCTTTGGTGTTCACCAGTTAGTTAGTGTTGATTACTACTGCGTTCATCAAGCATGTTGGTTACTAACGCCTTTGTACAGCAGAGCTCTCAATCAGTGTGAAAGGGAGGGCGATGTGAGTGGCCTAAGATGGTTGGCATACATCAAGCATTGGCGTTACAGAGAATTATTAGTGGTGGTAAAAATGTTTAGAGACACTTGTGTTTTGAAGGTAATCTTTACCGTCAGATCCTTTATTAATTGTGAAAATGGCTGTTTCTGGCATTTCTCTTCCAGGGCATCAACCTGAGTGGGGGCCAGAGGCAAAGGATCTGTGTGGCTCGGGCGCTCTACCAAAACACTAACATCGTCTTCTTGGTAAGAACTTCGGTTTTATTTACAATTTTATTTCTCCCTCTGGACAAATGGGTCTTTAAAAGGCGCAATCAGATAACTGAGGGAAAGCTGGTTTAATCTGTGGGATCACAGAGTAGAGGTTAGATAAATCCTCAGAGTACGATTCTGTTCGTCAACACACAAAACTCGAGTTTTGTGTGGTAGGTCCAGGCTGATGTCCGTGAAATTACAATAAAAAGCACCAGCACCGAGGCACACTAAGCAGTATCTTTTGCTAGTTTCCTCATGGTGCGTGGGAAGGGGAGGCGGTGGAAGTCAGGGGACAAATTACCGAGTTGGTTCTCACCTTCCAGCATCTGGGTCCCAAGGATCCTAGGCCTGGCTGTCAGACTTGATGGCAACTTCTGAACCGATTTGGCCATCCCTGGAGGTAGTGATTCATCGAGGTTCTTGACCAGGAGACACTAATGAGGAAGTGTGGGCAATGTTGGATAATTGGGCAGAATTTTCTCCTTTGTATTCTTTGACAAAGAGACCAGGCTCAGAAAATAAATGTGTGGTGGACATAGGGACATCTGATACACATTCCTTTCCAGCCATGTGCAGTCCAAGCTGCAGATAAGGGTTGTCTGTGATGACTCCTAAAATGACGGCCATCTACTCAGCACTAGTAGAAGCCGTGTCTTGGAGATGCTTTGGGTGGTTCTCTTGTATTCACGGAGTCTGTTGCTCATGTTGGTTATGATTTCGATCTGGTTTAGTTTGTAAAGGCAGTAAGGGCCAAAAAAAAAAAAAAAAAAAAAAAAAAAAAAAAACCAGCACATATATAGTGCGAATTCTAATTGGTCTTAATAATGAAAACCTGAAGCCAACTACGGGGTAAATGCTGAAAGATCAGGGAAGCAGAGCAGCCAGCCACTGGTCCCCACCTCTACAGACTCCTCAGACCAAATGGGTGATCCCGAGCCTACGAATCCTCAGACTGAGTGCAATGAGCTCCTGTCCCCTCCCACCTTACATTCCTTGATACCATGTCACTCCTATCTGCACCTTCCTATGCTTGGGTTACAGGCGTGTGACGCCTACATGCCGGGATTAGAGGTGGGAGCCACCACCGCCTGGCTGTGTTTCTCTTTTAGACTGGATCAATCTTGTGTAGCCCAGGGTGGCTTCGAACTCACAGAGATCTGCCTGCCTCTGCCTCCCAAGTGCTGGGATTAAAGGTGTGTGCCCCCTACTGCCTGGCCTCTATGGCTAACTGGTGGCTCTCTCTATACTCTGATCTTCAGGTAAGCTTTATTTGTTAAAACACAAACAAAATTATCACCACATTATATAAAGTGGCGTCCAGCAGAGAATGTAAGCTTGTCCCTCTCCTGTGCCATCATTAGCCTTCACTTGGATTCTGCCCGTAGAGGGTCTTAGAACCCTTACCTTGTGGGTCAAGACCCCTTTAGGGGCCAAATGACTCCTTCACAGGGGGTCACCTAAGACACTAGAAAACATGGATGTTTATATTGCGATTCATAATAGTAATACATTTGCAGGTATGAAGTAGCAATGGTAATGATTTCGGAACTGGATTAAAGGGTCATGGAATGAAGAAGGTTGGGAACCACTGTTTTAGACATTCACTCCCCTGTATCTCTTAAAACTTCAAAATAGGTTGATTTTGAAGTTTCCTGTTGAATTTGAATCCATTTAGAAGAAGAATCCAGATAAATTGGAATTCTTTCATGTTAATTTAGGGACTGGTATTACCCATTGTGGACAGGGTACCCCTATACCAGTTAATGTAATCAAGATAATTCCCCACAGACCTGCCTGTGGGCCGACCCTATCTAGACAAGCTCCCCCTTTCGCCCACTGAGATTTTCCTCCCAGATGACTATACATTGTGTCAGGCTGAGAGTTAAAGCTAATCACTGTACCACACAAGCTTGGTTTCATAGCTTGTGTCCTTTCCCAGACTTCCGATGAACACATGTCATTGTGCATGCTGGGTAAATGCTCTGCCACTGAGCCATGTACTCAACTGTCTATTTATTTTGAGACAAGATGTTGTACTCATTTTATGGGCCAGACAAACCTTGAATGTGTGACCATTTTGCATCCACTCAGCTGGAATGGCTGGCCTGAGCCCCTGGCTGACTGGAGCTGGACCTTTAAATCATCATGATTGCCTTTGTGACGAGTCCTGTAGCTGTCACTGCGGTGCTATGAGAGAGAGACATGGTGTCGATCCACCACAGCTTTATTTATAAGGCGCTAACAGTACAACTTGCTTTAAAGTGATTTCAGGAAACACAAGTTATGTTACTGGATCTTGGACCTTTGCAACAGTTTGATGGATTTTTCTGACAGGTCCCTTTGGTATCCCCCTTATTTTGCAAAAGAAGTGACAGTCAGGACACTGCCTAGGAGAGAGAGAGAGAGAGAGAGAGAGAGAGAGAGAGAGAGAGAGAGAGAGAGAGGGGGAGGACAGGGGAGAGAGGGGGGACGGAGGGAGAGAAAGGTTGTAACTACCTTTCGGCTCTCATTTACAGCACTCCGCTCACTATCTTTGGCCATCTCAATTCAGAATTGTGTGGAAAATGGACCTGAATTATTGAAAAAAAAAAACCCACTAATTTCTAACGTGTATCTTTTTCTGTATGAAAAATGTCTTATGCAAATGATTAGGGATATTTGGTTTTTTTTTCTTTTTTTTTTTCTTTTTTTATTTATTTTATATAACCAAGTCCATTTAAATGAAAACAAACATTTATAGACAATATTTGGGAATTTGGGCGTTGTTCTTTCCAAACTACTTCCTGCTGGTAAGGGGCGCTGTCCTGGGGGATTTGAAGAAGATTCAGAAATCCTGGCTGTAGTCTATAAGGCTGCTTTGTCCAGCTGTTTTGAATGTAGGATTACCTGGTACTCTGTTTCAGGTGGTCTGGCTTCATCAAACCACAGTAGTCTGGAAGGAATCCACATCTTTTCATTTTCTGTGGAAACAAAAATAGAAATCCTTTTCCCCAGTAACTTGTCCTTGAACTTATTAGTGATATTTGATTTGCATAACAAAAATACCCTGGGTCTTACAGAAACCAGAAGCCAAAGTGTGTCAAAATGTATCAATTTACCCCTATAATAGTTACCTGAAGTTTCAAAACCAGTGATTGGCTGGTAAACCTTGCAACTAGACTCTTGTAGCTGCCAGGAGAGGGCAAACCCTGCCAGTAGTGTCCTGAAAGAGTGTTCAAGTCTTTTTCCACCCCCCCCCCTACCAGCACGGGAGCAGTGTATCCCAGAATGATTTATATTGTTACACAAACTGTTGTTTTTAAGCAATCTGTCTCCTGGAAAAGCAGCCAGGGCTCTTGACCCCTGAGCCAGCTCTCCAGATTCATCTGTGACAATTTTTTTGTTTGCCTTTGCTTGTTTATTGAGGCAGGGTTTCTCTGTATTGCTTTGGAACCTGTCCTGGAACTAGCCTCAGACTCACAGAGATCCACCTGCCTCTGCCTCTGCCTCCCAAGTGCTGGGATTAATGATGTGCAGCATCACCACCCGGCTACAATTTTTAAAAGCAAGTTATTGGGCACCAGCAAGACAGATTAACCTCTTAGATGTTCTACTCCATGGACTGTCTTAGAAATAGTTGATATTTATAAAAATGACCCAACAGTTCAGAATAACTTTGAAACATTTCAATATCACGTACAAATATGTTATAATACTTCAGAAAATTGTCACTAATCAATTTTATTTTATTAATTTCTAAAATAAATTCATAAATGCAGATAACATAAAAACATGTTTGTACCTGTATGTTAGGTATATCTATACACACACATATATACATATATAATGACAATTGTCTTGCTTACTATTTCATTATCTAGAATACCCTTGTATTTCAATGGTTTAAATCAACTACTGTAGGTTCAAATCAGTTACTAAATGTATTTACATAAAAGCCATCTGAGGATATTCATTAATTCACCCATCTCTCTTTGACTATGTTATCTTTTAAAAAGTAGCTGTATAATTACTTTACTAATGTTCATTTTTCATAAGACGGTTCTTAAATATTTTAATAAAGTGATCACTTATTGAGCAGAAAATAATTCAATGCTAAATAAACATTGAGCTAATTATATTACTCTCTGAATGGCTATACATATAAACTGACTCTAATTTCGAAATATAATTGCTTTATTTCACTGTCCACACAATCAACCAAGTTTATGTGTATAGACAACAGGATTGTGCTAAATTCTTTCGGAGTTATAATTTTTACATATGTGAGTATGTACCCTGAATGTGGAATTGACGGACTAAGAATCCAGAGACTCCTTCCGTGGGCCCATATGTAGACCCCAGTTTGCATATTAATCAAGTAGGAGAACAACAAAGAAATGAAGAAAACAAAGAAGACGTGTTCCAGACACCCTGGTTCTTCACTGAAAGCCTGGGTCATGTTTCTTTTTCTCATTTTTAAATTGGTTGTTTGAAAGTTTTTAGCAGACCTGAGTATGGGTTCCGCTCATCTCCCTTCCCACGCCCCATGCTCTAGGATGACCCATTCTCTGCCCTGGACATTCACCTGAGTGATCACTTGATGCAGGAAGGGATTCTGAAGTTTCTCCAAGATGACAAGAGGACCGTTGTTCTGGTCACTCACAAGCTGCAGTACCTGACACACGCTGACTGGGTGAGGTCCCCTGTGTTTGTGTTACAGGCATATCTTAGAGACGCCGAGAAGGACTTTCTGGGACAAAATTAAGTTGTCTGGCCACTCCCAGGCTCTGCTATGTTTTTGCTCATGCACTCTTTCCTCAGATCATAGCCATGAAGGACGGGAGTGTGTTAAGAGAAGGGACTTTGAAAGACATCCAGACCAAAGATGTGGAGCTTTACGAGCACTGGAAAACTCTCATGAATCGGCAAGATCAAGAATTAGAAAAGGTAAGAAGAGTTCTGTGTAGTTACTAGGAATTTGACAGCTGTCTTCTGAAGCTCAAGGTAAGATGCACACTGCTGTACAACGGCTTCAAAGGATGCATATTGCTCTGCGACGGCTTCAAAGGATGCACACTGCTTTGTGTGCTCTAGGTAATTGTGTCTTTTCATGCAGTTATTGAACAGGATGTCCAGTGTGTATTGCATGCAGGGTGTGTATGTGTGTGTGTGTACTAGGTACATGCACACCCATGAACACATGTGTAGAGGGGCACATTTGGTGTCATGTTCTGTCTTTCTCTGTATTATTCCTTTGAGAGAGGGTCTCTCACTGAACCTGGGATTAGGCTGTTGACAACACATAACATCATTGTTCCTGTCTCTACCACCCACACACAATGCTGGGATTCCAGGTTGCTTTTTATGTGGGTGCTGAGATTCAGACTTGGGACCTCCTGTTGGTGCAGCAAGCACTCTTCCCTTGGGGCTACCTCCCCAGCCCCTGGCCTGTCCTACCTTATGCTGTCTTTTGGATGACGTGTTATCTGAGTTTTGGCCTTGAACCATTTGGAGTTACATGTGTATCTACAAGTTGAATGAGCTGTTTATCGAGGCTTAAGGCTTTCCTTATTTTGCTGATTTTTCTCTTCTTTTCTCGTGTGTGGTAAGATCATTTCCATGCATTGCCTACAATCAGGCAACCACAGTCAAGATAAAAAGCCAAGGTGTCTTTGAAAGAAGGCTCTGGCTGGAGTCGCTGGGTGTGTATGGAATAACCCTAATGATGAATGGAGATGAACAAAAAACACAGTATTTTCTATCTTCTTTAGACTCCACAGACCTTAACACTACGTTGGTAGTTTTTGTTTGTTTCTTGGGGTGGGCTCTCCATAACACACTAACACACTGGCCTGGAATTTCCAGTAATCCATATGACTAAGACTTGTGGGGGCTGAGATAACAGGCATTTGTCATCATGCCTAGCTTGAATTTTTTTTTTCTAAAGAAGATATTTAGCGTAAGTAAATCCTCAGGTTAAAAAAAAAACCGTGTTTAAAATTGATGTACAAACAAAAGATGTCTCAGGGGTAGTGCTGTGTTTGAAGGCTTAGGCCCCTGATGATGTAACTCCTTCTGGCTTCCTATTGGCCTACATGTCTGAGCACAGAAGTGTTGTCTATAAATCTCCAGCATTTTGTCTGTAACAGCTTCTGTGACAGGAGTCCTGTGTGTCTAGAGTGAGCAGAGAGCTTGGGACTGGTATAAAATCACCCAGCATGTCATTCCTCAGACAGAGGGTCCTTCAAGGAGAGCACATTGTCACCCACAGGACATGGAAGCAGACCAAACAACATTAGAGAGGAAGACTCTCCGGAGAGCCATGTACTCAAGAGAGGCCAAAGCACAGATGGAAGATGAAGATGAAGGCGAGTTTTTTTTTTTTTTCTTTTTCTCTTTTTAAATCTGAAACATTCAGATGGATTAGTCTGTCATGAGGGGTTTACTCTGGATATTGATTCGTCAGTGTGCCACACACGTAACAAGCCACTGTGCACAAGGCCCAGAGCCAAACTAAATGCATAACACTACACATGATAGAGTCAAGGTAAGGCTTATGTTCCCCAACAGCGTGCCCTTGTGAGGGGCACACTAAGTGGGTGTCTGTGTACTCGTACACAGAGTGGGACGGAAAAAGCAGGGACCTGAAAACAGAATAATTGGAAAAGCCTAGAATAATGACTGGATCGGGTTGTTGTTACGAAGATATTGACTCTTTGAACATCAACAGTCAATGGGAACACAGGAAAGGCAGTCCGTATATTTGAGTCAGATAGTCTTTATGCCTGTGGCTTCCATAACACACTGATGAAGAACGAAGACGGTAGAGAGCCCATATTTCATTTCAGTCTTCCACATTTAATAACGCATTATGAAGGGAAAAAAAGATATACTAGAAGCTAAAAATAAATAATAAAAAAACACTTAAAATCATTACATGGTCTTGATATAAATCACCAAGAATAAAATAAGTCATTTGCATTCACAGAATGAATTCATTCATTATGCTTCATTTTCTATGTAGTTTTTAATTAACGATTTTCTTTCCACTGGCCAAGTAAGACATAGGGAACATTTTAACGTAAAGATAGAAAATACCAAACTGTGCCACCTACATATTTCAAATGTCTCAGTGAATGTTCATGAAGTTTTAAAAAAAAAAATCAGTGAATGAAAGATGAATGTCTTCAAATTGAAGTATGGACCACAATAAATTATTTAAAATTTCCAAAGTTAAGGCTCTTGCTTCTGTGAAGTCAAATATGTTTATGCATATCTCTGTTAGGAAATTAAATGTTTACCTGGTGCCCATCAGAAGCTTACACAAAGGTTTGTTGTGTGTGTGAATGTGCAGAGGAGGAAGAGGAGGAAGACGAGGATGATAACATGTCAACCGTAATGAGGCTCAGGACGAAGATGCCCTGGAAAACCTGCTGGTGGTACCTCACTTCGGGAGGGTTTTTCTTACTCTTCCTCATGATCTTCTCCAAGCTCTTGAAGCACTCAGTCATTGTGGCCATAGACTACTGGCTGGCTACATGGACATCCGAGTACAGCATAAACCACACTGGGAAAGCTGACCAGGTACGGTGTGCCCAGAATCAGTGCGGAGGGAGGCCCTCCGCTGAAGTCAGTTAACAGCCAAAGGCTAGGGGACTTGGCTGCATGTTCAGTATGTTAGCAACCAGGGAGCTCCCTAAAACAGGGTAAACTGCCAACAACGTTACACAGGTCTCTTACTGTTTTTATTGTTTAAAATACTTGCCTACATCACTTTTACTGCATAATTACATATTTTATGCATCTGTGTGTAGGTATGTGCACATGAGTGCAGTGCCCATGGAGGCCATAAAAGATCTTAGAGCTGGAGCCATAGGCAGATGGGACCGACCCAATGTGGGTTGTGGGAACTGAATACAGGTGCTCTGGAGGAGCAGCAAGCACTCTTAATTGCTGAGCCTTCTCTCCAAAGAAGCATTTTGGCATAATGTTTAGAAGGAGTTCAATATATCTGCTTTACATGTAGTGTATGTTACTATCATATATTACATGTTAAACATATACAAAAGCGATCCTGTCATTCCATTGATTTTTCAATCTGGGGTCAGCACATGGAGTGGTCATTCTGTCATCAAGGATGGGAAGAATGAGCTTGACAACGCAGAAAGCCAGGAGTCTTTCGCCAGCCTGAAAGATACATCCCTCCTGCAGCCCTTAGGCCAGGCCTTGCAGGAGGAAAAAGCAAGCAGGGGCTGCCTGGCATGTGGGACTGACCGGAAGGAGGACACTATCCTGGGTGCACACCACATGCCTTCAGCTGTTTAAATACAAGCAGGACAGGATGTTGACAAGCTTTCTGATTTTGATGCTTTGTTTTCCTAGACTTTCTACGTGGCTGGGTTTAGCATTCTCTGTGGAGCTGGTATTTTCCTTTGCCTTGTCACCTCCCTCACTGTGGAATGGATGGGCCTTACAGCTGCCAAGAACCTGCACTACAATCTCCTTAATAAGATAATTCTTGGGCCGATAAGGTAAAACAAACAAAAAAAAGTGCAGTGATCTCTTGCCACTAATCATGTAGCTAATAAAAACATCCATTTAAAAGAACTGAAGTGTGGAAGTTTAAAGAAGAAAACTAGCCACATTCAAGACTCTAGATGTCCCTCAGTGGTGCTTCTGGTACAGGCATCCTACATCACCATGTTCTCTGTTCTGTTCACTGCCTAGGTTCTTTGATACCACACCCCTGGGACTGATTCTCAATCGATTTTCTGCTGATACTAATATCATTGACCAGGTGAGTATCCGAGCTGCTTCTAACATCTAAGACAAATTCCTCAGTGTAAACTAAAAAGCATCCAAACAAGGCCTGATGGTAGAGAATTTCTAAAATTAAATTAGGACCCATTTGCCCTCATATCCAAATGAAAAAAAAATGATAGAAAAGGGTAGGTTTTCTGTCTGTGTGTTTATATGTGTTGTATCCATATGCTTGTGTGAGTATATGCTCTTGATATGAGTCCATGCATACTTTCATGTGTGTGCATGTTAGCCTGAGGTTGAAATTAAGCATGATTTTCAATTGTTCCTCATCTTATTTTTTATGACTTATTATTTTTTATGTGATACCCTTGCTGAGTGGCAAGGGAGATGTGGCCGTTGGATGCCAGGGGCCCAATAGTTAGTCACTGTGGCCAAAATGCCATCTCCAGGTTCACTGATAGATCCTGACTCAAAAGTAAAGTGGAAACGATTATAGAACATGCCCACTGTCAGCCTCAGACTGCCACATGGTCAACCATACCAACTCACACATGTGCACATGCACACACACAAATTAGTACATGTAGAAATTTAACTCAAGATAAATGTAACGTCCTGAATCTGTGAGAATCATTGTTAATATTAAAACTAAAATATTTTGAGACAATTATCCATAAAAATATGGAACAAATGACTAAATATGTCAATGAACAAATGAATAAAGATGGCATATAAAGTCAAAACATGGTGAAATGAAAGATAGCTGGAGAGTTGTGGAGCCATGAACTGTAAAAGACCTTTGGAAGTAAGATAGAACATAGCAAGACAATAAGAAAAAGGCAAGTAGAAATAGCTATATAAAAATTTAAAATTTGACAGAGCTGAAAGCATCAAGGACAAATTTAAGATAAACACTACAATGTGCAAATAGCATCTAAATTCGATAAGGAAAAAGACAAATAATCCGCAGATACTCAAAGGACACAAGCAACTACAAGAAAAACAATCTGTGTGTTTTACAGTAGAGGAACGGATGAGTTTTTAATAATGTACAACCATTAAAAAGGGATGCTTGGAAACACTGACACCTACGGTTCTTCAGAGTAAAACAAACACGGGTGAAAAAAGATTCCTGGCATAGCCATTTACATAAAATGTCCAAGTTAGGTAGGTGGACAGCACATGCCAATGCTATGTCCACAGATACAGCTACTGAACTAGGGAAGCATATGGAACTGTTTACAGTAAACACGTATATAGACTGCTTTGGCAGCCCACATCACTTAGCATGAATGTAAGAAATGAGTGTTTTTATTATGCCGTCACGGATGCTGCTTGCTCGTGAGCTGAAAACATTGTCCTTCGAACCCTTCCCGCAGCACATCCCTCCAACCTTGGAGTCGCTGACCCGCTCCACCCTGCTCTGCTTGTCTGCCATCGGGATGATCTCCTATGCCACGCCCGTGTTCCTCGTCGCCCTTGTGCCCCTTGGGGTTGCCTTTTATTTCATCCAGAAATACTTCCGAGTTGCTTCTAAGTAAGTAAAACTATTTCCCCCTTCCCCGAAGCCTGCATATTTGACTCGTCAGAATATGTTTTTGCTCATCTGTTTCTTTGTCTTTTCAAACTAAGGTGCAGAATTTAGAAGCACAACTAGTTTTGCAAAAACCTTACGTCACAATGTGAGATCTAATGCCATTCTTTTTATAAATGATTGTCTGGCTCTTCCCTGCCCTTGACACGTACTAATATATCATTCAGTTTTCCAACGATTTGTCTGTTGAGTTAGAGTACCAGCTTTTCATTCCTTGGGGTTCTTTTTCTGAGCGTAACATTGGTAGGAAACTCACAAAATCAAACAATAGTCCTGAAGAGTGAGCAATTCAGAGCCAGTATATTTCAGAGCAGGAACAAAGGCTAAAAATCACAGCCCTTCAAAGATGTAATATGAATAGTAGAAGAAGACAGGTGAAGAGATAAACTGTCCTTGGCTATGTAATTGGATAGTTTTGAGAGCCTGAGAGGCACACCATCACATTGAACCTGGAGAATTTGAGTTCACAGAATTTTCCATGTACTCGTTAATCCAGTCAAATAAATAAAGGGACAGCATTCATTTCAGTTTTTTCTGTTAATATAGGAATTATTGTTCCTCTGAGAAGGTGAATGATTAATGATCAACACAGTGTCCCTCATTGTAAGCTTGGAAGTTTCTGTTTAAAACTTTCTTGAAGAATGCAATGAGCTTTACTATTGCAGGGACTCTTATTCCAGCCCTCGGTAAACAGTTGCTGTGTTAATAATAACTTCATTGAACCACGGGTGAATGATAAAATACCCGTTCTCAACAAACCCATCTCTTGTTAAGATAAGCCATATATGCAGTAATCTTTATAAAAAAATATGTAAAGTATATAAGATGAAGCCATATATGCAATACTAACACATGAATTAAGCTAGAATAAAAGGCAAATGTGTTTTTTTGAACACACTTCATGTTACAGGGGTGCAAAGGAGATGAATTTGCACAGGGGAAGAGAGAAGGAAACACAAGGACTCTAGTGAGGTCCTCTGAACATACAGAGCATCATTTTAGAACATTTCTCCCCCCAGGGCTGTGAGTTCTTCTCGTTATAGAGATATGTGTTATATTTGAATGATTTTCCTTCCTGCCTGCCTTCCCTCCTGCCTTCCTGCCTTCCTTCCTTCCTTCTTTCCTTCCTTCCTTCCTTTCTTCCTGCCTTCTTTCCTTCCTTTTTGCTTGCCTTCCTGTTGGCTTTCCTATTGCGGTTAAATAAGGATCAGGATAAACAAATAAGCCGAATAGATGTTTATTCAGGGAGAAATAGTTTACAACTTAGACAGATGAACACCAGCAAGTTCCACCGAATGCTTTCCTGTCCGAGTCCTGCCAGCAAGACTGCTATCCAGGCTCCTCCTCAGACCTCCTTCCACAGGTCACTTCCGCCCCTGGCTCCACCCCCTGATGGGCGTGGTCAGTGCCACAGAAGGAGACAAAGTGAATATCGCATTATACCTTCCTTCCTTCCTGTGTCCTTCCTTCCAGCCTTCCTTCCTTCCTTTCTTCCTTCCAGCCTTCCTTCCTTCCTGTTTCCTTCTGTCCTTCCTTTTTTGTTTGTTTGTTTGTAGCAAATTCAGACCAAAGGGAAGAAGGCTGCAGTCAGCTTGGTGCTTCTGTTCCTCCTGGTGTTTGTGCTCTCTGTGCTGCAGATTCTGAATCAGGATGACGATGTGCTGACTCTCTGTGTGCAGGTTCTGAATCAGGATGACGATGTGCTGACTCTCTGTGTGCAGGTTCTGAATCAGGATGATGAGTGCTGACTCTCTGTGTGCAGGTTCTGAATCAGGATGATGAGTGCTGGGTGACTTGCAGAGGGCCAGAGCCTCTCGACACTTACATCCAAGCATTTGTACCTCACTCCAACCAGAGCCTCATTTGAACCCGTTTTTGCCATTACCAAGATAAACTGAAGGGGAGTGTTAGGCAACTATCTCTAACCCACCACACATGTGACCTGAGAGCCTTGTCCCTGAATCGGATGTCCACATGAGTATAATAGAAGGCATGGTCTTTTCAAACTGTTATATAAAGAATTTTTATTTATAATACTAGCAAAAGAGGGAAAGGGCACAAATAGATTTTTTAAAAGAGCCAACTGTAACATGGCAATCGTTTGTTTAAGGAATTATAGTTGATAGCAGATTCAGCAGCCACTCCCATCTACCCCTTCTCATCCAAAAGTCGAGAGACGACCCAGTGACCAATGACATGAACTCTTACAGACTCCAGAATCTTGCCATGACTCAGCCAAGGGAAAAGACCACACAGCTGAGCAGGCTTTTCCTTCCTTCCTTCCTTCCTTCCTTCCTTCCTTCCTTCCTTCCTTCCTATCTTTCTTCCTTCCTTCCTTCCTATCTTCCTTCCTTCCTTCCATCTCAAAGGGAATTGAAGTGGGAGCTCACGGCAGGCAATAACGTGACCTTTAATGTCTAAAGCCACAGGCCTACTGGGTGCTTAACTGCGCACTTCTTCTTACAAGAACACAAATCAAACTGTGCCTTCGCTTTCTGGGTTTCAGACACCGCACATGACGCTTGTGTAAACAAAGATGGCTCATTCCTGCTGTTTCATTCAGCCCTGACCTCAGTTAGCAGCTTTGGCCATCTGCTGTTGGTGTCAGCTGCACCACTGGCCACCTGTTCTTATTTAAGAAGGGGAAAGTCCTCACATTCCTCTGCTGCCTTCACCACTTCTCTGTGGAATTGCACAGCCGGTCAAGAAGGGCCTCTGTGGCTGATGCTACCGTGAATGGAAGGACCACCCTTCTAGTTCTCCTGACCCCGGTGACCTGAAGAAGGGCAAGGGGGGAAGAAAAAAGATGTGCTCTCTAACAATTGGTTTAACTCAGTCTTATCTTCTAGAAACGTAAGCTTATATGGCTTAAAGAAAAGTTGTTGATCTTGGTATGCCTATGAATGCCTGCCACTCTAGTGGATGGGAAGCAGAGGCAGGAGAATCACTGTGAGTTTGAGCCCAACCTGGTGTGCACATTGAGCTCCTACAAAGATAAATCAATGAAAAGATTTTAAAGGAAGTTCATGAATACACATCTTTGTGTATTCATGATCAGCTCCATTGATCAGCTTCAGGTATTTCTATTTTTAAGTAGGTTATGAAGACATGTATATATGTGTGTGTGGACATGGGTGTTAGTTGGCACAATGAAAGTTCCTTGGAGGCAGGGATTCATCTCACTGTGGCCAGAGCCCAAGACATGGTTAATTTCTCCCTCTGATCTCTTCTCTCATGGTCCTCCAACACTAGTAAGTAGCAGTTAATTTTTAAGTCTGTTGTACTGAAAACAGCTCCCTCTAGCAACCAACTTCCTACCATCTTCCTACCCTCTTCTTTCAAATGGCATAGCATCTTACTAACTCAGAACTTTAAAGAGCCCTCCTGCAGACCATCCTAAGTCTCTCCCCCTCTCAGTCTTCACATTATTGGTGAGGCTCAGCTCTTCTCATTTCATTTCTGTTCAGGGGCATTTTTATTTGGTTAAGAATTCTCTACAGTCCAGTGCCACACTTACAAGACCGAGCCCTTGTGTTGGATATGGTTGCACATGCCTGCAATCCCAGTACATGGGAGGTGGAAACAAGAGGATCCAGGGTGCAATGTCATCACAGGTGATGTTGTGAGTTCAAGGTCAGCTTGGGTTATATTAGACCCCTTCTCAATAAACCAACTCCTCTCCCCAAACAATACCGATAAGAAGACCATACCCTTCACAGAGTTATATTCCCCAATTCATCCATCCTGAATCAAGGTTATTGCATTTATATTTTGTCATGGTAACTCTTTCACTGAAGCATTCAGTTAACAAAACCTTCAACAGCTTACACTCTGGGGATGAAAGAAGAGATGGGCGTGTAAGGGTTACAGGTCCATACTTCAAGAGCAAGTTCAATGGTGGCCTCAGAGCCTGGAGGCGGGTAACACATACTGTTGCCTCTGTCCTAGGGATCTCCAGGAACTTGATGACAGCACCCAGCTCCCCCTGCTTTGCCACTTCTCAGAAACCGCTGAGGGGCTCACCACCATCCGGGCCTTCAGGTGAGTAACACATCTTCAGATTGCGCGTGAGAGGCAAATCCGTCCACAAATGTCTACCAGCAAATAATAGCTAACTGCCAGCTCTTTCGGGGTCACACTATGTTTCTCGCGGTGAACTACAAAATGGCAATATGAATGAACATTGTTTAGAGCTACTTATCTGACAATTTAAGAGTGAATAGTGAATTGACAGAGTGGAAAGGGATTAGTTGTGTGGTTTAGACTAGGTTTTCTGATTCCAAACACACCATGTCCTCATCTGGAAAACAGGAGATCAGTCTTGTTTACACAACCATCGGAAGGACTGACATAATACATGTAAGAGGTGAACGACAGTGACTGATGGAGCACTCAATAAACAACTTAATATGAATCTATAGACTGTGATAGTAATAATGATAATGACGCTAATAAAAAGAATACCATTACACTAGTTATTTTAGAAGTTAACCCAGCCGAGCTTGGAAGTTCATGCCTGTAACCACCCTAGCACATGGTGATGGTTGTGGTGGGGATATAGGCAGGAGGACCAAGAGTTCAAGGACACCCTAGACTACATAAGTTCCAGGCCAGCCTGAAACCTGTGAGCCCATATCAAAATTAGAACAAAACAAATAACCAAGACGACAACCCACATTTCTCGATGCTTATAAACCTAAGCATCCATGGAACTAGCTCTGTTTTCCTGTTCAAGTTAGACCATAAAAGTGGCACTGCCAGATATTTTCTTCGATGTTTTAAAGCATGGTATCTTCTTTCAACCCTATTACAAATGTGCATTGGCTTCCATCAGAGACTTCTCCAGCCTAAGACGTTTAAGAAGGTAGACACGGATCATAGACTAGAACGTTAAGATGCAACTTCCTACAAAATGATCTGTGTTAGGACTTCTACATAAACCTATGTGAGTTTCACTTAACCCACCCACATTTCAGTAAGGCATGTCCCCTTACTGAAAATTTCAACATTACTCATTGGTATTGAATATATAGATGCTGGCATGAAAATTATCATACAATAGTACTCATCAGGGACCATTAACAAATGCAGCATTAAAGATTATTGTTGCCACCAAGTAAGTCTTTTATAATTAGTTTATGTAACAAATATCTTTTGAATAGTTAACACACACCAAGTACTATACTTAATGTAGACTAGTAAAGATTGACTTCACATGGCCATTTATTTCCTCCTAATTACAGGTTGGGATCTTTACTTTAGCTGACATGGGATGTTATTTTATTTTCCCTATGAGTATTTATATGAGTGTATTTTCATTATCTGCTTTATTAAAATATTTGCATGTTAATTATTCAATCTCTTCTTAGTAGTATTCGAGTTCTAATAAAGCAGGGTTTTGACTTCAGTTAATTTACTGTGACATGGGAAATGCCCATGATACTTGACTATTGAGCTTGTGTAGGCTCTGTCCTAAGGGTGTCACCACACATCAGAGGGTTTAAGGCAGAATATGACATTATGGTGACATCTATGGAATCACCCCTCAGACAGCTATATCAAAGGGTTGGATGGCACTTTGTATCAAAAGAAGACGGAGGCACTCATTGGACAATGGGCCTTTGAGCGAAGAGCAGATGAGCTGGAAGGTAAAGGGGACAGAGTATTCAGAGGAAAAGGCATAAAGATTTCTATTTCGTGTATAAATCAAGCCTAGTGTTAAATGAACACAACGACGGAGGTCATCACATTGAAGCATGAACACAGGGGGGCTGGTGCTAACATGGTGAGCAAGTTCCTCTTTATGAAGCTTGAACATTATTCTTTCTGCACCATTGAGTCACTGAGGAGTCTCAACAGGAAACAGACATAATCAGAGTTGTATTGATTAGAATGACTGACTCATAGAGGAAAAGTCAGGATGGCTGAGCCTAACAGTAAGAAGATGCCAGGGGGCCATTTAAGCCACAGCATGACAAGATGTTTCGTTGTGATGGACCTTAACTCAGACTTGTCTCCCTGGTCCAAGACTTTGGGGATATAATAAGGCCAAATGCCACTTCTCAGGGCAGAAAGACCTTGTCTTCCCACTGAGGGAGGGAAATTCAGAGCAGTTGAGGAACTAACCAGCATAAGGAGGCACAAAGTTCAGGATAGCAGGGTGTGTTTAATTACCTGAGAATTTGACCAGAACTAAGAACAGGTCAGAAAGGCACTGTGCAACTTAAACGCGGTTGTTTTTGTCGCTGCGGTTAGACAAGTGAACGTGTTAAGAAACTGGGTGGACAACAGTGGTAAAAAACAGAAAAGAATACAAAGAGTTAAAGGTGCTCTCTGGATAAGGAAACCCCAGTGCTAGTTATGATCTTCACAGGAGCAGGACTGGTTGGGAGGAGTGAAGTCAGAATTCCGAGGGCTCGCAGGTTAACTACAAGTGTCAAGAAACTTTGCTGGCAAAGGGAGGAATTAAAAGATTTCCACCCCGTTTGGGGTTCATTTTTAAAGAGAGCAATGAGTTAGAAAATTTTAGTGGACGATAGGAAGATGTGACCTCTAGGCAGCATGGGGCACTTGATGGAGCAGGTTTTACTACAGATTGACAGGGGTGTGGCCAGGTGGAGAGGCTGCTTTTCTTGAAGGGGGTTTGGTACTGAGTGCCTCTGAGAAAGACGGAGGGATATGGGGAGGGGTCGGGAAGCTGGGAGTAGACAGCAGGAAGCTGATGGGGTCAATGCATCAGAGCCTTTCCTTCCTCCTTATGGGACAACGCAGCTCATCTTCTGAAACTGCCAAGGATGAGACCTGAAGGCTTTGAGACCCGTTTAGAAAAGAAGTAGACCAGGAGTCAAAGTCCAACTTGTTAATTTCCCTTCTCCACTAGACACGTGAGGTAGAATTTAGTGAACTGTGCATCGAGAAAGTCTCTAGGTAGCTGTAAGAAAAACAAAGTATCACGTGTTAAACTTCAGTGCTTGGATCATAGTTGTGAGAAGCAGGGATGGTGAAACTTCCATCTAGAAGCAGCTATCTCTGTCTACATCCAGAATTATAGCTTTCATATTTTTTCCAAAGGTCAATGTTAAATATTGTAAAGAGCAGCATTTCTCAGTCATAATAAGTATTTTTAAAAGATGGTGATGGCCTGCTTGTTGTGGGTAAGTTTCTAGAACCATTAGGGTTTGTACTCATAGTCAAGAATGAAGCGTGCTCTTGCGGGCTGGAGAGACGTACAATGGTTAAGATTGTGTGCAGCCCTTGCAGGGGATCAGGGTTTAGCTTGCAGCACCCCTGTCAAGTGGCTCACGAAACCTGTCTAGTACTTTCTCCTGTTATCCACAGGCGCCTGCACGCATGTGCACCTGAGCATACACATGGATAAAATGAAAGTAAATCATAGAAAACGCTTAAAGAGAATTAAACACACAACTTCCCATATCCCTTTCTATGTCAACCTCGTGTTCCCTGGGTCAGCTCTCTCGTCCTTTCTGATTGGACCTTCCGATTCACGATGCTCCCAGGGCTCAGGGTACATGCACACATTTAGTGATTTACAAGGAAAGGATCTCAGCTAAGTCAGACTAAGTTGTCAGTGACCTTTGCGTTGCTTTATTATTATTTTTCTGCCTGACAGAATAAAGGTCCAAGAATGCTCAGAAGATGAGCTGGACGCGAATGAAAAGATACAGGCTGAGTGTGTCAGAGTTTCCATTAGGAAAACAGCAGGTTTCTTGCCAAACAGAGACAGAGAAAGAATGCTCACCGCCTTTTCTCCCCTCCTTCTCCCTGCTGCTTCAAGCTGTTGCCAGTTCCCTACAAATGTGTGGAGTGTTGGAGATGGAACTCGACAACCAGAGCGGGACGAAGGTCCAGACAGGGTTAAGAGTATGGTTCCCAAGCTTTGATCGTCCGGGATGCATTTGTCCAGTGGGGAGAGAAGCCTGCCCAGTCCAGGAAAGCAGTGGATTTTCTCACTCCTGAGTTTTCTCGGGGTACTTACCATGCCTTGTTCATCAGAGGAACCCAGTACCATCCCCTAAAACCACACGGGACGGTCTTCCTTGTGTTCTGGAAAGCCAGGCTTAGCCTTTCTCTCTCTTGTACCTGGTACTCTGCCCGGACCCTCCAATGTACATTTCCCCTTTATGTTCTTGGGGCCGTTGAAGAAAGATCCCAGGCTACATCAGCCTCACTTAGTTGGTACAGTTTCTCCCATCCTGAGAAAGGCATTGTATATGCCCAGAGTCTAGCACAGCCCTGTGGAGACAGCTGCTGACGGGCTGAGTAGATGCAAATATGGCTCACCAAGCAAGCAAGTCTACCTGACTCTCCCCTGGGAAACACACAAGTGTGTCCCTCACAAAACCCTCCACAGCTCATTCCCACTGTTGCTATAATCCTACAACCTCCTAAGCCTTTAATTCAGTCACCCGTCAAGGTCATCTGGAAGGCAGACATGTCCCTTGAACTGCTTAGTCCCTAGCCACAGTGCTGCCATGCTCCGGCACAGGTCCCCCTGGCCTTTAGTTCAAGGCCACATAACTCAAAGTGAAGTAATGGTTTGGCTGAATTTTCTGATCACTGTGGATCAGACATCGCTGTCTGACCAAATTATCGTATCTGGCTTGGCATACTGAGATGATCAGATTGATTGGAGCAATATCAAGTATCTGCTTTATATTGGCCCGTATGGACTCTGATGGTGGGCCAAAAGGCACCCCACCCAGGACTTCTCCCCACTTGGTACAAGGGATGAGTTATTTAAAAGTTTTGCAATTTTACTGGAAGATTTTACAGGAGTGGGGGACCCTTTCAGCAAATGAGACTTTCTAGCAGGTCAGAAATCCCTTCAAAAATGTAGATGGGTTATGTCAGAGCAGCCGTGGTTTCAAAAGAAAACTTAACGGGATATGTCACCAACTTTCAAACCAGCTGTTTTCCAGCTCTCTGTTGTTTCCATTACTCGAGGAAAACAATCACAAAGTAAGGATATTTTTGTTGCATAGGAAAGATGCTTTTTGACATGGACATCTGTGAAATCATACCTCTGATGTTCAAGTACATAAGGTTTTTCCCGATTTCTTAAAAAGCTTTCCACCGCATATATGCATTGCATGCGGTAGTACAAGAGATTGGGTGTAGGGCAGATTGAAACATGCTCATATACGTATGCTTGCATGAAGGCTATTCCTAGTTCTGCTGGTAAAATAAGGTGTACAGAATTCTATGTGATTATTTTGAACGGCAAAGACGGGCTAAATTTTTCAGGAATCGAAGTCTCCATTGCCATGACCCTGAGACATCGGCCTAGCCTTGGAAGATGGCGGACATCCTCTCCTGTCACTCAGGATAGCTACAATGCCTTGTTTACCTGA
This sequence comes from Phodopus roborovskii, assembly GCF_943737965.1. Taxonomy (NCBI): domain Eukaryota; kingdom Metazoa; phylum Chordata; class Mammalia; order Rodentia; family Cricetidae; genus Phodopus; species Phodopus roborovskii. The sequence goes on along the minus strand of NW_026126639.1, from coordinate 1,699,454 downwards.
GAAGCCCAGCTTCAGCTTCGCCCCTACAGCTCTCCCAGACCAACTTCCTTGTGCTCTGGGAAGCTTGGCTTTGCCCTCTCCTGCTCTGCCTTCCCTGCTTCTCTATCCAGATTCCCCTTCCCCCGAAGAGTGCAAATCTCCTTCGTGATCCTAGGGTCAGTGTTTCACCAATCATCCTCAAGACCCCCACCCTCTGCTTCCTGGCACCCTACTTTCTTTGTTAAAAAAAAAAAAAAAAAGGCCAGACAAAAAGAATTTTGAAGGAATATTTTTGCCTGTTGTAAATGCGTAAGTTTCTGTCTTCACTGGTTCTCATCCAGCCTCAGATGGAAGCAGAATGTATTGTGATTTCTGTAGCCCTTGTGACACCTGTAAGATCTTGTTTACAGGGATCCTCGAATTTTGTAGAACCACAGAGCGACTTTTAATAAAAGTTTGTCATGGTGATGGCTTCTTTTCCTAATTGTGGCAGGAAAGGGAGCAGACACTTGACCTCTTGCGTTCTACCCAGAATGTGGCAGAGCAGTTCTGGAGTCCCCTTACCAGTCACCCATCCCATCCACGCGTTACTCTGTTGAGCAAATTGTGCAGTGGATAAGCATGGCTGGCTTTTACTGCTTCTCCTGGTAGGTGGCTGACATCATTATGTTTTTGTTTTCTGCAGGCATGAAACCAGATTCAAGCAACGCATGCTAGAGCTAACAGACACGAACAACATTGCCTACTTATTCCTCTCAGCTGCCAACAGATGGCTGGAGGTCAGGACGGTATGTTCGCTGTGTTCCAGACACTTGGTAGAATTAGCCTTCCAGTGAGAGTCAGTACCGAGCCTCCATTGTCTGGTCTTTAAAGCAGATCAGGTTTGTTTATGTTTCAAATGAAATTTAACCTCTCACAATGTTCTAGCCAATCACAGCAAAAGTAGCCCCCGAAGCAAAAACCATTCTGTATTCATTATAATCTCTGGACTACCTCAGTTAATGGAATGGTAAATATTTATATAATGTCTTTTTTTTTCCTAAGAGAGAGTTTGAAAAGGGACCACATGCACTCACATCCTTCGCTGAGCCAGACAGCCAGAGGGATGATGATTTTCTTTGCTTTAAATCGATGTTAGTACAAAATGTCAGTGACTAACTCATCTACTGCTGTCTTCTGTCCTATGTGACACATAGAAATAAGCACAGACTTTGGCACTGCATAGATGTCAGATACCAGATTAATTTCCTTCAGTCCCAGGTCCCCCATTTATTTATAAAATAGGAATAAAAACATGTACTTCACGGACCTGTCACTAAAATAACAATGAAAATAGTGTGATTGCCCTAGTATGCTAGTCTAGCTTGAGTTGTTGCTGTGATAAAATATCCTGTCAAAGGACAACTTAGGGGAGTAAGGGGCGTATTTCAGCTGACAATTCCAGATTACCATCCCTCATTTTGGGAAACCGAGGCAGGAATTTCAAACAGCTAGTCATATCACACCCACTGTCAAGAGCAGACATAAATACACGCATGTGAGCTCGCTGGCTTGCTGTGTGTAGTAATTTCTCCACCGTTGTACATTCCAGGACACCTGCCTACTGGTTAGTGATGCCTGCCCACAGTGGCATGGGACATTCCACCTCTGTTTCCCACAGGCATGCCCACAGGACTACCTAGTATAGACAATCTCTCACTGAGACTCTTTACAAGTGATCCGGGGGGGGGGGGTCAAGCTGACAGTTAAAGCTAAGCACTTTCTCTGGCGATTAGCTTCCCCAACCGGATACAGATTTTCTCTTAAAACCCAGTAACCAGAGGGTGCAGATGATAATGGGCATTTGATGGGGTCGAAAGGAAGGTGCCCAAGTTCAAGAGCGGTCTTCAAATGGATTGCTGTGGATTGACACAGTCTTGGATGACCTGTGTCTTTCAGTTACTGTGATTTCTCACTGGTTGACAAAGACTCTTTACCCCCATGCTAGTGGCTAGAGAGAGCTCACTGAGCAAAAGAACACGATTATGTTGTGCAAAAATTTTAAAAAAGAATTGGTTGTTGAAAACAACCAATGAACCATCTTTCACCTGACTGTGAGGGTTGGAGACAGAGTTGCTTAGGAATTACAGACAACTGGAAGTTAAGTAAACAGTTACACAAAATCTATAATAAAACTCAAGCATTATTACCAGACCATTATTTGTTTTCTTCTTTTTAGAAATCCCCATTTTTCTCTAAGGGGGAAGTATCATCTCCAAATAGCAGAACTAGTGGATTTTCAGAATCGTAAGGAGACAATGATAGCAGTTGCTTATGAGTCTGGTTTCCCTTAGCTTGGAGATCAGGCACGACTGTAGGGGTAAGTCCATTCTCTGTGGACTTGAGATGTCCGACTATAACTTCTGTCCTTAGCCAACCCGAATGACAGGTTCACAGACAAGTGTACAACGAAAATCTTCATTCATACCGTATGTCCAGTTCTTAGAGCCAAAATGAGACATTAGATGGGAGACTGACAGGAACAGGAAAGAGAGCAGGGTGAGCTGGGAAAGAACAGCAGCCAACTCAAAGCGGCTCTGTGTGACCCAACATTGTAACCCCACACGGAAGAGCAATCCAAGCTACCTGTACCTGAAGACTAAAGAAGAAATTACATTTGAATTGGGAGGGCAAACTGTTCTTTTATCTACAGTTCCCCGGCTCCTTGGTTAGACATTTCAGGGAATACATTTGCTATTTAACCTCATCTTTGTGTATAATACGCATCCGCTGGACCACTTTCTGAGTAGGATCCCCTCAAAAACTAACAGCGGGTGCTGTTGAAAGAGCACTGGCTGCTCTTCTAGTGGACATTGGTTCAATTCCCAGCACCCACAAATGTGCTCACAAGTGCCCACAACTTCAGTTCTAGGGAATCTGATGCCCTCTTCTGATCCTCGGGTACCAGGCATGCACGTGGTACAAAGACATATACACAGGTAAAACACATAAAATAATTTAAGCTACATGCTGCAGTTAAGGGACATACATCATAGGTTGTTGGATAAATCAAGCATATGAATTCTATTGTGGAAAAAGAATTATTTCTCCTACATGGCTTGATTACTGTGGGCATCTGTGGTTGGGTCCTCATCACTGTATCCACAACTTCAGCCTCACATGATTGGGTTTTCTGTCAGAAAAAAAAAAAAGATGAGATGGGAGTGTAAGTTGTTCTCAGCACCACAGCTAGGCGCACTGTGCTTTGTAAATCTTCCGAGGGTGGGGACAATACGTCAGGGAAGCCGTTTTTGCCTCAAAAAACAAATCTGCATCTTTCTTATCGGCCCCGCTCCGCCCGTACGGTCCTTCTTGCCCCTCTTACTACCCAGGGTCCAGGAAAACAACATGAATGCCTGCTCTGGGCAGATGTGCACCAGGTTCCCAGAACAGACGTAACTAACAGCACTGGGCATCAGTTACTCAGGCAGCTCCCCCTAGCCTCCAGGAGGACTGGGAGAAAGGAGAAAGCCCAGATTCAGTGCTCCCCATGGCTGCTGCTCCTCCTTATCACTTCCTACTCACTTCTTGACAGTGGAGCCCCCTCCCTGCAACCATGGCTGCTGGCAGAAATCCCAGAGAGAAGGGAGACAAACCAGAGCACATGGAAAGTTCCCCAGGCTCCATCATGTCTAGTCCATGACTGGTGCTTGCTTCTTTCACCATCCATGTTGAATGGGAGTTAAAAATGGAAAACAAAACAAAACAAACAAACCCTGCCGCTGGAGAGGGATCAGTGGATAGAGGGTCAATAGATAAAATGTGACCACACACATCCAAAGGGTAGACTTTGGACACTAGAACAGCAGGTGTGGGTACCACCTGCTATCCCAGCACCGGAGAAGCAGAAAAGGGACCTCCAGACAAGCTAATCAGACTAGATGAGTTAGCAGGCTCCAGAGGACTCTGCTTCAGTAAATGCATATGCCTACACACACACACACACACACACACACACACGCACACGCACGGAAAGAAGAGAAGAAATGGGAGGGATTACGACAATCCGAGTTGCTCTCCTCCCTTGGATCTGTGTTTCAGTGCGGAAGACATCATCTTGCCCGCCGCACTCACGTCCCATTTGCTCAGATTGGGAAAAGAATAATCAAGGCTCTAACACCTCAAAAGGGATAAAGTGACCCGACTGGCAGACTAATAGCAAGACAGCGGCCACCCCGCTTGCTTTGGCAGTGGAAGCAACTGTTTTGCTATCAGTGTTGAGTGAAGTGGACAGGGTTCTGTGTGTCCCCAGGGCCTGGCCTTTGAGCACAGCTGAAGTCCTCCCCTTCATCCCTCCATATTAAATAATCCCAGTTCTCTGGCATCAAGGTTTCCGTTTGCAAAAATTGTGTAAGTCTATCTACAGGCTGTGGTTCCAAGGCTTTGTCTTGCTGTGTGGTGGACGGCTCAAAGAAAATCCTCATCGAGAAGCCAAAACAAACAAACTAAATAAATAAAATACAATAAAATGTCAGTAGGCACGCCGTGTGAAAGTGCAGAGTGGGTGAGCCCGTCTTCGGTCCGTTTGGTGGGACAGCAGGCAGCTTTCTGTTGCCAACTCCGCGGTAGACAGGGCTGCAATCACACTGTAATCTGAGTCCCTCGTATCAGTTCCCTGTCCCAAAGTGCTAGAGAGGAGACAAAGTTATGAACCCTGCTTGGAGGACAGAAGAACTGATTACTCACTGTTTTTACAGAAAATTACAGTTTTCCTTGTAAGCCCAAGTACAGTCGGTGTCATGGACTCACTGAAATTGGACCTGAAGTTTCTCTCTGGGCAATGAGAGTCGAGGGCTTCTATTCCAGGAACATTGGCTTTACCCAACCAGGAGAGATTATAATTCCGGGGTGTCTGGGGAGCCAGCACCATTGCATTGGTAAACAGCTGGCCTTGGGAACACATGGACCTGTGTTCAGTCCCCTGCTACATCCACCACCACCACCCCACCCCCCCCCCTGCTCCCTTTAGAACCCATGTAAGAAGCCTGGCATGGTGGTATGCATTTGTCATTTGAGCACTGAGGAGTTGGGGACAGGCAGATCCGTGGGGTCTCTGGTCAGCTAGCTGAGCCTACTTGGTGAGTTCCAGATGTGTCTAAAAACAAAGTGGACAGCACCTGAGGAAGAGTACCTGGATTGAGCTCAGGCATACACACACACACACACACACACACACACACACACACGCACGCACGCACGCACGCACGCACGCACACACACACGCACACACCTGCATGTCCCTGCATGAGTACACACATAAAAAATTATAATTTGGCACTATATGGATAATTTGGTGTGATGGGCTCTCCCTTGAGAATGGGTAATTTGTGTGTTTATTTTGTTCTTAAAAATTAAAACAATTTTAAGGACCTATGACATCTGGAGCTAGAGTTCTAAGTGGTTGTGAGTCAACATGTGGGTGCTGGGACTTGAACTTGGGACCTCTACAAGAGCAGCAAGTGCTCTTAGCCCCTGAGCCACCCCTCCAGCCTCTTTGAGAATCTTTGTTAGAAAAGATGTTACGTGATTTGTGAACATACCACACCGTGTTGAAACAATGAACTTTTTCATAGAGTGCCTAGGGGAAAGGTCTGTTGCCATGAATGTTTTCAAAGCATTGGGGATCTTGTTGGCATTTACAAACAATAAAAGAAGAGTCTAGACTAGATAGAAGGGCTCTTCACTCTCACAGTTATCACTCCAGGCAAAGGGTGGGGGAGGAGAGGGCTGACTGACTGACTGGGATGTGGTAAGCTGTTAGTATTGGCTATCTCAGAAGCAGCAATCAACGAGGAATCCACTACTCAGTGCTATTTGTTGCCCCAAGTGGTTTGCTCTACGTGAATGCTTTATTTTAAAATTCCTCTGTAACTATTATGGGAATTGATGATGTGGAATTATATCTTAGTGCATGTTTTGACCTCTGGTATTCTACGATGTACACAGGTTTTTAAAACGTGCTTCGAACATTTGAAAATTACTCAGAACTAAAAACAATCTCAGTTCCCAAGGGAGGGGGATACATAACTATGACTTCACTCCTTTTGATGTTTTTGTAAGTGATGCATTATTTCTGCTTTTCACAGAAACATTTAGAGTCAAAGTCATCGAAATCAGTTATCCGCATTCACTAACTACTAACTGGTAAAGCCAGCATTTGAACACTCTCTGATGTCAAGGCTGGGCTCATGGAAGGCTCTGCAGCAGTGGAATGTTCATAACTGTTTGGTTAGGGTACCAGGGTGCACAGGGAGCTACTGGAGATACTTGCCTCTTTGATTTTAGCACATGAAATATTTTATTACTATTAGTGGTCTTATCATCCAGTGGGAAGATGCTTTATGGAGGGGTTGGAGAGATCTAGCCACAGAAGGAATTTGCCAATTGGCTGCAACTTATGATCAGGAAAAGACCAACATCTGAAAGTCTCCCTGTTTCTAGAACAAGTGACACATGGGCTCAATAAGGCAGAAAGTTCCTCAGGCAGCTGGGAAATGGGACTAGAAGGGGTGTGAGGGGATGGGCAGATACGATTTAGTAAGTTTTGCAAAAGGGCTTATCGTTGGGTCAAAAAAGTCTGGAGCTTTAAGACATGCATACTTGTGACTTAGTGAACTCAGCCTTTATCATCGTCTACATGATCTGCAAATCTCATGTCCCAGACATGGACACAGTTGGCAAAATGATCAGTTCCGGATTCCAGTGAGCACCAGTAACCCATTTGTGAGGGCTTTGTTCTGACACAGGGGCTCTATGGTAACCTCTACACAAGCATGCGTGACATCAACCCTAGAAAATAGCTGCTTGTAGGTGTAAAAAAAAAATGTGTATGGGAAGATCAGGAACTAAATCTGATCCTGGTTGTGACAGCAACCTTGGCTTCTCTTCAGGTAACCTGTATCCCCTCTGATCTCTGATCAGTAAAATGTCACTCTTGATTCCAACCTCAGTGTTCCAACTCTTCCTTACTCCACCTCTGAAGAATCATGCATCTGAAGCTTGACTAGACACTCATGCGATGGCATGCTTTTTCAGTGACCGGTCGCATCTTCAGGTCCTTAACTGGTTTCTCCCCTCTACAGGACTACCTGGGAGCTTGCATTGTCCTCACAGCATCCATCGCATCCATCAGCGGCTCTTCCAGTTCCGGCCTGGTGGGTTTGGGGCTTCTCTATGCCCTCACGGTAGGTATTCATGCAAAAACATCTTTCTCTCCATGCAATGCTGGGAGAACTTTCCATGGTAATTATCAACCCTCTTCCATGGACACTAGTGAAATTTTAAATTTATAACAAGGTGTTTACACACAGGAGATTTGAGCCTAATGCTAACATTTTGGGGACAGCTTAGATTAATTCATTCCCCTTTTTATTTTAAAGATTTTATTTAATTTTTAATTGTGTGTGTTGTGTGCATGCATGCGTGCATGCAGGTGGTCACCGACGCCTGAAGAGGGTGTCAGATCCTCTAGAGCTGGGGCTACAGGCAGTTGAAAACCACCCAGCATGAATGCTGGGGATCAAACTCCCCTTCTGCGAGATCAATGCATACTCTTAGCTGCTGAGTCCTCTCCACAGCTGTGCCTTTTTCCTTTGAGAGGTGGGAGCGTGTATATATTCATGTGTGTGAGCAGGCCATGTGTAAGTATGGGCACTTGTACCGTGGAGATCAAAGGTTAATGTCGAGTGTCTACCTCCATCACTGCTTTTGGAGAAAAGGTCTCTCACTATTTGCAGATTTGGCTAGACCAGCTGGTCGACAAGCCCCGGGTTCTCCTGCCTCTGCTTCTCCAGTGCTGAAGTCACAGACTTACGCTACTATACCCAGCCTCTTATGTGGGGGCTGGGGAACCAAACCCATGCCTTCGTGCTTGTATGGCAAGCTCTTTGCAGACGGAGGCTTCTCCCAGTCCCGTAGATTCCTTTCTGGAACTGACGCTAGTTTCCACAACCTTCTCAAGTTGCACGGGCATCCTGTTTCTGAGGTTGCTTGGGCTCCATGTCTTGGGTTGTTTACATCCCAACTGGGGTGTGAATATAAATGAGACTAGCTTGCACCCGAGTGGAATCAATCCTCCACTGTGTGGGCGTGTGGGCGAATCAGAGAATGTGAAAGACAGACATGGGAGGGCTTGAAGAACACATGCCTTCTCTACTGATGCCTCCCCATGCTCTCCCTGCTGCCTGCTGACCTGCAGGACTTGTGAACTGGACCGTGTGATGGGCACTGTAGAGGTTATTCTGTCCCCCAGCCGTTCAGTGACCATGACAACTGCTTACGTACTTTAAATGTGACGATTTTTGTCACCTGATACAGATAACCAATTATTTGAATTGGGTTGTGCGGAACTTGGCTGACCTGGAGGTCCAGATGGGTGCAGTGAAGAAGGTGAACAGTTTCTTGGCTATGGAGTCTGAGAACTACGAAGGCACCATGGGTATGTGAGCATGACTGCTCTGGGAACCTTGCACTGACTTTGACACTGTAATGCCAAGAGAATCCCTTCTCATCTTTATTTACATTCCTCCATTTCTTCTCTTCCTACTTGTACTTATTTATTCATTTATGTATGTATCATTAGAGCTCGGGGGCTGTGAAATACGTTATGTCTATGTAGGCCAGGCTGGCCTTGAACTCACAATTCTCCTGCCTCTGTCTTCTGAATGATGGCAGTATGTATGTAGGCACTATATCCCTTCTTTTGACATTGCTTGGTATTAGCAGCGGAGAATAAGCAAAAGTTTAGTCTTGGGTACAAGTAGGCTCAAAATAGAGGTTATCCAATAGTATTTAGAAAGAATTGTTAAGGTATTGGGGCCTTATGCCACTGTATTCTCTTTCTTACAGCTTTGTTAACTTAAACATAAAGCAACTTGAAAGTGCTAAACAAGATTCTCAAGTCTATTAGAACGACTGCCAGGAAAGTTGATGATACACACAGTATGGCCTTCATTAGATGCACATCTCAATCAAACTGTATTTGTCCCCCGAGTCATTCAGTGGCTTTCTGGTTGGTAAAGTGCATGGTCCTGGATATAGCTGAAGCCACTAAGTGGCTCTCACCACCTGCCCAGCCCCATTTCTCAGCCACCCACGTATGTCTTCCCTACACAGAGTAGCATTGTGCATGTTCCTTTTGCCTTTATTTTCTTCTCTTACACACACGTGAAATCAATTTCCTAAGCTTCATCTCAAGAGCTGATTTTACTTCAAGTCCCCCTGGATGCCACAGTTCTCTATACTCTACTCCCAGGGTGCTTTGCTTTAACCCCCCCCCCGTGTGACTGTTCACGTAGAACTGCAGGCGCCGACTTCATGTCTGCCTCCCAGAGACACAGCAAGCCTTGTCTTTTATCTTCCAATAACAGATCCTCTCACACTAGATCCTCTGTGTGCCTGTGGGATCCACTTACTTGTACCTCAGTCTCCAAGTGAACCATCTTTACTTTGCTTGAATAGCAGTGAATGCTGGGGTGCCGGAGAGATGGGACGATGTTAGTGATCACCCCCTCCCACGAGCTGAAATTGTACAACACAACAAAGGCAGGAAAGCAGAAGAGTAGCCAGTGCAGGGGTCTCCGAGAGTAGAAAGCGGCCAAGGAAAAGGAAGTGCTGTGTGTCTACGGGGAAGTTTCAAAAACCAGACCGAGAAGGAAGAAAAGAACTCAAAGGAACTTAAAATTCTCAATCAATGTTGTTTACTTTGAATGTGTTTTAAATAAAAAAAAAAACTACCGTAGTTTCAGTATTACAATGAATTTAGGGGGAATTATATACACACATATATATATATGCATTGCTAAAACTATTTCTGGAAATCGTATACATATTTAAGTGTGTGCGTTTCTTTCTTCATCCATCTCTTAACTACCCTTGTCTATTCTACTGCCCCCCAGATCCTTCCCAAGTCCCAGAACATTGGCCGCAGGAAGGCGAGATCAAGATTCATGACCTATGTGTCAGATATGAAAATAACCTCAAGCCGGTTCTGAAACATGTCAAGGCTTACATCAAACCTGGGCAGAAGGTACGGGATTCAGGCTGTCTGATTGCTTGTCTGCATAAGTCGCTGGTGGAGTCCCGATCACCATGTCAGCACCCACTATGGGCGTCCGGGCTCTCATTCCAAATATGCTGTGGGCAAAAGTGATCTGCATGAAATAAGAGGGGCGAGAGGGGATCCGAGCAGGACACCCCCGTGCTCCCAAAATTACTCTGCCCTTCATTAGCCTGTCGTCAAAATCAGAATGGTCAACTCCAGACACGCCATTTAAAATTTCTGATTTCTGCTTCGGAGCTGTACTAGACGTCTCTGTGACCTTTGCCTCCGTTCTAGAACTGCTCTGAGATGACTTCTTTTGATTCCAATTTTAGAAGAATATGTGTAGGGATAGTGGGTTCATTCTTATAAACCCATCTCTGCTCGGCTAAAACCAGGCGCTTATGTAAGGTCCAGCTATAAACCAGTGCTGAAGCGAAGCCAGGAATGGGAAACTGCACAGAAATAAAAATCAGGGTGCAGTCGTTAGTTTAGTGGGGGCTTCATTTTTGGTCTGAACTCATGAGATCTAAGAAGGAAACTGTGATGTAATTATCTGAGCAAATCTGGACTTTTCCCATGGTTTCTTGACTAAACTAAAAGTAACCTTGGCCCCTTTCGTGTCTTTGTCTGCATCTCCATTCCCCCTGCTTTTTCTCAGGTGGGCATTTGCGGTCGCACTGGCAGTGGGAAGTCGTCCTTATCCCTGGCTTTCTTCAGAATGGTCGACATATTCGACGGTGAGTTGTTATGTAAGTGCTTTGCCATCCAGGGAGCCTTTCATGGCTCAGAGTGTAAATGTACATGCCACCAAGACTGACAACCTGGATTTGGTACCCAGGACCTACAGAGCGGGAAGAGACTACTGACTCCCGCGGGTTGTCCTCCAGTTTGCAAGAGCACCGTGGTGTGCACACCTGTGCTTGTGTGTGTCACATGCATGCACGCACACACACACACACACACACACACACTCTAAAGGAACAAAATGCTTTTAAAGTAATAAATCCAAATCAATTTACCTAATTATGCAAAAATAAACAGCAAATATTTAATTTACCAGGACGTTATATCCTGCACATAGATCAAGGTAGGCACCCCAAAGATAACAAAAGAACATAGAATTGGAAAATAAAGTGATAGTCTAAAATGAAGGCCGAGTGACAGCTGCCAGCAGGCTGTAATAAACTTACAGAATGAACAGCCACCACATCAACAGATGGAGGTGAAATTTTGAGAGGAAAGAAAGGGGAAGACATACTAAAAATACATCTTTCTCTACTGAAGGGAAACAAATAACACAGAACTAAGAAACCGGCACTCATAATTTAGCTGTGTGACTTTTATAGCTGTGTTCTTAATTACACAGTTTAATAATTCTGAATGTTTTGTGTGCAGACAAGCCTTGCTGTGAAATGCTAAATTCATGTCCACAATATCCAGAAATATTTAATCATCTACTGTAACAGCAGAAATCATTTAATCTTAGTTTTAGAAAAATAATGTCATGTTTTTAGTTTATCAAATTGCTATACACAGGCCAACACCTAAGCCACCCTGAATGAAAGGGCTCCAGCAATGACCCCTACCCTTAACCCAGGAAATGGCTGCTACTCCTGTCTCTATTGACTATAGCGATAATTATAATACTTTGTATTACACTTAACAGCTTATATTATTTAATTTGATCTACAAAACAACTTCTGAGATAAAAGATAAGTTTGTGAACAACAAGACTGAACTGTATCTGGACACAGTGGTACATGCCTTTAATTCCAGCAGTCAGGCAGAGGCAAGTAAATCTCTGTGAATTTGAAGCCAAACTGTTCTATTTAATATAGTAAGTTCTGGGACAGCCAGCTGCATAATAGAGAGAACCTGTCTCAGTGTGTGTGTGTGTGTGTGTGTGAGAGAGAGAGAGAGAGAGAGAGAGAGAGAGAGAGAGAGAGAGAGCCATAGAAATTAGAATGAGGGAAATTCAATGTCATAGTATCCACCACCAGGTTGGGTAGTGGCTTGTTTATTCCATGATGGGCAACACCTTCAGCAGAGTTTGTGTTTCTGGGCAATTAACATGGTCCAAAGACAACTGATGGTTTTCATTTAACAAAACTGTGGTTATGGCTGAGCTTATTTGGTCAGTCTGACCCTCAGGCATAGACAAATGTGATTTCGGGCCCCCTGAGAACTATAACTAACTCCATGCTTTTTTAGTAGCAGGGGTCGATTAATATGGTAATAGACAATGTGTCGTCCCTGAAATTAACCGCTGCCTCTCATGCTCCCTGCCTCTGCTTGAATAAGCCCCTGCTTATTACAACATGGGCTGTAGCCACCATGCCGAGTGCATCATATTTGTCTCACAAGGAACCCTGTCCTTTTGTGACAAAGTTGAAGAAATGAATCTCTCGGGTAAGGGGGATATGGAGAATGTGATTTCCTCCAAGTCTATAGGCAATATGGGCTACCTTGGTAGCACCTGAATATGTTTTCCTGTTCATAATGCATTGTGTTATTCATCATAGCAGTGAGTGACAGGCAAAGGCTTTGCCTTCAGGACACTTACACATGTGGAGCTGGACAAAAAGAAAAAAAATAAGAAAACACATACAGGATGTCTGATTCCAACAAGTCCTACAAAGCAGAATAAAGCAGGAAGGGAAGGTAAAGGAATTCTAGAAGACAGGGAACCCAAAGGAGAAGAACGATATGGGCTTCCATGGCCAAATAATGAATAATAGCAGAGCAATCCTTCAGGGGAAAATATGACAGAAAGACAAATCTCCCCAGAAGTGTACGTTTTGTTAGAGACAGATGTTTCTGATACTGAAATGGCAAGCTTTGCATTCTGCGTTTCAACCCAGAACTTGGACACAGTCATTTATTAATTCATTCACCGGTGGGGCTGGGGACTGTGCCCAGGGCCTCACACCCAGGCAAAGGTGGGCTAGAGTAGGGGAGAATGGTTTTAATTATTAAAAGGATAAAAATCTCTCATGAGTTTGCTGCACGTCTGTGGCGTTTGTTTCTGCACGACAGGGAAGATAGTCATCGACGGGATAGACATCTCCAAGCTGCCCCTGCACACGCTGCGCTCTAGACTGTCCATCATCCTCCAGGACCCCATCCTGTTCAGCGGCTCTATCAGGTAAGAGAGCGAGCGCTACTGTGATGACTTCCCCGAGAGAGATGATCAAGGCGAGCACGCTGCCGAGCACGCTGCCCCACCCACAGCTGGAGTAGGGGCCCCAGGTGTGCCGGCTTGGACATGAGCTTTGAACGCTCTTCACCTGTTGGATTCTCTGAAGCCCACAGTGCAGAGGCGCTGCACCCCACAGACACCCGCCTAATTTGTGTGTGTGTGTCAATCATGGGCTCAGCAGATAGTATCGACCATCTCTCTCTGCCTCGATGCCCCTCACAGCGACTCCCATCTCAAATCGCTCGGACAACGCGGCTCCAGTGGTCTCCGGCCCTGGTTTGCCATTTCCCCCAATCAGTAAAAAGCATAAAAACAACTGGAGTATTTACTCCCCCAATAGTTGCTCTTTAATATGTTGTCCGATTAAATCCCCTGGAAACGCTTTGAGGTCATATTCTCACACACACACATACACCCCATGTTACAAATGGTTGTTTTGAAACCCAAAGCTGTTGTGGCCTTCCCAAGTTCATTATTCCGTGTAAGTGGTAGAATTGTCATCCGTAGCAGACTGGCTGAGTCCAGGGTCTACCTAGACATCTACTGGATCATCCGGTGCGTGTGGGAGGGACAAGTGTGCACCTGAGGGGCCTTTGTGTTTTGTTTGCTTTTGTCTTTTTCTCTCGATTCCCTTTCCTATTACTTAATTACGAAGAAGCATTTGCTACCTCCATTCAAGAATTACTATTTACATTGGTTAAAAAAACTATGGAATATCACTCGTTATTCACCTGTACGATTTCTTTAATTGAGAGTTCTGAGGCCCAGCCTTAGACAAAGAACTACAGGCGACTCAGGAATACTGAGGGTGGGTTACATACTCTTCTCCAGGGGAAGAACACCAATTTGTTATTCAATATGAAGTGGTCATCCCTGAAAACATATTCATGCAAGTAACATTATATGGTTATGTTTCTATAATTCTACATATTCACATATGTACACACACATATATATAGACAGACAAAGGAATATAGGCCAATGTATATGTGCATACATATATACAGACAGATAATTACATGAATATAAGCCATAAATAAACAAATAAATATAGGCCATAAATTTGAGAGACAGAAGGGGGGATGTTTGTGAAGGTTGATAGAAGGAAATAGAAAGGGAGAAATTGCATAATTATATTTTCATTTTAAAAATAAAACTATTCTTAAAAAGTTCTAGATGTGTCAAGTTAATCAGCAGTATTGTATCGGCTTATCCCTCTGATACACTCTGAATACTTCTGGTGTGTATTACATATTCCCACATAGACTTGGGTGTTTAGCATCAGTTCTACAGGATATTTACTAGACAGTATTCAGGTTGTACTAACAAGCATAATACAGATGCAGGAAATCACATTGGTCCTATATACTGTGTATGCAAATCTGCCTAATAATGTCAAAAACTTTTGTGCTAATGTTAAAGTCATTCATACTTTCATCACTAAGCAGGGATTTTGTGCTTTCTTTGAACAGAGGCCTGTTCTGACATTGACCGTATTGTCTCGTGTTTATTATTAGCTGATAAACGGAGGTGTTTCCTTGCAGGTTTAACTTGGATCCTGAGTGCAAGTGCACAGACGACAGGCTCTGGGAGGCGCTAGAAATCGCCCAGCTGAAGAACATGGTGAAATCTCTTCCGGGAGGCTTAGGTCTGGTTTCTGTTTATCGGTTATTCAGTATGACACCATTGACTCCACATGCCTCGAGCTCCATGCTCTTTAGAACTGTGCAATTCTAGTGCCAACTTCCTTATTTAAAAATTACTTATTACTTAATTGTATGGCTGTGTCCCTGTGTGTCTGTGTAACATGTGCACACAGTGCCCACAGGCACCAGAAGAGGGCATCAGATTGGAGTTACAGGAGGTTTGAGCCACCGTGTGGGTGCTGGGAACAAATCACAGGTCCTCTACAGGGGCAGCCAGTTGTTCTTAACTGCTGAACCATGTCTCAGCCCTCACCTGTGTGTGTTCGCTTTAATAAAGTTACAGTAATGCCGGAGATACAATGATAAAAGCAAACTCAGCTGTCACCCACTGGGACAGGACAGATTGGTGGGGTGATCTAATAGAAGAAGTGGGGTTGGGGTTTGGAACGTTCTATTACTTCTAAAGCCCTACCACACATTACCCAAACGTGACCTTGGTCAAGTCACATGGTCCCCCTAAGTCTCCTGGGAGAGCTGAATGAAATGATAACCCCAAGGTCTTCTGGTCTTGCAAATGTCTAGCAGTATTCCTTAACTGTCGGCACACAGTTCTCCACACGTTGTCAGAAATACGATGAGCCAGCACCGTCTTCACTCTGCCTCTCAGGGGGCCATCTTGTCAACAGCTCGCCATGGCCGTGACGCACACGACATGTCTCTCCTCACTGCCCCCCCCCCCCCGCCCTCAGTAACTATTCTTAGTGAGTCTCTTACTTGCCCTGCCTCAGATGCCACTGTCACTGAAGGTGGAGAGAACTTCAGCGTGGGACAGAGGCAGCTGTTCTGCTTGGCCAGGGCCTTTGTGAGGAAAAGCAGTATACTCATCATGGATGAAGCCACAGCCTCCATCGACATGGCCACCGTGAGTTTACACCTTGGCTCTGAAAACCAATGTGTTGGAAGGAAATACATTGGAAAAGTAGGATATTCTTCTGACTGGGTTCTGAATCCTCAATGCTGTTGGTGCAAGTGACTCCCCAACCTTCTCCATGATCCACCAAAGGGAATTTCTGTTACCCAGACTCACTTTTAATAATCTCCACTAGTACTGGAGAGTCATTGATAATAAAAAGCAAACAACCAAACTCAGGCCAAATCCACTGGCAGACTACAGATTAGCAGGATTGTATTATGGAAAGGGAATCAGTATTAGGATTGGGGTACTCAACTTCTTCCTAAGTCCCACCACACACTGGCTAAATGTGAGTGGACAGGCAGATAAAAAGAATATAGTGGCTAGGGAATGCCACGCAGCCTTTGAGAAGGGGGCACTCTACTACTGTGACGGTATGGTTGGAACTGCAGGCCACTGTGCTAAATGAACCGAGGCAGTCACGGGAAGACAGATCCTGCATGGCCTCACTTACAGAGAATCTAAAAGAAATCAGTGTCATGGAAACAGCAGAGGTGTGGTGTGGAGCGCATGTCGGCATTACCTGGGGAAGACAGGGAAGGAATGGGAGGAGAAATAGAGGCTGTTTAGCAGAGGTCTTAGTCTGGAGGAGTGAGTGTTACTCATCCGCACTGGACCCTGATTTTCTGATGCTTTTCCAGGGGTTGTATCCCTGGACTCAACGGATGAGAGCAGTGTGTCAGAATAAAGAATAAGGCCACAGGTCATGAGAACTCTGAACTGTGGAATGCACATCTCTCTTCTCAGTAGACCATGATTGCTAAAGGCATCCACTGGCTACAACAATTTGTATCTGTTAAGGTTAATAATGACTTGAATCAAGAACGGCCTTCCCCATGAATCATGGGAAGGGCCAGAGCCTTTACGCTACTAACTCCATGCTGCTTTCTGGCTGCTCACTTCATATTGGGTGAAATTACCTCCAAATAAAACCACTGTTAAGAACCAACCTATATGAAGATGTTAACCTGACTCCCCCACTCCCCTCCCCCCCCCACACACACACTCTGTCTTTCTAAGACAGAGTCTCACGGTGTAATCCTGACTAGCCTGAAACTCACCATCATGCCCAAGCTGTCCTCAAGTTTGCAAATCCTTCTGCCTCTATCTCCTTAGAACTGAGGTTATAAGCACAAACCTCCATGCCTGGCTTCATGCCTTTTCCTTTTATTTTTTGCCTATTAAGACTAGTCAAAGTGCACTACCGAGTTATATGACATCACAATTGACATGGTATAAAACAACAAAATGGCCTAAATTGATATTTGTCAGCTTCAGCCAGGTTTGATGACATCGGTTCCAACATAGTGGAGAGCAGGAGAGGGCGTGAGAATACTTGACTCAAGCACCCTGAATGAGATGTGTGGATGACCTGCAGGAATGATACAGACTCTTCACAACAGCATTTTTCTTTTTGTTTTTTTTTTTAATTTATTTTATATAACAAAGTCCATTCAAATGAAAACAAACATTTATAGACAATATTTGGGAATTTGGGCGTTGTTCTTTCCAAACTACTTCCTGCTGGTAAGGGGCGCTGTCATGGGGGATTCGAAGAAGATTCAGAAATCCTGGCTGTAGTCTGTCAGGCTGCTTTGTCCAGCTGTTTTGAATATAGGATCACCTGGTACTCTGTTTCAGGTGGTCTGGCTTCATCAAACCACAGTAGTCTGGAAGGAATCCACATCTTTTCATTTTCTGTGGAAACAAAAATAGAAATCCTTTTCCCCAGTAACTTGTCCTTCAACTTAAATTTTGGAGTCAAAGCATTTTTTTATTTAATTTATTATTTTACATGTCGATCCCAGTTCCCTCTCCCTCCCTCCTTCCCTCTCTTCCTCCCTCCTTCCCTCCCTCCCTCCCTCCTTCACTCCCTCATACCCTCTCTGCCCTCTCACATGCACTCTAAACACCCTCCCCTCCCATCCCCCCACCCCAATTCCATATGTAGGGGAATGCCATCCAGCACAACAGCACTTTTCAAATATAGTCACAATCATAGTTTGTGACATAAAGAAAGGTACTTTGTTTTAAACATTCTGCATTGGCCAAAAATCCAAATTTTGGTATGGACTTGTTTACTGAGTCAAAGGTTAGCACCAGGGTAAGATTTGGTTGGCTTCAGCCACTTGCCGCTTGTGGTACACTCCTGCTGTTCATTTACCCCTCTGAGTTCCTGGAAACAAATCTGTCACTCAGATGGGCCACCGAGCTTTCCTTTCCAGACAGCAGACAAAGTGATGGATTTCTCACCATGATGCTTTCACACATAAATGCCACTACTGTACTTTCTTCTTATTCTCACCCCTCGCCACAGCCGTTATGTACCACCCCCATACTTCCTCCTCCAAAATCTTCTCCCCTTCTGCTCTCAAGTCCCACTACTACCCACCCCTATCACTTAATATCTTCCTCTGGTGCTGTAGAGCTGCTCAGCGTGATGAGCATGCGCTGCTCTAGCAGAGGACCTCAGTTAGGTTCCCAGCATCCACGGCAGCCAGCTCACAACAAGCCTGTAACCCCTGTTTCAGGGAAGAGTTTGGTGCCTTCTAGTTTCTGTGGGTGACTCAACATAAACATAAACACACACACACACACACTGATAAAATTGTTTTACATAAACTATTGTTTTAAGAACGATCTCTCCGTCCCTTTTCGTGGTCCCTTTTCCACTCATGACTACTGACTTTTCTTACATTTTGAAGACATTTCCCAAACACAGCTTGCTTCTAGCTTTGCTCCCTTGTCAACAGCACAGGAGATGTAGAGTCGGCGTGTTCAGACGGGACGGGGCAGTGGCATTTTGATCTTGGGGTTTAAAATATCTTGGTGAGAAAAGGTAGGCTCTTGAAAATTGAAACTTTTCTTTTCCTTTTGGCAGGAAAACATTTTGCAGAAAGTAGTAATGACAGCCTTTGCGGACCGCACAGTCGTGACCATAGCTGTAAGTGATGCGGGTGGGGACCACTCCATTCCTCTGTAGCTATGGCAATAAGGGTCTTTGAGCGTTAAGTCAAATAGTGAAATGCATTTATGTTGAGCTGTGTGTTTCTCTCCTGTTTTGTGTCAAATGTATCATATAGTTTCAGCAACACCATGTGAAGTGTAAGGACACCAGCTGATCACATGCAGTGACAGCGCTAGTTTTCAGACTCCTGATAGTCTTCAGGAAGTCCCTAAACTCCATCGCCTATAGAGCTAATATTTCTATATGGTTTCTCTGTTTCTACCCGTTTGCCTGTTTTCAAGTAGAAGACAATGAGATGCCCGTGGCTTGGGAAGATGATGTCCCTACAGTAGGTGGCAGCAGTCAGGTTGCTGAGTTGCTTAGTCTCAGTTTGCTTGCTGGCAAGGACATTAGTTTTCTGTCTTCCTCATTGTGTGTGGTCAGATGTCTGCTCTCATTACATCCCACTGAAGACGTTGTTTGATGAGACACCGTTTCCCCTCGCTGATTCTCTTCTCTCTCTCTCTCCTCCAGCACCGTGTCTCTTCTATTGTGGATGCAGGCCTTGTTTTAGTCTTTTCAGAGGGTATTTTAGTGGAGTGTGACACTGGTTCAAACTTGCTCGAACACAAGAATGGCCTTTTCTCTACTTTGGTGATGACCAACAAGTAGACCGGCTTGATCTGCTCTTCCAAGTGTCCCGTTCTCTGGTAGATGTCATAGCACTTGAGGCTGTGATTGAAGGGAGTGCTGGGGAGGAACTAACCATGGGGTATGGCTGCACGTGTCAGCTCACCCAGGTGCTTACATCATGTGTGATACTGACTGGGGAGCATGCTTATGCTTTCAAAGACAGCGTTTAGGAATAGGAAGCAGGTTCCCCTCTGTCCTAAGGATCAGTTGATTTGAGGCTCTTTTCTAGTCACCTTCAAAAATGCCTCAAGCCTTGCCTGCCCAAAAGAAGGTGTTAGTCTAAGTGATTACTTAGTGTAATTGCCAAGGAACTGAGGGGTTTAGGAACACTTGCTGCTCTTGGGAGAAAGCTACTCTCTGAAGTGCATATTTCTCAAACTACAGGAAATGACTTCCCATGGGGCCCAGGCAAAGGGAACCACACTTTCACAAATTCTCCTCATAAGCTCTGCGGTTTCTCCTTCCTGATGGGGGGCAGCCTCCTGAGTTCATTCTCACCACAGTAAATGGTCTAAGAAGCCCGAGAACCAGCTGACATAAAATACATGTGTGGAGAATTCCCTGTTGCCTCTTTATAAACAGGAGGACAGAGGGATGTAGAACCATTGCTAACCCAGGAGAAAAAAGTCTCTGCTCTGCATGAAGCAAGGTGGTAGTGAGGAATGCCATGGAGTCTTTTTCTTGAATATTAATTGATCTTTAAATGAAAAATTGCACTTTTAAACTCATTTCTAACTGTATTTGTGGGACACTTTTCACTGTGCACACTCTTAGTGTGAAGGTCATTAAGCTCCCAGCATCTGTCACACACCTAAAGGTCACAGAGACAAGGCATCACTGGGAAGCTCTGCAGAGGCCTGGGCTACACAAATGCCACACCAACGATAGGCCAGCACCACACTTGCTATAAGCTCCCTCCAGAATGATTGACAGGTCTGCCTTTCTCTGCTTCAAAGTTCCTCTGTTACCTTGGTTTACTGTCGCTGAAACGTTATAAAATTTCTTTAAAAGGCATGTTTTTCCAGTTTAAAAGGAGCCATTAAGAGCCAAATTAGTCCCTGGTATTTATTCAAGGAAATGCTTTGTTTCTCACTTTCAATTGGATTAACTTCTCAGGAACATTTTGAGATTTTCTTCAACACTTACTGACCCCACGTTTTTTTCAACAACAACCACAACAAATTAATGTGAATTTGATGGGATAGACATAAATTATATTTATTTCTGTTGGCTAAGATTTTTCAGTGTTTTTACATTTAGTAGACTCATTTGACTATTATTGTAATGTTTATAAAAACTGTCTTCATAGATACAAAAGTCAAATTCTTTTCTTCAGCATCTCTCACATTTCTATTGAAGAAATAATATTTTTCTGAAGAGAAAATGCATTAATAGTTATAAAGTAATTTACAAATTTGGGGGTACACATGGCTCTGGTCTTTTCTCAGAAATGGACATTGCCCCCAAACTTCTGAAAAATTTCTAAAAATAGCTTATGGATGACTACTGAGAACTTGGAAGTGGCTAGTCATGCTTGAGAGTCATTACATCCTTAAAATACATGTCACATCTCAAACAGCAAGAGCAGAAGAGCAGAAAAGGACTCAAGAAGATTATTATATTAGTTACGCTCCAAAATGCTAACACAGAGGACGAATCAGGGATATGTGCATATATATGTATGTATATACTAGAGTTGCATTCAACTGCCTGTTGCTACTTTTAAAAATGCATCTCCCAGCAAATTTAAAACTGCAGGAGGCTGACTTTACATTTTTATGGGATGAGCTGATCTCAGCAAGAGTAAAGGCCACCACCTTTAGAATTTTCCTTCAGCAGTTGGCGTTTATCATTTGCTTACGTGTGCCAGAAATGGTGTGCAGCTTCCACACAAATTATCTCACATCGTGCTGTATTGCAGTTTAATAAGGATCAGGATAAACAGATAGGCCGAATAGATGTTTATTCAGAGAGAAGTAACTTACAGCCTAGACAGATGAACACAAGCCGGTTCCACCGGATGCTCTCCTCTCTCTCCGCTTCCCTCCACCAGGAGAGCGTTCCTGGCTCCTCCTCAGACCTCCTTCCACAGGTCACTTCTGCCCCTGGTTCTACCCCCAATGGGCGTGGTCAGTGCCACAGAAGAAGACAGAATATCCCACTACAATTCCTCTTTTAGTTTAAAGAAAAGATTTAGGCTTGATACAAAACTATATACAAAATAGTGGATAACAAGTGTGCTCTAAGAAAAGGAAAATTGAGAACAAAATGACCTACATATCTAGTCCTAGGGTGAAGGCATAACGGAGTTTACAATAGAGTTGTCCTAAGCTGGAAAACGTAAGTCTAGTACCTAATATATCTAACTAGGAAGAGAGAATAATAGTTGTGATAGTTTAATCTTCAACCTCATCAAGACCTGAGAAGGAAAATAACGATACTAGGGTAGTGCGGATGGGCAACTTCCAAAAGATGCAGCGAGGACAGAAACAGCAAGCTACCTGGACAGTCACCCTAGGTCTCACAGCAACATTGGTACACCCAGTTTTGGCTAAGGCCAAGAGTAATTGACAGACCACAACAACAGCAGGGAGGTAGAATGGCTGTCTTACCCTGACTTGGCAAGGTCAAGCAGTCTTCTATATTTGTCTCCTGCAAGCACATAGGACTGCATGTCCAAATCAGTGGTCAAGGTGGGGGCAATTCTGTGCCCAAGAGGCCATTAGCCGAAGCGAGGATGAACTCCAGCAGGAGCAACAACAGTGTCCAACATATTTTTGGGAAAGTGCATGGTGCTGTCAGGAGCAGCAGTGTCTCATGTCAATGGAGTACTAATATTAAAACATTTAAATGCCATGTTCTTCAGGTCTATGAAGTGATTGAAGATTAAGCATCTATGTCTGACTAATCTCATAGGTAAAAGAAACATGCGTGAAAATAATCTTTAATACTCAGGAACTTAGCCAAAAAACTGATTGAAACTTTCCTGAATAAAGCAGGGACAAATACCTAAACAATATAACTATGTACATATATATATATATACATGTAAATCCCTAAAATAGAGGTAGAGTAGAAATGTCTAGACAAGAGGTAGAACTATAAAGGGCAGCATAATAAATATCCCAAATTGTATCAATATACAAAATGTCTTGAATACAAGCAAAAGTATAGATACTAGAATATGGTAAGAATAATGTGCATAAATTGTATCAATATACAAAATGTCTTGAATGTAAGTAAAAGTATACATACATATAATATGGCAAGAATAATGTGCATAAAACATCATAAATGGAAAGATTTCACACAATATGACAAAATATAATATATAATTCTTCCGGGAAGGGAATATAAACTTAATTTTACATAGGTTACCACAAATAATATATAACAATGTAAGCTGTATAATACTAATATCTCACTATAGTAAAATAATCCACAAGAAGATAGGCTAATCTACCTATATCCATTCTGAACCATACCTTTCCCAACCATACCCTATTCCTGTCTAAAAGAGATACCCAAATCTAAGCATCACCTTCCATACCCAACCCTGTTACTAAAACCAACCCAAAGAAGATGAATATTATTCCCAAATTTTCTTACTTGTGCTAGAAATAGTGTGCAGCTTCCACACAAATAATCTCACATCGTGCTGGAAGGCAGGAGACTTCGCCACCATCATTGTAGGTGCAAAACTACAGCACCCATGGTTAGGATACTGATGAAGGTCTCACAGGTAACAGGTGTGGAGACTGACATGTGAGTCAGTCTGTCATCAGAGCCTGCTCACATGTCATTACAATTCCCGTTGTGGTTGGTGAACATCCCCTGAAGTAGCCAGGTTCAGCGTCAGGATGAAATCACTTTGACCTCTGAAGCTAATGTCTCCATGATGATTCAATGATGATTCTGCTGGTCATTATCTAGGTCACCTCTCTATTTTTCTTGATCTAACTAGACCCTAACGATATCCCCAATAAGGTATAGAGAGGGGAGACCTTACTGAATAACATTTTGATTATGCACAAACACATGTATACGGTGCACTTAACATATGACATATTTTTGATAAATGACAGTTTTATTATTAATGTTCAGTAATGCCAAGGTACCAATTCCAAGAGGGGGCCATGGGAAGTGAGCCAGTGACTGATAGTGATGTCCATCAAATAAGAGACTACACATCTGTTATGAGCAGTTTTCCCACCAGCCTGGACCCACAGCTGTGCCAGCCCCAAATAACACACAGAGACACTGTATTAGATATAAAGCTGTTGGCCTGTTACTACTGTTTCTTATTGGCTAGCTCTGTCTTAAATATTAACCCATTTCTATTAATCTAAGTATTTCCACATGGTCTTATCTTACCAGAGAGAGGGTGTGAACCTCTGCTCTCTCAAGTCTCTACATGTTGAATCACCTCCTACCTCTCCCCAAATCCTCCTTGTCTCCTAGTCCCACCTATCTTGCTTTCCTATTGGCCAATTGGACTTATTCATTAACCAGTAAGAGAAACGTGTTTACAAAATGACATCTCCCATCACACATCAATAGTCCTGGATGACACAGTCAAATGCTGAATGCCAGAATAGACTTCCCCAGGTGGGATTTGTATACCTGTATCTCTCAGGGTCTCAGGGTCCTTCTTATGGCGTGTTAACCCAGGGACTTAGTGGGCTCACACATGAGATAACTATAATCAAGAACAAAATATAATTCAACTGGTTCACAATGGCTGGCTCCCTTCAGCAGTTTGTTGAGACACATTTATTAGTTGTCAGGTTTCAGTAAAATAGTGACACAACTTAGCTGCTCTAAAGTTAAGATAGAGCAAACACAGCTAACAACATTGGTTGGTATTTAAAAGTATATAAAATAATTGATTAATAGAAGGGGGTATTTCTTTGCATACTCCAAGTAAAGAGGCACTCATGCATGGCCAGTCTGTGAAATACTCATATTCACTGTTTGGCTCACGTGTTCAAGTTCATAACGACTCTCCCTGTTTTTTCGCACTCACACAGCACCGGGTCCACACTATTCTGACTGCCGACCTGGTTATCGTGATGAAGAGAGGAAACATTTTGGAGTACGACACCCCAGAAAGCCTCTTGGCCCAGGAAGATGGAGTGTTTGCCTCATTTGTCCGTGCAGATATGTGAAGGGATGCCTTGCAACACCGCTCGGATTTAAATGCCTGAAGTCAGTGCACCCAAGGGAGCCTCACTCACCTGGGCCTTCGTAGGACAGCACCATAGACATGGGCAGATTTCTGCATGCAAAGTTCAAGTTTCTGTTTCCTGCTTTGGTTTAACAGTTTCCTTAGCTACACTTCTTGTAGGTTCATCGGGGGTGATTTTTTTCTAACAATCAGGGTAGGTTAGAATAGCAAGTTACTTTAAGTGGTAAATCAGTTTGAGTGAGTCTGGTCAGTGTCTGTCAAACGTGGGAATTGGGATGAGTAATTGAGTGATCTATATTACCACTCTCTTCCTGGGAAGGCTAACTTTGCTTTGCTGTTGGGACACCTGTGTAGGAAGTGAATAAAAGAAAATCCATTTTCTAATGAAATACTCACTTTCATGATCTACCTTAGGAGAATATTTTTCTGCGCTCTTCACATTGATTTTTTTTTTAACTTTTCCCCCTTTTACATAATTCCCTGTCATCAAGAATTATCGCATTTTTGGTACCCATCTGTAAAGCCAACCTCTTAGAAGAGAAACATCATGACCAGAGGTTGAATATTTGAAAACATACTTGTTTCTATTTTCCTCTCTCCAATAAAGAGAAAGTTTAAGTTAGGTTCAATCCTTTAGCAAGAGATCAGTTAAGCTTTCTGGAGTTTTAATTCTTCGTTAGCCAGGTAATGACTCTGAATCCTGAGATGCTATATTATTCAGGACTCAAAAGAATATAGATAAATGGCCTTATCCAACACACACACACACACACACACACACACACACACATGCACACACACATATTTGTGCCACATTTTAGCTGCATGCTAATCTTGGCAAGTGCACATTCCTCAAGGGTACCAGATATTCCCTACAATCATTTCTGTGGGAGGAGTTATATAGATAGTGAGTGTTCATTTCTACTTGGCAAATTTCACCCATAAACATTGATGACATACATGTGGCCATTTGTCCTGTTCTAATTTTTGAGCAAAAGAGTATACCAGAAATCTGCAGGATATTAGGTGTCCTGTTTCACTTAAATGCTAGTTAATAAAGTCGAACTCAATGAAGGTTAGCTTCCCTATGATTCTATCTACCATGGTTTCTGTAACTCTTGCCCATCTGCTACAAGCTTTGCTGAGTTCCCTCTGAGCATCTTTACGCATTGCGAGATCTCAAGGACTCATAATTGATCGGGAATGCATTTGTTTCAAGACTTAAATTTTTTTATCAGTATATATCAAGGTGTAGACCCTAATGTAGGAAGTTCATAAAGATGGACAAAAATTATCTGGAGTACTTTGCTTAAGTCTCCACCTTTTGTCCCACATATAAAACTTCATTAGGAGAAAATAATAGTATTGAAGAAAGCCAGCAGATCACAGTCATTATCAATAAATTAGATCTCAAAAGTACTTCATAAAAGCTTGACTAATCTACTAAAATACTGCTGGTGTGAAAAGGTTCTGTTGGGGCTGAATATCCATGATGTTTGTCACCAAGTCACACCTCCTTACACAGAAAGGTTTGCCTACAGATGTAGCTGCTTCGGGTGTAAAACTACACGATCCTGGACAGACGTGAGTTTTCATTCCCTAGAGCCTTTACTTGATTAAGTTGAGTAAATGCTTGATTATTCACAAAACCAAACCTACCAAATGAAGTCAGGGGTGATGTTCTCCGCTAATTAATCATGCATTACTTTGTTTGTGTTACCTTCAGTGACAGAAAGGAATTTGTAGGCAGAGTTTTTCTGTGTCTCAGCAGCAGCTACCAAGTAACCATTCAGAGACTTATTATTAATGATAAATGCTCAGCCAATAGCTTAGACTTGTCTCCAGCCAGATCTTACAATGTAAATTAACCCATTTCTGTTCATCTGTGTGTTGCCCCGAGGCTATGAACTTCCTTCCCATGTTGCTTCTTCTGTGTCTGGCTCAAGACCCCCTCCGACTCTGCCCTTCTTCCTAGCATTCTCTCTGCCCCGAAAAGTTTGCCTACCTGTCTACCAATCAGCTTTTTATTAACAATGACAGCAATACATATTTACAGTGTACAAAGATTTTTCCACAGCAAGAGATTTTATGACAAGTTTAAGAAAATGTCAAGGAAAGAAAATAATCTCAATCAAGTTGAACTTTATGTTCATCTAACCAAATCAACATTGCACATATTTATTCTTTACTATCTGTAAAAAAAAAGCAATAAATGCAAAAATGTTTGTAGTAAAATGACAGGTTACTGGTGTCGTTGTGCAAGTAAAGATAGTTTCCCTCAAATGTTGTAACCCTTCAGTATTTCTCACAATTCTCCTGGATTTAGATCAGGTACCATAAGCTCTTCTAAGTACCATCTTTGTGCCCTTGATACTAAAAAATGCATAGCTCCAAATAAATATGTCCATTTATCAACTGATTCTTTTTACTGCTAGCCACATGGCTGTTTACTCTTTCCTACTCCTTGTTACTCTTATTCTATTTATTCTCAGATATTAAATTTGTTTGTTGTATACACTATGTTTATCCTCTATAGTACATGAGAACATACTGGCTTATCTCATTGAATAAACTAGTCCTTTTGTTTACTCAATTACAGCGAGTGACTTTTCTTCTGCAGACAATTCCATTGCATGTAAGTCAACATGCTTGCCAGGCCTGCCTTCATGATTTCCACGAGGCACACGTGTACCGCCTACAGGCTTCAGAGCTGTTTCCATTGAGTGGACCAGTGCAAATGTTCCTTCTTCTTCTCCTCCTCTTTCTCCTTCTTCATTTTTACATTTTTCACATCATTAACTAAGTGTTTCTATGACTGGACTTTTCCCAAACATTTATTGACTGATTCTTATGATTTTCTTTCAATCTGTCCCTTGTCACTTATTTTCTAACAGTTTTTGGATTCTGGGATTACAGGACTAGCTCCCATATTGACCCATTGTCTGAAACTACATGCCACCAGTTAGAAGGAGAAATACCAGCTAAAATGATGCAC
Source organism: Phodopus roborovskii (assembly GCF_943737965.1). Taxonomy (NCBI): domain Eukaryota; kingdom Metazoa; phylum Chordata; class Mammalia; order Rodentia; family Cricetidae; genus Phodopus; species Phodopus roborovskii. The sequence goes on along the minus strand of NW_026126639.1, from coordinate 1,671,753 downwards.
CTGGAACTTACACTCAGTAGCTGTAGGTTACTCACATCATGGATTTATTAAGCATTGGTAGGGTTCACTGGCTCAAAGTCACCAAGGAAGAGAGTTTATGCATTTCTAACAAGGGCCTCAGATGAGATTTACATATAGTTGGCCAAGTTTGGGTTAGGTCACCTAAGCCTATCCCACACCCTCCTCTCTCATGATTTAGCTGAGCCTGGCCTTGAACTCATGAGTGATCCTCTGGCCTCAGCCTCCCAAGTGCTGGGTTTCTATGCATGCAGCACCATGCCCGGGTGCACCAGCTTCTCTTTGTCACTGACATCACTTTACCCTGAATCCCTCAGATGTCTCCATGTCACGGAATGCATTGTTTGGTTCCCTGATGATGCAATCTTGTTTTGAATCTCATCTGTGGAGATGGTCAGGATTCCCAAAACCATTTTCTTTAGATTTGTCACTTACCAAGCAGTGGGAATTCTAAGCATGAACACTTCTCATGAGAATTACATGTGGGCTGTCCACATCTGAGTTAGCTATCGAATCCTTTGCTTGTGATTCTTCTGAGTTCCAAATGTATACGCCATGTACATGCCATGTGCGTCTCTACGTGTGAACAATAGACTGACATGCCTGGCTTGGGGGTGGTGGGCTGTTGCTGACATTTCCCAGTTTCCCAGCGTGGACAGAAGGAGTGGAAGGTATCACGAGGGTTATACTGCCACGTTTTGTTCTCCAGGTGCCATCTTTACATGTCGCTATACTCACACTGTGTGTCTTCTACGCGGGGTTTAAGTCACCTCTCATTACGTGTCCCGCAGCACATTTCTACTGGCCGTTCACATGATAGTCACCAATATTCTGTTTCTCAAAGAGCAAAGGTTGGGAGAGCCATGCCAGTCAGAATTATCAGGGGGCATCGGGAGCACTGGCGATGGAGACATGTCTAGAGGTCAGTCTGGGGACTGGCCAGACCCTCAGTTCCATTGTCTCTAGGTTTTCTTTTCTTTCTGTTACATTGCCATCTCTGCCACCGTTTTGCCTTGCATGTAGACTTTATGGACGACTTTGGCTTTCTCACTTTTCACACACCCCTTATGACTGGATTTGCAGGGGTCTTTTCTTTGCCCAGCCACAGAAAGCTCAGCTGGGAACGAGGAAAGGTAAGTGCTTCCTGCCTGTTCCCCAGTCTCCCAGAATCCCCAAGACAATCAGATGCAGCAGAGAGAGGGAGTCTAATAAAGCAGGAACTCATTTAGTGTCCCATAGCAGGCATCTTTTAAAGGTTAAAAAAAAAAAAACACGGAGCGGGAAAACAGCCAGACGATGGTTTTAAAGGTCAGCGTATCACACCCTAGGCATCCTGCGCTTTTCCTAGGGATCATAAGCTGTTCATGCAGTGACCTCATCAGGTGTGCAGGACTCGCCCCCTTGACTTCCCTCAGCCCAGCACCATCATTGACTGGCTCCTGTGCCCTACATATTTGACACAAAATCATCCAGCTTTCCAGCTTATGGCTACCTCTGCTTCTCCAGTTGTCTGCCCAGAGGACTGGGCAAGAGAGTACTCAGTTTCTTCTAACTCTCCTCTCCGTGTACCTAGAACAATTTTCTCTGTGTCGTCTAAGTCAAGGATTTGCCTCTGAGGTCAAGGCTGTGGCCCAGATGGTACTCAACGATCACAAGTAAAGTCTGGGGGGGGGGGTGGCCTGGTGATTAAGACACCCAAGTCCAGGTCCCAGCACCCATGTTGGATGACTCACAGCCACGTGTCACTACAGCTTCAGGGAATCCCACTCTGTCTTCTGGCCTCTATGAGAACTTACTTGTACCCACATGTGCACATACTCTTCCTTCCCATGAATGTGTACACTTAATTTAAATTATATATATATATATATATATATATATATATATATATATATATTTATGCAGAGGAAAACAACACAAATTAGAGATATCATGACAACCGGTGAGTGATCTCAGGAAACCCAGCTCACAGACAGTATGTTTAAGAAGAGAATGGTACCCTATAATGGCCTCTGATGCACCACACTGGCCATTGATGTCCTGTAGTGGCCATTAACACACTGTACTTATCACTGACCACTTTCATTTTTTAGAGGGAGGAGTGTTTAAGAGGGAGAATCTTTCCGTTCTGCCTGTCACACAATCAAATAAGCTGGCTGACAAACACTTCTGTTCCAGAGTCTCCCAGCCTTTCCCTACCATGGCTGGAGGAAGAGTCCAAGGAAGGATGTGTTTGTCTTTGAAAACAAGAAAACAAAACAGGAACTACCATGAGGAATCACCTCTGTGACTTTAAGCCCGAGTTTTACTTTCCTGCAGAAATGACTTTATGCCACACAGCTTCCATAAGGCCTTTCTCACAGCCATTCAAACAAGTGTTAATACCATGTTAGGGCTTCTGACCCATAGACTTTCCGTGCATTCTTCATTTCCCCCACAGGCTTCAACCCCGGACACTCAAAGGTGCCAAGCATTTAACCCAAACATCACAAGTCTGTGTCCTCAGCAAAAGAAGAAATGGTGGGTGGGAAGTTATGACTTTGGGGAGTTAATTGGGGCATCTCTTCTTCATTCCAACTGGACTGAGCTTCTAGAATGCATTCATTGTGATAAAATATTATATCAGGAACACAAGGCATCTAGGCCTTTGTCCAACAACCTGGGGGGGGGGAATTAGCAAGCCTAATATTTCATCAGGAATTCTTGGCTTAAATGGTATTTTTAATAAAACTTAGCTATGCCTGCCAATGAAACATAGAGATGAAATAATGATTTATGATTTAAATATTATATAACCTCTGTAACGTCTAGTACCATCTCATATCAAACAACACAAGAGAAATAAAATCACTGGGGAAAAGAACAGAAGAATAATATGACATCAGCTTAGACATTAATAGAATACATATGATAAAACCATCCTGTTAAGTTTTTGCAACAAGGGTAAGAGTAGCTGATATATGCTGCGTATATATGATAGGAACCTTGTGAGCAAGATCCAGTTTAATCTAGGGGAAAAAACTGCAAAGTAAAATATTTTTATTTCCTTTTATAACTGAGAATCAGAGAAGCCAACTTGCCCAAGCTTCAGTGGAGCTGAGAGGAAAATTCCAGAAATCTGACTTTAAGGCTGTATTCTTAACCGTGGAATTCACTGAAGACTAGACTTGTGAGTTAATGTCTCTTGACAATAAGTAATTTATCTTGTATATGGTACCCAATAAAAAATAACTATGTGACTCTATTTGGGATAGTACTGACAGGGAACAAGAGGGAATTAAAAGTCTGGGTTATATAATTAATGTTTAGCTTCCATCACTTAGTGGATATACAGTCTGGCATTTATCAGTTAAGTCTGCAACCCTATTTCTTTATTTGCAAAAAGGAAAACTCAAGCATGTGACAAAGTGCTCCCTTTCCAAGCTGAGCTTCATTCACCACAAGTGACTGACAAAATGACAACATGATTAGAAAACATGCTCCAGTATGAAATATTAGCAATGAGACTTCAGAATATATATTGAATCTTATGGATACACCTTACTTTTTTTAAATCACAGGATCAACTTCCCTTTAAAAATAAATTTATAGCCATGCAGTGGTGGTACATGACTTTAATCCCAGCATTCAGGAGGCAGAGGCAGGTGGATCTGAGTTCCAATCCAGTCTGATCTACAGACTGAGTTCCAGGATAACTGAGTTACACAGAGACACATTTATATCCTAATTCTGTGATGATGAAATAATATATTAAGGAAGGGAAATTATATAATTATATCTCATATTATGAATGCCTCTGAAGTTTTGGTAAGGATCAACAATATAGTAAAGTATAGATTATGTAATACTAAAGTATGGTTATAGTATAGATTTCTTATGGAATTAAAGAGAACATAAACATCACACATTCAAAATTAAACTAAGAAAATTAACAACCTAGAATGATTTTTTTTAACTGCAGCAGTATTTTTTCTTTTTTTTTTTGTCTTTTAATATTTTTCCATTTTTTATTTTTTTATTTCATTTTACATTCCAACCAGAGTTATCCTTCCCATCCCCCTTACCTCCTCCACCCCCACCTCCCACCTAGCCCACCCCCAATCTACTCCTCCTCAGGCTCCCATGAGGAGCCAACATAGTCTGGCACAATAGGTTAGGGCAAGGCCAATGTACTCCATGCATTAAGACTGAGCATGGCATAGTGAATGGGCTCTAACAAGCTAGCTCATGTCCCAGGTTTGTATCATGGTCCTACTACCAGGGGCCTCTCTGATAGTCCAAGCTTCACAACTGTCTCCCACATATGGAGGGCCTAGTTTGGTCCACTGGCATCTCCACAGTTTTAGGTCTAGAGTTTATGAGTTTCCATGAGCTTGGTTCAGATGTAAATTTCTCCATTCTTGGTCATTTACCCAAAGGATGCTCAATGGTACCTTAAGGACATTTGCTCAACAATGTTCATAGCAGCATTATTTGTAATATCCAGAACCTGGAAACAACCTAGATGCCCCTCAACCGAAGAATGGATAAGGAAAATGTGGTACATTTACACAATGGAGCACTACTCAGCAATAAAAAATGATGACCTCATGAAATTTTCAGGCAAGTAGATGGAACTAAAAATAAACCTACTGAGTGAAGTAGCCCAGACTCAGAAAAACAAACACAGTATGTATTCATTCATAAGTTGGTATTAGAAATAAAGCAAAGGATAACTAGACTAAAGTTCACAGCTCCAGAGAAGCTAGAAACAAGGAGGACCCTGAGAGGGACACATGTAATGGTATTTAAATTCAGTGTTTTCCAGACACAATAGGCAGTTGCACATATAAAGTCACAGTAGTTGTGACAGAATATACAAGAACTGTTCAATGCTCAAGTCAACCAAAATGCCAGCTTGAAGAGGGAGAGGTGGCATCTGGTAATTGATAGCTGCTGAGAGAGACAAAGTTGATTTCATCAAGAGTATGGCTTGGTCATGGCTCATGGTAGATCCAGTAGTTGTCCACCCACCCAAGAGTATATAGGTAGCACTAACTGGATTCAGTTGCCTTTTTTAAAGTAAGAAACAAGTAAATAAAAATGAGGTCACAAAGTTGGATGGGTATGGAAAGGTAAATATGACCAAAATACCATGTATGACATTCTCAAAGAATCAACTGTGTGTGTGTGTGTGTGTGTGTGTGTGTGAATGTTAGCACAAGAGCTAGCAAAAACAATAATCTATAAGAAATTTTAAAGTGTGTGTATTTGTCGATGGGTTTATGAAAACGTGCTCAGCATGCTTCTTCAGGAATCAAGTAAAAAGAACTACCTACTAAGAAACTGTCTGGCAACATGACGAGGGCGAGGGTCGAGCATCAGATACTACTGGAAGGAAGAAAAATGGCACAGCCAATTTGCAGACCTGGAAGGCTCCACCAGGGCTGAATATGTGTTCACAGCTTAGGTTGGGATTCCACATGCACACAGCTCAACAGGCAAAACAAACGGAGGAAGCTCAGGCAAATGGGGCTACAGCCTAGCAGAGGCAAATTGTCAAGGCTGTGACAAGGATCACATCTCACATCGCCACCTCTGTGTGGAGCTGAATAGTTGAGTAGACAGGTTCTCCCTCCCTCCCTCCCTCCCTCCCTCCCTCCCTCCCTCCCTCCCTCTCTCTCTCTCTCTCCCCTGTGTGTGTGTACATACCCATACTGATATGAGTACAAGTGTGCCCTTGGAGGCCAGAGGTCACATGCATACAAGAAACACATATGCTTGTGATGAACTAGGGGTAGAGGTACATAGCTTTATTTCAGCATGCAGGATGCAGAAGCAGGTTGCTCTCTGTGACTCTGAAGCCAGCCTGTGAATTCTAACAGTGAATTCCTGTGCCAGCTGGGGATATGTAACAAGTCTTTGACCAGAAATAAGCTAATCAAGCCAGCACTTGGGCTCAAATCTACAAGTGCTTTTAAGTCTTTCAACTGGTGTAATAATCCCTTCCATTGCTGGCATTTTTTTTTTGAAAGGTGGTGATAAGCAGCCACTCACCAAGGAGTTCTGGGAAATGTCAGGTTCTCTCTCCAGGCATTGCATGAGTCACTGGGTTTGAAAGCCCAGGATAGAGAAGGACATCTTTGGAAATCTCTAAGTGCTGAGTGCTCTCACTGCAGAGCAGAGGCCAGGCTCTTGCAGATCCCCTCACCTCACCCCACCCTCTCTCTCTCTCTCTCTCTCTCTCTCTCTCTCTCTCTCTCTCTCTCTCTCTCTCTCTCTCATGTCAATACCAAAGTTCAGGTCCTGGAAACGCCAACAGCTAACAGCATCGAGTCCTCCTTTCTTGGGGTGGGGGTGGGAACTCCCAGCTTTATTTAGAACTAGCATTTTGTAGCTTCTGTGTAGAAAATGCTCACGGATATTCTCTCCTTGGTTGAAGGAGCCACTTTTCTCTTGGTGACATTCACAAGTCCGTTAAAACAGACATAGTGACGCCTGAGTTCTTGTCTCATTACTAGTGTTTTGGTTGGTCCCTGTTCAGTATCTGGCATCAGTCAAATTTAAGAGCTGTGGAGGCACCAACACAACTATTGAATGTATACCATACTCCAAAGGTTGGGAAGATCTCAAAAATAACACCCTGCTCTATAAAATTGTAATACATAGTCCCTCATTGTCTTAGCCTTAGATTAGGAAGAGAGGTAATAATGGAAGAAATCTGGGGGTTGTACCTGCCTCCCTTCCTACACTCCCTGTTGCCAAAACCAATTACCATATATTAAGAGTTCATAGGTACATGTCAGAGGGCAGGCACTGTATAACTTGTCTTGCCTTTGAATATGCCCATCTTCTGTTCCTGCAGCAAAAGACCTAAGGTTAGATACTTTTTTTTTTTTTTTTTTTTTTTTTTTTTGGAGACAGGGTTTCTCTGTATTGTTTTGGACAATGTCCTGCTGGGATTAAAGGTGTGAGCCACCAATGCCCACCTGGAAGGTTAGATACTTTTTAAGGAAGGGGATATATCTGGCTGTTTGAGGACTGAAAGGACAAGATCAAGTATACTTGTAGTCCGATCTCTAGAGAAGACCTTAAGGAAGGGAACTTCATATGCCCAAGATCACATGGGCATGGAGCCAGAGATTCAGAACAGCCTGCCCTCTTGGGAACTAACCTACTCCTCAAGGCCAGCCTTGGTGCCCGTCAACAGAAGAATGGACGCAGAGCATGTACAAAATGAAGTTTCATTCAGTCATAAAGAGGGAAGACCAGTACAATGGGGTGGCTCAGCAGGAAAGGCACTTGTCCTCAAACCTGATGGCCCGAGCTCAATCCACAGGACCGATGACTCCCCGAAGCTCTCCTCTGACTTCCACACACATGCCGTGGCATGTGTGGGCAACCCACACACAATGTGGAATAGTAATGAAAATTTTGTAAAGAATGGCACTGTGTCATTTGTAAGAAAATGGAGGGGGGTGGAGATCACCATACTGAGAGAAATGAAAACAGATCTAGACCTTTCTCTCAGACAGAGGACAGGATGTAGAGAGAGGGGAATATGGGCAAAGTAGAGACAGACTTGAGCAAATATGCCTTTATGAAACCCATCTCTTTGTACAATGAATATATATTCATAAAGGCTTTGAGAAAATTTACCAACAGTAGCTATCTTTTGAGGACTATGCCTTCAGGACTTGACCACCTCTTAAAAATCCCATCATTCCAGAGGCCTGAGAGATGACTCAGTTGATATAACTGCCAGGCAGTTTGGGGACTTGTGTTCAGAGGCCGGGTGCCCAGATGAAATGCCAGGCAGGTGGCATGCATTGAATTCCTAGTGCTGGCAAATCAGAGACCGGAGGAACCTTGGAGTTCACTAGTCAGCTAGTCTACAGTGAGCTCCAGACCAATGAGAGACTAATATTTAAAAATGAGGTGAATTGAATCTGAGAAACAACAGCTGAAATTAACTTCTAACCTACACACACAGGCATACACATGTACATATGCACCTACACACATATGTGCGCACACACAGCATATAAACAGCACACACACACACATACAATGCACAATGTACTTCCCCATCTCTCACAATGCCACACCTGAGACCAAGTTGCTGGCCCGGGAACTCTTGGAGGACACATTCAGACTGTATCCAAACCACAGCACCTGCATCATAAACGGAAACTTCTCACATCTCTGGATTAAAGTGTTTTGTTGCATGTTATTGGAAGAATGTGTACCTTCTCATTACAGACAATTTAATTTGTGATCAAGTCAAAGGCAAAGTCATCAGACACAAAGACCCCACCCTCCATCTCAGAAGTCATTTCCAGGGCCCCCACCAACCTCCACAGCCGAATCTATCCTCATCTGAGAGCTTCAGGCCCAGGGAGCTTCTCTCCAATGCTCAGATTAGAAATGTTCTGTCACAGCAAACTTTCTGGAGCTTGAACTCTGTCTGGTCCTCTTACTTGCTAGGCCAACATGTACTGATTGAACTGTCTCCCCAGCCCCTGGTTGATTGTTCATAAACTTTTATGGTTCGTAGTTATATAAACCATTCCTTTTGTGCTTAACAGACTACAGTTTCCTCTTCCCGGAGCAGAGTATTTGTTTTATCCACCTAGATGCAAATACAAGGTGTCGGTTGTCATCATCCATGCCTCTTATGGCTTTCTGATGCGCACTCCCTCCTGAGTTGGTATAGTAGCTGAATGTAAATCTTTTTCATTTGCAATTCTAATGGATAGCTTTGACAAGATGAATGACCTGAGTATAAGAAGAGAAATTCTTACCATATGTGTGTAAGAAATGTTTCCTGAACGCACTGAGACGGATACTATAAAGAGTTATAGTGCCATTCTCAATCGATGATAACACTCTGAAAGTGAGTTTGTAACATGATGTTTTGATTACTAGTTTATGTAATGCTTTATTGAGCTGATGCCAAAGCAATACGTTCCCAAGTGGTTTAGACTGAGAAAATACACCGACCACCATCCTGGCTGTCATCTGGAAGGCTTTCCAAATGCTGAAGTCCAAGAGTTGAAAATTCGCAAGTCAAGCCACAGGCAAAGTCCTCAGACACAAAGACCCCACCCTCCGCCTCAGAAGTCTTTTCCAGGGCCCCCACCAACCTTCCCTTGGTAGTCACAGCAACGGGCAGTTGACAAAGACATCGGGTGTCACCCCTCCACCGCCTGCAAGCATCTGACAAGCTTCATTTCTTTAGAGAGTCAGAACTTTGGGACACTCCTTTAATTGCTCTTTTTTCTTGTTGCTGGGGTGAAATCCCTGCAAGAGCGTCATGTGGGAAGAGGGGTTTGTCTGGGCATACGGTTTAGGAGACATAGTCCATCGGGGCGGGGCGGGCATGGTGGCGGGGGTGAGATGCATCTGGTCAGTCTGCATCTGCTGCCCGGAAGTAGGGCAGGTGGATGCTGGTGCTCAGCTCACTTGCTCCTTTCTCCTTTCTTTGCTCAGCGTAGAACCCCGACTGGTGGGATGGTGTCCATGCTTCCTTCCTCTGCTAATTCTCTTTGGAAATTCTCTCTCTGCTTCCTGGCTGCTGGCTAGATTAATTTCCTCCGCTATGCAAAGGCTCTTGCCCACGTTTCATGGTGGTCTGCGTGCCTGTGGAATGTCTTTTTTCCGCTTTTCAATATACTCCAAACAGATCTAGTTTTTTCAAAGACTGGCCTGGATACCAAACAATCCAAGAATGCTCCCCTGGTATTCTAGCCTTCACTGCTTTGTACAGAATTCATATGGCACCTTTTGATATTTCCCTTTATTTAACATTTTAAGTGTGTGTGTGTGTGTGTGTGTGTGTGTGTGTGTGTGTGTGTGTTTGTCTGCATGCATGTCTAGGTACTACTTGTACAGTTGTGAAGTAGATATTGAATCTCCTGGAGCTGAAGTTACAGTTAGTTGTGAGCTACCATGTGCTGGGTGCTGGGAACTGAACCCAAGTCCTCCGGAAGAGCAGCCAGTGCTCTTACCCTCCTTTTCTATTTAATCACATCCTCGATTGGGTCAACTCTTATCAGTTTCACAACTCCTCTGCTCCCGCTGTGTGTCTCTTAAGAACAGCATATATTTATATATTCCTAGCTATATAAACACATATTAGATGTTTAGGAACCAAGCATGGCACATTGATTCTTTAATCTTAGCGCTCAGTTGTGTAATTCACCTTCACACTGTGTGAGTTTGTGTCGCTGTGATTAATAAAGAAGCTGACTGGCCAATATGGTTAGGTGGGGAAACCAGACTATGGCCACTGGGAAGAAGAAGGGCAGAGTCAGAAGAGGCAAGACACAGAGAGGAAACAGGAGGCACAAGACAGAAGAAGTAACACCTGTGGCAGAGTATAGACGATTGTAAATGGGTTAGTTTAAGTTCTACAAGTTAGCTCGTAACAAGCCTGAGCTACTTATTGGCCAAGCATTTATAATTAACATTAAGCCCCTTTGAGGTTATTTGGGGGCAGCTGCCAAGACACAAAGAAACTTCACCTACGCTCAAGAGGTCGACTCAGGAGTATTGCCTTGAGTTTCAGGCCTGTCCAGGCTATGCAGTGAACTACAAGCTAGCCTGGGTTACACAGTGAAATCCTGTCTCAAAGGTCAATGAAATCACTAAAGGAAAGAAGGTACTTCTTTGTACCTCGTTTGGTACAGTGCTTGCGTAGCATGCACAAGCTCTGAAAAGCAAAACAGAACAAAAACGGGCATGATGGTGTGCACCTGTGACCTCAGCACTCGGACAAAAATACAGGCAGCAGGATCTGAGAGTCAAAGTCATTGTAGGCTATACAGCAAGTCCGAGGCCAGCTTGGACACACGATACCCTGTCTTCTGGGGGAAAAGACTGCCCAGTGTTTTTGATGTTAATATCTACATGGCTGCTATCAGGCCACCACAGCAAAAACCGAAGGGAGCAGAAGGAATTGCCACTGATGGGACAGGCCCTCCAGCCTTTCAAGGGGTTAAGCAGGTCTACCCACAATGGAAAACAGGAGATGGGGGAAGTCATAAGTTTCCTTCATTAAGGACTAATTTTAGGATTTTCTAGTAAATGAGCAAGTTGTTTATACTTCATATACTCTCGACCCGCAAGTCTGGGAAAACACATTAAATTTCCAAGAATTAAAGTTTCCATTAACACAAACGCCAAAAACCAGAGGCTTGGCCTGCGGGAGAGAGCAAATGTGTCCCTCCTGGCTCCTTCTCAAAGCTATAGGAGGATAACTACTGTATAATCAGTCCTTCAGACAATCTACACAGGCGAGGGAGGTGTCACAAGTCAGAAACACAAGCACTGGCTGTACCTTGCTGGCAGCTGCGACACTAGACTGTAAACTGATTGGAAGAGATCGCTGATGGGGTTTTTAGCCTCTCCTTCCTTCCTTCCTTCCTTCCTTCCTTCCTTCCTTCCTTCCTTCCTTCCTTTCCTCCTTCCTTCCTTCTTTCCTTCCGCGCGCGCGTGAAGTTTATTAGACAGGATTTGAGCAGCTCTCCCACCCCCTCCCTTCTAATGTGAGAGATCTGTGCCCTCGGGGCAGGGACCCCACCCCACCCCACTCTACCTCACCCCACCCAGAACACCTAAACACTCTCCATCTGTTTTTATTCGAGCTGAAGCAACCCAGTGATGTCCCAAAGTTGCAATTAAAAAATAATAAATTAAAATCTCTTTGCGTCAGTGAACTTGGACTCGGAAAGTTCTCTGAGCAGCTAGCCTTTTAAAGATGTGTGTGTCAGACCGACAGCAGAGTCGCAGCTACTGGGAACCGATCTGGCTTAGCGGGTGCCTCCTCCCCCGGTGGTCCCTCCCTCCTGGCCGGCTCCCTGCCTCCCCCAGACTGGCCTCCTCCTCCACCTTCCCTGGCCCGCTTCGCTCGGAGGTCTGGCCCCAACTAGGCGACTCCGGAGCTAGCAGAACACAACCCCGGCATCTCTGCCCCCAACTCCTCCCCTGCCCTCCAGGAGCCCGGCAGCAGTTGGAGGGAGGGGGGAGACCCACCCCTCGTCCCCCCCAGCCCTCCTCCCCGCGTGCACAGTGGACAGCACCTTCTAGAGTCTTAACTCAGTTCTGGAGGACCGGCATCCCCCGGATTTGTCCCTGGCGCTGTGGCGGCCCTGCTCCTGGGATGTGAGAGCCAGGGACCCTCCCGCCTTGCGCCCTGGGGTGCGCGGAGCTCTCGCCGCCGCGCGCGCTGCCCTGAGTCTGTAAGTTGCGTCGCTCCTCCCGGGAAGACTAGGGGAAGCCGGTCGCAGGCCAGCCCTTGACTTCCAAAGCCACAGCCCAAATGCAGCCAGCCAGGCTCACGCCCTGGAACTCCATCGCAGCCCTCTGCTGTGTGTCTGATCCCTGTGTCGCAAATAGTTATCAGTATGTGGTGTGATAGGTACATAGAGAGGGGAGGGGAGAGGAGGCTAGATTGCTTTTTAAAATTCATCTCGTAAATCCTTCAAACTAAATCTTCAAGTACGAGAAAGAGCATCGCTCGGGTACCCTATCAATTACGGTTAACATTTTCTTAATGAGCAGGAAACAATTTTTTCGCTGCTACTAAAAATAAGAATTCCACCTTTCTTTACATTTAACCTCGCTACTTTACTTAAAAAACAAGTGGATGGTAATCCCAGCTGGCTTTAATTCTCTTCTTTGATGGCGGCGTGTGCACATATCCTTGCCCTAATCCCTAGGTGCGGTGAATGACAGAATTTTTTTCAAGACTGTATTTGCAAAGAATGCTCTAAGATTTTCATATGTGAAGCCACAGTGCTCGGGGAGATGGGGAAGGGAATAATTCCTCTGGTTCCGATCAAAAGTTTTCTCTGAGTTTGCAGACCGGAGGCTAGCTAGGTTTGTATTTTTTGCATGCCACTCCGTGTGTGTGAAATAGCATCCCTATGAACAAGGACCCGAGGCGAGGAAATGAAGTCGACAGTTTTTAATAAGTGTTTCTCTGGTATAGGAGGACGCGTGTGGAGAAAAGGATCGTCAGGTTCGGGCAGGTGTATAGACAGGCTATGGTGATAGGAAGATGTTGGCCAGGAAGAGCATCATCCCGGAGGAGTATGTACTGGCACGCATCGCCGCGGAGAACCTGCGCAAGCCGCGCATCCGCGACCGCCTGCCCAAAGCCCGCTTCATTGCTAAGAGCGGAGCCTGCAACCTGGCGCACAAGAACATCCGTGAACAGGGTCGCTTCCTGCAGGACATCTTCACCACCTTGGTAGACCTGAAGTGGCGTCACACGCTGGTCATCTTCACCATGTCCTTCCTCTGCAGCTGGCTGCTCTTCGCTATCATGTGGTGGCTGGTGGCCTTCGCCCACGGGGACATCTATGCTTACATGGAGAAAAGCGGCATGGAGAAGAGCGGCCTGGAGTCCACTGTCTGTGTGACCAATGTCAGGTAAGAACGAAATGCAATGCAAATGTGGGGAGGCAGGGGTTGCCAGCAGTGTAGAAACAAAAAAGCCCTTTCATGTAGCTGATTGTGAAACAACAGGGTTTTCATTGGACAGTTCAGAAACAAAAACAAAAGCAAATTTGGGGTGCAGGGTGGAGGCTAGCACATCAACATTCTTTATAAATGTAGTTTCACAGCTAAGTCTCCGAGAATGTGGGACTGCTTCTTGGTGCTAACCTTGAATGGATCCAAAGGATTCCTGACTCTCCAAACCACAGCTCATTTTCAGCATGAAGCTGATGTCCAGTGTGCACCAGTAAACATCTCCAGTCAACCAAAAGTATTGTGCAAACAGGAGAGGTATTTTTACATGAAGTGTCCTTGATTTTAAAATACACCAAAAAATAAAATAATTCAAATAGATGTAAGCCCTTCTTTTTCAAGATATTTTTTTAGCAAATTTGATATTGATTTAGATTCGAAAATGAAAGCTTAAATTCAGAAGAGAAGTTTTTAGTGAAATTTGGTCCAAGTTTTCACTGAAGGGGTTGAGTAGCAACAAGCGCATATTGAAGTCTCCCCTTCCAAAACTCCCACAGGACAGGAACAAGCCAGCTTTTGGGTTACATAAATTTGACTTCAACATTTAGGGTCGCTTCAAAGACAGCTAAAGTGCATTTGATTTTCTGTCCTTTGGTATTTCCATGAGATCCAAGAACATTGCAATGGAGCAAATTTTTTCTTAATCTGTTTTGTTAGACAAAGATATGATTTATATCAGTCACACAAAAAAAAATGTTCACTAGATAAAAAACAGTGGTAATATTGGAAAAATTTCCAGGGTATTTTCTGAATCATGTTCCAGATTCGCATAATTCATCAGGCAGAGAAACTAAAGAAGCATTGTCCAGGCAGGAAATGGTTAACAAGGAGACCTTTAGTGGCCCTGGGATCCTGTAAATGCATGTGATGTGGCTGGAAGCAGAATCTCTCATGACCTTACCCACTTTTCCCTATGACCAAGCCTGCAGTCAACAGGAGGTCACCTTAGACCACACAGAGATCCCACCTCAGATTTGGGGAGAGGGCGATGCACCAATAGACTGGTCCACAGCTCTAACGCTGGGCAGGGAGAATTTTCTTTTCTCAAGCTTGCCTCTGTGGCAATGTGGGTAAGAAGCCCCTGTGAACAGAGCACTGGAGATTCAGAGAACAGAGTCCTGTGTGTAGAGCCTTTGAAGTTAATACGTGACTGTAATGCACTGTCTCCGGGTGACTTACTGGCATCCATGTGGCTGCTGAGGGTGTGACAGTCAAACAAGTTTCCAGTAAACAGGCAAGAGATACTGACAAGGGGGACTGGAAGAAAAGAATCATAGCGACATGGAAAAATACACTAATTTTACTCAAGACAATTTATAGTCACTATCTATGAAAAAGAAATCATTTAGCAGGTGGGGCAGACATCAGTTCTTGGAGTTTTGCACAAACCCTTTCTCCCCTTCCAATCCCCCTGAACAGCTGATGGGTGAGTGTGGACTCACGCTCTCCTGGCCTCCTGCCAAAGTGCAGAACATGCAGAGTGCTCAAACTGCAAATGTTCTGTGTACACCTTGTGCCTGGCATTCCCAGGTAATATTTGGACAGCCTGCTTATGTATGGCTTCTCTTCTATGAAATTGGAGAACTCTGGAATCGGGGTGAGTGGCAGGGATAGGAGCTGTGAAGAAGCCAAGGCGATACTGGGTATGCAGCCAAGTGAATAATTTGCTAATAACCAAGTGTGATGCTTCTCAGCCAGAGGTTAAGCAGAGTTACTCAGGAGTCTCCCTGAGAGACTCGGGTCCCTGAGGAACCACGAACCCTTGTCCTTTCACTAAGATGGGGAGGAGATGTAAAGCCACACAAACAAAAACAAACAAAAAAAATGCCCCCAAAAATCCTGACACCTGTTGGCACCTTCCCCTTGCCTCTTTGAGGATGCCAGGCCAGAACTGACAGGACTCAGGGAGGTCATCATTACACAGACATAGTCATTTACAAACTGACACTTGCAACTCTTTTAGAACATTCTCTGGATCACTTAGAAAACAAAAGGAGCTAATCAGTGAGAAACTGCTCTTCCTCTCAATGGAGAAATCATTCTCCTTATTAAAATATTAATGTTCGGGGATAGTATATGTTATACTATACCTTAGCACTGTCCTAAGTTATGTAAACAGAACAATTAATCACAGGATGATGATTATCATTTTATAAGTTATAAATAATGAAAACTTCACTAATTACTCAGAACCTTCCATATGACTCAAATGTCTTAAATATCAATAGGTGATTAATAAGAAACACCTACCTGTAAGGAGTCAAGCATTGCGCTGGCCTGCCCCTGTCACCTGGCAGAATGCACTCAGGCAGTACCCTGGTCAGCCCAGGGTTCCATGACTACTAGTCTGCAGACAGGTGCAAAGGACCCTTTAAAAGTCAGACCCCTGTCCATTTCTCTTTTAAGCTCTTTTGCCTTCCAGATCTTCTCTCTCTCTCTCTCTCTCTCTCTCTCTCTCTCTCTCTCTCTCTCTCTCTCTCTCTCTCTCTCCTCTTCTGTTCCCGGTGTCTCTGTGTCTCTTCCCTTCCCCCTCACTCCCCTTTCTAAATAAACTCCTCACTCAAGCTCTGTCTGCCTGGCGTGTTATTCCCTCCTTCTCGGTCACCCTCACCTGCTAAGCTCTCCCATGTGGCCCCTTACCTTTGGACCCCACTCACTTGGGACCCCCACACGGGACCACCTCCCCCCTTCTCCAGCTTTATTCCTATAACTGTAACAAAAGAACAACACTACCTGACACAAAATTTTACATTGTAAGTTGGGTTATGGTGAAAATGGAATAATCTACACTATTTATTTGTTTTTTAATGAATGACTCTTCATGGGGCATGACCTATGAAATGTTAGTGAAATTGTATCCCCAAATCTGGAGCTACATACGTTGGTGTAAAGTAGTAGGGGAGGAGAAAGGATGCTGGGAGGGGGTGGGTAGGGGGAATGGAAAGGGAGGGTGCGGAGGGGTGTGGGGGGGCAGAGGAAGCTTGCATTTAGAATTAGTCTTTCCAGAGTGACTTACCTGGCTAGCGGAGAGCAAAGCTCCCCCCTGGGCTGTTTCCACCATGCGCAGCACCCTGACCTGGCACTGTTTCTGCCGTCATTACCTGCAGATCATTCACGTCTGCGTTCCTGTTCTCCATCGAAGTTCAAGTGACCATTGGATTTGGGGGGAGGATGATGACGGAGGAGTGCCCTCTGGCCATCACCGTTTTGATTCTGCAGAACATCGTGGGCCTGATCATCAACGCGGTCATGTTGGGCTGCATCTTCATGAAAACGGCTCAAGCCCACAGAAGGGCGGAGACTCTGATTTTCAGCCGCCACGCTGTGATCGCAGTCCGCAACGGCAAGCTGTGCTTCATGTTTCGGGTGGGTGACCTGAGGAAGAGCATGATCATTAGTGCCTCGGTGCGCATCCAGGTAGTCAAGAAAACGACGACGCCAGAAGGGGAGGTGGTCCCGATTCACCAGCTAGACATTCCGGTGGACAATCCCATTGAGAGCAACAACATCTTCCTGGTAGCCCCTTTGATCATCTGCCACGTGATTGATAAGCGCAGCCCCCTGTACGATATCTCAGCAACTGACCTTGTTAATCAGGACCTGGAGGTCATAGTGATTCTTGAGGGTGTGGTGGAAACCACCGGCATCACCACACAAGCAAGGACCTCCTACATTGCCGAGGAGATCCAGTGGGGGCACCGCTTCGTGTCCATTGTGACCGAGGAGGAGGGAGTATACTCTGTGGACTATTCTAAATTTGGAAATACTGTGAAGGTGGCTGCCCCCAGATGCAGTGCCCGGGAGCTGGATGAGAAGCCTTCCATCCTGATTCAGACCCTCCAAAAGAGTGAACTATCACACCAGAATTCTCTGAGGAAGCGCAACTCCATGAGGAGAAACAACTCCATGAGGAGAAGCAACTCCATCCGAAGGAATAACTCTTCCCTCATGGTGCCTAAGGTGCAGTTCATGACTCCAGAAGGAAACCAGTGCCCATCGGAATCATGACT
Organism: Phodopus roborovskii; assembly: GCF_943737965.1. NCBI lineage: Eukaryota > Metazoa > Chordata > Mammalia > Rodentia > Cricetidae > Phodopus > Phodopus roborovskii. The sequence goes on along the minus strand of NW_026126639.1, from coordinate 1,654,210 downwards.
GCAGGATGACCCGACACTGTCACCCTGAGTTCTGATGACTGAATGTTGGACTGGCCACCAAGACAAGGTTGGAACACAGTATTCATATTTTGATGCACCGAAAAATGTTCATATTCAAGAAATAAAGCTTCCTTTATTAATAAATAATAGCACACAAAGCAGAAGACTCGAGGCTCACATTTGTTTCGCACACAGAACGGTCACTGTTACATGCTAAAGTACAGGAATTGGGAGATACTCGTCTCTCATTTTTAAACACAGTTTAGGGTTGGTCTGTCTGAAACGTGTAATAGGTGAGATCACTGGCTATTCTGTTTGGTTGCTCACTCTACTACTGCAGATAGAATAGGAAGGGGCATCTCCAATCGCATTAAGCACCTTTTATACCCCGACCGTGTTCCTCCCCGTGATGCCCCGTGTGATAGGAGGCACAAAGCAAACCTTTCAGATCCCTCTCTCTAAGCAGTGTTTGGTCACTCACTAATGCTGTATTTTGGCTTCTCTTGACTGTCTGTTGGGTGGAACTGGACAAGGGTACACAGAAAAACTGGGTCCTAGCTCTTGTACAAATCATTGCTCAGTTTTCTACTTCTAAGAGCTCTTTCACCAAGAAAAGCTGTATTGAATGCTCTATTAAAACATTTCCTTTATTCTCGCCGTGTGGTTTTGTGAGTCCTCTTACACAAAATCATCTCAAAATACCCCCCCAGAGACATTTTTAGAGGGGTGTGGCCACATAGTGGCAACAGTGTCTTCTAAGAATCCATTCTCAGACCTGTGGCCAAAGAGAATTACAGGGTTCTTTTGGGTTTTGTTTTTTGGGGTTTGTTTGACTTTTGTTTTGACAATGCTCTTTTGATATTTCTTTCTGAGTGTGAGATGTCATGGAAACCTGAGCTTTTTATCTCTGAATCTCCTCCCTCTTGTCTGTGCTTTCTTCCTAGCAGTCTCTGAAGTCAGGCAGATGGCCTGCCTGGCTGAGCATTGTGTCACTTGGCTAAAATGAGATCTTCCACCCAAGCACGATGAAACCACACGGGTCATCGTGAATATGTTAGAAGAAGACTCTGATCTTAAAAGACTCACAGCTCTGGCTGGGTGAACAGCAACTGTCGGGTTAAGTAAATTATTCGTAAAAATTTTCAGACTCAGAACTCCAGTCTCACAGATCAAACAGGTACTTGAAGCTCTGCTTGCCCATTTAATAAAACACTCAAACACTCTTGTGTCTTTAGAAAACAATGCTTCCTTCAGGTGTGGGGATATGCCTCGGGTGGTGAGTGCTCACCCAGCATGGGCAACACTCCGGGTTTAGTTCCCAGTACCTCACAGCATAAACCAAGTATGGTGGGGCAGGAGAATCATAAGTTCAAGTCATCCTCAGCTACAGATCAAGTCTGAGGCCATCCTGGACAACACACCCCCCAAAAAAGGAAAGGAAATTAACAACAACCCCCCGCCACACACACACACACACACACACACACACACACACACAAACACAATGCTTTATTCCCAGTCCAAAAAACAAACAACAAACAAAAACCCCATTTTCCTCTTCCCTGTCTTCTAATCATTTAGACCAACACCTGGGGATCATACTCAGTAGCTTTACCCATGCCATTCTCTAGCAAATATGCACATTCATTATATAGTCAGAGTACAACTGTCTCTTTCCACACCTGTCTCCTGCTCCACTGAGAGCTGCTTCCCACAGGGTGTACCCATATAGGTCTGTCAATTTTTGAAACATTGAGGCATTCCCTTATAAATCACTGAAGAAAAAACTGTCTTCAAGAAACAGCAATTGCTACTCTGTAGCTGTTCTTAGAAAGTTCCAGCATCCTGATATCCCAAGGCAGCTAAGCAAACCCAGCAGGCAGCTGCCACATTGGCCACAGGATCAGGTACAGTGTTGCCTCCTCTTCAGGAAAACTGCAATGTTCCCGCTGTAGGAAGTGTTAGACACAGTCAGTGAGGGAGTGGTGTAAGATTTCTGAGTCCACGTGATGCAGAATGACCTAGAACCAGAACATGGGCAGTTCTGGTTGCTGGATACCAAGGACCTAATGAACACCACGGTGATGGGTAGTCAACGGAAGGTCATGACTTAGAATGTTATTGTATTTAGCTAATGACAACCACAAGTGGTATCAAAACAACCTGTAAAATTCTGAAAACCTTTTAGAATTGACAAGACCCTATGACCTATTTTTGCTAATTAAAAAAAAAATTACTGCATTAGTGATTTAGAGAGCAATACCTGTTTGTAGACAACAAGAATGCCATGGACCGTGACAGCTATGTCTGTAAAGAGCTTGAGGATCTAGGTTCAATCCCCCAGAAAGCATATTTAAAAGTCTCACGTGGTGACACTCTCTTGTAATCCCAGAGTGCTGGAGGTAGAGTGGGGAGATTCCAGACTCACTGGCCAGCCCCACTAACATACTTGCTGAGTTCTAGATCAGTCAGAGACCCTTGACTTAGGAAGCAAGCACATTCAAGGGTGTTCTCTAGACCCCGTGTGTGTGGGAGTGTGCTTGTGTACATTTGCGTGCAAGCATGCACACACACACTATTTGTATTTTCTCTCTTTCTATATGTGTATACCTTTATATACACATATAAAATTTTATTTCTATATTAAGTTTAAGTACTATTTTATAATCAATATTTACAGTTTTTCTTTCCACTCAAAGCTTCATCCAACAGCCATACTTTGTGAAGTCCTAAATCATGTTATACTATACTTCTTAAAAGCCTCCAATGTTTTTCCATTTTTTTCAAGATAAAAATGAAATCCCTTCCTATAAACCACTATATGAAATCATGTCCACTTTCAATTACATTGACTTCTCTGTTCTTTGGGGAGGGATTTTTGTTTTTGTATTTTTGGTGTGTGTGTGTGTGTTTGGTTGATTGGTTGATTGGTTTCTGTAGTGTGTGTGTGTATGTATGTATGTATGTATTACAAACTCTTACTTTGTAGCCCATGCTGGCCTGGTATTCACTATGTAGCCAGCCCAAGCTGGCCTTAGACTCACAGCAATTCTCTCTATGTGTGCATTTCCCAAAGAGGCCAGAGGGGGTCTTCAGATCCCCTGGAACTGGATGGTTGGGAGACCTTAATGTGAGTGCTAGGAGCTGACCCCAGGTCCTCTGCAAGAACAGCCAGTGCTCTTTACTGCTGAACCATCTCTCCAGGCCCTGGAACAATCATTTAGCAAGCAAGGAAAACAACCAATACTTAAACACGTCTACCATTTAAATGATAGACATAGTGTGGTTACTCAATATAAAGTTATCGTGTGTCTGGATTCCTTTTGAAAATCATAAAAAAAAATCGTATTCCTTTAGGTGAACTCCCTCCTCTTTTTAACCCTTTGTTACAGAAAAGTTCAACAGTGCAAAACACAATAGTGACAGTTGTAAAAAGTATGGGTTTTTCCTCCCGCCGCCAATCTTGTCCCGCCGCCACGCAAGCCCCAAATAATGCACACCGAGACTCTGTATTTGATATAATCTTTTGGCCCATTACTAGTTGCTTATCGGCTAGCTCTGTCTTAAGTATTAACCCATTTCTATGTATTTCCACATGGTCTTACCCAGAGCGGAGGAATGGCGGTTCTGTTCTCTCCCAGCTCTCCATCTTCTCTCCCCTTACTACTTCCTCTTTCCTCCTTGTCTCCTAGTCCCTCCTATCTTCCTTTCCTATTGGCCAACAGTCTTTATTCATTAACCAGAATGAGAAACATATATACAGAATGACATCTCCCATCAGACAGTAACCCTGTAATGAATCCTACACGCTCATCCCTTGCTCACTAATGGCGAATCCATGGCTATTTTTCACCTGTCACCCCTTTCCCCCATGTAGTGGCTCGGATGTGAAACAGCCACCATAGGCTCACGAGTTTGAACACTTGGTCCCTAGCTAGGGTTGGAAGGTTGTGTTTCTCAACCTGTAGATCACGACCGCATTGGGAGTGGAATGACCCTGTCACATGGTTAACGTATCAGATATCCATATTATGATTCATAACAGTGGCAAAATTACATTTATGAACTATCAACAAAAATAACTTTATGGTTGGGTTCACCACAATATAAGGAACTGTATTAAAGGGTCACGGCATTAGGAAGGTGGCGGACCACTACTTCAGAAGGTGGAGCCTATAGGAGGAAATAGGTCACTAGATGGAGAAGGAATAACAAAAACCCAGAGACAGATATTGGGGTTCAAGCTGAAGGTCAGAAAAGCAAAGCAGCCAAGCCACCAGAGAGTTCTCACCTCTACCAATGGTCAGATCTAAGGGGTGACCCACCCAACCTCACACTGCGTCTCCACACTGCACCGCTCTCCACCAAGCCTCAGAGTCCTAGACTGCCCTGCTCTCCTTAGCATGGCTGGAGACTAACTGCCACATGAGACCCTTTGCTTCTTCCTTATATTCCTCTCTAGTGCTTGGATTGAAGGCGTGAGCTCTGTTTCTCTTTTAGACTGATTCACTCTCATGTAGCCCTGGGTGGCCTTGAACTCAGAGAGATCCATCCGCCTCCGTCTTCTGAGTCCCCGGATTAAAGCTGTGCACCACCACTGCCCAGCTTCTATGGCTGACTAGTGGGGCTGACTTAGTATTCTGATTCCCCAGGCAAGCTTTATTAAATCATAAACAATGCATCACTACAAGAAGCCAGCCTTGGGGTCTGATAGAAATGTCCCACTTCCTGTCACCGTCGGCTTCCTAACTGTGGATGCACAGTGCCCAGCCACTTCATGCTGCTACCACCAAGCCTTCCTCACTGCGCTGGAGTAAACCCTGTTGATTACATGTACGTGCACGAGCGCAGTGCCCACGCCTGTTGATTACATGTACGTGCACGAGCGCAGTGCCCACGGGCCAGATCTGGGCCGCAGATCTCCTGGAGCTACCGCTCTAGGCAGCTAAAAAGAGCCATGTGGGTGCTAAACCGCCAGAGTGCCAAGTTGCTCCCATCACTGAGCTGCCTCTCTGTCCAAGGGAATTTTCCCGAACCGGGAATTGGAAATGGCTTACTGGCTTTCATTCAATGCCCTTTTATTCAAAATTAGGCACATGACCGCTGGAACAGCAGAGGAGGAAGGTCGAGTCTATAGTTGAATGGTTAAGTTCCCAGAAAAGCAAAAAGCTGTGGCTATGAAGAGGAGCCTGGGAGGGGAGGGTAACTGTCACCCGCCTGTCACCACATATTTAAGGCAAACACGTTGATAAAAAGTCTGAAGACGAGTACAGCGGGAGAGATGTAGGTGATTCCACAAAGTTACAATGAAATAGCCATACGGAGACGTCCACGCCGTGGGGAAAAGACAGGGGAGATTTAGTGAGAGATTTGAAAGGAAACACACAAGCATGGTTTGGTAAAAGCAGAGAATTTTAGCCTCGGTAGCTTACAGGTCCGAGTGAGACTCTAAAGATAGATGCAGTATTCGGTGAACTTGAAGAGCTGTTAGGTGTTGGGAATGAAAGATGGGAAATGAACCCAGGAAGCCACATCAAAGTTCAACGAGAAGAGCCTTGGCCTGTCACTCCTGAAAAAGTTGGTCTTTCTCCAGTGGTAGACGCCAAACACTAAGCCTTTTGATTTTGAGAACTCTATTGACCTGTAGCACTCTTAACTGAGGTAGGCTGAGACTTTAATTTTGCAGTTGACTTTTTCGTTCTTTGCTTCGTCGATACTCACTGAAGCAATCCAGTAGTATGAAGGTATTTAGCCTCTCTGTGGTGTGTGTGTGTGTGTGTGTGTGTGTGTGTGTGTGTGTGTGTGTGTGTGTGTACATGTTTGTATATGAAGATGTATGCACATGGTGGGTGCGCATGGGTGCAAATACACACATACAAACCAGAGATTGGTATTGGGTCCTTTAATCCTATTTTATTTTTGATACGAGGCCTCTCACTGATCTGGAGCTTGTCATTGCAGCTGCCGTGGCTGGCCAGCAGCTCCAGGGATTTGCCTGCCCCTGCCCCCATCCTGTTGGTGTTACAGAAACATGAGGCAGTGCTAGCTTTTTATGTGGGATCTGGGGTCCAAATTTAGCTCTGCATTGCCTGTCCAGCAGGCAATTCACCCACTGAGCCATGTCCCCAATGCTGAGCAATAATTTCTAAGTCATTAAAATAAAATGCTCCATGCAATAGTTTCATCTCAGTTACCACTGAGAGAGAGAGAGAGAGAGAGGGATGGAGATATGGTTTACAGTACAGTCACCAAAGTAGCCAAGGGGACAGAGCCACTTGGACAAGGGACTAAGGAAGAGGTAAGCCATCTAAAGCAGAATTGACTCCAATGGCACATTTTGACCTGACATTAAAGGCTGATTAAGATTTTCATGAACTTGAACTTGAGTCTTTGCAGTAAATTAGCACAGGGTGTAATTGGAGTCACATCCTCTCGAGGTCTATGGGGAATTCCCACCGCATTTGATGAGAATCGTGTAGAAAGATCCTGGGAATAGTGTGGCCCCGAGCTTCCTCTTGGACTGCCTGTAGGATTTGTTGTGGTTTCTTTCATGCACTGCTCCTTGGAGACAGAAATTTCTGTTCCTTCTCTACCTTCTTCACCCTGAAAATAATGAAAAGATGGGGGGGGGACGGGGAGAGAAGTCCCAGGAGATCCAGAAATCTTTTTCATTCGTTCTTTCTTCTTTATCTGTGATTGATTTGTTTATCAAAGAGGACATGTCTCTGTCTATGAATGACGGACCGCAGAATAGCATCCGCGTGAGGGAGGAAGTTCTCCACTGTTTACTGATGACAGTGTCATTCCTGGAGGTCATTTCCTTGGGCCACTGGAGGACTGAGTTCTGAATCACTCTGTCAGACCGAGGCCAAGGGTGTTTAGAAACATCTATGGACAGAGGAGGCAAGGATTTCATCCAGAAAGAGCCTTGTGCTGAGTGGTAAAGAATAGCCAGGAATTAATGACTGAAACTGTGAGGCTGGGAGAAAAGAAAGCAGGGAAATAAAACAGCCCTGCGGGTAGGCAATATGGTGTTTTCTCTCCCAGGATTCAGCAAGGCAACTGTGCCATGGTCCCAGCACATGCCACCTTCCTGTGCCTGCTAAGTAACTAGGGGTGGGTTGGGATTTTTTATTTTGACTTAAGAATTCTTTCTATGGTTCTGCAATACGATCCAATTTTTTTGTTGTTTGTGCTTGTTTCTGTTTCTCTAACCCAAATTTTCCATCTGATGCCTTTTGAATAGAACTGCCATGCCTCTTGGCTCCTCCTTAGAGGAAACAAACACACCTGGTTATTTTCTGCTCGAAGCTCAATGTCAGAAATAGAAGATCCATCACCAAAAGAAAAAAGAGACACATGAAGCAAGCATCTCCTCTGTATACAAAATACCTCATTTTCATTTCCCATTGTAGTGTCTTATGCATGGCAATTTTGAAGCAAAGATTTGGAAATTAGGTTGCAACAGTATTTTATCTCTGTTCTGGAGAAAAAGTGTAATGAATTTGCCACATACTAAGAATTTGACTTGGGCTTGAAGAGATAGCTCTGTGGTTAAGGGCGTTTACTGCTTTTACAGAGGACCTGGGTTGGATTCTCAGCACTCATGTGGCAGCTCTCAACCATCTACAAATTCAGTTGCAGGGGATTTGCTGCCCCCTCTGGCATACTTGGGCACTGCACACATTTAGTGCCTATACACACATGCAGGCAAAATACCCATAAGCATCTAATAAAATAGGTAAATCTTAAATGCCTGTCCCTTAGTTGTAGTTCCCTTGTTTACCTCCTGAATTCCAGGCCAAGCTTTCTGTATGTGTTTTTCTATGCTTTGTCTCTGCTGGGAAATACTACCACATTTACTGTGAGGTTCTCTATCACCTACTTCCATTCTTGGAATCACCCACTATGTTTTCCAAATGTAGAGTGAGTATAGCATGCAAGAAACCCCATCTACCTAGACGGTAGCTTTGCCTGAAATGGAAATTTTTAATTGCAAATGTGTTTCCCAGTTTAAATAATAATATTCAGTGCCTATGTAAACTACAGAATGCCAAAACTTTGACCTATATATCATGGAGCTGGAGAGCTGGCTCAGTGGCTAAGAGTGCTTAGTTCTCTTTCAGAGGACTGGAGTTCATTTCCCAGCACCCATGCTGGGTGACTGACTTTTGCCTGTACCTTTCGCTCCAGAAAATTTAACATTCTCTACTGGTCTCCATGGGTACCTGCACACATGTGTTCACACTCACACAGAAACACACAGATACATGGGTTGGTAAGTTTTTTTTAAGTATACCAACATAGGCAATTTGAAAATAAATTATGAAAAATGTGATGCTCCCTCCACCACCCTGTGCCACTCTTGGTGACCCAAGCTATTTGTGGGCATGGAGCCACAGGCCTTCCTAGCATCTATAAGCCCAAGATTCCCCAGTGCCAACCACTGCCTGAGCTGTGACAGCCCCGAGTCTGTGTCCGACCCTGCCGCCTGTCTCTGAACAGGGTATTTCCTGACCTTTGCTGCAGTCAAGCATGTCATCACTCCACGGCTTGTGGGTGAATCTGGGGAGCAGGATTCAGCCAGCTCGGATTTCTTTTCCCGGAAACTCCTCCTCTTATCTTCCTCTTCTTTCCAGGCATTCCTTAGGGTTCTTTTCCTACTAATTAAAAAAAATAGCAATGCAGTGCTCCAGGAGTTAGTTCTTGATGGAATTTTTTGAGTGTTACAGAAGCAAGGCAGACAGCTCAAGGCAACGCTTGCCCTATGAGCGAGGGTTCTACTTAGACTCCCTCGTAGCTCCTGATTCGCTCACTCCAAATTGCTTAATGGTGCACCTAAGTGGAAAGAGGAACATTGGAGAATGGGGTTACCATTCTTGAATTTTGTAACCTCTGAAAACCAGGGCCCTGCACTTGGTGAGAAAGTGCAAGTTCAAGAGCAGACTCAGCTGTCAGCACTAGGGATGGAAGGCAGGAGCCAGCATCCACGGTCTTGTGTGGCCACCATCATTATCATAGGAACCTAGGGATGTTCCAGAACAAAATCACAGCTCTTCCTTAGCATTGGACTCTTACTGCCTTATCTGTTAAAGAGCCTTCTTTTCTGCCTTTTGGCTGGTGTGACTGTAGGGCCATCACCTGTCGCTATCACTACAATAGTGCTAACAGCAGTTACTAAGGTTGCCCTATAAGGTGCCCTGTGGGCTTATTGTGGTGCAGACACTATAGTGAAGACAAATCATTGCTCTCTGATCTTGGGACCACGTGCATTCCAGGAAAGTGCTGCGATTCTAAGCCACACTCCTGCTCTGGACATATCTTTAATATCCTTGCACATGGACACACAGTTGTGTGCTAATAAAGGGTGGGGACACACTCCATTCATCGTCAGCCTTCACAGCTGTCATCACACAAACCTACACGGTGAAGTCGGGCACTTACTGTAACCTTTTAATGCAGCAGAGACACAGTCAACCCCAGCTGGGCGTGGCCACAGCCGAGCTCAGTACTATTGGTTGCTCAGCTCTTCCCTCTGAATTGAAATATCTCTTCTTGGAGGAAGAAGAGAAACCCATAAGACTCAAGAGGGTAACGAGACTTAGTAAAGCAGAGCTACAGATTCACAAAGACCCTTCCCATGGTGCTGCAAGCTGTAAACCATTGCTGAGGAGACATGTCAGTGATGTTGGCTGCACTTGGGTCCACACTGAATCTTCACCCCTGTTGAGTGAGCTTTTCTGTCTCCCATGCTCCTATAAGTAACCCCTCATGTTCCAGTAAACAGTCTCAGGGAAGTGACTGCTTCACCAAACTCATCTTGGGTGGAATCTACATCTTACCAGCAGACTCTCCATTGCTCAAGCCTAGTTTTCTGAGAGAATGGCATGCCCAGGACTGTATCTGAGATGTGGAAGCTGGTTGGTGGTGGGCCTGGGCTATTGGCTGAACATTTATAACTGATGGTGAGTACCAATGAAAAGTTCTGCCTGCAGCTCAGAGGTTAAGAGCACGTACTGGTCTTGAAAAGGGCCCAGTTTTGATTCCCAGCATCCATATCAGGAAGCTCCCAAATTCCTGTAATTCTAGTTCTAGGGGATCCAACACCTTGTTCCCGCACCCATGGGCACTTAAACGTAGTAGTAAGCATAACATCACATAGTTGCACACACACACACACACACATACACAGAGTCAAAATAAACACTTCCTTCCCCCAAACTGTCTTTGTTACATACTCTGCCACAACGTGAGAAATGTGAAAAATACTTGCTATGCTCTCAGCAGACTAGGCTGTGAGCTGTGGTCTCTCAGGAAGCTTAGGACAACGTCCTGTGAACAGGTGACTGGGAGAGGATTCTGAAGTCGTGTGTTGAGGGGCAGGCACAGCTCCTTGAGAGGTATTAGACCCACTGTCCCTGAATAATTATTACTCTGGTCTGTTGCAACACGGCCTTCCTCTAGGGCTGCTTGAGCAATGGAGAGTCTGCTGGTAAGATGTAGACCATGGTTTTAGTGATGTCACCAGGGAAGGGACACCTTGTCATGACACAGGACTTCAGAGTGTATTGCTAGAGCTGAGTCCTTTGGGGCCGGTCTTCCACCCAGCCCTACCATGGTCTTCTTTGCTAACCTGACCAAGCCCTCCTGCTACCCCAAGCTGTCGTCCATCATCCCCACTTGTGTTCCTTCACTTGGACCCTCAAAACTGAGCTTACAGGCGCCAAGCCTCTTTGCTTTCCATTGAGGATCCTAAAAGGAAGTGGATAAAAGAGGGTCAAACCCTTTGTCCTTGCTCACTAGTCTACTGTAGAATATAGTCACATGGTGGGGGGGAGGAAGACAAAATATTAAACTCGTGTCTTACTTATTTCAATTACATGTATCTCAGAGATTATACAATTGAAATAACAATATACGTGTAAGCTGCTATCTTTTCAAGGACCTATCTGAAATCTGTTCTAATTTTACATGTTATAAATGAGTTGTGCTTCTGGATTTTACAGGGTTTGAGGTCAGATCTCCGAAACAGCGCTTGCCGGAAGTCTCTGCTTCTCTTGTTATACCGTTCAGTGACCCAGGCTGGGAAGTGACAGGGCAATCAATCGGTGTCCAGAATTAGAAAGGAGCTTTTCTCCTGCATCTGCCAAAAGTGGGATTCCATTTTAGTCAATAGCAACTTTGCGTTAATTCAGCGTTTGGATGGGGCCCAGGGCCAGTTGCAGTAACTCTTGGTAAACTGCCCCTTGTTTCAAGTAAGAGCCAGGCAGCTTGTTTATCTTAGGCGCTTGCTCGATCGGTTACTCCCCTGGGAAAATGTACTTGTTTTCATCTCAAGCCCCAGAGAAGCTTCTTGTACCCTGGAATCTTATTCAAGTGTGTGTCTGAAAAGTCAAAAAAATTCAGTCCATACTCAGCCAGCATAATCTCACTTCATTATCAAAGGTTTTAAAATTCTAACCTTCCCTCCTTAATCTTCCCTGGCCCTGTTAATTCAAAAACACAGAACTCCTCAAAGCTATCAAAGTTACTTCATTCCATTCTGCTTTTAGTTCCTATTACAGTATAAATATGAAATACACCCTGACAGGAGCAGGTGTTGAATGTTTGGTTCAGGAAGTCTAGAACACTTAACAAGTGGGACCTGGCTAGAAGCAGGCCATCCAAGGTACGGCTTGGAGGGCTTTGCCAGGCCTGGGTCAATTTTTCACTCTATATTTCCAATCTGTTTTGAAGTGCAAAAACTTACCAGGAGACTCATGCTCCTGCTGCCTTCAGGAGTCCAAGACTACAGACAAAAGTTTCTGAAACCATGAGACAAAATAACTCCTCCTTCCCACAGGTTGTTTCTGTCTGGAATTTCACCACAGCAGTGAGAAATTAATATAGAAAAATGGGTACCGGGAGTGGGGTTGCTGCCGTGACTTTCCGTGACAGATAACTTGAGAACTGGTTTGCACACGTAATGTAGAAAATGCCCAGACGAAGGGTAGAGAGGACCTAAAATGTCGTGAACAGAGCTTGCTTAGGGGGTAAGGCTGCTAGGAGGTCAAAATGCCATCAGGCCAGAGCGCCAATCCAAATGCAGACGACGATGAGCACTCGTGGAGTTCCAGTTAGAACGGGACCCTGTTGTTAAATTCGACAAAAACACACATGGACGTGCTGGAAAGTCACTTTCCTACACTTTGGCTCTGAGACTTTGGGGAAGTACAGTTTGAAGGGGAAGGACTAATTAACCCTGAACAGGATACTTTGGGACTGTACAGCTTTCAAGCAATGGCATTGTTATTGCTGTTTTATTGGGGTGTACTGAGGACTGGGAAGAAACCACAGAAAGACATGAAAAGGTTTCAGTTTGGTCCGCAGTTTGGTCTCACTGGCGGGAAAACTGCCCGTAGCAAAATGGCGCCTGCAACGTGGGTACTGAGAACTTCCACTTAAAACTGAACAAAAGCTTAAAAAGGGGTTTCAGAAACAAAAAAACAGAGACGAGCAAGGCCTCTTGGTAGCAGCGTTTTTCTCGGTTGGGCTCTGTTTTTCTAGAGACAAGCAGAGATTTGCGCATCTCCTTGAAGGGAGGTTTCCTCACTCATCATATTGGCAAAAAACCGCAAGGCTTTTAAGGAGCTCTGCTAACAACTCAATGGTGTGTACAAGAGCTGGCAATGACCACATCTCCAAGCCCGCAACACGCTGCTGCATACATCGAAGACCAAGGTGGTGAGCACAGCTCTCAGTCCTGGCACAGATTATAGATAGTTACCTACGATAGTCAAAACAGTTAAGTTAGTTTAGGTTTCCTAGATATACAGAAATATATTTGATATGGATAAATAGTTTTTAACCTTTCAAAGACCTAGAGAATATGGCATTTAAAATGGTTTAGGGTTTTTCTTGACAGTGAGACATAACTGCTCCTGGCAACACCACCTGTGTAAGAAAGGAAGGACATTGAAGAAACTCATTATGGAGTTTACTTCCAATATGGAAAGACTAGCCATTTGGGCAAGATGCTGCTCTTGTCTGGACCGTTTGACTTTATGCTCTATAAGCTGGATGTGCAGGACCCACAGGAAAGTGACTACTGATTCAAGATGAACATTGCTACAGGGTTCCTGCTTCATGGAAGAGTCTGCCAGACAGTCTGCAGGACACAGAGAAAAGTGACTGACAAACTGCCAATACAGGTAGACAGTTTAAAGTTTCCTGCTTTGCTGAGGAGTCTGCCAGACACACTATGGCCTATAGGCTGAAAATTACAGAAGAACTTCGGGCAACTGACCAGGTAGCAAGATGTCTGTCATTTTTAGAGTTTATATATTATCCTTCTGTGGTCTTTGATGGACTTGAAGACAGATAGTATGGTTATAGTTTTCCTTAGTTAGGATTAAATATAAGTTACATATAGGACTTTAGACACACAAGGGTAGGATAGATAATAAAATTATTTCTTTAAATCTTGCTAAATGTTAATGGACTGAACATTGTTAACTGTGGTTCATATTTGATAACTGCTGTGTTATATATTTTGCTATGTTAAGGTTAAAACCCTTCTTTTTTATTTAGACAGAAAAGAGGAGATGATGGGAGATGTCATTCTGTAAATATGTTCCTCTAATTGGTTAATGATTAAAGCACTGTTGGCAAATACTAAAGCAAAATAGGTGGACTAGGAGACAAGGAGGATTCTGGGAGATGTAGTAGGAGATTCAAGATGTAGATACTTGAGGGAGCAGAGGTCCATCCCCTCTCTCCAGTAAGATAAGACCACGTGGAAACACTTAGGTTGATAGAAATGGGTTAATATTTAAGACAGCTAGCCAATAAGAAATGTTAGTAACTGGCCAACAGCTTTATATATAATACAGCGTCTCTTGTGTTATTTGGGGCTGGCGGGGCAGTGAGACCAGGCTGGCGGGAAAACTGCCCATAACATAGCTCAGACTTTGAATCTGGACAACATGGAAGATGTTCCTAGAGTGTCATGGAAAATGGCTGGGACCTAATCATCACAGGCTCAAAAGTACTAAAGAGTAAAGACTTACAAGGCTTTCTCTTGGGAATATACTACCACCTATTTGCAAAGTGCAGCCCAAGGAAATATGTCCCTGAGATTTGTTTCACAGTGCTCAACCACCCAGGTATGTGGGACCACTGTGGGCCAAGCAAGTAGAGTGAAAACGTGTGCTAGCTGCAGTTGGTACCACCTGTGTCTTAAAGATACTGAAGATATGAGATAAAGGTGAAGCGTTATAGGGTGATGGAAGATTCTATCTAGATTTCAAAAGAAAGACGAGAAGGTTAGACAATGTTTTGGCAGAGTATGATGCCCTGTAGGGAGCCACAGAGTGGGGGCTGTGTGAAGCCATGAAGATGAAATACAGAATGGCCGTTAAAGAAACTAAGAAATCTGAGATGGCCCAAGAGACAGGGCCTGTGGCTGTAACCAGCAAGTCACCAGGGTGGAACTGCCCAAGCCCTTACATCTTATGACACCATTTGTCCACATGCTGATCATGAACCTACAGTTTTAATGATTACACTGTTAGATTTTGATCAGGCTCGGTACCACGGAAAAGTGGAAATCTGGGATTTTCTTTTTAGTTTTTCATTAGCTTTCAACTAAGAGTTTGCTGTGATTCTTAGGGGAGACCTTGAACTCTTGGTTTTTTACAATATTGGGATTATGTATGAGTGTCCAATCTGTTGACACTGTGACATGGTGCTGTCTTCTACAAATGTGTTAACTACATTCACAGATATGAATATAACTTGCAGGCCACAGGTTGGATTATCAAGTAGACTAAAATGAGATGGCCAGGAACCTTTGGGGTCCAGAATGTAATGCATTGATATAAAAATTCCCCTGGTTTAGTCCCCAGCTGGTGGTGCTGATTGGAAAGTTCTGGAAGTTTTAGGAGGTTGAGATTACGCTCAAGAATAGGTAGGTCACTCACTCACTACAGGCATACTTTTAAAGTTACACCCAGTCCTCAGACTTGCTTAGTTTCTGTTTCTTTGACTTCAAGCCTCACTGCCATTGTCTCATAATGGAGCCAGGAGCACTGGAAATGGAAACAGGACTACAGAGTGATACCTCTAACATTATGAACCAAAATAAAACCATCCTCTCTTTAGGTTGTTTCTGTGAAGCATTTCACAGCCAAGAGAAATAACATATATAGTTTTCACAAGACGACAGAAATAACAGGTCCCATAATGTAAAGGAACCCAGGGATTGTTTGTACCCTGAATGGAGGCTTGTGTGATTCCTTGGGTCTTGAGTAAATAATTTCATTTATATAGGACAATTGTTAGCTCTAAATGTCATGACCTGGAATGCCCTGGAAAGAGATTTTCAATGGAAGATCATCTCAATTGGCGGGCCAGTCAGTGGGTATGCCTGCTGGGGGAGGAGTCTTAATTTAATTGATATAGGAAGACCCAGTGCACCATGGGTGGCACAATTCTCTTATATTTTGGGTTGTGAGCCTAGCCTTTAATGGCTGAGCCATCTCTCCAACCCTCACCATTCTCAATGAAGAGACTCTTGAGTATACGAGTGGGAAAAAAAATCAAAGTGGGCACAAGCAAACAAACAAGCAAGAGAAGTATATATCCGTTGCTGTCTGGTCTTGACCGTGGATGCTGTGTTTGAAGTCCCTGACATCTTGAATTCCCTTCCATCATGGACTATAACCAAATTTTGAGCCTAGATATACCCTTTCTCCTCTGAGTTGTTTTTTGTCCGGGTATTTTATTATAGTAACAGAAAAGTAAATAGAGCAGAAACTGGTGCTGAGGAGGTCGAGTTAATGCTGAAATAAATGCAACCATGTGGATTTTGTGCCGTTGGATGACTGTGGAAGAATGTAGAACTTATGGGTAGAGATTACTGGGTCATTCTAGAAGAAGTTCAGAAAACAGAAATGCGGAGAGAACAGATGCAGTGGATGTCTAGCTCATGGAGGAAAATACGGGCTATCAGGGGCAGGGTTGGGCTACTTGTGTGATACCTTAGCTAAGAATCTGGGTGCGCTGATCATCTAGGATCTGGAGAAGCGTCTGTGACTGTTACGAGATCAGAACCAGTGAAATCTGTTTGGAAGTCAGACAATAGGAAAGTGTGTTAATCATAACTCTGAATCTCCTTATTAAAAACTAAACATTCTCTAAACGTCTTTATATAACAACATAGAAAGTATCAGGTTAAAACATACGATTAATTGATTAACACACGGAACAAATACTCACCATGTGAGTTATTATTTGTCATACTCCTCCTCGGTACTGATAGAACAAAGCAGATAGTGGTCCCATCCCATGCTACAGTCAACAGGGATTGTTGGATTTTAGTCATTGGTTTGAGTTGCTGATGTTTTTTCACACTTCCAAATTAGCTCAACCATGATTGAGGTGGGGTGTCATTCTGTATACATGTTTCTCTTATGACTAAAACACTGATTGGCCACTAGCCAGGAAGGGAGTATAGGCAAGGCTATGAGATGAAGAGAATGCTGGGGAGAGGAGGCAGAGAGAGGCTGCCAGGGAGAGACGCCATGTAGAGACCAGGAAGATAGGATGCGCCAGGCATTCTCCGGAAAAGTAAGGCCATGCAGAAATTTAGATTAATAGAAATGGGTTAATAATTAAGAGAGAGCTAGCCAGTAAGAAGCCCTGGCCACTGGCTAGTGACTTTGTTCTGTTCTGTTTTCTACATGTGGATGTTTTGTCTGCATGTATGTCTGTCCATATGGTTCATGTGTGCAGTGCCCAAGGAGGCCAAAAGACAGCACCATTGCTTCTCTGGGATTGTAGGCTGCTCATGGTGCTGGGAACTGAACCCAGGTCAGGGCCTCTGTAAGAGCAGCCAGGGTTCTTAACCACTAAGTCTTCTCTTCGGCCCCAGTAGTAAACATTTATAGGCATGTAAAGACAAACACCATGAAAGTTCCAGAACTCTGACTTAGCCCAAACATGATTTTATTTTTTTAATCTGTCTGATTTTCAAAAGCCATTATTAGATAATTATAGAAAGTTTATAATTCAGGGTCTTAGGAATGTAGAAAACTAGAAAACATCCTGTAAACCCTCCACTGACCCAATAAGGGTATTTTCATGTGTAAATGTTGATCAAACCACATGGAGGACACCATAACCAGCCGTATTTACTGTCCTTATTCGCCATGACTGGGGTGCTGTCTTTTGATATTCACATCCAGGGTCTCTTGCTAAAGTAGGAAGATGAATTTACAAACTGAAATGAAATAGGCATAACTCCCCACCCCCTGCCACACATAACGCGGGTTGTCCCTCCAAACTAAGTGTGTGCAGCTGCGCTGGGAAACCCTTCCAGTGGAAATGCTCATTCCAGCATCACAGCAGCTGTCACACTAAAGATCACTTTCCTTTCCCAGGCTGATTTCAAGTCAATGCCTGCTAGAGCCCCGTTTTCAAGGGCGAAGGCAATGATCTAGAAAGTACACTGCGGAAGTGTGGAAAAATCAACACTAGGTTTTTATTTGAGCCCAACAAACTTGAATAACAGGAAAGGAAAGAGAAGAATGACATGGATCTAGAGTAAATGAAATCATGATTTTAAAATAGATGTCTATACAATCCACAGTTACGAAATGGTTCAATAGTTGGGAAAATGTACAAACTGTAATGTCAGTCACCAGCTTTGAGACTGCAAGCCTACCCTGAGCTCAAATTTACAAACATTTTGCTAGGTTAAGAAATTTAGTGAAAGCTAGACTTCCCCTAATGTATTGTTTTTTTTTTTTAACATACCAAGAAAAGTCACAAACTGGTTCTATCAGCTATTCAGTGAATCGAACCAGGAAAGCTCTGTCTCTCTGTGTGTGTGTGTGTGTGTGTGTGTGTGTGTGTGTGTATCACCTTCTGTATTTCAGGGGGACTGAGTGTACTTGAGAGAAAATCGCAGGCATTCATCACACGGGCATTACAGCACGGCTCAGAGACAACTCTTGTCCCTGCATCCATGAATTATGGTTTGTTTTCATTGGCTCATGTCCATGCTCTAGGCTGAAAGTCAGTAGTGTGAGCAGTGCCAGGCTAAAAGTGGACTGGAAAGAATTTGCTAGAGTATACAAGTCTAATTACCTTCTGGAGTGAGGAGCTGGGCCGCCTTATCATCATAACAACCTCTTCATGGTCCGTCCTCTCCTGACACACTTCGGAAGGTGCTGCTCTGTTTCTTCACTGGGCCAGAGCTCGGTGACCAAGCCCAGGTGTGTCAGTTACTTCCTAATAGAAGGGCAGGGATAGTGTTTAGACCTTAGGTATACTCACAGGCCTCCCTGCTAAAGGCATTGCCCTGGAACACCACTGGAAGGCACTGGAGCCTCCAGGAGATGGAGCATTTTGGAAGGAATCAGATCCCTCCTTGCAGGATGCTCGTCAAGGCAACATCAAGATCTTTTCCTCCCTCCCCCCATTTTTATTCCCCAGCTGCCACGAGGCCTTTTTGAACACCCCCTACTCCCTCACCATGGAGTACTGACTTGTACATTAGTAAACCATGTGGCCATCCCATCAGTAACGACACCACCAAAGCTGTTGGCTAAAACAAACCTTTGTTCTTTGTAAGTTAGCTGTGTCGGGTAATTTGTCACAGTAGCAGAAAATCAGCACACGCAACTTGAACACTGAAAGGTATTTTACAATTTATTAACATTTAAAGACTTTCTTTAAGGCTGAGAGTCTATTTTTCAATAAAATAAAAGCCATAACTTAACACTATTACTCAGTGCTACCAAGTGGCAGACTAATATTAAAAACAATGTAATGATGGGGCTAGAGAGACGGTTCAGTGGTTAAGAGCCTTGTTATTTTTTCAGTCCCAGCATCTACATGGTGGCTCATAACCATCCTTAACTTCAGTTCCAGGGGCTAGAATGCCCTCTTCTGACCACTTCAGGCACCAGGCACACACATGCAGGCATGAAATATGTAACCACATTAAATAATTCTTTTTAAAAAAAAATGACATAGGAACCTTAGGATCAGTGACAGGTAGGGTGAATTCCCAGGGAATCCTAGAGATGGGTTACAGTGCAGGCAGGGATCACCAGGCTAGGCCGGGGCGCTGGATGCAGAACTCAAGCAAGATCTTGTGGACTGGAGAGGGTATGGATAGTAGAGTCTGGCAGACTCGCCAGACTAGATCCTAGAGAAGCCTAAAGAAACCTGGAGAAGCCTAGAGAAGCCTAGAAAAGCCAGATGTGGGAAGTCTGGCTGGGCAGAGGGACTGGATCTCTGCTCTTTTTGTTTGCTTGTTTTGAGTAGTTATGTGCTATCTTTTGGTGAGATTGGAGTATTGGAGTCACTGCAGTTGTGTTGGGTTTGATCTGTGTATTAAAGAGAAAAACATCACATAATGATCCCTGGTTGAGTACTCTCTTGTCTTGAGTCTCTTCTTAACTGATTAACTCATGGAATATGGTACAGTGTGATGACATGCAGTTTCTAATAAGTCTAGAGGGAGAGTCATCCTCACCAGAGGTATGGAGCAGTCCTTCTGAAAGATCCTGACACATAGACTGAAACTGAATGGGCTGGTAATTTATGATGTCATTCACATGTGACATGTTGGGCTTCTTAAACTGTGGTCCTTGGAAGCAGCTGGAAATGTGTTATTGATGATGCCTTTCAGTCCCCAGAGGTCTGGATGTTAAAATGCCCTTCCAGAAGACTAACCATGCTAAGGTGCAGTATAATTGCTTCCTGCGGTACTTCTTACTAGATATATTAACAATGATGGAATGAAACACTTGGAAGCTTATGGGGAAAATAGAAAAGAGGAAAGGAGAAGTAAGTGAGTTTAGAAGGAAGAAAAAGTAAAGGCATGATTTTCAGGATTAATCTCCCCACTTACCTTAACAAAACTTTCCATAAAATTTATCAAAACTTTATTAGGGATGGCCTTAAAAGTTTGTGTGATTGGTTGGGTGGCGGTGGCACATGGCCTTAGTCCCAGTACTCTGGAGGCAGAGACAGGTGGCTCTCTGAGCTTGAGGCCAGCCTGGTCTACAGAGCAAGTTCCAGGACAGCCAGGGCTGCAGAGAAAAACCCTGTCTAAGAAAACAAAGCAAACATCGTGTTGTTGGATTTTTTAATATATAGAATCTCATATAAGAGGATAGAGATGGGTCAGTGGGTTCAGATGGTTCAGGTGTTTGCACAAAGGGCTGAGTACGGATCCCCAGTATCCGAGTAAAAACCAGGCGTGTAGCAGTACTGTGATGATGAGATGGGCACATCACCGACCAGCCAATATTGGCAAAATGGTGTGCTGTGGGTTCACCAAAAAAAAGATGAAAAGCAATGGAAGATCAATGGGAGGGGGCATCCAGGTGCTACCCCTGACCTCCACACATGGGCATCCCCAGTCATATGCATTGCCCTCTTCTACATCTCACACACACACACACACACAGAGAGAGAGAGAGAGAGAGAGAGAGAGAGAGAGAGAGAGAGAGAGACAGACAGACAGACAGACAGACAGACAGACAGACAGAGAGAGACTGCCTTAACCGGACATCTCACCAGCTTTACTCCTTGCTCTTTGGTCTTGATATAATATCCTGGATTTTTGTTTTTTTTGTTTTGTTTTGTTTTGTTTTGTTGTTTGCTTGCTTTGATGCCCCCTCCCCCTCCCCTCCCCCCCCACCCCCCATCCCCCGTGTTCACAAGATCAAATCTGATGTTTTTCCTGGAAGTGGATTTCCTGTTATCTTTAGCAAATTTTTGCAGGGCAAATATCTGCTCAAATGCAGCTGTGTGCAGGCCTTCTTCAAACAGCTGCATCATGCGTTTGGAATTTCACCTTCCACTTAGATGGGAATTTCACTTACTCATACGTGGTCAATGTTCTCTTCAATGCCAGATACTTGGTGAAATGGATCTTCCTATTCCCGGAGACTTACAACAGCGCGACACTGCAGTAGATCCTCAGTAAGTGTCTAATCAATCAAGGAAGAGCATAATCAATAGGTAATAGGACCCTAATCTTTTCAGGGTCCTGGCTTCTCATGGTTTCCTCCTGTACTAAGCATGCCCCCTTGCCCCTCGGATCTACTCTCTTCTCCTGTTTCTCTGCGCTCTGACTTGTCCAGTGAGGAGCTTTTAAGGAAACTGGAAGGGGAAGGATGGGGTGAAAGTGTGTGTCCTCCTGTTTTCTCTTCCCCTGCGTCCAGCGGGAGTAGTTTTCCTTCCCCCACACTATCATACTAGCTTCGTCTCTCCTTCAGTCCTTGAGAGAAAAATGTGTGTGTGACTTTTCTTATTGCTGTGGCCAGCAAGACACAGGAGAGAGGGTAGTTATTTAGGCTCACGGTCAAGGAAATAAAATCCATAATGGTAGGATGGGGACTACAGCGGAGGTGTGACAACGCATGCTCAGGACGCAGACAATAGACAGGAAGTGGGTGGGGCTAGATGGTCTTAAGGCCTGCCCCTACTCTACTGTCCATTTCCTTCTGCACGGCTCCAGTCCTAAGCTTCTACAACCTTCCAAAACAAAACAACCAGTTAGGGGCTGGGTGTCCAAACATGAGCCTGTGGGGGATATTCCTACTAAACCCATAACAGACATGAACCAAATCGCCTGCTCTAAGGGATGGAGATGTGACTCAGTGGTAGATGATGCATAGCCAAGGCCCTCCATTACTCTTGGCAGATCCTCTACACCCGGCCCTCACTCTTGCGAACAGATGGAGAATATCTTCCCCAGAATGTGCTGTCTGTTTTATGTTAAAAACACACTGGCTTTGTCAGATACAAAAATACTGGAAAACTTTACACATCTTAAAATACCCGTCAAGAACTGAAATGTTTGCGGTGCACGGTATTCTTACACAAATATGCTATTTTTACTAAAGTAAGTTTAATTATATATATATATATATATATATATGTATGTATGTATGTATGTATGTATGTATGTATGTATATCCAAAATGCCCTCCCTCTTGGTCTCCTATGCCAGCAGGGAAGGAGGACTTGGGGGAAAAAATCTCGATCCGCCTGTAAAAAGCCCAAGAGCCAGGATCCCTGCACAGAGCATCAAGCAAGTGAAGAATTTTGGAGGGTCAACAGTGTACATGCTAAACACATTCTGTGTGGTGTTCACAGACTTTGTGACATTTTTTTTCCTGTGGGTTTAATATCCTTGATTTATTGCTTATGCTCCAGCATGTTTACGTTTTTAACCGATCTTTGGGGGGGCAATAAAACGTCTTTTGGAACTTGCAGAATGTACACTGAAATTTATATTTTTGGAAAAAACCCATTCAGTGGTTCTTTCTGTCTGGGAGCCAAGATGGAGGCCATGAGACTATAGCATAGAGTTGAAGTGCAATATTATGTGTTTGAGTTTCGACTATGTCTTTGTAGATGTGTACCACGGTGGGGGATGGTGGAGGATATCCATGATCCTCCATGCCCTAGGGACATGGTGATGGAAGGAGCCTCAGAACTGATGGCTGTTCCTCTGCCCTGAGCAGGGTATTCCTGTGCTGTCCCTCACCAGTCTCTCTAGAAACGTCAAAGCATTGAAGAAAGCCATCCATGGTCCTTCCCAAGTCTGGGGTTTTTATCCTGGTGTCATTGCCAAAGAGGAAAGAAAGAAGAAAGGGAGGAAAGAGGAAGAGTTGGAGGGGAAGGTAGAGAGGAAGAGACATTAAGGTATTCATTTTGGCCTACATCTTTTTTTTTTTTTCCTGCCTCCATCCAAAAACTGTTTGGTATGCAAACATAAAGGCCCATCTCTCTTGCCCCTGATACTATCTCCCCTTTAAAACTTTTGTTGAGGGGCTCAGGATGTAGTTTATTGGGCAGAGTGCTTGCCTGGCATGCAAGAAACCCTAGGTTTGATCCCCAGTGCTTCAAGAAAGCAAGAGCACTGATGAATGCCATCAATTACAGGACTCGAGAAGAGGCGTAGTTGTGGAAGAGGAACAGATCAAGTCGTTCTTGGCTTTCACAGTGATTAGAAGGCAGTAGGGCAACTTCTGGTGAGGTCGGACAAATTCTCTACTGAGACCTGCGCTGGTTGGCTTCCATCAGTGTGACACATCTGGAAAGAAGAAATGTCAACAAAGCAAATGTCTCCATCCTATTGGCCCATAGGATGACTGTGGAGGTTCTCTTGTTTGATGATGGGTGTGGGAGGACCCAGTGCACTTTGGACGCTGCCACCCTTGGGCAGGGAGCTGAACACGAGCCTGACAGCAAGCCAGTAAGCAGCTTTTCTCCATGGCTTCTGTTCCAGTCCCTGCCTCCGGCTTCCTGCCTTTAGTCCCTGCCCTACTTCCCTCCATGATGGACTCCAAACTGAAGACAGATGAATAAACCCTTTCTTCACAAAGCTGCTTGGAGCCATGGAAAACAAACCAGTGTAACCTGAGGCTCTTTTTCCTGACTGGTCCCACTAGACAATTGAGCCCCCAAATGAACACACAGAGACTTATACTAATTACAGAATTACTGGCCATTAACTAGGGCTTCTTATTGGCTAGCTATGTCTTCATTATAAACCCATTTATATTAATCTAAGTATTTTCACATGGTCTTATCTTACCAGGGAAAGGTCTGGAACCTCTAACTCCTTGGACGACTCACGTGGTAACTGCTAAGCATCTTCCCAGAGAAGAGAGCAATTTCCTATTTATTCCTGCCTATATCCTGATTCTGCCCAGCTACATCACTTTCTGTCTGGTCAATCAGTGTTTTATTCATTAACCAATAAGCGGAACATATATACTGAGGAACGTTCCCCATCAAACCAGGATAAGACTGAAACTTGATTTTTCCTTCACCAGCCTTGCTCTCTTAGCTTCTCCTCAACCAGCGCTGTGTAAAGTGCCACATTCTGTTCTTCATCTTTAGACACAGTCCTAAAGTTCAACCTGTGATGTATTATGATGGATCAAAATTGATTCCCATTTTGGGCCATCAAGGACTGAGTTAGGACCCATCCTCTGGAACAAGATCTCAGTTTTCCACTCTAGTTTTTACTTCTTGGAAACACACACACACACACACACACACACACACACACACACACACACGTGAGTAGGAGATGATAAGCTAATCAAATGGACTGTCAAGGTGCCTGCCTTATTCTCATTGGTTAATCCCATGAGGCCTAAATTGGGCGAGGAGGATAGATATTTTTAGACAAATAATTGCTCTGGGCATCCTGCCTTCAGAACTTTTCCAAGAAGACCTGAGATAACTTGGCACATTTCACAGCACTAATAAGTAAGAAATCATAGGATTGTAAAATGGAAAAAGAACGATGTATTGTTCTTTCAAAAACCAAATGAAGAGCCTGGGAGACAGCTTGGGCAATAAACTGATTGCCATGTAATATGAGGACTGGGGTTCAGATACCCAAACCTTCATAAAAATCTATGTGTGGCAGAAGGTACCTCAAATCCCAGTGCTGGGGTGGGAGAAGAGACAAGCCCATCTTCAAGGCTTTCACTGTCCAGTCTTCCAAAGAGTCTGAGAATTTCATTTCTATGACAGACCCTTTCTCAAAAAGTTAAGTAGCAAATGTTTGAGAAAAAAGCCCGTGTTAACCTCTGGCCTCTAAACACACACACACACACACACACACACACATAATGTGCACACATGCACACTATATACACACATGAAGACACTATTTGCACACACACAGGCACGCACACATAGACACTATGTGTACAGACATATACTATATGCACGCAAACACTATACAAACACACACATATAGCACACATACAAACAAGTGAAAGCATAACTTAAATTTTCCTTTCCTACATGGTAGTCTAATACAAGATTCTAAACGGTTTATAAACTCCAACGAAAGTGGTATCCTAGTCTGTTTGCTGTAGTAAAACACTGGCTAAGAACAGCTTAGGAAAGAAAGCGTGTAATGGCTTACAGGTCCTGATCGCAGCCCAGTATGCTGAGGAAAGTCAGGGCAGGAGCTCAAGCAGGAGCAAAGGAAGGAACCATAAAGGAAAGCGGTTGCTGGTTTGATCTCCATGCCCTACTCTGCCTCCTTTTTTCATGCCACCCAGAGCCACCTTAAGGGGTGGCTCTACCACAGCGGGCTGAGCCCTCCCACAATAATTAATGAAGATAATAACCCTGCAGACTTCCCTACAGGCCAGTTGGATGGAAGCACGTCCTCAATTGAGGTTCCCTCTTCCCAGATGACCTTACTTTGGTCAAGACCACAAAAAAAAAAAAAAAAAAAAATAGACTCTCAGTGTTAACTATGATGTCACTTGCCCTTCAACAAAATCACATTGGCAGTGACCGCCAATTTTGTCATTGGTCCGTTATCAACATAAGAGAACAAGGCCTTCATTGTGGAGTGTTTTCAATTTCTGATGATAAAAACACCTTCATTTCCCATGACTATGGTAGAATTGGGATATGGCATGTAATACTGATAAATGCCAGGCATCTGATCATCTTCTGTGGATCAGCTTATTGCTATAAACCCCGTGAAGCTTGTTTAACCTGCAGTCCAGGGAAAGACGTGTTAAGTATTAGAGAAAGTACTAGAGAAAAGTGTCAGGAGGCTGCTTAGCCCGGTTATTATTCGCTGACCTAAAAGTTTCTGGCTAATTTACGAGACTTGAACATTTTCAAATTGGATTTATATGTGTTTATTATACAATAATCAGGAAATCAATGTGGAAGGGCCTGGAGAAAGGCGGTGCTATTAAAGATATTTTTGCAAGACCCGTTTTGCTCCCAGAGTCATGGCAGCCTTGGAGTACTGCAGCCTGTTGCTACTGGCTTCTCACCTCTGAAGGCCACTGAAGAATCTGAAAACGATTCTCTGTGACCCTCACAGTCACAGATTATAAGAAGGGACAACAGGTCATTGTGATATAAAAAGGACAAGAAGAGGAGCATCTCCTAGGTAGGTTCCTGTTCTAGTGACGTCCTTGTCTCCCTTTAGCCAGGAACCCAAGGAATAAGCCATCTGGCCCCTTTTATCAACTTCCTGCCTTTATCAGAGGAAATGAAACGTGTCCTTGTGACCTTTCAATCCCACATAAACAGTATCAAGAAAACTGTCAAAACCATGCAGTATGAGGACTGTTTCTATTTTTTACACTCCCCCGACCCCTAATTCTTCCAGGCATATCACTGACTTGTAAAACCACAAACCACCCCAACTCAAGGGACAGTTGATGATGGATAGTGACAACCGCTTACTGAAGGCATACTAACATTCACTGTGGGCCAGGAACTGGTTTGTCCATTTGGTACATATGTTGTATCCGCCACTCCTAAAAAGGATTCACAGAGAAAAGGGGGGAACCATACTGCCCATTGTCTTCTTCTCCTTCTCTGAAGGTTTTTGACAATCTTCTGCAGGCATGTGTCAACGACGTCGCTGTTGCTATTTGACACAAGGTCTCCCTCTACACGCCATGCTGCCCTCCAATTCACGGCAGCGCTGCCTTAGCTTCTCAGTGAGAGCATCATATCCTGCTCAGGCCATGACCCTGACCAGTGGCCCCATGCCAGCCATGTGACCTTCTGAATGTGGAAACAGGTGGACCCTAATCCATCACAGTTTGATTTATGGGTTTCCAACCTCACAGTGTCGCCAGACACACACATAGCCAGTTGAAACCATGCTCTGAATTTTGGATAATGAACTTTCACCCAACTAGCAATAGGCAGAGCTGCACACTCGGGCAGTGGGTGGGTGGCAGCCACGCACGGCAGTTGCTATCTGGTCATGCCATCTTGAGGAAAAACAACCATGACTTTATACAGCCCCCTGCGCTGGTGAAGTAAAGTAGCACCATTTACCAAGTTAAGTGATTAAATGTATTCTTAGTTTATATTTTTCAACTCACCATGGATTTGTTTGTGAATAAGTTGAGGAGCATCTTTCCTGTGTATGCATGTACGTGTCCGTGAAGAAAACAGATTATATAGAACATGCTATTGGTGAACAAATGTAAAAATGTCCAAATGTAAATGTAACAATGTCCAAATGTAAGAATGTCCAAAAGTCCTGTAATGAAAGATCTTTACAGAGAAGACACAAAAGTGTTTTCCGTGGAGGAACTTGCGTTTATTAAGGGCACCCGGCCAAGGGTGTTTGTACTCTGCAAATAGTTGGAACATACATATTTTGACCTCACTTTACCACTAAGGAGGCCCGGGGTAGCGACAAGGATCCGGCACCAAGCCCCGTGACCGTGCATGAACTAGAGCATGTCTCACACTCTCAAATTATCAACTAACTTATCACAATAACGGCTCCGTTTCCGGCAGGCTTCCTACAGTGGTTTTGTTATTGTTCTTGGTGCTGTTGTTATTTCCTGTTCTCATTTTATACAAGGATACTTTCAGGAAAGTGATTCTCAGCCAAGATCAACCCATCCTCCTCTAATTCTCACCAAATGGTACAGGATACGTTGACTCTGCGGCCCTCAGACTCGACTCGGGTGACACTGGACTCACGCAGTGACCTTAAGGACACTTCCCATGCTGAGCTCCCCGTCTACTGGCATTCTGATTCCATGGATACATGCTGGGAATGGGGAGTCTATGTACCTCAAGGCTCCCCAGGCGAGGATAAGACCCAGCAGAGCTTGGGAACTGCGGCTCTGTGGTTGCTTAGGCTTCTCTTGGGCTTGACCTCCAATGCTCCATGTTCCTGCCATCAGTCTGCATTGACTATCCCTGTGTCTTTCAGATAGATGAGGTGTCTCTAGCTGTCTGTCCATCAAGGTGTTAACTTTGCTAGAAAATAATGCAGAAACTCTTGGGGATGTTCACATTCAAGTACCCAACTTCTCCAATACCCGGTCCTTTCACAACTTTGAGCTGCAGATGACCTTCACTCTGGCCTAAGTGGCCTCGTGATTGGTCATGCTTGCTTGCTTCCCCAATAACCCCACCATCCCCCAACCTCAAGTTCGTTAGTCTCTTTCTAGTTAGCACATTGCATGTTTCCATATCACTTTCTTTGTAGCTGACCCTAACAATGCTTCAACTGTCTTGGACCTCTGCTTCTCCTATCTCCTCTTCAAGGTACTTTACCCACAACCTTCCTAGCTGGTTTAGATTCTTGTATTTATCGATAGAATTGCCTGTGTTCAGTATAATCATTCTCAACTTTCTGGCCACCGCCCCTCCCACACATCCTCTAGGAAACTCCAAACGTGGGTAAATAAACCCACCCATGCTCACTGGGCTCGTTTTTATGATCCTTGGCTTCAAATGGGCCACAAGCACCTCCAGAAAGTTCTCTCTACACAGTTCTCAAGCATTCGCCATCCAAGCTTCTCTCTCTGAGGTGATGACCTAGATTTTTGCTCTTCTGAAAATATAACGGGTTTGGAGAGAACGCTCAGGAATCCACCACCATTTATTACAGTCTGCACCTGTACTGAATTTGATTTCGCCTTCTGTTCATTCCTGAGTCATGTCTTTCCCTTGCATACTGTGTTCTAGCCTTCTCACAATGCTATGGTAACCCCTGTCTCCCTGAGATCATTCCAGTCAGTATGAAAATGTGCTGGTCTCGGGGCAGCGGCTACTAAAGGGAGACGCTTTCTCCAGGTCTTGCGTCTGGCTGTACCCACTGCCCCCCACTCCCACCCACACTTGTCTTTACTGGAACAAAACTCACAAGTTAGCGACTCCTCTCTCTCTCTCTCTCTCTCTCTCTCTCTCTTTCTGTCTCTGTCTCTCTAGTCATGTCAATTCCTTAAACGCCTTTTTATTTTCCACTTGAACACATTCCAGTTGTGAATTCCAGATGTGAAACATCTCTCCTTTAGGGCCAAACTGATTCTATCTACAAAGATCTACAGTTGAGTCTCAGACCTCATCTTCCTGCACCTGGCAGGATTTCTGGATAACTCATCACTCCTAATGCCCTCAGCTTTTTCAGTGGAGCCCACATTTTTCCAACCCCTTACTTTGCAGGTGTGTTCTCTGGCTCATCATTGGGTCATTGGTTCTTTCTGATACTCATTTAATTTTGGCTTTTTAGGCCTCTCTGTCTGTCTCTCTCTCTCTCTCTCTCTCCACTTACTCTCAGGACATCCCAGCCTTTGGTTTATAATTTCTGTGACAAAAATCATCCACATTTTTTAATTTAGAAAATTACGTGCATGGTTGCTTTCCCTGAATGTATACTGTGTACATAGGAATTCCTGGTGCCCAAGGAGACAGAAGTAGCATTAGATCCCCTGTATTTGGAGTTACAGGCATGTTTGAGCCATCTCAGGTGGATGCTGAGAATATAACCCACATCCTCTGCAAGAGCAGCCAGTGCTCTTAACTGGCCCATCTCTCCAGCCTCCTCTCAGGATTTTTGTTCTCAGCCCAGCCTACTTCCCTGAGCTCATCTCCAATAACTAGTTGTAGAGCACCATTGCTAGGATGTTAACAAAGTGTGTGTGTGTGTGTGTGTGTGTGTGTGTGTGTGTGTGGTGTATGTGTGTGGTGTGTGTGTGGTGTGTGGTGTGTGTGTGTGTGTGTATGTGTGTGTGTGTGTGCGCGCGCGCGCACGCACGCACTCAAGTGTAAACCCTTAACTGCTATGGGCAGGTGACTTTCATTCTTAACATGGACACTCAGAACAAAGGATAGGACAGGAGATGTCTAATAAAAGCAGACAACTCCGGAATGACTTTGCCTCTTGAAGAAAAACTTTTCCTTCCCACCCCCTTTGTTTGTATTTTTAATGACTATCGTTGTCCTCAACTTGATAAACTGAAAGGAAACAGAAGCCATGGAAAGATGTAGATGAGTAAGGTCAACTCTGACGGTCCCACTGCAGAAGTCTTATGAGCCTCACTTGCTGAGAGCTCTCCCTTGGCTGCCGTTGTATCAGCAGCCTGTGCCACTGGCTACTAGCTCGTCTCTGTTTAACCGTGTCTTACCTCCTCTAGGCCACCACCAGCTGTAAGCTGCCACTGTCAAAGCAAGCAGATGGGAAGAAATGGCTCCTTGTTCCTTTCTGGAAAATTAACTATCCCCCCTACACACTGTTCCCTCTATAGCTGACCCCCAGCTCAGCACTAGAAAGAAACCTGAGATGGAGCATGCACTTCTTTACTGAAAGGATTTCTTTACCTAATCCATGTCTGGTTACTTAAAGTAGAGGAAAACCAAAACTTCACAATTAAGGACCAGCAAAATGACTCAGTTAATAAAGGTGCTCACCACCAAGCCTGATGACTTGAGTTTGATATCTAGGTAGAGGACGATACCTGATTCCCAAAAAACCTGTCTGTGATATACACGCACGGTGTCCTATGTGTGACTGCACTCACACATACACGCGCCATGCGCACACCAACACAAAATAAGTAAATATAAAAATATTTTGTAATACATATTTATGTACATGCCTGCATGTATGTCTGAACCAGTAACCTTGGGGGCCAAAAGAAGCTCTCAGATTGCCTGGGACTGAAATTACAGATGGTTGTGAGCCACCATATGGTTACTGGAAACTGAACCTGGGTCTTCTGCAAGAGCAGCTAGTGGTCTTAACAGCTGAGCCATCACTCTAGTTACTACTATTTTTTTTTAACTTCTGAAGGAAGTTGTTTTCTCTCTGAACAATGAAAATGATCAAACATAGAAGACATATGCAAACTCCAAACAGCGTTCCACGGTTCTTTCCAGGGGAAGATCACTCCAAATTCCACCACATGTCCACTGTACCAATTTTTTATGGCAGTTAGTTGAAAAACAAAACAACAACAACAACAAGACCACAACCAAATAAAACAAAAGCAGGTGGCATTTGTCTGTCTTCACCCTTTGGATTGTGTCTACAGTACAGCCAGACTAGCATGTCTGTGTCTGTAATTGATTCACTTCATATCAGATATCCCAGTTTTTACTGCTCCTACTGAAATGAAACCAACGGTGACCAATCTCAGCTGTTTGATGGCATTTCTCCTGTCCCTAATGATGTCGCAAATGCTCATCCTGGTCTTCCTGGGAGAAGTCGTTAGGGGCAGATAGCCAGGCCTGTTCTGTTCATCTGGACCACAGGAGACAGTCGTAACGACCATGATGAGTTTGCAGATAGGAGCTGTTTCTGCACTCATCACCTTCTGCACATTTACAGCCACTGACGTTTGCTTCGGATCATGTATAAAGTCCTCATCCGATGACTGCAAGAACACAAAACAAGAATTAAGGGGACACCCTCCTGTCTGCTGAACTTGGGAGGGAGAGGCAGAAGGATCAGCAACTCAAAGTCATCCTCAGCTATGTAGTGAGTTTAAGGCCAGCCTGGACCATGTGAGACCTGGTCTTAAATACTGGAAAGAAAGAACCCTCTCCCTTAATCACAGACGATTTCAAAACCGTAAGGTGTAGTAAGATATCTACCCTGCCTGCACCTGTTGCAATGACTGCGCCCATTGGGGTGGGGACAGGTGCAGATGTGACCTGGGGGAACTAGGTCTGGGGTCAGCGACCCCAGTAGGCTCTCTTTTGCTTCCTGGTCAGAGACAGAGTATCCAAAGGCATCCTTGGGACGAGAAACCTGCTGAGGGTCGGTCGTCTGTCTCAGTTGTAAGTGATCCCTCCCTGAGCAAACATCCATCAGCCCATCTCCCCGCCCCCATCCTTATTTATCCACAATAGTAGGGGCTAAAAAAATAAATAGACAGCATCACCAAACTACCTGGGTTCTTTTTACATATAAAGTGGCTATTCTCCACGTCAAAGTGGATGGAGGTAGGTGGGGTAGCGATCGGCGGTGTAGGGGGGAGGGGCGTTGTACCTCTGAGGCCTCAACCCTAAAGAAAAAATACAGACAAATGAGGAAAGCTGGCAGTGAGAGGTGCAATTCCCCAGAGAAGAACATGACAGTTGGTTGTCCAGTGATAAGGAGCCAGCCCTGAGAACAAGCACATGCATGGCATTATATGACGCAAGCAGATTATACATAGGAACACACGTATGTATGGACACATATACATACACTACATACACATATACAGATTCGATGACAGTTCATGAGAAAGGAGGCCGTGCATTTGAAGAAGAATGGGGAGGGGTACGTGGGAGAATTTGGAGATAGGGAAGGGAGAAATGATGTAATTAAATCAGAAACTCAAAAATTAAATTTAAAAAAAAAAAAAGGCCTGTTCTCCATGAACAGTTTTAGCGAATGAAACTGCATGTCTTGAAGTTGCTCTGAGCTCAAAAACCCTTCGTCTGCACGGGCTTTGAGTTATCACCTTGTAGTTTTCTAAAAATGAAAATATACTTGACTTGCAGCGCGTATTTCCAAGGGAAAACAAGGGGCTTTCATTCAGATGTGGGTGAAACCAAACCCAGACATTGTCATCTGAGAAGCAGAAAAGATGGCTTTGGGATAATTCAAATCCCCAAGGAAGAGAAACATACACATCACTTAGCAAATTTCCCACCAGAAACAGGGACACTTGCATGGAGACAGGAAAAGAAAAACAGAAAAAGAAGAAAACAAGAACAAATTGAATGGAACCCAAAAACAATAGATGGCGAGGGTTAGACGAGAGAAAGCCATTTGCTCTTGCTGTTTATAAAAGCCTTTCAGATGGATTAATGCTCTTTACAGGTGATAGGTCCTTTATTCCACTACAAAGGTTGCTGCAGATACTTTTGCTGATGTTTTAATAGGTACTTGTAAAGAAGTGTTTATTTTTATTTTATGCATGCGAGTGTTTTCCCTGCATGTATCAGAAGTGCAGTGTCCTTGCTGTGCCTACAGAGAATAGGGAAAGTTCATCAGGGCCCCTTGAACTGGAGTTACAGATGGCTGTGAGCTGCCGTGTGGGTGCTGGGAACCGAACCCAGGTCACTGCTCTTGACAAATGAGGCATCTCTTCAGCCCCATAAATAAATATTTTGACACTTCATATAGCAAAAGGAAGGCTATGAGAAGTAGAAAGACGGACAATAAAAACTTCAATTATTAGAAGTTAAGTGCCATTATCAAAGTTCAAAGGCAAACGCTAGAATGAAAAACTTTTCCCATAAAGATGAATTCAGAGACCGTCCTTAACGTGTGATGGTTTTCTTACGTATCTAATAGCAACATGTCACAAGCCAAATTAAAGTGGGGAAGAATGGCAGATGAGAACTTCTCCAAGGAAAGAGTGTAAATGTTCGCCAAGCAGATGAAGCTGGTACCCTCCCCCGCTCCCTGTTAAACTGCTGCCAGCGTTATGACGAAAGGGAATAAGGTATCTTTTCACTTCACTTTAGACGCCATCCTCACGATGCTGCCATACTGCCTCCTAAATATTTATGCTTATGCCCCACATCTGCACTGCTGGGAATAGGGACAGTGGAGAGGCCGGTCCTGAATGGACCACCTATGTCAAGCCCTCCGCCATCACCACCACCGAGGCCCGGGGATGCAGGACAAACAGAATGTAAGAGTGAGAATGAGGAGGAGTGCTGGCCACGTTATCTGCAGGACAAGACGCCGCCTCTCATGAACCCGCAGCAGCTACTGTCGCGGGGTCACGGTGCATGAGGCCCCAACTCTAGCTGAGGAGCTATCAGCAGCTGATGCGGGAGGGAGAGTCCTTTCCCTTGTGATCTGAACGCCGGTAGGCTGCCAATCAGCTACGTGCACATACGCGACACTGAAAGGACTCAATGCATTAACGGGTAGGAGGGGCACATGCTCTCAGGGCCCGGTGGGAGTCAAGGAGGGAAATGGTGGGTGGGTGTTATAAAAATGCATTGTATACATGTATGAAATTCATATTATTTAAAACTGCATCTAGTGACCTTATCTCAAAAAAAGCAAAGGGATAATAATATAATAATAACAACAATAAAATAAAAAAAGCTGTACATGTAAACACTCACCCAAAATAAAGGATGGCAAAGCTGGCATGAACACACGTGTATTTACCAAGACATCTTTGATAATAATACAAAACATGGCAAGATTTCAAAAACGGGTGAAAAATCAGATTAAGTGAGGCTCGAGAAGACCATCCTTTTGTGTAGAAGTCATGATAAGAGAAGATCATCCTTTTGTGTAGAATTCATGCTAAGAATAAAATCCATTATCTGGCACATGCTTGTAATTCCAGTGCTCAGGAGGCTGAGAAAAGATTTCATGATTGTCACAGGTGCTGGGAATCTAACCCAGGTCCTCTGCAAAAGGAGGCAGTGTCTTAACCACTGAGCCGTCTCTCCAGGCCCATTTTCTGTATCTTTTCCGTGATTACTTAACTTATATAAAGCATTTGAAAGCTTTCATTTTCTCACAAAGATTTTACAACCACATGGACAAAAGCAATACAACTCTGGGGGAGGGGGTTCCCGAGTTATTTCAAATATAAGCACTCTGTGTTTCCCATGATACAGATGGAAAACAAATGTGCATTTCATTACATGTGTGGTCCTTACAGACAAAGGGTCCCTCTCACCGTGGTGGTGGTGAGGAGGGCCTGCCTATGTGCTGTGCACACAGGAAATAAGGGTTCTTCCCATGACCTAAAGAGATTGCAAAGTGACCACACAGGGTTTATACTACAAAAGATGGAAAACTTAGATGAAGCCCTGTGAAAAATATGTCAGCTTGAGAAAAAAAAAAAATTAAACGGAGGAAACAAATAAATAATAGGTCACCAGCCAGCTGCAAATAAGAGCTTCACCTGCGACTCTGTCACTGGGGATCTCAGCATTCAGACCTTCTGACTTACTGGAGTCTGCAGAGAAGATGGGAGCCAGTGTGAACCCCAGGTCCCGGGGTTGATTATCCCAGGCTCAGGCACTGGGGAGACTAATGCAGACTATTCTGTAAGTGTTCTGGGTGTACCAAAGGAACCTTTGCCACCAAACCTTTGTACAGAGAAGCCAGGCAGCGTGCCAGCAAGGATCCTGGCTGGGGAACCAACTCCATAGCCATCTTGATTATTGTCGTCAGGAGACCACACTTGAGGCTAGCTTCCACTGTCAACTTGACATAGCCTGATGTTTCAAACAGGGGGACTGCCTCCAACAAATTGCCCTGTGGGCGTATCTGTGGAGTATTTTCTCCATTGCTAACTAATTCGGTGATTCAGTGGGTACTACTGTCCCTGGTAGGAGGTCCTGGGCTGTATAGAAAGCTACTGAATAAAGGGAAGGGAGCAAGCCAATATGCCCCATGCTTTCTGGTTTCTGTCTCAAGGTCCTGCACTTGCCCCTGAGTGGACTTTGCATACTGATGGACTTACTGTAAGATGACATAAACCTTTTCTGTCAGCACTTGCTTCTGGTCAGAATGTTTTACCTTTGCAAAAGAAGGCAAGCTAGAGCGTACTTACCCTCAAAGGTGGTTCTATTTCCGCTGTACACATGGTGGAATGGCCTGGAAAAGGAGCACAACACAAGTCCTAAGCAAGCTGGGAAACTGCTGCTTGGTCGGCCTACAGGTCGGAGTGATGACTCAGCGGTCAAGAGCGTTTGCACAATCGAGAGTCCCAGAGTTTGGGTCCCAGCTTCTGTGTGACAAGCGGGTGTCCAGTGTGTCTTGGCAATCCCAGATACAAGGGAGGTAGAAATGGGGAGGGTCACTGGGGCTTGCTGGCTTCCAGCCTTGTTTCAGAAGCATAAACTCCTAGTTCAGGGAAAGACCCTGCCTCAAAAGGATGAATGGAGAGTAGCAGAGGGGAGCATCTGACTCACTTCTAGCATTAGGCTGGGACCACAACTTATTAACCAATCTCCGTGTGAGCAATTGGAATGCTGTCCCTTAACAGTATAAAAATATAACAGAAGCACCTTAAAGGAGACAGAAAGGGCCAGGTGTGGTGGTGACGCATACACCCTTTAATCCCAACACTCCAGAGACAGAGGCAGACCTCTGAGGTCAAGGTCAGCCTGGTCTACAGAGTGAGTTCCAGAACGCCCAATGTCCCAATGTTACACAGAGAAACCATGTCTTGGGGGGAGGGAGAGGACAGAAAGGGGAGTGAGACACAACCAATAAACAACTCAGACAACATGCACACTTTCATATTGTGTCTTGAAATTTTCATGGAGATGTTTTGAATGTTGAAATGGCAACCTCCTGACATCTGTCTTCTCTTTGATGCTAAGTGTCCTTGTGAGCAACGATACGTCTTTTCCGGTACCATCCGTCACCCCCACAAACAAACAAACAGTGAATGGAATTTCAAACTGAAGATTTTAGGAAGCAGTAGTCAAGGGGCCACTCTCAAAGAGCTGGCCAGTGTTGGATCCTGCTCCCGTGCTTCACATCTATGAGTGTGGGTCTTGAGCAGAGCTGCACCCTGAATGCCTGCCTGCTGGAGAGTGTGACACTTTCTAAGCGGGTGAGAGAGTCTGTGGGACATTTAGTACTTCACTTTCCTTGTGCATGAGGCAGGAGAGGGGAGAATTCCCAGTCTGAGCCTTGAGGCTTTTTTTACTTGGTCATTTCTTATTTTGGTCATTCCCTGAGACCAGTGACATCTGTACAACTCCACCAAGTAAGCCACATTGCCCCAGGTTAAAACCCTGGTAAAAACAGGTTTAATGGGGGCTGATCTTCCAGAGTACAATGGAAGTGAGGGAGGAGAGATAATATGATAGGGAAACCCACAGACTCAGCTGAGCAGAGCTGAGAGACCACTGACTGACTCTGCACTGTCATCTGGGGAACCAGCATAGGACTGAACTAGGGCCCCTGAGTACAGGTGGCTTGGGCAGCATATGAAGCCACCGGCAGTGGTACCAAGATCGAACTCTAATGCATAAACTGACTTAGTGGAGCCCATTCTATATGGAGAGACACCTTGCTCAGCCTAGACATGGCGGGAGGGGATGCTTTGGTCCTGCCTCAACGGGGTGATGGGATAGACTTGGCTGACATCCTAGGGGAGGCCTTACCCTCCCTGAGAAGTGGATGAGAGGTGGAATGGGGCTAAAGAGGGGAGAGCAGGAGGAGAGGAGGGAGGGGGAACTGGGATTGGAATTAAATAAATAAATAAAACAGGTTCACTGGGAATGAAAAAGATGCTTACACTTCAGAATCCAAACAGCCAGCTACTCTACTTGATGGCACGAAATGAAGGATTACACTCCCGAGCTCCCGGGAACTAGTTGTATAGTGAGATATCCACCCGACCTGCACCTGTTGCACTGACCACGCCCACTGGGCGTGGGGACAGGTGCAGACAGGACCAAGGGGAATTAGGTCAAGGTCAAGGGTCCGGAACTCCAGCTCTCTCTTAATTCCTGGTCAGAGACAGAGAGCATCCGGAGGCATCCTTGGGACAGGAACCTGTTGGCGGTCATCTGTTTCTGCTGTATGTGATTTCACCCCGAATAAACATTCATCAGCCTATCGTTTCCCAGATTCTTATTTATCCCCATGATATGGTTGTTCGTGTTGCCTTTTAAACTCTTATGATCCAGGAAAGAAAGCAAGAGATATGGAGGGATCTCTTTGGATGGTGCTTCAGAGCACCTAAGAGACACAAAGTCCCTTCTCCAGGTTGTAGTGTCCCCATCCCTGAGTCTGTGGGTAAACACACATCAGTGGCAGCCTTCCATGGAAAACAGAAATCATCATGCAGAAACTGAAGAACTACCTTTTGTTCTGTGAAATGTAGAAGGCAGGAAATGAGGAACGAGACAGAATGTTCTTGTGAACGTATATAAATTGACCATGAAGTGTCTGACTGCTTATTCTAAATGTGTGCTTTCTCTGAATTATAAATGGGATCTTAATTAGACCATGCTATAGTCCTCAACCCCATAGAGAATAAAGGCAGGTTCCCTCTGAGGATTGCTCCCAGGGCCTGGCCTATCAGGTGTGAGGGATCTTGACTTAGGTTTCTCACATCTGACTGTGGTTTGGGATAGGTAATTGCTAACAGCCCTTTAATCTCTGAATCACTATGCATGGTTCCACTGATGAATGTTAGCTTTTCCTCTCTGCTGTGTCAAGATATCTGACCAAAGCGACTCAAGGAATGAGGGGTCCATTTGACCTACAGTTCCATGGTCCTGGGAGCCATGAGGTACCTCATCAGACTGCACCAGCAGTCAGAAAGCAGAGAGAGAGAGAGGGGAGGAGCAGGACCCCAGCCCATGCAATAGTGGCATTCGCATTCAGGATGGGTCTTCTCACCTCACTTAACTCCAACTAGCAGTTCCCTCGCTGACATACCTAGAATTTATCTCCTGGGTAATTCTAGATCCTGCCGCCTTGACAATCAATGTCAACTATCACATTGATTGATATACATGCGGTCTAGAAGGTGAGCTACCAGAAATACACAGTTAACGCTCTACTTCATTTACTGAATAATAATGGTCAATGTTCATAGGACCAGATTCCTTTCCAACAATACTTTATTTGTATAAGTACTTTAAATTTCCCCAGCAGTTCCATGAAACAAGCATGAATCTCATTTTAATTTTAAAATTGAGATGACATTAAAGTAAATTAAATTTAGAAGTACAGTATTTTTTTTTAACTCATGATCAAGTTTCGTAGCTGGCTGGGATTCAAATGCAGGAATGCTGTCTCAGAGTGCGTACACGTTAGAATTTAGCAATCCAGCTGCTGCAAATTTCAAAATATCCTGATCCAGAAGGGACCTTGCCCTGACCATCATAATAGCTGTATTTGTGCAGCATGACCTACCATCCCAGAGAAGCTTTAGCTGATGCAGGAAGGAAATTTGAAACATGTCAGTTATTCTGCAGCCACAGAAGTGTTCATGTGTGCATAGGCATGAGTGTGTACAGGTGCACACACACACTTGCATGTACAAGTCTGAGGTTAACATTAGGTATCTTCCTCCATCACACTCCACTTTATATGCTGAGCTAGGGTCTGTCCTCTTGCTGGGCCCAGAACTCACCATTTTGGCTGTTTGCAATATGCTTGGATTACAGGCAGGCTGTCATACCCACCTAGTGTTTACACAGGTGCTAGGGACCAGACTCTGGTGCTCATGCCCAGAGATCAAGTGTTTTGCATACTGTGCTGTCTCCCTGACTCACTTCTGATGTTGATGTAATTAAACAGTAGTAGTCATGAGGCCTGTGACTTCCCCAGCTCTGTGACTGTGACAAAGTTAACAGTACCAGGCATGGATTCCCTCCTGTGGTGGGGGCCTCAAACCCAGTACACTGGTTGATTACACCTATGACAGTTTTGCTACTATTGTACAAATGGGCTCATCTTTCCTGGTGTGTTGCTGTTGTAGTTCATAGGGTCACAGCTACGGAAGACCGTGGAAACCTTTTCCCTTGCTGCATGCCACCTTCTGATGCCAGCCAGCAGGGCAGAAGCTTCCAGCTCAAATCCCAGCTCAGTCTCAGAAAGGAGCTTTAGAGGTCAAAGTTCATCCCCACCCTAAGAACTATGTGCTATCTCTAGCCCATTACTTTTGATTGATATTTGATTGCAACTGAGAGATGTAGATGTGACTACTAGAAACACCCCTCAATCCCACACAGACACGGTTAGCATACTTAGTGGATGTGCACTCACACACTAATTCCCTTTTCCACCCCTCCCCACATAGGGTCTTATGTCTACAAGGTCCTGAGCAGAAAATCTCAAGAGTCACTGTTAGGATTCCTTATGAAGGGTGGACATTCAGGTCCTTTTCTCTGGTCCTTGTCCTTCTCCCTTTGTTGGTCTCCCCTCAACGATAATATTGTTGAAGCTCTCTTCCTTGTGAAGGAACATTTTGGGACATAACATCACACATCTGTAAAATAAAAAATATTATTCAGGCTTTGGGCCACCTGTATCTAAATGGCACAGGTGTGTGGTGATATCATGTTTGTATAAACAAAGCCTGTCTGAAGGTCAGAGAATGCAGCTTGTCATCATAACTCTGCAGAGGTGAAGCTCAAACAAGAC
Source organism: Phodopus roborovskii (assembly GCF_943737965.1). Lineage (NCBI taxonomy): Eukaryota > Metazoa > Chordata > Mammalia > Rodentia > Cricetidae > Phodopus > Phodopus roborovskii. Next base: position 1,614,285 of record NW_026126639.1, on the reverse strand, counting down.
AATACAATGTCTATTTCTAAATAATCCATCAAATGCCTCCATTGGAGGGCCCTGTGTTTTGACTTCTTCCGGCCTCAAAGGTCACCAGCATATATGTGTGTATACAGACACAGACACATAAACAAAAAAAAAAGAGAGAGAGAGAGAGAGAACTCTAAAATAAAATACTTTTAACAAATAGATGGCCTGGTGAGATGGCTCTGTGGATAAAGGCACTTTGTTACTTTGTTGTAAAGCCTGGGGACATAAATTCCATGCATGTGACACATACATTGGTAGAAGAGAACACTGGCACCGGCAAGCTGTCTTCTGACATCTACACTCTTAGTAGTATGAGCATGTACAGACACACACACACTCACATACACACACTCACATACACACACAGGTGCACACACACTCACATACACACACACTCAAATACACACATACACACACACTCACACACACACATACACACACTCACATACATATACACTCACTCACATACACACACACTCACATACACACACAGGCACACACATACACACACACTCACATACACACACAGGCGCACACACACTCACATACACACACATACATACATACACACTCACATACACACTCACATACACACATACATACACTCACATACACACACACTCCCACAAACACACACACACAGAAAGAGAGAGAGAGAGAGCGTTCAAATACCTCCTGTATGACAGTATGCTCTTAACTTCTTCCAACCCCATGTAAGCGCACCTTTCAAAGCACGGCACCGAGCTATCATGACTAGTCCCACCCTCACCGAGTTCTACTGGTGGGAAGAATCGTCTCACGCTCAGTTAAGGAAAGGATTTCTACTCCCTTCGCCTCCTCGGCCTGCAGGATGCCCACTTCCCACTCCACAGCACTGATCCAGTTCTGAGCACGCCCTGAGGAGGGAAGAGCCTTAAAACGCTGCAAGAGACGTAAAAACCAAGGAAGGCTTTCCCCACCATCATGTCTTCAGGACGCCTCCGGAGCCCGGGGGGGGGGGGGGGCATAAAAGGTATTAACCTCTGAGAGCAACAGAGTGGAGTTCAGCATGAAGCCTTTTAGTTTTTGCTTAAAATTTTAATTCTTTAATAAAAATGTTTCACTTAATGCTTTTGTGAGTCCAGCCTCAGCTTTACCAAATAAACATGCAATGCACAGAAAGCATTTAGCCTGTCTGTGTTTTCTAGAGAGTCCCCCATTGTTTTTGGAGGGAGTGTGTATGTGTATGTCTGTAACAGAGCGTATGTGGGATGCACACTCATGCCATAGCACATATTCAGAGGTTATTGGTTCTCTTCTTACACTGTATGAAATCCAGGAATTGAACTTGTGTGCTCAGGCTTGGCAGCATGTGCCTTTACCTGCTAAGCCACAAAAGCTTACTCATCACACTGGTCACATTGTGTAATATAAGCCAGGCTGTACTACCTTTATCCTGGAGAGGCATTGAGAACAGGTGGCGAAAAGTCACCCTACTCAGTGCTGCATGCACACCACAGGCCCTACGTCTTTCACTGCAGAGAAGTTATTCCCTTCTCAGAGATGGGAATGCTAAACCCACGTGCACACATTCAGCTGTGGGCTTGCTAAGTTCATTGACGACAATGCCTCTGTTCTCCATGACTTCTCACTAATAAACACCATGCTGTCTGGTCTGGGGCTTCACTCTCGGCTGTGAAGATCACCAAAGAGTATCGTCTGTGGTGGTAATAAAACCAGTGACTGTTCTACATTGCTGGAAAATGGGCCACGCCAGCCCCACTAACTAAACATGTGCTAATATCAACAATAACCTTGAACCCATCATTTCAAACCATCTTCCCCTGTCTCTTGAAATTTTACTTGAAAGTGTTGTTTGAACAACCCTCATTGAGAGGGCAGTTTTTGTGTTCAGCATAATTGTAGGTTTTATTTCTCAATCATTAGAAAAATTTCATAGCTGTTATTAGGAAGTTCTTAATATCTAAATGATATAATTTGCTGAAAGACAAACTTAGGAATCCAAAGTAAATGGTTCTTTTTTTTCCCCCCACTTTGGAGAAAGTAATACAGAAGAGATGCCCCATTACAGTAAACAGACAGGAGAGTAACGGGACAGAAAGTAGAGTAAAATCTGCTGTGTGAGTGTGCTCTCACCCGTAGACACATCCTCCCTCATCCTTGATGCAATTTTGCCTTAGATGTAGCGACAGTTGCTTATTGCTGGTTTGGGTTCTTATCATTTTCTTTCGTCATTATGTGTGTATGCGTATGCTTGTTAGAGAGTCTGCTCATGTGAGTGCTGGTGCCCACTGAAGCCAGAGGCATTGGATCCCAGTAGAGCGGGAGTTACAGAAGGTTGTGAGCCACCCCACACAGGTGTAAGGACTAAACTTGGGGGTGGGGTTCTCTAGAAGAGCAGAATTTACTCTCAACAAATGAACCATCTCCCCAGACCCTGTGCTTTTTAAAATTTGTAGATACAGGACAATACCACCTATGTCACAAATTCAACCCCTCTCTCACACACTCACATACACACTAACTATTGCTCCTGTGTCTACTTCAAAGTGCGTTTTCAACTGTTTCCCCCACGTGGAACTCCACTCTAGGGTGCTGAATTGTCCTGTGAAACCCAGTGGGAAGTTTGGGAAATACCAGCCATTGCTTCTCATTTCTAGAATTACAGTGAGCAGGAAAATGACGAGGGAGAAATGTATAAATGGGTTCACGCTGCCATCTGGTGGCAATGATACAAATACACAGAAAACACTTTCCGAATGCTCAAAACAAAATCATCAGGTAAAAACAGAGTTTGGTGCAGGGTAGGCACTCCCAGCCCTCAGGGGGCTGAGGCAGAAGGATAGTGAGATGGAGGCCAACTTGGGCTGCACAGTCAGCCAATTAATCAATACGAAATTTGTTATTTCAAAATGCACCAATAAGTATTAAAGCTGGGCGTGGTGGCTCATGCCTGTACCGTAGCACTTGGGACACAGATAGAGGAGCCAAGGTCATTTTCATTTACATAGTGAATTTCAGGTCACCCTGGGCTACGTGAGACCCTGTCTCAATAAACAGACAAAAACAGAGAAGACCAAAGGGTGACGGGAGGGAGGGAGGGAAAAGACGAGGAAAAAGGAAAGGGTTGAAATGTGTAACTAGAAAATGGTGACCTGTGGTTAGAGTTCATCTGGGAGCTGAGATGCCTTGGTTCACATTGTTTCTTTCTTTACCTTCAGGAATGATGTGGAGTCTCTGATGCTCAGGCCCAAGAATCTTACAAAGTTACAAAGTGCTAAATTCTAGCTTTTTTTGGGGGGGGGAAGGTGCCCATCACCCAGCTCCCAAATAAATACATGGAAACTTATTCTTATTTATGAATGACTGGCCTTAGCTTGGCTTATTTCTAGCCAGCTTTTCTAATTTAAAGTAGCCGGCTTCTCTTTATGTCTTGCCTTTCTTTACTCTCTATATCTTTTTTTTTTTTTTTTTTTTTTCTTACTCTGTGGCTGGCTGTGTGGCTTGGTGGCTGACCCCTAGCGTTCTCCTCTCCTTCTCCTTCTCTCGCTCTCGCCGTCCTCCCTAGGTTTCTTCTCCTGTTCATTCTCTTTCCACCAGTCCTACCTATTTCTCTCTCCTGCCTTGCTATATTGGCCATTCAGCTCTTTATTAGAGCAATCAGGTGTTTTAGGCAGGCAAAGTAGCACAGCTTCACCGAGTTAAACAAATGTAACATAAAAGAATGAAGCATGCCTTTGCATCATTAAACAAATGTCCCACAGCATATACGAATGTAACCCATCTTTAACTAATATTCCACAGTACTTAATGATCCTTTCAGCCCCTTGGGAGGACACTGCTCTCAAGACCATTCCTGAACTGAAATTTGAAAGGCATTGCTTGTGGTGGTGCATTCACAGAAATGTCTCCTCTCAAGTTTACCTTCCAGCAGGTCCTTCCTTCCAAATTTTCCAGAAAGTTGTCCACATCATCCAACCAGATGAACTTCGGGGTTCTGTTGTTCTGTCAGTGTGGACTTCCGGAATGACTGTGTAGGCTGGCCACAGGGGACGTCCATAGTGCTGCAATAGAAGCTACAAATAATCTTGTAGCTTCTATTGCAGTACACTCCCACTGAGACAGGACTGCCCTTACACAGCACAGTAAACTAATTCTCTGCAGAGAAAACCAAAGGTTCTCAATGACACATAATTTGTTTGGCAGATTTAGCTGCCTCTCAGTCTGTTTCCTTCCCTCCATGTCTCCCTCTCTCCATCCATCCATCCATCCATCCACCCATCCTTCTTGCTCTCCCTCTTTCCTCCCCTCCCTCTCTTCCTTCTTTCTATGGTACTGTTAAATATTCATCTAGAGGAGACGGCTCAAGCTAGCCAGAATTCTACCACTGAGCTGCCTGGTGATCTCTCTTCTTCCCATCCACACTGTCAGCAAGCACACTGTGGGCTCAACCACCTGGGTCCTTTCCAAACTTCAAAATTCACCACTTTGAGGCTGCTTCAAGAGCCAGAGGACCAGAACATGTGCAGCAAGACAGTAGCTTCTTTATGACAGGAAGCTACATCCATGAAATCTCAACAATATGGCTGCCTAAACAAAATTTGCATAATGATCACACCAGTTGGCATGCCAACACAGATGCAGGAAATGTCACGAGGCCCTAGAGGGCCTGTAGGCAACTAATGGCTGTAGAGAGGAAGAACCTGTCTTCTCCAGAGATAATCCCCGAGAGGTTATCTAATCCCAAATGGCCAGCCACATATACATACAAGCAACACTAAATGGATATGCCAGTTTGCATATGGGTGAGAGAGAAGGGGAGAAATTATGTAAATACAGAACGTATGCATGAAATTCTCGAAAAGTTAATTTAAAAAAACTAAAAGATGCTTTGAAGTTTATGCATACATGCATAGAAGTCACTTTCCGCCAGTCACTGCTCTTAGCATTCTGTGTGTATACTATTGTTTTTCAATCTTTAGAAAAATGAGAGATGGGGGATCATTACCTTTATTTAATAGTTGACAAAGCTAATGCACGTCTGCATGGAGAGAGAGAGAGGGAGAGGGAGGGAGAGGGAGAGAGAGAGAGAGAGAGAGAGAGATAAAGACGGAGAGAGAGAGAGAGGGAGAGAGAAGGAACCAGGTTTTGAAGCAGACTCACTCTCTGACTACTTTCTTGCTAATAAATAAACATACTGTTTGTTCAAATTGTTACACCATAATTAAACATACTGTTTGTTCCAGTTGTTAATCGAGGGTTATAAGGATCAGGATAAACAATTAGGCCGAACAGATGTTTATTCAGGGAGAAATAACTCACAACATAGACAGGTGAACACCAGCAGGTTCCTGCTTCCAAGAATTCCTCCGGAAGTCCTCATTCCTCCGGAAGTCCTCCTGTTCCTGTGTGGCTTGCAAGAGAGAGGGTCACTTCCACCCCTGGCTCCACCCCCAATGGGCGTGGTCAGTGCCACAGAAGGAGACAAAGTGAATATCCCACTACACTAGTTGTTACATCCTAGTTAAACATACTGTTTGTTGCTGTTGTTACATCAGGTCTCCTTAAGCTGCATACACGTGCAAGCACACATGCATTCAGCTTCTAGAAGAGACGCCATAAATGACACATTTGCAATTAATCACAGCAGTATGTACATTTTAATATCATCCAAATGACTTGAGACATAAAAAAAACCACTCCTGGCCCTTAGAGCATGCATTAGCAAGTGGGTAGCTTCTGTGGGACACCTCAGAAATGGGGCAGGAGGCTTAAGAGGCCAATGCCACCTTCAGGTGCAGGCCAGGTTGGAGTTCAGCTTGTACTATATGTGACCCGTCTCAAAAAAAAAAAAAAAAGTAATTAACAACAACTGTAGATTCTAAAACCAGACCATACTCTTCCATGTGTCAACTGTGAAATGTCAAAAAGGGTTCTTGTCCTCTGTTCAGCAACTTTAGGATATTTATAAGGCTGATTCAAAATTGAACAGAGCAGGCTGGAGAGATGGCTCAGCAGTTGAGAGCAGTGGCTGCTCTTGCAGAGGGCCCAGGTTTGATTCCCAGCATCCTCCTGGAGGCTCACAGTATCCATAATTTCAGTCTCAGAGGATTCTAAACCTTCTGACCTTCAAGGGCATGTACAAATGGAATGCACACATCCATGCAAGAAACACTCATACATATAGTGAAATAAGGCAGTGGTGGTACATGTCTTTAATCACCCAGCACTTGGGAGGCAGAGGCAGGCAGATCTCTCATTTGGAGGCCAGCCTGATCCACAGAGTGAGTACCAGAACAGCTAGAGCTACGCAGAGAAACCCTGATTTAAAAAAACAGTCATCATCACCATCATCATCTTCTTCATAAAATAAATGAGATTGCAAATTGGATAAGGAGGGTCTGAGGAGAAAGTTTAGTCATTAAAGAAAGTCTTTGTGTTAAAAGTCTTATGACCTGAGTTCAATTCTGAGATCACAAGGGGAAAAAAAAAAAAGCTGGGTATGGTGGCATCCACTTGTTTTCATGGTCTGGGAAGTTGAAGAGCATCCCTCAGGCTTGCTGGTTTGCCAGCCAGATTAGCCTACTTAGTGAACTCTAGGCTAACGAGATACTCAGTTCCAAACAACAAGGTGACTGTCACCTGAGGAATAACACCCAAGGTCAACTTCTAGTTTCCATACTTACAGGAACGTACACAAATACACACAGACACAGACAGACAGACACACACACACACAGAGAGAGAGAGAGAGGGAGAGAGAGAGAGAGAGAGAGAGGGCAGGGGAAATGAAGTATGAATTATGGTTGCTCGTTTTGTAACATCCCCCCTCTTCTGCTGACCAACTCTCCCATGCATACTGCTGGTTGTGTTCAGTGACAAGGTCATGGTTTTATCAAAGGGCCAAAGTAGTTGCAATTATCTTTAGACTGAGATACTGGGACAGTGTTTGGAACAATGGGACAAGTCATTTTACATGGGTTACACAGCCACCCCCTGAGTTCTTAAAAGAATATGTGGATGCTGGGGAAAGCTAACGGCACCATGTTCCCAGGTTTTTGGCCTGGCTGTGACCAAACAGAAAGTTCTCGATATGGAGTAGCAGCTTTATCTGTCTGTTCCCAGAGATCTGAAATGACTCCCATACTCTCCACCCTTCCCTGGATCACCTGACGTGAATAACTCAACTCCTTTCAATTCTGGTGTCTAGGACATTTGCATAACCTACAAACTCAGAAAGAATGGGGATGTAAAACCATGTAAGCCTCAGAACCTGTGTCCTCTCTGCCTGCTGTATATCACCACTGAGAAGACAGCGTATAAAAACAGAAAATTCCAGAAAAAAAAAAAAAAAAAAACGTTTCTAAAGAGACTGTCTATTTGTGACCCTAAGGATGACAAGAGCTTCCAAAAACTACTGTTTAAAAGCATAACGGGTTCACAAAGGTTGTGTGTGCATGTATGTGTGTGTGAGTGTGTGTGTGCGTGTGTGTGTATATGTGTGTGTGAGTGTGTGTGTGAGTGTGTGTGTGCATGTATGTGTGTGAGAGTGTGTGTGTATGTGAGTGCGTGTGTGTGTGAGTGTGTGTGTGAGAGTGTGTGTGTGCGTGTGTGTGAGTGTGTGTGTGTGCATGTATGTGAGTGTGTGTGTGTGAGTGTGTGTGAGTGTGTGTGTGTGTATGTGTGTGTGAGTGTGTGTGTATGTGAGTGCGTGTGTGTGAGTGTGTGTGTGAGAGTGTGTGTGTGCGTGTGTGTGAGTGTGTGTGTGTGTGCATGTATGTGAGTGTGTGTGTGTGAGAGTGTGTGTGTGTATGTGAGTGTTCAGGTGAGCAGGTCATCCTCATGCATGCAGAGGCCGTGACAGGATGTCTGGTGCCTTTCTCTATTATTCTGCACTCTATGAGCTAAGACAGGTATTTCAGGATATTTGATCACACTGTAAACCCCAAGTTTGCATTAATCAAATGAAAACCTGAGGTCAGGACGCAGGGCTTGTAGCAGGTCTTTCTTGCTGGACTTTCTTTGCAATCCCAGCCCCCAAATAATGATGTTGAGATTTATTAATTACGAAAGCTTGGCCTTAGTTTAGGCTCCCCCCCCCCAGTTGGCTCTTACTATAACTTAAATTAACCCATTTCTATTGATCTACAGTCTGCCGTGTGGCTCGTTTCCTCTCCTCCATTCTGTATGTCTGACTTCCTGAGTGTCTCACTGGGACTCCCCACAGTTAGACTCATCTCCCTGAGTTCCTTTCCTGGCATGGAAGTCCTGCCTAACCTCTGCTGCCTAGATACTGGCCTTTCAGATCTTCATTAAACCAATCACAATGCATCTTCACACAGTGTACAAATATCCCACAACAGAAGCCAGCAGCTAGTTGTCAGGAAGTAGCCATAGAAGGTAAAGAAGGAGTCAGGAAGATGGATAAAGAATACACAGGAAGTAGTAAGCAGGTACTTTGAGTGTGGCGGTTTGTTTTGGTATGGCACAGTGGCTAAGGAGTAAGTTGCTCCTGAGCTAGCAGGGTTTCACCTCAGCCTCTGAGTCTCAAGTCTTTATTGGTAAAATCCTAAGTTATAAGGTTAACTAAAAACAACAGACAGGGTCTTGCCATTTGGCTAGGCTAGCCAGCCAGTGAGCCTTGGGATCTACCTGTGTCTGTCCTCCAGTGCTGGAATTACAGGAACACATGCCCATGCCTGGCTTTTCACACGGTGCTTGGTATTCAAATGCAGGTTCTCATGCCTGCACAGACACCTGTTTAATCCTCTAATATCGTTCTTCTATAAATTCGTGAGTTACTGATTTAGATAGTGGTCACCTGGGGTTTCTAAAACCACAAAAAGAGAACCAGGAAATGTGTCTCCGTGGGAATGCATAAACCCTATCAAATAGTCTCGTTAAAATTAATTCCAAGTCTCCTCTGGACTCTAAATATAACTTTGAATTGACAAAAACTTCAGAAATACAACAAATGATACCACAGAAATGCAATCAGGAAGAAGTTATGATAGACCATCCCAATTAAAGTGGATATTTTTAAGGAAACATCTTAGTAATTGGAATGATTAAGCTTACTTTGAATGTGTTACAAAGCTAAAACTGAAGAACTGATAGTTCTTAATAAAATCATTTTTACATATCAGTGTTCTCATATTGGCATTATTAAATAGCATAACAATACATTAAAGATAAGAATGAATATTGTGTGCTTTGACATTGACATCGGATATAATGATGCTGTGGTGTCTGTAATAATGGAATGGCCACAAAGTAACATCTTCAAAATAAAAATAAAAAGAACCAAAACCCCAAAACTGTGACATAAGGAAATCTTTGTGTTGGAACAAAGTGTAAAGGGGAAAGTGTTTTGTTTTTCTTGGCTTTTGTTTTTGTTGTTGTTGTTGTTTTATCTTTGTTTCCGGACAGGGTTTCTCTGTGTAACAGCCCTGGCTGTCCTGGAACTCACTTTGTAGACCAGGCTGGCCTCAAACTCACAGAGATCCACTTTTCTCTCTCTGCTTCCTGAATGCTGGGACTAAAGGTGTGCACCACCACCACCACCTGGCTCAAGGAGAAAGATTTAAATGTGGATTTAATTCTCTAAAACTGTTCGTGAGTTTTTGGAAAACATTCTACATTTTTTTTTTATGTTTTTTGCATGTCCATAACAAAAAAGAAAAGGTGAATTTTTACAAACCAAGCAGGGTCCATACCCACCCCTCCAGGCTCAGCCATCCCAGAGCTTTGCTTGTCTTGGGCTAAGACTGTGGCTACATTTCTTTTCTGTCACTATAGTAAGTTCTTTGACCAGAGGGAAGGAGAGAAAATAAATATCTGATAGATAGCGGCAGGAACTTTCCCCAATGTTTGCAAGGCTTCAGATAGGAAGGGAAGCTGTTGCTTTCAGTGTCCTTCCTGTGATGATACTGTTATCTAAGATATACAATAAATCCACTTCAGTCCGTGCTGATCTGACGCCCCAAGGCCAGTGTAAATCACAGCTGATCTCCTGAGAAGACCTTAGTCCCATTGTGAACCACATCATCCCTCTGAGTGACCCCAGACTCCAGCAGCAGCAAGGCCTGCCTTTGAGGCTGACAGCAAACAGAGGAAACCTTCAGGGCTTGTACACACTCAGAAGGCAGTGGGATCCCACATTTAGTGTACTGCAGCAGTAACAATGGACTGCAAGGCTCGTGGGGATTTTCAAAGGTTCCCCAAACGCACAATCTTCCCAGACGGTTTTGTTGCAAGACAAATGATGACAGAAGTGGGTAGCTAGATCCAGAAAGAGATTTCAGAGAGGAGTATCTGAGAAATTTGCAGATGACGAGGAAGAACAGAAAACTGCAAACCGGGGCTGTTATACGTCCCTAGGTATTCATACATATGGTGGCACATACACCACACACCACACACACCACACACACACACACACACACACACACACCACACCACATGCACACATACACACACCACACACATACCACACACTCACACACACACCACACACACGCACACACCACACCACATGCACACATACACACACCACACACATACCACACACTCACCACACCACACACACACTCAGCACACACACACACACACCACACCACTTGCACACGACACACACACACACACCACACATATACAACACTCACACCACACTGCACCACAAACACACACACACACATCCCACACCACAAACACACATACTCACACACCACACACATACACAAGCACACACACACACCACATCACACACACACCACACACACATACACAAGCACACACACACACCACACACATACATTTATGCTTCAGGCCCATTGTAGAAATGTGGCCTTAAAACAAACAGGATAAGACAAAGGGCACATTGCAACATATACTGTTGAGTCATGTGGATGCTTAAATAATTCTGTGCCCATTCTCATCACCTTGGCAAGAATCGATAGTCCCTAGACCCCAAAATAGCTCCACATGTGATTCCCAGCTGACCAGGGAAGCGGGCAGATGACCGCACCTGGCGTGTGAACACGGTGCACTCCCAAAGAAGCAATGACCCAAAAACCACCCTCCCATCCAGAATCAGGTCAGAGGAACTTAGGAGGATAAATCTGGTAGTGGAAACATCTTTGGGGCCTGACAAGCAGCCTTTTATCACAGCTTGAATTTCATACAGCATTTTAAAAGGACTATCAACCATGGCTAAGAATCACTGGGTGAGCTTAGAGCTCAGTGGGTAAGTGCTGGAGTGTAGAGAAGACCTAGGGTCTGATTCTCAGCATCCCTCACCCAATGGTATCATAACATGTTGTTTCTGTCAATTTCTTGGTGCTATGTTAATCAGTCAATTGTGGATTTTACTGTGAGCCTATGGCTGAGTAAAACCTCTGTCAACAGCAAAGCAATCAAGGTCAGCCAGGTGCAACGTCATTGCACGGAAGTGCACAGCCCAGTCCCAGGACTCATTTTTACTATTACATTTACATTTCATTCTTTAATCATCCAGGGCAGTGATGGTAAAAATGCTTTACTTCTAAACTCAATATTATCCTAGCAAAATATTCGTTTTCTAGGACAGTCTGAATATCCAATAAATAATGCAGTAATAATCTTACTATAATTATAATTATGATCTGGAATGGAGAAAAATGGCTTTATTCATCACATTCCTCTAAAAATCAAATAAAGAGGGGATTACTTTATTTGAAAAGTGAAACTTAAATTCAGTCTTTCTTTTAAAAAATTATTTGTATTGTGTTTTTAGGGGTGTTTTGTCTATGTTTGGGTACTATGTGTTGTTCTTTTGCTGCAGCTATTGCCTATGGAACACAAACACGAGACTCAGCGCCCACATGGAGTTTATTGAGAGAGGGGAGAGAAAGGGGGGTAGCTGGTGGCCAACTGAAAGCAGGAGAGAGAGGGAGAGAGAGAGAGAGAGAGAGAGAGAGAAAGAGAGAAGAGAGAGGCACGCTTGGCGTGCTTGCTTTAAAAGGGAGACTTGAGCATGGGTAACTGAGTCCTCTGGCAGCCAGGTAAAGCTTGAGCAGCCAGGTAAAGCCTGAGGTAGCAATGACATGGCCATGGGCCATGAGCCATGAGTGGTCCCTCCCATCGTCAGGGGTGGGTTCAGCGGACTGCTGGTTCCCAACACTATGAGCATGTCTGCTACTGTGAAGGCCAGAGAAGGACATTAGATGCCCTGGAATTGGAGTGGCAGGTGGTTGGAAGCCACCATATGGGCGCTGGGAATTGAACTCAGCCCCTTGGGAAGAGGAGTCAGTGCCCTTAACTGCTGGGCCATCCCTCCAGCCCTGGTCCTGTTTTCTTGTCTCACAGATCACCATAATTCTGCTCTCCTATGAAGACTGGCTGTTGCAGAATTGAACAGGCCTCTTGTTAAAGAATCCATGGTTACCCATCCCCCACAGGGTTGGTTTCAAGTCACGATAGGAGGCTGGTGAAGAGTAGAGGTGTAGCTTGGGGTTAGAGTGAGTACCTGGTGTGGCCCGGGTTAGACCTGTAGGACTGAAAAACAGGAACAGGAGGAAGGCAGGGGGGGGGGGGTGGGGTGCTAGTTTAACGCTGTGAGCAGCTCTACAAAGCTTCCAGCAGGTGGCAGTGTCTAACAAGGGCAGCTAGTTTCCATACAGAGAGGGGAGGGTGTTCAACAGGGGGCTTGGTGCTAGGGATGAGCTCAGAGCCATCACTCAGCCACACCCTCCCGCACTAACAACAGCTATAAGAGTCTTTAACTTTGGCTGAAGCAGCTTTCCCAGGAATTGAGCTTATGGAGATGTTGTCTCTACAACTAGCAAAGCGTCACCATTTCCTGGTAATTGTTTTCGTGTGGGGGCTGCCTTTAACTCACAGACCTAGGATACTGGTTTTAATAAGTTTGATTGACTTTATTTCAGGAACTTTATGTTTCAAGTACCAGTCGACGTCCCTCATCCCATAGAGAGTCTCCTGAAGCCCAGGCTGTTCTCAGACTCTCTATGCAGCTAAAGATGACTTGGAGCTTCAACTGGTGGCCCTCCTGTGTCCCCTTCCCAAGGCTGGAGTTGCAGGTGGGTCCACTATCCTTGGTTTAATGCGGTGCTCCAATGCAAAGCCAGGATTTGGCACATGCTAGGTGAGCACTCTATCAGTTGAGCTGTGATGCATTCCCAGCCTCCAATATGAACTCTTCCCCTGTGACCATGCTTACCATGCTTTAGAGTGTGGTTGCTTTGTGTTAGCTCTTCAGTGTCTTGGCCACGAATAAACACAGGATTAGACTGCGGACATGCACACAGGTGACCACAATGCTCATGGAAGATCTGTTACCTAGCAGCAAATAACCGCTCCTCACACTTCCCTAACAGATAAGGCCCTTGTGCAAACCGCTTAACTGCATCTTTACCTCGGCTGAACAGGCACAAATCCTCTGAGCTCACCGTGGCATTCAGCATTCTCTCTCACACTGCAACCATGGTGTCCTGGTTAAAACCCTTTTGTTTCAGTCTTCCTGAAGCCATGTGCCTACCTCCCTTCAAAATGCTCTTCCCCAAGGATTTACTGAGGTCGGTCCCCCTAGCCTATCTTCAACCCATTTCCCCGGAGCATCTTCTCGGAACTCATGAAAACAATGTTTTCAGAATTAGATTCTGTACAGGTAAATCTTGCTATTTTCTGCTTGGTGGTTATAAAGCTGGCTTGGTCTTTCTTTATTCCCTGACTTATGAATTCTGAAGATCAAACCCAAGCTAAGATTCGGCAAGCTAAACATGGGTTCCACTACTGAACTCACTCACAGCCCGTGTTCCGATTCCTACACACTCAAAGAGTCATCAGTGGTCCATGGAGCATCTTTAAGGTATAATCCATTGTTCATGTTCAGTCAGTCTAGAATTCCTATGCCTTTTAAAGGAAAGCTCTTTCCAGAGATGTGTGTAGCAGTCATATATGTCATACCTTTATTTTTCTGGCCTTGAACTAAGGCAGACGACCTTGCATTTCTGATGCTCCTGTCTCTGCCTTCTGAACAGGTGCTATGGTTAAAGATGTTTGCCACCGCATCGTTTATGAGTCAAAGCCAGGGCTTTGTGTATGCTCAGCAAATACTCTACCACGGGAGCCACATCCCAGGCCCAGTTTTGCTATTCTTTATGAGAGCTCATGACTGAAATGTGACATACCTAGTATGTCCATACATATGTACGTACAAGCGTGCAGATCACAGGTGTAGGATGAGGTAGCCTCACACAGCAAACATCCTTTATAGCTAAGCTCATCTCCAGAGAATGAGCCTTATTAGACAGTCCGTTGTGACTACCTCTCGCCAGAATGCCACCCTGGCCTCTCACATCCACATTTACTATAGCTGAGTCATCATCTTGAATAGTGTATCCATTACTTTTCTATTTCTGTGATAAAACATTATGACCAAGGCAACTGGTGGATGTGTCTATATACCCCCATCACAGTGGGTGGGGAGTGTGGCAGGCAGGCAGGCAGGCAGGCAGGCAGGCGGGCACAGGAGCAGCATCTGAGAGCTCACGTCTTGATCCACAACAGGAAACAGAGCCAACTCAGATTGGCCAGAGTCCTAAGGCGTATCAGTTAATTGGATCACCATTCTTATCTTTGGTCTCCGATAAGCCATTCTTTGTCTTTCGCTGTGCGTAGACCATGTTAGAAAAACCCAGTTCCCTTTAAGGATCGCTATATAACTTCCTCTGCCCCCAAACAAACCATGAGACCGGAATGGAATTGGTCTGCCCATGAAGGAAAGGAAGTTCCGGCCTAACTTGTCTAGCACAGATTCCTTCTCCAGGGTCACCAGGGTCACCGGGTACTTTTAAAGGATACGAATAGGCTGTCTGTACAGCCCATACCTGACTACACGTGAAAAGGTCATGGAAATGCCTGGGCTTCTGGAGCAACACTGGTTTACCCACACCCATAATCACAGCACATGGAAGGTGGAGGCAGGAGGATCAGAAAGAGTTTCAGTCACACTCTTGGTCACGTGGTAAGTTTAAGGCCAGCCTAGGCTACATGAGACCTCATCTAAGGGACAGCAACAAATGAAGAGAGGAGGGATGGGTTGGGCCATGTAACTTCATGGTCCTAAATACCACCAAGCCCAGGGTTAACATGACCAACCCAGTATCTATTGATTAGCTGTAAGCCCCACCTCTCTCTTCCTGGACCCTGCCCCTCAGAAAGCCCACCAAGGATTAGCCCCTCCCCAGGGTTGCTCAAGACCATACCTATAGGGGGCCTGGCTGCCATATTTGCTATGCGATTCCTCTCCCTCCCTCCCCAGGGTCACCCATGAGTGCTTTGCTCTGTTCATTAAGTCCGGATTTATTAATTCGGTTTGATTGGTTTATTACATCAGCGGAAGCAGATAGCCAACAACTGGGGATTCAAAGTTTATCATCTACCAAATACAATCTGTCCCAGAAAGACCCAATCAATACATTCAGATGTGCAAAGTGAGACTCAGGCTGTCTGCTCACTGCCAGTGTTTGGAAATGGCTGGAGTGTGTGTCTGAGAGCTCCTGGAACACAATCAGTTATGCAGAAGCAGCTGTGTCTTGAATGCGTGTATGTGAGGTCAGGGGAACACTCTTTTCTCAAAAATGCACATGTGTATGTGTGCACCAATTGTATAAAGCCCAGAAGCTTAGTGGGTTTGAGAGTCATGAAGGTGAGGAGGGTCAGGAGTCTCACATCCATGAGTGTGATTTTAGGCAGTGTAAAGATAAACTACATTTTCCTGGAAATATGGAATATTGGGAACGCGAGAAGACATTCCTTAGTTTGAGCAAGCGCGCGCACGCACACACACACACACACACACAAACACACACACAGAGCCTCAGCTAGTTATGAAGATCTGTACCACATGTCATTCTTGGCTTCCCTACTCTGCTCATCTAACCTGGCTCACATCAACCACTCCTGATCTATTCACTTTGCTCCTGTTTATCTCTTTTCCTTTCTAAACCAATCTTGTAGGTAAGAAGCTTCTCTGGCCCACACGCTCTCTGTTCACCAGCTGGATGACTGAGATAGCCCTGGATCATTAGCACATGGATTCATGTGACTGTGGACTCCCAGCAACCTGAGCTCGGAAACTTGTCAGTCCTGTTGGGTATAAACAGTGTGCAGCACCCAGAAACAGGAAATGACTCTGTGAATACCTAGGCATGCGCGCGTGCGCACACACACACACACACACACACACACACACTCGGTGGGTGTGCATTCGGGAAGCTTTTTTAGAAGTCCTTGGATTTGAAGCAATTCCACAGTAGCTGAGTGACCTTACTTAGAAGTGCCTATGAATAAATGATGGTCTCCTGAAAGGAATAGACATGTCCTGTATGCTGAATACTCAGGTGGTTTGCATAAGTGAATTTTTATAATAAAGATTATTGCAGGGCAGTGAGTTGGTTCATCGAGTGACAGCACTTGCCATCATGCCTGACCTCCTGAGTGCATCATCAGGGTTCACTCGGTAGAGGGAAAGGACCCACTCCTGAAAGGCATCCCCTGGCTTCAGCATGTACACACATGTATATACACACACATGCACACACACAGGCACAAACCTAGTACACACATACATGTCCATACATACACAGACAAAAAAAACTGATTTCAACTCATCATTACTTTTAATTATTATTCCTTAAGAGTACATGTTTATAACACTTAAAAGTTACCAAAAGACAACATGATGGGAAGGAAATTTGCCCCCCCCCCATTCCCAATTGTTTAGTTCTCCCCCTCAAAGCCACTGGCCTGGGTGCAACCTTTTCCTAAGGAGCTGAGGCATCTTAAATTTTTAATATTTAATACTGTGTAAATGTTATTTAACCTTGTGTGTATGGGTGTGAGTATGTGCCTCTGAGTGTGTATGTCTGTGCATCATGTGCATGGAGAAGCCCTTGGAGATCAGAAGAGGCATGGAATCCCCTGGAACTGGAGTCACAGATGGTTATGAGGGACCATGTGGGAATTGGGAACTAAACCCAGGTCCTCTGCAAGAACAGGAGGTACACTTAACCTCTGAGCCATCTCTCTACCCACCCCCACTTAATCTAACATTTGAAAAAATATACATCCTAGATAAACTGTTTGCTTGTGGCTGAGGTATTCCCAGCTTTTGACAACTTCCAAAAGGAAGTTTGCTAGGACATGTGGGTTGTGGGGCACCTGTAAGGTTTCCAGGCAGATTTGTCCAGGTGGCAGCTGGAAACAGAGCTCGGGCTTAGGAGAGGGGTCTGGGCAGGAGGTGGAAATCAAGGGTAATAGTTGTTGATGCCAGTTATGGGCAGCAGCCCACGCAGCACGGATAGAGGGGGCGAGGTGCCGGCTTCACAGTGAATCCTGGCAGATGCTAGAAAGCTCACACCCAAACCAGGAAGGATAAGGGGGGAGTTTGTGGTGATCAATGTCAACATCAAAGTAAGTCCTAATTCTGTACTCTGCCGTTTCCATAGGGAATGAGTCAGAAAGGCGACCCCCAGGATGCCGGAAAGAGAACAAGAAAGTGTCACTAGCAAAGTGAGAGATGGAAAGGAGGTTCATTGCATATCTACAAATGCACTTGCTGGCAAGGTGGGAATATGGAACCAACTACAGGTTTGTGTCTTTTAAAGCAGCAGGGTCCCTTATGACTAGGCTGGCCTCAAGTTTGCTATGTAGATAAGGGTGACTTTGAGCTTCTGATCTCTCCATCTGCTGCCCTGAATGCCAGGGTTACAAATGTACACCACCACTCCTAGTTCAGAGGCTCAAACCTGGGGCATCATGAAGCCTGTGTTCTATCCCCTTATTGCCCCTCACCTTGGCACATTTGTAAGTGTGAAAGGATCCCCTAAGGTGGCATTTCCTCCTCCTGGCTGGTGGCACAGAGTGGAAACACTTCTCTCAGGTTTCGCTGATATGCAAATCACTCACCTGAGCTTAATGGGAGTTTAAAGTCTGTTGCCAAGTCTATTCAAAAGTACCTAGAAATAGAGGCCAGGAGCTCAATCGAGGGTGCTTAACACAGCACGAGGGAGAAGAAGGGGGGGGAGGGAGGGAGAGAGGAAAACAGAGGAAGGGGGAGGAAACGAAGGAAAGGAGAAAGAGAAAGAAAAAAAAGAGGGGAATATAGTTTATATATTTTAAGTATTTATATATTTATTTTTTACCTAGAAATGATGTCGTGCCCGTTGCACAAACTGTTCAACACAAGACTATTCCAGTAAGCTCACAAGCATATGAAGCTGGGAAATCTGCGTAAAGTGTGTAGGCTTCCCCCGTGGGGCTCCAATGCCCGTTTTCAGAAAGAAGATGCACAGAACAGGGACAGAACGAGGTACACCGCCACTGTGAAAGATCAACACCAGAAAGAAAGGGTCTTAACAGCAAGTATTAATGTCTACAAAGCAAAGCCTATGTCCCTGCTGGAACAAAATTCTTTGATAGATTGGGAAAAAGAAAGCCTCGGTGCTAAGGAGGGTCATCGTGTGATGAGACAGCCGGCAGGTGAGGTTAGGGAGAAAGCAAGGCTATCTTCTTCTGGAGAATAGCTTGTTCATGCTGCTCTGCTCATGTTCTAGGCATGTGCTATGTATGTAGATGATGTCAGAGCCTTTGGACGAGGAAGGGGTCAACCATGCGCTCAGGGCCCTCCCCCCCCCCCCCAGCCCTTCCTGGAACTGCCCCTCGGCTGGCTGTGTGGAATGCTGGGAAACACGTTTTCTCATTAGTTCTGCAGAGCGTACCTCTCTGCAAATTCACTTTCAAGAAAAACCGAGACCTCATGCCTGATGGGTGACCGACTCCTCCAGGCATTTTCTCCCGGACTCCCTGTAGGAGGGCATGAATGCCTGGCTTGTTTCACCTGCCCTGGGGAGGCAGGAACAAACCCGTGTTCACTCGGGATCCCACACCAATGAAAGACCAGAGGGAGGACCCCGCCTAGTCCAGCTTGTGAAGAAAGCTTACAGGACATGAGGACTGGGTACTTGTGGGGGTGTGAGTTACCCAGAAGCCTCAGGGCTGCACGGGACACCTTCCTGCTGCATAGTCTCTCTTCTTTATTTACCCTTCCTAAGACTACGTGCACATGTAACAGAATTCATTACAGCTGGGAGGGAGTGCATGCTGAGGTGACAGATGACAGTCTAATAAGTCCCCCACACCTCCTTTGTGGTGACGGGTCAAAAGGCTATCCTTGTTGTGGAGGGAGGTCCCTTGCTTATAACCACAGTTACTTCACAGGGTAGAAAATGGCTGCTTTTAGAGGACATGGGTGTTGTGCCCAAATTCTAAACCCCCAAATCACCAAGACACCCATTCCGATGCAATAGCAAAGAGTCTTTTTTTATTTAACAAGTTCATTGCTTTAACTCGGGCCCTCCGTTCCACATGGCGGGTGGGTTGAGAAGCACCAGAAGGAGCTGAGAGGCAGGGAATTTATTGGGTAGAAAGTGTCTAGGGTACACAACAGTCTCAGGATTGGTGCACTCATGGGCCTGGGCTACCTGTCCTGAACTGATTGGTCAACTAGTTGCTATGGCCTAGGCCCACTCAGGGTGGTTGCTATACTCTGCATGCCACATGTCCAGAGCCTGCCAGCTAACTTCTGATTGGTTCCTTGCCCCATGAAGACTAACTATCTGACCTCCTAGTGACTGAGGCAGGTCTGGCCAGGTCAGGAGGCCGGAAACTCAGTAACGTGTGCTGAGTCAGAGGCCTACATCTTGCTGGGTCTTTTCTGCAGCCTGTCATGGCTGCCAAAGCACGGTGTTGGGTGAGGGTCTGGTCCCTTTAATAGGTCCACAGTGTAGCAATTGGAAATCCCGGGGTTCCCACACCAGCCCCACAAGTTAGAAAACAAGCTAAAATAAAGGTTCATCCCCCCCCACCACCAAAAAATAAAAATAAAAAACAGACACCGAAATTTAGTATGTAATTATTGCACGAGTTTTTCCACGAAAGGGGAATTCTTCAACAAAGGTGTGTCCACTTCAAAGAAAGAGAAATCCAGTTCCATGCACACTGGTTGGTTTGAGTCTAGGAATGTTTCACCACCAGCATCACTTCTAAACACTGGCACCGCTTGGAACATACACAAACCAGTTTACATCCAGCTGGGTGCTCCCGTGAAACATGTCAGAGCTACGGAGAAGATGAGCTGTAGAAGATGAGCTGTAGAAGATGAGCTAGAGACGGACATTGTGCCCCACCCCCTTTGGCCATCAGACCATTGAAACAATGGGTGGACTCCCCACCCCAAGGAGTGGGAATTGTTTTTGATCTTCTCCCCGGTGGGCCTCTTTGGATAAAATTGCCTTTCTGGCTTTGACTGCCTGTTTAATTGGTCTCTTTACTTGGTCAGCTGAGGACAGGTATTCATACCTACATTGTTATGGCTGCCTGGGCCCAGCTTTTGACCTTAGCAGCTAGGTAATATCACAAGTCAATTCAAAACTGCCAATATGACTCACGCTATGACTACCTCCCTTCTGAAAAGTATAGTTAACCATTCCACAGGGAAAAATATCATTAAAGCGTCCCAAGAAGCGTCTTCTTCGAGATGTTAGAGTTCAGTATTTCTCCTGTCAATTGCCTGGGACCCTCCCTCCTGCCTTTTTCTTATAGAACTTACAGATCAGAAAGAAGAGAGGCAAAAAAAAGAGTCCATGGTGAGAGGTGTGACTCAGGGTTCAGAACTGTGTGTGACACGTGTGTGTGAGCTAAGGACGTGACTCTTGTAACCTTGAGTCCTCACTTGGAGTTCATTTGCGTGTGTTGTGTGACAGCCGCCTTCATTTCATCCCTCCTCCTCCTCTCCCACATGCTCAGGCCCCAGTAACGGCAACTCCACTCTTTCAGTGAGGTGAGAAGTTTTAGCTCTGACACGTTTACTCACACAGTCTGGGTAAGTGGCAGCTGGTATGTTCTAGCTACATACACTGAGCATATACTTGATTAGTTGCCCTGGTTCTAAAACATAACACCCTCACAACCTTTTTAAGACACAATGAGGATACACACACTCACCACAGTAGTTTGTTGTCCAGGCTGCCCTCCACCCTTCCACTGTCCACTCTAGGGTTCATGCCTGCCCTTCATGAACCCTGCTGACCATGCTCTGAGGAGCTGCACTGCAATCTCATTCTTTTTGGGGGTGGCGGAGGGGAGCACAGAGTTTCTCTGTGTAGGCCTGGGTGTCCTAGAGCTTGCTCTGTCCACCTGACAGGCCTTGAACTCAGAGACCTGCCTGTCTTTGCCTCCTGAGTTCTGGGGCTAAAGGCGTGTGCCCCCATGACCACTCATGATCACTTCCTTTAGCTCCTATTTTACTCACTGGTGTATGGCTGTCATCCTCTATTGCCATACACAATTCATTAGCAGGCAGCCCGTCTCGGTCCCTGAAGCCACATGGCTCACACAGGAAAGCTCTCAGTACACATTTCTCTTTTAGAGAGGAAAAACCCAACTTCTCTTCTGACGATGATTTTTCTTTTTACCTTTGTATTCAATTTTATAACCCCTCTCCTTCCCTGGGAATGATTTTCATTAAAAAAATTTCTTTAGCCCTTGTTGCCTAGATGTTTAGCAAGTATTTATCTTACAGCTGAAAAGGCATATTCTTTCCCTAACATCTTCCCATTGTTCATCCCCTTCAGCTCCAGGTGACCCTACTCTTTATCACTGCTCAGGTTCAGACTCCAACACTTTGCACACACCAAGCCTGCACTCTACCCCTGAGCCCCAACCACAGCTGCCTAACACTTTTCTGTCAAAGCTCCCCCTCCTCTTCAATTCCTGGTTTTCCTTCTATTCCCCAGTGATGTGGTAGCTCCACCCAGATGCCCCCTAATTCTCAGAAAATTGGGACTAGAAGCACTCCACACATGCAGTTATATCCATACTTAACATCTTCCATGCTTAGCAGAGGACAATTCTACTTATAGAATTAGCAGTCATTTACAAGATCTAATACACCTAGAGAAAGTGAAGGGCAAAGTCAGTCAGATGGCTACATTGGGAAACAGTTTTATCATAAGAAAACTCAACTGCTCTGAATCTTCAGAACACCTGACTGCCCAATCTGCGCAGGAGTAAGGAATCAGGCCCTGGGCTGGGTGAGACAAAGGGCTGAGGGTGTGGGAAGGGCAGAATTACAGGGCTGGGCTGCAACTCTCCCGTAAAAAGTAGTGAGCCTCTGGGTTCCATCCTAAGCACTACAACACAGACACAGACACACACACACACACACACACACACACACACACCCTGTACCAGCTCAGCCTTCTCAGGAGACCTTGCAGTTTTGTAGTGGAACTGTGAAGGGCAGAAATCATCCCCACCCCCCCTCCCGATTTTGTTCCTCAGTCATTAGTTAAATTATGTGTGGGGAGAAGGGAGGTCAATGTCTCGTGGAAGGAACTTGAAAAGGGTATTTAGTTTTCTTCTGTTTTTATTTTCTATTGGTTGGTTTGAAACCGTCTTAAGGCAGCCTAGGCTAGTCTCAAATTCGTGGCTTACCTCTGGACTCAGCAACCCTGGGGCTGGGATTTTATAGGCTTGTGCAAGACTCTGCTCTGATGAGTTCTGACAAGAGTTCAGACTCACAGAGGCTGTTCTGAGGGATGGAGCAGTAGCATCTTAACCGAGGATACTGATCTAAAGTTGAGTCCAAAAGCAATCTAGACATGCATTTCTATTTGCGCAAGATGGGGACGGTCCAGAAGGGCCTGAAAGGCAGGTTTAGGCGACAACTACCACCGCGAGGGCCAGCCCTCAAGCGGTGAGAATATCGAGGCTGCCAGAAGGTGACCTCCAACTTCAGAGAGCGGGGGAGCGCGTGTGCTCACTCCAGCCTTGTCCTTGAAGGGGATTGAGCGAGCCGAGGGGAGGGGTAGACCGGGCTCGGGTTTCCAATCACAATAGAGAAAGCTAGCAGGCTGGAGGGCGGCGGCCCCGCCCCCTTCTCCTCCTCCTTGCAGATCTAGGGTCGGCGGTGCAGTCTGCTGACTTTGCGGCGTTTTCCCTTCTCAGCTGCCTGCAGAGCTCCCTCTTGTCCGGTAAGTTTGAGTCCCGAACCCCAAAGCCTGACTCACAGAACAACAGGGTGTGTGTTGGGGGTAGGGAGTGAAGAGGGGGTAATTGTTTGGCGGAACAGCAGGAAGGAGATACGCGACTCATCCAGCCTCTGGGGCCTTTGCCCCTGAGCATCCCGGCTCCTGCATGTTGCTTCCTCGCCGTTTTGGGCGGCCAGCCCAGGGAGCAGAGGTGGGCAGGAGGCTGAGGCTGAACTCCGGCATCCGTCTCCACCCTGCAGGCTGGTCTCAGGCCTGTGCGCTGTCAAGGGAGAGACTTGTACAGGTGTAATTAAACCTGGTCCCACCAAGTCCTTGGTCGGCAGGTGGTGGGCACATCGCCCACCTGCTGAGGTGCAGGCTGGGGATCCGCGCCTAGGTGCCCGGGAATCCGGGGGACCAGGTGGGTCCTGTGAAGGTTGGAAGGTCTTACCTCTGGTGATGGAGAAAGGCCCCTGCGATTGTAGGAATGGGGTAAGGCAAAGTTCCGTCCTGGGCGTCAGGCTTCACCCGCGGCTGAGGCTGCGCGCTCTGCGGCCGATACCGGCGCTTGCTGGGCCTTTTTGGGTACACTAGGGTTTTGTTTACTTCTTGTGCTCAGGGTGGAAGGCCTAGGCTTGCCCCAGGAGACTCTATTCAAGGTGTACGTTGCTGCCTCCCTCGTGACCTGCTTTGCACAGGAGAGGTGGCTTGTGGGCCGCGAACCGAGCGAGCCCTGATCAGGACCTGGGGTGGGAGAGCTGGTTTGCTGGGGCTTTAACAGTTTGCATAGAAGATGCTCGGTGCAGTAGACTTTAGCCCCTGACATAAGGCACTGGATCTTGTCTAATGGTTCGTATCCACAGGAGAAGGGAATGGGGGGAGGGGGCGAGACTCGGGTGCCCCCCCACCTCCCATTTCTCTCTCCCTACAGTGGGCTCTCTGATTTGACACAAGGCAAACTGTTTCCTTCTCATTTTACCACGGGGGGCGGGGGTGGGGGAGAGGGCGGTGGGAGGAGAGTATGGAGTTTTGTCCAGATACCGGAGTCTGCGGGTGCTTGCTGGATCTTCAACAATGTAGCTTTGGAAATTAAGCAAACTAATTTAAAATGTTTCCAGTACAGCCCAGCTGGAGGTAGTCACGGCTTCTGCTCTCCCTTTTCCGGTTTGTTTGTTTGTTTGTAGGCAGCATCTCAGGAACCTCTAGATTCCATTGTGTGGTGCTGGATGACCTTGACCTCTCCTGATCCTCCTTGCCTCCACCTCCCAAACGCCGGATTCGGGGCCTTCCTAATGCTTTCTGGAACCTACCTCACAGATTTTAAGCCAGCTAACAAAAATAAACTTGGTGTGGGCAGGGGGGGAGGCTGTGTTTTTCTGATGAAGAAACCAGCCGCTCTGTTGAAGCTGCTTACAATACAGGGTCTGTTGGAATTCAGTGCTACACCCAAGCCCTTCAGAGGCATTTCACCTTTGTGTCCACCAGAAAGCTACAGGCGTGGTTCTCTAAGGCAAAAATAACCTCCGAAGTGGTACAGGTTGGGGAAAAGTTTTAAACTAGCAAAACAAGTTAAGGAAGAAAGCAGTTGTGTTTGAGCCCAGGTTCTTCATTCAGGACAGCCAACTAAGGTGGGTTTTGTCACTTCGCCCTTTCCAGGTGAAACCCAGCTTCAGACAGAACAGGGTGGGCTGTGAAAGGGGCAGCCTCGGCTTAGCTAAAAAAGAACAGACTGAAACAATCAGCGTAGATTACAAAGATTGGTCCTCGAGAAGAAACCCGTAAGGAGGGCAGGGTAGCTCAGTATGCTGGATGAGAGATTTAACTCAAGTCTTTGTCCTCCAGGAGTGAAGGTAACCATTTATAATGGACATTATAATCATTTACATTGGCTTTTTAAAAAAAAAAAAAAAAAGCTTAACTGTAAGTTAGCTGGTTGCCATGGTGGCACATAAATTCCTCATAGGGACAAAGGAAAGAAATTAGCTTATGTTAAGTGTAAATATCCCTATGCTTTAGTCAGTAATGAGCAGTTATAACAGCAAAAGGGTCATAGGAGTGATGGTGACAACTTAATTGCTTGCATGGAGTCCTCTGCTCAGGGAAGAATTTTTATTTTAAGCTCCTGGAGAATTTTCCTCGGTTTAAATCCTCCATTAAGTGAGAGATGGTTCCCTCAAATGTATTCTGTACTTAGACTGTATATCCTGGAGTCTCCAGTTGCACTCTGCTTTACTTTGGGGTTGAAGGCTGGTTCTCACTCAGGGGCCACTCATGTACAATGCATTGATCCCCCTTTTCTTGTAGGACAACAACATGGCAACCCTTAAGGAAAAACTCATCGCCCCAGTGGCAGAAGAGGAAACAACCCTCCCGAACAATAAGATTACTGTAGTAGGTGTTGGACAGGTTGGAATGGCATGTGCTATCAGCATTCTGGGAAAGGTAAGTTTTAAGAGCAACAGAGGTCACAATTCCTGCAGGAGGGCATGTTCTCTCTGCACAGCCTAGGATCAGGGTTGTCTGTAGAGACCCTCAACAATCTGAGATAACTTGAGGAATCACACTTACCTCTCAGTACTTGTATATATATCAGAGAATTCTGGTCACTCTACTCTGTGTGACCACACTGGAGCTACCATCCAGGGATTTCTCAACAGTGCTATAGTATTGTGCTGTCCCCCATCCCCCATCATATTCATACTTCTCCATGTTGTTAAAAATCACACCCTTTATAGCTGGTTTTGCCTCAATCCAAGACACACGTTCTACATCCTTACCATACCTCTTTTTCTCTGTCTTCCAAAAGCCTAATGGTTTCAGAGCATCTTCTTCAGTGTTTGCCTTGTGGGTGTTTCCCTGTGATTGATCCGTTTGTATGTGTTGGCTGGGTCCCGCATCAGGAGGTATAGCATGGTAACTGCCTCGTTTCTATGGTGATAAACTGAAGCCTGTGGCTGAAGGAGTAACTGGAAAATTTAGAGGCAGTGGTCTTTGCCTTTTCTTCTTAAGGGATTTTTGTAGAGTGGCTTGTTGAAAGAATGTCTTAAACTTCGAACCCGCGCCTTTATTTGTAAATGATTTCAGACTTAGTGGGAGATTTGTAAAAATTATTATCTTAATGAACATTTCCATGTGTGCATCATTCAGATTTACCAGCCCTCTGTATTTTGTTGTGTTCTCTCTCTCTCTTCCCCTCTCCTCCTTCCCTCCTTTCTCCTGGCCCTTACGTCCTCCATTGTATGTATGTGTCCATGTACGTACAGGTTCCCTAAATCATTTGAGAATGTCTGTAGTAGATGAATGTTTCTACAGTCCCCAGCATGTTTCCTAAGCATGGGACAAATTCTCACATAACCACTGCAGTCCCCAGCGCTCGGCATCAGTTTTAAGGCTGCTTTTGTGTCTCCAGACTTGGCATTCCTTTTGCTGTCTACCGTCTAGGTTCTGGGCTGTCCTTCCAGATACCCCTCGTGGTTCACAACACACCCCTTTCCTGGCTTCTCTGACTTTAGTGACTCGAGGCCTTGCTCACTCTGAGAGCTCCCTTAAATGTGGAAAGAGAGAAGGCAAGCAAGCAGCACCTCCCCCGCTGTAGAGCACACTGACTCTTTGTGTGGAGGCTTCCGGAATACCTCTGACCAAGCATATTCCTTCTGTTTGTGAAGTTTAAGGGGTTGTTGTTTTGTTAGGGGCTGAGCGCGAGGACTCTCTTGCATGCTGAGTGAGCCTTCTACGAGGCAACCCCTGGGTTGTGTTCCCAGCCCTTTGCATTTTCATCGCTTTTGAGGTGCCATGTGTTTCACATGCTGGCCTCATACGTGTGATCCCTCCTACATCCACCTCCTGAATGTTGGGGTGGTGGTTATGTGCCGCAAGACCTGACCCCAAACTTAAATTCTTTTTCTTATTTATTTTGTGTGTATGGATGTTTTGCCTGAATGTATGTACATTCCTGCCTGAGGAGGCCAGAAGTGGGTGCTGGATCTTGTGGAACTGGACTTACAGATGGTCCTGAGCCACCATGTGGGTGCTGGGAATCTAAACTGGTTCCTCTGCAAGAGTAGCCTGCGCTCTTAACCTCAGAGCCATTGCTCCAGTGTGTACATTTTAAATTCTGAAGGATCAAATTCTGACTCTTTTAATGAGAAATAGTTATTCAAAGAATTCATCAGTGTGTACCGAATTCTTGGGCGTGTTTTTCTAACTACTTTCAATTGACTAGATACCTGCGATTTGTGATAGTTTCCTTGAATTATAGGGCTTTTAAATAGTCTTAATTTAGTGTTTACTCTTCCCTTGGTCACACAAAAACAATTGAGCTTACATTTCTTTTTTTAAAAAAATAAGTACATACCACAAATATACCATGCACCATACTATTAAAGTGTTTTATTCTAAATAATCAATACAAAACATAACTTTTTTCTTTTGTGTGGGGGTTGGGAGGTTTTTTGTTGTTGTTGTTTTGGTTTTTTTGTTTATTTTTTCTTGTTTTTTTTGTGGGGGGAGCTATGGGGTTCTCCTTAAAACCAGGCTGGCCTTAATCTCATGGCAGTTCTCCTGCATCTGCTCGGCCTTCCAGGTGCTGTAGCTCTTGTTCTGGGCCACCACACCCTCCTAATGGAGCAATTTGCTTACCCTTGTTTTAAGACAAAGTGCCAGACAAAGGCAGGAGAAATGATGTCACCTGTCCATTGTTGTACAGCTGCAAAAGTAAGAGCTGCACGGGTGGCTATTCCGCCACGTATGTGACAGTAAATCTAAAGTTGACAATAGAGATAACATATGCTCAGGCTGGAGGAGAACTCCTCAGCACCACAAAACAATGCATTTATTTAGTGCCAGCAACCCACCCTGTGCCACAGCAGCACAGGACACTGGAGGAGACTATAGCCCTGGATCCTGCAGCCCACTGCCGCTGCCCAGCTTATTTTACACATATCCCTAGGCTAGGACAAGCTCAAAATGCAAATTAGTGAGTGGTACTTCCCTGGCTGGTTAATTATTTGCAAAGTTATATCTTTTCCTCCCACAAGAATCTCATGCTTAACAAACAACTTGAATATAAAAATGCTGGTATCAAATATCCGTGCACTGATGTCAGTCATTATGAACTAGGGGGTGGAATCCACAACCAAATCTGGTCCACTCTGGACTTGAGGTGAAAAGATTTCTACAGTAACATCCTTGACTTGCAACTGGCCTGGCTCCTTATCGATATATTTCTAGTCGCAGTAAATACACAAGCTGCAGAGATGCTGTTACAGAGGTCGATTCATTTCGGTAGCATCAATCCGTGGTCATGCATCTCTGTGTGGAACTGCTCACACAGGGCGTGCATCATACACATTCAGCTATATTCAACACTCTGGTTACTTTTTTAGGCATTGACTCACCTCCTTCCTCCTGCCAAATGTGCACTTCGAAGCTAATTCTCTGCACCCACGACAGAGAGGCGCTGACATCCGGTGACGTGCTCTTTGTGACATACACACTGCCTTGTGTTGCCCTGTCGACTTCAGTGCTGTCCCTAAAACATGACTGTGTCACAGAATGTTAGGTTATTATTAAGTGAGAAGGTATTAATTTAGGACTTGAAAATGCAAAGAAGGGCGTGTGGGCTCTTAGATGCTGCATGCGAAAGAACAGAACAGTTGTTTTTAAAAATTTTATTTTCAAACATGTTTAAATAAAAAAGGAGATAAAAATTTGAGTCCATACTTGAAACAGAGCCGTCATCGCTCCCTGTGCTAAGGGATTGGTTCCTGAGGGCTGGCGCTTTATCCTAAGACTTGGTGGCCTTTCCTGCCAAGATATTTAGCTACTCGGAGCCAAGCTAAGCATTCGGTGGTTCAACCAAGCACATCTCCAGTCTCTTCCAGAATTACTCTCTCTGAATTATGATGTCAGCAAAACACACTGGTAATGTTGTTCCTGAGTCAGTCTGTGTCTGCCTGCCTGTCTTTCTGTCTCTCTCATATATGTGTGTGAGTGCGTGCGTGTGTGTGCTTTCATGTATGTGCATATTCGTTACCTAATGTGGAGGCTCACACTCTTGTCTGTGTTTTCTATTGAGCCAACTTACTTTCATGAGGGAACTTTGTACCTTTCTCTTGAATAGTCATGGAATACCAAACACCAAAGTTCTTGAGGATTTTAGCCATTGGGCGCTTAGCCCTTTGGAAAAGACCTTTTTAGGGTAGTTTGGTGCTGAGCCTTCCTTGTGTAACTTAGGGCGCTATGTTTCTAACCAAACAATTGGGATGAGAAGGCACTTTATTTTCCCTCACAGGCCGGCATGACAGAAGGCATGCTTGCTCATATCTTTAGATCAGGCTGTAAAGGCAAGGCAGGAAGTAAGGCCAGCTATAACGTGAACCCTGTCCCCCGTGACCCACTTGTCCTGTGAGGCATCATGTCTTCAGTGCTACAGTTTCCCCCGGACAGCAGTAGTGACTGACTGGGAACTGAGTTCCGAACTCAGAGCCTGTGAGAGGAATGGACACCTGCTTTTGTCTCTCCAGTCTCTGGCTGATGAACTTGCCCTCGTGGATGTCTTGGAAGACAAGCTCAAAGGAGAGATGATGGACCTACAGCACGGGAGCTTGTTCCTTCAGACTCCTAAGATTGTGGCAGATAAAGGTAGGCAGCCTCTTCTAGTTCTCCAAGGGGCGGGTCTTAGGTGAAGGTAACTGTAACAAATAGATAATTTGGATGCACCCTCCAGCATGACAAACTATTACTCACTTTTAATTTATGCTGTTATTACCTGTGCTGCTGTGCATCAAACCCAGGGCCTTGCAGGATGCTGGGAGGACTCAGTGTACTCCTGCACTGTACTCCGTCCTAATTTTTGTTTGTCTTATTATGGTTTGGTTTTTTGAGACAGGGTTTCTCTGTGTAACCCTGGCTGTCCTGGAACTCACTCTGTAGACCAGGTTGGCCTTGAACCCTGAGATCCACTTGCCTTTGCCTCTGGTGTACTGAGATTGAAGATGTGCACCACCACCACACAGCTAAAACTTTTTTTTTTAACTAGGAAAAGTTGAAATTGTAGGCGAGATTGTTTCAGCTATCACTAATGACCTATTTTAGTAATCTTATATACTACAAAATTTCCATCCCTATTTTTTTTTCATTTAAAATTTGCTCTCATTTCTACTTCTTGTAGAATGTATTGTTTTTTTAAAAATGAGGTTGTTTTCCTTCTCTCCTGTGTCCATATCAGCAGCAGAGAACCGCAGACTGTGATGTGTGGTATTGTTTACCATCTGCCTCTTTCTCAGACAGGCCAACTTTTCTGCAGTCTTTAATCCTAACCCTAACCCTAAACCTAACCCACAGTCTTTTAATGCAGGAAATTTAGTTCTCATAATTTCTGGAAGCTAATGCATGGTGAAGCTTCTAGAACATACCGTAGATGGCATGTTTGGTCAACGACTTGAATTTAAGGCCCTGTCTCTTGCCATTTTTCTTCAAGATTACTCTGTGACAGCCAACTCTAAGATTGTGGTGGTGACTGCAGGAGTCCGCCAGCAGGAAGGGGAGAGTCGGCTCAACCTGGTGCAGAGAAATGTCAACGTGTTCAAGTTCATTATTCCTCAGATCGTCAAGTACAGCCCTGACTGCACCATCATTGTGGTTTCCAACCCCGGTACTAACTCGATGCTATAGCAATGGCCTGTTCTGTCCTGTCTGCTTCGGTGTTTTAGGCGCCTTATTGCTTTGGGTTTGTTCACTGACAGAGGTGATCCACATGTCTTCTGTTACCGGTGCAGAAACATGGCGTTTGCAAAACAGATGGCCCCATCCCCCATCCCGGGACAAATGTTTAAGAATGGTTTTGTGTTGTGGGGTTCCGTTTTGTTTCCTCTGTGGTTGTTGTAGATTTGGAAGGCATTTGTAAATGCTCTACAGGTGGAGCTGGGAGATGAGTCTGTAAAACGCATTATGAAATCTTGAGGACCTGGGTTTTGATCTCCAGCATCCATGTGAAACTTCAGGGAGGTGAAGGGGGGGGGGGGAGATTCCTGGCTTAGAAATCATGGGAGGCCATTGTTTACAGCCTCTGCTGAGCTGCAGCTGGCCAGGGTAAAAGTCAGAGCAGGATCACACAGCAAAGTCTATGACACCAAGCTGCCCCTGAGCCTTTCACTTATAGCGATAAATCAGGACAAGACACAGAAGAGTCACATTGCCCAAAAGGCCTTGGGGAGAATGTCTCAGTAGTTAAGGGCACTGGCTGCTCTTAGAGGTCCAGGTCCAGTTCCCTAGTTCCCAGCGCCCACCTGGCAGCTCACAACTGTCTGTAACTGCAGTTCTGGGGTCTCTGATGCCTTCTTCTAAACTCTGAAATAGGTTTATCTACCCATATAGGCAGATAGACACACATAAACTAAAACTAAAAATACATAAATAAATATAAATAATATCTATAAGTAAATAAATATAAATAAAAACTAAAAATAAATAAAACTTTCTAAAAACAGGATCATCTCTTAGAACTTGGTATCAGTTATTTTTCCTTTTTATTTTCCTATCACCATCTTGCAAGGAAAGTAACTTTGAAATGGCCCCGAGCTGGTTTTTGTTTGGCATTTTTTCTCCTTAGGATTTTTCCTCTCTGTTTATAAAAAGAAAGTTTTCTGTTTTCTAAGGACAGTATAAGGTTTCATAAGTAAATTATATTTTGGCGTGTGTTCTGGGCATTGAACGGCATGGTGAGTTAGCTTCTGCCACCGAGCTATGTCACCCAGCTCAGTGCTACCCATCTTTGCTCTATAATTCACCATCAAAGTTACTGCATGATTGTGAGCATAGATGGAATGTTAAAAAAATGGTTAGAGCATTTCTGATTTCTCCCCTGGAGGATTGTGAATAGGCCTGGGGAACCCTTGCAGTTCCTTTGGCCCTGGGAGTTAGGACCTGATAGGAGCTCATTTCTATATTTGAATTTTTATGAGTCTAGACTGGGGCCTCCAGAATGGTTCAGTCGTGTATGTAAACACATGCACAAGGTAGACGTAGAACGGAAACGGCAGGCAGCTACCCACACTCCATCTCTACATCCTGTTTCAGTTGTCACGGACTGATTACATCACTTCCAAGGTAGACTTTTTCCAAGTCTGGGTCTCCAGGAAACACTCCCGGTTCATTGAAGTCGGCATACAAAGGCATTATCCAGTCAAATATGTCTAAAATACCTTTGCTCCACAGAGGAGTGGGGTTGCCAAACCCCCCTTCGGCTTCCGATGGTGTGCATTTCCTTTTCTTTCCAACATCACCTGTAACTTCTGTGAGCCAGCAGAAGTTTTACCCCTGAGCCACACTGGATGAAGGTTATACAGCAGTTGTCCAGCCATGAGATAGTAATGGCATGAATTCTGTGATAATTTATTAGACAATATTGTACTCAACAAAATGTACACTGGCACCCCTTGCTAACTTAGAAGTAGCATTGTCTGTGGTGACAGCCTTCACAGTCACGGGCTGTTATCACTGGTGGCAATCTAAGTGAGTACGCTAGTGTTCCGTTGCTGTGAAGAAACACCATGATCAAGGCAACTCCTTTAATGGGGCTGGCTTACGGTTTCAGAGGTTCAGTCCGATGTCATCATGGTAGGAAGCATGGCAGCCTGCAGGCAGACACGGTGCAGACATCTGATCCACAGGCAGAGAGAGGGAGCCTGGGGCTGGCATGGGCTTTTGAAACCTCAAATCCCACTCACACTCACACACCTCCTCCAACAAGGCCACCATCACTCCCTGGTGGCTAAGCATTCAAATATGTGAGCCAGTGGGGACTGGGGCAGTCCTTTCTCTCATGGTAAAGCTTGTTGACACCTATGCACTTTTTACATATTTTCTTTACAAATGCTTCATTCTTATTTGTCTGAACCCGAGTATGAAAAGTTAAATTGCGTACCTCTTTCAGGCCGTATCTCGCCAAGAGATGGGCATGTGGGGAGGGAGAAGACCGAGCACCTTCTAATTGGTTCAGTAGTTCCTATTTACTTCCTTTTTTTTCTACACTATCTAGTGGACATCCTTACTTATGTTACCTGGAAACTGAGCGGGTTACCTAAGCACCGTGTGATCGGAAGTGGATGCAATCTGGATTCCGCTCGCTTTCGCTACCTCATGGCCGAAAAGCTTGGCATTCATCCCAGCAGTTGCCATGGATGGATTCTGGGAGAGCATGGTGACTCCAGCGGTAAGGAAAACAGTTTCCTTTGTGCCCCCGGGTTATGCAGACTCTTCCGAGTGCTGTTGCTTTATTTCAAAGTTTAGTTTTATATACTTTGCTCTATTTCAGAAAGGATTCAGAAGTAGCAGTTTGGATTCTATTCCAGTTTGCCTTTTCTCCATCCATCCACCCATCCACCCATCCACCCATCCATCCATCCATCCATCCACCCATCCATCCATCCACCCATCCATCCATCCACCCATCCATCCATCCATCCATCCACCCATCCATCCACCCATCCATCCATCCATCCACCCACCCATCCACCCATCCATCCATCCATCCATCCACCTATCCATCCACCCATCTATCCACCCATCCATCCACCCACCCATCCACCCACCCATCCACCCATCCATCCATCCACCTATCCATCCACCCATCTATCCACCCATCCATCCACCCACCCATCCATCCACCCACCCATCCATCCATCCACCCATCCACCAATCCATCCACCCACCCACCCACCCATCCACCCATCCACCCATCCACCCACCCACCCACCCACCCATCCATCCATCCAGTAGCTATCTTTTGTTTGGTTGTTTTGCAGACAGGGTCTTGCTGTGTAACTCTGGAACTTACCATGTAGCTATCCTAGAATTCGCCATGTAGACCAGGTAGGCTTTGAACTCCCAGAGATCCACCTGCTTCTGCCCCTCTAGTGCTGGGAGTAAAGGTATGTGCCACCATGCCCAGCTTCATCTAGCTATTTTTAAAAATGTATGTGTGAACGCTGGCACACATGTGGGAATCAGAGGACAACTTTGTGAGTTGCTTTCCCCCTGTCACGAGGGTACCGGGATCAAGCCCGGTCCTCAATCTTGGCAGTCCTTGAAGAACACAAGGATGTCTAGTTAGCCCGGAACAGAAGAGACTGCACCAAGGGCTCTTACTTGGCCTCTAGCAGTTTTGCTGCTGCAGCTGTGTAATTGCACTGGGCTCTCCCTGAGCCCTCATTCACACCATGAGTTACCATTATTCTCCAAAAGTCCCTGAGGAGCAAGAGACTGGGCTTTCAAAGTCCAGTTCCCACGACGGTTTGTAGACATTCTCCCCTGAATTGTAAAGACCCTAATTCATATATCAGTGGGCTTTCATAATAACCGTATCTGGGTATAGTTATGCTAGATCCTTTTTCTCTTTCCTTAAAAAGAAAGAGGCTTTTGTTACCAAACAGTTCCCGTAGAGTAGCTTATATTTCTAAAATTGAGGGCTTAGAATGGTCCCAAACTATAATTTCTCATGAATTTTACTAACCTGGAGATTTGGAAAGAATTTCCTGTTCTCTGTAAATTATACGGCGACTGTTTTGAACCTCACATCTTTGCAAGGTGAAAGGTCAGCAGTAGGGGCTGGAGGTGTGGCTCAGTGGATGAGGGCACTTGCTGCTGTGGGAGAGGCAGAGGTCTTGAGTTCAGTTCCCAGCTCCCACATCAGGTGGGCCTCCACTGCCTGCAGCTTCAGCACCAGTAGTTTCAAGTCTCACTTCTGGGCTCCTTGAGCACATCCCTGCATGTGCCCACCCACATACACACACAATAGCATGCATGCTTTACTTAAATATATGTATCTAAAAGGTCGGACCTATTGCTAGGTGAAGAGACAAATATCAGAACGAATACCTCCCCGGAGGGGATGAGAACTTGACTAGAGACGATTGCCACTGGGCAGTACCAACTGATATTGGGATATTTGCGTGGGAGTTGAAATCTGAGATAAGGGAAAGCAAGTTTGTTTTGTTTTGTTTCACAGTGGCTGTGTGGAGTGGGGTGAATGTGGCCGGGGTCTCCCTCCAGGAACTGAATCCAGAAATGGGAACGGACAATGACAGTGAGAACTGGAAGGAAGTCCATAAGATGGTGGTGGACAGGTGAGTGGAGGCAACCGCATCTCCGTGAGTCAGTCACATCCGTCCCAGTAGATAAAACCCCGAGCTGTTTCACGCTGCCTGCTCGGGTAGAACTCTCCACCTGGTGAGTCTGTCCTTGAGAAGTGAGCAGGATTAATTTAGATCAGTCAGGCTTGCTGTGTGAGTCTCTAGAGAAAGCAAGTGTGTTTTCTCAAGAGAAAACCAGCTGTAGAGGCAGATATGGAGTTGCCTCCTGAGAGGGGTCTTCATCTTGTCACCCGTCAATGAATAAGGTAAACCTGGACCCTGGTAGTCACATAACCACACGAACACACACTTAGGCAGACTGCTGAAGTATTTAAGGAGCAATAGTCTTACTACCCTCAACCCCCACCCACCCTGTTAAAGATGTCTCTCACCCTAATCTTGTTTTCTCTCTTATGATTGTTCTGCCCCAAATAATGTATCACTTTAAAATGCAGCTGATAATGGAGGCTTGTACCCAGATCCTGACACTCAAGCTGACTATAGTGAGCGAAGCCAGTTAAACTTGAAGCTTATCCATCACCGTCTTCTCGGAGATGCATTGAGTATAGGTTCTAGTCATCTCTGTGGGCCCATTAGTTGTGTAAAGTGTAAGACCCTGTAGGCTTGTCGAAATGAAGTCACACGTCACATACAGGGCCACAACTTATCACCGACAAGCATTCAATCATTGTTACTATTTGCAAAGTTCTTGCAGGAAAATTGCTAACTCAACTACGGGAGTTTTACTCAGAATGACTTTTCTTGGAGAATCTGACTTGTGTATTAGAAAAACAAATCTGAAAGTTGAAAAAGTCCTTAGATTTTCCAGTTTACATGATGCTTTGATTTCATGAATGAGAAGATTGCTCACTTGAGTGATGGCCTCCTCCTGTCTCTCACCGTTTTCTGAGTTCATTGATATATTTGGAAATACACTTTTATGTAAAGCAGTGTTGGTTGGAAATGTGTGGTCTTGGGGATTGGAGAGATGCCTTATCAATTAAGAGTGTGGACTGCTCTTGTAGAGGATTGGAATTGAGTTCCCAGCACCCACATTGGGTGGCTCACGATTGCCCTGTAACCCCATCTCCAGGGTCACTGATACCTCTGGCCTCTTGGTATTGGCACTCATGCACCCACATGAACATACAGAAATACAGACACACGATGCATACACATAATTAAAAATAATCTTGAAAGAGAATGTACATTCTTAACTGCTGTGACTCCAGAGACATTCGCTGAAGTCTCTATGTCACCTGTTTTTAGACATTTCACTTTCACAGATCTTATTTGTGCATTAATTCACTTGATGTTCACGAAAACCTTACAAAACGGGTGCATGTCCTCCTTCACTAAGAAAAGGAACTAAAGCAGAAAAAAAAAATTAAGGAACTGGCCACAATGACCATTAGAGGCAGAGCAGGTGTCCACCCGGCATCGGGTCCAGTGATCTCTCATGTGGTTTATTTTTCGAAGTGCCTATGAGGTCATCAAGCTAAAAGGATACACCAACTGGGCCATTGGGTTAAGTGTGGCTGACCTCATTGAATCCATGCTGAAAAACCTGTCTCGGATTCACCCCGTGTCTACCATGGTCAAGGTGAGTGAAGCTATTGCAAAGTGCAGCAGAATGTCCAGTCTTATGTTGTATAAAGAGATTTCATCTCAAGAAAGACAAGGGAAACTTCAGTTCACATTTAGGGTTTATATGAGCCTAGTTTTTCTCTTTCCAACCTAAGTCTAGGCCAAGAACACTCAACATTATAGGAGCTATACTCTCTTATATGTTTTCTAAGAAATCTTCCTTGTGTGTTGTAAAAACTATTAACTGTGAATCCTGTCAGGAACTGCATCTACTGTACCACTAAGTAAACATATATGAGGTTCATTATATTTAAGCTTATGTAATAAACTGTAGACAGCCTTTCATGGAACATTTTGAAAGCATGGCAAACCTAGCTTAATTCAAAAATTATAGAGCAAACACACAAAGCAGGCAAAGAGAACCTGAAGCCCGGGTCTGGGATGTAGCTCAATGGGGAGAGTGTGTGCTTAGCATGCGTGAGGCCCTAGGTTTGATTCCCCAGCACTGCTTAAATCAGGCGTGGTTGTGCAGACCTGTGATCTGAGGACTGAGGATGTGGAAACAAAGGGATCAGAAGTTCAAAGTCATCCTTGGCTACATAGCAAGTTTGAGATGAACCTCATTGGGATGAAATTCACTGAACAAAAATAAAGTTATATTTAAACAGCATATGTAGCAAGTGTGTCACGTCCACATGTCAGTGTCAAGAATGGAAAAAAAAAAGAGAGAGAGAGAAATAGATGGAATCACCAAGAATAAGCTAGCTGGCTAGGAAGCTGAATTGGCAAGCTTATGGTTGGTTCAAGTGGGAACCCCACCTTAATGTGTGGAGAGAGCCATCAAGGAAGATGCCTGCTGTTAACCTCTGACTTCTACATGTGCACACACACACACACACACACACACACACACACACACACACACACACAGAAACACGATGCACACATGCATACCCATACATACAAAAAATAGTTTAGGAGTACAGATGGTACCAGATGTTTGGCTTAGGATATCATGGACAGATTACAAGGTGAGCATGGGAAAACTCGAGTAATTACTGACTTTTGGAATGCATAGAGGATGTTTTTATTTTCTCTACTTTGGTGTATGTACAAAAAATCTTTTAAAGATTAAGATAACTCGTTAAATATAATTAATCCATTAGCTATATAGGGAAATTGACCCATAATCAATTCCCGTATTTAAAGCATTCGGGAGATAGCTCATTACTTCAGCATCTCTTGAGGGTATCGTACTCCAGTTCCAGGGGATCTGATGCCCTCTCTGGCTTTTGTAGATACCTGTACTTATTGACACACATAAACTCACACATAAAAAAAAAATAAAATCTTTTGTTGTTGGCTTTGTTTTTGGAGACAAGTTCCTCTGTGTATCCCTGGCTGTCCTGGAACTTACTCTATATAGGCTAGCCTTGAACTCAGAGATCTGCCTATTTCTGCCTCCCAAATGCTGGGATTAAAGGCATGTATGTGTCTCTCCAAGCACCAAAAATATAAAATTAAAAAAAAATGAGTTGATATATAGTTATCCATTAAGGGACACCACTGAAAGCCATTTAAAGATTCATATAACAAAGTGTATTTAAGTAGAAAATAATATTTGATTTAAAAACTAAATACTGACTACCTTCTTGTAACTAGTTTTTTGTTG
Organism: Phodopus roborovskii; assembly: GCF_943737965.1. Classification (NCBI taxonomy): domain Eukaryota; kingdom Metazoa; phylum Chordata; class Mammalia; order Rodentia; family Cricetidae; genus Phodopus; species Phodopus roborovskii. The sequence continues at coordinate 1,575,784 of NW_026126639.1, read as the reverse complement.
TTTTGTAGTGTAAGTTTGTGTAGTCTGTAAATATAAAACTCACTTCAAATCCAAATAATTGGGAACATAATAAACCAGTTAAATGAAAACTAAGTGAATGAATTCGGGTTTGTTAAACTTCCTACAGTTGTTTGTATTTAACATGGCTCTTCGGGTCGTTCTTAACCGTGGCCTCGCGCATATCTGGGTTTCATTGTCCTCACAGGGGATGTATGGCATTGAGAACGAAGTCTTCCTCAGTCTCCCCTGCATCCTCAATGCCAGGGGACTGACCAGTGTCATCAACCAGAAGCTGAAGGACGATGAGGTCGCTCAGCTCAGGAAGAGTGCGGACACCCTGTGGGACATCCAGAAGGACCTAAAAGACCTGTGACTGCCAGGTTCTAGGCTGTAGGACCCAAACCTCCAATGTCACTAACCATGAGCCTTTAGTCTTCAGCCTTGTATATAGGTCTTCTCCCCTGACATGTGATACGAGCTCACAGATCAATCAAAGCCCAGGCTCGTTTGATGTTTGCACTAGGAGCTCTTGAACAAATAAAGTTAGCTATTGCAGCAAGCTTCTCTGTGTCCCTTTCTCTGGATTGTTTGAGATGGTGTCTCACGATCTTGTATAGCTAGGAGCAGCCTGGAACTTGATCTCTACTCAAACAACCCTTCCTGGTGTTGAGATAAAAGCTTGCCTTATGTGCTTTTTTTTTTTTTTTTTTTTTTTTTTTTAATGATTTCTGAAAAGTTGTGATAGATTTCTTCCTGCCCCTCAAATATCCGTAAATCCTGCCATCTCTGCTCCTGTAACCCACCTTCCAGGCGGTGCCTGAACATCCAGTCATAGTGTGCTCCACGATTCTCATGTTTTGAGAATACGGTTACAATGTTTTAAAGGTTTTTAATTATGGTTATGTGTAAGTATGTGCACATGAGGCCAGAGGCGAGAAGTAATGTGTGTGTGTGTGTGTGTGTGTGTGTGTGTGTGTGTGTGTGTGTACACGCGCGCGCGGGCGCGCGCCTTTCATATAATGCCTATTTTAATTCTCTGAAAGCAAGAAACTGTTTTGTGAAACTGGAAAAGACTTATGCTGGAGTTGTCTTTGATAGCGACAAAAAATGAGCTGTCGCGCAGACCCGGGTGTCAGGAAGACCGCACAATAGAGAAAAGAGGGTCGGGGAGAGAGATGGATATATGTAGGCTATCTAAGACTCTGTTTGAGGATGGTTAACCATCATAACAACTGTTATGTGATTAAGTGTGAGGGGAACCTGGGCAGATTCCATGGCAGGCGAGGGTGACCTAAGTGGGGACAAACATGCCAGGAAGACAGAGCTTAGTGAGAAGTTTCATTAGAAATGGGAGGGAAGGGGAAGGAAAGAGACAGAGAGGACAGAAGAGAAGAGGGTGACAGGAAAAGTCCTGTCTGCCCCAGCGGGAAAGAGAATGTAAGTGGGAGGGGTCTTTCTATTAAAGGGTCCTTTGCACCTGCGTGTAGACTACGCAATCATGGAACCCTGGGCTGACCAGGGTACTGCCTGAGTGTATTCTGCCAGGTGACGGGCAGGCCAGCATAATGCCTGAGTCCTTACAACAACCCAGGGTTTGAGCATCAGCTCTGTTCTTGACTGATCGTGGTCTGGGATTGAGCATGTTGCCTGCTGTCTAAGCAAACCTGAGCCTTAATGCCCTCATCCACGAACAGTGATGGTAATGGTTTCTTTTCAGTATGAGTACTTGACTGTACTTTTGATTGATCTTTTTCAGTGCAGAGGCTGAAACCCAGGGTCTCCAACAAATAAGCCATGCAGAGTGAGGGTATTGCCTGCCATGCATGCAGGGATGACCACAATGCCAGGTCCCCAGGGGGTAGGGCAAGATTTACCCTTGTTTGATAACAAGAACAAGACAGATACTAAATTTATTTTTTTCAAATCACATTTCAACCAAGACAAGTATTAATTTTACTTCTTCAAATAGCATTTCCGAAATGATACGTTTGTGTCAAGACCACTTCTATAAGTAGAGAGAGTGAGTCTCAGAGCCATTTCTTGGTCATAGTTCTAAGTATAGTTCTTAACAGCAAGCTATTGGTTTCCAAGGTTCATTTTTTGGACAAGTTAAGAGTTTAAACAGAATTCTTGTTTGGCTGGAGTTCCTACATAGAAACGCTGCTAAGCTGGGCGCTGAGGGGGAAGCAGAGCTGCTCGTCTAGTTTTGGAACACTGTTCAGTGTCAAATAAAAAAGCAAATTATAGCAGGAAACCATGACACGTTAATAGAACCAAGCAACAAATAAGTGTTCCTTGAATATTGAGTAGGAGTTACATGGCAGAAAAGGTAGCCCATGGCTCAGGAAAACAAGACATGTAAAGATAAATTATATTTATATGCTCCCATTTTTTTTTTTTCCAAGACCGGGTTTCTCTGTGTAACCTTGGCTGTCCTGGAACTCGCTCTGTACACCAGGCTCGCCTCAAACTCACAGAGATCCACCTGCCTCTGCTTCCTGAGTGCCAGGATTAAAGGTGTGCACCACCACTGCCTGGCTATATGCTCCTATTTTAAATAGATGTACTTAATTATGTGTACATTCATAAAGGTAAAAACAAGATGTCAGATGCTCTGGAGTCGAAGTGGCTGTGAGTCTGGGAACTGAACCCAGGCCCTCTGTGAGAGCAGCAAACACTCTTCTGTGCCATCTCTTAACCCTATTTTATATTTAATACAGAAAGGGGATGCTGGTCTAGATGTTAAAGATTCATAGCTCTCCAAATGCATGTGATCATGCTGTCAGGTATTTTTCCCTTTTAATTTTGTTGTTGTTGTCTTTGTTAATGTAAGAGATTAAATTGAAGACCTTCTCAGGCTTAGCATGTGACCTGTCCCTGAGCCACAGTTCCAAGCCATAGTCAGACACTGCCTTTAAAATGTAGCAAGTGGCACAGATTAAGTAGCATTTGGAAATGATGTGATTTGTCAACCTGCGTGCCTGTGTTGTTATGGTAAGAATAGCACAGTGGCCAAGTCCAAAGTCTTGCCAGTCTTGCAAAGCAATCTTTGGAGTAATTTATAAACATTTAGGAATGTGGAGAGGATTGTGAGCAACCAGAAAGCAGGACTGGGAAAAGGTACAGCACACATTAGTGCTTTAATCTACACAGGGGCACATCTCTGCAGGTGGAGGCTCTAATGCCTCTGGGAAGACCAGAGAGATGACCCTGAGGGTAGGAGCACCAGCTGCTTTTCTAGAGGACCCAGGTTTGATTCCCAGCACCCAAAAGGCAGCTCACAACTCTCTGTTCCAGAGGATCCAATTCCCTTTTCTGGCCTCCTCTGACACCAGGCACATACATGGTATAGAGACACATGCAGACCAAACACCCATATACATAAAACAGTCTTCATTTTTTAACTAAGAAATAAATTTATTTGAAAAATCCTTGTATTGTCTGGAAGTTTGGAAATACCATTCTAAAGTTCTGGTTGCCTTTCCACAAGAGAACTGGGTTTCTTCCTGGAGAAACAATGCCCTACAGTCAGCAGCCAACACAGATATAATCAACTCATGCATCAGGTCAAGAGCCAGCCACACAGTTATTTAAGAATTATTAAGATTTGCTGGGCAGTGGTGTTATACTCCTTTGATTCCAGTACCCAGGAGGCAGACACAGCTGGACCTTTGTGAGTTCAAGGCCAGTCTAGTCTACTGAATGAGTTCTAGTACAGGCTCCAAAGCTACAGAGAAACTCTATCTCAAAAAAATTAATATTTAATTTTGAAGGCAAATTAATGAAATAAATCTAAGTGCTGTGCCTAGGTAGATTATTTTAAAAAAACTGTTCAAATTTATATTAAATATGTGAAAAATAATAAATAAAAGGATATTGATAGACCATTTCACACACCAAAAAGAAGAAAATAATCCCAAATATTAATTTCTTTTTGAAAGCTTTACATTTGTTTGTTTGTTCACCTGTGGGTATGTGTGTGCATGCCACAGCTCATGGGTGAAGAGAACAACTTGCAGGAATTGCTTGGGTGCCGTATGTAAAGAATAAGGTTTTTCCTCCCGCCGCTGATCTTGTCCTGCCACCGCCCCAACCCCAAATAACACACTGAGACTCTGTATTTGATATAATGCTGTTGGCCAGTTACTTGTTCCTTATGGGATAGCTCTGTCTTAAGTATTAACCCATTTCTGTTAATCTATGTATTTCCACGTGGTCTCCTCTTACCCTCGGAGAGCGGGCTGGTGTCCAGCTCTCTCCAGACTCTCCATCTTGACTCTTCCCTACTCCTTCCTATTTCCTCCTTGTCTCCTAGTCCCACCTATCTTGCTTTCCTATTGGCCAACAGTGCTTTATTCATTAACCAGTATGAGAAACAGACTTACAGAATGACATCTCCCATCACATCATGTGTGTCCTGAAGACTGAACTTATCAGGCTTGGCTGCAAGTGCCTTTAACTGCGGAGCCATCTTACAGGCCCTCATTGAGTTTCTTGAATACCATAATGATATACAAACCATCATTTGCTTTTCCTACCCTTTGGTAATTCATCTGTGCTGATAGCAAAGCAAGACTTTACAGGTCAAAACCGGTATCTTTTATTGATAGAGAAGGAACAAGTTTTTGCATCCTCAAGAGACTGGAGTAATATTTATTTTGAAACTGAGAAATTCCAGGACCAATGATCAGAGAATAGCAGACATATAAGTGGCACATTATTCCAAGATGAATCTAGATTAGAATAAAAACAGCTTTCCAGGAAATTGAAAAAGTATGAAGAGTTTGATGGGTTAAATAACACAGGGAATTTTAATCCCTAACAGGGTGTGGGATGGGATCAGGCAAAAGGCTACGATGTGGCCCAGGTTCTCCATTATTTTGTCCACAAGGTATTTAGCTGCCTATATCTCAAAACACCGATGGTTGTCAGCCCCAGCCCCAACCCCCCCTCCCCCGTCCCCCAACCTCCCACTTCCCCCTACCCCTGGGCCTTGAGGAAGGTGAAGGCTGCTTGGATCCTGAGCCTCCCACCCTATCCCAGCAGCTGTTGCTTTCAATTCCCCTGGCGACATGAATGATTCGTTCTAATCAGCTGAATATAAGAACAATGTGCAGGGTATTTTTAACAGTGTTTAAAAATAGCGCATACCTCTTAGCTCTGCGCTTTGCCAACGGGCGCCACGAGCTGCTTCTATAACATTTAAAAATGTATTAAAATTATTTCTGTTGGGTTCGGGGTCACACAGTGATGGGGAATAGACCACCAAAGTCTATTAAACTAGAAGCAAGCTTTATTCCGGAAAAAGAAAAGAGAAACAAAACAAAACAAACAAAAAAACCCAAACAAAAAACCCCACGGGGCACAAAAGCTTATCAGCTACAGCAGTGACCACAGCCAGAGTTCGGGCTTCTGAAATGTGGCAAAATGGGTAGTTCATGAACTCTCCTTTTTATAGTAAGAAGCAAGCATTAGTCATGAACAAAAGAATTTTTACAATCTTGAGGCCAAACTCACTTACAAATTTTTTTTTTTTTTTTTTTTTTTTTTTTTTTTTTGTTTTTCAAGACAGGGTTTCTTTGTGTAGCCCTGGCTGTTAGTAGTATTCAGGCATTTGTATTTGCTTTTCCTGGGGTTCTGACAGGATACGCCCTCAGCTGCAGCCACTAAGAGCACCACCTGTGCACATTCACTGTGTTCCTTTTTAAAAGGGCCCTGCCCACCTCCCATCCCTCTCTCTCTTCCTCTCTCTATCTGATCCTCCCTGTCTCTTTTTTCTCTCTCTCCCCATTTCCTTTCTCCTGCTGCTTCCATCCCTGAAGGCCAGGCTGCCCCCTCCTCTCTCCCCTTTTTTTGATCCCTTTCCAAAAACAAAAAACCCTCTGCTTGAACCCTGTCTCATGGCACCCTCCTCTTGCATGCTGCTTTTCTTAAATTACAACACTGGCCATCCAGAAAGGCTCTGCAGCCCAGGCTGACCTTGAACTCACAGAGATCTGCCTGCCTCTGCTTCTAGAGTGCTGGAATTAAAGACATCAAGTAGGAACCATGCTGTGGTATGGCCAATGAGAAGCTGCAGCCAAGTTTTATTCCTGGAGCCTATCCTGTACTCTTCTGTAGTTAGGTCACTTGGAGGATGTAGCCATTCCAGTGGAAGGTGAAAGTAGCTTGCATGGTGATTTAAAGAATGCTACCTTTCTCTCTGACTCTAAAGGAGCTGCTAGCCCCAGAAAGTTGGGATCAATCCTGTCGAGTCTATGTATTACATTTACTTAAAAAAAAAAAAAAAAGTACACATGTATTTATCAGCACACAAAAGCCCCTCTGGTGTTTCTAGTGGTGATTGAAATAGTCCCATGTGGTTACCAGAAAACAAGCAGTTCCTCATATCAGCTGGGATAAACTCCTTGTTCTCGGGGAGAGTGTTTGCTGCTATTGTTCTTTGCATGGTTTTAGCTAATAATCTAACTTTTGTTTGGAGTTTGAAATAGCAATTTTCATCTTAACAAAGATTCAAAGTTCTTGTGCTCCTGTTGTGTTGCTTATGGCTATGAGCAGTATCTATTTATATCCCGGCCAGCTGTGTGCTGAAGTATGCAACTCAAGGAGCCAGTTGTTCAAGGAACTTCTGCAGAGTAACAGGTATTTCTGAGGGCACTGGAGCATGTGACTGGGCCTATGAGTGACAGGGAAGGGTCCATCAGCCTGTGTGAGAGCAGAATGATTGGAAGAGAAACAAGGGAAAGCATGGCCTGCGGCTGAACATGAGGGAACAATTTAGATAGTATGGCTTCTCAGTATATTCATTTTGTCTGTTTGCTTGGTTTTGGTTTTTCAAGATATGGTTTCTCTGTATCTTTGGAGCCTGTTCTGGAACTAGCTGTGTAGATCAGGCTGTCTTTGAACTCCCAGAGATCTCCCTGCCTCTGCCTCTGGAGTGCTGGGCCTAACGGCCTGCACCACTAACACCCATTGAGTGTTATACTCCATCCACACTGTGTGCTAAGGGATGGTTTGAGGCTCAAGGATGGAAACAATATGCCCGCCCTTGCCTTCCCTGGGTTTGGCACTGAGGCCAGCAGTATATTGCGGTGGAATATACTACAACAAAATGTAGATGTGCCCCAGGCCATGAAGGAGCATGGGGCTTCAGCAAGACTAATCTCTGATATTAGAATTTAGGAAAGCTTTGGTCTAGGTGACATCTGACTGAGTCTGAGAAGGGGAAAGATGAACTGACCACATGTAGGATGAATATTACACAGACTATTCCCTGCAGAAGGAATAATATCAGGGGAGGAAGAGAAACTGGTCCTGGTGTGTTGTGGGTATGGCGAACCTGGGAACACCAGGCTGGTGACTCTGAGTGGAAGATGGCGAGGCTAGATGGCCACCACTATAGAGATTGGTCACTTGGAAAATCTACAGTGGTCCAGCCACACGCAGGCATTTCACAGTCTTCAGGGAATGCTGAAAGTGTCTGAGAACCTGAATGTTATAGATTTCAGGCTCACTGGATCTGTATTTTTAAAAATGGATTTCTAGTACTAAAAGAATGGTATTAACATGTTTCATCATAAAAAAACATAAAAATTGGGGGCTGGAAAGAGGACTCCCTGGTTAAGAGCACTTGTTGCTTTTGTAGAGGACCCTGGTTCAATTCCCCGCACACACATGGTAACTCAAAATTGTCTGTGACTTCAGTCCCAGAGGACCTGATGTCATCTTCTGATCTGTCCTGTGTAAACATGGAGGACAGAAATACATGCAGACGGGACACCCATAGACTTAAAATATAAATAAATGTAAAAATTCAGCATAAGTGTTGGGGGGATGGTGGCAGTGGGGTAGATGCAGTACCTGTGTATAAGATTCTCAAAAAGTAAAACTAGTAAATAAAAATTTCAGTTACAGTAAAGCCTAGGTTTTTAATAAAAATACAAATACTGTCTTCCTCTATTCATGATCTGGGAAGCAACTGTTCTGGCTTGATAATAGATGGGAAAAAAATACTTGACTCAAAAAAGAAACATTTGGGTGCAAAAGGAATGGACTTTCCTGCAAGGGGCCTCTTGGTCCTGCTGGGCAAAGGGTTGTTAGTTTTCTTCCAAGCTGACATTGTGTCTCTGCATTTTCCCTTTCTTCCCCCCCCCCTTTTAATGTTTTCAAAATTTTCTGTTTTCCCTGTAAGTAATTCTTACTACCTTTCAGCTGTGACAGTTGACCTTTCACTCAGGCTTGGTGACCAGAGGGTACCCAATCCTGTTTTAGGGTATTTCTCTGTGAAGAATTGATAGGCACCGGAACATGAATCACGTGAGGGGGAGGAAGGCACAGAGGATACAAAAACACTATTGACATAATTACTAGTGAAGTAATTGCAAATGACAACCACTACAAACCACAAAGCAAGGTAGTTATGAACAGTAATCAGTATGTGAGAGACATGATTTGGAGGAAGATGTTCAAATATCCAACAAGAGTCTTTGAGAAGTGAAATGCTCCTTTTGTGGGAATCTCCTCTAAGATTGCAATGGGCCCAGAGATAAAAGAACGTGAGATCATCCATGGCAAAAATGTGCCTCAGTGGTCAAGTGGATGAGCAGTTCCATGGAAAACATTGCCAGGATCCAGCCACACATTACTGATGAGACTTAGACTAGGGAAGTTCTGGCAGAAAAATATAGATGCAGGCAGTTCTGGAGAATTCTTCAAGACTAAATTAACAGAACTTTAAGTGACACAAATAGTGGTCAGGTCACATGAGAGCAGACAGCAGACAGATTCTGCAGTAGAATTTCTTAGAGTAAGAAGCTCCAAGCCTTCTTGACTTTGAAACTATCTGTAACAGTTATCTCTAATTATCAGCAATACTTAGACACTGCAACTTTGTGTTGGTCTGTGTAAGATACTTGATGCAAACACTCAGTCTACTGTGGGTGGAACCATTCCCTATGCAGAAGGTCCTGAACTGTGTAAGCCCAGAAGGAGTGAGCAGAACACAAGGAAGCAAGTGAGCCTATATGCATTCATTTCTCTGTGTTTCTTAACTGTGGATGTGATAAGATTTATTGTGCCAAGTTTTACTGTGGCTTCCTAGAATGATGAACTATATCCTGGACTTGTGAGCTAAGCAAAACTTATCCCTGGTTGCTTTTTTGCCAGGGTACTTAATCACAGCAACAGATATGAACCTAGGACATAGTTAACTGACCTTTACCTTGGTGTTCTGGTCTAGAAAGGACTACAGTGTCAGAACAGCTTTCCTAGAATTGTGGTGAGAACCAAACACTCAACAGACAAAAGACAGTTAATACACTGTAGGGAACATCTGGATGCTCTGGGAAGGTCTGGTGGTGTCAGTTGATCCTGGGCATTGTAGACAGAGACAGAAGAGCCCTCCAGCTCTGAAGTGAACACAGTTGCATTCAAGCATTGATAAAAATTAGTTTAGAATTAATCATCTAAAAGGAAGGAAGTCTTTTTAAAAACAAACTAGTAACAGTCCATGAGAAGTGATTGGATGCTTGCATAATAGAATATTTTCCCTGTCAGACCTTTTGTTATTCTTCCCCTAAATTTGGTGGAGATGGAAAAGAAAAAAGCAAAAAGTTCTACCCAAGACCGAAAGAGCAGAATCCAAAGTAGCTACTCAGACACAGTGGAGTCAGACCTGGCATTGCAGTGACAGAAAGGGGTTAGTTAGCCACAACCCTGGAAATAGCCATTGGTGCAATCTCCCATTCTCTCTTTCAGCAGAGTGTTCATGATTTTTTTTGGGGGGGGGCACAGGGGACCAAGTGTGATGATTAATCTTGTCATCTCAACTGCATCTAGGATCAGCTATGGGAGAAGCTGTTGGCCACACCTTTTAGGGACTCTCTTGCTCGGGTCATTTTAAATGCTAAGACTTACCCTGGCAGTGGCATTGGCAGCCTGGACAAAAGATCTCAGGGAAAAAGTTTTGCTTTTTTTTTCCTTATTGCCTTGATGTCTCACAGACCTTGCTACAGTGGCAGTGACATTATTTGGGCGCTATCAGAACCCAGAATCTTCAGGCATCCCTTGTGAACTAAAGACCAGTGTTTCTCTGGTCTCTTGGTACCAGGCTGGAACTACTGAGTCAATCCGCTCAGTGGGAAGGACTGGGCTGTGTCCTCGCCTCTCTCCACTGTGAAGCAGCTTCTGTTCAGTTACCCTAAGCTGTAGTACATGAGCTCATGTAATAAGTCCCTCAAATGAATATTCATTTCATCAGCTCTATTTCTGTAAAAGATGCCAACTAATGGACTGTGTCATGGGAGTGGTTCCAGAGAAACAGAGTGGTAAGGATGGATTTCTCTAGTGTGTTGTGAAGTGTTATGTTAACTAGGCAAAAATGTGCTACATTTGTTTTTGCTGCCGAATATTACTTAACTATGTGAAGGTGTGTTACATTTGTATCTGTTGCCTTTGTTAATGATGTAAAGATGTGTTACATTTGTTTCACCTTGTCTGCCTAAAGCACCTGATTGGCCTAATAAAAAGCTGACCGTCTAATAAGAAAAGTGGGGGATAGACAGGACTGGCAAGCAGAGGTATAAAGAGAATCAAGAGAAAAGAAAAGGAAGAGAATGAGGGAGGGAGGGAGAGAGAGAGAGAGAGAGAGAGAGAGAGAGAGAGAGAGAGAGAGAGAGAGAGAGAGAGAGAGAGAGAGAGAGAGAGAGAGCGCTAAAGCCAAGCCAGGTAGACTGATTGTGATACACAGAAGGGAAGAAAGGTAAAAAGCCCCGAGGCAAAATGTAGATAAGAGAAACAGATTAAAATAAGAGCTAAGCAAAGGCCAAGCATTCAAATAGAATAACAAGTTTACGAATTATAATTTGGGAGCTGGTTGGTGGCCTAAAGGAGAGTCTGATACACTAGTGGGCTTAATGGTGTCTGGATCTGGCTCCAACTCCAGGAAGGACTCTCCTGGTAGCAAGCAGAGCTTTGAAAACCTGTGGTGTGAACCATTTCATTAACTGTGTAAGATAAATACATCAACTGCTGAACTTCCTGACTATGGGGGTGATATAGCCAACTACCTCACGTTCCTGACACCTGAGTCAAAATCAGTCCCTTCTCTATTAAGTTGCCTTAAAAAATGTTATACTTTTTTATGTGTGTGTTATGTTGTGGTGTGTGTGTGTGAGTGTTGTGTGTGTGTTGTGGTGTGTGGGGGGGTGGGTGAGTGTTGTGTTGTGTGTGTATACGTGTGGGTGTCTGGGTGAGTGTTGTGGTGTGTGTGTTGTGTTGTGGTGTGTGTGTGTGTATGTGTGGGTGTCTGGGTGAGAGTTGTGGTGTGTGTGTGTGTGTTATGTGTGTACATGTGCATTGTGTATGTGGGTGTGTGTGAGTGTTGTGTGTGTGTTGTGGTGTGTGTGTTGTGGTGTGTGGGTGAGTGTTGTGGTGTGTGTGTTGTGTGTGTGTGTGTGTGTCTGGGTGAGTGTTGTGGTGTGTGTGTGGGGGTGAGTGTCTGGGTGAGTGTTGTGGTGTGTGTGTGTGGGTGGGTGGGTGGGTGGGTGAGTGTTGCGGTGTGTGTGGATGTTGGTACATGGGTGGAGGTCAGAGAACAACTTGAAGCCTTTGGTTCTCTCCTTTCACTGTGTGGGGCCTGGGCATTGGATGTAGGTTGCCAGACTTTCAAAAGTACCTTTACATCTCCTTAGCCCTTAAGCTGCTTTGTGCTGAGATCTTTTATTGCAACAAAGGAAAATTTACTAAGACACAAGTGATTGGGAGAGGCAGTTTTTATCTGCCAAAAGACTAGCACAAGAGATTTTTAAATTCATCTTATTAAAAAAAGATAGAGAGAAATGCAAGGTGTTGTCTTCATTAAAAAAAAAAAAACTGTATTCTGTTTTGGCATTTTTATGTTTGTTCATATACGATAATAATAATAAACAAAGGAAGAAAGGCAATCAATTTGAGAAGGCATGGGGGTTGTGGATGAGGTTGGAGGGAGGAAAGGGAAAGAGTGAAATTATAAATTAAATTTCAATTATAATGACGAATACAATTTAAAAATAAGGACACAGTCTCTCTTTTTCTTATTTATTTTAAAAACCTATAATTGTGAATAGCTTCTTTTTATCTTAATAAATTTAACCTAGAAGTTTAATTAATTCTTTGAAAATTTCATACTATATAAAAATAAGCAACTTTATTCTTAAAACTTAACATTGTTAAAAAACAGTAATATCAATACAGTAAATATAGAAATGAAACTGGAGTTTCGGGCTTGCTGGTTTTCCTTTCGTTACTGTGAGAATGGAACCCCCTGTGACCACTTCTTCCAGATCTTCATGTTCACCGTATTGTTGTGTGACACTACTTCCTGGCCTCAACAGGTGCCCCTTTCTATCTGGTGATACAGCTTACATTTTGTAGTCTTTTTCAGGAACTTCGTGGTACCTGATCCAACATGATTTATCTATATTGAACAAGATTAAAGCCTCTGTGTTCACACTAAAGCAGAGACTACTGTTGAGTAAAATATCCGGGTGTGGCACAGACGCAGGAGGATCTCGGGAGTTCAAGGCCAGCCTGGTCTATATAATAAGTTCTAGGATAACCAAGATTATATACAGAGACCCTGCCTCAAACAAACAAAATATCCTGGACCGCTAGAATGGTGCACATAATAGGTGCTTCATAAACATTTCCATAATCAGCCAGGCATTGTGGTACATGCCTTTAATTCCAGCACTTGGGAAGCAGAGGGAGGAGGATTCTCTGCATTTGAAGCCAGCCTGGTCTACAAAGCAAGTTCCAGGACAACCAGGGCTACACAGAGAAACCTTGTCTTGAGAAACAAACAAGCACAAAACAATCAAACAACAACAAAACACGCCCAGAACCATCTTGGACACACAGGTGGAGCTTTCCAAGCCTTGGGAGTCCCCAAGATGGACAGGAAGATTCCAACAGGTCATAGCCATAGCTTTCCTAAGTGTATCTGGTGACCCCTGCTGGCCTAGTTAACACAGGAATCAAATTCAATTTCCATCATGCTCACTCAACTCATTCTCTTGCTTCTTTGCACCAGTGGCAAAAAAAAAAAAAAAAAAAAAACGCCAGCTAGCACGGGGTGGAACTGGGGCTCAGCATCCTTCTTCTTCCATCTCTGTCAGAACAGCTCCTTCAGCTGCAAGCTCATCACTTTGTATTTTTGGTACAAACTTCAGAGATTTGTGAAGGAGAGAACTGTGCTTGATGCAGGTCTTTCCTTCCTCCCTCCCTCCCTCCCTCCCTCCCTTCCTTCCTTCCTTCCTTGCCCAGATTTCCGGCATTCTGTGGGTCAGACTTCACATCAGTGAAATGGATTGGTGAGAATATAATTGGCAGTGACACATCATTTAGTCCCATGGATTTCATGTCTCTTGACTTAACAGTTTTGAAAATGGTATTCACCACCACAAAAGCAAAGTTTGGCAAAAAGCTCTCCTTGCATTGAAAATGGCAGTCAGAAGAGTTGCCACAAGTGTCTCAGAGGCATCATCAGGAGATGTCACTGAACTTGTTAGGACTTGACATGAGAAAGTAAAAGAGGAACTAGGAATTAAAAAATAATAATCAAAATAGGGCTAGAGATATGGCTCAGCCACACTGGTGCCTCAGTAGGACCTGTAACTCCAGTCTGAAAAGATATAAAGCCCTGTGTGGGGTCTCACACACATGTGTACACACATCCATCCACAAATCATAACAAGCAAATCTTTTAAAAGTTCAAAAAAAAAAAACAAGACTGGGAATATATAAAACAACAACAAGCTTTTGAAAGCTATTTTATTTACTTTGTGTGTGTATATACATGTGTAATTTGCTGAGCATAAAGCCATGTGTACTAGACATAACCACTACTACATAGAGACAAAAATATCCTAGTTTTAGCACAGAGCCTCCAAGCCTGTTGATGCAACTTTCATTCACATGCGTGCATGAATACATACATACATACATATACATACATTTACAGATGTGAGTCAGTCTTACTGTTCATTCTACTGTATACCCTACTGATTATTTGTGATGAGCCTTCAAATGTGTTCACTCACCTAAGGTTGTCACTACAAGTATTTTATGTAATTAAATATTCATAGTATGATATTCAAAATAAATTTGAAAAAGAAAGCTTTCTCTCACTCCATCACCCCCTCCCCACAGTGGCCACCACCCCTAGGGGGCACTGACTAGATCCTTACAGACACCCTGTAACCAGGATGCCACATTAGCTTCTCCAGCCATTCTCTGCCTTCCTTTGGGACTTTGTGCCTTTATTCCCATGTTGAACATGTTGACATCTCCAGAACTGATCTGTATCCATTGGATAGGCACTAAATAAACAATGGCAGAAGTTCACATCACGTGAGAAGTGGCCCTTCGGGCTTGATCCCACCAGGGACTGTGCACTTGGTCTTAGTAGGTAGCAGCGTGAATTAGCTCTCTGCAACCCATTCTGCGCTAGAAGAAACAGCCGAGATCACAGCAAACCTGAGCTCTGCCTCCTCCCTGGCAACCCTTTCTCACTACATGTCAACATGACCCTCTCTTCGGTTTTACTGCAATTTGTGTTTGCAGAGCCCTCAGTGGTTATGTCAATACACACAAGGCATTTCTTCAAAGAGACAGACATGCTGAGCATGTGGCACGCATCCGTATTATTGTAGAATTAGATTTTCTTTAAAAATGTTTTATGTGTGTGTGTGTGTGTGTGTATGCACGTGTGTAACAGAAAGTGGACATACATGTCACAGCATACACGTGGAGGTCAGAGGACAACTTTGTGCACTTGGTTCTCTCCTTCCATGGCTCACACTCAAGGACCTTGCTGCAAGATCTTTTATCCGTGGAATCATCTCATCAGCTCTTGTACCTGAATTTTAAAGTTAGCCATATAAGCTTTTCTGTTGGACTTCAAACAGGTAAATAATAAATGATGTGACTACATGTATATCAATAGGCAAGGATAATGATTTATAAGTGTCACTGAATCCTGGAAGACAAACACACAATCTATTCCATTTCTATAGATGTATTTATGCTACACATTGTAATATGAGTTTGCCCATTTTGAGTCATTAAAGGCTTACGCAAATTATACCAACTCTAAATGATGTTGTTGGAACCCTAATAATTAATAATTATTTCTGAGCCATGTACTTTACAGGTTTAACTTGCTGTCAGCATGCCCACATAATTATGCTTTTTTCTTCAGAAAATCGATACTTGCTCCACATGCTTGTAACTGCTGTGTGTGTGTGTGTGTGTATGTGTGTGTGCACGTGTATGTGTGTGCCTGTGTGCGTACGTGTTTGTGCATGTGTATTTGTGTGTGTGTGTGTGCATATGTATGCATGTGCGTGTACATGTGTGTGCATGTGTATGTGTGTGGTGTGGGGGTGTCTGTATGTGTGTACGTATGAATAAACACACTAGCACACACATAGTTGTATACTGAGAAATACAGGGAGAAGCAATATATGCATGCCATTTACTGGTAATTTAATCCCGAAATCCCCATGAAAATTTAGATCCTAACTTCTTTTGCAACATTTTCCTGTATTTGAATACTTTCCTGTCCACTGGATTATCAAATACTATCAATCCCGTAATACTTGACATTTAAAATATACAAATGTGACTAAAATCCATTTCTATTCAGCCCTTAAAATGGGACTGACAGTCATTAAAGTAGCCAAAATTATACTCTGTGTGTGTTATTCACACACACTTCAGTCTATGCTTGTGTATATATATTTAAAAAAAAAAAAGTTCAGTAATTACAGAGACTCAGTATCCAGCATCTCACCACAGTTCAGTTTGTACATTTAGAATAAGATAATTAGGAATGAAATTCGAAGTTCTAGGTAAGAAGACCGCGGCAAGGCGCGCACTGCCACACTGTGAGCAGTGAGGGAAACCCTCCCTGCTCAGGTGTCTGCAGATGGTGAAACCGCATCCAGCGAGCGCAGGAGTTTGGTCTAAAGGACAAGGGCTAAAGGACTGGACTCTTGCCACTGTCGGTTTGTCCTCTGGCTACCTGCACGGCTGGGAACAGGCAGGTTTCACTTGCGATTTTTTTGGGGAGGGCGGGGGTGCACAGCGTCTGTGTGGGTATCTCCTTTTCAAGGTCTGCCCTGAAAGGCAGCAAAGGAGCGGAGCCTTCATCCAGCTGCAAGTTCATGTGACCTCAACTTGCTGGTTCGCGCTGCAGAACAGATCCCAAGGCTGGCATCTCTCAGTTTGTGCCACATCCTCATCTCCTGCGACTGCAGATAGCTGATACGGGTCCCCAAAGGCAGCGGAAGAATGCTCCGGGGCCGGTCCTTGTCTGTGACTTCCCTGAGTGGCCTCCCTGTGTGGGAAGCCGAAAGACTCCCGGTGGAAGACTTACTGCTTTTTGAAGTGTCTTGGGAGGTGACCAACAAAGGTTTGTACTGTCCTTAACATTGGCCTGTGCTGGGTGCGTGCGGAGGGACGGTACTGTCCTTAACATTGGCCTGTGCTGGGTGCGTGCGGAGGGACGCAGACTAGGAGCCACAGGTGACCCCAATGACGATGCACTACCAGAGAGTGGGGTAACATTGGATCTGAAGATACCCATAGGTCTCATTACTTTTTCTCAATAGGCAATGAAAACATAAAGCGACATACGGGGTGAAGAGGGAGAGAATTGAAAATGCTAGTGGAAGTTGAATATACACATTTATGCTAAAGTTTTAAATTAATGTCATGACAAAGTAGGAATTTAAAAGTTTTTTTTTTTTTTTTTTTTTTTTTGTTTGAGCATTTTCCTCTGAAATAAGAAGCAAATTAAGCAATCCTTTGATTAGAGACAAAGCTGTATGTGGCCATGAAAAATATATAACTTTAGCTCTTTATGTTATTCGTCTTTGTACTATTAGTGATTATATGAAAAATTCAATATGTGTTTCTAAGAATTCCAGATGAGATTGGATTAGGGTTTTTTTGGGTTTTTGTGGTGTGTGTGTGTGTGTGTGTGTGTGTGTTTGGTTTGGTTTTGGTTTTTTGAGACAGAATTTCTCTGTGTAACAGCCCTGGCTGTCCTGGATCTCACTCTGTAGACCAGGCTGGCCTTGAACTCACAGAGATCTATCTGCTTGTCTCTGCCTCCCCAGTGTTGGGATTAAATGCATATGCCACCACCGCCCGGCAAGATTGGATTAGGCTTTAATTAAATTGTGTTCTATTAAAAGGGATGAAATTAACCTTTCTCCGATGCTATGCAAATACAGAGAATACAAAATAAGGAAGAAAATAAAATTGGTTAAAAAAAAAAGTGCTTTTAAAATGCAGACAACCTGATGATTTCCTAATACAGACATTTCTAAGACTATATGGAAACCAATTCCTGTAGATTGATGTTTTCTAGTTAAAGGATGCTGGGATGGGGTGTGGGGGGGGCCACTGTCCAGTTATGGCTGGCTTAGAACTCGAAGATTCAAGTGCTAAGACTACAGGTGTGTGCCATCACACCTGGCTTAAGACCGTCAACGCAATATTAGCAGGTGAATGAATTTCAATGGCTGAATTCTCCAAGATCAATCAAAACCAGGCAGAAAGATGGGTGGGTAAATGGTAGCACCAACCTTTGCAGTTTGAAGATGGGAACTCAGAATGAACGGGGATCCTATTTCTTCCTTGCATCTGTTGAAAGTCAGCTAGTATCAGAATTAGGATTGTATTTGCTGAGGCTGGTGAGATAACATGCCCAGTAAAATGCTAACCTCGCAAGCATGACGATCTGAGTTCCTTCCCCAGAACTCACATGGAAAACCTGGGTGTGGTGGCAAATGCCTGTTGTCCCAGGGCTGGGGAAGTGGGGACCAGTAGACCGCAGAGGCTTACTGGCCCGTCAGCCTCGCAGAAGTGCTAAGCTCCAGGCAGATGAGAGACCCTGTTTCAAAAAACAAAGCCCCATGATGGCGTTTGTTGACCTCTGGCCTCCTTGTGTATGTGCATACTCACTCACATGTGCACACACGTGCACCCATAGGAACATGGGCACACACGTGCACCATGTGCGCGCACACACACACAGAGCTGTATTTGAACTCTGTCCTGGTTTCTACCTCACGCTGACTGTCCAAAGTTCTCTGGTACAGATTTCGGAACTATGGGAACGGAGGGTTAGCAGTGTGCTCTTCTGTTTCGAAGTGCCCAGACCCACGCGAGGCACTGAGTTCTTTTTCCTCTGGATTATTAACAGAGAGCACCCCACCTCTGTTCACAGCTCTTTCAAATGCCCCTTCCAGGCTCCCGAGTGTCCCTGGGTTTCTCTGCAGAGTAGGCAGGAACTCGAGGAGCGAGCTTTTGGAGAGGGGAAGCTGGTGAGGGTCTGTGCTGGGAATTAGTCATGAAGAGCTATGCACAGGCCCCGGACACCAGCAGGGCTCTTCTTGCTTCCATTTTGCAGTCATGAATGGGACGTCAGAGATCACGCGTGAAAGTTGCAGTCCCGTGAGTCCTATGTGACATGCATGCTGATCTCTGGCGCTAGAGAGGTTCCCTGGCAAATAAAACATGTTCCTAACTGGGTGCTGGTTGCTCACACCTTTAATCCTCGCATGAAAGCAGAGACAGTTGGATCTCTGTGAGTGAGTTCGAGGCCAGTGAGTTCCAGGGCAGGCTCCAAAGTTACAGAGAAACCCTGTCCAAAAAAAAAAAAAAAAAAAAAAAAAAAGTTCAATTGCCTTTTTTTAAAAAAAACAAAAACAACCTTTTTTTTTTTTTTTTTTTTTTTTTTTTTTATGGATGTTTTGTCTGTGTGTAAGGAAAGACCAGAAGAGGGTGTCTGCCCTCTTGGAACTGGAGTTTCAGAGGGTTGTGAGCTGCCATGTGAGAACTGCAATTGCACCCAGGCAGAGCACAAATGTCACAGCCCCTGTTAATTGGCTTAACAATGCTATCTACTCATGATGATGTCTTTAGCATATATCTACTATTTTCAATCTAGCTTGAGGTTGCAGCTTGTGGTTTTGAGGTTAAAAAAGAAAAAGAAGAAAAAAACTTAGGATACTTTAGGTATATTTAGGTATATTTAGTATCAGGTGCTTCACAAGTAAAACAACTACCGCATGCTCTGGCCATCCTACAATGATCTGTGGAGACTAAGAAATGTTTTCATAGCCAATAGAACAGGACTTTTAAAACTGTTTCTTTTTTATTAAATGTATATGTGTGAGTGCTGGCAGGCACGTAGGTCACTGTACCATGTACACAAAGTGTCCGTGAAGGCCAGAAGGGAGTTTCTGACCCTTGAACATGGAGTTATGCATGGTTGGGGGTGCTGGGAAATGAACTCAAGTTTTCCCTCTGCAAGAACAGCAAGTGGTCCTATCCCCTTGCTATCTCTCCAGACCCACAAAAGACACCCGAGAGAGGGAAAGCAATTCTCCAGTGAATCACAGCTATTATACATTATGCTCTGGCCTCAAGATGATTATTCCTACTTATTCCCACTAGCCTCAAGCGGTTGCTTTTTATTCACTCGTCTGCCTACTATCACAACTATCCAGCTATTGTTTAATAAAAAGCCTTAAGTGTCAGAGGTACTGGGAGAGCAGACTGGCTGTCTTGAACCCTACAGAATGTGTTCAGTCCTCTGAAATGCACAGGCTCTTCAGGAAGATGGCCAGGACTGCATGTCATCATCCAGTGTGATGGGTGTGAACTCTACTGGGTGTTGGTGGTTAGGGTGTAATTCCCAGCCTACTCTAGCCTCAGCTGCCCAGTGGAGAGACATTTGTGCAGAGGTCTCTGGGCTGAGTCACTGTGGGGCAAAGCCGGTGAAGGAGCAACAATTCGGAGAGGGGGTTGTGTGGGAGAACGCTATGCCCCTAGACTCACAGTGTGTAAACCAAGACGCACACTGTCGGCTGTTTACAGAGAGAGCAAACAGGAGGCTGTGGAGTGGTGAGAGACTGAATAGGCGGGGCTAGATTGTGAAACTCCTGATAAATTATTACCTAAAGGTGACAGGCAGGCGTAAAGATCCACAAATGACGGGAAACGTGCAATGTTTGCCGTCCAGAGTCTGCTCTGTTTTTACTCACTCAGGATAATCTCCAATTGTATCAGATTTCCTGCAAATTACATCAGTTTTTTTCCCCTTCACTTCTAATGAATATTTTTTTATTAATTACATTTGTTCTTTGACAATTCTGTACATGCATATTCTATTTCCTCTCGTCCAACCCTCTTTTATCTCTCTCTGTCTCTCACCTGTCATCTCCCCCTGTCCCTACAGGTCTCTTCACACATTCATGCCTTCCTTTCTTTTTTCCTTTTCTTTTGTGACCACTGATTTTAACCAAGATTGTCTGCGTTTGGAAATCTCCACTGGGGACTGATGTGCTAGCTGTTTGGTTCATAGCTGTAGGGGTTGTTTTTTGAGACAGGCTCTCACTGGCCTGATAAGGCTACCCTGGCTGGCTAGGGAGCTGCAGACGTGTGCCTGTCCACCTCTCCTGTGAGGATCACGACAGCCTGAATACTCATTGGGGTCAGGACCTCAGGCGTGCACAGCAAGCTTTTTACCGGCCGGGTCTAATGTAAGACTATTTCTGAGACGAGAGTCTGCTATTTTTTTTTTTTTTTTAAATCAGATTTACGGATAGCCCAGGGATTGATGTAGGAGCAACAGCTTATTTGAGAAGTGTCTGTTTAGGTCTGTTGCTCACCATATGGGGGTGGCGAGTCATTATGGAACTGGGTTTCCCACATGCTCTTGGTATTAACTCTTTGTGGGACTAATAATCAGTACACTTCACCCTGGAGAAGCCTCAGTTTACCCCGTTCACTGCTTCTTTTGCTGGTTGGCGTGAGTTTGGGTGTCCCCTGTGTCTTGAAGGTCTCATCCTGAATGCCTTGTCTATCCCACTGGTTTGAGTCCTCTATGATTCCTTCCAGGGGTTTCCTATCTCCAGTCTAAGCATTAGCTCATTTGGACTGAGTTTTGTGGTGAATGTTTGGTTCCATGGCTGAACTTGCAGACATCCACATTTCCCACAATCTGTCACTGATTTCCTCTCCCCAGCCGGTTGTTCTTTACATCCTTGTCAGGAGTCAGTGGACTGCAGCTGTGGGGATGCATTGCTAGGCTTGCTATTCTATTTCATTGTTGGGCTGGAGAGATGGCTCAGCCGTTAGAGGCTACGATCACACCAAAAATATTCTCTTCCATTGCTATCCCTGTATTTTATTTTATTTACTTATTTATTTTGGTTTTTTGTTTGTTTGTTTGGTTGGTTGGTTGGTTGGTTGGTTTGTTTTGTTTTGTTTTTTGTTTTTTGAGACAGGATTTCCCTGTGTAACTGCCTTGGCTGTCCTGGCTCTCACCAAAGATCTGCCTGCCTCTGCCTCTCGAGTGCTGGAATTAAAGGTGTGTTTTTATTACTACGTGTTTGTAGTGTGCTTTGGAACCAGGTAAGTATAATTCCTCTTGCTTTGTTCTTTTTTATTTTTATTGTTATAAAACACTTATTTTTATTTATGAGTGTGTGTGTGTGTGTGTGTGTGTGTGTGTATGTGTGTGTATGCCGCCTGTGTGAAAGTGATCATAGAGACCAGAAGAGGCTGTTTGAGCCTCTGGGACTGTAGTTACAGGTGTCTGTGAGCTACTGGATATGGGTGGTGGGACTCAAACTTGGGTCCTCTGGAAGAGCAGCCAGTGCTAGCTCTTAAATGTTAAGCTGTCTCACCAGCCCCTGGATTGCGGTTTTGTTGTTGTTTTGTTTTGTTTTTGAGACAGGGTTTCAATGTGTAACAGTTCTGGCTGTCCTGGAATTCCCTTTGTAGACCAGGCTGGCCTCAAACTCACAGAGATCTTCCTGCCTCTGCCTCCCAAGTGCTGGGATTAAAGTATGTGCTACCAGCGCCTGGCCTTTCTTGATTTCTTTACAGGTAAGTTGCTTTTGGCATATGGAAATGTTGCTGCTTTTGTATGAGGACTTTGAATCCCATCATAACTTTACTAATTTGTTGGTTTTAGTAGGGTTTTTTGTTTGTTTGTTTTGATTTTTTTGTATAGTTTTTGGGATTTTCTAGATATTAGATTGTGCGATCTGTAAATAGCAACAATCTGACTTTCTTTTCTTTGGCTTAGAAAACTGATCATTTGTTCTCATGACTTTCTGCTCCAGCATAGGTTTCTGTTACTATGTTAGATAGAAGTGATAAATGTATGAGCACTTTCTCACCTAGAGTTTACAGAGAGAGCTGTCAGGCTTTCTCCACTGAGTGCAGGGCTACCTGTGGGCATGCTTACCCTGACTTCAATGTTGCATAATGTACACATACTGAAAGGTCACACACACCAGAAAAATGTGACTATTTAGAAAGCAGAAAGAAAAGCTCTAAACTTTCTAAGTCACTGGGATTCTTTTTGTTAGTCCAAAAGTATCTAGAAAACACACACACACACATGCACACACATATATACACAGATATATACACTCTTACACATATATACATACACACATACATGCACATATACACAAATACATACACTCACAGACATATATACACACATATACATGTATGCATGCATATACATTCACACCCATATCCATACAAGTGCACACACACTCACACATTCACACTCCTCCACAAATTCACACAAGTTTAACCAGGGACAATGAGTTGGCTCATCAGATGAATATATCTGCAACTAAACTTGGTGACCTAAGTTTAATCCCTGGGGCCCACAAGGTGGAAGGAGAGAACCAACATGTGCAAGTTGTCCTCTGGTCTTCATACATGTGCTATGACACACATGCACCCCTCATTCATAAAAATAAAAATGCAATTTAAATTTTTTAAGAAAGCTAGGTCCCAACTATGTCATTGAGCTCTTGTTTCCCGTGTGGGTTTCTGAGACCACAACAGAAAACATTCCATGGTCACACCCTCTGAACCCCAATGCCGTTTATGTTTTCATGAAATCTCTCTCCCCTCAGTGACTTTTGAAGACCCATCAATCCATTGTTCTATTTCAGTTATGATCTCACTCTGCTGTCTGGAGGCTGTGGAGTCAGCCTGAGCTGGAATCTCAACTCACCCAACCCCTGTGTGATGACAGATCTATCACAAAGTCTCTCTGAGCCTTGGTTTATTCATTTGGGGAATAAAAACAGGATCATCCCTACAGTGTTCTGTGAAACTATGAGAAACACCTCGAGTGGCTTAGAATAGGCCCAACATTGACCTTCTCCAAACATTTTAAAACCTACCCTTTAAAAAAGTTAAGAGAAATGCTACTTTAAATAGTACAGATAGTAACAGATGGGTAATTCATCTCTTGAATTACCTGCCACCTGGAATAATAATGGGAACTTTTCTCCTTCACAGTTGGGGGCATCTATACTGTGATTCAGACCAAGGCCAAAACAACAGCAGATGAATGGGGAGAAAATTACTTCCTGATAGGTCCCTATTTTGAGCATAATATGAAGACTCAAGTAGAACAGTGCGAGCCCATCAACGATGCTGTCAGAAGAGCCATGGATGCAATGAATAAGCATGGCTGCCAGGTAAAAGATTCCAGTTGTCCCTTCCCCTCTGTAACTCTCAATGAACTGCTCTCAGAAAGCAGATCACAGACACCCTCCAGCAACTGTCAAGAGATGGCCATCCGCCTAGCTAGGGAAAAGAGCAGATTTCCAATGACAATGATTGTTCTCATAGAGTGTGCTGGGAAAGCTAAGATTCTCTGACAGGAAAATGAGTGGGAGCCGCAGGAAGACCCAGAGTTAAGATGGTCTTAAGAAAGCTGCAGTTAGGGCTGTAGAGATGGCTCAGAGGTTAAGAGCACTGACTGCTCTCCCAGAGGTCCTGAGTTCAATTCTGGGCAACCACGAGGTGGCTCCCAACCACCTGTAATGAGATCTGGTTCCCTCTCCTGGCCAGCAGGTACACATGCAGACAGAACACTGTACACGTAATAAATAAATCAATCTAAAAAAAAAAAAAAAGTTGAGACTATGATAGACAATAAAGTTTCAGGACTTTTAAAAAAAGAAAAGAAAGTTGGAGTCATAGGAGTTGATGGCATTATATTCAAAAGCAGTTTACTGAAAACTGACTAAGAATGCTATACTAGTTCCCTTTCTTTTGCTGTGGTAGGGCTGGGGATGCAGGTCCATGGGAGAGTACTAGCATGCATGAGGCCATGGGGCCCCAGGTTAGAACCTGAGAACTACGCAAAGTAAAATAACAGAATTTGTCACTGTGATAAAATACTGGGACAGAAAGGAAGCAGGGGAGAAAAGTCTATAACGCCAGTACCAGAGGATCCAGCAGCCTTTTCTGGCCTCCTTGGACACCAGGCATAAACATGGGCACGCAGACATATATTTAGGCAAAACTCCCAGACTAGCCACGTGGTGGCAAATGTGTGTCCTCCCAGCACTCACAGTATAAGGTCAAAGGATCCAAATTTGGAAGCCAGACTGGATTACATAACAAGGTGCTTCTCACATGTGATATTAAATCCAGTATCTGTGAAACTCAGACTCACAAGAAAGTGATAGGGGACAGAAAAGAAGAAATGACATGATCTGGACACCTGACTTTCAAATTACTTCACATAATGAAGAGAAACATTTGGAGATGGCATGCAGATACGTGGAGATGGGTGGGCTCTCCAGCTTCGAGTTCAAACACCAGATGTTATCACTACTCTTCTGGGTGTAGCTTGATGTGTCTGTTAATCATGCTTTTGTCATGGCGACAAGTACCCGAGAAACAATTCACAGGAGAAAATGGCCTGTTTTGGCTCATGACTTTAGACTTAGCTGGCATCATTGCTTTTGGGATGTAGTGAAATGGAATGAAATGTAATGTCATAGTGGTGGGAATATGACTTAGAGGTTGTTCAGTTCTTAGTAGACACAAGCAAAGAACAACCAGGAGGGACTAGGGACTGACAAAATACCCTTGAAATGCATCGTATCCTTATAGCTATTCAGTTGTGAATTTTTGAATGAGTTCATCCATTGAGTCAGTACCTTTATGATCCAAAAGCTAGAAGTTTTCTAATACCTAAAACAAGAAACTTATGCAAATTTTACCATTTTTACGTAACTCAGTATTAGAAGTCTTAGCCAGAGCAATAAGGCAAGAAAAAGAAATAAAGGGCATCTAAATTAAAAAGGATACAGCCAAATTACCAGCTAGACATGGAGAAGCCGTGAAAGTAAGATATACAGAAGGAAGGTAATAAGCTCAAGGAAAAGGTAAACAAGTTAGGTTAAGTTAAAAGAGCTAGCCAGAAACATGCCTAAGCTAGGCCAGGCGTTCAAAACTAACAATGAAGTCTCTGTCATGATTTGGGAGCTGGTTGGTGGCCCAACAGAAAAGGTCTAATACATGCACTTTTGTCTTTAGGGAAGCATTTCACATTAACCCTTGGCCTGCCATTGTTCTTTGTCTTAGTTCCTTTGTTGTGCCTGTGATGAAATACGCTGACAAGAGTAAGGGACAAAGGGCATATTTGACTTGCAATTATAGAAGGATGTAGTCCCTCGGGCATGAACAACATAGCAGCAGTCAGGACAGGCTATAAAAACCCAAGGTCTTCCTGTGGGTAGGTTCCACCTCCTAAAAGTTCTTATGTACAGTATCATATCGTCTGTGAATAGCGGAAGTTTGACTTCTTCCTTTCCGATTTGTATCCCCTTGATCTACAACATTCCCAAAGAGTACAAGCAGCTGGGGCCAGGTGTTCAAACGTTTCACATTCAAATCACAACCCTTTCCAAATGTTTACATCTTCTAAGCACATCTTGTAACTCCTCTCATATGTTGTACTTAAAAGACAATGGCTGCGTTTTCTTTCTGTATCAGGTGTATTTTGGAAGATGGCTTATAGAAGGGAGTCCATACGTGGTGCTTTTTGACATAAGCTCTTCAGCATGGAACCTGGACAGGTGGAAGGGTGACTTCTGGGAAGCATGTGGCGTTGGCATCCCCCATCATGACCGAGAAGCCAACGACATGCTTATATTTGGGTCTCTAACTGCCTGGTTCTTAAAAGAGGTACGGTTTTCTGTATAATGACAAAGCACAGGGCATCCTACTGCACTGAGGGTCCATCAATGACCCAAGAATTTGGAGATAATGCATTTATATTGATTGTCATGATGTATTTTTTTAAAGAATTTCAAGAAAATATTTACCATTCCTCAACTATGTGCCAACCTTTACAACAGAATAGTAATAATTATTATTATTTATCTCATGTAATATTTAAATGAAGTCATGTATATAAAACATCCCAGCTATAATCACCTGATTATGTAGATGGTATGCAAAATATATGTATAAAAGAGATATAAGCCATGAAAAATACAAATAAAGTGTAGATACCAGGAAAGACTGGAAACATTCCATTTAGTCTATGTATGAGTCACTGTGATTTACATGAGTTACAGTGATTACTTGATATTTCCAGTATTCACTAAGGTCTGATGCGGCCTCAGCAGCTATGCAGGAACCTTAGCAGCAGTTTAGTCCAGAGGTGTACAGCGTAAGGCCACTGGAAGACAGTTGTTAAATGAGCCCAGGCTCTATTCTCTTACCTTCGCAAAGCACGGTGGGAGGATTTCCCTGGGGGCCGCCTATCACCTACAGAGGGTTACAGCTAACATGAAAGTCAGATCTTCAGGGAGGAGACCCTAGTGAGGAGGGAGCTAAGGACATAGTATTATGAGGATGCTCCCCTTGCCAGATCTGTCTGATGAAGTTCTACTCAATACTCACCAAGGACTGACTGGAGTAGGTAGGCAGACAGCTTCTTAGAGGTAGTAGAAAAGAGAGGAAGCCAAGTTAGATATGTGGAAAAAGTCTGTCACAATGACAGATATACAGTTCCATGTGCCACCAACCGTTCCTCTACAATCTGCCTGCCTGAGCCATGGCCCCAAAGTGGAGACCAGCCATCAAGTGGTGTGTGTGTGTGTGTGTGTGTGTGTGTGTGTGTGTAGTGCATTTGTTTGGTTTAGAGGTATATTTGTGTGTGTGTGTATGTGTGGTGTATGTGAGGGGTATATTTATGGAGGAAGGTATGTGTGTAGCGTGTGTGTATGTGGTGTGCATGTGTTTGGTTGAGGGTTATGTTTGTGTGTGTGTGTACACATACATGTGTTGAGTGTGTGTGTATGTTTGTGTGTGTATGTGGTAAATATGTGTTTGGTGAGGGGTATATTTATGAGAGAAGGTGTGTGTGTGTGTGTGATGTGCATGTGTTTGGTGGGTTTAGTGTGGGTTATATTTGTGGGTGTATATATGTGTGTATGTGGTATGTATGTGTTTGTCGAGGGGCATATTTACATGGGAAGATGTGTGTGTGTGGTGTGTGATGTGTTTGGTATGGGGATGTATTTGTGTGTTGTGTTTCTTGAGTGTGCTTTGTTACACGTACTTACTGTGAAAGTGTGTGTATGTGTTGAGTGTATGTTGTGGAAATGTATTTATGTGTGTGTGCTGTGCATGTGTTTGGTATGGGGGTGTATTTTTATGCAGGTGTTTGTGTGTGATTTATTTTTGAAAGAGTCATATGGGTAGACTCAGTGGATTCCCTTGGTTTCTTCAAAAGCATTATTTCTGTTATTGAGCCATTTAGTGAATGAATATTACTACTTGTTGCATGTTTATCAAGTTATTAGTATTATAACTGGTATTTATTATTTATTAATAATATTTTTATTTATTTGTGGATACAAAAATAAATCTGATCAATTGCTTAAAGGGAGGATTAAGACACAAAAACATACGAACTTACCAATGAGTCAGTGAATTCTACTTCTTGCTAAGTCTGCATGCTTCTTGTTTAGACCCCTTTAAGAGGGATACAGTTTATACGCTTCGTATCCATCCTTCTGCTGTGGACAGTGCTCAAGATCAAGCATCACCAATCACTTTTCTAAAGGCTTTTCTCCTGATCCAGGTGACAGACCATGCAGACGGTAAACACGTCATTGCCCAATTCCATGAATGGCAGGCTGGAACTGGTCTGGTCCTTTCTCGTGCCAGGAAACTCCCCATCGCCACGGTATTTACCACCCATGCCACACTACTTGGGCGTTATCTCTGTGCAGCAAATATTGACTTCTACAACCAGCTTGACAAGGTAAACCACCCACAGGCCCCCCTGTTCTCTCTTTCAGCTCACTGAAGCCCAAAGATGAAAGTTATTGATCTCTACATTTCAGCTAACAACCACATGGCAGCCATGCCCTTTCAGCTAATCAGAATTCATGGAGCGGTCTCCCCTGGGTGACGGAAGTGGAAGGAATTTGACTTGGCTCAGAGTGCATCAGAATATAGAGGCTGAGAGGCCCAGATGGGCTTAATAGGAGGAAGACACAGTACTGCCAGGCATAGGCTCCTGCCCCTCCCCTCATGATTGACAGTAGACAGCTGGGATCTTAGGTAGACCCCAACCCGAGCCTTGTTGCTCTGTCCTCCACGTGAGTCACTTACTGGAACACACTTCAGGCAAATGGCTCCTCTTCTTTCTGGAATCCTGAAGTGCGTGGTGAGGAGCTTACAGGGCCATCGAGCAGCTGTCATGGAAAGTGGAGGAAGGCACCTGATGGCTCTTTTTACAGATGGCCTAATTCTGTGACCCCAGATCATTCACTTTTTATCTGTCTTCAACCTTCAGTTTAACTGGAGTGATGAAGGTATCGTCCCGATTTTAATTTTATTCATGTGTCTGTGTGAGCCTATGCCACTTGTGTGTAAGTGCCCTTGGAGGCCAGAAGAGGACATCAAGTCACCTGGACCTGCAGCCACGAGTTGGGAACTGCTCAAGTGGGTGTTGGGAATTGAACTCAGGTCCTCTGCAAGAGCATCACGTGCCTTTGCCATTGAGCTGTCTCTGCAGCCCCAACGCATCTTCTATAAAGTCAGAAAGATTATCCAAGACACATTATTTGATGACCATCAACTAAAACATGTGTGTTTGGAAACTATTTTACTTATCAAGTCAGTTAAGCACTTGAAGGTTTGGTTTCATTATTAGGAAAATTAGGAACTTGAAAACTTGAATTTTTAGAAACTTACCCAGAATTATTAGTTCCTGGATCTTATGAATCAGAGTGTGTGTGTTCATGGATGCACATTCATGAATAATTACCAGTAGCCTGGGGTGGGGTTGATGGCGCAATCTTGAACACATTTGGAATGGGAGGATGCTTCTTCTGCACACCTCTAACACTGCAGACAGCCGTGCTAATGAGAGCTGGCCTATGAAAAGGTCAGCTCAAGCTAAGGCCCAGGCTTTCAATGAGTCATCAAGGGATTTGGAAAACCAGGAGTCCAGGCAGGTGTGCAAACAGTATACAGTAACTGTCCGCTAATGAGGGCAAACCAGCAACCTACGGTGTGCTCCTCGGCAGTATGTGCTGAGGAGGTCAGGCTTGTATCTTCCAGGAGGTCAGGCTTGTATCTTCCAGTGACCCATGGAGCCATCACTCCAGAGGGTTTTGTGGGCTCACAGATAACAATCAATTAAATCTAATGATGTGTGATGGGCAGTCTTATTTGGGAACAAACACATTATAATACACAGATAGATTTCAACAAGCCTTTGGTTAAATGGTGACATCATCATGCCTTCGATGATGACTACATATCTCAAGTATGTTCAGATATATGTTACGTATTTCAAGCTCATCATTCTAGCGAATGGTTCGTCCTGCCACTAGTGGATAACAAGTAATTAAAAATCAGGCTTTCACCTATATTCATAAGCATGTTTTTTTTTCCAGTGGGAGATCCCAAGCTCACATTAGATTTAGATTTAGGCAATGTGTAAATCGAATTACACTCCTCAAATAAGTCATTTAATGGAAATGTGACCCTGGGTAACAGACAACATGAGTTCCAACAGGACAGTGAAGAGCAGAACTGAACACTGTGCTGTGGGCATCCAATGATGCTGTGCGTGAATTTGTCTGATTTTCTTTTAAGGCACCGCCAGGGTCTCGGGAAGCTTTGTGAGAGCTAACCCTGAGTGAGTGAAATGGGAAAAGGTCAGTTGTTCAAGGGTTCATTGAGGATTTGGTTTCTGGGGGTTTAGTTTGTTTTTAGCTGAAACATCCAGAATGCAAATACAAAATCCTATGAAAATATTATATTACAAATGATATCAAGAGTGACAGATGAGCCCGCAATCTAATGCTATCTATTTAAAGTGGGCATGCATTCTTTGAAACTAACTTGGAAGGTATATAAAACCAAGGGCGGGGGTCCCTCGACAAATTAAATAGGGTAATAATAATTATCCAAACTTCACTGTCAGCTTTGTTTCATTCCTTCAGTTTTTAATTAGATTTTATCAAAATAGGTGTTTTGCCTACATGTATGTCCATTCACCCTGCGTGTGCCTAGGGTCTTCTGAGGTCAGAAGAGGGCATTAGATCCCCAGGAACTGGAATTACCGATGGTTGTGAGCTGCCTTGTGGGAGCTGGGAATCAGACCTGGGTTCTCTGCAAGAACAGCCGGTGCTCTTAACCATTGAGCTCGCCTGCCTCCTTTTTTAAATCTTTTTTGTTTGTTTGTTTTGTTTTATGGCCCCAGCACACTTCTGCTGCATGATTCTGCTACACTTTTTTCTATTTTATGATTTATTGTTTATGATAACATATGAAACATTTGGAGATTACAATTATCTTTATGCTTACAAAGTAAGGACTAAGAAAACATGCAACGAAATATCAATTTTTTTATAGGCAATAAAATAGCAGTCTGGAAGACATGAAGCAAACAGGACTTTTAAGAATAGCAATTTTGTAAGTTAGCAAGTGGCTTCATTTGCACTAGTACTTTGATGATGTTATCGAGACTTTTTATCACTTGTGAGGAAGTGAACTTGTGAACTACCGATTTTGTTTTGCTTGCGAAGAGATCACAAGATGTGTTTGTCCTCCACAGTTCAACATAGACAAAGAGGCAGGGGAGAGACAGATTTATCACCGCTACTGCATGGAGCGGGCCTCCGTGCACTGTGCGCATGTGTTCACCACGGTGTCCGGAATCACAGCTATCGAGGCGCAGCACATGCTGAAGCGGAAGCCTGGTAATTAGAGAGGCTGGGTTTACCATCTCTAACACACACACAGCAACCTTGCTTAACGGAGCCCAAGGACAGGACTGTGGCAGCGTGGGGGGCTATGCTGTGTTCTGTGTTCTTTCCCAGTGTTCCCTTGGATGTGGGGTTCTCTTGGACGCTGTCGTAATTAGGGTTTCAGTTGCTGTGACAAACACCATGACCAAAAGCAACTTGGGGAGGAAAGGGTTTGATTCATCTTGCATGTCCTTTTTTTTCTCTCTCTCTCTCCCTCTCTTACTGCTAAATACCTCGGAAAAGCAAACCACAACGGCCACTTCCATTTACCCACAGAGCCTCAAGTGTTTGCCCTTCCACACTAAGTCAAAATTATCTTTTTAAGAAACTACCAGAGTCAAGGCTTTATTTATTTATTACCTACCCACACCCAGACATTAAAGATGACAAAGAACGTATTTTATCTCTCAGGAACCAGTCCTGATGGTTTTATTTTGCTTTTCCAGATGTAGTAACTCCAAATGGCTTGAGTGTTAAGAAGTTTTCTGCAGTGCATGAATTTCAAAATCTCCATGTTATGTACAAGGCTAGAATCCAGGACTTTGTTCGAGGTCATTTCTATGGGTGGGTATGTCTCTCTTCCTCCCTCCCTCCTTCCGTCCCTCCCTCCCTCTCTCCCTCTTTCTGTTTCTTCCTTTCTTCCTTTCTTTCTTCCTTCCTTCCTTCCTTCCTTCCTTCCTTTCTTTCTTTCTTTCTTTCTTTCTTTCTTTCTTTCTTTCTTTCTTTCTTTCTTTCTTTCTGTCTTCTTTAGAACACCAGGGCTATAGAGATGGCTCAGTGGTTAAGAACATGTGTTCTTGCAGAGGACCGGAGCTGTGTTCCAAGCACCCACATCAGGTGGCTCACAGCCACTTGTAACTCTAACATGGGATGGGGTTCTGACACCCTGTTCAGGTCTCCAAGACACATAGGCATGCACGCATGCACACACACACACACACACACACACACACACACACACACACACACCCCCTTTGCAAGGTGTTACCAACCATTACAACAAATGCTCTTCCCCCAGGCTCCTTCTGCTTGAGTAGATGTCCTGTTGTGGGTCTTGTTGCTAGTATTCTGTTTTATTAGAAGTTGCTTTGTTTTGTTTCAGTCATTTGGATTTTGATCTCGAGAAGACTTTATTCCTTTTCATCGCTGGGAGGTATGAGTTCTCAAACAAAGGAGCTGACATCTTCTTGGAATCCTTATCCAGGCTCAATTTCCTCCTAAGGGTAAGGCCCTGGGGTGTGGCACGCTGACTTTCTGCTGTGGGGTATGAAGAACCTGGCTTTCAAGAGGAAATTTGATTTTGACATCGTAAAATGATAACCTTGGGCAGGTGAGATGGGTCAGCCAGAAAAGGTACTTGCCACAAAGTCTGATGGAGGGAGAGATTCCCAGAAGCTATCCTCTGAACTCACACACACACACACACACACACACACACACACACACACACACACACACACGTTCATATCCACACATATCCATATGCTCATAATCTTAACTGAATTTTCAGGCTTTTACTCCAAAGCTGCTTGATATGTGTCATTGCCCTGTGAGAGATGTTAGGTCTACGACATTTGTGGAAGAAAGCAAGAAAACACAGATTTCAGATGCTAAAAAATACCAGTTTAAGTATCACTTTACTCCTAATAGGCTATGGGCACTCAGATAAAATATTACACATACTCCCTTGACATCAGTAGAATGCGGGGACTCACATCTAATGTGTATGGTGGCTGTGAGGGCAGAGGTCAGTTGTGGATTTAAAGTGCCCCAGCACAGAACCTGCTACATCAATGTGTGAAGCACATTTTGGCCTAAAAGACGAGAAGCATGAAAAAAACAAAACAAAACAAACAAACAAAAAAAAAAACAATCCATTTGTACAAATCAGTAAATTAGAAAGAGCTAGAAGAATCAGAAGTAAGTCCTCATTAAACTTGGAGCCTGAACTTTTAAAGAAGGAATTTTGTTCTTTTGTTCTGTTTTTGTTTGTTTTTTTCCTATCAGGTCCCATGGGTTCTCTAGCCGCGGGCAAACACAATGGCATGGGTAGCTATTACTGTCTGTTTTACGTGGCCAATGGTGTGGGACAGGCATGACTGACAAACCCTGATTGGAAGTCAGGGCCCCCAGCTCAGCATTGTCTCTCCCCTGTGACGCGTGAAAACACTGTTTTCCAGGCTTAAGGTCCCGTGCCAGGTGCCTTTTGATCTTTGATAGGTGACGCCACTGTGTTCTCTAACCTTCCTCAGATGCATAAGAGTAACGTCACTGTGGTGGTGTTTTTCATCATGCCTGCCAAGACAAACAATTTCAACGTGGAGACCCTGAAGGGCCAGGCGGTGCGGAAACAGCTGTGGTAATGTCCCCTTTGTCAGCCTTCTCAGTCAGGTGACACGTGAAGGGAGCTCTGCCCAAGTGTGTGACCTCTGAGCTGTGCCCTGGAGCTTTGTTTCTCCTTTTATGGCTATGGCATAAATACTGTGTGTGGCTCTCTTCTCCTGGGGCTAGCTGCTGCTGCTGCTGCTGCATTTGACTGCAATGCCCGCACCACAGTGGGCGGTACTAGGAGAAGTCCCTAACAAACAACCACAGAATGAGCGAGTATCCATATATGGGCTTTAAAGATGGCTTGGGCATATCTTTACAGGGAAAACTAAAGTGTATGCCAAAGCAAGGAGATGAGTATAATGACTCCGTCTACACTCAGCCCAGAGCAGTTATGGAGCATTTCACTAAGGTGCTCTGTCTATACCTCCACCCACTGACCCACCCCGCTGGCAACAATTCCCCAGTTACCTCAGGCAAAAAAAATTCCAGCTCTCTGAGCTATTGAATTTATTTATTTGTGAACTTAGTCCTGGATTCTTTTCAACCGGTCTAGAATTAGCCGGTATGGATATAGTAGGAGAGGCTACATTAAAGAATACTTGTAGCGCCAAGGAATGCTGATGATACAACAGCACCTTCACAACGGATAATGTCTTAGTTACCTTTCTATTGCTGTTGACAAAGCGCAAGACCAAGGCAACTTATAAAGAAAACAATCAGTTCGGCGCTCACAGCTACAGGGGTTAGAACCCATCATGGTGGGCAGCATGGCAGTAGGCAGGTGGGCAACCAGGCTCCAGCAGGCAGACAGGCAGTCAGGTGGGCAGGGAGGCAGGCAAGTGATGCTGGAGCATTAGCCGAGGTAGAGGGCGCTAACTAGGAATTGCATGGGAATTTTGAGACCCCAGAACCCACTCCCAATGACTTTCCTCCTCTAACAAGGCCACACCCAAATCTTCCCAAACAGTTTCAACAACTAGGGACTGGGCATTCAAATATCTGACCCTATGGGTGCCGTTCTCCTTTAAGCCCCGAAGATGAATATGAAAAGTTATGATTCCGTCTGAATTAGGACTCTGTCTGTGTCAAACAGGGACACTGCACACGCTATGAAGGAAAAGTTTGGAAAGAAACTCTACGACGGGCTACTGAGGTAGGCATCTTAAACAGCTTACACATCATCATTTAGAGCCTCACATTCACACACCACAGTTTATTCACTTTTCATGCATTTTGTTCCAAACGTAATGGGATTTGTAGCCTTTGAAGATGTCATATGAGCACTAGCATTTTACCTTCCATTGACATCATCAGTAGACAGCTTGCATGTCGGAGACCATGTGTGCATATACGCGCACAGGTTCTTATTCAGTGGGCACTCATTAATACGTCAGTCTGAGACTGGAGGGGCTCTTGAGTTCAAATATATTTTGAGTTAATACAGCAAATAAACAATAAATATTCATATATTAAATCTGTGTTGATATCTTAGCAAATAACCTTATTACAATAGATGAACTACATATGCCTGGCACTTAGGAAACACTTAACCTAGTGCCCGCTGTTTTTTAATCTTTAACGCTGTTTTCATCGCAGAGGAGAAATCCCTGACATGAATAGTATCTTGGATCGAGATGACATAACAATTATGAAAAGAGCAATATTTTCAACTCAGGTAAGGAAAATTTAAAAGTACCTACCATCTCTCATGATCGTTAAAAATCAGCCTAGGCAGTATTTTCTTCATTCGGATGAAGGAACTTGATAAATTAGGAAGTTTCAGGTCTGGGAGTTGGAAAAAATATTCTCTTTTCATTCTGTGTGTGTGTGTGTTTGTGGAGCTGGGCACGTGGAAGCTGTGTGGAAGGAAGAGGGAAGCTTGAAGGAGTTAGAGTCTTCTCTCCACCATGTGGGTCCCAGACGAACCTCAAAACATCAGTCTCAGCACCAGAGCCGTCTTACCCACCCAGAAAAATACTCTTATGTAGTCACTGGAATGATTTTAAATGTGCTTTTATGAATCATTTTTAAGGGATTCTTGTAGATATCTCACAATTCTGTCTTTGAACCCATTCAAAGAATTCCTTTTGAATCAATACCCTCAGCTGAAAACCTACATCCATTATAACAACCGCAACAGAAAACTTGTGAACATCTCCAGAAGTGCAGAACCCCTGCCATAGCGGAGAAAATGCCAGCGTTTCTCGGCTGAGTGGGATTACTTTAAAATGTATTGTAGTGTCCTAGACGTGCATTGGGGTCCTGCTAATAGAGTGCTTTGCTAGACAATTCCAGTGAATCCACTTCATCTTGGACAAAGATTCCAAAGTACCTGCACATTCTAGAAAAATCCAGAAGCAGCTGTGAAGCCCAGCCTTTCATACAGTAGCTGCATGGGGCAGGGGCAGAAGCTTTCTATTCCTGTCTGTGAAGAAGGTTCTGGAACTGTTTGTTTTCCCCTGAACTACACAAAGCTTAGTATTCAAAGCAAGCATCATCTTAGAGGACTGAGTACAGAGAGGGTGTGTGACATGTCAGTGGCCTTTGCAGAAGTGAGTCACGCTTATTAATGCTTTTCACCGCCGACATTTTCTTCCCTGTTCCCTCAGAGACAGTCTTTGCCTCCTGTCACCACTCACAACATGATTGATGACTCCACGGATCCCATCCTCAGCACCATTAGGCGGATTGGACTTTTCAACAACCGTGCAGACAGAGTCAAGGTGGGACTAATTGCTTTGGTATAAACCGCTTCAAGATTGTACAGAACAGGCTGAGCAAACATTCGGTTGGTAAAATGCTTGCCATGCAAGCATTACAACCCCAGGTCACCTTCCAGCACCTCCATACCAGCTTGGCCTGGGTTCACACACGTGTAAACCCAGTGCTCAGGGAACCCAGGGAATCCCTGGAGCTCTCTAGCAAGCCAGCCAGGCCTAATTGTTGAGCTCCAGGCCAAAGAGAGACCCTGCCTCAAAAAGTAACATGGAGCACTCCTGAAAAACAACACCCCAGGATGAGCTCTGTCCTCTGCACGCCTGTACATACAAATGCAGGGACATCAGCACACACATGCACCCAGTAGAACATACATCCCCGTGCCCACATGCACATATATAAACAAAAAAAATTGTGTAGAGCATGCTTTGGAGGGAATTTATTGCAAGCTCTTCGTTGTTTTAACACCTTCTGTAAAAAGCAAAACAAAACAAAGAAACATGTAAATACTTCTAAGAAAATTGAGTCTGCTTCTTGTTTTAGGTACCCTTAGATATTAGTTAACTCTGAGCTTTAATCCTAACATTTGTTTTAATTGCACAATGTTACCAGTAGGCGCAAAGAAATTACCTACTCTTTAATGATGAAAATAAATTCTAAAACTTACTTTAGGGAAGAACTCTGATAAGAGTTATGTTTTTAAGTGTTCACTGTTTTTTATGCATTTTATTTCAAAATTACGTTTATTCATTTATTTACTTTCTGTGTGTGGACAGAAATGTGCCATGGCATTCATGCAAAGGTCAGAGGACAACTTGTGGGGGTCAGTTATTTCTTTCCACCTTTGGCTCCTGGGGATCAAACTCAGGTTGTCAGGCTCAGCGACATGCACCTTATCTGACGAGCCACCTCCCTGGCCCTGCAAGTGTGTTCATTGTGACAAATTCTCTTCATATGGAGTGACGTTCTCATTATTGTTTTATGTGCATGGGTTGTTTTGCCTGCATGGTTGTGTGCCATGTGTATGCCTGGTACCCAAGAAGGCCAGAAGCTGGCATCAGAGACTCTGAAACTGGAACTACAGATGGTTATAAGTCACCATAGGGGTGCTGGGAATCCTGTCCAGATCCTCTGGTGGAACAATGCTCTCAGCCATTGAGCCACCTCACCATCCTCCCATCTGGTTGTGTGGTTGTGTGGGTTATGCACAGTTGTGTAGCCAGCCCTCTGTGTGTTCCTCCATCTTCCCCATCCAGTGTATACAC
This sequence comes from Phodopus roborovskii, assembly GCF_943737965.1. Lineage (NCBI taxonomy): Eukaryota > Metazoa > Chordata > Mammalia > Rodentia > Cricetidae > Phodopus > Phodopus roborovskii. The sequence continues at coordinate 1,538,292 of NW_026126639.1, read as the reverse complement.
TGGAATAGCCTTTCATTCTGGAGCCATCGTCCATTTCCCTTTTCTGGGTGACTCATCCAGGCGCCACCTCCTTTCTGCAATGCCCTCACCTGCTTGGTCCATTTGCTGGAGGTGATGAGTCTCAGTGGGCACATTGCTGTCTCTCCAATGTCCTTCATGTCAGGGCTCGTATTGGCCTCATTCATCTGAGCTTGGACAAGTGAACAATGATGTGTGCTTGTCACTGTAGCGTGGCATAGAAAGCTTTGCTGCCCTAAACACTCTTTGTGCGCTGCATACACACTGCTGAATAGTAGTTTGCCGATTCCTGACAATTCTGTCTTCCCCAGGATGTCATACAGTAATGATGTCTTACACATAAGTGGGTGTTTATGATTTATCTTGAACACCAGCACAGCTCTGCACACAGGCCTTTATGTATGTGTGGCATGTTTTTTTTTTTTTTCTTTGAGTCAAGTGTGATTTCCTTAGCAGAGAGGCATGAATAGCATCTTTGCAGGACGCTCCAGTTGTTGGGTGGATTAGTGAGTCTGGTGGACTCACTAAAGTCAAGAAGTGATAGATAATAACTATGTCCGTGTGAGAGGGAACAGCATGGTCTGATGTGGACAGGACTGTTTCAATATCTCTCTCCCTTGGGGTCAGTTTCCTCTCACATAACTCATGAGTAGGTCACAAGTGACCCATCCTCTCTTTGCTGCTCAAGCTGGGAACACACTGACAAATAAGACAAATATAACTTTCCTTGGGGAACAAGGCTGAAGAAGGTTTGAGGGATTCATTTGGTGTGAAAGCAGAAAATGTGCAAGCTAACTCTCTACCCTGTGAGCCAAGATTTGGAGACAGAGGGCAAAGTTAGGCATGCAGAGTGGAGACTTTGTGCTATGGAGTGGGGGAGGGAGGAAAGGAGAGACTAAGTTCTTTATTGTTCATCTTTCCCTCTATCCCAAACATAAAACACATGGATTCTCTGGGATTGCAGTAAGGATACAAGGATGATGATGATGATGATGATGATGATTATTATTATTGCTTTATTTTCTTCATGAGAACTTTCTCTTTTAGGTGATTTTACACCCAGAATTCCTGTCCTCCACCAGCCCCCTACTACCCATGGATTATGAAGAGTTTGTCCGGGGTTGTCACCTTGGGGTATTTCCATCATACTATGAACCCTGGGGTTACACTCCAGGTATGTGCTATGTGTAGATTACGGATAGATACTGATTTTCCTGTAAGGTATTTCAAGTGTGTGTATTCCAATGTTAAAGTTTACTGAACATCTCTACTGTGGCTTTACTTTCTTGGTTCCTTTAAAAAGTTGGGTTGGACCCACTCAGGCATTAGTTTTATGCTCTGTAGATCCTAACATAGGGGACAAAACCTATGTGACTGTGCTACAGGGGGTCTGCTGCCTCCTGAGTGGGTCAAGCCCGTTGTCTAATTGTATTCCAAAGAGGGAATAGATGTTCTATGAGGGTTGTGTGTATACTCTTTGGTTATCTCTGTAGATCACATTAATGTGAAGTAGAAACTAGGCAGAGCTGCTGTGAAAATTGTTAGTATCCCAATATGGTTCTTTAAAAGTTATTTCAAAAGATACAGTTTTTTTTTTTTTTTATTTGAATTGGATTTTGTAAAACAAAAGTCGGCCCTGGAAACCCAGGTAGCGTTAAGAAAGCGCCGTGTTTAGTGGTGGCTAAGGCATTGCAGCTAATGCCATCGTATGTTCAGAAGCTCTGCAGTCTCCCTTTATCTTTTGCACATTGACAGTGAATTCTCAGATCCACTATTTGTCGTTCCCTCTTCTGGTCCCTAAACGGTATAGTTACCATTAGCAACAAGAGTGATGGATTTCCATGTGTACTGAAGTGTCTTATAAAAAGATTAACAGGGGTTTGAAGTGTAGCTCAGTGGTAGAACATGTGCTTAGAATATGCCAGGCCCCAGTCCCAGCATCACTGCATAAATAATAAATAAAAAGCAAACAGTTTGCCTACAGTCCAGCGTTAAGGATAGGAATAGCTTTCCTGTCTTATTGATAACAAGAAATACCTTCCTGATCTAGGTAAATTCCACTTATTTTAAACACAATGCAAAAAAAAAAAAAATTGACCTACAGCTCAAGGGACAGCAGTGGCCAGGTAAAGGGGACCAGCATTCAGATCCCCCAAACCCACCAAATACCCCGTGGGGTTGGCAGTAAGCCTGTTATTCCAACCTCAGAATAATAGGAAGAGGGTCCTGGAGCAAGCTGGCCAGCTATACCAGCCACACTGGCGACCTCTGGGTTTGATGGAGAGACCTTGCCTAAATGAATACATTAGAAGAGCAATTGAGGAAATTTCCTTGATATCAGCCTTGGCCCTCAACATGAACGTGTACACACAGGTTCGCACACTCACACACAGGAAGAAAGGTGTAGCTATCTTCGATATTTAGTGGGAAACGGGTTTTAATCAAAAGGCGAGGGAAGACTGAAGCAGACCACGACTTCCCTGCTCCTTAAGAGAGTAGCAGGGGTGCGTGTAGAGGGGATCATAGTGGGGGGGGCCTGGCTGCGTCAAAGCACGCACCCTACCCCATGAAGTTATCGGGCAGAGTCACAAGCTCAGAACAGAAAAGACGCAGCCAGAAACCAGGCTGTGGGGCTTGGGCAGGAGAGAGCAGCAGAACTCTAGGACTGGGTGTCTCCTTTCAAGCCCCAGCTCTCCACGTCCCCGATCATCACATCAACACCCATGCTTTAATTTCTTCACCTGCCAGAGAGCGATGATGTCAGCGTCACGTCAGGGGATGGTTGAAAGATTACATGTGTTGTGAGTGCTCATAAAGGGTTTATACCATGCCTGACAGGGAGTAACAACCTACCCCCAGGCAAACAGGACCCTTTCCCCTCCATGAGCGTGTGAACACTGAGGGTGGGTCCGAAGCTCATTCTTTGTTCTTTGTCCATGCTCTGGCAGCCGAGTGCACGGTGATGGGCATCCCGAGTGTGACTACAAACCTGTCTGGCTTTGGCTGTTTCATGCAAGATCATGTGGCTGACCCTACTGCGTACGGTGAGTTTTTTGCTCCCTTTGTGTCCTGAAATGAAATTAAGGTTTGTATTTCTCATTTAACTAAAAGAAGATTTAAATAGGCGACCCGTAGGGAAGAACATTCTTAATACTGAATATATTGCTCCCAAGAAGAATTGCAAGGGGGTGGAGCTTGGGCAAACTTTGCCTTTAATTAATTAATTTATTTATTTTTTGATGGTGGTGAAAGAATTTTTTTCCCTTAAGTCCTGGGAGCAATAATACTAAGTAGCTCTGGTCTTGGAGTATGCATATTGGCCACTCTATAGAGAACCCCGTTTAGTCTTTTCAAGATCCATGTCAAGGTAGAAAAAAACCAACAACACTTTTTTAAGACCATAGGACAATTTGCATTCCACTGTGTATCAATTCAGTTGCCTAGCAATGAGAAATTTTGACGAGGATGTTTTCTCTGCCTCTGTCTTAGCAGTTGAGTCTGCAGGGGGCAGCTCTCCTCTGCTTGGCTCTCAGTGAGGTTTCGGGGAGGTGGGGGAGGACCTAATACAGGTTCTGCCTGGTGTTGCTGGTTTGTAACAATTCCTAGAGAATTACTGACCCAGAGGGCTACATATCTTTTTTTTTTTTTTCTTTTAAAGGTAAGTTCTACTTTGTTGACAGAGGATTAATGATGGTTTTTAATAATTAGAAGACTTAGAAAACATACAACCTTAGAAGGGGAAAGATAAAGTGAAGGTGGTAACTTAGGCAGATACTGATGCCAGGCTGGTTGTGGCCTTTGGTGGAACCTTGGTAATATATTGAAAGTAAGTCATGTTTTGGTTTGTGTGTGTGTATGTGTGTGTGTGTGTGTGTGTGTGTGTGTTCTCCAGATATTTACATTGATAAGTTGGAAGATGATTGTGTTTTGATTTGTGTATGTGTTCTCCAAGTATTTACATTTTAAATTGGATGTCAGATTTTGATATGTGTATGTTCTTCAGGTATTTACATAGTCGACAGGCGCTTCCGATCTCCAGATGATTCTTGCAATCAGCTGACTCAGTTTCTCTACGGGTTTTGCAAACAGTCACGCCGTCAGAGAATTATCCAGAGGAACCGCACGGAGAGGCTCTCAGATCTTCTGGACTGGAGATATCTAGGCAGAGTGAGCAAATTCCTAAGCAGCCAGGAGGAGCGTGTTGAGATCTTCTTGCACAATGAAAGCCTTGCTTTTAGTCCCAATCTGTAAATTCAACTCAGTACCATGAGTGCTGAAATCTCAGGATGTGTCCCTGTGCTTTTTAACTGAACATGAATCCTCAGAGTTATAAACCCAAGTCTTCATGGTTTCAGATAGTCCATGAGGATATAGCATGCCATAAACCCAGCATGCACTTAGCTTGATGCATAACAGGCATGCAGAAATGCTTTGCGGAGTTGAGAAAATGTCAAGAGCAAAGACCTTACTTGTTTTTCACTCCACGGATGATGCAATCATATTCTTCAACAATGTAGAGTGGAAAGGACCCTCCCTGTGAAGCAGCAAGTACAGACAATGCCCTTATTCACTTATGCCATAGGCGTGCAATCACTGAGGTGTCCACATATCTTAAAACTGAGTGATTTGTTACTAAACGAAGACTTTAGCTTTCCTGAAATGTGGGGTTTTTTTTTTTTTTTCATATTATTGAATTCTCCTTGTCAAGAATTGGTGTAGCCATCTGCTGAGTATCTACATCCAATAATAATCATGCTCAGTGTGACCTAAGTAGTTAATACCACTACCTCATTTGAACCAAGAACAGGAAGGCCAGGCCTTAGACGTTCTTTCCAATATGTCTCAATATCAAAGGATTGAAGCAATTTCCAGTCGTGTTTATATTCAGCCCAAAGCTCAGCATGACCAACACAGATGATCTCCCTCAATATTTTATGGTATTTCTGGGCATGCCAGTAATAGAACTATAGATGGTCATTTCTTCATTGATTCTCAAACTTGGGACACATAGATTCCCCAACTTCAAATACACAGCTAGCTATTGGTCAACACAATGTCTGATATGGTAAACTATTATGTGATAGCCCATGATAAGTACAGTTTTACATATCTGTTAATGTGGAGATGGATCTTTCAGGCTTAGGAAGATAGGACCTTATATTCTTAATTGGTTACTGAAATACCTAGTTGGGTTGAACATGTGAGTTTGCTTTGTCTTGACAGTATTACCAGCATGCCAGACACCTGAGTCTAAGCAGAGCTTTTCCAGACAAATTCCATCTGGAGCCCACCTCACCTCCAACGGTAAATATTTAATGTACTGTTTGCTTTTTACAAAAATGGCATTTCTTACTTGACATTTCTAAGAAGACCTTTGAATCTGTAAGTAGCTCAGTATGCCAGCAGTATGCCTTTTATGGTGTTGAATCAAAGCGAAGAGTAGAGTCACACAAACCTAATGGCTGATTCACTCCATCAGAGGGGTGTCTCTTCATTATAACTCTCTCTGCCTTGATGTCGGGAAGCTCTGTTAGGCTCTCATTCTTCTGAGTCATTCAGCAACAGAGTGGTTTGATTTAACAGGAGGTAGATTTGCTATCCAAGGAAGTGTTCAGAGAATGACCAACTTGGCAAGAGTTAAATAGGACAAATTCAAGCTCAGAGGAGGAATTGGACCCCTGCATTCAGCATGGCCCACAGGAGTTTTCTCTAACATCCAATTAGACATCCCAATCAGTGAAACCACCGCAGTTCACGCATACTCTCTTCTAAAGGTAGAGGACAGGGTCTTCAGCTTGATTCATCCCTGCTGGAATCTATTGATCCTGATCCAAGGATTACTTTTTTTTTTTCTTTCTTTCTTTTTTTTTTTTTTTTTTTTTTTGCCTTGCATCAATCCAAGGACAGCCTCAGAGGGAAAATATGAATTCTTAGTGTGTCCACATTTTTTGATATTGCAATACTTTGCTTTGTGTATAAAGTTCACACAAGAATTATGCCAACTGTGGAGTCAACATTTTTTTTTAAACAACCACGGAGAAAATCTTACAGTTTAAAAAAAGTTTCCAGTTTTGTCTTGGTCCACATTCATCACCATTCTTGGCTTCATGTAGTCCATGGATGGCAGGTTGGACACATCTGAGTTACCATTGTGTATAAGATCACCTTAGAGTCACATGCATATAGGCCCAGTTACTCAGAAGGCTGAGTCACAAGAGTCATTTGGATTTGTGACTTTAAGAGAACCATGGAGCAAGCCTGTCTTAAACAAACAAACAAAACAAAACAAACAGAAAGACCCACTTTGTTCAGGGGCTCTGTGTCCTGAAGAAGTATCTTTTGAGCAGATGTACACAATTTTTTACACTGTTGAGTGTTACCAGTTTTATCACCTCCCCTGAGACTGTCCATCCCTGTCAAGGGCACGAACATCCCTCAAATCCAGCTGCATTCTGATCCAGGGTCCTAGGCTGGGATCATTTTTACTGAAACAAGTTTTATTAATATGAGAGTGACTAGCCCATCTAGGTCAGATTTCTGGGAGAGATGTAGAAGGAAGGATTAGCCCCTACATGAGGCAGGAGGATTCCCCTGAACTTCCCCTCTGCACATGCCAACCTCTGCGGTTACTGGGAGAGCTGGGTGCCTCATTTACCTGAAGGTACATGTCTCACCTGCTAACTCAGCTCCAATCACCCATTTATGTTTTTCATTCAATTAATGAGAGTTTAGCTCTTACGCCTTCAGGTCCTAAGTGCAGGTTCCGCTCTTTTAAAAAATCCCTTGATACTTCCATAGACGTATTTAGATCACTCCCCATATCCCTCCCAACTTCATGTTTCCTCCTCCTCTTCTCCCTTCTCCTCCTGACCCACTCACTAATCAGTATTTCCCAGGAGAGGGTCGCAGCCCACCTCTAACTGAGGGAACTGTCAGCAGTTGATGGTCAGCAGGGGAGGGAGCCTCTGTCTTCTTTAGCAGCATGGCCCACAGTGTGTGACTCATGCTCCAGTTCCTGTTTTGCCTTCACAAAAAGTACCAGGAGCTCGAAAGGACTATACTTGTATAACACAATAACAATGTCCAAACGCGATCGAAATGAAGTTGCCCAGTTGCTTTCAAGCACACGCGCTCCTACAAGCAGGGATGCTGTGATGCATTCCAGGCTGTGTCTTTGGTGGCAAATGCGATCCAGGATGAACACCGTTGGTGCTGAGCGTGGGTTTGCCACATGAGCTTTCTCGATGACCACAGGTAGCTGAGCAGTGTCACTTATACCTCCATGATGTTTATCACAAACTAAAACGATGCAGTTGGTACAATCTCAGGAATCAATGAGGTCACCCAGCCTCATTGGATTCTCCTTAGTGGTGTCTGTTGGTGGCCTATGTAGCTGCCCATGTCCTGGAACATTCTGGAAACATCTGAAAGATGATAGAGCAACATGTGTGGCCACTGGGAGAAAAGAAAGACCCTAGGGTTGTCACAGACTTGGCACTAAATTTTGCTGTGCCACTCACATGCTGTGGCTTCTAGAAAGTCATTTGCTATCTCTCTCTCTCTCTCTCTCTCTCTCTCTCTCTCTCAGAGAGGAAGCAGGAAGAACTAATTTATAAGGATATTGTTAGAATATTAAATTAAACAGTGTATAATTATATACAATTATTATAGACAATAAATATAGCACTTAGTATATTTTAGTGTGTAATCACAGATAACTAACTGAATGTATAATGGATCTATTTTAATGTTGATAGTACCAGAGGCAGAGTTCCTAAGCACCTGAAGGATCACAACAGACTACCTAAAAAAAATTAAATTAGCATCTGTACTGTCTGTGTCATTGAAAACTGGGAAGTCGGGGCTGGGAATCTGATGTTTTCATCTGGTATCTGTGAGCTGTGTGTGTGTGTGTGTGTGTGTGTGTGTGTGTGTGTGTGTGTGTGTGCGCCCCTTCACATGTGTTTGAATAATGTTAAACCTAAGCTGATTTGGAAAAAGACAAATCATGTGTATAGCATGCACTTGTGAAATGTAATTAAAAATCTTAAAAAGACCATTATATTTAAAAAAAGGAAAGGAAGGAAGAAAGAGGGAAGGGGGAGAAAGAGAGGGAGAGAGAGAGGGGGGGAGAGAGAGAGGAAAAAAGAAAGAGAGAGAAAAACAAAGAAAGAAAAAGAAAACCAACCAGGTGTGGGAGTGCATATCTTTAATCCCAGCACTCTGGTGGCAGAGGCAGGAGGATCTCTGTGAGTTTGAAGTCAGGTTTGTCTACATTGCGAGTTCCAGGACAGTTAGGGCTATGCATAGAGACTGTTTCAAAACAACAAGAGGAACCAAAAGAAAAGCAACAAAACAGAGAGAGAGAGAGAGAGAGAGAGAACCTAGAAGTTATTTTGAACTTTTATGTCTTATTTGTCTTCGGCAGACGGATGGGTTTAAGTATCCCAGGCCCTCCTCAGTACCACCTTCTCCATCAGGATCTCAGACTTCCAGTCCTCAGAGCAGTGATGTGGAAGAAGACAGAGATGAGGATGAGGATGAAAGATATGACGAGGAAGAGGAGGCTGAGAGGGATCGGTTAAACATCAAGTCACCCTTTTTTCTGAACCACGTTCCAAAGGGGAAGAAAAAGCTTCATGGGGAATATAAGAACTGATCCAGAGCGTGCAAAGTAAGAATGAGTCTCCGAGAGAGTGAAAATGCTTGATTCCTTTTCCTTCTGAAAAAACACAATCACAGTTTCTGCCCGTAAAGAATGGAGGAGATTAAGTGGATGACAGTTTTGTAATTCAGAATAAAGCAGTGTTATATTGTATTATATTACTTTAATCTTTAAGTCTTGTCTCTGCAAACTTAAAGATGAGTAGGACTTTTTAAGCAGTGGGACTGGAGGCATTTTAAAGATGGGTAATTTAGGTGGAGATGGTGACTCACACCTGTAATCTTAGCACTCAGAAGGCTGGGGCAGGAGGATTGCCATGATGCCAAGGCCAGACTGGGTTAAAGAGTAAGACCCTACATTTAAAAAAATGTTTAATGTAAGTGATGAGAGTTTTTTAGCTACTTATTTTTTAGAAAAATCATTATCATAATCCTTTGATTAATATTTATGAAGCTTCTCTCTTCCCAAAAAGACTGGATCTGAGCTATGATTGCATGGCTCACATATTTTAGATCGGCAAGACTTTGTTATTTATTTGTCATTTGCATTGAAGCCATGGATTTCTATTTCGCTCTGCAGATGACTGTCGAAGTCCACAAGAAAACAAACTAGCCCAAATCCATGTTCTGATGTGTGCTGAAAAATATTTACTACATGATGCCTGCTATCTAGAATTTGTGTTCAAGTCACTGATAGTAAGATGTTACCACCATGTGTGTCACCTTATTGTAACAGTACTTTAGTTGATTAAATGGAAATTTCAATCTTTTATAGATAATAAATTGCCAAATCCAAATGAATAAATGTGTCACGACAGATTTTATTTTCTTTGATAATATTGTGCTTAAGATGTTTACGACGTCAAAATAACATGTGTGGAGTACCTGTCATGAATAGTACTTAGCATATTGAAAGGAATCTATTTCTCTTTCTTTTTGAGAAAGGGTTTTCTGTGTAGTTTTGGCTGTCCTGGAACTCCCTCTGTAGACCAGGCTGGCCTCAAACTCACAGGGTTAAAGGTGTGCACCACCACCATCCAGCTGGAAGGGATCAGAAATTGTAGGAAAAGTAGAAATCTATTTATATGTAGGAACAGTTTCTCTAACATAGTCTGTAATATATTTGAGAGGGTAGCTGAATGATTGCAATATGCATAGTTATATTGCAAATGTAATGAACTAAATTGACTAAACACTAACAGCAGAGCCAGGATTTACCCTTGGTTCATTTTTTTTTCATAACTGACTAGCCATTCATTGTGTCCCACACACCACATAGTGATCACTTTGATTGACAGATCAGTTGGCCTTGCTCCAAAAATGCTCTGTATAAGTGTTGGTCTTCTTACTTACGGTGAAAAAGACACCATGTCACACGGTTGAAGACAAGGGTAGGCTGTCATCTAGCACCTTTGTGGCCATAGAGAAAGTAGCAGCATGAATACAAGCAATGAATCAAGCCAGCGTAGAAGATGGTTGTAAGTTCACCTTTTTATATACATCGAGAAGGAGGAACATGAATTATATAAAGCTCAATCCTGCTAAAAAAAAACAATCTTCCAGTATGATAGCACTAGGAATGATGGCCTCTGTAAGGTGTCAAGGCTGTGAGAGCATAGTCTTTGGGAATGAAGTTAGTGATCTTAGAAAAGAGGACACCCCCTCCCCACAGCCAAGCTGGGGATGGTAGCTTAGATGTATACTGCTTGTTCAGCTGCATGGGGCTCAGGGCTCAATACCCAGTACCAAAATAAGAAGAGAGAAAAGACAAAGAAGAAAGAAGGAAGGGAGGAAGCTACAGAAGGAGGAAGAGAGGCAGGGAGGGAGAAGAGGGGAGGGGGGAGAGGAAGGGGAGGGGAGGGGAGGCCCCAGGGAGTTGCTTCCTGGAGGTACAGCCATGCAAGGAAGCAACTGCGAGAGAGCAGTCTTCGCCAGACAGGCATTCGCCAACATGTTGGTCTGACAGTTCCAGAACTCTAAAAGGTAAATCTGTTTTTGTTAAGCTGCCAGTGTGGGGCACTTGGTTTTAGCAGTGAAACCACACCCTCCAACGGCAAAGCCAGGGTGAGCAGAGCTGGTTTCATACCTGCAGCTGTAAACTTTGGGACTTGCAATGCGGTGCGGATGGTTTTTCAAGGCACAGAGAGGACTGTTCTCGAGGAAATCCAAAGAGGCCCCATAGGAGGAGCTCAACTTTCAGTGAAGTCACATGGCTTCACAGCTGTATCGTCCGTCACTCAGTAACTTCAAGAATCAAATGAAATGAGAAATGAACTCTTCGAAGAATTAGCCACTGGAAAGACTGAACTGAATGCAGCTGCGTTGCCAGCTCTACTTTTACCCGAGGCCAAGCTACAACGATGAAACTCAAGGCCGCTAATACACACCCATTTCTATGCTTTTCACCAAGCACGGAGGGGCGTGGACCAAAGGCTGACCCGAGCAAGGCAGAGCCCCTTTGCCCTTTGCCCTTGCCTCTCCTCTTTCAGGGTTCCAATGGCGCTGGGGTTTGGGGACACATCTAGAAATACAAAGAGAACAGCAACCAAGAGTCAAGACTGAAGATGGGGGATGGGAGGGGGCAATGAGAGGGAGAACATGTTGCGTTGTGCAGAAAGTGGCCGGAAATTCCGAGGAAGAGATGGTCTGTATGCATATATGTGTCGACGTCAGCAATGTCCAACTTTAAGATGAGTCTCATAAGGTAAACAGCTTTGACCTGTGGCCTTATTCATTTCAATTTGTACAAAGGTAGAAATAAAGAGACTGGAGAACACACCCGGTTCTGGCTGGAAAGTAGTTTTCCCACCTGTTCATGTTGGAATTTGCTGGCTATTGCGGTAGTGTTGGAGGGTGGGGCTTTTAATCCACACCTGGTGTACCCATTCATTAACTCCATAAGTCAATCCACTTTTAAGTTAAGTCATGACTAGTGACAAGTGCCTATGATAATGCCACAGTTTCTAGTTCTTGGATTTTTTTTGGGGGGTGGGGGAAGGCAGAAACCAATGGTTCATTAACTTAATATAATTTTATTACTTAATAGTGAACAGAGAAGCAGACAAAACACAAGCACAGAGTTCAAATTTCAGACTGCATATATTACAGATATTCACATAAAGATATTCCGAAGTTATGGTTAGCAATTCTGAATTGATTAGGTAAAAAAAAAAAAAAATACCATGGTGATCATGCTATAATCCCAAGTAAGTTATTACCCTTGCTGTAGGGATCTTATCCTCAACTGCCCCCACTGTGTGTGTGTGTGTGTGTGTGTGTGTGTGTGTGTGTGTGTGTGAATGCATGGGTGCCTTCCCTTGTGTTTGGACTTGGAAATGGATAAATCATGCACATGGAACACACTTGTGCCATGGGAGTACCCTAATGTGAAGTCATGGCGAAGTCTCTTTCAGCCACAAAAAAACAGGGATCTCCACAGGCTACCCCCGTTTGTGTGGCATATGCTCTGGCAAACTCCGTCACCATCTGCTTATATGCCAGTGACTTTAAGGTCTAAGTTTCTAAGTGGAATTCAGTTAGATTCCTTTGGAACACAAAGAGGCTCCCAGCCCTGACTCTTCACGGACCTTCCATGGGTTTCAGGATCATGCAGGGTCCCCCGTCTAAGCAGCAAAGACAATGGGTGTCTTCATGGGAGCTTTATTTACCCCAGGCGTCCTCTCCCACCTCCCTCCTTAATTAACCTCTGTAGATGAGTTACAGGAAGACATATGCTGCCCCATACACAGGAAGTCCTGTCACAGCTTCTCTCTTACTGGGGACGAGAAAAGGGAACAGGGAGAATTGCTGCTGAGTGAACCCCAAAAGGGTGAGACACAAACCGCTAAGACCCAGACAGCGCCCGGCTGCGGGGAAAAGAAAGCATTTCTGAGTTCCCAGCCTTGACATTCTAAAGGCCATACAAAATCCAAGCCTGCGTCAGACACAGCTGTCCTGAACCCAAAGCAGGGGAAGAACTTGGCAGTGTTCCAGCCAAGAATTCCGTGTGTCTTCTGCTTCTGGAAGACTAATCCTAGAGCTGCAGGTGTCTAAAGTTACAGGCGTGGAAGGAAGGGTCCTAATCACGGGACTGCGTTTTCACAGGGACAGGCGTGCACTTGAATGTGCCCGGGTGCCTTTTCACTAGTTCAGTCTTCCAGGGATACACTTTGATAAATTCCCTCCTTCATCTGTAAGAAAGAAATCCATCAGTCAAGCAAACACTTTACGCTTGTTTCCCCCAAACACTTGAAATGGGGACCTAGAATGCTATCCCTCCTCCCGCTTAAACTGAACTTTCCTTTCTCTGTTGTAGCCTGGTGTCTGGCTCTGTCCATCTTCCCAACATTCATTGCTACTGTCATTTGCCACCAAAGTTCTTTTCCTAAAGACCTCAAGACTTGGTTCATTGTTGCACAGCTGGGAGTTAAAACCCATCACCTGGACACAGCATTCTCTATTATCCAGCTTCCTGTAACTTTTCCCATGGTCTGCCGATGACGTCTACTCTTAATAATAGGATTGGGACCGGAGACATGGGCTCAGTCGGTAAGGAGCTCCTGAAGATCTGAGTTTGGATCCCCAACACTCAAACAGAAGAGCCAGACACAATGACACATGCCAGTAATCCCAATGGTGGGGAATGGAGACAGGCTGATCTCTAGAAGCGCACTGACCAGCCAGATGGATGAACCAGCCACTTCCGGGTTCAGTGAGAGACCTGCCTTAAAGACTAAAGCAGAAAATGACAGGCCATCTAGTGACAACATCTGGCCTCCACATGCGTGGACACACACATACTGCACACACACACACATACACACACTATGCACCTCATGACAATGGGTCCTTAGAACTGTGGGGCTGTCCCTGTAACAGGGTCACACAGCTAGTGAAGGCTGATGGAGCAACACCCAGGTGTGTGAACTTCCAAAGACATAGCTGACCCATTGCCAGGATGCCTCGGTTCTGCTAGCTTCCACACCATGTGTGCAGAATGGCTGGCTGTGTGCAAAAGTGAACCGGGATTGCTGAGCAGACTTCCATTTGATTCCATTCTGAGCGTGAGCAATTGGATTTTCGTTATTTCATTTTTTGTTTTGTTGTTGTTTTTTTTTTTGGTTTTAGTGCTTTCAGTTATAAAACAATACAGCTGGTTGGAGCGCCTTCAGTTTTAACTATTGGGTGGAGGCAGGAGGATAAGGAGTTCAAGGCCAGCCTTTGCTACATAGGGAATTTGAGGCCAGCCTCAACGTAAGACAGTTTATTTAAAAGTAAACAAATAAATGTTATTAAAATGAGTGATGGGTCATGAAATTCATATGCTATTCCCCACTCTCATCAAGGAAGCATTTTTTTATATTCTTGGGACTAATTATACTGGGAAGTACATTGGCTTGTATTGAATATGTATTTCTGTGGGTCTGGAGAAGGGCTTGGCAATCAAAGCTCCAGAGTAGAAAGCAGTGAGCATATGTGTACCTTTTTGTGGTTTCTGCAATGAAGCCAGCAGCAGCGCTACAGCTTCTGGGAGAGTTAGTGGTTGAAGATTCAAGTTCCGTCTTTCTGGAGAAACACAAGTATACACAGCCTTGATATTCATGTAAACAAAGCAGCACTTAGCTATTCATGTCAATTAAACACTGTGAATAAATTAACACGTAAATGACTTCCTCTGCTATGCATGGCCAGAAAGGCCTCTGTGAAGCCGACTCTCGACCTGTGAACAGCGTACACTGAATATTGATTTTAAAAAATGAATTAAACATTTGTATTGCATTTTATTTAGAACATTCCTCTCCGTGTGTGTATGTGTTTGTGTGTGTGTGCATGTGTGTGCATGTATGCGTGTGTGCATGTGTATGCATGTGTGTATGTTTGTGTGTGTGCATGTGTGTTCATGTGTGTGCATGCATGTGTGTGCATGTGTGTCTATGTGTGTGTGCATGTGTGTATGTGTGTGCATGTGTGTGTGTGTATGTGTGTGCATGTGTGTGTGCATGTGTGTGTGCATGTGTGTGCGTGTGCGTGCGTGTGTGTGCACGTGCATGTGCCCACACTCATGGAGGTCAGAGGTCAGCTCTGTGTGTGTGGGTTTGAGGGGTTGGATTTGGGCAGTAAGGCTTGGTGTCGGGCCCTTGTCTGCTGGTCAGTCTCCTTGGTCTCATGTTGGTCTTCGTAAGTTGAGACGTCTGTCATATTTCTCTTGGAAATGACTTCCGATTATTTTTGCTGTGTTTACATTTGGGGCTGGAAGAGGAATGCACACCTTATGTTAGGGAGGGAAGATGGAGTAAGACAGCCTCTGCGGCTTTCCCCTCTTCCGGGCTTAGGAGGGGTGAATTTTCCTCTCACAGCTCAAAACAGTTGTCTGGGCCAAAAGATTGGGGCATGATTCCATCGGCGCCTGAATTCCCCACTTTCCATCTACCGAATGAGTTTGAGATAAACATGTGCATGCTGAGCTACACACGAGGTAATTAGCCGACTGAAGATACTTTCGCTAACTATTCAGAGCTGTTTCAGATTCCTTGAAGTCCATGTTTAGTGCACTACAGGTGTTAGGATGCTTCCTCATCCTACCTCAAATTTAAGGCACCAGATGGCTCAGTCCCAATTCAACACAGACACTGGGTTTAATGGAAGTAACAGAAAGAGAAGAAACGTATTTTACACTCACAACATAAGGTTAATCACACTGCAAAACCAGAGGAACAGAAACAGTAACTCGTGAAGCGTCTGCTAGGGGTTGTGTCCCACAGTGTTAAAGATTTCTCAAACGCTATCTTTTATTCCTTGCATTTGTATACAAAATTTTACCAAAATCAGTTTGTCTTCTTTTTAAACTGCAATGGCGTGGTTTCGTCAAGAAAAAGGGCCTTGACCCCTCCACCCCCTCAGGATTTCATGTTTCATTAGTATTGCGTCATTTCTGTGATCTCTCTCTGCCCCAACTCTTCCTATAACCCTCTCAGACTCATGACTTTT
Organism: Phodopus roborovskii; assembly: GCF_943737965.1. Classification (NCBI taxonomy): domain Eukaryota; kingdom Metazoa; phylum Chordata; class Mammalia; order Rodentia; family Cricetidae; genus Phodopus; species Phodopus roborovskii. The sequence continues at coordinate 1,522,623 of NW_026126639.1, read as the reverse complement.
TCTTTAATTAGTATTTCCACGCCCCCCCCCCCGAGTTATCTAGTGTTACTCATGTGTACAAATATTCAGGGCTGACCATTTCAGATGGGATAGACCAACCCGGAGCTGTCCCTGGAGAAAACTGATTCCCTCCCCACCTACCCCTCCCCCCCCAGGCATTCGTACCTGGCTCCATTTTTAATGACCTTTGCTTGTTATGTTTGTTTTTAAAACCTTTTAGTAGCTGTTTTCAGTAATGTAAGAGGGAGATACATTTGAACCTTGTAAGTAATTCTGTAATAGTAATTAGTGTTTGGGAGGAAAAGGAGCAAGGCTCTATCCATAAATAAACACCGGGTGGGCTTCTCTCTGCCCTCTGGCCGCTCTGATGGGGCTCGGGGCTCCGCAGCTGCCTGCCGGGGTGGGGTGGGGTGGGGTGGGGTGGGGTGGGGTGGGGGCAGTACAGGTTGAGCCCCCGCCGGCGGCCGCAGCGCAGCGCTCACCCACCTGGAGGCGGCCGGTCTGCCAGCTCCTTCCTGCGGCTCTGGTCCGAGATGAAGCGGCGGCCCTCTGCGGGGGAGACGCGGGCTGAGCTCGGGCCGCCAGACCCGGGCCAGGAAGACCGAGGTTGGAAGGCGACGGTGCCCCAGAGACCAGCCCAGCGGGGTTCGCGCACCCCCCCCCAATTCCTAACTTTTCTTTTTGTCAAGTTCATCCCTTGCTCCTCTAACCCCAGACACCCTGCTTGCTCAACAAACGAAAAACAGAACACCAGTAGTCCTCTCACTGAACCACCCACCCCCTCCTCCACCCTCCCTCATTTCCCCTCTCCTCCCCTCCCGTCCCTTGAACCCCTCTCCTCCTCCTCTTCCCTCCCTCCTCCCTCTCCTTCCACCTTTCTTACTTTGACCCGGAACTTACTATGCAGCTCAAGCTAGCCTCGCACTCGCAGCTGCTCTCCTGCCTCAGCTTCCAGAGAGAGAGCTGTGAGGCCCGATGCCCGGCTCCTCTCTGGTGGCTCTGGCCATCAAGGCTCTCCCTGCATCTCACCTAACCTCGCTTACCATTTCGGCCTTGCCGGAGGGAGACCCTGGCTATTTACTGGAGCCAGGTTCCACTCTCCCCAGGTTCCCGCTCTGTGGCTTCCAGGGTTCCCGGGGTGTCTCCCATCATCACCTCCGGGGAGAGAACCAAGAGTTTGGGACTCACGCGCGCCCTTCAGGTAGAGCATCGCCTGGGGGAGTCCAGTTTCTCCTCTCAAAGAGTCTCTGCAGCGAGAGAGGGCAGGAGAGCAGTTACTGCAGGGCAGCGGGGTGGAAAGAAGAAAAAGCCCGGAGGCGGCACAGTTCCCACGGGGCTGTGCCCTCTGGGTGCCTGCGATTACCTGCGGAGCGCCGCTGCTGTTTCCCAGGACAGACAGCGCCAGGAGAAGGGCCAAGGCTGTCACCGCCAGGCCGCTGGGGCCCTACAAAAAAAAACATAAACCAAACAGGCCCACCTGAGTTCCGCTGGATTTTCTGCCTTCTCCTCAGACCAGACAAGCTCCTCACTTCTGTATATGGTCCTACCTCCTCGGCAATCCACACTGAGCAATTTTAAAAACTAGAAACGTATGCTTTTCTTAACTTTACCCAAATAAAGAATTGGAGGATAAGTTATTTTACTCAGCAAAGGCAAAGGATTTCACTATTTGGATGCGTTTTCTCCCAATGCCTTGTCATTAAAACTCTCATTAAATATTACCCAGACAGGCAGGCAGAGTGGGTGTGGGGTGAACGGGTCTGCTGAGGCTTACCTTCATGTTCCGGCCCTTTCCAGAGTCCCACAGTCGCTGTCACTCTCTACCTGCCAGTCTGCTCAATCCTTTTGCAACCTGGGGCTTTAAAAACTCTCCGTGTGAGCCTGCACAGGGGAGGGAGAGGAGACCACACAGGCAGCCTGTCAATCTTCAGAACAGGGCTGATCTGATGACTCCTCAAGGGAGATCTAGTTGGCGGAAATAGGACAGTGATTGATGGGCGGATATCATTTGTTTAGGAAGTGACCACACCAGCTAGGAGACACTCTGACTGTACCAGCACCCACCGTCACCTTTGTTTTCCTGTTAAGACGCCCCGTGCATTCTATCACCATCATTATTAATGAAAACAAGCGGATAACACAAGGAGCTGTGGCTGAAGATGAATCACCCCGGTGAACACGAAAAGGTTAAGGAACCTCAGAGGAACTTGACATCAGCCATTCACCCAAGTATCTATCCATCTAGTCAATGATTTAACAAACATGCCTTGAATGTCCGCCTCATACCAGACAAATCCTCCTTTAACTCAAGCATCCCCCCTTGGTCTCAAGGTACTCTTGCAGTTAGAGGGGCTTCATCTAGCCATTGGCACAATGCTGAGGTTGATAAGTCAAGGTGGGTAGGATGACATTGGGGGGGGGGGGGAGGGAGTGCTGGCTTACTTTACAGAGAGAAAGCCATAGGGGATTAGAAAGATAAGATTCCAGGGGCTTTGGAGCTGGTATTCCAGTTACTCTGCAGTCAAAGGAAAAGGAAAACAGAGAGACAGCAAACAGCATGGTTTACTCGAGGTGGAGGAGGCAGAAACACGGTGGGCTACAGGGGAGGGCGCTGAGCGCTGGCTAGTACATAAGAAAATGTGGTCACAAGCAAAAGGCTGTGACGGAAGACTGGAGTGGCAGAGAATGGAAAGCTAGAGATGATTTTGGAGGTGGAAAACAGAGGATTTGTGGGTAAATCAGACAGGAGAGTACGAGAAAATAAATCAGTCAAGCCAGGCTGCTGCTTAGATTTTTGGCTCAAGCATGGATAAATGAAACAGTTTACCAGAGCAACAGAGACTTCCTAAGGAAGCAAACCATGAACACAGGGACATAAGAATGTGTATTTGACATGCAAGTAGGAAGGCAAAGTAGATGACCAGAAATGCCACGTAGGGGTCCAGCAAAAGGTCATCAACTTTTCTAAACAAAGGAGTGATCCACTGTAGGAACTTGAAGAATTCTAAGAATTTAAAAGTGGGGGAAGACTGGGCGTGAATGAATCTATCAACAGGAAGAGAGAGAGAGCTATGAAACAAGCATACAGAAAGCATACAGGTAGACTCAGGAAAAGAGATAAAGGAGAGCAATCAGAAACAGGAGTCCTTGGGGCGGGGCTGATGTCAAGCAGCTCAGAGTCTGCAGTGATAGTGAGAGCCTGAGTGGCTGGTGACTGACTCAGCAGGTAAAGGCGCCTGCTGCCAAGACCCCTGAATAACTTGCATTTTATCCCTGGGACTCAGGTGGTGGAAGGAGAATGCTGACTCCTGTATGAATTCCTCTGACTGAAAACATGGTGTTGTGTATACACACACGCGCACACACACTATAGTTCCATAGTTTAAATTTTCACAAACACACACACACACACACACACACACACACTGTAGTTTAAAATTTCAGAGCTCAAGCTAGATGAGGCAATAGACAAATACATTTGGAAGTATGAAGCTGTCAGAGGGAATAAGCAAAATTGGAGTTGGTTAAACAGCAAATACAATGAAATCAAAACAAGTGTTGACAACCAGCCCAAAATTCACATTTTGGGGAGGAGAAATGATGAATTGGAGTATTCTAAGCTGTGGCGTTGTGGGATTATGTTGTTGGTTGGTGGAGTTGTTCTCTTGTGCAGATTGTAAATGCCTCCCTACTTTAGTAGATTTCTGTACCCCCAGGCTTCTCTAGCACACCTGTGTGTTTGATGGAGCCTTCTGCTGGGTCAGGAGGAGCCCCTAGAACAGTGGAGGCAGATCTAGTTTCTAGAGCAATTCTGGCAGAGTTAGTGGTGGATTCCAGAACTTAGTGCTGGGGTGTGATGACCTTCCCTTTGAGTCTTTTGTTTAAGCCAGTTAGGTTTGTCATTGTCTGTTGATAACAATCATTTGTAAGATGTATGCCATTGAAGATAATCAGAGCTATTATTGATGATGGAGAGTAAAGATAAACAAAAAAAAAAAAAAAACTAAAGGAATGAATTGCAGAACATTTGTTTAATGTGTGAAGATGTGTCACACATTGGTTTAATAAAGAATTGAATGGCCAATAGCTAGGTGTGATTTCTGGGGAGAGAGGAAGAGGATAAGGAATCTAGGCATGGATTACACCAGAGAGATGCTGGAAAAAAATCAGACGTATGGTATAGAGCAGAGATAATAAGAACATAGATTAATTTATAGTTATAAGAACTATTGGGGACAAGCTGAAGCTAAGGGCCTAACTTTCATAATTAATAATAAATCTCTATGTGGAGATTTGGGGGGGGTGGAGATCCAAGGATAGTTCTACAAGAAAGCTTGCTACAAATGGCTGGGGAGATGGCTCGGTGGTTAAGAGCACATGCTGTCCTTGCAGAAGATACAGATTTGACAGATTTGGTTTCCATCACCAACAATGGGCAATGTACAACATACTGTAACTCCATTTCCAGGGGTCCAGTGCCCTCTTATCGTGTCCATGGGCACCTCCACAGATGCGTTGCATACATAGACATCCGGGCTCACGCATCAAATAAAAGTAAGTATTAATAGTATAAATCTTTACAAATGTGTTGCAAAGAAAGGAGAGCTTGCCAAGAGGGACAAGGTATCAACTGTGCTAGCATTCAGTTGAAACAGCTCTGCATAGCAACAGATAATTGGATGAAGACTTGAGCCCCGCCCCATACACTCTCACACACATGAAAGATGAGTGTGAGAAACGGCTTCTGTCAGTTCACAGGGGCTACATAACAATACAGTGAACTGATGTCCTGGTTTGGATCTCAATTGTCCCTCGAAGACCTTTGAGTTCAAAGTTTGTTCCACAGGGTGCGACTTAAAGATGGCAGACTTTCAGACGGCCTGGGGTGGGGGTGAGGGGAGGCTTCAGGTCTTTCCAGCACACTCCTGGCATGGATAGTCAGAATCACAACCTCTCCCTCTTCTTTTCCTTCTCTGCCTTGCGATGAACAATCCTGCGCTGCTCTAACGAGCTGACAGAGGCCCGTGGCTCTGTGTCTAAGATAGGGTTTCTACTCCTGTAAAGAGACACCGTGATCCCAGCAACTCTTATAAAGGAGAACATTTATGTGAGGTGGTAGCTGATAGTTTCAGAGGTTTAATTCTTTATCATCATGGCGGGGAGCAATATGGCTGGCGGTGTACAGGCAAAGAGCTGAGGGTTCTACCTCTTGATCCAAAGGCCACAGGAAGAAGGCTGAGATACTGGGTGGTGATTGAGCATATATGAGTCCTCAAAGCCCACCTCCACAGTGACACACTTCTCCCAACAAGACCACACCTACAGTGGGGGGGGGGCGGATTTTCTTTCAAACCACAACCCTGTCTATTACTTTGTGGAGTGGAACCTTCAAAATGTGGGCCAAACATAAACCTTTCCGCTCCATAAACCGTATCATCTTCATTATTCATTACAGTGGCAGAGAGCTGACTACCTACCACAAATATCTTGTAGGTGACAGAAATTCATGACTCAGCTCTATAGGGTCAAGAGTCAGCATGGTTGGGTTCTGGTAAGGGCCTTCTCTGCCGTGTCCTCATATGCTGGAAGAGGAAAACAAATTCCTGGGATCTCTATTATAAGGACATTTGTCCCATTGATCCCATTATGTGTGTGTGAGTGTGTGTGTGTGTGTGTGTGTGTGTGTGTGTGTGTGTGTGTTTATGAGGTTTTGCCTGGATGTAGAATGTGGGGATTGACATTTAAAGGGTGAATATTATTTGCTAATTCTTGGAGATGAGATTGAGGTTTAGATTCTTGATGTTCAGGCTGGCCCTTGGACATGGACAGGAAAATTGAGGTTTTAACTAGTGTCATAGGTACTGTTCCTGATGCTGAAATGCCACAGGAAAAGCCATTAAAAAGGGAAAGTGTTTGTTGTGGCTCGAAGTTCAAACATACAGCTCATCATGGTGGGGAAGGCAAGGGGATGGCAGCTGGGGGCAGCTGGTCATGTGACGTCCACAGGGATGAGAGCAGCTGGTCCCATTGCATCCAGAGAAACTGAGAGTAAGGAATGCTTCTTCTCAGCTCATTTATACACAGTCCAGTATCTGAGCCCAAGGAATGGTACCATGCCAAAGGCTCTGGATCTCATCAAGTTGACAGCTGACCCTCCATCACAGCTAGTGTATGAGAATGGGAATTACAGAGGAGTTCATATTTAAAGATTTGTAGACTGTTCTTTCCATCAGAGCAGCCAGAGCTGCTGAAGTGGTGGCTTGTGCCCACTGTCGAAGGAGACAGATTAAACCAAGTGCCAGGGGCCAGGGAGCTGGAATAGTGAGACCCAAATGCCTGGCAAACCTGAGGGCCTGAGCCTGATCAGCAGGTCCCATAATGTGAAAAGCTGTCTCCTGACCTATAGCTCTCTCTCTCTCTCTCTCTCTCTCTCTCTCTCTCTCTCTCTCTCTCAGACACACACACACACACACACACACAAAGAAATGTAGCAAAAACAAATAAAAAAAAAAAAAAACCAAGCCATGGAAAATGAATCACCAAAACTTCCAGTTTATCTGGTGAATCTGTAAGTGGGTGTTTTACGTCAAAGCTGCCATTTTCCATTTCGTGGAGCAGATGAAGGGAATAGCCTGACAGTTATCGATAGCATGGTTCCACCATGGACAGCACCACCTCCAGGTAGATACTGCTGTTAAGACACAGGCTTTAAAAAACAGATGCCCTTCCAAACCAACATAGAGAGAGAGCCCTGTTGTTTGGTTCAATACATGACAGGTCAAAACACTGAACTTTTTCTGCTGACAGTATGCACAGCAGGTTGCCAATCAAAAAGGCTCTCATGCGGTCCTTAACAGTATATTCATTCCTCATGCCGTCCTTAACGGTATATTCATTAGACATCATTATGCCTTCATCACTAAGACAATTTGGATTTTGAAACTTGGCTCTAGCATGCTCAGGTTCCATTTGAACAGCAATCACCTGTCACTGCTTAAAGTGTCATCTCCTCAAGTGACATATATTTGAATTGGTTGGCTGCTCAGCCAAGGGTAGTGTCAGTACCAATGCTTACACAATCTCTGAACCCGGAGCTGCCTCACAAGATCACAAGCACAAGAAGAGGCTCTTAGAAGTTCATTTTCATGGGAGAAGGCTCCTCACTCAGGACTACGTGCAACAGGATTACAGCCTGATCCTTCTGCCTCTCCTAAATTCCGGATTTACAGGTATGTGCTGGCATTCCTGTGACTTCTTTAGACCTGTAGAATCAGAGCTAAGGCAAAGCACTACTGGGCCGCTCTGTAGTCAGGGTTGCACACCCCTGCCTCAATTCTACCTCTGCTGAAACATAGAACTCATATTAGTCTACCCATAGTTTAGCTGGGGATCACTGAGCCCCTTTAGTCCCCTTTCCAATGCACATAAAGAAACATCTCCTTCCTCTGATTTCCATAATTATCCTTCAGTTGGGTACTGACGACAGCTGCCAGCCCAATCTGCTGGGGCTGCCACAGCTGGGCTTTTGAATTGAAACTCCAGTCACAGCACCACATCAGAAGACTCAAGGCCCAAGAATTCCATTGCTTATCACAAGTAGTTTCACACGAAGCATGCTGTTTTCAGATACATTCACTTAGGGAGGAAGTTTATTTCATTTCTTCCACTTAGGAAAGTTCTTTATAATGTCAACTCTAATTACAAAGTCCTCCCCCACCCCTTTATTTAACAATGGGAAGGAGGGTGACCAATGATTCACGCTCACTTGGAGACATCAAGAGTGACTTCCATTGTCCTGGCATTTCCCTTTCCTAGGGAAGACAGCCTGCCCTTGATGATCCATCCTCTCCAGTAACAAGTTACCTTGTGAAAGGTCGGGATGTAAGGTAGAGACTTCTGCAGGGTTCATCTCAGTCACTGTGGCTGGCAGAGACCTCTGCTTCCACAAAACTGACTTCAACACACTAGGGGGTGGAGAGGACAGCAGCAAAGCTGGATAACTGCATTTGATTGGTTCAGCATTTCCTGGTACCTATGAAGCCCAGGGATGGACATACATCTTAAGAGACTGGAGCCTTAAGAATCATTTGCTACCAAATCAGTGTAAAGTCAGGAAGTGGAAAGGACCCAGAAGATCCAGCTGTGTTGGCCCAGCAAATAGGTAAGGGGAGAAAACGCTAGTGGCGTCCAGTGCAGTCTTCAAAAGTGAGTATACCACAGGAAAGTAATTCAGCCAGTCAGGAACTTTCACATCTTAGTTCTGTCAACAACAGGACTCAAGTTAAAACTCGTGGCTCCTGGATAAGGTTTGGGAACTGTGCTAGATCATCCATCCTTCCATCCATCCACCCATCCATCCACCCACCCACCCACCAACCCATCCATCCATCTACTCATCCACCCACCCACCCATCCATCCTTCCATCCACCCACCCACCCACCAACCCATCCATCCACCCACCCACCCACCAACCCATCCATCCATCTACTCATCCACCCACCAACCCATCCATCCATCATCAACTATCTACCAGACAAGATGTTTCATTATTTAGTTCAGGCTGGTCATGAAGTCCTGGCAATCCTCCTGTTTCAGCCTCTCAGGTGGTAGGATAGATAATTAACTGACTCAGGATGTTCAGTTCCCATTGACAATGAACTGGAATCAAGTTTTAATATAGGATTTAGTAAATACTTACCAGACTAGTGGTGCATTTGCCCATGGTTTTTATAATGATAACACTATTGATGAAGACTCACTTCACCCAGGGCATCACGAGTATTCAAGTATAATAAATTCCTTTTCTAGGAAAAAACCTTGTAAGCCCTTTGAACTTAAAAATTAATCCTACCTATTCTAAAATTCACTGCTAATTTTAAATTCTGCAATTAATGGCAGCAACCACAACAGCTACATGTAGTGACAGAAAATCCACAGCAAGCCTGTTACAGTGAGTAGCAGTGACAGTTCTGAATCTTGGGATTTACAACAAAAAGAAACAAAAGGTTTGTCTTCCAACACTCATCCCCTTACCCTACAATAAATACATTTCTAGAATAGCAAAGAAATCATGTTTTGAGAGAAAACTCCATGAATTAATGCTGATAGCTTTTTTTTTTTTTTTTTTTTTTTTTTTTTTGTCTTTGTCTTCCAAAGATGCGATCATGTCACTGGGATCAATTAGGAGACACCTGTGGGCAGGCTTGTGAGGGAATCTCCTGGAAGGTTTGAGGCAAACAGGGAACACACTTGTAGAATAACAGAACCTTCTGGCAGGGGGCCAGATGGTCTGAAGGAGGAGCAGCTGCTCTGCTGCTTCAGGCCTTTGCTGCTATCAGAACTCAGATCCTTTGCTCTTCCAATATGGGACTGAAGAATTACAGCTCTCCAGGGGTCCCCCATGTCCCCAGCACCGATTGGGTGTCAGGCATCTAGCCTCAAGAACTAATTCAGTGCAACTCCAGAGTACGTTTGGAGAAGTTAACAATTCCTGGTGGACAGGGATTAGTATTCTAATCGCTAGCATTTGGTCATGGGCTTTAAGCTCCCAAGAGACACTCAGAAAATGTCTGTTGAATGACCAGATGCTTAGCAGACTTCTGTTCGATGTTCTTTTGCTTTTTTGAGAACATACCTAAGTAGGCCTGGCTGCCTGCGTCTCACAGGGCTTACAATGCATCCTGAATGCCAGGATTAAAGGCTGCACCAATATGCCCAGAGTTTACCATTTTTTTAAAAAACAGAATGTGGCCCAAGACAATGAATATTCATTAACATTTATATGTATGAGCGTTTGCCTGCCTGTTCGTGTATCACATGTATGCCTGGTCCCCGAGACCCAAAGAGGGCAGCAGATTCTCTTGAGCTGGCATAACTGAAACATGCGAGATGCCACATGGTTGCCAGGAACCCAATCTGTATACTCTTAAAGAGCTACAAACCTCTGGGCCATCTCTCCCTCCACCCAATATTCTTTTATACATTTTACTAGTTTTCAAATGTGTTTTCCTAATTTCGTTGTTGTATGACTGTACTTAAGAAATTTTGAAATTAAAATTTTCAAGGTCACTTGAAAAACTGCACATTTTTAAATGTCCCAATTTTAAAAAGAAGATAATTATAGTGTAATTTAAGCGTTAAAACTTCAAAGATACACTTGACCACCAATGAATAGAAAAGTACCCTTTTATTGAGGTAAGACAAGTGTATTTACAATACGCCATTGTTAAGAGTATATAATTTGACCATGAGACTTCTAAAGCAGCTGAATTCCAGAGAAGTGTAAGGGACAACATTGCAGGCATGTTTCTGTTACAGAAGGTACATTTGAACATGACAGAAACACTTAAGGCTGAGTACTAGAACTTTTCCTCCATTTGGGGGAATAAAGGTTTTTGTTGTTTTTTGTCACAAAGACAGAAGGCTGATTTTTAGAAGTGGGCAGGGCTTCCAGAAGTCAAAAGGCTGGTTTGTTTAAAGACAAGCCTCCCAAGGTTCTGACAGAAGTGCAGTGCTGATGAGCAGTCAGTCTCAGGCCCCCGAAACAAAGTGAGCCCAGCCCCTGCCTTGCAAAGGACGCAGAGCTTCTCGAATCAGATCCAGTGTGTTCTGAAATCGGACTGCTGAAAGGGCATTTTGCTGTAGTGCAAAGAACACTGTGATGGGTCATGTCGAGGACGAATTTAAATGGCAGACTCCCGCTCTAACAGAGTGACACCTAGCCACTGTCAAACCACATGGGCCAGAGCCTATGGGAAGCGTACAGGGCATCTCACACACGTCCGTTCCCAAAGCATAGCACTGACATTCCAGGGAAGGTGTGACTTTGAGAAGGTCAGACACATTGCCAGGTCTTTTATTATCCCATGAGCTACTGAGGTAGGGTTCTCCAATTCACAGGTTACACCATAAAGTCAGAAGCAAGTACCAAACAGGACAGAAATCCACAAGAATGAACCATCCCACTACACACCAGTCCTTCCTTCTGCAGACCAGCAAGGCTGGAGATTCTCCTGGCACCAAGAAATTTAACTAAAAACATCAAACATTGTAACGTCTTGTAGAAATGGTTTGTAAATAAATACAATTTTAATTATGATTTTCTGCATTAAAAAGCTCTGAAACTGTTAAAAATAAATAGTTCAATCATTAGTGGTAAGATAAACAGTGTCACATCTGAGGGTGCTCCCATGACCAGGTAAGGAAGGACACCATTGTTGCTGCTGGTAGAGTAGCAACAGAAGGGAATGACAAGATTGCCCCAGCACTAAGCTCCCGAGGAACCCCACAAGTTTAGTTATAATGTAATAGTTTTTGCATGTCACCGGGGCATCTTTTCTCCTAAGTCAAGATGGAGATCAGTGGGGGGCAGGTATGGTGCTTGCTGCCTTCTGGATGTTACAATAAGGCTGCAAACAGGAGGAAAGTTAAGATGAAATAACAGCCCTTCTCAGTCACAGAATCATGCTTTTAACATGTTACACACCTTCAATGTCACCACAAGTTGTGAAACCAAGGTAGGAAACTGTGGCCAAATTTCATAAGAACACAAGAAGAAAAAACTACATCATAACATGGGGAAACCATCTGATGTGCATCATTTAGTATCTCAGTAACTGATTCCAATGCCCTCTGCGGCAGACTACTCCATGGTCAGAGTGCTCTCTGCTTGGCGTCTGCGTGCAGCAGATTGTATGAACACACCCAGGCCATGCTCAAGAGATCTGCGCATCCACAGTGTCGTAGAGTCCAGAAAGCACTTGGTCAGCTATGCTTGAAAAGTAACAGCTCAAAATGACCTCTGCGTATTCTGAAAAAGAATGTCTAGTTCAGATTTTTATCTGGCTCCAAAATATTAAGATTCAAAAGGACCACAAAGTTTTATTTTCATGTTTACAAAAAAAGTGATTGACACATGAAACTGGGCTTTCCTTGGGCTGATACATGGAGACGACATAATCTAATCCAATTCAGGCATCATTATCAGAGACCCAGCACACCTAGAAATACCTGGGCCATCATTAAAACAAAACACAAAACAAAACAAAAACACAGAAAAAAAAAAAAAAACCCCAAATGGCTACTGGTGTTCCTGAATCTTCTAAAAAAAAAAAAAAAAAAAAAAAAAAAAGTAACAGACACCATGGTTCTCTATTAACGGCTGTTTCACGGGTTGCAGCAAGACTAAGAATCAGCCTTCTCAAGTCACTAAACTTGGTAACAAGGATCCATCCTCTCCAGCCGCTGTGCTCAGATGGTCTGGCCACAAGGCTGCTGTCAGTGCTTCTTCCATAACTGTTGGTGCTCTGGAGGGTGTGCGCTTTAAACTTCTGAAGGGCTTTACAAGCTAGTTTGAGAAACTGAACTTTGTGCTGAATAGTCTTCAAAGGGTTCATAAATAATATAATATTTAAAGTCTTCAGTTCCCTTGCTGTTATACCATATTGTTGCTTTCTCCAACTTTATCTACAAACTGTAAGAAGAAAAACATAATTAAAGGGAGCTCAGGCCTTGTATAGCATTGAACCAACACTTTACATGCTGGTTTCAAACATCCAATTTTATAAGGTTTGCGGGAATTCAAGGCATGACATAGTGGTTAGCTGGATGGTGTCCAACACCACCTTCTCAGGTGTGTATAAAATTTACTTTTCTAGAAGCTGCTTTTGCATGACATGTCATACACATGAATTTAAGGGTGAAACATGAAAAATGCAACACAATGAATAAAATAACGTATAAAATGACACTGACACTGCTAGCTCAACAAAAAAAGAAAAGACTGAAATGCCGGCCACTCATGCATTAATGAACCCAAAAAGATATTTCCACTGACCATTCCTGTGGATCTCTTCTGGGCCTATGTGGTCTTTGGACAAACAGATTTAACTCAATTAAGTTCAGTAATAAACAACAGCTATCAGCTATCAACTGAAAACATGTTACATGGGCATTCTGGACATCATACTTAGGGGGCAAAGACACTGAGACAGTCAGTGTGGCCAATGTAAACGTATGAACTTCAACGGACACTAAGGTAAATGGTCACTGATGGGCTACTCTGCTGTCTTACGTGGGCATCCCAGATGGTGATGATGTGCAGCTTGCAACAGTTACATCATCAGGGCAGTGCTGCAGGGCGGGCATTGCTGAGATTGCACCCATGCTTCACACCTGTTACGTAGGCACTGACCGCAGACCCCTACTGTACACACTCATTTACACACTCATTACAGACTTGTAACTGCAGTCTTAGCAAATTCAAACGTCATTTTACATATAAACGATACCTAAGCTGAGTCTGGTAATAAAATGAATGGAGCCAGGGTCCACCCACCCCAAGCTGAGGCACCAACCTTTGCAATGATCCTCAGCAGGTGACTGATAGAGGATGCCTGTGGGTTCACTAGAGCCTTAAAACACCGTATTTGCTCTCCACAGACAAATGATCAGGCTGTTATCAGGGTGCTTTGCCTCTAAGACTGATCCCCAGGGAAAAGACTGGGCTTACAGTGGTGCCCATTTTCCTGGAAGTCTGTTAGCCAAGGACTCAGGTGACACTGTGGCTGTCCCTGCAATCTCTAGACAGACAGATGGGCCTAACCACCTTCTGTACTTCAACCTGGTTGTTCAGAATGAGCATGGACCTGTGGAACAAAGGTTCTTCCCAGGTGACTTCTGCTACGGGTTGGCTCTAGAGCCTAAAGAACTGTCTCCCTCCACCCGGGCTCCATCTACAGCATTCTCTGCGTATTTTAGGATCTCACTTAGTTTTCAGACTAAGGAAGATGGCTAGAGAGAAGTCAGAGTTGTCATGAGGTTGACTGGCTCTGTGAGGTCATTCACTGACTTGGGAAAAATGTTTGGCATTTCTACTGTGAGTGGCAGGTGTTACGCTGGGCTCTGGAGAAGAACGGCTAATAGCCATCTGCCTACTCTGCTACGAGCGACTATGATCACGGCTCTGGAGCTCTCTTCTCGATAATTAAAACAGGAAAATGTTACAATAGAGGCGTATACAAGGAAGACAGGCAAAGCCATCCTGAATCTGCCACAGGGAGTTGGGAAGGCAAGTAAAGCCTGAGAGGCTTCCCGAGACCCCAAACCGATGGAGCCCCCATGCCCCATGGCAGGTCAGTATTAACACATCCACAGAACACACCCTGAAAGCAGGATGGGTTTCACTTAACAATTCACAAAAGTAGCTTAGCATTATCAACCAGAGTAACACCAAAATAGAAAACAATACCGAAAATGGCATGTCCAAACAAAATGTCAGGTTTTGCATATCTACAAACTATTAGTTTCTGATTTTCAGGGTAACCAGGATCCACGTGGCACAATCATTTATATCATAATGCCTCAATCACATTGACGATTCACGCTCCCAGTGGGCATCACATTCATTTGGATGGTTTAAAAAATGTATTACTGCATATATGACTACTTACTGATCTGATTCCAGGCAGATTTAGGAGGGATCCAAGGACAGGCACTCTTCTGATAAAGCCAACAACCACAGGAAAGAAGCCCCTGGGAGGAGAAAGACAGGCTGTCAAATCAATGCTTTCTACCAGGAGGGGCCACTAACCCAGGGAAACTGAGACTTCAGAGTCGCTAGTTACAACAGTTAACGGTTTGATCGCTGGCAAAACGGTGCCCGGAGTACAATGGGCAGAGCTGTGCTGTCACCAGACCATGGGCTTTTCTGTCTGTCCCACTGCTGAAGACGGGAGGGGCCACCAGAAGAACCGAGCTGCTGAGGCTTCGTGTGAGACCATGAAAACACACACAGACAGAACAGCCAGTGGAAGGCAGCCTCACATCTTGTCAGTTTTTGGTGGGACACATGCCCACACAAGTGACCCAGCCGCCAATTAGTTACACTTTGTCTTCCACATCAGAAATGCTAGCTTTCCTAAGACAGATTTGCCTTAATTCATTTTCATGGTTTAGGTGACATGGTGCCTGGCACTCTAAAGTATAAATACAAGCAGTGTTTCTGAACGTATCTTCTCATGCACACTCTGCTTTACTGCCTAACTGGTTCCCGTAAGACAGCAGTGCTCAACAATCCCCCGTGTTCTTCACTGGGCCTCTCGCCATGCAATGCACATGCACGAAGCATGCTGTGCTCAAGAAGCAGCTACTATAAAGCAACATATTTACATAAGAAAATGACCTGTCTATCCACTTATATACCCCACTAAAGAAACAGCAAACCCTGCTGTTTGGTGTAATGTCAACTTGACACAAGCTAGAGCCATCAGAGAAAGGAGCCTCAGCTGGAAAAAAAACAAAAAACGGCTCCCTGAGATCCAGCTGTAAGGCATTTTCTCACTTAATGACTAATTCGGGAAGGCCCAGGCTATGGTGGGTGGTGCCATCCCCGGTTGCTGGCCCTGGGTTCTATAAGGTGGTCTGAGCAAGGCAGTAAGCAGCACCTTCCACAGCTCTACAGCAGCTCCTGCTTCTGGGATCTTGCCATTTTGAGTTCCTGTCCTGACTTCCTTTAGTGATGAACAGCAGTGCTGAAGATAAGCTTAATAAACCCTTTCGTCCCCAACTCGCTCTTTGGCAATCATGTTTTGTCACAGCCATAGAAACCCTAACTAGGACAAATTGTTAGGAGAGTGTAGTATTGCTGTGACAGACCTTACCATGTTTTTGGGGGGGACTGTGGAACTTTGGTCTACAAGAACCATTGAGTGTTAAGAGCTTAGTGGGGCGTTCTTTAGGAACGGAATATAAGAATGTTAAGTACAGAGGATGGAGGCTTGACTTGTAAAGTTTCGGAGGGAAGTTTGAAGACTCTTATCAGGGCTGTTATTTTGAATTAGGATCGCTTGGCAGGGGCTGGAGAATCCACTGTGGATAACAAGATAGCAGAACTACTGAGGCAAATTTTACTTTGCTGGAATACTTGATGTGGGTGGGCTGAGTTAAGAAATCATAAAGAAGAGACCAGCATCGTTGAGGTGAAGCCACACTTGGTAACGTGTAAGCATCACCCAGGTAGTATTGGTGTTGCAGGCATGAAGGGATCATGGGGAGCAGCTGAGGCTTGGCACTGTGAGAGGCAGGAGAGGCCACCGGTGAAGATGCAGCCTCAGTGGCAGTTGAAGGCCCAGGACTGAAGGGGTCACGCGGAGAAGTCGAGGCTTGGCACCACGAGGAGACCCTACGAGGGTCCACTGGTGAAAGTGCAGCCAGCTGCAGGCAGGGACCGGCACACTGGAGATGCCAGGACCACGGGAAGACCAGCAATAACTGTAGCAGTGGTGGAGTGCAGCCAGCTGGCGCCTAGAAGACAGCTGTGTGTGTTGCAGAGGGCGGAGCTGGAGACGTAGTCAAGACCTCTGGAAGAGTCCGGAAGACAAGTGGGGCCCAGACATTGGATGGCTGGAATTTTGTTTTGCGCTGATTTGGTTGTGACTGTGTCCTGATTTTTTTCCCCTCTTGATGTAAAAGTATTTTATTGGAGCCCCTAGTTGAGAGACTTGAATTTTAAAAGACTTTGTATTTTTAAAGATATTGACTATTTTAAGGGAATTGTAAAGATTATGGGACTTTGCAAGTTATTTAAGATCTTGGGGAAGAAGGGTTGTGGCTTAACAGTGATGCGTTTGTGGGTCAAGCTGAGCAGGGGTCAGTTGTACTGGGTGGTTGTGTGGGAATCTGACACATGCTAGAGTCGTCAGGGACGAAGCACTGCAGATGCTTAACAAACACTTCCTTACTTCCCTCAGGCAGTCACTTACACCTAGGAAACTTTCTTATAGTTGACTGACCTAAAATTGAAAGACTTAGTCTAAACAGTGGTCATTCAGGAAGCGACACTCCCATGTGAGGTCGCCTGCCCAGGGCTCTGAACAGTTATCTGATACACTGGCTCACTGAAAGTAGGAGATAATGGCCTACCTGAACAAGAGAAAGAATCCATAAATTTCGAAGATCATGCCTATCAATGGCCAACCAATGAGGACCACAAACACACCACCCAGGAAGAATCCCGTGGCTTTCACTTTGTGTTTCTGGAAGAAGAATCTGAATGTTCTTTCTAGACCAATTACAAAAGCCAAGCCAGCCACAAACAGAACCTAGGAGAGAAAGACAACACAGACAAGGTTAACCCCTCATCAAGTGAAGAGCAAGGAGACGAGTCAGCAGTGAAGCAGTTCGCTTGGCGTCTGCTGTGCACCCTGCGCAGAGCCAGCTCACGGGGCATGCACGCTGGAAGTCCTGGCTGTCTCCACTGGCCTCATCTTGTGTCTAACCCCATTCAATGGGGGAAAGATGGTGGAAAGGGACTCCAAGACCCACATCGGCAGTTTCCCCAGCTGGCCTGGATGGAAGGGAAACGGCTTAGTTCAACAGACAGCTGGTGAGGCCTGGATGGCCAGCTCGCTTTAATTTCCCACCAAACGTCGTTCCTGACTGTGTGACAGTCACTGTGGGGTGTAGCGGTTTCTACGGGTGGGTGATTTCAGTGGTGACTACACAGATGGCAGAGGATCAGTGTAAAGCCAAGGAGGAGAGCCCAGCAGCAGAGTAAGAAATCCTTTCCCTGCACTGTGAATGAAATGCCCCCCCCCCATCCCCATAGTTTTCCTCAGGGCAAGTTACTTCTTACCACACATACCACGCCCACCAGCTAAGTACCACATTCTCAGAAATCACTAACTTTGTTTTCCTTTCTTTTAATTAAAGTAAGCCACAGACTCCAAACACATCTTAAAATCATTCAGTGACTTTTCCATCTCCCCACAAGGGGGTTATTTCCTCCTGGAACTCCTGTCTGACCAGACAGGTGGACAGGGTAGTACACAAGCAAGCAACCAAAGCACTTCCTTTCCAGTGATGTCAGGAACACAGCACCCAAGTATTCAAAAACAGAAAACTACATTGATCTATTCACTCATGTGCTGGTCCACAGGCATGTGCATGGAGGTTAGAGGGTATTTTAGAGGAGTTAGCTGGTTCTCTTCTTCTATCATGGAGCTCCCAGAGATTGGTTAGTGACAAGCCCCTTTGCCAACTGAGCCATCTCATGACAAAAGATGTACTTTTTAAAAGCTTCTGGTTATTAAAAATTTGTTTATGTAATTTAATCACATGCACAGTCCCAGATATTTCCATTCAAATAGTTTGATAAATTTACTAAGGGGCTAGCAAGTCATCCTTCTTTTCTTTATTGTCTGAGATAGTACCTTGCTACGTAGCCCAGGCTAGCTTTGAACTGGTGGCAATCCTCCTGCCTTGTTTTTCTACGTGTTGAGCTTATAGGTTTGAGCCACCATGCCTGGCTAGGTCTTCTGCCTCCAACCACTATTCAGGTCTAACACTCATTTACTCAATTGCAAATCACACCACAGGGTAGCTGATCAGGTGGGAGCCTTAAGTTTATCTTCTGTTCACACAGAGCTGATGGGGTTCACTGCCGCTGCAAACTGTGAACCTGAGATTCATTTACCTATGATTATGAGCAAGCAAGTCACCAATAGATAAGTCTGATGAATTTAAAATGCACATGTCCAAAACTTACATTTCCAATAGCCAGCAGTGCTTTGTCAAAAAAGAGGATCATTCCAAAGAACAGGAAAAACACTCCAAACCCTGTTAAGCCCATGCCGATTTCTGCAACACAAAGCACATGGTTAAGGCAGAGAACCAAGTCCCTGACAATCCCACAAACCCAGCAAAAACCACAGGTCTCCTCCACCCTGGAGGTCAGCTTCTTCATGGCATCAAGTTCTCTACCAAAGTGAGGCAGCATCAGCTAGTTCTGTGGCCAAGTGCCAGGAGACAGGAAAAGGTAGGCCTAGATTCTAAACTCTCTCTCTCTTTGATTGTAGGCAAAAATGTACAGGTTTTAACTGTTTTGTCTCCTATAAACTTTACAGCACAACTGTTACATGCTTAGGACTAGAACCTGAAATAACAACCTAGCCCACATTTGTACGTGTTCATTTAGAGACGAAGACTCTGTCAATCAACTCCTGGAGACCCAGGGGTGTTTGTTGTGGTGCTAAGTGCAGTGGTGGACACAGTACTACTGAGGCCGACCTGCACATAAATGCTTTGCTGACCTTACATTTTCTAGGTCCTATCTTTCGTTTGAGGCCACAGACACTCTTGCTATTGCCACAAAGAAAAATCGGCCACTTACTTCTTGGTCACCCTGCTTTAGCTGTTAGAGGCTAACTGGCAACCTTTATTCTTCTCCCCAGAACTGCTGTTTGTATTAGTGATTTCTGGCCCGTTGCTTATTATTTTCCCTTCAGCTCTAGAGTGCTAAAATCCAGGCCAGCCTGTCTCCCTTCCCCTGCCCCCATACACATTACAAATCAACAAAACTAAGACTGAACCACATCAAGGTTCTGACAAGCCAATACTTTATAAACTTTACCTCTGTCTACAGCTCCATGGCCTGTTTTTTATACCATCTTCTATTTTGTTTCTAAAGTTAGTCTGAAAGAATCTACAAGCCTGTCTACCATCATTCTAGTTTAAATGTATTTCAGGCGCAAATATCGTAATTCCAGGCTAATACTTCCTTGCTCAAATGTTTCAGGAGAATTTACTAAAACAACTAGAAGGGCAAAACACTTTATTAAGCAACTAGGAGTTAGGAGCAATTCATAACAGCCAAGTTATCCGAGTGTGACTTCTATGTTCACAGATTATCTTAATAATTACACAGAATCCAAGATGTTTGTTTATGGAAAAGGAAGTCAAGCTGGTAACGTGCCCGCTGTGCAAGCAGGATGATCTGAGTTTGGATCCCAGCACCCACCTACAAAGCCAGACATGGTTCATGCCTGCGATCCCATGGCTTGGGAGCAGAGACAGGAGAATTCTGAAGTGCTCTGGCCAGGCAGTCCAGTTAAATCAGTGAGCTCCAAGTTCAGTAGAGAGCCTGTCATTCATATTCACCCCCCTCCCTTCTCTGAGAATGACTGATTGAATGTAAATCTGGCCACAACTGCGCACATAAAAAGTAAAAGCATTCCCCAAGTTTATAAATAAAGGAGAAAATTAAATGGAGATACAGTAATATGCATTGAGAACTTGCCAGGCACTGTGAGGTGTTTCTCAGAGCATATGAAATGCAACCCTCCCAGTATCGCTGGGATGTAGGCAGAATCACATCACTTTGGGATTGGAGGAAGATGATGGGTAAGAGGGGGATATTAGCTGCCCCAAATCAAACTATCGTTAAGTAACTGAACCAAGTCTATTTTAACCACAAAAATATTTTTACCCACAGTTTAAAAATACATTTACTAAACCAGAGGGTACTGGGCTGCCCAGAATGATGTAACTGACATAAAGTTTAAATCTCAGTGTAGAACAACCCAGTAGGCACCAGAACTACTGAGAGTTAGCTGCAGTGGGAGAGCGTCCCATGCGGCTCATCACAGTGCAGTGTCCACACGCATGCCTGGTGATCCCTTCAACAAGGTTCTCAGGCAGCAGGTGGCAGGCAGCAATGGCTTAAGCTTCCAGTGAGCAAAGTATCAGCGTGGACAGCAGCCAAGGCCCTGCCGCAGGTAGACATCTAGTCTTCTCACGCCACTATCCTACAGCTCAGAACCCAAACATTCCCACGACCTCTTCAAGTGCAGAAGGTCGGTCAGAAGGGGACAGCCACCTGTGGGACCTTTACCACAATAACATTAGCACAGTGCTGTCAGAAATACCCTACTGAAATGGGTCAAAACCTCACCACACCCTTTCTCGTCTCCAGAGTTCCCTTTGTCCCTCTCCGTATCCACCCACAAGTTCTCTGAAGTCAAAAGAACTGTATGGCACAATGATCTTCCTGCCATGATCATACCTGGGAATACGTAATATCCTGTCTCCATTTTTTTTCTGCCCATAAAAAGTAAATTTTGATATAAGCAAACCGAGAGGTTAATTTGAATAACAAAAAAACCTACTTAAGAAACTTTATAAAAAAAAAAATGACCAGTTTAACTCAATGTCAATCATGGCTGGCATTTTATCGACAGTGACACTTTACAGAGACTGAGAGCAGGCCCTCCTCCCCCATCATGTCCTTTAAGAAACAGGTAAGTTCAACCAGTTATGAATCTCAGAAGGTCAAACAAATACCACAGCAGCATTTTACTTAATGTGACAATCCAGACGTAACAGGATGCTGTCCCCATGGAAACCCTTGCCCTTCCTTTAGGCACTGCAGGAATGGGGAAGTGGTACCATAGTGTCTTCAGTCATCCACCCTTCTCAGAACTGAAAGCCTGAATCGTGTTGGCACCTCTCTGGAATGACACTGTCCAATCCAGCAGCAAACACAGACACAATTGGATTTAAAAAAAAAACAAAACAAAAAAAAAACCAAAAAACCTCTGGTTCCCTAAGCATCTCTTCTAACTCAACATCTCACCTCGGGCATCGCAAGTAAACATGGCAGAATTTCACACAGGAATTCGATAAAGAGGGGCAGGAAATCGACTTTTTCCTCAGAGTCCAATTCCTCACTGCCTTATGCACAGGGTAATTTAAATTCAGACTTGCACCATCCCCAGATGTGAAATTTACACGGAGTCTCCTCAGAAGCCAGTAGTACAGTGAAAAAACAATGCTTGTGAGCCAGCGGTCTTGGGACCATGGCCTTTTCTGGCGTGCGTGTGTGCAACTGAATATCCTACATGCTCCAATTTATAAATGGCCCATGTCTGCTTTACTGAATCAAGTTTGGCTCCCAGCACCCACATCAGGCAGCTAACAACTGTTTCTAACTCCAGCTCCAAGAGAACCCATGGCTCTGGCCTCCTCTGACACCCACATGCATACGTCAACACCCCCACACAGGCACATTAAAGGAAAACTAAGCCCACCGTTATCTACATATTTACATCTAACACTAAAATGGAAGAACACACTTTTATAAACTGTTACTAATAATAGTAGGGGGGGAAAGGGCCACTTTTACTTCCGATCAAAACCAAATGAAATGGATGGACCAACAGGCAATGATTCCTGGCTAGTTCAAATCAAACACCCAGTGGGCATGATCGGGCTGCGAAGGTGTATAGGAAACCATAGAAAATCTGGTATTCCGGTGTGCCGTGACTTGAATTTGAACCTTCAGACTGTACTTGAGAATAACTTCAAGGAAGGTTTTCGTTTTCTGTTCAATGGGATGTTAGAACTCTGAAAAATCTAAGGCGGCTAGAGTTTGAAGAAGCAAAGGTCATGGCAATGAGGAAGGTGAAGCAAAAAGTTGTCATGCTTTTTTTAAAGAGTTAAAAAAAAACCTTTAAAAAGTAAACAGTTTTGGTAGGTACGTAAGTACAAATGAGTTTTTAAAGCGATGGAGCCAGGTCCGGAGAACACTTCAGTGTACTCTGATCTCTGAGACCACAAAAAAAAAAAAAAAAAAAAAAAAAAAAAAGGCAAGAGGACCGGAATGCTGAGATAGGCAGAGACGGGACGCGCACACAGTACACAGCGACACTAATAACGTAATCCTTTACCTGGAGAGACAGGCAGGGTTGCTCATGCTTGTGACAGTCAGAACTTTAGAGGCCGGGGCAGAAGGATTGCAAGTTGGAGGCCAGACCGCACACAAAGAACCAAAACCAAAACCAAAGGCCAGCCTCGTTTACACACTCCCAGACCCCCAGCACAGACAACCGAGACGCCACTCCCGACACCTCGGGGTGCTCCGACTCCAACTGAGCGCCGAGCGGCCTTACATTAAAATCGGCAAACTCGGTAGAAACTGAAAGGGGCGGGCAACAACCGAGGTCCTTGCGAGGGGGCGTGGGGCGGGCTGGAGCCCGGGGTCCTTGCGAGGGGGCGTGGGGCGGGCTGGAGCCCGGGGTCCTTGCGAGGGGGCGTGGGGCGGGCTGGAAGCAGCGGCAGCGTCTGAAAGCGATCGAGCAAGCGCAGCCAGCGCTCTCCGCGGGCCCCGCACCCCAGCCCCGCAGGGGCCCGGCCCGAGTGCAGGCGGGACGGCCCGGGAACTTCGTCCTCCGGCGGCGGCTCCACCCGAGCGGGCGCAGGCCGCCCGTCCCTCCCTCCGTCCCTCCGTCCCTCCGGCCGCCGCCCCACGCCGCGCTCGCCCCATTCATTGCGGGCGCGGAGCAGAGGCTGCGGCGGGAGCGCGGCCGACGCGGGGCCCCGGCAGCGCTTACTCTGCGTGTCGGTGAGGGAGATCATGGCGGCGGCGGCGTTGGCGGCGGCGGCCGCGGTGCCTCGGGGCCCACGCTGCGAAGCCGAGTCCGGAGAAGAGCCGCGGGGACGCCGCCCGGCCCGAGCCGCCACGTCTTCCGGAAACACGCAGCCGCCGCCGCCGCCCGGCC
Source organism: Phodopus roborovskii (assembly GCF_943737965.1). Lineage (NCBI taxonomy): Eukaryota > Metazoa > Chordata > Mammalia > Rodentia > Cricetidae > Phodopus > Phodopus roborovskii. The sequence continues at coordinate 1,499,289 of NW_026126639.1, read as the reverse complement.
GCAAGGCCGCGCCCCATTGGCTGCAGCCTGGCCAATGGGGCGCGTTCTTGTTGGGATGGCCGCGCCGCGCCGCCAATCAGAGAGGCTCTGGCCTGTGATTGGTGCACGGGGCCGTCCCGGAAGGGTGGGCGCTGCGGGCCGGTGGCGGGAAGGGTTTTTATTTTATTTATTTTATTTTTTTCCACGGCGGAGCGGCTGTCAGGTGCGTGGGAGCCGGGCCTCGCCGCCGCCGCCAAGTGCTTCCACCCCCCTTGTGGAGGCAGCGGCGTGGAGGGACGCGCGCCGGCTTAGCTTGCGTTTTCCTCCCGCATCCGCGACCGTTCAGGCATTTGACTGACAGGCCTTTTCTCGGATGTATTGTGCGCCGAGCTATCTTTTACTGCAAAGTTACGAGGTTTGGGGGAAGGGGCAGGTTTTTGGCAACAAAATCCTTTTTTTTTTTATTTTTTTTTTATTTTTTATTTTTAATAATGGGAGGAAATGGACGTAGATCCATCGTTATCTCTCCTGAGCGAAGGGAGAGCGCCTGACGATTTCAGGTCCTGGAAAGGGCATTTTGCTAGGCTGTTTGATTACAAAAGTGAATAGAGGCAATCTATGCTCCGACCTCACAGCCCACGGACGGAATATTATCACGCTAGGAAGTGGTAAGGACATGCCGGTGTACACGAGGAAGGAGTCTTCACTTAGACTCATCCTTAAATGCCGGTAGCGATGTGTGGCCTCCATACCGTTTTAATCAAGGCTCAAACTGCCTTAACAGCCTTAACAGGAAGGGTGTGATTTGATAAAGCGAGAGGTCCAAGTGAGAACAGACATCTGTCTTTGGAGGGCGCGCTTAGTTTTAGCAAACTAAAACTAAGCTAAATATAACATGCTTTCTATTCTTCTTTTTTTAATGTAATGGTGTTCATAACAGTTTGGGGAAATGCACATTCAGGTTTAAGTTTTAACGATTAAAATTTAGTATCAGTTATGCTTTCTCCCATTTTTAACTATTCCAGATTCTTTTAAACCAATATGGTATTAGATGGTCTCTGCCTCCACCCTCTCTCTCTAAGTAAGCAAAGTTTACAGAGAAGTAGAGTAAGATCCCTGCAGCAGAGAGGGTCCTGAAAATCACCTGCTTGGAACACTAGCTTCTCTTAAGGGTGAATTTAACTGTAACTCTCTAAAGCAAGTGTTCAGTAAAATGCTAAGTGGTTGATCTATTTATGTTTTTGCTTAATCTGTGATATTTGAATCTAGCCTGCTTATTTGTGAGATAAGTCCTGCCAGACATGGCTGTACACACCTTTAGTCCTCTGTGGGTTGAGGCCATGAGTCCTGCCATCCAAGCTTTAAAGGCAGGGGGAAAGGGTTAGAGGAACAGCGTGTCGTGTTGCTAAGGTCCAATGGACCTGGTCGCAGGTCTATTTAATATATGACCTGTTTTTTTTTTTTTTTTTTTGCTATATCTGCAACTTTAGGACATTTGTTGAGTGGTGTTGACTTTCTGCTTGGCACCAAACAGATATTTGCTTTCTAACTCTTTTTGCACATAATAGTGACAGGTTGTCATTGACTGAGAATTATTCGTTGTATTGGTTTGGTTTGGTTTGCATTTTGTTTTGTGGTGCTGGAGATTAAACTGTGTAGCTGAACACCACAGGTTCACATGTTAGCAAGCACAGCTAAGACATGAAAGAGTGCAGAAGGATTTATTGCCACCAGGAGGCAGGGAGAACAGGGGAATTATTTTGAAAATGATGTTCTCCAGGAACAAAGTGAAGGTAAGGAATTGGTTAGGGAGGCCTGTTCGTATTCATGGGGCAGGAGAATTGGGATACATTCCTGCACATATCCAGGGTGCAGCAGAACAGATTTAGCTGATAGGAAATAAGACTTTGGAAGTGTGCTGCAGAGGAATCTGCCCTACCCCCCAATGCCTGCCTTGCCTACTGACTAATGCTTGTGCATGCTGAACAGGACCTGTGCCAGCCTCCACAGTATTGCTGTTAGAAAATGTTGCCATATTTGTTCTTCACTTTTAGAAGGACGTTTGGATCTCCAGTTCCGTTTTAGAATGGCATCTGTCTCAGGTTAGTGAATGAAATTATGCTTTGTATGTTATTTTGTCCTACTTTGATTTGCTCTTTGATTAAAAAAAAGTTTGAACAGTTATGATTTTAGAAATGATTTTTTTAAAGCTGTTTTATTTATGTGCACAACAGGATTTCCCATTTCAGTATTAGTGAACAAATAGGTCACTGATGGTTGTCTATCTCCAGAACCTTCTTACCACCCCAGATTGAATGTTGGTCTACTAAGCTCCTTACACTTCTTTTCCTCCAGCCTGGAGACTTACTGTTCTCCTTTCTCTCTCTAAACTTGACCTTTTAGGGGCCTCACACACAGGGGTGTCTGTTAAACCTCGCATGGCATTATGCCTTCAAGGGAATGTGTGTCCAAGTATTTTTCCCCTTTAAGGCCCACGCTGTTCCATTGACTGTATGTGCTTTTGCCCATTCTTCTGCTGATGGCAACTAGAATAATTCTGATATGACTTTCGGTATAGAAATGTCTTAAATACCTCTTTACATGGGCTTTTAAGTGTGTGTGTGTGTGTGTGTGTGTGTGTGTGTGTGTGTGTGTGTCACAGCATCCGTGGAGAGGTCAGAGTGAAATATTCTGGAATCAGTTCTCTTACCACTGTGGATTCAAGGGATAGAACTCAGGCCATTAGGCAGTGTCACAGTAAGCACTACCCGTTGAGCCATCTCACTGGCCATCTCTCCAGTTGTTTTGAGTGTGTACCTAGAATTGGACCTACTGAGTCAAATGATAATTTCATGTTTAATGTTTTGAGGAGCTGGTGTTGTTTTGCACAGTGACTGCATTGATGTCTAGGAGACTGAGAACAGATAAAGAAGGAAATATAAATCACTCATAACCCCAGTGCTCCAGTTAATATGAATGCTGACAACAGTTTTATGATTTTTCAACCAAATTTTTAACAATTTGTACAGTTTTGGAGTGTGATATGAAAAATAAAAACATACAGACTACAGATGTCTACATTATGTAGCTTAATTATTCTATTTTTAATGCCTAGAATGTGTGGCTTTTTAAAAACTGACCTTACTTATTTGAACTCTATCCATTTGAACAATATGAGTAGCGCCACATTGAACATATTGGAATCTAAAGCTTCCTGTGGCTGTCTGAGTACTACCTTAAGTTCCAGAAGCAGTCCCTACATTATGCACCTCCCCCAGATCAGCTGCCAGCGCGTTGATGTATTTCCCTTTATTGCGGGTTTCACATGGTCAGACTGTGCTGTGATAGTGAGATCTTGTGCTTGGTTTGATTGGCGGGTGACCCACTGGCAGGGGCAGGGAGCTTAAAGGAGGGTGGTTCTCCAGCCTTTTCTGTGGTGTAGTGGTTATGGCCCTTGCTGCACACTACCCTACCAGCTGGGAAACAAGACTCAGTTCTCTTTAGGAAAACACTGAGCATGGTTTTCGTCTGTATCCAGCACACCCTGCCACACAAACTGGCATACAACGTTACAATTTGCCTAAGTGTAAGTGTGGACATACATCCACCCATGTTTTGGCTTCATTTCAGGACCCATTCTCACAGCCTTGCAGGTTAGTGATCAGTGGTAGCAGTTTGTTTAGTCCTTACCCAAGTGGTCTTCATGGAAAAGATGAGACTAACAGGTGCTGTTGGACAGAGACTTACTTTTGTCCTGTCTGGATTCCACATCTTACCTCACTTATCCAGACTTAAGCTCTCCCGATGCCAAATAATGGAGCAGATGCACTCTAAGAAGTTAGTCTACTTCCTCTGCTGTTCTATCCATCTGTTGATCTGTATTTGAAACACCCTTTGAAATGGCCTTTGGTTTGTTGTTTAATATGCGTTGGGAGGGAACCACTTGTTAGTTTCCGCTTGGGACATTGCTAGAACACCCACACAGGGACCACACACAATCTCAGGGACTCTGGGGTGTGACCCACTCTCATGAACATGCTCTTGAGATAAAAAAAAAGTAGCAGCAGTATGCACCCTGCACTTATCCTTGTTCGCCCTTGTGGCTTGCCGAAGTCATTCGCTTGAGTATTACTCGCACCTGCAACCTGCATCGTATAGGCTAGCTATAGAAATAGTATCGTTTTGAGTGTGTCTCAACACCCAGATTTTCTTATCTGGTCCATCAGGACTTTGCGTAAGGGTTGCCAGGGCTGACTTCGTTTCGGTAATACCTGGATGAGGCAGAATTTGGTCAGGGAAGCAGAAGTGCCGTGTCTGTTGAATGGGATTCACTGCAGTGATTAACCCCTACATGACTGTGGAAGTAGTTAAGCCCTCTGTGTTAGCGGTGTGACTGACACCAGGCCTGAGGTATCTGGAAGGCAAACAGAATGAGAAGAGGCCTAGAGCGGGGGAAGGGAAGGCAGACCACTGTCTGTGAAGATGGGCTGTTAGTTCTTACACGGCTCGTCCCATGGCTCTCACACAGTTGGGGAGAGGGGAGACTGTGGCAGAGCTGCTGTGCTTTTGCCCACAGCCTGGCTGAAGGTTCAGAGAGCGGAGGAGGATGTGCTCTGCAGGCCCTGCTGCTTTCCTGAAGTTATCTTCCATGCCAGGAAGACAACTAGCCCTGATCTGACACTCATCTAGAGTTGTAGATGTGGAAAGGAGGGTTCTCTAGGACTTGACGGCGAAGGGGATGCTGGGCAGTGTAGTTCTACCCCGGCTAAGGCAACACAGCACAGCTTCCACCACTTGGTCTCTGCCTTAATTGGACTCACAAAGGCAGTGGTGCAATCATGCTTCTGCCATGGAGAAACTCTGCCTTGTGGAGCCTGCCAGAGAGAGCACCGATTCGCCTTTATCATCCCAGCTACATCCTCTTGGTTCCCTTGAGACTGGCTCTCAGCCTGATGTAGGAGGTTAACTTCTTCAGTCGTTTGTTAGGTGTTTGGGAAATAGGAGAGGAACCGGGAAATCAAAACCAGAGAGCCACAGGTGCAGCCAGTAGGCAGGCCACAAAGTGAAGGAGAAAGGCGTGGTGTGCGTGCCTTGTTCCTGGTGGTCGGTGGTCAGGGTTGGTGTTTTAGGGTTGCCCTCCCCAGCTTTGCCCTTGAGCTGCTTGTGGTTTGTTTCTAGGCTAGGACTTCTCTTATTGGTGTGCTTCTTTTGCAATAGCTGTATCACGGGAATGTGGGAATGTGGGGTGCCCCTGGAGCCCTGGTTTTGACACACTTTATTTCTATAGGGTGATAGTGGCTCACCCTCCCCTGAGTACTCAGGGGTCACTTTCCCTGTCCAGCTCAGCCTGTCTTGTCTGTTGCCTTTCTATCTGCAAGTGCAGGCCTTCAGTTTCAGTACCTAGAGCCTCGAGGCCAGCAGCATCCAGGGTTTGAGGAAGACTGGCAATTTAGTGGCTCACTCAAGGTCAGAGCAGGAGGGGCCACTGCTTCCTAAGGCCACAGCACAGGTGTCAGTATTCTCTGTCATGGAGCAGACCATGCCTGTGTGTGCGCGAGTGTGCGTGCGTGCGTGTGTGTGTGTGTGTGTGTGTGTGTGTGTGTGTGTGTGTGAGAGAGAGAGAGAGAGAGAGAGACAGAGAGAGAGTGAGCCAGAAACAGAAACTACTCCAGCCTTTAAAGTATCGTTAGCCGGCACTAGAGCGGATTTTTTTTTTTTTTTTACAAGTGTGCATGAGTGAGGCTCTTCTGTTGTAGAACTGTTGTAGAAGGTTCCAGTGTTGTGTCTGCCTGCTGCCAGGCAGCTGGTCCTCTTAAGAATGGTGCCACAGAGGAGACCCAGGGAGTGTGTGCTGTCTGTGGGCCGGATAGTGAGTGACCTGTGTGGAACCAGGCGAGTGGATGTCGGTGCTGTAACACAGGCGGCTTGTTAAAGAAGGGGCTTAGGGGTTGCGTTACCCTTTATTAATGTCAGAATCTGCACAGTAATCAGAAGACAGGACGAGGACTCTGGGCCAAGTCAGTGGCTGCTCCGCTGTCCCCGGTGGGTCCCACTCCGCTGCTGCCACCGTTTCCTCGTTCCCAAGGGGTGGAGACCCCGAACCAAGCCACTAAGTGCGGCTGCTCCCGTGGCTCACTGTCCGTCCATCCACCTCCCAAGAGTGTGCGACCCAGGGCAGCCCTTGCCTTTTATTCTGGTGGTACACGCTTCGATGCAACCCCTCCTTCTGGGCCAAACGGCTGTTGGCCAGCGGAGCAGTGACGGAATTCCCAACAGTTTGTGCTTGGCCTTGTACAAGAGTGGCCTTGACCGATGTCCGGATGCTTTTGTCCATCTGATGGGTTAGCGTCTTCTTTGTTATTGTTCGTGGGCATGCGCATCTTCTCAGTTACGCCCCTGTGGAGTTCCTGTACAGTCCTCCCCAGGCTCTGTGCCACTTTTCTAGGGTCCCTCTTCCCCAGCCCTGACCATCTTGCCAGGCGGACGCTGGAACTGTACAGTGCAGATCTATACCGGAGCCTGTGTGAGGAGCCATGTGAGCACCGCCTGAGGGCCTGTAAACTACAACTCTCTCCTTGTTCTTCAGGGACCCTTGAAATATCCCTGCTCCTGTTTGGACTGTGCCAGTGTGTAGTGAGGTAGTCCTTCTGTAGCACTGACCACGCCCATTGGGGGGTGGAGCGATGGGCGGAGGTGACCTGAGGAAGAAGGTCAGAGGGGGCCAGGAAGGCGCTCTTTCTTTCTGGCGTGACTCGGACAGGAGAGGATCGGGTTGAATTTCCTGGTGTTCATCTGTCTAGGTTGTAAGTTATTTCTCCCTGAATAAACATCTATTCGGCCTATTTGTTTATCCTGATCCTTATTTACCGCAATACCAGTGTGTCACACAGATTCTTCTACGAGTTGAACCTGTGTTGATTTTCTTCCTCAGTCCAGTAGTCAGAATCTAGTGTCAGGAACTCCCTGAGAGGTCGCCATAGGCTCATGAGGTTCATGAGGGGCAAGATAAGCTTGTACCCCTGTTCTTGTGGAGCGTTGTAAGTTCAAGGCCAGCCTAGGTAAGTCAGTGAGAGCCTGTCTCAGTACAGAGAGGATTTGGGCTGTCGGTCAGGCTGAACTGCATGTGTGGCTCACCCGAGGTCTTAGGTGCAGCACCGTGTGATGAAGTAGCAATAACAACAGTAAGATAGTATGGGTAACTGTGCAAGTCAGGTAGGTCCCGGCGCCCGGTTAGCTGTGCCAGCAGTGAGGAAGGGCGCTGGTATGAAGCATGGGAAGGTAAGGGTGCATTCAAACCTGCACGGGTGGGCTGCATCCTGTACGATAAGCTGGAACTTAGGAGGACAGCATGGGACTCACCTGGTGCTCATTGGGACTTGGATCCCATGCCAGCATGTCCAGGATGCTATGTCCTGCTGAAGACCTCAGCCACACAGATGTGCAAACAAACCTGCTCCAAATTTCCAGAACACAGAGAAGTCGCAGGCCACTTGCTGTCCACGGCTTCTGACCCATGGCAACAAGGGCACCAGCAGGTACCTGACCCCATGCCTGCCACCCCAGTGTGGACCTGACAGCTGCTGCTCTCCTTCCTTTCAGATCATGACCACAAGACTTCATCCCAGGAAGAGGCACTAGACTAGACTGATGCATGGGCAGATGCGATAGCTTTAAATTTTCCCTTGCTGCCATTGGCGTGGCACGGTTTCACTGTGATTTCAATACTTGCGTTGACACCTGACTTTAATGGTGGATCTTCACACAGAGGCTTCATAGGTTTTTCACGGTGATGTTATGGAGCGGGTTACCACAGCACTGGTTTTCATCATGTATCCCATTGAATTGTTTGTGATTGGCAGGCTGTTATCATGCCACTGCTCAGCTGCAGCGTGGAGGCTTCTGTGAAGTAATGGCTCAGTCATCAGGTGGCTTGCTGGGGAGAGGCCCAGGAGCCTGTGACAGCAGTTCTGAGTGACATACAGGAACGGTGTCATTAGTACATGCTTAGCTTCTGCCAAGGTCCCTGAGGAGAACGTCCCGTGTGTCGTCCCTTTCAGCTTTTCCTATCTGTACTTTGTTCTTAATTGGACATTCTGGGCATTCAGTGGAAGGGAAGATTGAGGTGTTTGTGGCGAGGGTTTAGCAGGGAGGGGGACTGATTAACCCTGTATCTGTGACTTTAGAACGCTCTTAGCCCTCTGCTCTTTTAGGCTTGTAATTTAGACAGGAATTTCCAAAACCAATAGGGAATCTCGTACTGTCCGTTCGTTCTATCTGACCTCCCCCCCCCCCCCCCCGCCCTTGTCTACCCGCTGCAGCGCTAACAGAGGAATTGGAATCTGTAACCAATGAGCTCCATGCAATTGACATCCAACTTCAAGAACTTACAGAGAGGCAGCAAGAGCTCCTTCAGAAAAAGTCAGTCCTGACGAAAAAAATCAAGCAGTGCTTGGAGGGCTCAGACGCCGAGGAGGGCAGTGACTGTGACTCTTCACCGGCCCAGTGGAACAGAGAAGGTTTGCCAGTCTCGTGCCTTCTGGTGGCTTTAATGTAGTCCCATCACTCCATGGGGACCAGTCTGTCCCTGGGGATAAAGGTGGCTCTTGTGGGGCATGGGGACCTTGCAGGTAGAACATTCTTTATCCAGGTCCATGGTATTTTATATGTAGACTTGAAAATTGGGGTTTTCTCTGCATATGGTTTTAGTAGCAGTCCCCAGTGTCTAAAAAGTGAATAGAATATCAGCTAAATGTTTAAGTATTAACTAAAACAAAGAGAAAAAGTTAGCCAAAACCTTGCCATAGTGACCCCCCCCCCTTTTTTTTTTTTTTTGAGACAGAGTCTCTACGTAGACATAGCTGTCCTGGAACTCATTGTGTAGAACAGACTGGTCTTGAACTCACAGAGGTCTGACTGCCTCTGCCTTCTAAGTGCTGGGATTAAAAGCATGTGCCACCACACCCAGCCCAAAACAAACCATTCTTAATTTACAATAGTGGGTGACGGGCTAGAGAGATGGCTTGGTGGTTAAGATCACTGATTGCTGGGTTTGGTTCCCAATGCCTACATGGTGGCTCACAAACATCTGTATCTCCATTCCCAGGGTGTCCAGATGTTTCTAGGCATCACGCACTCACATGGTACACAGACTCATATGCAGGCAAATACCCATACATCTAATGAAAACAATTAAAATGCTGTACAAAACATTTATTACTAACTTTAATGGGATATTTCTAGAAATTATATTTGTGTGTTTGTGCTTATGTAGATTATTTTCTGGTACTGGTCTGTAAATGCAAAATATTTACATCCAAATTTGAGTTTCGTTGAGTTCATTCATGCCTGAGGTTATAGGGTACTATAACTAACTCTCTAGTCACCGTTAAGACTGTCTTCCACGAGCCTGCCTGACTGAGCACGACCCCCTTCATGTGCGCTAATTTCAGTTACTGGCTAGTGTTTAATTGGTTTCTGTTGTAATAACCATATAGTTGTCAATATGCTTTTGTTTTGACTACTTATTTGTATTAATCACAATTAGTCACAATATTATTATAAACATTTGGTGGTTCATAGATGTTAAATGTTTTATATATGTGTGATTTGCATATGGTCTGGTGGCTTTATGAAAACTGAACATTTATATGCATTTCTCATTTACAGTCCTGATCATTCTAATCTGTTAAGCCTATTTTTTCTCTTTCCAGATTTCCCATGGTCTGGGAAGGTTCAAGATGTGCTGCAAAATGTTTTTAAACTGCAGAAGTTCAGACCCCTGCAGCTGGAAACCGTCAATGTCACCATGGCTAAAAAGGACATCTTTCTGGTCATGCCCACAGGAGGTGGGAAGAGCCTGTGCTACCAGCTGCCAGCGCTGTGCTCAGATGGTATGTACAATAGGAGGGCTGACGTCTAAGCCACTGGAAATACTGTCGCATTAGACTGTCTTCGTTGGCCTGTGAGCACTGGAGAAGGGACTTGTTTGAGGCTAGGGAGGCAAACGCTGAAGTTGTTGGGTGTGTGGCCTTCACAGTGCTTAGAGGCCTGCAGGTTGGCCGGGGTGGGAGGAGGCCTGGCGTGGGGTCGCGCTGGGCCATGAGCTAGGCTGACGTAGTATGTGTCTGGGGCCGCTGGAGTGAACTGTGTCCTCCCAAGTGGCTTGAGGAGAGAGCAGGGCTTCAAGTATTCAGTTCCAAGGCTTTCGGGGGACAGTGGTGCTGAGGCCACTGCAGGTGTCGAGGGTTTCTGAAAGATGACGGACACACGGCTATGTTTAAGTGTAACGAGTGTGTGTGCCTAGCGAGGAAGCAGGTGACAGTGTGGGAGAGAGTGGCTGAAAGGCAGGAGCCTCTTCAGGTCCTACTGGCAGTGGACAGATGTGTCTAAGTCAGGCTCTTCTCCGCCACGTTACCGTGAGGAGCAAACAGCAGAAATGCAAAGTTGTGTCATTTTCACAGCGTAACGTGACTTACAGATTGAAGTGTGTTCAGCCACTGCTGCTCACGGGCATGCACTCGGGCTGACTGTCTGCTGTGCAAAGAGAAGTCCACGTGTGCCTGGCATTTGCAGCAGCATAGACTGCTCCTCTGGGCAGGGTTGGGGTAATTTTTCTCTGCTAAAGTGCTTTAGTGCTAGGCCTGGTGTGTGCTACTTCATTGAGATTGTCTGTATTGGTTGTTAAAGAGGGTAACAAATTCAAAACAGTGAAATCTGCCTTTCTATGGGATTTAAGAAAGGTAGAGGTTTCTATTGTCTTAAAAATGTGTTTGTGAGTGTATGTCTGTGTCCACATTCGTGTGTGTGTGTGTGTGTATGAGTGTGTCTGTGTCCACATGCATGTGTGCCTGTGTGTGTGTCTGTCCACATGCATGTGTGTATGTGAGTATGTGTGTGTGAGTGTGTGCCTGTGTCCACATTCGTGTGTGTGTGGGTATGAGTGTCTTTCCACATGCATGTGTGCCTGTATGTGAGTGTGTATCTGTCCACATGCATGTGTGTGTGAGTGTGTGTGTGTGTGTGTGTGTGAGTGTCGTCTGTGTCCACATGCATGCGGGAGTCCTGTGAGCTCAGAAGAGGTGTTGGATCTCCTGCAGTTAGAGTTACAGATGGTTGTGAACCACCACGTCTGGGAACTGAATCCTGGTGCTGTGTGAGTCTCAGCTCTGAACTGCTGAGCCATCACTCCAGCCCAATATTTTATATTTTATTTGGCTTACATTCATCTTGTTTGGTCATTTATTTTGCCCATCTCCCTTATTTATGAGGCTAAGAAATAGTTAGGCTGATAAATCTGCATCAACAACTGCCTGAATAGTGGGTGGGTCCCACAGGCTACAGGATGAGTATTGCCGCGCCCATCATGGTGCGAGTGTGAAGTTGAAAGTAGGGTTTGTTTTTTTCTCTTTTAGGTTTTACACTTGTGATTTGCCCACTCATCTCTCTCATGGAAGATCAGCTGATGGTTTTAAAGCAGTTGGGAATTTCAGCTACGGCGTTGAATGCCTCTAGCTCTAAGGTATGTGAGTACGGCTTGGGTTTTCAGTTATAAACTCTTGCCTGATTTGGGTCTCAGCTGTGTCCGACAGTCACAATCTTATGCTCACAGGCTAGTTCTGGACACTGTCTGTTTTTGTATACCCCACTCATTAAGAAATGCCCTTTATACTCATGAAGATGGGGAAAAGAAAAGCAGCCAAACAGCAGTGAAAAGCAGCAGTGTTTTATGATGTAAAGTCATGGAGATTTTGGGTTCAGTGTCCGGGAGTAAACTTGGAACCGGCAAGCTTATTTTCTTAGGCACTGCTTCATCCTGCAGAGTTGAGAGGCGGTGGTGAGCACACTGTCCACATGCCAGCCTTCCCCATGCCTAGCACTTGGGAGGGTGCATCTGCTGTAAAGAGCAGGGCGGGCCTGTGGAGATGGCTCAGTGCACAGTGCTTGCAGCACAAGGGCAGGCTGAGTAATTCCAGGACACGTAGTCCTAGAGCTGGGGAGCGGAGACGGGAGGCTCTGGAGCTTGCTGGCCTAGCCTAGCCTGATGGATGAGCTCAAGGCTTAGCGAGAGGCAGCCTCATATCAAAGTGGAGAGTGTAGAAGAGGAAACTACTCTGACTTCTGATGTTGGCTCCTTGTAAACATCTCCACATGTGTACAACACACATTTACAAATAGCAAAGAAGAACCTTTAGTCTAGTTTAATATAGAAAATGAGTTACTAAGAACACGTGTGGGGGTGGATCATCTTATCCTTATCTGTAAGGACAGACCACTTCCAAGATGTTCGTTGCAAATTCCATTCTCCAACTCTTTAAAATACACAAATTAGTGTCAATAATAAAAAAAGGAAAAAGAAGTTGCCATATAGTTGCCATTTTTCATCTGTACTCTTAACCCCTTGATTTATTAATAAAACAAATCCAAGGCCTTGGGTTCTGATTGGAAGTTTTTCAGAGTTTTATCTTGTTTCACTCATTTGTGTCAGTGGAGTAGGGCATGAACACACCACGGTGCTTACATATATGCAGGTCAGAAGGCAGCTTGCAGGGGTCACTCTCTCCTTCCATACTGTGTTTCCTGAGGATCAAACACAGGTTCTCAGGTTTGGCAGCAGACTCCTTTGCCTGCTGAGATATCTTGCTGGCCTGTGTGCAGACCTCTAATGAAGAGAAAAGAGAAAGCTCAGTACAACACTGAACGCATCCTGTCTAAAGTATGATACGATAGAATGTATACGGTGAGTGTACCCAAGAGCCTATGTATTTATGTATTTAAATAGGTTGATAACATTATTAAATTAGCTGTAATTTAAAAATATTTTTATTGATTGGTTTATAATTATAAATGTAATGAACGCACTTGTAAAACCTACCATTATGGCCACAGCTACTGTATTACACATTTTGGGTTCTATTAACAATTTAAATTATACACATTATTGGAGAATTTTGTCACATTCATGTTTCTCCCTCTTTTTTTTTTTTTTTGCCAAGTAACTGATTTTATCTTCAGCCATCTGGAGTAAGTGAGTAACTAGAATACTGTCTGCGCGGCTGCCATGAAGCTTCCAGATTGATGTGGCTTCGGTTTTAATGAGCCAACATCTGCTTCAGGAAGAGCCCCAGGCTGTTGCTTTTCAGTAATGAACACCCTTTTCTCACTTAGTACCCTGGTCCACCAGCTTGACTCTACAATGCTTGCTTCTGCTCTGCTTTAATAGGAACATGTGAAATGGGTTCACGCTGAGATGCTGAATAGAAACTCCCAGTTAAAGCTGATTTATGTGACTCCAGAGAAAATCGCAAAAAGCAAGATGTTCATGTCAAGGCTGGAGAAAGCATATGAAGCTGGGAGGCTGACCCGGATAGCAGTGGATGAAGTGCATTGCTGCAGCCAGTGGGGACATGATTTCAGGCCTGGTATGTATGTCTCTGTTGGGGACGGGGTTCTTGCTCAGCTCGACGTGGTGGTGAAAGTGCTTGCCCTTGTCCCCCCTGGCTTCTCATTGCAGCATCTCACATACTCATGCTAGCCTGTGAGATACCTGCCTTCTAGCCCGTGTTCATCGCTGGCATCTCCAGCCCCTTCCTGACTGTTTCTTATTTATTGAGGAATTTGCAAGACTTTAAAGCTGTTTCATCTTCCTGGGATTTTCAGTATCCCATCCAACTTGAACAGCTGAAGTTTGATGAGATGTTTTAGTAATACTTCAGCTGACATCGTAGTAATACTTCAGCTGCCAACTTAATCCTATAGTCATCCTAGAGAAAGTTAAGGACCTAGTTCAGTGTTCACTTTCCAGGTGTGTTTGAATCCCCAGGACCCATGAAAAGCTGACTCCAGTAGCTTGGCGCTCCTTTGTCAAGATGGGAGGGGGAGACAGGAGAATTCTTGGGAGCTCGTGGGCCAGCTTGCCAGGTGTAGACAGCACAGTAGCAACAACCTAAAAGACATTGCCTCAAATGCTAGAAGGTGAAGAACCAACACCTAAGGCAGTCAGTGACCTCTGCATGGATGTGTTCACACATACATCATACATGCATGCGTGCATACATGCATGCAGTTTTATATTCGTTTTGTTCTGGTTTTTGAGATAGGCTATCTCTGTGTGGTCCTGGGACTCACTTATGTAGACCACTGTGGCCTTGAGATCACAGAGATCTGCTGTTTCTGCCTGAATCCCCCCCTCCCCTTTGCTGGAATTAAAGGCATGTGCAATCATATCTGGCCACAACTTTAAATTAAGAATTCTTATTCCCTGGCTTTGGCCACTTTTCCTTCTGGGGATTTTCACTCTAAAGGACCTGGGTCAGCCTGCCTGTCTGTCCCCGGCCTCTGCTGCATTTGCCCTGGACTGTGGTCATCCCACCAGCCTGTGTCAGATAAGGGGCTGCTTTCCCATTCCTGATGTCGATGTTACAGCACCATTTTCCACCACAGCTCAGCTTTCCATCGGGCAGTCAGTTATCCTGTTAGCTGTCTACAGTCCTTCCAGCAAGTTCCACCTCTCAGCATTTGAGTGGTTGACACTGGTCACACCCACCACCTTCTCCCCTGTTTACTGTCATGTAACAAACACTGTTGGATTTCGTGCTAATTTTTTTGTCTCTTTCATTTTTTTCCTTAGATATCAGTGTTTTCTAGAGTTCTGTTCTATCGTTACCTTTCTTTAAATTTCTTCTGTGACAGTGCTCTTATGGCCCGAAGACTAATTTTCTAGTTTGTAATTTTTTTTTCTTAAATTTCAACCCCAGAACTCCATTACCTTTAAAAAAAATTTTTTTCTTTTAAGATTTATTCATCATATATATCAGTGTTTTGCCTTTGTGTGTTATGTTCACCTTGTGTGTTCCTGATGCCTCAGAAGGCAGAGAAGAGAGTCTTAGATCCTCTGGACTGGACTGAGCTACCCTGTGGGTCCCAGGAATTGAACCCTGTTGAGCAGCTAGTGATTTCAACTGCTAAAGCATCTCTTTAGCCCCAGAGTCCATTATCTCAACCATGTTGCCATAGCTCAGCACTGAAGACATCTGGTATGGGCCTTAAAACAGGCTTTTCTCTTTGTCCAGTATTTGCTTGTTCTAGCATGATCTTTGCAGTGCTATTCAATATTTATTTCTGAAATGTAAGTCTGTTATGTTCTTTGTCTGACTTGAAAGTTATATGATGACCCCTCATGCCCTATCACATAGAGTCCTGGCTTCTTAGAACAAACTGGCTGTGTTGTTCTTAGCCTCACAAAAGCCTGATTTTTACATGAATGTTTCAGACAGAGTGCAGGCAGAAATCAGAGGCATTGTGAATGTGACAGGATTTATGTAGATGGGACATAGACCTTGCACAGCTGTAGGAAGAACTGAGCACAGGCTGGTAGGAAGAGGGAAGCTGGAGGACCAGCAGGTAACCCTAGAGTACTTTCCTGAGCATTGTGAGGGAGGTCGAATCAGGGCTGAGTGTCCAGGGGGCCTCAGTGGGAAGCTGATGGAGAGCCCTCTGAGGTCTTGTCCTCTAAGTAGCATCTGTGGAACCTGCTGTAAGATTCTACCACTGTTGGATGTCAAAGCTTACCCTTGGAAGAGGAGTCCAAGGAAGAATGGAGAGTTAGGTTGACTAGAACTTGCCAGGAACATGTTCAAAGACAAGCTGCTCTTGGTACTGTATGTGGACGAAATTCTGGGACATAGAAGTCCCTGAATGTATTGGACAGTGGGTTCATCCAGATTATACCCTGTGATCTGGCCCCTGAATTGCTTGCTGGGTAATTCCCACAGTAATTAGCACTATGCTATCTTCCTGTTTGGCCCTGTGTCTTCTTCCAGACCTGACACAAACGCTATGTCTGAAGTCTTCAGCTTCCTAGGCAGTCATCTTCTCCAGTGCTCACTTTTTACCCCATTTCTTTGTCAGTTTCTTCCAGTACTGAAGGGGAATAAAGGACCGCTCTTGTTATGATTGCATGTGTGACAGGTATCAGCCTGAATGGTGTCTCTACAACAGGTTCTTCCAAAAGCAGAGGCCTTACCTTGTCTTCTGCTCTGAACTGCTACTCTGGGGTGACCAGGTAGTAGATCTGTGATGATCACACAAATGACTGATGGCTTCATCTAGCTTGCTGGTTGTGATAGATGAAGTGTTCTGATTTTCCCACCGACTCTTGAGCTATTGTTTAACAAGTATACCACAGTGCACCGCTTGACAGCATGCCGTGTGCCCCTTACTGCATGACCTTTTCTAGGACTATCACTGCTATTCAACCCAGATAGAGAAAGTCATGACACATCAAAGAGACAGTCCCACACAAGCCCAGCTTGGTGAAGCAATACAGGAACATGACTGATTTAGAGCTGTCACTGGGAAGCTCAGGCCAGCGTGGGTGACGACTCACGAATGATGCAGCACAGGCGTCCTGGGTAGGTTTACTGGCAGTACACTACTGGAGAGCCTCCCTCCTCCCAGCAATTGTTTACTTACATAACCTCAGGGAGAGACCTTTGCAGCCATGTGAGTTTCTTGAGCCCGAATGGCCTCCCACAAATGTTTCAGTCCAGAGGAACTATCTGCACAACACCTGCTCTTAACAGACCTCTGTCAAGAACATTATTTCTGAAGAAAAGTGCAGTAAAACCTCTAAATTCAAGAGTGGCAGGCCCTTCAGACATAGTTAACTCTGCAAGTAAAACTGGGAGCCATTGCTCCTCTGTGTGGTGTTAATCATCTGATTTACCCTCATTCTCTGAGGGCTCACAGAGAGACAGACTGTGTCATCTTTTTCAGATTATAAGGCACTTGGCATCTTGAAGCGCCAGTTTCCCAACACCTCACTGATTGGGCTGACCGCAACAGCAACTAACCCTGTTTTGAAGGATGCACAGAAAATCTTGTGTGTGGAAAAGTGTTTGACTTTTACAGCATCTTTCAACCGACCAAATCTTTATTATGAGGTATACAGTGGTTACTTATTTATAATGACAGAAAATATAAGCATTTTAATGTCATGAAGTAATTATTAGGACATTCATTAGTGCTTTACTTTATCTGTGTCTTGTGCAGCGTAATCCAATTAGTTGTGTTAAGTGATTCTGTCTTTTATATACAATTTGAGCAAGTGGGGTATATTTGTTAGACTCTTTTTTTGCACAAGGATTGAGAGCAAGGAGGGGTAAAATCAAGAGCCCCACTGACATCTGTGTAACCAAGTAATAGAAACATATGAACACACTAATGAGTTTGCCAGTATTTCCCATGTGGATTTTATCTGATACACATGCTTGGAGGTAAACTATCCCAGTGGCTTTCTGATTTCTTTCAAGCTGTGTTCGGGACAGGGTTAATCTCTGCATTTTTATTGCTTCATCCTGTGCTTCATGTTTTTATTAAAGCATCAGACAATAGAAAAGCATCCATCTTCACAAGCTATTCTATGCCTCCTCACTGTGGCAGATTAGGGACTGAAAATCAAGGAGAGAGGCTGGGCAGAGGCAGGAATGAGTCACGTGTGAGTCCTGCAAGGCCAGCAAGACTGACAGGAAGGGTCACTTCCCATGTGGACTCACACCTCAGAGGTTGTGTGGCAGGCACAACTTGGGTGTCACTGGTGAATCTACTTTTTAATGACACCGTTTTTTGTAGGTTCGGCAAAAGCCCCCGAATGCCGAAGACTTTATTGAGGACATTGTAAAGCTCATTAGTAGACGATACAAAGGGCAATCAGGTAATATAAAACAAGTCAGCTTGGGGGCATAAATCCCTCCAGTGGTACATGACTTATACCTGGAAACGAGATCAAATCTATTCATTTGGTCTCAGGGGCTATGTGTGGCATCCCTGCACAGTTGGAGTCAAAGCTGCGTGCATGCTTTGCCTGCTGTGGAGTAGGTCCGGTGACAGTATGGTTGACACGTTAGCTAGTATCTGTCGTGTACCTTGCTGTGTGAGCAGCGATATTCTGAAGAAGGGTCCTGTGCAAACCTGTGAAGCAAGGTGAAGTTGGGGACATCTATCCCTGGGTCCCTGAGCTAGGAACTACACCAGTGCCTAGAACCGTCCTCTGCGTGGTTAGCAGAGAGTAGTGGTATCTGGGAAAAGGAGTTCCTGAGTCAAGTCCGAGAGAGGCTGTAGGTGTTTTGTCCGTCCTGGAGTTTGTACCTGCACGCTAGGGGCTATCACCCTGCCCCCCTCCAAACACACTTGAAAAGGCCACTTTAACTGAATCTCAGCAGATTCTTCAAACTCACTCTTCAAAGCATCTCAGAGTTTATATCAGTTTAAGAAATGCTGTGTAGCGGGGATGAAGTTGCAGAGAGACCCTCTTTTGGTCATGGGGAACGCACAGGCTCATTTCTGCTTGGGCTAAGCTGGGCATCAACCTTGGATTATACCTAACAGTCAGTGTGTGTTCAGGGCCTTGGGCTTTCACAGCTCATCCCCCTTCCGCCTTGTAACAGATCAGGGTCTTGAGCATGGTGCAGATTACCTTCCAGGTCTGTGCCATGCATACATACTTACTCAGTGGTCATGTTTTACTTACTGCAGGGATAATATACTGTTTTTCTCAGAAAGACTCTGAACAAGTTACCATTAGTTTACAAAAACTGGGAATTCGTGCAGGCACTTACCATGCCAATATGGAACCAGAAGATAAGACCAAGGTTCATACACTGTGGTCAGCCAATGAGCTTCAGGTGAAGTATATGTATTTTCTATGAAAGCCTAAATTAACCTTTTAAAATATTTAAATGACTTAATTAACCAAGTATTAACACATTGTAGGTGGTAGTGGCTACAGTTGCATTTGGCATGGGAATTGATAAGCCAGATGTGAGGTTTGTCATCCATCATTCAATGAGCAAATCCATGGAGAATTACTACCAGGAGAGTGGGCGTGCAGGTATGTAGGACTCCAGTGCAGAAGTAATCTCTGGAGGCTTTGCAGAGGACATCTTAAGAATCGCCTGCGTTCAATGCTTGCTTTTGGTAGTAACTTTTAGAACAAATATTTTTAAAAACCAGATTTATACTTATTTGCACGCATTCTGTTGGGATGTTAAAAATTGTTTCTTACATGTTGTAAGCTATTATGATGTTCATGTCTACCCCTTGGAATTTTAATTAGTAGGTCCACCTATACAAGCTCAATAACTGGACCATTCATGGACATTCTTTTCTCTATATTAATAAGCTGATTTTTGATGAGCCTCTTTGTAGTCATTAAAACCTCAAGGTAGCTCTCACACATGAACTTCGTATTTATTGTGAAGCTGTCAGCCAATTGACATACACTTTTGCATGTTACGGATTTTTGAAAGTAGTGATGCAAACTCAAGATTCCTCAAAGCACAGGTCGCGATGACTCGAGAGCAGACTGTATTCTGTATTATGGCTTTGGAGACATATTCAGGATCAGCTCGATGGTGGTCATGGAGAATGTAGGACAGCAGAAGTTGTATGAGATGGTGTCATACTGCCAGAATATAAGCAAGTGAGCCATCTGCTTTCCTGTATGTAGCATGTCATGTGTGTGTTGTGTGGTGGTTGGGTACCTACTGAATACACTGCTGTTAGCACAGAGCACTGTGAAGGTAGATGCCTATAGTGGAGAGACCTGGACCCCTGAGTGCCTGGCTCTGATAAAAGGGTCTCTGTCTGTCTCTGAGGTGCTCCTCGAGGCCAGTCTGTTGAAGATTATGTAGCAAGCCGTTTTCCTTTGGCTGCAGTGTGTAACTGCCTACAGTGACTGGAAAGTTGTATGGGAAGCTAGGCACTGGGGAGGCAAGTTCAGGCATGCTCCTGGTGATGAGCCTGAGTGACCCAGGGCTGGGTCAAGTCTTTCATTAGGAAATGCATGTCAGTCTCTGAGTGATCCAGGGCGGGGTCAAGTCCCTCCTTAGGAAATACATGCAGTCTCTGCTTATAGCACTCAGCTCCCTTGGGGCCCCAGGGCCTCCACCATCCTGTCTTAATACTTGTCACAAAAGAGCTCAAGTAAGAGGTCACCTGCCAATGATTAAAAACTGCATTTGCTTTCCAACTTATGCTAGAGTCGTCAAAAGAAAGGAGATTCCTGGGAAGACTATTTTCAGGTTTAGTGTAAAATATAAGGACCCCATCATCAAGAGCATTCTCCTCAAAGTGAGACAGATAGCTTCGGAAATGATGGTTGTCAACACACTGCTGGTAAAACAGGAGTCACCAGAGACTCCGCGGGTGGCTTCATTGTAGTCACAGGGGTCCTTATGTGGCAGAGGGAGTAAAGAGGTCAGTTTGTTGTGATGAGAGTAGCCTCAGCCCACAGTTGATGGCTCTGAAGGCAGAGGGGGCCAGGAACCAGGGGGTTAACACTCTAGACAGTGTTAAGTCACAGAGATTACGGCTTCCAGAGACGTCCAGCCTACCATTACCTTGACTTTGACCCTGTGAGATTCCTTAGACAAGGGGAAGATGACACACTGGTGTCGTCCTGGTCTCCGCATCTGTGGGCTCCCTTGACGCAGTAGAAAGCCAGCACAGGTGTTAACCTGAAGCAGAGCCTAAAGCTTGACTGGATGAGTGACGCCTCTCGTGTGTCTGCAGGTGTCGTCGTGTGTTAATAGCACAACATTTTGATGAAGTGTGGAATGCAGACGCCTGTGACAAAATGTGTGACAACTGCTGCAAAGACATTTGTAAGCTTGTTGCTTTATTAGACGCTTGGGGGGGGGGGGTCAATGAAGCAAGGGCTGCATGTGGGAAGTGAGTTAAGTAGAATTAAAACCAAATAGAATTAAAAGGCAAACTGATTAGAATGTTTCAGATTCAAAAGTGATACAAATTTTTGAAACAAAGTAAATCAAATATGTATGCACACATGTCATATTGCTATACTGAGGACATCAAAGTTTTTAAGAACTAAGGAAAAGTCAGAATTCCCCTGAATAGAAATACTCTACCCTAAGAAAAGGCTAATGTAAGACAGTATCTATACCTTATAGTCTCTGTTCTTGATACAATATAGGACCGTGCATCTCAATGCAGCTTTTACT
Organism: Phodopus roborovskii; assembly: GCF_943737965.1. Taxonomy (NCBI): domain Eukaryota; kingdom Metazoa; phylum Chordata; class Mammalia; order Rodentia; family Cricetidae; genus Phodopus; species Phodopus roborovskii. The sequence continues at coordinate 1,478,293 of NW_026126639.1, read as the reverse complement.
TCTGGTCTGTGCTGTGTTCTGATGTTTCAGTGGGTAGAGTTCTCTGTGCTTTTTACTTGACAGACAGCTACAGACACTAATTTGATAGCTAGTTCACGAGGCTGTTTTATAGACACGAGGCTCATGAGTCCTACGTGTAAGTCAGGGTGCTAGTCTAGTATCTGTCAGAGCGCTCCCTCAGAGCGCAGACTGGCTTTCAGAGTACCTTGTGATTAGCAGCATCAGATAAGAAGGTGGGAAGAGCAGGTTTTCTCCTGGAATGCGCACCTCGCACTGATGTCACTCGTTCCTGGAGCACGGTACAGCCTTTGGTAGCCAGGTTCTGCCTTTACATCACCGTAATCCCTACATGTGCTTTAGGAGGAGAATTTAGTCTGGTGATAAAGCCCGAGGAGTGAGCGCTCTGGTCTTAATTCTGAGCACATTAAAAGAAGTATGTGTAGACGGCCACAGTACTAATCAAGCCGTTAACCAGAGCTGGCTTCTCGCCCTGACTTCTCGATCCCAGCCGCCCATCATCCTCTGTCGTTGCAGTGTTTGAGAAGAAGAATGTAACGCAGCACTGCAGAGACCTGGTCAGGATCCTGAAGCAGGCAGAGGCACTGAACGAAAAGCTCACCCCGCTGAAGCTCATAGATGCCTGGATGGGGAAGGGAGCAGCCAAGTTGAGAGTGGCTGGTATTGTTGCTCCCCTGCTTCCCCGAGAAGACCTGGAGAAGATCATTGCACACGCTCTCCTGCAGCAGTATCTCAAGTACACGGCCTGTTTGTCTTCATGTCTTCAAGCCCTGTGACTGGTGCACAGGCAACAGTTTTGCAGTTATTTGATGTGGACTGTTAGGCACTATAGAAAACAGGTTACCTAGTTAGTAGTCTTAGGCCTTGATCATGAAGTCAGAAAAGTTAAAAAAAACAAAACAAAACAAAACAAAAAACTACCACCCAAAGGAAAAAAGAAAAATCAAAACCCAACCTATTTCCCTTGAAGGTTATATTTGTGTTGTTCTAGTGTTTTATACAATTATACTGTTCTAAAAGTGTTTTCTGTGATTCCTTCAGCTTTCTGATTGATTCCTTTCTTTTACAGAGAAGACTACAGTTTCACAGCGTACGCTACCATCTCGTATCTGAAAGTCGGATCCAGAGCTAGTCTTCTGAGCAACGAAGCCCATGCTGTCACTTTGCAAGTGGCGAGGCCCACACAGAGCAGCATCTTGGTAATTGTTGATTCTCAATGTGCTTAAAGCCTCTGGGGTGCTTTTATGAAGTTCTCTACTAGGTTGGGTTGCACACAAACGATGTCAGTTTTATTCCTGGGTTTTGAATTTGGATAGACTGGCCCAGTATAGAGTGGGGGCTGCAACTACTTGGAATGTGAGGGCTCCCATTTAAAGTCTAATCCTGTGAGATGCTTCCCTCATAATACTGGGTGGGATCCTCTGGTTAAGAAATCTCTGGTGGGATTAGCAAGATGGCTTAGTGGTAGAAGTCCTTTCTGCCGTCCTTGGACAGTCTAAGCTCCATCCCTGGACCTGATCCCTGTGAGCTGTCATCTAATGGAAGAGATGCTCTACTCCTGTATGCTGTATGCATGGTGTGCATATGTACACAATAAATAAATAGTAAATGTAAAAAAATGAAGTCCTGTGTTCCCCAGAGGTTATAAGCCACAGTTAAGTCTGTGCTGTGGCAGCCTCTGGGGACTGCATGTCCTCTTCAGGGTGTCTCTTACAGTACCCCGGTTTTAGCTAAGACAGTTGCCCATATTTGAACAGAAATCTGTAGACAGGGAGCAGACCCTGGAAAGAACCGGTACACAGGGTGTGTGCTGAGATGGTGACTCACGAGACAGTGGAGGAGTTGAGCCTTCACTGACAGGTTGCTGCTTTGTCTGTCACAGGCTGCATCGTCTGAAGCTCGTCAGCTGGAACATGCAGATGCGAAAGGGGAAGAAAGAAGTTCAGGTAACTTCCAGAAGTCTACAAAAAGGCTCCAGCCATCTGGTTCTAAGAACACAGGAGCTAAGAAAAGAAAACTTGATGATGCCTGAGTGATACCTAGTCTTGCACAAAATAACTGTTTATATATGTTCATGTCTGGTTCACTTTTATAGTTAATCAAGTGTTTAATTTTTGAAACAGTTTTATATTTTATACATATAAAGCTTTATTCTCGGAGCTTATCTGAAGATGGGAGTATTCAGGAGCATTTGAAAATTTACAATATACAATAGTGAAAAATGCATCTTGTATGCAGTCGTCTAACTGTAGTGTATCTAAGGTCAAGTCCACATGACTGTTACAAACTCGTCTGCCTGGCCATGACCGGCTGTTTTCTGTGTGACTCTTGTTTAAACCATCACTATGCTGACATGGGCACACACACACTTCCAAGATGGCGCCACTTTAAGCTGAGTAATGTAGATGATTTCTGATTAGAAAAAGCTACTGCTATAATTTAGATAAAAACAGTAAGTAATCAGTACCAAGTGTATCAGCAAGATTCTGAACAGTCTAAGTAATCAAGACAGCAAGCCTCTGGAATCCCTGGCCTTACTTTGATATTCATACAAAGAAAAGATCTGGACTGAGTGTTTTTGGGTGAGTCAAGGTTTATTGTCAACTCTGTAATAGGAATGTTCATCTGTGAATTAATCATTAAACTGAGTTCATCCTAGGAGTTTTCTTGACTTCTTCCGAACCAGGACTCTGGCTTCTGCATTCTTGACTTGTGGGGTCATTCACTTGGTGCAGTTGTTATTTTTCCTTCTTATTTTGAAACTTCGTTACTGAAGAAATTCCAGTGTCAGTCAAAATAATCCTCTATATCGATATTTGGATCTAGGAGGTTCTCTCCATATGATGAAAGGTCCATCTGGTTTAAAATTAAATTTTCAAATGTTTCCTCTAAATCAGTTTCACCAATTAAGACAGCTCCCATCATGCGTCCATTCTGCATGACGACTTTGACATACTCCTGTCCCCTGGTGCACCTCAGCATTAACTCGTGATCCGAGCCTAGGCCTTGTGCATTGTATTTTCCCAGCAGAACAACCTGCATGAGGGTGAAAAGGTCACTTTTATGAGTAGCCCCTTCCAACTCCCCCACAAATAACGTAAATCCATTTATCTGGGTCATGTTAGCTTAGACAAAAAAAAAAAAAAAAAAACAAAAAAAAAAATCAAAACAGTTCCGCCGTGGGAGGAACCCAAAGAAAGCACCTGAATGGCATGAACACACTGCCACACAGCCTACAATCACGTTAAACTGGCATCATTAATATTTTAATATTAAAAGTAGAAAATATATGTGGGTATACTATCCAGTCTTTAAGAACGTTAAAAGTGCCCCCCCCCCCATGCAGAGTGAACCGCTTTCCTGAAACCATGGCTTGGAAATTAACATGCGATTGAATCAGACTTTCCCTCAGACTTGCAGACATGTTTCCCCTATGTCTAGTTGAGGGAAGTGGAGACCTGTGTCAGAATGGAGAGAACCAGAGCTCCTGGTTCTTTATTGATGTGCATGTGTGTACCTGTGTGTATACATGCCTGTGCTTGCATCATGGGTATGCAGGTTCCCATGGGGCCCAGCAGAGAGTGTCAGATCCCCTTGAACTGGAGTTATAGGTGCCTGTGAGCTGTCTAATGTGGGAGCAGGGAACTCTCGAGATTAGCAGTAACTACTGAGCCATCTTTCCAGTCCCCAAAACATCATTTTGATAACAGTTTAAACCACAGATAATTATTTGAGAAGAGACACAGTTGTAATACTTTCAAGCACAAAGGGTATTTTTTTCCCTTTATCATCTTACCTTATAGTTAAAAAATTTTGTGACGTGAGCGAAGAGTTCAAAGCTGAAATCCATGTCGATTGAGTGTCCGGAAGTAGCCGCAGCCATGCACTTGGCTGCGTACCACCCCATCTGCCGTGCCTGGGTCCACAGTCTCATCTGAAATAATGGGAAATGGCACTTTACAGTACTTCTAGTTACTATCTGAATAAAAGTTTCACCCATGAATATGGGTGTGTATAGGCATATTCATGAGCATGAACATGAGTGTATGCATGCCAGGAGCATGTTTGAGTGTCAGTGGGCACCTTGAGTCCGTCTTGCTTCCCACTCTTTTTCGATTGAGTATGCCAGGTTAGCTGCTCTTCTGACGCTCAGTAGGAGAGTGCTGGGATGCGGTGGCTTATGATGACCCCAGCTTTAACATGGGTTCTGCGAACTCAAACTCTGGCCTTCAGGGTTTGTGTAGCAAGAGCTTTTATACCCACTTCAACTACTGCACCTTCCCTACAATTTCAATCTTACAAATTCCCTTAAGCTAACTTCTATGCCTTTGTCCCAGCTAGTGTTGTCTTTAGTGGTCACCACTGAATGCCAGTCAACATGGTATTTGCTAATCCTAAATTACTGCACCAGACATAGAGGATTGATACCCAACTGTATGTTTGAATATAATATCTATTAAATATAGTGAACCATTTTCGTCTTTACAAGGTGGGAACAAAGTATTTCCAGTGCCTTCACTTCCCAGGACCAGACAGTGATGGCCTCTGAGCTGACTCTGCTCAGACAGACGCAGATGAGGTTTCAGGCAGATTCTCAGAGGATGCTGCAGATTCTTTAAGACAGAACACATCTCACCTTTATATGCTTTCATTACATTTCCACAGAAGTTTTTTAACTCTCCCAATAGAAGACAAAAATCGTAGCCTTGGGAGTCACAGGAGAGTAAAATACTAATTTGTTTACCTATCTAGCTTTTCTGATCTTCCATGTCTTCCCCTGAAATAAACGGTGACGCTGCCCCATGGCTATGAGAACAGGCTTCCCTGCCGGCCGGCCCCTCTGAGCGTGCGCTCCTCCCGCTGTCTTTCAGTACAATCACAGCTGCAGCATGAGCCTCAGAGTGTCTAGAGAGTTTTTACTTTAACTCAGTCTCTGTAGAAGGTCTGATGAAGGAAGGGTCTGCTGGGGAGTAAACTGCCTAGCAACAGCAGATTGGCAGCAGACGCAGCCTAGCGCCACACTGCTGGCATTACCTACCCAGGCACCGACCGACACTGCAGCCCGATACCATCCCTAGGGTTCACACTGGTGACTGAGCAGCATGCGGACATTTAAGTCCGTTTACAGTTTTATGCCAGGGCCACATCCAGAGCCATCCTGGGAACAGGCCTGTTGGCTGTGGCCTGGATGTACCCGAGTTGTTTGAACCTGAAACTCCCTTACATCTGCAGTGTGGGTGATAAAAAGCTAATTAAGTGTCTTTCTTGCAAATTAGAATGTGGAACTATGAAATTCCCTTAGAATAAGGGTTATCTACTCTTTTGAGATGTTGTTCCCGTGTATCAGGTTTTGACATAAATTAAAGATGTAATTTGTCCTGAAGGGGTTACGCAGAAGAGAAAGATAACACCCAGAATGCTTTCTAAATTAAAAACATTCCTGCTTACTGTAAAGTGACTTTACAGTGGGAATCTAGTTATGCACCCACAAATCAGCAGCGATGGCTTCCACCTTAGAGTAGAAAAGCTGGCTCAGAAAACTGGATCCATTGATAGCAACTGCTTAGTGCAGATAAATGGAATCTGACAGACGCATGGTCACAGGCGTGGGCTCACCTGCTGCCAGACTGGGCTCGGTTGCCAGCATGCAGTGCAGATGTCTCCAGCAGCATAGATGTCAGGGAGTGACGTGCGCATCTGCTCATCCACTTTCAGGCCGCCATCTTCCCCCAGATCAAACTAAGCAGTTGTCATTAGCACAAGGGTGACAAAAACAGAAAGTGACATTTCCCTCTAACGAGGAAGTCAAGCGTGTGTGTTAACCAAGCCCTGATCAGAGAGGCAGAAGCATCTGCCCAGTGTAGACACCTGGCCAGAACGTTCAGGGATTCAGTTCCTACCCAACAGACTCAAGTCTCAAGAGTTTTACTATCAAAAACACCCAATAGTCAGTAGTCAGTCGTGTTTACTCCAACCCTAATTAGAAGAGCATTCTTTAACACTTCCAATGCTAAGATGCTAGTGTAACAGTCTGCAAGATTTACTCTTGAGAATCCATACAGGTCAGTCTCCCACCAATGTTGACATAAATAAATTGGACATTATGTCCCTGGTGATACTTAAGCTGGATGTTACGTGCATAGGGATGCTAAGTAGAAGAGAATACTGTAAATCAAGTCAGTTACAGTTTACTAAAATGATAAAGATTAGGAAGCGGACAGACTTCACCTTACATTGTTTCCATGGAGAAAAGGGTGTACGTTTGGTGTGACTCCTGTAGCACTGACAATGAAATCGCAGCCGTATATTTTCCCATTGCTTAATTCCACATACACGGGCCACGTTTCTTTAAAGAAGAAGAATAATTCAATTCTCAAGTGTCCTCTCTAGCAGTTCCCTCAGTGTCGTGGACGGAACAGAAACAGCAAAGGCAGGCGGCTTTAGAGCGCCTCTTGATTTCAGAAGGCCCTGTGGCTGGGACAACAGAACGCAGTGACATTGCTTTGTGCTTGGCAGCTTCAAAAGCAGGGTACTCCAAAGGGGACTAAACACTGTCCTTTGGACGTGTGCAGAGAAGTTAACAGTAAATTTAAACTGATGATCACTTTCTAAATAACTTGTGAAGCGATCTGATCAATACTTACGTCACTCAGCATTTAACCCAGCCCTTCCTCATGTTCCTGTCCACAGTCCCAACTCTACCATTCTATTTCTAAACAAGAAAACAACCAAACCAAACCAAAACAAACAAACATGGAAGATTCCAGAACATTAGCTGCCTGACTGATAGTTCACAGGACTGTGTGTTTGGAGTAGTTCTCAAGTGGTGTAGAATGAGACCAGGCATCTGCACTTAGTCCCAAACACATAGATTTTTAAATTTGATCTAGAAATTTTGTTACTTGTAGTCATGTTACTTATGAAAGCTTCTAGTTTGTTTTAGTCTGTGTAGTACTGACTGGGTTCCTGGGCTGGGTTGTAATGGTTCAAACACTGAACCCAAATAAAATGGAAAGCCTCGTAACATGGAATTCTCGAGAAAAGTACTGAAATGAGAGCCCAAAGTTTCTGATTATTTTTAACCAGATTTTATATGAAAATGTGAAGTTGAAAATAAAATATAGCACCAGGCAGTAGTGGCACACACCTTTAATCCCAGTACTAGGTGGGCAGAGGCAGGTAGATCTCTGAGTTCGAGGCCAGCCTGGTCTAAAGAGAGAATTGCAGGACAGCCAGGGTGACAGAGAAATCCTGTCTCAAAAAATTGTGTGTGTATATATATATATGTATGTATGTATTATGTGTGTGTGTATATGTATACATACATACATACATATATATATATATATATTTTTAAGGAGTGATATTTTTCCTTTTACCTTTATCAACTGTAACTGGCTTATCCTGATGCTTTGGAAAAGTCAAGGGCTTTTTCTTTGTAATCTTAAATTCCTCTTGAAGGTAGATGTTCTTTACTTCACATCTGGTTTCAATGTGAATGCTGTGTGAAAACTGGAAAGGAAATAAACGCTGGTCAGCACAATGCAGTCAGTGCCTGCAGAGACAGATACTGTAGTTTAAATACAGCAGGCTGGTGTTCCCAAACAAGCCCCTCAGAGATTGCTACACGAGTGAGCAGAACCCACCCGGCACTGGAAATGCCAAGTGTGACAGGGTGAGTGGAAGAGGGGACCCTGTGAAGTCACAGAAGTAACAGATGCACCAAGGAGGCAGCAGGCAGCAGGCCGCAGCATCCACTGATGGAATCTTAAAGCCCTGGATGTTGACACTGCCATTGTAGGAAATGCCTGGGGGAAACGATCCCGTGCCATTTCTATCCCCAGTTAGATACCATTGAGGCGGCTCCCCTCTCACCCACCAAAGCCCAGAAAAGTCTCAAAGCAAATTCAGGCACGAATGACAGCTTTTTTTTCTAACTTAAAAAAAAAAATTTTTAGTGTTACACGAAAGCAACTTATCTGCTTATTCAATTAAAATATGAAATATCTGACTCCACCTAAAAACTTTCATAAGAGCACTGCATGCATCAAAGGGATGTTCAGCACAGGACAGGACTGTGGTTTATCCCTGTAGTCTGCATGCAGACATCTCCAGTTCGGCAGTTAGAAAGCAGGCTGAACATTTCTTTTATACAAATTTCATATTCACTATTTTGGTTGGGCAACTGGGCTCTGAAGATCTTCCTGCATGGTGGACTTACAGTCAAGAGATGCAGAGATTTGGTGTTTGGCTGGGTTTCATCAGTTTATGGAAACATACCTCTTCTGGTCCTTTCAGATTCAAGCCTCCATGCCAGTCTGGTCCAAGGGCACTGCCCACATTATCAGCTTTAGCTTTGCTTCTGTTTTCGTCTTTTGCTCCTAAGAAATGAACTCAGATGATTTTAGAGTGGCTGGGCAGAGAACCGGTTAGCTCTGAAGCCTCTGGGCAGTGCCCTGGTTCTCATGCAGACATGCGGCATGGTGGCACGATCCCTTCGCTGGCTGCTTCCTTCCTTAGTGTTCCATGACAGTGACAGAATGGGTGACCTCTTCACCTACACACCGTATGCACCAGTGTGCCTCAGTGTCGCATACTTGCTAATTTAGTAAGGGTATGAAAGTTAGCTATTCGAGTCTAAATTCTGTAGCCTCGGCAAAACTTAGAAAATTCACTTTGAATTTCATGAGCCAAGATTCTTTCAAGGCTCTTAAATGTAAACCAGTGAGTATGGTTCTCAGTGGACTTTGTAGAAAGTAGTAGTGGACATTGCTCAATTGTAGCGATTCTTTGCCAAGATGCAAATGGGCTGCTTAATTTAAAATTCCCATGCGTATTAAGTATGTATTTTCTACTTTAAATTAACTTGTTAAAAATAGTTGTTCAGATTTTGTTTTTGCTTCGAGATTGGGTCTTACTTCGTAGCCCTGGCTGGCCTAGGCTCTGTGAAGAGAGAGAGCCTGCCACTGACTCTTGTGTGCTGAGATTAAAGGTGCACACCATCAACCCTTTAATACAGATATATTTCACGTGTGTGGGTGTTTCACCTGCATGTCTGTCTGTCCACTACTTATGCTCTTGGCCCCCTTGGAGGCTGGAAGGGGGTGCTGGTTCCCTTGGAACTAGAGTTACAGATGTTGTGGGTTCATTTGTGGGTACTGGGCTGGTTCCCTTGGAACTAGAGTTACAGATGTTGTGGGTTCATTTGTGGGTACTGGGAATCAAACTTGGGTCTTCATAAGGAGCAGGGGTGTTCTTAACTACTGAGTCATCTCTCCAGCCCCCATGTACTTTCTAATCTGAAAATTGCATATAAAGACATAGAAGTAAATATCCATATTCCTGCCCCCTGAATACTTTTTACTGAATTTTCTTATTGTTAAAAAATAGTTCATCTGCAAATGTAACAAGTCAGGTACTTACCTTCAATTGTATATATGGTTCGTCTATGTGCGATTTTAGCCTCTGACTTTTCAGACATGAGCTTGGAAGTCAAAAATTCTGCTGCGCCTGCGTCAAAGAAAGTATTCCCAATGGCTTTATCCTTTATGGCCCAAATCACTTCACAGCCTTCAATTTCATACCTAGGAGGAATGTTACAGTTTCCTGTAGGAAAGTCAAGGGAGAAAAATCTCTGCGAGTAACACCTGTCCTGTGCAGCACAAGCAAAGGACATGGGCTACAGAGGAGAGCAGTTCACAGCAAGTATGTCAGCTTTACAGAAAGAACCCAGTAATGCCATGTACAGAATACCACATAACATGCCTCACAATGACTGTCCTTCCAGTGTTCAGTGGACAACACAGCTATATCAGTGTGTTCCAGGGGCACTATCTGGCTGTGACAGAAGCAGTCACATGTATGTATAGATATACGTATACATGCATATATGTATGTATAGCTGTGTTTATGTATGTTCAGATGTCTGTATGTATGTTCAGATGGGTGTATGTATGTATAGATGTATATGTGTATGTATAGATGTGTGTACAGATGTATGTATATACAGATGTATGTACATACAGATGTGTGTATGTATGTATAGATGTATATGTGTATATATAGATGTGTGTATGTATGTACAGATGGCTGTATGTATGTTGAGATGTGTGTATGTATGTAAGGTTGTGTATGTGTGTATAGATGTACAGATGTATGTACATACAGATGTGTGTATGTATGTACAGATGTACATGTGTATGTATAGATGTCTGTATGTATGTACAAATGTCTGTATGTATGTTCATATGTGTGCATGTATGTATAGATGTATATATGTATGTATAGATGTGTGTACAAATGTCTGTATATACAGATGTATGTACAGATGTCTGTATGTATGTACAGATGTGTATATGTATAGATGTATGTATTTCAGATGAATGAATGGATGGGTGATATGACCTAAGAACACTGGAAACACTGCTTCATGTGGTAACTGTTTTCTAGATGCTCATGTAAGAAGGTAGGAAGGTTTGTAGCCTACACCTTCATGCAGTTGTAAAGAACTATCACCTGCTTTAATTTCTCTTCCCAAACCCTTTAACAGAAGAGATGCAGTTCAGAGAGATGAGGACCTTAAAGGGGAAAACTGTGTCCTTGGTAATACAAACTGGCCTCTGTTGCCATTCACCAGCTAACCAAGCTCCCAGCATGTCATTTATCTAGATGTGGACACAAGCATGCTGTGTGCATTCCATTCCCTGCCGATGGCCATCATGACGCAGATACTTTCTGCTATTTAATAAACTATTAGGGTAAAACGTGTGTGTGTGTGTGTGTGTGTGTGTGTGTGTGTGTGTATATATCAAATTGGATGTGCAGACCTCCTTCCGTAGGACACTTGGATTTTATAACAGTAAGAGTGTAATTAATATATTTTTTAACACTTTAACATTTTTCTTTACCCTTGTATGTGCATCTTGTATGTGGGTACATGTGTCACGGCATGCATATGAACGTTGTGATAACTTTATGAAGTCCATTCTTTGTAAAATTTGTGTGATTGTTATGTCTTGTGTGTAGGCATCTCCCACGACCACGGTATGCATGTGGAGGTCAGAGGTCAACACTGGAGTTAGCTCTCACACCTTGATAGACATGGACAGGCCCTGGGGCTGACTGAGGTCAAGCGTGCACTAACTAACCTGCTGAGATAGCTTGCCATTTTCTCACTGTTACGGTATAAAATACCGCCATCTTTATTTATAGGCTGGCGGGATGACTTTCCTAGACTAATCCATAGCTAGAGATAAACAAAGGTTTAGTGCCCGTGGCTCCACAATACCGGGAAGTCACACCTTCTGATATGTGGTAGACTCTATTGCCCCATCCCGGCCAATGAACATTCATAGTCACTGAGTTTCTGATCACTGGAAAGACACTGGATTTGGTGCTGCTCAGGCTACATATATAACATTGCTCACCAGAAGAAAGTAGAGAACATACATGTGGGTTGAACACATTTCATACTTCACATACATTTAAGCATGGTTATGAAATGCTTTTCTTTTTATAATGTGGAAATTTGTATGTCATCCATACTTCTAGACGTAATGTCACAGCATATAACAGTCAGTGTGGCATAACATCCTCATGACTGACTAGCAGGCCGCATTACATATGTAATCATGAGAGACTACTGTGTTAGCTCTCCTTCAAGAGCACCCTTTAGTCAACTCTTCATAATGCTAACAGTGTTCTCAGCAAGATACCAAAGCTTGGTATCACACTGGGAGATACCTCCACTTTAGAAACCACTCTAAAGAAAGGTATTACAGGTATTGTGACTGTGTGAAATTACAACAATTATTTGTTGTGTGTCTTTGGAAGGGAAAGTATCAAACTGCCTTTAGAGATTGGCAGGGGCATAGCAGGGACAGTAACCAGCATAAAGGAACGCAGAGGACATAGCTAGCACTGGCCACTGGGGCACAGAGTGTCACAGAACAGAAGGGTTGACTGTCACTTTTCACCATGAGTGCTGACTCAGATCACAGAATCAGGGGCAGCATGTTAAGAGACTTCCCTCCAGCTAACAGAGCCTGCCGCATGCAAAGCTGTCTGTTTACTTAACAGATAGCAAACAGGAAAAAGGTTTCAATGTAACTATAGCACTGATAGCCCACGGGGTACTTTGGAAGCAGCTAGAGGAGCATGTGTGGTCCCCTCACCCCTCCAATCAACACCGAGGCTCAGTGGACTTGTTTCCCTGCATTTCCCTGCACAGTGCCACAGCTGTCACAGTCATCTGAGGACCGCCACCCTGGTACCCAGGTACCCTGTGGCGTGGCTGTTCTCTAAAGGACAGGTAAACCAGGCGGGGAGTTGGAATGGGTGCTGTAAGCAAACACTTGAGAAGACCTCGTTTTAATTCAGATTTGTTTTAAGTCCAAGTTGGTTTGGACCAGCCTTCCTAGCATGAAAACCACCCACTCTTCCTTGTGAGCCACGGCTAGTGGACAAAACTCCTGAGGAAAAGTGAGTCGGGGTCATGCAGCTGACAGAGGAACGTTCCTCAGTGCTCACTGAATTTGAAGTGTCTTATGATGAAAACATCCATATTAGGTGCTCTCATTTCTCCAAGCCACAGATCAAGAGCTGGGAAGAACACACGTCCTAATCAGCATGACAAGATGCTGGGCGAGTGAGGCATGCTGGGTAGAAGCGGCGCCAAGAGACGGCTAACGGTATGCATATGTAGACTGTTAAGCAGTGCATGCTTACAGAACACATCGCAAGTCTAACAAGCCCAGGTTAAACACACCCCAGACCCTGTATATTTAGCAGTATTTCTGCAAGTTGGGTTCCATAAGGGTTAAATAGTAAAGTGGGTTCTCTTAAAAAGCATACGGGAAGGCATATATATTCTCTCGACATTTAAGATGTTTTCTCATCTGCCAATAATGATATAATCTCAGAGTATCTTTTAGTATGAGAGACTTACACCAGCTCAAGTGCAATGCCGCCGTTCCCGACGATCATTATTCTCTTGGCTTTTGTAAGCTGTCTCTGAAACTCCTGTCAGGAAGAAACAAGGAGACAGCATTTTGACAGAGTAGAAGTATCGCTGATAATATTCTAAGCATGGGCGGTTTACAGAGTTTACAGGTGGACAACAAAATAAAATGTGCTCCCCCATGCCAGGACACTTCCTCCCAATTAGCATTATGGCCTCCCCATGTGCTTCCTGCCTTTGTGTCACCGTGTTTTAAAGCCCCGTGAACCTCAGGAAGAGATGCTGTCTGGATCACCACGTGCCTCGTGTTTGACTGACCCATTGCTGTAAGCAGGTAGGTCCCATCACTGGCTTCCCTGGACTGAGAGTCAGGGCACGTAAATTAGGAGTCCCTGGCCTTAGCAGTTTCTAACAAGACAACCTGGGATGAGCTACTTAACCTTCTATGTCCCATGGTGCCCGTGTTTGTGTAAGGATGATGGCACCTGTACGCAACATCGCATATGCAAAAGTTGAGTAGCAAGGACACAATAATTTGTAACATTTAATTGAAGAAATGTTACCATTTTATGATGACTAGTGCCTCTTGCACAACCTTCCCTCATGATTAAGATGAGCTCAGAGTAGTCTGTGGCCCTCCTGGCACTTGCACAGGTACAGATGTCCCTTCTTTAGGATGACTTCAGAAAAGTAATTCATTCCTCCCTTCTAAGTAACCACCACCATTAAGTTCACTTGAAAGCATAATCACCGACTATAAGCTAAGCACTGGAGTTTTCATTTGCTGCCATTCAAGGGTCAGACCTTAAGGAAGTTCTACAAGGAGCAGGTGTTCAGAGGAGAAGATCACACATTTCAGCCACACATGGAAAGCACTGAGGAGTTACCCCAGAGTAACCATACTCTCTGGGGAGCACTGGAGTTACCCCAGAGTAACCATACTCTCTGGGGAGCACTGAGGAGGAGTTACCCCAGAGTAACCATACTCTCTGGGGAGCACTGGAGTTACCCCAGAGTAACCATACTCTCTGGGGAGCACTGAGGAGGAGTTACCCCAGAGTAACCATACTCTCTGGGGAGCACTGAGGAGGAGTTACCCCAGAGTAACCATACTCTGGGGAGCACTGAGGAGTTACCCAAGAGTAACCATACTCTCTGGGGAGCACTGAGGAGTTACCCAAGAGTAACCATACTCTCTGGGGAGCACTAAGGAGTTACCCAAGAGTAACCATACTCTCTGGGGAGCACTGAGGAGGAGTTACCCCAGAGTAACCATACTCTCTGGGGAGCACTGAGGAGGAGTTACCCCAGAGTAACCATACTCTCTGGGGAGCACTGAGGAGGAGTTACCCCAGAGTAACCATACTCTCTGGGGAGCACTGAGGAGGAGTTACCCCAGAGTAACCATACTCTCTGGGGAGCACTGGAGTTATCCCAGAGTAACCATACTCTCTGGGGAGCACTGAGGGGCTACCCTAGAGTAACCATACTCTCTGGGGAGCACTGGAGTTACCCTAGAGTAACCATACTCTCTGGGGAGCACTGAGGAGGAGTTACCCCAGAGTAACCATACTCTCTGGGGAGCATTGAGGAGTTATCCCAGAGTAACCATACTCTCTGGGGAGCACTGAGGAGTTACCCCAGAGTAACCATACTCTCTGGGGAGCACTGAGGAGTTACCCTAGAGTAACCATACTCTCTGGGGAGCACTCAGGAGTTACCCTAGAGTAAACATCCCCATAAATCCCGATTCGCACACCATCTTATGCACCCCAATTAATACTGCACGCCTTCCCTTCAGCCATGCAGCTGCCTCTGTGGCAGTGTTTCCTGGAGTCACAAGGGATGTCCCGAGGGGCCAGTGAGTCCCTGGAGTAAAGGCTGAGCCGAAGCAGTCACAAGCGTGCTCTGCTAAAACAAGCCTCATTGTTCATGAGAAGCTACTGAGCTCTGCTAAAGTCTCCTCTAAATTCCCGAGGAATTATGGCAACAGCAGCCTGGAGAAAATCGTTAGCCGCTTGAAAGAACACGGATCATATCAATGCAACGTAATCGCATCCCCGCGGGGTGTGGAGATGAAGCCAGAAAGCTTCTTGGTAACATGGGGTGGTAAGTCCTGACACAGTTAAAAAAAATGTGGGCCACACTGCATAGAAGGAAGTGTAGCCTTACAGGGAGAGGGAGGCTCTGCTTGTGAGAGGGCAGAGCAACAAGCCAAGCAAGCTCTGGGACCCCACCCACAAACATCCTGCAAATATTATTTGCTGCGAAGTTACTGGAGATCTGTTTGTTTTACTTTGGGAAAATGATTGTTACACTGTTTAGTTGCAAATCTCACATTCCCAGTACAGAATGACTAACTGTTGAAGTAAAGTGCAATGCCAGCACTGTCTTTATACATGTTTTGGCTAAGTGTCTCAGCCAGAAGAACAGGGTGTCAGTTTTAGCTAGAACCATGTAATCATTAGCCAAAGTGAAGCTGGCGATGGTAAAAGAAGGTAAAAGATTCTGTGGCCTCTGAATGACGGGTCAGACTGCCTCTCTTTGGACACTGTGGGAGTTAGTGATCAGTGAAAGGCTGTCAATCACTTTTGCTTTCCAGACTCACCCTTCAGACATTACCTGAGCACTGTCGGTATCCCGAATTCCTAATACATAAGGATTTCCCTCACAGATCAACTTTGGCTTAGCTCCAGCACACAGACAGAGTTTCTTATACACATGCTGATGGCCATCTTCTGTGAAGATACACTGTGAACACAGGGCAAGAGAGGAAGAAATGGCTGACAAGCAAAACACAAACACAGGGGCTCGGTAACAGCCAATACAGGGTAATCAAGGGGAGTCCACCTTCTCTAGTGTAGTGAGCGTCCCTCGTAAGCCACGTGGAGACTAGCGGGAACTACCTCTCCTTCTCTAAAACACAGAGGTTTGTATTAACACACTCTCAGGGTTATGCTGACTTCAGTTAATATGATATGAGAATCTTCAATGAAGATGTATACATTTTTTTTTAATCTTGAAGGAAACTCCTAAAAGGCCATTTGATTCTAATCATATCACACCTTAATAATCTTAACATTTGCTATGGGTTCAAATGAGCAGTACATGTTGAAGTTGTAACTTGTCTTTTTAAAAAATAAAATATTAGATTATTAAAATAGTATTTGTATTATTAAATGTAACAATAGCTTTGCTAGTATTTATCAGATTTACTAGTGAAGATTTTACATGTGTGAATTTCTTTAAAAAAAGCTTTTGTTGTGTTTTTGAGACAGGGTCTCATACAAACCAAGATGGTCTCAAATTTCTTAAGTATTTGAGGATGACCTTGTAGTCCTGATTTTCCTGCTTCCCTTCCAAAGTGCTCAAATCACAGTTGTGCACCAGGCTTGGACACAAAGAGTCAAATAAAAAACTGACACATCCTACCTTTAAAATTATTTCCACTAATTTCATCAACACCAGTGGATCTAAAATGACATAGCATATCTGCTTATTTTGTTCCTCTATGTGGAATGAAAATCTACGTCTAACTAGTGTCCGTTAGAGAGTGAGTAACCGGTAAGTACTCGACACTGTGAAAACGCGGGCTGAGAATGAACTCGTTCATCTTGGTGTGTGTGTGTGTGTGTGTGGTGTGTGTGTGTGTGTGTGCGTGTGTGTGTGGTGTGTGTGTGTGTGTGTGGTGTGTGTGAGTGTGTGTGTGGTGTGTGTGTGTGCGTGGTGTGTGTGTGTGTGTGTGTGAGTGTGTGTGTGTGTGTGTGTGTGTGTGTGTGAGATTTGTAAAGTCTGGCAGTCACAGCACTTACTCCACAGAGGCTTTTTTGTCCACAGTACTTTTCACAAATATGAAACCCAATAATCCAACACAGTGTAGTCCACGGAAACTTGATACCAGTCTCCGTTCAGAATCTGGCCCGAATCTGGTCAGACAGACAGACAGAAGGCAGAGGGATCGACCAAGGTTTAAACTGATTCACATTTAGACGGCTAAAAACACTAACCCTTTTTATTAGCTATTGCTGACTTTTTGGACACAGCCAAGAAAGAGCCAGCGCTACGGTGGTAACACGGCTGTTGTTTTAGGACCGGGTAGATAATCAGTCCAAGGGCAGCTTGAGCTACAAGGGACCAGAGCCAGCATCCCTACACATACAAGCCATGAGATCAGAATCACACTTGGGACACTTGGGTGTCACTGGGAGAGATTCCGACTTGTGAGTGCCCTGTTTACTACACCTTTGAGAGCTTGCTTCCATTTGTAAAATAACTGAGCCTGGACCCTGTTCTACTGAGGTAGCTGGAATACAATTGGCCCCATAAGCTCATAGGGAGTAGCACTATTGGGAGGCGTGGCCTTGCTAGAGGAAGTGTGTCACTGTGGGGGGGCGGGCTTTGAGGCCTCCTTTACTCAAGCCATGCTCAGTGTGGTGCACAGTTGTTTCTGTTTCCTGTGAATGAAGACGTAGAACCCTCAGCCCCTTCTCCAGCACCAAGACTGCCTGTATGCCATCATGCTTCCAGCCATGACAATTGATGGATTCATCCTCTGAACCATGAGCTAGCCATCTGAATTAAGTGATTTTATCTGTAAGAGTTGCTGTGGTCATGCTGTCTCTTCACAGCAAGAGAAACTACTGGGACATCTCCCATAACAAGGGATCCACCCTGTGATCTGGAAACTACAGGGACATCTCCCATAACAAGGGATCCACCCTGTGATCTGGAACTCTGGTTCTTTTCCAGCAAACAAGGCACTTTTCCTTTGTTTTTAGTGAATTGCACTGTACTCGTAACTTAGAGCTTACGGAAACAAGTGCACACCCCTATCTGCATCCTTCCTAAAGCTCACAGAAGATACACCATCCCTGAGACCCCTCATCTGCTTTCACATGTGAGGGGAACAATGTCCAGAAGACTTTGTGGAGTAGCTCAAACCCGAAACATTTCCAACTATATTGTACCTGTCAACCAGACGCTACATCATTTTGGACAATGCAACTATGTTGTAATTAGTTGTTGGCCAAGAGCTACCTGCTCCACCTCAGTTTATCCTCAACACTGTTGTTAGACACATCTTACTTAAAATACTGTATTGTCCATACGTCTACAATTTCATACAACTATAAAATAAACCTGCCATCACTCAATATTACTCACTTAGCTTGCTTATCAGCCTCCTTTCCCACACCCTAATCCCACTGACTGGTCAATCCCCCACTCCCCAACCCTTCCTTCCTTGGGGTTACAGTTCTTAGAATATCCTTTTCTACCTGTAAAATACTTAACTTACCATCTTC
Source organism: Phodopus roborovskii (assembly GCF_943737965.1). Lineage (NCBI taxonomy): Eukaryota > Metazoa > Chordata > Mammalia > Rodentia > Cricetidae > Phodopus > Phodopus roborovskii. The sequence goes on along the minus strand of NW_026126639.1, from coordinate 1,460,014 downwards.
TAAAATCCATGCTCAAGCACGTCATTCCCTCTGTGAGTCTTACCAGAGCTCGGCATCCGAGCTTTGACAGCAATTCTGTGACTTCACCCCTTGAACACCATTATAAAATGATGACACAGTGTCAGTGTCTACTCTCCCCACGACACTGACAACTGTAGGAGCAAGTGTGTAGCCCTGTTGTACGCCAGGACCTTGTGCTGTGCCCAGGACACAGTGGGTGCTCCATGACTACCAACAGAGCCCAAGGTGCCTCACGACCTACTCACACGACTTCCCAGAGGGTAAACTTTCTAATAATGGGATCCATGCCACTAGCCTACACAATTTAGGGCTTAGGGAGTGTTGATGACAGAAGCATGCTTAAAAGAAGAGGGGTAAAACCTGGGATTTAACATTAAAAAAAAAAAATATCATTTAACAAGAAAAGGTCTTACATGTTCTTCACTCTTCAGCTGTTTTACTCCAGATTCTATGACCTTAATGTTGGGAAAGCGATTTTCCAGCACAGTACTTGGCTGTTCTTCAACATCAAATTCTTCCAATACTTTAGAAACCTTTACGAGACCAGAGAGACTTATAAGTGCACATTTTAAGAAGGTATTTCCTTTGACTTACACAGTGTTGTTCATGCTTACAGACAGGAAGGTTAGCCTACTGCGCTGCTGTGGTTCGCGAGCTTATGTCCCTTGAAAACCCACAAGTTAAAGGCCTGGAGGTCATTCTAGGTGGGGCCCACTGCAGGGAAGCCAGGCCCCTAGACAGGCCCAGGGCATCGCAACCTGGGTGCCCCCTCCCTATGTGGGGCCTATATGAAGTTTGCAACTGTTCTACCACACGCTAATCATGGACTGACCCCTCTTTTGTCCATGATAGTGACAACTGGTAGGAGCAAGTGTGTACCCAGGTCACAGTGGTCCCCATAACTACCAACGGACCTGAAGTGCCACACTGCCTAGTCATAGAACTTCTGACTGAGGCTGATACTCACAGGCATTCTGTCAGGGTGACAGAGAGCTGATTGATACATGCATTCTTTATATAGTAGATGTATGTGTCTTCTGCGCTAAGCTCAACGGTCCGGCTACTGCTGTGCTTTGGATTTCTTTCTTTTTCTTTTTTTTCCCTCTTTGCCTCTAAAAATGTCAGCTAACACAACTGACTTTACTGGCATGTAACTGAACAGACAATGATTTTCTTAAAGTATTCTAGCTTCTCCACTCTCTTTACCAGGTAACTGTTTTGCATCTTTAGAGCCTTCTTTCCTCTTCTTTAAAACCATCACTATCTCCTCGGTTTCGCTCTGTCCTTTCCAGCTCAGATTCCTGTGAGCATTTAATCTTGGGTCCAAACCCTTTAGTTCTCCATGGCCCTATCTTCAACCACAAACCCTCAAACACGTATAGCTCAAACTCCCTAGTCTGTGTGACAGACCACAGCTCAGTGTTGGAACTTGGCAGCTCTGCAAATATTTTGTGAAAAATCTGACTGTAGGACTTGTAATATTCAAGCTTTTTACATTCTGAATTACCAGGGATCCCAGAGACCTATGTTAATCACACAGAGTGCTATTTGCCTTATTAGAGATAAAAGTCAAGAAAAACGCCAGAATTTCCCAATTCAATTAAAAATAACTGTACTTAATATACGTTGAACACATAGACATTTAATGAAAAACAGCTTCAGACTTCCCAAATTACAACAAATTCGGTAAAAAGGCAGTGTTTTACATCTTGAATGCATTTCATTGTTGCACAGTTTCTTACCTGCTTGAAGTTTGTAACTGCTTTGATAACGGGAGAGGCTGTTACCAGGAGAATGTCTTCTGCAGGAAAGTTAACAGCCAGCTGAATTTTAGAGAGAAAAAACGGGCTAGTAAATTACTTCAGGTATTACTGAAAAAATGATGTCAGTCAACTAATAAAACTTCAGTGTTTTGCATGTAAAATCTGTTATTCTGAGTTCTGTTCATAATGGTACAGCGTTGGTAATGTTAAACTCTTTCAGTGCTAAAGTAAACAATACACTCATAGTAAAGGTGAGCAAAGTCCGGGTGTCTCTGGTTGACTTATTTTGCATGCTAATTTAAAGTTACAACAGTCTATTACAAACTGCCTGGTTTCATAAAATTATGTTTTCATTTTGTCTTCAACCAAGGACAAAACTAAAGCTCTGTCGCTTCCTCTCCGACTGGTATGTATTCTGGGGAGACAAAGCCATGTTAACATCAGCTTAACAAAAATGGGGAGCCTTACCTTACTGTGGTTACATTATTTCCTCCTTTCTTCCTCACTTTGCAGGGGAGCACTAACTCATCTTGGATTCTGCTTCTCTGCTGGCTGCTTCTCTGCTGGCCTCTCCTCATGGCCCATAAACCTGAGCTCCTTCCAGTAACATGCCCTTAGTACATGCAAGGGCTCTTTGTCTCAAATTATTTGACAGTACTATCTCTAGCTCCATCTTTGTTTATTTTTCATAATATGAAATCCATCCCTATTTCCATTGCTGGATCAAGTTCTCAAAACCTTATACTCCTGAAAACGATCCACAAGCGAGCCCCCAGGCTCAAACACCTATCAATCATCGGCCACTATCCCTAACACCGTAGCCAATTACACGTCAAAAGCTTTCATTTGAACACTTTACTCTGCAGGTCAAAACCACGTATTTGTAGATTTTCGTTAAACACTTGGCATGGCATACAACCCTATCTGCTCTGAGCTCTGGCAATCTTCCTTGCTTGGGTCTCTTAATTAATAGTGTCATGCTATTCCCCACTGGAGGTTACACTGTGGAGTTTCTCGTTCTCGGGTAAACCCTACAACGCTGCCTGGAATAAGAACTCTTGATGGGCAAACAGAAGATGGCCTGCAAAGACTAAACGCTCAAAGTACTCAAACGTCTTCTATTTCTTGGGATTAAAGTGGTTGGTATGCAACATCCCTATAGGGACTCGTCAGATTCGCTTTCTTGGTCACCATAGCCGGGAATTCTACATCTGTATTCCTTTGCCCCAAACTTTGGCTGGAGATGCAATCTCATCTTGGGAGTCAGAAGTACTGTACTAATTAAGGGCTCGGGACCTGCCAAGAAACTAAGTTTCACGTGTGAAGGAATCACGAAGAGCGGGTGGATTTTCTGTGCAAACGCTAAGGCCCCTCTTGCGGGCTGCGGACGGAGAATGCTCCGCCAGCCCGAGCGCTGCATCCCCCAAACTCGCCACCCCCGCCCACGGGGTCCGGAAGGGGCGGAGCCCGCGCACACGAACCTGCTCCGCACACGTGACGCCCGCGATGCCGCCTCCCACCACCACGAACGTCCCCTCCGATCGCACGGCCGCCATGCTCTCCCCGGACAGACTGACTGACACTGGTGACCTGCAAGCCTCTATCCACCCGGAAGGGAAGCTGCTTGCATAGCCACTTCCGGCGCTCGGTCCATGGACTCTGAACTACGGGTGCCCGGAAGCTTCATACTTAATCCGTTTGAGTATTTCCTCATCCTGCATTTACAAGCTTGGAAGTGGCTCGGCCTTTCCCGGGTTTTATGTCTGTGTTACCACACCCACACCTTACTCTGTGTGGTAGACGCTGCCTTCAGGCACCTTACAGTAGCCCTCTCTTCTCATTCTGTAGATGAAAAACACGAAGCTTCTCAATTACCGCAGGTCACCTAGAGATGGGAGATTTTCATTGAGGAAACATTTCTTCTTTATGACAATCAAACACTATCAAATTGTTCTGTAAGAAGCTTGGTATTGGTGCAAATAGGCAGGAAGACCAATGGAATCGAATTGGAAACCCTGATATTAATCCTATAAACACCTGATTTTTGACAAAACTGCTAAACTCATACAATGGAAGGAGGGAAGCATCTTCAACAAATGGTGATGCCATAACTGGATGCTGGCACATAGAAGACTGCAGATAGATCCATGTCTGTTGCCATGCACAAAGCTCAAGTCCAAATGGATCAAAGCCCTCAACATAAATCCAGCCACACTGAACGTCTTAGAAGAGAAAGTGGGTGGTACCCTTGAACAAATTAGTGCAGGAGACCGCTTTCTGAACATAACTCCAGTAGCACAGACACGGAGATCGACAATTAAATGGGACTTCCTTAAACTGAGAAGTTTCTGTAAGGCAAAGGACACAGTCGACAAGACAAAATAGTAGCCCACAGAATGGAAAAAGATCTTCAACCCCACATCTGAAAGAGGGCTGATTTTAAAAATATGCAAAGAACTCAAGAAGCTAGTTACCAAAATACCAAATAATCCAATTAAAAAGTGGGGTACATAACTGAATAGAGAATTCTCAATAGAGGAATTTAAAATGGCTGCAAGACACTTAAGAAAGTGCTGAACATCCTTAGCCACCAGGGGAATGCAAATCAAAACAACTCTGACATACCATCTTACTCCTGTCAGATGGCTAAAATCAAAAACACCAAAGACAGTTTGTGCTGGAGAGGATGTGGAGAAAGGGGAACACTCTTCCACTGCTGGTGGGAGTGCAAACTTGTACAGCCACTTTAGAACCAGTATGGTGGTTCCTTGGGAAAGTGGGAATCAGTCTACCACGAGATTCAGCAATTCCACTCTTAGGCATGTACCCAAAAGATGCACATTCATACAACAAAGACATCTGTTCAACTATGTTCATAGCAACATCATTTGTAATAGTAAGAACTTGGAAGCAACCTAGATGGCCCTCAACTGAAGAATGGATGGAGAAAATGTGGTGGAGTACTACTTAGAGGAAAAAAACCAATGGAATCTTGAAATACGCAGGCAAATGGTTGGAAGTAGAAGAAACCATCCTGAGGTAACCCAGTCACAAAAAGACAAACATGGTATGTGCTCACTCATGCTTGGATTTTAGACATAGAGCAAAGGATCACCAGCCTACAATCCACACCACCAGAGAAGCTGGGAAACAATGGGGACCCTAAGAGAGACATACATGGAAGGGGACAAGATCTCTCAAGCAAATTGGGAGCACGGGGGAAGCGGGGGAGGGCGTTAGGAGAAAGAGAAGGGGAGAGGAGGACATGAAGGAGCAGGAAGATTGAGTCAGGGAAAGAATAGAGGAGAGCAAGAAAAGAAATACTATAATAGAGGGAGCCATTACAGGTTTAAGGAGAAATCTGGCACTGAGGAAATGTCCAGAGATCTACAAGGATGACCCCAACCCCAAGAATGACCTTAACAATCTAAGCAATAGTGGAGAGGCTACCTTAAATGCCCTTCCCCGATATGAGATTGAGGACTACCTTATATGCCATCCTAGAGCCCTTATCCAGTAGCTGATGGAAGCAGAAGCAGACACCCACAGCTAATCACTGAGCCGAACTCCTGGAATCCAGTTGCAGAGAGAGAAGAGTGATGAGCAAAGGGGCTGGAGAAACCCTCAGAAACAGCTTGCCTGAACAAGGGGGAGCTCATGGATCCCAGTCTGACAGCTGGGAAACCAGCATAGGACTGACCCAGACCCCCTGAATGTGGGTTCAGTTAGGAGGCCTGGGCAGTCTATGGGGCCTCAGGTAGGGGATCAGTATTTATCCCTAGTATATGAATGGACTTTGGGTGCCCATTCCATATAGAGGGATACTCCCTCAGCCTAGACACATGGGGTCTGGGGATCCAAACAGGTCCTCATGCTTGCACGACAAGCGCAATATCTATCAAGCCATCTGCAGTCCTTCATTCTCACACGCGTCTCCTCCCAAGGCTCAGGGATCATTGTGCATAAAAGTATTGTGGCTCTTGGGAGAGTGGCCCCTGCACCAGCCTCGACATCACAGGAGAGCTGGCCCTGAAGGTGTAGGTGTGGAAGATCCCACCCTGAGGGCAGGAGAGCAGGCCCCGCCCACTGCTCATCCCTGACAGGGCATCCCAGGAGAGCTCCCCTGGGGGAGCCAGTGGGCTGACCAGCCCAGGCCCAGAGCCAGTGTTATGGGTTGGCCTGCTCCAGTGTCCACCCTACCTGTGATCTGCTGGAGCATGTGAAGGAACCTGGCCTGTAGGATTTTCACAGCACAGGGCAACAACAGTATATCCAAGAGGGGTCCCTGTGAGGGCCCAGCATTGATAGTGTAGCAGAAACCAGAAGCCTCAAACCAGAGAAATGGCTCTTTGGAATGAACACTTGAAAGTAAAGATGTATGGACAAAGGGTTTTTGCATCACTCACTGGGTCACACTACAGCTTCCATGACAAGATTTTTGTTGTTTGTTTGTTTGTTTTTGTTTTGTTTCAGTGACAGTGAGTTGCAAGGGCAGAGGGCACTGAATGGGGCTGAGACGCATGATGCGAAAGACATAAAGAATAAATAAACAGAATGTTAAGGGGAAAGGAAAGCATATGTGCAGGGAAGAGGGATACTGGGTGCATGGGGTTTTTCCATAAATTTTACAGAGAGAGTCTGAGTCCTCTCGCCCTGGAAGGAAGCATGCTAGTGAGAGCCGCTCTGGAGGGCCTATCATGGCACCACGGCACTGAAAGCATCCCGGCAGGATGGCCGCATAAACAGTAGGTTGACACAGTGGTTCCTCTGGCCACTCTGGTCCTCTGATGTCCCACTTGACCTTGTAATAAACTCTGTCCGCCCTCTGCACTACGTGGTTTATTCTCTTGACAGAGATCATAAGGCCTGGAAAAAAGGGGAACCAGAAGAAGACCCTGGCAATGGCTGCTGTTTCATACTATACACGAGTATTTTCTCAAGTTTACATAGACAGATGCTAAGTTTTAGTATACTCCTCCTTTTTACTGTTGAAAATTGTGCTGGATAGTTTTATGCCGACTTGGTACAAGCTAATGTTATCAGAGAGGAGGGAACCTTGATTAAGAAGACTGGGCTGTAGGCAAGCTTGTAGGGCATTTTCTTAATAGGTTATTGGTAGTGAAGGGTCCAGCCCATTGTGGCTGGTGTCACCTCTTGGTTGATTGATGGTCCTGGGGTCTGTAACAAAGCAGGGCGAGTAAGCCAGTAAGCAGCTCCCCTCTGTGACCTCTGCATCAGCTCCTGCCTCCAGGTTCTTGCTCTGATTGAGTTTCTGTCCTGACTCCCATTGAGGATGAACAGTGCCGTGGAAGTGTAAACCAAATAAACCCTTTCCTCCCATCTTGCTGTTGGTCATGGTGTTTCATCATAGCAATAGTAGCCCTAACCAAGACACAAACATTTTCAGGATTTTGGGAGACATTTGAGTTTTAGCTATCAGCAATTAGCCAATCAGTTCAAATACAATAGCGTTGGTTGATTCACACTGAGAATGCCAGACTCAAAAACAGCAAGATTGAAAATTAAAAGAAAGATTCTCATTCCATAGCAGGCACTTGGAAACTGATTTTTCTGAAAGCAACAGCAGTGACTGCTCACTTCAGCTCATAGGGTAACAAACGCCATAGGGAAGCCCGCTGTTGTTCCTGAGCCTATTTTCTTTGGGTCAGACTTCTTCCTTGTGCTATATTCTTTAAGTATTAGTCACTTAAGGAATGTTTGTCCATCTAACCTCTCAGCTCCCTTCAAAGCTGGAGGCATAACAATAAGCCATTGTTGAAACTTCTAGTCTCTGGATTCTAGGAACAGCAGATGTCTGGCGAGATAGACTATCCTCAGAAAAGAGCATCCATGATGGTGAGGAGGAGAGCTAAGGGGCAGGAACCAGGTTGCTTCTCTTTAATCCTCAGATTCTCCAGAGAAAAACCAGTTCCACGATGTTGAGCCAATTTTGGTGGAAGCTTTAATCAAATACTGGCCAGGAAGACAGACACTTGCCAGGTGTACCCCCCGGGTTTCCAAGGAATAGCCTGGAGTCACGTTTTGCAGACACTTAACAAGACAAACTCCATAATTCACTACATTTTTCCTGAGGTCAAATCAGAGGCAAGCACACATCCTGACATATTTCCTGTCTATGTACCGCCTACCTTCATCCAGCCAAGCACAGCCAGGGTAAACAAACTCGTTTAGGAGAACAAAAAGCCATGGCTTGTTATTCCCCAAGAATGACAGTTCCCATCATTGCAGGAAGTTATCTCGTGTCCTTGGGCAAGTGGGGCTTACAGGTTAACTTTGACCCTTACATTTCCCTCAAGTCAGAGTATAAGTAACTTCTAGGTTCCTTGCAGAAGCATCGAGACAATCCGTTAGGCCTCTAATCCTTGCCTCATCCTTCCTACAACTCAATGTAAAATTCAAACTGACCTTGAACCCGTGATCCTTCACCTCCCAAGTGCTGGGATTGCAGGTGTGTATCCCCACCTCTGATCTTATGGAACTCAACACTGTGTGAACAGCTTCAGGCCCTATATAACCTGCTTGCAGCTAAGGTAGTCACATGCCCAGTTCTGAGTGATGGGCAAGTGGGTGTGAAACAGGAAGGAGGGGGGAAAACCTTTGCTCTCCAGGTACCATCACGGGCTCTTTTTTCTACTACCTCTCTGGGATGTGCCTGTGAGATTAGGGCAGAGCATCCAGGAGCTTTATGTACATAGATGAAGTCACCATTATGTTAGTGGTATTGAGGGAAGGGTGTGATGACCTTGATGACATGAGTTTGATTTCTTTATAACTGACCATACTGGTAGTTAATGGCTCCTATGAATCTAGCACGGATGGCTCCGTTAGTGGATTTACACTGGGGGAAGGTGTTGCACGTTTGTAAACACATAAATCCCACTCTTCCATCTTTTCTATATTGAGGTTACTCGGCATGATTTAAAAGTCTGTCACTGTGAATGTTTTCATGCACAGGGGAGCAAAGAGTGGCTATGAAGTAGGCTAAGAATTACCCAAGATAAATGCTAGCATTTTATGAAACTGCACAATTCCAACCCCTTCCATTGTTGAAGCATCAATTGGCCAATCAACTTTTCTTTTCTAGGAATTCTCATTCATACCGACCTCGAAAAGAACATTCTTTATCTTTTCTCTTAAATTTACTCTTCTTGGAATTTTGTATCCAACACTGATAAAAGTGGATCTGTTTTTCTTCTTAAAATTTTAATGATTTGTGTTTATGTGTATGTGTCCATATGTGTACCATTGTGTGCATATATATATATATATATATATATGTGTGTGTGTGTGTGTATATATATATATATATGACAAAAGCATCATTTAATGGTGGGAAAGGGGATCACATTTCATTTCTTTTTTGTGTGTATAAATGATATACATTTGCATGTACATGCGTGTATTTTGGGGTTCATTATTGATCTAATTTATATGGATCAGCAATTTTCTTTTTGATAAAGGTGAAGAGAATAATTGCGTGACTTGGAGAACCACGTAGTCTCCCTGGCAGTTAATTACTGACTCTGTCATTGAAATATTAGGAGAGCCATGGGTAGTAAGTGAATGAATTAAAGTAATTGTGCTCCAGTACAGCCCTCAGCCCTCAGGAGGCAGGGGCAGGAGGATCTTCAGTTCTAGGAAAAGACCCCATCTCAAAAACCAGAGAGATGGCCATTTTTCCTCCTCCCCTCCCTTCCTCTCCCTTCCCCTCCTCTTCCCTCCCTCCCTCCTCTCCCCTCCCTCCCTCCCTCCCTTCCATCCAGGCTGTCCTGGAAATTGCTATGTAGCCATGTAGCCATGAGGCTGGCTTCTAATTTCTCCTCTTCAACCTCTGAAAGTGCTGGGTTACACTCATGAGCCTCAACGCCTTTAAAAATATTAGTGCTGGGGATTAGTGCTGGGTACTATACTCACTGGGCTGCATCCTCAGCCCCCACCCTGGCTTTCTCTGAAGATCCATGATCCCTCTACCTACTTTTCCTCGCAGGAAGCATTCCAAAAGCTACAGCACAGCATCACAGGCAGATACAACTGAACCAGCAAGGCACTGAAAGTTTCCTCATACCAATTCCTCCTTCCTCTTTAATAGCTATGCCCACATACACCCCATCCATGCCCTCATAACCTCCCATCTTTTTTTCTATTTTGGTAATTCTACCACACAACATTATAGAAATAGAATCAGGCAATTAGGTACTCTCTTGGAATTGCCCCCTTTTCTCTTCCCTTGATCATTCAGAGATCTCCGTGTTGGCAACCATCGATTGTTAAGCCTGTTTGAGGCAGCTCTCGATGCTGCTCCTCCAGAAGAGGTGTGGATGGCTACCACTCACAGGGGAATCGGATCAGTCTCAACTGTGGCTCCCTTGATAGCTTGGTGATGGGTTGAGCCTCTTACTTACTGCTGGGAAAGGACACCGCTCCCTTCAGTGGGAGTTGCCTTGGTACTCCTGGGAGATGCTAGAGGTCTTCACGCCTCAAGGCTTCTGTTGGCTTGCCTACAGAAACAAAGTAGCAGTGCATTGTTGCTGTGCCGAGCGGAAGTTCCTGCTTCTCCTGTGACCCCGTGGTGGGTGGCAAGGGGGCCAGTGCTGACTCCCATTTTTCCTTCTGTGAGGCCACCACAAGGAGAAATATTTTGGGGAGGGGGCAAGGCTGGGATCTTTTCTCCACCTCTGTTGACAGCAGTGGGCACCCCATTTCTCTGGTATTTAGCTGGAAAAGAGGCAAGTACCTCTAAGTTTCCTGTCTGGCCAGGTTGCCCCTCCTTTGATCATCTAGCTAAGGAGAACAAAGATGTTTTTGTTATTTTTTTTTTCCGTGCTCAAAATTATTTTTGGGTTCCCAGTTTATCCAGCAAAACTGGTTATACAAGAGAAAGAAAACAAAACACAACAAAGGAAATCATGCCACTTCCATGGTACGACATGTTCCCACCCACTTACCTATTTATCTCCCAGAGACAAAGCACTGTGCATTTAATATGATCTTTACGGACCACGGAGTACTAGTCTTATATTTTTAAAAGGGCCATTTAAAGTCATAAAAATTGTCCCTTTCTTACAAGTCACACAAATACAGATTATGAGCCAAACATGGCACACAGGCTGGTAGTTCACTAATATGCCATTGTCTTAGTTAGGTTTCTGTTGCTGTGAAGAGACAACATGATCATGGCACCTCTTCCAAAGAAAACATTTCAGTTCAGAGGTTTAGCCCATTATAGTCTTGACAAGAAGCATGGCAGCAGGCAAGCAGACATGGTGCTGGAGAAGGAGCTGATTCACAGACAGCAGGAGACTGTATATCACACTGGGCATCACTTTAGCATATGAACCCCCCCCCCCCATGACACATTTCCTCCAACAAAGCCACATCTCCTAATAGTGTCGCTCCCTGTGGGGGCCGTTTTCTTTCACACTGCCATAGCCCTGGGTAGAAACCCTCTCACCCTTATGTAAGTTTTATGTAAGACTTTTGTAGTCTGTGTCAGAGGTTTCTATCGTCTGAAAAACATTTTCCTTCCCATGTTGCTCATCTCTTCTCCTCCCCACTCTGAAGGTTTGCGTTCCCACACTCCATGGAGATTGTCATTGGACTCCACACTATGTGGGCATTTTCCTTCTGTCCCTGCTGACACCCAGAACATGGACTTGGAAATTTCCTCTGGACTCTGTGAAAGAGCCCTTTACTGGCTTCTGTTTGCTGTCCCCAGACTAAGGCGTTACCTCTAAATGCTGGCTCAAACTGTTCTCACTTTACCCAGCATCTTTGACCTGTGAGTCTCCCTTCCTCCCCTCTGTGGAGACCCACAGTGTGCAGGAAGTGTGCAGGAGGAGCTGTGTGTCCTCATCAGATGAGAGTTAGAGCAAAGGAGCAGTATCTTATTTACAAGTTGGCCTGCTACCTATACATTGTCATATACGCGTATTACCTGCACTCACAGAAAGGTCTGAAAAGGTCTCAAACATCTTAGTAAACTCCATAGTAATGCCTTTTAAATATTGTTTGTTTAGGAGCACGTATCTGTCTTTGCATGCAGATGCCTTTGAAGGCCAGAAGAGGGTGTCAGATATCCTGGGGAAATGGAGTTACAGGCAATCATGAGCTGCCGGGTGTGCGTGCTGGGATTGGACCACCGTCCTCTGCAAGAGCAGTGAGTGCTTGTAACTGCAGAGCCAGCTTTAGAGCCTAGACTTAGACTCTAGAGCTTAGACTTTAACTTCCTAGACTTAGATTTCATTTCTTTGTGATATGGGCTGTACTCTCTCTTCTACTTATTTTGTTAAGTTAGTAATGTGACATGGTTTGTATTTATTTTACCTTGTTTTAAATTAAGTTTTCACAGATATTGAACAAATCAAATTATTTTACAAGACTTAAAAACGGCAACATAAAACCCCGCTGCTTAGAAGATATTACATAAAAAGATAAAAGCTATGACTTCTGCCCCTTTAAAAAGATGTTCTTGCTTCTGCAGGAGATTGAACTTCCTTAAATGGTCCACTATACAGAACTCATTTTCCCATGCACCAATACATACAGGATGCAATATTCCTTTATTTGGGGTTGCCATTTGAGACAGGATCTTGCTATGTAGCCCTGCCTGGCCTGAGAACTTGTTTTGTGGATCTGTCTGGTTTTGAACCTGTGGTACCCCCTCCCCATCTCCCAAGTCCAAGTTTTGATGTTAGTCAAGAGCCTACACTGGATTTTACAAAACTCAAGTGGTTTCTGCTTTGTTTCCCCAAGACCAGTTAACGCTACTTGTCTTTGTAGTTTTAATTCTGTAATGGAGTTTTTGGGGTTGATGGTTGACAAGTTTTTGATATACTCGATGCATTTATAATTCTATGAACAATATTCAGTGTTTACGTGTAACCCGCCTTTCCCCAAGTACCCAAATTCAGAGAGGTATACACGTCTGGCTACACTGCTGTATGTACTGAGGTCTACACAGAATCTCCACTCAGAGCAAGAGGAAACTATGTCATCTAACAATCCACTTAGCTTCCTGCCACAGGAAGGCTGGTGACCTTGGGTACATGTGTATTCAGAGAGGAGGCATTATTTCTGATAAAAAAAAAAAAAAAAGAGAGAGAGAGAGAGCAGCCGTCTGAAACAAAGAAACGGGAAGAACATGTTGCTTATGATCAAGTGGCAATTATCAGCAGAGAGAGTTTTTCAGATGACAATAACCCTTTGTCAGTCAGTCAGTTTGTCAGAGGATAATGACTTTGTATAAAAAAAAAAAATCCTCTCAGACTGATGAATAGTAGAAAAAATAATCTGGTGCCCTAATTACTGAGAGGCCTACCCAAAGAGTTACCATGGAGCTTTCTAGACCTTTTCCATGAAAAGCATTGGTCAGGAAATCCTTGGTGTACCTCCCCAAGGTATTCTGAGTGTGCACAGGAAACATCAGGTAAGACGGGCAGAATAAGAGTCAGAGGACAGAGAGGAATGCCACGAAAGGCTGTCACCTGCACATGACATGGCTGTTGGACACATAAACCCACAGCATCCAGAGTCACCTACACAAGTCATGCACAGAACCAAGCCAATCAAAAATTCTATCCTGGGCGTGAGAGAGGCTCCCAGGCTTCCACTCCTGCATGAAGACTGTTGGCAGTTGATGGCTTTTGGGGAGGGGAGGGTCTCTTTGATTCTGACATGTGCATCTGGGTAGCATTAAATAAACATGGAAAGATGACATGAAGTTCGCAGAGAGATGCCATTGAGGTCCCTGCAGGAGTTGGAGGGAGAAATGAGGGATAGGTATGATCAAGATATATTGCATGTTTATATGAAATTTTCAAAGAATAGATTATATTCCATTAGTTCTTGGAGAGTTTCGCGTTTTGATTATATTCATAGCCTCCCCTAACTCTCTGAAGGTCCAACTCCCTTTCCCTACCCACACTCTACTGGCTTCTGCTTTGTTTCCCCAAGACCAGTTAACACTACTTGTCTTTGTAGTTTTAATTCTGTAATGGAGTTTTTGGGGTTGATGGTTGACAAGTACATACAATTTGTAAGATTCAAAATTCCATGTCAGATGACAATTCTAATTTATATTTTTTTGGCTGTGAGCCTAGCCTTTAATGGCGGAGCCATCTCTCCAGCCCAACAAATTCTAATTTATATAAGTTCATTACATCGTATAGAGTTTGGGTCTAGTTAATTTTGCTATGTGATGATTCGATTTATTTACGAGTTTGTATTTTTAAATAATAGAATTAAATTTAAGAAAAGAGACTGACCTGTGCTACTCAAATATCCATGGGTGTGTGGTCAAATTTGCCAGGAGCTGCACTCTTAGAGAAAACCGTCTCATCTCCCAGAAGCTGACAATTGCCCGACAACTGCATGGCTGGAGGTGAGGCTTTCATGCCCAGCTGTATTCTCCATGCTGGAATTCGGTCTGGGTTGGACTTGCACAGGTTTGCACGCGCTACCGTGATCACTGTGAGTTCATATGCATGGCTGCCCTACTGTAGGTGGGAAGTGCTGTTTCTTGTAGTCATCCCCTGCCTCTGGCTCTCACACACTCTTTGTCCCCTCCTCTGCAATGACCCTTGGGCCCCGTCAGGGAGGATGCAGTATATTCGTCCCCTACAGAGCTCAGCCTTTTGCAGTCTCTCTTATTCCCCTGCATCTCGGTCAGTTGTGGATCTCTTTGCTAACTGCCATCTACTGCAGATAGAAGCTTCTATGATGAGGGATAAAAAGATGCCTTTATCCCCGGGTATAATGATAGGGAGTCATTAGGAGCTGGTTTAATACTATGTCCGTTTGGCAATACAACGGTAGTACCTTCTCTCCTAGGGTCTATGACCTATCTAGCCCTAGATTCTCAGCCCAGTAATGAAAACAGGTGTGGGTTTCATCTTGGGGAGGGTGCCTTAAATACAATCGGGAAGTGGTTGGTTATGTCCACGATGTGTACGCCACTATTGCACTGGTGGGCAGGTCTTGACAGGCCGGTCAATGTTGTAACACACAGGGATCACAGTTGGCTCTGATCGGTCATTATTTGTTTCCTCCAGTAGCATTCACAGCACCTTCTAACACTATGAAAGGTAAAATAATTAAAAATGGGAAAGCGAGAAGTCAACTTATACGTCTTTGCAGATACGATTCTACATGCGAAAGACCCTAGAGATGCACCAGAACGGCCAATAAAACTAACATTTTTTTTTCCAGGTCATTTTCTTGCTCCATAGTCCAGGAACTCATTTCAGATGGCCCGGTGCTGCACTGACACCTGGACTGTGCTCACTGCCTTCATTCCTTGTCCCCTGGCTCCTCAGTGAGTGACCTTTCTTCATCAACAGTGCCTTTCTTGCCATACATCTGTGCTTGTTTCCTCCTTCCTCAAGCTTTCGCAATCACAGCTCCACACCCTTGGAAGACTCTGTCCCTAAGCATCTAAGAGCTTGAGGCTCTTCATTCTCATCTCGGTACAAGCACTATTTCCTCTCAAACCCTCCCAAACCACCACGCGCTGTGGGCTCCTGGCTGGCTCATCCCTGCGCTTTGATTGTGTGTGTGTGTGTGTGTGTGTGTGTGTAGGGGGGGAGGAGATGGACGTTGTCTGTAGCTGAAGAGGGGAAGGATCAGGGTGTGAGGAGGAAGGGCATCAGGCAGGGTAGGGAACTACTTTTTGGAGAGGATTGGAAGAGAGGTGGTGTATATAAATGCATGGCCTGCCTGCCCTATCTTTTTTCCTAAGTAGGGTCCTCCAAGGTTTGCACAGGTCTAAAAGATGGTTTATCAAAATTGCAACAAACAAAGGGAAGAACACATGCAATTCTCAACAAAGTCATTTGGAGGCACTCATCTTCCCTTTTGCTAATCAAATGTCAGCTGCTATTTTATTCAGTTACCCAGAAGGAGTGCAGTGTAGAGCCCCCGAAAGGAAACTAAACACTCACAAAGCGCTTATCGGGTCTGTGATCTTGGGGCCATCAGAGCCTGTCTAAACCCAGTCTTCCTCTGCAAAGGCAGGGTCATGACGGTAGCCCATTCCTGTTAGTGGGGGAATTAAGATACCCAGCTAGCACACATGGGCTCCTAGTCTGGCTGAACACAGAAAGCACTCAGGAAACATTAACTTTCATACCAGAGGAGAGAAAACCATCCAGCCTGTGGACAGAGGTCAAAGGTAGGAACTTGCAAGTCAATTCTGGGAGAGGTGACTGGCCTCAGCCAGCCTCCCACTCTGGAAGCAGTTTCCCGGCTTTCCCCAGTGGAGCCTGATGCTGTGCAGGAGTGTGGGGAGTCTGCTTTTCTGGAAATGATGGGAGAACTAAGAGATGAGAAATCTCACCCGCAGCAGCTGATGTGTGGGTGGTGACAGCTGAGGCAGAGGAGACAGGAAACATGTTCCGGATGATTTGGTTAGGTGTCCTTGTTCAAGACACCAGCCCAACTATGTATGCAGCAGCTTTACTTGTAATAACCAGAACCTGGAAACAACCTAGACGCCCCTCAACTGAGGAAAGGATAAAGAAAATGTGGTACATTCACACAATGGAGAATTACTCAGCTGTTTAAAAAAAAATCAGAAAATTTGAAGGCAAATGGATGGAACTAGAAAAAACTCATCCTGAGTGAGGTAACCCAGACTGAGAAAGACTAACATGGTGTGTACTCATTCATAAGTGGGTAGTAACTGACCCAGAGAGACTAGGTAACAAGGAGGGCTCATGAGGGGAGCTTCCAGATCTCCCTCAAAAGGGGAAATGGAAGAGATGTCATAAGTGAATTGAGGGCTGGTGGTGGGTGGGGATGGGGACATGAGCATTGAGGTTGGGAGGGGGGCAAAGGGGAAGTGTACTGAAAGAGAATACTGGAAAAGTGGGCATGGGGGAACTTCAGGGTCAGGAAAAAACTTGGCACAAGGGAGTCTTCCAGGATGACCCCAGCTAAGACTCCTAACAATAGAAGATCTGTAGCCCGAACTGGCCATGTCTTGTGTCTAACCCAACTGTCACCGGCAACGGATGGGAATAATGCAGACCCACAGCCAAGCATTAGGCAGAGTTTGGGGAACCTTGCAGAGGAAGGGGGGGGAATGATTTTAGGAATCAACTCACCTGGGCTCACAGGGCTCACAGAGACTGCACAGACAACCAGGGAGCCTGCATGGGACTGACCGGGGCCCTCTGCACGCATGTGACAGTTGTGTAGCTTGGTCCTCTTGTGGACTCCTAACAGTGGGGACAGGGGCTGTCTCTGACTCTTTTCCTGGCTTTCGGGACAGGGTCTCTCATCAAGTAGGTGAAGCTGTGTCCACAGCAAGTGCCAGGGATCTATCTGCCTAACTGGCTCTCGGGTGTTGAGATTGTGAGTGTACACCAGCATACCAGCTTTTGAAAGGCTGGTTCTAGAGATCAAAACCAGATCTATGCCTGTGAGCACTGAGGGCAGAGGAAATAGCGGCGCGACTCCATTGAGTTTTTGTTTGTTTGTTTTTTAAGAATTATTTTTGCCCCCCCCCAGCAATATGTAGTAAGCTTTCTCTCTGTCTCTCTTCCTTCTTTCCTCCCTCCCTCCCTCCTTCCCTTTCTGTCTTTCTATCCTTCTTTCCCTCCCTTTCTTACCCCCCCCCCTTTGTTTTGGTGATGGCCTTTGTCTCCAGCAGTAACTTTTTATTTCTCTAAAACATAGCCCATTCCCTTCATTCACATGCGGGGTGTTTCTCTGTATTGGCCACATCACGAAGCACAGAGGAGGTTGGGGGACCCAATTTTACCCCAGCTGATCAACAATTCCAGAGGCAGGGTAAGAGGGTGACTGGTATCTTAAACACAAGGAAAACCCCAAATCCATTAAAGCAGATAGGTTTCCCTGTTCTGGGGGCTCCTTTTCTATGTAAGATGTCTGCTAGGCTTGCCCAAATACACACTGACTACCCAGTCTCCTTTTCTCTGTCTTTTATTTCTTAACTGATGCAGGCCCACCAGCCACCTGGCAGCTGTAGCCTGCCGGCACTTTTGTGGCTGGGCTAGCTCTCCAACCCTCGGTGCTCACCTGAAATCAAGTGGGCAGTTATCAAAAGTACAGGAGGCTTGTCTTCTTAATCAGAAAAGAAACCAGAAAATCTGCAGGCCAGTAACACAGAGTAACATCAAGGGAGTTCTCTATGGCCCTTTGATAAGATGTTGCAACCGGAGCCCAGGCTACTGAGGAGTTAACTGAAATCACAGATCAGGAAGGAGGGGCCCCAGGCTCCAAGTGGCTAATCTTGGAGTCTGTTTCCAAGATTATAACCAGTTTTATGCAACCCTCAGAACCAAAGAAACTTTAACAAAGGATTAAAAGTTATGTAAACAAAGATCCTTTTATTTACCCCTCTGCCTCTCCAAGGCACAGGAGGCTCCTGCTCAGGCTTCTCCTGCTACTCACTCAGGAGGTAACCAACTATGAGAGCGCTGAAGAGCTCACAGAGCAGAAGCAACTGTCAATGGAAATGGTGAAGAATGCTCAGGTAAAAGCTACTCATTTCCTCTGGTTGTTGTGGGTGCAACCCAGCAATCTTTGCTTGGGAAAATACAAGGCAGACTTAATTCTAAATTACAAGTTTAGGATTCTTTGAGTTTTCTAACACCTGGCTTTTTAAATTCTGGACAGTAGCAGCACCTGTATTTAACACTGGATTTAATCTGTGCACCGGAGCATGGTTGTCTGTTCCTACACAAAGTTTGCAGTGCCTGGAGCGTTTAAGTGTGCAGCTATAAGTGGTTTGGTGGATGAGAAGTGAGTCTAACTGGGTCTGAGGGAAGTTGTTTTCTTTCTGCATTGGAAACTGGAAGACTGCTCCTTCTCTGTTTAGTTCCTCTACACCAGACTCCCTAATTTCCACACACCTTGCTTTCTCCATTGATTCTTATCTCTATCCCTTCAAGTACAAATCCCAGAGCGATGACCACCCATGCTGTCCACACACACTACTGAAGGTCACACGCATGACCGTCTCTGTTGAAAATGAAAAAAAAAAAAATGCCATCACTTAAGCAAACACAAAACACAGTCAGCCACTGCCTGTCTTCATATTTCTTCCTGTGGTCGTGAAGAATGTATGGAAGCATAAGGTGTCACATGTAAGCATAGACACGTCCCCCCCTTTCACTCGTGAGTTTAAGGCCATCATCTGATATCCAGGATGTGTTGCTGCTGTCCTTTAAACATGCTGCATTGTGGAAAGCTTTCAGTGCCAGCATGCTTGGTCCTTAGGTGACAGGCGTGTCCCCCCAAGTGAAATCACAGAAGCCTGGGCTCCTGCAGTTCACAGCCCCACCACTCCATCCCTGGCACTGGGTGTTAGGCATCTTCTCATTTCCTTCACTTTCCCATGAAAAACCAGGGGCATATGTTATTTGGGGTGCATTTTCTCAGCGCCTAGCGACCCCGTGAAAACCCTCTCTGGTCATTTCCCCATGTGCTTGTTTCTTTCCCATTTACAGGGTTGGAGTCACCAGCTTAGTTTTTCATGTATGTCTGGGACATTTCACCACGACATCAGTTTCACTCTGTCCACAGTGTTCTTGAGCCTTTGTGCTGCTGGGTTATTATGCAGGAGATCCACCGCTGGAAAATATCTTTTTAAAGATGTCTTTCCTCCGCTTAATATTTCCCTAGTGTTTTCCCAACTTTTAAATTTTTTTTTTTTATTAAAGTCTCCAATGTCTTGGCTTTTAAATTTTGGAGTGTGGTATTATTGCCCAGGGCCACTCTCTTCTGTTTTTGCTAGAGGATACAGAATGAAGACCATTTGTTAATAGGCTTTGCTTTTTCCTGTTAAGCTGTTCTTACATGTTACACCTCCATCGACTCTGGTTCCAGCCAGCAGCCTGCTTGTCTGTATGCATGCTCAAAGCATACCGTTCTAATGAGATCGGTGTCAGGGTCATGGGTGTGACCTGGCAGTATCCATAGGCACATCTGACATAGTTATTCTTTGCTACTTAACCTTTAAAGTTGCTTCAGTTTAGTTTTTTTGAACCTTTAATTATTTACTGATCTCTTTGTGCGTGCGTGTGTGTGTGCACGCACGTGTATGTGTGTGTGTGTGTGTGCATGTGAATGTATATGTGTGCCATATGCAGCACAAGTGTGTCCTGGCCAAGGAAACCCATTCTCTTCTCCCAGTGCCTGGTTTCCAGGAATGGAATTAAGGCTGTCAGGCTTGTCTGTAAGTGTCTTCACCTGAACTGTGTGCTTTGCAAGTGTTTATAATTTTCCACAATTAAAGCTATTTTGCTTTTATTCACGCACACACACACACACACACACACACACACACACACACACACACACACCATTTCTTGTCCTAACCGGCTAGAAACACTGCTTTTCTGTGTGATTCTAGTGCTGCTGTGGGGATGGCTTACTTCTCTCATGGATGCCACAGAGTAAGTTTTCTGCTTCGCTGTTTTTAATCTTCTTCCATGCTTAGCACAGGACTAACAGGGATTTGTTATTTCATGTGTTATTTCATACTTGTCCTTTCATCCACTGGCCACTAGGGGCGTGAGTAAAAGGCGATTCCTAAGTACTAGTAATATCTGAATATGTAAGGATGTCTTGTGTGCTTCTGGATCCACTAAGTTACTCTTCTTATTGCTGTAATCAAATATCCAACAAGAAGGAAGTGAGAGGGAGAAGAGCTTATTTTTAGCTGAAGGTTTAAAGTACATTTATCCATGGTGGATTATGCAGGAGTGGCCCATTGTTGGACCAGCAGACAGATGGAGCAAATTGGGGTCAGACTAGAACCCATAAGGCCATGCCCAGCCTTCTTCCTTCAGGGTTTCACGTCCCAAAGGTCTCAAAGTTTCCCACACAGCATGGCCAGCTGAGCCTGTGGACAACGGTCTCATCCATGACATCAAAGAGGGCCTTTTAAGACATGCTTTATACTTCCCCAAGCTAAGTCTGTAGAACTGACCAGACCCCTGCTCAGGGGACAGTTTCTCGAGTTGCTGCCCTGAAGTGAAGTCACAATTCATGCTTTTTCTCAGCTGCTTCATCAAGCTGATCCAAAAGAGGAGGGAGACACTTGAAGACTCACTCAAGTGGTGATTCTCTCCAGAAGTTCCTTGGGTTTTTGAAGCATTCATTGTCTTGTCTATGGGTGCAACAGTTCTCTGTTTCCAGAAACTCTTGACTCAGCTTTTTTTTTTTTTTTTTTTTTTTTTTTTTTTTTTCTGTAAAGATGGTCACTGAATCACGGCTGGGTTAGACTTACTGAATAAAAGTATTGATGCAAAGACAAAAGTCTCACCTAAGAAGGGATAAGGGATCGTTTAGTCTGGAGCCAAATATGAGTGACCATGGCTCACAAACACAGACTTAAGCTACCCCATGGTCCACGCTCCAATGTGGAAACAGTTTATAGCAACAGAACAAAGAAAGTCATAGACTGAGCCAATTCCCCAAACACATTAGTGGAAGCATCAGGTAGGAGGATTAAAACAAAGTGGAGACATGTCTGCTGTAGGCCTGGATGTCGTCTGGCGGCATTTTTAGTTTTTTTTGGTTGGTTGTAAAGGGGGTACTCTGTACATTTCAAATGGTTTACCCAATGAGCACAAAGCTGTCAGGCCAGGCACAGAGGACGGCAACATACCCTGCTAAGAGGGATAAACAAGATAATTTGTCTCTGGGCCTGCCACGCTCTAAGCTCACCACAGCCACTGGCAATCGGTTCACTGGCTTTGCAGGCATTTCTGTTGCTCACCAAGGACAGAGGGCTCGTTTTCACTTCTTACTGTTTGCTATGAAGATCTACTTTTACGAATGTCATTTGATTGTATGAGTTCCCCCCTCCCTTAAAAAAATGAAGAGCCCCATTAGTATGTGATAACCTGGGGTCCACTATGCAGGCCAGGTTAGGACTGAACTTGTAGCAATTCTCCTGTCTCTGCCTCCCGAGTGCCGGAATCACAGACATGCTCCACCAAACCTGGTTCGTTTGAATTCTTCATAGTAGAATATAAAAAAAAAAAAGTGCTAAAATACTAAAGATTATTGATGATGCTAATTTTCTTCACGTTTATTGAAAGCAAAATTCAGAGAGATTTTTTTTTTTTAAAAAATTTGGTCATGAGAATAACTCCTTTGTTGATTTCTGAGAAATATTTTGAAATATATTATATAGACTTATGAAAGGATTACTGACCATACCTGTCCCACTTACTGGATACCAACACTAACCAAATAATTAGTTGGGTATGTTTAATGCAAGACTTCCCTGCTCCCTAATAAGTTATAGGAAGGTATATTTACTTCAGTTAACTTCTAAGTTTTTTTTTTTTTTTTTTTTTTTTAAATCTGGAAGTCTCTGAGATACTTCAACATAGGTTCAAGATGGATTGGGAATTAGCTTTTGGAGAATTTTATATCTAGATTTATGAGGCTTTTCCCCCCCATGATTCTGCAGTGCTTTAAAAAGTTAGAGTTTGTCATCTGCTGGTCAAGAGTGCCCGTGTTAAAGATAGGAAACTGCTTCCTCAGGCTTAGGGTGTTGCCACTTCAATGGTTTTGGAGAACATTTGCCTTCCTTCCATAAACATGCAGGTATTATGCCTTTAAGAATACAATGGATCCCCAGTAGGAAAATTAAGTACAAAGCAAACGTATTTGGCTTCTACTGCTTAGGACACTTACAGGAAGCCTGGCCTCATGGGATGCTCCCTGGGGAAGAAGTGGAGTGAATCCTTTGATAAAGGGGAAGGAAGGAATGAACATTTAAGAAGGTGAGGGATGAGCCTTTCTTCTGCAATGTGTGAGAAGATATTATTCAAGAGGAGAGTGTGGGAAAACAGACAAACATGCCATCTAAACTGCGGGCACGTTTTAGATTGGTTTTGTAAGTGGTTTTATTGAAAGGAAACAGAAAATGGGTTTCCTTAAACTTATTAACATCCAGGTAAGAAACACCTGTGAGTCCTAAATATCCACATACCTTAGAGCACAGGTTTCCAGAGTATCAATAGGCTTATAAAGCTAGTAGATGAAATGGGTTTTATGGAGCTGGCAAGAAGGCTCACTGGAAAAGGCATTTTGCTGCCAACCTTGAGAATCTGATCCCTGGGACCTACATGGTGTAAGGAAAGGAATGATTCCTGCAAATCGTCTTTGGACCTCTACCTAGCAACATATACATACGCACGGATGGATGGATGGATGGAAGGATGGATGGATGGATGGACGGATGGATGGATGGATGGATGGATGATTTTGAAAGATCCCTGTGTTTAGACAGAGGGAATTTTTTGGTGAGAGTTGGACTGTTTTGTTTTCCCAGCTCTAGGAGACAGTGACAGTGTTCCTTCCCCTGAACTCAAGCCCAGTAAACGCGACTTTTAAGAAGCTTGCTCTAAGTGCCTATGCGTATTTTCTGAAGTTTGGAAGACACTGGGGACTGATGTCAGACTCGTGGTTAAGGAATTCGGGCCAAAGCTTGTGGCTGGTAGAATGCTTGCCTAGCACGCAGGAAGCTCTGGATTTGAACTCCAGCACAGCATAAAATCAGGCGTGGCGGTGGAGACAGGAGGACCAGAAGGTCAAGGTCAGGGCTGGAGGTGGCTCAGCGCTTAAGAGCAGAGAGCTGGCTTCTCCAGATGCATCTTCCCAGAGTACAGCGTTTGGATCCCAGCACAACTGGTACCCAGTCATCTGTAACACCCCCGTTCACTTGATCCAGTGTGCTGTCCTGGCCTCCATGAACGCTGCAGGCGCATGCTGCCCAGACATGCATGCAGCAGCTAAAACTCACATATGCATAAAATAAAAATAATCAGCAAGTCTTAATTAAAGAAGTTCAAAGTCATCCTCATTTAGTACACTTGAGGCCATTGTGGGATATAAAGAATCCCATCTTTAAAAATGGATACGGCCGATGCAGCCATCAGCTGAAATAAGAGGAATACATTTAAAGATTCTGTCTGTCTGTTTTGTGTGCATGGGTGTTTTTTCCACATGCACGTCTGTGTACCACATGTGTGCATATAGAGGCCTGAAGAAGATGTTGGATCCTTTAGGACCAGAGTTACATACACATAGTTGTGACTCGCCATGCACATGCGTGGAATCAAACCCGGATCCTCTGTAAGAGCATCTGGCGCTGTTAACTGCTGAGCCATCTCTCCAGCTTCACGAACAGGGTCTGTTTTTAAAATGTTCCCTTACGCTGTTCGTTCGTTGGGACCAGAGGGCCGAGGAGTTTGGGGCTGTCTTAGACGAGAGCTGAGCTGTAAGCGATAGTGACACACGCGCAGGAGAAAATTTTGTATAGTTACAGCTGCAGGAGGAACTGTGTGTCAACCAGAAGAGATGCATTTACCAGGAAGATGAAGAAGGAGGGCTGAGATCTTCGAAGATTTCCCCAATGCTACCATAAGTAGAAAGAGCCAGATTTAAACACTGGCCCCAGCCCAGGCAGGCAGGGAAGATGAGGTTGTTGCGTCAAACTCTCCCTTGAAAGCTGTAATCATGAAGTTGACGGAGTTGCTTTGTTCAACCTGGGAGCGAATAAGCATTAGGTGATGGGAGCAACTTGGATGGAAAGTACTCGATAATCTGAAATTTAAAAACTTCAATGTATGTTATTTTTATGTGCATGTGTCTGTGCTTGCATGAGTTTATGCACACTATTGTGTGTGTAGGAGCCTGAAGAGGCCAGAAAAGGGTGTTAGATTATCTGGAACTAGAAAGATTTGTTGGGACTCAGAAATTTGGAGGCAAGAAATGTTTCATTCTCCCGCAGCTTCATGTGCCTCAGCTATTTTGCAAACTATTTGAACTATAGATATATTGCAAAAAATTTTAAGGACAGGTTCAGGTGTGGCAGATTTTTCCTGTAAATCCAGCACTTGGGAGTTGAGTCAGGAGCATGGCTAAGAGTTCAAAGCCAGCCTGGGCTACAAAAGTGAGACTCTGTCTTGATAAAAATCTCCTATACAAAGTTTTAAACTCCCTCCCTTTTATGAATGCCATAGACCCATAGACTAAGATATATATATATCAATAAAGAGACAGTAGCTTGGAAACTGGACATATTGTACATGTCCAGATACGTGTTATTGTTGTATGCTTCTTTTCCCAGAAGGTTTCTTTATATGATTTAAAAGTTCTATAAAACTCTTAAACAACGTCTGTGGTAATGCTATAAACAGCTCAGAGGAAGTCTTTCATCTCTGTGTGGGATATCCTTTTAAAATGTCTTAGTGCCGTGCCATTCCTGTTTGTGGGTGCCTGGTTTCTTGTCTGTAAATTTTAGTGTTAAATGAAGCTAGTTGGTATGGCTACTTAATATGTGAATGCATTGCACACCATATTGCTAACCTTCACAAATATAGCTTTGCTTGTGTTTATAATGATGTTTTCCTACATTTCCGTAAGAGAATAACACTATATACATATAGAGAACGGTTCAGAAATCAGACCATTTTCTAGTCAGAACACTGACCATTCACTAAGCTAACGCTGGGTCTCCACTTGTTAAGAGGCCGTCTCTGAGCCTTCATCTAGTGACTGAGAGAAATAGATACAGATATCCAAGCACTAGGCCCAGCTCTGGGAACCCCGCTGAAGAGAGGGAAGAAGGATTGTGCAAACCAGGGAAGTCAAGGTCATCACAAGGGAACCCACAGAAGCAGCTAACCTGGGCTCATAGGAGCTCACTGACTCTGGATCAACAGCTAGGACTGACCTAGGCTCTCTACACATGTGCGACAGTTGTGTGGCTTGGTCTACTCGTGGGACTGGACCGTGGTGGAAGCAGGTCCTGTCCCTGACCCTTTGGCTGGCTTCCGGGAGCCTCGTCCTCATACTGGGTCACCTTGCCCAGCCTCAGTACCTGGGGGTGGGGGGTGGGGATGAGCTTAGTCCTACCTCCACTTAATAGGCCATGCTATTGTTGACACCCATGGGAGGCCTGCCCCTTTCTGAACACACTCCTAGGAGGAGTGGATTGTGTGGGGGAGGGAATGGGAGGAGGGGAGAGGAGGGCATTTTAGCAGGATGTAAAATAAACGAATACATTTAGTTAATAATTGTATGTATGTGTGATGTATGTATTTGTGCATGTATGCAAAGGTGTCCTCCTTGAGTCTGGGGTGGCAGCTTAGCTGGCTATGGGCCCACCTTGTAAGCAGGAGGACCTGAGTTTGGTTCTCAGAGTTCATGTAGAAAAGAGCCAAGCCTGGTGGCATGACTTTGTCATGGCGGAGAGGCGGGGCCAGTCTTGCCTACCTGTGAGTTTGACTTAATGGTGGATAGTTCCTACTGTATTCCTAGAAAACACTACAAAGAAAAGCGTATGGGTGGTTGCAAAAAAGAGAAAACCCCCTAGAGTTTTCCTGAGGCTACATCCACAATAGGAAAACCACAGGGTAGCCAGGATGATGAGGACAAATTTTTAAATTAGTCAACTTTATATCCTGTTACCTTTAGGTCTCACGGATAGAGAAATGGTTTGCTTCAGGCTACTGATGACAGTGACTAAGCTCTTTGTTGGAGATAACACAGTGTATTATCTACCTTGGATGACTCAGCCCCCTGCAGCTAAGGTACCCAAGGGACAACCGGTATTAGAGACAAGTGCAATCTTAGATATCAAGGAAGCTCAGCTCATTGCATCTCAAATCAGCCACCCTGGGCAGTCATTGAAATTCAATGTATGCTTATAGTGGTGAGCTACAGCGAGGTTGTCTCTGCACCCAAACATGTCCTAGAACCTAGGACTGTAGCATTTGACCACATGCAGCTATTAGAATCTCCCAAACATCTTGATCCATGAGTGCCTCTCCTTTCTTACTGTTTTGCTTGGAAGTAAGCTGGGACCAAGTGTGAAAAGTGTTAATTGATATTTTTCCTCAACATCCCATGATTTGGGTAATTCCATAACATTCTAGAGTACAAATGTGTGCTGTTACCCTTTCCAAGTGTTGTTATTTACTGAAGGCCTCTGCTGTGTTCTGTCCCGTTTTCTTATTTCTTTAGACACATGTGTGCACATTACTATTTCTTGTACAAATGAAGAAACCGAAGCTAAAATGTTAGGAATGTACACAGATGTTTGAAAACACACCCAGGATGCTCCGGGGGGCCCAGCCTTGTTCCCAAAGCCCACATCGCTCAGCATGCCATTTGCTCAGCATGCCAGACTATTGTTATTATTTTTTGTGCCTTATTGGTATTTGGCTCTTTACCATCTTAATAGAACATCCCATGTTTACTTTAACATGTGGGAAGCTGAATACACTTAGGTAGAAATATCTGTGTAAATTATAAACTCAGTATCAAACAAATCTCTAGAGTCAGACTTGGCTCTCCAAGGGCTGGTCCTGTTTCACAGCCACTAGGAACTATACTGGAAAGGGGTTAGGGGCTCC
Organism: Phodopus roborovskii; assembly: GCF_943737965.1. NCBI lineage: Eukaryota > Metazoa > Chordata > Mammalia > Rodentia > Cricetidae > Phodopus > Phodopus roborovskii. The sequence continues at coordinate 1,432,803 of NW_026126639.1, read as the reverse complement.
TGGATACAGCCTAAGACTCCAACCTTGTCTGAGGAAGTCTCAGAGAAATGAATTTGCTTCTGCTGCCTTTTTCCTTCTTGCCCCGACAGCACATCTACACCCCAAGGTTAGCATTTCAGGGTCCTCAAATGCAAAGTGAAAGAGAAGCTTTAAGTCTGTGTCATGCCTGCTTATTTGAAACAGAGACCCATGAAAGCATGCTGAGCCCGGAGCTGGATTGGGTAGTGGCCAGGATCCCTTGATGCCTTTTTCTAGTACTTTCTTCTGGATTTCACAGAAGATGGAGCCTCCATCCATCATTTATCCTGGACCCGAAGCAGATCCATCCCCTCACAGCTCTTAGCTAGTTGCTAACTAACTTCAATTACTACTTGGAAAGAATTTCCCCAGCCAGAGGGATGCTTCTCTGACTTAGAGACCCTTGAATTTCAATGCTCTTCTGTGTCAGAAATTAACCCTCACTGTTCTGCACCAGTCCCCCTTGGCTTTGTTTTGAGGCAGATCTTTCTGGAAAGCACAGACCTGCCTTGAGCAACCCTCCTGCTTCAGCCCCCCAAGTGCTGGGGTAACAGATATGAACTATCACTTCCAGCACAGAATGAATTTCCAAAAAACTGTTCAGTTATCATCACATATTTAAATCTAGATCTTACACATGACAGAAAACATGTAATATATCTGTCATTGATCTATCTGTGTATAGAAGGAAACACACACACACACACACACACACACACACACACACACACACGCTTAATTTGTTAACAGTTTGTTATGTATGTGGTGTAATAGTCTCAATTGTCAACTCAATGAGATCTAGAATGGCCTGAAAGATAAACCTCTGCATACTTGTGGGGATTATCTTGAGTAGATTACTGAAGTTTGAAAATTGCTGATGAGGTTTTTGTGTCAACTTAAATGCCAGCTGTAGCTTAATTAGTGACTGATGTGGGAGGGGCCACCCAAAGTGGGCTGGGTCCACTCCTGGACTGGTGGTCTTGGGTTCTATAAGAAAGCAGGGTGAGCAAGCTACAAGGAGCGAGTCAGCAAACAACACTCCTCCACGGCCTCTGCATCAGCTCCTGCCTCTATGGCCTGAGCCTCCAGGTTCCTGCCCAGTCTAAGTTCCTGCCCTGACTTCCTCCAGTGATGGATTGCAATGTGGAAGAGTATTTGAAACAAACCCATTCCTCCCAAAGTTGTGCAATAGAAACCCTAACTAAGAGGGTATCTTAGACCATAGAAATAGGAGAAAATGAGCTGAACACACGCATTCAGCCATCTCTGCTGCCTACTGCACAGGTGCCACCCGAGCAGTCATGTGACCAGCTGCAGCTAGCTCCTGGTGCTTTGACTTCCCGCCACGCCACTATGGAGTGACCTTACTCGGGAAGTGCAAGCCAAAACAAACCTGTTCTCCTGCAAGCATCTTATGTCAGAATCTTTTATCATAACAAGAAGAGCAGCCAAGGCATGTGGTAAAATTTCTGTCCACTTAAGTTCCATCCTCCTACACTTCTAATCCTCTCATAACGAGGATTTTCTTGGCTCCTTGGGTATGCTAGCCTTTGTTCTAGAGAACAGCAGGAATGTTCTCACAGGGAAACAGGTGGATTTATGGAACCTGGATCTTAAATGGTTCTGTCAAATTTTTGTAATTCTAGATGTAATTGCACAGTACAGATGTCTTTGTGTCCCTTGGCTCTTGGGGCAGGAAGAGATCTGGTGGTGCATATCCTAGTATGTGAGTGGATTATTGTCCTTCTATTTCTCTGTTTGTTTATCTTCCAAGCTTTCTCCAATGTTGTTTTATGTCCAATCAGGCTGCCAATCTTTGTCAGGGCTCCCTTTCTCAATTTTCAAGCACTGCTAGTCAACAACAGAAGTATACTGTGTAATACCAAGCCACCCTACCCTTTGTTTAGATTATGCCATCATGACTAAAATAGCCATGGCTGATTAAACATAAAACACATGCTAACTACTTTACTTCAGTCCTAATCTTTAATAAAAAAAAAATACCGTAGGAAGGCACCGCTGTCTTTGTTTTATAAAGAGGATGTGAAAAAGCTACACCTTTAAACACTTTATTGTACTATACAACACTATTGTTATACCAGAAAGCATTCATACATTTACTCACTCATCATTCATAGACAACAGGAATTCCATCCATGTGCACCAAACACCTGTTCTGTGAAAATACTGAATTTGAATATTGTGAGGGTTAGAAGTTGCTCTCATATATCTCTGACCTCAGGAAGCTTTGGGGGATTGGCAGAGACGTAACAACCAAGCATGGCGATCAAAATATCAGTTAGAAAGTGTGGGATTCTCCAAGGGAGTTTTGAGGTCCTAATCACCACCACAGTACCAAACGCAAAAGCAACTTATACACACAGTTGTGGTGACTGAGGGATGTTAGAGCAGACTGGTGAGCTACAGACAGTTAAGTTGGAATTCAGAAGAGAGTTGAATGGACCAGGAGACGTACCCCCCCCCCCCACACTGTGTAGCATTTACACAGAACTGAACACATCCCGGAGATGGAAAAAGCTGTTTTGAGAGATCAGAACTTATGAGCAGGAGGGTGGAGGTATTCCCAGTGTAAGGTATGAAGTAGACAGAAGTCAGGTGCCCAAGGGTAGCTTTTCTAGCATCAGAGTTCTCATTGAATCGTATAAGAAAGTTTTTCCAGTTGTATATCAAGCACCGAAACAAAAGTCTCAGTAGGAGGATGAATACTGTGCGGCTCAGGGGTTAAAGGGCTTTCCACACAAGCTTGACGACCTGAGTGTGAATCCTCAGGACCCATGCAGAGCTGGACGGTAGCTTTCACAATCCCAGAACTCTTGGGGTTAGGTGGGGGGGAGGAGTGAGGAGAATCCCTGGAACCCTTCCATCTGCAGTGAGGGAACCAGCAAACAGGGCTAAAGCAGCCTCCACCAAGGCATTGTCTTCTGTTTTCCACACATGTACTGCAACACACACACACACACACACACACACACACACTGCCTATGCATCTGAAATATAAAAGAATACATAAAAATATTATGACTTCTAAAGATTTATTTAGTTACTATGTATAGAGTGTTCTGCCTGCAGGCCAGAAGAGGGCACCAGATCCCATCATAGACAGTAGTGAGCAACCATGTGGTTTCTGATAATTGAACTCAAAACTTTTGGAAGAACAGCCAGTCAGTGCTCTTAACCTCTGAGCTGTTCCCCCAGAACCCTGTTATTGTTTCTCCAGCCCCTATTATTGTTTTTTAAAAGAAACATTGCCAGTTGTCATGGATCACACCTTTAATCACAAGACTTGGAAGGCAGAGGCAGGCAGATCTCTATGAGTTTGAGGCCATCTTGTTCTATCTAACGAGTGCCAAGACATCCAAGACAGACCCCATTTAGGAAAAATGATATAAGATAGTATTATAGACATTTGTATACATTAATGTTATTCCCAATGGTTCCAATTTATAATCAGGAAAAAGCATACAGATTGTAACACTGTCTTACAGAGTCATATCATTCATCTAGAAACTTCCCTGACTTAGCTAGGAGAATAAGTTGACATGTAGGCTTGAGTTTGAAGAATCTGTGATCTCTTAGTTGAAGACATAAATGGTAGAAGACAGGATCCTTTTGAAATAAGCTGGATATAAATATTCAACAGCATGAAGTCATGGACACATTATTAAAGTTCACTGCAGAAAACATAATGAACCCTTTATGGACACAAACCACCTTCATGATTCAAAAAATCTTTTTAGTGCCATCAAGCACATAAAGAACAGAATTAAAAAAACACCTTAATTAAATCGGAATAAGATTTTGTGTTGTTTTTTGACTAACTCTCAACCATTCGATTTTACCAATAGAGAGGTGGGAGCCAGGTGCTGGGGTGAAAGCCTGCCGGCTCAGAGAGGCAGATCAAGCACTTGGCATGACCATCCTCCTCCTCCACCAATGCCCCAGAACGCAAGGTCCTTTTCCTACACAGTCTCAATGAGAAAACTTCAAACCGAATGTCCCCCCTCTACTTCCTGTGCACCCCTCTGTCTCTCCTCCGGACTGCCCTTATTCTCTATGATTTTTTTCTTACGTTCACTTTTTTTTGTCAGCTGGTTGCTTGCTTCACCTCTTTGACCTATGGTTGACTTTATTTAATTCTGTTTACGATAAGAAGAAAGCTCTTGGATTAAAAGTGTTTGATGAGGCTGAGTCACACCAAAACCAGAAACAGGTTTCTCCAGCAAATAATGCAATCTCAGGTTTCACAGTGTGATCAAATGTCCTGCAACATAGTTTTGCTAATTTATTTTGAAAGGGCATCTGCACAGGCACCTAGAATGCTTGCCTTTCCAGTGTCCAGAATCAGAACTTTACCATTAGCTGTTAATGACTTGTCAAGTTGCATGCTCCCATGGACTCCTTTATTGGGAAACTTGAATCATAAAGTTACAAGGTTTAAAAAAAAAAATTTATGTATTTCAAGAACATGTTGTGTTAAGAGACATTGTCTTCAGTCTGATCTCATCTCGACCAGCCCTCAGTTTGAAACAATTCTTAGGATGAGGATTTACACACACAGCCAGAAAGCATGGCACACGATGCCATGCATTCACAGAGGAAATGAAAAAGGCACGGTTAAATTATCCACGAAATTACCAGAATGTTTACGCCTAAAGTAACAAGAGATGAAGAAGTGCAATGACTCTAAAGGAGTAAGAACTCCAAAGAGTCCCGGTTTGGGATCTCTGCAGCATTCCTCTTGCCATATGTGTTCGATCCCACGTTGGTCGGTGGGAGGGCAGGACCAAGGTTGTTGCTCGAACGGACCAGAAAGTTTGCCAGGCGCTGTGTGGCACACGTGGCTGTGTTGCAGTTTCGTTTGTCCATCTGAGGGTTGGTACCACTGAACAAATAAGAAAGAAGTACCAGGTTGAGAGGCAGCCATGTCATCGCCACTATTTTATACAGTGAAACATGGGGAGTATTTTTATGGAAGTCACTCAGGACTTTATTCAAAGTCCTGACACCACAAAATCACACAATACCTTTCACTGTGGTCAGCATGGAAGTTCAGAATACAAGGAGCAATCTCTTTGGATATTTGGCACATGTTCTTATAATAATAATAATAATAATAATAATAATAATAATAATAATAATAAACCTCCTTTATCTTATATTGTCCCATTTCTCCCAAAAGTTGGGGTACAGATGTGTACCACCACACCTGGATTTACACCTCTATGCAGCATATTTATTTATTTCGACTCTATACTCTTGGAATGTCTCATGTCTCTGTTGGTCAGTTTTCTGCTTGTATAAGAACACCTGAAACAAATCAAATTAAAAACAGGAAAGACATTTGGGCTAGAAATTCTGAGGGCTCAGCCCAGAGTCATTCGATCTTGTTGTTTTGGATAGTAAGGACATGCATCACAGTAGGTAACTGCATGGTAACCAGGAAGCTAACAAAAAGAGGGAGAAGAATAAATTACGTTCCCAACCCCCCTTTGAAGGTACACGTCCACTGACCCCAAACCTCCACTCCAGTGTCTCTCTCTCAAAGTTTCTACTACCAAACTTTGAAGACTTGGGGCTTTGGCATCTACTTCAGAAATAAACCTTACCAATGTGCTTTCAGAATGGTATTTCTACAGAATGGTAGCGCTGCTTACTGTGTTGAGTTTTAGAACATGATGGGAAGCATTTTAGTTTTCAGCTCCAGAGAAATCAAATTACTATTAAAGTTTAGATACATGTAAAGTGGAAAGCAAATGTTATGGGGCTAAAATAATCAAGTCTCAGGACCATGCATATGATCCATAACTGGGAACTTAGCAATGAATGTCTCTTGTGAGGGCCTTGTAGATGGGCGTGTTGAGTCGTTGTTGCCTGTGTGCAGAGGTACCCTAAGCCTAAATGTTTTATATGGACTTTTAAAAATACTTTCACCTTGTTACTACTGTATTTCCCCCAATTACAGAAAACTCTTCTGTCAGGGTCAAGTGACCTGGCTACTTGTTTTGTGTAAATACACAATAAAGAAACAGTCAGTAGGCAAAGGAAGCCCAGTGTGGGACCCAGCTGTTCATTTTAACTTTTACATTTTTGTTGAAGCAAATTCCCACTTTTTAATCTCAGGCCAGAATCATCTTCCTGTCTTGCATGGAGTACAATCTACATTTTTGGTCTGTATTTATCTCTGTTCTTTGATGGTGTAGCATATATGAACACTGCATTTCAAAGAAATAGCTTAATGCTTTAAAGAGTTTTGCCAGCCTTTCCAGAACCCAGACTTTAAATGTCAAATAAGGATGACTTTTCCTAGAAAATAGCTGGGGTTAGAAGTTGGTCTGTGCCTGAAAACTGGTAGATTTGAGACCGGAGGAAACATGATCTATCAATGAAGGACAATCTCTGAAGATGTTCTTGGCAGTGATGGGAACGGACTGTAGAGTTCTTCACAGGAAGCTGTGAGGCTGGACTTTGAGAATTGACTATAGGGCAATCACAGCACCTTAAGTTAGTCTAACTGAAACATTCTCTTATTGAGTTAGCTGAAAGGGCCGTCACTCCTCATGAAAGATGCCAAAAGCTCTAAAGCTTGTGTTACGGATGCAATATTGCTACCCCCAAGAAACTTTCCATCTAAAGATGTTGAAAGCATTTACGGGATGGTTCAAAATAGTCAGGTAGTTTTTTTTTTCTTCTTAGTGACTTGTCTATATCAACATTCATATGTAGAGGGATTTGCTACTACTGTGAGCTCCTAGAGATCACACTAGGGATGGGTATGTGTATGCATATATGTCCCATCCCCTAAGAGGGTTCTAGTGTTAAGAAATAACACTAAAAGACTTTTAAAGGATGTCTTGTGACAATACAAATGATTATGAGTAAACAGGAAAATAATATGACAGACAGTAAGGGTGTGTTTCATTCTATTTTGGAGTAAAGTTAACTGTATGAGATGTTAACTGTATGAGAAGTGCCAAGGAATTCTCCATATGCTCTGGAAGAAAAAAATCAAGACGCTAGCATCATGATTCAACTGTTCTGCTTGTTAGAGACTTCATTTTGATTTTACAGTTATTTTTAGCCACGAAAGAGCCAATTGAAAATTATAGTTGGTTCAGAGAACACCGTGTGAAACCGAGTAAGTTTTGAGATGACAAAAACTATTTTGTGATGATTCCTGGTATTAATCACAGCTGGTGCTGTAGAAATGTCTGCACATTGAAACAGTCCTTCACCCAGGAACAAATGCCCCAGAGCGAAACAAAGAGAGGATGATGATAATGTTCCTGAGACTTAAATTACACACCCTTTCCAAGGTAAATTTCATTCTTTGTGGCTAAGTTTTGTTTCCTAATAATATCTGGAGCAAAAACTGATTTAGGCAGAAATTCTCATTACATTATTAAAATCAGATTCATGAATTTGGTCTCAGGAATCTTTTAAATAGATGGAGAATTACAGTTTTAAGTGGTTTCCATCTGAAACTTGTAATTACTACTATTATAATAGCTGCCTTAAAATAACTTAGATTGCCTTAAACCACCATTTAGTTTTTTTGTTTACCTTCAATAGTTCCTATATGCCTTCCTCAGAAATCATGATGGTGTATACGTACAGTCTACACATTGACATTATTTCAGGTATTACTAATTTACACTTGCAGATGCTCAGAGTCGTATTGTGTAGAATAACTTCTTATAACTCTGCATAGTCACCACATGGAATGACCTTCAAATAGCAAATGACTTTTTTTTTTTTTTAACTACTTCTGAAATTTAACTTCTTAAAACCTTCTATTTGCTTCCTCTTTAATAGTTTCAAATTGCAGAAGGAGATGTAGAAGTTTGGGTACTTCTAGACCCCTCTGAAGAAGAAAAACAAGTCATTTAAATATGCACCAAAATTCTATGTGATATAAAAAGCAATGTTTTGTTCAATCCCTTCAGTTTCTTTCAGTATTGGAGTCAAACAGTATGTCTGTCTGTCAGTTTTCCTGGCATCTTACTCTGGCTTTGCCCCTGTAGGGTTCTAACAAGTTTCCAGACAAATGTTGCTATCCATGCTCATCTATAAGACGTTCTATCAGTCAATCCTCAGTCACTGACCTTGTCCCTAGAGAATGCAGAATTAGGTACCTTTCAGCTTCATGTACTGCTCATGGCAGTATTTGCTTAGAAGTTGAACAATACAAGGGCTGTTAGTTACATAGCAGGCTGAATTATAACTTCCCCACACTTTTCAAAAGAGGTAGGAATTTTCATATCACCAACCTTCTGACAGGTGTAGCTTTCAAGTGGTTTAATGCCACAGAGAGGATGAGGAGAGCAGCTGGCAGCTTTGAGATGTGCATTGCTTCTCAAGTTCCCTGAGAAGAGAAAACCGTGAAGTCAAGCTCTCTCCTTCAGTTCCGATTAATGAAATTTTAAATTAGAACCACCAAAGACATTTAGAGTTGTATTTTACAAGGACTTCTGTTAATTTCTTTTTTGCAGATGCTTGTCAACTTTGAAACAGTTTCAAATGTTCAATTTCTTTCCTAAAACAACATGAAAATTTCTATTACAACACGCTATTCTTTTACTCTCTTCTTCCTACATGTAACACAAGGATTGCTTTTCTTTTAGTAAATAGCATCTTCCTGAGCACAGGATGTTCCTTACCTTTCAGTGATCCTTGTCAGCAATATCAGAAAAAGTCTTTGACAGTCAGAAGCTTCAGGAACCACAGCCCAAGTCTACACGCACGGCTTGGCAACTGGAAAGCTGGCTTTTATATACCCCTCACCTTGCTTAGCTCTGTCACCGAGGAGGCTGTCATTAATTTCCATCCTATAGATGGAAAGTGCTTCCTAGGCAGCCAGAGCAAGTGGGTTGTCATCACATTAACTCTCGGGTAAATATTAGCACAGCACATGCTGAATGAGTTTGCGGGGTTAATGGCGCATCAGGAGAAGTAGAAGTTTGGAGTTTCCATTTTGTGTGAAATGTAAGTGACATTTTCAACAATTAAGAATAATAGCAAGGGAGTGATGTTTTAAAAGCAGTTTAAGGAATAACAATAAAGTGTGCTTATATGCAAAGAGAATGCTGGAGAAATGTGTGAAGGGGTGTATAACCACTATCCTAATTCTATGGATATTCAGAAATAGTTTGTAATACCCCTGTAACTATTTTGCCATAAGTACATAAAATGGCTAACTAAATGGACTCAGTGAGTTTTAAAAGGATTATGGGAGGTTGGGAGAGATTACACCAGGTGGGGGACAGCCTGGGTGGAGTTGGAGGGGAGGAGGTGGAGGACGGATTTGATCAAAGCACATTTCAAACATGCACGGAATTCTCAAGGAACACTTAAGCAGTATATACTTTAAAAAGACAGCCGAAGCCATGGATAATGAAGTGGGGGGAAGAGAAAAGAGGTAAATCCAGTGACTTGTCAGGAGTTTGACAAGAGACTCCTCATTGCACAAAGGTGCACAGGGTTTGCTTGCTTGCTTGTTTTTTTCATTGTGCGTGTGTGTGTGTGTGTGTGTGTGTGTGTGTGTGTGTGTGTGCATATTCAAGTGTGGTTTTGAGTGCATACATATGTGTAGAGGCCCAAAGATAATCCCAGTTGTCGTCCATCCTTAGAAGGACTGAATTGCCTTCTTGGAGGCAGTCTCTATCATTGACATGGAACTTGCCAGACATTTGTGGCAAGTTCCGTGTTTCAGCTTCTCGTGTTCTGGGGTTGTGTGTGTATGTCACTACATTCTCATAAACTAAAATACATTTTGAACAGAAAGTCCTCATTGCCTCCTTAGAGGGAAACACGGGAAACAAGGCACGGGAAAGTATGTTTTGGAGTTGGTTTACTAAGACTTGCATCGGGTAGACGAGCACTGTCAAGAGAGGAAAGGGGAGCAGTAACTGCACGGTGGTAGGCCCAATGGGATTCCGAAGAAAAGGAATCTGAGTAAATGACATCTATTTGCTAAGTTGTCTAACGAAGGCCCTTTCAGCTATTGTGGGGATGAAACTGAAAAAAGGTGCATTTCCACAAAAGCGTGATTACTGCTCATTTAGGAATAAATGTAAAATTTCACCTAATTACATTAACCAGTACTGATGAGTAATAATTAAAGGTCTTTTGCAAAAACTTCAGGGGAAATGAAGCCTTTGACCACAGCCAGTTAGCACTGAGATTCTGTCTTTTATTGTGTGAATCCAGACTTCCTGTGATTCAGCTAATGAGCCGAGAACCCAGAGATGGGATGAACTCAGACAGGCTGCGGTTTGTCCGTAGCCCACGTCTATCTACATTACGTGGTAATGTGGCTAGAGAGACAGTTCCAGTGATTAGCAGCACCTACCATTCCCCTAGAAGATCCCAGTTCAGTTCCTATATTGAGAGAATCACAACTGCCTGCAACTCCAACTCCAGAAGATTTGTCACCTCTGACCCCTGTGGGCACCTGTACTCACATGTACCTGTCCTCATGCAGATACACACATATATACTTAAAAAAACAAAACAAAACAAAACAAGCTCTTAAAAATAATATCCTCTAGGAAGTTGTTTTAAAATTTTCTTGGTGAGCTGGAGATGATAATGCAACTGTTTGGTTTACTGATAATAATTCTGCCCAATCTCAAAGTTAAAGAAAGCGGGTAGTGGGCTGGAGGGATAGCTCAGCCATTAAAGGCTAGGCTCACAACCATAAATATAAGAAAGTGGGTAGCTATCTACAAACTGTTAGCAGAAATGTCTTGTTTAAGCGTTTTGTAGGAGTCGTCTGTTCTTTGATTTGCATTCAGCCTCCTCAGCAGCCATGCACGGTCTTTTGTGTTGGACTTATTTCACTTGTTTTTAGGGAATGCATTACTCTTTGTTGACTCAGTTTTCCATTCATAGTATTGTTACCCTCAGCTAGGCTGCACAAGGGAATCCTCTGTGGCTCTGCCAGCATGAACAAATGTCCCTATATGGAAGGCTACCAGGCTACTTTCTTGCAGCTTTCCAGAAACCATAGATCCATGGAAGATAGCTTAGACCAGATGAAACTTGGACCATTTCCTTGTGGTGTTCATATTATAATTCATGTTTGTTCGCCTGTAAACATGTAGAAACTCAAATATATCTATACAGAAGTGAACCTCCACAGCTGTTACCTCAGCAAAGACCCACCCTGAATGTGGGTAATTTCATGCCTGTAGCCCCGGAACAGAACAAAACAGGAGGAAGAGAGCTGCGTTCCAATCTTTATCTCTTCCTGTTCCTGGCTGAGGGTATGATGTGACTGGCTGCCCTGTGCTCCGATACTAGATCTTTCCCACCATGATTATGGTGCGACTCACAAGCTCATGAAAAACTGTTGTGAGAAATTACACATAAAATACACTAAGTGCTTCCTGTACACTTCTCATGCTCCTGATTAACTTCTTCACAAACATCCCTCATCCATATTCGCAGAGTAGAAAATCAGCTGGATTCACTGATTCTTCACTCACTCCTATTTAACTTCTGTTTTTAATCTTCATGGTGACTATGTGTAGTGTTTTCATTCTACCTGGGCAGTCCATGATGCCTTGATCACTTTCATTTTTCTAGGTCACACGCACACTCACACACACACACACACACACACACACACACACACACAAAGAGGCATGCATATTCATGTGTGAGCACACACTCAAATGCATGCATTCATGCACAGATCACATGTACATGCAGGGACATACACAGGCAAACACACGCTCACGCGTACACATGTTCAAAGATGAAGAAAAGATAGTATTATAATAGCCATACAGACATTCCTGATGGAGTTACAGACAGACATACATTTGAGCCCAGTATTTGGAAACCACATTGGTGATGTTATACTGCAAATACCATACCAGAAGATGCTTCTGGAATGCCAAGGAGGCTTCGTTAGAGGAACATAAAACAGGTACATCTCAAAATAAGGTTTATGGGTTTTTTTTTTTTTTTAACGGTTCAGCAATTTTTTTTTCTGTATGGTTTATCATGTGCATCTTTCTGCATTTTTTTGTCATTTAATTTCCAATGGTTACGTGGGTTTCTGTCACGTGGTTTTATCATATTCTACTAATGATAACTATATTGAGCTCATATACACACAGCATTCAGTAAACATGTTTGTTGATAAATAGCGACTTTTTAAATGTTTTGAATAATTTCAACTCAGTATATGAAAAAGTCAACTGCAGGAAGGAAACTCTTACTTTGGCTTCTAGCTTGAGGGGAGGCATCATGGCAGGCACCATCTAACTGGCTGCATGTGTCTGTATTCAGAAAGCAGAGAGAAATGGATGGCGACACTCAGTCAGCTCTCTTATTATTATTCCATTCAGAACCCACTTGGGGTTGATTTTTCTCTATGCAGTTAACTCTACTCCTTCACAGACATGCCTAGAAATCTATTTCTTAGGGGATCCTAGATCCGATAGGTCAAGGTGACAATCAGTGTGTCAGCCATCATAAGTCTACTTGTCAACTTGACACCCAAGCATATAACTTTTAATCCACAATATTCCACCTATTGCTCACACCAAACTTCCTCCATCAAACTTCCCATTCTTGTGTTTCTCCTCTTTCTACTGGATATCTGAATGAGAACAGGAAGCAGTAGCCACGTCACAGCCTGAATGCTGCGCTATCGAGAGATTCCCTCTGCCGAAGAGATTCATCCATTTCCTTTTAGTTTACTGTCACTCAAGTTCTCAGCCATGCACAGAATCTAGCCAGGTATGGTAAAAGGAGAGAATTGGCTTCCCAGGGATTCCTTCTCATTTCTATGTATGTGCACTATAGCGTGTATTACCCACAGTCACATACATATGAAATGGTCATTGCTGTGATGCATGTGAGCTCATTACCTCACTCCTTTGGGACTGGTTTGTGTGAAGGTGGAGAGTCTGGAGATTAATTCTGGGGAAGCCTAGAGTGCTTTAAGCAGAACATAATGCATAATTCTGGCAGGAATCTGAAGACCAGAATGCCAAGAGAATGACAGGAGCAAGTGCCTTGCTCGTGGTGTTTCAAGGGTTGGAGGTAATCCAGGCCGAATGGTTCATGGACTTTTATGATAATGAAAATCCTTTATCCAATGTAATTGCGGAAGTCCAGCAAAAAGAACACAGCTGCCCTTAGAGAATCCGAGGGGATACACCCCATTCTTCCAGGGCCCTTGAGTAAATGTGCTCGCTCTTCTTTGAACACACCCCACACCCTGCAAGTGTGATTATTCCAGAGGGATCCTAGAACTTCACTGATGTTAAGAAGAATATCCTTCATGCATTCCAAGGACAGTTGAACTCAAATCCTTCATGCCACCTGGCTTGTTGTTGAGGAAAATCACCAAGACAACAAACATGAGAGTCTACTTGGCTCTTATTATTAGACACTCTCTTGGGTGTATTTTTTTTTTTTGTAACTACACCAAGGTGTGAAATTCAATCCCCAACACCAATGGGAATCAGATTTGTCATCTTATATTACTGTCACCTTGATTCTCTGTGGGATCTCACCTCTATAACCTTCTTGATTTTCCCTGAAATGGGAAATAGACAGGTGCTTCTGTTTTCTACAGTAAGTGGCATGCAGTGGTATGCAACAATGTGTTTATGGAAGATAGTCCATGATCAATTCAAAATCAATCCCGGAGTAGTCTGAAGTTTGTAAGATGTTGAAATTGTGAAACAGAAGTTTCTTAACAAAACAAAAACGGAGTAAAATTTTATGGAGCTGTTTATACGACTATAGGCAATGGACATGGATATTTATTGATTACTTGCTACACACAGGACCTTGCCATGGCTGCTGTGGGCAGGAGAGAGTAAGTTCTATGTGTTGGCTAGTTCTTAGAGCAGGAAGAAATCACCACAAGGCTAGGAGTGATTAGTGTTGCAATTATTTTAAGGAGACACGAGAGAAGCCGTCAGTCACATGGGCCAGGGAATAAAGACATGTTGGGATGAAAAGGCTTGGAGTTAGTCAGATGGCTCAGTGGGTAAAGACACTCGTCAATAAGCCCGATAACCTCAGTTTGATTTCCAAAACTCATTTAATGGAAAGAAAGATTCTTAACATTTGCACTGTGACCCCTCCACTACTGTTGCACGGTACGCTTATGCTTGCATTTCTACACAGAAAACATACACATACCCACACCAATAATAATTAAAGCTTGAAAGCTTGAAATGACAGAGGCTCCAAATCTGGATGCAGCAGCTAAGTCTCTCGTCTTCTGATCCAGTGGCCCCCATCTTTCTGCATTGGGGTGCTGTGGTCACACACTATGCAGATAACCAACTGTGTGATTGGCGTCTCATCCCCCACTGGTTATTCCCACCTGACTGTGGAACACTGTTTATATCAAAATCTACACCTCTTCCTTGTGCCTCTCTCCCTACTTCATTCTATGTGTCAGCGACCAGAGCTGCTGAGTCAGCGGGCTTTGGGTTCCATCTGACCTTTGCTCTTTCTTCTCTATCTTAGTTGACTCCCAAAGGTATTACTTATAGACCATTAACCTCTAACATGATTGTTTTTAGACAGTTGGTGCTACCTAAAGTGTTTTATTTAGGATAATGTGTAGATAATGCATGAAGTTTATTGTGGTATCTAGCAATATTTACTACAAACAAATGTCTTCTTTCTTACATCTGATGTCACTTAAGGTATGATATACACTTTTAATAGTCCATTAGCATTGTGTGGGCAAAAATGGCCTTTAAATAAATGAAAGAAGATGGCACGTTGTAACCTGGCATTTATTCTATATGCTAAGTTGTTTAAATCAGAAAAGGCTGGTTTGATGATGTTTCAAATTCCACACCCAAAGACTTAGAATGTTTTTTTAAGAAATAAATAAACTTTTATAAACATTCACTTTTTTTTAAATTTGAGGTTAGAGGTTTTTTTTTTTTTTTTTTTTTTTTTGGTGTGTGTGTGTTTGTTTGCAGATATTTCTTGAAGTATGAATGCCTAGGTATGTACAATTTTCCTTACTAATTCCTTTCAAAAATACTTCTGATCGATACAACCACATAAAATGAGGTACTAAAACTTTGAATCAAAGTCAAATTTGAGAATCAGGAGAAAATAATTTATCAAGTCACTTTTCTCAAGCAGCTCAGTGGGTTGGTTGGGCCTTCCCATCGGTGCTCGTCATGCATCCCTCTTGATCTAATGGCCCCATTAGAAGTGTAAACACAAAGGCACATGGCCACAAAAGAACACTGGAAGTTGCCTAATGATCCAAAGCATGATGCTGATGACAACTTATATATAGACACACCTCTGATGAACCCAGTCCCTGATTACCCAGATATTTATCTAGAGCCACATGCTGTTCCCTTTGTCAAGTTTACATAAATATTTTGTTTTCCATCTCCCACACAGAAACCTGGATCATACTGCTCTGACATCAAACAAATGGAGCCGGTAGGCCATTATGAGCAGTTACTGAAGGCACTTGTTGGTTATTTTTTGGCTCTGGATAGAAACTTAGGATGGCCTTGGACTGTCTAATTAAACTCAAATCCATATAAAGCAAAGAAGGGAGAACATGAGGGGGCTTTCCAGATGTGCTGAGCGAAATGAAAATAGTTAGTTAGTAATTAGCAAGAACAGTGAATATTCGACACCAGCCTGGCTCAGAAGTGTATAGTATTCTTGTTGGTATTAAAGAGTCAAATTTAGAACTGTCTTTAAAATGTGTCTAACTCTACTTGTGTCTTTGTGACTGTTTCCTCACATTAAATTTTTCTGGAATCTGTCAAGAACTCGATTTTTCGTACCTGTACGTTGAGAACAATAATAGATAAACTGAATGATCTGTTCAAAAGCATGCAGATAGTTTGCAAACAGAGCTTCAAACATGTGCGTATTTTAATGCACAAAGGGTTAAACTATTCTACTGCACTCAAGTGACACAGGCATGAGAATGTTTTCACTAATCTCTTCCCTCTGACATTGACTGCATCATGGCAATAGCTACCCATCACCACTTAATGATCCGTCTCTCACAATAGCTTCTGAGACTTTTTAAGAGCAAGCACAAGCTATTTATCTCCAGCTCCCTAACACCTGCTACTGTGCTGGGAATTCTGTAAAGCTTTAATATAAATATTTGTGGAGTGAAGGAATAATGTTCAAAGCCACGGACAGGGGGACTGCTTCACTCTGGCCCCATGCGAGGGTGCTGATGGGAATTTTTCAGTTCGGTCTTCATAACAGTCTTGCATGACAGACATGAAGATTCCTGTCTTTCAATATAAACAGGCTAAAAAGCACATATAGACCAGTCAGCTCACCAGGATTAAAGCCGGAATGATGTGTCACACCTGACACTCTCCAGCTGTCTCCTCCTTTTTACTATGTGAATTATTAAATGCACACATAAATAGATTAGGGGAAAGTCCTGGGATTTTGTTATACTTCCAGATATGTAGGGCACACTGGGAAAAAGGTAAACTCTTCTATGAGAAAAAGGAAGTCAACTATCCTTCTATGAGATTAAGTAGAGGTGCCTACCTTTGTTCTTCAAACTGTGCCTGTGCTTATAAGAAGGAGGAAATAACTGAGACCATCTGAAGAAATTATAATTCCCATTGTATTGACCCCATATAAAAGCTAGTGTTGACAGTGAATGGAGCAAGGCAAGCTTTCTTCAGGGACTGAAACAAATGCTGGGCATGCTTCAGTGTGGAATGGGGTGCTGGCCATGGAGCAATGGAGATCAGTGGGGACTTGCAGACAAGGAGGCAGATGTCATCAAGAGGAAACGGCATGCCAGCTGCTCCAGTGCTAGCAAAGCCAACCTGACAATTGCTGCTGGCAACGGCCAGGGGATGGCCGAACAAACGCTGAAGGGACTGGGTATCAACAGTGGGCATTCTGCACACTGGCTCGACCTGATTCTCGCTGTAACCAGAAGGCACAGGGCTCAACAGGACTGCACATTAGAGAACTTAAAGCTGCCTGGCAAGACCCAGAACTGGACCTCCTGCAATCATCTCTTCATTCTTTAGATGTGTTTGTAGGGGAAGTGATGACATTCCCAGGTGGCTCTGTGAAAGGAAGAACTCATGTCTAGACTTAGAGCTGGTGAAGGGTTTGCCCATGTTTCCAGTCTTGTCTCTCATGGTACAATCACACCAGTGGGTAATAGTCTTGATGTCTGGTGAAGTGTTCTCTAGAGTGGCACATTCCTGGTATCTTTAGTGTAGGAAGTAAAATCGTTACTATGTTTGTCAGACTTAACAGGCAGAATTCATGTTGTCTCCTTCGATTTTTGACTGGAAAAAGCTGAACAAAGTAAAATGATTCGCTAGGAATCAAACAAAAAGCCATTGCTGATTCTCCACGCCCTTTCTTGGCTTGGTATTGGTTGAACCCTTTTCAGTTGGACAGCACCCAATAGGCTGCCCCCAGCAGTTAGAGACAATTTGAGGATTCCAGAACAAGGACTAAGTCCTAAGACGTTTGCTGCTGTGACTTTTTCTTCCCTCACCAGGGAGAGGACCGTCTCCTAAGGCTTCTTCATGTATGTACTATTCACTTGGCCATGGTAACGCAAGCCTTTGTTTCATTAATTCAGTAGCACAGGGTGATGTGGAATGAACAGCATGCATTTTCTGATAATCACAGGCTGTGTAGGCACTGAGCATGAGTGAGTGTGTTTATTCACCTTGTATAGAGCTGTGTTTTCCTGTGGTTGTGATGCCGTTAAGGACCATTACCAAAGGGTCCCCATCCAGGGTTGCTGCTCAGCGTGTATAGAGCGCCAGTACTGCAAGGTAGATGCTGTGCTAGAGATCTGCTTTGTAGTATGCTCACCCCACCCACCTACTCAGCAACTCTGCACTGTATTCTTGAAATGTTTGAGAGAGCAGGCGTTCTATCATACATCTTTATGATAACACAAGCAGTGCAAAATGGTTCAGAGTTGTGGACTCTTTTGCCGGAGAATGAGGGTGGTGTGTTCCCACTCCTCATGTGGATGCTAAAGAGAAGGGGACATGGCTGTGTTGTCTGTTTAATAAACGTGTAGCATCCTGTTTTCACTTGCACTGATGACTGATATGGATTTGTTTGTGATACTGTGTGATCCTGGGAGCAGAAGTCATTGTTTAAACAACACTGTGCTAACAAAGGGACACTGTTCATGTGGCTTCCACTTAGTCTGTGTACATTTCTCATTTAGATTCAAATTGTCCAACAGGGGAATGTGACATGTTTAAGGATTGGGTTACACAGGTTTTGTTGAGTCAGTGAAAGAGATGTTTCTTCCCCTCCTTTCCTCTGTGGACATGTTTAAAGTGCATCTGAAAAGATATAATATTTTTCATAGAACATGTTGGCACATTAGAGGAAGATGGGGGTCAGTTTATTAACTTTGAAGATGCTTTTGAGTGCTTGGCATTGTACACTTTATTTACAGCCGAGACACTTGTCTGTAAAACTTCTTTGACAACAAAAATATTCCGAAAGGAATCTGCTTATAAAAACTACCTGGATGGTTACTTATTGTGCACAGAAAGAGCCACCCCGGCGTCTGGATGCGA
The DNA here is from genome assembly GCF_943737965.1 of Phodopus roborovskii. Classification (NCBI taxonomy): domain Eukaryota; kingdom Metazoa; phylum Chordata; class Mammalia; order Rodentia; family Cricetidae; genus Phodopus; species Phodopus roborovskii. Next base: position 1,414,189 of record NW_026126639.1, on the reverse strand, counting down.
ACTCCAGTTTCTCGTGGCTGAAAACTGACAAGAATGGTTGTATTTTAATCCACTAAAGAAAGTGAAGACAGCGTTGATACGGGAGAGGAGTTACGTTCTCCTAGTGATGAGTAGGGTTACCATTCTGGGCTCAGGAAAGCGCAAGGAGAAAGAGAAGAAGAGGGAGGAGGATGAGATCACACTGAGGATGCGGGAAAGAGAATCAGGTGAGGAGAGGTTGATGTGTCATCTGTATCTGGTGGAGAGTTAAATCACAGTCTCCCCTCTACTGGAATCACCCCTTGTGTCAATCTTCCCACAACAAATATCAGGTCCCCATGGAGTTGAATGAGCTTAAAGTTTTATGTGGGAGCCTTGAGTCTGGGGTTTCATTCCTATGTCTGTCTGTGTATAACTGCCAAGACAGCCGCTATACTTTTCATCCATATCCTATGAATTTTCTTTCCCATTTCCACAATAAGGACGTTGTACCTCAGCCTATAGCCCAGTATTTATTTATTTATTTATTTATTATTTATATTTATCTACTGGAAATTGTATCTTTCCCAGGAGAAGCATAGGTTCCCAGGGATATGGGTCTAAGCAGCTTCCAGCGGTGACTGAGTCATCTCAAAAACCTTCACTTCTCTATAGAACAGCAAGGTTTTTCTTGCTCTGTTTTTCTGTCTTGGTGCTTCATGCAGTGAGGGCTACACAGTAGGTGTTCTGTACTTATTTGTTGCATTGCAAAGTAGTAAAGAGAACTATAGTCGTATATAAATGCTCGGTGACAACTGGGATTTGGAGTTTTGGAAAATGTTTGAGATGTTTTATAAACTTAGATCCATTCTGTTAAATGGGTGTTGTTCACAGGATTTTCAGAAATTAGTGCTCTGGATAGTGCTGAGGAATCATACAAATATGCTGAAAAAGATCTTCTAGAATGAATGTGAAATTAAAATGTTTTGGTGGTGATGAAAAATATCCTACTTTCAAGACACGAAATAGATTGACAGACTAGTAATGCACACATGTCACCTCTCTGTAGTGCCCATAATACTCATGCTTACATGTACCTGTACAGAGGGACATGTTCACCCATACATAATGTAGGCCATAAATAAACATGTGTAGATCTCTGTTTAGGTGTCTGGTGTTTTTCCTAAACCCCAAGTTTTTAAAGCTGGAAGTGTTGGATTTGTCCCCAATTGTAGGCGCACTTGTTGTTTTTATTTAGGTTGCTTTCTTAATTAAAATTCTCTGCCTCCCAGGTTTCTGTGAATCAACGGTGCCCTGGAAGTTATTTCTCTTCTTGAGACTCCATGAAGTCTTGGAATGCATAGACATCAAGAAGGAAGCCTGGTCAAACAGCCTTCGTGGGCTCAGTGAGGCTGAGGTTTAGAATAAACACAACGGATGCCTTCATGTTCTTAAGGCAACAACCTTCAAGTGAGTTCAAAGGGTATCACTTGGGTCTCATTTGCTTTGCTAAATAATTGAAAGGGTTTATTTTAACCACATTGTCATTAGCTTAAGGTAAGAGGCTAACAAGCCATTAACCAATAAGAGAAACATACACACATAATGATACCTCCTCTCATAGGATGAGCAAGCCATGGGGTGCAAAGCAGGAAGCAGCATTCCTACATGGTCTCTGTATCTTTTCCTGCATCCAGGTTGCTGCCATGAGCTCCTGCCCTGACTTCCATCAGGGATGAAATGTGGTGTAGAACTGTGAGCTAAAATAAAACCTTTTCCCTTTAATTTGCTCTTGGTTCTGGTATTTTATCCTAGCATAGAAACCCCGAGTGAGACACCCCAGCCCTCTGTGGCCCTTCTGCAGCCAGGGTCTCGGTTGATGTCATGGCTCCTGACACCATCAAAGGCCATGCTGATACCAGGGGTCTGAGCCACCACCTGGGGCCATGTTGCTGTCTGAGAGCCACTCTGTTGTGGTGGTCATGCTGTTCAGAGTTCCCTGTGCTGCCACCTGGGGTCATGGTGACACCTGAGTCTGGGCTGTTACCAGGAACCATGTGTGGGTATGTAGCTCTACCATAGCTAGGGTCTGTGATGTCCATGGCCTGTGGTGCAACCAAAGGCCACATGGATGCCTGCAGTCTGGTTATTCACTTGACATTATGTTTGTTTCTGAGGGCCTTGTGGCCACTAGGACCTTAGTGATGTCCAGGCCTGAATGGCTGCTGAGAGCATGTCTGGGTCTGTGTTGCTGCTGCAGCTGGGGTCTGTGATGATATCCATGGCCTTCATTACCTCAGGGGTTAATAGGAACCACTCTTGTTGAAATACAAGGGCCCTGCTGAGCCCATGTGCCCCTCACTGTCCCTGAGACAGCTGGCTATGACCCTCTCTGGACTGCAGCAGGAGAGCTGGTCCCATACCCCCAAAAGAGAGCTGCCCTCCCACACTTGGGAGAGATGTCCCCACCCCTCACCATGGGCATTGGAGAGCTGGCTCTGCCCTTCACCTGGGGGCAGTGGTCTCAATGGCCAGTACCAACCAGCTCAGCTACCTCCCAGACCCACACTCGGGGTCTTGGGCTGGCCTTATCCTAACATCTACCCTTCTATGACCTGTTGGAGTGCATGGAGCCACTGGTCCTAAACACCAGGTTCCCCATGAGTCAGGCGACAGCAGGGTATTGGAGATAAGTTTCAGTGAGAGTCCCATGATAGTGGTGTTCCAGAGACCTTGAACAAGGTCAATGTCTCATTAAAATTAATGAACATTGTCCTGAATGGCAGTGAAGCCTCCTGCCTCATCTCTTTCACCTCTTCAGATGGTGGTGAGAACAGGGGAGAGGTGTCAGGCTGGTCAACCCTGCAACTACCCAGGTCCATAGCAAGGGTTACGTGCTGGTCCACCCCACCTGTGATCTGCTAGAGCATGGCGGAGGTGGGATGATGTGGTGTATCAGTAATACAGATCCAGGGCTGCAGGGTCTCTAGGACACAGGGCAGACACCAGATGTCCAGGAAGAGTCTCAGAGAGGGGGCCCATCATCTGTCATTGGTGTAGCGGAGACCAGAGGCCTCAAGCCAGACCAGTGATAACATATATGGATAAAGGGGTTTACTGCCTGACTCACTGTGTCTTACTGCCCCTTCCATGACGAGGTTTGCCCATTCTTATCCCACCCCCATCTTTTTCTCTTATATTTTATTGTGGAATGGGGAGGAGATGGATGGGATCAGGAGACATGACGTGAAAGACCCAAAGAATAAATAAAAATGAAATAAAACAAAAACCTAAAACATTGAGCGTTTTGTGGGTGGAACTGATTGGATAAAGGAGTATCGTGCCACGCCACAGCTCCTGATGCCACTAGGAAGAATGAAGAGGTGCTGGAGAGATGGAGGAGCGAGCTGTTTTAAAAATTAACTTTTTGGGGGCAAGCTGCAGGGTTGAGGCAGATACCGAGTGACTGGAAGGTGAGTGGGATTGGGGCACATGATGTGAAATTCCCACAAAACAATAAAGAATTATGTTTAAAAATATGTTAAAAAGATATACCCCAGTCCTGAGAGGATTTTTTTAAAAATGACTTGTTACTATTCAGTAAATAACTTAATTAACAACTATCCGTTTTCTTGCAAAGGCAGCAGTAAGACATTTAAAGCATAGACGTCTGGAAGCAACCAGAAGTACAGTACACCATGGCAGAACCTGAGAAAAGGTTGGCAACTCGTGGGGTGAGATGCTTTTCCAAGATCAAGGTATGGATTGTTTGCATGTGTATGAATACACACACACACACACACACACACACACACACACACACACACACACACACACACAGTCAGCAAGCCTTGCCTCCTGGGTGAATTCCAGGCAGGCGAGAGTCCCTGTTACTAAAAAGAACTGTACAAAGCTTGAGGAATTACACCTGGGGTTGTCTTCTGTCTCCCATGTACATATAGACACATGAACTCATTCTGCACGAACATGCACACACTTTCACAAAGAGAAAGGATGGGAGAAAAAGGAGACCTCCCTCGGGAGGAATGAGGGGACCTCTCTGAGAGCATTTGCTCCAAACTGTAGAGTGCTGAGGCCAATAGTCAGCAGGACTGGCTTTCTAATCACACATCGTATGTAGCAGTAGATCTGAACCAGCACGGACCCTGGTTCCTTTCACTTTCTGCACAGAACCGAATCGTTCGGAGAAAGGGCAGTGTATTCAAAACTCATTTAGCTTTCTTCTTCAAAACATAAATCAATAACCCCCTGATCCCCCCAAAGCCTGATTTTCTTAATTTGGTAGAATTTACTATTAAATATAGGGCATTATCAAATATCAATTATCAAATATCAAATATCAATTACATCCTTAAAAGATTTATAGTGGAAAGAGGGAACATCTCTGTCAATATCATTTAGAGTTAGAAGACAAACTTCTAGAGCCGGAATTGCACTATCTTATAGTACAGAGTACTATTGAGCTATACTGAACGTGTTGTTCATATTTCCCTGTTCTTTTTTTGCATATATATATATATATGTTCTGATGTATCCAAAATAATTGGTATTTGTGGCAATAAATTTACAAGCAGTAAATACTAACCTAACACAAGATGATTTGCCAGTTATTTCAGATGAGACAGCACAGCAGTTCCAGAAGTTGGGATGATGACATTTGGCATCAGCCAGCCGCTGGAAGAAAAGTTAAGGGAAACAGGAAGCTCAGTTACTATAGCACTCAAAGTAATGAGGAGTCTTACTGTACATAGCCACATGATAACCCGAAGGACCCCACAATGTTCTGCATTTCCAGAGTTACAACATTATGATAGAGGAGATATTACACTTTAAATTTGATTCCACTTTCAAGGGATGTTTATGTTGGATACAATCCTCTACCTCATGGTAGAGGGTGTTTTTTAAGGAGTCTCTTTTCTGTACCACCAGCCAGATCCCAAATAATGTTACAGAAACTTCTTACTAATTGTGAAAGCTTGGCCTATAGCTTAGGCTTGTTCCTAACTAGCTCTTACACCGCAATTTAAAAATTGCTATTAATCTACATGCTGTCACATGGTGTTACCTCTCTTCCATCTTGTACCTCCTAGTTCCTGAGTCTCCTAGCATCTCCTGAGTGCCCATATTCTTCTCTTTCTTTCTCCCCCCCCCCAGAAATTTCCCCTGTACATCCTGCCTAGATAATGGCTATTGAGCCTTTTATTACACCAATCACATCAATAGACCTTCAAACAGTATGCAAATATCCCATAAGCCTGTGGTCAGTGGATGCCAGATATGTGAGTGAAAAACTAATTTTCTTAATGTTTTCCTTCCTAGATGTTTCTGGTGGCATTAACATGGGCATTTGTATCCAAATCACTATCAGGAACTTACATGAATTCCATGCTCACACAAATAGAGAGACAATTTGATATTCCCACATCTATAGTTGGATTTATCAATGGGAGCTTTGAGATTGGTGAGTTATTTTCGCATTTACTTATGGTTATATATTGACATTCTCTCCTTATTTCCTGCGTTAGTCTACCTAATTTGACTGAGTTACATGCTCTCTGATGCGACTGAATAAGCTGGTTTGTGTGTGAAGAAACAACTACTTAAATATGACATTTGTCACACCCAATTTTTGCCACATACCCTGACATGGTCCCCCCCTTTTTTCTGACAAGTGACAGAAGATTTAGAGTATTAATATCTAATTCCATCATTTGATAACACAGGGAGACACTAAGGCCTTTTCCATGGCATCTTAGAAGGCTGCTTTGGGAGCCTGGAGAAATGGTGTCCTGAAGGAGAGCTAATGTTTCTCTTGCCCTACTGGTCTGAAGTTGACAGCTCTCCACTCCTAGTCACTAGAAAGATGAGGATGCTTTCCTGTATTTGACTAGTGCCCACACAATTCCTAAGACTGAATGAGCTTTAGCTCCCGACTGCGTGATGAACTGCGATAGGAGAATACAAAGTGTGGAGGAGGGAAAGATGCTCTCAGTAAACACAGTGACCTGGAAGTCTTGGTGCCTCTCATCTCTAGTTTAATCAGAGTTTTTACTCCCTTCAAGGTGAAATAGCCCTTAATATATTCATTGAAAACAGCAAAGGGAACCAGACTGTGAGGTGGCTAACGCACACTGAGGATGCTCCATCCTGTCTCTCAGGATCAAACTCTTTAGTGTTTACTCTGCCCACTGTGTCCTAGGCCTTCATAGAGCAGCCGGGGTGAATGCCTTACATAGACCTTACACAGATTCTAGTGTGTTAGAGGCAGCAAGTGCAGTCCATTGGTTATACAAAGTCTAATGTAACACATTGTGCTGGGGAAGACAATCTCCTGAAAGAGTAATGTTTGCCAGTGGAGAAATAGACAGGTAAATGTTAAGGAGACATTTGTACAGAGGGCGAAGCATCAAACAGTTTATGCTGGGATGAAGTCAGCCTAATGTTATGGGAAGGTGGAAGAATGCTTTTTCATTTTTCATTTTTCAAATGACAGAGATTTCAGACAAGATCCAATGCATTTGGCAGTGTGGGGGATACAGGCATAGACTGCAAACATTCGCAGAGAGTTCAAACAGTGGGTATGGTATCCTGGGATATTACTTTCTGCATGATGATCTCAGCGCAGTGAGGATATAGGGGTGGCCTACACTCTCATTATAGCAACATCTCTTCTGCATAGACAGCAGACTAGAGAGAAATGGAATTGGAAGAAAAACAAAGTCTTCAAATCTCAAGTATTGAGATCACTTAGCTATTTGCTAAGTCATCAAAGAAGGGTGTTTGAGTTTTCTGACCTTTCCTTTATGGGTAATATGAGCAGGGTAAATATCCTTCATCAAACTAAAAATATGTGGTTTGAGGAAAGCTTACTTTTCCTCTTTGTGTGTGTATGTGTGTGTGTGCATAATACTCATTGAGCCTAGGGCCTCACACAATTAGACAAACATTCTACCATTCTATTCCCAGCCCCTTTATTTACTTTTTATTTTGAAGGAGTTCTCAGTAAGATGCCCAGGCTGGTCTTGAACTCACTGTGTAGCCCAGGCAGACTTGATCTTGCAGTCTTGTCTTATCCCCATGTGACTGGGGGTGGCAGGTGTGACACCAGCCACGCTTGTTCCTTCATCTCTGAAGCATGTTTATCTAAGGCTCCCCTGTCAGGCTGGGGCTTCCCACCGAGTTTCTTTAAACACAAGCTTTCTCCTAAGCCACAGACATGAATGCTTGGTTTGACTCCCACAATCTAGACCTAAGACATGGTTGGAGGGTTAGGACTCTTAAATTCTCTCTGCTTAACAAACAGTATCACCTGGTCTAAGGAAAGATGTGACAGCAGAAGCAGACATCCAGCTTGGCCATGTTGAATAAATAAGGGGTTTTTGAATAGTCAGTTAAAAGACATGAACCCATTTGACTCTGTATAGAGAAGGTGAGAGAGGAGATGTCAGATATGACTTGTAGGCCATCATCTGCTTTTGTATCCATTCTGAAGGGCTGGATGATCCTGAATAGAGCACTAAATATTCTCCAGAATGTCCAGAATGTCCAGAATGGAGGAGAACATTCCCTCACACACACACACACACACACATACACACAAACCTCCTAACCACCCATCCCTGTTTTCTTAAGGTGATTGTTAAACAATGAACACAATGCTGGAGAGGCTGTTGGCTATGATGTGATAACACTTTACTGAAATAAGCATTCTCATTTCTCCCTCCCAGGAAACCTTTTATTGATTATATTTGTGAGTTATTTTGGAACAAAACTGCACAGGCCTATCATGATTGGTGTTGGATGTGTGGTTATGGGCCTAGGGTGTTTCTTAATATCACTACCTCATTTCCTGATGGGCCGGTGAGTATTTTAGTCTTTGATGATATTCTAGGTTCAACTTTTCCCTACAGGAAATGAAGCTCAGAATTTCCTCTCTAGGAGGAGCGATGTTCCCCAAAAGTACAGAATGCTAATATGGAAATTAGAAGATATGGTTTCCACTTTGCCTGTATGATTTGTGAATCTTATGGTCTTGGGACTGTTTAAGTCCCCATCTAGTACATTATGAATTGGGAATTTAAGACACTGCTTCCATGAAGTTGAGATACTGTCAGATTCTCTGAATCTGCCAGCGCTGTTCTGTTAAGACAGAGCTAGCCAATAAGAAACCCTAGTCATCAGCCAACAGTTTATAACTAATATACTCTTGGTGTGTTCATTTGGGGCTGATGCAGCCGTGGGACTAGGTTGGTGGGAAGGAGTGCTCATAACAAAATGGTGCCCACTGTGGTTAAGAGGGTCCATAATCATGCTGAGTCCTTCATCAGCGCTATTGCTATTTAGACACTCCAATTACAAGGGGTCTACAGTGTGACATAATCATGGGTCACCAAGAGATAGACTAATGTCAAGACTGACTTTATTTTCATGTTTACCAATGTATTATAACACAGCAAACTGTAAAATTGAAAGTTTGTTGAGTTAACTATTACCCCCTTCCTTGCTTTCTGGGGACAATTTTCAATTCTTCTGCCTGCCTGTGTGTCTTGTTGGTTCTTAACACCTGAATATTAAATGATATACAAAATAAGGTATTCTTTCATAGAATGCAATTATATCTAGATTTACTACCTAGCTCATGTTTCCCCCATTTGATTGATATTCTTTCTGTCTCTCTCACCTTACAAGTCCCTCATTGGCTGGCAGTATGAACACCCCTCAACACAGGTCAGGGACTTCATGTTCATCCTGGCCATGCCTCTTGCTCTTGTCTGGTCTACTCCACCTGCCTCTGAACTGCTACCTCATGGCCAGCTCAAGGCCATTTCCTTGTAATTCTCCACCATTCTTTTCCTTATAAATTTGTTTAACTTCCTCCTCTCATCTTCCCTTTCGCCAGCCGCTCCTCCACACTTTTTTCCTTATGTCTTTCTTCTATCTTTTCTTTTGTTTTTAATATTAAAAAAAATCAATTTGATTTGTGTCAGTGTTTTACCTGCATGTACATATGTGTACCGTGTGTGTGTGTGTGTGTGTGTGTGTGTGTGTTATCCACAGATAATAAGGTGTGCTGGATCCCCTGGAACTGGAGTTAGAGATGGTTGCCAGCTACCATGCTGGTGCTGGAAATATGAACCCAGGTCCTCTGCAAGGGTACGAAGTGCTGGTAGCCAGCGAGCCATATCACCAGATCCCTTTTCTTTTCTTTTTTGAGACAAGGTCTTGACATGTAGCCTAGGCTTACATGGAGTTTACTTTGTAGCTCAGGCTGTCCTCAAATTCTTGCTGATCTTCCTACTTCAACACTTGGAAAGCTGCCGGCACTGCAAGGGTGAGCCACCACAACTACGTTCTTGCTCTTCATTTCACTCCTCAATGGAGGCACATTCTACCCTCTGCTTCCCTCTTTAATCTCCCTCACCTCTTTCTGGAGAGAAAAAGTATTCCCCACAGCCTTTGAATTTGAAGACATTGCTTCCAAATTCATGTATTCTAACTCCTGTGACTGGTTTCTCTTTTAGCTCTACAGGTTGACACTGGTGACCACCTTTTTTTTTTTTTTTTTTTTTTTTTTTTTAATATTATTTTGATGTGTATTAATTTTCCTCTCTTTTTTAAAATTTAAATTAGAAACAGTCTTGTTTTACATGTCAATCCCAGTTCCCTGTCCTCTCCCCCCCCCCATCCCATTCCCTTTTTGCTCCCCAGGGAGGGTGAGGCCTCCCATGGGAGATCAGGGCCTACTGTTTTAAGTCCTTTGCCTCCTTGATCATGTGCCTTTGCTCAGGAGATGTTGTTACCTTTATTTTTTTTGTGCTCTCTTCTCCTTGATAAAGCTTCCTTTCTCTCCTCTTCTGCAGCTGTTATTTGAGCACTGGTACCCTGGATTTCATTCATATCTTGCCATCTTTCTAACTTCATGGGTTGACTCTCCTATGTACTTCCTGGGAGAGATAGCATTGTTATCCAGCTCTTGAATGGGCATGTCACTTATTTTATAATATTTCTAAAGTTTTATTGTCAAGAACACCACTTCACCTTGAATATCTCCTTTGAGGGGACATCTTTTTATTTTCTTAATAATTCAGTGTCACTTTCCATGTGACTTTCTTCATCTCTCTCCATTGCTTCTGGCTTCTAGCTTGTGTTTGTCTTTGACTTGTGGTAATAGAGTGTCCCTACAGATTGCCCTAGGTTATTTGTTCATATTTAAGAGAGAATTACAATGGAAAACTAACTGGAAATTCTGTATACAGATTAGAACAGTTTTTGTCTTTTTCAGTAGGATGAGTCAACAGGTGATTGAGTTGGCCTGGGTGCTGTTCGAGATGAACTCTGCTTTTGAGCCATCTCAGAAATGTGTGTAACTTGTGATCCTAGGCAAGAATTCTCTGCACTTGGCTACCAGCCAGAAAGAAACAGAAACATCATCTTTTATTTTGTGAAGTTCTGAATACAATCATCCTTCTTCTTGACTTCTCTGTCCTCATTGTACCAGTTTGGGTTCTCTCTTACCTGTGAGCATTTCCACTTGGAGAGATTGAGGATGAGTTTGAGCTTCTAGATATTTCTTATGTGCACTTTAACCCTCACTTTAGACTTTGCTTATTATGTTCAACTAGGACCTGAACTGGAAATCTTCTCATACAGCTTTCAATGGAGACCCAGAACATATTCCACTGCTCCCAGAAGCACGATGGTTTTGTTTCCCTTGTCTTCTGATTCACTGGCCATTCGCTTACCCACATCCCAATCTCATGATTTGATTGAGCTTAAGTTGATCACACTTTCAATCTCTCATTTATGGTTTTTTTATTTTTAGCTATTTTGTTTTTACATGTTGGGGTGGTGAAGTGTATGTGCTTTCATGTGAAGCCAGGCAACAACACTCAGGAGTCAATTCCTTCTGCTTACCCTGTGGGACCTGGTGTGCAATTTAGGTTATCAGACCTGAATTAAAAAAAATAATCTGTACTGGGTGCATCTGGTACCTCACAAGGGCTTTACTTTTATTTGAAGCAGAGTCTCATGGTAAGGGTGGCTTTAAACTCACTCGGCTGTTGAGCATAATCATGAACTTCTGACCTCCTGCTTCTACCTCCTGTGTGTTGGTACTATAGGCATGGTCCGCTATCTCTGGTTTTATTTTGAGCTCAAGATCAAAGCCAGGATTTGTGCATCCAAGTGCCAATGTAACAACTGAACAACATCCCCATATCTAGGTTTCTTTATCTTTGAGGAAGAACTTTCTTCTTTTTCTATTTTGAAATGATTTTCTGCCATTTATTGTAAATTGGGAAATGCATGGTCCTCGAGTGGACAACTGTAGATAGTAAACTAAATGAAAAAAAACTTTATCTTCTTAGTTGTTCTTGAAGGTAACTGAAAATTTGTGGGTGGAATTTAAAAATTATTTTTTACTTTCTATTCTATTCAAATCAATGTCAAGAAATATTTAACTGTTTTTATGTTTCTTACCTTCTGCTAATGGTGATTATTCTCTGAAACTGACCTGTCCTCATGGGATCATGAGTGAAAAGTTGCAGGATCTTGTCTGCATTTCACGGCAACATCAGTGGGGACAGCCAGGCTGTGGTTCTAGGGGGAAGGGACTCTGACTTCTGTGCTAAATTGTACACTGTAGGATGTTGGAAGTGTAGCTCCACACATAATTCAGCAGCCTTGGTTTCCTCTGGCTGTCTGTCTTCTAAAAAACACTTAGACATAATAGATAACTAACTAACTAAATAAATGAAATCCATAATACCTACAATGAATAGATAGATACTTAGCTGGACACTTTCTCTTTTACTATTGCATTCTGTCATTTTCTTTTTAGGACAAGCTGGTCCTTGGTGATTTTGTCAAGTTAAATGACCAGAGTTTGTTAGCACTTTTGGTCCCGTGACACTGCATTGTCAGGTGATGGATTCTGTCATCTCTTGTTATGACGTGTGAAGCTTTTCTCCTCCTGGAGTTAATGAACACTTGGGGAATGAATGAGTTCTCAGAACGGAAGGGTGGGGCCGCAGCCGGGAGACTGCAGAGCAGGTGTCTTGATTTGTTGTTTTGTGTTTGTGTAAAACTTTTACCTTTTCAGTCCTACTTTAATGCATCTCTTTCTGTTTGTTACTTTTGTTCTTTATCTTGCCCCAATTATTTTTAGTAAATAGTTACTTAGAAATCATAGACAGAGCTGGAGAGATGACTCAGTGGTTAAGAACACGAGTTGCTCTTCCTGAGATCCTGAGTTCAATCCTCAGAAACCATGGGGTAGCTCACAACCTTCTGTGATGGGATCCGATGCCCTCCTCTGTCATGCAGGTGTAGATGCAGGACACTCATAATCAAAATATAACTAAATAATGTTGAAAAATGAAATCACAGAGAGTTGACATTAGAGAATCCGAAATCTATGTCACCTACATGTAGAAACTTGAGATCTAACTGTAAAGAAGGTGCATGTTTTGGTGATTATCAAATTATTTTGATGATTACTTAATTTATTTGGGTGGTTGTTTTCGATATTTTCTGCTTTTCTTTTGAGGCGATCTCTCCTGAAGCCCAGGATAGTCTCAAGGTTGCTGAATAGATAAGGGTGGCCCTGAGCTTCTGATTCTCCTCTCAAGTGCTAGGGTGGGCAGGCATGGCTCACCACAACCAGTTTATGCAGTTCTAGAGTTCAAACCTAGAATTACATGTCCAGCCTCTAATAATACAGAAATACAGATCTTCCTTCCTCCCTCTCTCCCTCCCTCTCTTCCTCCCTCTCTTCCTCCCTTTCTCCCTCTCTTTCTCCCTCCCTTCCTTCTTTCCTTCCTTCCTTCCTCCCTTCCCTTCCTTCCCTCATGTGTGCATGTGTATTTATGTATGCATACGTGTTTCATGTGTTGTGCATGTGTTTATATGTTTCTGTGTGCATGGTGTGTGTGTGTGTGTGTGTGTGTGTGTGTGTGTGTGTGTGCGTGTGTACATGGAGAATTCTGGGAACTACTCTATGGGGTCATTCCTCTCCTTCTACCTTTATGTGATTTCAGTGATTGAACTAAGGTCATCAGGTTTGTGTAGAAAGTTTCTTACCTGCTTGCCGCGCACTAAGACTTACTATGATTAGAATGACTCCTGTGGAATCATGACTGAACAGGCTCTGGATGCTGTTTTCAGGGAAGCGGAGTCAGTAATCTGCAGATGCTCTCATTGCTCTCAGTTACTCACAGTCAATGTTTCCTGTGTCCACACAGATATGAATATGAAACAACAATTTCACCTGCAAGCAACTTGTCCTCAAACAGCTTCTTGTGTTCAGGAAACAGAACCGAGACCTTAATGCCAACACCTGACCCAAAAGGTTGACTAATGGTTTTTATTGCTTTCTGCTCATAGAGTGGGCCAGAGAATACTCTTTTGTGAAGGGCTTTAAAGACGATCCTGGGTTTCTTAGGCATCTAAGACAAATGAACAAACTTTATGTACCTCTTCAGGGAAGGGGATTGTCTAATAACACAGAATACTCTGCCTCCTGAGTTTGAGTATACTTATTAAGAATCCTTTGTTTCTTAAAGTAGGTGTTTTAAAAACAAGCCAAAGATATCCACTCCAGCACCATAGTAGAGTTATTCCCACAAAGGGAAATGACTTAGAGGTATGGATTTAGACACATGGTGAGATCTATGTGATTGTTCTAGTTTGGTCTTCTTTTGCACGGACTAAAACCAACTCAGGTAGGAAAGAGTTTATGTAATTTACAAATTGTAGCTCACCATGAGGGAAGCTTAGCAAGAACATGGAGGCAGAGGCCAAAGCAGAGAGCACCAGTGAGTCTTGCATACTGTATTTATTGCTAAGTTACCTCTCGTACACACACCGGTCAACCTGTCCGGGTCTAGTACTGTCCACAGTCATCTATGCTATCTTTCATCAATTACCCAAGAGGAAAATTCCTCATAGACATTGCCACAGGCCAGTCTGATAAAGCAGTTCCCCAACTGAGATTCCTCCTCTGCAGGTATATTTAGATTTGTATCAAGTTGACAAAAACTAGCCATCACAGTGATCAGCCATCATAAACAGGAGATACAGCCAGAAAGGAGCTTTCGCAGATCTGTGCCGTGTACCTGGTGCACCATGGTAAGGCAGATCCCCATGTCACAGTGCAGAATTCCTTAATTGCCAGAAATTTGTCTTTCAGTATCCTTTTCCCTCTTTAACAGAGATATTACTTTGCAGTTCAACCAAACAGCGGTGTTCCCTTAGCTTTTATAAGTCCGGGCACGGTGGTCCTGGATTCTGCCCTTCATATGCTGTATTAGTAACTTTCTCCTCACTGAGGTCAAAATCCAGAAGAACAACTCAAGGGAAGGAATTTTTGTTTTCACTCCTCATGGTCACTTGGCTCTATGTTTACGGACATAGTATCACGGTGACATGAGTTTTGGGTGATGCTCTTCTTCAGTTCTTGGTGGGGAGGAAGAATGGGCAATAAGATGCAGGAAGTGCCGTGTGAAATAGCTTCTTTGGACAGGCCGCTCCCAGGACCAACTTCCTCCAATTAGACTGGCCTCCTACCTTTCAGTATTTCTCATCAGTGTCAGCATCTTCATCAACAAATTAGTCCACTGGTGATTATGTTAGAACCATGGCCCCTGTCTCCATATACGCCTCAGAGACACAACCAGGTGTTGTGTAAAAGCAGTTACTGTATGCATTATTTACTTTCCTTTGGCTTTGTAGAACACCATGACCAAGGGAACTTATACAAGAAAGTTTATTTGTGCTGATGGTGACAGAGCAGTGGTTCTCAACTTCCCTAATGCTGTGATTGTATAATATAGTTTCTTATGTTGCGGTGACCACAACCATAAATTATTTTCATTGTTACTTCATAACTGTAATTTTGCTACTGTTATAAATTGTAATGTATCACACACACACACACACACACACACACACACGCACACATGTTTTTATATGGTCTTAGGTGACTTCTGTAAAAGGGTCGCTAGACCCTCAAAGGAGTCATGACCCAGAGGTTGAGACCTGCTGTTCATGAGAATCAATCATGGTAGAGAGAATGGCAGCATGAGCAGGGAATTAGAAACTCACATCTCAGCTATAAGCATAAGGCAGAGAGTGCAAACTGGACGCAGGGTAAGGCTTTAAGCCCTTGAAGCCCATCTCCAGTAACATTCTTCCTGCACTTTCCAAAATAGCACCACCAACTGGAGACTAAATATTTAATGCTAGAGACCATTGAGGGTTATTTTGGTTCAGAGCACCATGCCGTTCTTACAGACGGCCTGATTAGTTCCCAGAACTGACATCAGGTTGCACATAATCCCCTGAGAGTCCAGTTCAGGGGAAATGAGTGCTCTCTTCTGGAAATCTTGGCCACCTGCACACACAATGTGTACATAATGCTCATAAAGGTACATACACACATTTAAAAAGTATTTTTACAGTCACATGTGCTAAAGGACCCAACATGTCTTCCGAACATTTAGTCTAGAACTGTCTCAGCAGGATCATCTCAGGCCAGACGATCTCCATCTTGCACTAGATTCATGCCACAGAATTTGCAGCAGTCTCCAAGGCTTGGGATGTCACTGCTCTCAGGGAGTCTGTGGAGACCAAAATATCTTGAGAGTCAAAGAGCAGCCATCTTGAAGCTCTGAGCCATACAAACCCTCTAAGCAAAGCAACCCGAAATGAGGACCTCAGTGGTAGCCTATTCTCACCCCTTGAGCTAACTTCTGAAAAGCTACTCATTGTACTTCTTGCACTGCAGTAGATAAATTAAATTCTCCCCCTGTGCACAGGCCCAGGAACGGCCTTGATGCTTCCAGCGTCTGATGTTTTCACTTCTGCCTTAGAAGAGGGTTGAGAGTCTCCCTGGGATCTGTAGACAGAAATCCTTGGAGAGGCTGCCTTAAATGCCCTTCCCCGATAATGAGATTGATGACTACCTTATATGCCATCCTAGAGTCCTCATCTAGTAGTTGATGGAAGCAGAAGCTGATACCCACAGCTAATCACTGAGCAGAATTGGAATCCAATTGCAGAGAGGGAGGAGGGATGAGCAAAGGGATCAAGACCAGGCTGGAGAAACCCACAGAAACAGCTGACCTGAATAAGGGGGAGCTCATGGACCCCAGTCTGATAGCTGGGAAACCAGAATAGGACTGACCCAGACTCCCTGAACGTGTGTCTTAGTTAGAAGGACTGAGCAGGCTATGGGACCTTTGACAGTGGAACCAGGATGCATCCCTGGTGCACAAACGGACTTTGGGAGCACATTCCTCATGGAGGGATACTCCCTTAGCCTAGAGTCAGGAGGGAGGGCCCAGGCCCTATCCCAAGTGACTTGACAGATTTTGATGATCCTTCATGGAAGGCCTCACCCTCTCTGGGGAGTGGATAGGGGATGGGATGGGGGAGGTCAGAGGAAGGCATGGGCAGGTGGGAGGAGGAGGGAACGGGGATCAATATGTAAAATAAGAAAAACATATTAAGTAATAAAAATTAAAAAAAAAATCACGGTGTTTATCAAAATAAGAACCTGAATTCTTAGAGATGGAAACTGATTTTCCTTTAACCAGGAATAAGAGTTAGATCTCATGTTCCAGTTGTGCTTAGGACATTTAATGGCATCCCTGATCAATCCACAGTTTAGAGTGCACTGTCCTTCATTTCTCTGAAAACAAACAAACAAACAAACAAAAACAAAAATATAAACAAACAAAAAACAATATCAAGCTTCCCTAGGGAGTGGAAGTTCATTTAGCTTAGGACAAATGTGGGTGGTGCATGCACACCTTCAAAGACTTCCCCCTTTGCCTTTCAAGTCCATCTGGCCTTAGTTTATCTTATTACACTGATTGCATGCTATTTGATCCATTGGAGTACTTGTTGATAGTAAAAGATGATTCTATACAAAAGTAGGGTTATTGTTCAGTGAAAATATTTAGTTCTTAAAAAGTAATTGAGGGTGTGTGCAGTTCAAACTTCCATCAGTCTTCTCAGGGTTGGGTCATACAACATGGATCGTCAGAGACATACACACGTGTGCTTCCTTTCCCTTTTTCCAAGTTGTGGAGAAACGAGGCGCTACACATTAACTTCCTGGGTCCGCTGGTTGGTGGAAAACTGAGTCCCTGGAGATGAGAAAAGCCCTACTTTTTACTGTTTGTCTATTTCTATGGTGTAAACTCTCACAACCAATGTGTTGTCACTGAATACTGAATTGGGAAGAGGCATCTATCCGTAGAGTCATCTCTCCTACCCAAGAGGGCATTGTTTCCAATATAGAACTTATATTCCACTGCTGGGCAATCTTTCAAAGCAAGCAGTAGGGGGTGACTGACAAATTCATAGACAGCATAGTAGGTAAGGCAAGTCACTGAATGACCGGTGTGGGCATGTGACCTGAGAAAGGCTTACAGAAACATTTGAATTAGTAACACTTGAATGCCAAAATACTCACGCAAGTTTCTTTTGTTTTAATGCAGAGTGTGTGAAAGAAATCAAATCATTAATGTGGATATACGTAGTAGTAGGAAATATTATACGTGGAATTGGCGAAACTCCCATCATGCCTTTGGGTATTTCCTACATAGAAGATTTTGCCAAATCTGAAAACTCCCCTTTGTACATTGGTAAGTGTCTTAGTTAGGGTTTCTATTTCTGTGATGAGATACCATGACCATGGCAACTCTTATAAAAGAAAAACATTTAATTGGAGTGGGTTACACTTCATAGGTTTAGTACATCATTACCATGGTGGGGGATATGGTGGTATGCAGGCAGACGTGATCCTGGAGAAGGAGCTGCTACATGTTGATATGCAGGAAACAAGAAGCAGACTGTCTCAGTTGGCATGGCTTGAACATGTATGAGACGTCAAAGCCCGCCTCCACGGTGACACACTTCCTCTAACAAGATCACGCCTTCTAACAATGTCAGCCACTCCCTTTGGGATCCAAAACAAACTGACACAGTAAATTTGAAAAGTCAACCTTTCTGGAAGGGTAGAAATCAACTATTGATTTGAACACTTTGTGGTTTCTAGGATAGTGAGCAGAGTTCATAAGATTGTCCAACGGGGGAATTAAAAGGTAGCCCCAGACAAAGTGCTTCAAGTTACTTCTCATGATTTGAGAACCCTACCTACACTCCTCTGATGCTGCCACGCCATCTTTAAACCAGTAGAACTTCACCAACATTTTCTGGAAAGTGTCCTGTAAATCCTATTTTTTTTAATGGTTTTCCTGCTTTTAGAGACTCATTCTTTCATTTTCAAGTTATTATGACTTCAATATTAGGCATTTTGTGTCTGTAGTATTATAAAATGTAAGATTTACATTTTATCTCTCTCTCTCTCTCTCTCTCTCTCTCTCTCTCTGTGTGTGTGTGTTTGTGTGTGTGTGAGTGTATAAACTTGCATGGAACTGTGGTGGTCAGACGACAGCTTTTGGTAGTTGGCCTGGGGATTGAACCGGGCTCTTCGGGGCCTGGTTCCATGGAGAAGTGCCTTTATCTGCTGAGCTGTCTGCCTGGTTGTGCAGTGTTTTGCTTGTGTTGCATTCTAATAAATATTCTTGCAGTTTAAGCTTTACCAAAGATGGTCTTAATCACATCTCCTCTACCGTGTTCACCAAGCAACTTCTCATTTTCCATCTGCTCCCCTATGCTACTTGGGGCTCTGCATCCTGCTTCTCTATGAAGTTAATGAAGTTAATGACAGTTTCCTTCCATATAACCCCTCAGCCTAGACATTGTTTTGACAAATATCCAAGTTCATTCTTTTGGTTGTATTACTTGATATTATCAATAAAACACATATGTATCTTCCATGTAATAACCTCTAATATATTGCGCAGCTGCAGGATCTCCCAGGCTCTGAACAATACTAGGATGCCAGAGTTGGATAATGGTTCTTTGTCTGGATTTGGACTCCTTGAAAGACCTTCAGACTCCCTGCTGCCCTTGGAGGCCGTGTATATGTCTTTAGTTCATCTTGTCATCTGGAGTCATGTGGATGTGTGTGGCTTGTGCTGCTGCCTGTGGCCATGTTGATGTCTGTGGTCCCTGCTGCCACCAATGGTTATATTGATTTCTGTAGTGACATTTTGTTTGTAATCTAACAAATAAAGCTTGCCTGAAGTTCAGAGTGTAGGGCTAAGGATCTTGTTAGCCACACACCCAGTTAATAGCTAAGCCACTAGTTAGCCATATACCTAAACTACTAGTTAACCACACACCTAGTTAATAGCTAAGCTACTAGTTAGCCACACACCTAAGGCACTGGTTATCTACACACCTAAACCACCACTAGTTAGCCATAGAGAACAGGCAGTGGTGGCCACAACTTTAATCCTGGCACTTGGAAGACAGAGGCAGATGGATCTCTGTGAGTTCAAAGCTACTCTGGGCTACATGAGAGTGAATTGGTCTAAAAAAGAAACAGAGTTTACACCTTTGATCCCAGCACTAGAGAGGGATAGAAGGCAGGAACTCCGTGTAGTCTCAGGGCAGTGTGAGGTTTGTGGTGGAGAGCCTTGCAGTCTGCAGTCACTCTGAGGACAGGATGGCTCCTTTTTGGTCTTAGCCTTGATAAAGGTAAGAACTCTCTGGTGGCTTAGCTGCTTTGCTCTTCTGATCTTCAGGAAAGCTTTGTCTGTTAGATTACAAACAATACATCACTACAGGTTTCTGTGTTTTTGCTGCAGCCAGGGCTCCCATGGATGTCTGCCCTGTTTTCCCACTAAAGGCCATGTGGATGCCTATGGTCTGTGCTGCCAGCTGAAGTCACTTTGATGCCCTTGGGCCTTGCTCCTTCAGGAGGCTGCACGATGGTATCTGTGGTTCACGCTGCTGCCCAAGGCCACGTGCATCTCCATTGTCTGTGTACCTTCTATCAGCCATGTTGATGTCCCTGATCTGTGTTACCACTGAAGGCTATGTGGATGTCCATGGTTTCTGCTGTCACCCGAAGTCATGTTAGTGTCCTTGACCCATGTTGCCTCCTGGAGGTCATGTTGCTGTCTGTGGCCTGTGTTGCCAACTCAGAGCCATGATGGTGTCTGTGTTTCATGCTGCATCTGAGGGCTTTGTTGTTGTCTGTGGCCTGTGCTGCCCCCAGAAACTACATGGAAGTCCATGACCCATGCTGCCACAGAGAGTGAAGGACAAGAAATGTTTTGCAGTGGTGTTGATGGCTGAAGTCTCACAGTTGAGAATGAGAGACAGAGTGCTTCTGTGACACCCTCTTCTCCCCACAGCCCCCCCCCAAGAAAAGAAACAGTCGAGAGAGGAAGCCATTCAATAGAACTCTTAAAATTTGTGATAGGGATCCTGAAGTCTAGCTCTTCACAGTTGATGGTTCCTGGCAGGAATAGGGGTGGGTAATGACCCAGTTTTCCTTGAAAGGCTGGCCGCAGGGAGATTGACCATGGTTCAGAGAGAACATGACTAACACAAATTAGACTTGGTATCTTCTCCTCCTCCTCCTCTTTCTCCTTCTCCTTCTTCTTCTCTTTAGGGGAGGTCACAAGGGAGGAGGGGTGGACTTGCGAAGTCTGTGAAGTAAATGTGTGCATGTGTGAAACTCATAAGAATCAATGGAAATATCAAAAGTGAGGATAGTGACTTATGATGGAGGTCACTGGAGGTTCCAAGAGAGTGTGTTAGAATTAGAAAGGGACTGAGCAGAGTGAGAGACTAGGAGCAGACAGCACAGGACAGGAAAGAACCCAGTGGAGGTTGGAGATTGTGCAGGAATCATTGGATAGAGGACATCAAAGATCAGGGAGTGTTTGAGAGAACAAAGAAGACAGGAATGCTTGGTATTGAGAACTCAGGCTCATAGAGGAGGACCAACCCACAGAACCACAGAGAAAGAGGAAAAGACAAGGTGTAAAGTGAAGAGAAGCCAGGAAGTTGAAGTTTTGTGAGCAGGGATGGCTCAGCAGAGATTCTGAACTCAGGTAAGTTGGGAGATTGCTGGTGGTTTCAAGGAAGCCAGGTGAGGATGGAAGGGACCAAGGAAATGAAAGTAAAAATAAGAAAGAAGACCAGAGCGGATGGGGAGGGGGGTAGATAGGAGTCAAGGGGGAGGGAACAGGAGAAAAGGATGGAGGGGAAACTGTGGTCAGGATGAAAATAAATGAATAATAATAATAATAATAATAAAAGTAAAAAAGGAGACCAGGGTAGCATCCAAGAGAAGTGCTGTTATGAGGACACATTCTTTCTTTGGGACGAAGTTTCAAGAGAAGAGCTTTAACGAAGGCACAATACAAGAAATTCGTCACAGGTCATACTGCTTTTGAAACTATGCATGTTTCATTGAGAAAATTTAACCTTGGCTAGAATGGGGTTCACTTGGTTAAGAACTGCATCACAACAGAGAATCCCCAGTAGCAGGAGCTTGAAGCAGCTGGTTACACCCACCAGAGTAGAGAGAGTGACAGCATGCATGCTGTGTCTTTGCTTGCACGATTGTGCTCAGCTCTCCCCATGCTGCCTAGGGAATGTTGATGCCCACAGTGGGCTGGGTCTTCTCACATCAATTAACTTAATTAAGACAATCTCCTGCTGACATGGCCACAGCTAAACCCACTTCATTAAATCTCTCTTCCAAGGTAGCTCTAGGCTGTGCCCAATTGACAAAGCTAAGCATCACAGAGTCCCTTGGAAAACTTGGCTCTGGAAGCAACAAAAGGAGCTTTTACTTTCATGGGTTTGATCGGACTGCCCATGATAGTACAGCTTTGACCTTTAACGCAGCATAAAAGAAAATTTGGAATGTGACGCTGAGTGATGAAGCTTTTGTGTCAGTCAGATTTCCATCACTTTAGTAAATACCGGAGATGATGGTTGATAACGAGAAAGGTTCATTTGCTTCAGAGGTTTTGGTCTATGTCACTGGACTGTCATTTTTGGAGGTCTGTCAAGAGGCAGTTCATTATGGAGAAAGTAAGGATGAGGTAAAATCATTCATCTTGTGACTGGGAAGCAAAGCAGAACGAGGAAGGGGCCGTGGTTCTACTCGTGATGACCTGGGGACTCAACACCATGCCCTGCATTGGAATGGCTCCCTCAGATCCTGGCAGTGTCACCTGGGAAACAAGTCTACAACACATGAGCTTCTGGGAGTCACTCTATATTGAAACAGTGGAAGGGTCTTTCTCAGTATTTATAGAAACCAAAGTACATGCATGTAACACATATGTACATGTAACATATATATGTACACATAGCATACATACCAAGCTTAAATTTTTATGTATTGAATATAAAAATATCTGAGGTAGTGGGGTGTAGCTCCATTGTAAAACACTTGCCTAGACTATTGGATTTGATGCCCAGCTCTGCAAAGGAAGGAAAAGAAATCTAACATTAAAAACAATCCAATCTCAAGGCTTTTTGATGTGAGCAAATTTTTGTGTAACTTCCTGTCTTTGTTTACTTCCAGGGATTTTGGAAACAGGAATGATCATCGGCCCTTTGATTGGACTTTTGTTGGGATCCTTCTGTGCAAACATTTATGTAGACACTGGGTCTGTGAATACAGGTAACACAATACATTTTATTTATACGGTCCATTTCCTACAGGGTGAGAGAAGGCTCCAGATTGCTATGCCATTGCCTCCTTTGACCCTCAGTTAGGCATATTATCACCATTTACAGCCTGCAGATCTAAGAGAAGCAGAAGCAAGGATGAAATGTCAGGTTCTGATAAAAAATCCACCACTCTCCCAGCACATTTCAGCCTCACCTTTGGTCTCAAAAGATTTACTCACATAGGTTTTTCTCAGTGAGGCAGTCACTGTGGATAATGAAAGAAACATTTCTGTTATGTGATGAGCACCAATTTATAAAGTCACAAGACAGACAGAAACAGTCGTTACTGCTGGAAAAATATATCACCTATACTGGTAGATACAATCACACAAACCATAAAAATCGGATGCCATGAGATGCTTTATTTTCTCTATGCAAATGTGTATGTCTGTGTGTGGGTGCCTGCTGAGGTCAGAAGGGGGTTTCAGATGTTCTAAAATCAGAGTGGCAGGCAGGAGTGAGCTTCCTTGTGTGTGCTAGGAACAGAAGTCAGCATGGCTGCCAGAGCAGCAGTCACTCTCAGCCCTGAACTGTCTCTCCTGTCCCCTTCATCCCCCACTGTGATGCTGTGAGATGGGAATACCTCAGGTTAAAGCTGGCTCCTTAAACGTGTCTCCCATACTTTTCTGTCTTTTTAAAATGACGTTGTAACTGTTATGATACATAATAGTCTAGGACTGCCTTCTTAATTTTAACTTTACTTAATATATGTCAACCTCAGACACTTTTTCTAAAGATGCGAATTCAACCTGTGGGGTGGCAGATACCTATAATCCCAGCATTTAGGAAGCAGAGTTCAGAGTACAAGGCCCAAACAAGAACAAAAAGAAACATGAATAGTTCACATAGAATATACAAATTTTGTATATGCTTCTTAATAACTTTCTACAGTTTACACAGGAAATGGTGGAAACTAATAAATTGTCTGTATTTCTTCACAGATGACCTGACCATTACTCCCACGGATACGCGCTGGGTCGGTGCTTGGTGGGTCGGCTTTTTGATCTGCGCAGGAGTGAATATCCTCACCAGCACCCCCTTTTTCTTTATCCCCAAAACACTGCCAAAGGAAGGACTGGAGGATAACGTGGATGTGACTAAACGTGACAAAGAAGAGAAACACCAAGGAAGAGCCACGGAGGAGAAGCGTGGACTCACTAAAGGCAAACAGGAAAACTTTAATCCCTGTGTTTGGTTTAGATGGGTCTGCAGTTAGTGTAGCATTTGTCATGCTGTGCTGAGTTCAGAGAGTTTGTCACTAGTTGTCTCTACTCACATGGGGAGGGGGTATTTCTTCACCTGTCAATTGAGGGTGACAGTACATTATGTTCTTGGGTTTCTGTGCTTTTCTGCCTGGACTGCACTGGGGAGCACGTCACTGATGATGTCTCTATTTCCTCCATCACTCATAACCTCCAACACCATTGTGCACCGACTAATCACACATCTACCTTAAACTCTGCTGACCATAGCTGGGGAGCCAGTCACCGGCACCGGTTCAGAGAGAGGCTTGACCATTGTTAGGATCAGGGTCACTTAACAATTCTCCTGCAGGCTAACCCTGACAGCCTTTGTGTGCCTGTGTGGTCTGCCAGATCAACGTAAGTTTATTTTTTTAACTTAAGTTTTTACTCTTAATACATCTTGACCACAGTTTTCCCTCCCTCCCAGTGTTCCATCCACCTCCCCTCACTCAGAACTTCTTCTCTGTGTTCCTCCAGGAAAACAAACAAACAAACAAAAACAGGGTTCCCGGAGATATCTACTGAACATGGCATAACATGATACAGCGAAACTGGGCCCAAACCCACACTCAAGGCCACCTGAGACAACCCAGTAGGAGAACAGGTCCCGAGAGCAGGCAAAAGTGTCAGAGACACCGTCACTTGCACTGTTAGGCATCACACAAAACACCAAGCTAACAAACACAACACATATGCAGATGACCTAGTGTAGACCTGTGAATACTCCATGATTGCCTTTTCGGTCGCTGGGAGTCCCTAGGAACCCTACTTAGTTGCAGTCAGTGGGCCATGCTCTCTTGGTGTCCTTGAACCCCCAGGCTCCTACATTTCTTTCTACCCGTTTTTTTGTGTGCTTCCCCAAGCTCCAAGGGGAGGGACCCAAGGGAGTCCTCCAATTTGGGCTCTCTACCTGATGTTTGGCTGTGGGTCTTTGTATTTGCTCCGGTCATCTGCTAGTGGGAAGCCTCTTTGATGGTGATTCAGCTAGGCACTGATCTATTGGTATGTAAGAATATCCTAAGTAATCCTTTTATTGATTTCCTTCTATCGTAGATTTTTGGACTATCCAGCTTCCTGTTCTTGGTCATCCAGGCTGTATTGGACATGGGCTCTTTCTAGTGATGTGGGTCTCATATTAAGCTAACCATTGGGTGGCGACTCCCACAGGTTCTGCTCCTTCAATATCTTACCCCATCTTGCAGGTGGAATAGATTATAGGTTGAAGCTTTCTATTATTTCTGTTTTTGTTGAAATCCATCTTTAATCCATGGTTGTCTGTTAGGAAGCAGAAGTTATTCCAATTTTCTTGTATCTGTTGAGACTTGCTTTGTGGCTAAATATTTGGTCAACTTTAGGGGAAATTCTATGAACTGATGAGAAGGCTTATTATTTGTGTTTTGGTGAAATGTTATGTAGGCATCTGTGTAGACAAAAGTTTCTGCCCTGCCTCTTCCCACAGCCGTTTAGTTCCAATAAACACACAGAGGCTTATATTATTTACAAAATGTTTGGCCAATGGCTCAGACTTCTTACTGTCCAACTAGCTCTTAATTGTTAACTTATTTCTATTAATCTGTGTATCTCCGTGTGATCTTGGTTTACTGGTAATTCCTGGGCTATTTCTTCCTTGGCAGCAAGATGGCATCTCCCTGACTCTGCCTGCTACCTTTCTCTTTCCCTATTTGGATTTCCCTCCTTGCTAATTCCTGCCTATCCATTGGCCAAAATAGCTTTATTTATCAACCAATAAGAGAAGCATATATTCACAGCATAGAGAAGGACCCTCCTGATCATATCTGTTAAGTCTATTTGGTACATAACTGTCTGTTAGCTCCAGTAAGTCTCTGTGTAGTTTTTGTCTGAATGACCTCTCTGTTGGTTACAATAGGACAATGAAGTCTTCAAATATCAATGTGTAAGGTTAAATATGTGACTTTTAGCTTTATTAGTATTCCTTTTATATTATAGTATTAGTATTATAGTATAGTATTAGTATTATATTATAGTATTAGTATTCCTTTTATAAGAATAGTTGCCATTGCATTTGGGGGCTTAGATATTAAGGACCGAAACATCATCTTGGTGGATTTTTCCTTTGAGGAGTACAAGGTGTCCTTCCACATTTATCTTGATTAGTTTTGCTTTGAAGTCTATTTTGCTAGATATTAGAATGGCGACACCATATTGTTTGTTAGGTCCATTTGCTTGGAAAAAATCTTTCCCAGCCCTTTTCTCAGGCAGTGTCTATCTTTGACATTGAATTGTGTTTCTTGTATGCAGCAGAAGGATGGATCCTGTTTTTGTATCAGTTCTGTCATTTGGTGTCTTCTTATTGGGGGATTAAGTACATTGTTATTGAGTAATATCAAAGACCAGTTATTAGTAGGTTGCTGTTGATGGTAGTGGTGGTGGTGATGGTGTGTGTGTGTGTGTGTGTGTGGTTGTGTGTTTGTGTTTCCCTTCTTTTGGTTTTGCTTGTATGAGGTTATTTATTTTATTTATTTCCTGTGCTTTCTTGGGTATAGTTAATCTTCTCGGGTTGGAGTTTTTCTTCCAGTTCTTTCTGTTGGGCTGAATTTGTGGATAAAGATTGCTTAAATCTGGCTCCATTTTGTTTTCTCCTTCTACAATGGTTCAAAGTGTTGCTGAGTAAATTAGTCTTGGCTGGAATATGTTGTCTCTGAGTCTGCAATACATTTCTCCAACCTGTCAGGCCTTTAGAGTCTCCTCCACAGAGAAGTCAGATGCAATTTAAATAGGTCTGCCTCCATATGCTACTTTACTTGCTCTTTTTGCCTTGCGGCTTTTAATATTATTTCTTTGTTCTGTATGCGTAGTGTTTTGATCATTTTATATGAGGGACTTTCTTTTCTGGTTTAATCTATTTGGTGTTCTGTGAACTTCCTGTAGGCATTGCCTTCTTTAAGTTGGGCAAATTTTCTCTTATGATTTTGTTGAAACTCTTTTCTGGGTCTTTAAACTGGGATTCTTCTCCTTCTTTTATCCTATTCTTTTATATAACAAAGTCCAATTAAATAAAAACAAACATTTATACACAATATTTGGGAATTTGGGCGTAGTTCTTTCCAAACTACTTCCTGCTGATAAGGGGCGCTGTCTTGGGGGATTCGAAGAAGATTCAGATATCCTAGCTGTAGTCTGTAGGGCTGTTTTGTCCAGCTGTTTTGAATGTAGGATCAGCTTGTACTCTGTTTCAGGTGGTCTGGCGTGATCAAACCACATTAGTCTGGAAGGAATCCACATCTTTTCATTTTCTGTGGAAACAAAAATAGAAATCCTTTTCCCCAGTAACTTGTTCTTCAACTTAAATTTTGGAGTCAAAACGTTTTTTTTTTTTTTTTAAATTTATTATTTTACATGTCGATCCCAGTTCCCTCTCCCTCCCTCCCTCCCTCCCTCCCCTCCAGTCCTCCCTGCCGTCTCACAAGCACTCTAAACACCCTCCCCTCCCAACCCCCTACCACAATACCATATGTAGGGGAATGCCATCCAGTTGGGGTCATGTGGATCTGACAGGTCCTATGAAGTAGGGACTAGGGCTTCTCTCCTATCTCTAGAATAAGGCAGTTATCCCTCCATGGGGGATATGTTTGCAAAGTCCTTTTGTGCATCAGGGATACATCCTGGCTCCACTCCACTGTCTGAGTTCTCTTAGACTGCTCAGACCTTCTGGCTGAGACCCATATTCAGGGGGGTCCGAGTCAGTCCCCTGCTGGCTTCCCAGCTATCAGTCTAGTGGTAGCCATTTCAGAGATTTTTGTATTCTTAGACTCATGGTCATGTTAATGATTCTCCTGTAATAGTTAATACTGCTTGCTATGTGCAATTGTGTGGCCTGTCAGGTCAACCTGAGTTTCAAAACTAGGAACGGACCTAGTATAAGACAGACAGAAAAATCAATGTCAATTGTGGATACTCATTTTAGGAGAGCAGAGATGTAAGCAAACAAGGGTGAGTTCAAAACTCCTGGGAGTTCCTACTGCAACCCTCTCATTCATAAAGATGGATTTTGCCACAAGAGTCCATTTTTTTTTTTAATTATGCTGCCCTTCTAAACTTATTTATACTTTATGCTCTATTAAGGAGTGTATAAAATTAGAAAAAATCAAGATAGTAAACATGAAGACAGGAAAAGGAAATAGACTATTAAGTGTGAAGTTCATTATCTTTCTTCCGATCAAATCCATTTCCTAGAGACAGGCTACAAACTTGTCTCTGCTCTTTTAAACAGGGAGACGTTCTGGTTAAGTCTGTTGGAAGGTGGTTGGTATACACCAAATGAGTCACCAATCCTTAAAGTGAGATGCTCATGTTGAGATATTTAAAAATATCACTAGGTGCTTCTAATGAATGTTGTGTTATAGAAGGCTTTAGGAATATTGGGGTTGGCTGAGCTGCAGAGTGATTCCTGTAGTCTTCATCAATTTTTAGTTATCTGCACAAAGGACTGACCATAGCATCAGTGTTTGATTAATACAGGATATTAATAGAAGGAAAACAAAGAAAAGGAAATGAAAGTGTATGGCCATAGATGTGGTTCCATCTCCTTATAGTTTTGCTCAATGAGATAATTGGGTTCTGACTCTTAAATAACCAGTTGTATCACCAACTTTCAGAAGCAATTTAAATAATATGGAACTGTAGCCCCAGGGGGTAAATATTTGTCAAATATGCTTGTGTCACAGCAATGAATTTGTGAGATTTTAGGAGAACAGTGGGACACAAAATTCAAGGAAAGTTAGCTTAATGGTTTTGGCATTCTCTTGTTTCAGATTTCTTGCCATTCATGAAGAGCCTCTCCTGCAACCCAATTTACATGCTTTTCATCCTTATAAGTGTGCTCCAGTTCAATGCATTTATCAATTCATTTACCTTCATGCCTAAGTATCTGGAACAGCAATATGGAAAATCAACCGCAGAGATAGTCTTTCTCATAGGTATGAGGTCTCATTATTTCTTTAGTAAACCTTCTCCATCCCACAGGGACATGATAAGCACTATCCCCATCCCCAAGGGCACGGTAAACAGCAAGACAATGTGACCCGGAGACTAGGACAAAATCGAAATGTTAGGATATTCTTGTAAATTTCTTCTTTCCAGTCTCCAGGGGAATCAAGAATGGAATGGAAAAGGAAGAGGTCAGAAATATCCTCTTGATTCTCTCTCCAATCAGGTGGAAATTGTTATCAGTATGGCATCTTGGGGGATACCCATATTAGTCAATTTTTGAGAGGCAATATGTTTATTCAAAGAGGAATTGACTTAACTCATGGGAACTCTGTATTTTACTTCTAGATTTTATTTCAGGGCTTCCGTTCTTGCCTTGCAAAATACTCCTAATTCAGTTACTTGGTCCCCTGTGTGTCCGAGGATTTTGGGCAGCCAGTCTCTGCTTTCCTTGGTAGTACACTAAATCCGTGGATACTACCCAATTTTGGATTTTTCTGGGTTCTTTTTAGTCCTGATAATTGATGATCATAGGCTTATTATATTCACATTGCTTCGAGTTTTGTAGAAGCCCCTACCAAATCCCAGTCCTTACCCTCAGATGTAGAAAATTAAATGTAATGGTATAGTACTGCAAAGAATGGGCTAAATTCTCTCAAATGTTATATGAATGCTACCTGGCTGGAATTTTCTCTTCTATTTTCTTCTTTGCTTTCATTTTTGCCTGGGGAAGGAACACCAGCCAGGAAGACTGATGGACAACATCAACAGTGCGTATAATGCTTTGCACTTTTCAAGTATGGACTTAACTGTGACCTTCTAAATCATCTTGAGCTGAGTCAAATTCCCAACAAACAGACTGGATAGAAATAACATGAAATATCTGTTATCAAATACATCTCTCTCTCTCTCTCTCTCTCTCTCTCTCTCTGTGATACTTATACATGCAGCCTGCTGCAAATGATTCAATAAGTAGTAATAGTATTTTTTAAAGTGACATTATGGGACGTTTGAAAATCTTTTTTTTTAAAATTTAATGTGTGAGCCTGTCTGTATAATGATAACTCTATATTAGAGCTAAATAGTTTCTTAAGTAAGATGTATTAGACAAATTTACTTTTTTGCTGTTTCTTAATGGTATTTTACTCATGTTTATAGGTCTTTATAATTTACCCCCAATATGTGTTGGATATATAATTGGTGGCTTGATTATGAAGAAGTTCAAGATTACTGTCAAGAAAGCTGCATACATAGCATTCTGCCTATCCCTGATTGAGTATCTTCTATCTTTCTTCAACTTCATGTGGACCTGTGACAATTTCCCAGTTGCTGGTTTAACTACCTCTTATGAAGGGTATGCTGTTTCCTAATGAAGACCATAGTATCTTTGCAATGGCTAATCCATTTTCTTCAATGATCGTGTATGACAAGATTATTTTATTAAAACTTAGTTGCAGTGATGCATGGCTTTCTTGTATTTTTCTTCTACTCATCATCCTTGTATCAGGCCATATAAGTTGTAATCTTATTAAAAAGATCTTTGGACTACCTGTGAGTAAGTTTATGATTCAATATATATATATATATATATATATATATATATATATATATATATATATTCACCATGATATCATAATCTACTTTAAAATGTAATAAAGGAAAATAACCAAGAGATTTGTAGCCTAAATTATCCATATATTTTATACTCCCACAACAGATACCTTTAAAATTTGACTATACAGGCCTGTAAGCCTCCATAGGTTGTTATGAATAGCTAATAAAAAACATCAACAATAGGTTTCTACAATGGGCTCAAAGTTATTACAATTGTGTCTAATACATTGTAAGTCAATTAAGAATATATTTATATGTAGGTCACTGGTACAGTTATATCTTGTACACTCTGTAGTCAGATTTTGTGTTATAAAATCATAATTATATATATAAGTACACACACAAACATACATACATACATACATACATACATACATACACACATATATATATATATATATATATATAATCTGCCTTGTTTATCTTTTAAGACAGGACTGATTCTTTTCACTTGGTACATGTAGACATTGAAACTCAGGGGGCATTTGTGAATTTATAGACAATGACTTCAACCGCACCAGAGTAGAAATGTCCTGACTCCATGTCCAGCCACGCTCACCTCACAAGGGGGTTGAGTGACAGGGTTTGAATTCAGCCTCTAGACTCTTACAGTGTCCTCCTTCAATCCCGATGTAAGTGCTGGCCACAATGTGTTTCAGAAGAGGGTGTCAGGTTACTCAAGCCACTCTGTTTTGGTGGCTAAAGATGGCATTTGTTTTATGAATGGAAATTACAGATTTTGGTGAAGCCAGCCCTCTTTCATTATTTCCCGTCATGCTCATCAATGAGAGATTACATCCCCACTTTTACCTGTGACAGCACAGTGCCTTCCTATGGAGTGGACACGTCATATTCATTTCTGCAATAATTAAACAGCAGTATGTGACCACTGGAGCAGATGACTTGTGTGCCAAAACGTAGGACAGAGACCACACGTTGATATTAGGATAATTGATTTTTGTTTCTATTCTGGGGGGGGGGAGATGAAAGGTTTCTCTGTCTTGGTCCCTGTCTCTTTCTTTCTCTCTCTGTGTGTATACTGAGATGGGGATAAGAGAAGAAAATAAAGTGTCTGGGTGGCTTTTTGGTATCCCTAACATTATTTAAAATCATTCCAGAATTCAACAGTCATTATATGTGGAGAATAAGGTCCTTGATGACTGCAACACAAAGTGTGACTGCTTAACCAAAACATGGGATCCAGTGTGTGGAGACAATGGCCTAGCATACATGTCAGCCTGCCTTGCCGGCTGTGAGAAGTCTGTCGGAACAGGAATCAACATGGTAAACACCCTTTTTGTGTTTTGGGCTGTGTAGTATATTAACGTGATATCACGTGGTATCTACTCCTGCATCTGCTAAAAAGCAAAAATTAGCTTGTGCTTAAAATAGATTAATATATTTTTATGAACAACTAAATCTCTTTTATATATTTATATTCGACTTTGTAATTTTTAGGTATTATATAAAACCTCGACAGAGTCTGAGAACTAGTTTGTAATTTCAAAGCAGTGGAGACCACTGTTCCAATGACTGGAGTTAGAATTCTCAGGATGAGCTGGAGAGCTAGCTCAGCTCTTATGAGCACTTCCTGGTTTTCCAGTGGACCTGTTCGGTTCCCAGCACCCACATCGGGCAGCTCACAACTGGCACTGACACTCTCGTCTGCCTTCCTCAGTCACCCTCATGCACGTGTTCGAGACCACACAGATATAGAAGCACACACATAAATAAACATTAACACCAGACCTTTAAAGCACTCTGGACAGAATCTGCCCCTTTTTGACACAGGGTCTCAAGAAGCCCAGGCTGATCTCAAACTAGCTCTGCAGTTGAGGTGGAGAGAAAACGTATCTTTTCCTATCACGAGCTCCTTTCGTTTATTTATCCATTTATTGTGGGTGTATGTGTGTGTGCACACAGGTGCATATGCATATGAGGCCAGAAGGCAACCTAGGCTGCTGACTCCCAGCTCCATCCTCTTGGTGCTTTTGAGGCAGGATCTCAGGGGCCTGTGATTTGCTGATTCTGTTAGGCTGCCTGACAAGTGAGCCCCAGGGGGTCACGTGTTCCCACCACAGAGCAGCAGTGTTGCAAGCACATCCTCTACACTCAACATCCATCTCATGTGTGCTGGGATCTGAACTCAGGTCCTCGTGTGTGAGCAGGACTTTCAGACTGTGCCATCTGCACAGCCCCACAGCATCATACTCTAACAGATGAAGATTTAATAATTTTTTCCCTTGATTAAACATGTTATAATACCTACAGAGGGACCAGGCATTGGTGGCTCACACCTTTAATCCCAGCACTCGGGAGGCAGATGCAGGCAGATCTCTGTGAGTCTGAGGCCAGCCTGGTCTACAGAGAGAGTTCCAGGATAGGCTTGAAAACAATAGAGAAACCATGTCTCAAAAAATCCCCCAAAATAATACTTACAGAGCTGATTGATAGTCAAAATGAAATATAAGTTTTGATTACTAATCAGACCCTTAAATAACAATTAAGAAAAGAATTGACTTTATTGTAGAAGTAAATTCTTTTCTTGGAGACACGATGTTATTAGTAAGCATCTAACTATTCTTTATGTATCCAAAACACGTTTTGTGTGCGTACTTAGTACTAGGCTAGCACAAAACAGAGTAGTGTTCATTTACTTTTCCAAAGGTTATGTGCAGACTACAATGTTGGCTTAGTGGGTAAAGGCATTTGCCACCAGGTTTTACCACCAGAACTACATCCCACATTGTAGACGGAGAGAAATTAGTTGCATAATTTATCCCCTAACTTCCATATGTAACTCATGGTACACACATGTTCACACATAGACATGCACATGCACACACATACATACTCACATGCATTGATACCCACAAAGAATATCAAGCAAACATACAAATAAATAATAAAGTAAAATAAAATGTGCATTCAGGATAATTAATTTTTGTTATTTTTTTTTGCA
Organism: Phodopus roborovskii; assembly: GCF_943737965.1. Classification (NCBI taxonomy): domain Eukaryota; kingdom Metazoa; phylum Chordata; class Mammalia; order Rodentia; family Cricetidae; genus Phodopus; species Phodopus roborovskii. The sequence goes on along the minus strand of NW_026126639.1, from coordinate 1,380,802 downwards.
AATTACCCCATGCATTTAGAAAAGAAAAACATAACCAATTTTTGAGAAAATCTACCCCTTTATATTTTATAGCAGACTTCTGAAATATCAAAAAGAGATGGAAATAAAGGGGGAAGGGACGTCCATTTTACTTACTTTGTATTTTTTATTCAGTAGTGTTTGTGTTCAAACTAGGGGCCTCATTCAAAGTAGGCGCGTGCTCTTCCCATGAGCCACCCGTCCGTCTTTGGCCCTCCACTCTCCACTTTGATCTAGCTGGCCTTGCAGAGAGTACTGAAGGGTTATGCCCAATCTTTTTCTGCCTTAAACAGGACACTTTGCTTTTTGACAGGTGTTTCAAAATTGCAGCTGCATTCGGTCTTCAGGGAACTCGTCTGCAGTCCTTGGGCTGTGTAAGAAAGGCCCCGAGTGTACTGTCAATCTGCAGTACTATTTAATCATATCTCTGATTGGCTGTTTCATCTACTCTCTATCAGCCATCCCTGGGTATATGGTTCTTCTGAGGTAATAAGTAACTTGTTCTTTGGTCTTCTCTCTTTCCTTTTTTTAGTAGTGTGTGTGTGTGTGTGTGTGTGTGTGTGTGTGTGTGTGGTGTGGGCTCCTGGGTGCCACTAAGAGCATGGGGAGGTCAGAAGACATCGGGGAATCAGTTCTCTCCATTCATTATGTTTTTGAGGCAGGGTCTCTCTCTCTCTCTCTCTCTCTCTCTCTCTCTCTCTCTCTCTCTCTCTCTCTCTCTCTGTGTGTGTGTCTCCTGATGTTCTGGCTGTATATTATTTCATCGTACAAGGTTTTCAAGTTCCCAAGCAATTCTGTTTTCTCCCATTTCACTATGGGAATGATGGGATTACAAATGCATGCCACTGAATTGGACTTTTTAAAATTTATTTTTATGTATATCTCTAGGTTCTGGGTATTGAACTTAGGTCTTCTAGTTAGAGCCTCCCTTTTTTTATCTGTGCGATAAATTTATCTTGAATTTTTATATAGTAAGGATTAGTTATTTTTTATCAACATGACAAAATACCTGGTTAACAACTTAAGAGAAGAAGGATTTATTTGGTTTGTGGTTTCAAAGTTTTGGGTCAGTTATGCTGGGGATAGCCTGGTGTTCACCATGGTAATCAGGAAACTATGCACCTTGGTTAGCAGCCAGTGTCTAACCATTACATGGGTTCCACCCCACTTTAGATGTGTGGAGGACAGAGGACAGCTTTCAGAAGTCATAGTCTACTTCCTCTGTGTGCACCCAACAGTAGAGCTCTATTATCTTCGCTTCAGGATGAAAAACTTAACCATCAGGGTCATGAAATATAACAGTCATGGGAGGATGCTAGTACAGATATGGGTTTGCATGATGAACTTTTATATGTGTGCATGTATTTTTCAGGTGTATCAAGTCTGAAGAGAAGTCACTTGGAATTGGATTACATGCATTTTGCACAAGAATATTTGGTATGAACAATTTCCCTCCGTATCAGACCAATATAAATACTTAGTAAACTAATACATTTTCTCTTTTCAACCCAAAGCACAACTCTCACCTTAAAGGGAATAGGTGGTTTTATTCTGGAATCAAATGTGAGTCACCATAATGTGGGGACATAGATTCGGGTCATCTAAATATCTGGTTCCAACATGGTTCTAGTTTTATAGTTGGAGAACAAAGGAAACCATGAAAAAGGCACTTCTCAAATCTATCTAGGATGTTGTTGACAGGAAAGCATGGCATTCTCTTCTCTGGGTTCAGATGGAATCTGATGGCATTCTTAGTGTTTGGGTGAGTGGAGGCTAGCAACCTGTTAATTCAAACATCCCCAAAGGCTTCGTGTGATAGTCACATGATGTAAGGTCAGACACAGGGATGGGGCAAGGAATGGTAAATAAGAGAGGTGAAGATAATTTGTCTCTGGATCTTCTTCAATATCCCAACTGTTTATATCCAGGAAATTCTGATGAGCTTGCGGCATCTTTAACATAAATATGCTCATTACCCTCAACTATAGTTCACAGGCCCTTGTGTTTAAAAATGGCAACTTGTAGTTAGTCGGAGAGGTAAGTAAAAGAGCTCACCCGAACTTAATTACACCTTTCATCTTTTAGTAGATTCAAGCATAAAGTGAGAAGGAAAATGTTTCTGTTAGATGTGTAGAAAAACAGTGTGAGGCGTACATTTTCAGAGAATACCTGAAGCTCATGGTTATAAACTCAATGGACACTTTCTTAGCATCTATAAACATTACATTGACTTACAATTTCAAAAAATAAGTGTAGGGCCACTGATTCATAATTTTTTTTTTTTTTTAAGGGAGAAAGGGAAGTACTTCCAAATACAATTGCACACCTCTTTTTTTTTTCTCCCTGTTAATTGGTTTCTTCTCTTTCTCTCCTCATTGCAGCTGGCATTCCGGCACCTATTTACTTTGGTGCCTTGATAGACAGAACCTGTTTACACTGGGGAACTCTGAAATGTGGCAAGCCAGGGGCATGCAGGATATATGATATACATAACTTCAGGTGAAGATAATTTTTAAATGATTTATTTATTTTTACTTTTCGTGCATTGGTGTTTTGCATGCATGTGTGTCTGTGTGATGGTGTCAGATTTCCTGGAGATAGAATTTCGGGCAGTTTCTAAGCTGCCATGTGGGTTCTGGGAATTGAATCTGGGTCCACTGGAAGAACAGCCAGTGCTTTTAAATGCTGAGTCACCATTCCAGACAAAGGTAAAGATAATTTTTGAGACCTACTTTTGTAGTTCGTAAAATGCCCTCATTCATATCTAACATTTTCTCGAGTGATAAGATTGCATTTGGCTTCATTTTCAGAATGCACATGGGAGGTATAACTTCCCTATTTGTGTATTTTTTTTATTTCCCAATTATTTCTGAAGTGCTTGATACATATAAGCATGAGTGGCTTTCCTCATCCTCACCTAACTTTTCACAGTATGCCAGAAAGGAAGCATGGAGTCTGTGTAGATGCCCTGGAGCAATACGGGGAGAGCTGAATCTTGAGCTGAGCTAGCATGGCAGAACACTGGAGTTAAACAAGACAGCAAGATCCAGAGACTGGAGACAATGGTGCCATTGGTGGGGACAAACTCTCTCAGCTCCTCCCAGCCTGTACCTAAGGCAGAGAGGACTCCCTTTCTGTAGCAGTCAGCATGATGGTCCCAGGATATTCAAGCAGAACGGATCCTGGAATTCTAGCTCCTGGAAAGTTCAAAGCCCTGTGATGCTTGCATCCAGATACCAATAACCCCGAATTGGTGTACTGCCTTTGCAATTTAACCACACATTTTGGGTGCTGTGGCCCAGGGCTGTCTTAAGAAGGAACCTGCTATCTGTATTTGACTAACACTCTTATCTCCAGGAAGCCATAGATAACTCCATTACACTTAGTGGTTGGCTGCTCCATGAACACAGCATATGTCAGTAGAATGATTGTCTTACACACAAACTGAGAGTGCTTCAAAGGGAGAGGAGGTTGCCCCACATAGAAATAACTGAAGCCATTACCCTCAAGAACCAGTGTTATGAGTAGTTTCTCCACCAGCCTGGTCCCAGAGCTGTGCCAGCCACAAATAACACACAGAGACTCTGTATTAGATATAATTCTGTTGGCCAGTTAGTAGTTCCTTATCTGCTGGCTCTGTCTTAAATATTAACCCATTTCTATTAATCTAAGTACTTCCACGTGGTCTCATCTTACTGGAGAGAGGGGCTGGCATTCTGCTCTCTCCGTCTTCCATCTTGAATCTTTTCCCTACTACATCCTCTCTTCTCCTTGTATTGTGGTCCTGCCTATCTTGCCTTCCTATTGGCCAACAGTGATTTATTCATTAACCAATACAAGAAACATATTTACAGAATGACATCTCCCAGCAAACCAGCAAGCCAGGGATCCTTGGCCTTTGAGATCTGGGCACATCCAGTTGTCTTGCTTCCTTGCTGTTGCTTGAATAAAAGCAGCGTGGGCATGGTCCCACTGCTCCCAGCATTACACAGGCCCCTGTCACCAACAGTATAGTTTAAGGAGTGTGGGTTCAGTGCTGCCCCATACCCAGGGGTCAGACTTTCGCTATCACCTTGCTGGTCCTCTAGGACAGCAGGCCCAAGGAAGTCCACAGAGAAAGGTTGTTTGCTACAGACTGCACTGGGTTCCTTCTTGCTCCTAATGCAACTTCAGCCAGAGGGAATTTTGGGCTTCTCTGCTCTGTTTCTGGATGAGGAGGACGCTGGAAGATTCTAAAAGAGAAAAGTGCTGGCCATTGCCCTGTTCCCAAGCGTGTATGGTTGGGGGTGGCCACTGTCCCATTCTCAGACTGGCATGCCCATAGTAACAGTGTGGAAGGACAAAACTACTTCTGTCATTGTATCTAGGTGAAAACATTCTCATAGACACACCCAGAGATGTGTCTCTATAACGATCCTTATTCAGTCAAGTTGACAATATACACTAACCATCATCAAAATTAAATAAATGCATTTAAATTTGTATGTTGGAAATGTTTGAATCTTAACAAAAAGAATAGCTCATCAAAGTAGATTATATAAATTTGTCAGCATAATAAATCACCTGATTGTTTTTGAAGAATAAATAATCTGTGAGAATATACAAAATTGGCTTTCACTGAACATGTGAAGATTTAATACAGATTAATTGTTTTCAATAGGCGCTTTTACCTTGGATTGCCAGCAGCTCTAAGAGGATCAAGCTTCTTCCCAGCAGTCTTCATTCTAATACTTATAAGGAAGCGCCAACTCCCCGGGGAAACTGACTCTTCAGGACCTGAACTTCCAGAGATAAAGCTCACAGAGAAGGAAAGCAAGTGCATGGATATGCACAGAAGTCCTGAGGTTGAAAAGGATGGAGAACTGAAAACTAAGCTATAATGAGGTTTCTATGGGCCTGCACAAGACCATAGACAGCGTGTGCATTTGGCTTCATTTGAATAATATGAGGTATTATAGGAACTCCTTTCTTATCCTTAAGGACCTCAAAATTATTTTACACACTATAAAAATATTTACTGATAACATTTTCTGAAACATTGGGGTAGCACTTGAAATTTTCCTAGGGAAGACTCTGGTGGCGCCACACCGAACTTTAAATCTGTCTTTATTTGCAAACAGCCTTTTCTGTTTTGACTCAATCAAAACAAGTGTGAGTTTCTCACATATCTTCAAATAGCGTTTAAACTCCCCCATTCCTGAAACACTATTTAATTGAGTTTATGCTTCCTTGTTGGAGTTATTTAGAGCTGAAAATTTACATCTTGGTTTTGTTGCATTGAAATAATGTGTTTCAATTTATCCTACCTCTTTATCTATTTAGGAGTTGTCAACTATTATTTTTAAGGTCTAGACATGATGCTTCAAAATTAGACTTCTCATTAATGTGTCCTCTCTTGTTTTCAGTCCCTTCTTACATTACTTATATCACATACTTGATCATTTTGTTTAGAGCACTGAAAAATTTAATTAGGTTATTTAAAACCATGCAGCAAAGATGGTTGGAAGTTTTCCTAGGATTTCCAATCTGGTAAAGGAACTCATTCTTAAAAGCAAATATTTGAGGAATCCAGTCCTTTCCAAGGCCCTTTGTAGAGAGGAGGTTATGTATCATTGTTACAATGCTTGCCTAGTTTGTGGGAGGCCCTGGGTTCTACAACAAGGTGGACTACTGATAATAATATAAACTATAGCGTAAGAATAAAGGATAGCTGCAGATCAGGCGTTCTCAAAAGACTCCTTCCTCATATTCAGGCTGTTTCTTTACTCAGAGCACTTGGGTAATTAATTTCCAAAATCATTTTTAGAGTAAAACCATTAAAGAGGAGCCAGCTAGATGGCTCAGTGCAAGGTGACCTTTGCTACCAAGCCAGAAAAGGTGGTTTGATCCTTGTCCTTTGCTGTCTTCTATACTTCCCCACCTGCAAACAAGTGAAAAAACACGTAGAAAGCTTTAAAGAGTGACTATTGCTATAAAATTGGGATTCGTAAAATTTAAGGCATCCAAAAAACAAATTTGATTGAGAACCGTCCCTCCTGGGCTCAGGCATTTGGACATTGGGTTCCAATTGATAACTTTCCTTGGGGAGGATTAGGGAGAACATCCTTAATGGAGGAAGTGCATCACTGGGCTGGGCTTTGAGCCTTAAAAGCCTCACCCTACTTGTGATTCGCTCTCTGCTTTGTGCTTTGAGGATGTGAAATCTGCGCTCCTTGCTCCAGTCACCACACCTGATGCTTGTTGCCATATACCTCCTTGTCATGAGGGACTTCTATCCCTCTGGAATCATAAGCAAAAATAAACACTTTCTTGTACACATTGATTTGTGGTGTTTTTATCACAACACTGAAAAGTAACTGATACAGAGGTCATCTTATTTCATGACTGATGAAGAATGAAGAGATTGTAAAGAGTAAACGCTGGTCTGTTGTTTTAGAGCTGTGGCTCAAGTTAATAGCATGGTCAAAGCTATTTCTTTCGGTTCCTCGTTTTTCTTCCCTTGAAAGTCAATAATATGAAATGACACAAATCCCTAAAGATTGGAAGGATGATGGAAGAGCAGGTCATGGATGAAGGTCAATACATAGTAAAGTGAAAATATCTATCTTGAACAGAATGAAGGCAGGCAGAATTTTTAAAGCCCTGTGAGGGGACTGGGATGTTCATGGTGGCTAAGGTGACAGCTTCCTGTTACTTGAACTGTAGCCAATCCACATAAGGAAAGGCTTATTTTTCTCATGCTTCCAGAGGTCTCAGGCCATGATTAACTCATCCTTTCTGCTCTGGATCTGTGTCTATGCAGCACATTGGGAAAGAAACCTATAGAAAGGAATTTGCTGACCTTACTTAGGCTAGGATCTCTTTCAAGGGCTTACCAAAATGGACCCAACTTGCTTTTTTTTTCTAGGCCCCACCTCTTTTTCTGGGCCCCAACTCTTAATGCTTCAACCACTTTTCAACAGCATCTTGCTGAAGACTAGGATTTTAACACCTGGGGCCATTGGGATGGGGTGGGTTGGCCAAACCCAAACAATAGCAAAAAGAGGAAGTAGGAAACTTAACTGGAGGGCTTCCTGCAGTTTTAATTTGCTGAATCAGTGAGTGTGTCTTATAAAAGAAAAGTTTCAGGGGCACAGATGCCATGGCTCCACAGTCAAGAGCATGAGCTCTGCTCTTGCACAGGATCTGAGTTTGGTTCCCACCACCCACAACTACATGTGACCATAGCCTTGGGGGAGGGTCTGATGTCTCTCATATTCCAGGCCTCTGCGCTCACATACATATACCTAGCGCCTGGGACTCACTCCTTGTGAAGTAGGTAGTGTTTCACTCTAAAAGCACATGTTCTTCCTTGACACTTCTTCTCGGGGAAAGCAGTCCAGAAAACATAGGCATTGCAGTCCTTGGGGATTTCCCAGTGGTGCCCATGAGGCCTGGGCAGATGGTCTATTATTCTGATTTTTATTCTCATCAGGCTGTGGTCACGGCACAGCAGACAGACATGCACGAGAGGAATGAGGGAAGAGGCAGGGAAACCTGCAGGTGATTCAGTTTCCCATTTAGCATTGTTATGTTTCTAAACTTAATAGAATACATAATAGTTTGTCACTAGGAAAGCTGTAATCCCATTGCAATAGAATTTCAAGGAGTTCAAATGTCAACAGTAAAAACACAGAAGGCAATCTTTGTGTCTTGTATTCCATCATGTGAAATTGAACTTGATAAGTTAATGTCCTATGTATGTGTTTGTTAACATGTTTGAATTCACTACCAGAGGGACCAAGGAGATGTTTGCAATCTCACAGGTGGTCATCTCTGGGCCATTGTGAGAGTAAGTGGAAAGAACAAAGGCCTGGGCATTTGTCTTTCATGTTAATTTCTTTTGTGTGTCTTGATTTTATCTCACACAAATAAAATAAAGAGCATTTTTCTTCAAAATCCATGCTTAGATAAAATTAGTAATGCTCTTTATAGAAGAGGAAGGAACTGAGTCCATCATTTATTGGTATTTTATATCTAAATAATTGCAAAAGTTGGAGGGTGTCTGTTTCATTTGTGAAAACATAATGTGTTGATTTCTAGAAAAGTTAATTGGGTGCAAACCAGCATCTGGAGAAGCACTTTCTGTTTTCATGATGCATGTTTTTAAGACCCAGGAGAAAGCAATCATGGTGTTGTATACATACAATAACTTTGACAAATGAAACAGTTGGTCTGTGGCTAGGTCTTCTTATTGGCTCATCCTGTCTTAATTATTAACCCATTACTCTTAAACTATGTATTTCTACATGGTCTAGGCTTACTGGAGAACTCATATGTGTCCTCTCTTCCCAGTTCACATTGTATCTTCTGTCTGCCTACATTTCCCAGTGTTCTTCTTGTCTCCTAGTCCCGCCTATCTTCCTACCTCATTGGCTATGGTGTTTTTTATTTATTCATCAACCAATAAGATAAATATACATATTCCCCTATCAGACTGGGGTCTAGTGAGCCACATCAGACCATATTGTTCTCAAAGGACCATGCCACTGCTGGGACCATACTGATCTGGCTGGCCATGAAGACATATTGTCATGGGCTGCAGCCTAGACTAATGTCTAGGTCTGTGGCCCTGCAGTGGCAGAAGTCTGGGTTGGTGTCATGTCTCCTGTTACCACCAAGAGATTCCCAGGGTCTGGTCAGCTACCAGAGACCATGTTGGTGCCTTAGGGCTCTGCTGCCACTGGGGGAATACTGATGTGGGTGGCCTGTGCAACTACTGGGCTTTGGAGACATCTGGGACCTAGCTGCTGCCAATGGCCATGTCTAGGTCATGGTCCTGCTGTAGCCTGGGGTCTTTGAAGATGCCCATGGCCCATGTTAGCACAAGGGGTCTTTGGGACCATGCTGTGCTGAGTCATCTCTCAGCTTCACTGGCCCATCCTGTCTCTCACTGGATACTACAGCAAGAGAGCTCGCCCTGCATGCAGAAAAGATGGACCCACCCCTTAACAAAGGCATGAGCCTCACCTGTGTGCAACACAATAGAACTGGTCTTGCTATCCGGGGCTGGTGAGCCAGTACTGAGGGCTTAAGAAGGGCTGACCACGATGCCACCATTGCATGCTGCCCCCTGTAACAGTCAGGAGAGAGGGCCCTGCACCTTGCCGGGGCAAAACAGCAGGATCTCTATGACACAGGACCACAGTAGGGTGTGCAAGAGGAGCTCCAGCAGGAGCCAATTATCAGTGGTGTTGCAGCAATCAGAACCCTTGAGCCAATCATGGCAACGAACCCTTGCAAGTAAAGGTGAGTGGACCGGAGGGTGAACTGTGTGACACACTGCAGCCCCCATGACAAGCTTCTTCCTCTTTGCTGTTGCTTTTTGTTTGGTTCACTTGTTTTGTTCGGTGTTTGGTTCTTCTTTTAAATTTGGTTTTGATTTGGGGGTGGGGGAGGGGAAGGTCGAAAGGGCAGAAGGCAGAAGGGAGGAGGAGACAGGAGATGAGTGGGATCAGAATTCATGTTGTGGAATCCACGAAGAGTCAATAAAAGTTAAAAAGAGTGTTTCAGAGAAACGCTGCTGCTGCTGTTCGATTTGCATCCGGTCCCCTCAGTAGCCATGCACTGCCATCCCTGCTGGATCTATGTCCCTTATTTAGGGGTTATGCACTGGCCCTTTGTTGACTCATCTCTCCATTCTTAGTGTTATTATCCTTGCACAAGTGAATTCACTGCGGCTCTGCCAACTCCTCTGACAGATAACCCTAATGGGAGGCTACAAGGTCACCTTCTTATAGGTTTGCAGAAACCATTGATTCATGGGAGATAGCTTAGACTCGATGAAACTCGAACTGCTTCCTTCTCGAGTTCATGTTGTAATTCACGTTTGTTCATCTGTAAATAAGTAGAAACTCAAATGTAGCTGTACAGAAGTGAGTCTCTACAGGTGTTAACTCAGCAGAGACCCACCCTGAACGCCATCCCACTGCCTGTAGTCCTGAACAGAATAAACAGGAGGAAGAGAGATGAGGGGCAATCTTTATCTCTTTCTGCTCCTGACTGATTGGCTGCCTTGAGCTCTGATGCTATGTCTTTCCCACTATGATAATGGTGGAGCTCACAGGAATACAGATCATAGGAAACTATTATGAGAAATTACATGCTGAAACACTGGAAAAAAGAAGAAATGGGTAAATTCCCAAACACAATTGACTTGGCAAACTTCAAATAGGTCAAAGAATGAAGACAGCTCCCATGACGGAGTAATTGCCTCACATACAGAATGCCCTAGGTTTCATCCTCAGTGCAAGCACACAGAAACAACATGAATTAATTAGGTTAAGAATATTACATCTGAAAACAAATAAAAACAAAACAAAAGGCTAGGACCTGTGGTGGTACTTCAGCTGGTCTTGTGTGTGTGTGAGTGTGTGTGTGTGTGTGTGTGTGTGTGTGCACGAACACACACACACACACACACACACACACGTATTTGACATTGAGGTGTCAGTGGGTTACTGTAGGAGAGAAGCAGGATGTTCTAGTGGGATGTGGGAGCACCGGGAAAGACATGCTAGCCATGATAGAATGGATGCCGATCTGCACACTGCTGTATTCCCTGACGCCTTCCATTGCTGCTTATTCATCTTCACCATTGACAATGTCCTGGAGTTACACTCGATGAGGCCACTTGTCTTGTCATATCAAGCGATGACCTAGATGGCCTGAAATTGACACGGAAGGCTGCTGGTCACCTTTAACATATGCAGCCACTAAGGCATCCTGAGTGGTGACTCGTGGCATCTGTTGGCCATTGAGTGTCTCTGCTTAGAAGTTTAGGATGGTCTTGGACTGTCCAGCCAATCTCAAATGTGTGCAAAGCAAAAGAAGGGAGCAGATGAGGGCACTGAACAGATGTTCTGAGTGGAATCAAAGTGTGACATAACAGTTAACAAAAATAGTTACAATGTAACACCAGTCTGGCTCAGGAGTGCATAGTGTTCTGGTTAATATTAAAGAGTCAACTCCAGGGATAATGATTCATTTTATGACTGTCTTTAATTCTTTTTCTTCTTGAGACAGGCTCATCTTGTGTACCTTGGTTAGCATGGGATCCACCATGAAGACCAGGCTCACTTACAACCATCCTCCTGCCTCTGCCTCTGAAGTGTTAAAGCTGAGATCATAGGCTTGTGCTGTGTGTCATTAAAAAAAAAAAACACACATCTATTTTATTTATATGTTTGTACGTTTCTGTGCCCATGGAAACCAGAAGCAGGGTTTTGGATCCCCTTGCATGAGTCCAGGTATTTGAGGGCTGCCTGATGTGTGTGCAGGGGACCCACATGAGGTCCTCTGGCCAATGCACATCACACATGGAGTTCAAAATACCACTGAGCACTTAAATAATCTCCTGTTTCAGAATGTGGCGCCTTGTCTCTGTTGGTAAGTGGATTGCCTGGCAGTAAGCTTCCAAACAGTTGGCCTTTTCCTTGTGGACACATCGTGCTCTGTGAAATCCTGGTGAGTATGGCTCTTTTTGCAGTGACAGAGAAGGGATGAGTCCATACAATCAACTCAACAAAGAAACACATTGACTTGATGGCAAAGCTTGTGTTTAGTGTGGACGAGAGGTGTGAGAATAGGAAGTGAGGGCTCCTGAAAGAATCACGGAGCTGTCTCCTGATCTGGTGAGAACAGCACTGAGGACCTAAGTCTCATTTTGCAGGAGCAAATGGCTACCATTGGTTGACGGATGCTTGTGTGCCCGTTTTATAATATGCATGAGCATATTTAACCCATTAGTGAGGATTATGGGTGTCTTGGTTTGTGTTCATCTGCTTTCATATCTGTTCCCACCATGCTCTGTCCGTTCTATGTCCCAGAGACTGATATTTGAAGACGAAGGCTCCCTGTTCAACAGACTCTGTTAGGTTGTGCTGTTGAGAAATACTTGTGTGGATTGTGGAGAAGCAGGTGTGGGGGGTCCTAGGGCTTTTCTAGCTTCCAATGGAGACCTTATGACTTTGAGGACCCTCCGTCTGGGCATCTCAGTTCCTTCCCTTCTGATACAGCCTTTAAATTGCTTCCCAGTTTGGATTTCTAACTCTTCTTGTGCCTTTGGGACAACCTTCCCATGTTAAATTCTCCTGCTATAGATGAGACCACGTGGAAGTACTTAGATTAATAGAAATGGGTTAATACTTAAGACAGAGCTAGTCGATAAGAAACTAGTACCTGGCCAACAGCATTATATCAAATACAGAGTGTGTTATTTGGGGCTGGCGTTGCGGTGGGTCCAGGCCCGGCAGGAAAACCTACTCTTAACATGCTATCTGTTGGGAACTCTGTTTCCTTGCGTGTACTTTGAGAAATATAGTTGCTGTTTCATTTGTGATAGAGTAACCGAGTAGTCCATCCAAGGGCATGAAGATAGTCTTCAAACGTATCTTCAAACTAGTGCTTATCCTATAAACTATTATGCTGAACCCAAATGATAGTATTTATTGCAGGCATGAGAATGGTTTCCATTAATTGTTTTTTTCCCCTCTGAAATTAACTGCATCATGGCGATAGCTACCCATCACCACTGGTTTTAGTTAGGTTTCTATTGCTCTGAAGAGACACTGTGACTATGGCAACTCCTATAAAGGAATAACATTTAAATGGGGTGGCTTACATTTTCAGAGGTTTTGTCCATTATTATCATGGTACAATATGGTGATGTACAGGCAGACATGGTGTTAGAGATATAGTTGAGAGTCCTACATCTTGACTTGAAGGCAGATCACATACTTCCAACATATAATGGCAGCATATATACATTATCATTCTAATGAAGGGAAGGGGGCACAGTAAGAAAATGCTGGATCAAAGCAAGACTGAAAATCAGGTGAACAAACCCCCAAATATGCATCTCCATGTCTGATGTCAAATGCTCTTCAGATCTCTAATTCCTCTCATCTTTGTCCACAGTAAGGCACATCTTTATCTTGAGCTGGTTCCACTTCCGGTTAGTAGCCCTCCTTGCCAGGTAACCCACAACCCTGACATCTCAACATCTTGGGTTCTCCAAGGTAATCCAAGCTTCAACTTCACAGCTTCACAAGACGACCTCTGTAGGCCTATACAGGGACACCCCTGACACATGCCTGGCCTCAGCAGCTTTTATTTATAGTGCCCTGAAAGACCAGCTCCCAAACTGCTACCCAGGGTGGCTCAGAGAAGACTTATCAGGAGCAGGGATTAAACGATTTCTAAAATAACTTCACATATCACCCGAGGGTCATTTTTATATATATTTATTATTTTTCTTATTTTACATATCGATCCCAGTTCTCTCTCCCTCCCTCCCTCCCATGTCCCTTGACCCCCCCTCCAATCCTATTCCCTCCCCCCTCCATTGCACAGGGAGGGTGATGCCTTCCAGGAGGGATCGTCAATATCTGTCAAGTCATTTGGAGTAGTGTCTAGGCCCTCCCTCCTGCCTCTAGGCTAAGTGAGTGTCCCTCCATGGGGAATGTGCCTCCAAAGTCCTTTCATGAACCAAGGAGTTAGGAGAAAGAGAAGGGGAGGACAGAACATGTGGGACCAGGAAGATTGAGTTTGGGGATGAATAGACGAGAAAAACAAACAAACAAAAAACAAACAAAAACAAACAAACAAACAAACACAACCAAAAACAAGATCCCATAATAGAGGGAGCCATTATAGGCCTGAAGAGAAAACTGACTCTAGAGAAATGTCCACAGACCAACAAGGATGACCCCAACTAATGATCTGAGCAACAGTGGAAAGGCTACCTTAAATGTCCTTACCTGATAATGCGATTGATAACTAACTTATCGTAGAGCCCTCATCTAGTAGCTGATGGAAACAGAAGCAGACATCCACAGCTAAACACTGAGCCAAACTCTTAGAATCCAGTTGCAGAGAGGGAGGAATGATAAGAAAAGGGATCAAGACCAGGCTACAGAAACCCACAGAAACAGCTGACCTGAACAAGGGGGAATTAATGGACCCCCCAGTCTGATAGCTGGGAAACCAGCATAGGACTGACGCAGACCCCCTGAATGTGGGTTCAGTTAGGAGGCCTGGGCAGTCTAAGGGTCATTTTACTTATTATTGTGCAGCTCTAATTTCCTTGCTCTAATACTCGTTAACTCTGTTTCACTCTTTCAATTCTCCCTGCTACTCTGTTCACCTAGCTTAAATAATTATATTTTACAGAAGGATGAGGCAAAAATAAAAAAGTTACAAGAATTACATCTCATTGGTCATATCACATTCCTCGAGACAGCAACAAGGATAGAGCCATTTTTTATGGCAACACAAGGTTTCAAGGTTTCTGGAGTAAGAGTGTGACGGACGAGAGGCTGGAGGCCCAGGGCCTGCTGAGACAAGCTGCCAGACAAAGGTCTTTATCAGCCAGACCTGGCAAGGGAAGAATTGGCATGATGTTTTAGGCTGCTCTGTGTTAACAACCTTGTTTAGACATATGCAACTCTGACACTGTGCATATCAGTAAAGATTTTAACTTATGATCCATTAATAGAAACATTCATTCTACCTTGACATTGATTGAGATGCAAGGGGGTGTTGGTGGTGCACACCTTTAATCCCAGCACTCAGGAGGCAGAGGCAGGCGGATCTCTGTGACTTCGAGGCCAGACTGGTCTACAGAGCTAGTTCCAGGACAGGCTCCAAAGCCACAGAGAAACCCTGTCTTGAAAGGTAAAAAGATTGAGATGCAATCATGAGATTACATTCTACAATACAAGTATTAAGGAGACAACACAGCTACTTTTGCACATGTAAAATTACAGACAGGATCCACATTTTCCAGAGACAGTTCCCACAGGCCTTGCCCAGATGGGATTCTCCTCTATTAGAGAATCATCTATTAATCTGTTTTTCTCCCTGAGCACAGGACTGAGCTCCATTCCACTTCCTGGTGCCCCTTTTCTCCTTGGATTGTTCCTCCTTTTCATTGTAAATCTGCATTAGCGTTACTACC
Source organism: Phodopus roborovskii (assembly GCF_943737965.1). Lineage (NCBI taxonomy): Eukaryota > Metazoa > Chordata > Mammalia > Rodentia > Cricetidae > Phodopus > Phodopus roborovskii. The sequence goes on along the minus strand of NW_026126639.1, from coordinate 1,365,786 downwards.
AATAACCGCATGAAAGTGTCTATACAGGCCTGCTTTTGAGATTTCCTCTGCCAATTGAATTAATCCAAATCTCTTTGCTTTAGCCTCAGGCAGACTCATTGAACAAGGGAAAAAGAAGCCACACTCTTCACCAAAATAATATCACAATGTCTCTAGGACACATATTAAAGTTTTTCTCCCCTGAAAGTTCTTGAATCAAGGCCCCCGCAGTTCAAATCTTCCATGCACTTACTATTATGTCCTATTAAGCACAACTTAAGACATACCACTGCTTTCCTAACCCAAAGTACCAATGTCCAAATTCTTCCCAACACTAACATGGTTAGGACTATCACAATAACTCATGTCTGTCTTAGGATTTCTACTGCTGTTAAGCGATGCCATGACCACAGCAGTTCTTACGAAGGAAAAACATTTAATTGAGGTGGCTTCCATTTCAGTGGGTTAGCCCATTATAATCCTGGTGGGACATGCTGGTGTGCAGGCAGACCTGTTGTTGTAGAAGTAGTCGAGAGCCCTGCGTGTTGACTCTAAGGCAAAGGCAAGTGGTCTGTCTCACTAGATGTAGTGTGAGCATATATGAGACCTCAAAGCCTCCCTCCACAGTGACACAGTTCCTCAAACAAGGCCACACTTACTTCAATGAAGCCATCCCTCCTAACAGTGTCACTCCATTTGGGGACCATTTTCTTACAAACCAGCATATCTGTCTCTTCTAATATCTTCTGAGACCTTTAGAGCAAGCACAAGCTATTCATCTTCAGATCTCTGCCACCTACTACTATGATTGGAATTCAGTAAAGCCTCAACAAATGTTTGTGGAATCAATAATAAGCATTACCATTGAGAGACCCCTAGATGACAGTCCTTATACTTTTCATCTACTAAGAATTGTCTTCCCTAGTTCAACAATAAGTAAATTGTATCTTAGCCTATGTGGTCCCATTCTATTCCAGTATATATTTATTTATCATCTATCTATCTATCTATCTATCTATCTATCTATCTATCTATCTATCTATCTATCTATCTTTATTTTTTTAAGAAATTTTACCTTTCCCAGGAGAAACATAGGTTCCTAGGGATCTGGGTCTAAGCAACTTTCTGTGGTGATTGAGGCATCTTGAACAACTTCACTTATCTACAGCAAGCTTATCTTGTTTTTTTCTCCCTCCAGTCTTGGTATTTTATGTAGTGACTGGCACATAGTAAGCGTTAAATAAGAGTTCATTGCACTGTTAGGCAGTAAGAGAACTAGGGTCATATATAATCCCTCGATGGCAACTAGGACTTAGAACTCTGGTTAACTTTTCAAATGTTTTAAAAACATAGAACAAGCGTAGAGCCATCAGGCTTACTTGTTAAATGGACATTGTTCAGAGGATTCCATAAATTAGTGTTGTAGGTGGTTGTTAAACAATGAACACTGAGTGCACATGTTGGAGATGCTGTTGACAAGTATTCTCATCCCCCTCCTCCTAGAAAACCTTTTGTTGATTATATATATATATACTTTAGAACAAAACTACACAGGCCCATTATGATTGTTGTTGGATGTGTGATTATGGGCCTAGGGTGTTTCTTAATATCACTACCTCATTTCCTGATGGGGCTGTGAATATTCCAGTCCCTAATGTTATTTTTAGATTCAACTTTCCCCATTAGAAATAAGGTTCAGAATTTCCCCCAAAGTACAGAATGCTAATATGGAAATTAGAAGATATGGTCTCCACTGTGCTGGTATGATGTGTGAATCTTGTGATCTTGGGTCTGTCCAAGGTCTCATCTAGTCCATTGTGAACTGGGGATTTGAGACATGGCTTTCATGAAGTTGAGATACCTGAATGGATTCTCTGAATCTGCCAAAGATGTGTTGAGTCCTTCATCGGGGCTATTTAGACACTCCAGTTACAAGGGGTCTACAGTGTGATATAATCTTGGATCAGCAAGAGACAGGCCAACGTCAAGAGTGATTGTATTTTCATGTTTAACAATGTATCATAACACAGAAAAGTGTTCAAGTGAAATCATGTTGAGTTAACTCTTACCCCTTTCCTGCTTTCTGTGGACAGTTTTTGGTTCTTCTGTCTTTCTGGTGTCTTCTTAGTTTTTAATACCTTAATATTAAATAATATGAAATTAATCTTTTATATCATAGGATAATTGTCTTCTTTATTATAGATTTCAATTTTTATCTAGGTATAATACATAGGTCATTTCCTCCCATTTGATTGGTTTTCTCTGGGTTTCTCACTGTCTCACAAACCCCTCACTGGCTGGCGGGGTGAACATCCCTCAACAAAGTCAGGGGCTTCACTTTTGTCCTGGCCATGCCTCTTGCTATTGTCTGCCATACTGCACCCGCCTCGGAACTGCAAACGTCTAAGCCTGCTCTTGCCATTGTAATTCTCCATCATTCTTTTCCTCTTGAATTTATTTGCCCTCCTTCCCACATCTTCCTCTTCTTCCTGACTCCCCTCTACTCTTTACTATTTCTTCTGTCTTTCTTTTTGTTTTTAAGATCTTTCATCAATTTGATGTGTGTCAGTGGTTTACCTGCATGTGCACGTGTGTACCATAAGTCCATCTGGTGCCCACAGATATCAGAAGCATGTCTGATCCCCTGGAACTCATGTTAGAGATGGTTGCCAGTTACCATGCAGGTGCTGGGAAAATGAACCTGGATTCTGAAGAGCAACAAGCACTCCTAACCACTGAGCCATCTCTCCAGAAGCTCTTTGCTTTTCTTTTTTGAGCCAGGGTCTTGCTATATATCCCGGGCTTGCATGGAATGTGTTATGGAGCACGGGCAGACCTCAAGCTTTCGCTTCTCCTGCTTCAGCCTTTCAAGTGTTGGTTCTTTTTGATACTTTTGGTGTTACTGCTTCTGCTCCCACGATACTGCATTGTCAGGTAATGGATTCTGTCACCTCTTGCTACGACACTGTAAGCAGAGTTTTCCAGTACTGTCTACCTGGTCTCAAATAATCACTCAGAGGTGTATATCAATTACAGATGCTTGGCTAATAGCTCAAGCTTGTTACTAGCTAACTCTGACATCTTAAGTTAACACATATCCCTTATTTATGCTCTGCCATGTGGCAGTGCCTTTATTAGCATGGCGTGACCATCTCCTGTTCCCTCTGCAACTGGATGATGCAGACCCCTTTCCCCTTCTCCTTCCCATCATCCTTAGTATGGTCACGCCACCTATACTTCCTACCTGGCTAATGGCTGGCCAATCGAATTATTTTTAAAAAAATCCTAGTGATAAATCTTTACAGTGTACGACAATATTATTTCACAGCAATCCCCCTTTTCTCTTTAACTAAAGAGGAAGGTTTTATGTTTAACTTAGTGAGATTATGTACAACAAAAACAGTTATCAAGTACAAATTACAGTTACAATATTCAGTCTATTTGTATGTGGCAAAATTTTAAAAAACATTCTATTATCTCTCTTACCTTTGTGAGTCCAAAGTTTTGCACCTAATTTATCTTTTGTCATAACTAAAGAAAACTATAACTATTTAGTCTTCAACTCCATCAAAGACCCCAGAAGGATGAAATGTTACCTAATGACAGGTACATCAGGCTGCCTGGACAGCCACCCAAAGTTCCTCTGCATTGTTGAGGCATCCATCATTTGTCCATAGGGCTAGTACATCTGACAGACTTTTCCCAGAAGCAGGAGATTTTCAAGGACTTTCCTGCCTTGTCTTGGCAAAGTTTGGTAGTCACTCTCCTTTGTGTCTTGCTGGTCCAGTTTGGACAATAATTGTCAGCAACTAAAGCAAGGTCAGTTCCTTTGTTAATGTGGCTGGCTTTTGCCATAAAGAAAGCAAACACCCTACAGAGTTCCTTTGATTGATGTCCATCATCTTCTCTGAAGTAGATCAGTGCTGCCAGGAGCAGATATGTCTCATTGTCATGAAAACCCTTAGGTTATTAACCATGTTAAATGCCATATTCTGTATGTCTTTGAAGTGTTTGAAGACAATCTATCTAAATATATCTGTGTATGACCTTGAAAACGTACCTAACATGACTATAAGTTTAACTATTCTAGATGACTAATTAATCTATATTTCTTAATATACATTGCATTTTAAAATGTGCTATATAAGCACATTATCTTAAAGTAGAAATATAAATATGGTGTAATAGAAAAAAAAATAAATTTGTATCAACAAATTAAAATCCACACCAATGTAAAACATCCTGAGATTAATAACTGCTTTCTGGATTCTATAATCTATCCTTTTATCTCATCATTTCTATATCCCATCTCCCCCTTTTTTCCCTTCAGAAAGAGATCTTTGAATTTAACTCCTTTGTTTGTTTGTTTTTCTGTGACCTCACATTGAGCACCAGATGAAGCATACATCTAATTAATCTTAACAATCAAACCAGGAGTCTTGGGGCAAAATCCCTGAATGAACAGAGAAGCAGTAGAGAAGCTGCCAGTGACCTCCTCCCTCTACAGTTCCTCTGACCACAATCCCATCCCACCCCACCCCATCACTCCATCTTCTCCTCGCTGTACAAATGTCCAGACTTCATGGTTAACCAGTGGCTATCTCTACCCTCTTACGCCAAGCAAGCCTTATTTTTTCAGAACACAATTAAAGTATTACACAACATGACACATTGACTCATGGAGAATGATTGAATTCTCAGAAAGGAAGGGCAGGACCACAGCTCAGAGAACACAAAGCAGGTGTCTTGATTCGCTGGGTTGTTCTGTGTCTCTCTAAAGCTTTTATCTTCTCAGTTCTACTTTAATGAGTCTCTTTATTTGTCTTGCTTTTGTTCTTTATTTCACCCCAATTATTTCTAGGAAATTTGCCTTGAGAAATCTCAGAAAACTGACATTAGAGAATCTGAAAGCTATGTCACCCACAGGTAGAGACCTGAGAGCTAACTGTACAGAAGGGGCATGTTTTGTTGATTATCAAGTTCTTTAGATGACATTGATTGCTATGTTCTTTCCTTCTCTTTCTTTTCTTTTGAGACAGGCTTCCGTGAGGCCCGTGCTGTCGTCAAACTAGGTGCATAGCTGAGGGTGACCTTGAGTTTTTCATTCCCCTGTCTCCACTTCTCGAGTACTAGAGTGGCAGGCATGAACCACCACACCCTGTTTATGCAGTTATAGAGTTTAATCCTAGAGCTACTGTCCTGTTCAATGGGATGATACAGATTTCTGTTTCTATTTATTCATTTTGTGTGTTTGTATGTGCCTATGTTTATTTATATGTGTTCCTGTGTGCATGGAGCATGGTGTGTGTGTACATGTAGAGTTCTGGGGACTACTCTATGGGGTCATTCCTCTCCTTCCACTTTATGTGATTTCCAGGGATTGAAGTCAGGACATCAGGTTTGTACAGCACGTTCTTTGCCTGCCGAGTCCTCCTGCTTGCCGCGCACTAGGACTTACTATGATTAGAATGACTCCTGTGGAATCATGACTGTACAGGCTCTGGATGCTGTTTTCAGGGAAGCCGGAGTCAGTAATCTGTAGATGCTCTAACATTGCTCTCAGTTACTCACAGTCAATGTTTCCTGTGTCCACACAGATATGAATATGAAACAACAATTTCACCTGCAAGCAACTTGTCCTCAAACAGCTTCTTGTGTTCAGGAAACAGAACCGAGACCTTAATGCCAACACCTGACCCAAAAGGTTGACTAATGGTTCTTATTGCTTTCTGCTCATAGACTGGGCCAGAGAATACTCTTTTGTGAAGGGCTTTAAAGACGACCCTGGGTTTCTTAGGCATCTAAGACAAATAAACAAACTTTATGTACCTCTTCAGGGAAGGGGATTGTCTAATAACACAGAATACTCTGCCTCCTGAGTTTGAGTATACTTATTAAGAATCCTTTGTTTCTTAAAGTAGGTGTTTTAAAAAAACAAGCCAAAGATATCCACTTGAGCACCATAGTAGTGTTAGTCCCACAAGGGAAAACTACTTAGAAGGATGGATTTAGACACATGGTGAGATCTACATGATTGGTCGAGTTTGATTTTCTGTTGCTTTGATACAACATGAACTGAAACCAGCTAGGTCATAAGTTGTAGTCCACCGTGAGGGAAACTAAGGCAGGATATGGAAGTAGAGGCCAAAGCAGAGAGTAGACATGAATCGTTCATATTTGTATTTTTCAGTTACCTCTCTTATACAGCATAGGCCAGCCTGCCCAGGGATGATGCTATCCACAGTAGTCTGTGCAATCTCACATCAATTTGCCAAGAGGAAAACGTCTCATAGACACACTCACAGGCCAGTTCTATAAAGTCAGATCTCTAACTGAGATTCCCCCTTCTCAGGTATGTTCAGATATGTGTCAAGTTGATAGAAACTAGACATCACAGTGATAACATATAAGAATTACAGACAGGAAGAAGTTTTCCCAGATCGATGCTATGCACCTGATGAATCATGGGAAAGCAGGCTGTGAGGATAGAGCTGCACAGCTTTGTCTCTGCCCCTCACTGGCTACAGTATTTTGGAGATTGGACTCTGCCCTCTCCTGGGCAGCACAGTAGAGCTGATTCTGTTGATGGGGGGTGTTTGGGCGAGCTTGTCCCAAGACTATGAGAGTGGGAGATCTGGCCCCACTAAGGTATCAGCCATGCAGCAGTGTGGGCGAGGGAGAGATGCTCCCTGCCCCTGCTTGGCTTTGCCTCTTGACACCTGCAGGGGGCAGAAGAGCTCACCTTGGGAGAATGAGAGCAAGAAAGCCAGCCCTGCCTCTCACCATCTGCAGCGGTCAGGAGAGTGGGCCCTGCTCCTTACCTGGGCAACCCAGTGGAGCTGGCCCTGCTGGTATGGGTGTGAGTGGACCAGGGATAGATCCTGGTCCCACTACCAGGGTCCCCACAAACAGACCAAGCCACACAGTTGTCTCCATTGCAGAGGGTTTGGTTTGGTCCCATGCAGGCTTCCCACCTCTCTGTATAGTTCATGAGCTTGGGTCAGCTGTCTCTGTGGGTGTTCCATAATGATTCTGGCATCTCTTGCTCATATAATCCCTCCTCCCTTTCTCCAACTGGAATGCAGGAGCCCAGCCTACTGACTGGCTGTGGATCTTTGCATGTGCTTTCATCGATTACGGGATAAAGGCTCTATGACGACACTTCTGATTACAGAAGGACAGTTCAGGTACCCTCTTAGCTTTTGCTAGGAGTCTTAACTGGTGTCATCCTTGTGGTTTCCTGGGAAGTTCCATAGCATCAGGTTTTTCCATAACCCTATAATGGCATCCTCTATCAAGAAATCTCTTTCATTGTTCTCACATTCTGTCCCTTCCCCAAACTGACCATCCCGTTCCCTCATGTTCTTATCCCCTATCTCCTCCCCTCTACAAGCCCCTCCCTGACCCCCAGTTCATCCAGGAGATCTCATCTATTTCCCCTGAATGAGCTGATGATTCCCTGGTTTTCCTCAGGGAGCAACAAGCCCATCTGTTGTTTTAGAGCTGTGGCTCACCGAGATAATAGCATGGCCAACACTATTCATTTGGGTTCCCTATTTGTTTTTCCTTGATAACCAAAGTCAATGATATGAAAATGGCATAAATCCCTGAAGACGGGAAGGATGAAGGAATGGAAAATGAGGGTGGAGGTCAACATACTGTGGTTATTTATGCATAAAAAATGAGAATATCTACAAGCTAGAGCAGAATGAAGGCAGGCACGAGCTTGGAAGCTCTTTGAGGGGACTGGGATGTTCACGGTAGCTAAGTTAACAGCTTTCTGTAACTTGAACTGAGGCCAATCCGCTCTCAAGAAGGAAAGGTTTATTTTTCTCATGCTTCCAGAGGTCTCAGGTCCTGCTGCTGGACTTGTGTCGATGCAGCACATTGGGGAAACATTCACAGGAAGGAATTTGCTGGCCTCACATTGTCTGGGAAGCAAGGAGAAAGAGAAGGAATGGGCTAGTAGCCTAATGTCTCTTCCTAGGGCTTACCACTATGGACCCAACGTCCTGCTTCTACGCCCAAGGCCTTAATGCTTCAAGCACCTTTCCATTCCACAGCATCTTGTTGAAGACCAAGATTTTAACACATAGGCATTGTCCAAACCCAAACAACAGCAAAGAGAAAACAGACAACCTAACTAAAGGGCTTTGTGTAGTTACCTTCATATTTTCAATGATTTTCTGAAATAGTGAGTATATCTTTTATTTAAAAGGAAGTTTCATAGAGATGGAGGGATGGCTCAGCACTTAAGTGCATGTTCTGAGTTTGGTTCCCACCACTCAAATCAAGAGGCTCGCAACCATCTGTGGCCAACTTCTGGGGGTTCTATCTGTGATCTTTCAGGAGTCTGTCTCATGCATATATCCAGTGCCCGGGGCTCACTCCTTATGAAGGAGGTAGTCTTTTACTATAAAAGCACTGGGTTCTTCTTTGACTCTTCTTAGTAAGAAAGGGAGTCCACCGGAATTGAAATGCTTGAGGATTTCCTCATGGTGTCTATGAGGCCTGGGAAGATTATTCTGAGCTGTATTATCATCATGGTGTAATCATGGCATGGCAGGCAGATGAACAGGAGAGGAGCAAAAGGCAGAGGTGGAGAGACCTCAAGGTGAGCTGGGTTCCCAGTCAGCAGTGTTAAACCTAACAGAATGCCTAACATTTTCGCAGTGGTTTAGCTACGATCCCAATATAACCACAATTGCTACAAGTTAAAATGCCAACATCAAAAAACACAGAACCCTGAAAAAGGAATGGAAAAGGAAGGGTGTCGGGTAGAAGGGACAGCTAAAGAAATCCACCCTGGCCCTGAAACCAGTGCCACTGAGAGAAACACTTTGTTCCTGAACCCAGAACCAAGTAAAAACACCATGACTCTGAAAGCAGAGCTAGAGAAACACACTTTGGTCCTGGAACCAGAGCCACTGAAAGAAATACACCCTGGCTCTTAAACTAGAGCCAAAAGGCCCAAAAGGGCAGGCCCATCTCACCCTACTAGGCAGTTGTCCTACTCATCCAAGGTTTGGATAAGCTATTTTTGATCCAGTCTACAGCTGCAGCTGCAATAAGAACAAACAAACCAAAAACTCAACACATTCCACATCTCCTGTTGGTGACTCAGATTGTTGGGGTCATCCTTGTAGATCTCTGGACTCTCTTCTTCCACACTTTTCTCTCATTGGTAGTCTTTGTAGTGACCACGACTACTGTCTTGGGACTCTCAAAAGATGCTCTCATCTCACACTTCTGAATCTTCCAGTGGGAAGTTCTGTTCTACTTTCCATTAGTGTGGTCCTGAGAGTCTCATCCAGGATGCAGCTCCTCTTCAAAGACACGCCTCATCACTGGCTCCTTGCTGGCTCAGAGCCCACCAAATGCATCATAATATCTTTAGACATGACAGGAGGGAATCTGTCTGAACATTTAAGTGCTTGCTGTATAAACAAATCTGATTTCTACCTCATCAGAACTCAAAGGACTTCAAAGAATTTATTTTGAAATTAGAGTTGACATCACAGAAAGCCAAGAGAGTGCACAAGCTTCCAGTGTTTCCAATACAAACCCTTAATCAAACTACTTCCCATTCACTTCCAACTTCACTCTTGTTTACAAAACTCATACAGAGCTGGGTATGAGTTTTTGATGATAGTGGAAAATGTTCATATATATTGAGAAATAATTATCTCTATTGCATTAAAAAATATTGGTAGTTTAATGGATACAAATTAATGCCCACAAGCAAGGAAGCCAAGAGAGCAAACTCTCAAAGCCCACCTCCATCATACTTCCTCCAACGAGAGCACACCTCCTAAACCCACCCACGCAGTGCCAAGGACTGAAGACCAAATACTCAAATCCCCAACACTACTGGGGGAGGCATCTCATTCAAACCACCACACCACCTATGAAAATCACTCTTCCCCAGTCATTAAAAATGCCAGAGTTGACTTGACAGATTTCTGTTGACCCCCTCCCGGAAGGCATCACCCTCCCTGTGGAGTGGGGGTGGGGTGGGATGGCAGGGTTGTCGGGGACATGGGTGGGAGGGAGAGAGGAACGGAGGGAGAGGGAGGGAACTGGGATCCACATTGTTATAAATATGAATACACCCTCTCAACTTAGGATTTCTAAAACATAGGATAAAGGAAGGGTTTAAGGAGCTAAACCAGTAACTTGGAGGCATGGTGGCTAGTGTTTGAGAGACGCTATCTTGTTCCCTTTTCTGATTCTACTTACTCAGGCCTATATTTAATGCTATATACATCTGAGCAAATACAGTGACATGATAAAATCAATGACGGAATCATTCTTTGCCACTATATTCTGAACACCTGCAAACATTTAAAAACCACTCAATCAGAGTCCAGGTAAATAGTTATTCCTTCCCCTCACATAATAAATTTTAATCATATCTACCACTTTTAATTGTCCCAGACACATCCGTCCAAACTTGTGCCTTCCCATTTTCATAAAACTCATCAACTGTAGCTTGTGCCACCCCCATGCTCTTGGGTGTGGCCTCCACCAGAGCATGGTCAACCCATCACAGGCCATACTCTTAGACAAAACTTATTCTCCCTGTCCTAGTACCTATCAACTGCTAATAGCTCCTTAGCTAGAGATGAGATTTTGTACCCACCTCCCTTCTCAATGCTAGGGGTTTGTCCACCTTGAACTTATAAATGAATGTTTTTCATGCTACTTTTTGTAAAATATAGTATTAAGCAATCGTTTCTTCAAGTGTTTTTTTTTTTTCCTAGGGTTCAGAGTTTAAGATTAGTAGCTGCTCTTCCAGAGGACCTGGGTTCACTTTCTACACCCAAATGGTAGCTCATAACCATCTGTAACTTTAATTCCAGGGAAACTGACACCCTCTTCTGACATTCTTGGGCACTGTATATGTGTGGTGCACAGACATAAAGGCAGGCAAAAACAGTCATACACATAAAATAAAAATAAATAAGTCTAAAATCAATTTAAAATAATTAATTTAGAAATCCTATCATTTTAAGGTTAAACCCAGAGAAATGGAGGACTGAACTTGAAATGTTCTGTATACTACCTAAGAACAGAGGGATGCCCTTCTTTTACGAAGTCATTAATATAGGGAATTCCCGGGGACACGGTTGGTGTGTCCCCATCCCATAAAGCATGTTCCCCACCAAGAAATAAATCAACACGTGAGACTTGCACCCATTTTCAGAAACTGTGTGGACAAGACAGCGCTTTGTTTTAAACATCAATTACTCCACCAATACCAAGAATTTCAAAAATTCAAATATTTAATTGTTTATGGGATGTAGAACTTGCTAGTTCTTTCTTTATTCTTAAGTAATTCCTATTCAATCTGCAAAAGTTTGAAAATTGAGAAAGACACAAAGGGAAAACAAAACATACAGAAGGCAATCATGATCTGAAATTTCTCTATGCAAAGAAAGCCACTTAGTGTTTGCTATTCATTTCCCACATTTTGGGCACACGTAGACTATACAGACTTCAGCCAGACCACTGGAAGAGCATGAACAGTGAAGCTTGCCCAGCTGCCAGGAGAGAGTAAACTGCACAGTGGGCCAGGCTGGTGGGTGAGTGTGAGCATGGTGGACAAAGTGGCGGCAGCAGCCTCCAGAGACTATCTAGCCACCAGAACCTCAGCCTCAGCCCCACCTGCACCGAGAGGAGTGGTCACTAGAGGCTCAGCCCTGCCTGCACATGAAGGAATGTTCAACAGAGCCCCCAACTACACCAAGTAGAGGAAGAGAGACCCTCTGAAACAAGATTCCGCCTGTACCGATTGCAAGAAGACATGGGTGGACAACAGTGTGAGAACTCACTCACCAGCATAAAGAGCAAGAAACTAGTGCTCTACACCAGAAACTAGTGCTCTACAACAGCAAGACCTGAGCATCCCAAAGCCGATGAAGCACAATAAAATGACCTTAAAAATAACTTTACGAAGATGATAGAGGCCCTTAAACAGGAAATGAAAACTTCCCTTAAATAAGTGGAGGGAAAAACAAACAAAAATTTGGAAGAAATAAGAAAAGCCCTTAAAGAAAACCAAGAAAAAACAAACAAACAGGACAAGCAAATAGTTCCAGACTTGAAAACTGAAATAGAGGCAATAAAGAAAACACAAACTGAGGGAATGCTGGAAATGAAAAATCTAGGTGAATGGCCAGGAACTACAGATACAAGCATAAACAACAGCACACAAGAGATGGAAGACAGACTCTTAGGCACTGAAGATACACTAGAGGAAACAGACTCATCATCAGTCAAAGAAATTGTTAAATCCAACAAATTCTTAACCCAAACTATCCAGGAAATCTGGGGTACCGTGAAATGACTGAACCTAAGAATAATAGAAGGAGAAGTCCAGCCCTAACAGCCTAATGTGCCTCTTAACGGACTAGGAAGAGAAGGATCAACCAAACCTAAAACTGTAAAAATGAAACAAGGAGCAAAAGCAGAAAGCTGACTTAGAGATACACAGAAAGCGGAAACATATAATGTATTCCTTAGACATAAAAAAGAATCACAGAAGGTACTATGAAGATTATATGCCAACAAATTGAAATACATTCTTAGAGGCACATAGTGTGCAAAAAAGCTGACTCAAGAATCAATAGCAAGTGTGAGCCCACGCGTGGACTGAGTAAGTAATAAGAGCACCACCCGAGGAAAGCCAGAGCCTCCCGAGGATGCCAGCACATAGGCGAATGGGGCCATTAAGCCACTTTCAAACTCCCTCTAATGATTGAAGAGGGCACGATCACACTCTTTGTTACCATCACCTTGATACCTACTGGAGATAATGCCACTAGAGAAGATGATGGTGGTCCGGGAATCCTGCCAAATACAGGAGCAGAAATGCTCAGCGGCATTGCAACAGGGAGGACGGGACAGCGCACTGAGAGCAGGGCAGCGCAGACGTTAGCTTTGCCTTCACGTGTTCGTTTCCAGGGCACTCTAGTAATTTCACAATACTGTGGCTTTACTTCCAGTTGTCTCCAGATAAGTTTCAAAGTGACTCTGAATTTTCTTCTTAATCTGTTGCTCATTAAAGAGCACAGAGTTCGTGGGGTCTGGAGCAATGGCCCAGTGGGTAAAATCATAATCTGCTCTTCCAGGACTCCTGAGTCCAGACAGTGGCCACCACGTTAGGAAGCTTGCAAATGCCTCCATCTCCAGCTCCAGATGTTCTCGTCTGAACACTGTGAGGACCTGTAATTAAATAACACACACACACACACACACACACACACACACACTTATACACACTTTTAAAAATAGTAAAAACTAATCCTTTGTGGGAAAACATGATTTAAAATTTTTATTGTGTGTGCGGGTAGGCGTTGGCCCATAGCACCACAGGGCAATTTTATGGAGTCAGTTATCCCTTCCACCTTTATTCCTGAGGCTTGAACTCAGACTCTCAGGTTTTTCAGGTTGCCGTTAACTTTTATTGCGCTAATGAGTTGCTTTGTACTGACTGATTTTCACAGATTGAACCACCCTCTTCACTCTTGGTTGAGATCCCACTTGGTTGCGCTATCCTGCTCTCCTAGTTCCCCTTTGAGTTTCCCTCCTAGCATTTCAGCGACCACTTCTGCTTCACACATTCAGCAGCAGCTTTGGATTCTAATCTCTTTTGTCTTTATCCTGTGTTGGTACCAGAGGGATACTGATGACGATGAGTATGGGAAGGTTCTTTTCAGTCCTTTGAGAGAGCTTGGAAATGGTTTTTGAGTCCCCTTCTGAGTGTTTGCTGGGATTCTGGAGCGAAGCCATCTGGTCCTGGCTTTTCTTGGAAGGAGCTCTCATTGCCGCCCTACTCCTTCACTAGTTCCCCGCATCGTGATTCTGCCTGAGTAGGTTGAATCCCTCTAGAAGTTTACTACAACTGTAGATAGACATCTTCAGGAGAAGGAATGTTGGCAAAGATGTAGAGTTGACGCTGGCTGATGTGAATGCAAACTTGTGTCATCGTCATTATAGAAAATACCACAGTGGGTCCTTTTAAAAAGAAAAGACAAATGACATGCCTCACTAATCTTCTTCAGTGTATATACTTAAAAGCCTTCAAAGCTGGGTTTAAAGGGATACTTTATATACGCCGTGGCATCACCAACTCTGTTCTACACTTTCAAAACTCTCTTTATCCTCCTCTTCCCTCCAGGGAAATTTAATTTTTCCACTTTCTCTCTCTTAATGGATTACACACACCTACAAAGTTAAGCCTAAAATTAAATATGAGTAGATGCTCCTCAAACCATTCAGAGATATATTGAATAGGACACTGAAAATGTTTACACTCTCCATTAAAGATATATTCAAGAGTAACACAAACCCTATAATCTCCAAAGAAGGCAGATAAGACACAATGATGACTTCACCTGGATTATGTTAACGCTAACCACTTGGATAAACTACCACATGCATTACCTGCTGCCAGAACTCTGCTCAAATTGTAAATACTTTTGGGTTGGTTGCCCTACTCTGCCTGGTCAAAGTAAGGTCAGTTTTCCCAAGGGCCTCCTCTACAGAAACAATCTCTCGGGCCTGGCTCTGAGAGCCAAAGGCTCGCTGCTCTATTTAACAGCCAAAGACCTACCACCACTGCCCAACTATTACGACCACAGGAAACTAGGAAAACTGTCTGGGTAATGTCTCTGTCATTTTAAATGATACATGGACCATAGATTACACATCCTACTATGAGGATTTACCGTCCTCAAATCTTTGATTATATTGACAGACCAGCTGAAACCCACAGCAAACACTGTCCAGGAGCCTAGGCAGTCACTACGCATGGAAGGTGCCTGTCCACACTTCTCACCCACCCAGCTCCCTTCTCTTCCTCACCCGCAGCAGAGTACCAGTCAATCCCCCAGACCCCTACAATCGCTTCTTTCAAGGATCTCCCTTTTACCACTCCTTTCCTCACGATTGCTTCCTTGCCTTCCTCATTCCCATACAAAGAAAGAAATACCCTTCCCAAAGCTGACATGAATTTTACTTTTCACCCCAGCCACAGCTCTAAGAACCCCCTTTCATTTCCCTCCTCCTCTTTTCTGTCACTTCAGTTTGTACAATCTCTCACTCTCCCAAATTCTCAAATCATTCATAATGCCTGCCTTCTTCTTTAATCATCCCACGGTTTGGGGTACCACCTCTCCCTCCCTTGCTGCCAATAATAAACCCCTCTCCATTGCAGCAAAATCCTTTCTGCCTACATCTCCCAAGCTGAATTTTCCCCATCCTCAACTAGTCTCAGAGACCTCAAACCCATCATTCAATTCCTTTAATCAAGCTCTGTCTAAAACTCACTCCTTCATCTGTCCTGGCAGTCAGAAAGCTCAATGGAACCATTTGCTTGGTCCAAGACCTTCATTTCATAACACCGTGGTTGTCCCTCTCTACCCTACGGTCCCCTTCCAGGCACTCGCTTTGGATTTGGCCCTTCTTCCTCCTTTCCCCTCCTTCCTGCTTCAGGGTACAGACAGCATCCCCCTTTACAATCTCCCATAGCCAATTAGATACCACCTCATTCCTCTTTTTCTTCAGATCTAGGAGTTACCAAATCTCAACTACTAAACTCAACTCCCCTCTTCCCAAGTCACCTATCTTAGAATCTCTCGCACCAACCAATAAAGATCTCACTTTAAACTGCCTGGCCCATCTCCACTCATTACCTATGTCCTCAACAACATGAAAATTTCTTTAAATTTAAAATGTTCTCCCTTTTGTCCCAATGCTCTTACTCCCGGATCTATACAGACCGTTCCATCTTTATGCTTCCAAACACATAAACACTTTCTAGGACTGACTTTTGCCCTTGTTAGCTATCTCTCCAAAACAAAATGAAGGGTAATATTTTGTTGGGGAGCAATGGTAGCATTAATTCAGATCTTCCCTATATATCAGTGTGAAAGTCCTTATTTCACAAGCCAGTGAAGTGACGTGAGGATTATACCATCTGCCCAAGTCTGTCACTAATTACAGCGGATGGCATGGGAATGATGGCGTCTGTGGATCAACCTGATTCAGGGTGTTTGTTAACTTCCGGTAATACACGTAGAGGAACAGGGCTCTGTGATGACTTTTGTGAATTCTAGGCGTCAGCTTAACTTTGACTCTACCCACTAGTTCTTCAAATGTTCCAGAATTTCACTTTCTGAATATATGAGCACAAGAAATGGCTGTGAAGCACTTCAAGCAAGGACGGGAGGGAAACAGAAACACATATAGTTGTAATTTCTCCTTTCTCTTGGTGACGGGAAGTCCTTTAGTCAGTCGTTTATTGTTTGTGCTTTAATAAAGCTTGCCTGAAGATCAGAGTGTGGAGCTAGACACTAGTTAATCATAGAGGCCTGGTAGTGATGGTGTGCACCTTTAATCCCAGAACTCAGGAGGTAGAGGCAGAGTTCAAGGCCACCCTAAAGCAACATCAGATTGATTCAGGAAAAAAATAAAATAAAAATAAAAACAGGGCCAGGTGGTGGTGGCTCACACTTTAATCCCAGTACTTTGGAGTGACATTCCTTTAATTCCAGCACTAGGGATGTGGAGGCATGAGTGATATGGCTGGACAGAGAGAGGAATAAAAGGTAGGAGGAGGCAGGGCCTCATTGCATTCAGTCTGAGGTTTCCTAGAGACAGCATTCAGTCTGAGGTTATACGGACAGGATCCCCACTTTGGTCTGAGGATTCGGTAGAGGTAAGAACTAGAGGCTGATGCTTTGCTTCTCTGATCTTTCCACATTAACCTCTGTATCTGACTCCAGGCTTTTATTATTTAAACCAGTAAGAATTCATGATGTAACTTATGGTTAAATATGTCTGAGATTGGGAAACTGGACAAAGTACTTTAACACTACTAAAAATGATATTTCCAGCCTTGAAAAAATCTATCTTTCATTCATTTGGATGGCATAGATTGAATATCACCTTTGGTATTCATGCATATTCTACCACCTACTTCTATAACTTTCTGAAGTTCACATCCCACTTACAAATATACTGACTGCTAGGGTTTGAACATGGTTTTTACCCTTCACATCTTATATGGAAAAAAAAAGATCTCCAGCGTGAGATAGTAAGAGATGATATCACGTCAGATCAGAGAAAGGTCAACAAATTTGGTTCCACCCTTCTGACTAGATTAATTAATCCATCTAGTTTATGGAAACTGTCCTGAGTGACTGTTTTATAAAAGTTACTTAGTTAGGTCTCTTATCCCCTAAATATTTCTGACTGTGTGATTCCCTGTGCTGCCAGAACTCCACCAGCAAAAAGCCCTTGTCCTAGTTTAGAGCCATCAGTCTTGAACCAAACTTCGAGCTAAAAGAAACCTTTTAAAAATAGTAGCCTGAGAAATCTTCTGCACTATTCATTGGCTGCAAAAGAGAGACCAAGATGCTACACTTGGTGATTGTTAAAATTCTCCTGAGTTCCTTGTGTTACCTAAGAGCTGCCAGCAATTCACTATTCTCTGCTGTTTCTCAGATTTAAATCTACACTTGATTCTCAGATCAGCTGTTTCTGTGGGTTTCCCCAGCCTGGTCTTGACCCCTTTGCTCATCACTCCTCCCTCTCTACAACTGGATTCCAGGAGCTGGGCTCAGTGCTTAGCTGTGAATCTCTGCTTCTGCTTCCATCAGCTACTGGATGAAAGCTCTAGGACAGCATTTAAGGTAGTCAGCAATCTCATTATCGGAGAAGGGCATTTAAGGTAGCCTCTCTGCTATTGCTTAGATTCTTAGTTGGGATCATCCTTGTGGATCTCTGGACATTTCCCTAGTGCCAGATTTCTCTTTAACCCTATAATGGCTCCCTCTATTATGGTGTCTCTTTTCTTGCTTTCCTATTCTATTCTTCCCCCAACTCAATGTTACTGATCCCTCCTGTTTTCCTCCCAACTCCTCTCCTCTCTTTCTTCTACCTCCCTCCCCACTCCCCCAATGCTCCCAATTTACTCAGGAGCTCATTTCCCCTTCACCAAGGGACCATGTATGTCTCTCTTAAGGGCCTCCTTGATTCCTAGCTCCTCTGGGGTTATGGATTTTAGGCTGCTTATACTTTGCTCTATGCCTATTATCCACTTGTGAGTGAGTACATACCATGTTTGTCTTTTTGTGTCTGGGTTACCACACTCAGAATGGTTTATAGCTTCATCCATTTGCCTTCAAATGGAAGTACAAGATTCCATTTTTTCTCCCGCTGAGCAGTATTCCATTGTGTAAATGTATAACATTTTCTCCATCCATTCTTCAGTTGAGGGGCATCTAGGTTGCTTCCAGGTTCTGGCTATTACAAATAATGCTGCTATGAACATAGATGAACACATGTCCTTGTGGTGTGAATGTGGATCCTTTGGGTATATACCTAGGGTTGGAATTGCTGGATCTTGAGGTAAACTGATTCCCATTTTCCTGAGGAACTGCCACACTGATGTCCAAAATGGCTGTACAAGTTTGCATTCCCACCAGCAGGAGGAGTGTTCCCCTTTCTCCACATCCTCTCCAGCATAAACTGTCTTTGGTGTTTTTGATTTTTGCCATTCTGAAAGGAGTAAAATGGTATCTCAGAGTTACTTTGATTTGCATTTCCCTGATGGCTAAGGATGTTGAGAACTTTAGTGTCTTTCAGCCTTTTTTTGATTCTTCTATTGAGAATTGCCTATTTAGTTAATTAGCACATAACCTCTTTGCCTTTTGGTTAGTTTGGATAAAGGTTTGTCTATCTTTTTGATTTTCTCAAAGAACCAACTCTTTTTAAATTAATTTTTTGCATTCTTTTCTTTGTTTCTACTTTATTGATTTCACCCTCAATTTGATTATTTCCTGGCATCTACTCATCCTGGGTGAGTCTGAGTTTTTTTTTTTTTTCCTAGAGCTTTCAGTTGTGCTGTTAATTCTCTAGTGTGACTATTCCCCAGTTTCTTCATGTGCTATGAACTTTCTTCTTAGCACCTCTTTCAAAGTGTCTCATAGGTTTGGGTATTTTGTGCCTTCATTTTCATTGAATTCTAGGATGTCTTTAATTTCTTTCTTTATTTCTTCCTTGATCAAGTAGTGATGCAATTGAGCATTATTCAATTTCCTTGAGTTAGTAGGCTTTCTGCAATTTGTGTTGTTAAATTCTAACTTTAAATATAATAATCCAATAAGATACAGGGGGTTATCCGAGTTTTTTTGTTTTTGTATTTATTGAGGTTTGCTTTGTTGCTGAGTATATGATTGATTTTAGAGAAGGTTCCATGTAGTGCTTAAAAGAAGGTGTATTCTTTTGTGTTTGGATGGAATGTTCTATAGATGTCTGTTAAATCCAATTGGGTCATAACTTTTGTTAGTTCCTTTATTTCTTTGTTAAGTTTCTGTCTGGTAGTCCTGTCCAGTGGTGAGAGTAGGGTATTAACATCTCCCATTATAAGTGTGGGGGTTTTATGTGTGATTTGAATTTGGTAATGTTTCTTTTTATGAATGTGGGTACCTTAGTATTTGAGGCATAGATGTCCAGAAATGAGACTTCATCTTGATGGATATCTCCTCTGATGAATATAAAATGACCTTCTTCATATCTTTTGATTGATTTTTGTTTGTTAGATATTAGAATTGCTATACCCACTTACTTCTTAGGTCCATTTGATTGGATTTTTTTTTCCCCCAAACCTTTAGTCTGAGGTAACATCTGTCTTTGAAGTTAGTGTGTTTCTTGTATTCAGCGGATAGATGGATTCTGTCTTCCTTTCCATTTTCTTAGCCTGTGTTTTTTTTATAGGTGAGTTAAGACCATTGGAATTGAGCAATATTAATGGCCATTAATTGTTGATTCTTGTTTCTTTTGGATTTGTTTTTGGTGGTGATATTGTGTATGGATTCTTTCTCCCCCATTTTAGGGGGATTATTTATTGCCTATGTTTTTGTGTGTAGTTAACTTCTTTGAGTTGGAGTTTTCCTTCCATTACTTTCTATAGAGCTGGTTTTGTCATGGAATATCTTGTTGTCTCTATCTATAGTGATTGAGAGCTTGCTGGGTATAGTAGTCTGGACTTGCATTCGTGGTTTATTAGTGTATGTAGAACATCTATTCAGGTACTTCTTGCTTTCAGAGTTTTCATTTAGAAGTCAGGTGTAATTCTGATAAGTCTGTCTTTATATGGTACTTGGCCTTTATTCTTTGCTGCTCTTAATATTCTTTCTTTATTTTGTGCGTTTGACATTTTGATTATTATGTGCCAAGGGGACTATGTTTTCGGTTCAGTTTATTTGGTGTTCTGTAAGTTTCTTGTACTTTCATAGGCATGTCCTTCTTTAGGTTGGGAAAGTTTTCTTGTATGATTTTATTGAATATGTTTTCTGCACCTTTGAGCTGGGCTTCTTTGCCTTCTTCTGTACCTATTATTCTTAGGTTTCATCTTTTCAAGGTATCCCATATTTCTTGAATATTTTGTGTTAAGGATTTGTTGTACTTAAATTTTTCTTATGTCAATTTATCTATTTCCACTATTGTATCTTCAACACTTGAGATTCTTTCTTCAGTGTCTTGTATTTTGTTGATTATGCTTACATCTGTAGTTCCTAATTGTATACCAGATTTTCTATATCCAGCATTCCCTCAGGAGAAGGCCTGACACCTCTCCTGGTGGTTGCAGGTCCAACATTCCAATGGTGGCAGACTCTGGATGGCTTAGTCTTCCTCCAGGACTCTCTGGGGGACTCAGTGGCAGGACAGGACTGAGAACTATGGTAACAGATGTACTCTTTCTTTCTTTCTTTCTTTCTTTCTTTCTTTCTTTCTTTCTTTTATTTTTCTTTTTAAAATATTTACGTATTTTTATTTATGTAAATGTGAGTTCTGCTGGAATGTGTATCTGTGGACTATGCCTATGAAGTACCTGTGGAGGCCTAAAGAGGTCTTACATATTCTGGAACTGGAATTATAGATCATTATAAGCGATCATGTGGGTGCTGAGAACCAAACCCAAGACCTGTGTAAGAGCAGCAAGTGTTCTCAACTGATGAGAAATTACTTTAGCCCCTAGGATAGTATGTCTCTGTGCCATCTGTGGTCCAATGAGGGCATAGTCACTGGAGTTCTCAGAATACTCACAACTAGAAGTATGTGATTGGATTTGTACAATGACAGACTGATGGATGGCATAGTTTTGGACCGTGTTTGCTATGTTCTTTGGAATAGAATCACTTCTTTTAGTTTTTAAAAAGATCTCTCTACACTGCTACCTGATGTTACAGGAAAAATAAAAACCCAGAGACCGATATTGGTGTTTAATCTGAAGATCAGAGAAGCAACACAACCATCCTCTAGCTCTTATATCTACCTCAAACTGAAAAGGCTATCCTGTACTGAGCATGGCTGGAGAATAAATCTCTCACGAGACTATTTG
This sequence comes from Phodopus roborovskii, assembly GCF_943737965.1. Lineage (NCBI taxonomy): Eukaryota > Metazoa > Chordata > Mammalia > Rodentia > Cricetidae > Phodopus > Phodopus roborovskii. The sequence goes on along the minus strand of NW_026126639.1, from coordinate 1,344,395 downwards.
GTTCTTTCTTCCTTTTATACCTCCCTAGTGCTGTATTTAAAGGTATATAATCCTAAGTGCTGAGATCACCTTTGTGTGAACTGTTTCTTTTTAGGACTGGATCAATTTCATGGAGCTTAGTGTGGCCTTGAACTAACAGAGATCCATGTGCCTTTCTTCTGAGTCCTGGAATTAAAACTGTGTGCCACCACTGCCTATATCTATGGCTAGCTAGTATGGCTGTGGGGATTAAAAGTGTGTATCACCACTGCCTGACCTCTATGGCTTGTGGTTGTCTTTGCCTTCTGAACCCTCAGGCAAGCTTTAATAAATCATAGATAATATATCACCAAAATTCCCCTTTTTGTCTACTACAAAAAGGAGAAAGTTACAAATATCGTAAGAAAAACTACATACAATAGTTATATACAATATAGACAGACAATAAATACCAACAATGTCTAGTCTGTAGCATTTGACAAAGTCAGAGAAAATATTCCATTATTTATTCTATCTTGGTGAGTCTAAAGTGTCACACCTAATTTATGTTTTATTCTAATATGCATTATCAAATTAACCATTTCTTTTGTCTCTCAACCTTATATACTTTATATTTCTTTACTGAGTTTCCTTTCTGAATCTGATAAACAAGCAAGGAAAACTATAACTATACTAACTAGCTTCAACTCACTCACAGACCTAAGAAGAAATTAATATTAACTTAGTAAACAGGAAGTGTGAGCAACCAACTTCCAAAAAAATTTGTGAGAAATAACAAGAACAACTGGCTGCCTGGACAGCCAGCCAAGGTTCCTCTGCAACATTGGGGCACCCATATTCTGACCATAGGCCTAGTGTATCTGACAGACATTTTTGTAAAACAGGATACCCCGAAGGACTGTCCTACCTTGTCTTGACAAGTTTTGGCAGTCACTCTCTTTTGTGTCTTGTTAGACCAATTTTTATAGCATACTGACAGTGGTCGAGGCAATGACACTTTCTTGTCTAGTGGCTACTTTTGTCACAAATAAAGTAAACCCACTGTAGCATTTCTTTGATGCCCATCACCCTTTCCAACATAGATTGGTGCTGCCAGGAGCAGACATGAATCATTGTCTTAAAAAAAATCTGTTTTTGGAACATTTTAAATGCCATATTCTGTAGACCCCTGAAGTGTTTGAAGATGACTTATCAATCTAAAATATACCTCTGTCTGACCTTGAAAAATAGTTAATATGACTACAAGCTTGATTATAATAATTGAATGATTATTATCTACATTTCCTTATTATCCTACATAGTGGGTAATAATATTTCAAGGACTAGAAATTTGAATTACATTATTTAATATGCTGTATAGGTACAATACCTTGAACAAGATTACAAATATATGTATAGCATGTTTTAACAATTTAATCTCAAATTTGAATCAATATAAAGTATTTATATACAATATACAGAAATTCAATCCAATGTAACATATTTAAAACCAATAGTTGCTTTTTTAAGAGTAGATTTAGTAATCTACCTTTTATCTTCTCATATCTGTATCCTCCTTTTTTCTTTTAGAGTAGATTCAATAATCTACCCTTTTTATCCTACCATATTTGTATTCCTTTTTTTTTTTTTTTAAAAAAAAGAAACAAAAAAGGTTAAGTCTAATCCCCTTTGTTCAGCTTTCATCTTGATCATAGCCAATTACACTTTGTAACTAGTTCCATAAAAACTGACAAATATCCATAACCTAGTGAGTTATCAAAAACCACCCTCCCCAATTCTTGGGAATGTGGGTGTTGTGTTCTTAAAGTTACTACCTGCTGTCTGGGGGAGGGGGGCAATGGCATCTTTGTGGGATCATGAAAAGAAAAATTTGGGTTAATGGTCAAGCTTTATCATCTTTATATAGTTTCTGCATAAGGCAAAGTTCATGGCTTGTCTCAAGTCCTGACTAGAAGAGTCTGTGAAGCTGAATCATCTCAGGAAGCCACTTCAAAACTTTTCTAAACAGTATCTATGATGCTGGATTATTCCAGCTGGTCTCTACAAAATTGTTCTGAGCAGTGTATGTAAGGCTGGGTCTTCTCAGTTGGCCACCTTGAAATTGTTATGAGCAGTTTGTAATCCAAAACTAATCTTTAGTTGTTATTGTTTAGCTTAATGGTATTACCACTATTGTGTGATGTTAGTGATCTTCTTCTTCTTCTTCTTCTTCTTCTTTTGTTTTGTTTTTTGAGATAGGCTTTCTCTGTTAATCATCCTGGCTGTTTTGAAGCTCACTTTGTAGATGAGACTGACCTCAAACTCATTGAGATCCACCTGCCTCTGCCTCTCAAGTATGATTACAGATGTGAATGACTTCCACCTGACTTGCATTCCATCTTCTTTTGGAGACTTCGGAGATCTTATTAGGTCAGGTTATTTCTTTTCTTGGTAGTTTTTTTTCCAGGTAATTCTCCCTTCTCCTTTGGATGTTTATTTGACCAAAGGCCTTAAATTCCTCAAGATACTTGTTTTTATTTTCCTGAAAAGACAAATACAAACCCTTCCCCAACCCTAATCTTTATCAAATCTGATCTATGGTTTCTCCTGAAATTTTTGTTTTGTTTTATCTTCTAAAGCTCTTCTACAATCCATAGCAGTATGTTTTTTGTTTGTTTTGTTTTGTTTTTGTTTTTTTTTTTCAATTGGAATTCAGTTCTTTAATTGTTCTAGGAAGGGGTTCCTCCATGGTGGAAGGAAATGACTGAATGGAATTTGGCATAGGGGCTTTTGAAAGGCTCCTCAAGGCATTTTCTTAAGGCAAAGTCTTACCTTGAATGTTTTTGTTTACCTACATTCTTTGTCCAATGCTTGCCTTTGACACACTCCTTCTGCATAATCCAGAAGGGAGGGGCATTCTGACTGGATTGTGTCTCAGAGCCCCCTCTTTACAGTTCCTTTTACAGTCACCTGATTTGCATAATTAATCATTTGACATGTCAGTTTTTCTTCAAACCTTTTAAAATCACCTCTCCTATCCATGCATCATCATTGTGGTCATGAGATTCAATATTAACTATATCTCATATCCAATCCTCCAAAGCCACTGACCTTGATTTTAAAGGCATAATTACCCTTTGTATTGAGAATTAGCATTTTTAAAAGCCATTGTTTCAGTTATCATTTTTCTAGCTTCTGTGTTTGATGTCATTCTATTTATTGCTGATGACACTCTCTGTAAGAAATACATGATGGCCTCCTTTGGACCCTTTATAACTTTTGTAAATGATTCAATTTTCTTTCCTACTTCTCCAATTCTGTCCCAAGCATTCAAAACTGCTGCATGGCATAAACCCAAGAGGAAGTCATCATATAGATAGATATTGCCTTTCTAAAGTGGCATAATCTCCTTCTCCAAGAATTTGATCTTGAGAGATATCCATACCTCTTGCCCATTGTTCAATATTTGTAGCCTCTTCTTGGAACCAGGAAGCCCATTGTAATTTTGGTCCAGGCTCTAAAACAGCTTTATAAATACATTCGGTCTATAGGGATAACTCTATTACAAACTGACTATGTGTTTACCGTATGCTTCACAAATGGTGAATACATGACATATGAGACTACCACTTCCTTGACTTTCCATTAATCTACCATTGTCACAGGCTTCCAAGAAATTCTTATAAAACCTCTGTCATTTGGCACTTCCTGTAAGGTCACTGGATGTAATAAGGATGGTTCTCCCATGACCTTAGATTTCCTTTAAATCTTAAAAAAAAACAATGATGAGTTTGGTTCACCATTAAATTCCTTTATCTGGGTCTGAATATCACTGTGATATGCTTTAATAAGTTTATTAAGGCTTATGTTTTGGCACTCATATCAACCAATGTTGTTAGAGATAAACTAAGAATTACCAAAGTGATAATTTACAGTATGTCAATCTCAGTTAAGTTGATTATCCCTTCAATTAATTGCTCTATTTTTAAATCATTGTGTAATCATATAGAGACCTAACTCTCTCCATTGTAATTGTGTTTCTCATTTTTGATGTGGGAGAAAAAACTCTCTTATCTAATTCCTTCTTTTAAGAGTTCCCAATTGTCCCACAAAATCTGCCAATGATGATGATTCAGGTAAAGGTAAAGTGTGAAGCTGACTGATGCTGAGTAGAACAGTAAAAGCCCAAGCAGGTTTCAAGGTCTACTTTTGCAGCAGCCAAACAAAGTGTAGGAACCCGTCTTTGGGGAGCATCAGTTAGATCCAGCTAACTTTCCCTGTTCATGCCTGAGGGGGCAGGTGTGAACTGAGAAATGGCAGGTGAAGATACTAAGGAAAAGATAGAGACACAGAATAGAGTCAGGAGGGCAATCCTGTGAATACGAAGTGCCCCAAATTTATTCTTCAACATTCTAATATACCCAAATCAAAAGGGGGAAAAACTGCAAAAGACTCCATTACCAAGACACAAGGAACAGCCATACTTTCTTCTTTAATTCTCCAAACATTTAGTAACCACACCTTAGCTTCACTCTCTCCTTATTTGGCCTTGAGTGTTAAGAGTAAGCACATCTCAGACCAAGTCTCTTGTTATTTAGATATGACATTCTGGCCTTAGACCAAGCATACTACAGTAGTCATGCCTTAGACCTTTAGGTCTTATGACTTTAACCTTGGAAGAGTAAGGATAGTTTTGAACTCTCTGACCTTAAGTCAAGAGGAAGCAAAGGTGTTTTTATAGACCCCCAACAAGAAGGGTGTTCAGAGTGTCCAGGGAAAGCCCACAACCCACTGGGAGAAAAGAAAAAAGCCAAAGAACCAGCTGTTTGCAGAGAGAAACATGTGAAAGCTGGTAACTCCTGCAGCCTTTGGCCTTTGGACCCTATAGGCCTACAGAGTTTGGTGTAAAGAGGATGAAACAGAAAAATCCCAGACCTACTCAGAGACTTGGGGAGAAAACAAAGGAATTCCTAGCTGGCCAGGCAGGGACTCAAGTGGGAGCCCCAACCACAGCTCCAACCTGGGCGATTGGGTTCAAACCCACAGGCAGATGACTCTTTCATGAATTCGTACCTTCCTGTTGGTTGCCAATTGTAACATAAGAAATAAAGACCCAGAGATTGATATTGGAGTCCAAGCTGAATATCAGAGAAGCAAAGCAGCCGGCCACTAGTGTTCTTACAAGGCTGTCCTTTCCTCAGCATGGGTAGAGAATAAATCTCTCATGAGGCTGTCTGGTTCTTCCTTTAATACCTCCCTAGTGCTTGGATTAAAGGCATGTGATCCCAAGTGCTGAGATCACCTTTGTGTGAGCTATTTTTCTGAAGGACGGGATCAATTTCATGGAGCTCAGAGTAGCCTTGAACTACCAGAGATCCACCTTCCTGTCTCCTGAGTCCTGAGATTAAAGGTGTGTGCCACCACTGACAGGGTCTATGGCTAGCTATATGACTGTTGGAATTAAAAGTGTGTATCACCATTGTCTGACCTTTATGGCTTGTGGCTTCAGTGAAAGAACAATGTACATGTTCTATTACAACCCTTTACCACAAAATTTCTTGTTTCCCTCTACTGCTATTTTAAAATTATTTTATATGTGTGGGTGTTTGGCCTGCTTGTATGTCTGTATGCCATATGTGTATAGTGACCTCAGAGATCAAAAGAGGGTGTTGGATCCTCTGGAACTGTAGTTAAGGGTGCTTATGAGCTGCCATGTTGGGAATTAAACATAAGCTCTTAACCACCGAGTCATCCCTTTAGTGCCTGTCTTTCCTTTCTCTGTTATAGTCTACTAGCTCTTCTCATAAAAGGACTATGCATACACACCAATAAAGAGATGTAGAAGTAGAGCATATCTTACTAACAGGTGAGAGAGATAAACAGTAAACCATCCATGTCTGTTCCCAGAAAGGATATTGAATAGCTCGGGGAGGATATAAGAACTCCATGTTCTTACTAAATGGAAGGGCAGTGCCCTATTGAACTCAGTCTAGCTAGATTTCTGGTCATAAGCTATTAGCAATGCATGACAAAACAACAAGGAAATAAAGACATCAAGCAAAAAGTTAAAAGCTATTTTTCCTTTGTCATAGTCTAGTGAACACAGAAGCAAACCAGAGGGCAAAGTGCTCAGAATAAATAAACAGAATTAAACCCCAGGCAATCACAAATACAGATAAGTGCTGTCCTTGGCTAATAATTAAAAACAACGGGACAAAACTCAGTCAAAGTTCAGTTTTACTTCAATGAACTCAGAGAGTTCACAAACTTATTGGTAGAGACAAGCAACGATAATCCAGCACTGTTTTAAATTTCAGTCAGTCATATTAGAGGAAAGCCAGATATTGAAGAAGCCAAGTTTCAAAAATGCAACCAAATGTGATAATAAGTAGGAAATAATTTTCGTAATTCAGGAAAGATTATTTTAGTGCAGATCATTGTGAGTCATGGAGGAAGATGTTAACATTCAAAAGCAGATTGTCCTTGAGAAAACTGTCAGTCTATACATTGAGATCACTGTGGAGATGCACAGGTGTATTTGATTGGACCCTACACATAACAACTTATGTTTCATTATATGATAATGAATGTTGAATATATGAACAAATAAATGTTGAATTCGTGTTAGTAGGTTGGCTATTCAAGACAATATTGACAAACAATTCTGAATTATTTTACCTGTGTATTGTAGGTCAGAGCAAATAAAGAAAGAGATTGAGTATAATGGGAATCTATTTGCAGGGATGAAAGTGAAGGCTACAAATACAGAAAGAGGGACTACTGCTGGACTAGGAACTGGAAGTATCAGTGTGTCCTAATTTTTATTATCATTATTTATGTAAGTACACACACACACATTTCCTATCTGTGTATGAGCATCTCTACACACATGTCTATATCTCGGTTCCTAAATATCAGTTTGTGGTGATGAGAATCAATTGCCTAGAGGAAAGCTTGACTTGAGAACTCAGCTGGGAAAAGTAAAATAAATAGATAAATAAATAAATAAGCCTAGATCATCTAGTGCTATGAAGTGAAGAAGTGGGCAATGATGGGGACAGAAAATGAAGACGTAGCCACTAATGATGACAGAGAATAAACAAGCGGCCAGTAGTGGGGACTTTCAAAGGGGATATATAAAGAAGCCATAAGGGCTTCTCTGCATTCAGGATAACATTGAAATAACATCTACTAGAAAAAAAAATTGAACATGACTTTGATATAGCAATAGTTAATTTTCATTGTTAGCTTGATTGGATTTAGAATATCCATGGAAACATGTACCTATGAAGCAATATCCAGAAAGCTTAATGGAGCTGGGAAGAATGTGGGTGGTACTATCTTATGGGCTAGAAGTTCCCAGACTGAGTAAAAAAGGAGAAAAGTAAGATGAACACTAGCTTCCTGACAGTGGAAATACAAGACCAACAACCTCTGAATCCTATTACCCTCGCCTCTCTCCCATGATGGATCATATCTTCAAGGTGCATGCCAAAACAATTTCTTCCTTAATAACTCCCGTTGTAGCAACTCTCTTGGACTGCCCTCCCCAAATCCTGACACACAGACTTATTAGTTATGAACACTCGGCCTTATCATATGCTTGTCCTATTAGATCTCTTATAACTTATATTAACCCATTTCTCTTCACTGTGTTTTGCCTCAGGGCTTTTTACCTTTCATTCTGTATGTCCTACTTTCTTTGATTCTTCTGTAGCTGCCTGGCTGGATGGCCCTTGGTGTCCTCCTCTCCCCCCATTCTCTCTTCTCTTTCAGCCTAAATTCTTTCTACTGTTCTTTCTCTCTGCCCACCAACCCCGCATATATGTCTACTGCTTAGCTATTGACCATTCAAGTTTTTTTATTAGACCAATCAGGTGCCTTAGGCAGGCAAGGTGAAACGGCAATTAAGGATATTAACGTCCTTAAACAAATGAAGCATAAACGGATGCAACACATCTTTCCATAGTTAAACAAATGCAGCATAAACAAATTCAGCACACGTCTAAATAGTTAAAGCAGTATTCCACAACAGTTCCTCCTCTTTGTCTAAATAAAAAGATGTTTTAACTTTAATATAGTAAGACAATATACAATAAGAACAATTATCAAGTAAGAATTACAATATCTAGTCCAATTGTATTTCACAAGTTCTGAGAAATAATCCATTATTCATCCTGTCTTGATGATATCAAAGTTTTGTACCTAATTTACCTTCTGTCACAATTAAAGAAAACTGTAGCTTTAACTAACTAGTCTTCAATTCTGTCAGACAGTAGAAGGATATTGCCCAAGTAAACAGGAAGAACAGTGCAAGCCACTTCCAAAACTACAGAAATGATGGAGACATCTGGCTATCTGGACACTCACCAGTTTCTTCTGCAATGTTGGGGCATCCATCTTTGGCATATTTGGTGGACTTTTCATCTGGCGATTTTTCCATAAAGCAGGAATTTTGAAGGATTCTCCCACCTTGTTTTGGCAAAGTTATGCTATCTTTTTTCTTTTAGTCATGTTTGCCCAGTCTAGACGGTATACTGACAGCAGTCCAGAAAAGGACAGTTTCTTGCCCAAATGTATAGCTTTGCCAGAATGAAAGCAAACTTCATATGGAAGTTCTTTGATGCTCATCATCCTTTTATGAAGGAGATTTGTGCTTCCAGGAGCAGACATTTCTCATTGTCATGAAAAAGAACCTTAGGTTATTAAACACTGTAATGCCATATTCTGTAGATCTCTGAAGCATTTGAAGATTACCTATCTATCTAAAATATATGTTAAACCTTAAAAATATACCGAATATGTTGAAAAGTTTGATTATTATAGATGACTTACTACTAACCTGCATTTCTTAATTGTATATTACATCTTAAATGAACTGCATAGGTACAATAGCCCAAACAAGAGGAGAAACATAAATACAGTAAACAAAAATATCTTTAAATTTGATCACTGTAAGATATTTATGGTTAATTATTGTCTTTTTCTCCTATATTGCTATATCTTCCCTAAATGATGACAAATATCCATAACCAACCAAATGACCAAAGCTACCCATCCCACATCTTCGGAATAAGGGAGTTAAGTCTTCTAAACTGTTTCCTATTGTCTGGGCGAAACATCATCTCCAGAGGACCCTGAGGAAACTGAAACAATGGTCAACTCCTGGAAAAACTAGTTGTAACATTTGTTGTCCAGCCTCAAAACTGGACAGCTTGCAGAGAGGTCACCTGTCCTGTAGATTTTTCTTGGTTTATTTCTTTATGTCTGTAGGCAGGATTTTCAGGTGGTCTTCCTGATCAAACCTGATCTCTATTAACCTTGAAGGGATCCACAGTCTCTCATTTGCTGTGGAAACAAGCATATCCTCTCTCCCAACAAAATACAACTTTCTGAATTCCAATTTAAGATTAAAACCCTCCTAAGGTATCTGGGCTGTTTAAATTCAGCAGTCCCTGTTACAATCCTGTCTCTCAGCAGCTGTCATTTACTCATCAGCATTCAAAAAAATTCAAAGTCAACACCACCCTGTACTGAATTCAGACTCTCTATGCATTTACATAAGTGGCTCTTTTCCTTTATATTACTTTACTCTTTATTTAAGACTTTTCCATTATTTTTTACACTATTCATTTTTAACTATGATTATCTATACCCATATTCTTTTCTTTCTTAAGCTTATGCACATTTTTAAACACACTGTAAACTTTTTAGAGGTTCTTTCCTTTCCACCTGGGCCAGGTTTTATCACACATCTCTAGCCTTTTCTGACTGTGTGAGCCAAACCTTTGCTCAGGTGTCTGGCTCTGACCCTCTTGAAAACCACATTTACACAGGGAGCTGCTTCTGAGAGCTGCATTCAACTACCCGGATCTAGGAAGTTAGTGTTTACATGTGGCAGACATTCTCATTTAGCTTACTGTTCCTGCTTAATGAGCCAGCTGCTCAAGTGTTTGCTGTATGGCAGAGCATCTTAAAGGAGTCACATTCGTGGGGTCTTTCTCTCTTGTTTATCAGCCCTATGTGGAAATTCAGGTTCTATGAGCATGCATTCTCAGAATGTCAGCCCCCAAATTATGACATGGAGACTTATTATTAGTTATGAATTCTTAGCCTGATCTTATGCTTGTCCACTAGTTCTTATAACTTATATTAACATTTATCCACCTACACTTTGTCAATTTATATGTCCTTCTTCCCTTCTTCCTCTGTGTCTTCCTCTGTCTGATGACTTCCTCTCTGTCTGTCTGTCTGTCCCAGGGTGTCTCCCTCTCTTTCTACCCTATACTCTCCTTTCTTGCTTAGATTCAGCCTCTTACTTATCCTCTCTGCCTATCAGCCATGCCTATTCCTCTACTGCCTAGCTATTGGCTGTAAAGCTTTTTATTAGGCCAATCAGGTGCCTTAGGCAGAAAGGATCACATTTTGTATTGTTAAACAATTGCAACACACATTTACATAAAGTAACATTCTGAAACTTAAACTAATGAAACACACCTTTACATAGTTAAAGTAATATTATACAACATTCTGTCAGAAATTTTGTCTCAAAAATGTAAAAGGTAACTAATGCGATCATCCAGAGTATACAACGTTACTCATTTAGTTCAATAAAAATCTGTAAGTTCATACTGATTTGAATGAATAAACATTGAGTGATAAGGGAAACCCTGTCCTACCTAGCACAGAAAACCAGCTGCTACGTTTAACACACATAATGGAATTTTAAATTGTCACTGTGTGTCAAAACTCATGAATGAGGGACAGACAAGAGACTCTATGATCTATAGATCGACATGCAAAAGTCCCGTGTTTAGAATGGGGGAATATACCTTGATACTATGAGAACTGGAAGAGACATGTGAACCATGTAACCAAAGCTTGCCTTACCAATACTGAGGCAAATGAGCAGCATGCACCTGGGCGCATTGGTAAGGCATCACTGCATCATTCCCAAGATATTCCCACTCTGTCTAGTAAGAACCTCATCAGGAAAGGACTTTAAACAGAATGGTATTGAGAGTTATTTTGAACAGCTGGCATTCTTAGAATTTTTTATTTAAAAAAATTTAAGTATGTTGTATGTGTGTGTGTTCCAAAGGAGGATAGAAGCGTGTATTGAATCCCCTGGAGATGCAGTTACGGGTGGTTTTAAACCACCTGATTTGAGTTCTGGGAAGAGCAGCAGGTGCTCATAACCAACAAACCAACTCTCAGTCCCATGATGTTCTCTGCAAAGGGTCAAGAGTCTCCCTCTTCCCAAGAAAAGGCCAAGACACTGGTTCTTATCCAAAGAAACTACAGATAGTCACCTAAATACAGTGTCTTAGATTAGATTTTGTCTTGGAATAATAGTAAAAACCTGTAAAAAAAAAAAAAGGTTTTGTGATGGCTGCGTGGGTAAAAGTCATTTGCTGCCAAGTGTGTGTACCTGAATCAGATCTCAGAACCCATGTGGTACAAGGAGAGAACTGACTCCTGCAAGATTTTCTCACCTATACACGTAGGCTACAGAATACATTACACACACACATACACACACACACACACATACACACACACACACATACACACACATACACATACACACACACACACACTCACATACACACACACATACACATACACACACACATACACACACATACACACACACACATACACACACACACATACACACACACACACATACACACACACACACACATACACACACACATACACACACACATACACACACACATACACACACACATACACACACACATACACACACACATACACACATACACACACACACATACACACACATACACACACACATACACACACACACACCACACACACACACATACACACACACACACACACAGAATTTTTAAGAAAATAAGCGTAATTAGTATATAAAAACTATATCATGTATTTGTTGCTGAATCATTTTAAATTTCAGATTTTAATGATCAGTGTTTTGATAATGTCAAAACTAGCGAACAACACCATGGCCTGAAGAAACTGTTTAAATAGAACTCTTATAAAATTTCTATGTTCACAAGTTTATCTGTGGCAGATGATCTTATACAAACTGTCATAGAGGTGAGCAAGGAGGTAGATAGTGAATAGATACATCTGCTAAAAACATCAGGGACGTTAGTTTCTAATGAGTGTATTGGGGTACACTAGCAGCCCTCTGCGAGAAAGGGCTTCTAGACTATTGGTGCTTCTATGGTTGTTAAACAATATTGGAGTTGGACCAATGCTCTCTATTCCTTTTGAACTACAAGCACTTCTTAAAGCTTGCCATTCTGGAACAGCTAGATGCACTGAGTCCACTGATTAATTTTTTACTTTCAACTTTGTGACTCTGAGGTTACTCAAGGTAGGGCCACGTGAGTTCGAGGTAGCTTCCAAAGGAATACAGAATTTGGAGTTTGGACATGAAACATGGGTTGATGATGCATTGAGAAGAGACTGCTGCTTCAGCTGATTGAATGCCTTGTAATTAAACATGAGGAAAGGCTCCAGAATCATGAAATTAATCAACAGTACTCACATATACATCATGCTTTCATGATATGAGATGCATATATTATATGAACTCAGATAAATAAAACCTATTTATTATGCTAACAGCAGAGGAAATCATCACCAGGGACACATGAGTTGAAATGCCCCACAGATTAATAATGTATTAAAGAATCTCAAAGCTTTGGTCATTGCAAAATGGAGAGAGGCAGAGACATTTGTCCCTTATTTGGTCCACAACAGAACTCTGGAGGTTGGATACCCTTTGATAATGGTGTTCTAACAAGGGAGACATTATTTTCTAGTGGAAAAGCTGTTCCAATGGTGTTTTTCAATATAGCGCCTGACCTCCTATTGCAAGAAGCTCTAAGATGGGAAGCTGAGGCATTTGCTTAGTGAGCAGAGTGCTTGCCATGAAAGCTTAACGATTTGAGTTCAAATACCCAGAACCCATGTCTAAATGGATGCGTCTGTTATCTTAGCATTTCCAAAGAGAGGTAGGAGGCAGAGACAGGGGAATCCTGGGAAGCTCACAGGACCACTGACCTCACAATGGAGCAGCAAAAGGAAAGAGACCCTGTCTTAATTACGTGGAAGGTGAGGAGCAGTAGCTGAGGTTATCCTCTGACCTCCACATGTATATCTGCATACATGGGTGTCTGCATTTGCATGTATGCATACTGTGTGCAAACACACAACACTCTTGCGCATATGTACACAAGCCTGGACACACACATTCATGCACACTCACACATCACACACACATGCACCCACACATGAACATGTGCTTGCCCACACATGCACATATGCTCACCCACATGCACGTGTGCACACACACACACACACACACACACACACACACACACACACACACAGATGAAGGAAACTGTAGTATAAAAGCCACAGCCAATATTTGGTACTTTGGCATCCCTTGCTAGAGTTCCAGGGGCTTGAGGGCTGCCTCATGTGGGTGCTAGTGTACAATGTACAATTCTCTAGCCAAGCAGCAACTGCTCCTAACTAGTAGTTCTCCAGCACCTCTGCAATTTTTTGCTAGAAAAGAATCTCCAATGATACTTACAGAAAAAGCATATCAATTAATAAAGGAGAATTAAAAGAAATTCTATTTTAAACTTATTCAGAAGACTCTGGCTTATGTCTTACACATAGACACATGCCCATAAGTATGAGTCTCCAGAGGTAAACATTGACTTTACCACATATGTCCTATGTAACCTTAGTTGCTTGACCCTCTGTGCTTTAAATCCTATACCTTTAAAGTTGTGCTCACAGGACTCATGTCTCAGGGTTTCATAAGAATTGAATACACTGATGTGACAAGTTTCCAGAATAATGCTTAAAATATGTCAAGTGTATGTCAGGTTGATGTTTATTGTTTACTTTCTATAATCTCCTGTGACATACAGCCTTATCAGGATAATGTGTTATCTAAATGAGATCAGAGTTGTGTCTTTTCAATGTAGCAGAAGTTCTTCAGGAACAAAGACTCTTTTAAACTTTTCTTATGTATTATTCATTCAGTTGAGCAATACACATCACACATTACATCCAAAACATCACAATTCAGGTGTTTCAGAATATGGTTTCTTGTCTTACGTTGGCAAGTGGATTTCCTGGCAGTAAGCTTCCAAGCAATGCATCTTTTCCTCGTGGACACACACACCTTGCTCTATGAGGACGTAATGGATCTCTTTGCACTGATGGGGAAGGAATAAGTTTACGCATACAAGACAATAAAGATATCAGCTGACTTAATGGCAAACCTTGTGGTTAGTGTGGTTCAGAGATTTGAGTATGGGCAGGGAGAGCTACAGAAATTCAAGATCTGTCTCCTGATCAGTCTGGACAGCACTGAGAACTTGAGTATATTCTGCAGCAGCAAATAGCTACCACTGACTGACTGTTGCTTGAGCACCCAATTTATAATATGTATTAAGTATATTTAATTTGACAGTGATGGTTACTGTTGTCTTAGTAAGTCTTCACCTGGTGTCACAACCTTTTTATCCCATGCTCTGTCCATTCTGTGCTCTAGAGACTGACGTCTGAAGACTAAGTTTCCCTGTTCAACAGACATTTTTAGGTTGTGTTATTATGAAGTATTTGTGTGACGTTGGGGTATTAAAAAGGGGGAATACCAGGACTTTTCTGGCTTCAGAGGTCACTTTATGACCTTGAGGACTCCAACCTGAGCATCTCAGCTCTCTGCCTTTCTGACACGACAGCCTTTAACCTGCTTCCCAGTTCGGCTTTCTAACCCTTTCTCCACCTTAAATTCTTCTGGAATCTGTCAAGAACTCTGTTTTCTTATCTGTACTTTGAGAAGAATAAATCGTGTTTTCATTTGTAGGTAGAGAGTGACCCATCCAAAATCATGTAGATAGTTTGCAAATAGATCTTCAAACCTCTGTGCTTATTTTAATGCACAAGGGGCTAAACTATTCTACTGCACTCAAGTGACACAGGCATGAGAATGTTTTCACTAATCTTCTCTTCCCTCTGACATTGACTGCATCATGGCAATAGCTACCCATCACCACTTAATGATCCGTCTCTCCCAATAGCTTCTGAGACTTTTTAAGAGCAAGCACAAGCTATTTATCTCCAGCTCCCTAACACCTGCTACTGTGCTGGGAATTTTGTAAAGCTTTAATATAAATATTTGTGGAGTGAAGGAATAATGTTCAAAGCCACGGACAGGGGGACTGCTTCACTCTGGCCCCATGTGAGGGTGCTGATGGGAATTTTTCAGTTCGGTCTTCATAACAGTCTTGCATGACAGACATGAAGATTCCTGTCTTTCTTTCAGATTAAAGTCGGAATGATGTCTCACACCTGACACTATCCAGCTGTCTCCTTCTTTTTACTGTGTGAATAAGAAAATGCACACAAAAGTGGATTAGGGGAAAGTCCTGGGTTTTGTGGGGTACAATGGGAAAAGTTAAACTCTTTATTTCCTTCCATGTGATTAAGTAGAGATACCTACTTTTGTTCTTCAAACTATACCTATGCAGATAAATGGAAGGAAATATTTGAGAAAATTTGAAGGAATTATAATTCCCACTGTATTGCTCCCAGAGAAAAACTAGTGTTGACAGTGAGTGGAGTAAGGCAAGTTTTCTTTAGGAACCCCAGCAACCATTGGGAACACTTCAGTCTAGAATTACGTGCCTTTCATAGTACGGTGGAGATCAGTGGGGTCTTACAGAAAAGGAGGGGGTGTCATCAAGGGGGAACAGCATGCCAGCTGCTAAGGTGATAGCAAGGCCAACCTGGAAACCCCTGTTATCGATGAAGAAGTCATGCAGAAACAGATCAAATACTGAAGCTACTTGGTATCAGTTATATGATGGAAGAGCCAGGGTTCATGACACCAGACCCAGCTGTGTCCTGAAGGTGTCTGGGATGATGATGAGCCTGTGGCTCATGCTACCACCAAGGGCTAGGGAGAAGTACATGGTCTGTGCCATTGCTTGATTCCATGTAGGTGTCTGTGGGCCATTCTGCTGCTAATACTGATCCAAGTGACCTGTATTGTCACCCGAGGCCATGGTGTTATATGGTTCTGTGTTCCTACTGGGCCTGGAGTCTGTGTTTATGTCCATGGCCCGTGTTGCCACCATAGGTCCTGGGGATGTCCATGGCCTGTGTTGCCACCATAGGTCCTGGGGATGTCCATGGCATATGCTGCAGCCTGAATCCCTGTCAATGTTCATAGGCCATGTCGACACTAGGTCGGGGCCATGTCAGTGTGAGTGTTCTGTTCTGCCACCTGAGATCATGTTGATGTCTGTGGTCTGGGCAGCTTTTGAGAGCTTTGTCTAGGTCTGTGGTCTTAATGCCACAGAGGGCTATGTTCATGGCTTCTGTTGTAGTCAGAAACATCCTACTGATTGAAGATAAAGGAGGCTACTTTTGTATGATATTGATGATGGCAGATGCACAGTTGAGAGAGAGAGACATGGAGGGCTTCTGTGACAAACTCTACTCCCCCATGCTCCTACAGGGACTACTTAGACAGGAAGTACCAAGGAGAACTTCTAGAAAGTATGATAGGGATGCTGAAGAGTGTCTCTGCATAATTGATGGATTCTGTCAAAGGTGTGGGAGCGGAAGCAGCCAGTTCTGTTTAAGGGGTATGCCACTAAGAATTGACCATGCTTCAGTGAGTATATAGATATCACAAAGTGAACTGTTTTCTTGTTATTTTCTACTTCTTTTGGGGGGTCACAAGACAGGGTGTGGACATGGGAGGATCGGTAAGGCATTGTGATCAGGGTACATGATGGGAACCTTCCGGAGAATCAATTAAAAATAATGTGATGTGGAAAAACAACGAAGAAGAAGAAGAAGAAGAAGAAGAAGAAGAAGAAGAAGAAGAAGAAGAAGAAGAAGAAGAAGAAGAAGAAGAAGAAGAAGACACACACACACAACAACAACAAAACAAAACAAAACAAAAAAACAAAGAGTGAGCATTCTCACACTGGCTAGGCCTGATTCCTGCTTTTCCTGCTTTAACTAGAAGGTACAGGGCTTAACAGGACTGTGCATTAGAGAGCTTAACACTACCTGGTGAGACCTAGGTCAAAGCAAGTGTCTCACGTATGGGAACTGGATCTTCTGCAATCATCTCTTCATTCTCTAGATATGTTTGGTATGGGAAGTAACATTGATGACATTCCCAGGTAGAACTTATGTTTGAAATTTCCAATTTGACTTTTCAGTCTAGAGTTAGAACACATCCATAGTCATAAACTGACTAGATTGCTTGTGAAGGGTTTGTCCCTGTTCCAGTCTTGTTTTGCATAGTAAACCACACAAATTGGTAATGTTCTTGATATTTGGTTAAGCTTCCCCAGAAAGCCACATACCAAGTATGTAGGATATAAAAGTATACCTATACATGTCAGACTTAATAATTGGAATCCAGTATTGTTTTATTTTATTTCTGATGGGAAAAATTGACCAAGGTAAAATGATTTTCTAGGAATCAAGCCAGTCATTGTTGATTCTCCACGCCCTTTCTTGGCTTGGTATTGCTTGAAAGCAGTTCAGCTGGACAGCACCCAGTAGGCTGCCTCTAGCAGTTAGGGACAATTTGAGGATTCCAGAACAGGGACTAAGTCCTAAAACGTTTGCTGCTGTGACTTTTTCCCCCTCACCAGGGAGAGGACCGTCTCCTAAGGCTTCTTCATGTATGTACTATTCACTTGGCCATGGTAATGCAAGCCTTTGATTCATTAATTCAGTAGCACAGATGATGTGGAATGAACAGCAAACATTTTCTGATAATCACAGGCTGTGTGGGCACTGAGCATGAGTGACTGTGTTCTCCTGTGGTTGTGATGCCGTTAAGGACCATTACCAAAGGGTCCCCATCCAGGGTTGCTGCTCAGTGTGTATAGAGCGCCAGTACTGCAAGGTAGATGCTGTGCTAGAGATCTGCTTTGTAGTATGCTCACTCCACCCACCTACTCAGCAACTCTGCACTGTATTCTTGAAATGTTTGAGAGAGCAGGCGTTCTATCATACATCTTTATGATAACACAAGCAGTGCAAAATGTTTCAGAGTTGTGGACTCTTTTGCTGGAGAATGAGGGTGGTGTGTTCCCATTCCTCATGTGGATGCTAATGAGGGGGATACATGACTGTTGTCTGCTTAATAAAAGTGCAACACGCTGTTTTCATGAGCACTGATAATTGGTATGAATTTGGTTGTGATACTCTGCTATCCCTGGGAGCAGAAGTCATTGTTTAAACAATGTTGTGCTAACAACTGTTCATGTGTCTGCCACTTGCTCTGTGCACATTTCTCATTTAGGTTCAAAGTGCTCAACAGGGGAATGTGACATGTTTAAAGATTGGGTTACACAGATATTGTTGAATCCTTAAAAGAGATGTTTCTTCCCCTCTTTTCCTCTGTGGACATGTTTAAAGTGCATCTGAAAAGCTATAATACTTTTCAAAGGATACATTGGTACATTAAAGGAAGGTGGGGGTTAGTTTACTAACAATGAATCTGATTTTGAGTGCTTGGCTTTGTATGCTTTATTTAGAGTCAAGACACTTATTTATAAAACTTCTCTGACAGCAAAAGTGTTCTGAAAGGAATCTTCAAGGTAGTGATAAAACCTAGCTGGATGGCTGGGCGGTGGTGGCGCATGCCTTCAATCCCAGTACTCCGGAGGCAGAGGCAGGTGGATCTTTGTGAGTTTGAAGTCAGCCTGGGCTACAGAGTGCCAGGATAGGCTCAAAGCTACACAGAGAAACCCCTTTTCAAACAACAACAACAACAACAAACCTACTTGGATGAGTACTTAGTGTGCATGGAAAGATCCATCCAATAATCTGGATGCTAACTCCAGTTTCTCTTGGCTGAAAAATGACAAGTAAATCCTGAGGATGGTTATATTTTAAGCTACCAAGGAAAGCAAAGACAGCTTTGATATAGGAGAGGAGTAAGTTACCTTAGTGAAGGTTAAGGAGACCATCCTGGAATCAGGAATGCAAAAAGAGAAAGAAAGGTCTGAAAAGAGATTTTGCTGCGGGCAAAGAAAGTTTAGAGGTCAATGTTAATGTTCATCTATATTAGGTGCAGATTTAAATCATGAGTCTCCTCTTTCCTGGAAATTGCCTCATTCTTCCCACAACCAGTATCAGGCACTCTTAAGAAGTTGAGTGTACTTGAAGTTTTATGTGAGATCCTTGAGTCTGGGGGGATTTTCATACTTATGTCTGTCCAAAACTGCTAAGACAGTTGCTATGATTGTTATCCTTAGCCTATGAATTTTCTTTCATATTTCCACAATAAGATAGTTTCATCTCAGCCTGCATGGCCATATTTTATCTCAGTATACATTTATTTATTTAAAAGAAATTGTATCTTTCCCAGAAGAAGAATAGGTTCCTAAGGATTTGAAACAAGCAACTTTCTCTGGTGACTGAGGTATCTTAAACAACTTCACTACTCTATAGAACAGCAAGATTGTCTTATTCTTTGTTCAGTCAATTCTTCATGCACATAGTAGTTATTCAATAAGTACTCATTGTAAGTGCAATGTAATAATGAGAAATACAGTTGTACATAATTGCTCAATGTGACTGGGATTTGAAACTCCTGGAAATTCCGATATGAACCATTCAGAATTACATATGGAATGAATATTGTTCAGAGAATTTTCATAAATTAGTGATGTGGATACTGCCTAGGAACAGTACTGGTATGTTGAAATAGATTTTCTAGAATAAATATAAAATTAAAACACTTAAATGTTGATGAGAAATATCCTAATTTCAAGACACACAGATATCTATGTAAGTATCTGGCCTTTTCCAATCCACACTTATTTGTTGTTTTTCCTTAGAATGTTTTATTGGTTAAAATTCCATGTCTCCCCAGGCTTCTGTAAATTAATAGTGCCCAGAAAGTGTTTCTCTTCTTGAGACACCAGAGAAGTCTTGGAATGCAAAGCCTTTGTGGGCTGAGCGAGGCAGAGATTTAGAATAAACATTATGGATGTCTTCATGTTCTGAAAGGCAGCAGCCTTCAAGTGAGCCCAAAAGGCATCACCTGGGTCTCATTTGCTTTGATAAAGAATTCAAAAGCTTTATTTTAACCATATTGTCATTAGCATAAGGTCAGAATCTAACAAACTCTGAAGCTAGCTTTAATATCGCCAAGGACTAAGTATACTTATTTGCATTGGCTTTTTCAATAGAAATCAAACAAACCCAATCTTCTCCTATGACATTATTTTCAAGGGAGTCTGAATAAAAATCTTTCTAGATAATTTTTATAATATTCAAGACTGGTTAAATTGTTTCTATTCAAAAGATTTGTGGTGTGCTGTGCGTGTGCGTGTGTGCATTCACGGTGAATATGTATGTATGGGTTTGTGTATATAGGTAAGTATGTGTGTGGGTGTAGGTGCACATGTACAGGTATCCATATTAGGGAGGTCGCAAGTCAATACAGAATGTCTTCCTCTAGAGTACTTCACTTAAGTTTTATAATGGAGTCTCTTCACTGAACTTGTCAGTTGTTTGTTTTGGTTAGAGTGTCAGGTTGGCACACCTTGGTGATCCTGCCATCTGGGTCCTCCCAGAGTTTGGGTTACAGGCAGGTACAGAGAAGTCCAGCTTTTTACTTGGTTGCTAATAATCCAAACTGAGGTCCTCAAACTTAGGACTCAAACATGTGACCCACTGAAACACCTCCCCAGCGGAGTGTGAAAGTTTTGTGTCAATGTGACACAGGCTTGGGTCATTTGGGGAGTGGGAACCTCAACTGAGGAAATGTCCCTGGAGACTGACTGATGGTCTAGCCTGTGGTGCATTTTCTTGATTGGTGATTGATGTGGGAGGACCCAGCTCAGTCAATGTGCGTGGTACCATCCCTGGGCAGGCAATCCTGGGTTGTATAGGAAAGCGGGATGAGCAAGCCATGAGGAGCAAAGGAGGAAGCAGCATCCCTACATGGCCTCTGTATCTTCTCCTGCATCCAGGTTGCAGCCACGTATTCCTGCTCCAACTTCCATCAGTGATGGACTCTGATATAAATTTGTGAGCTAAAATAAAACCTTCCTCCCTTTCTCCTCTAAGTTGCTTTTGGTTCTTTCTTTCCTAAGTTTGTGTCTAGTATTTCTATCACAGCAATAGAAATCATGACTAAGACACCTAAGAAGGTCTATTTTTATTTTTATTTTTTTTAGAATGATTCATTACAATTTAGTAAAAAATTCAATTAAAAAGTGTTTGATTTTGTTTTTTTTTTCTTTTTGGACAGCAGTGAGGCATTTAAAGCAGTAACATCTGGAAACTATCAGAAGAACATGGGAGAACCCAGGAAAAGGGTTGCGGCCCATGGGGTGAGATGCTTTTCCAAGATCAAGGTATGGAATGTTTAGATGTGTGCTCACATATATACATAGAATCTTTTAAAGCACAGCTTACATGAAGTTTTCCAACATAGAAGTCCCTTTGCCCAATGTGTTGTTAATTTCTTGCCTTAGAGGAGCTAGCCTTACTATGATTATGGATGTCTAGCAAGGATTATTAATAAAGGAAGATTTATCAGAATAATTTAAAGCAGAAGTTCTCAACCTGTGGATCAGGATCCCGTTGCAGATTGAACACCTTTTCACCGGAGTCACCAAACACCATTGGGAAACACAGATACTTACATTAAAATTCCTAAGAGTAGGAAAATTACAGTTACAAAGTAGTAAACAAAACTACTTTTATGGTTGGGGTGAACAGAACATGAGGTTGAGAATTACTGATTTAGAGGGTCTTAAAGGAGGCCATGGTTAAAAATGTTTTAGGTGAGTATTTTTTTTAAATTTATTTACTTTATATAACCAAGTCCATTTAAATGAAAACAAACATTTATAGACAATATTTGGGAATATTATGTTGAGCTGGAATTTAGTCTGAGGAGTCAATCCAGTGCTCAACCACCAGGAGTTCCTGACAAATGGTCAGGAGTCACAGCTAAGAACATGTCCACTACAGAAGTTCTCTGTTGATGAATATGCAAAGATGACCTCATGATTTGATCAGAGAAATATTTTCTTCAAGCTTTGGCTATATCACAATCATTGATTCATAAGAAAATTTCTTTCGGCTAGCTGTTTTATCTTAAAATGTAGGGCTACTATTACTCTTTTCAGGTGAAATAAATATGCTGAAGTATAAACACTTTGCACAAATTGTCCAAAGTGACACATCCAGAATGCATCTGGCAGGGGTTAGGAGCCAGGGGACCTGGATCCTCAGAATAATGTGAGAACTAAAGGATAATTTGAGTGTCTTGTGTCCTTAGATGCCAGAAGGTGTTGGATGTCCTGGAACTAGTGTTACTGATGGTTTTGAACCACCATGTGGGTGCTAGGAACAGAACCTTAGCCAGAGTAGCCAGTGATATTAACTTCTGAGCCCCATCTCCAGATTCAATGCTTAGGATAATGATGAGTACTATGATTATTAATTATTAAAGCTATCATCTTTCATTATAAGCACTACTTCTCAAAGTTTGTCTCCTGTAACTGTCTTAGTTAAGGTTCCTGTTGCTTGAAGAGACACTAGGAACACTGCATCTCTTATAAAACAAAATATTTATTTGG
This sequence comes from Phodopus roborovskii, assembly GCF_943737965.1. Lineage (NCBI taxonomy): Eukaryota > Metazoa > Chordata > Mammalia > Rodentia > Cricetidae > Phodopus > Phodopus roborovskii. The sequence continues at coordinate 1,321,770 of NW_026126639.1, read as the reverse complement.
GACTGCCTTAGGTTCAAAAGTTTAGTCCATCATCATCTTGGTGGGAATCATGAGGGCCCAAGGGAGATGTCATTCTAGAGAAGCATTCAAGAGTTCTCCATCCAGATTAGCAGGCAGCGGGAAGAGAGTGGCCTATCTGGAGCTTCTTAAACCTAGAAGACCATTGTCATTGGCAAACTTCCTCCGGTAGTGCCACGTCGCCCAATAGTGCCACTACCTGGTGACGAGTCATTCAAATCTGTGAGTTTATGGGAGCCATTTGTGTTCAAACCACCACAATTACATTGGAGTTAAACTACAGTATATATTAGTGTGGAGATTATGGGTAACATGTTAAAACAATAAGTTTATGAGTCAAAATTTAGAGGTAATTATATGACAATAATTAGAGTCCTCTGGCTTCACAACTATCTAAAATGTTAGGATGGTCAAAAGTCTACACTTGCAGACTTAAGCTCCTCCTTCTTAAGTTAAGAGATATAATCTCTTAAGGTGGCCCAGGACAAGGGCAAAGATGGCCTTAGTGCCCTTCTGTCATGCATGCACCAATGACCTCAGCGGGCATCAATGGCTATTTCTAACACAGTGTCTCCACAGATTAATTGGTTAAGCTACATGGAACAAACAACTAAAACAAAACTCATTAAACTTGCAAAAAGGAGCTAGGAATGAGGGTGTTAATGGGGAAGAGATTAAAAATTAATAATCAGATGATGCCACATGCATATGAAAGCACCAAACAGTAAATTTTATCAATACAATTTGTTAAAGAAAGGAAAGGAAAATTTCTCGAGGGGTCAAGGAGATGTCTCAATCAGTAAAGTACTTGCCATGAAACCAGGATGACCAGTCAGTCCCCAAGCCTACACAGAAACTACTCATGGTGACATACGACTACAATCCCAGCATGGGGAGATGGAGTGAAGCAGAGACTTGATGCTCGCGGACAATCCAGCCTTGCCTCCTGGGTAAATTCCAGGCTGATGAGAGTTACTGTTATTAAAAATGTACTAATCTGGGAGGAATTACACCTGCGGTTGTCTTCCGTCTCCATCTCCATATACATATATGAACTCATTCCACATGAACATGCACACACTTTCACAAAGAGAAAGGACAAACGAAGAAGAAAAAGGAGACCTCCCTCAGGAGGGATGAGGGGACCGCTCTGAGAGCATTTGCTCCAAACTGTAGAGTGCTGAGGCCGATAGTCAGCAGGACTGGCTTTCTATACACAGGTCTTATGTAGGAGGAGACCTGGATGAGCACAGACACTGGTTCCTTTCACACTTTCTGCCCAGAAAAGAATAGTTTAGAGAAGAGCAGTTTGCTCACTATCTGCTTAGCTTTCTTCTTCCAAACATAAGTAAAGGATCTCCCCAAGTCTGAATATATATATATATATATATATATGTATGTATGTATGTATGTATGTATGTATATATATATATATATATATTTCAATTTGATAGGGTTTTCTTTTAAATATAGGACCTGAATTATAAAAGTCATGTGAAAATTATCAATTGTCAATCATATCCTCTGAAAGATTAGCACTTGTGGCAATTTAGAGTTAGAATACAAACTTCTGGAGCTGGAATTATGTTTTTTTTTAAATTCATACAGTACTTTTGAACTATATGGAACTTGGTATTCACATTTACCATTTTATTTATTTACTTTTGTGTGTGTATGATTCTATTCAGGTTAATCAAGATTAATTGGTACTTGTGACAACTTTTACAAGCAGTAAATACTAATCTAACACATTATGCCTTGCCTGTTACGTCAGATGAGGCAGTACAGAAGTTCTAGAAGCTGGGATGATGACATTTGCCATCAACCAGCTGCTGGAAGATATGTTAAGGGAAACTTGCTACATCACCCAAAGTGAGTTTATTAGTCACAGGCAGTGAAGAGTCTTACCTGTACACAACCACATTATATCCTGCACGTGAGAGACCCCAAAATGTTCTGCCCTGCAGTTATATCCCATGAGCACCACTTGAAGTACCGAGATAAAGGGTTATAGGGTATATTGCCCCCAAAAGAAAATCAAAAGAAAACAGAGACTACTTTTCTGTTCCCATTGCACCCGGCAGTGAGAATGTAGCTTATTGTTCTCAAGGAAGCAGAAAAAGAGGACAAAATTTTGAACTGGCCACAGACATTCAGGGACCTGTCTTCCTGAATACACAGTAGGCTTGCTGTAGAAACAATACCATGCTGCAACTCCATGTTTTATTTCTCCCCTTCCTTAAAATGAACAACATTTGTCCTGCAGATAACAGTATAATGTTGAAGACCTAACAATAGCTGCGCATTTCGTAGAATAATTCCATGTATGGATTCTGTATGAATACAATACACTGATAAAAGAGAAAAGCCATACCCACCTACAAAACTCACCAACTATTCCAACTCTACATTTCCAGAGTTAGGACATGATGTCAGAGTAAAGACTACACTTCAGAGTTTCTTGCATGTTCAAGGGTTGTTCAAATTGGATATAATCCTCTCCAACTCATAGTAGAGGCTGTTTTCCTTTTTATCAGATGGCAGATATGTAATTGGAAAATAAATTTTTCACTTTTTCTTGAACATTTTTCTTCTCAGATGTTTCTGGTGGCCTTAACGGGGGCATATGTATCCAAATCACTATCAGGAGCTTATATGAATTCCATGCTCACACAAATAGAGAGACAATTCAATATCCCCACATCTATAGTAGGATTTATCAATGGGAGCTTTGAGATTGGTGAGTATTTTCACATTTATGTATTATTATATATTGATACTCTCTCCTTATTTCCTGAATTTGAATATTTGATCTGACTGAGTTACATGCTTCCTGATGTGGTTGAATAGTCTGGTTTGTGTGCGATGAAACCACTATTTAAATACCCCATTATAGCACCTAATTAGGCCACATACCCTGGTATGGTCTCTTTGTTTCTGGCAGGTGGCAGAAAATTTAGAGTATTGATATCTAATTCCATCACTTGACGCCTCAAAGAGACAATAAAGCCCTTTCCTCGGCATTTTAGAAGGTTGCTTTGGTACCCTGGAGGAACGAATGTTCGGAGGAGAGCAGATACTTCTTTTTCTCCACTGTGTCTCTGATGTTGACAGCTCTCCATGCCTAGTCACTTGAGAAGATGAGGATGCTTTCCTGGGTTTGAGTTTTGTCAGATGCAATTCCTAAGAAGAGTGAATAAACTTTAGCCCTGGATTTTGGGTGAAGAACTGAGATACAAGAGTAGAAAGGGTAAAGGAAGGAATGATGCTCTCCATAAATAATGCGACCTTAGTTTTTACTTCCTCCAAGGTGAAATTGTTTTTTATGTATTTAATCAAAACAGCAAAGAAAACCAGGATTGTGATGTGGCTAATCTGCGGAGGATGTTCTGTCCTGTCTCTCAGGATCAAGCTCAGGAGCTCCTCAGGACTTTGCCCACTGTGTCTTAGGCTTTCACAGTGAAGTCGGGGTGAATGCCTTACATAGACCTTAGTGATATTCAGTCATGCTCTAGTGTGTTGGAGGCAGCATGTGCAGTCCATCGGTTATACAAGGTCTTATGGAACACATTGTGCTGGGAAGACAAACTCCTGAGGGATTAAGGTTTGCCAGTGGAGAAATGAACAGGTAAATGTGAAGGCGAGATTTGTGCAGAGGGTGAAGCATCAAATAGTTTGGGATGAAGTCGGCCCAGTGCCATGGGAAAGTGGAAGTTGTTAGAACATGAACCTGGAGAGATGTGCAGAGATGAAAAATTGGCAGATAGCCAGCATGGGGTTGGAACTCTCCAAGCTGAGGACTCATATTGAAAACCCAATGCCATCTGATTTCTGGATAATCCTTTAGTTGTACAAAATGAAACTATGTAGGCTAATAGGAATCCAAATTATACTTTGATTATTCTGTCCTGACAGGATGTTAAATGTTCTGGTAATTATACTTCAAAGTATAATTTGGACGGAATAACAAGGCAAATATTATCTAGGTCTGATTGTCAAGTAATTATTTGCTACATGGACTATTGCAGTATTTACAACAATCACAATGTTGTAAACCACTATTTACATCTTAGGCTGTGGAAGTGTTCAGCAGGTGATGACCTGTGTTCACATGTCAACCCACCAGAGGAATGAATGATTCTCTGGTGGAGGAGAATCCCACCCAAGCATGGCCTGTGGGACCAACAATTCTGGAAGCTATTGCTCCTGTCTGTAGTTATGCTTATGCTAAAACAGCTTGATGTCTCCCCAATACCTTTCCTGTAGTAAAGAACTGGAAGTGAAGGAAGTAGAATTAGAACCAGCAGAATAAAGAGCATGACTGCAAGAACACATGTGTGAGTTAATCCACTACCTCTCAGACTAGAAACTTTCTACAGTCCTTTAGCTAAGCCGTGGCTTCTAATCTGAAACCTGGGAGGAGGTAGTTTTGTGAGCTGGACTCACAAGTGACCAAAATACTTGTACTTCTATTGGTGATGGAATGATGGCTCCTTGTGTCACTACTGTTTCCTACGTTACCGTAAACAAAGGCTAATGTTGAGTTAATGATTATTGAAAATTATTCTCTCTCAGGTTCATGAAAAATTCTATTTGCTGCAACCTCTGTGGTTTTTAAACTAAAGGTTAAAAAGTCCTCTTTAATTTAGAAAATAGTAACTACCCCACCACTGGCTGTGGAAGGAGACTTAAAGGGAAGTCTTGATTGAAATCCCTGCGAGAGGAAGTAAGTCACATTGGCCAGTGAGTGCAGCATTTGGTGGCCATCTCCCCAGTTAATTTCACAATCAATCTTTCCTGAGTTCGGATGACACCTTACCTTTCTCTCCCCCACCACATACACCCTCCCTCCAATTGTTTGAGGAACATCGAGGTTATGTAAAAGACCACCTAAGCCGATTGTGAGGAAGGAGTGTTTTTCCTTTCAAACAACAGAGATTGTAGACAAGATCTGGTGTATTCAGAGTGGGTACAGTCAGAGACTAGAAAGACACCCAGAGAGTTCAAACAATGGCTGTCCTGGGACATTACCTTCTGAATGATGACATCAATGGTAGAGACTTTGGACAGAGACAGGGTAATTAGGATATAGGGATAGGGCACAGCATTTGAAATAATGCAACTTCTTTTTTTCTAATTAGCCTACTAGAGAGAAATAGAGTTTCAAGAAAAGGGAAAGTCTCTGTATATCTTTTAAGTATTTGAGATCCCTTAGAGATGTGTTAAGCCATCAAAGAGATGTGTTTGAGTTTTCTGATCTTTCCTTTATTCATTATATGAGCAAGGCAAAAATGCATCATCAAACTAAAGTTATTTGGTTTGAAGAGAGTTTACTTATATATTTGCTTCTTTTCAATTCCTTCTTTGGGGGGGTGAATAATATTGATCATTGAGCCTAGGGTGTCCCACACATCAGGCAAGTATTCTTCTCCTTTATCCCCAGCCCCTTTATTTACCTTTTATTTTTAGGAGGTCCTCAGTAAGATGCCCAGGCTGGTCTTGAACTTACTGTGTAGCCCAGGCAGACTTGATCTTGCAGTCTTGTCTTATCCCCATGTGACTGGGGGTGGCAGGTGTGACACCAGCCACGCTTGTTCCTTCATCTCTGAAGCGTGTTTATCTAAGGCTCCCCTGTCAGGCTGGGGCTTCCCACCGAGTTTCTTTAAACACAAGCTTTCTCCTAAGCCACAGACATGAATGCTTGGTTTGAAATTTTGACTCCCACAATCTAGACCTAAGACATGGTTGGAGGGTTAGGACTCTTACATTCTCTCTGCTTAACAAACAGTATCACCTGGTCTAAGGAAAGATGTGACAGTAGAAGCAGACATCCAGCTTGGCCATGTTGAATAAATAAGGGGTTTTTGAACAGTCAGTTAAAAGACATGAACCCATTTGAACCTGCAAAGACAAGGCGAGAGAGGAGATGTCAGATATGACTTGAAAGCTAACACCTGCTTTTGTATCCATTCTGAAGGGCTGGATGATCCTGAATAGAGCACTAAATACTCTCCAGAATGGAGGAGAACATTCCCTCAGGGTCATGATGTCTCATATATATATATATATTTGTGTGTGTGCGCGTGCACGCGCGCCCATGTGTGTATGTATATGTATGTATGTAGAAGCTGTTGGTTTTGGTGTGATAATACTTTATACTGAAACAAGCATTCTCATTTCTCCCTCCCAGGAAACCTTGTGTTGATTATATTCGTGAGTTATTTTGGAACGAAACTGCACAGGCCTATCATGATTGGCATAGGATGTGTGGTTATGGGCCTAGGATGCTTCTTAATGTCACTACCTCATTTCCTGATGGGCCGGTGAGTATCCTTGTCCTTGATGATATTCTAGGTTCAACTTTCACTTACAGAAAATGAGACTCAGAATTTCCTCTCTGGGGGCAGCGATGCTCTCACAAAATACAGAATGCTAGCATGGGAATTAGGAGGTATGAGTTCTACCCTGCCAGTATGATTTCTGAATCTAGTGACTTTGGGTCCATTTAAGGTCTGATCCATTCCATTTGTGAAGTGGGGATTTTAGACACCGCTTTCATGAAGTTGAGATGCATGAAGAGATTCTCTGAATCTGCCAGAGTTTTGCTGAGTCCTTCAACACTTTAGACACTCTAGTTACAAGGGTTCTACAGTGTGACAGAATAGTAGATCCCAAAACAATAGAACACTGTCAAGGCTGATTTTCATTTTTATGTTTACCAAAGTGTATTGAAAAGAAAACTGTAAAAGTGAAGTTATGTGGAATCATCTCTTACCCCCTTTCTGCTTTTTGACAAGAGTTTTCAGGTCTTTCTTCTATTTGACTTTGTGTCTTACTAGTTTTTAATACTTTAGTGTTAAATGATATGAAATAATGTTTTCTAACATAGAACTCAATATTATCTACATTGAGTAGTTAGGCAATTTTCTCCCATTTGATTGAATTCCTTTGTGTCTCTCATTACTTCATAAGCACCTCATCGTCTGACTGTATGATCATCCCTCAGCATGGCTCAGTCATCGGTGTTTTCTTCTCTACTCCGCCTGTCTCTAAACTATAAACCTCCAGGCCAGCTCAGTGTGATTTTTTGGTAATTCTCCATAGTTCTTTTTGTCATGAAGTTTACTTCCATCATCTTCTCTTCCTCTTGCCTTCCTTCTACTCTTTTGCATTATTTCCTTCTTTCTTTTGTTTCAGTTTTAAGGTCTTTTATCAGTTTTATTTGCGTGAGTGTTTTACCTGCATGCATATATGTACTCTATCTGTGTGTTTCCTGCACTGGTCAGAAGAGGGTGTCATTTCCCCAGGAATTATAGTTAGAGATGGTTGTCTGCTACCATGTGCGTGCTAGAAAATGAACCCAGATCCTCTTCAAGAGCAACAACTGCTCTTAATCTCTGAGCCATTCATTATCTCCAGTCCTGATTTGATTTTCTTTTTGTGACAGGGTCTTGCTATGTAGCCTAGGCTGAAATTCACTATGTATCTCAGACTGGCCCCAAACTCTTAATGACCCTCCTGCTTCAGCCATCCGAGTGTTGGTACTACGAGGAGAAGCCACCACAACCACCTTTGTTTGACATTTTCTTGCTCTTAAGACTCTCAGGAGGAGCATCCTATCCTCTGTTTCTAACATTGCCCTCCCTCCCTTCTTTCTGCAGAGAAAAAATTCCCCACAGCCTTTGAAGACCTTGCCACAAATTGTGTATAATTTGGAATTAGAATGAATTAGTATTCTGACTCCTATGGCTGGTTTCTCTTATCGCTTCACAGTCTGACAATGATAGCATTTGCTTAGATCTTTTGCCACCTCAATCAGGTGCACTAGGTCAGGACACTTTGTAAAGAGTTTGCACTTTTTTGCCCTCCTTCCTACTTGATGATATCTTTCTCCTTCTTTTCTGCAGCTGCTATTTGAGCACTGGCATCCTATATTTCATTCATATCGTGACATCTTTCCAACTTCATGTCTTCAAATCTCTTAGGTACTTCCTGGGAAGTTTAGCTTTGCCATTCAGGCTCTTGAATGGGTTTGTCACTTGTATGATGATATTTCCAAATTTTTATTGTCAAGGACACCTCTGAGGAGACATCGTGTTATTTTCTCAATAATTCAGTGTCCTTTCACTTGTGAATGTCTTCATCCGTCTCCACTATCTGGCGCTTTTGTTCATCTTTGCCTTATATTGTGAGAAATTACTTTTTGTTATTTTGGTGTTTTATCCTTTTTGAGGGGCCTGCTACCCAATTACCAAATAAATCACACACGGAGGCTTATTTTTAGTAATGAATGCCTGGCCTTAGCTTGTCTTAACTTAAACTAACCCATCTACATTTTGCCTCTGGGCCTTTTATCTTCTCTTACTTCTGTATATCTGACTTTACTTCTTACTCAGTGGCTGGCTGGGTGGTTGGGTGGCAGGGATGCTGGGTGGCTGGGTGGCGGGGATGCTGGGTGGCTGGGTGGCAGGGTTGCTGGGTGGTTGGGTGGCAGGGTTGCGGGGTTGCTGGGTGGTTGGGTGACAGGGTGGCTGGGTGGCTGGGTGGCGGGGTTGCTGGGTGGCTGGGTTGCTGGGCGGCTGGGTTGCTGGGTGGTTGGGTGGCGGGGTGGCGGGGTGGCGGGGTGGCGGGGTGGCGGGGTTGCTGGGTGACAGGGTGGCGGGGTTGCTGGGTGGCTGGGTGGCTGGGTTGCTGGGTGGTTGGGTGGCAGGGTGGCGGGGTTGCTGGGTGGTTGGGTGACAGGGTGGCTGGGTGGCTGGGTGGCGGGGTTGCTGGGTGGCTGGGTTGCTGGGCGGCTGGGTTGCTGGGTGGTTGGGTGGCGGGGTGGCGGGGTGGCGGGGTGGCGGGGTGGCGGGGTTGCTGGGTGACAGGGTGGCGGGGTTGCTGGGTGGCTGGGTTGCTGGGTGGTTGGGTGGCAGGGTGGCGGGGTTGCTGGGTGGTTGGGTGGCGGGGTTGCTGGGTGGCGGGGTGGCGGGGTTGCTGGGTGGTTGGTCCCTGACACCCTCCTCTCCTTGTCCCCTTGCTCCTCTCTTCCTTGCTTCTCCTTTATTCTCTCTGCCTGCCAGCCCCGCCTGTCCCTTCTCCTGCCTTGCTGTTGGCCATTCAGCTCTTTATTAGGACCATCAGGTGTTTTAGACAGGCAAAGAATCACAGCTTCACTGAGTTAAACAAATGTAGCATAAACAAAAGTCACACACCTTAAAATAATACTCTACCACAGACATACTGTAATAGGAGTGTCCACCACAGATAGCCCTTGGTTATTTGTTCATGTTTAAGAGAGAATAATAACAGAAAGCTAACTGGAAATTTTGGAAACAAATACAGCCATAGTCAATGGGAGTCTTTTATCTTGTCAGTAGGTGAAGCAATAGGTGATTCATCTGGACTGGGTGGTGATTGATCTGGACTGGATGGTTATTATCTGGACTGAGCAGTGATTGATCTGGCTGGATATTGATTGATCTGGCCTGGGTGGTGATTTAGCTGGATCGCTGCTTTTGAGCCATCTCAGAAATGTGTGTAACTTGTGATCCTAGGCAGGAATTCTCTGCACTTGTTAAAGAGGTAAGAACTTGACTACCAAGCAGAAAGAAAGAGAAACATCAAATTTTAGTGTGTGAAGTTCTAAATAAAATGATTCTCCTTCTTGTCTATCTGTCCTCATTGTCCCAGTTTTGATTCTCTTCTACCTGTGAGCATTTGCACTTGGAGAGATCGAGGATGAGTCTGAGCTTGTAGATATTCCTTCTATGCATTTTACCCTCACTTTAAACTTTGCTTTTTATGCCCAACTACGTCTTCAATTGGAAGTCTCTTCAGGAAGTTTGCAACGGAAACCTGGATTGTATCTCGTTGCTCCCCGGAGCATGATGAGTATATTTCCCTTGCCTTTTTATTCCTTGGTCTCTTTCCTATCCACATCCCAACCTGAAGATTGATTGGGTTTGAGTGACCACACTTTTAATCACTAATGTATGATTTGTATATGTTGTGGTGGGTTGTGTGTGCTTTCATGTGAGGTCAGGAAACAATTGTCAGGAGCAGCTTCTCTCTGCCTACCCTGTGGGGCCTGGCATGCAATCCAGGTTGTCAGGTTTGTACACAAGCATCTGTACCCATGGAGGCATCTGGTATTTAACAAGACCCCCCCCCTTTTTTTTTTTATAAATCTCTTTATTGTTATTATTACTTTTTTGAAACAGAGTCTCATGTAACTCAGTCTGGTCCCCTTGTCTCCATCTCATGAGTGCTAGGATTATAGGCCTGGACTACCATTCCTGGTTTTACTGAGGATCAAACCTTGGACTAGTGCTTGGCAGACAGCACTGTTCCAATTGAACTGTATCTTCATATTTAGATGTCTTTATCTGTGAGGAAATGGGCATTCCCGTTTTTCATTTTGAAATCCTTTTCTGTCATTCTGTTGCCAATTGGGGAGTCTATGGATCTGGAGAGGAAAACTGAATTTTAAGTGGATAATGAACTAAATGAAGGATATTTTATCCTCTCTGGTGTTTTTGCAGGCAACTGAAAGTTTGTGGATGAAATTTAAAAATTATTTTTTACTTTCTATTCTATTCAAATCAATGCCAAGAAATATTTGACTATTATTGTGTTTTCCCACCTTCTGCCAAAGGTGATAGTTCTTTGAAGCTGATTTGTGTCCACTGGGTAGTGAGTAGAAAGACACAGGATCTTTTCCACACTTCGCTAGCAACTTCTGTAGGGACATCCAGGCTGTGGTTCTAGGGGGAAAGGACTCTGACTTCTGTGCTCTATTGTACACTGTAGGATGTTGGAAGTGTAGCTCCACACTCACACATAATTCAGCAGCCTTGGTTTCCTCTGGCTGTCTGTCTTCTAAAAAACACTTAAGAGTAATAGATAGATAGATAAATAAATAAATAAATAAATAAATAAATAAATAAAATGCATAGTTATCTACAATGGAGAGAAACTACTGTCACATTCTGTCATTTTCTTTCTGTGACAAGCTGGTCCTTGGTGATTTTGTCAAGTTAAATGACCAGAGTTTGTTAGCACTTTAGGTCCCGTGACACTGTTAGGTGATGGATTCTGTCATCTCTTGTTATGACGTGTGACCCTTTCCCCTGTCCACACAGATACGAGTATGAAAAAACAATCTCACCTGCAAGCAACTTGTCCTCAAACAGCTTCTTGTGTTCGGGAAACAGAACCTCAGTGCCAACGCCAGACCCAGCAGGTTGACTAATGCATCTTCTTACTTTCTGCTCATAGACTCAGAAAACTCTTTTATGAAGGGCGTTGAATGTGACAGTGGGTTTAGTATGCATTTAGGACGAATGACAAGCTTTATTTCTCTCTTCAGGGAAGGGAGTTGTCTAACTACGTAGAGTACTCTGCCTCCTGAGTTTGAATATATTTATTAAGACTCCTTTGTTTCTTAAAGTGGCTGTTAAAAAAAAAAAAAAGAAGCCAAAGATATCTGCTCCTGCACCATTGTAAAGTTAGTCCCAGAAGAGAAAATGATTTAGAAGGATGGGTTTAGACACATGGTGAGGTCTATATGACTGGCCTAGTTTAGTGTTCTCTTGCTGTAATGAAACATGGACTAAACCTAACTGAGGTAAGAGAAAGTTTATCTAGATTACAAATTGTAGCCCACTATGAGGCAAGCCAAGGAACCTGGATGGAGAGACCACTAAGGAGTGCAGCCTTCTAGTTAGTCCTCCAGCTTGCTCAAGGACCTTTCTTATAAAGCTGAGACCCAGCTGCCCCAGGATGGTACTGCCCACAGTGGTGTGTGCAGTCTCACATCAATTAGCCAACAAGATGTCTCATAGACATTCCCACAGGCCATTCTGATTGAGCATGTTCCTCAACTGAGATCCCTTTGACTCAGACATGTTTAAATTTGTGTCAAGTTGACATAGAAACTATCCATCACAGTGATTATGCAAATAAGAATTACAGGCAGAAAGACACTTTCCTGTATCTGTACTGTGTACCTGATGCCCCATGGAATGGCAGGTGCCTATGTCACAGTTCTGAATTCCTTAGTTACCCATGATCTTGTGTTTAAGTATCCCTTTCCCTCCTTAACAGAGACATTACTTTACATTTCATCCAAACAGGGGTGCTTCCCTTACTTCCTAGGGACTTACACACTGTGGTCCTGGCTCCTCTCCTTCGTATTCTGTATTAGTAACTTTTGCATCACTGTGATCAAAACCCCAAACAACTCGAGGGAGAAAAGGCATGCTTTCACTCATTGTTTAAAGGGTCCAGCCTGTGATCACTTCGACAGTTTATAGAATGTCATGGTGACATGGGTGTTTGCTGATGCTCCACTTCACTTCTTTTGGGGCAAGAACAATAGAAAACAAGATACAGGAAGTGGTAAGATGAATCCTCTGTGGGCATGTCTACTCCATGTCCCATTTACTACAATTAGGCCTGCTTCTTACCTTTCAGTACTTTTCAATACTGCCAGTCTAATGACTCTATCAACAGATCTTATGATTTGACCAACAAGTCAACCCAATGATGATGTTGGAGCCCTGTTGACTTGTCTCTGTAAATGAACTCACAGACACAGCCAGATATGTCAAAGTACTTACTGCTTGCATTAGTCACTTTTCTTTTACTTTGATGAAATAACACGGCCTAGGGAACTTATACACAGAAGAATATATCTGTGCTTATTTTTCTAGAGAAGTATGATTCTAGAACCTTCTCAATACTGAAACCCTTTAATACAGTTCCTCATATTGTGGGGACCATCAATCATAAAATTTGTATTATTCCTTCATAGTTGTAATTTTGCTACTGTTATGAATCATAATTTACATCTGTGTTTTCAGATGGCCTTAGGTGAGCCCCCTCTAAAGGGTCATATGACCCCCAAAAGAGATGCAACCTACAGGATAAGAATGGCTGCTCTAGAGGAATGAGAATTAATCATGGCAGGTAGAATGGCAAGAGGCGCAGGAAATTAGGAGTTCCCATTTCAGCTATAAGCATGAGGCAGAAAGAGCAGACTGGAGTAGAGTGAGGTTTTAACCTCTTGAAGTCCATCTCCAGGGACATTCTTCCTCCACCTCCCCAAAGAGCACCACCAATTAGAGACTAAGTATTTAATACTGGAGCTTCTTGAGGGATATTTCCATCCTGAGTACCACATTATTCTTACAAAGGGCCTGATTGGTTCCCTGCACTGACATCAGGTTGCTTTCAAGCACCTGCCATTCCAGTTCTAGGGGTTTTGGTGCCCAATTATGGCCCTCTTGGGCAACTGCACATATGCAAATATGCCCATAAAGGCACACACATTTACACATGTATTTTTTAAAAAATATTTTTAAATCACACATGCCAAAGGACCCAACATGTCTCCTGGACACATCATACGGAACTGTCCATGCCACAGAATTTGCAGCAGTCCCCAAGACTTGGAATGCCACTGCTCTCAGGGAGTCTGTGGAGACCAAACTAGCTTGAGAGTCAAAGAGCAGCCGTCTTGAAGCCCTCTGTGCAAATCAACCTGAAACATCGTCCTCCATTCTAGGCCTTTCTCACCTCCTGAACTGATTTGGAAATGCACACCTGTGTTCCTTGCACTTGTGTGGATAAGTTAAGTCTCTCCGTGTGCAGAGGCCCAGGAACGCCCTTGATGCTTCCAGGGTCTGATGCTTTCACTTCTGCCTTAGAAGAGGGTTGAGAGTCTCCCTGGGATCTGTAGACAGAAATCCGTGTGTTTATCACAGATAACAATCTGAATTCCTAGAGACAGAAGCTGACTTTACTTAACCAGAAATAGACGAAAGTTAGATTTTATGGCCGAGTTGTGCTTAGGACATCTAATGCCAGTCCCTGACCAGTCCACAGGAGAGGGTACTTTGCCCTTCACGTCTCTGAGAACACAATGCCAAGCTTCCCTAGGAAGTGGGAGTTCACTTAGCTTAGGGTGAACTTGGGAGGCGCATGCACACCTTCAAAGATTTGTCCCTCTGCTTTTCAAGTCCATAATGGCCTAGTTTGTGTTATTGCTCTGAGTACCTGCTACTTGATCTGCTGGTTGACAGTAAAAAATGGAATTTATAGAAAGAAAAAAAAAGCATGGTTGCTATTCAGCTAAATATTTAGTTTCTACAAAGTAATAGAGGCTGTGGGGAATTCAAAATCCCATCCGTCTTCCCTGTGTTGTACCAACACAGCATGAACTGTCAGAGACGTCCATGCGTGCTTCTTTTTCCTTCCTCAGCGGTGTGGAGGGATGAGACAGTGCACATATTAACTAACTGACTCCACAGACTTGTGGACAACCGAGTCCCTGGAGGAGAGGGCAGGTCCTAGTTTTACTGTTTGCCTATTTCTTTGGTGTAACTTCTCACACCCAGTGTGCTGTCACTAAACCCTGAATTGGGGAGTGGTATCTACTTGTAGGCACCCCCCACCCAAGTAGGCATTGGCACAGCACTTGTTCTCCCTTGCTAATCATTATTTCAAAATGAGCGGTATAGCTAGCTCAGTGATTGACACCAGCATAATACGTAAATCACTTGATAGTCATCATGGGCTTGTGACCCTAGAAATCCTGGCAGTGGTGGTGCATGCCTTTAATCCCACAGAGTTGGGTGGATCTCTGTGAGTTTGAGCCCAGCTTGGTCTACAGGGCAAGTTCCAGGACAGGCTCCAAAGCTACAGAGAAACCCTGTCTGGAAAATAAAAAGAAAGGAGGGAAGAGAGAAAATACTTCTAATTAACACTTGACCATCAAAATGTTCATGTACTTTTCTCTTCTTTTAATGTAGATTGTGCAAAAGAAATTAAATCCTTAATGTGGGTATATGTAATGGTAGGAAATCTTATCCGTGGAATTGGCGAAACTCCCATCATGCCCCTGGGTATTTCCTACATAGAAGATTTTGCCAAATCTGAAAACTCCCCTTTGTACATTGGTAAGTTTGAAAATCAGACCTGGAAAGCAATTTCTGGGAGGGTAGAAATCAGTTATTGATTTAGACGCATTGTGGTTTCCTGAACGATGAGCAGAGTACTATGACACCATTGGTCATAAGATTGTTCAATGGAGGGATTAAACAGCAGCTCCAGACAAGCTGCTACATCAAGCAGTTTCTCATTTACGGAGATCCCTCTGATTGGTGGACCCTACAGTCTTCTGATGCTGCCATTTTATCCCTAAACCATCAGAGATTCACCTATATTTCCTGAAAATTGTTCCTCAGATTCAATCGTATTTTTTTGTTTTTTTGGGTTTTTTTTTTTTTTGTTCTATTTTTGCTGCTTTAAGGCTATTATTCTTCCATCTATAAGTTATTACAACTTCATTATTAGGCATTTTATGTCTAACATTTAAAAACATTGCTCTCTCTCTCTCTCTCTCTCTCTCTCTCTCTCTCTCTCTCTCTCTGTGTGTGTGTGTGTGTGTGTGCATTTTCTTGCCAGTGTGGTGGTCAGAAGACAGCTTTTGAGAGTTAACCTGGAGACTGAACTCTGGTCCTTGGGCCTTTCCCGCTGAGCCTTCTGCCTGGCACTGTGTTCTCTTTTGCTGTATTTTTGTAAACATTCTGACTGGATAAGCCCCACCAAGCACAGTTTTAATCCCGTCTCCTCTACCACGTTCACCGCTTGGTTTCTGATTTACCATCTGCTCTTTTCTACTACTTGGGGCTCTGCACCCTGCTTCTCTATGAAGTTAATGACTCAGTTTCCTTCCTTATAACCCCTCAGCCTGAATGGTTTTAACAAATATTCAAGTTGATTTTTTGTTTGTGTTAGTTGGAAATATCTTAAAAAAAATTCACACATCTCGAAGGCAAGAGCCAATTTAGTATAGACTTTCTTGTGTTTTTCTCTTAATTTATAATAGTTTATTCGGGATAATTTGCTTTAATTCTTAAATCAATCTATCAGTAGTTGATTATAACTCCATAATTTTGTATATAGAGATATATATACATATATATATATATACACATATATATTACTTAAAACAAACAAACAATCAAGAATAAAAGGGGAAAGAGAAGACAGGGATAGAGTTAAGACAAATTGAGATTAATTCAATTAGAATTGATACGGGAATAGTTTTTTTCCAGTGTTGGACTAGTCATTACCATTAAATACACAAACATCTAAGGAAAATATTGCAAGTACTTATGTTTAGTATACAAACAGCTTAGTTTTATAAATAAATAGCTATATAATTATATAAATATACATGTGTATGTATAATTAGCTATAAAACAAATAAGAAATTAGGAATGTTATTGCATGTATGGCTCTATACCATAAGATATATCAGCCAAATGTAAAAATATTGAGATTTATCATTGCTGGACAACAAGTTAAACCAAGAAGAAATGAAGTTGTCTTGGGAAGACATATATGTACTGGGAAACTATGTGTGCACACATTGGGGGACCTTTCTACTCAGTGGGTAGAGTTTGAGGAAGAAAAGTTAAGTGTTTCCTTTGGAACAAAGTGAACAACAAACACGTAGTTAGAAGAAGGTGCTAGAAGGAAGCAGACAGATGTAGATGAACGCTAGAAAAAGTGATCCATGAAAGAGGTCACTGGTGCCAAGAGAAAGTTTCTTAGAATCAGGAGGCATCTGAACAGATTGAAAAGTGAGTAGTCATGGAGACAGTAGAGGGCAGTGGAGGCTGGACATCTTGCAGGGATTATTGTACAGAAGGAATTGAACAGCAGGGAGTGTTTGAGAAAATAAGGAAGACAGAAGGGTTTGGTACTGAGAACTCAGGCCCACAGAGGAGGACCAACCCACAGAACCACAGAGAAAGATGAAAAGACAGGGTGTAAACTGAAATGAAGGCAGGGAGTTGAGGTTCTTCATTTTTATTATTTATTTGAGTAGGGATGGCTCAGCAGAAATTCTGAATTTAGGTAAGTTAGGAGATGCTGCTGGTGCTTTCACAGAAGCCAGGTGAGGGAGGAAGGGACCAAGGAAATGAAAATAATAAGGAAGATAAGAAAGGAGACCGGGCTAGCATCCAAGAGAAGTGCTGTTATGAGGACACACTGTTTCTTTGGAAGGAAGGACGTTTCAAGAGAAGAGCTTTAGTGAAGACACATTAAAAGACGTTCATCAAGTAGGCACTGCTTTTGAGGCTGCTAGTTTCATATCTGTTTCTGTGATGGTTTGATTGGGTTTCCTTTCCCTTCCAATTGCATCACAACCGAGAATCCCCAGTTTTCAGGAGCTTGAAGCAGCTGGTTACACCCACCAGAGCAGAGAGAGTGACAGCATGCATGCTGTGTCTTTGCTTGCACGATTGTGCTCAGCTGATGACTCCCTGCCTGGGGAATGTTGATGCCCACCTGGGATGGGTCTTCTCACATCAATTAACTTAATTAAGACAATCTCCTGCTGACATGGCCACAGGGAATCCCAGTAAAGACAATACTTCATACAACTCTCCTTCCAGTTGGCTTTAGGCTGTGTCTGATTGACAATTAAAGCTAAACATCACAGAGTCCCTTGGAAAAATTGGCTCTGGAAGTATCGAAAGGAGCTCTTGCTCCTATCATGGCTTTGATGGTACTGTGATAGTACAGCCTTTGCCTTTAACTCAGCATAAAAGAGAATTTGGAATATGGCTTTGGGTGATAAAGTTTTTGTGTCAATCAGATTTCTATCACTTTAATAAATGGCTGACAATGAGAAAAAAATGTATTTGGCTCACTGCTTTGGATGTTTTGGTCTATGTCACTGGACTGTCATTTTTGGAGGTCTGTCAAGAGGCAGTTCATTATGGAGAAAGTAAGGATGAGGTAAAATCATTCATCTTGTGACTGGGAAGCAAAGCAGAATGAGGAAGGGACCTTGGTTCTACTCGTGATGACCTGGGGACTCAACACCATGCCCTGCATTGGAATGGCTCCCTCAGATCCTGGCAGTGTCACATGGGAAACAAATCTACAACACATGAGCTTCTGGGAGTCACTCTATATTGAAACAGTGGAAGGGTCTTTCTCAGTATTTATAGAAACCAAAGTACATGCATGCAACACATATGTACATGTAACATATATATGTACATGTAACATAACATACATACCAAGCTTAAATTTTTATATGTTGAACAATAAGAATATGTGATATATTGGGGTATAGGTCAGTTGTAGAGCACTTGCCTAGCACACTGCATACCCAGCTCTGCAAAGGAAGAGAAATCTAAGATCAAAAACAATTCAATCTCAAGGCTTTTTTTTTTTGTGTGCTAGCAAATTCTTTGTGTTATTGTGTAACTTCCTATCTTTGTTTACTTGCAGGGATTTTAGAAACAGGAAAGATTCTTGGCCCTTTGCTTGGACTTTTTTTGGCATCCTTCTGTGCAACCATTTATGTAGACACTGGATCTGTGAAAACAGGTAAAATATGATTTATTTATACAGTCCATTCTCTAGAATGCAGGACAGTGCTCCAGATGGCTATACCACTGACTCCTCCAATTCTGTTAAGCATTTTATCATCACTTGCAGATTAATGACCTAAGATGAGCAAACATAAGTATATAACCTTCTTACTAAAAGTCCAACATTCTCCCAGCACATTTCAGCCTCACTTTTGGTCTCAAAATATTTGCTCACATGGGGTTTTGTCCATGAGGGCATCACTGTGAATAATAAAAGAGATTTTTCTTTTGTGTGATAAACACCCATACAGAAAGTTTCACATGAAATTCAGAAATATGAATTTACTACTAGAAAATATATTGCCACAAGGGGCCCAGTGTCCAGCAGACTAGAGCAACTGGGAAGGAGATGTAAAGCAGGTGAAATGCTGGGCAGTGATGTACAGACAGATACACATGGGACCAAACTTAAGTCTTCATTTTGAGGTTCGCTTTCCTTCTATTTCCTATTTCAGTTGCTCTCTTGCTATGTCTGTCAATGCCATGCTTTTATTCATCCTCCATGTTCCCCCTCTATCCCCTGATCTGTTTCCTTCTATCTCTTATTTTTCTTTTTCCCTTTTATACATCTCAATATAAAGGTTTCTATGCAAGGAAAGTTTGCCTCACAACCAAATGTTACTTGTTTTCCAAAACAAAATTGAACTCTTTACATAAGAAGAAATCACATTAAGATCACATGTTACATGTTTTCCTTAGAAGCCCAGAAGCAGTTAACCATTTTTCTTTGCATGAATTTTTTGTAACGCAAAAGTTTAAAGACCCTGAGATGGATACTGGGGTCCACACTTCAAAATGAACATCAGAAAAGCAAAGCAGCTGGCCAATAACCCTTACCTCTACCCCCCCCCCCCCGGCTGAAAGGGCTGACCCACTAACTCTCCTCAGTGTGGCTGGAGACTGAATACCTACCTCATACTGAATACTGAAGGCCCTGTGTCTATCTTTCACACACTTCTAGTGCTGGGATTAAAGTGTGTGATCTATTACTCTTTTAGACTGGTTCAATCTCATGTATCCCTGGGTGGCCTTGAACTCACAGAGCCCCATCTACCTCTTTATCCTGAGTTCTATGATTAAAGGTGTGTACCACCACCTCCTACCTTCTGGCTGCTCGGATTAAAGGCTTCTATGGCCTGTGGCTGACATTGCTTTCTGAATCCTCAGGCAAACTGTAATAAATCATAAGAAACACCTCACCATAAATTTTCCCACCATAATATCTTCCCTCTGAAGCAACAACACTTTTATTACTAAATAACAATGTTTTAAGCAAGCTAAGTGTGTTTCAGCCAGTTCCTTCTTGTACTGTTAGGTGACTGCTTTCAGTTTCAGTGTAGAAGATTTCTATTCTTCTACTCTGGAGAAACTTTAAATGAGTGGTCAGCTAACCATCTATTTTTCTTTATATAACTAAGATCCTTTAATTTCCTTTCACAACTTTGTTTTCTCAATGTACATACTGGGGCCTGTGACTGACTCTGTAACCAACTTGATGAAGGAACGCAGGCATAACATTGGGTGTAGGGACATAATTGTCTTCTTTAATCATCAGCTTATTCATGGGTCAATAATGCAGGAAAGTTCCATGTTAATTATTTTCCATCCTCTGCAAATCTCATATTTAGGGAAGGTGACTATAAGTCACCATTTTAGTATCTCTTAATGGAACAATTGGCAGAATAATCCCTAATCATCTTTACTAACTGTCCGAAACATTCCTATCTTTTAAGCTCAGAAAGCCCCATTAAATCACTGATTCAAGCAAGCATAATTGCTCTTGTAAAAATCAAGTAAGTTGCCCCATGAGGAGTGGAGCTTTCCCGGGAAGTAATCACGCTGTACTCGATAAAGTCGGGCCCCTTCACATAGTAATCACACCAGGTCAAATCCAGCAGGAACACGCCAGCAGCTAGCAGAAGGATGCACAGAAAAAAAGCAAGGGGCATTCTGGGAACAATTCCCCTGGGGCTTCGCCTCTCCGGGATGCACCATAGTAGCTTTGTCATCCTGTGTGTTATGTCCCTTAAGATCCATTGCTGTCGGTAGCTCCTATGACTTGGACATCGACACTCTATCTCCACATACTGTTAGAACAAATTAATTTTCTTAATGAGTACGCAAAACAAAAAACAATGGGGAACCATGTGATGTTTCATTACATATGTATGTAGTGTGTATGCACTGACCGTGTGGGTGCCTGCTGAGGTCAGAAGGGGGTTTCAGATGTTCTAAAATCAGAGTGGCAGGCAGGAGTGAGCTTCCTTGTGTGTGCTAGGAACAGAAGTCAGCATGGCTGCCAGAGCAGCAGTCACTCTCAGCCCTGACCTGTCTCTCCTGTCCCCTTCATCCCCCACTGTGATGCTGTGAGATGGGAATACCTCAGGTTAAAGCTGGCTCCTTAAACGTGTCTCACATACTTTTCTCTCTTTTCAAAATGACGTTGTAACTGTTATGATACATAGTAGTCTAGGACTGCCTTCTTAATTTTAACTTTACTTAATATATGTCAACCTCAGACAATTTTTCTAAAGATGCGAATTCAACCTGTGGGGTGGCAGATACCTATAATCCCAGCATTTAGGAAGCAGAGTTCAGAGTACAAGGCCCAAACAAGAACAAAAAGAAACATGAATAGATCACATAGAATATACAAATTTTGTATATGCTTCTTAATAACTTTCTACAGTTACACAGGAAATGGTGGAAACTAATAAATTGTCTGTATTTCTTCACAGATGACCTGACCATTACTCCCACGGATACGCGCTGGGTCGGTGCTTGGTGGGTCGGCTTTTTGATCTGCGCAGGAGTGAATATCCTCACCAGCACCCCCTTTTTCTTTATCCCCAAAACACTGCCAAGGGAAGGACTGGAGGGTAACGTGGATGTGACTAAACGTGACAAAGAAGAGAAACACCAAGGAAGAGCCACGGAGGAGAAGCGTGGACTCACTAAAGGCAAACAGGAAAACTTTAATCCCTGTGTTTGGTTTAGATGGGTCTGCAGTTAGTGTAGCATTTGTCATGCTGTGCTGAGTTCAGAGAGTTTGTCACTAGTTGTCTCTACTCAGATGTCTTAATCTTCTTCCAAATTTACCATTTGGAAACAACTGACTTAATTTGCAACCCAGCTTATCTTAGTTTAGATAAATGACTACTTTATGAAAATTTCAAGTCAGTATGAATACTCAATAAGCAAATATATTTTTCTCATGGTTTGAAAAGCCTATTTTATATAAAATTTTGTTATAAGTAAAAGAAAGAAAGCAATGAATACAATGAATAACCACAGGAGAACTGTTTCCTAAGAATCAGACTGTTGTAGAATAAGCAGGAATGTTATTAACCTCTGGTATAGAGTGGTGATGCATCTGTGAGAATCAGAGTGTTCAAGACTGTCAATTCTTAAACCGTGGCACTAATTTCACAGCTATGTGTGTGGTGTTCTGAAAAGATTTGTGTTAGAACAGAGGGGGCATGGCTTGGGCTCTGGAATCCCTAAAGTGGAGGATAGGAAGGTTCTATTTCTTCACCTGTCAAATGAGGGTGGAAATGCATTGTATTCTTGGGTTTCTATGTTGTTCTGGTGCAGACCACAGTGAAGAGCACTTTCTAGATGCTATCTCTATTTCCTCCGTCACTCAAAACCTCTAACACCATTGTGCAATGAATCTACCTCATAGCTGGGGAGCCACTCATACTGGGAGTGAGTTCCAAGTCTTGCACATTCTTGGAATCATGGTCATATTAATGATTTTCCTAATAGAGATTGTTATGTTTGACTGTGTGCTCTGTAAGGCCAACCTGGTTTTCAAAACTAGGAAAGAGCTGAGCATAGTACAAGACATATAGAAAATCAATGTGAATTGTGGAGACTCATTTAGGATAACAGGGATATCAGAAAACACGGGTGAGTTGAAAACATTCTGGATATTCTCACTGTAATCCTCTCATCCATAAAGGTGGATTTTGCCACTAAATTTCACTTATTTTTACTAAATTGCTTTGCCTATACTTCTAAACTGTTTCTTCATTATACATTACTCTCTAAAAAGCATAGGCATTTTATTAAGGATAGTATAAATTAGAAAAAAAACCAAGAAAGGAAACATGAAGACAGAAAAAGAAAAGAGACTATTAAGTGTGAAATTCAGTCAAATTATCTGTGCTGAGATTCAATCCATTTGCTAGAGATAGCTACAAACTTGAGTCTCAGCTTTTAAGTTAAGTCAGTTGGAAGGTGTTTGGTATAAATGAGTCACCATTCCTTACAGTGAGATCCTCATGTTGAGACATTTGAAAATATTACTAGGTACTTCTAATGACTGCTGTGTTGAGAAGTGTTGCAGGGAGGCTGAATATGGGTGATCTGCAGCATGATTCCTGACTCTTCCTAAGTTTTAGCTTATCCTTTCTTGCACAAAGGAATGATAACATCAGTATATAAACACAAACGTTATCAAAGTGAGTCCCTCGCAGGATCTAGAGAACAGACTAGTCACTCTCTAGTGAATGAAGGGTATCACTAGAAGGAAAAGAAATGAAAGTATGTGGCTGCAGACAGGATTCCATCTCCTAATAGTTTAGCTTGAGTGTACAATTGGGTTCTGATTCTTGTTTAGGCAGTTGTGTCACTAAATTCCAGAAGAAACTTAGAAATAGATACAGAACGTCAGCCACAAGGAGTCGACAATTACCAAATGCATTTGTGTTGCACCACAGACTCTGTGAAATTTTAAGAGAAGACTGGACACAAAATGTAAAGCCAGGATATGTTGGTGGTCTTTACACTAAGCTCCTGTTTCAGATTTCTTGCCGTACATGAAGAGCCTCTCCCGCAACCCAATTTACATGCTTTTCATCCTTGTAAGTGTGCTCCAGATCAATGCATTTATCATTTTATTTACCTTCATGCCTAAATACCTGGAACAGCAATATGGAAAATCAACCGCAGAGATAATCTTTCTCACAGGTATGTAGTTTTCTTATTTCTTTAGTAGTATTTCCCCCTCCCACAAGGACATGATAAACAGTATCCCCAAAAGTATTCTAAATGGTATGATCGTGTGACTAGGAAACTACAAGGAAATTGAAATATCTTAGGATATTTGTAATCTCATCTTTCTAGTCTCCAAAGAAATTAAGAATGGATAGAGAAAGGAAGAGGGCAGAAATATCCTCTCTGTTGTCACTCCAACCAGAATGAAATTGTCATTGTTATGACAATCTTGAGGATGTTCAGGTCATTCAGTTTTTAGGTAGGCAATATGTTAAATCAAACAGGAATAGATAGTAAACTCAGTGGGATTCTGTATCTTACTCTCAGATTTTATTTCCAGGCTTCAATTCTTGCCTTACACCTTACTCATAATTAAGTTTCTTGGTTCCCTGGTGATCTGAGGATTCTGTACAGCCACACTCTGATTTTCTTGTTAGTACTCTAAACCCAGGGATCCTACCTAACTTTAGATTTTCTTGGTTTATTTATTCTTGAAAATGAATCATCATAGGCTGCCAGCATCTACATTCTCTAAAGTTCTCTGGAAGTCCAAATACCAGTCCCTACCCTCAGTTGTATAAAATTAAGTGCAAAGGATGGAGCAGCAAATGATGCATAAATTCTACTAAGTCTGGGGTTGGCATTGTATGAATGCAATGTATTCTGGATTTTTCTCCCCCCCCTTTTTTAATCTTTTCTTTTTTCCCCAGGGGGGCTTAGGAAGCAGAGTCGGGAAGAAAGAATTCCAGGCAACATAACCAATGCACAGAATGTTCTACACTTGATAACCATGGACTCAGCAGTGAGCTTCAAAATTACTTGTAGCTGAGTCAAATTCCCAATAAACAAGAGTGGAAAGATGTAGATGGAGGTTTCTGTCCCCCCTGGTCCCTCAGTTGTTTAGTTCCAAATAAACACACAGAGGCTTGTATTAATTATGAACTGTTTGACCACTGGCTCAGGCTTATTATTGGCTAGCTCTATCTTAAATTTTAACCCATTTCTATTAATCTATTTGTCTCTACATGGTCTTAGCTTACCAGAGAATGCCCAGAGTCCTATCTTCCAAGTAGCTACATGCTGTCTCCTTCTCTCAATTGCTCCCTGCCTTTTCTTTTTTCTAGCATTCTCCTACCTAGTCTGGTTGTCCTGTTTATACTTCCTATATGACTGCTGGCCAATCAGATTTATTAATCAACCAATAAAAGAAGCATGTATTCAAGGCATACAGAAAAACATCCCCCATCATGTCCTCTTTTCTGTCTAAATAAAAAGGAAGGGTTTAATTTTTACATAGTATAATTACATGTAACAAAATGGTTATCAATAAAGAATTATAGTTACAATATTTAGTCTATTTTGCAATTGGCAAAATTTAAGGAAAATATTTTATCATCTATCCTACCTTTGTGAGTCTAAAATTTTCTATGTAACTTATCTTTTATCATAATTAAGGAAAGTCATAACCATAACTATCTGTCTTCAAGTCCATCAAAGACCACAGGAGGATATGATATAAACTCTAGAAATGACAGAGACATCTCACTGCCTGACAGTCACCTCATCTTCAGCCCATAAGCTCACAGTGTCTGGCAGAGTCTTTGATGAAGCAGGTACCTTGAAGGACCATCCTGTCCCTTGGCAAGTTCAGCAGTCACTTTTCTTTGTAACCTGCTTGTCCAGTTTGGACAGCATGCTGTCAAGCAGTCCAAGCAAGAGCAGTTTCTTGTCTGAGTGGCTATTTCTGTCATGTAAAACACAAACTACATAATGAGTTTCTCTGATGCCCATCTTGCTCTCTGACACAATTGGTGTTGCCAGGAGCAGTTGTGTCTCGTCATGGAAAACCCCAATAAACCATTTAAAATGCCATATTCTGTAGGCCTTTGAAAGGTTTTGAAGAATACCTATCCATTTGAAATGCATAGCTGTGTATATCTAGAAAGCCTAACAAACATAAGTTTTGAATATGTAGGTGACTATAATCTGTATTTAATTACAGATCGCAGTTTTAAGTGAGCTATACAAACACATTACTTAAACAAGAGTAGATATATACATATAACAAAACGGACCTTAAATTTGTATCAATGAACTAAAATCTATACCAATGCAAAGTATTCATTTCTATATAATATTCTCTTTTCTTTTTCTTTAGAAAAAAGATTTACTGTGACCATTAACCATTTATAACCAACCTTGTTTAAATGAAAACAAGTTTTTACAAACCATATTTAGGAATTTGGGTGTAGTTCTCTCCAAACTGCTTCCTGCTGTTTGGAGGTGTTGTTAATCCCAAGGGGCTCCTGAAAAAACCCATAACCATGGACAAATCCTGGGGTCTTTGAGGCTGCATCGTCTCAGCTGTTTTGGATGTTGGATCACCTGGGCCACTGCTTCAGGTGGTCTTGCTTGATCAAACCATGTTAGTCTAGAAGAAATCCTCAGCTTTTCGTTCTGTGGAAACAAATCAGGACCTCTTTTCCAAAGTAACATGTCCTTAGACTTAAGTTTTGAAGTCAAGGCGTTTTCAAAATCTGTAGGCTGGGTTAATCCACAAGCATTTATAGTCAAATGTCTTTTAGCAGCTGTTGTTCCTTCCTCAGGAATCAAGTAACTTAAAGACAACACAATAACATACAGTATCCACACTTTCTGTGTATTTTCCATCTTTATGTGGCTTTTTCTTTATTACTCTTTTTATTAATTTAATCTTTTTTTATTATTATTTTGAGACAGGGTTTTTCCTGTGTAACTTTGGCTGCCCTTGAACTCACTCAGTAACTAGGCTTGAAATCACAGAGATCTGCTTGCCTCTGCCTCCCAAGTGCTGGGATTAAAGCCTGGGCCACCACACTCAGCTGCTTTTTTTTTTTTTTAAGGACTTTATTCTTCTCTCTCCCAAGCCTATGTATATTTTTAAACACATCGTAAACTGTTTAGAGGTTTTGCTTCATCTGAATCAGTTTTTACTGTATATCTCTGTCTTTTTCTGATGACATGAGGCTTTAATCTGATAAACAGTATGTCTAAGATTAAAGTGACAGCTGGCCCCATCCTAGTCCTTGGCTTTCTGAGAGTCTAGCTTAATGGCTGAGTTTCCAGGTTCATGTTACCGCCAGGAAGCATGCTGCCAGCTGCTTATAAACACCATTTAAAAGAGCCCTGTGGTTTTTTGCTGCTAAGGCTGAGTCAGGGAGCCTCTCTTAAAGGAGCTGAGCTTCTGCTTGCCTCTAGCAAACAGAGCCCACCTGAGAAAATGTTGCTACGGAGAAGCTCTGCTTGATCATATTATTTTGTTTTAGTGTCCGTTTTTAAGCTTTTGTTCGGTTTACGTGGACGTTCTTGCCAAATGTTTAGATGCCACATGCAGACTGAGGTTTCTCTCCTGCCTGGTCCCTCAGCTGTTTAGTTCCAAATAAACAAAACAAAACAAAACAAACAAACAAACAAAAACCAGAAGGCTTATACTAATTATAAACTGTTTGGCCAATGGCACAAACTTCTTATAGGCTAGCTCGCTCTTAATTATTAACACATTCCTATTAATCTATGTACCTCCACAGAAAGAAGTACATGAAATATCTTGTGTGTGTGTGTGTTCATGTGATGGTCACAAGGTGTTTATAACTTGCTACAAATGAGTAAATAAATGCCAATTGTCTTTTGAAAGTGACATTATGGGGCATTTGAAATACTTGAGTGTGTGGGGGCTAGAATCACTGTGTATAGAAGCTAAATAATTTAAGTAAGGTGTATTAGACAAATTGATAAAATATTAATTTTCTGCTGTCTTTTATAAAGACGGTTTTATTTGCACTTATAGGTCTTTATTCCTTACCTCCTATATGCATGGGATATTTGCTTGGTGGCTTCATTATGAAGAAGTTCACGATTACTGTCAAGAAAGCTGCATACATAGCATTCTGCCTATGCCTGATTGAGTATCTTCTATCTTTCTTCAACTACATGTGGACCTGTGACAATTTCCCAGTTGCTGGCCTAACTACATCTTATGAAGGGTATGCTGTTTCCTAAGGAAGATCATGTTTTCACAATTGCTAGACCATTTTCTTCAAGGGTTTCCCATGACCAGATCACTTTATCATGATTTAATGGCAGTCATTCACTGTTGTCTTGAATTTTCCTCCCATCCATCAATTCTATACCAGCTCACACAGTTGTGAGCTTATTAAAGAGATATGTGGACTACCAGTGAGTAAGTTTATGATTCTCTGTACATACATGTGATCACCGTGGTGATATCCTGGTCTGCTTTAAAGTACAATAAAGGAAATTAACTAGAGCTTTGTAGCCTAAATTATCCATGTATCTTATACTATGGATAGATTTAAAAGTTGACTATATAATAACAGACAGCTTTAAAATTTATATACAGTCCAGCAAACCTTCATATGTTTCTATACTGGGCACAAATTTAGCATTATTGGGTCAAATACACAGTAAGTCAACAAATGTATACATTTATATGTCACCAGTATAGTTATATCTCTTGTATTCTATATTAAGGATTGCCTCATCAAATTCTGTATTAGCATGGGACATGTAAAACTTATTTTAGGGCACAGCTACATAATCATCTAATCAGTTAAAATCTAATAAAACACAGACATGGAGGTTCCTTTTGAAATCCTAGGGAGATGAGTCAGCGGTAAAGTGTTCTCTGAGCAGGCAGAAGCACTTAGTTGAGATCCCCAGAACCCATGTACAGCTTGACATGGTGTGCAATGGAGTGTAATGCTGACACTCCTACTTGAGCTGAGAGGCACAGTCAAGAAAGCCTGAAAGCTCACGGCCTGCTAGTTTAGCATTTGCACAATGAAAAGCAGGGGACGCTGTGTCCAACAAGGTGGAAGGTTATCTTCTGACCTCTACATGCATGCTATTGTATGTGTACTCACACACACACACACACACACACACACACACACACGCATGCACACACACACGCACAAAGAGACAGAGACAGGGCAGAAAGCCCTTTTAAAGTCTAAGAATTACAAGATTTGAATAATTCCACTATAAGATCATAAATAAATAAATAAATATATACATCAACTAATTTGAATCTCTTTTTAAGAAAGCAATTCTGTTCACTTAGTAGATGAGAAACTAAAACTCAAGATGAATTAGTGAGTTTTCAAAAAAAAAAAAAGCTTAAACAACAGCAAAGCAGAATTATGCACGCTGATTCCACGTCTAGCCATGCTAAGCCCACACATGTTTGAGTGACAGGATGCGAATTCAGGCCTTAGACTCCCACATGATCCTCTTTCAATCCTATTGTAAGTGCAGAGCACTGTGGGGGCTAAATGTGTCATGTATCTTATAAATGTAAATTGCAGTTTGTTCAAGCCAGCTCTCTTTCATAATTTCCCATCATGCAGATCAGTGACTTCAGTTTTAGCTCTAACAGCACAGTATTTTCTTGTAAGGTAGGCACTCAATATTTTTTGTCCTAATTGAAAAAGCAGTCATGTGACCAACCAGAGCAGATAACTTTTGTGCTGAAAACACAGTACAGAGACTACACATTGAGACTTGCATAGTATTTCGATGAGTCCTGTTTATGTTTTGGGGAAGGCAAACTCTCTCTCTCTCTCTCTCTCTCTCTCTCTGTATGTATGTATATATTTATGTATGCATGTATGCCTGCATGTATGTGAGCACACAGGCTGAGATAAATAGAAAAAAAAAAGATCTTGGGTAGCTTTTTAGCATCCCTAACATTATTTAAAATCATTCCAGAATTCAGCAGTCATTATATGTGGAGAATAAGGTCCTTGATGACTGCAACACAAAGTGTGACTGCTTAACCAAAACATGGGACCCAGTGTGTGGAGACAATGGCCTAGCATACATGTCAGCCTGCCTTGCCGGCTGTGAGAAGTCTGTCGGAACAGGAATCAACATGGTAAACATCCTTGCAGGGTTTTAGATTGATATTTTGTGTGCTGAATTGACATGTATTTCCAAGCCTATATCTGCTAAAAAGCAGTGTTTATTTATTATTGTAAAATTATGTGTAGGCTACAAAGTTGGCTCAGTGTGTAAAGATATTTCTCATCAAATGTTACCACCAGAACTACATCCTAGTGACCTACATGAGAGAAGAAGAGAATTAACTCCCATAACTCATCTCCTGCTATTAACATGTATGCCATGACATACACATGTCAATCTATAGACACTCAGATGCACAGGCATACAAACACATAAATGCTCTCTCTCCCCCCTCTCAAACACACACACACAAACACGAGAAAAAAATGAACAAGGAAGCAAATAAATACAAAATATTAAATGTGCATTCAGGAAAATCTTATTTTTGCAAATGTACTTCATGTATTTAAAAAAATAACAATGTTTAAAATCTCTGCCTTTAGTATTTTATGATATAATTCAGAGATACCATAAAAAAGAGAGATGGAAATAAAGGGGGAAGGGAACCTCCATTTTGGTTATTTAGTATCACGCAATGGCTCAATGGTGTTTGTGCTCCAGCTCGTTCATGCTGGATGAGCGCTCCTCCTCCTCCTCCTCTAAGTCATATAATTGACCCAACACTCTCCATTTTGATCTGTTTGGCTATGTAGAGAATATAGAAGGTTTATGCTTAACGTTTTTCTTCTTTAAACAAGACATTGTCTTTTGACAGGTGTTTCAAAATTGCAGTTGCATTCGGTCTTCAGGGAACTCGTCTGCAGTCCTTGGGCTGTGTAAGAAAGGCCCCGACTGTACTGTCAATCTGCAGTACTATTTAATCATGTCAATATTTGGCTGTTTCATCTACTCTTTATCAGCCATACCTGGGTATATGGTTCTTCTGAGGTAATAGTCAATTCATTCATTTAGCTTCCTTCCTTCCTTCCTTAATAATGTTTGCATATATGAGTATATGGTGTGTGTGTGTATGGTGTGTGTGTGTGTGTGTATGTATGGTGTGTGGTGTGTGTGTATGTGTAGGGTGTGTGTGTGTGTAGGGTGTGTGTGTATGGTGTGGTGTGTGTGTGTATGTGTAGGGTGTGTGTGTGTGTGTGTGTGTGTGTGTGTGTGTGTCTAGTGGGCTCCTGGGTGCCAGTGAGAGCACAGGGAGATCAGAAACAGTCTTGGGGAATCAGCTCTCTCCATTCATCTTGGTTTTGAGGCAGGGTCTCTATTATTATTTCTGTTGCTGCGCTGGCTGTGTACCCCAGCATCCCTGAATCTCAAATTCCCAAGCAATGCTCGGATTACAGATGCATGTCACTGAATTGGGATTTTAAAATTTTTTTTTTTTTTTTTACATATGTTCCTGAGTTTTAGGGATTACACTTTGGTCACTTAGCCTTTGTAGAAAGCATCTTTCCCCACCAATGCCATTTAGATTTTTTTGGTCGATCCCAGTTCCCCCTCCCTCCCTGCTTCTTTCCCTCCCTCTCTCCCTCCCTCCCATGCCCCCGACCACCCTCCACTCCCATCCCACCCCCCCCACACTCTACACATAGGATAATGCCTTCCAGGAGGAGTCATCTAAATCTATCAGATCATTTGGATTAGGGACTAGGCCTTCTCTCCTGTCTCTAGGTTAAAGGAGTATCCCTCTATGGGGTACATGCGCCCAAAGTCCTTTTGTGCATCAGAGATACATCCTGGTTCCACTGTCAGAGGTCCCTTAGTCTGCTCAGGCCTTCTATCTGAGACCCATATTCAGGGGGCCTGAGTCAGTCCCATGCTGGATTCCCAGCTATCAGTCTGGGGGCTCATTAGCTCCTCCTTGTTCAGGTCAGCTGTCTCTATGTGTTTCTGCAACCTGGTCTTGTCCTCTCTCTCTGCATCTGCATTCTAGTTCGACTCAGGGTTTAGCTGTGGGTGTCTGCTTCTGTCTGCATCAGCTACTAGATGAGGGCTCCATGATGGTGGATAAGTTAGTTGTTGATCTCATTATCAGGGAAGGGCATTTATGGTAGCCTTTCCACTGTTGCACAAATTGTTAGTTGGAGTCAGTCTTATAGGTCTCTAGACATTTCTTTAGGTTCAGTTTTCTCTTCAAACCTATAACGGCTGATGGGAAATGTCATTCTGTAAATATGTTTCTCATACTGGTTATTAAATAAAGCACTGTTGGCCAATAGGAAAGCAAGATAGGTGGGATTAGGGACAAGGAGGTTTCCAGGAAGTAGTAAGGAGGAGTCAGCATGTAGAGACTGGAGACAACAGAGGTCTGGGCCCACTCTCCAGTAAGAAGAGACCACGTGGAAATACTTAGCTTAATAAAAATGGGTTAATAATTAAGATAGAGCTAGCCAATAAAAATCTAGTAACAGGCCAACAGCTTTATACCAAAATGCAGAATCTCTGTATTATTTGGGGCTGGTGCGACAATGGGACCAGGCGGCAAGGAAAAACTTACTCGTAACAATTGGCTATGTTTTTTATGCTCTCTCTCTCTCTCTCTCTCTCTCTCTCTCTCTCTCTCTCTCTCTCTCTCTCTCTCCTGTCTTCTATTCCTCCCCAGACTCAATCTTCCTAGTCCCACATGCTTCCCTATCCTCCCCTTCTCTTTCTCCTAGTTCCCTCTCCACTCACTGCCCACGTGCTCTGGAGATCTTGTCCCTTCCCCCTTCTGTGAGGGACCTTATATGAATCTTGTAGAATCCACCTTGTATCCTAGTTCCTCTGGCAGTGAGAATTATAGGCTGGTGATCATTTTGCTCTAGGTCTAAAATCCATATATGAGCAAGTACATACCATGTTCCTCTTTTTGTGACTGGGTTACCTCATTCAGGATGGTTTCTTCAAGTTCCATCAATTTGCCTGAGAATTTCAAGATCCATTGCTTTTTTTCTGCAGAGTAGTATTCCATTGTATAGATTGGCGAAGATCTTTTCCCAGTCTGTGGGCTGCCGTTTGGTCTTGTCCACTGTGTCCTTTGTCTTACAGAAGCTTCTAAATTTGAGGAAGTCCCATTTATTAATTGTTGATCTCAGTGTCTGTGCTACTGGAGTTATGTTCAGGAAGCAGTCTCCTGTACAGATTTGTTCAAGGTTACCTCCCTCTTTCTCTTCTAAGAGGTTCAGTGTGGCTGGATTTATGTTGAGGTCTTTGATCCATTTGGACTTGAGTTTTGTGCATGGCGATAGACATGGGTCTATCTGCAGTCTTCTACACACAAGTATCCAGTTATTCCAGCACCATTTGTTGAAGATGCTTTTCTCCTCCAATTGTATACTTTTAGCTGTTTTGTCAAAAATCAGGTGTTCGTAGGTATGTGGGTTAATGTCAGGATTTTCGATTTGATTCCATTGGTCTCCTTGTCTATTTTTGTGCCAATACCAGGCTGTTTTCAGGACTACAGCTCTGTAGTAGAGCTTAAAGTCGGGGATGGTGATGCCTCCTGAAGTTCTTTTATTGTACAGGGTTGTTTTGGCTATCCTGGATCTTTTGTTTTTCCATATACAGTTGATTATTATCTTTTCAAGGTCAGTGAAGAATTGTGCTGGGATTTTAATGAGGATTGCATTGAAGCTGTAGACTGGTTTTTGGCAAGATTACCATTTTTACTATGTTTACCCTACCTATCCAAGAGCATGGGAGATTTTTCCATTTTCTGGTATCTTTTTTAATTTTTTTCTTTAAAGACACACAGTTCTTATTATATAGGTCTTTTGCTTGTTTGGTAAGTGTTACCCCAAGATAATTTATGTTGTTTGTGGCTATTGTAAAGGGTGATGTTTCTCTGATTTCTTTCTCAGCCCCTTTGTCGTCTGTACATAGTAGATTATTTTGAGTTTATCTTGTATCCTGCTAGTTTGCTGAAGGTGTTTATCAGCTGTAGGAGTTCCCTAGTAGAGTTTTTTGGGTCACTTATGTAAACTATCATATCATGTGCAAATAGAGAAAGTTTGACTTCTTCCTTTCCAATTTGTATCTCTCTAATCTCCCTTTGTTTTCTTATTGATTTGGCTAGAACTTCAAGTACAGTGTTGAAGAGATATGGAGAGAGAGAGAACAGCCTTGTCTTGTTCCTGATTTTAGAGGAATCACCTTAAGCTTCTCTCCATTCAGTTTGATGTTGCCTGTTGGCTTACTGTATATTGCTTTTATTATGTTTAGGTATGTTCCTATTATCCCCGACCTCTTCAAGACCTTTATCATGGAAGGGTGTTGAGTTTTGTTGAAGGCTTTTTCAGCATCTAGGGAGATGATCATGTGGTTTTTCTTTTTCAGTTTGTTTATACGGTGGATCATGGTGAAAGATTTTTCATATGTTAAACCATCCCTGCAACCCAGGAATGAAGCCTACTTAGTCATGTTGGATGATTTCTCTGATGTATTCTTGGATTTGGTTTGCCAGTATTTTATTGAGTAGTTTTGCAACAATATTCTTGAGCGATATTGGTCTGTAGTTTTCTTTCTTAGTTGTGTCTCAGTGTGGCTTAGGTACCAAGGTGATTGTGGCCTCATAAAAAGAGTTTGGTAATTGGGAAAGTTTTCTTCAATGATTTTGTTGAATATGTTTTTTGTACCTTTGGGCTGTGTTTCTTCACCTTCCTCTATGCCTATTATTCTTAAGTTTGGCCTTTTCACAGTGTCCCACATTTTCTGGATGTTTTGTGTTAAGGATTTGTTGGATTTAAGATTTTCTTTGGTCGATGAATCTATTTCCTCTAGTTTATCTTCAGCACCTGAGATTCTCTCTTCTTCCATCTCTTGTATTCTGTTGGTTATGCTTGTGTCTGTAGTTCCAGTTCCTGATCATTTCCCCAGTTTTTCTATTTCCAGCAATCCTTCAGTTTGTGTTTTCTTTATTGTTTCTATTTCAGTTTTCAAGTCTTGAACTGTTTCCTCCACCTGTTTAATTGTTTTTTTTTTAATTCCTTACTTTCTTTAAGAGATTTGTTCATTTCTTCAAAAAAATTTTTCCCATTTATTTAAAGGATTTTCTCACATTGTCTTTGAAGGCCTCTATGATTTTTATGATGATATTTTAAAAGTCATTCTCTTCTGCATCTGCTTTGGGGTTTTCATGTCTAGTTGGTGTAGAGTACCTAGATTCTGGTGGTGTCATACTTGTCTTTCTATTGTTAGGTATTTTCTTGTATTTCTGTATTTCCATATCTTTTCCCAGTGGGTGCAGGTGAGGTCTCTCTCTCTATGCTACTCCCCAGTCGGCTTAGGTGGGTCTGAAGTTCGATATCTGTAGCTCTGTGTGGTCCAACCTCTCTAGGAGGTCTCTCCTCAGGCAGGGGCCTGGCGATGGGGGTGAAAGATCCAGCGGTCAGGGACTCAGGATGGTCCTGTGGTGATAGGTGGATCTCAGGCCAGGGGCAGAGCTCTGCAGAGGACTGGCAGTAGGGGTCAGAGATCAGGCAAATAGAGATTCAAGGTGGTCCTGCGTGGATAGGCAGGTCTAGTGTGCTCAGAGCAGCTCCGGGAAGTTCCCTGAAAGTGTCAGGATTGTTGAATGTGTCCTCTGTTCCAGTGCTCAACCAGAGTGGTAAGACAGTGGGAGAAGTATGGCACAGGTTGGGGGGAGGGCAGGCTCTTTGCAGGGGGGGTATATGAGAGCACCAGGAGCACTCTAGCTGTGGTCAGGACACAGAGGGGGGAGTGAGATTTGTGGCCAATCCAGAGAGTTTGCAGTGATGGATGTGGAGGGAATTCAACCCAAACTGGTCCCAGAGTCACCTCCAGCAGAGGCCCCGTGGTGGGGTTCAGTGATCAGCCAGGTGGGAATTCATTCGGGGTGGTCCTGCTTCCTACCCTTATTTCTTTACTTTTCTTTCTTTTTTAATTTAATTTATTATTTGACATGTCGATCCCAGTTCCCTCTCCTTCCCTCCCTCCCTCCCTTTTACCCTCTCTGCCCCTTCACATGCACCCTGACCACCCTCCCTTCCCATCCCCCACCCCAATTCCACATGTAGGGCAATGTCATCCAGGTGGGGTCATGTAGATCTGTCGGGTCATTTGAAGTAGGGACTAGGACTTCTCTCCTGTCTCTAGGTTAAGGCAGTTATCCCTCCATGGGGGATGTGTTCGCAAGGTCATTTGTGCACCAGGGATACATCCTGGTTCCACTGTCTGAGGTCCCTTAGACTGCTCAGTCCTCCATCCTTATTTCTTAAGCCTACATTAAGAGATGTATTGTCTAGGCAGGGAGAGAGGAGCTGTCCAGCACTCATTTCCCAGGGCTGAGCTCACTGAATGTGAAACTTTGTAAATGTAAGTGGTCTGCCTTGACAAACTGAGCTCAATTTGTCTTTAACAACAACAGCAGAAAGAAAGTAGTAATAGATGCTATCTAAACTGAAGGCATAGAAATGCGTTGGCAGATATTATGATATTATATAACAAGGAAGTACAAGAATGCAATAATAGATACTACAGTCTTTAACATAAATTGAGGAAGTTACATCCATCACAGACACTCACTAGATTTGGCTCCATATATGTTCTCGTGTATTCATTTCTCGCTGTAAAATGTCATATGTTTTATATTCACGCAAGTGGAGATGTGGTACGCATCTTGTTTTAGCTAATAGGTTCATAGACAGATGAAGGCACCGAGCATTGCAAGTTCTTAAAACTTATTCTTGCAAGTGAGGGGGAATTGACTGTGACATGTGTCACCCCATCACATGCCAGGCTGATTCAGCTGATGTGGCTACATGGTGTCTCTTTCTCCCTCCATACTTCAGGTGCCCTGCTCCAAAGAAGCATGCTCAGTTGATAGTGATGATTACTCATCATAGAAGAGGATGACCGTAGGTGAAGGGCACATGAGTAGCTGAACTATTGTATTGGGACCTCCAAACATGTCCTTAATAGTTGCTTTCATATTTACCGCATGCCTGTTCTCACTTCCAGGACTCAACCACTTTTTCATTTACACAACTTTCTGAACTGGACTCTTCAACTAGGTGTAAAAAAAATGTGGCTCATTGATGTTTTAATGTGTGACTTTTAATAGCATTAAGGGTGTGTGTGTGTGTGTGTGTGTGTGTGTGAGTGTGTGTGTTTCATGCCATGGCCATGCATGTTGAAATTTGAGGCCATCGCCCAGGAGTTGATTCTCCTGCAACCATCTGGATTTCATATATCAAACTCAGTTTCTCAAGCTTGGTGGCAAGTAACTTTACCCACTGAGACATCCTCAGTAATGGGGTTAAGGTCTATTCGTATTGTTTTTTTATATGTCTTGGCTCTATTTTGCTGAATGTGATAGTTTCAATGTGAATGATGCTGCTGTTTGCTCACTATCATACTCTTCTACTCTGTTGTGTTTCCTTGAGCCCTTTCATGAATCACCCCCTAAATGAAATCCGAATGGTGGCATTTGTTATGCTTTTTCTTACCAAAGGGTGTATTCGGTGGGGGGAAACCACATTCTAAAAGTACTTCCACATTCCTAATCTATAGTTTTCAGTTTTTACCCTGGCTGCTTTATAAGTCACCTCATCTATTTTTGTAGGCAGTACAGGAAAGGCAAATGTCTGATGTTGTTAACTCCATATAACAAAAGCATTTTCTTAATGTCATAGCCTACACAAGGGGTCTTTCTCTGCTCATCCGTACCTTTGCCATATCTTGAACTTTTATATAATGTGTTAGAATTTTTAATTAACATGACAAAATGCTTGGCAAACAATTTTTAAAA
Source organism: Phodopus roborovskii (assembly GCF_943737965.1). NCBI lineage: Eukaryota > Metazoa > Chordata > Mammalia > Rodentia > Cricetidae > Phodopus > Phodopus roborovskii. The sequence continues at coordinate 1,284,642 of NW_026126639.1, read as the reverse complement.
AGAAAGATTTATTTGTTTTTTGCTTTAAAATGTTTGGGTTCATTATGATGGGTATAGCAGGTGGTCACCATGGTAACTGGGGTTTTAAGCTTCTAGGTTAGCAGCCAATGGCTTCTACCCATTAATGGGCTCCACTCTGCTTTAGATATTTTAAGGTCAGAACATACCTTTGAGAAGTCATATTCTCCTTCCTCTGTGTGGGCTCAATACATGCAGAGCTGTATTGTGTTCATTTCAATTCAGAAAACTTAACCATTAAGACCGTGAACTACCACTGTCACTGGGAGGATTTGCATGGTTTGCATGACCTACTTTGATTTATGTGTGTACATATTTCTCAGGTGTACCAAGTCTGAAGAGAAGTCACTTGGAGTTGGATTACAAGCATTCTGCATAAGAGTATTTGGTATCAACAATTTTCCTAACTTATCAGATCAATATTAAGTGCTTAGTAAACCAATTATTTTTTCTCTGAAGGAAAAGATAGCAACTATCTTGCCAAGCCAAAACACACCCCTCACCTTAAAGGGAATAAGAGGGCTTAACTTAAAATCAAACATGAGTCATCATCATTTGGGAACATAGATTCAGGTCATGGTGACAGCTATTAATGTTTATAGTTAGAGAGCCAAGGATGCCATGAAAAAACACTTCTCAAATATATCTGTGGGAACATCAGGTAGGTTTGTTACAGCAGAGCAGGAAGTCTCTGCTGTAGGCTTAGATGCTCTGGGCATTCTTAGTGCTTGGTTGGTGGTGGTGGTGGGGGAGACAGGGGCCTGTTAAGTCAATACATTCTTCAAAGGCTTCACGTGATAGTTACATGGAATTTCAGACACAGGGATGGGGCAATGAATGGCAGATGTGAAAGGTAAAGATAAATTGTCTCTGGATCTGCCCTATACCAACAATTTTACCCAGAAAATTCCAATGACCTTGTGGCATCTTTAACACAGGTGTGCTTTGCCCACATTACCCTGAGACTTCAGTTCACAAGCTCTTTTGTTTGAAAATGGCTACTTGCAATTAGTCTGAGAATGAAGTAACTGAAGAGAATAAAAATGTTTTTCCTTGTGTTTCAAGAGCTTACCTGAATTTAATTACACCTTTGATATTTTAGTAGATTCAAGAATAATATGAGGAATAAATGGTTTTGTTATTTAGATGTATAGAAAACCAGCACAACGCATTTCAGAAAATACACAGGGTTCATAATTACATTTGTTGTGATCTAGAAACTTTTCATTAACTTATATTTCATAAAAGTAACTGTAGATACTTGGATTCGTAATTTTACATTATTTTTATAGAGTAACTGAAGTACTTCCAAACACAATAACACACCTCTTTCTCTTTTCTTTCTCCCTGTCAATTGATTCCTTTTCTTTCTCTCCTCATTGCAGCTGGCATTCCAGCACCTATTTACTTCGGCGCCTTGATAGACAGAACCTGTTTATACTGGGGAACGCAGAAGTGTGGGGAGCGAGGGGCATGCAGGCTATATGATATACATAACTTCAGGTAAAGTTAAGTTTTTGTTTTGTTTTGTTTTTTGAGACAGGGTTTCTCTGTACTGCTTTGAAGCCTATCCTGGAACTCTCCCTGTAGATCAGACTGGTCTTGAACTCACAGAGATATGCCTGCCTCTGCCTCTGCCTCCCGAGAGCTGGGATTAAAGGTGTGTGCCACCAATGCCCAGCCCAGGTAAAGTTAATCTTTGAGACTTGCTTTGGTAGTGCATAAAATATCCCCATTCATATCAAACATTTTCTTCAGTGATAAAATTACATTTCATTTCATTTTCAGAGTGCACATATATGGCATTCTTTATGTATTTTGATATTTTCCCATTATTTCTAAAGTACTTGATACATATAAAAGTGAGTGTGTTTCCTAACCCAGACCTTCAAAATACTTTTAAAAGGGGGAACAGGGTATTTGTGTAGATGCCCTGGAGGAATACGGGGAGAGCTGAATCTTGAGCTGAGCTAGCATGGCAGAATGCTGGAGGTAAGCAGGACAGCAAGCCCTAGAGACCAGGGACAATGGTGCTTTGGTGGGAACCAAATCTCTTGTCTCTAACCTCCTTGCCTATGCACAGAGAGGAGGGACTCCTTCCTTCTACCGGGGTTGAGATGACAGAGTCCCATCGCATTCAGGCAGCATGGATCTTGGCATCCAGTTCGCATCCCTCTCATGCATGAAGTCTTATTAGATGAGAAGTCCAAATCTGTGCACTGCCCTTGCAGTTTAATAAAACACATGGGGTGCTGCAGTCAGGGGCTATCTTAAGAAGGGACCTGCCATCTGAATTCGACTGACAGTCTCATCCATGAGAACCCATGGTGGTTGGCTGCTTCTTGAACATGGTTCAGTAGAGTGGTTATGGTTCAAACCAACTGAGAATGTCACAGAGAGCCATGGAAATGACTGAAACCATTACCATCAAGGACCAGCAGACCAGGGAGCCTGGCCTCTGAGATGCGGGTATATCCAGTTGTGTGTGGTTTCATGCTGTTGCCTAGACTAAAAGCCATTCTTGCATGGTCCTCACCAATCTCAGTGCTACCCCGGCACCTGTCACTGACGTGTAGTAAAATAGATGTGTGTTCTCTGCTGCCCCACACCCAGGGGTCATGCTAGGCTGGCTGCTCTTGAACCAGACTTGGGTTGTTTCCTTGCTGGCCCTTGAGGGCAGCAGGTCCAATAAAGCCTATAGAGGAACTTTGTTAGCTACAGATTGCACTGTGTCCCTTCACCTAGGCCCACTTCAGAAAAAGAAAAGTGCAGGTAAAACCCACTCCTCTGTTTTTGGACGAGCGATATAGTGAAAAATTATAGGAGAGGAAAGTACTGACCTTTACCCAGCTATGATTGGCTGGGATACCATTCCCAGTCCAGCATAGCCACAGGAACAGGAGTGTCCAGTGTAGAAGTAGTCAATTACTCCTGTCGGTGTATCTGTGTGAGTGAAAGTTACAGTTGCCTTGATATCCCACAGTAGTGGAGTCTAGCTTGGAGTTGTGAGCTAGATTTACCTTTCTTCCTTTAAAATTGGTTTTTGTCGGGGTCTTTTATAACAGGGACAGGAAAATAAACTAAGATACTTTTTAATATATTATCTCTTTAATGAAAAAAATCTCAATGGTATTTCTAGACTATTATATTTGAAGTCTTAAGCATATATATATATATATATATATATATATATATATATATATATATATGTTTCCCTACTGTAGAAGTAAGCACAATAATTTTCTCCTTGCTTATGCAGTTCCAGATTTCCTGCCTAAGGAATTTTGCCACCTACTGTGGGATGGAACTCATCACCTCAATTAATGTTATCCATCCAAATAGTGCCACATGAACATGTTCATGGGTCAACAAAATCCACACAGGCCTTCACTGAAACTTCCTTCTCACAAGATTCTAGATTGTGTGAAGTTGATGACACTATTCATCACGCCGGCCTTTCATATAAATATGTTGAGAATACGAAGGCATACTTTCATAGTTACTTTGAAATGTACATTTCAAAGTATCCATTTACCAAAAACACTGTCCAGAAAACTTACAGAATATTTTATCAAATTTCCAAAGATGCATATAACAGAATAAAAGTTATTCTCAGAAATGACGAGAGGGAAAAATACATAATTCATTTTAGAAAGCTTCTATATTCTTCATGCTTAAAGTGGACAAGATCATCAAATAAAAAGAATTTGGTGCCAAAAAGATGGCTCAGGGGTTAAGAGCATGTGAGTTCAATTTCCATAACCCACACTGTGTTGCCCAAAATGCCCTGTTACTCCAACTGCAAGGTGTCCAGGACTCCCAAAAAATGCCCACACACAGGCCAACACATGTACACAGTTAAAACAATAAAAAATAGATTGACCACAATAATTGCAAAAATATGCTTGAAAATTAACAATTTGAAACTATTAATACCTAAAAATTACTAATATGGCTTACTCTGGAAATGAAAGGATTTCAATGTCACAAAAATCAGTTGGTATAACACAGCAAACAAATTCTTACGAGAGAAAACTGGATAGGTGACTTTAAGATGTTTTATGCATGTATGATCAAAATTTGAGCAAGCAAAACAGAGGAGTTCCTTTAACCTCATATAGGGGTGCTTTTGTCTCAGTTTTTAAGAGAATGGGCAATAATGGCAGAGGAAACAGTGATTCAGAGTGAGGTCACGGCAGAGGATGCACGGTGGAGGAGAATGAGGGGTTATGCAACCCACCCTGTCAGGAAGCATGGAGGGCTAGAATCCCAAAACATGGTAGTAAGGGTCTTCATCCTCAGCCAAACATTTATGAAATCATTCTCATAGACACACCCAGAGATGCAGCTCTATAATGATCCCAATCCAGTCAAGATGACAATGGAAACTAGCCATGAGCAAAAAAGAAGCAATGCATTTAAACTTCTTTGTTGGAAACTATCTGACATTTCAATGAACATAATTAATAAGCTAGCATAGTAAATCGCATTATGTTTTTCTTTGAAGAATAAATGACCTGTAAGAACGTACTTTCGTTGTATTAAGATTGAATACAGATTTGTTGTTTTTTGATAGGCGCATTTACCTTGGGTTGCCAGCAGCTCTAAGAGGATCAAGCTTCCTCCCAGCATTCTTGATTGTATTACTTATAAGGAAGCTCCAACTCCCTGGGGAAAGTGACTCTCCAGAACAAGAACTCGCAGAGATGAAGCTCACAGAGAAGGAAAGGGAGTGCATGATTGTGCACAGAAGTCCTGAGTTTGAGAACAAAAGAGAACAGAAAACAAAGCTATAACAAGGTTTCTATTGGCCAGCACAAGCCCATGGACAGAGTGTGCCTTTGGTTTCTCTTGAATCATGAGAGGTACTATAGGTACTTTTTGCTTATACTTAAGGACCTCAAAATTATTTCTAATTGTGATAAAAAATATTTACTGATACTACTTTTGAAGCATCGAGGTATAATGTAAGATTTTCCCAGGGAAGATTACAGTGACCCCATACTGAACTCTTGAGCAGTCCTCATTTGCAGACATAATTTTCTCTTTTAATTCAATCAAAGCAAGTGTGTGTTTCTCACTTACCTTCAGAAATCTTTAAAACTTTCCCATTCTCAAAACTCTATGCAGTTTCACTGAATTTATGTTTTGATGTTAGAGGTATTTAGAGCTAAAAGTTTGCATCTGGGTTAGGTAAACATCGAAATAGTTTGTTCGTATTTGTCCTTTCTGCCTGCAAGATATCTGCACATATCTTTATTTTTATTTTAGACACGATGCTTCTAAAATTAGGCTTCTCATTAAGGTTCCAATCCCTTCTTTCGCTACTCATGTCATACATCTGACCACTTAGAGAACTGTTAAAAAATCATGTACCAAGATGTTTGGAACTTTCCCCTCTAGAAATCCAAAGCTGGTCATGAAGCTCCTTGCTGGGCAGTAGTGATGCACACCTTTAATCCCAGCACTAGGGAGACAGCCACATATCTGTGAGTTTGAAGCCAGCCTGGGCTACAGAGCTAGTTCTAGGATTGCTACGGCTATTGCGCCGAGAAATCCTGTCTCAAATAATAATAATAATGATGATGATAATAATAATGATAGTAATAATAAACAGAAAGGAAGAAAAATAATCTCGTGCTTAAAAGCAAGTATTGGAGAAAGCCAGTCTTTTCAAAGGCCTTCGTAGAGAAAGGCTTGTATGTCAGTGGTACAAGGCTTGCCTAGTGCACATGAGAGTCTGGGTTTCTTATGCCCAGTCCGAGAGACCCCCAAAAAGACGACCAAGGTGCCGACTCACCGATGCAAATGCACAAGGTTTAGTGTTAAGCTACAAGTCCAGGCAGGGACCCTGTCCTGCATACTGGCACAGCAGCTGCAGGAAAAGTGTGCCTGGCCTCAGTTACAAGGGGTTAATAAAGGGAAAAACCACAAACAGGGTGGTCCTGTGCCTTGGCGTTTCAGGGTTGAGTAAGAGTAGGTGGCATTTGGATTCATTGACATGGGTCTAGAGAATTTCAAAATTGTTACTAACAGTTGCCCTCAAGGACATTTGTGGTAAGAAGATAAGAATTAGACATTGTTTGACTTTTCCGACCTGGGCAGGCACAGTTTGTGGTTTTTTGTTTTTATTTTTGTTTTTTTCTCCACAGATCATTTTCCCATATTCGGGTGACCTCTTTGGGCCAGCATTCATTTGACTCTTGTGTCTGTAGAGTATACGTCTATTGATTTTCAAACTAACCTTAGAGTAAAACCTTCAAGAGGGACCAGCTAGATGGCTCAGTGTAAAGCAGGGTTTGCCACTAGCCCTGGGACCAACAAAGTGGAGGGAGAGAGCCATGTCTTGCAAGTTGTCCTATGTCATCTACTCCTGTACCATGGTGTGCATTCCCCACCTGGAAACAAATGAATAAATCAACAGATGAAAAAAAATTTATAAGGTTTTAAAGAGTGTGTAAGACCCTCATCTCAGGGTCCTGATGGGCCAATGGAAGAGCCCCATGACACAAACACCAAACCAGCATACATGCATGGGCACAAGGTGATTGATTACAAAGTATGATCTCATGTATGAGAGGTTTGTCTTCAAAGGAAAAAACCCACAGAAAGTCTCCAGACTGTCCCTTGGCCAGGAGTGACCCAGAAAGGGCTGTTCATCTGGAACCATTTGATCCAGGGTTGGGGCCTTTTGCCTTGTTGTGGGCCAAAACCTGTGACAAAATTTAGTTATGCCACAAAGGTTTAATGATTCAGTAACTAGCCCTATTTAATGAGATCAGCCGAGCATATAAACACTAGCCCCATCACCATAGTAACCTTTCTTGTTCTCATATTTCCTGATATTTCCCCCATGTCAACGTCCATCCTTTGTGATTTTCTGTATTCTGCTCGCAAGCACTATACTATTCTTCCCCTCCCCATTTCCTTCATCTTTGTTCTGAAAACTAAAGTCTTTCACTATGGCTGCCACCATGAGGAGGCATGGTGGCCACATTGTCCATTTTCTTTGAGAGCTGGGCTGTCAGCCTTCTCCAAGGACCCAGCTTTTGAGTCAGGACTCCCTTGGCGATGCCCCCATGCTCTTCAACAAACAGGTCAAGTGGTTTGGTCACATCTGGGAGTCCCAGCACCGGGGTGGATCTTAATTTGGTCAAATGCTTTCTGTTGTTCTTCTCCCCATCTGAATTCAGCCCCTTGTCAGAGTAGAGGATACAGTGGGGCAGCCATTTCAGCGAACCCTGGGATCCAGAGTCTGCAGAAGCCGGTGGTGCTCAGAAATTCCTGCATCTGGCGAGGGCTCCATGGCAGGGGAATAGGGCTACTGCCTGCTTTCTGGCCTCAGTTAGCCAACGTTGGCCATTTGGCAGTCCTGCAGCAGTAGCCATAATAGGTTACTTTTCATTGACAAATCTGTAACTTTTTAGCTGAGATGCAGTACTCCTGGGTCCCCAGTCTCTCCACAAGGGCTCAGGTACATTCTTCCCAGTCCTGTTCAGTAGCAACCACCAGTAGGAGGTCGCCCACATATTGTAGAAGGATCACGGTAGGATGTTGCATCCAGAATTCAGCCAGGTCTGGGTGGGTGTAGTTCCTCATCAAAGAGGGTCGGGAATTCTTAAAGCCCTGTGGCAGCCTGGTCCAGGTTAGATGCTCCGATAGAACTGACTCAGCATCCTCATATTTGAACTTGAAGAGGGGCTGGCTCTGTGGGCTAAGCCTCAAGCAGAAAAAGGTGTCCTATACATCCAACACAGCATACCAAGTATGGGAGGGAGGTAATGAACTCAGGAGGTTATAGGAGTCGGGCACTGTGGGGTGAATGTACTCAGCCCTCCGTTTGACCTCCTGTAAGTCCTGAACTGGTCTATAATCCCCTGTCCCTGGTTTCTTGACAGGGAGCAAGGGGTGTTCCATGGTGAATGACAGGGCTTTAAAATGCCCAGTTTAAGCAGTCTCTGTATATGAGGTTGAATTCCTTTAAAGGTCTCAGCCAACATTGGATACTGTTTGATGGAGATGGGGGCAGCTGTAGGTTTTAAGTTAGTAATGATGGGCAGCTGATTCTTGGCCAGTCCCATTCCCCCAGTTTCTGCCCAGGCTTGGGGGTATGCCTTAAGCCATTTTTGAATGTCCTGTTGGGGAGCCTTAGGTGTCTCTTCTAGTAGTTTATATTTGTCTTCTAGTCTTAAGGTTAGGACATGAAGGGGAGTCCCACGGGGCCGGTGACTGCAGCCCCTTGTGTATGGAACTGAATCTGGGCTCCCAACTTAGAGAGCAAGTCCCTCCCTTATAGGGGGTAGGGACAATCTGGTACATGTCAAAAGGAGTGTGTAATTCCACCTGTAGCCAAACGTCCTTTGCATTCGGTGGTCCATCTATATAATTTTCCTCCCATGGCACCGTGTACCCATGAAGTTTTGTAGCTCATAGGTCCGGGGGTTCTGGTCAGCACTGAATGTTGGGTTCCAGTGTCAACCAGAAAAGTCACGGGTTGCCCCTCATCTTGAGAGTTCACCATGGCTCAGAGGGGGTGGGGACTCCTGGCCCTGATGCCCCTACTCTTCCAGGGAGAAAACCTGAGTTGGGCGTCTTCTTTGATCTTTTGGTTTCTTTGGACAATCTTTGACCCAATGGCCTTCTTCCTCACAGTAGGCACATTGCTTGTGATCTACCCGGGGGCGCCTTCGGTCCCCCGGGGGCGCCTTCGGTCTCCCAGGGGCCTTTCCTGCCTCCCTGTCCCTAGTCTGGCTGCACTATTTTGGCCAAGATTCTGCTTAGTTCCTCAGTCCGTTTTGTGTCTCGCTTCTCCTTTATCTCTTCCTTTTCCTTTCTGACTCTTCTTTCTCCTCCTGTATCTTTCTAAGCCTCTCCTCTTTTTCTTCAGGAGATTCTCTCTTATTGAAATTCCTTTCTGCCTCTCTCATCAGGTCCTGGAGGGTATAGTCTTGCAGCATTTTAACTCTGTCCTGATGTCAGGGGCTGATTGCCCTATGAAAGTCACAATGATCTCCCCCTGGCATTCTGGACTTGCCTGAGTCAAAACAGTATACATGCAGTATGCCTCCTTCCATCTCTCTAGGTATGCTGCAGGTCCTTCTTCCCCTCCATGGGTAACTGCTCTTACCTTGGCCAAATTGGTTGGGCCTCTCCCGGCGCCCCCCGAGACCCGCAAAGAGGACCTGGCCATAAAGACTGAGTTGTTCCCTAACAGCAGGAGTGGTGTAGTCCCAATCAGGTCTATTCAGTGGGAAAGGGGCGTCAATCTCCTTAGGGAGCTGGGTGGGGGCCCCGTTTGGCCCTGTCACGTTTTTGCATGCCTGTGGGATAACTTTCTATTTCTCCTTCAGAGTAAGGAGAGTCTGGAGGAGCTGTCGGCAATCATCCCATGTTGGCTGATGGGTCATCAGAATGGACTCAATGAGCCCAGTCAAGGCCTGGGGGTCTTGGGAAAAGGAAGGGTTATGGGTTTTCCCGAGAATGGCCAGTATTGTGTTTGGTCACCTAGTGATCATAAAGGGAAAAGCTGAGATGTCCATGAGACGGCTTCCCCGGAGATTTCCTCTGGTTCTCTTCGGAGACAAAGGCGGGTTTGCATGGGGGCTGGCTGAGACCCAGTGTCAGTCAGGGTCATGGAATCCCGGGAAGAGGGATTCCAAGGATGTGGTGGAGGCTGGGGCACAGTGAGAACCTGGGCGGAGGAGGAGCTGGAAGATGAGGAGGAGGAGGATCAAAGGAAAGAAGGGAGAAAGGAGTCTTCTGTTGAGCCTCCTGAAGTCCCTCCAGGGGGTAATGGGAGGCTTTTGGTGGTGGTGGAGCTGAAGGGGGTAGTGTGAGAATGGGAGCTGCAGGAAAGGAAGTGGGGACTGTCCGGGGGGTGACTGAAGGGCAGGGGGATTCTGGGTAAGGAAGGGCCAGAATCAGGGAGTTGGATTCTGGGCTAGATCTTCCCAGGGGACGATGTAGGTCACCTGGTCGGCGTGCTCCTGAGGTCCAGTGTCAGAAACTCTGTCCTTGAGCTGTAGAATTATATAGAGGTTAAAAGTACCATCCAGAGGCCACCCAATGTTGAAGGTGATCCGATCGGAACTGCAAAGTGTCTGCCATTCTTGCTTCTTGACAGTGACAGACTGGTAAGTGGCTCGCTCCCTGACATCCTTCCAGGACCTAAAGTGAGAGTCAAAGGAGTCCTTAGTTGCTGTCCCATAGCAGACTGATGGTATAAGACAAAGAACACGAATAGACTCCCAGTAGTAACAAGAAAAAGACTGACTATCAGGCCAGCAAACAGGCCGTGTGGCTGCGAATTGGTGCCAAAAGGAAAGTTAAATGTCAGCTGTTCACGGGGATCGTAATCTGCTGCTCCCTTGGACTAGGGGCTGCCTGTTTGCCCTCGGCCACCAAGATCACCCTTAGAGCATCCTTGAGGGGCCGGATTCAGAGGGGCTTACACTCCTCATTCTCCCTGAGAGTCTCCTAACGAGCCAGATGGACAGACAAACATGAAACATGAATCTAAATGTGCCTGCTGGCCAGACTTACTTCCTTCTGGTTTTGGTAATGGGTCAGGAGGCTCCCTGACCTCCTGGCTGGCTCGCCAAATGTAAGACCCTAATTTCTGGGTCCTGATGCGCCATGGGAGAGCCCCTTTACACAAACACCAAACCAGGAGATGCAACAAGGAAGAGGCATTTATTGAGCGAGTACACTCAGGTGTCAGCAATCTTGGGGAAAGCTACACACCCCTTAAAGCTTTCAGGCTCCTTTTTATAGAGACAAACCACAAATCAGCATACATGCATGGAACACAAGGAGATTGATTAGAAAGTATGATCTCATGTTTGAGAGGTTTGTCTTCAAAGGGGGGGGGGAACCACAGAGTGTACCTTGGAAAGACCCAAGAGTGTCCTTTGGACAGGTGTGACACAGAAAGGGCTGCTCATCTGGAACCATTTGTTCCGGGGTTGGGGCCTTGTTCCTTGTTGTTGGCCAAGACCTGTGAGAAACTTTAGTTATTCCACAAAGGTTTAATGATTCAGTAACTAGCCCTATTGAACGAATCAGCCGAGCATATAAACACTAGCCCCATCACCATAGTAAACTTTCTTGTTCTCATATTTCGTGATATTTCCCCCCATGTCAACGTCCATCCTTTGTGATTTTCTGTATTCTGCTCACAAGGACAATACTATTCTTCCCCTCCCCATTTCCTTCATCTTTGTTCTGAAAACTAAAGTCATTCACTATGGCTGCCACCATGAGGAGGCATGGTGGCCACATTGTCCATTTTCTTTGAGAGCTGGGCTGTCAGCCTTCTCCAAGGACCCAGCTTTTGAGTCAGGACTCCCTTGGCGATGCCCCCATGCTCATCAACAAACAGGTCAAATGGTTTGGTCACATCTGGGAGTCCCAGCGCCGGGTTGGATAACAGGGATTTCTTAATTTGGTCAAATGCTTTCTGTTGTTCTTCTCCCCATCTGAATTCAGCCCCTTGTCTGGGTAGAGGATATAGTGGGGCGGCCATTTCAGCGAACCCTGGGATCCAGAGTCTGCAGAAGCCGGTGGTTCCCAGAAATTCCTGCATCTGGCGATGGCTCCATGGCAGGGGAATTAGGTTACTGCCTGGTTATCCAACGTTGGCCGTCCACCAGCAAGTAGCCATAATAGGTTACTTTTCATTGACAAATCTGTAACTTTTTAGCTGAGATGCAGTACTCCTGGGTCCCCAGTCTCTCCACAAGGGCTCAGGTACATTCTTCCCAGTCCTGTTCAGTAGCAACCACCAGTAGGAGGTCGCCCACATATTGTAGAAGGATCACGGTAGGATGTTGCATCCAGAATTCAGCCAGGTCTGGGTGGGTGTAGTTCCTCATCAAAGAGGGTCGGGAATTCTTAAAGCCCTGTGGCAGCCTGGTCCAGGTTAGCTGCTCCGACAGACCTGACTCAGGATCCTTATATTTGAACTTGAAGAGGGGCTGGCTCTGTGGGCTAAGCCTCAAGCAGAAAAAGGTGTCCTATACATCCAACACAGCATACCAAGTATGGGAGGGAGGTAATGAACTCAGGAGGTTATAGGAGTCGGGCACTGTGGGGTGAATGTACTCAGCCCTCCGTTTGACATCCTGTATGTCCTGAACTGGTCTATAATCCCCTGTCCCTGGTTTCTTGACAGGGAGCAAGGGGTGTTCCATGGTGAATGGCAGGGCTTTAAAATGCCCAGGTTAAGCAGTCTCTGTATATGAGGTTGAATTTCTTTAAAGGTCTCAGCCAACATTGGATACTGTTTGATGGAGATGGGGGCAGCTGTAGGTTTTAAGTTAATAATGATGGGCAGCTGATTCTTGGCCAGTCCCGTTCCCCCAGTTTCTGCCCAGGCTTGGGGGTATGCCTTAAGCCATTTTTGAATGTCCTGTTGGGGAGCCTTAGGTGTCTCTTCTAGTAGTTTATATTTGTCTTCTAGTCTTAAGGTTAGGACATGAAGGGGAGTCCCACGGGGCCGGTGACAGAAGCCCCTTGTGTATGGAACAGAATCTGGGCTCCTAACTTAGAGAGCAAGTCCCTCCCTTATAGGGGGTAGGGACAATCTGGTACATGTCAAAAGGAGTGGGTAATTCCACCTGTAGCCAAACGTCCTTTGCATTCGGTGGTCCACCTATATAATTTTCCTCCCATGGCTCCTTGTACCCATGAAGTTTTGTAGCTCATAGGTCCGGGGGTTCTTGTCAGCACTGAATGTTGTGTTCCAGTGTCAACCAGAAAAGTCACGGGTTTCCCCTCATCTTGAGAGTTAACCATGGCTCAGAGGGGGTGGGGACTCCTGACCCTGATGCCCGTACTCTTCCAGGGAGAAAACCTGAGTTGGGCGTCTTCTTTGATCTTTCGGTTTCTTTGGACAATCTTTGACCCAATGGCCCTTTTCCTCACAGTAGGCACATTGCTTGTGATCTACCCGGGGGCACCTTCGGTCTCCCAGGGGGCGCCTTCAGTCTCTCAGGCGCCTTTCCTGCCTCCCCTGTCCCTAGTCTGGCTGCACTATTTTGGCCAAGATTCTGCTTAGTTCCTCAGTCCGTTTTGTGTCTCGCTTCTCCTTTATCTCTTCCTTTTCCTTTCTGACTCTTCTTTCTCCTCCTGTATCTTTCTAAGCCTCTCCTCTTTTTCTTCAGGAGATTCTCTCTTATTGAAATTCCTTTCTGCCTCTCTCATCAGGTCCTGGAGGGTATAGTCTTGCAGCATTTTAACTCTGTCCTGATGTCAGGGGCCGAATGCCCTATTAAAGTCACAATGATCTCCCCTTGGCGTTCTGGACTTGCCTGGGTCAAAACAGTATACATGCAGTATGCCTCCTTCCATCTCTCTAGGTATGCTGCAGGTGCTTCTTCCCCTCCCCGGGTAACTGCTCTTACCTTGGCCAAATTGGTTGGGCCTCTCCCGGCGCCCCTGAGACCCGCAAAGAGGACCTGGCCATAAAGACTGAGTTGTTCCCTAACAGCAGGAGTGGTGTAGTCCCAATCAGGTCTATTCAGTGGGAAAGGGGCGTCAATCTCCTTAGGGAGCTGGGTGGGGGCCCCATTTGGCCCTGTCACGTTTTTGCATGCCTGTGGGATAACTTTCTATTTCTCGTTCAGAGTAAGGAGAGTCTGGAGGAGCTGTCGGCAATCATCCCATGTTGGCTGATGGGTCATCAGAATGGACTCAATGAGCCCAGTCAAGGCCTGGGGGTCTTGGGAAAAGGAAGGGTTATGGGTTTTCCCGAGAATGGCCAGTATTGTGTTTGGTCACCTAGTGATCATAAAGGGAAAAGCTGAGATGTCCATGAACCCGCTTCCCCGGAGTTTTCCACTAGATCTCTTAGGAGACAAAGGCGGGTTTGCATGGGGGCTGGCTGAGACCCAGTGTCAATCAGGGTCGTGGAATCCTGGGAAGAGGGATTCCAAGGATGTAGTGGAGGCTGGGACGCAGTGAGAACCTGGGCGGAGGAGGAGCTGGAAAATGAGGAGGAAGAGGATCAAAGGAAAGAAGGGAGAACAGGAGTCTTCTGTTGAGCCTCCTGAAGTCCCTCAGGGGGTAATGGGAGGCTTTTGGTGGTGGTGGAGCTGAAGGGGATAGTGGGAGAGTGGGAGCTGCAGGAAAGGAAGTGGGGACTGTCCGGGGGTGACTGAAGGGCAGGGGATTCTGGGTAAGGAAGGGCCAGACCCAGGGAGGTGGATTCTGGGCTAGATATTCCCAGGGGCGATGTAGGTCACCTGGTCGGCGAGCTCCTGAGGTCCAGTGTCAGAAACTCTGTCCTTGAGCTGTAGAATTATATAGAGGTTAAAAGTACCATCCAGAGGCCACCCAACGTTGAAGGTGATCCGATCGGAACTGCAAAGTGTCTGCCATTCTTGCTTCTTGACAGTGACAGACTGGTAAGTGGCTCGCTCCCTGACATCCTTCCAGGACCTAAAGTGAGAGTCAAAGGAGTCCTTAGTTGCTGTCCCATAGCAGACTGATGGTATAAGACAAAGAACACGAATAGACTCCCAGTAGTAACAAGAAAAAGACTGACTATCAGGCCAGCAAACAGGCCGTGTGGCTGCGAATTGGTGCCAAAAGGAAAGTTAAATGTCAGCTGTTCACGGGGATCGTAATCTGCTGCTCCCTTGGACTAGGGGCTGCCTGTTTGCCCTCGGCCACCAAGATCACCCTTAGAGCATCCTTGAGGGCCGGATTCAGAGGGGCTTACACTCCTCATTCTCCCTGAGAGTCTCTACCGAGCCAGATGGACAGACAAACATGAAACATGAATCTAAATGTGCCTGCTGGCCAGACTTACTTCCTTCTGGTTTTGGTAATGGGTCAGGAGGCTCCCTGACCTCCTGGCTGGCTCGCCAAATGTAAGACCCTAATTTCTGGGTCCTGATGCGCCATGGGAGAGCCCCTTTACACAAACACCAAACCAGGAGATGCAACAAGCAAGAGGCATTTATTGAGCGAGTACACTCAGGTGTCAGCAATCTTGGGGAAAGCTGCACACCCCTCAAAGCTTTCAGGCTCCTTTTTAGAGAGACAAACCACAAATCAGCATACATGCATGGAACACAAGGAGATTGATTAGAAAGTATGATCTCATGTTTGAGAGGTTTGTCTTCAAAGGGGGGGGGGGGAACCACAGAGTGTACCTTGGAAAGACCCTAGATTGTCCTTTGGCCAAGGGTGACACAGAAAGGGCTGCTCATCTGGAACCATTTGTTCCAGGGTTGGGGCCTTGTTCCTTGTTGTTGGCCAAGACCTGTGAGAAACTTTAGTTATTCCACAAAGGTTTGATGATTCAGTAACTAGCCCTAATTAACGAATCAGCCGAGCATATAACCACTAGCCTCATCAGCATATTAACCTTTCTTGTTCTCATATTTCCTGATATCCCCCCATGTCCACGTCCATCCTTTGTGATTTTCTGTATTCTGCTCACAAGGACAATACTATTCTTCACCTCCCCATTTCCTTCATCTTTGTTCTAAAAACTAAAGTCTTTCACTATGAGGAGGCATGGTGGCCACATTGTCCATTTTCTTTGAGAGCTGGGCTGTCAGCCTTCTCCAAGGACGCAGCTTTTGAGTCAGGACTCCTTTGGCAATGCCCCCATGGTCATCAACAAACAGGTCAAATGGTTTGGTCACATCTGGGAGTCCCAGCGCCGGGTTGGATAACAGGGCTTTCTTAATTTGGTCAAATGCTTTCTGTTGTTCTTCTCCCCATCTGAATTCAGCCCCTTGTCTGGGTAGAGGATACAGTGGGGCGGCCATTTCAGCGAACCCTGGGATCCAGAGTCTGCAGAAGCCGGTGGTTCCCAGAAATTCCTGCATCTGGCGATGGCTCCATGGCAGGGGAATGAGGTTACTGCCTGGTTATCCAACGTTGGCCATCCTCCATCAAGTAGCCATAATAGGTTACTTTTCATTGACAAATCTGTAACTTTTTAGCTGAGATGCAGTACTCCTGGGTCCCCAGTCTCTCCACAAGGGCTCAGGTACATTCTTCCCAGTCCTGTTCAGTAGCAACCACCAGTAGGAGGTCGCCCACATATTGTAGAAGGATCACGGTAGGATGTTGCATCCAGAATTCAGCCAGGTCTGGGTGGGTGTAGTTCCTCATCAAAGAGGGTCGGGAATTCTTAAAACCCTGTGGCAGCCTGGTCCAGGTTAGCTGCTCCGACAGACCTGACTCAGGATCCTTATATTTGAACTTGAAGAGGGGCTGGCTCTGTGGGCTAAGCCTCAAGCAGAAAAAGGTGTCCTATACATCCAACACAGCATACCAAGTATGGGAGGGAGGTAATGAACTCAGGAGGTTATAGGAGTCGGGCACTGTGGGGTGAATGTACTCAGCCCTCCGTTTGACATCCTGTATGTCCTGAACTGGTCTATAATCCCCTGTCCCTGGTTTCTTGACAGGGAGCAAGGGGTGTTCCATGGTGAATGGCAGGGCTTTAAAATGCCCAGGTTAAGCAGTCTCTGTATATGAGGTTGAATTTCTTTAAAGGTCTCAGCCAACATTGGATACTGTTTGATGGAGATGGGGGCAGCTGTAGGTTTTAAGTTAATAATGATGGGCAGCTGATTCTTGGCCAGTCCCGTTCCCCCAGTTTCTGCCCAGGCTTGGGGGTATGCCTTAAGCCATTTTTGAATGTCCTGTTGGGGAGCCTTAGGTGTCTCTTCTAGTAGTTTATATTTGTCTTCTAGTCTTAAGGTTAGGACATGAAGGGGAGTCCCACGGGGCCGGTGACAGAAGCCCCTTGTGTATGGAACAGAATCTGGGCTCCTAACTTAGAGAGCAAGTCCCTCCCTTATAGGGGGTAGGGACAATCTGGTACATGTCAAAAGGAGTGGGTAATTCCACCTGTAGCCAAACGTCCTTTGCATTCGGTGGTCCACCTATATAATTTTCCTCCCATGGCTCCTTGTACCCATGAAGTTTTGTAGCTCATAGGTCCGGGGGTTCTGGTCAGCACTGAATGTTGTGTTCCAGTGTCAACCAGAAAAGTCACGGGTTTCCCCCTCATCTTGAGAGTTAACCATGGCTCAGAGGGGGTGGGGACTCCTGACCCTGATGCCCGTACTCTTCCAGGGAGAAAACCTGAGTTGGGCGTCTTCTTTGATCTTTCGGTTTCTTTGGACAATCTTTGACCCAATGGCCCTTTTCCTCACAGTAGGCACATTGCTTGTGATCTACCCGGGGGCACCTTCGGTCTCCCAGGGGCGCCTTCAGTCTCTCAGGCGCCTTTCCTGCCTCCCTGTCCCTAGTCTGGCTGCACTATTTTGGCCAAGATTCTGCTTAGTTCCTCAGTCCGTTTTGTGTCTCGCTTCTCCTTTATCTCTTCCTTTTCCTTTCTGACTCTTCTTTCTCCTCCTGTATCTTTCTAAGCCTCTCCTCTTTTTCTTCAGGAGATTCTCTCTTATTGAAATTCCTTTCTGCCTCTCTCATCAGGTCCTGGAGGGTATAGTCTTGCAGCATTTTAACTCTGTCCTGATGTCAGGGGCCGAATGCCCTATTAAAGTCACAATGATCTCCCCTTGGCGTTCTGGACTTGCCTGGGTCAAAACAGTATACATGCAGTATGCCTCCTTCCATCTCTCTAGGTATGCTGCAGGTCCTTCTTCCCCTCCATGGGTAACTGCTCTTACCTTGG
Source organism: Phodopus roborovskii (assembly GCF_943737965.1). Lineage (NCBI taxonomy): Eukaryota > Metazoa > Chordata > Mammalia > Rodentia > Cricetidae > Phodopus > Phodopus roborovskii. The sequence goes on along the minus strand of NW_026126639.1, from coordinate 1,266,959 downwards.
CCAAATTGGTTGGGCCTCTCCCGGCGCCTCTGAGACCTGCAAAGAGGACCTGGCCATAAAGACTGAGTTGTTCCCTAACAGCAGGAGTGGTGTAGTCCCAATCAGGTCTATTCAGTGGGAAAGGGGCGTCAATCTCCTTAGGGAGCTGGGTGGGGGCCCCGTTTGGCCCTGCCACGTTTTTGCATGCCTGTGGGATAACTTTCTATTTCTCCTTCAGAGTAAGGAGAGTCTGGAGGAGCTGTCGGCAATCATCCCATGTTGGCTGATGGGTCATCAGAATGGACTCAATGAGCCCAGTCAAGGCCTGGGGGTCTTGGGAAAAGGAAGGGTTATGGGTTTTCCCGAGAATGGCCAGTATTGTGTTTGGTCACCTAGTGATCATAAAGGGAAAAGCTGAGATGTCCATGAGACGGCTTCCCCCGGAGTTTTCCACTAGATCTCTTAGGAGACAAAGGCGGGTTTGCATGGGGGCTGGCTGAGACCCAGTGTCAGTCAGGGTCGTGGAATCCCGGGAAGAGGGATTCCAAGGATGTAGTGGAGGCTGGGGCGCTGTGAGAACATGGGCGGAGGAGGAGCTGGAAGATGAGGAAGAGGAGGATCAAAGGAAAGAAGGGAGAACAGGAGTCTTCTGTTGAGCCTCCTGAAGTCCCTCCAGGAGGTAATGGGAGGCTTTTGGTGGTGGTGGAGCTGAAGGGGGTAGTGTGAGAATGGGAGCTGCAGGAAAGGAAGTGGGGACTCTCCAGGGGGGTGACTGAAGGGCAGGGGATTCTGGGTAAGGGTGGGCCAGACCCCCTGAGGTGGATTCTAGGCTAGATCCTCCCAGGGGACGATGTAGGTCACCTCGTCGGCATGCTCCTGAGGTCCAGTGTCATAAACTCTGTCCTTGAGCTGTAGAATTATATAGAGGTTAAAAGTACCATCCCGAGGCCACCCAACGTTGAAGGTGATCCGATCGGAACTGCAAAGTGTCTGCCATTCTTGCTTCTTGACACTGACAGACTGGTAAGTGGCTCGCTCCCTACCATCCTTCCAGTGATCTAAAGTGAGAGTCAAAGGAGTCCTTAGTTGCTGTCCCATAGCAGACTGATGGTATAAGACAAAGAACACGAATAGACTCCCAGTAGTAACAAGAAAAAGACTGGCAATCAGGCCAGCAAACAGGCCATGTGGCTGCGAATTGGTGCCAAAAGGAAAGTTAAATGTCAGCTGTTCACGGGGATCGTAATCTGCTGCTCCCTTGGACTAGGGGCTGCCTGTTTGCCCTCAGCAACCAAGATCACTCTTAGAGCGTCCTTGAGGGCCGGATTCAGAGGGGCTTAGACTCCTCATTCTCCCTGAGAGTCTCTAACGAGCCAGATGGACAGACAAACATGAAACATGAATCTAAATGTGCCTGCTGGCCAGACTTACTTCCTTCTGGTTTTGGTAATGGGTCAGGAGGCTCCCTGACCTCCTGGCTGGCTCGCCAAATGTAAGACCCTAATTTCTGGGTCCTGATGCGCCATGGGAGAGCCCCTTTACACAAACACCAAACCAGGAGATGCAACAAGCAAGAGGCATTTATTGAGCGAGTGCACTCAGGTGTCAGCAATCTTGGGGAAAGCTGCACACCCCTCAAAGCTTTCAGGCTCCTTTTTATAGAGACAAACCACAAATCAGCATACATGCATGGAACACAAGGAGATTGATTAGAAAGCATGATCTCATGTTTGAGAGGTTTGTCTTCAAAGGGGGGGAACCACAGAGTGTTACTTTGAAAGACCCTAGAGTGTCCTTTGGACAGGAGTGACCCAGAAAGGGCTGCTCATCTGGAACCATTTGTTCCAGGGTTGGGGCCTTTTTCCTTGTTGTTGGCCAAGACCTGTGAGAAACTTTAGTTATTCCACAAAGGTTTGATGATTCAGTAACTACCCCTATTTAATTAATCAGCCGAGCATATAACCACTAGTCTCATCAGCATAGTAAACTTTCTTGTTCTCATATTTCCTGATATCCCCACATGTCAACGTCCATCCTTTGTGATTTTCTGTATTCTGCTCACAAGGACAATACTATTCTTCACCTCCCCATTTCCTTCATCTTTGTTCTGAAAACTAAAGTCATTCACTATGGCTGCCACCATGAGGAGGCATGGTGGCCACATTGTCCATTTTCTTTGAGAGCTGGGCTGTCGGCCTTCTCCAAGGACCCAGCTTTTGAGTCAGGACTCCTTTGGCGATGCCCCCATGCTCATCAACAAACAGGTCAAATGGTTTGGTCACATCTGGGAGTCCCAGCGCCGGGTTGGAACAGGGCTGTCTTAATTTGGTCAAATGCTTTCTGTTGTTCTTCTCCCCATCTGAATTCAGCCCCTTGTCTGGGTAGAGGATACAGTGGGGCAGCCATTTCAGCGAACCCTGGGATCCAGAGTCTGCAGAAGCCGGTGGTGCCCAGAAATTCCTGCATCTGGCGAGGGCTCCATGGCAGGGGAATAGGGCTACTGCCTGCTTTCTGGCCTCAGTTAGCCAACGTTGGCCATTTGGCAGTCCTGCAGCAAGTAGCCGTAATAGGTTAATTTTTGTTGTCAAATCTGTAACTTTTTAGCTGAGATGCAGTACCCCTGGGTTCCCAGTTTCTCCCCAAGGGCTCAGGTACATTGTTCATAGTCCTGTTCAGTAGGAGCCACCAGTAGGAGGTCGCCCACATATTGTAGAAGGATCACAGTAGGATGTTGCATCCAGAATTCAGCCAGGTCTGGGTGGGTGTAGTTCCTCATCAAAGAGGGTCGGGAATTCTTAAAACCCTGTGGCAGCCTGGTCCAGGTTAGCTGCTCCGACAGACCTGACTCAGGATCCTTATATTTGAACTTGAAGAGGGGCTGGCTCTGTGGGCTAAGCCTCAAGCAGAAAACGGTGTCCTTTACATCCAACACAGCATACCAAGTATGGGAGGGAGGTAATGAACTCAGGAGGTTATAGGAGTCGGGCACTGTGGGGTGAACGTACTCAGCCCTCTGTTTGACCTCCTGTAAGTCCTGTACTGGTCTATAATCCCCTGTCCCTGGTTTCTTGACAGGGAGCAAGGGGTGTTCCATGGTGAATGACAGGGCTTTAAAATGCCCAGTTTAAGCAGTCTCTGTATATGAGGTTGAATTCCTTTAAAGGTCTCAGCCAACATTGGATACTGTTTGATGGAGATGGGGGCAGCTGTAGGTTTTAAGTTACTAATGATGGGCAGCTGATTCTTGGCCAGTCCCATTCCCCCAGTTTCTGCCCAGGCTTGGGGGTATGCCTTAAGCCATTTTTGAATGTCCTGTTGGGGAGCCTTAGGTGTCTCTTCTAGTAGTTTATATTTGTCTTCTAGTCTTAAGGTTAGGACATGAAGGGGGAGTCCCACGGGGCCGGTGACTGCAGCCCCTTGTGTATGGAACTGAGTCTGGGCTCCCAACTTAGAGAGCAAGTCCCTCCCTTATAGGGGTAGGGACAATCTGGTATATGTTAAAAGGAGTGGGTAATTCCACCTGTAGCCAAACGTCCTTTGCGTTCGGTGGTCCATCTATATAATTTTCCTCCCATGGCTCCTTGTACCCATGAAGTTCTGTAGCTCATAGGTCTGGGGTTCTGGTCAGCACTGAATGTTGGGTTCCAGTGTCAACCAGAAAAGTCACGGGTTTCCCCTCATCTTGAGAGTTCACCATGGCTCAGAGGGGGTGGGGAGTCCTGGCCCTGATGCCCCTAGTCTTCCAGAGAGAAAACCTGAGTTGGGCGTCTTCTTTGATCTTTTGGTTTCTTTGGGCAATCTTTGACCCAATGGCCTTCTTCCTCACAGTAGGCACATTGGTTGTGATCTACCCGGGGGCGCCTTCAGTCTCCCGGGGGGCCTTTCCTGCCTCCCTGTCCCTAGTCTGGCTGCACTATTTTGGCCAAGTTTCTGCTTAGTTCCTTAGTCCGTTTTGTGTCTCGCTTCTCCTTTATCTCTTCCTTTTCCTTTCTGACTCTTCTTTCTCCTCCTGTATCTTTCTAAGCCTCTCCTCTTTTTCTTCAGGAGTTTCTCTCTTATTGAAATTCCTTTCTGCCTCTCTCATCAGGTCCTGGAGGGTATAGTCTTGCAGCATTTTAACTCTGTCCTGATGTCAGGGGCCGAATGCCCTATGAAAGTCACAATGATCTCCCCCTGGCGTTCTGGACTTGCCTGGGTCAAAACAGTATACATGCAGTATGCCTCCTTCCATCTCTCTAGGTATGCTGCAGGTCCTTCTTCCCCTCCATGGGTAACTGCTCTTACCTTGGCCAAATTGGTTGGGCCTCTCCCGGCGCCCCCGAGACCCGCAAAGAGGACCTGGCCATAAAGACTGAGTTGTTCCCTAACAGCAGGAGTGGTGTAGTCCCAATCAGGTCTATTCAGTGGGAAAGGGGCGTCAATCTCCTTAGGGAGCTGGGTGGGGGCCCCGTTTGGCCCTGTCACGTTTTTGCATGCCTGTGGGATAACTTTCTATTTCTCCTTCAGAGTAAGGAGAGTCTGGAGGAGCTGTCGGCAATCATCCCATGTTGGCTGATGGGTCATCAGAATGGACTCAATGAGCCCAGTCAAGGCCTGGGGGTCTTGGGAAAAGGAAGGGTTATGGGTTTTCCCGAGAATGGCCAGTATTGTGTTTGGTCACCTAGTGATCATAAAGGGAAAAGCTGAGATGTCCATGAGACGGCTTCCCCGGAGATTTCCTCTGGTTCTCTTCGGAGACAAAGGCGGGTTTGCATGGGGGCTGGCTGAGACCCAGTGTCAGTCAGGGTCATGGAATCCCGGGAAGAGGGATTCCAAGGATGTGGTGGAGGCTGGGGCACAGTGAGAACCTGGGCGGAGGAGGACCTGGAAGATGAGGAGGAGGAGGATCAAAGGAAAGAAGGGAGAAAGGAGTCTTCTGTTGAGCCTCCTGAAGTCCCTCCAGGGGGTAATGGGAGGCTTTTGGTGGTGGTGGAGCTGAAGGGGGTAGTGTGAGAATGGGAGCTGCAGGAAAGGAAGTGGGGACTGTCCGGGGGGTGACTGAAGGGCAGGGGATTCTGGGTAAGGAAGGGCCAGAATCAGGGAGTTGGATTCTGGGCTAGATCTTCCCAGGGGACGATGTAGGTCACCTGGTCGGCGTGCTCCTGAGGTCCAGTGTCAGAAACTCTGTCCTTGAGCTGTAGAATTATATAGAGGTTAAAAGTACCATCCAGAGGCCACCCAATGTTGAAGGTGATCCGATCGGAACTGCAAAGTGTCTGCCATTCTTGCTTCTTGACAGTGACAGACTGGTAAGTGGCTCGCTCCCTGACATCCTTCCAGGACCTAAAGTGAGAGTCAAAGGAGTCCTTAGTTGCTGTCCCATAGCAGACTGATGGTATAAGACAAAGAACACGAATAGACTCCCAGTAGTAACAAGAAAAAGACTGACTATCAGGCCAGCAAACAGGCCGTGTGGCTGCGAATTGGTGCCAAAAGGAAAGTTAAATGTCAGCTGTTCACGGGGATCGTAATCTGCTGCTCCCTTGGACTAGGGGCTGCCTGTTTGCCCTCGGCCACCAAGATCACCCTTAGAGCATCCTTGAGGGCCGGATTCAGAGGGGCTTACACTCCTCATTCTCCCTGAGAGTCTCTACCGAGCCAGATGGACAGACAAACATGAAACATGAATCTAAATGTGCCTGCTGGCCAGACTTACTTCCTTCTGGTTTTGGTAATGGGTCAGGAGGCTCCCTGACCTCCTGGCTGGCTCGCCAAATGTAAGACCCTAATTTCTGGGTCCTGATGCGCCATGGGAGAGCCCCTTTACACAAACACCAAACCAGGAGATGCAACAAGGAAGAGGCATTTATTGAGCGAGTACACTCAGGTGTCAGCAATCTTGGGGAAAGCTACACACCCCTTAAAGCTTTCAGGCTCCTTTTTATAGAGACAAACCACAAATCAGCATACATGCATGGAACACAAGGAGATTGATTAGAAAGTATGATCTCATGTTTGAGAGGTTTGTCTTCAAAGGGGGGGGAACCACAGAGTGTACCTTGGAAAGACCCAAGAGTGTCCTTTGGACAGGTGTGACACAGAAAGGGCTGCTCATCTGGAACCATTTGTTCCGGGGTTGGGGCCTTGTTCCTTGTTGTTGGCCAAGACCTGTGAGAAACTTTAGTTATTCCACAAAGGTTTAATGATTCAGTAACTAGCCCTATTGAACGAATCAGCCGAGCATATAAACACTAGCCCCATCACCATAGTAAACTTTCTTGTTCTCATATTTCGTGATATTTCCCCCATGTCAACGTCCATCCTTTGTGATTTTCTGTATTCTGCTCACAAGGACAATACTATTCTTCCCCTCCCCATTTCCTTCATCTTTGTTCTGAAAACTAAAGTCATTCACTATGGCTGCCACCATGAGGAGGCATGGTGGCCACATTGTCCATTTTCTTTGAGAGCTGGGCTGTCAGCCTTCTCCAAGGACCCAGCTTTTGAGTCAGGACTCCCTTGGCGATGCCCCCATGCTCATCAACAAACAGGTCAAATGGTTTGGTCACATCTGGGAGTCCCAGCGCCGGGTTGGATAACAGGGATTTCTTAATTTGGTCAAATGCTTTCTGTTGTTCTTCTCCCCATCTGAATTCAGCCCCTTGTCTGGGTAGAGGATATAGTGGGGCGGCCATTTCAGCGAACCCTGGGATCCAGAGTCTGCAGAAGCCGGTGGTTCCCAGAAATTCCTGCATCTGGCGATGGCTCCATGGCAGGGGAATTAGGTTACTGCCTGGTTATCCAACGTTGGCCGTCCACCAGCAAGTAGCCATAATAGGTTACTTTTCATTGACAAATCTGTAACTTTTTAGCTGAGATGCAGTACTCCTGGGTCCCCAGTCTCTCCACAAGGGCTCAGGTACATTCTTCCCAGTCCTGTTCAGTAGCAACCACCAGTAGGAGGTCGCCCACATATTGTAGAAGGATCACGGTAGGATGTTGCATCCAGAATTCAGCCAGGTCTGGGTGGGTGTAGTTCCTCATCAAAGAGGGTCGGGAATTCTTAAAGCCCTGTGGCAGCCTGGTCCAGGTTAGCTGCTCCGACAGACCTGACTCAGGATCCTTATATTTGAACTTGAAGAGGGGCTGGCTCTGTGGGCTAAGCCTCAAGCAGAAAAAGGTGTCCTATACATCCAACACAGCATACCAAGTATGGGAGGGAGGTAATGAACTCAGGAGGTTATAGGAGTCGGGCACTGTGGGGTGAATGTACTCAGCCCTCCGTTTGACATCCTGTATGTCCTGAACTGGTCTATAATCCCCTGTCCCTGGTTTCTTGACAGGGAGCAAGGGGTGTTCCATGGTGAATGGCAGGGCTTTAAAATGCCCAGGTTAAGCAGTCTCTGTATATGAGGTTGAATTTCTTTAAAGGTCTCAGCCAACATTGGATACTGTTTGATGGAGATGGGGGCAGCTGTAGGTTTTAAGTTAATAATGATGGGCAGCTGATTCTTGGCCAGTCCCGTTCCCCCAGTTTCTGCCCAGGCTTGGGGGTATGCCTTAAGCCATTTTTGAATGTCCTGTTGGGGAGCCTTAGGTGTCTCTTCTAGTAGTTTATATTTGTCTTCTAGTCTTAAGGTTAGGACATGAAGGGGAGTCCCACGGGGCCGGTGACAGAAGCCCCTTGTGTATGGAACAGAATCTGGGCTCCTAACTTAGAGAGCAAGTCCCTCCCTTATAGGGGGTAGGGACAATCTGGTACATGTCAAAAGGAGTGGGTAATTCCACCTGTAGCCAAACGTCCTTTGCATTCGGTGGTCCACCTATATAATTTTCCTCCCATGGCTCCTTGTACCCATGAAGTTTTGTAGCTCATAGGTCCGGGGGTTCTGGTCAGCACTGAATGTTGTGTTCCAGTGTCAACCAGAAAAGTCACGGGTTTCCCCTCATCTTGAGAGTTAACCATGGCTCAGAGGGGGTGGGGACTCCTGACCCTGATGCCCGTACTCTTCCAGGGAGAAAACCTGAGTTGGGCGTCTTCTTTGATCTTTCGGTTTCTTTGGACAATCTTTGACCCAATGGCCCTTTTCCTCACAGTAGGCACATTGCTTGTGATCTACCCGGGGGCACCTTCGGTCTCCCAGGGGCGCCTTCAGTCTCTCAGGCGCCTTTCCTGCCTCCCCTGTCCCTAGTCTGGCTGCACTATTTTGGCCAAGATTCTGCTTAGTTCCTCAGTCCGTTTTGTGTCTCGCTTCTCCTTTATCTCTTCCTTTTCCTTTCTGACTCTTCTTTCTCCTCCTGTATCTTTCTAAGCCTCTCCTCTTTTTCTTCAGGAGATTCTCTCTTATTGAAATTCCTTTCTGCCTCTCTCATCAGGTCCTGGAGGGTATAGTCTTGCAGCATTTTAACTCTGTCCTGATGTCAGGGGCCGAATGCCCTATTAAAGTCACAATGATCTCCCCTTGGCGTTCTGGACTTGCCTGGGTCAAAACAGTATACATGCAGTATGCCTCCTTCCATCTCTCTAGGTATGCTGCAGGTGCTTCTTCCCCTCCCCGGGTAACTGCTCTTACCTTGGCCAAATTGGTTGGGCCTCTCCCGGCGCCCCTGAGACCCGCAAAGAGGACCTGGCCATAAAGACTGAGTTGTTCCCTAACAGCAGGAGTGGTGTAGTCCCAATCAGGTCTATTCAGTGGGAAAGGGGCGTCAATCTCCTTAGGGAGCTGGGTGGGGGCCCCATTTGGCCCTGTCACGTTTTTGCATGCCTGTGGGATAACTTTCTATTTCTCGTTCAGAGTAAGGAGAGTCTGGAGGAGCTGTCGGCAATCATCCCATGTTGGCTGATGGGTCATCAGAATGGACTCAATGAGCCCAGTCAAGGCCTGGGGGTCTTGGGAAAAGGAAGGGTTATGGGTTTTCCCGAGAATGGCCAGTATTGTGTTTGGTCACCTAGTGATCATAAAGGGAAAAGCTGAGATGTCCATGAACCCGCTTCCCCGGAGTTTTCCACTAGATCTCTTAGGAGACAAAGGCGGGTTTGCATGGGGGCTGGCTGAGACCCAGTGTCAATCAGGGTCGTGGAATCCTGGGAAGAGGGATTCCAAGGATGTAGTGGAGGCTGGGACGCAGTGAGAACCTGGGCGGAGGAGGAGCTGGAAAATGAGGAGGAAGAGGATCAAAGGAAAGAAGGGAGAACAGGAGTCTTCTGTTGAGCCTCCTGAAGTCCCTCAGGGGGTAATGGGAGGCTTTTGGTGGTGGTGGAGCTGAAGGGGATAGTGGGAGAGTGGGAGCTGCAGGAAAGGAAGTGGGGACTGTCCGGGGGGTGACTGAAGGGCAGGGGATTCTGGGTAAGGAAGGGCCAGACCCAGGGAGGTGGATTCTGGGCTAGATATTCCCAGGGGCGATGTAGGTCACCTGGTCGGCGAGCTCCTGAGGTCCAGTGTCAGAAACTCTGTCCTTGAGCTGTAGAATTATATAGAGGTTAAAAGTACCATCCAGAGGCCACCCAACGTTGAAGGTGATCCGATCGGAACTGCAAAGTGTCTGCCATTCTTGCTTCTTGACAGTGACAGACTGGTAAGTGGCTCGCTCCCTGACATCCTTCCAGGACCTAAAGTGAGAGTCAAAGGAGTCCTTAGTTGCTGTCCCATAGCAGACTGATGGTATAAGACAAAGAACACGAATAGACTCCCAGTAGTAACAAGAAAAAGACTGACTATCAGGCCAGCAAACAGGCCGTGTGGCTGCGAATTGGTGCCAAAAGGAAAGTTAAATGTCAGCTGTTCACGGGGATCGTAATCTGCTGCTCCCTTGGACTAGGGGCTGCCTGTTTGCCCTCGGCCACCAAGATCACCCTTAGAGCATCCTTGAGGGCCGGATTCAGAGGGGCTTACACTCCTCATTCTCCCTGAGAGTCTCTACCGAGCCAGATGGACAGACAAACATGAAACATGAATCTAAATGTGCCTGCTGGCCAGACTTACTTCCTTCTGGTTTTGGTAATGGGTCAGGAGGCTCCCTGACCTCCTGGCTGGCTCGCCAAATGTAAGACCCTAATTTCTGGGTCCTGATGCGCCATGGGAGAGCCCCTTTACACAAACACCAAACCAGGAGATGCAACAAGCAAGAGGCATTTATTGAGCGAGTACACTCAGGTGTCAGCAATCTTGGGGAAAGCTGCACACCCCTCAAAGCTTTCAGGCTCCTTTTTAGAGAGACAAACCACAAATCAGCATACATGCATGGAACACAAGGAGATTGATTAGAAAGTATGATCTCATGTTTGAGAGGTTTGTCTTCAAAGGGGGGGGGGGGAACCACAGAGTGTACCTTGGAAAGACCCTAGATTGTCCTTTGGCCAAGGGTGACACAGAAAGGGCTGCTCATCTGGAACCATTTGTTCCAGGGTTGGGGCCTTGTTCCTTGTTGTTGGCCAAGACCTGTGAGAAACTTTAGTTATTCCACAAAGGTTTGATGATTCAGTAACTAGCCCTAATTAACGAATCAGCCGAGCATATAACCACTAGCCTCATCAGCATATTAACCTTTCTTGTTCTCATATTTCCTGATATCCCCCCATGTCCACGTCCATCCTTTGTGATTTTCTGTATTCTGCTCACAAGGACAATACTATTCTTCACCTCCCCATTTCCTTCATCTTTGTTCTAAAAACTAAAGTCTTTCACTATGAGGAGGCATGGTGGCCACATTGTCCATTTTCTTTGAGAGCTGGGCTGTCAGCCTTCTCCAAGGACGCAGCTTTTGAGTCAGGACTCCTTTGGCAATGCCCCCATGGTCATCAACAAACAGGTCAAATGGTTTGGTCACATCTGGGAGTCCCAGCGCCGGGTTGGATAACAGGGCTTTCTTAATTTGGTCAAATGCTTTCTGTTGTTCTTCTCCCCATCTGAATTCAGCCCCTTGTCTGGGTAGAGGATACAGTGGGGCGGCCATTTCAGCGAACCCTGGGATCCAGAGTCTGCAGAAGCCGGTGGTTCCCAGAAATTCCTGCATCTGGCGATGGCTCCATGGCAGGGGAATGAGGTTACTGCCTGGTTATCCAACGTTGGCCATCCTCCATCAAGTAGCCATAATAGGTTACTTTTCATTGACAAATCTGTAACTTTTTAGCTGAGATGCAGTACTCCTGGGTCCCCAGTCTCTCCACAAGGGCTCAGGTACATTCTTCCCAGTCCTGTTCAGTAGCAACCACCAGTAGGAGGTCGCCCACATATTGTAGAAGGATCACGGTAGGATGTTGCATCCAGAATTCAGCCAGGTCTGGGTGGGTGTAGTTCCTCATCAAAGAGGGTCGGGAATTCTTAAAACCCTGTGGCAGCCTGGTCCAGGTTAGCTGCTCCGACAGACCTGACTCAGGATCCTTATATTTGAACTTGAAGAGGGGCTGGCTCTGTGGGCTAAGCCTCAAGCAGAAAAAGGTGTCCTATACATCCAACACAGCATACCAAGTATGGGAGGGAGGTAATGAACTCAGGAGGTTATAGGAGTCGGGCACTGTGGGGTGAATGTACTCAGCCCTCCGTTTGACATCCTGTATGTCCTGAACTGGTCTATAATCCCCTGTCCCTGGTTTCTTGACAGGGAGCAAGGGGTGTTCCATGGTGAATGGCAGGGCTTTAAAATGCCCAGGTTAAGCAGTCTCTGTATATGAGGTTGAATTTCTTTAAAGGTCTCAGCCAACATTGGATACTGTTTGATGGAGATGGGGGCAGCTGTAGGTTTTAAGTTAATAATGATGGGCAGCTGATTCTTGGCCAGTCCCGTTCCCCCAGTTTCTGCCCAGGCTTGGGGGTATGCCTTAAGCCATTTTTGAATGTCCTGTTGGGGAGCCTTAGGTGTCTCTTCTAGTAGTTTATATTTGTCTTCTAGTCTTAAGGTTAGGACATGAAGGGGAGTCCCACGGGGCCGGTGACAGAAGTCCCTTGTGTATGGAACAGAATCTGGGCTCCTAACTTAGAGAGCAAGTCCCTCCCTTATAGGGGGTAGGGACAATCTGGTACATGTCAAAAGGAGTGGGTAATTCCACCTGTAGCCAAACGTCCTTTGCATTCGGTGGTCCACCTATATAATTTTCCTCCCATGGCTCCTTGTACCCATGAAGTTTTGTAGCTCATAGGTCCGGGGGTTCTGGTCAGCACTGAATGTTGTGTTCCAGTGTCAACCAGAAAAGTCACGGGTTTCCCCTCATCTTGAGAGTTAACCATGGCTCAGAGGGGGGTGGGGACTCCTGACCCTGATGCCCGTACTCTTCCAGGGAGAAAACCTGAGTTGGGCGTCTTCTTTGATCTTTCGGTTTCTTTGGACAATCTTTGACCCAATGGCCCTTTTCCTCACAGTAGGCACATTGCTTGTGATCTACCCGGGGGCACCTTCGGTCTCCCAGGGGCGCCTTCAGTCTCTCAGGCGCCTTTCCTGCCTCCCTGTCCCTAGTCTGGCTGCACTATTTTGGCCAAGATTCTGCTTAGTTCCTCAGTCCGTTTTGTGTCTCGCTTCTCCTTTATCTCTTCCTTTTCCTTTCTGACTCTTCTTTCTCCTCCTGTATCTTTCTAAGCCTCTCCTCTTTTTCTTCAGGAGATTCTCTCTTATTGAAATTCCTTTCTGCCTCTCTCATCAGGTCCTGGAGGGTATAGTCTTGCAGCATTTTAACTCTGTCCTGATGTCAGGGGCCGAATGCCCTATTAAAGTCACAATGATCTCCCCTTGGCGTTCTGGACTTGCCTGGGTCAAAACAGTATACATGCAGTATGCCTCCTTCCATCTCTCTAGGTATGCTGCAGGTCCTTCTTCCCCTCCATGGGTAACTGCTCTTACCTTGGCCAAATTGGTTGGGCCTCTCCCGGCGCCTCTGAGACCTGCAAAGAGGACCTGGCCATAAAGACTGAGTTGTTCCCTAACAGCAGGAGTGGTGTAGTCCCAATCAGGTCTATTCAGTGGGAAAGGGGCGTCAATCTCCTTAGGGAGCTGGGTGGGGGGCCCCGTTTGGCCCTGCCACGTTTTTGCATGCCTGTGGGATAACTTTCTATTTCTCCTTCAGAGTAAGGAGAGTCTGGAGGAGCTGTCGGCAATCATCCCATGTTGGCTGATGGGTCATCAGAATGGACTCAATGAGCCCAGTCAAGGCCTGGGGGTCTTGGGAAAAGGAAGGGTTATGGGTTTTCCCGAGAATGGCCAGTATTGTGTTTGGTCACCTAGTGATCATAAAGGGAAAAGCTGAGATGTCCATGAGACGGCTTCCCCGGAGTTTTCCACTAGATCTCTTAGGAGACAAAGGCGGGTTTGCATGGGGGCTGGCTGAGACCCAGTGTCAGTCAGGGTCGTGGAATCCCGGGAAGAGGGATTCCAAGGATGTAGTGGAGGCTGGGGCGCTGTGAGAACATGGGCGGAGGAGGAGCTGGAAGATGAGGAAGAGGAGGATCAAAGGAAAGAAGGGAGAACAGGAGTCTTCTGTTGAGCCTCCTGAAGTCCCTCCAGGAGGTAATGGGAGGCTTTTGGTGGTGGTGGAGCTGAAGGGGGTAGTGTGAGAATGGGAGCTGCAGGAAAGGAAGTGGGGACTCTCCAGGGGGTGACTGAAGGGCAGGGGATTCTGGGTAAGGGTGGGCCAGACCCCCTGAGGTGGATTCTAGGCTAGATCCTCCCAGGGGACGATGTAGGTCACCTCGTCGGCATGCTCCTGAGGTCCAGTGTCATAAACTCTGTCCTTGAGCTGTAGAATTATATAGAGGTTAAAAGTACCATCCCGAGGCCACCCAACGTTGAAGGTGATCCGATCGGAACTGCAAAGTGTCTGCCATTCTTGCTTCTTGACACTGACAGACTGGTAAGTGGCTCGCTCCCTACCATCCTTCCAGTGATCTAAAGTGAGAGTCAAAGGAGTCCTTAGTTGCTGTCCCATAGCAGACTGATGGTATAAGACAAAGAACACGAATAGACTCCCAGTAGTAACAAGAAAAAGACTGACAATCAGGCCAGCAAACAGGCCATGTGGCTGCGAATTGGTGCCAAAAGGAAAGTTAAATGTCAGCTGTTCACGGGGATCGTAATCTGCTGCTCCCTTGGACTAGGGGCTGCCTGTTTGCCCTCAGCAACCAAGATCACTCTTAGAGCGTCCTTGAGGGCCGGATTCAGAGGGGCTTAGACTCCTCATTCTCCCTGAGAGTCTCTAACGAGCCAGATGGACAGACAAACATGAAACATGAATCTAAATGTGCCTGCTGGCCAGACTTACTTCCTTCTGGTTTTGGTAATGGGTCAGGAGGCTCCCTGACCTCCTGGCTGGCTCGCCAAATGTAAGACCCTAATTTCTGGGTCCTGATGCGCCATGGGAGAGCCCCTTTACACAAACACCAAACCAGGAGATGCAACAAGCAAGAGGCATTTATTGAGCGAGTGCACTCAGGTGTCAGCAATCTTGGGGAAAGCTGCACACCCCTCAAAGCTTTCAGGCTCCTTTTTATAGAGACAAACCACAAATCAGCATACATGCATGGAACACAAGGAGATTGATTAGAAAGCATGATCTCATGTTTGAGAGGTTTGTCTTCAAAGGGGGGGGGAACCACAGAGTGTTACTTTGAAAGACCCTAGAGTGTCCTTTGGACAGGAGTGACCCAGAAAGGGCTGCTCATCTGGAACCATTTGTTCCAGGGTTGGGGCCTTTTTCCTTGTTGTTGGCCAAGACCTGTGAGAAACTTTAGTTATTCCACAAAGGTTTGATGATTCAGTAACTACCCCTATTTAATTAATCAGCCGAGCATATAACCACTAGTCTCATCAGCATAGTAAACTTTCTTGTTCTCATATTTCCTGATATCCCCACATGTCAACGTCCATCCTTTGTGATTTTCTGTATTCTGCTCACAAGGACAATACTATTCTTCACCTCCCCATTTCCTTCATCTTTGTTCTGAAAACTAAAGTCATTCACTATGGCTGCCACCATGAGGAGGCATGGTGGCCACATTGTCCATTTTCTTTGAGAGCTGGGCTGTCGGCCTTCTCCAAGGACCCAGCTTTTGAGTCAGGACTCCTTTGGCGATGCCCCCATGCTCATCAACAAACAGGTCAAATGGTTTGGTCACATCTGGGAGTCCCAGCGCCGGGTTGGAACAGGGCTGTCTTAATTTGGTCAAATGCTTTCTGTTGTTCTTCTCCCCATCTGAATTCAGCCCCTTGTCTGGGTAGAGGATACAGTGGGGCAGCCATTTCAGCGAACCCTGGGATCCAGAGTCTGCAGAAGCCGGTGGTGCCCAGAAATTCCTGCATCTGGCAAGGGCTCAATGGCAGGGGAATAGGGCTACTGCCTGCTTTCTGGCCTCAGTTAGCCAACGTTGGCCATTTGGCAGTCCTGCAGCAAGTAGCCGTAATAGGTTAATTTTTGTTGTCAAATCTGTAACTTTTTAGCTGAGATGCAGTACCCCTGGGTTCCCAGTTTCTCCCCAAGGGCTCAGGTACATTGTTCATAGTCCTGTTCAGTAGGAGCCACCAGTAGGAGGTCGCCCACATATTGTAGAAGGATCACAGTAGGATGTTGCATCCAGAATTCAGCCAGGTCTGGGTGGGTGTAGTTCCTCATCAAAGAGGGTCGGGAATTCTTAAAACCCTGTGGCAGCCTGGTCCAGGTTAGCTGCTCCGACAGACCTGACTCAGGATCCTTATATTTGAACTTGAAGAGGGGCTGGCTCTGTGGGCTAAGCCTCAAGCAGAAAACGGTGTCCTTTACATCCAACACAGCATACCAAGTATGGGAGGGAGGTAATGAACTCAGGAGGTTATAGGAGTCGGGCACTGTGGGGTGAACGTACTCAGCCCTCTGTTTGACCTCCTGTAAGTCCTGTACTGGTCTATAATCCCCTGTCCCTGGTTTCTTGACAGGGAGCAAGGGGTGTTCCATGGTGAATGACAGGGCTTTAAAATGCCCAGTTTAAGCAGTCTCTGTATATGAGGTTGAATTCCTTTAAAGGTCTCAGCCAACATTGGATACTGTTTGATGGAGATGGGGGCAGCTGTAGGTTTTAAGTTACTAATGATGGGCAGCTGATTCTTGGCCAGTCCCATTCCCCTAGTTTCTGCCCAGGCTTGGGGGTATGCCTTAAGCCATTTTTGAATGTCCTGTTGGGGAGCCTTAGGTGTCTCTTCTAGTAGTTTATATTTGTCTTCTAGTCTTAAGGTTAGGACATGAAGGGGAGTCCCACGGGGCCGGTGACTGCAGCCCCTTGTGTATGGAACTGAGTCTGGGCTCCCAACTTAGAGAGCAAGTCCCTCCCTTATAGGGGTAGGGACAATCTGGTATATGTTAAAAGGAGTGGGTAATTCCACCTGTAGCCAAACGTCCTTTGCGTTCGGTGGTCCATCTATATAATTTTCCTCCCATGGCTCCTTGTACCCATGAAGTTCTGTAGCTCATAGGTCTGGGGGTTCTGGTCAGCACTGAATGTTGGGTTCCAGTGTCAACCAGAAAAGTCACGGGTTTCCCCTCATCTTGAGAGTTCACCATGGCTCAGAGGGGGTGGGGAGTCCTGGCCCTGATGCCCCTAGTCTTCCAGAGAGAAAACCTGAGTTGGGCGTCTTCTTTGATCTTTTGGTTTCTTTGGGCAATCTTTGACCCAATGGCCTTCTTCCTCACAGTAGGCACATTGGTTGTGATCTACCCGGGGGCGCCTTCAGTCTCCCGGGGGCCTTTCCTGCCTCCCTGTCCCTAGTCTGGCTGCACTATTTTGGCCAAGTTTCTGCTTAGTTCCTTAGTCCGTTTTGTGTCTCGCTTCTCCTTTATCTCTTCCTTTTCCTTTCTGACTCTTCTTTCTCCTCCTGTATCTTTCTAAGCCTCTCCTCTTTTTCTTCAGGAGTTTCTCTCTTATTGAAATTCCTTTCTGCCTCTCTCATCAGGTCCTGGAGGGTATAGTCTTGCAGCATTTTAACTCTGTCCTGATGTCAGGGGCCGAATGCCCTATGAAAGTCACAATGATCTCCCCCTGGCGTTCTGGACTTGCCTGGGTCAAAACAGTATACATGCAGTATGCCTCCTTCCATCTCTCTAGGTATGCTGCAGGTGCTTCTTCCCTTCCCCGGGTAACTGCTCTTACCTTGGCCAAATTGCTTGGGCCTCTCCCGGCGCCCCTGAGACCCGCAAAGGGGACCTGGCCATAAAGACTGAGTTGTTCCCTAACAGCAGGAGTGGTGTAGTCCCAATCAGGTCTATTCAGTGGGAAAGGGGCGTCAATCTCCTTAGGGAGCTGGGTGGGGGCCCCGTTTGGCCCTGCCACGTTTTTGCATGCCTGTGGGATAACTTTCTATTTCTCCTTCAGAGTAAGGAGAGTCTGTAGGAGCTGAGGGCAATCATCCCATGTTGGCTGATGGGTCATCAGAATGGACTCAATGAGCCCAGTCAAGGCCTGGGGGTCTTGGGAAAAGGAAGGGTTATGGGTTTTCCCGAGAATGGCCAGTATTGTGTTTGGTCACCTAGTGATCATAAAGGGAAAAGCTGAGATGTCCATGAACCCGCTTCCCCGGTGTTTTCCGCTGGTTCTCTTAGGAGGCAAAGGCGGGTTTGCATGGGGGCTGGCTGAGACCCAGTGTCAGTCAGGGTCGTGGAATCCCGGGAAGAGGGATTCCAAGGATGTAGTGGAGGCTGCGGCACTGTGAGAACCTGGGCGGAGGAGGAGCTGGAAGATGAGGAGGAGGAGGATCAAAGGAAAGAAGGGAGAACAGGAGTCTTCTGTTGAGCCTCCTGAAGTCCCTCCAGGGGGTAATGGGAGGCTTTTGGTGGTGGTGGAGCTGAAGGGGGTAGTGTGAGAATGGGAGCTGCAGGAAAGGAAGTGGGGACTGTCCGGGGGTGACTGAAGGGCAGGGGATTCTGGGTAAGGAAGGGCCAGACCCAGGGAGGTGGATTCTGGGCTAGATCTTCCCAGGGGCGATGTAGGTCACCTCGTCGGCATGCTCCTGAGGTCCAGTGTCAAAAACTCTGTCCTTGAGCTGTAGAATTATATAGAGGTTAAAAGTACCATCCCGAGGCCACCCAACGTTGAAGGTGATCCGATCGGAACTGCAAAGTGTCTGCCATTCTTGCTTCTTGACAGTGACAGACTGGTAAGTGGCTCGCTCCCTAACATCCTTCCAGTGATCTAAAGTGAGAGTCAAAGGAGTCCTTAGTTGCTGTCCCATAGCAGACTGATGGTATAAGACAAAGAACACGAATAGACTCACAGTAGTATCAACAAAAAGACTGACAATCAGGCCAGCAAACAGGCCGTGTGGCTGCGAATTGGTGCCAAATGGGAAGTAAAATGTCAGTTGGTCACTGGTTGTGTAATCTGCTGCTCCCTCGGACTAACCTGTTTGCCCTCGGCCTCCCAGATCACCCTTGGAGGGTCCTCCAGGGCTGGACTCAGAGGGGCTTAGACTCCTCAGTCTGCCTGAGAGTCTCAATCAAGCCTGTACAGGTATGGATGGACAGACAAACATGAAACACGAATCTAAATGTGCTGGCCGGACTTACCTCCTCCTGGTCTTGGTAATGGATCAGTGGGCTCCCCGACCTCCTGGCTGGTTCGACAATTGTCAGACCCTAATTTCCGGGTCCTTATCGGCCGATGGGAGAACCCCGTTACACAAACACCAAACCAGGAGATGCAACAAGCAAGAGGCATTTATTGAACGAGTGTGTACTCGGGTGTCAGCAATCTCGGGGAAAGCTGCACGCCTCCAAAGGGCTCAGGTTCTTTTTATAGAGAAAAACTGCAAATCAGCATACATGCATGGGACACAAGGTGATTGATTACAAAGTATGATCTCATGTTTGAGAGGTCACCCAGGTATGACCTGTTTTTCTTCAAAGGAAAATCTACCGAATGTACCTTGGAAAGTCCCTAGACTCCGTTGTCCAACTAAAGTCTTTTCAAACTAAAGTCTTTCATGTGAATTATGTTATAAATTTGGAATTAATAATATTGAAGGTACACATTAGTAACACAGTCAAGCTGTGGTGCTTTGGATTAGAAATGGCCTTCCTCGGATCAGCCTTTTGGACATTTGGATTCCAGTTGATAACTCTGCTTGAGGAGGATTTGGGGTTCATCTTCAGTTTATGTGAGTCACTAGGCTGGGCTTTGAGTGTTAAAAAGCCTCACCCCCAATTCCACTCCACTCTCTGCTTTGTGCTTTGGTTGAAGATGTGAAATGCTCAGCTTCACGCTCCAGACACTGTGCCTGCTGTTTGCTGTCAAGCTTCCTTGCCAGGAGGGACATCTGTCCCTCTGGAATCATGAGCAAAAGTGAACCCTTTTTGTAGGGTTTTTATCGCAGCAGTGAAAAGTAACTGATACAGAAATCATCTTATTTTTGTGACTGATAAGAATGAGGAGATTGGAAGGAACAAAGCGGGTCTGTTGTTTTAGAGCTGCGGTTCAAGGTAATAATATGGTCAAAACTATTTCTTTTCTGAAACAAAAATTAATAAAGGACCCAGGTTCAAGGTAATAAAATGGTCAAAACTATTTCTTTCCTGCAACAAAAATTAATAAAGGACCCAGAAATAATTGCTATTAGGGTTCAACTTTCAAACTGAACATCAGAACGTAAAGACCTGGCCACTACCTCTCACTTCTCTTTACCAAGCCTCAAACTGCTGCCTCTCCTCAGTGTGGCTGGAGAACAAATGTCCCTTTCTGAGACCTTGCTTCTGTCTTATGTATTTCCCTAATGTTGGGATTAAAGGTATTAACTATAATTCTCTTGTAGACTGATTTACTCTTGTGTAGATTTGGGTGGCCTTGAACTCACAGAGATCCGTCTGCCTCTTAATTCTGAGTCCTAGAATTAAAGGTATGTACCACTACCTCCTAGCTTCTGGATGCTGGAATTAAAGGTGTGTACCTGGCCTCTAAGGGTTGTGGCTGACTGCTTTTCTGAATCCTCCGTCAATTTTTTAATAAATCACAAACAATATATCACTACACTGTTTTTCATTTCTATTCCCTTCATAATGAAAGTCAATAATAGAAAAATGGCATAAATCCCTAAAGATGGGAAGGATGAAGGGATGGAAGGTGATGGGTGGGAGTCAATATACTGTGGTTTTCAATGCATAGTAAAGTCAGAAAACCTACAAGCTAGAGCTGAGTGAAGGCAGGCACAATCTTGGAAGCTCTTTGAGGGAACTGGATAGCTAAGTTGACAGCTCTCTGTTACTTGAACTGAGGCCAATCCACTCTCAAGAAGGAAAGGCTTGTTTTTTTTCATGCTTCCTGAGGTCTCAGGCCATGACCAACTCAGCCCTTCTGTTTCGGATCTGTGTCTGTGCAGCACATCAGGGAAGAATCCTATAGGAAGAAATTTGCTGAGCTCATATAGGCTGGGAATAAAAATGATGAGGATGGAAGATAGTAGGATAGGGGCCTAGGATCTCTTCCAGGGGCTTACCACCATGGACCCAACATCCTCCCTCTAGGCCCCATGTCTTAATGCTTCAACCACCTTTCAGTTGCATCTTCCGAAGACTGAGATTTTAACACATGGGCTATTGGGGACAGTCCAAACCTCAAACAACAGCCAAGAGAAAGTAGACAGCCTAACTGATGGGTTTGTTGTAATTATCTTCTTGTTATTATGATTGCCTGAGTTAGTGAGTATATCTTGTAAAGGAAAGTTTCATGGGGATGGAGAGAACTCAGGAGTTAAAAGCATGTGCTGCTTTTTCTCAGGATCTGACTTTGCTTCCTACCACCCACATCAAGAGACTCACAGCTTCCTGTGACCCCAGCTCTGGGTGGTCTGATGCCTCCGAGCTACTGAGTCCCTGGGAATCACCCCTTATTAAGGAGGTAATCATTCACTCTAAGAGCACAGGTGTTTTCTTGATTCTTCTTAGTGGAGAAAGCAGTCAGAAAACATAGGCATCCACATGCTTGGGTAATTCCTTGTGGTGGAAACCTGGGCGTATGGGTTATTATTCTAAATTTTATTCTCATCAGGTTTTGATTATAGCACAGCAGACAGGTGTGGAGGAGAGGAGTCAAGGAAGAGGCAGGTAGTCACGCAGGTAAATCGGTTTCCCATTTAGCACTGTTATGACTCTAAACGTAATAGAATACATAATAGTTTGTCACTGGTTTAGCTATAATTCCAATGTGACCTACGTTGCAAGAAGTTAAAAATTCAGCTTCAAAAAATACAGAAGCTGGAAAAATAAGTGGAAAAGAAAGGGAGAGGGAATAATTGTTTCTTGTATTTCATGGCTTGGCATTGAACTTGATAAGTTAATATTCCATAGTATGTGTCTGTTAGCTTGGTTGAGTACACTATTAAAGGATCCAAGGAAATGCTTACTAGCTCTGTTTTGAGGTCTTTTTTATTTGGGACAGATGGAGAGATGCTTTCTTGCTGGGTGTTTGGTCAAAAAGGAAGGTCAGCAGGCTGCTTCTCCACCTGTCTGAAATAGCAGCTTTTCACCCCAACTTCTGATTCTTGAATTTTTATTGGTAAATAGAATGGGAGTGACTTGGTTAAAAACTACGTTTGGAAACAGCAGAAGAACAGGCACTGGGGAGACCAGAAGTCTCACCAGGCTGCACCTGAGTGGAAAAGCACTGGCTGAAGGGTGGCAGTGTCACACCCGGTAGTTAAAACATCAGTGGATTCAGGTGCAGCCCCTCAGCGTACCAGGGACCAACAGTGCTTAGTAGCAATTGCTGCTCTAGGGCAGGGCTCAAGTCTGCCACCCAGTACCCATGTCAGTGACTCACATCCACCTGTAACCCCAGCTCCAGGGACCAAACATCATCTTCTGTATGCTTTGGACACACAGAGACACATAAGTAAAAATTATAAATAAACTTCAAAAGAAAATGCTTTCCATGAATACAATGGCAGGCCCATCTCACCCCACACCACCTCGTGTGGTTTCCCAGCTTATACAAGGTTTTTTGTTGTTTTTTTTTCTGATAATATTTTTATTTGATTTTGAAACAAGCTTATTTTACATGTCAATCCCAGTTCCCTCACCCTCCCTCTGCCCCTGGCCCCTGCCTCAACCTCAATCCCATCCCCTTTCTGCTCCCCAGGGAAGGTGAGGCCTTTCATGGGGATTTTCAAAGTCTGTCACATCATTTGAAGCAGGGACTAGGCCCGGCCCCATGTGTCTAGGCTGAGGGAGCATCCCTCTATGTGGAATGGGCTCCCAAAGTCCATTTGTATACTAGAGATAAATATTAATTCACTACCAGAGGTCCCATAGAGTGCCCAACCCTCCTAACTAACATTCTCATTCAGGGGGCTGGGTCAGTCCTATGCTGGTTTCCCAGCTATCAGACTGGGGTCCATGAGCTCCCCCTTGTTCAGGTCAGCTGCCTCTATGGTTTCTCCAATCTGTTCTTGACCCCTTTGCTCATCGCTCCTCCCTATCTGCAACTGGATTTCAGGAGTTCAGCTCAGTGTTTAGCGGTGGGTGTCTGCTTCTTCTTACATCAGCTACTGGATGAAGGAAGGCTCTAGAATGGCATATAAGGTAATCATCAATCTCATTATCAGGGAAGGACATTTAAGGTAGTCTCTTCACTATTGCTTAGATTGTCAGTTGGGGTCATCCTTGTGGGTCTCTGGACATTTCCCTAGTGCCAGCTTTCTCTTTAATCCTATAATGGCCCCCTCTGTTATGGTATCTCTTTTCTTGCTCTCCTCTATTCTTTCCCTGACTTAATCTACCTGCTCCCTCATGCCCTCCTCTCTCCTCCACCTCTTCCTTTCTCTTTCTCCTAATTCCCTCTCCCCTCCCCCATGCTCCCAATTTACTCAGGATATCTTGTCCTTTCTTTTCCAGGGGACAATGTGTCCCTTTCTCCTTTCCGGGGGACCATGTATGTCTTGCTATATGAGTGAGTACTTACCATGTTTGTCTTTTTGTGACTGGGTTACCTCACTCAGGATGGTTTCTTCTAGTTCCATCCATTTGCCTGTGAATTTCAAGATTCCATTGCCCCCCCACACACACACTGAGTAGTACTCCATTGTGCAAATGTACCACATTTTCTCTATCCACTCTTCAGTTGAGGGGCATCTAGGTTGCTTCCAGTTTATGACTATTACAAATAATGCTGCTACGAACATAGTCAAACAGATGTTCTTGTTATATGAATGTGCATGTTTTGGGTATATGCCTAAGAGTGGAATTGCTGGATCTTGAGGTAAACTGAGTCCCATTTTCCTGAGGAACCACCATACTGATTTCCAAAGTGTCTGTACGAGTTTGCACTCCCAGAAGCAGTGGAGGAGTGTACTCCATTCTCCACATCCTCTCCAGCACAAACTGTCTTTGGTGTTTTTGATTTTGGTCATTCTGACAGGAGTAAGATGGTATGTCAGAACTGTTTTGATTTGCATTTCCCAAATGGCTAAGGTTGTTGAGCCATTTCTTAAGTGTCTTTCAGCCATTTTAGATTCTTCTATTAGGAATATTTACTTCTGTACCCCACTTTTAAATTGGATTATTTGGTGTTTTGGTAACTAGCTTCTTGAGTGCTTTGTATATTTTGTAAATCAGCCTTCTATCAGATGTGGAGTTGGTGAAGATCTTTCCCATTCTGTGGGCTGCCATTTTGTCTTATTGACTATGTCCTTTGCCTTACAGAAGCTTCTCAGTTTCAGCAGGTTCCAGTCATTAATTGTTGATCTCAGTGTCTGTGTTACTGGTGTTGTGTTCAGGAAGTGGCCTCCTATACCAATTCGTTCAAGGGTACCTCCCACTTTCTCTTGTAAGAGGTTCAGTGGGGGCTGGATTTATGTTGGGGTCTTTGATCCATTTGGACTTAGGTTTTGTGTATGGTGATAGATATGGCTCTATCTGCAGTCTTCTACATGTCAGCATCCAGTAATGCCAGCACCATATGTTGAAGATTCTTTCTTTTTTCTATTGTATAATTTTAGCTTCTTTGTCAAAAGTCAGGTGCCTGTAGGTGTGTGGGTTAATTTTTCAATCTGATTCCATTGGTCTACCTGTCTATTTTTGTGCCAATACCAAGCTGTTTTCAGGACTATAGCTCTATAGTAGAGCTTGTAGTCAGGGATGGTGAGGCCTTCGGAAGTTTCTTTATTGTACAAGGTTGTTTTGGCTATCCTGGGGCTTTTGTTTTTCCACATAAAGTTTAGTATTGTCCTTTCAAGGTCAGTGAAGAATTATGCTGGGATTTTGATGAGGATTGCATTGAATCTGTAAATTGCTATTGACGTTTTTACTATGTTGATCCTACCTATCCAAGAGCATGGGAGATCTTTCCATTTTCTGATATCTTCGTTAATTTTTTTTCTTTAAAGACTCAAAGTTCTTATTATAGAACTTTGGTTAGCGTTACTTCAAGATAGGTTGTTTTACATTGTGGCTATTGTAAAGTGTGGCATTTCTCTGATTTCTTTCTCAGGCCCTTTATTGTCTGCATATAGTAGACCTACTGATTTTTTGTTTTGTTTTGGTTTGTTTTTTGGGTTAATCTTGTATCTTGTCTTCATACAAGGTTTTGATAAGCTATTTTTGACATCCAGTTCTGGTGATTCAGCCCACAGCCCCAGCTACAAAAAGGTAGCACTTTTCCACCCCCTACTGGTGGCTCTAAATACAAAACAGAAAAGGGATTTTTGGACTATGACAGGGAACTGACTATTCCTCGGTGATGCATGGAATTCTCTGTGTACCTGACATGTGTGACTGATGTACTTGATGCCATGTTCCTTCTCCACGAAGGTGATGCTAGAACGCCCTCTCTTTCAAAGGAAAGCCTTTTGCAGAAGACTGAGCTATAGGAAGAGAATGAGCGCAGCATCGTAATTGTCAACCTAAAAGATAAAATTATTTGATTATTAGAGCTTCTTTTATTGTCTTATTAAAAATAATAAATATTGGGATTCGGGTACTAGGGAATAAACCTGAAAGAGCCATGGAACAATGGAGAAATGATCACCTCATCCTCTTCTCCATCTGCCCTGATTCAAAAAAGCCATGCATGTCTTTTAGCCGTTCCTTTTGCCACCTGTGTGTCCCCCTATCTTCCTCTGAGTCTGCCAGAAAACTGTATGGTAGACTCCATCCAGCTCAATGTGGACTCTCCAAACCAATGTTCAACTCCACTGTCCATCTTGAAGCAGCATCAATGTTCATGAGGGATATTGGTCTGTAGTTTTCTTTCTTAGTTGTGTCTTTGTGTGGCTTCAGTACCAAGTGATTGTGGCCTCATAAAAAGAGTTTGGTAATTGGGAAAGTTTCCTTCATGATTTTGTTGAATATATTTTCTGCACCTTTTAGCTGTGTTTCTTCACCTTCCTCTATGCCTATTATTCTTAAGTTTGGCCTTTTCACAGTGTCCCACATTTTCTGAATATTTTGTGTTAAGAATTTGTTGGATTTAAGATTTTCTTTGGTCGATGAATATATTTCCTCTAGTTTATCTTCAACGCCTGAGATTCTCTCTTCCATCTCTTGTATTCTGTTGGTTATGCTTGTGTCTGTAGTTCCTGATCATTTGCCCAGTTTTTCTATTTCCAGTGAAAGACCTGCAGAGCGTGGACCTTCACACTCCCACGCAGGAAAGGCAACATCCCAAATCACTCACAAGAAGCCGTCTTGATGTAAAAGCATGAGGACTTTTAATTCCAAGTGCACTGGGGTCCACAGTCATACACCACGCAGGGGTAGAGGACTGAGGACCTCAAGGGCAGAATGAGACAGTTTTTATAGGGTTTATAGCAAAGCCCACACATAGGTCACTGGGGTGGGGGTTTCACAAGCAATTTATGAAGTCAGATAGCTCATTTTCCGTTACCTTAGTAGGCCAGGATTACGTATTCAAGGGCCTGTCTGTGTAAACAGCAAGGAGTATGACCTTGCCTATT
Source organism: Phodopus roborovskii (assembly GCF_943737965.1). Taxonomy (NCBI): domain Eukaryota; kingdom Metazoa; phylum Chordata; class Mammalia; order Rodentia; family Cricetidae; genus Phodopus; species Phodopus roborovskii. The sequence continues at coordinate 1,241,114 of NW_026126639.1, read as the reverse complement.
TACTGACAGAGGACAGAGTCTGGAATTTGAGGTTTTTTAGAGCTTTTTAGATAGTATTTCTAAACTTTCAGTTTCCCGGGGTCATTGGAAAGTTAGGCTGTATTTTTCCATCCTTTCATTCCCTACTTCTTCTCTTGTTAATAGTTTTAATCTTAGAACTACGGAAATTAAGAGGCAGCCTCCTCTTGGCTCAGGAAGCTCCTGTACTGTTGTCTAAGTACCATAATCTGGACTGCATTCACTCGTTTTATTAAATAAAAGCAACATTTTACAACAGTAAGCAACAAGAGAGGAATACAAATGACTGTTAGAGCAGCTGTAAGAGGCTGTTCCTGGGTCCTATAACCTCGAGTGGCATGGGGGTGGGTCCAGGGGATGAGGAGGACATATTCTGGACCAGCCACAAAGTGGGCCTTTCTACCTGTGCAGTGATGTCTAATGTAGACCAAGTCCCCTACTTGGAAGCAATGTGGGACTTGCAAGTCTTCTTCTGAGTAGATCTCTTGGAGCTGCTTCTACAGTCACTGTCTCACCCACTCGAGCGCCTTGAGCTGGGAGAGCAATGCATTAGCACTATGCACAGAAACAATTTTCATCAGTGGAGGAGGCCCCCCATAGAGAAATTCATAGGGGAACAGCCCAAACAGTCCAAAGGGTGTTTCTAACCCCCAAAAGCACAAAGGGTAGGAGAGCTATCCAATCATCAATGCCAGTCTCTGCAGTCAATTTAGTGAGGGTCTCTTTAATGTTTCTCTTTATTTTCTCTACCTGCCCTGAGCTTTGGGGTTTATATGCACAATTCCAATCAATCCCCAACATCTTGGCCAGACCCTGACTTACCTGGGCAACAAAAGCTGGACCATTGTCTGATCCTAGTACCTTAGGTATTTCAAATCTTGGGAAAATTTTCTTCCCGTATCTTCTTAGCCACCACGATTGAGGTCTCTGTCTTGGTAGGGTAAGCCTGTTCCCATCCTGAAAAAAATGTCTACTTGTTACCATACTTGGCTGGCTTTACCTCTGTGAAGTCCAAGGCAGTATAATAGCCAGTCTTTTTGGCAAATGTAAGGCTTCCAGCAAGCTTAGAATTTCTTCTTTGTTTTTGACTTCCTTCCCTGCTGAAGTAAGCAGCTGCCTTAGTTTATAGATAGTCCCATGCACATGTGCAGTCACAAAAGCATACCTGCTATCCGTGTACATGTTTGTGGATAGGCTTCCGGGGAGACTGAACAGGAACCAGGATGCCTTGCTGGATCAATCTCTACTCATGGGGTCCTGTTTGACTGATGCTGGTGTAGCACTAGCTTTCAGCTGAATAACCTGGGGGGGCACTTGTTTTGCCAGACTCATTCCGGGTAGTTCAGCCCAAGCTAAGGGAGTTTGGGCCAACCACCAGTCCATATTTGAGGCTCCAGTTTCGTCTGAACGGTGTAGGTCAAGCCGGGGCTCCACATAGAGTCTACTCATCTTCTAGTCTGATAGTGAGGACTTGCAACTGATTTCCCTGTTTATCACTTACTGATGGCTGTTTATCTCTTCCTAACAGAGGGTAAGGGCATTCTGGGATAACCGGGAATGAGTGGGATACCTGGCCCACGCCAAGGTCCACTGTTCTTCGGGTACTCCATGAGTACTGCCATTGCCGTGCAGCACCCATTACCCAAGATATTTTGTCTTTTAATTTTCCTAGTGGCTGTATCAGCACGGAATGCGCTGCTCCAGTCTCCACCAAAAATTCGACTGCTTGCCCGTCTGCTTTCAAAGTTACCCTGGGTTAGGGGAGGGAGTCCGAACCCCGTCTCCCCTAATATTTATCTTTCCCCCAGGGCTAGGACCTTTGATCCCTTGTCCTCTTCTTTGGGGTAGTTTTGCCCAGTGTCCTTTCTTTTTATAATATGCACACTGGTCCTGGTCGAGTTGGGTCCTGTTGCCCAGGATCCCTGATTATCTAGGGCCTGTCCTACATTTTTTAACTTTTCTCCTTTTTTCTCTCTCTCTATTTTTTCCTTTAACCACTGCAGCCAAGATTTTAGACAAATTCTTTTCCTGTCTTCTGTCATGTTTTTCTCTTTCCTTCTATTCTCTCTCTCTCTCTCTCTCTCTCTCTCTCTCTCTCTCTCCTCTTTTCTCTGTCTTTTCTCTCCTTCTCTTCTCTGTCCTTTCAATACACTTTCTCTGCCTCTTTCACCAAATCACATAACTCAGCTTCCTGTAATCCTTCCAGTCTCTGGAGTTTCTTTCTAATATCCGGGACCGATTGCCCTATGAAGGCCAGAACCATCGAAGCTCTCTGGGCTTCTGAGATAGGGTCGAAAGGAGTGCTCTCTTTACCTTAGCCAAATTGGTGGGCCGTCACGTGACACCTTGGAGGAGACCCACCACCATAGCCTGGCGATAGACTGTCAAGCTCTCCCTACCTTCACCACTGTTGAAGTCCCAACTGGGGTGAGTCAAGGGGAATCCCAAGTCAATCTCGTTCTGCTGTGGGGCCCCAGGGACATTTTTTTCTAGCCTCTAGCAGCAGCTGTTGATAATCAAATAGGCTGGTGAGAGAACACAAGGGTCCCACATGGATAGGCAGGTCTAGTGTGCTTAGAGCAGCTCCAGGAAGTTCCCAGAAGGTGGCACGGTTGATGGATCAGCTCTCTGTCCCAGTGGGACAGTGGGCAGGGTAGGGCACAGGGTAGGGGGAGGGCAGGCTTTATGGGGGTGGGTGGGGGTGTATCAGAGCACCAGGAGCACTTTCGCTGGGGACAGGACACAGGGGCGTGAGATGAGGGGCTAATAATCCAGGGAGTGCCCAGGGAAGGGTGTGGGAGAATTCAACCCAAATTGGTCCCAGACTCACCTCTAGGAGAGGCCTGGCGATGAGGGTCAAAGATCTGGCAGGCAGGGACTCAGGATGGTCAGGGACTCAGGATGGTGGTGAGGGGGGTAGGGAGAGCTCTGCATATCTGCGAGGGGCCCAGAACTTCAGCAGAGGACCGACCGGCAGTGGGGGTCAGCCACCAGCCAGGCTGGGATTCTGGGTGGTCGGCGTGGATAGGAAGTTCTAGTGTCAGTTCTTTACTAGTGTTATATTAACAACTTATCAGAAGTCTATTGATCAATGTTAAAACTCTGAACTTTTGAGGTCTTAATATAATAAAGGGGGAAGGAATCTGAGACGTTTTTCAAAAATTTTGAATACCTGAAATCGGTCTCTCAGACCCTCACAATTTATATCGGCTTTCATATTCTTAGACCTTAGTAACTTTCATTTATATAACTTGCATTACTTTATTGAACTGTCATAACTTATTTGAGATATCCTTAGAACTTTGCACTTTGCACATTAACTCACCTTTCTAGGCTTCCGTAACCTTTCTAAACTCTAAGTTTTATCCAGTTACTTACTACGGGGCATAGGTGGTTGATTACTGGTTGAAACGCAAGTGTTTTAATTTTTAAGTAAAAGAATAGTAAAATTACATTTAAGCCTGTTTTGTGAGTTGATGTGTTAGTGTGAAGGCTGTCAGCAAGGTAAACAGTCTGAGTCTGACTTTTTTAGAATGAGATCTAGTAGCAGGTAGTAAAGCAAGGCCTGGTTTTTGCTTATGAAATGGATTTTCCAGGCAACTACAGCCATGGTACGGGGCGAGCTGGATACTTGCTGTTTTTAATCTAAAAAGGGCACAGTTAGTCAGAAACATCATCACAGATCTGAGAAAGATAAATTTGATACACGTACACACACATACACACACACACACACACACACACACACACACATCAAATGACCTCTATATCCACTAAAATGACAGATACTTGTTGTCTTGGGGACAGATGTCATCAGTCTTTGGTAGTCATACAAGATATCATTAACTCTTCTGCTGCCATGCATGGTAGCACTAGCCACAGACTTTTCTGTGGACAGGGAACTTGAGAGACTGACTTACCTTGGTGAGGAACAGAGGAGAAGTCAACTATCCATTGTCCTGCTTACCCAGATTTTGGGCTGCATCCTGGTGTGTGTGGGGGTGGGGTGGCAATGAGGCATGGTGGAGTTCTTCACCAAGTGGTTAGCATTACCATAATCCAGGTGTTGTAATTTGTGCCTCATCTTCTTTGAGGAGACCTTAGGACTCCCAATAGGGTCTGGAAATTCTGTCTATCATGAGCAGCTTTTATTACTAACAACTTTAGGTGCTATATTGAGCAGATCTCTGAGGAGTTTGAGGGACAGCATTTATTTTTTTAAGTATAGCTGATTTTAAATAAAACTTCTTATTTTTAGATACTTACTTTAGGCTTAACCTTGTAAGCATAGGTTTTCTGGCCCATCTGGGTCCCACCATCATTGAGAGCCCCAAATAAACACACAAAGACTTATATTAACTATGAAACTGTTGGCCTGTGGCTAGGGCTTCTTATGGGCTAGCCCTGTCTTAATTATTAACCCATTTCTAGTAATCTATGTATTTCCACGTGGTCTTAGCTTACTGGAGAATGTCTGGTGCATCCTTTTCTCCCAGTGGCTATATGGTGATCCCTCTCTGCCTACATTTCCCAGAATCCTCCTCCTCTGGTAGCCCCACCTGTCTCCCTGCCCCTGATGGCCACAGAGTTTTATTCATAAACCAATAAGAGAAACACATATACCCAAGGCCTTCCCCCATCATAACCTTGAAGACATATGCATGGGGTTAAATAAAGTCTGTCCCTGTCAAGGAATTGCATCTGTTCTTAAATGATTGCAAGCTGGGTTTTGAGCAGAGTGAAGAATTTGATCATGTATAAGGTAACTGAGAATTAACTTGAATATTTTAGGTATGCAAATTTTTTCAAGATTAGGACTTTATAGTTTTATCTCAGTTAAATTAAAAGTTAAAATTAAAATCCTCTAGTAGTATAACAAAACTTTGAACTATAAATACAGTCTATAGAGGTATTGAGGACATTTTAAAGCCCTAAATATAGCCCCAGAGAAACTGGAAACTTTATTTTCCTAGTTCTTTTATAGTACTCCATTAAAGAATTTCAGCTTTTTATATTCTCTGTTTATCCAAATAGCTAAAGCTTAACAAAGTTGGAAAATACAAAGGGGCTAGACATATATCCTTAACTTGGGATTTATAAACCTTATTTATCAAATATATTTTGTTTATTAAACATATGTCATTTTTATCTAAAATTTTCATTTTTAAGACAAAGATCACATAAAAATCCTTTGGGAGCATTTTCCCCATGGAGGGATACTCCCTTAACCTAGAGGCAGGTGGGAGGGAGGTCCTAGTCCCTACTCCAAATGACTTGACAGATTTAGATGACCTCTCCAGGAAGGCATCATCCTACATGTGGAGTTGAGGGGGGATGGGATGGGAGGGTGGTCAGGGGGCATGGGATGGTGGAAGAGTGGGAGGAAGGGAGGGAGAGGGAACTGCGATCAATAAGAAAAATAAATAAAGAAAGAAATAATCCATCCTAATCCAAAATCTCTTGGAGACCTGCTGTTGCCTCCCTAGTCTAAATGAGGAGACAATAAGAGACTGGATTTTAGGTTACTTATAAGCACACACTAGCAGACCAAGATTACCTCTGTATAGATTTTAATCATTAAACTATTTTAACAAATGCTAAGATGACTTTTTTTTTATAGTTTTAAAAGTCACCCTCTACCACACATTGGTCTTACAGATCCCCAAGAGAAAGAAAGTTTACATCTTAGCAAGAGTTTTGAACATTCACAACCTCGGATGGCTAAACATTTTTATAAACAAGAATCGAGAAAGGTGGAAGAAACTCTAGAGCTAGACATATGCTGGTTCCATTCAGCTACCCTAACTTTTCCATGAATTATTTTTGTTAAAAACATTTAAGCAATGCGAGGCACAATGGTAACAAATGCATTTCCATTTATTGTAGAAAAATTTACCTAAGAGATTGTTAGACACTATCTGAAGCCTTTACCCAGTATATACAACATTGAGGCATCATGCAAGTAGGCTGAATTGTGTACAACCAGCTGAGAGGGGTGACTGCGTACTTAGATTAAGGTCCAACAACTTTGCTTATCCCCCCTTCCAAGGGTTACTAACCTTTAACAAGACTAGCTCTGACTATTATGAACAGGCATATCTAGAGTTTACTGAGAGATTTTATAACCAGTCTGTGTGTGCCTGGAGATGGAGGCAGATGACCTGAAAAGCATAATAAGATTTTTTTTTCTTATAAAGTTACCAAGGTGCAGAATAATGTAAGTATCTGTAATGTAGAGGCCAATAAACAGAAAACTACAAAGACCAGACATGTACAGGAACTCATTATATGTTGCCATGGGATTGTTGTTGCTTTTGAATTGATTTTGAACCATATTCAATAACCTTATAAACCTGAAGGTACAGAGAGTTTATATTTTAGCCATTTTAAAGCACACAGTATTTTTTCTCTATTTTGTTTGTTTGTCTCTGTCCCACAACAGTGGGTCTCAATCTGCCCAATGCTGGATCTCTTTAACACAGTTCCTCATGTGATGGTCACCACCAACCATAAAATTATTTCATTGCTACTTCATAACTATAACTTTGATACTGTTATGAATCCTAATGTAAATATCTGGTATTCGAGATATCTGGTATGAGAACCCTGTGTGAGGGTCATTCAACTGGAAAAATGGGTTTAAACCACAGTTTGAGAACTGGGGTTCTGGAATCAGATTGCCTTCTGAACTAGAACGGAGATTTTGGAGGAGATTTTTAAATAAACCTGTGTTAGTCAGGAGAGCAGAGCCATAACCCAATGCCAAAGTCAGCTTTATAGTAAAGTAGGACAGCATAAAACAATACTCCAATATTATCCACAACTAACAGACACCTGGATCCTTGCAAAACTGAATGCAGTGATACGAGCAAGCCAAGAACAAGAAGGCTTAGAAATAATAAATTATGGGCATGGGCCAAATACGCAGGAGGAGGAGAAACAGGGCTTTCTGGTTCTTCAGAGGTCGGGGCACTGTGGGGAGCCTGCATCACTTGCTGGGAGATGGAGCAACAGGAACAGTGACCTCCTTCAGCAGCAGAGGATAGAAGACAGGGGGACTCAGAGGTGTCTGGTGTATCTGCAGGACTTAAACAGAAGGCCGAGTTGAGCCACTGAAAGAGACAGAGACAGAGCTGATGGGAGATGTCATTCTGTATATGAGGCAGCCAGGAGCAGTCCGCCTCAAAGAAAGCCTGAAATGTTTGTAGCATTCAGCTCAGTGGCAATATGGCTGTGCTCAGTCGGACTCGCATCTTCACCACAAAACTTGAAAGCACAAATGCGACAGACAACAGAGAACAACGCAGAAAACACAGTGCAACAATGCAATTGGGTAAGTCCAGATGAACTCAGACACGCAGTGGCTGACTTCACACACACACACCCAAATCAGGAGAGTATGATGTTTGCTCTGCCCCAGAGACTGGGTCAATGATTGCCTCTGATATCACCCTCGTCTCTCCAAATGTTCAGACTCCAAAACAGAAGAACACAACTCGTAACTCTGTCTGACCTTCAGAAACATGTAGGCAGGCAATTCTTGTTTTCATTTGGCTTTCCATTTGCAAATTTGGGGTGGTTGCTCCTGGGTTCCCAGGAGCATATCAAGCCTGCCTTGCACTTGCTCCATCTGGGGACTATCGCCTATTACTGACCTTTAATTTATGGTAGCTGTGGCTTTGGCCTCCCCTGACTTCCAAATCACCTGGCTTCCTGTCCTGGACCCCCTGCCCTGTATCTGGGGTCTCCTAGGGATCTCACTAGAGCCTCCACATGTTATAGAGTTTCTGACCTTTGGGAAAATACCATGGATTCCATCCAATTACAACTAAAAGGGCTATTGATTACAGCTGGCAGGACACCAGTGTCTGTGCCGAACTCGAGACTTCCATGAGAAAAAGGACTGAGGGAAGGGTTTTAAAGGTGAAAACCACAAGACCTTGCGTATCTGTACAAACAAGCCAAGAGCTGGTCTGCTCTGCCAAGACTGGGAAGTCAAAGAGATGTTTCTGTCTGCATAAGCAAGACTCGTAAGCCAAAAAGCAATTAGTCACTATAGCATAAGAAGTAGATGAGCCCGCCTCCACCCACAGGAGGAGCCCACCTTCCCGTGCCCTGCCTGGAGCCTCCTGTACACAGGTTAACCCCTCCCAGCAGACCAGGTCATCCAGAGTCTACCAACGTACTAGTATTGCCTCTACCCACTGGAACAGGAGAGCCATCAGAATACTGGACAACCTTCTTGTCCCCACTGGAAGAAAACCTTGCTTCTGTACACACCAAGAGAGGAGAGACCCTACCAGTACACACGGGAAGAAGGGATGGATAGATGACAGTATAAGAACACATTCAACAACAGGAAAATCAATCAATATGACACCATCAGAACCCAAATCAGGAAGGTATGATGTTTGCTCTGCCCCAGAGACTGGGTCAATGATTGCACCTGATACCACTCTTGTCTCTCCAAATGTTCATACTCCAAAACAGAAGAGCACAACTCACAACTCTGTCTGACCTTCAGAAACATGTAGGCAGAAACAAAAGACAAACCAAAAATTGCAAGAAACAATTCAAACAGTACAAGGTTTAAAAGCTGAAATAGAGACAAAACAAAACAAAACAAAAAAAACTATAGTCTGAGGAAATGCTGGAAATAGAAGATCTGGGTAAATGATCGGGAACTACAGATGCAAGCATAACCAACAGAATACAAGAGATGGAAGAGAGAATCTCACAGGTGTTGAAGATACACTAGGAGAAATAGATTCATGTATCAAAGAAAAATCTAAATTCCAACAAATACCTAACACAAAATATCCAGGAAATATGGGACACCTTGAAAAGACCAAACCCAAGAATAGTCAGTATAGAGAAAGGTGAAGAAATCCACCTCAAAGGTTCAGAAAACATATTCAACAAAATCAAAGAAGAAAACTTTCCCAACCTAAAGAAAGACATGCCAATAAAAATACAAGAAGCTTACAGAACACCGAATAGAGTGGACCAAAAAAAGTTCCCTCGCCACATAATACACAAAACATGAAACATACAGAATAAAGAAAGAATATTAAGAGCAGCAAAGGAAAAAGGCCAAGTAACATATAAAGGCAAACCTATTAGAATTATACCTATCTTCTCCATGGAAACTCTGATAGCAAGAAGGTCCTGGATAAATATTCTAAGAGATCATGGATGCCAGTAACATGGATGGGTGTAACAATCCTAATATCTAACAAATTAGACTCTAAGCTAAAATCAATAAAAAGAGATGAAGAAGGTTGCTCTTATTCATCGCAGGAGAAATCCATCAAGATAAAGTCTCAATTCCAATACAAAGCACCCATATTAGTAAAAGAAACATTACTAAAACTCAAAACACACATAAAAGCTCATACATTTACACTAGACAGGTCCACCAAACAGAAACTTAAAAAAAAAAAAAAAAAAAAAAAAAAAACAAAGGAACTAACAGAAGCTATGACCCAATTGGGTTTAACAGACATCTATAGAACATTCTACCCAAACACAAAAGATATAACTTCTTTTCATCGACACATGGAACCTTCTCTAAAATCGACCACATATTTGGCAATTTAGCAAAGCACAATAGGTACAAAAAATTGGAACAACTCCCTGTGTCTTATCAGCCACTATGCTTGAATGTTAGAATTCAACAACACAAACTGAAGAAACCCTACAAACTCATGGGAATTGAACAATGTGCAATTTACCATTCCTGGATCAAAGAAGAAATAAAGAAAGAAATTAAGGGCTTCCTAGAATTCAGTAAGAATAAAGACACAACATACCCAAACTTATGGGACACTTTGAAAGCAGTGCTAAGAGGAAAGTTCATTGCACTAAAGGGCCCACATGAAACTGGAGAATAGTCACACTAGAGAATTAACAGCACAATTGAAAGCTCTAGAGCAAAAAGAAGTAAAATCACCCCAAAGGTATAGACACCAGAAAATAAATAAATTGATGGCTGAAAGCACTAAAATAGAAACTATGAAAGCAATACAATGAATCAATGTAACAAAATCAACAAGAAAACCAATAAGATAAACTGTTATCCAAACGAACTAAAAGGCTTAGAGAAAACATGCAAATAGACAAAATCAGAAATGAAAAGGGAGATAACAATGGACACTGAGGAAATTCAGAGAATCTTTAGGTCATATTTTGAAAACAATACTCCACAAAATTTGAAAATTTAAAGGAAATGGACAGCTTTATGGATAGATATCACTTACCCATATTAAATCAAGAACAGATAAGCAGTTTAAATAGACCTATAACCCCCAATGAAATAGAAGCAGTCATCAAAAGTCTCCTCCCCCCCCCCCCAAAAAAAAAAAACAGGGCCAGATAGTTTTAGTGCAGAATTCTTTTTTGTAATTTTTTTTCTTATTTTACATATCTATCTGAGTTCCCTCCCCCTCACTCCCTCTCTACCTCCCATGACCCCCGACCCCCCTCCCATCCCACCACCCCCTCCACAGGGAGGGTGATGCCTTCCAGGAGGGATCAACAAAATCTGTCAAGTCATTTGGAGTAGGGACTAGGCTCTCCCTCCTGCCTCTAGGTCCTTTCCTGTGCCAGGGATACATCCTAGTTCCACTGTCAGAGGTCCCTTAGACTGCCCAAGCCTTCTAACTGAGACCCATGTTCAGTCTGAGTCAGTCCAATGCTGCTTTACCAGCTATCAGTCTGGGGGTCCATTAGCTCCCCCTTGTTCAGGTCAGCTGTCTCTGTGGGTTTCTGTAGCCTGGTCTTGTCCCCATTTTCTTATCACTCCTCCCTCTCTGCATCTGGATTCCAGGAGTGTGGCTCAGTGTTTAGCTGTGGGTGTCTGCTTCTGTTTCCATCAGCTTTAATGCAGAATTCTACCAGAAATTCAAAGAACAGCTAATACCAATACTCCTCAAATTGTTCCACACAACAGAAGCAGAAGGGTCACTGACAAACTCTTTTCATGAGGCTACAATTATCTTGATACCTAAGCTACACAAAGACACAACTAAGAAAGAGAATTACACATGACTATCCCACATGAATATTGATGCAAAACTTCCCAATAAAATACTGAAAAATAGAATCCAAGTATACATCAGAGAAATCATCCACCATGATCAAGTAGGTTTCATCCCAGAGATGCAGGGATGGTTCAATCTATGAAAATCTGTTGTAATTTACCATATAAACAAGCTGATAAAGAACAAACACATGATCATCTCAATAGATGCTGAAAAAGCCCTAGACGAAATCCAACACCACTACATAATAAAGGTCTTGAAGAGAACGAAAACAGGAACATACCTAATTATAATAAAAGCTATATACAGGAAACCAACAGCGAATGTAAAACTAAATGGAGAGAAACAATGTAATTCCTCAAAAATCAGGAACAAGACAAGGCAGTCCACTCCATATCTCTTCAATATTGTACTTGAAGTTCTAGCTATAGCAATAAGACAACAAAAGGAGATCAAGAGGGTACAAATTGTATAGGAAGAATTCAAATTTCACTACTTGCAGATTATGTTATCCTTTATACATGACCTGAAAAATTCTACCAACAAACTCCTGCAGCTGACAAATACCTTCAGCAAATTGGCAGGATACAAGATTAACTCAAAAAACCAGTGGCCCTATTATATGCATACGATACAGTGCCTGAGAAAGAAATCAGAGAAATACCACCCTTTACAATAGCCACAAACATCATAAAATATTGAAACACCTCTATAATAAAAATTTTGAGTCTTTAAAGAAAGAAAGTGAAGATAATAGAAAATGGAACCATCTCCCATGCTCTTAGATAGGTAGGATAAACAGTAAAAATGGCAATCTTGCCAAAAGCAATCCACAGATTCTTTTCAATCCAAATCCAAATTCCAGCATAATTCTTCACAGACCTTGAAAAAACAATACTCAACTTTATATGGGAAAACAAAAGACCCAGAATAACCAAAACAACCCTGTACAATAAAGGAACTTTCCGAGGCATTACCATCCCTGACTTCAAGCTATATTATAGAGCTATCATCCTGAAAACAGCTTGGTACTGGCACAAAAATAGACAGGTAGACCAATGGAATAGAATTGAAAACACTGATATTAACCCACACACCCATAAACACCTGATTTTTGACAAAGCAGCTAAAATTATACAATGGAAAAAAGAAAGCATCTTCAACAAACGGTGCTGGCATAACTGGATGCTGACTTGTAGAAGACTGCAAATAGAACCATATCTATCACCATGCACAAAACTTAAGTCCAAATGGATCAAAGATCTTAACATAAATCCAGCCACACTGAACCTCTTACGAGAGAAAGTTGGAGATACCCTTGAATGAATTGGTAAAGGAGACCACTTCCTGAACATAACACCAGTATCACAGACACTGAGATTGATAATTAATAAATGGGCTCTCCTGAAATTGAAAAGCTTCTGTAAGGCAAAGGACACAGTCAACAAAACCCCACATTTGACAGAGGGCTGAAATTGCTCAACAACCTTAGCCATCAAGGAAATGCAAATCAAAACAACTTTGAGATACCATCTTATTCCTGTCAGAATGGCTAAAATCAAAAACACCAAAGACAATTTATGCTGGAGAGGATGTGGAGAAAGGGGTACACTCCTCACTGCTGGTGGGAGTGCAAACTTGTACAGACACTTTGGAAATCAGTATAGTGGTTCCTCAGGAAAATGGGAATCAGTCTACCATAAGATCCAGCAAATTCCACTCTTAAGCATATACTCAAAGGATGAACATTCATATAACAAGGAAAGATGTTCAACTATGTTCATAGTAGCATAATTTGTAATAGACAGAACCTGAAAACAATGTAAATGCCACTCAACTGAAGAATGGATGGAGAAAATGTGGTACATTTACACAATGGAGTACTACTCAGAGGAAAATACCACTGGAATCTTGAAATATGCAGGCAAATGGATGGAACTAGAGGAAACCATCCTGAGTAAGATAACGCAGACACAAAAAGATAAACATGGTATGTACTCACTCATATCTGGATTTTAGACACAGAGCAAAAGATTACCAGCCTACAATCCGTACCACCAGAAAAGCCAGGAAACAAATAGGACCCTATGAGAGACATACATGGTCCCCCAGAAAGGAGAAAGGGACACATGGTCCCCTGGAAAAGGGGAAGGGACAAGATATCCTGAGTAAATTGGGAGCATGGGGGAGGGGAGAGGGAATTAAGAAAAAGAGAAGGGGAGAAGAGGAGGGGAGAAGAGGACATGAGGGAACAGGGAGACTGAGTCAAGGAAAGAATAGAGGAGAGCAAGAAAAGAGATGCCATAATAGAGGGAGCCATTATAGGATTAAAGAGAAATATGGCATTGGGAAATGGTCAGAGATCAACAATGATGACCCCCAACTAACAATCTAATCAATAGAGGAGAGGCTACCTTAAATACCCTTCCCAGATAATGAGATTGATGACTACCTTACATGCCATTCTAGAGTCCTCATCTAGTAGCTGATGGAAGCAGACATCCACAGCTAAACACTGAACCGAACTCCTGGAATCCAATTACAGATAGGGAGGAGTGATAAGAAAAAGGGTCAAGACCAGACTGGAGAAACTCCCAGAGACAGCTGATCTGAATAAGGGGGAGCTCATGGACCCCTGTCTGATAGCTGGGAAACCAGCATAGGGCTGACCCAGAACTCTTTAATGTGGGTTTTAGTAAGGAGGGCTGGGAAGTCTACGGGGCCTATGGTAATGGATCAGTATTTATCCCTAGTATATGAATGGACTTTGGGAGCCCATTCCACATAGAGGGACACTCTCTCAGCCTAGACACATAGAGGAAGGCCTAGGCCTTGTTTGAAATGATGTAACAGACTCTGAAGAACCCCAATGGAAGGCCTCACCTTCCTTGGTGATCAGAAAAGGGATAGGATTGGGGTTGGGGTGGGGTGGGGCAGAGGAGGAGGAGAGGGAGAGGGAACTGGGATTGACATGTAAAACAAACTTGTTTCAAATTTAAAAAATAAAAGATAAGAACAATGAAGTAGATGGCCACAGCTATACATTTATGGATAGAAGGATCCACTGAGTCAGCATTACTGGGACTTTTTCTTCCAGGGACTAGGGTCAGAGACAAGTGGCTAGCAGATACCAAGATGGATTCCTAGCATAAAACAGAGGGGTTAATTTTAGCATCACAGTATATTCTCAAATTCTTCAAATTGAGCTTCAAATTCATAATAATGGCAAGATGTCTGTTACAAAAGTGTAATAAAAGGAGACTTCTGCTTTTAGTGAGAATTTCTCAATCATGTCCTAGAACAGCAAAGTTGTTGGATAAATGCAAGTTTTAATTTGTCTTGATCATAGCAATGAGCAGATGTTACTGGGCAGGCAGCTAACTAAAATCTTGATATAGATACATAAGGCAACTAGAACCTCTGCTTAGTTGGGAAGTGCTGTATTTGGATGGAGATTGTGTGGGTGGGTGTCATATATGTTCATACCTTAATTTTCAAGGTTGTGCTGTGGAGAGCTGTGGCTTCATCAAGGTCACCGTGGTTGTTGTTCCTTTTTAGAGAACTGAGTTATTTCCAGGGAGACTGGGCTTGAGACAGATAGCAAGCCTGGCCCCTTGGTTGCTCTAGCTTCCTGACTCATCATGTGATCTCTCCCAAACGTAACCACACCCTTGTGGACTCTTAACAGACATCATACAGGGATAATTTTTCTGAGGCAATGTGGACAAATATCTATTTCCCCAAGATTGGACAACGATCCCACTGTCTATCTTGGTGAACCAACGAGATCAGTGGGCTTTCTTACCTTACGGGAGCATGGATAAAAGGTTGTCCGAACATGGGGTCCCTCAAAAGAACCATGTCATCAAAAGGTTCAGTTTAGAAAGATTGATGATTTCCCAGAGATGATGGATGGAATCTTTCCTTTAGGTAACATTACACCCACTATTGTAGTTCAGCATTTCCCAAGACATTTTGAAACTAAAGCAGAAGTGAAGACAGCTGTGGTAGGCAGGAGGGGCAGACGGAAATTCAAGTGAGAGTCTAATAACCGTCCTGTCCTTATTAGACTTCTGTCAATTGATATTAGCTGGCGATATCTTGCAGACAGAATCTCCATCAAGAAAATGACCCCATTCTTCAGTTGAGGGGCATCTAGGTTGCTTGTAGGTTCTTGCTATTACAAATAAAGCTGCTATAGACATAGTTGAACACATGTCTTTGTTGCATGGATGTGGATCATTTGGGTAGATACCTAAGAGGGGGATTGCCGAGTCCTGCGGTAAACTAATTCCCATTTTCCTGAGGAACCACCATACTGATCTCCAAAATGGCTGTACGAGTTTGCACACCCACCAGCAGTGGAGGAGTGTTCCCCTTTCTCCACATCCTCTCCAGCATAAGTTGTCATTGGTGTTTCTAATTTTAGCTATTCTGGCAGGAGTAAGATGGTATCTCAAAGTTGTTTTGATTTGCATTTCCCTGATAGCTAAGGATGTTGAGCATTTTCTTAAGTGTCTTTCAGCCTTTTTGATTTTCTCTTTTGAGAATTCTCTATTTAGTTCTGTATCCCATTTTTAAATAGGGTTATTTGGTGTTTTGTTGACTAGTTTTTTGAGTTCTTTGTATATTTTGAAGAGCAGCCCTTTGTCGGATGTAGGATTGGTGAAATCTTTTCCCAGTATGTGGGCTGCCATTTGGTCTTGTCCACTGTGTCCTTTGCCTTATAGAAGCTTCTAAGTTTGAAGAGGTCCCATTTATTAATTGTTAGTCCTAGTCCCTACTTCAATCTGTCCCTACTTGACAGATTTACATGACCCCACCTGGATGGCATTGCCCTACATGTGAAATTGGGATGGGGGGATGGGAGGGGAAGGTGAATGTGAGGGGGCAGAG
Organism: Phodopus roborovskii; assembly: GCF_943737965.1. Lineage (NCBI taxonomy): Eukaryota > Metazoa > Chordata > Mammalia > Rodentia > Cricetidae > Phodopus > Phodopus roborovskii. The sequence continues at coordinate 1,225,158 of NW_026126639.1, read as the reverse complement.
AGGGTAAGAGGGAGGGAGGGGGAACTGGGATCGACATGTAAAATAAGAAAGAAAGGAAGGAAGGAAGGAAGGAAGAAAGAAAGAGACCCAATGAGATTGGACTGTAGGCTAGATGTAGAACACTCCTCTGATTAATGATTGCTATGGGAGGACCAAATCCATTGTGGGTGGTGCCCCAGCTGGGCATGTAGTCCTGCGGCATCCAAGAAAGTAGGGTGAACAAGCCATGGAGATCAAGACCGTTAATAGTGTTTTTCATGGTCTCTGTTTCAGTCCTTGCGTCTAGGTTCTGGCCTGGAGTCCCTGCCATGAATACCCTCAGCTATGGGCTACAGCTTAAAAGCTGAAACAAACTTCTTTTCCCAAGTTACTTTTGGTTAGTGTGTTATCACAGCAGCAGGAAGTGAACTATGGCAGTGTTGTTGTGAGTTCCATGTTCAAGGACAGGCTGGGCCATTTCTTCCTTCCTCTCTAAAGGTTCCCAACATCTCTTTGACCCCCATGTGGCTACTTTTAAACATCCTGTTTATCTCTTTTCCTCTCCCCCATCTTCCTTCTTCAGACAGACACTGAGGTTTACAGCTTTCCTGCCCTCGGTTTACTTTTTAAAACTCTAATAAAATTGTCCTTGACCTAAGAAAACAAATTAAAAAAAAAATTGTTTTTCCTGGAAGAGGGCAAAGCTCCCTGACCTAGCTGGTGGGTTTTCCCCCAAATTTCTGTGTGTGCTTAAGAAATCTGTTCTCGGCCCCACAGTGGAAGGATGAATTACCATGTTTAAAATCCAGTTCTCAGCTACTAGCAAGATTAATGTTGCATGACTTTGGTATACTGGCTTCTGTTAAAATCTCCTGTCACATAATGGATAGCAGACTATGTAAGAGATGTTTTAAATCAAAATCTCTGGAGTAGTATTATAGCTTATCTCATATGTATAAAATATGAGTATATATGCAAATAGTCATACAGTGTGTGTGACTATATGCACTATATGAGTATATATCTATAGAGCTATATATATGCATGCGTGACTGTTTGCTTAAACATTATTTCCCACACCTCATTTGTTTGAACATTTGTAATCCAGTGGTGGGTATTGTGCAGGATTTTGTGGAACTTTTGGAGTTGGGGACTTGCTGGAGGACGTATATCCCTGGGAGAAAACTTTAAGGTTCTATATTATGGCCCCAATTCAGGTTCAATGTGTCTCTTCTTCCCATATTGATGTAATTGTCAATTTTAATGCAAAAAGTGTTTTAACATTTTAAACAATAAAGCAAGTGCAACCTCTACCATCCATCACACTACATCCAATCTCATTTCAAAATTCAATATCACAAGTTGTTTGTCTTATTCAGTCTAGGGCATATCTTCATTTCAGTGATTATTTACATGAATATACATGTGTATGTATTACATCCAAAACAAGAAAACCAGGCAAATACAGCATTGGTAAATAGTAGAACTCTGATGTTCTCTGATACACATTTTGGCTGACATACACTCATCTCAGAGAGCTGACATGAGAAGTAAAGGCTCATTTATTCAATGGTCTTTCTTTCCTTTAGTCACTGTGGAATTTTCCAAACATTTCCATGGCTCTTAAAATGCATTCTGTGTTAGGTTTTCTGAATACCACGGTTTGTAATTTTTTAATATCTCCGTTTTGAAGATGAGTATGCTGTGAAATGCAATTACAAATTAATTATTCTGCAAAGTACACAAGTTAACATGGATAACAGAAGAGGTTATGTTGTGAAGTCCATCAGCGGGCTTCAGGCATGAATAGAACTATTCAGACTTTTATTTTCAAAGCTATCAGGTATTTCTCCTTATACTGTCAACCAGTTTATCTCCTTCCTTTACCCTTCTGCAAATCCTAGCCATTTGTTTTACGAGTTATGAATGTTTAAGCGAATACTTGCTTTTCTATTGTAAACTAACTCACTCTGATGCTTTAAATTTGTACAGATTATACATTCCAATCCTAGCCTCAAATACACAGCTTTGTCCAGAAAAGGATGCTCCTATTCATTTTGATTTATAGCTTCTTTTTATTACAAAGTCATAGATCATCCATTATTCATTGTATGTAAAGCGTGGATATCTTCAATGAAAGAACCAGGAAACTGTTTGGAAGATGTATGTTTTTCTTTCTTTAAAAAGGTGTTTCATTGTGTGATGTACCAAGAGGTACAGAATGGTATCCATTTTTATTTAAGGGTTCTTGGTTTCCTTCATCTGTAACTTTTCCATCATTTTCCAATGTCTTGCTATCTTTTCTTTCATATTTTTTCTTCATGACATAAATTAATACAAGATATAAAAGAAGTGCTGGAGTTTTTAAAGATGTGTTCAAACCCAAGTAGACAGTTCTAGGGAAAAATGGGACAAATATTATTTTATAGTATGTGATATAGCATTTATCTCCAATATGCAGACCTTGAATGCAACAAGTGAAATTATATATAAAAACAAAAAAATTATAAAAGCATAAAACAAATATTTCCAGGGAATTTTTTTCCATTGGGCCATAAAGAGTTTGAAACTATTTCTAAAGAATTTTCAAGACATAGAAAATAAACTCAAGCTGATTGAAGAGGGGAATATTCAGATCCCTCCCACAAGCCATCACATCCCACTCAATAAAAGGAGAAAGTACCAAGAAATACATTTGGGTTTCACAGTCCAGATATCCAGGACCACTGACACTGAGACTTAAGCATCGGATAACAGAAAAGCATACTCCCACCCTAAAAACTAGAGTAGTCTCTTTACCATAGAACTTCATGTCTAATTCTCAAGAAAAGAACAAGAAACACTTAACGTGAGAGGAAATACTAACCGTAGTTTGAAGAGAATGAATAGTCTTTAACCCTCGTCATTGGTGTGTCAGAATGTTGAGATTATCTGAATGGAGACATGATACTAGTACCATTCTTCTACTCACTGTGGCACCAACTCCATCATGACTCCAGGTCTACCTTGGCAACACCACCACCATGACACCAATACCATCATATATCAACACCATCATGATACCAACTCCACCCATGACACCAATACTATTGGCAATGATTTGCAACAGGAACTCTCATTTGTGGTTGGTGGCAAAAGGGTTTGGGAGACAAACTGATGGTGTCTTAGGAACTAGAATAAGGGAGACATACAATCCTCCAGTGTGCACCGTTTTAGATCCATTTGCAAGGGAAGGTAGCCTCTGTGGTTCTGCATCTTTAAAGTGTGCATTTGTATTTTGCTCTTTTGGGGAGCTCAATAGATCTAGAAAACTTCCTGGTGACTGTTAGATTCGGTTTCTTCTTTCAATTTGTAATTTGTCTTTAGGTGTTACCTAAATTAATTTTTTTTTGTTATGTAGAGTTCTAAAAGTACTTTAACATTTTCTCTTACTTTTGAGGAGTTGGGTCATTACACAAATATATTCACATATCCAAAATCGATTTTTAAAAAAAAATCTACTTTGAGTAATATCTATTTTACAATTAATCAATATTTAAATTTGCAACTTATTCTTTTCTAAAGAATATTGATTCAATTTGTTCTTTCAAATTATCATTAAGTTGTCTTCTCTCCCCATGAATAGAACATGAATATTCTCCCTTTTCACACTTTATGTCCTGCTTAAGAATGCAAAGCCAATGATATTTGGGGTATGAGCACAGGTTTTAGAAATAAAACCATAATTGAGCAAAAATATATCTCTTTTACTTCAAACTGCATGACTTTGGACACATCATTCATTATCCTTGAACCTTCCTATCTTTGTCCTTAAGGTAAAGGTATAAATATAAATTTATTATTGCTTCTACTAGCATTAAAATTAGATTGCCTGATACAATACTGAATGTGAAGTAAGGGTTGCTTAGTGATAACATTGTTAATTTATTATTGCAATGAAAATAATACTATGTGGGGCTAAAGAGATTACTTAGAGATCAAGAGCACTGACTACTCTGGCAGAGAACATACTGGAACATGCATGTGAATAGCATTCACATGCTGGCTCACAAACATCTACAATTTCAGTTCTAGAGAATCCAACTTCATGTAACCTCTACTGGCACTACACACAGGTAAACACAGGTTAAAGAAAACTAAAAATAAATAAATAAATAAAGTGACACCATTTATCAATTAGCATAGTCAAAAGATAAAAATCAATTAATGAAGTATATTTATGACAACTCACCCAAACAATGTAGAGTTATATACCCTACAAGCACCTCGTGTTCCACAGCTGGTGACAGACCACTTCATACATGTTTTGTCAATGAATGCCCCATAATAGATGGGAGCTAGAATTCCTCCTACAACATGAGAAGAAAAGCTATCAAGCCAAGATACATACTTCTATTTTATGTAGGAGGTGTATCACATTGATACAATATGAAATAAGTAACAGTTGTAAACCTTCTAGGACAAACTTGTTGTTTCTGTTTTGATACATGCAAGAATTAATATTAGTATATTTTTCAAAATATCATACTGGGTTATAATATCATAAACATCTTTTGTCTATCTCTACCCTTCCAACACACATAAGAAAGAAGGATGTCTAAATGTCTGTAAACTCTGCTCTTACAACACCAATTAGCTGAAATCTAGTTAGTGAAAAAGAGTATTGTATGGTCACATCATTTTTTTAAATCAGAATTATCTGCAACAATTAGAGTAGAATTTTAACTTTATGACTAGTGGAAATAGCACTTACCAAAATCCTATAGAGGCAGGAGCTTATTCATGTTTTTAAAAAACTAAAAGTCTGGAATGAGGGAGGCTGGAGAGATGGGTCAATGGTTTAGAGTGCTTACTGCTTTTGAAAGTATCTCTGTTCAGTTCCCAGCATCTACAGCAGGGAAGCCACTGCCTGTAATTCCAATTTCAGGGGATCTGATTCCCTCTTCTGAGCTCTACATGCAAGTGGTGCATATGCAAAAAACCATGCATGCACACTTGCACGTAAATAAAACTAATAAGCCAAACTAATAGGTAAAATTTAAAATGTTCAAAGGTGAAAAAATAAAACTAAAAGTGGAATTGTTGTACCAGGACCCTTTTGCCGGAGAAGTGGAGGTCCAACATTATGGACCACTCATCTCCTACCATGGGATGTTGAGCTTCTAGGTTCAGACTCTATCTGCTCTTTTTGCTGGCATCTGATTCCTTGATCTGGTATTTTCCCACTGGTTTTATACATGTTTAAATATCTTTTGAAGTTTTCTGAACAGTTCAATGTAGGCCATTGCAGATAAATTTTATTTTTGTGTCTTCTGATTGCAAGACTTTAGTAGTCGGATAGATGGGATCATTTAAGAAGAGCCAGGAAAGCTAAGGCTGGGCATTTATAAATGAGAATGAGCCTCTGGGTGTATTTATTTGGGAACTGGGTGGTGGCAGCTACCCAAAAGAGACAAAGAATAAAAAGAGTAAAACATACAACCAAAAACATTTTGGCATACCAGTGTGTGCTCAAATTTCCATGTAGGGACTAAGAAAGCTGACAGAAGAAAGGAAGGAAGGAAGGAAAGAAGGAAGGAAGGAAGGAAGGAAGGAAGGAAGGAAGGAAGGAAGGAAGAGGGGGAAGGAAGAGAAAATGGCTCCTTTAAGAGGTACTACTGTTCAGCTGCCAATGCTGAATAGAAACTAGAAATTACGAGCTAAGTAAAAACTGTTACTATCTTGCTTATACAAATAAAGCCTGTCTGAAGGTCAGAGGATGGAGCTTGCCATTAGCTAACCATAGAGGTCTGAAGGTCTGTACCGACCAACAGGAAGGAGAATGGCTGGGTGGAAGGATGTAAGCAGGCAGACAGGAACTCACTCTCTTGTCTGCTGGAGTGCTAAGGAGGTAAGGTGTGGCAGCGGCTCTGCTGGAGTGCTAAGGAGGTAAGGTGTGGCAGTGGCTCTGCTGGAGATGCTAAGGAGGTAAGGTGTGGCAGTGGCTTGCGCCTTCTTCCCTCTGATCTCTCAGCATTTGCCTCTATATCTGATTCTGGGTTTTTATTTATCAGGCCAATTTTAAGAACTCCATTTACATTTTGGTGCCCAATGTGGGGGATGAACCCATGTATCTGAGATTAAGAGTCTAATGCTCTACCTACTGAGTTAGGTGAGCCAGCTGTCAGCTTGGAGTGAAGGCAGCCAGAGCAGACATCTTGACTAAGATGAGGCTTCTACTGCTTCTTCTGGCACCAGCATTGGCAGTGGCCTACAGGAAGGATGTCACCACCCTGGGCAGCATGCCTAGCAAGATGTTAAAGATTCAGTACGCCATGGGACCACTGCTCAAGTTTCAGATTTATGTACCCTGAGGGTACAGGCAGGTGTTTGAGTACATGGGGTTATTAGCCAGTGGTATCCAGACATCCACATTGAAGGAGAGAATTACCTTCCTCAACCAATTTGTAGATGTGTGGCACCTTTCCTGTAAATCTTCAAACTACTCTCAACAGGCTTATTAATTGTTGGCAAGGGTCCTGTTTTTTTTTTTTTTTTTTTCTTTCTTTTTTGGCATCTGGCAATGGGGCCAAGAAAATGACATTTATGCATATATGATGGTTTCTTCTTGACCACCATGATTGAGAACCAGTGTATGTCAACAGGTACAGTTGAAATAATGTTAAATGATGTGCGGATATGGTATAAGCTGAAATCTGGTCATCTCCCATCCATGCAACAACTTGCTTAAATTCTTGGCAATGAATTGAAACTCAATATGCATATGGATTCAATCCCACATCACCAATCATAGCCCTACCTGTCAGTGCTGAATGTGACTGACATCATGAAGGCCTGTATTGAAGACAGCAAGCTGTTGGTACAGACCAGATGTTTTTGGGCAGGTTCCCCATACCTCTTGGAAAACCTCAGTCCTAGATGCTGTTGTGATTGCTGGCACAGCTGAATTTTGCACATATGTAGAGTGCAATGATACTGTGTAGCTTTTCTGAGCTTTCCCTTAATAGTTTTTTTCCTGTTGATGGGGCATTTCTCCTTGTAACTCTTTTCTTGGTCATGTTTGAGAAAGTACAGAATTTAATTACAACTTGAGTTTATTTTCAAGATGTTTGTTAAGCTTGCTGTGTCTTTATATGAATTTTCATATTTTATAGTTTAATGTCAGTTTTCTTTAGGGACCACCTGACATTCCCAAATAGTTTATAAAAAGTGTATCACATAGCTCTAATTTGGGCAGATTGTGAACAGTAAATTATACAGGATTATGGGAGAATCCAATATTCAGACTACTGGTGTGTGTGTGTGTGTGTGTGTGTGTGTGTGTGTGTGTGTGTGTAAGAGAGAGAGAGAGAGAGAGAGAGAGAGAGAGAGAGAGAGAGAGAATCAGGAACAACAAAACCAACTGCTTATAAAATCCTATTGTGTAATTCAAATGAACAAAATGACCAATCTAATGAATTGATTAATGGGCCTTTATACTAAACTAAACTAATAAAAACACTGAGCAGATGCAAGTTAAAGTTTATTGCGCAGTGTGTGCCTGTCATTATTTTTAATAACCATCTGCCTAATGTTTTGTTTTTGACTTAGAGATAATCTCATAACATATGTTTCTAATATTGTTCAATGTATTGCACCTATACAGCACATTTAATAATGTAATACTGATTTCTAATTCTTGAAAGTTATTATTATCAACTATATAGGATAATAAGGAAATATAGTTTAGTATTAAATCAACTGTTACATTAGAATCCATAGTCACATTAGGTATATTTATAAGGTCAAACATACTTTATAAAGACAGATCATCTTTAAACACTTCAGAGATCTATAGAATATGGCATTTAACATGTTTTAATAACATAGGTTCTATTTTTATGACAATGAGACATGTCTGCTCCTGGCAGTAACAATCTACATAGGAGAAGATGATGGGCATTAAAAAAAAAAAACCTCCACATGGAGTTTACTTTATTTATGGCAAAAGTAAGGCACCAGGCAAGAAAGTTACCTTGCCTCAACTGCTGACAGTATACTGTCCAAATGAACAAACAGGACACCAAAAAGGCGACTTCAAAACTTGCCAAGACAAAGCTGTCCAGTCCTTCAGAATATCCTAGTTCACAGACATGTCTGTCAGATATGCTAGGCCTATGGGCCAGTGATGGATGCACAACAATCTTGGGTGACTATCCAGGCAGTCAGCTGTTTCTGTCATTTTTCACATTTGGAAGTCCCTTGTTCAAAATTCCTGTTTCCTCAGTTAATATTATTTCTTTCTTAGGTCTCTGAGGAAGTTGAAGACTAGCTAGTGTAGTTATAATTTCCCATGTTTACAAGACTCAGTAAAGAGACTCAATAAAGATGTGCTAAGGGTAATAGGTTTGAAAGACAATAAGAGATAATTTGACAATGCAAATTAGAATAGAAAGTAAATTAGATACGAGACTTTGGATTCATCAAGAAGGAATAGATAATGGAGTATTTTCTCTGAATTTGTCAAATGCTAATGGAATAGACATTGTTAATGTACTTATTGCCTGTATATATTATATATACTTATTGCATATAGTTTTTCTGGTATTAGTTACAACCTTTTTATTTTTAGACAAAATGGGGAATATACGTTGTGATATCTTGCCTGTACAAATAAAGCTTTTCTGAAGGTCAGAAAATGGAGCTTGCTACCAGCTAACCATAAAGGTCTGGAGGTCCATACAGACAGAGAGGAAGGAGATGGCTGGATGGAGAGAGGATATAAGCAGGGAGCAACAGGGACTTGCTCTCTTGTCTGCTGAGGAGGAAAGGCTGATTGTGGCTTCTTCTTTCTTTTCTCCAATCTCTCGGCATTTTTCTCTATATCTGACTTTAGGTTTTTATTAACTAGACAAATGGCAAACTCCATTTACAAAAACAAAACGAGCAAAAATGAATGGTTGCAGCAACATAGGTACCAGCTTCCATAGTTAGGAAGGCTTAATGCACTTTTTGGTCATGAACCTCCTACCATCAGCAAGCTTTAGGCTTGGATTTCCTGACCTGAGCCCAAGCCAGCTACCAAAGCTGCAGGGGGGTCCTAGTCTCACTGCTTAACATGTTTTTTGCTCATGCAGACAAAAAGGCTAAAAGTAAGCAGAAAAAAAAATACAAACAGAAAAACCTGTAAACAGGTTCCAGTGCATTTCACAGTGTGTGTAGGCTTAAGGAAGAAAAGAAAATGGGTACAGAAACCCACAGAAAGAAATAAAAGTTTAAAAAGAAATTTCTTTAGAGACTGTAAAGATGGAAATACACAGGGATCCTATAGAGTGTTGTGTTGATTCTGATTTTTTTTAATGCTTTTGAGCAAAAGGCATTTGCTGAGAGACATGAGATTATGAACTGGACTTCAAAATTGAACCCATCAAGATAATTTAGAGCTATCATAGCTTTTTAAAAGAAGTAAAAAATGTATTTGTCAAGTGGAAGTTAAAAACACTTTGGAGTTTTGTTCACACAGGAGATAAGAGGCTGTGAATTACTTCAGGAATAATAAGGATTAGGATTAATCAAGGGAGACCTCCTGAAACTTGACAGGTTACCTCTGATCTTCACAAGACTTGGCCATCAGTTTTTCTCAGGGACCTTAAAAAATGCCTTTGTGTCCAGACAACAGAAAATAGTCTAGAGAAAATGGTGCCAACATTACCAAGAGTTGGGAGATTTGGGTGATCTTTGGTTATTTGATGGCTTATGGATGTTTGTTATCACTAAGGAGAATATAGTATATTGATGCAAAATTTAAAGTTTACGTATGTATCTGTGTGTGTGTGTGTGTGTGCATGCATGCGTGCGTGTGTGTTTCTACTCTTGTCTAAGGTATTACACCTATGCAGTTCATTTAAAAATGTAAGGTAAAATTCTAGATTTTGAAAGCTATTATTTTAAACTATTTAGGATAACCAAGAAATATAGGTTAATGGTCATTTATAACAAAGTTATAGAGATACTAGCTATGCTTTCAAGATCATATAGAGATATGTTTAGATAGATAAACGTCTTCAAACACTTCAAAGACCTTTAGAATATGCCATTTGAAATGTTTTGTTAACATCATTCTGCCTGCCCGAAAGAAGCACCCCTCAGTGCAATGGAAAGAACTCTATAGGAACTCCAATCCCTGTGCTAACATCCTACAGACAGGAAGAGTCCTTGCTCTTGCTTCAACTTTGCTGTTGCCTACTCAAATTCTAGAAATAGAAATTATTTTTAAATCTTTAAAGTTTCCTTGAAACAGGAACTTTTATGTTCAGTTTTTAAGCTTAGCATGAATATTTATTACCTAAAATTGACATTATTTACCATACCTAGTGCACGGATAACCAGTGAATGGAAACCCATTGCAAGTGATTTCAATTCAGGTTGGACAGTCCTGCAATAAGACAAAAGCAAAGAAACATTTAAATGTCTTCAAAATGCTGAGTCAAATTTAACCTTGAAATGCTTGTTGGTGTTATTTTTTTTTTTATTGTTAGATGAAAACCCCCAAAGGAATGACACATGTGTTATAAATGTATCATCCCAATCTTTAGGAGACACAACTAGCGCTATGATAATAATTACTCGAATTCACTGATTTACTGTGCTATGAGTCCAGTAAACATTTTACTTAATTAAAAAAATTATTTTTGAGACTTTGTAGCCCAGGCTGGTCTTGAACTCACAGCAACCCTCCTGCTTCAGCCTCTTAAAATACTGAAATTTCAGATGTGACTAACCAAACTAGGTTGCATTTTTATGTTTTATGTTGTAAAAATGCTGTGAGAATATCTGCAGTAAGGTTTATTATGTCTACAAAGACATTGATTTTTCTATGGACCATTCAGCCCAGGCTCTGGGAAAAGACCTGATGCATACATCTAGACATAGGTCTTAGCATACACTCTGCTTCCTTATTTCTGTTATTGATGCTAACAGAGAAGTTTACTAATGTGGTACCCAAATTGCTTAACATAGACAGGAGACTTGAGAAAGTTGTGTATTCTGGACTCTCCTGTGTAAATTGTTACATTAAAGGTAGAGAACATGTTATCACCATGCTCGGTAACACACTCATTCAGGGCTTAAGAAGTGACATAGAATTAAGAGTCCTTGCTCTTCCTGAGGAAGACCAGCTCTCAGTTCCCAGCATCCACACTGCATAGCTCACAACCACTTGTAATTTTAGCTTCAAGGAATGCAACACCCTCTTCTGACCTCTTCAGGCATCTTCATTCACACAAAGATATCTACACACAGAAACACAAATATACATAAGTAAAATGTAAAATAAATCTTAAACAACATGTTTATGAAAAAGAAATATGTTCTTATATCTACAAAGTCATTTCCATAATTCCAACTCTCTGTGTTTATTGAGCTTGTGACACTCCTACATCTGGTAAAATCTAATCCATATTGAGGACAATGAAATTACGTGGAACAATGTGTGTGTATAATGTAACTTCTGATTAAATATTTTTACTAAAATACTGAATCAATGATTGAGTTTTCCATTGCCTTATACTACTTGATGCTTATTTATTCAGAGGGCTAAGTAGGTATGTCATTCAGCCAAGTGGAAGAAACCGCTTAACTTATCTTGCCTCCATTTCCTTGTTTGCTAAGTGATTACAGGTCTTCACATGATGTGTTGTTAGGATCCAAAATGTATTATCACTTTGAACCCCAGCTTTCTTGATATGTGACTGATCCTTAATCTTTGTAGAACAGATACCAGTTATTGAGGTTTAAGAGCCCTATTCCAAAGACATGGTTGCTCTTTCTCAATCCCGGGGATTATGGAAACTCAGATAGGAAGATCACTTGAGCAGTAGGGTGTATAACAAGGCAGGGAAACATAGTGAAACTCTGTCTCAAAAATAAAGAAGTAAATGAAGTCTTCAAGACATCTTCTACAGTTAAAAGTGTTCTTTCATTAAGATCACTAAGTGATTCTTAGGACATAATGGAACTGAGCACAAAAGTTCTTGTGAAATCAAACACACACTCTTGCGATTGGGGCAATTGCCAGTAATTCTGTATTTTAAGTGTCAGCAAGATGAGAGTTCATGAAATCTAGATTTCGTAATGAAAGAAGCATATGAAACATTATTATTACATACAGTATTGAACTAATAAAATAATCATGAGAACATCTGCTCTTAGGTAGTTAAAGTAGGACAATATCTGAGCTTAGGTCTCAAATATAAGATCATAGACATCACTAAGCATATTTATAGTCCAACATACATGACTAATATAGATGCCATAACAATCCATTCTCAGACAGGAACAGAAGGCCCAGTCAGTAAATCTCTTGCCTTAAAAACGTAAGCATCTGAGTTTGGGTCCCCAGAACTCATCCTGTGTTCCCAACTGTGATAGGAGAGGTGGCCAGCAAGATCATGAAAGGTCAGAGGCAGTTTACCTGATCATCATGGTAGAAGTAAAAGGCACTTGAGGACAGATGCCAGAGATAATTATCTGAGCTATAAATTGACACACACACATATACCTCTAACATATGTGCACAAAAATAGAAATGCACACACACACACACACACACACACACACACAAATAACAAAGTATACTCACTTCAACACAATCATGATAAAAGAGGTGCTTCCCATTGCAACAAAGAAAGAACTCACAACTTGAAAAGTTATATAAAAGTAATATTTTTTTTGGCACTTGTTTTTCTGGCATTCACCCAAATGGGCTGAGTGATTGGTGGTCTGGAAACCGGAGTCTCTGATACAGCTGCAGTCATAGAATACCTAAAAGACAGATTTGAAATGTTACAGAATGTGTTTGAGAAACATGAAAATGTTATAAATATTTTTCACTATACTTTAAAAGGTTTCTTCCATTCTTGAAAAAAGTGTTTACAGTTTCAAAACTTCTGAAAGTACAGTTGTTTAATAACTGAAAGACAACATATTCTCTGTATTTATTTTTGAACAAGAAAATTTAATTTGCTCCTAATAATTCATTTCTAGTGTCAAAGTTATGTAAGAATTGAAGAAAAGTGTTTAAAACTGTTCGTAATTCCTGCTCCATAGTTGTCTTTCTCTGATTTTTATGTTCTGGGCTACATTTACTTACTCTATTTAAAACCTCTTGCTCCATGTCAGTCACATGTATTGTGGAAGGGTTGCCCAGAGACTAAAGGCATTTGACATTTTCAGGGTCAAACTCTGAAATGGGAGCTACCTATGCAAATGAGTTGAGCCTCAGGGTGTGGGAAGCAAAAATCATGCCAGATATGGCAGTGTATGTCTGTAATTCCAGCACTTAAGAAGTTGAGGAAAGAGGATCCTGTGTGTAATGGTAACCCTTGGCCAGATACCAAGATCCTGTCTCAAAAACATAAAACCATAACTGGTTGTGTAACCAATGTTTGAGTTGGAGAAGGGTAAAAGGACATAATTGCCCATCTTTCTAAGATATGGAATAGATTAGCAGTACCATAAATAATTTTAGTACTTGGGAGTCACTCATAGTTCATAGGAAATGGATGTTTTGAAGAAAAGAAAATATATGATGGTATGGGATACACTAAACATATGTGCAAAGGATGTTAGATTATCTGGGCAGAAATGCTAGCATGGAGGGAATTCAGAACTGACAGGTGGAACTCGGACAATCAGGTTAAGTCTGAAGCCAGCACTGTTTCTTAGAGAGTAAAAAGGGAAGAGAGCCCAGAGTTAGATTCATGAAAGTCTGCAAAACATTGTATGGTTTGTCTTTTTGTTGATTTAAGAGTCTTCCTTAGTATCTGAGGTTTAAGTAATTCCCACAGATGAGAATTAGACACTTGAGTCAGAAAAGTGCTTTCAGAAACCAGATATATATATATATATATATATATCCAGGTTCCAAAAAGGCAATGTTCTCACTTTTGAAAATGAAAAACTGAAAAATAATTAATCTCATATTAGAATTCAAGGAACAGAAACATCTGATGGTGTTCCAAGTAAGATTTCATGTGGAGATTTGCTAATCTCCCAGCTTTCACAACAGAAGATCATATAGGAACCTATTCTTCTTTCTATGGAGAGCTTAGCTCTAGACCAATTTGATAAGTAACTGTGAAATCTATAGTGTGGTTATACACAAGGAAATAAATACTGATACTCACTGTACCATTAAGGTTCTTATCAGCACTAGAAGATTTGCATCCTGCCAGACAAGGTGAAATGTATGTCACTCCATTTTTTCCACAGATGGGCTCCCATTGATTTTGATCACAACTGCAGTCTGAATTGCAATAGGAACGTGGTACATCTATGTGCGAGTCCACTGAGTTCATTCTGGAGATATATGACGAGAGACATTTCAGAGAGAGACAGAGATGGAGGGAGAAAGACAGAGGGAAGGAAGGAAGGAAAGAAAAAATACAATACAGAAGGGAAAGGGGGGAGGAAGAAGAAAGGGTATCAAGGGGAAAGGGTAGAAAATGCGGAAGCCAGCGCAGAGGGGAGGGAAATAAGATTAGGGTAAGGGAATGGAATACAGACGAAGAAAAAGGTTAACAAGTCTGAAAACTCCTACCCAAGAAGGAACTGATGAAAAATCTGTGAGTGTTACTGGTGTGTGAGACCACTTAGGCTGCTTGATAAAGTTAGATAATAAGCTACACACGAGACTCCAGGTCCTGCTCTTAGGGCAGCTAAAGTGCCAGGAAAACTTTTCATAATGTGGTAACAGTGGGGAAACATAGGTTTGGTTATGCTTGGAATATACAGATGTCTAATTCCAATGGGGACAGTAGTATATTGGCAGTTCATAGAACATGAAAATCCAGTTTGGTATGAGAAACCGGTCTCTTATATAGGTATCTGCTAAAATGAATGCTAGGTAAAATTTGTACAACCATGGCTATGAAAGTTACCTAAATCTACACTCACAACCTAACCAAGATGCACTGGGAAGACCAAGAATTTTGGGGTCTAAAACCATAACCCGAGGCCAAGAGAGACAGTGAGGCAATGTGCAAGCATTGCTGGCTGTATAAACTATACATCTGTTCAAGGGGAACAAAAGAACCTATGACACACTGCAAATACTCTAAAAATGTCATGATTACCACGACCTTGTCTTTCTTTAAAGGAGAAATAAAAACTGATTTTGTAAGATCTCAAAAATGATTGTTTCAGGAATTTGAAAATTGTTAATTCTTATTAACTTACTTTTAAACTAAATTCTTACTAGTTTTCTAAACAGTGGAACCTGTTTTCAACCCTATTTTTCTCACACACAGTCTTTCAAGTGGAGTCAACACAGTTTGTTGATAAAATGGAATATACAAACCCATCGTAGGTCAAGGTCAGGCCAGCATATGGGTTGTTTTCACAGATTAGAAGAAAATTTAATAGCAGAAAGACATAGGATATTGAGGAGGTGAATAACGCAAACTTGGCGATTCCAATCAGGGTCAATCTGAATCTTTTAATGATATATCCTCCTAAAAACATCCCAAGTGCCATAGTAGGTAAAGTTATAATTCCTATAAAAAAAAAAAGAAAGAAAAATGTTGTCATTATGTAAGGTTTACCTGTGGTCTTTACATATGAAATACAGTGTATCTATATAAACCCTTCAACTTCGTTGTTTCTTACACAGAAATGAATGATCAGAATGGAGAGGGAAGACCATGCCCTATGTAGAAAACTAAAAAAAAAAAAAAAAGTCTTCCTTCCTCATTTACTAGTAACAGAAGTCAGATGTTGTCTTTGTAAAGGTGAATTTTATGAGGGATACCCCACCCTAGAAATCAATAAGGACAATATTTTTAAACTTCACCATCTGAAATCTTTTGCGAAGTTTGTGATTATTTCATTATTTTTTTATAAAGTGTGTATATATGTGTGTCTGCATGGGTGGGGTGGATGTGGATACAGATGTCCAGGGGTCAGCTTCCTTCGTCACTGCACTACCTGTCAGGTCCAAAGGGAACTGTAATTCCCCATGCTCCAAACGACTTTCCAAATGTCCAGAAATAGGCTCAGCCTGGATTATAGGAGGTTTTCTATAGATAAAAGCGAGCAATCCGAAGAAACTTGTGCTGGCTCCCCTCTATGAAGAGGAGTCATTTCCTTTATCACTGACAGACATATGGGGGACATATCACTGAGGGACATATATGACTGGCTACATGAGGTGCTCATTAGCATACCAAGGTCTTACTAGCCTCCACGTTCCCCAGTATCACAGCCTTCCCTTATACATTCAAAGTCCATGCTAGTTAGTTCTAGCCGTTCTCACCCCATCCCCTACGCTAAACTTCTGGAGAGTGGTCTTGCGTCACAAAGCTACTCATGCTCCTTGTTTTTGATATAACCTTACCCCGTCCTTCTCCTTGCTTCCTCTTTGTGCTATTTCCCCATTTCTCTCCTTTCCCCCCTTTATTCTCTATCCCCTGGCATTTTTCACCTCTCCATAGATATCTCTGGCCAAGTCCAGTCACCTGGCTTTCTCTCTCTTCTCTGGACTCGGCCAGATGCCTCTGGCTGTTCTCTCCCACATCTAGAGTAAACACCTTCTGCTTAACTATACCATGGAGCAGTCATATCACCAGTTTCTATGTCGTCTATGACACAAACCAGGGAAAAGTCTGCCTTACCTAATGCAAAGTTGGCCTGTGATGCCGACTTGCTGAACTGTTGCTCTACAAACTTGAAGATGTAAGTAAAGGAGCCAATAAAGCTGCTGATTTGTAGCAATGTCAGCACCAAGAATATGACATATAGCTTGTTGGTAAGGATGCTTTTCAGAGAGTATAGGAAACCTTTAAGTAACAAGATTTAAGAAAACATTGTAATACAATTAAAACATTACTTACATCTCAATCTAGTTACCATAGGTGTGATTTAAAATTATAAATACATAGAACAGGAAGTTAGGGAGTGTCCTTAAGTCTTGTTCTAAACAAATTTGTGAATGTATTTCTTCAATAATTTCCATATTCATATCATGTATGTTGTAAGTTTTTTCTGTTGAAACTAATTTTTTGTCTCTTCTCTTTTGTGATTTGCTTTGTCCAATGGATATTTGACAGTTCTTCACATTTTTAGTCTTTCATGCCTTTCAATCAATTCAACTGTCCATTCAAAAAAATTTTGGTTTCGAATTGTGTTCCAGGACATATCCTGAAATATGAATCTCTTGTGTGATGTTTCCTATTTGTCAGCATGTCGTAATGTGATTTTTATGTAAATGAAGCAATTTGCTAAACAGAAAGTTAAGTAATCTGTGACCACAGGAATAAGAACACTGATGTTCAAAACTGTAAACCAAAAATTTACTATGTGGGTTCCGATAATTTGTTCCCTAGAATGCAACTTTTTCTGTAAGGCACTATCCCAACAAACAAGGTAGCATTGAAACCACATACCATAGAATAAAAATAACATGAAGCAGAGGATAGCAATGAGTACCAGGCCACATTAACACAGGAACATTAAGAAACTCACCTATACCTTCCGTATGCTGGGGTTTGAGCCATGTGTCACTATGCCTGGTTTAAAATTTCTTGATATACTTTAAAGAACAAAAAACAATTTTGCTTATGTATGCATATGTATATATGTTTATGTATGAAAGGGCATTGGAGCCCCTTGAGCTAGAGTTACAGATAGTTATGAACCAGAATGAAGGCGCTGAGAAGCTAATTTGGGACCTCTACAAGAGCAGCAAGTGCTCTAAGTCACTGAGCTGTCCCAGCAGTGCCCAGCAACATGCTCTTTTTAATATCTGTGCTAAGTGTCAAAACCTTTGGGCTTAGAACCCTTACCTAGCATGCACAAAAATATGAATTAAATTCTTTACCAAAAAATAACAACAAAACAATACCATTATTTTTGTTTTCTAACAACTTACTCTTGGAAAACCAATCAAACTTGGTTATCCAGTATTTCCCAATTTTCATAGCTAAAAAAAGAAAATGGTGATAATTCTCATATCATGGGCAGTATCAAGTCACATTTAATCTGAGTATCCAGAATCTAGTAGTAGGTGGTGGTGCACACCATTAATGCTAGAACTCAGGACTAAGATATAGACAGTTCTCTGTGATCCAAGGTCACCCAGATCTCCAAGGTCACCCAGATCTACACAAGAGTGAATCAATCAGTCAAAAAGAAAATTATAGCTCACACCTTTATCCCAACATTAGGGAAGTATATAAGACAGAAGCAAGGTCTCAATAGAGGCATTCATTCTCCAGCCATGTTGAGGAAAGGCAGCAGTTTGAGGCTTGGTGAAAAGTTCATGGGTGGATCAGCCCTTTCAGCCTGAGCTAGAGGTGAGAGCTAGTATTGGACTGCTTTGCTTTTTTTGATATTCAGCTTGAATTTTGAACCCAAATATTCTCTGGGTCTTTTACTTTATATGTTACAAATAGATAGGTACGTAGGTCGGTGGATGGATGGATGGATGGATGGATGGATGAGAGATCATTTGAAAGAAATACATACCTTTTTGTTTAAAGTCACATGAAAGAAATATATACCTTCTTGTGCATGCCTTTTATCCCAGCATTCAGGAAGCAGAGGCAGGTGGATCTCAGAGAGTTCAAGGCCACTCTGGTCTACAGAGAAAGTTCCAGGACAGCCAGGGATGTTATACATAGAAACCCTATCTCAAAATCAAAGTAAACGAAAAAGAAAAAAACAATAAATGTAATTGTTTCTGTGATTGTTTTCTTTTATTTATTTGGTGTGTGCCTGTGTGTTATATGAGTACACACACACACACACACACACACACACACACACACACACAAACACACACACCTGTGCAAAGGTTAGCATGACTGTTTTCTGCTCCGTGCTCAGGGAGACCAGGGGAAGACAAGAGTGAGTGTCTTTATCACTTCCCACATGGTGTCTATTCATAGCAATAGAAAAGTCAGGAAATATTAATTTTAATAGGAAATTTAGAATGAGTTAAGCAAAGTTTAGTGCAAAAGAAAGTGAGATAGATAATTTGGACACTTTGTTTTCAAATATTCTTAGCTTTCAGTGGGATTAACATCTTCACATTGATGGTGAAATCCTTACCGGTCATGTCGACAGCAGCTTTTTTCTCCTGTTTCACCAAATTAGTCATGTGATTCTTTCCTTCATCTGTCTTGAGTACATTCAGAGATGCTGAATTTTTCCTTTCTCTCTGTGATGTATTTGGAATTTTGGGTAGAAAAAAGAAGGGTATAGAAGAAATAATGGAAAATATTCCAGACACAATGAAACTGAGCCACCAGGCACCGACCCAACGAGCATCCAAGGGAGTTATTCTGATATTTCCTGGAATTAATAATTAGAACAGGGAAGTCATAAATCATACTAAAAGACAATATTGATAATGACTACTGGCATCCACATATGAAGAAAACAAACTATATTTCATCAATCTTAAAATCTCTTTTTAGTATTTTTTCAACTTAGAACCATTTGATGACATCTTACAGCTTCTGTTGCCAGGAACCTGCCAAAGTATTACAGCTTGTCACAATGCAGACTCAGTTGTAATTGGAGAATTAAGTGTTTAATCCCTTTTTTGTTTGTTTGTTTGTTTGGTTGGTTGGTTGGCTTGTTGTTGTTGTTTTCCTTTGTTTGATTTGGTTTGGTTTAGTTTGTTTTTTTCAAGACAGAGTTTCTCTGAGGTTTTGGAGGCTGTCCTGGAACTCCCACTGTAGACCAGGCTATCCTCAAACTCACAGAGATCTGTCTGCCTCTGCCTCCTCAGTGCTGGGATTTAAGGTGTGCGCCACCAACGCCTGGCTTCTGTTTTGCTCTTGTTAAGTATCTGATCTCAAAGATGACTTGAAAACAAAGGCAGGACGGCAGGGCATGAAAACAAATTGTCATCTGAAAACAGATGTTGGTACCATCTGCTGAGAACTGGATAGCACCAGAGAGCTTAATATTTCCAAGGAATGGAAGGCTCCGTTCTGGTATGTCTAATTGCTGCATATGCAGCCCTATTGACAACAAAAAAAAATGTGATGAGAAAGTAAGGCAGTGAAAAATCTGAGTTTCAGAAGAACCCAGAAAAGATGTATTACAAACATGAGGCACCATTTATCCATGTTATTTCAATTGTGCTTCTGTGCAGTGTGAAGTAGAGTGATGTGTTAATGCTAGTCATCGGCTGACACCCCTGTGAATGATGAATGTCAGTCAGCTGATGTCTTAGTTAGGGGCTTATTGCTGTAAAGACACACCACAAACATATAACCTCTTATTTAAAAAAAAATCATTGGGGCTGGCTAATAGCTTCTGACATTTAGTCACTGTCATAATGGTGGGAGCCTTACAGCATGCATGCAGACATGGCGCTGGAGAAGCTAAGAGTCCCACATCCCGGCCAGCAGGCAGCAGGAAAAAATGATGGTGAGCCACTAGGCCTGTTTTTGAGTTTCTGAGATCTCAAGGCCCATCCCCTACTGATGTACTTCCTCCAACAAAGCTACACCTACTCTAACAAGGCCACAACTCCCAACAGTGCCACTCCCAATGGGCTCATGGGAGCCATTTACTTTCAAATCACCACAGTTGATGTCATTAAGAGATGAGGAACCTAAAGACATACAACCTGCAAAAGCAGGATCTTGAGTCGATGGAAACTCTATAAACATTTGTGTGGCTAGGGAGAACATTGGAGCAAAGGCACAGGGAAAAGAAAAGAGCCCAGGGACAGAAGACTTCACTGGAGTACTCTAGCTCTCAGAAAAACTGAACTACTACTTCTCAAAATCTTTCTAAGCACTCATGAGGAGGAGATATCCCCAGACTCATTCAACATGACCAGCACTACACTACACTGGCACAGACACCAAGAAGCAATACTCTTGGTCACACTAGCTGTGGTGTCATTTTTGTTGTGAAGTTGTTATATACAAAGTTACAAGGAAAAAAAGCTTTCTATACTACCAAAGAACTACCAGAAAACAAAAGGATTAAAATAGTCTTACTTTTAATGCATCAAAAGTTAACCACAGAGGCAAAAACATGTAAAATTTATTTCTCTCATTACTGAAAGAATGGAGATGCAGGAATCTGAATTCATTTGTAGCCGTTTAATTCCCAAGAATTCTAATACAATACCTTGGGTTCTCTGTGTTGAGAGACATCTGTTGGGACCTGATGACTTGCCTAGTCCATACTAAGAGGGGGAATATGGATTGAGTAAAGAAACAGGCTAGAGACAGAAGGAGTTGGGAGGACATCCCAGTGAATACTGAAAACCACCTTAAGTTTATTGCTCAAAATGCTTATAAACCCCAACCCAAAGCAAGAGTAGGCATGGTATCTCATAATCATTTTGATTTGCATTTCCCTGATGATTAAGGATGTTGAGTACTTCCTTAAATGTCTTTTGACCATTTGAGATTCTTCTGGTAAGAATTCTCTGTTTAGTTCTGTACCCTATTTTTCAGTTTTGTTAGTTTTTATTTTGATGTCTACTTTCTTGAGTAATTGGTAAATTTTGGAGATCAACCCTCTGTCAAATGTGGAGTTGGTGAAGGTCTCTTCCCATTCTGTAGTCTGACATTTTGTCTTATTGACAGTGTCCTTTGACTTACAGAAGGTTTTCAGTTTCAGGAGGTCCCATTTATTGATTGCTGCTTTCAGTGTCTGTGCTACTAGTATTAAATTTAGGAAGTAGTCTCCTGTCCCAATGTATTCCAGTCTACTTTCAAAATTCTGTTCTATTAGGTCCAATGACACTAGTTTTATATTCAGGTCCTTAGATTTTACTTTTATGCATGATGATGCATATGAATCTATTTACAATCTTCTGCATGTTAAAATCCAGTTATACCAGCACCATTTGTTAAAGAGGTTTTTCTTTTTTCATTATACAATTTTTACTTCTTCATCAAAAATCAGGTGTTCTAGTAACTTTAGATCATGTACTCTGTGATCTAGGTAGATATTCACACCTTAGGGCAAACATCATTAAGTAGCCACACCTTATACCTTTCCATCTTAGGCCTTTACCCTTGAAAGAGCAAGGATAGTCTTTAATTCTTTGGCCTTAAGTTGGTATGGAATGGAGCCACCTCTATGGACCTGACAATTTCTCCTACTTAATTTAATTAATTAATGCTTGTCTTTCTGACACAGGATAGATTATATTATTTTATCTTTAAAAGAAAGATAGCTTACATGCTTTAAATGATTTTCAAAAATTATTGGGATATATTCAGTCAGTTGATACAACCATATTTAAAGTTGTCTATCAGGGATCTCGAGCCCCTTAGTGAAATTCTTAAATAAAGTATTAATCCCAGTTTCCCTAGGCAACTCACAGATGCTACCCAATGTTGAGGCCTAACAGATGACACTGCCATGTGGGTCTGAGCATGAGGCATAGAAATTGTGGACACAGCAAGATGAAAAAAGATGAAATATGTTAGCACTTGGATATAAGTAAAGTGAATGTGCAGTGATCAAAGTCAAAGTTGTTGAGTCTTTTGACATAACATTGAGGCTTAGGTGGAAGTGATCTCCAAAGGTATGAGGAAACATCAAACTATTAAATATTTTAATTGTGGTAGGATAGGCTATCTGAGAAGAAATTGTAAATAAGACATTCCTAAAAAATAATTCTTCTTCTGAGAATAACCCAAATAGATTATGTATTGGAACAAAAATGTAGATCGACAAGAGACAAACAAGGCAACACTTTACCATCGGGAAACACTGTGGGAGGCCTCTTGAAGGGCCCCATGTCAAAATTGGTCCAGACACTCCAAGTTACTGTGGAGGGCAATCCTCCCCAGAATAATTAGGAAATCCTGTGTTTATTGTAAAAACTCATGTTGCTCTGAATGGTAGAATAGCTTTATAGGATGAATCAAAAATTCATAGAGGAAAAAGAAAACATATATTTTGGCAGACTTCTATAAATTACCAAAGACCAAAACTAAGAGTGCAAATGAATAATGTCATACTGGTACAGACATCGCCATTATCACACTAGAATCTTGGCATCAAAGTTAGCCTCTTCATGATGTAAATGCTCAGTTCTTAGGAATTAGAACACTATCGCAGATAAAAACAAAGGACAAGATGGATTGAATGTATATGGCCAAAAGAGCAAAGAGGAGGGCTGAGACCATATGTGGCTAACATAGCAGTAAATCTATGGGGTTGTGATCTGTTGCAGCAATAGAATAACCAGATTAACAGCCCTCCAGTATCAAAAATGAACCATAAACCAACTTATGTTTATGGGAAAAATGTTATAAAACATCCAGGCTGTACACAAACAGAATAAAACAAATTTTAAACTCATAGAGGGACTAAAAGCCCTACCCTTAAAGAGGTTAAATGACAATCCTGTCAGTGTAGGGCAATGGCCTATGACTTCAGAGAAGTTACAGACTCTAGAACTGCTGGTTCAGGAACAGACAAGTTCTGGACATATTGAAGAATCTACTACTTGGAATTCTTCTGTATTTGTTAGTAAAAGAAATCAGGAAAGTAGAGAATACTTACAGACTTGAGAGTCATTAATAAAGTAATTCAGCCAATGGACTCTCTACAGCATGAATACCTTTGCCTTCTCTGTTATTTAAAGAATGGCCTATTACAGTTATTGACTTAAAATACTGCTTATTCACTGTAGCTTTACAAAAAAAAGACAGGGAAAAATTTCCCTCCTAGCATCCGGCTGCCGATTTTAAAGGTGTGCCTGAATTCTATGAGTTTTGTCTGACTTTGCTTTCTGAATCCTAAGGCAAGCTTTAATAAAACCACAAACAAAATATCACCACATAGCTCATTTAACAATTCATTACAAATATCTAGTCCTTGAAAATTATTATTATCAACTATATGGAATAACAAGGAAATATGGTTTGGTAGTCAACTATTACAATCGAACTTAGGTATGTTTACAACGTCAAAAAGATATTTAGAAAGACAGGTCATCTTCAAACACTTCAGAGATCTATAGATATAGCATTTAACATGTATTAATAACATAATCTCTTTTTGTTATGACATTGAGACGTGTCTTCTCCTCACAGTACAAATCTATGTCAGAGAACATGATGGCTATCAAAGAAACTCCATGTGGAATTTACTTTGTTTGTGGCAAATATAAGCCACTGGGTAAAAAAAGTGCCCTTGCCTCAATTTCTGACAGTATGTTATGCAAATTGGACAAACAGGATACCAAAAAGAGTAGATGCAAACCTTGCCAAGACAAAGCAGTCTAGTCCTTCAGATTATCCTGCTTCACAGAAATGACTGTTAGATATTCTAGGCCTGTAGGCCAAAGATGGATGCCCCAACATTGTAAAGCAACCTTGGGTGTCTGTTCAGGCAGCAAGCTGTATCTGTCATTACTTGATCTTTTTGGAAGTCGCTTGCTCATACTTCCTGTTTACTCAGTTAATATTATTACCTTCTCTGGTTTCTGAGAGAGAGGAAGACTACTAGGTAGTATAGTTATAGACTTCTTTGTTTACCAAACTCAGTAAAGAAATTCAATAAAGATGTGTTAAGTATAATAGGTTTGAAAAACACTAAAAGGAAATTTGATAATGCAAATTGGGATAGAAAGTAAATTAGGTACAAGACTTTGGACTCATCAAGAAAGAATATATATGGAATATTTCCTCTGAATTTTTAAAATGCTAATGGATTAGACGTTGTTAATGTACTTTTTGCCTGTATATATTGCATATAGTTATTATACTGATTGTATTGTATATAGTTTTCTTATATTAGAATGGCTTGCCCTGAGGTAAGGCCAAGAGGAAAGAAGATGATGTGATGATTCAGTGAATAACAAAGTTAAGGTTAAGGTATTCATAAAGAGAAGGAATAGGGGAAACAATATAAGATTTAAGAATGGGTTGTGGACACAGCATTTCCTAGATTGAAGTTTAGGTGTTTATTTAGACATGTAAAAATAGAAAAAGTGAAAAAAAAATGTTAGTTGATTCTGTCTCATGAGCCAGAGGAATCAGATTGCATCTGAGAAGTGGATGGGGAGATAAGTGAGAAATCTTCCAAAGTCAGATTTTTCTTTTTCGAGATCTTGACTATGAAGAGGAAGTTAAACAGAAAACTATCTTCAAAGTTGTTTGAAGGCATGAAAACAGCACATTTGTAAAAGACTGTATAGAGTGGGGAGCATTTTGTGACAAAGACAGAATTGAGGTGGAGGATTAAAGATAGCCAGGGAGGAATCTAGTGGAAGGTCATGGGACAAGACCTTGAAGATGCAGGGTGGAGAAATCAAATATGAGCTCAAGGTAGATAAAGTTTTTATTGACTTTTAGGGGGAAAGATGAGAAATGTGAAGAAGATAGATGTGATATTTCATTGTGGGTTTTCCTGTCCGGTTCTGCAGCTGCCTTTCCCCAAAGAAGCACATGAGACTATATTAATTATGAAACTGATGCCAGTGAGTAGCATTTCTTATTGGCTAGCTCTGACTTAATTATTAAGCCATAATTACTAATCCATGTATTTCCACGTGGTCTTGGCTTTCCAGACCTGTAATTTATTCACCTGCTAAATGGCTGGCTCAGCATCTCCACAGAGAAGAGAAGACAGCAATTTCCTGTCTGATTCTGCCCAGTTACATCAGTTCCTGGGATCATAGGACAACTCCTCTCTGCCTATGCTTCCCAGAATCCTCCTTGTTTCCTAGTCCTACCTATCATCCTGCCTGGCCAATCAGTGTTTTATTTATCAACCAATAAGATAAACATAGATACAGAAGAGCATTCCCCATCAATATTTACTGGAAGGAGGGTTTTGAGAGATTTTCTACACTTTGGCCAGTTTCTCTGAATTGTGAAGGAAAGCTTGCTTTGAGAGAGGAGAATGGCTATAGGGATTACATAGTGTGCATTCCTTCATCCTCTAATTGAAAGGGACCATATGCCAAATCCTATGCCAGGACCAGGGAGAGCAAAGACACATGATGGAGATGCTGAATGCCCTCCAAACATTCACAAAAAACTCAACCACACAGGATCTTCTGAAGCTTTAATCTGTAATCCCTGTGTTTCTAAACCCAATCTTCCACCAAGTAAAAGTGTACCTGATTTGACTGTTTAACCGGTTTGCTTTTGATCTAGCTGCCTAAAATACGATAGTTCCAAATGTTCTATTTTATACTGACTTGCAGAAGAATCTTGGCATAGGCAAGGGGGTAAACTTTATTTTAAAATATGAATGTATCCTCTCCACTTACAATATCTAAAACATAAAATCAAAGATCTATTGAAAAAGTTAAACATTTACTTGGAAGCATGGTGGCTGGTATTTGAAAGACACTCTTCTGGTCCACTTATTGATTCTACTTACTCATGTCTACGTATCCAATGTCAACATACATCCGAGCAAACACAGATGTCATGAGAAAGCCAATGATTGGACCAATCATTGCTACTGTATTCAGAATACCTGCAAACATTTCCAAATCATTCAGTCAGAGTCCAAGTACACATGGTGATTTTTTTTCCCTCACCCAAAAAATGTTTGTTCATGTTCACTGTTTCTTC
Organism: Phodopus roborovskii; assembly: GCF_943737965.1. Classification (NCBI taxonomy): domain Eukaryota; kingdom Metazoa; phylum Chordata; class Mammalia; order Rodentia; family Cricetidae; genus Phodopus; species Phodopus roborovskii. The sequence continues at coordinate 1,198,618 of NW_026126639.1, read as the reverse complement.
TACTCAGGCCATTTCCTTGCTCATCCAAATTTGTGCCTTTTCCTTTTGTAAATTTCATCAAATATAGCTTGTGCCCCTGTATGTTCATGGCTGTGGCCTCCATCACACCATGGTCAATCCATCTCAGGCCACAGTATTTAAAGAATAATTTCTGTACCTATCATCCACAATAGATCCTTAGACAGGGAAGAGACATTTGCCCACCTCCTGTCTCCATACTTGGATTTTGCCCACCTTGAACTTATATTTGTTTCTTTATACATGAGGTTTTAAAATCTAATGCTACACAATGCTTTTCTCCAATCTGTTTTAGGGTTATGGATTTATTTAGGGAACTGGAAAGATAGCTCAATGGTGAAGAGTGTTGGCTGCTCTTTTAAAGGAAGAGAAAAGAACTGAAAAAATTAACGTAGTATGCTACCATTTCAGAGTTAGACCTAGGGAAATTAAGGAGTGAATGTCTTATGTTCTATACATTACCTAAATACACAGAAGAGTGCCCTTCTGTTGCAAAGTCATCAATAAAGGAAACTCCCAGGGGCACTATTGGTGTTTCCCCTATCCCACGAAGCATGTTTGCCATCAACACAAAAATCCACATGCGTGACTTGGATACCTTTTCACAGTCTGTGTAGACAAAATATGTGATGTATTTTAAACATTGATTACAGTACCAATACCAGAAACTCCACAAATTCAGACTATTAATTGTTCCCGGGGTATGGCAGTCCCTTGTGCTTTCTTTTTAAAATTTTAATTGATTCCTACTCAATCTGCAATGTTTTAAAATGCAAAAAAGACAAAAAGTAAATAATGAGAAACATACAGAAAGCCAGCATTATTTGAAATCTCTCTGCACAAAGAAACTCATGTAATGTTAATAATAATTCATGATCCATATTTTGGACATACACAATTATATATATATATATATATATATATATATATATATATATATAATAAAGAATTAAGTATCTGGTTTGTCTATATCACTTTTATACCTAACACTGTGATAGGACAATTTCCCTGTTTATTTTCCCTTTGTTGTGTTTTGTGTCAAGATTTTAATAATGTTTTATACACACACACACACATACATACACACATATGTATATTTTGCCTGCATGTGTATGTGCACCACATTTATTCAGTGCCCTCAGAGACCATAAGAAGATGTTGTTTCCCTTAGCATAGGATTGCAAGATGCCATGTGGCTGCTGGGAATTGAACCAATGCTCTTAATGGCTCAGCCAACTTTTCAGTCCCTAATATCATATTTATAATTCTAAAATACTTCAGATTTTTCCTTCTGTCACCAAGAGATGTCTTAGATACCATTATAAATAAGTCCTTAATCATCTCATCAATTATAACTCCTTAAAGCAGTGATGAATTTACATATCTCAACAATACAAAATAATGAAAAAGAATTGACTTCTCATTCATTTTAGTTTTAATCTTTCCATATCTGATATAATATATAGAATGATCTAGAGTGATATATATATATTTGTGTGTGTGTGTATGCATGTATATATAAATATATATATAGTCTTATATAGAGAGGGTGAGATGTATATATATGCATACATACATACATATATATGTCATATCAGAATACTTTGAGAAATCTTCAATTGGAGTAATTACAGTTGTCATGAACCACTTCTCCCTTATTTCCATATTTATGGTTTCTTGCTTGGGTTGTTTGTTGAGACAGGGTCATACTATATGGCTCAGGTTTACCTCAAAGCCACAGTCCTCCTGGTTCAACTGTGTTCTCTAAATACAAACATTTACGTAGTCAATCCTTGAGGATTTTATTTGCTGCAAATGTTCTTTCCCAATTTCCAAATAAAACAGATCTTAGTCACTCCTCTGACACTTCTAAAGGCTCATTCTGTATTACATGTTCACACTTTGATTATGTCTGTATATCCAGGTCAATTCAATTGGTTTTTGGTTTTAGTCAATTTTTATGCTGATATATTTTATAGGAATTTGTATAGAATATATATATATATATATTATAGGAATTTGTATAGAATATATATATGCATGTGTGCATATATCTATCTATCTATTTAGATAAATAGATATATGGTTTCAATGGTATCTACTGTTATTATTAATTCTTACCTTTCCCCACTATCTCAGGTGAGGCTCCAGTGAGTGATGTAGTTTGATTTGCTAAACATATCCATGTGGAGTTTCTTAGAGAGTTGATGTCATCCTCTGATGAGTACCTGTAACTATAGGGGCACCACTAGAGTTAACATTTTATTTACCAACTATTTCCACTTTTTTAAGAAACTATTTCCATTTTAATTATATATATATATATATGTATATATATGTAAATATATATATTTCTCTTCTCCAGGTTAAAGAGAACTCCCCGATAACTTTCTAGCTTCAATTTTAGGATAAATGATTGGTAATATTAAAATGGGGGTGAACCCAGTAAGTAATTTCCTTAGTGTCACTCAAGTAAGGTGGATGACCATTTTGATGCAGCCTAGGACAGAGAATACTTTGGCTATGATGGAAAAAATCCTGGATTCCCCATTTTGTTTTTTAAACTGCTGAGTGTAATAGTGTTTCTGAATTATCTTTAAAGATGACAGTAATATAAACTTCCTCATGAATTATATTTAATAAGCTAGAGAAACACGTTTTTACATCAGTCTTTAGTACATGCTAATCCATCAACCTTTTCTATCAAGACATGCAATTTTCTGTTATGGATGTACATGCACACATGAGCTAAATGTCTGACTCTGAAACTTTAGTAAAATTAATTCACTTCAACTTGACCAGGGACTATGTAATAGCACCAAAGAGCATGGAGTCAGAATAGGGGCATATGCTGGAATTCAGGAAATACATATGCATCCTGTACCTCTATGCTGGAAAGCCCAGTGCATGCCAAGCATTCTACTCCACTTTAAACCTAGACTCAAAATGCACAGTGTTTGTACATAAGGACTTTCATCCTCTCTAACATGTAAATTCAGTGTCCAAGGTCCGAGTTGTCGTGAAGGAAAAATAGATCATTAGCTTTTGCTTCAAGGTTGGGAATAGGGTGAATATTTGGAGACTTTGCTGTGTATAGAATGTGTGAGATGAAACTAGTGATGAGAAAGAGTTTAAGAGACAGACTCCAGAGGACAGTACACAGGGCTGTAGATCCACTTCATATGACTGTGAAGCATTTTCACGTGTGGAGAATTGCACTTTTAGCATTTGGCAACTGGAGGGAACAGTGGAAATTGAGTCTAGGACAGGAAAGGACATAGTCAGTGAACATGGATTGACATGCAAGTTTAGATATGATTAATGCACAGGTGAGAGCTTTCAATATTTTTGATTGTTACTTGTAATTATTGCATTTTGTATACCTACTACCATCTATATGCACACTTACAAATATCTGTATAGCTTGGAATGATGCATTGAAGGACAGAATTTGTCCCTGCAACTGTTTTATATTGTTCAAGTCTATCTAACAATACATGGTGGTCTCAATAACCCGAAGGTGTTTTATTTGCTGTTCTACTGATAAACTGGGATCTGTATTTTGAAAATCTGTTCTAAAAAAACTGTTCTAAAAAATTTTTAAAGCAAAATTGGGGAAGTTATATTTGTATTTTAGAAGTGTATTATTGCACAGAATGTGAGTTAAAATAGAGTGGAGGGGCTGAAGAGATGGGTCAGCAGTGAAGAACACAGATGGATCTTCCTAAGGATCCCAGTCCGGTTTCCAGCACCCACATCAGCAGACTCCAGTTCCAGAGGATCCAATGCCTCCTTCTGTCTTCCACAAGCCCCATGTGTGTATGGTGCACACACATGCACAGACACGTAACACTTATACACATGAAATAAAAATAATAAATAAGTCTTTACAAAATAGCAGGACTGAAACTGAAGGCAAGACTTCCAGATTATTGGCTTCAGCTAAGATAAGGACATTGATGTCCACCTTGACAAAAGAATGTAAAATAAGTAAGGTCTTGGGAAATGCTGGTTATCTGTATTGCAGTAAATCTGGGTCTTAGGATTAATTCCCTGACTTTGACCTGAATTCCTTTGCAATCATAAGTACAATGGCTGAATAAACAGATATGAAAATAAGCAGGAACAGGCAAAAAAAAAAAAATGGAAAGCTCGGGTTGTGATACATGGATGGAAAAGCCTTTGAAATGCTCCGTGGAGATATGGACATGGTGAACAGGTAAGTAAACACCAAATATGAGGAATAGTCACCCAATGGGAATAGTGACTAGATTTAAAGCATATTTCATACGAATTATTACAGGGATTGTAGACTAATGATGGGGCAACAGACATGTGGATATTTCAGTACTAGACCAGAAAGTCGAGTGTGGGAATAATGAAGAGGCCACACATAGACAAATAAGTTGAAAGAGTAAAATGCTGAAAATCAGAAAGGGTCAAATGTATGAATATGGTGTTAATATGGTGACATGTGAATGTCACGTGTGACAAAGATTAAATAATTGTGTGTGTGTGCACATGCACACGTGTGTGTGTGTGTGTGTGTGTGTGTGTGTGTGTGTGTGTGTGTGTGTAATGGATCCTGGTATCCCAGCATCCACTGTTCTCTCTTTAGTCCCTTTTTGGGCTGAGCAATCAGTCTCTACTCAGCACAAGATCAAGCCAGTTATAATTCCTTCATGGATTGGCTAAATGACCTCCAGGCCCCAGCTGTTACCAGGGAGAGAGCAACCATGGAGAGCTTCTGGGGAAGAGAGAATTATTCCACTTTGATATTGTGGCCATTACTAATGAGACCATGCTGCAGTGGAAGGCCCTGTGCCCATGTACTAATTATAACCATGTACTAATTGAACGTAGAGGGTTATAAAACCAAGCTTAGAATGAGGATGAGAAGAAGCATGGAGATGAGTAAGGAGACACACAGGGGAAGGGTGTATGAGGATGCAGAAAGAGCTGGTGGGAAATGTGAGTACATGTGTTTATATTTCATTGTGCACATGCATGAAGTCCTTTACATTTCTCTAAAGGGAAAGAGACATGAAACCCCATCATCACGTTACAAGTCAGTGGGAAAGTCGCATGTGTCCCATACTTACTATTCCATGAAGAAATGTGGCATGGCAGTAAAAATACTTCCAAGGCCCATGATGAAACAACCAATTCCAATCAACTTTGGTCTGTGTAGTTTGGATCCAAAGTAACTCACAAATATAATAACCAGCAAATTCCCTATAATGAAACCAAGTTATGTCAGTTTGATTCATCACAGCAAATGCTGATGGTCGATGTATCTGGTAGAATGGAAGGACCCAGACAGTATAAACAGAGAAAACACTTAGCCCTTTGTTAGGTTGATTGATGAGTAAAGATACAACACAAAATTACAAAAAAAGAACCAGCAAAAAAAAAAAATGCATGAAGTAAAACAGAATTAACTGGAAAGAGGACAGACTGGGAAAACAGTGTCCTTACAGGTATAATATTATTGATTCAGAAGATCAAAAATGGCAAACTAAGAATAAAAATAGAAAATGTATACATTTTAATTATATAAAATGAAAGACAAGAGAAGATAGAACAGGAAACAGCCAACAGAGGAGACCTACATAGCCACCCAAGGGTGTTGATGCCAGGAGGTTACAGGGTGAGGCCACCTGCCAGTACTGGGCTTTCAGTGCTCACAGCTAAGAACAACAACCTGTAAACTGAACATTTAGAGCAATGATTCCTTAGTTCTCAAGGCTCAGAGCTGCCTTGTATGGGGGCTCATACAGTTCTTAATGGTCAGAAATATAATAAAAAAATAAATATTATATTTTGGAATCACAGATTCAAGAATCCTGTAGGTGAAGAAACATGTGTAAAGAAAATTGAAAATCAATGTCATTCTAATTGTGAAACTGTAGCTGCTTCCATGGAGACATTGAAGTGGGGGCTGGAGATATGGCTGACTGCCTGAGAGCACTTGCTGTCTTGTAGAGGACCTGTGTTTGGTTCCCAGTAACCATGTTGAATAGCTCATGAATGCCTGTAACTCCAGCTCCAGCATATAACATCCTGCCTTCTAACCTCTGAGAACATCTTCACAAATGTACGTATGTATGTATGTAGAAACACACATATGCAAGGATTTCTAAGAGACAGGCAAGTGGAATACTGAAAGATACATACTATTCAAACATATTTTACATCACAAAACTTCAGAATTCATAAGGAAAAACAGATAGATGTCCCTTCATGTAATAACTTTTAAAACACTGTTAAATATGTCCTAGGTCAAGATTTTTTAAATGGCCATCAAATTTATAGGAAATAGACATAGTTGTCTAGCTCCCTCAAAAAATTAAATAGTTAAAAAAAAAAACACTCAGCTGTTAAAAACAATGGCATCGAGAAATTGGAAGGTAAATGGATGGGTTTAGGAAAAAAAAATCCTTATTAAGGTAACCTAGACCCAGACAGACAAACATGGAATGCATTCACTGATAAGCGGATATTAGCCGTAAAGGAAAGGGTAACTAGACTACAATCCACAGCTCCAGAGAGGGTGGATAACAGGGAGGGACCAAAGAGAAATGGGTGGATTTGTCTGGGAAAGGACAATAAAACACATCACCTGAGTAAGCTGGGGACCGGTGGGGATGGGAAAATGAGGGACCAGGTTGGTGATGAGTGAGAGGAGAGTCATGAAAGAGCTGTCTTGATGGGGGTGCATTTCGGGGCCTTGTAGAAACCTGGTGCAAAGGAAACTCCCATGAATCTACAAGGATGACCCCAGTTAAGACTCTTAGCAATAGTAGATATGTAGTTTGTACTATCCATCTCCTGTAATCAGAATGTTGACTACCTATTGTCATCAAAGAGCCTTCATCCAGTAACTGACAAAAGCAGATATCCACAGCCAAACCCTAGGCCAAACTTGGGGAATCTGTTGCAGGTGGGAGGAAGGATTATACAAGCCAGGAGGTCAAGGCCATCACAAGAGATCCCACATGGACAACTAACCTGGGATCATAGGGGCTCACAGACACTGGACTGACAGCTAAGGGGCCTGCATGGGACTCACCTAAGCCCTCTGCATGAGACCCTCTGAACCCTCTACATCTGTGCAACAGTATATAACTTGGTCCACTTGTGGGACTCCTAGCAGTCAGAGCAGGGCCTGTCCCTGACTCTCTGGCAGACTTTTGGAAACCTATTCCTCATACTGGGTTGTGCTAACAAACCTTAATGTGAGGGGAGGATCTTAGTCCTACCTCAACTTGATACTCCATGCTTTGTTGACATCCATGGGAGGATTGCCCCTTTCTGAACAGAAGTAGAGAAGGAATGGATTTGAGAGGGGGGTACAGAGAGGAGGTGGCAGGATGTGAGGAGATGAAGGAGAAACTGTGGTTGGGGTGTAAAATAAATTAATATATTTAATTAATAAAAGGAGAGGCACAGAGGCATAACCTTCTGCTGCTTCATAACAGAAGAATGCCTCTGGGTAATTGCATGGAGCTTGGTGTCGAAGAAGAAGACAACAGAGTAACGTCTTCCATGCTGTAGAACCACCCCCCTCAAGTGTTAAAGAACACCATTCCAACACATTAGTCCCGAGATGTTCTGTGCTCCTTAAATCAAAGGAGCTCTAACTCTGCCAACTTTTCTTCATGTGTGGTTCTCTTGAGAAAGGGAAGGTGAAGTCTCACAAGAGTTAGTGTGAAAGCAATGGGTTTGTGTAAAATCATTCTCCCCAAATCTTCTTTTCAAGGTGGCTATCAATCAGTTTGTACTGTATTCAGTGGTATCACTGACTTCAACTCCTACACATCAGTGGCACCATTTTCCCAAGATAGGACAACAAAAAACACTCCGGATATTGCTATATTTTACAAGAAGGACAGAGTTATTCATGGTTAAGAAACATGGGATAGAACATGTCTGAACTGTATTTTTCCTCTATAAGTCTGGTTAGTAAAACAGAAATAAACATTACCAATTTCAAATGCTCCATCAATCAAACCAGCAAAGGAAGATGGGATGTCAAATCTCCTTTCTATTTGCGTGATGGAACTTTTCATAATGACTCCAGCTAGTGCCTTGCTTATATAGGCAAAGGAGAGGGCTGCCAAAAACATCTAAGGGAAAACAAAGGGGTGAGAGGTAAATCAAAGGAGTATATAGGACACAGTTAAAATACATTTTATTTTTGGTTTTCATTTTTGTTTTTAATTGAAGACAGCATTTCAGTCTTTCCTTGGTAGCATTTGGTATTCCGTTAGTGATACATTGAACAACTTCCCCTTTTAATGTCATCATCATCTTACAGGTAAGGCACAACTTCCTAAATTGGTTATAATTATAGTAGTAAAATTAGCACTGTAGATCATAAACCAATTTCTAATCTCTGTTGGCCAATTACGATAATTGTGTAATCACTGTAGCCTAATCTTCGTTTTGACAGGTGCCAAATCTAGGGACTGGCAGGCTGTTTTCAAGGGCAGTACTTTGGGGAAATACAGCTAAGGACAGACATCAGGTAGGAACAAAGCATTTGGGAAAGTTGTTTTATATGTAGATGAAGACCCAAAGAATGCAGAGTTGGTCATCCATCCAACAAAAGCTATCTCAACATTCAAAACATAAAAACAGCAAGTCCATGTACCGTGGAGTCACAATAGCCGTAATACATATGCGCTTGACATTAAAACTCCCAAGCCCACAAAGTGAAGGGTGTGAGCACAGAAAGAAAAATAGCAGCACAGTAGCATCAGTCCATTACTGCCATCGACTCATCAAGCAGAGGGAAAGTGAGTGAAGAAACAGCAGCCGTACAGCACTACAGAGACCAATTAGAGCCATGGGAGGACTACAGAGTGCTTGCTTGAGTGACAGCAGCATCCATAATCTCCAAAATAATCTCAGTCATGCCAAATAACATGACTTTACAACCCCACCACACACACACACGCGCACACACACACACACGCACATGCACACACACGCATGCACTCACATGCGCACACACACAGACACAGAGGGGGCGTGAAGAGGGACATTTGAGTGTTATTCCTTTCTGTGAGTGTGAAACAGGTTCTCACACAGGCCTTGAGTTCATCACTATTCTAGAAAGATTGGCAAGAAAGCACCAAGGAAACCTGCCTCAACCTCCTGCTCCAGGGTTAGGAGGGCATGCTGCCACACTGTTCTCTTTATGTGAGTTCTGGAGTTCAAACACACGTTTTATGCTTGCAAGAAAAATTGCTTTACTTACTGACTTGTCTCCCAGCTAAAATCGATTTTTAAAAGATTTAAAAATTGAACTATGTTCCCTACCATAATAGATTTAAAAACAAAAAACAGCAGAATAAAAACAAAAGTTTACACACACACACACACACACACACAACACACACACACACATATGACTTAAACCACACATTCTTGAACAACTGGTGGATAATGAAGAAATTTCAGAGTAGTTTAGAAAACACCTGGAAGTAAATGGAAGTTAAAAGCACAACAGTTCAGAATTAATGGGATGCAGTGAAAATAAGAAAAAAGGAAAAGGGACTGTTTCTCAAAAGAATAAAGGTCTCAAACAACATCATTTTCCCCCTGAATGGTCTAGGAAAAGAGGAATCAACAAAATGCAAAATTATAAAAATGAAGGAAGGAGTAAAAAACAGAGAGAAAACTTAAACATCTTAAATTAGAAATGAAGGAGGAAACATATAATGTATGGCTTAAACATTAAAAAAACAATGTAAAAGGTACTATGACAGACTAGATTGCAACAAACTGAAATAAATCCCTAGAGGCACACAATCTGCAAAACTGACCCAGGAAACAATAGCAAGTTTGAGCACACAGGTAACTAGCGACGGGGGTGGAGACTTAACGAGAATGCCCCCCAAGAAGAACCCGTACCGCATGGCTTTACCGAGAATTGTAGCAAACGGTTAGAAGTGAATTAAATTATTTCCAAAGTCTCTCAAAGGAGCACAGAGAAAAGGATACTCCCACACTCAGTGCCCTCACCATCACCCTGATGTGTACATGAGATGATGACACAAGAGAAGAAGACCGTGGTCCAGCGTCCCTGATGAATACTGAAGCATAAATGCTTAACCACTGTGCTAGCAAGGAGAATGCAACAGCACCCTGAGAACATGGCAGCGAGGCCAACTTTACTTCCATGTGTTTGACTCCATTGCATTCGTTCATTTCAAATACTGTGTTTTTACTTCCATTTTCTTTTAAAGAACAAACTATTACAAAAACATTCCTACCTTTATTTTTCTATTGGTTTCTCATTTAATTCTATCATGGTGGGTGGGGGAGATAATTGGAATCTTTTTAATCTTTTAAAATTGCTTGCCGGGGAGATTCTCAAACCAAGAATGAACGGAATGATCCATCCTATAAATTTCAGGCAGTCTAAATCTCCACATTAACAAATAAATGATGGAAACCTTGAGATTATCTCAATAAATGCAGGAAAAAAGAAATCACACAAAGTACTACACCTTTTCACCGTAGAAACAGAGTAAGGTGCTTTGAATGAGAATGAGTATGATAGGCTCAAATATTTGAATACTTTGTTCCCATTTGGTGGAACTTCTATGGAAGGATTAGGAAGTGTGGCCTTGTTGGATGAAGTGTGTCACTGGGGGTTGGGCTTGAGGTTTCACAAGCCCAGTCCTTTCCCAGTTAGCTCTGTCTGTCTCATGGTATGTCTCAATATGTAAACTCCTAGCTACTTCTCCAGCTGTGCCTGTCAGGTTTCTGCCATGCTTCTTGCCACGATAGTCATAGGCGCTGACCCTCTGGACCTGTACGCTCTAAATACGTTCTTTTCCCTAATAGTTTATCTGATCATGATGTTTTAGCACAGCGATAGGAAAGTAACTAATACACACACACTAACTAGAAAAAGGAAGGGGCTAATTCAATATAGAAACCATATGTGTAAGCCCATAAGGAGCATTGTTCTCAACAGGGAACTTCTGACACTCTGTAGAAGATAAGAAGCAAGGTGAAGATCTGTGCTCTCATCATGAATATCATCATATTGTTACACACTGCAGGCAGGGATGGGGAGGAGGCTGAGGGAAGGAGAGAAAGGTACAGAATCCTCTCAAATTTGTATGAACCCAAAGCCTAAAGCAGTATTGAGTAGAAAGTCATACCTCACATTTTCTGACTTCAATATAGTCCATGAAACAGCATTGCTTACAGTAGCCAAGAAAAGAAAATCAATCCATATCTGACTATCAGATGAATAAGTAAAATGGATATATATGCATACATAATTCACATTAGACTTTTGTTCACGGTTTTATAAAGAAGTCTTAGCACATGCTATCTTGTGGATGAAAGTTGAGGTCATTGTGCTAAAGTAAAGAAGAAGAGTCAGCGAAGGACTGATAATGTGCATACTCTTGGGAAGTGTCTCCAGTAGGAGGGTTACATGGGGGAGGAAGAGGAATTATAGAGGGAAGGGTGAGAGAGGGAAATGGGAAGTTAAAGCGTGCCCCAGGCTCAATAAATGTATTTATGAAGTTGTCAAAGAATCAAATAAAATCTGACTGGAGAGATGGTTGAGTGGTTAAGTCAACTTTTTCTTGCAGAGGACCATTTATCATTCCAAGGTCATGCTTCAGTCACGTGGTAGTGACAAACAGTGAACACTTGCACAGATTTTGTATCACTTCTTCTCAGATGTAAATTTATTTAATTCTCATATCTTTTGAGGCCAGTTGCACTGTCTCCCTCCCTCCCTCTCTTTCTTTCTTTCTTTCTTTCTTTCTTTCTTTCTTTCTTTCTTTCTTTCTTTCTTTCTTTTCTTCCTTTCTTACCTGAAATGGGATCTCACCACACTACCCATTGGCCTCAAATTCCATGGTTCCTGTAATTCTCTAGCATCAGCCTTTTAAACTGGGACCATGTATGCCTTACTTTTCCATAGTCTTCATTATTTTAAATACAGAATGACCTACTAGATTTATCAGTGGAAACAGTTATCTTAATAAAAAAATAATACTTTTAATCAATTTCTTAATTCACATGTGGCTTTACCATTATTGGCCCTCCCACTGATATATAGACTTGTTTGTGCATCTCTTTAAAGTACAACCTCCAATTTCCTTTTCTTCTTTCTCTCTACCATCTTCTTTTTCTCCCATTTTTTCCCCTGAGTTAAGGTGGTAATGGTTCCTCCAAACTATTCTTATTATTTCATAATGTTTATTAGGCATCTACTCATACAGGTTTGTGTTCATGCTGTTTATTCATCTTCTCTAGTATAGTTTAACAGAACATCACAGCTTGAATCCCCATTGTAAATAACAGACTTTTCAAAGTAATAAACATTGGATGGGGAGGTTACTCAAAAGAGCACTTGGTGTTCTTTCTAATGACTGCGATTTGGTTCCCAACACCTACACTGCTGCATATGATCTTCAGGAACCCCTCTTCCAGGGGATCTTACGGCCCTCCTGGACACCTGCAGGGACATGAAGCACACACATACACTTACTTATACATACACATGCACATAAAATAAATAAATATATCTTTAAATGTGTATTTTGCTCATCTCTCTAGAAAATACAGGACTTAAGTCCAGGCAAAGGATAATATATAATACCATTCTCAGAACTTAACCAAAATATGTAACTTAATGAGTGACTTTAAAGGTTTGATCTTTCTCTACCCTCATCTTTTAATTTTTTCTATAGTTGAAATCTCTGCTATTAGTTCATTGATATAAAAACACAATTGTTCTGCTAGAGTTAAACCCATTTCTATGCAAGATACTACAAAAGACATCTACACTAATGAATCATTAGTGTAATAATAGGATAATGTGTTGATTATGAAAGAAACACAGAATATTCTCATCTAAACCCTAACTATGAGAGCTTCTGGTTCGATGAAAACAATAGAAATACTTCCAGTAATCCAGGGAATCTTAGTAATGAAGACAGAAGTATACCCAAGGACAAGTCTTGATCCAAAACTTCAGAGAAAGGTTTTGTGTCGTTCATGATTCCAATCTTAAAAGAAACATTCAGCACCCTGAATTTCACAGAAAACCCTAAATTATTTTTATAAGGAGAAATAGGTAGCAGACATAAACTTACCAGGCACAGGGGTCTCCAATCCCTGGGATATTATGAGGGTATAGGATATTGCATATAGATAGCAAATTTCTTTAGATTGAGAATATGCATACTCTTGTGCTTACTATATTGTTCTGAAATGGTCACTCCAGCCCCGTTCTTAATGAGAAGCTGAAGTTTAGAGAAAGAATAATGGAAGTTCACCAAGTGTCAAAGAAAAGAGTTGAAGCCTCTCATAAAAATACCCTGAAAGACAGGCATGGGGGTACATTTCGGTGTGTGAGGCTTCAAACAGAGAAAAGTGTTCACTGTCACACAGCAGATTTGAACTCGTTTAACAATCGTTTCACTCTGTGTGTCAGTGCTTTCTTTGCCTGTGTGTCAGTGTGTCAAGTGCATGCAGTGCCCGTGGGGACCAAAAGAGGGCATCGCATCCCTTGGAACTAGAGTAACAAATAGTTATAAATGAACTTGTGGATGCTGAGAACTGAACGTGGGTCCTCTCGAAGAGCAGCCAGTGTTTTTAGACACCTAGTCACAGTTCCAGCTCAGTAGGTCTTAAACTAGAATTGACAGGACTAAGAGGAGGTAAAGTCTATATTTACCCACAATTCTGGCAGGGGTTTATTTATTTATTTTGGCCAGAGATCTAGGCTTGAAGTCCGGTGACTGTTCCATGTTGTACTGAGTCCCTGTATGCAGTTTTGATGGACTCGGGAGCCTCCTCTGTATCGCAACTTATTTGCTCAACAAACATTAGCCACAATTATAGTAAGGTACTTGCTTTTCTCGACATTAGTGTCGAGAATGGAGCAAAAGGTCATGGACAGAAAAATAAGCCACGAATATCCCTAAGAAAACCAAAGTCACATGGGGACAAAGAGCCAGAGGCAAACAGTGTGGCATGGACTGAGTCCTATCACCAACGTAAGTCTATGTTACGAAATACCAAGCAAAAAGTGACCGAGCCCCTCAAAGGTGAAGTTTTATAGATATAGCTGTTAATAACCGAGTTAAATCTTTAGGGCTCAAAGAAATTTACACATTAAAGAAGAAACAGTATTTAGAGAGAAACAGGAAGCAGTGAAAGCTTCAGGGCCACTGAAGAGCCTGAGACATTTTGAAAAGCAGATAGAAAGGGGAGGGAGGGAAGGATGACAGAGAGAGAGAGAGAGACAGAGAGACAGAGACAGAGACAGAGAGAGAGAGAGAACCTGGGAAGGTACAAAGAGGCCCAGCATCGGGAAGCCAGTTCACATTTTAAATACAACATAAAGATGTCACATGCTCAGCAGATACACGATGCTCTGAGTTGATCATCCCAGGATCCGCGTGATGGAAGGCAAGAACCAACTCCTTCATGTTTTCCTTTAGTCTCCACGTGTACCACAACATGCATCCCTGAGCACGCATGCGTCCTATGTGTGTGCACACATGCGCGCGAGCACATGCACACGCACACACACACACACACCTCTCATACATGCACACATGATAAATAAAATCAAAACTTTTCAAAAAATATTTCCTAGGAGATGAAATGTAGTGGGTCAATTCTGACAGACACAATGAAGATGAAAGAAAGAAAATGTTAACAAAACTGAGCTCATGGTTAAGCAGAATAAATAACTAGAGATGGACTGTAAGAAAGAAGGCTACAGACACCTGAAATTCCAGAGGGTACAAAGGTGATTCGTGGACAAGGACAAGGGCAGATTTTGTTCTGTAGTTTCTGTTCTGTGGTGCTGTTTGTGGAATGTTGGTATTAGAGGTCAGAGAAACAGAGGGGTCTTGCGGACAGAACTCACTCTGCAGGCAGTTTGGATAGGAGTGGTTTTGTGAGTAGCCAAATAAAGATCTTTAATTCTTGGAGCATTTCCCACATATTTGTAACTTTTGCTTTCTGGGCGTTTTATTTGTTGTGTTTACGTTGGTGCCTATGTGCCACAGTGATTGTAGAAGTCAGAGGACAACTTGCTGGAGTCTCTCCTCCTGTATGTATGCAGTTCCTATAATTTAACTCAGGTCTTCAGACATGGTAGGAATATTTTCACTCAGTAGAGCCTTTCTTGATAAGCTGTTTCCCTGCCCTCCTATAGTTAAGAGCTTTACTTTTACTTATGCTGTGAAATTTGGTCATAATTTTTTTTGCTTAATAGAATCATTTTAATACAATGTTAAAATTATACTAGAATTGCAGAGGATTTGGAACACACACACACCGATAGTGACAAGGTCTTAGTGTACAGACTACATGGACCACGTATCTAGAATTGTTGCACCTCTGTCTGCCAATTGCTAAGATTTCAAGTGGGTACTCTGAGCATGATTTACTATTTTCAGGACTCATTAATGAGCACTGTGCTTTAAGAAATATGGAAACTCTTAGGACCCAGAGATCTGATCAATTAAATAGACATAAGCCTATATTCACATTTCCCTTTATCCCTAGACTACAAGCCTGTGAATTTAGTCTTGGCTTTCTCTTCAAATGTCTTCCTACTTCCTCCATTAAGATGCATGGCTCCATAGTATTTTAAGTTGTATTCATACAGTCTGTCTCTACTACTAAGTGTGAGGTTAGTAGCAACTACTGGGCTACTCAGATTTCAGTGGCAGAGCCTTATAGGGTAAAATGCCAACATCTTAGGGTCCTGCCCAGCAGAGAACCTGGAGAAAGACTTCTGTTTATGAGGTTTTGGGTTTCTCTTCTAGAAGCAACACCCTCAACAAGCCTATACTCCAAGAGAAGCTTCTTTCTCTTGAAGGCAGGAAACTCTAACTTAAGCATGTTTGACAAAGTGTGGAAAGACCAGGGGATGACTGCCTGGTGACTACAGTTCTTCATTCTCAGGCTCCTCGCCTTACATGAAATCTTTGGTCTTCACCCTGAAAAATAGTCCCTAGTAAATTTATACAAAAACTGAACTTACTTTACTAGCCTATAAAGTAAGTAAAAGTAGAATATCATGCTTTAGATGACAGAGCTGAAAGACAAGTTTTCCCATGAGATACTCAGAGTAAGAAAATAGAACTGCCAAAAATCTACTGCAGGGGACTTGAGAGACGGCTCAGTGGTTAAGAGCAGTAGCTGCTCTACCAGGAAATCTCAGTTCATTGTCCAGTATCTGCATGGTGGCTCACAACTGAAGGGGGATGTAATTCTGTAAATATGTTTCTCTGATTGGTTAATGAATAAAACCCTGGTGGCCAATAGGAAAGCAAGATAGGTGGGACTAGGAGACAAGGAGGATTCCAGGAGATGTAGTGGAGGAGAGTCAAGATGTAGGGACTTGAGAGAAGTCTGGACCCTCTCTCTGGTAAGCCAAGATCACATGGAAACATTTAGATGAATAGAAATGGGTTAATATTTAAGACTGAGCTAGGCAATAAGAAATGCTAGTAACAGGCCAACAACTCTGTATCTGATACAGCATCTCTGTATGTTATTTGGGGGGCTGACACAACTCCGGGACCAGGCTGGTGGGAAAACTGCTTGTAACACACATCATGTAACACACAATATGTAACTACAGTCAACTAGGGATTTTGAGCAATCATATATGCCAAGACATATGCATCTGTTTTAAAATAAGTACTAACCTAGTAGGATTGGTAGAGGAAAGCTACATATGTCCTGTGGAAAGAATAAGGACATGACTTGCATCCTTCACTCACACTGGTCTAGAACTGGAATTGGGAAAGGCAAATTTTCCCTCTGTTTTCTTTTGGTTTGAGGTGATAACACAATAGTTTTGTACTATTGAAGAATGTATATTGTCGTATAGAGGAACAAGAATCTAAAGAGATGAGAAGTGGTAGGCTCTTTGTAACCTAGGTAGCTCAGTACAAAGACTGATAGCATCATCATGTATCAAAACACATTGCTATGTGACTTCATTATCTTCTTCACTCTTAGTCATTTGTACCCACTAGATCTGTGGGTGCCATCCTGAGTGTGGGTTGGTACATGGGTCTGATTAAGTGTGACCACCTGAAGAGTGATTCAAGTAGAGTGACAAATTCAAAACTTTCCATAGAACCTGGCAGGTACTAGCATTATATAAACCCAGTTACTTTGGTAATATGGGACATAGTTACGAAGATGCCTCAGGCCAGGCTTTGCTCCCAACTATGATGATTTAGATGAGAATGTTCCCCATAGCCTTGTATAGTTAATGCTTTGTGCTCTGTCAGTGAAACTGCTAAGGAAATATTAAGAGGTGTGGCTTTGCTGGAGTAGGTGACACCAGGAGTGGGCTTTGAAGTTGCAAAAGCCCATGCCACGCCCAGCCTCTCTATAAATCATTTTTCCCACCTCTCTCTCTTAGCCCCACTGCCTGAAAAGCACTCAGGTTCTGCCAGAGTGCCATGCCTGTCTTCCACTATGCTGATCACAGACGAACTCCCTAAAACCGCAAGCAAGTTTCCAATGAAATGCTTTGCTTTATAAGACTTTGCTCGGTAATGATGCCTTTTCAGAATACTAGAACATTAACTAAGATAACTAACTACAACAGTTGAGTCCTAGGATGGATAGTTTTGGTCAACTCAGCATACGTTAGAGCTAGTGGGAAGAGGAACCTCATTTGAGAAAATGCTTCTATCGGATTTCTTGTAAGAATGTCCATAGGAAATTTTCTTGATTGATGATTGACAGACAAGGGACTGGCAAGCCCATGGGGAATGGTGCAATCCTTGGGCAGACTGAGTAAACCATGTGGAGCAAGCCAGTGAGAGCATGGTCCCTGCTTTAGTTACGCCCCTGGATTGCTGCCCTGCTAAAGTCTGCCCTGTCTCCCCTCAGTGGCAGACTGTAACCTGGAAATGCAAGGTGAAATAAACCCCTTTCTCCTCCAACTGCTTTGGCCACGGTCTTTATCACAGCAATGGAAACCCAAGTAAACAAGATGTAAGGAAAGCCATTTTCTCTTGGTACACCTAAGGCTTCTCTCCACTGCTATAAAATGGAGATGATTATATCTGATTAATAGAACTATAATAAAGAAAAAGTCCATTTGCAGAATAAAAGAGGAGACTAGCACCTGACATACAGTAAGAGTTTAATAAATGTTAGCTATTATTACTATTGCCTTCTCTATCTTCTGAGTTAGGCTACAGGTAATGTGCTATACATTAACATCTAATGCTTGACTCTGAGCCTCTTTTCCTGACATTCTATGGGAGATATTACTTCACTATATACACAGAAGTGACATCACCAACCATAACACAACGCAACACCCAGAACTTCCATTGTCCCTGCATCATGGCAGTATGGTAATCAGTGGTGTCTCTGAACTTTCCTTCAGCTTAAACCTTATTCAGATATTTCATCAGAGCAGACTTTGCCAGAAGCTACTGAAAACAAATAGACTTTGTGTTCTCTGGACAAAGTTAAAGGGAATTTTTTAGTTTTTACAACATCCTTGCCATTAATTATTACCTTTGTTATCTGCACTCAGCTACTTAAGACATCAAGTTTATCTAGGTCAAGGGTTTAACATGCTGGAGAAGGGCACCCATGGTTGATATCTTGTCCTTTACAAGGTTTTGAGACTTTGTCTTGTGTCCATAGGTTGTTTTTATTTTATGAGGTGGGTGATTTGGGTCAGACATTTCCCCTTTGCTGACTTGGATCCTTCATGTCACACTGCTAAGAAAATTCTTTTTTTCTGTGTTTGAAGTTGACTATATCATCAATTTCCCATAGTTTTGTCCCAAGAATCAAGATCAGAATCAGTATGCTTTCAGATGAGAAAAATTAAAGGACTATTAAGTTTTCAATTAGGTCTTGGTACAAAGTCCATTTTGTTAATAGCAAATTCTCTTATCAGATTATGTTCTTTGGTTACAAGAATTAAAAAAAAAATACTAAGGAAAGATAACTTATAGATACTAATTTATTTTCATTTTAAGACTATTTTATATATCTCTCTCACACACACAGTTTTTTAACTACATTTATAGTTATGTCAAGAACCAGAGGGGACACAAAATATTTCTAACTTTCCAATATTAATGAATATGCAAATATGAAGATCACCCCAGTGCTACAGGTTCAATATGTGAGGACACTGGCAGTGGGTCCAAGATCTAACGGTAATGCACAAACTGACCCAGCGGAGCCCATTCTGTATGGAGAGATAGCATGCCCAGCCAGACACAGGGGCTTGGGAGGCCTTGGTCCTGCCTCAGCAAGATGATGGGGCAGACTTATTAGACTTCCTAGGGAAGGCCTTACCCTCTCTGAGAAGCAAATGGGAGGTGGGGGAGAGTGGGGGAGGGAGAGAAGAGGGGGGATGGAAACTGGGCTTGGAATATAAAAATAAATTATTCAAAAATATTTCATATGAAAAATCACCAAAGGGGGATCTTGTTGCTTTCCCCTTTTCCAGAGCCCCATGCATGTCTTAGGGTTCTGCTTGTTCCCTAGCTTTTCTGCTGGCATGAAATATAGGCTGGAGATCCTTTGCTCTATATCTAAAATTCGTATATGAGTGAGTACATACCGTGTTTGTCTTTTTGGGAGTGGGTTACATCACTCAGGATTGTTTCTTCAAGTTTCATTCATTTCCCTGCAAATTTCAGGATTCAATTGTGTTTTTCCACTGAGCAGTACTCCCATGTGTAAATGTACCAAACTTTTCCATGCATTCTTTAGTTGAGGGGCATTTAGGTTGAGTCCAGTTTCTGGCTATTACAAATAATGCTGCTATAAACATAGTTGAACAGATGTCCTTGTATGAATGCACATCTTTTGCGTATATGCCTAGGAGTGGGATTACTGGATCTTCATGTAGACTAATTTCCATTTTGCTGAGGAACCCCTATACTAATTTCCAAAGTGGCTGTATGAGTTTACACTTCCACCAGCAGTGTAGGAGTGTGCCCCTTATTCCACATCCTCTCCAGCATAAACTGTCTTTGGTGTTTTTGATTTTAGCCAATCTGACAGGAGTAAGATGGTATCTCACAGTTGTTTTGATTTGCATTTCCCTGATGGCTAAGGATGTTGAGCAATTTCTTAAGGGTCTTTCAGCCATTTGAGATTCCTCTATTGAGAATTCTCCATTTAGTTCTGTACCCCACTTTTTAATTGGATTATTTTCCTGAGTTCTTTGTATATTTTGGAAATCAGCCCTTTGTCAGATGTGGGGTTGGTGAATATGTTTTCCCATTCTGTGGGCTGCCCTTTTGTTTTGTTGACTGTGCCCTTTGCCTTATAGAAGCTTCTCAGTTTCAGGAGGTCCCATTTATTAATTGTCAATCTCAGTGTCTGTGATACTGTCTTATGTTCAGGAAGTGATCTCCTGTACCAATTCCTTCAAGGGTACCTCCTCCTTTTTTCTTGTAAGAGGTTCAGTGTGGACGGATTTATGTTGAGGTCTTTGATCCATTTGGACTTAAGTTTTGTGCATGGTGATAGATATGGATCTATCTTCAGTCTTCTATAGGCCAGCATCCATTTGTGCCATGGCTATTTGTTGAAGATGCTTCCTTTTTCCAATGTATAGTTTTAGTTGCTTTATCAAAAACCATGTGTTTATAGGTGTGTGGATGAATATCAGTGTTTTCTATTAGATTCCATCATCTACCTGTCTATTTTTGTGCCGGTACCAACTGTTCTCAGGACTGTAGCACTGTAATAGACTTTGAAGTCAGGGATGGTGATGTCCCCAGAAGTTCCTTTATTGTACAGGGAAGTTTTGGCTATCCTGTGTCTTTTGTTTTTCCATATAAAGTTGAGTATTATTCTTTCAAGGTCTGTGAAGAATTGTGAAGATCTTGATGGGGATTGCATTGAATCTGTAGATTGCTTTTGGCATGATTGCCAGTTTTACTATGTTGACCGTACCTATCCAAGCGCATGGGAGATCTTTCCATTTTCTGGTATTGTCTTTAAAGACTCAGAGTTCTTATTATGTAGTTCTTTCACTTGCTTGGTAAGTGTTACCCCAAGATATTTTATGTTGTCTGTGTCTATTGTAAAGAGTGATGCTTCTCTGATTTCTTTCTCAGCCCCTTTACTGTCTGTATATACATGTCCCCCTGGAGAAAGGGACAAGATCTCCTGAGCAAACTGGGAGCATAGAGGGAGGGAAGAGGGAGTTAGAAGAAAGGGAAAGGGAGAAAGGGAGGGGAGAGGTGAGCATGAGGGAACAGGAAGATTGAGACAAGGAAATAATAGAATAATAAAAGAGATACCATAATAGAAGTAGCCATTATAGATTTAAGGAGAAATTGGCACTAGGGGAATGACCAGAGATCAACAAGGATGAACCCAACTAACAATCTAAGAAATAGTGGAGAGGCTACCTTTAATGCCCTTCCCCTATAATGAGATTGACAACTACCTTATATGCCATCCTAGAGACTTCATCTAGTAGCTGATGGAAGCAGAAGCAGACACCCACAGCCAAACACTTGCTGAACTCATGGGATCCAATTACAGAGAGGGAGGAGTGATGAGCAAAGGGGTCAAGACCAGGCTGGAGAAATCCACAAAAACTACTGACCTAAACAAAGGGGAGCTCATGGACCCTGATCTGACAGCTGGGAAACCAGCATAGGATGGACCTAGACACCCTGAATGTGGGTGTTAGGAGATCTGGACAGTCTATGGGCCCTCTAGTAATGGATCAGAATTTATCCCTAGTATACGAATGGACTTTGGGAGCCCATCCCACTTAAAGCGAGACTTTCTCAGCCTAGACACATGTGGGAGGGCTAGGCCCTGCCCCCAATGATATGACAGAATTTGAAGACTCCCCATGGAAGGCCTCACCTTCCCTGGGGATCAGAAAGAGGACAAGCTGGGGTTTGGTGGGGTTGCTATGGGAGGGTGGGAGGGTGAGGGAACTGGGATTAACATGTAAAACAACCCTGTTTCAAATTTAAAATAAAAAAGGAAAAAAAAATCACCAAAGGAAAAACTTACCTGAATTTAAAATAGATCATGCTGTTCAAGTTTTATACTTCAATGAAAATTCTAACTTGAAACATGATTTCTTTTGAATTACTGTTTCCTTTTCTATAAGTAAAAACTCCCTCTGCACCTATCTTTGTTTGGCACTATGGCACTCATCCTACCTTGAAGCCATCACATCGCCTTGTTTTCTTTGTTCTGGAAGGTTGGTCCTCTACTATTTTGCTTGAATACAGAGTTTGGTCCATGATGGAATCGTGGATGTGATGGGACTATCTGCAATCACTGTTGGTAAATGCTTCCGTTGAAATGATCCCCTACAGAGGGAGAGACGGTGTCGTTTATTGGACTTTAACAATATATAATTTAGAAATGAGAAAAAGTCATGCCCAAACCAACCTTTCTAACAGTGATGTCTACAAAGATTTGGGCTCTCAACCACTGGACTAGGTAAATTCTGGATACAAAATTAAGAAAGAAAAATACAAAGTTCTAACCTGAGGGAGATTTTTAAATTTAAGTTGGTAAATTTATGAAGGAAAATGTAAAACCAGTGAGGTCAATATGGTTTGTTTATATTTGCAATGAATGAAAACATTAAATTTTAGACACTAGGATTTTGACCTTATTTGATTTATCTTGAGATGTTATTTATACCCCAAGAGAAAAGATGATTGAAAACGCATGAGGTTAAGAACAGTCAGAATCCTTCTTTATGCTTTACTACTGTAAACCACATTCCTACAAGTGTTTGGTATAAGAGAAACTATATTTTAAGTGTTTTATAGTTCCTATTCCTTTTTCCATTTTTTCAAGATATGGTTTCTCTGTGCATCTCTAGCCCTGCTGGAACTTGCTCTGTAGACCAGGCTGGTCTCGAACCCACAGAGACCAGCCTGCCTCTGTCTTCCTAGTGCTGGGATTAAAGGCATGCACAACCAATCAACCATCTTGAGTCTCTATTCTTAATAGGAAATAAACAATTTTCTTCCTTCAGTTCATTTATGTCAACTAATGTATTTTTCATAAGATTTAGGAAGCATACACTTGTTTATACATGTATGCAGAAAGGCATATTTGTGTGTCTTAAATACAAACATTATCTGGGGGAATGTGCCCATTATATAGCATGTTTACTACATGGTAAGTATACAGTTGATTGTAACTATTCATGCTGGTTATAGGCTGTAAAATTGATTAGAACATGCAATTAGTAAACATCTAAACACTGATTCTAGAAAACATATCAGGGCATGTTTATGGGTACCTTGTGTCACAGCAGTTTAATCAATTAACTAATAAGTAATTGTTTGTGTATATTGCTGTTGAAAATTACTTTCTTGAGCATATTCTCACATCATTAACATTGGAGTAGTAGTGCATAAAATGCTTGGTCAAGCCAGCCTAAAGCTTATTTCACACACACACACACACACACACACACACACGTTCAAATTATAGTTTTGCTCTCTGTCAGACACTTTTTCATGAAAGAACCCTTGACTGGGCTTTGCCTTATGGCACAAAAATGCAGAGTATTTACAAGATACACTGTGAACAGGTCAGGCATTGACACTCAAATGGCAAAGTGTTGTCGAACCTCCTATGACTTCCACCAACAATCCACCGATGCCCTCCACTAAAAGCCTGGTTTGGTTTCCATCACTTGGCTCATGTTGGCCATTGGCCACGAAGCACCTGCAGTCATGATTTTTGTGTCATGAGTAGGAAGTTTGCTGAAATACAGTCTACAAATAGAGAGGGTCAACTGTATGTATTACCCATTAATGCTTATCGCTTTCCTTTCCTTGCGTGTGTGTGTGTGTGCACAGTCATCTGTGTGCAAGTGCATGTGTCTGCATTTAGGTGTATATATTGTATGTGTGTATATCCAGGTACACAGACGCATGTGCATGTAAGTTTATATGTGGGGGATATGCATGTGGAGATCAGAGATCAACCTCAGCTGTAATTTTGTTATGTTGTTCTTTTCATTTTTTGACAGAGTCTCTTACCAGCCTAGAACTCACCTAGGTTAGCTGGCCAGTGAGTCCCACAGTTCTACCTGTCTCCACCATGAAGTTCTGGGACTGCATACCACCACATCCAGATTCTTTTTTATGTAGGTTCTGTGCGATGAAGTCACGTCTTTGTACTTTCAGACTTCCTTATTTACCAATTGAGCTAGCTCCCTACTGCCCATATATTTTAAAAATTTATTCCTACCGCATTAATTTGTAACACATGGCTATTGCTGGACTTGGCGGTATATGCCTGTAATCCTAGCAGTTGTGAGGTGGAGGAGTAGGATTTGCAATTCAAGTCCAGCTTTGACAAATACAAACATATGCAGATCATGGGAATGCATGCTTATTTACACATAACTGAACTCCAGTCACACCATTTTCTTCGCTTGGTCTAGCCAAACTAACGCCTGCTTCTGCTCAGCTCCTGGGTGCAGAGGCAGAAGCAAAAAAATCAACCTTGTAATGCTAGGCTCATAAGAAATCCCCTTATAAGTTTCCCAGCGTTGTGCCGTGCTTTCACAAGGTAATTTTATGTTGGCTTGGCTCGTATAGTGGGTTGCCTTGCTTTGCTTTAAATCTATGTTTGCATGTATTCTCAAACCCCTGAAAGGCTGCTTTCTCAACCCTTCCATCCAGGTTCATCCTACATTGAATGAACCTCTTATCATCCTTGCCTGTCTTCCCATGCACACTCCATCTGGCCTAAGAATCTTTCAGAGATCCATATACCATGCAAAATACAATTTGCGTTTCCCATTTGGTGGCCTCACAACCCTAAGTTCAGCTCTTATTTAAACTTTTATTTTCAGTCCACTCTACACGTGAAGCCAACATTTCAGGAAGATGGCTCTCTGCCCTTTTGAAGTCTCTTGTAAAGGAAATCTTCATTTACAGGTTGTATATCTTCCCCAGTGGTCTCTCTTCACTATTTTTATTATCTCCACTGAAACGATCACTGCTGGTCTGATATTCCAGGGATGAGTGCCTCATTCAAGCATCCCATTCTGTACTCCTCTCCTTCCACAGACATACTAACTTCTGCATACATCTAGACTTTGAGGGGAAATACACAGCAAGATGGTGGAAAGATAACCCTTTGCTCCTGGTTTCTCATAAACACTGTGCTGATTAAAAGTAATCAGTATAAGTAAACTGATTTATAAGTAACATGGAGGTAAGAGGATCAGTCTGGTTAGAATCATATGGCATCTGTTTTCTGAGTCTTGAAATTTAAAGTCTCATTTGGAGGTGTGGAATGTACTTTTACCTGAATGTGTTGTTTCTGGTTTCTAAATGACTGAGTATTTCAAAGTGTTCACATATGACCATAGACCATGCCAATCTATCCTGGGGTGAACAGTCTTTCCAGGTGGATTGAGGGGAAGCAGGATCAGAATCTCACAGCCTCTGCTGCTGTGTGTGTGCATTAATGATTCCTGGGTCACAGGAATATAACATAGACAAGGAGCCATCTGCCCAGGGAACTGAGGAAGAGAAGGAAAAGCTCCCCTACACCTTCCCTGGGGATCTGGAAATCCCTATCACCCATTGTACTTTGACAGTAACGATTTTCTCATAATCTTCATAACCTGAGGAAGGAAAGTAGTATTCCTGGATGTCTTCTTTGTGCTAGGCACTATGCTAGTCAGAATTTGAAAGTCTTTGAGTTGGAAATAAAACCACCAGGAAAATCTCTTCCCATTCCTTCCTTCTGAATCACACAGAATATGTCATCTGGCAGGAAACAGAGACCAAAGCAGCTCAGGGGCATTGCCTGTTCCTGTTTACTATCTAGTTCTGCAGCTTATTTTTCCAGGTCAGAGAAAATTAAAACAAAAAAACAAAAAAAAAAAAAAAAAAAAAGAAGAAGGTTGGGGGGGTGAGAATCAACTCATCACCCCATAGGGTTGGTTAAATAACTGTCCACAGTGCACATTAAGGAAGAAACCCGAGGCTCCCTGTCCCAGACTTGAAATTCGAATTATCTAGACAGAACTGGGAAATGATTTACCAACTCTATTTGTAAATTGTCTTTTATTCGCTATAAGTTGAGTCTGTGGAACCCTGAGCCACATCTGTCTCCTGAATGGATTGGTGATAGGTTTTGTACTAAAGACACAAGCCATACAATTTGAATCATGCAGCATGAATCCCCCCTTTGTATTGTGTAGAAATATTGTACACTAAAGAAAGGTTGAAAGCAGTCTCAAATCGTCTTACCTGAACTCAGGTGTCTACGGCACTTGTGGCATGTCCAACATTAATCCTCCTAGAAAGTTCCTCTTTAAAGCCACTTGGCTTCTTTCCTTCCCTTGGTCCAATGATGATTAACTATCTTGTCAGGTCACCATCCCCCATAAATTGCAAAAAACAAACAAAGATCTAGCTACAAATTCACCCCTGCATCCTGCATTTCAAGGCTGTACTAAAAATGTCTCAGAATTTATACATTATCTTATGCTGATGCTAAAATAATAAGTTTTGTTTTTAGAAGGACCTTGCAGTTTATATTCAGTTGAATTCATTGCACATTATTGAGATTATAAATACAACATGTTATCTGAGGTATATAAATTCTTCCCAATAAAAAACAAAAAAAACATGTGATTCTGAAAAATGAAGCCAGGTTGTTTTATTTTCGAAAGAAAATAGTTTTACAGCATTTTATGGTTCTTGGATAGAATTCTTAAAATATTTTTATGTGATTATAAGATCATTTTATCATAATGAACTCAAAAACAAGGCTATAGTAATTAGAAAATAAGACATCATTAATGTGAAGAAAATAGGAAGGAAAATTATTTCTATTTGCAAATGGTGTGATTTCTACACTTTTAACATGCTACTGAGTCTACTAGCTAACTCTTAGATCTAATCAGCATCTAAATTGGAGATTCAGGATATAAAATCAATATAAAAGCCTTAATATATGCCTTTCTCTTTTCCTGAAATTAGGGGATATATTCCCAGTTTGTCTCCATTTAATTTAATGTTGACTCTATGTTTGTTGTATATAACCTTTATTGTTCTGAGACATGGTTGGTGTATTCCTAATGGCCCTAGTACACTCATCATGGGGACACTTGGAACACTGAAAAATGTCTATTCAGCAATTGAAATTATTGTGCTTTCTGTCCTTAAGTTATTCATATTATGTACTACTTTTATTAGTTTACATACGTAGAACTAATCTAACCTTCCTGGAGTGAAACCACTTGGTCATAATGTATGATCTTAATATATACCTGAGTTCAATTTCAAGTATTTCAGAGAGAACTTTTGTATCTCTGTTCATTACACTTAGACTTTATTTTTCTTTTCCATGGTATCATTTCTTGGTTTTGGTATCTGGATAACACTAGCTTCGTAGGATAAATTTGTCAGTGTAAAATATTCTGAATATTAATCTTTATATCTGTATAAATGGCACATTTTCTCTCTATTTCTGTGGGCTTCCTTGTCACCTGGTTGATTATGCAGAATTTTTTAGTTTTATAAAGTCCTATTTGCCTGTGCTTGATCTAAATTTTTGGGCAAATTGAGTCCTATTCAGGAAGTTCCTTTTTTAATGCCTGTATCATGTAAATGTACTACCTGTGCTTTCTTCTATCAATTTCAATATTAAAGATTCATGTTTAGACCTTTATCTATTGGGAGTTAGTTTTGTGCAAGATGATAGATATGAATCTAATTTCATTCTTTTATATGTGGACATCTAGTTTCTCCAGCACGATTTGTTGGAGATTTATTAATCAAGTTAATGTTTTTGCTCTTTGTCAAATATTAAACAAAGAACCATGCCAAGCTTCAAGAATCCAGGAAAAAGAGAGGGAAGAGAGAAAATATGAGCAAGGAAGGTCAAAATTATAATGGAGAAACCTACAGAGACAGCTGAACCATGCTCCCGGAAACTCATGAATTCTACACCTACAACTGTGATGACTCCAGGGGACCAAACTAGACCCTCCATATGTGGGAGACAGTTGTGAAGCTTGCACTATCAGAGGGGGCCCTGGCATTAGGACCACGACACAAACATGGTACATGAGCTAACTTGTTGGAGTCCATTCCCTATGGTGTGATGCCATGCTCAGTCTTAATGCATGGGAGAGGAGCCTGGCCCTGCCCCAACCTATTGTGCCAGACTATGTTAACTCCTCATGTAGAGTGGAGTGGACTGGGCATGGGCTAGCAGAGAGGTGAGGGAGGGTGGGAGGTCTCCGAGTGGGTGGGAGAACTGTGGTTGGAATGTAAAATTAAATAATTTTTTTTAAGTATCTGAAGTTACATGTACTCATGTTTGAACCTGTTTTATTCTATTGATCTATATATCTGTTTTTGTGTCAATACTATATTGTCTTTATTACTATGGCTCTGTAATATATCTTAAAATGTGGAAAGGCAAACCCTTAAGCATTATTCTTTTTGCTCAGGATGATTTTGGCTATCTGGGGTCTTTTGTGGTCCTGTATGAATTTTAGGATTTTTTTTTTCTATTTCTGTGAAGAATGAGATACTGATTTCTAAAATATAGTACATGTCATCTGCAAATAGATAGTTTAACTTTTCCCCCCATTTGTAGCCCTTTAATTTCCTTCTTTTGTTTTGTTTCTCTAGTTAGCGTTTCAAAACAACTTGTAACTGGTGTGGGAACAGTGGACATCCCCGCCTCCTTGCTTCAAGCTTTCGTCCATTTAGGATTATGTTGGCTGAGTGCTTTCTGTACACAGCTTTTATTATGTTGAACTTTGTTTCTTCTAGTCCTATATTCTCCAGAACTTTTATCAGGAAGGCACGTTGGATTTTATTAAAGAGTTTTTTTTTTTTCTGTTTCTATTGAAATGATCATGGGATTTTTATCTTTAAGTCCATGTATGTGGTTTGTTACATTTATTGACTAATGAATATTGAACCACCTTAGCATTTCAGGGCTAAAGCCAAGTTGGTCTTGGTGTATAATCTTTTTTAAATGTATGTCTGCATTTTGGTAATAAATGTTTTATAGAGCATTTTTTGAGTCTATGTTCATCAGAAATATCGGCCTGTAGTTTTATTTTTTGACTGTGCCTACTTTCTTTGGTATTAAAGTGATGCTAGATTCATGGAGCAACATAAACAAACAAAAGTCCACACCAAGTTAATGGTAAGAAATAATAGAAAATTCAGAATTCAAAGCTGAGATTAACAAAATAGAAACAAAGAAAATAATGCAATAGAAGAATTAAATAGTCTAAGACTTGGCGCTTTGAGATGATAAACAAGATTGCCTGACCTTCAGCCCAACTAACAAAAGAAAAGGAGGACTCAATTTAACATAATAAAACTAGGAAAAATTTGCAACAGACACCAAAGAAATTTTTAATATTAGAAGGTTTAAAAACCTGTATTTCATTAATCTGGAAATCAAAAAAAAAAGGATAGATTCAGCCAAACCACCAAAATTAAGTCAACTCTAAGCCAATTTAAACAAACTCATAACAAACAAGGAGGCTGAAATAATAATAAAAACCTTACAGCTATAAAAACGTGCCGAGTCAGTGGCCTCATGGCAGAATTCTGCCATATTTTCAAAGTTCTATACCCGTCTATCTGAAACTATCAGACTGCGGTCCATGAGCTCCTTCTTGTTCAGATCAGCTGTTTTTGTGGGTTTCTCCAGTCTGGTCTTGACCCCTTTGCTCATGATCCTCCCTCTCTGCAACTGGATTCAAGGAATTCTGTTCAATGTTAAGCAGTGGGTGTCTGATTCTGCTTCCATCAGCTACTAGATGAGGGCTCTAGGATGGCATATAAGGTAGTCATCAATCTCATTATCAGGGAAGGCCTCTCCACTATTGCTTAGATTGTAAGTTGGGGTCATCCTTGTTGGTCTCTGGACATTTTCTTAGTGCCAGACTTCTCTTTAAACCTATATTGGCTCCCTCTTTTGTGGTATCTCTTTTCTTGTTCTTTTCTATTCTCCCCCTGACTCAAATTTCCTGCTCCCTCATGTTCGCCTCTCCCCTCCTCTTCTCCCCTTCCCTTTCATCTAACTCCCTCTCCTCTCCATCCCTGCTCCCAATTTGCTCAGGAGATATTGTCCATTCCACTTCTGAGAGGGACCATGTGTGTATCTCTTAGGGTCTTCCTTGTTTCCCAGCTTCTCCGGCAGTGTGGACTGTAGGCTGAGGATCCTTTATTCTATGTCTAAAATCTGTATATGGGTGAGTACATATCATGTTCTTCTTTCTGTGACTGGGTCACCTCACTCAGGATGGTTTCTTCTATTTCCATCTATTTGCCTGTGAATTTCAAGATCCCCTTGTTTGGAGCTTTTTTGTTTGTTTTTTGTTTTTTGCTTTTTATTTTCCCCCTGCTAAGTAGTACTCCATTGGGTAAATGTACCACATTTGCTTTATCCATTCTTCAGTTGAGGGGCATCTAAGTTGCTTGCAGGTTCTGGCTACTACAAATTATGCTGCTATGAACATAGTTGAACATATGTCCTAGTTATATGAATGTGCACATTTTGGGTATATGCCTAAGAGTGGAATTGCTGGATCTTGTGGTAGACTGATTCCCATTTTCCTGAGGACCTGCCATACCGATTTCCTAAGTGGCTGCAAGAGTTTGCACTCCAACTAGCAATGGCATTCCCCTTTCTCCACATCCTCTCCAGCATAAGTTGTCATTGGTATATTTTATTTTAGTCATTCTGACAGGAGTAAGATGGTATCTCAGAGTTGTTTTGATTTTTATTTCCCTGATGACTAAGGGTGTTAAGCCCTTTCTTAAGTGTCCTTCACTTAACCTTTATTGAGAGTTCTCTACTTAATTCTGTACCCCA
Source organism: Phodopus roborovskii (assembly GCF_943737965.1). Lineage (NCBI taxonomy): Eukaryota > Metazoa > Chordata > Mammalia > Rodentia > Cricetidae > Phodopus > Phodopus roborovskii. The sequence continues at coordinate 1,167,700 of NW_026126639.1, read as the reverse complement.
CTTTTTAATTGGATTATTTGGTGTTTTGGTGACTAGCTTCTTGAGTTCATTGTATATTTTGGAGATCAGCCCTCTATCAGATGTGGGGTTGGTGAAGATATTTTCCCTTTCTGTGGACTGACATTTTGTCTTGTTGACTATGTCCTTTAACTTACAGAACCTTCTCAGTTTCAGGAGGTCCCATTTATTAATTGTCAATCTCAATGTCTGTGCTACTGGGCTTATGTTCAGGAAGCAGTCTCCAGCACCAATTCCTTCAAGGGTACCTCCCACTGTCTCTTATAAAAGATTCAGTGTGGATGGGTTTATGTTGAAATCTTTGATTCATTTGGACTTAAGTTTTGTGCATGGTGATAGATATGGATCTATCTTCAGTCTTCTACACGACAGCATCCATTTGGGCCAACACTATTTGTTGAAGATGCTTCCTTTTCCCATTGTAAATTTTTAGTTACTTTATCAAAAACCAGGTGTTCATAGGTGTGTGGGTTAATATCAGGGTTTTCAACTCAATTCCATTGGTTTACCTGTATACTTTTGTGCCAATACCAAGTTGTTTTCAGGACTACAGATCTATAGTAGAGCTTGCCAAAGTTCCATTATTGTACAGGGTTGTTTAAGCTATCCTAAGTCTTTTGTTTTCCATGTAAAGTTGAGGATTGTTCTTTCAAGATCTGTGGAGAATTGTGCTGGGATTTTGCTTGGGATTGCATTGAATCTGTAGATTGCTTTTGGCAAGATTGCCATTTTCACTATGTTGACCCTACCTATCCAAGAGCATTGGAGATCTTTCCATTTTCTGGTATCTTCTTTAATTTCTTTCCTTAAAGACCCAGAGTTCTTGATATATAGGTCTTTCACTTTTTTGGTGAAATGAATGAAAGATGTTTTTTAAATATTGTTTGTGGCTATTGCAAAGGATAATGTGTTTCTGACTTCTTTCTCAGCCCATTATCATTTGCATATAGTAGGGGTACTGATTTTTTTTTTTTAGTTAATCTTGTATCCTGCCATTTTGCAGAAGGTGTTTATCAGCTGTAGAAGTTCCCCGGTAGATTTTTTTGGGTCACATATGTAAACTATCATATCATCTGCAAATAGTGAAAGTTTGACTTCTTCCTTTCCAATTTGTATCCTCTTGATCTCCTTCTGTTGTCTTATTGCTCTAACTAGAACTTCAAGTATAATACTGGAGAGATATGGAGAGAGTGGACAGCCTTGTCTTGTTCTTGATTTTTAAGGAATCCTATTGAGTTTCTCTCCATTTAGTTTGGTGTTGGCTGTTGGTTTACTGTATATTGCTTTTATTATATTTAGGTGTGTTTCTGTTATCCCTGATCTCTTCAAGACCTTTATCATGAAGTGGTGTTGGATTTTGTCAAAAGCTTTTTCAGCATCTAGTGAAATTATCATATGTTTTTTCTTTTTCAATTTGTTTATATGGTGGATTACATTGATGGATTTTCATATATTGAACCATCACTGTGGATGCCTATTTGGTCATGGTGGATGATTTCTCTGATGTGTTCTTTGATTCTATTTGCCAGTATTTTATTGAGTATTTTTGCATCAATGTTCATGAGGGATATTGGTCTGTAGTTCTCTTTCTTAGTTGTGTCTTTGTGTGGCTTGGGAAACAAGGTAATTGTAGCCCTGTAAAAAGAATTTGGCAATGGTCCTTCAGCTTCTATTTTGTGAAACAATTTGAGGAATATTGGTATTAGCTCTTCTTTGAATTCCTGGTAGATTTCTGCACTGAAGCCATTTGGCCCTGGGCTTTTATTGTTGTTGGTGGTGGTGGTCGACTTTTGATTTCTGCTTCTATTTCATTAAGGTTTATAGGTCTATTTATATTGCTTATCTGTTCTTGATTTAATTTTGGCAAGTGATCTATCCAAAAAATTATCCATTCCCTTTAAATTTTCAAATTTTGTGGAGTACAGGTTTTCAAAGTAAGACATGAAGAGTCTGGATCTCCTCAGTGTTCATTGTTATGTCCTCCTTTTCATTTCTGATTGTGTTAGTTTGTGTGTTCTCTCTCTTTTCTTTGGTTAGTTTGGATAAAGTTTTGTCTACCTTGTTGATTTTCTTGAAGAACCAACTCTTTGTTACATTGATTCTTTGTATTGTTTTCTTTGCTTCTACTTTATTGATTTCAGCCCTCAGTTTTATTATATCCTGGTGTCTACTCCTCTGGGTGGGTTTCCTTCTTTCTAGAGCTTTCAGTTGTGCTGTTAATTCTCTAATGTAACTATCCTCCAGTTTCTTAATGTGGGCTCTTAGTGCTATGAACTTTCCTTTTAGTATTGCTTTCAAAGTGTCCCATAAGTTTGGGTATGTTGTGTCTTCATTTCTATTGAATTCTATGAATTCTTTAATTTCTTTATTTCTTCCTTCTTCCTTGACCCAGGAATTATGCAATTGCACATTGTTCAGTTTCCACGTGTTTGTAGGGTTTCTGCAATTTGTGTTATAGTTGAATTCTAACTTTAAAGCACGATGGTCTGATAAGATATGGGGGCAGGGGTTAGGACTGTTCCATTTTTTTTTTTTTTTTTTTTTTTTTTTGTATCTGTTGAAGTTTGCTCTATTGTCTAGTTTGTGGTTGATTTTACAGAAGATTCCATGTAGAACTGACAAGAAGGTTTGTGTGTGTGTGTGTGTTTGGATGGAATGTTCTGTAGATGTCTGTTAAACCCAATTGGGACATAACTTCTTTTAGTTTTAGTTTTTTTTTTTTTCTTTCTTTTTAATTTTCTGTTTGGTGGTCCTGTCTAGTGGTGAGAGTGGGGTGTTGAGGTCTCCCACTATAAGTGTGTGAGATTTTATGTGAGATTTAAATTTAGTAATGTTTCTTTTATGAATGTGGGTGCCTTTGTGTTTGGGGCATAGATGTTCAGAATTAAGACTTTGTCCTGATAAATTTTTCCTATGAGGAATATGAAATGACCTTCTTCATCTCTTTTGATTGATTTTAGTTTGAAGTCTAATTTGTTAGATGTTAGGATAGGTACACAAGCTTTTTTCTTGGGTCCCTTTGATTAGAAAAATCTTTCCCAACCCTTTACTCTGAAGTAACGTCTGCTTTTGGAGTTGAGGTGTGTTTCTTGTATGCAGCAGAAGGATGGATTCTGTCTTTGTATCCATTCTTTTAGCCTGTACCTTTTTATAAATAAGTTAAGACCATTAATATAGAAGGGAATTAAGGACCATTGTTAATTCTTGTGTATTTTCAATTTGGTGGTGGCAGTGGTATTTTGAGTAGATTTACTGTGCTTTTTCTTTTGGATTCTAGTAAAGTGGGATTATCTATTGCCTATGTTTTTGTGAATGTAGTTAACTTCTGTGGATTGGAGTTTTCCTTCTAGGACTTTCCATAGTGCTGGATTTGTGGATATGTATTGTGTTAGTCTGGTCTTATCATGTAATATCTTGTTTTCTCCATCTACAGTGATTGAGAGTTTGTTGTGTGTAGTAGTCTGGGCTGGCATCCATGGTCTTTTAGTGTTTGTAGAATATCTATCCAGGACCTTCTGGTTTTCAGGATTTCCATGGAAAAGTCAGTTGTGATTCTGATAGGCCTTCCTTTATATGTCACTTGACCTTTATCATTTGCTGCTCTTAATATTTTTTTTTATTCTGTATGTTTGATGTTTTGAGTATTATGTGGCGAGGGGACTTTTTGTTGTTGTTGGTCAGTCTATTTTGTGTTCTGTAAGCTTCTTGTACTTTTATAGGCACTTCAGATTGGGTCCTTCAGATTGGGAAAGTTTTCTTCTATGATTGTTGAATATGTTTTCTGCACCTTTGAGTTGGGCTTCTTCGCCTTCTTCTATGCCTACTATTCTTAGGTTTGGCCTTTTCACTGTGTCCCATACTTCATGGATATTTTGTGTTAAGGATTAGTTGGAGTTAAGATTTTCTTTGGTTGATGAATCTATTTCTCCTAGTTTATCTTCGGCATCTCAGATTCTTTCTCCCATCTCGCTTATTCTGTTGGTTATGCTTGCATCTGTAGTTCCTAATCATTTACTCAGTTCCCTCAGTTTGTGTTTTCTTTATTGTCTCTATTTCAGTTTTCAGGTAATGAAGTGTTTAAAACATTTCCTTCATCTGTTTACATGCCCCCCCCTTCTTGGCTTTTCTTTGTTTTCTTTAAGAGATTTGTTGATTTCTTGCAAATTTTGGCTTGTTTTTTCTTCCATTTCTTTAAGGGATATTCTCATATACTCTTTGAGAGCCTCTATCATATTCATAAACCTGATTATAAGGTTATTTTCTTCTGCTTCATCTGTGTTGGGATGTTCAGGCCTTGCTGGCATTGAATCCCTAGACTGTGGTGGTGTCATGTAAGTCTTGTTGCTGTTGGATGTGTTCTTATACTGTCATCTTCCCATCTCTTCTTCCAGTGGGTACAGTGGGGTCTCTCCCTCTCCTCTCTTCCAGAGGGTGGAGGGGCAGGACAGGAATAGTGGCCAATGCTGGGTGCTTTGTTCTGCCTCCAAGTCCCTCTGGGGGATTCGGTGGCAGGAAGGGTCTGGCAGCCTCAGGTCAGGGGACTCTTGGGGACCACTGATATTAAAAGTTATGATCAAATGTGCTGTTGATTGATGTCATCATGCTGTTGCTTTTTGGTATAAATGCTTCTCTGTGGTACTTTGAATTTTAATAATTCTGAGTTCATATTTCTTACCACAACATTTGTCATGGCTGTTTTTATGCTGTGCTATATTCTCTCTGTTTGTTTGGTTGGTTTGGTTTGGTTTGGTTTTTGTCATGTTTAGCAAATCTACTAGTATGAGGTCATCTTTCAAGTTTGACTTACCCTTCTTCTGACTCTACTTGGACTTCTTGTTTTCTGTGAATCTTCCTATAGGAATGTATGCATGAAGTTAAGCTATAAGGACCAGTAAACTTTGCTGTTAATAATCAGATGGAGTTGCTGAAGTGGTCTAGTTTTTGTTATGTGGCAACAAGAATAAGGTTATTACTATATTCTCAATGCTAAATCCACATGATGGAGTTTTAAAAACCTGGTAATTCTTAGGATTATGTGAACCCACTGAGGGCAAGATGTAAAATGTGCATTGCTTAGAGCTGTGCTGAAAGCCACAGACCCAACCTTCGGCCTCTGGGACAAATATATAGATGTTGGGAGACTCTATACACAAGTAAGTATGGACTCTGCCCTGTAATGACCACTGGGACCTCAGAAGTCAAAGCCCTCAACTCACATTGACCTTTGAGCCTGAGTGAGCCAACATTTCAGTTTCTCAGGGGACTTTGGGTCCTCTGCAGCTAAAGCTCCAGCTGATCTTTGGGGACACAGGGAATGTAGAGTATATTGCTTTCTGTGACTCTGGTCTCATAAGAGTCGGAGGTCTGCTCTTACAGTACTGGTTGTGTGAGATATTCTCTGGTCTAGAGCTAGAGGCCTGGTCTCCTACTGTTCTCTCCCATGTGGAATTTTTAAGTTCCCCCAGATTACAAGCATCTTCTTCAAGACAAAAATCAATACTAGTTTGCTCAAATTGAATTCCTACATCAAAACCAGGAAAGGAATGGTCACTCACTTGTAAGGGTTGTTTTATTTTTGAGTAAGGATGAAGTTGGTAGATTGAGTAACATAAACATGTTTGTTTTTTTACAAATAGCTTAAGTCTGGATTTCTGTTTTAGACTCCTGCCTTCCCTCTCCCCTCTCTTGTCTGTGTGTATGTGAACATGTAATATTATTACCTAGGATCATTCTTGCATGGCACTTGATGAAACTGTAATAACAAATATTTATTCTGTTTCTCAGTCATTTGACATATTGTTAGTATTCCTTGTTAATTTTTTTTTGAAGCATAGGAACATTAGAAGGAGGCAACGAGTGGGGAATAGTAAGGATTAGGGAGTGTGTGAGGAATCTACAAAGGCTGTAAAACTGGCTCCAAATACACATCTCTGAGTCCTGAACTTCTGTGTGGCCTTTACTAAAATATGGTCCACACAGGAGATTCAGATCGAACAAACCATAGGGCAAGCTTTATTTGTTCTAGACAAGATCCTCCTATGTATTCCAGGTAGCTCTTACATGTGTAATTCTCCTACATCAGCCTTCCAAATGCTGGGATCACAAAGCATACACCACCACATGGAAAAAGATAGACATTCTAAATAGACACACAGCTGCTTCGGCATCATGTTGCCTTCTAAGAGAATTGATGCTAAGTCACAGAACCTGTTTCAACTTTTCAATGACTGTGCTTTCATTCAGCCTGGGGAGATGGCTTGAGCAAATTCATTATGGCATTCATTGAGGGCATACAAACATGTTTTGAAAAATATATGTGCACAGAATGAAGATCAATTCAGGCAAATTAACCAAAAAATCTTTCCAACTCCAGACAAAAGCTGTCCTGATGAACCACCAGAATGTTTGCTGAGGCCAAACAGCATTTTCTTCTGTCTCTCTCTTGTCAAGTCTTTAAGTCACAAGACTGTTCCTGAGAAAGCAATAGTGGTGAGTGGACAACTATTACACAGGTCCCTTTGATAATCAATATCATGGGAATAGTCGAAGATCAAAGTATTGCAAAAACTTGTTTTTTTTAAGTCTACCAATATTTATTTCAGAGTAGTCCAGCAGCAGTGATGAAATATCAGACTTTGAAAACTGATTGGAACTGGTATCTGTTGCTGACAGTCTGTACTGGGTAACCTGTTTCTTGCTGAGCATTTCCATGTCTTCCAAGTAACAAGTCAATATCTGGAGTAAGAAACTGGCTCACTTGGCACATTCTACAATGGACACTGTCACATGTATTTCGTTACATTCGTGTATGACAAAATGAATATATAAAAATGCCCCAAGCATGTTTCTTTTCAGTAGTATTTGAATTCAGTGTCTTGGGCAGCTAACTTCACACATCACAAGAGAAAGCTTCCAGGTACCGAGCAATCTTGCTACTGCCTAACTCAACACACCTCCTTTGCAATAAGCCTCAGAAAGCTACCTCCTTCTGCATGTGCCCTGTACCTCTATCCACCACTGATGCATCACTGAGACTAAGATAATTGTCAGGAATTATCTCTTGTAGTAATCACCACCATAGCAAGGAACCCCTGGTCACTGTCTTTTCTAATCTCCCTAGGGGCTGTATAGTTCTGGTTCTGTCTCTCATCTTCATGGGTAATTACAAGTAAAAGCCCTTTTATCTTCAACTTCTTTTCAGAAATTTTCCACATCCTCTTCTTGCTGGTACTTAAAGTTGACCCTTCCCTGAAAATGGCAGCTTTTTCACACTGTGCCCATTGTGGGTGGATGTCTTATTACTATTCTTCCATGCAATGTTCAAGACTAAACCTAATTTTCAAACTTACTTCACTCTCCTACTGTCTTTACATTTTTCCTTTACATCCCTGGGAATCCAGGTTTGAATCTCATATCAAAAGAATTCTGTTGAAGAGAGGGAGGATGGATTTTAGGAGTCAAAGGGGTCAAGGACATTACAACAAAACCCATGGAAACATCTAGCCTGGTTCATAGGAATTCACAGAGTCTGAACCAACAACCAGGAATCCTATACATATATGTGACAGATTTTCAGCTTGGTCTATTTGTGGAACTCCTAACAGTGGGAAAAGGGGCTGTCCCTAAGACTTTGGCTGGCTCTTCGAAACTCATTTCTCATACTGAGTTGCCTTGAGGAACCTCAATACAAGGGGGGGGGGCTTATAGGGACTTGATATGCCATGCTTTGTTGATATCCAGGGGATGTCTACCACTTTCTGAAAAACAGAGGAGGGATAGATTTGTGGCAGTGAATGAAGGGGGGTGGGAGATGAAATGGGAGGGAGAGAGGAGGGGAAATTTTGGTCAGTACTTTACATTAATTAATTAATTGATAGTGTCCATTTCTCCTTTGTTGAAATAATTTGCCAAGCTTTAAGCCACTCCCATCCACATGACAAATATTACTTGATATAAAGTTAATGTACAAAAGTGTGATTTATAGGACATCTGTGGTGATATATTATTTATGATTTAATTATTATTGCCTGAAGTATCAGAAAGCAAAGCTAACTACACTAGTTAGATCTAGAATTTATGCAGTGATGGTACACACCATTGATCCCAGGACTCAGAAGACAGAGGTAGATGGATCTCTCTATGAGTCCAAGGCCACCCAGGGCTATACAAGAGTGAATCAGTCTAAAAGATTAACAGAGGTGGCGCCTTTAATCCCAGCCCTAGAGAGGTATATAACAGACAGGAGCCCAGTATCTCAAGCTGCGTTCTGAGATTTATTCTCTAGCCATGCTGATGAGAGGCAGCAGTCTGAGACTTGAAGGAGAGAGCATTAACCCTTTCAGCCTGAGGTAGAAGTAAAAGCTAGTGGATGGCTGCTTTACTTCTCTGATGTTCATCTTGAATCTTGAACCCCAATAACTGTCTCTGGTTTTTTGTTTTTTGTGTTACATTTTGTCACCCAATGTTGAGGTACAAATTCATGAAAAAAGTTGCTTTGAGGTCAGGAGCTTAGGCCCAGGCCTGACCTGCAGGCAGAACTCCCACCTGAGCCCTTGCCCAGCTGGCTAGGTTTTCTTTTGTTTTTCTCTGGGTCCTTGAGCGACTGTGGGATTTTTCAGTTGTCACTTTTCTAAACAGCCTTCAGCTGCCACCCAAACTCATGAGTCTTTTGGAGTTTGAGGCCAGATTGGTCTATAAAATGGGTTTCAGGATAGCCAGGACTGTAAACACAGAGAAACCCTGTCTTGGAGAAGGAAGAAGAGAAAGAGGAGGAAGAGGAGGAAGAAGAAGAGAGGAGGAGGACAGGGAGGAGGAGAAAGAGAAGGAGAAGGAACCCCACAACAACAATTGCACCGGAAGTGTGACAATATTATTAAGCTGAACAACTCCAACTAGAGATAAGCTTTGGAACACAGAAACTGCTCCGAACAATTCCAAGGAGGCTAAGATGAGGATAAGGCGAGGATGAGATGATCCAACTTTACCGACTACTCTAGCAAGAACTTGAGACAAGACCTGCATTTTTCCATTATACAGAGACTGAACAAAAATGATACAGCTTGATAGTTAATCCAAAATTTTCTTTTTGGGATTCTCTAAAGATACTGTCACCCCCCCCCCCCAGGCAAGAAGAAGCAAATGTAAGAACACACGGTGATCACATTCCCAAAGGAGAGGTGGGTGGGTTTTGGTAATTCAATCATTTATGGATATTTGTCATTATTTAGGAAGATTAGTTACAAAATGTTGGTTACAGTCAGGAGGAAAGATGAAGAAAGGGGATTAGATTCAAAGTTCTTGTTTTGAAAAAAAAGAGGGATGCAGATATGATCGGATAAAAGGGTAGATCATTGAAACTGCTCCGAAAGGAAAAAAAGAGAGGACATAGATATGATAAGATAAAAGGTAAATTATTGAATCCACTCTTAGAAACCAACTACTAATTCTAAGTATTTCACATTTGATTGGAATTTTGTATAATATATACAAATATTGTATATTGAGATTAATCTTGTTAAAACAAATATACTGTGCAATTGGATTTAACAGACATCAATTGAAGATTCCATCCAAACACACACACACACACACAAGATGTACCATTGTCTCAGCACCAATGGACCTTCTCTAAAATTGACCACATACTCAGCAACATAGCAAACTTCAACAGATACAAAATAAAAGAAATGGAATAGACCCCCCATCTTATCAGAACACCATGCTTTAAAGTTAGAATTCAACAACAACACAAACAAAAGAAAGCCTACAAACTCATGGAAATTGAATAATGCTTAACTCCAACATTCCTGGGTCAAGGAAGAAATAAAAAAGAAAAAGAAATTAAAGACTTCTTGAATTTAATGAAACTGAAAGCACAACATACCCAAACTTATGGGACACTTTGAAAGCAATGTGAAGAGGAAAGTTCATAGCACTAAGTGCCCACATAAGGACACTGGAGAATAGTCACACTAGAGACTTAATAGCACACCTGATAGCTCTAGAACAAAAAGAAGCAAACTCACCCAGGAGGAGTAGATGCCAAGGAATAATCAAATTTAGGTCTTGAAATCAATCAAGTAGAAACTAAGAAAACAATACAAAGAATCAATGAAACAAAGAATTTGTTCTTCAAGAAAATTAACAAGATAGACAAATCTTTATTCAAACTAACCAAAAGGCAGAGAAAGAATATACAAATTAACAAAATCAGAAATGAAATGGAGGACATAACAATGGATACTGAGGAAATTCAGAGAATCATCAGGTCAAACTTTGAAAACCTGTACTCCAAAAAACTGGAAAATTTAAAGGAAATGGACAATTTTCTGGATGGGTGTCACCAAAATTAAATCAAGAACAGACAAGTGATGGGAGATGTCATTCTGTAAGTAGGTTTCTCTTATTGGTTAATGAATAAAGCACTGTTGGCCAATAGGAAAGCAAGATAGGCAGGAGTAGGAGACAAGGAGGTTTTGTGGAGAGGGAGGAGGAGATTCAACATGTAGGACTTGAGAGAACAGAGGTCCAGATCCTCTCACTGGTAAGATAAAGCACATGGACATACTTAGATTAATAGAAATCGGTTAACATTGAAGACAGAGCTAGCCAATAAGTAATGCTAGTAACAGGCCAACAACATTATATCTAATACAGTATTATTTGGGGCTGGCGCAGCTCTGGGACCAGGCTGGTGGGAAAACCTGCCTGTAACAGACAAACAATATAAATAGACATATAACCCCTAATGAAATGGAAGCAGTCATCAAAATTCTCAAAATAAATAAATGAATAAATAAATAAATAAATAAATAAATAAAAGAGACCCAGGACAGGATAAATAGTTTCAGTGAAGAATTCTACCAGAAATTCAAAGAACAGCTAATACCAATACTCCTCAAGTTGTTTCACACAACAGAAGCAGAAGGCTCAATGTCATATTCTTTATATGGGGCTACAATTACACTGATGCCCAAACCACACAAAGACAATAAAATACTGGCAAATTGAATCCAAGAACATATCAGAAAATCATACACCATGATCAAGGAGGCTTCATCCCAGAAGGATGCTTCAACATATGAAATTCTGTCAATATAATTCACCATATAAACAAACTGAAAAAGAAAAATCACATGATCATCTCACTAGATGCTGAAAAGTCCTAGAGAAAATCCAACACCACTGCAAAATAAAGGTCATAGAGAGATTCTGGATAACAAGAACATACCTAAACATAATAAAGGCAATATACAGCAAGCCAACAGCCAACATCAGACTAAATGGAGAGAAACTTAATGTTATTCCTCTAAAATCAGGAACAAGAAAAAATACTGAGGGATACTTCCTCGGCCTAAACACATGGGAGAGGCCCTGGTCCCTGATTCAAATGATATGATGGACTTTGAAGACTTCCCATGGAAGGCCTCACCCTCCCTGGGAAGCAGAAAGAGGATGGGATGGAGGTTGGTGGGGCGAACAGGAGAGGACAGGAGGGTGTGGGAACTAGAATTTACATGTAAAACAAGATTGTTTCAAATTTAAATAAAAATTAACCCCCCCGAAAGACTGTCCATTCTCTCCATATCTCTTCAGTATTGTACTTGAAGTTCTAGACAGAGCAATAAGACAACCAAAGGAGATCATGGGGATACAAATTGGAAAGGAAGAATGTAAACTTTCACTATTTGCAGATGATATAGTTTATATAACTGACCTTAAAAAGTCTACCAGGGAACTCCTAATAAACACCTTCAATAAAGTAGCAGGATACAAGATTAACTCAAAAAAGAAAAAAGTCAGCAGCCCCACTATATATATATAGACGATAGAGGGGTTGAGAAAGAAATCAGAGAAACATCACCTTTCACAATAGCCACAAACATCAAAAAATATCTTGGGATAATGCTAAACAAACAAGTGAAAGACCTAGACCATAAAAACTTTGGGTCTTTAAAGAAATAAATTAAAGAAGGTACCAGAAATTGGAAAGCTCTCCCATGCTCTTAGATAGGTAGGATCAGCATAGTAAAAAATGGCAATCTTGCCAAGAGCAATCTACAGATTCAACCCCCATCAAAATCCTAGCACAGTTCTTCACAGACCTTGAAAGAACAATACTCAACTTTATATGCAAAAACAAAAGACCCAGGATAGCCAAAAACAACCCTGTACAATATAGAAACTTCTGGGGACAACACTATCCCTGACTTCAAGCTCTTCTATAGAGCTATAGTCCCAAAAACAGCTTGGTATCGGTGCAAAAATAAACAGGAAGACCAATGGAATTGAATTGAAAACCCTGTTATTAACCCACACACCTATGAACACCTGATTTTTGACAAAGAAGCTAAAATTATACAATGGAAAAAAGAAAGCATCTTCAACAAATGGTGCTGACATAACTGGATGCTGACATGTTGAAGACTGCAGATAGATTCATATCTATCCCCACGTACAACACTGAAGTCCAAATGAATCAAAGGCCTCAACATAAATTCAGCCACACTGAATCTCTTAGAAGAGAAAGTGGGAAATACCCTTGAATGATTTGGCACAGGACACCAAACATAGCACCATAAGCACATATAATGAGATCAACAGCTAATAAATGGGACCTCCTAAAACTGAGAAGCTTCTGTAAGTCAAAGGACACAGACAGCAAAGGACAAAACAGAAGCCCACAGAATGGGAAAAGATCTTCACCAACCCATCTGACAGAGGACTGATCTCAAAATATGCAAAGAACTCAAGAAGCTAGGCACCAAAACACCAAAAATCCAATTAAAAAGTGGGGTACATAACTAAATAGAAAATTCTCAATAGAGGAATTTAAAACGGCTGAAAGACTCTTAAGAAATTTATCAACAATCTTAGCCATCAGGGAAATGTAAATAAAACAGCTCTGAAATACCATCTTACTCCTGTCAGAATGGCTAAAATCAAAAACACCAAAGATAGTTTATGCTAGAAAGGATGTGGAGAAAAGAGAACACTTCTCCATTGCTGGTGGAAATGCTAACTTGTACAGCCACATTGGAAATCATGTGGCAGTTTCTCAGGCAAATGGGAATTTGTTTACCTCAAGATCCAGCAATTCTACTCTTAGACATTTACCCAATGCATGCATATTCATACAACAAGGACATCTGCTCAACTATGTCCACAGCAGCATTATTTGTAATAGCCAGAACTTGAGAGCAACCTAGATGCCCCTCAACTGAAGAAAGGATAAAGAAAACATGGTATATTTACACAATGAAGCTTTTTTTCTCAGCAGGAGAAAAAAACACACACACATAACAATGAAATCTTGAAATTCTCAGGCAAATGGAACTAGAAGAAACAATCCTCAGTGAGGTACCCCATTCACAGAAATACAAGCATGGCAAGTACTCACTCATATGTGAATATTAGACATAAGTAAGGCAAAGGATAACCAGCCTACTATCACAACCCCAGAGAAGCTAGGAAACAAGAACTCTAAGAGAGACATATGTGGACCCCTGGAGAATGGGAAAGGGGCAAGAGCTCATGAGCAAATTGGGAGCATCAGGGAAGGAGGAGGGAGGGAGGAAGGGTGGGAGGGAGTGAGGGAGGGAGGGAGGGAGGGAGGGAGAAGGAAGAGCAGGATAGAAGGTCATGGGAGAAAAGAACATGAAGGATCAGGAAGGGAGAGTTGAGGGAAGAATAGAGGAGAGTAAGAAAAAGAGATACCTTAATAGAGGGAGCCATTATGGGTTGAATGAGAAATCTGGTACTATGGAAATCCCCAGGGACCCACAAGGATAACCCCAACTAAGAATCTAAGCAATAGTGAGAAGCTACCTTAAATGTCCTTCTTCAATAATGAGATTGATGACTACCTTAAATGCCATCCTAGAGCCTTCACCAAGTAGCTGATGGGAACAGAAGCAGAGATTCACAGCTAAGCACCTACCTGAACTCTTGGAAACCAGTTGTAGAGAGGGAAGAGTGATGAGCAAAGGGGTCAAGATCAAACTGGGGAAACCCACAGAAACAGGTGACCTGAGCAAGTGGGAGCTCAAGGACCCCAATCTGACAGCTGGGGAACCAGCATAGGACTGAACCAGGCTCCCTGAATGTGGATGTCGGTTGGGGGCTTGAACAGTCTATGGGGCCTCTGGTAGTGGAATCAGTATTTATCCCTAGTGCGTGAATGGACTTTGGGAGCCTATTCTCCATGGAGGGATACTCTCTCAGCCTAGATACACAGGGGAGAGCCTAGGTCCTGCCCCAAATGATGTCACAGACTTTAATGATCCCCCTTTGGAGGCCCCTCTCTCCCTGGTGAGTGGATAAGGGCTAGGATGGGGGGTTGTTAGGGAGGGATGGGAGGACAGAAGAGAGAGGAAATTGGGATTGGTATGTAAAATAAGATTGTTTTTAATTTTAAAAAATGAATAAAAATATCATAGTACCACAAAAATGTAGATAAGGAAAAAGATAGCCTTTCCTGGAAAGTGGATATTCACCTGCAGAAGAATGATACTAGTTCTGCACAAAAGAACTCAATCAAAAGGTTCTGCAAACAATTTTCAGTCTTTGTGATAGTAAACAGACTGAATATGTCTACAAATTTGAAAGTGACTAATGCATGATATCAAGGTAAGATCTAAAACTTGGGAACTGCTGGAGGAAAAAAAAATCAAGCTATTTAAGACAGGCAGAAAAAGCACTCCTGAAAAAGAGCTCCAGCATCACAAGGCATAATCCCAAGAACTGACAGATGGAGTTAAAGGCAATCAAAGGACCCCTGAACTGCAAAGGAAAGACTCAGCAATGAAGACACTGACTTCAGAATGAGAAACATTCTTTGCCCATCATCCTTTGAGTAGGGCATTACTTGCTATTCTATTTCTCAATGAACTTTTTGAAGGCTTTCTTATAACTATTGTTTTAATTTTTTTTTTTTTTCAAATCCTATCTTGAATACAGCCTAATCTTCCCCACCCCTACCCCATCTTTGCACCTCAACCACGCTGGCCTAGATTATACCTTGTATAAATGGTAGGTGTGGTTTTCCTTGTCTGATGTGAATGAAATGTTGCCAGCCAGAGATCGACAACTTTAGAAGTCCAGCTTCTAAACTTTTTGCCTGGAGTCGAAATAAAGGAACTACAAATAAGCTAAGAAACCAAAATCTGAGGGGAAGGGACTGACTCGCACACAATTGCCCCTCTGCATGTTCTTTATTCTTCTGCTGCTCTCTTTCCCTCTTATCTCCTCTGTTTCTCTGCCCCTCCCCCCCAGTTCTTGGGGGTAATTCTTTTTACAATACAATTGTGAGTCTTGAGTTTCTCAGAGCCAGCAAGGCAGATAAGATTTACACACAGAAAGATAAACTAAAGCTGCTAGCAGAAACTTTTAGAGTCAATTGCTTAGGGCTGTAGGTCGAAGAGGGTGTCTAAGTTTAATTTGCACAAGAAAAAAACCCGGGGCTTTCCAGTGCTCTGGCCTCAGTGGCAACAGGGACCTTCAGGAAAGTTTTCTTTTCCCTGAGGATGAACAAATGGGCTGATTGCCTTTGTTGTTGTCTCAGGGGAAACAGGAGGGAGCGTAAATCTTCAAGCTAAAATCTTGAGTTAATATAACAAGAAGCTTAAGAATCTTTTAGTGCAGGGTTACGTTAGTTTATTGCTTCTCTATCTGCCAGTGAGGTAAAGCTAGGGCATGATTTTTTTTAATACATCTAGGCAGCTATAAATCAACAACTTTGGGCATGTGGTAAATTCTATGGATATCTGGGACTGTCTTAGATGGGATGCTTTTGCCTGGGTCTTAAACAATGATCAAATGTCTGTCAATAAAGGTAATTGCAGAAAGGCAGATCTCTGCAATTTCAATGAAGAGAGAAAAAAAGAACCTGATAGCGGGGAGGCAGGCCAGTAAACTAGGACCTGTTAATTGGGGACCGGTTTACACATAGCTAGGGAGTGTAATCAATAAAGTCCAAATGCACGGGAGAAATTGTTCCCAGTAAAACATCAAAAGTGCTGAACTGTGGGAAGTAAATCCCAAGTTTGTTATAGAAAGGAATAAGCTACAGAAAGAATCCACAGTAAGAAACAGCCAGTTCATTCACAAAATCATAAAGCTACGTACACCTTTTGTATTGTTTTATCCATCAGAAGAATCAGAATCCTTAATTCACCTGAGTTATCATGATACGATAGCTGTATAATTACTGTGTGATCTTGCAACTTGTAGCAGCCAACATCTTCAGAGTTGATTAGCATCCCTATTGAGAATATTTTCCAGGACACATCCCTCTTAATTTTCCTTCTGGTTCACCGCCTGTCTCTTTTTACATGGTCTTTTCTGTATCTTCACTATATTAGTCACTAGATTTTGGTGGCTACAATAATTTTCATGTCTGACAATGCTATGTACATTAGTTTAAAATTTTAACCACTGATTCGGATTTACTTCTAAATACTACATTTCACTGTTATTTTGTCAGGTGCCCCTCTCTTGTGCTAAGTTAGTAGGCTTCTCATACTTAGCCCTTTCTATACTGGTTTCCGTATCTTCTACCCCAAACCTCTCCTCTTACAGCAGTTTTCACTGAATTGAACTGTACTTCTATCCTGATATTTGCACAAAAATGCAACACATTGGAATTAGTCCTAATGCCTCATTTCTTCACATGTATATTCAAAATTAAGAATCTATTTCTCAATAGTTCCACATCTACCACACTAGTTTCTAATTACTGCAATGCCCTCAATTGTACATTCCAGATGGTTTCCTTACCACCTACCACTCTTTTTCCCCATCCTAGGGTCTTCATGTACAATTCTACAGAATAGCCAGTCATCATAACGTGAAGCAGGCCAACTGATGTGGCCACAAGGAGTCAAACCTGAATGGAAAGGTCACAACAAGGCTGAGGCTGTGATGTTTTTATTGGGAGCTATCAGAGTTTTTAAAAACCTTTGTCAGAAACAGAATATAATGGCAATTGCCAGGATCAGTACAGGTGTAGTTGCAAGCTTTACAGGGAACACAAGACTGATGTCTAAGACCAATTGTCTGTCAAGTTTCCATGCTTCATTGACTTCCAAGAAAATATGCAGAGAAGCACAAAGTGAACTGAATGTTTCACTGCCTGAGGAGTGTGTCAGTCTCTCTGGAACTGAAAGGCATAGAGTGTCCCAGGAGCCATGGACTCTAACCTGAAAAACCCTAGGACACATCCATCTCTCTCTCAACGCACCTAAGTGACTTGAGAGAGGCCAATTCCATGATTTTTTTCCAGGATCTGCTCTTATACCAAGCCCTTAAAGCCAAGTCATTGATTTCTCCATATGCCTCAGGAGGATGTCATTGAGCATCACCATACATGCCTTCTCCTATTAACATTTCGAAAGTTATGGGGACATTACTTTGTTGATTTCTACGATTTCAGTCCTGGCATCTTTATGAATAATCAGTATACCACAATAAATATTGACCCCAGTAAGACAAGCTTTGCCAAGATCCACCAGTCAGAGGGAGGGAAAGATTTCCCTGAAATAGAATTGGGGGAAGACAATGTAAAAGTGGTTGGTCCATATTGAGCACAAGCATGGTTAATATTCTTGATGGTCTCAAATGAAATGGGTATATAATTTCTAACACTCTGCACCAGGTTATTAGGATCAGGTGTTTTACTCACCAGGAAAAGAAAAAAAAATATCCCCTATGTCTTCTCCCAACTCTTGGGCACAATTGAGAGCCTTTTGCTTCAGAGTCAGATTGTACCCTGACTTAGAAGGAATTATTATATTTTTTTTTTATCAGAGGATAAGAAACCTCTTTAGTAACCTCAGTTAGAGATTAAGTGGAGCATCAAAAGAAGTTTAAATGCTATCAGGAACTGTGCTTGATGGATAGGTTGTTAGGGGCAGAAGAAATTGGAGCTAGAGGTTGATGCAAGGTGGTGGTGGGGGACAAAATCAGCACAGGGAGGAAGAAAAACCTCAGTCTCATCACAGGGAGAAACACTAGATAATATATGTTCAAGTTCTAACTTTTCTTCTATTCCCAGTGTTATTATTGCTTTTCCATGATCATTTTCATTTTCAATTTAAATGTGTCTTTCCAAAGCTGAAAAGCATCATTAGGAATTTTTCCTGGTCCCCTTGCATCTAATTCTCTCTGAATAACTCTTCATAAAGAGGACCTAGAGCTGGGACCCTGAGAAGCCTCTTCAGGAAAAGAAGGGGGAAGCTCACTAATCAACCCCCAGAATTTCATCAACGATGATAGCCTGCTTTTAACACTTCCTTGCAGCTGCAAAATTTGCTGAACTTCTGCAAAAAAAAAAAAAGTCATTCTTTCAACTCTGCCTGTTCCATCCTTAAACCTCCAGTGAATGCTCCTGTGTAGTGATATATTATTTATGAATTATTAAAGATTGTCTGAGGATTCAGAAAGCAAAATCAGCCACAAGCTACAGAAGCCAGGCACACACCTTTAATCCCAGCAGCCAGAAGCTAGGGGGTGGTAATGTACACCTTTAATTCTAGGACTCAGGATTAAGTCCAGCATCTGGACTTGAAATTACAACAACCTTTGAGCTCTCCCCAAGCTCTGGACTTGAAATCCAACCAATTTCCACCCAGGAAACCTCCATCCTGGAAAGCTCTGCCTCACAAAATATCCGATATAAACCCTGTCTTCTGCACAGCTCTCTGTTGCATCTCACCTGAGCAGAGACAATGACTTGTGTGAGATGTGTTGAGTGTTGTGACTTTGTGTCAGTCCTTGGATTCAGATGACTAAGATACATTTCCTCTCAGAGCTGTGACACTTACATTGGCTCTGTGACTTGGTTAGGCTCTGCTGGCACCTGTGCTCCTCCATGGGGGGGAGGGCACTGTTCAAGCTGAACTGGGACCCTATTCCTCATCCCTTCATCTACTTGCAACAGACTCATCTCCAAGCTTACCAATCAATCAACACCCCATCCACCAGTGGCAATTAAGTAAGTTTTTGCTTTGGTTACTGTAAATGCTTCTCTGAGTCAAAGGAAGTCACCACTGAGTGTCCAGCACACCTCTGATAGTCTTGGTACTCTTGGTACCATAATGCTACAGCTATAGCAAGCTACGTTGTGAACACCTTTGTCAGGGTACATGTCCCCTTCTCATTAAGTGAACTATCTCAAATAGAAAAGAGGCTCCTACACTGTAGTCCTACCCTGCTACTTCTTTCAACTTTATTGAAGAATTCCAGTATATTACCCAATCTTACAACTTCACCTTCCATGATATTGATGTGATTAACACCAACAATCTTTGAAAGAGTGCAGGCATATCCGGGGCCAGGCTATAGCACCTGCAGACAAAATTCCACTAAAGTAGCACCACCCATCCAGTCAGGGCTAAGGCAGTTCCTGACTGGGACCTTGAGTGGAATTATAATACTGCCGGGAGCATTTTTGCTAGTGGTCAAATTATAGTTTCCCTCCTGGTAAGTCACTATAAGGCCTACCTTAAAGCAGTAAATATGAAAAATCTAAGAGGTCATCCAGAACAAGCAGGAAAACATAGACCATCTTACAAAGGACTTCTCACAATATAACAATTCAGATCATGAGAGTCCAGATGGAAAACAACTCATGATCTACTTCTCGGAGAATCTCCCGATATGAGGGCCAAACTTAAATGTCTATAGAAAGGACTCCTATCTCCACAGGCAGAAGTCTTAGCTGTGGCCTTCAAGGTGTACCATGGGAGAGATGAAAAAGCCTCAAAAATTTTATAAAGTTGAGGCTTTGGAAGAGCCAAGTGAAAATGATGGCTGTTAACTGGAGAGGATATTTTGTTATAACCATGGCCATGGATAGATCCTTAAAGATGAAGTTTTTATAGTAGAGGGGCATCAAATTGAAATAGGCAACACTGAGCTAAAAATGTATCAACACACTTTTACAACACACTTTTACAACTTTATAGAATTCTTGATGTGTTCAGCTCTGAGACCTGCACTGTTTCTTACATTCGATCCCATTTTGTCTACATCCTATATACTTTATGGCCTCCATGCTTTACATCATAAGCCATAAACTTTAGTACTCATACCTCTGATGCTCATGTTGATCCTCAGATTATACCATTCCTTATTTCCACTCTACTTGTTCTCTGATCTCAGAATAATCTATATTCCTTATCAGTTTCTAAATTTACTACTTCTGCCTTAAATTTCTGTATTTTATATTATATAACACAAAATATAATCACACCTAAATGATGTCTTTAATACCTTTATCGTGCAGGTGTGAGTTAACTACAAATGTCCTAACAAACAATTGTCAGCTTTTCTGTTTTCATGAACATTGTTGGAGGACACCCAGGGTGCAAGAAGATGTGGTTCTGTATCCTTACAATCTCTACTCAGATAATTCCACAACAGTCCATTCATGTGGTTGAGTATATAGTATTCCTTCTATTACTGGTTCACTTTTAACACCAATAACTTTTCTCTAATTCTACCACAGGTTTCTTTATTCTCATCTGCCTCGACCCACGAGACTTCAACCTAGAACCCAAAACTCAAGAAGGGGATGTGGGGGGGGGGGTCAAGAAATGCTGGGGAATTGACCACAAGACAGGATTCTGATCAAGTGGCAAATTTTATTTTTCTACATGGAGCTTATATAATCAGCAGAGCAAGGATGTAGGAAAAAAGGCAGGGGAGGTAAGAGAATGGTTGAGGACCAGGTATTCTTGCAAGCAGAAAATCACAAAGAATGGATGTTGGCATGGGAGGAAAGATCAGGAATTATGAGAACAAGAAAGGTTACTATGGTGATGGGGCTAGTGGTTATATGCTAGGCTGATATTGCTAAATTGGGCTAGTTACTAAATCATCAAGTCTTTGTGATATAACTGAAGGCTCTACTTGTACAGCCAAGAGAAAGCCAGAGTTCAGCCAAGGTTCATTTCATAACTGAGCATAGATCCAGCCTCAGGTTCTAACACTCATCAGACCATATTCTCAAAGAGGGGAAAAGGGTACAGTTTAAATAAATCATTTTTAGCTTCACATTACCAATCAATCAACTAGGAATAGTATTTAAGGCCATTGCTTAGAAGTTAGTAATTTTTACTAAATAATATTTGTATTATTTAGAGAGAGAGAATAGGTGTATATGTTTGTATGTTGGGTAGGTATATATGCATATGAGTAGTAAATCTTGGGCATTGTTATTTAGGAATCCGTAGGTGTGTTAATTTGAATGAGAATGGCCCCGTAGGCTCATATATTTGAATGTTTTGTCCCTAGTCAGTGTAACTGGGATGAACTGGGAGGTGTTGTCTTGTTAGAGGAGGTATTCCACAGGGGTGTTGTTTTAAAAGCCCATGCCACTCCCAGTTCCCTCTCTCTCCCTCTTCCTCTCTCTCTCTCTCTGTCTCTCTCTCTCTCACACACACACACACATACACACATACACACACACATACACACACACACACACACACATACACATACACATACACATATGCATATACATATACCCTTCCCCACCTCTCTCTCTATCTGACTCATGCTTGTTGGTCAGATTGAAGCTCTCGGCTACTTCTCCAGGACCATGGGCACCTTCCTGCTGCTATGCTCCCAGTCATAGATCCTAACTTTCTAGAACCCTGAACACCAAATTAAATGCTTTCTTTTGAGGAAAAAAGAAAAGGAAAGAAAGGAAGAAAGAAAGAAAGAGCCTTAAAAAAAAAAACACACCCCAACACCATGTCCGATGGAGTCTTGGGTAGTCATCACAGAATTAAGGCAATCCATCTCCTTCCTTATGGAGACTAGGGCTACCTTTTTGGTCCTAATGAAATTTTGGGGACCCACCGCTCCTTCTCATGTCTCTATTTTCAGAGTAAGGGGACAGCCTTACCAACCTCACCCAAGGCTATCACTTAGTTGTATTTCAGGGCTACCCTCTTACCTTACTCAAAGTGCTATATGTACAGAACAAAGAAAGGTAATTGAAAGGAATGGGAGTGAAAGGCAGGCCTATCAGAATAGCAGTTGACTTTTCAATGGAGACCATAAAGGCAGAAGGACTTGGACAGATGTAATTCATCTTAAAGATTTTACTGTGATGCCATCCCAGAACACTATAGCCAGCAAAACTACCTGTAATACATGAAGGAAAAAGAAAAAGAAAAAAAAAACTTGCTGGTGGTGCTGAATGGACAGAAGGTCCTACTGTGTGATAACACTTCAGCACCCAAGGTCGCTCAGATGAATGAAGAGGAGATAGAATGATGGAGAAGCAAGGCGAGGATTGTTTGTTTTGTTTTTAATTGATTGGGAGGGAGGATTCTCTTGGGGAGGGATGCCACAGGGGTGAAGGGAGATGTGGAGGGACTGGGAGATGAGTAAGATTGGGTTATATAGCATAACGTTCCAGAAGAATCGATACAGAATTATGCAATTTATAAAATGGAGAACCTGAATGAATAACTTAAGTACATACTACACGGTCTTGGTAAACAAGGACAAAACAGGCACGTATGTCAGTAGCCAGGGGGAGGTGAGCAAGAATAAGGCTGAAAATAGAGAAATAGAAATAAAATGTCAATTAAATAACGTGCTGTTTCTTTTGAAAGGATAAAAAGCCTATTAATCCCTTAACTAAATTTATAAAAAGAAGAGAGAAGATTCAAATTAACAAAATTAGACATGAAAATAGAGGAATTGGAACAGAAACCAGTGAAATTCAGAAAAGCATGAGGAAATACCTTAGAAATCAATATTTGCTATAATTTAAAAATCTGGAAAAAAATGGATGAATTTCCAAGAGCATATATATATATATATATATATATATATATATATATATATATATTATAATGACATAAATAGTTCAAACATATCATATGCCACAATGACATTGAAACAATAATACAAATAATTCTTTCAACTAACAAAGGCCCAGAACCGAATAAGTTCACTACAGAATTCTCTCAGAGCTTTAGAGAATACTCAAATTATTCCATAAGACAGAAAAGGAAGGAGAGCTTTGAAAATCTTTGTAAAAAGCCAGATTGCAAGAAGCAAGAATTGCCCCGGG
The DNA here is from genome assembly GCF_943737965.1 of Phodopus roborovskii. NCBI lineage: Eukaryota > Metazoa > Chordata > Mammalia > Rodentia > Cricetidae > Phodopus > Phodopus roborovskii. Next base: position 1,144,590 of record NW_026126639.1, on the reverse strand, counting down.
AGGTCCAAACTCTAATGCCAGGAAGCAAAGAGATTCATGGGTAGGGGTAGGAGGGAAGGTTGAAGAAGCTTCAAGGAATCACAGGCTTTAAGACATAGATTATTGGCTTTTTCCACAGCACCCACTAGTCTGTCAGCTGTGTCAATGTGAAGCTGAATATCTCCTTCCCAGAAAACAGCTGTCAGAAACTCAGTGGAGTGGGCAGTGAACACAAACATTCCATGAAAAGCATGTGGCCACAGCAGCTGCTACTGTTGTTCTGCTGTGGGTTATCTGGTCAGTGGTGGGAAGGACAAACAAGGTCTTCCCATGAAGCAAGGGATCATGACCCACGGCAGAGTGTACCTGTTGCTGAGTAAGGAGTATTCTTGTTACAGGACAAGGAGAACTGGAGAGAAAATGTGCAAGTCTATTTGTAGATGCACCATAGATGCTACTCCTTCGTGTTATCAACTCTGTTGTTGCAAAAGAGGAGAGAAATATATTGAAGGGCTCTCTAACAGGCCAAGCTTGGCAGACATGGAACTGACTTGTTTTGCCTCCCCATCCCCTCCCTTTCCATCTCCCTTGTTAAAAAGCCCTTAGATTACATTCCTAAACATAGCCTCTAAAGCTTGGCTACTGACTCATTCCTGAGACAAAGCAAGGTCCAAAAATTAAAACTCACTCCTGAAAAAAACACCTGCTTGTTGCTTGCTGCTTGCTATCTGCCTCTGCCAAATTCGGAGGTAGCACCCTCCCCTGCTTCCCCCACAGAGGTAATAAACCTTCTGGCTGAGAATTTGGTGTCTGGGTGTGTCCTATACCAACTCTTGGGGGGAATCATTCCTCCTTTACATTTGTTTTGTAACTCAGATCATGAAGGGGGGCATAACTCGAATAGTTCTATAGGACCCCAACTCAGTTCTTGCACTTTCTGGGCCAGCTCACGCCCATTGACTTCATCAAACAGTGGCTGATCTGTGAGTTCTTCCAAGTTTTTCTGTCCTAAACATTCCTCCAAGACATTAGGTGACAATTGTTGAGTGCCTTTCATCCCTACTCTATCTTTTGGAGATCTGGAGAATGTACCCCACCAGGGCCTTCAGCAACCATGGTAGACTCCTTAGGACAGCCATTAAGCCATTAGGCAAGCTGGGCTTAGTTGGGTGTTCGATTTTGGTAGCTTCTACCAGAATCCCATGTCCACTCCTAATAATCTGAAAATTGTGTGGACGGGTCCTGGATTTCTCCTCAGATCCACTGTGTCCCTCTAGTGGTGATGGAACTTGGGTGATGACCCTCCCTCTCTATTGGCTACTTGAGACCCCTGGGGGGTGCCCTTCGTTTTCAATCTTGGCTTGCAGCCACCACTGGCAATGGGAATCAGCTATCTTCCTCTGGACTGAAACTTTCAACTCACACCCAACTTTACTGATGTAACTTAGCGCTCAAAAGGAGCCCATATACTCCCCAAACAAACAAAGTGACAACTTTCACAATTTTGTGGGCACAAGGGCTGGAGGAAAAAGATAGCCCTCTCCCTGCCCACCCCTGCTCTCACAGTCCTCCTGGGCCTCTGCCTGCCAATGCCGCTTCTCTGCCACTCAAGCTTCTCCCTTGTACTGTGTTGTCCTATCAGCCTTTGGAACCCTGTGACTGACAGATAGCATGGCCCACCCCTGAACCCATACTGCTCCCCTCTGATGCCCTCCAACCTGAAAGCAAAGCTGTTGCTTGACTACTACTACCACTGTCCTTGCCCATCCTCCACTCCCAGCCTCTCCCATGCCAGCCCAGCCTCCTCCATTGCTCACACCTCCCACCACTTCTTAACTGAACCCATTCCTGCCCTGAAAACTACAGCCCAACCTATAGACTTCACTACCCCTTAGATCTCTCCTGAAACCTCACAGCTTCTGCTCTCAGCTATCTGCTGAGGTTATCTCCCCACCCCCCCAAGGTACCGCCTGCCCTAATTTTCCTTCTAATGGCTTCTTCTGCAGCTTACAAAAACACAGGATCCCCAAATCTCTTATATCTTACTCTGTTCCATACTTCCCAAGTCTCTTGTCTCTACTTCCCTTCAGAAGAGTTTCATTTTTCCATTCTCTCTTGTCCTTGAACTACACACATTTGATTTTTGTTTTCAGATGTAAGCCTAAAACCAGACATAGTAGATATATGGTTCTCAAATTCCAGAGATCTGCTGAGTATGGCATTTAAGATGTTTAAACTGTCCATTATAGAAACACACCGTCGTCTCCAAAAAAAGATAAGACAGGATGATGACAGGATTATGGTAATGCTAACCACTTGACTTAACTGTACCATTCTTCACCTACTTCCAGGACTCTGCTCAAACCATAAACACTTTGGGGTTAATTTCTCTGCTTTGCCTGGTCAAAGCAAGGTCAATTTTCCCAAGTTCTTTTATTAGAAAAACAAATCTCAGTCCTGGGTCCACTGCCCTGTGTCCACAGCCAAAGGCATGCCTCTACTGCCCAGCCATCAGAAGCATGGGGAAATTGCTTAGGTAATGGAAAAACTCTACCATGTTAGTTGACACAGAGGCCATTTGGATTATACCTCCAGCTATAATTTATCCTTCTCAGATCTCTGATGATATTGACTGACCAGGCCAAACACTGCCCAGCAGTCTGGGTTCTCGCTTTTATGTCAGGTTGTCCCATCATCTTTCTTTCTCATCCCACTCAGTCCTCTTCCTCACCCATAAAGTACACAGCCAGTCCTCCAGACCCCTCCCAACCCCAGCCGTATCTTGCTCCTTCAAAGGCTTTTCCCTTTGTCGTGTCTTTCTCCTCATTCCCTTCTCCCTTATTAGAACGAGATATTCTTTCCAAATTGACATAAATTTTGCCTTCTACCCTGACAACAGCTCCCCAGTCACCTCTCCACCCCCTCTTCCTTTCCTCAGCTTCCATTTGTACATTCTCTCTCCTTCCCCTGCTACGCATAAACCATTCTCTATCTAATTAAATACCCTTCAGCTTACGCCTCCCAACCCCATTAGCCCCTACTCTTGAGCAGCCTCAAAGGCCTTAAACACACCGTTCAGTCCATGTTGTCGGCTTCCACACCACACCTTTTGCCCTACGATACTCCCATATTGACAGTCAACATAAACTAACAGAGCCTTCTGCCTCGTCCAAGAACTTTGCTCCATAAACACTGCTATCTCCCCTCTATCCCCTCCCTTATGGTTGCCTTACAGGCCCCACAGGCCCGGCCTGTCTTCCCTCTTTTCCTTTGTACCTGGTTTAGTATGAAGATGACTTCCTCCTTTATAGTCCTTTGCACTCCGATAGCCAATCTGACGCTGTCTCTCCCACTCAGTTTCAGGGTCTTACCTTTCAAAGCTCAACTAGCCTCTCCCCAAATAACCTGTCTTGGATTCTCTCTTACTCCATCCCATAAACACCTCACTTTAGACCTCCTGCCGACTCTTCATCTCTGTCCTCAGCAAAATCCAAACTGCTTTCTCTTGGGCGGATAATCAGTCTCTCTCAACTCCTATCTACAGGGGACTCCAATCCCTTCCACTGTCTTTTTCCTATCCCTCCAAACTGCTTTTATCAAAAACTCAGCACTCACATGTCTCACCTGTAACATGAGAGGGCATGTACCTTCCCTTTCGTCCTTTATGACTCATCCCATTTCCCTCCATGCTACCCTTCTACATAACCCAGGTAACAACATGCCTAACCCTGCTTCAACACAGGACGTCATTCCCTATCTACAACAAATATTTCCCTCTAATACTAAATCCCTTCTCTCCTCTCTCTAACTCACCTGAGTCTCCTCCCAGCAGATAAAACTTTTTTTACAGAACTAAATCCAAACCTACAGTGTATGTCAGTAAACTAACCTCACCTCTGCTATACAAGCCCTACCTTTCCACTCACGAGGTTGTATAGGTCTGAAGGTCTGACGGGCTAAGGAAATGTTTTAAGGTATATAAATGTAACTTGTAAAGGTTTCAGGATGTAAATGATTAATTGTAAAAGTCTATTAATGCAAATTATAAGAAAATGGTTTAAAGTTCTAGGATATAAAGGCTTAAGTATGTTTTTGAGGATCTGAGAAAGTGATTTAAGGTATATAAAAAGTTGTTTCAGACGTCCATCCCTCCCTCTATTCTGTTGTTATACTAAAACTTCAAAAGTTCATAATTTTAAGATTAATCAATAGAATTCTAATAATCTCTTAATCTAATCCTAATAAAACATTGCTACTGTTATTACAGTCACAAACCAGATTTTAAATTTCCTTTGGTTGACTTCTAAAAATAGACTTAAAAATATTTTTATCATGCTACAAATATCTCTGTCCAGTCTATATACACAGTCCTGTAAAAATGTTAATGATTATAGCTCACAAACATTTTTTGGGACTCCAAACTTTTCCTATGATTCAAAGACATGAGTCTGCTGCATTATTTTTTTTTTTACAATGTAGATTTCAGTACAGAAAATTGTGGTAAAATTAACAAACCTAAAACTTTTATAACTATAAACTTAAAAAATTCCTATAAGCTTCAAAAAAAATAAGCTTGATTCCAACTGTCATAGCAGAAACGGACTCCAGGTAAGTATTCCTGTCAATCAACAGGCTAAATTTCCCTACCTGTCTGTTCATGAAGATGGGTTTTTTTTCCCACTTTTGCTGGTCCTGTGACAGCCTTTCCCCCAATTACCAGGATCACAAACCTAGAAATTTCAAATGTATACCCAAGATTAATTTCTTTTCCCTAAGCTCCTCAATTTACCTTCTGTCTCTAGTCTCTCTGTCCCAGAAGATTTCAAATTGACTACCAACTGCTCCAGCAACTTTCTACCCCCACCCCCCAGATGATCCCTTTGAATTTGCATCCTAGACGGCTCCAAAGAAACTAACCACAAATGGTCCAACCTCACGAACTACTCTAATGCTGCCTGAATTTCCCTAGTTCCAAGTAGCCCTGCAGAGCCTGGACATCGAGTAAAACACTGCTCCTCCTGATCTTGACCAAAATTCCAAGACTTTGTTTTTGGGTGTAGAGGGTGGGGTGGGGGGAGCCTTGTCCTTAACATGATGCCTGAGTGTCAGCAGGAAGTAGCCAAAGAGAACATTGTCCATTTACCCAACACTCAGAAATCTAATAATACAGCAAAAAGGTAGGAATGAAGGGCTCTCTAATAGCACTGAGCATGGCAAACATGGTACTGACAGGGTTTGTTCTCCACCCCTCCTTACCTCTGGAGGAGGAGGAGGAGGGGGAAGAGGAGAAGGAGGAGGAGAAGGAGGAGGAGGGGGAAGAAGAGGAGGAGGAGAAGAAGAAGATGAGCATAAATGGCATCCCCAAAGCTAACCTCCCAAGTTCCAAGGTCCATTCCATTCCCTTATTTGGCCACTGACTCATCCCTGAGACAAACACCAGGGTCCAACAATCAAAATGTATTTTTTGGCTAACATGTCCAATCAGGATTTACCAACTCACGCTAGCACAGATTCCCCCTTTTCTCCTTAAAAACCCAATTTTGAAAAAAAAAAAATCTGTTTACTGCTGCTGCTGCACACTGTCCTCCTTCCTCTATTGCATCCTCCCCCACCTTGCCTCTCTGAGGTAATAAATATCATTTGTGCTGATAATTTGGTGTAACAACTGGGTGGGGGAGGGTATAGTGTTCATCCCTTACAGATATTGCTGGTCTAACAGATAATTCTGTGTCTTGGGATTGGGGACCCAGAATACAGGAAAAAAAAATCCCAAACTTTTCATTCTCTCTAAAGAAGAGGATTTATGTCTATATGTTGCCAGAAGGCCCTTAACACAGAAAGAAAGAAAGAAAGAAAGAAAGAAAGAAAGAAAGAAAGAAAGAAAGAAAGAAACCCAGGTCCAAAACACCCAGCAGTCAACATCTTGATACTCATAGTATATTGCAATGCAACCCAAATGCCAGTATATTGTCCCAAAGAAACAACACACTTAAAGAAACAAGGTAAAGAGCATGAAGGAACAATGATAGGAATGGATACCAATGTTGGCTGCCCTCACTGAGAATTTCTGCTTCTAAATCTGAGTACACTCAAAGTAAGTCTAAGAGTAACAAATAAATACAAAAGATAATACAAAAAATAAAAAAGACATAGGTAGCTGTCTTAGTTTGCTTTTTATTGCTGGGAAGAGACATCATGGCCCCAGCAACTCTTATAAAGAAAACATTTAATTGAGGTGCCTTACTTACGGTTTCAGAGGTTCATTCTATTACCATGACAGGGTGCAGGCAGACACGGCGCTGGCTACATCTTGACCAGAAGGCAGGGAGGGAATCAACTTGAGGGAAGCTTGAGAAAAAGAGACCTCAAAGTCCACCCCTACAGTGGCACGCTTCCCCCAACAAGGCCACACCTCCTAATAGTGCCACTCACTTTGGGGGTCATTTTCTTTCAAACCATCATAGTAATTTAGTCTGAGTTAAGAATATTAGGCAAGCATCCGCCAACTGTGCAGGCACCAAGAAGTATTCTGGCACATACTGACAACATACATATAGGTACAAACACACCTATGGATCAGCATACAACATTGAATAAGGCAGAGAGATCAACAGACAGACACTCACAGGAAGGCTCACATGGTCAAAGCCTCGAGTGAGCCTCTGACCTCAAGATCGAGGTCACTTGGGCACTCTGTCTAAGAGAATGACATCACAGATCACATCATTTACTTTTGGAGTTCCTGGACATCAGGTTTCAGTCATTTTTCTGAACTCATGGCCTTTCAGGTTATCTCTCTGCTTGGTATTTGTGGATAGGATGTAAGTTCTCAGCTACTACCACAGTGTCATTCCTGCCTGTCATGCTCTCTGCCATAATGTCCATAGACTCCAACCCTTTGGAACTCAGCCTAAAACCTTTTCTTTTAGTAGCTGTCTTAGTTATGGTGGTTTAGATGGCAATAGAAAAGTAACTAAGGTACCATCCATTTTAGACAACTGGTACTTTATAGAGGTAATCCATAATCGATAGTAGAGGCTTAGAGAACAACACTTATACAAAATATTCTATCGGCCTTTAGGTTTTGAATGTCATCTAGACATCTTGATCTTATAAGCTCTTAGGCCCATGACCAACTTTCTCAGTTATGTAGGTTTTCCAGCTCTAAGATCCCTGGGTTCTCAGGCTCTATAGGCTTCCAGGCCTATAGTGTCAAGGTGATGTAGGCTCTTAGCCTTTGTGGGTTCTTAGGGGTTTCCCACATGGGATGTCCCCACAAAGCCTACTCCTCAATCCAATACATACACAGAGTAGGGAGGGCTTATTTATTACCCTCAGTCACATAGGCCTTAACCCATCCCAGGGGCTGCTTCATCCAACCTGGGATTTTCCTAAATAATGTTGGTGGACATTTGTACTATCACTGCCTTTTATGTGACTGGAGGCCCTCTGTGGTACTGTTATTGGCCCCCATAGAGACCGGCACTTTTAGGAAATGTAGCTTTTTTTGGAATGGGTATGGCCTTGTTGGAGGAATTGTGTCACTGAGGGCACGCTTTGAGGTTACCTATGCTCAGGATTATCACCCAGTGTCTCGGGTACTACTCCAGCACCAGGTCTGCCTGCACACCGCCAAGCTCCCTGTCATGATAATAATGGGATAAACCTCGGAAACTGTAAGTGAGCCACTCAATTAAATGTTGCCTTTATAAGTGTCTCTTCACAGTGACAGAAACCCAAACTCAGATACCCTCTACTGGAAGTGGCAATAAGTCAGGAGCTATGCTGTGAACTATTACATATATTTTATTCAACTGAAAGCCTTCTGGAACTGAGCTGTTAGGAAATTACTACATTGATGGGAGATGTCATTCTGTATATGTTTCTCATACTGGTTAATAATAAAGCACTGTTGGCCAATAGGAAAGGAAGATAGGAGGGAATAGGAGACAAGGAGGAAGAGGAAGTAGTAAGGAGGAGCCAAGATGGAGAGTCTGGAGAGAGCAGTACGTGGCAGCCGGCTCCGGGTAAGAAGACCACATGGAAATACATAGATTAACACAAATGGGTTAATACTTAAGACAGAGCTAGCCAATAAGAAAGTAGTAACTGGCCAACAGTATAATATCAAATACAGAGTCTCTGTGCATTATTTGGGGCTGGCGGCGTGGCGGCGAGACAAGACCAGGCGGCGGGTGGAAAAACCATACTCCGTACATCTTACACTACATAATGCCCTTATTTCCCCCTTGATACAGACAAACCTGGCCCTTAAATGCTGGGGCTGTTCATCATCCATTTCCAAGATTTTAGAGCAACTATAAAACTCACAGCCATGGATTCTATGTCTGTAAGAGAACCAGAGGTTGACAGGGTGCCATCAACATAATACAAAATGGTTGCCTCAGCCCACTGCCAGGATCACCAAGCCATGATAATTGGGTAAGGTTAAACAAATATCCCTGGCATTGCGATAGCACGTGAGAAAAACTTCTTGGTCCACTACATGCTGCTACCAATCAAAAGTTAGTATCCGTGATGTTTATGATGGATGGCATAGCAGCATGTAGTGACGGAGCCCTCTTATTCAGCTTGTGGGTAGGTCATGGTTACTTTTAAGCTTATTTTATTTAATTTCATTTTGCATTCCAACCACAGTTGTCCTTCCCACCCCTCCTTCCTCCTTTCTTGACAACCCCCTCAACCCATCCCCCACCCACTCCTCCCACAATAGTTGTGTAGATGGAGCTAACCAAGGGTCCTCTGACTGCAGGACTAGTATCTATCCCTGGTTCATCCCTCGTTGGAGCCCATTCCCTAGGGTGAGATGCCATGCTCAGCCTTAATGCAGGGGTGAGGGGCTTAGTCATGCCTCAACTTAATGGGTCATACTTGTTGATACCCCCATAGTTATTTTTTCAGAGTCCATCTGGTTTTCCCATTGGCCCATTGTAGGACTATTATAGTACATTGACATGTCACCGTGCCATCACCCCAGGCAACCAGGACTGGTAGAGGCAGACCATTCATTTTGGGCCTGATCGCCTGGATTGGTGACAGCACCGGCTGTCTCCTTGGCTATATATTCATGGATGCCAAGACAGAAGTTAATATAGAAACTTTTTTCCTTTCTTTGAATGAAAAAACATGGAGTGTTCGAAATAAAGGCTAAGTTCCATGTACCGAATTTGATACTTTAGTATCTGGAAGGCAGATTACTTCAGGTCCAATAGAATAGACTATACTATACGGGTGTGTTGTTCCTAGAACAGCATTAAGTCAATGGTCTCAAAAACAATGAGCAGTAGAGTTGTGTAGCTTGTTTCTGTAAATCGAAACATTTTCTGGTGGAGGGAGGATTAAGACATTTAAGACTGGCCTAGCTGAGTAACCTTTGGAATAGAGAACTCAAGAAATGGTTGAGGTTGTGGAGACTTAGAAGACTCACCCAGAGAGTCTGGTGGAGCCATCTGCTGGTCATGTAAAGAGCTCCAAGACTACAACTTCCTTAAGTACTTGCCCAGAGTGGGTGAGATTTAAAGGGATGCAGGGATGCAGGTGCCTTTGAGTTTTTCAAGGTAGAGTTGGGTGCAATCATTTCATCAGTCTGTTGTTAGTAACCTATCTGGGGTCAACAGACAATTGTTCATGCCTTACCAGGAAAAGTCATACAACAAATGGGAAGCTGAATTCCATGTCTGCAATTCCATGGAATTATACAACCACTTCGAGCCTTAGAACCCGGCGAGTAACATGTACAGGGATTGTGTACCTAACTATAGGGACAATCAAATATGATGAGGCTGCATACAGTGTTTCAAACACAGTGCTTGTCAATATTCTATGGAAATGTTTTTGGAAGCCTGTTATGATAAAATCAGAAAGACAAAACACACTAGGTGGCACTCTAAGACCAAAAGTCATTTGTCTTTCATTACTTTTTCTTTCTTTCTTTCTTCTTTCCTTCCTTTCTTTCTTTCTTTCTTTTTTTTTTTTTTTAATTCCTGTCTGCTTTCATGTAGGTTACCATGAGATGGGAATTCACTAGTGTGTATGAGATATCTGGAGAACTGAAAAACTAAATAATTTTTATTGCATATTTAGGACATTATTTAAAAAAAAAAAAAAAAGGCCAACACTTCCTCTGCAGAAAGGACTAGTGGCTGGAAGTACATTGAACCTGCAAGTTGGGAAAGGAGACAAAAACATTGCAAGGTAGAGAGGTCCTCGGGATGAGGGTAGATTTACGGATTCCCAGTGTCTCTGGGAAGCTTGGCAACTCCTAGAGACCCAGAATGTTGTAATTAAAGCAACAAATCAAGGAACAATGTCCTGAGTGGAATTCTTGTTCATAGTGAGGGGAGCTTGTGCCATGTCCAGGCCCAACCTTTTGCCAGATCACAGGAAACCCAGTTCCGGACTTAGAACACCGAGAGTTGCATCCGAAAACGCAAAATAAAAAGCATGCAGTAATAAACACTCCACACAGGCAGACGCACGGACCATGCCCGCTTGCAAATGGCCAGGGTTCTGCCACGCTTTTAAATGTGCTTCTGAATAAAGGCAATCATGTACTTGGCAGGCTCCCAAGTCCCGGTCTGTCCTAGAGTTAGAGGGCTCCGTTCTTTGCATCATACTTAGGAGACAGTGGCACTAGCCTTAGTCAGGAAATAAATCTATGTGTGGATTTTCAAAGATGCATTTACTCCAAACCAGAGCTGGAGAGATGCTGATCACACACGGAAGGTTGGAAAATGCCACTTATAAAGGGATCTAATGAGTAGGGGTCCCAGGTTACCTCGGCAATTAATTGTAAATGAAACACAAAGCAAGTCTATTTGTGTGTGTGAATAGCCAGTTCTGTAAAAATTTGGGGTTAGCTGGTAGTGTCCATGTGTGAGTTTCATTCAGGGAAGGCAGAAGCTTCTGTAATGAAGAAGACTCCCGGGTCCCAGAGTTCTCCTCACTGGATCGCCTCTCCCATCCTCAGTGTTTCATTCAGTCATCCACTGGTTCCCAGTGTATTCATCTCAACCCAGTGAAGCTTATGCTTCAGCTGTCTTGATCTTCAACTCTAGTGAATACATTGTGGCAGTCCTTGGTGGGCAGACCTTGAGCAGGACACCGGGGGACCCGGTCAGTAATGACAGCTCTGTCCCCACGTTCTCAATCACCCTTCACTGGGTTCCAGCTCCTCTATAGTTCACCACTTCTTAGCATTACCAAAGAAAGAGCATGAGTTTTAGCATCCCTACTTTGGAGGATGCTCCAAGTCACCTCCAAATTGTAGCACGTATAATTATTGTCAATGATACTGAACCAAAAAGCACAGCTATGATATTTGAGACATTTGCAACATTAACACCATTGTACAGACTATACAGAACACAGGATATGCAAGTGACTTCCGTCTTAATCTGCCAGTAGGTGTCACTCTAAGTAAGTAACATAACATGCTGTTTAAGAATGGAAAGTAGAGGCTGGAGAGAGGTCTTAGTGGTTAGGAGCACTGGTTGCTCTTCCAGAAGATGTGAGTTCAATTCCCAACACCCCAATGTTGGCTCACTACTGTATGTCCTTTCAGTGGTAGTGAAGCTGACCCTCTCTTCTGGTCCCACCTTAGCAGACATACATGGGCTCACAACACCCAGACACAGAAGAAAGGAAAGGATAGGAATATGGCCATCAGAAAAATACAGTAGCCTGGTTAGATGCTTTTACCTCCAAGGAGAAGAAATGCCATTGAGCCAAAAGACAGACTTCTTATTTCAAACAATCTTATCCCACCCTTACTAACTAACCTTGTACAGGTTTCAGTTTGCTTAAACTTTTCTAGTTTGGTCACATAAAACTGATGTTGTATGGAGTTATAGAATGCTAGTGGCTGGAGAGGGAGCGAGGAGAAAGAGAAGGGGAGGAAAGGAAAGCACGTGGGACTAGGAAGGTTGAGGCAGGGGAGGAAGAGATGAAAGAGAGAGAGAGAGATGCCATTAAAAAGGGAGCCATTATAGGTTTGACGAGAAAACTGACTCTAGAGAAATGTCCAGAGACCAAAAGGATGACCCCAACTAACAATCTGAGCAACAATGGAAAGGCCACCTTGAATGCCCTTCTCTGATGATGAGATTGATGACTAAATTATTTACCATCATGGAGTCCTCATCTAGTAGCTGATGGAAACAGAAGCAGACACCCACAGCTAAACACTGAGCCGAACTCCTGGAATCCAGATGCAGAGAGGGAGGAGTGATAAGAAAATGGGGACAAGACCAGGCTACAGAAACCCAAAGAGACAGCTGACCTGAACAAGGGGGAGCTCATGAACCCCCAGACTGACAGCTGGGAAACCAGCATTGGACTGACTCAGGCCCCCTGAACATGGGTCTCAGTTAGAAGGCCTGGGCAGTCTAAGGGACCTCTGACAGTGGAACCAGGATGTATCCCTGGTGCATGAAAGGACTTTGGGAGCACGTTCCCCATGGAGGGATACTCCCTTAACCTAGAGACAAGGAGGAAGCAGTCCCTACTCCAAATGACTTGACAGACTTTGTTGATCCCTCCTAGAAGGCATCACCCTCTCTGTGGAATGTGTGGCAGGGGCAGAATGGGATGAGAGGGTGGTTGGGGGGGTGGAACATGGGAGGGAGGGAGGAAGGGAGGGAGGGAGAGGGAACTGGGATCGATATGTAAAATAAGAAAAATAAATAAATATAAAGAATGCTAGTGGCTTAGGCTATGGGTTAATGCAGAAGCAAGATTACCAATTCTGGTGAACCTTAGTTTAAATCTTGCCTCTGTCAACTGATGAAACCTATTGATTTGGATCAAATCAATAAAATACTCTCCTTGTTTCTTGATTTTTGAGTCAGGGTTTAATGTAGCTCAGGCTGGTCCAGAACTCAACAGGTAGTGGAGAATGATCTTGAGTGTTGGGATTACACATGTAAGCCACCATGTCTAGTTATGCTGTGCTGGGGACCCAAGCTAGGGCTTCATGCATGCTATAGCTCCTACCCTTCAGGTTCTTGTGGAAATATCAGCAACAACACAGAACAGAAACTATTATTTTGACCCTTCAAGGTGAGGATGTCTAAAGACCTTGGCACACAGAGTACTTAAAGTAATAATTATACCCACAGTTATTATCCACTTTATGAACATTGATAATAACTCTCAAGTATAAGTAGGCATTAGCTCACTCCCTAGTCTCCTTTATATATGGGTTTAAGCAGACAACCTTAAATGTTAAATGCTCTCCTTGTGGCCTCAATCATTTCTTTAATCTGCTTTTGGGGTCTCTTGATGTCATAAGCAGGCTGGCTTTAGTTTGCCTGCCTCTACCTTTGGGAAATCATTCCATCTGATATAAGTCACTGCGTCTATAAAATAGCAGTCTTGGCTCCAACCTGTATCTAGAGAATCAGGTATTCACTGGAGGAACTGGGCACCTCTAAAGCCCATGGCTATGGAATAAAAGAATAATGTGGACCACAGTCAATGTGAACACAGTCAAAAGTGAATCCCCACATATCAATCAAGGCCTTGAAGTTTGGGTTTGGGGACAGGGGGATGTTTGTGACATCTGAAATGGAATTTTGTTGTTGGTTGTGTTTACTCTTTGCTCTCTACTCTGTTGGGACCCCCACCACCCAGCTCCCAAATAAATACACAGAAGTTTATGCTTTCTTATGAAGGCCTGTCCTTACCTTGGCTTGTTTTTAGCTAGCCTTCCTTTACTTCTTCGCCACAGCTTGCTGTGTAGCTGGGTGTCTGGTCCCTGGTGTTCTCTCTCCTTCTCCTTTTTCTTACTCCCCAGTCTGCTCTTCCCATATTTCTACTCCCATTTCTTGTCTCTGCCTTCCATCCCCACCTATCCTTTCTCCTACCTAGTTATTGGATGTTCAGATCTTTATTGGGCCAATAAGCTATTTTAGACAGGCAAAGCAACACAGCTTCACAGAGTTAAACAAATGCAACATAAAAGAATGAGACACATCTTTTCATTATTAAACAAATATTCCACAGCATAAACAACTGTAAACCATCTTAAAATAATATCCCACAACATTACTCCTTCTTGCCTAAATAAAAATAAAAGGTTTTATCTTTAGTATAGTAAAACTATCTATAACAAAAATAGTTATCAAGTAAGAATTACATTTATAATATTCAGTCTATTTGTATTTAGCATTACCTATCTTATCTTAGAGATTTCAACATTTTGTACCTAATTTACTTGCTATCATAACTAAGAAAGTCCATGGCTTTAACTATTTAGTCTTTAACTCCCTCAATGACCCTAGAGGGATATAAAATTACCTTATAACAGAAACATTTGGCTGCCAGGGAAGTCACCCAAAGTTCCTCTGCAATGTTGGGGCATATCTGGCAGGAATTTTGAAGGCCTAACCTGCCTTGTTTTGGCAAAGTTCAACTGTCTTTTTCCTGTGTCCCTGTCTATACAATGCATACAACATACTTTCAGAAGCCAAGGCAAGAACAGTTTCATTCCAAATAGCTAGACTTGCCACATTAAATGCAAATTCAACAAGGACTCTCTTAGATGACCATCACCCGTTTGTGAAAAAAATTAATGCTGCCAGGAGTAGGTGTGCCTCATTGTCATGAAAAAAAAAAAAACTGAGGTTATTAAACATCTTAAATGCCATATTCTGCAGGTTTTTGAAGTGCTTGAAAATCAGCTGTCTAAAATACACATTTCACTTTGAAAACATACCTAATATTACTACATGTTTGATTGTTATAGATTAACTACTAATCTTATTTCTTAATTATACATTGCATGTTTAAATGACCTGCATAAGCACAATACGCCAAACAATAGCAGAAACATATATACAGTGTAACAAAAATAACTCTAAACTTGTGTCAATACAACAAAATGCACGCCATTGCAAAATATCTAAGATCAATGGTTGTCTTTTTAACCTGTGCTCGTTTATTCCCCTAAATGATAACAAACATCCACAACCCATGAAATATCCAAAAGCCACCCACCTCATCTCTTGGGAAGGTGTGTGTTGTGTTTTCCAGACTGCTTCCTGTTGTCTGTGGGGGAAAGGCATCTGATAATGATAACTGAAGTAATGGCCAAGTCCTTGAAAGACCAGCTGTAATCTTTGTTGATATACATCACCTGTCGAAATTCAGGAGTTCTTCCCTGCTCAAACCTGATCCAAATCAATGCTGAAGGAAATCTTCAGCCTCTCATCTCCAGTGGGAACAAAAGCAAAACCTCTTCTAATAATGTAATGCTTCTATGTTTAGTGATATTTATTAGAGGTCTATAATCTAATACTTAGAGTAAAAAAGCAAAAATAAAAAATAAAAAAAAAACATACTTCTGAAAGGAGAGAGAAATTACATGTTGAAGCCCTTTTGGTTATAATTTTATTTGTTTACAGAATTTTCATATATTGGATAAAATGACCTCCATGTTTGTTTGCTTTCCACGATTTCTCTAAAGTCGTGTCTCCTTGCCTGGCCAGTACTTGGGCTGTGGCACATGAACCCTTGCCACACATGTTTCCTTCCTGAAGCTTGAAGACACCACTGCTTTGTCTCTTGTGGTTATGAAGCTGCTGTGTTTTGAAACACACTTTCTCTTTAAAACAAAAAGCAAAGCCATGCTTAGGAAAATGGACACCGTTCCAAGGAGTGTAGTTAATCCCAGGTATATGTGTCTGAAAGAGAAGAGAATCTCAGTTATAAGGACTGCAGCTACTCAACTTGAAATAAAACCCAAAGGTTCCAACAGTGTGACGGTGACTCTTGAAGCACACAGAGTTAGGTTGGACTGGTGGCTCTGAATACCTGTGAATTACTTTGAGCAGTTTGCCGCCGTTCTTAGTAGTATTGCAACTCCTACTTACTGCAAATGATATAATAAGCTTCAGTTCCTCTGTAAGGAGCCCTGAAAACAGGTAGCCATTTCCCTGTTTGCCCAGGGAAGTCCCTAGGTAGACTTTTGCTGTCCTGAGTATAATTTTAAAAGTGTCTCTTTCACTTCCCAAAGTGTCTGGGTTTCACTGAGTCACATGGTGACCCTGCCTCAAATATTTCCCCCACACATTCTAAGGAAAAGCTGCAGCAAGCAATTTGAAGGAGGGGGTGGGAATTCTTAGTGGAGCAGAACTGCCTGGAAATGAACTTGATGTTCAGTTTACTCTTGTGAGAAGCATTTAGTACCAGAAGGACACACATAGCAGGACAGACTTTGAGCTTTGTCCCGGTCATTTGGTAAATATTCTCACAGTATTTGTATCTTACAACTGCCACATTGCATTAGCAGATGAGAGCAGATACCCAATCATACTCCCTGAACTGGCCCTGGTCATGGACCAAACACCCTTCACATGTCACATCAAAGCCTATTAAAGCTATTTTATTTGAGATGGTCTGCCTAACTCACATTCAACTTAGATGCTGGAGACCCAGCTTCACTTCTCTGAAACAAAGTGTTGAGCTTGTAAGTCTTTGAAGAAAAGGAAGTCCCTGCCCTTAAGCCATTGGGGTATGGGTTTCAGCATTAAGGAGAATAAAGGTCTAATGAACAGGACTGAATGATACCGTAGTGAGAAAATCCTGCTCTCCACCCCAGACACACTCATACACACAGAAAGCTTTTTACTTTTATGCATTTCAAGTACGGGAATAATTGAGCATCAGCTTGGCAATAAGATCCGGACGGATTGAGAGCCAAATCCAGATCTTGCCCAGGGGATTAGCACTGACGTAAATGGTACAGTTTGGCTCACTTTAAAAAAGAAAAGAATTAAACCCAGAATGTGACCTAAATTTAAATGCATCTGAGTTTCAGGGAATGTCTTGCCATTTGTGTGCATGAACTTTCAAAAATATTAGTGTATTCTAGAAATTTTCATCATTTGTCATATGTGTGTGCTCAAATGAGTGTGTGTGTGTGTGTGTGTGTGTGTGTGTGTGTGTGTGTGTGTGTGTTATGAGTCAGGGTTGCTAGAACATATTATTTAGCCCAGGCTGAACTCAAGTGAGCATTAGTTCTCTTCTGTTATCCTCCTAAATTCTGCGACTACAGGTGTGAGGCATTTTTCCCAACTAATTTTCTTCATACTTAAAAAAAAAAAAAAAAAAAAAAAAAGGTGACTATTTGGGAGGGAGGTAAATTAGAACAAAGTATAATGATACATATATTTGAAAGTATCATAATTAAATAAATTCATGAAACCTATTAACTTTGTATGATAAATTTTAGGAATAAAATAAAATAATGACATTTAAAATGAAATTCAGTGTTAACAGTGGCAAATATATATGAAGTTAAATACCAAATAATAGAATTGGTATATGAACCAGCTCCCAGTTTTTAAGTGATTTTTCTTATAAACATGGAAACTACACAGGGAACTCTAGGTTTCAGGGATGTTGCATGAACTGCAATGGAGCAGCATGGAGATCTGGGAATGTTTGACATGGTACCTGAAAGCATGTGAGTCATACAGTCTGCAGGAGCCTCTGCTTCCACATTTTTTAAATCCCCATTTGAGGCATGAAGTGTCAATCAAAACACCAAAATACACAGGAGCTGGGATTCCTGCTGCAAGAAACACAAATGATTGCGACTAAGTTTTTGGTCACAGAATGGTGACCCAGAACCACTTACCTTGAATGGAGTAATCACTGTTTGGGAGATAAAAAGGCACAGTCACTCACTGAGACCTCTTTCTCCGGCTCAGTACTCCTGCAGGAACTCACTGGTTTACCTCCAGGTCCACATCTCCCGATGTATTACACTCAACCTGAACACATGCTCTCCCTTGACTGACTTAGCAAGTGGCCGGGGTCATGGGCTTGGATGCCATCTTTGAGCCCCTCCTCTCATTTTTAAGACATCCCAAGTCGGGTAACATCTCTACTTTAGGTGTATGTTCTCTCTCCAATTCTGGTGCAATGTAAAGCCTAGCAAGGGTATGTGTACACGGCTCACTGCTGAGAATCTGCCTAGCATACATCAAGGCCCAAGGTCCAATTCCCAGGAACCCCACCCTCAATAAAAGCAATAGCTAAGGATTCTTTTTGCCAATTTCCATAGCACTCTCTGACCTATTTACTATGCAAATAAACACACAGATAATTGCCTACGGTATTTATTTGTTCCAGAACCAAACACTACATTTCTGGCCTCATTGCCTTATATTTTGGATCTCACCTTCACTGAGTGTCTTTCAATTCTTCAAATGCTCTGTCCTCTTGCCCAATACCTTGAGTACCTTTCTTCCTAGAACACAAATTTACTTTTCTTGCCTCCCTCTTCTTCTTCTTCTTTTTTTTTTTTTTCTTTGCTTTCTTTATTTTTGGTCTGGGGGGGATTTTTTTTTGAGACACGGTTTCTCTGTGTAGCTTTGGAGCCTGTCCTAGAACTCACTCTGTAAACGCAGGCTGGCCTCCAACTCACAGCTAGCATCCTTCCTTTGATTAAAGACTTGCACCACCTCCGCCCTGCCTCCCTCTTCATAATGCACACACCCCCTTTGTATCTCAGTTTAAACGATTCCCTTCATAAAGGGCCCTTTCAACGACCGAAAAATGCATTATTCTGCTCACCAATCCATAGTACCTATTACCTTTCACAAGCCCTTCACGCTCTTGGAACAACTTGTCTAATGGTGTTTTCTGCTAGGACACAAACTATGCGGGCACAGGAAGTTCCTTTCCTACTCATGCTACAGTGCTCATCATTTCTCAGTAACTGATTACCAAGGACACAGTCCTTTCTATGGAGGAAAAGGTAAATGCTCACAACCAAGCTTCAACTAAAGCATTCAGGGAGGATTAAGGTATGTTCATGGCCTCAGTTCTATTTTATGTATTACAAACAGATGGTCCATTAACATCTATTTTGCACCATTGCTGTTCTTGTTTGTGAGCTGCCACCATTTTTACATTTAACAAAGGAAGGGTTTATTTTGGCTCACAGTTCAAGCCGTTTGAATCAGCCTTGGTGGGGAAATCATGTCAAAGGGCTTGGCCCACACAGCAGGGACATACTTGGTAAGTGGCTGTAGCAGGGGACACAGAAAACTCCAGCTAGCAGTTGTCAAGGTATAGATATCAAGCCCCAAGCCTCGCATCAGAGATACCTTCCTCTAGATAGGTCTCACCTTCTAAAGGTACCCAAACCTTCCAAATGGTGACACCATCTGGGTAGCTGCACTCAACAAACGGAACATGTGGGACACATTTCATATTCAAACCGCAGCATATGGTAATATAAAATACTGTGCTCTGACGAAAGCCATCCTATGCATATATGATACCATCAAGACAGACAGGCCTTTGATAACAAACAGGAATTATTTTGAAAATATCGCCTGCTTAAAATTCCACTGGAGTTTTATAAATAATCGTGATGTAATTGATGTAATTTAGAATCATTTATAGTCATTTCAGCTTCAGGCAAAACGCATGCCAGGAATGGAATAATGACCTTATCGCCTCACGGACCATTTATTATTGACAAATGGTCTTTACAGTAGAGATGGGTATGGCCTCATCACCCAGAGGGCATTATCCAGTGATGGTCTATACTAAAGTCAGGTCTTCATGGCAGAATGGGCAAAATGGCATACTGTGTCAACCATACAGTTCTCACCTGAAAAAAACATTTGGAGGTTTACAAAAAACAATCAGGTGAATGCAAATGAAGGGCTAGCCACAGGATGACAGATTTGCCTAATTACAAAAAGGAAGGGTTGTTAGAAGCAGAAAAAGGCAGCTAAATGAGTTATGTGGGCCTCCATTTGCTCTGGAATGAGAGTGCATAAGAGAATTAAACTTGGTTATGTAACATACAGAAGACCTAGTAGCACCCTGGTACCAAATTTCTTGACTGTGGTAATGTATTGTGGTCACACATAATGATGGCATTTGTACCTGCAGCACAGGACAAGCTATGGTCCTTAAAGAGTGAAGTGCCAGGAGGTGCACACTCATTCAGAATTGGGCTTCAATATAAACCGTAGGAGGTTCAGCTGAGAGACAGCATTGGAGGAACCAGACTTCTTAAACATATGGACCTATTTCCTTCAAGGGCAGAGAACAGATGCCTTTTCACGTGGAAGGCTGGAGTGGATATTGTCTAATAACCTGGTAATCTTTTTGCTATTATTATATGGAGCCAACCTTCCTGAATCTCCCCCCCCCCCAAATTCTGAGCATTGTTTAGGCTCTTATCCTGAGCTTTGTCTCAGACTAAATGGAACCCTTCCTTACGAAAGAGGTTGCATGTACTTTGCATCCTATTCGCATGCTTGTTACAAATCAGCTTATCAGCCCATAGAAGGTATCTTTATTTGAAAGGTTACAGGTGCTTTGCTAATTTGCAAGGGAATTTCAATGTAGCCATCCCTACAGCTTTACTGTGATAACTGTGGAGATGCCTCCCCACTCCCAGGTTTGTGCTTAAATGAGTGGGAAAAATAAACCATGATGTCAGACTCCAGAAGCTGTGACCAAATGCTGCTAAAGTAGGGCTGACCTGAGTTTCATTCCTCACCTTTCATGGATTATTTCCCTGCTGCCCATGACACTTCCAGGGTCCCTGACGATAAACCAATATAAAAACACACGCACTTACACACAATGTTTTAGAAAGAGAAGAAAAACATTGTCCTTTTGATTATACTTACCAAGAACTCTTACCGCTAAGGTGTATATACCCAGAGCAAAGGACTTAAGTTGTGGTTGAATGCACCTGAAATAGGCAAAGCACCATTTAGATGATATGGCCTGAGAGATTTCTCAGTGGCTAAAGTACTTATTGCACAAAAATGAAGCCTCAAGTTCTGACACTCAGACCCCACATAAACATTGAGTGGGCTGTTTGTTATTCCAGCCTTAAAAAGCAGAGGCAGGCAAACATCACAGCACGATGGCTGGTAAAAACTGACCTCAGCTCTTACTTGGAGATGCTGCCTCGGTGAATCACGTGAAAGGGCACTGGAAGAGCATTTGAGGGGCTGCTCATGAGTACACACGTGTGAGCACTATACTCATGCAAGCAAGTACACACCACACACACACCTTTCATACAACTTTTACTCTAGTCTTGATTATCTAATTATTCTTTAATCTAAACAGTTTTATTTAAAACATTGATACAAAATTTAAAAGCCTCCCATTTTTAATTGCATGATTTATATCAGAAACCAACTTCCTATTTAAATTATCCTTTAAAATGTATATTCTAATTAAAATATGCAAAGGAGTACATATTTTAGAGTCCTTTAGATAAAATTGTTGTAAGTCATTCACATAATATTCGTAGATCAGAATCTTCAATCGATTAAAAGAAAATACCCATCCTTGAAAATTCCAGTATTAGCAAAAATATGTAGAAAATAATAACCTATAGATCAAAGTGATCAATTCAAAACACTCTGTTATGAAACATACCTTAAAGTATTTCACAATTGTTTATTGTATACATTTGAGGGAAGCATATTTGCTGGGAGGTAGATTTCATCTGTGTTACTAATGCTGTCTCTAACATCAGAAGACCCACATGGTATTTACTGCAAAAATTCAATGATGGAGGTTTTAACACTGCTCTAGGTTTAACACACTGAATTAAGAAAACTCTCTTTGGCTAGGTTTTTATAATAAAAACTTAAGGTGGATTTATGTGACAGTGGAATCAGAGGCTGGGGCCAATCATTTCAAAGAGCTATCATGACCACAGAGAAGAGTATATGTTGCTTTAGACAATGACGTTGGAATGGGGAGACTCAGCACTCACCTCAGGAGCAAGATATACCCAGGTATGCCACCTAGAGATAACGTATATGATGTGATGACTGAAATCACAAGGAAATACAGAAACATTTGGGGACATCCATTATCTTTCTGACACCTGCCCATCATGCCTGACCAGTTTCCTGACGTAGGGGCTGCAAGGCCCACACAAGTGCAGTTAGAAAATATCTGTAACAAAGTAGAGAAAAATCCAATTATTGAGGTATATTTAGTGAAATCAGAAGTCGCTTTTTAAAAAAGATACTTTTAGTATAATATACATGTATTACATGAGCAATGAGAAAATACTTTTTGCTGTTTTAACATGCATTAAGGTGAAATCTAATAGGGTATTTCATTGTTTAAACCATGACCTATGGTCTACACATGACTTCTATTTCATGCTTTGATTACTGTAATGGTCATCTTTTTGCTCAGCCTACTTCCTCTTGCACCAGCCATGGCTGGTAAACATTCAAATTCTCTCACTGCCCTCAACCCTGAAATTAGTATCCATTACATATGTGTAAGAATCCCAAATCACTCTAAGAAATTATCCATTCTCTATCATGTAGCTCCCAGATCCCAGCCTGATGGCATTGGTCAACAATCTCCCCTAATGCCCTTTGTTTGGGTAATACAAATGACTCTAACAAGGGCAAATTTGCAGGTCTTATTTGTCCTAGAACAACCATCACCCCCAGCTTGAACTCAGTAACTTCACCCGTATCTCTTGGTCTTGCTACTCCCCGTTTGGAAGAGTTCCCTCTTGCCTGCCCTGTTCCCTTTGTCTGCTTGTAAAATTCATTAGAGAGACATCCCATGGCCTCCCCTTCTAACCCACAGCCCATCTGTCTGCCCTTGAACCCCAACTTCGTCCCTGTCACTATGTATAGGGCTATTCATCTTTAAGCTGTATCCCTGTACTAGAATATAACCTCTGTGAAAGAAAGACCACCCTACTTTGTCACTACCACACACAAGCCCAAAATTTACCTCACTGTAAGTAACTAAGAAAAGGCTCATTAAATAAAAGGCAAAATTAGAAAATGTGGAAGAACTCCCATTGTCCTTTAGGGAAAATAATCCCTGTGGATAAAGGTCAACTAAACCTTGAGTATGAAGAAGTAACTCTTATTTTGTGTGGTTATTTATGAAATGGGAATCTCACGCTATTTATTATCCATCCATACCATACATTAAAAGATTTCTCATTCTTGTTTTGTTTGTTTTTTCAACTTGACAGAAGCCCAAGTGATGTAAGGAAATTGTAACTGAGAATTTGCCTCCACAAGGTTGGCCTGCAGAGCATGTCCTTAATTAGTCATGGATGTGGGACCGTCCAGCCCACTGTGGGTGGAGGAGGAGTCTCTGTATGGTATGAGAAAGGAGTATGAGCATGCCACAGGGAACACACCAGTGAGCAGCCATCTTTCAGGCCCGCGCTTCAGTTCCTGACTCTAGGTTCCTGCCATGGATTCCTACTCTGGCTCCCTTGGATGGTGGACTGTGATGTGAAAGTGTAAGTGAAATAAACCCTTTCTTCTCCAAGTCATGGCAATTTATCATAGCGATGGAGGTCTAACTAAGAGAAGTTGCCATTTTTATCACTCAAGAAAGAATTTGCGAAAAAGGAATGAAATAAAGTTGGCATACTTCCATATATATTTATATATGACTAAATATATGGACAAATATTTTCAATCCTAATCCTGATTTTGTTTTATGGTTGTTGCTTGGTCCTGTGTCTCACTATCATCTAGGATGTCCTCAAATGTCTAGGGCTAAGCATTCACAACTAGCCAACAAGTATATTTAAATATATATGTGTTGATCAATTTTTAAGAAGGACAGTGTTTGGCCTGAAATGCCAAGGTGTTATCAGAAGGAGAGTCTGCTAATGACGGAAGAACATCAAGTCCTTCACAGCTTGTTTCAGTTATACACTGAATGCTCATTCCTACTTTACTTATTGAAATATTGAGCTTCTGTGCAATGAAATATGGACGTAAGGACTTTGGAAGGTTATGGAGATACCATGTTTAGGAATTAGTATCCATATAAGAAGAAACACTTTAAAGTTTAGGCAGGAATTATCCCCCATAGTAGTAGGGATTGGGTTCCCAGTTGACAGGATTTGTGAAAAGTCTAGACTGTGAGGGTCCTGAATTAATCAGTAGGCTAATTCTTTGATAAGTTCATATTATGATGGTATTATTGGGGGATCGAAAGTGGGAGAAGGGGCTAGGTGGAGGAAGTTCTCTCTGGGGCTAGGGGAGGGCCTTGGAAAGATCTAGCCTGTCTTCTGATATCCTTTCCCTTGCAGTTTGCCTTGAGGTTAATGGCCACCATCAACAGTCTGCTGCAAGGTAAACTGCAGCACCACAGGCCCAGAAACAGCAAGCCTAAGGCTGAAGACAATGAAAAATTAAGCTGGAACAACACTTTCCTCTCTTTAAATATTTCCTCTCAGGTAATTGTGAGAGTGAGTGACAAAAACCTGACTGCTACAAATACACACCCTGGCCTTCCATTCTGCCCTCTGCTCCAAGGACATCTGTAAACCAGGTAGCCAGTCCTCAGCTCACAATGGGCCCACTGGTACTTTCAATTGGACTTCATTTCTACGACTGTGCAGTTCACACCATTCACCTCAAATACATGTGTAATTACACCTGGACAGCAGGCTTCCCACCCGGAGTTCTGACTCCATTCTACTCTAGATATGCCCTGCAGCCCACACCATCTACTCCTCTTGATGAAACGGAGCTGCCTCAGCACCACCAACTTCCCCGGAGTCTGTTCTGGGCTCCTGGATTCACATCTTTAGATACAGATCTCTTAACCTCCCAATTTGTGCTGTTCCTAAAACCTTCTATGTGTACTGCACTTAAACTGAAGGGACATAGACCCTGAAGCAGACCTTAAAAGTGATATGATAGGATGTTTGGGACTTTCTTATCCTACGCTAAAATTTTTCACAATAAAATGAGAGATGTAGACTAAACAATTATGAAAGTTGTTAAACCTGTTTCATGACTAATTCTTTCCTTAATTCTTTCAACTTTAGTTCCATACGGATATTTTAAATTGCCTGTACTTATATACAAATCCAAGGGTTGGATCAGAACCAGAGCTTCTGTATGGGTGACCTCCCAAGACCCCAGTGGAGCAACATGGGTCTACATGATAGTACATTAGGAGAGATTTCTTACAATGTTCTTTCCACTCTGACTGGACGACTGACAACCAGCAAGACAAGCGGACACATAGGTGATCCCATTGTCTCCACACATGGGTTCCCATTTTGACTCTGAGCATTTACATCTCGAGTTGCAATCTGAAAAGAGAGCTCGTTCATGATAAGAGACAGGTTTGGTTCTGAAAAGAAACGTAACAGCATGAAATATTACCTCTTAGCAGGCAAGATCCTAATTTTACATGTCAACGCTCTTGAGTCATATAAATGCTGTGATAATGGTAATTGTTTGTCTTTTGAAAATACAATTGTTGCGCTAAAGATCTCAGCATCTAAGTGTTAAATATGAGCCAACTGTTAACTGACTTTCCCTTCAACCCTGTCTTAAGAGGTTTACCCATTCTAGCCATACCCACCCACTGCTTAGCATAAAGGTATTATCGAAGCCCTCTGCTTCCATGGTCCTGTAATGAATTTCTGAGCACAGGTGGTTCTTTCCATGATTACAAGACAGAAAAGTAAAATTCAAGGTCTATTTCTGACATTACGCATGTTATCGCTTGTAACTGTGTGGACATCAGTATGATGGGTGTTACTTATAGTTATGAATGTGAACACCCTTCTTGCCTTCATTGCGAGCACATATCTACTTGCATATATCTTTCCAATAATGCTCCATGAATCCTTTGTCTCTCTACTTTCCCCAGGTACAGAGATCTTCTGCACACATCAATTATTATCTTCGCTTAATAGTCCAAAATTAGTCAATGAATTACCAACCCATTCAGCCACAAAAACTTATTGGAACACTATGAAGTGCTAGCTTTGGGAGGATGAAAGATGTTTATGAACACTAATGAATAATCCCTATCTTCCTAGTGTTGGCTTTCTTGAACTTTTTTCTTTTTCTCTAGTCTCTCCTCATGACACTTAGCCACTGATGTGTCATTTGGCTTCATATTATGTGTAATGCCCATAGACTTTACATAAGTCAGTTTCCTCCCTCACTTTATCTTCTTTTTTATAAAGTTGCACTCTTACCTTGATGAATTTTATGCAGATATTTTAGAGACTTAAACGAACAAACAATATTTTGAAATGTACACTCAGTGGAGGCCACATCAGTAAACAGTTGTTTACTAATTCTTATAATGCTAGTGTCAAGTGTAACTCTTAACACATAGTAGAATAAGAAACATGGTTCATAGGAACTGAATCGCCAGAGGGGAAAAAATGTCTTTTCATTTGAATCTGGATCTTGCTATGCAGCCTGGCTTGAACACTCAGACCCCTGATTCAGCCTCCTTAGTGTTATAGTATTGAAATCACATTCATTAAAAGGTGATATTTAGAGAAAGAGCCAGTACTTTGGGCCCTTGCCTCTAACATGTATTTCCTATATGATTAGAGCAGTAATTTCTTAACTGAATTAATAGTCCATCTAGTTGGGCTTCTGTGAATTGGGCCATCTCAAAGGTCACCCCAAACAAAACAAAAGGGAGGTTAACTAGGTCTCTGGGAATATTTAATATTCTCTTCCAAGAAGTGTTAACTGCTGGCTAACATGAGTGCTTCCGTCTGAAGCTTAATAACAATAATGTCTTTGGAAGCCAAGCATCAGTCCTCTAGAGGTCTTCTGAGGTCAAAGTCACAGATGATTGCACCTCCAGTGAACCTTGGTGTGATGGAGACCAACACTCCCATTTAAATCAGGAAGGTCCGGTTAGGCAGGGTACCTGCTCAAACTCACACCATTTCTTAGTGACAACCCTGGGAGTGAACCCTCCCAGGCCTCTTGCATCTAAATTCTTGTTCTCATATCAACATTATTATCCTCCCTGCAGAAGAGATGGTCCCTCAGTTGTCATATTTCAAGCTCATCAGTAGAGGACCTCTTGGGTGTCTAGAATCAAAATAACCTTTTCAAACAAAGCAACACAGGACAATCCCAGGGGAAGCATTTTCATGAAAGTTAATTATTTTACATTACTGGAGATCTGTTTACTTTGCCATCTAAGGACAGACTTTAATTGCAAACACATCTTGTGAAGGATGTGTTTGACAGTAGGGTTGAGGCTTAAATTTTTAATTATAAGAAGAGTTTCAACAAACATGTTAGGGTGTTTATTCCTCAATGAGACTTTTCTGTCACAGAGCTGCTGAGAGGTGAGGCACTTTCCTAGTGGCGTTGCCCTTCTTTGACTGCTTTCAATGGCACAGCTGTCCTCAGAGGTTAAATCTGTGCCATTGTGGGAGATGCTTTTAAAAGTATGGAAAGCAACTTTGAAAGCGACGTTTCAGAACGCGCCAAACAATGACAGCATGACTGCAATTCAGCTACAATCTCTCAAGGTGACTCTGTCAAGCAGGCTAGTATTCATGGTTAGATCATCTCTAAAATATTTCATCTTTCATCATGGCTGTATTCATAATATGAACCTCAAAAGTTTTCAGCTATTGTCTATGTATTTGCTTTTGCCTTAGAAACCACATAATGTAGAAAGAATAGTATATTTTGAGTAACGCCTGTGTGCAAGGTCAAGATCTACCTTTGATAGTCAAGTTTGGGAAGCAAATTGACTTTTTAAACCTCACTCCCCTTCAAAGAAGGTTAGCCAGACTAACTTGTGTAAGAGTATAGAGGAAATGCATTAGGAAATGAGAGTTGTGATGTTTTATAAATTGAACACTATAAATGATTCCACCATGCTGGTCTACAATGAATATGAAAGGTACAGTCAAAGATAGCACAAGGCTGCTGTTCTCTGCAATTCATAGTGACCATTAACACTCTTAATGTCCACTGATGACCACATCATACTCTTCAGCCTCCCAACCTGCTAGGCATACAATTCTATTTAACTTTGTACTCACTGTTCTCATTTGAAAAGGAAGAAGTTAGAGTGCATGGTTGGTTACAATCAGAAGAAATCATGTTGGTGAAGAAAATGGAGTCTAGAGTATTGAGACAAGACAGAGGATCAGGAAGAGTGAGCCACCCTCAAGTACAATAGAGGAGAGATACAGAGAAGTAAAAATGTCTTCTAGGAGCTTATGTGCCTGAATAGACTCTACCATGAGATGGTGGTGTTTTGGGAGACTGTGAAAACTTGGAAGAGTTGAGGTCTCCAGGTCACTGTATCAGAAGGCTTTGAGGTTTGTAACATGGCCTTTCTGTTCCATCTCTTGCCTTCTGGTCTGATATGATGTGAGCAAGCAGTCTCTATGCACTCACAAAGTCATGGGGTCATCTGCTGCTATGGCTTCCTCTCCAAGATGGGATGTACATGTTCCTTCAAATTGCAAGTCCAAGTAAACACCATGTTTCTTGAATTGCTTCTTGTTAGGTTATCTGGTAGCAAGTATTGAGAACAAGAAACTAAAGGACACAAGATCTGAGAGTTTGCCTTTCCTCCTCTACAGGGATTGAAACTAGACCTTCTGGTACATGGTAGAGGGCCAATAACAATGAACAATGTGGACAGAACAACTGAAAGGGTACAGACACTCCCTCTGTAGAGTGATAAGAAGGACTCATGAACAGTATAGTGAAATAGGTCTTTCAAGATCCAGCCTTATTAAGAAAGAAGTTAGAAATGACAGAATCACATCACCTACCACATATGGAATGAGAAACGGGAAACCAGCTATTTTATGCCAGGCAAGACCTAACCACTATCATGTATATGACATTACTTCCTCGATCTCAAAAGACAGTTGTTATTCTAGATTCAAAAAGAAATTATCGCCAAATTGGTTCAACCCATAAATTATCACTTTACTAAGAATTCAAACTCTGCATTTCCATGATTACATTGTTTCGTTTGTCAGGTCATGCTA
Organism: Phodopus roborovskii; assembly: GCF_943737965.1. Lineage (NCBI taxonomy): Eukaryota > Metazoa > Chordata > Mammalia > Rodentia > Cricetidae > Phodopus > Phodopus roborovskii. Next base: position 1,115,780 of record NW_026126639.1, on the reverse strand, counting down.
ATTTTCTAACGTAAGATGTAGATTTAGCAATTTCATGTTTCTATATTTTTGGTTGTGAGCATAGCCTTTAATGGCTGAGCCATCTCTCCAGCCCATTTTCTGTAAGATGTTCAAACTCAAATTTAAAATAAACTACAAGTTTGGGTGACAATAACAGATCCTAAGTTTTAAGTAGTATCAGTTATTCCATTAAAAAACTCCCTTTCTATGAAAGTTGTGAGACTAAAAACATGAATTAATCTTATTGGAAAACTCTATTGACAATTGAATTACACTATCCCATCTCCTCAAATGATATAACAAGGGAACATACCCTTGGTAGGATACAGTCAGTCCAGCCACACCAGGATTTTCACATCCCAGGGCAAACAGAGAGAGGAAGAGGAGGTAGCCAAAGACAGATGATCCCAAGTAGAGTTTTGTAGCTTCTAACACACCCAGCCTGAATTTCTTCATAACTATTCCCCCAGAGAATATTCCAAGGGCCACTGCAGGAATGTTGATGAGCCCTGAGGATAAGAAGAACAGGTCATTCAGTGACTGGCTGCAAGAGATCTCTGAGCATCAGACATAGGTTCTTAGTGAATGCCCACCAGTGGTTTTGATGTATTCAACTGTGCTGTCCTTTTAACTTATAGAAACAAAGTTGTTATAGCTAGTAAACATATACGGAGAGTTTGTGATAAGAATGAATGTCATGAGCTAACAATAGCTCAAGTCTAGTCTCGGGGGTCTAACATTCCAGATGATACAATGTACAACTCCATTAATACTGAATGAATTGATGCAGTGATATCTTTTCTGGCAGATGCCCAGAACTAACATTGTCCATCAGGCAGCAGCTGGGTAGACAATGTTCTCTAACACCATCTATAGTATAATAGGCACAGAGAACAAAGGGAAGTTCACTGTTGTTGTTTACATTTGTTTTCTACTTTTCAGCTCAAACAAAATCTTGATTGATCCAGCTCCTTGGTTTCTTTCGTTGAAACTCTCCTTACAGCTTTAACTAAAGTGGTGAAGGTCATCATTTGTTCATGTGCCAGGTACCCAATTAAGCATTTGACACACTATTCATCACATTTAGTCTTCACTGCAATCTAAAGAGTGGGCATATTATTATCTTCTACTTAGGAATTTCTTCATGATTATGGTTAGTAATGGCTAAGACTCAATCAAAATGCAGGGAGGTTAAAGCCAAGTCCTCTTTCTTCCAGCATTTGGAACTCGTCACATCTTCTTCTGGAACTGGAACATGGAATACTAGACTTAAGAATCACGCAGCCTCACAAGTCATCAAGGAAACATGATTTTAAACCTGCACAGGGAGTGGTCCCACCAGGTGATGGAGAGTATGTACTCAGAGACCTTGGTACCTGGGTTGAGGTATCATCAGTCCAGCCACTTAACAGCTATAAAACTGCAGGCAATTCTCTAAATGTCTCCAAAGCTGCCCACTCACAACTATGCATTAGAGCCTGAGTATTCATTACCTAAATGCTTGGAACTAATGTGTTTTGGAATTTTAAACAATTTTAGAGTATAGACACAAAATGAGATGTCCTGGAGATGACATCCATATCTCAACAAAACATTTAATTTTATGTATCATATAAATAACACTGTAAGACAGTCTGGAAATTTTTGGTGTGCTCTAACACTGTAAGACAGTCTGGATAGTTTTGATGTGCTCTTATTCTGAATGAGCTCAGTTATTCAGGGTTAGGAGTTTACTTTCACTTCTGTAGAATCATGTTGACAATTTTGATTTCTGGTTTGGAATGTTGAACCTGAAATGGTGCTGAGGTGATAACATGATATTATTCATGAATGGCTCCTAGAACAATGTATTCATTTCTGCAAGATTGCCAAAGATAAAAATAATGTATGGGAGAGGGAGGTGCACCCTCTGTATTAAAGAGGACCAGGCCTAGAATATGGGTATGTGATCGCAACTATGCAAGAGAGAGATACAGGGAGGTTATGAAGCCTGGGTAGGCTAGAGAGAGAGTTCAAGGCCAACCTGAGCACTTCAGTTAAGTTAAAGAGAAGGATTGGGGCCGTTGCTCATTGGCAGAATGCTCGGCTCCCTTGTGCAAGTGCCTGTATCCAAACATTACACATATTACAATTAAATAAAGCTATCATTCCTTCTCTATGCTTTCTTTAATTTTGTAATTTATATACTTAAATCTTTTAAGTGATCTTCATGGTATTAAAAGAAATTGCCTTTCTGGCTACATTCATTTCTTTGTATTTCTTAAAGAACTGCGGGGAATGTTCTCAAAGCCAAGCAGTCACAGTTACAAATAATTCCTGTTGTTAAAGTTAGAATACACACCCACTATGTACATACATATCCACACTTCTAGAGTTTTTTAAAACTTGCTATTTTACCTCATTCAAAACACTTCAATTACTTTAGGTTAAAAATTGGAGCAATCTAATATTACTAAGAGTGTACACAATTCATCAAGGACAGTCTCTATGGAAAACACATGACAGACAGGTGTGCATACCAATGAAGAAGTTGGCCTTGGAGGATGACTGTCCATACTGTTGCTCAATGTATTTTGGTTTATATGTCACCATGCCAAACAGAGAGTTGAACTGAACAGTACTTGCACACAGGTATAAGATGTACACTGGATTTCTAAGAAGAGTCTTCAGTGATGGAAGAAAATCTGTAAGACAAAATCAATATAGAGTCCTAAGATAGGGTCCCAGGTGGTAGACAGAACAACCTTCAGAGCACAGTCTGCCTAGGTTTGAACCCAGGCACACACTCTCCTTCAGGAAGACTATACAGGACCCATAAGTGAGACAGGCATAGATCCCAACACCTGATGTGCCAGGAACCAAGGGGCAGAGCATTTCTCCTCATTCTCCCTCTAGGACCCACGCCTAGGCTAGGCATCAAGAACTACCAGTGTGAGACTCTTTCTCCCAATGTAAGTCACAGCTGTGTCTTTAGTGAGTGAACCTTGATATTTAAAAAAAGGATCTTTCTCCTACTACTCGATTCGGCCCATGATTCAGGCAATTAATTTCAACAAGTTGAAGACTGTCTATAAACGTAAATACTGGATTGCTCGAAAAGAAAGAGAAGGGGACAATTTCTCAGCCACCAGCTTCCCTGAGGAGAACTCCTGAGAACATGCCTGGCCTTCTCCTGCCTCCCCCACACACTTCTCTATACTGTTCAATCAGGTGGGTCTGTGTGTGAAAGGCTCCCGGACACGGAGTCATAGCCTCTTCTTTTCTGTCCTCCCAGACTTAGGCTGATTGGCTACTATGGAGAGGAACCGCAGTGTGTGAGAAGGTGGGGCCACCCAAAGGAAAATATGCAAGACTCTTGCTCAACTACCTGCATAACTTTTTCACTAAGAAAGACTTGCCCTCTCCATTTCTGCTTCCTGTGTGGTTTCTTACCTTTTCTTTCAGACAGGGAAGCCAAGTGCTATTATTCGTACACTCCCCCAAGTCCCACTAGGAAGATGGACAGTCACCGGTGGCCAAAGAGAATCTGACTTACTTCTGGCCATTTCCATGATTTTCATTTCTTCTCCGGGGGCCATTTGGTAACTGATAGGGTCATCTACAATGAACTTGGACTTCTCCGATGAGGATCCAGGGTCCTCTCTACCATGGGATCTTGGTAGGGTCTTGGGTAAGCACCAGAAAGGCACGGCTGCAAGGAGACTTAGGAACCCTGCTATTAGGTAACCAAGCCACCAGGCCCCCACCCACTGGGGATCCTTTGGGCTGATGGTGATGTGGTCTGGAAGACAGAGGTTAAGTAGCAAGTTTTTCAGTGTTAGGCTGTTGAAATGAGATGCCACAGAAAAACAAGTTCTAGCAACTGCTCTACTGCTCATAAAATCACAAAAAAAAAAAAAAAAAACTACCAAACAGGGTCAGGAAGATGTCTCGGAGCATAAAGATCCAAGTTCAGATTTCCCCAGAACATGCATGCATGCATGCATACATACATACATGCATGAATATATATATGCTAGCCTTTATTCTAGCCTCCAAGGGAAATGACAGAGTCACAAAGCAGGCTCGACAGCCAATTAGCTATATTGTTGATCTTTGGGTTTGGTTGAATAAGGTAGGAGACAAATGTTTCCCCCATCATAAGTTTCGCCCCCCCCCGGGCCGCCCCCCCACACACACACACACACACATACATACACCCACTCCCAGGAAAAGAAAATGTTAAAATATCACACATGACAGACACACACACACACACACACACCCAGTCTCCAGGAAAAGTGTTTCTGGAGGAATTTAGTTTCTGTTTGAATCGTGGGTTAAAAAGTCTAGGGGCTAAAGAGATTGCTCAGTGCTTAAGAACACTAGGTCGTCTTCCAGAGGTCCTGAATTTAATTCCCAGCAACCACATGGTGGCTCACAATCATCTGCAATGAAATCTGGTGCCTTCTTATGGCCTGCAGAGATACATGCAGACAGAACTTTGTATACATAATAAATAGATCAAAGAAGAAGAAAGGAGGAAGGAGGAGAAGAAGAAGAAGCTACATTCTGTGCTCTGGGGCTGAGCCTTGAGCACAAGGGAGAGTATAGAGTGTGAAAAACTTTACAGTCAGATGCTCAAGTTCAGATTTACACACACACGCACATGCACACATGCATATACACACACCACAAAGAAGCCCTTGCATCTGTTTTTTTTTCATACATTTTACTATGTTAAAGTTAAAACCCTTTTTACTTAGACAGAAAAGAGGAGATGATGGGAGATATCGTTCTGAAAATATATATTTCTGTTATTGGTTAATGAATAAAGCACTGTTGGCCAATAAGAAAGCAAGATAGGTGGAAAAGTGCACATAACACATCTGATTTACTCACTGAATGTCTAAAATTGTCCTCAAAGAATAATGGCTTCCAGTCCCCCAAATTATTGCCCACTTGGGGAAATAAGGCGGGGGAGAAAGGCTAAGACTAGGAGAGAGGGAACTGTGGTCATTAGGGACTTTTGCTCCTATGTGTTTGCTTTAACTGTTGACACATCCGAGTCAGCAGAGACAGGAGGAGCCACAGCTTTGAGCCTGAACTGTGCTATGTGCATTTGAACTGGCGGCTGCAGTAGAGGATCTGCCTTAATAACGGACCACAGGTCACCCTGTTCTCAGCACTACCTGTCTACCCTGCTGTACCCATTAAAGCCTGCATCTTCAACATCAATGTGTAGTCCAAGGACTGCGTTTTTCTTTACAAAAGAATGCCACCTTGACACTGTATTAAAAGCAAACTTTTGGGGCTGGAGAGATATCTGGCTCCGTGCTTGAGAACACTTGGTGGTCTTGCAGAGGGCTGGGGTTGTATTACCAGCACCCACATGGTGGCTCATAATTGTCTATAATCTGGTTATGGGGGATCTGACTCCCTTTTCTGCAGTCCTCCAGCAATCCAGCAATAGGCACTTACTTAGTGTACACACACACACACACACACACACACACACACAAACAAAGTTTGGTATTTTTCTCAGTCCCATTAAAAATTATAGTAATTAAAATCATTGAACAAATGAAGAATGGACTCAGGCTGGCAAGACGGCTTAGCGTGTAAAGGCACTTGTACTAAGCCTGGGCAACTAACTGCATTCCATCCCAGGGAAGGTGAGAACTGATTTGCACAAGTCATTCACTGGTCTCCACAAGTGCGTCATGGTATAAGCACACACAGAGACATGTAATAAATAAATAAATAAATAAATAAATTAACCTACTTACCTAGATTCACAAAGCCAATATCAACATACAGTTTGGCACATAATGAACCCAAGAGGAAGCCAAAAATGGGCCCTATAATTGCCACTGTCTGCACACATCCTGTACAAAAAAAGCAAAGCAAACCAAAAATGAAACATATTAGAGAGAGGGGGGAGCAGGAGGAGAAATAATAGCTGTCATTTGGCTTTGCCTTGATAAGTTAATAAAGGCTAAGCAGGAGATAACATGAGATGCAGTCAATAGCTGCAAAGTAAACACTTCAGAACCTCATCTGTGGGCGTGTCATTGGCTAATGTTTTGATGCACTGACTCAGGAAATAAGTCGTTCCCTATTTGGGGAGAAAGCCATTTCTTCTAACACATGAACCAGCGGGTGGGAATAACACCAAGACTCTGACAAATGTAAATCGCAAAAATGAAGCAAGCTCTAGTTCTGACCGTTGTAGCTGTCCCATTGAGGAACCCTGGTCCTTGAGAGATAGAGGAAGGACCTAGGGGGCTATGCGAGACAAAAACAAACGAAGAAAATGGAAACAGAACTGTGCGAATCTGATAATCTTCCAAAAAAAATTATGGCCAGTTAAGCATAAGTTCTGTTTTGAAATTAAAATGGACTTTCCAACTGTGGTGATAAGGAGCGCCCGCTCACTCACGAGAAACTGTGAGGAGGCTCTGTGGAGAGAGTGTTGTCTCTGGAAGCAACAAGCAAAGGAAGCAGATTTTGGAGCAAGTTGAGATATTCTAGAAAGCTCACCACAGATCAGGGGCAGCCTGAAGGATGACAGGAACAGGTCACCCAGTAAGCAGAAAGGCTACCACACTCAGTGTGTGTCTCCCACATGCCATTCATTTCCCTGCAGAAATCAAACATGCATGTTCCTGGGAGATTACATGAACTGGAGGCATGAAGAGCCAAGTGCAAGGCCATGTGTAGCCTCTGAGCACCTCCAGAGAAAGGTAAATCCTAGCCAGTCCCTATGACTGCTGCTTAGTACACCCCAGATTGTCCTTCAGCTTCTGAAGTATGTTCCTGTTTTCCATTAGAGCAAACGCCTGTTCTTAATTTAAGTCCGTATTGGTATACGCAGGATATGGGATTTCTGTGTTCTGTGCCCAGAAATACAGTGATTATTGGTATAGCCTCTCCTTTAATCTTGTCCTTTGTCCCTAAAGGCTATGCATTCAAAATATCGGAACTCCAAGAAATCCAAACTGATGTGCAAAACACAGAAGACACAGACACTAACCATACTTGCAGCTCTGATTCTTAGCTAAATTCCAGGGTGTAACAGACACCCATTAAATAGTGCATGGATGTATCTGACCTTAAAAGTTCACTTCTACTATAAACTTTTGTGTGGAAAATGTTCCACTGCATTGCCCACTGTTTTGTTGTAGACACTGGTGACTGCTGTTGTCCTCTGGGGTCTGATCTACAGATGGGGTAGCCTTGAGCCTTGCTTGTAGTCTCTTTATATTTCTTTTCAATCATTTATACCCACTCTCTCGAGGTTCAAGAATTCCTTCATATCTCAAATAAGAGAAAAGATCCTTTAATTAATCAGGGCTTATATAATGCAAGGCAGTTTCTAGAACTGCAGAAACAACACACATGTGCACACATACATGCACACATATAGTTACATACATGTACACACACAGGCACACACACACATACACACACCTGTGTGTGCATATACACAAAAACAAACATTAAAAACAATCTCTGAACTCTTAAGGCCCCAAGACGACTTTACAGGCTCCCATGCCATTGCAGTTGAGGTCACAGCTGTTTTATTCCTAGTTCAATGCTCTCTTCCTTATGCAACAGACACTGATTAATGAAGTGCTTTTGCTGTTCAAATCCTCAGTGTACTTCAGGTGTGTGTTAACTGAATGAAAGCATGGAGACTGGGTGCTAAAACCTACCACCCCAAATTTGGAATAGATGGAAAGGGGAAGACAGGCACCCCACTTGTGGTGCTGCAGGAGGTGGGCATTACCAATGTAGAAGGCAGCATTGTCTTCACTGGCAAAGTCATCCAGATAGGCAATGCCAAGGGGCTGGATGGGAGTTTCCCCTAATCCTCGAAGAAGATTTCCCAAGAAGACATAAACCCACATGGAGGAGCTGGCATCCCCTTCACATTCTGGTAAGGAAGGCAAAGAGAAGAAGTAGAGATAGGTCACTATCAGTGTTAGATCTTTATTCAACGCATCTGCACTGGGCTTTCACATTGAATTAGAGAACAGAATCAAGATCTACCACAGTGCTAATCTCATAAGAATTTGGATGAGCCTGAATTTGTGGGTGTGATTTGCATCTCTTTCACAGATAAATTCAGAGTCCTCAGTAAAGGATTCTCACCTTTTCACATTCCTTTAACTCATTTTCTCCTTTTTATTTGCTACCTACACAGAGATATTTGTCTTTCTATGCACTAGCACCTTTCAACATGTTATCTGAGGCAAAACTGGTCATGAAGAAATGCATAGCCACATCTACTTTAAAAAAAAATTGTGTAGTTTTCAATCGTAAGTATTTTTCATTGTTGACCAAGTTCTGCCTACAACTCAAATGTTGATATGGTTGACCAATTAGAACACTGACTGGGCGATATTGCCTACAGTTTTATGTGGTGGCGCTCATCAACTATTTTTAGAATTCCGGAATCAAGTCTTACAAAGGTTATACATCATATATTCTTTAGTAGTCCACATCTCCCAATGAACGGAACAAATTTTTGACAATATTTTCAGAGTTGAATCTAGAGCTGACTACTTAAGGGTACAGTAATAAATGTCGTGCTGTGATCTGATCACATGAGGCAGGGCAGTTATGTTGGTCACATAAAAGAAGGACTGCTTCACAGAGATCCGGCACTCTAATAACGAGAGGATGTTAACTGCCTCCAATAATCACCACATCTAAAAGCCCCCTCCCAAGCACATTCTGGGCTAAGTGGTTCTCCAGTATTTATAATTAGAGTCTTCTCATCAACCCTGGGAGGTAGATGTTATTTTTACCTAGGTGGGAAGAGAATGAAGGGGAAAATTACATTTCTTACCTGACACTTCAGATTGAAGTTCCTAGTTGTGGAACTCACTTTATTTTCATTTTATGACCCATCTTACTCAGAACCACTGGAAGATATTTCTAGTCACCAGCCTATAATATTGGCTCACTCGGGTGTTTTACTGGGATCACATCTTACTCTCAGGAGCTGTTTATGTGTGTGAGAGTGTTTTCAGCGCTGACATGTGAATAGCAGGTGTGTGTGCGCCTGTCCTTACGTGCAAGCAAAGGCCAGAGCATATTGGTTCCTTTCTCCATCATTCTGGCCTTATTGTCTCAAGACACAATCTCTCACTGAACCTAAAGCTCACTGTTTCAGCTGGACTGACTGGCTACTGAATTTCAGGAACCCATCTACCTGTGTCCTCACGTCTTGAAGTCTATAGGTGTGGACAGACATGCCTAGATTTTTAAGTGGGTGCTGAGGATCTGAAGTCAGGTCCTCCTATATGCAAAGCAATCCCCTTTTCCCACTGAGTCATTTCCCCAGCACAATTGTAGAGAATATACATATACATATACATATACATACACACACACACACACACACACACACACACACACACACACTTCAATATTTCAAATACTAATGCTTTTCAGAGGGGGGAAAGTAATGAACTAAAGCACACATGAAAGCTAAAACACTACTGTCAACTTTTAAAAATCACCTTACCATCACTTATTTTGTTTTGTGATGTCCCCATAACTGAGCTTGGCGACAGACTGCTGGACTCTAGGTGGCACGGAGAGATGTTGGTCGTTAGGTTGGAGGAGGGAGAGTACTTCTCATATTTCTCATATCTGTACCTGCATACAAAGAAAAGGTTTACTCTGACGGGCTAACATCCTGCGGCTTGCTTCGTCCCCCGTGAGGGTGCCAGTCTGGGTTTGCTGTTCCCTTCCTTCAAATCGGACTCCCTAAACCAGACTGGCTCTGAGCGGTAGCTTGTTTCATGGCTGGCCTTGTGGTCCTTGAGCCATCCATGATCCAGCGACAGAAAATAAAAGCAAGAATCATTTTAAGACTCACTTTAATAGAAGGTAGTGAAAATCCATCACCTGTTCCCTTAGAATCGGAGGTATCCACCTACATCTGCTGAAGACCAAGGCTGTCTCCATGTCAGAGAACAATCGACGCTGTTACAGCTTGGGCCACAGCAGATTCACAGTCACTTCTGATCACATAGAAAACGTGTCGCCGCTCTAGAGTCATTTGCCCAGAAGGTATTCTGCTTTCTTCCTACAGATAATGAATCTGACTATACAAATGTACCCTGCCCCACCCCTCCACCTTCCATACCCAACCCACACCACTTTCCGACTTTCATTGTTAAGCTGATACATGCTTTTGCTAAGTTGCCCCGAGCTTGCCATGAATGCTTGGTGGTCTACACAGACTGCCATTGAACTTATCTGATCCTCCTGCTTCAGCCTCGGGAATAGTAGGTATTACAAGGCCTGTGTCATAAGGTCCAAATAACAACGGAAGAAAACTTTTTGCATTTCTCTTTTCTTTTTTTTTCCATGTCTGTATACAGGACGGCGATATACTGGCAAGTCCCATCCCCAGCCATACATGCTCTTAAGTTTAGGGCTTCAGTTCTGAATGGCTTTCAAATCCTACATAATGCAGTCTTCACTGAGTATATGAAGTTCTGTATCTGCTTCCCCAGGCCTCACCCCAAGCTTATTCATCAGTGTTTGAAACAGTTACAGTAAACCACTCAAAACCCCACATCTGGGTCCAGGGAGACACCCCAGTCAGTAAAAGGCCTGTGGTGCAAGAATGAGGTTCCGCGTTCAGATCCCTAGCGCCCAGTTAAACGCCAGGTGCAGCACTGGCACATGGAACCCCAGCCCTGGGGAGGCCAGACACCACCACGGTTCACAACCCATGTGCAAGAGTCTGCTTATCTTCCCATGGTCTTCACTAGGCTGTTGTTCTCTATTGCCTGTATGCATGTGCGCATGTGTGAGTATGTGTGTGTGCATGCGTGTGTGTGCGCGCGCGCATGTCCCTGCGAGTGTGTGAATGAGTGCATGCTAGTGCACATACCCATGCTCACAGGGAGGCCAGGAGGTGCTGAGTGCCTCCAAGCTAAACTTATAGGTATTTTTGCAACCCATAGCTTGCACAGTGCTCTTAAGCCTTGGCCAGCTTCTCCAACCTCACCCATTCTCTACAGTCGGTAACCCTGTATTTGTGTACTGATTCCTCTTCCTAAGACCCATGAGCTCAGGGGTTCTGTTCATTACCTTATCCCCAGTGTCTAAAACAATGATCAGCATAGATCTATACTACACAAACGCTAGTATAGATGAGTTAATGGAGGTAAGAGAAATAATGCCCTCCATATACCACCATGACTGAAAAAGATAAAACACCAAGGTTATTTATTTGAAAAACACAGAACAAAAAGTTTGTAGCAAGCGATGCATATTTACATAAAGCCGTAATCAATGAACAGTGTTGTGAAAGGCTGTAAAGGATGTCCAGTGATGGTGCTGGAGACATGGCTCATAGGGGAGAGCACCAGCTGCTCTCGCAGAGGACCTGAGTTCAATTCCTAGCACCCACGTGGCAGCTCACAACCAACTGTAGGTCCAGTTCAAAGGGATCCAAAATTCTCTTCTGACCTCTGAGGCATGGCACACACACTGTGCACAGAGACACAGGCAGGCAGAACACTCACACATATGTTCTTAAACAAATGCCTATAATCCTAGAACTCTGGAGGCTGAGGCAAGGAGGCTGTGAACTCAAGCCACCTTGGGCTGTCTAGTAAATTAAGTATCTGACTAGCCAGAGCCACCTAGCAACACACGTGCCTTATGCAAACAAGAAAAGAATGATCTGAAGAAAGGAGGAGACCTGTGGTTGCAGGAGAAGGCTGGGAGAGACGGAGGCTTCAGACTTACCTCTCCATGAAGAACTGCGGCATTGCAATGAGCATTGTTCCAACTCCCATGACCAGGCAGCCTGCTCCGATGATTTTTGGCCTGTGAAGTTTGGCACCAAAGTAGCTAACAAATGTGATGACCAGGAGATTCCCTTTGGGGGCAAGAAGAAGCATTCATGGTCTAGGAAACAGCCAGCAGACCAAGCGAACAAATGACACACACACGCTTCGCTCTAAGGAGACCACAAACCCAGCCTTCCCATCGTGTCACTGTCCCTGTGAGCTTAAATGGCCACTGAAATTATCTGCAGACTCATGGATTCAATAACCTCATCTTCGCCAAAATATTCCAGTTACCATCCCCCCCCCCACACACACACACATACACACTGCTCTGCTTTATCAGTAAACTACATTGTAGGCAGGGGGCTGGAAGGCTGGCTCCTAAGTGGAGAGTGTTCTGCTCTTACTGAGGACCAAGTTTGATTCTCAGAACTTACACTGGGTGGCTCACTGCTGTCTTTATCTCCAGCTGCAGGGGATTAGATGCCTTTATTAGAATTCCAAGGGCACCTGCATTCAAATGCATACACCTACACCTACACACACACACACACACACACACACACACACACACACACACACACGTAATTCAAAATTAAAAAGAAATCTAAATTATACAAGTCTTCCTTTAGTTGATATTTTTAACTTTTCTTAGTGGTTTTGCAGTGAACATTACCAATTCTCTTCATTAACTTGTGCTTTGGATTAAAGCTCTAGTAGTTTTCCAGTTGTTTTTGAAACATATATTTTATATTATCCCTACAGCTGATATTCCCTTAAGAAAAGTTTTACAAAAACACGACTATAGAACACTTCAAATGAAATAAAATATTAGGCTTACACTTATACAAACTGTATTTTATTTCACAGGACAGGCATTTTAAAAAAGGAATGAATAATGTTGGTTTTAAAGTAAGAATTACATAATGAAACATCATGAGTTACCTTTGTGTGTATACATTCGTGTGTGTGTGTGTGTGTGTGTGTGTGTGTGTGTGTGTGAATGTATTGGTATGTCCATGGAGATTGGAGGTCAACCTTGGGTGTCATCCTTGAATGCTGTCTGCCTTGTTTCATAAGATTAAGTCTCCTTTCAAAGGACCATGGCTTTCTGATTGAGGCTAGGCTGGTGGTCCAGCAAACTGTAACCTGTCTCCATCCATTCATTCTGCAATAACAAACAAGGGTCTAATACCATGCCTGGATTTTTGCTGTCGTTGTTTAACATGGATTCAGACATCAAACTCAGGTCTTCATGCTTACATGACACTTTATTGAAGGAGCTAACTCCTGAGCTTTATGATTCAACATGTTATATGGGAAGATTTCTCAGGCTCTGCTGTATAAAAGAATTCCAAGGAGATGGTTCAAAGAGTGATACAAAGCTGTTAAAAATGTAAACTTCTTGGAAAATCCAATTTCTGCCGCTATCGAATGGAGTTCAGTCAAGGAACCTCCATTTACAATGCAAGCTCACCTAGAGCAGTCTGGTGTGTTCCACACCAGCAACACACCATGAGAATCCCAGCTTACGAGCATGCATCTTAAGGACCTTTCGTGTTTTAGCTATAAACACTTGGGAAAGTCACATTTTAAGAACTCCTGTCTAGATAAAGGAGAATACTATTCCCAATTGGGGGCTGATCGGTGGCCTGGGTTTATACTGTCCTTGGTGTTTCCATGTTACAGGAGTGTGTTTCCCATCTGCAAGCAATCATCTGGTTTACTACTGTTCCGACAAACTGCCAGAGTTAGGCAATTGGAAAATGAGTGGTGAATTTTACAGCCTGAAGGATGATAATAAGGACGTGGGAAAAGTAGCTTGAAAATGAGGTCTGTGTGCTTGATTCGGAAGAATTCAGCTCTTTTAAATTTGCATGTTAGAAAATTAAGCATGAGAACACCCATTTGACATTTAAATAGTGTGAAACACTATACTGGTTATACTTTTCTGCTTGTGATGCTGTCTTACATTTTATAGCAATCCTTTTATAACCCCATGTACCCTGCACCAAACTATGACAGTAAGGGACTAGGGTTTGAAGGGCATCTCTGTGCTACATTAATGAATAATGCTATTTTGTTACCTCTTCCATCTCGGGGAGTTTAGGTTTCCTGTATTTGCTACAACAGCAACCTTTCTGAGTTCTCAGGAGAAACACATGGGAAATACGTGGTGCCTAAAATAAAAATGATTAGAGCATCTGGGGAGGGGGCTGGGGGCAACACCAACATAGAAGTTGGCATGAGGCTGGCACCAGTATTCTCACCGCTGGGCTCAGAAGGGGATGTGTGGAGATTGGCAGATTCCATTGGCTTTCTGGCCAGGCAGCCTAACTACAATGGTGAGCACCAGGATCTCTTTCAAAAGACAAGTTGGGCAGTGATAAAGGAAGACACTGGATGTGTACCTGTGGCTTCCATATAAATGTGCACAGGCAGAGAGAGCACATGTGTATACATATGCATATACATGTTTGCACAGATATCACACACATATATACACATGTACACACACACATACACACACACACACTGAATTGAACATAAAAATTCCTTCATAACCCACAGGACTAATTGATAGTAAATGAGATGTCCAGAGAGTCTAATAAGTGTTTTACCAAACTTGAACATACCCCTCATTTTTTCCTTTTTATGCACACATATTCAAAATTTCAAATCTTAGAAAAGAAGATAAACAAATAACTGAAGATATCTTATATAGCAGAAACAAAAACTGAACAAGGATTGGTAGCTGCAGCCCAAGTACAGCTGTGCATTGGAAGGGTAAACATCCTATTAACAAATGGAACAGTCAGGGAAGCCTGCCTAGTAAAGCTCATTCCAGGAGTGAGAACAGGAGCTAAGAAGGAAGCTCTTAATTCACAGGAAGAAGAACCATTTATGCAGAATAGAAGACATATAGTGAAGCCAGTCACTGAAACTATAAGAAAAACTGAGTCTAGCATGGTGATGCACACCTTGATATATGTGACATCATTAACTAACAGCATTGGTGGCCTCTGACAACAAGAAATAAATGCAGATTTGGCTGAAAGATGACTCAACAGGCAAAAGCACTCACCTCTAAGCTGATGAGCTGAACTCAATCCCCAGGGCCAACTAACATCGCAGAAGGGGAGAAATGACTGTCAAGGTGCCCTCCGACCTCCCATGTGCACCATGGAACACTTGCGTATGCACATGTCAGCACACGCACTAAATTAGTAACCGAATAGCCGACTGACTAACTACATGTATTCTGAAACATAAATAAACAGAAGCCTGGGTCCCATCCCTGCAGAATCAGTTCCTGTACTTTCTACTCGCCAGATGCTTGCAGGGCCATACAGGTATGATTGGCACTGATTCGGGAAATTTGTAAACAGGTTAGCAGGAATGCTCCACCCACAAAGGCTGACGGCCTGCTTAGAACTCCAGTGGTTGACATCTTTCCCACCATCACGGATCCCTTTGACTGTATGAACAGAGCTCTAGCTTCCACCTATCCAAAAGCTAATATCATCACCGGGTAGCCTCTGTGCCCAAAGGCAGAGGTTTCCTCCTGCTTTGCTCTAACCACCTACCTGCTGTTCCCCACCACATGTTGGAAAGCATCTTGATTTATGCCTGTCATTGTTCTTAAACAAAACCTTCGTGAAACAGATACTACGTTAGGACACCGCATTTAAGGCAGCCTAAGTCTGTATCCTAAGTCTATGGCCTGTGGTGATGTCTTCTTTGTACTCTAACAGTAAACCTTACCTGAAGATCAGAGAGAGTCAGGAGCAAGTCACAGACTTGCTTACTTCCCAGCTGAAAAGAGGGTGAGCTCCTGTCCCCTCCCACCTTATCACTCCTGGTCTGTCTGTACAGACCTCCAGTCCTCTATGGTTAACTAGTGTCTAACTCCACTCTCTGATCTTTAGGCAAGCTTTATTGTTAGAGTACAAACAAGACATCATCACAATGGCCATGGAATATTTGTCTCCAAAATAAACCACCTCTTATCCCTTTTGAAGTGAGGGTTGTGTTTTTTGCAAAAGCCTGAAAAGGAAATTTATATTTTCATTGTTCCAATTTTTTCTGTGACCTCCCAAGTCACAAATGAAGTCAAAATAGCAATTAAAAAAAAAAAAAAACCAACTTAAAGATTTAAATATTCCTCTCACTCCAGGTAAAGTTTGATGCAAAAGCAGGTAAGAGACTTTTCCCCACCATTTTATTTGTCCCAAGTGGCATCAGTGACCGCTTTAAAAGCAGTAAGTGCCTCACATCTCTAACTCCAGGGAGCCCACTAACTGGAACCATACTCTTTCCAATGCTTTCAAATCAGTGATTGACGTCACTCTTTGAAGAGAGAGTCTAAACAGTCGCCAAAACAAGGATACCTGAATGCAGAGTTTTTACAGTCTGCTCTGCTTTTGTGTTCCAGCTAATAGAATCCCCCTTCTGTCCTTCACAGTTACTGTGTAGGAAAATACAGCGTCTCCCTCGTAAATATTTGGGCTACATTTTTGCAGAGTTCCCACATTCTCACTCCTCAGAGAGGTGCTCACCACATACCACAACCCTGAACACCCCTCTTCCTCTAAGGAAAGTCTCCCCTGGGATGTGTAACTGACTCATCTAAGGCATATAGTCAGGAACAGCCAGGGCAGGAGAATTGTTATCAGTTGCCTGCTCTGTGAAAGAATGAGTTTCCTTTACGTAGCATTAGGTCCTGTTAGATCTATCCAAACAGAAATTTACAGGCTGGATCTCAGCAGACAATGAAGGATGGCATTGAGCAGGTTTCAGAGGAAGACCTTGGAGGTTAAGGGAAAGTCTGGCTTCTGTAATACCTACCGATTTCAAAACTACCATCAATTATTCCCACCAGAGAGGAGGGGATATCGAACCTTCTCTCTATCTGAGTGATGGTGCTCTTCAGATAGCCTTCTGCCAACGCTTTGGCAAAGTAAACAAAAGACAAGGCACCCAAGAACACCTGGAAAACATGAAAGGCACATGGAGTCTGACCGGTTTGGCATAGCTTAGAAGTTACTAAGGAAACAAATCAGGAACAGCAATGTCCAACAGCAAGTGTGCTAGCACTGAAGGTTTGACTCAAGTACTGTTGCAACTCTAATTAGTCTCAAGGCCATGCAGAGTCCTTCCCCTTCCCCCAAAACAACCCGACTGAACTACTTGGCAGTTGAAATGCCCATTGATTTTCATGTAAATTGCATGCTGAATTCCATCTCTCCCCTGCCCCTCCACAAAAGCCCTCAAAGGAGTCTAGCTCTGAGAATGTCAGTGAGTGACATAGACAGATCCACTGATGGATAAGGAGGGATAAGAAGTGAAAATCATGGCCCATGCACGTGCCATCGTTTCCCAAGTCCAACCCATTGAAATCACAGTGCTCCGGAGTGGTCTGTCTTACTTTTTGGTTTGAGACCAAGTCTTTGTTAACTTCACTGTGAACTTTCCAGTGATTCTTCCATATCTGATTATATTTTGGTAGACACATGTTTTAATTGTATGTGTATAGCAGTATGCGTGTGAATTCAGGTTCATATTTATTAAAAAAAACAATATTACTTTGTTCCAATACTATTATTTGCTGGAAAGAAGGGAGGCTTGCAACACACAGACACCTGTCACTTTCTGCGATAACAAGAAAGGCCAAAGTTTTCTTCCTCGGAAGGAAAATAGCACGGGTGTGCTCAGTACGATAATTATTCAGTGCAGAGCTTTAGCAAATGTGTGCTTTTACAGCTCCCCTGTTTGTCTAGGAAGAACCTTCAAAGGAGCCCAAGAAATTCATCTAGCCTGCATGGCAGTCAAAAATGGTTCTACCGCTTGTCCGAGTAGTCTTCGTAATTTGCAGTTAAGAGCCTATTTTCAAAAAAGAAAGCAATTTCCTCTTCCAGCTGAATTTATTCTGGAAGGAAGTCAGCATGTACACTACCCCGAAGCCCTCTCTCTACCTTGAGTTCGCCACAGCATGGTCGTGCTTCCTCTGGTGATGGACACCCCACTTTAAGGGACTGCCTTCTGACAGGTCGTGCCGGATTTTTGTGGAACAAATGGGTGTTTTTCTTGGCTGAGGTGTCCATTATGAAAATGTTCCTTGCCTGTCAAAGTTGATTCTAAAAGGAAACAACAATTTAAATCCGATCCACATAATTTAAAAACATGTTCATTTTACAGTAGACTACAGTTCTATAGGTATAATTTAAAGTGTCGTTATCTCCTCTTACCACAGTAAGTTGGCAACATTTTTCAATTAAAATCAGACAGGATATTTGATTAACGAACCCTGCCATTGAGAGCCTGCAGCCAGCATTCCTTTTCAATCTCTTCACTTTGAGCCTCATTATAGCAAAGAATAAATTTCCATGTTGCCTTTGGAATAAATAACGAGGCAGAATTTTTCTGACTTTGTGGTCTCGCCAGATTAAACTGGGCGCAAGCAGGAAGGGGAAGAGAAATCCAACCTCTTGAATATTGATTCATTAGAATTAAGGCTTCCAAGACTCACTGAATAGCAGAAGCTGACACCATCCCAGACCCTTGAAGCACCTTAGCATTCCCGTGGCACCCGAGTAAGGATTAAAATGAAGCAAGAAGGAAGAGATTCAATTTGTGTACCACTTGGCTAATGAAGAAGGAATGTGAACGATGACCGTCTAGCGCCTAGATTGAATTCAGATGAAAGTACAAGCTTTAGTTTGCCTTAGAGGAAGGAAGGCTTAGAGGAAGCCTCCACAGACTTAATTCCCACCCTCCTTCCTCCCTTCTCTTCCTCCTGACCAAACTCATAACAGTTTTGCACAGTCTGACCCTATTTCTCCCTATTCACATGAATAGTTTACACATCCTGTGCTATACCACTTTGTTCGCCTATATGAGTCAGAGTATATCTGATAATCTAATGCATGTCACAGGATTCAAAAATTAAAACAGCACAGCTGTCTTTACTGGCTACAAGATGCCCACTTATACACAAATAGATACCTTCAAACCCTTATCACACTCACTGCAGAAATGATACTCGGAGTAAAACTCAGACACATGTTGTAGAATTTAGGATTGTTCTACTTATGCATATATGATCTTAACCTTGTAAGCCAATTCTTGGTCTAGTGGAGTTGCATCATTTGGCTTCACAGAGAGCATTTCATATTAGAAAAAAAAAATCAAGGAATGATGGCAAGACTCGTTTTGAAATACAAAAGCAACAGTAGATGACCCGAGCAATTTAGAAATGAAATAGATGTCTTTACTCTTTGTCTTATGGGAAATGGACAGGGTTTAAAGGGAGGAGCAGGGGCTTTTTAAAGAAATGCTACAAGTCATAGAGTAAATGGCAGGATGCTTTATCAAGGGATCACCTTTAAGGAAAGCAAGCAAATGAAATGGATTCACTGATACAACTGAACTGACCTTCAATAGGAAGTCTCATGAGGTCAACATTTAAAAAAAAACTTCAAAAACTTCAGAACCAACAAACCAAATGTTACCAAAACCAAATCAATTGCTCAATACTTTAATTGGGATTATTCTAAAAATGTAGCAGTTGACAAATAATAGTGTTTGGTAACATTCAACATCCATTCTGGATTTAAAAAACAACAACAATAAAACAATAGTAACAGAAACAAAAACAGAACACAAAGAAACACTGTTAGCAGTGTCTGATACCAACTTTCCACACCTACTAAATTACTAAAACTGTTTAACAAAAATAATGCTTTGTAAGAACCATCAAACACTGAGAAACTCAGGGTTCTGCAGTGTTGAGTAGGACTCTTTCCAGTAAGAAGTCTACCCCAGTACCTGATGGAGAGCATCTAGAAAGAGTCATTGCTTAGGATGAAAAACATCCAAATAGTCTTCTTGTATTTGGGAGTGTTGACACAATCATTTTTATTGTGACCTGATGGTGAGGACAAAGAGCAAATATCCCAATCTAGGTCAACATTATGACCAGACAAAGTGACACTATGTGGTTTCGCTGAAGCAAAATTGCATCTTAGTGGCTAATATGCAGATCATCTTGACTGCAATATGTTCTAAGCAGGTTTCAGGCTGTGGGCACTGTGTGAGATTCTCAGGGCTTTGAAAGGATGGGAAGAAAATAGCAAATACATGAAAGGGAAGAGCACATTTATCCAAAAATAAAAATAAAAAAGTAAAAAGGCAGATGGCACAGTTTCATTCAGTATCCTGGGTTAGGGCATAGCATATTCCAGATTCCAAAGTGAACAGGTCAAGCTGGTAGTTTCTTTTAAACAGCTCAATTCTTTGTTTACATGGGTTGGTTTGAGAATCTAGTCTTTACAAATATGGATGGCTGAAATAGATAGAATGTGACACACACATACACACTGGCCCTGTGCTCTGGACAGGTGATATGCAGACAACCCTCATGGGCTGTGACAGAGAAGTAACCATACCCAGCTTCCCTTCTTAAACAGAGCACCAAGTGGGAGCTCTCATTCAGACCCTTCTCCCGGAGAGGCCGTGAAAACTGACCTGTGGTCTTTCCTGAGAAGCAATGTGCCTTACATAGAATACCAATCTCCCACCCCCTAACAAGGAATGCCTTTACTATCAAATTCACATTTCATAAGCACTATTTCTATTTCGAGTGATATATACATATATTGTAATCTTTAAAATAACCCCAAAACTTCAAAACCATCCTATCTATTTATAAGATGTCAGAGGCTGCCCAAATAATAGACATCAAAGCCCAAATTCCGAGGCAGACCTGAGTTTACCTGGCTTCTCTGACACATTCCTTTCCTACTTCACCCAGCTAACAAGGAACCCATTGCCATTTACTGAAGTGTCCTGGGTAAAGCAAAGTGGCAGAAGTCAATGTCAAATTATCAACTTCTCTCCTAGGAGAGCAAGGTGCAATGCTCACACAATCAAAAACAAAAGTACACGAATAAATCGTTGAAAATATAAAGAACCCATTCTCACCTGGAGGTAGAGATCGAAGCTGGCCAGTTCTCAGAGAGTTCAGCAGAAGGCTGGTTTCCCCGCACACCACCTGAAAGGGGAAACTGAGTTAAGAGGAATTCTGAGTATTTCTGCCAAGTCAAGGGAGTGGTGGACACAGACAGGACAGATTAGAAAAAAATAAAAGACAAGACCAGGGGTCTAGTCTCACCCCGGGCAATCTTTCTCTTTCGCCTTTCCAGCTGGCCTCTTTTTTCCTGGCAGTCTGGAGGGAATTGGGCACCCTGGCAAGGGCACTGCCCTGCGTCTCAGCTCCCAGGACACAGAAATAGCTGGAGCGTTTGAGCCATTTCTTCGCAATTTGCAGCAAGTTTAAGGCCACACGTGATAAAGCTTTGTTTACAGGAGAGAGGAAAAAAGAAAAGACCACTTGTGATCTTTTTACTTGCTGATCCCAGAAAACACAACTCCACAGGGGGTAGGAGGGGTAAGGAGACAGAAGCCAGGGCAGGGGAAGGAAGTTTGTTACAAAGATCCCCCGCCTTCTTCCGAGCAGTTTCCAGCCAGCCATTGGGGATATCAACGGGACAGTCTCGTTGTGCTGTATTTGTTTGTTTGCTGTGGTTTAAAAGAATACGCTTGGGCTAATACCTGGCATGCTTTCTTCTCCCCTTGGGATTCTAGAATATGCAGGAATACTTTTAGGTCAGGATCAAAGCTCTGCAGGCTCCTTCCAGGTGTAGTTCAGGCTCAAAGTGGAAAAACAAAACAAAACAATGGCTTTCACCCACCCTGTGATTCTTGAAATTTGACAAAGTAGCAGTTTAAGTTTTGGTATTTTGTTTGCATATTCTGCTTAATCCTAAGTAAAGAGAATGCCTTACACAATTCAAATCATTTCCTTCTCCCAAGAGAATGATTTTAGAGGAGTTTGAGCAGTATTAGTCTATATTTTGTTTGCACCTGTAAGGGAATTGGCCACTAGGATAATGGAAGGAAGGTTCATCTTGCTCTTCCAGAGCTTTGACTCTGAGCAGGGACACTGAATCTCAACATGTTCTAAATATTTGGTCTTAAAACGAGATTTCTAGGGACAGTCCAATGATTAAAATATGTCATGCCCATTAAATATGAAAGTTCCAAATGAGCAAACAGTGCCTTTCTCACAGATGTAATCCCAGTTTCCATGGTCAAGAAGAGAAACCACCTTTTTAAACGGGACACAGAGTAAGATACCATCTCAACAAGAAGAAAAGAAAAGAGAACAAACAATAAAAAGGTAGCAATGGTGTTTGGACGTTTTTAAGACTAAGTATTTTATTTTAGCAACCAAAATGTTTGATTTTTTTTATAAAAAAATTACATTTGAATTGCTGACTTGAATTTCATTTTTAAAATTCCTTAAATTAATTTTGGTTTGCAATTAGGACAGAATTTCCAGTAACTTCTGAAATGGCCCTAGCATATTTTTGCTATTTTGTTTGTACCTTACATATATTTTTATATAAATTTCATTTAAGTTATGAACAGTCTTAGCTTACATATCAACCCCAGTTCCCTCTCCCTCCCATTGGCCCATGCCCCCCCACATACCTTATATTTTTATAAATATCCACTCTCTGCACTGGTTTTTATAAAGTCAAAATTTTAATCAACTCTAAAACTGTTGAATATGCTTTCTACTTTGCAGTATCAAATATGTACCCAAGATTTGATTTTTATGTAAAACAAACAAGCATCTCATTAGCATGTAAATTTGCTTTAATTTTCCACATTTGGTGAACTCCTAAGTATACCAAAGAATTGCTTTGAAATAAAAGTCTTTATAATTTACTACCAGGAAATGTTGGGTTTGTTTGATACACATACATGGGTTTATTTGATACAAGTACATATTTGGATCATGTAAAAATTTCCTGGGAAAACAAGTGAGTAGAACAAATTTAAGGAACTTTGTCTAGGTAGGGCAGAGGTCAAGGAAGAGTCATAGCATTTCTGACACAGTACTAAGTTCCACCACTGTGCTCAGAAACCTCCCAGGGAGTGACTGTAAATCTGATTCCTAGGGCTGCAATGAAGGCTTGCCCCCCCCCCCAAATAAAACAGCAGAGCCATAGGCTTAGAGTCTCTTGCTCTCTCTTTTGCCTGCTTGCTCCTGGCTCTTGCTCTTCTGAGTGTGTGTAAGTACCGACAGAGCAGGAACCTGGAGGCAGCAGCTGATGCAGAGAGCAGGCACAGAAGATGCTGCTCACAGGCTTGCTCTCCCGATGGTTTGCTCAGCCTGCTCCCTTATAGAACCAAGGAATGGCACCACCCACATTGTGCTGGACCCTCCCCCATCAGTCACTATTAAGAAGATGCCCTACAGCTGGATTTTGTGGAGGCATTTCCTCAACTGAGATCGCCTCCGCTCAAATGATTCTAGCCTGTGTCAAGCTGACATAAAATTAGCCAGCGCAGTGAGTGTGTCCAGGAGTGAGTAAGGCTAGGCTTCTCTGAGGACCACAGAGGAGGGTCCTTCCTTGCCTCTTCCACCTCCTGGATCCAGCCAGGACCTTTGGCTTTCTGTGAATGGCGTGATGGAGGGGATCAGAATCACAGCATAGCATCGCAAGAGGCAGCTGGAGTTCACCTGTAACACTCCTTTTCTCCAGCCCATCCGTACCTCAGTAGCTTCCGTGTGACCATTACTCACTGCTTCCTGCATACTCTCAATCCCCCCATCCCTGTTCCTATTTGTTGTCCTTTCCTGGCCAACCCCACGGACTTGAATCCAACTTTCTGTTTATTTTACTTTTATGCCCACACTCTTGAAAGTGGAGAACCATTAGCGTGCTCTCGGGGTTGATTTTGTACTCATTATCACTAATCTAACTGGACAGCAGATTCATTGTTGGGCAAAATACATTTTAATGACCCAATCATTTCCCCTCTTTCTGAAATAACTTCTCTAATCTCCCCCCACCCACCCACACACCCCAGCCCCATACCTTAGCTAGTGGCCTAATTGAGGGAATTCACTGATGAGAGAGGAAGAAAGACACAGGATAAATATCACAGCCTGCCACCACTGTATCCATCCTCTTCCTTTAAAGCTTTTAATAGTGTCTGCCTTCCCCTTTATCTTGTGGAAGGACTATCCATGCTTCTAATCTCCAGCTTAGGTATATATTTTAATAGTGTCTGCCTTCCCCTTTATCTTGTGGAAGGACCATCCATGCTTCTAACCTCCAGCTTAGGTATATATTTTAATAGTGTCTGCCTTCCCCTTTATCTTGTGGAAGGACCATCCATGCTTCTAACCTCCAGCTTAGGTATATATTCCTCAATTTCTTTTCCTTCTTTCAAAACCAATCACTGTTGTTTTCTTTTTCTTTTCCCCATCACTACTATTTCTATCATCAACATCAAAGACATTTGAACTAATAAATGCAGTAATAAATGTTTATATATGATGACTTAGTAATGCAGTTGTCTAGTTACCATTGGTCACATTCCTTTTTATGTTATTTTATTTTATTATCCTTCTTCCTCAGTTTGGTTTCAGGGTGGCCTCATCCCTTGATCTTTTCAGCTAGAGATGCTCTGCACAACAGCCATAGACTCTATCTAACAAAAACCCCAGTACCAGGCATGATAGACCCCTTACCAGTAGTGACTTCCAAAACAATATAGGTATATTTCTTCTACCTCAGTGACCCTCTACTTTCAATCTTCAGCCTGGAATACCCTATAATTCTGTTCTTGAATTATCTTCTTTGCTCTATCTCTATTTGCTCCCCAACACTAGCCATTTTCCTGCTGTTAAGATAAACACCAGAACCAAGAGCAGCTTATGGAAGAAAGAATTACTTAGCTTACTATTCCGGAAGAAGTGGGGTCCACAATGATGGGCAAGGCAAGGCAGCAATAGGTAGCTGAAGGAAGCCCAGAGATCATAATCTCCACAGAAAACAAAGCAGAGAAAGCCAATGGAGGGGGCAAGTCTTCTGGGAATCAGTCTCTCCTAGAAAAGGGGCTACATACATAGGATGTGACCAATGGCAGTACCAATAGACCCGCTAACATGGAAGGGAAGAAGTTCCCCAGACAAAGAACTAGAATAGCTGACTGCTGGAAGGAGAATCAACCTCTCACAGGGCTAATCCCCCCTTTGTGATTATCTAAGACAGAGCCCTGGAACAATAAACACACGGACAAGAAAAACAGGCTCAACAAGTTATTTTGTGTATTTCTACATACACACACCTAAACATATATGTATGTAACAATAACAATGAAGGAGAATAGCCTGAATCAGTTGGAGAGTGTTGGAGGGGGAAGACCTGGCTGGGAGGCACTAGGGGGAGGAAAGCGGAGAGGGGAAGTGATGTAACTCTATTTTAATTTAAAGTGCATGAAAGATTTTTAAATGGGAAAAAAATCACCAGTGACCAGTAATACCACACTCAAAAAAAAGGGAACAGCCACTGCGGCCATCTGCATGAGATACTGTCTGTTACCTTAGTCCTCTTCAGAGCAAAGGCAGTCTTTCCAAGCCTTGGCATGAATAGGAGCCTCATAGGGAACTTATTATGAAAACCAGTCCATGGCAAATCCAGGGTCTAAAGAGCGCAGCACACATTAGAACCGTCAAAGGGCAAAGTGCAAAATCATTAGGATAATAATTCTAGGCTATCTCCCATCAAAAAGTGTAAGGGTAATAAATTCCATATTAAAACATAAGGAATGAATCAGCCAATGGCAATAAATGTTTGTATCCCTGTTCTGTAATCTTGAAATATTGATAAATGCAGAAACTATAAATTTCCTGTTTTGAGAAATTTATATCACTTTTCTTTGTTATTTTTGTCAGAACTAATGGATTGTGTTGTCTGAGCACAATTATTTTAGAGAGAAACATGATTCTTTATTTTTAAAATGATTTACCAATGTAAATATATGTTCTATTATCTTGAAAACATCTTCGGGGGTGTAAGTGCTAAATATTTGGTGGTACCAATCAAATGTATTGGCGAATCTGTGTGGTCCAAGCCATGTGTAGACCTACTGATTGTACTCTGTATACCTAGTTTGAACATATTTGACAGTTTCTGAAATTACATTTCAATAAATGATAGGATAGGTAGGTAAAGTGTTTGAAGATGAAATTTGCATTAATCTCTATCTGTTACAAAGCCCGGAATAATACATAATGACTACCTATGTAGTTTTCCATACACACAATACTGAGATTTGAGAGACAGTTCGGCAGTCAATAGAACTCCCTTCTCTTTTAGAGGACACAAGTTCTGTTTCCAGCCTCCACATCAGGTGGCATAAAAACTGCCTGTAACTCCAAGGGACCCATGGCACCTTCTGGCTTCTGTGGGCACCCACACACACACACACACATGTGATATTTACTCACACAGACGATACACATAAATAAAAATAATACAAATAAATCCTAAATCCGAAATTCTGCTCTCCATGTTTCTTTGTTCTCTGTCTGTACTTCCCTTGGTTGAGAGCTCTTAGTATAACACGATCCAAAAAACCTCATTCCTTCAGGGTCAGGATTTTTAGGGACCTTGTTTTTACTGGGTGTCTCTAGTTTCTCATTACATTCACTATTCAATGTGGAAACATCCACAGGGAATTCTCTAAGTTCTAACAATGATCTTTCTTGCCAGGAATTTGTATCTGAAACCATATCTCAGCTTACCAGACTGGGTTCCATCCTGTCATCTTTGGGTGGGTCAGTAACGAGAGAAGACTTCAGTTCCAGGGTGAGAAAAACCATTGTTCATTTTGGCAAAACCATTCCATGATTAGAAACTGTCTCCTCGAAACAATCCTGAAGACATACTTGTGGAGAGCAAAGACATCAACATGAGGAGCAAGGGGCCCTGGGGAGGGCAAAGGTCAAATAAGACAAGTCATAATAATATAGAACCATGAAAATATGGGGCCCATTTTTGTATATTAATTAAAATGTATATTAAAAAAAAAAGCAGGCATGATCAAGTTTCAAAGACAGGAACTGTAGGGCGGTAGCTAAGATAGCAAGGAGTGTACTTCCTGTTTTTAAGCTATAAATCTAACATCTCCGTATTCTGGTGCTGAGCTTGACCACAAAGGGCACTCAGTCAACTCATGGTTCCCTAGAGTAAGCGCTGTTGGAACTGTGTCTTGGTTCATCACTGAAATCTTAGGGAAAGTGGTAGATGTTGCTTATGTATCCCACCCCCCCGGGAAAGAATTTTTGCACCATCTGGCGTAGAACAAATAGCAGCATAGGCCATAGCCTGGCAGAACATAAGAACATATGTTTTGTTCATGACAGACCGTGCATGAGCTTGGCAATGTTTGCACTCAACTTTCCAGTCATTCAGTAAATTGCTACCTTTTCTACCTTCTGTATTGAACCACCAATTTCCTCGTGGGCATGATGAAACAAGGTGTTCTTCTCTTATTCTTTCCCTTACTTTGATTGGTTGAACACAGAATGATAATTCCCCAAATAATGGTGCCCTAATTCATGGGAGCTGTAAATATATCCTATCACACCTGGAGTGGCTCTATATATGTCTTTAAGAATAGAGATCTTAAAATGAAGACATGGTGTCGGTTTATTCAGCTCACATGGACCTATACAAGCTTGGTTGTTGAATGCTTGCCTTACATGTGTAAAGCCCCGGGTTTGAGCTGTAGCATCTCATAAACAGGTTGTGGTGGTGCATTTCTCTAATCCAGAAGCTGGGAGGTGGAACCAATGGGAGGCTCTGGGTCATCCTCAGCTACATAGTGAGTTTGAGGCTAGCCTCAAATATGCGAGACCTAGTCTCATGAAATTACTACCACTACTGCTACATACTTAAGGGTTTGATCCACTTGGAGTTAGTTTTTGTGTAAGGCGATAGATGTAGGTCACATTTCATTCTACCGCATGTGGACAGGTAGTTTTTCCAGCACCATTTCTTAAAGATGCCGTCTTTCACCTACTTTGTGTTTTGGGTATCGTTATCAAATACCAGATAGCTGTGGTTTTTGTATTTATGTTTGAGTCTTCTGTTCTACTGATCTACGTCTATTTTTGTGCCAGTACTATACTGTTTTAATTGTTCTGGCTATGTAGTAGATCTTGAAATCTGGAACTTTTTAAACATCGTTCTTTTCATTAGGATTGCTCCAACATTTTCTGCACTTCAAATGATAGTTTGTAGGTTTCTCATACATATGTCGCCCCTGGTCCTACTCTCTAGGACTTTTATCAGGATGTCAAAGGCTTTTCTCTTTTTCTATTGAAATGCCTTGTGATTTTTGTTTTAAGTCCATTGATGTGATTTATTACATTTCTTGACTTACATATGTTGAAACATCCCTGCATCTCCAGATAAAGCCAATTTGGTCATGGTGCATAATCTTTTTTATATATACCTGTGTATGAATTTTGAGCATTTTAGTGAGGATTTTTTCAATCTATGTTCATTAGGGGTATTGGCCTGTAGTTTTCTCTTGCTGTGTGTGTGTCATTACCTGTGTTGGGTACTAGAATAATACTGGCTTCATAGATGGAGTTTGAGCATAGTTTTCTGTTTCCATTCTTTTGAATAATTTAAGAGTAATGGCTGTAGATCTTCTTTGAAAGTCCAGTAGTATTCCACTGTGATTCCATCTGGGTCTGAGATATTCTCTGTCTCTCTTTCTCTGTATGTCTGTCTGTCTGTCTGTCTGTCTGTCTCTCTCTCTCTCTCTCTTTCTCAGTGGAAGGCCTTTTATTACAGTTTCAAATTTCTCCTTTGTTATAATTCCATTTGGTTGTCGATTTCTTATTGCTTTAACTTTTGTGGTTTGGATGGATCTAGAAACCAGTCATTTCTTTTAGACTTTCCTTAATGGAATTAGTAAATTACTCACTAGTATTTAATTTCTTTGGTGTCTGTTGTAGTCTTCCTATCTTTATCTTTGAGCCCAAAAATTCTATCTTAGTCTACTTATAAGGCTTTCCATCGAGTTTTGTTGAATTTTTCAAATCTATCTTTATTTCAGTTTGAGTTCTCTTTTAATATTTCTCTTTACTAAGTTCACGTCTCAAATTTCTAATCATCATTTTATTCAACCTTTTTCTGCATATTTGTATTTTTTGGACATCATTCAGGCATTTGTTAAAGAAGTTTAATAAGGTGTGGGTTTGGGTGTCTTTTTAATACTCATTGACTTCTTTCATAAAATTTATGATTGATCTTCTAAGTTCTATGTCCTGAGGCTTATTTAGGCAAGCTTTATTAGAGAACATTTCTATAGGATTAGTGGGTTTGATGGGAGACATTCTGTTTTTGCATTGTTTGTGTTGACAATGTGATGTGGGCACATAGATCCTTTTTTCGGTTGTGTATCCATTATGAAATTCTGGCCTGCTTTAGACTAGCTCCAATGCAAGTGCTGCATGTTTAGAACTATGCCAGGTAAAGCCAATATGAAGTTTTTGGTCTATAGCTCAATAATACAATTACAAAACTCAATGGAAACCCTCATAAGTAGACTAAGAATTTTGGGGAAAATCCTAAATTCTGTGTATGTATAATTACCATGCTCCATTTTGTATATCCAGTATTCATAGAACTATTTATAGCATAAGCAAAATCATTTGATTGCATATTATTCTGAATCTCAATGCTTGAAACTGGGTATTTTGGGTTGACAGAATTTGATTTAGGAAAAAATACAGCTTAGTGTTAAAAAGTTAGGTGATGACAATGACTAAGAATTCATTAGCAACAGTGATGGAGACGTTGCCATGGGAATTCAACACCCACCAAGAATCTGTGGAACTTCTAACACAGTGAGTGCATGTCTTACTAAAGAGCATGGGATGCTATGCCCTTGTGGTTGGATATAAGAAGACTGGAGTACTTGGGATGCACAAATAACTACATCAAGAATGATACCACAGAGTCACTTTTATATAATACAATCATGTTCACATTGTAGCATATATATTGATGATCTATGACACAATTTGAATAATTTTGAATATGTATGTAAATATATAAAACCAAGAGGCACTTCCAGTAATTCTGGCAAAAGAGAGTATCAATATAGTCTCTAAGCTAAAAAAACATTAAAAATAAATATAATTTATCTAAGTTTCTTTCTGTACAGATCCTACTTTTTTTACAAAACTTTTATCAGCTATTAACTATGTCACTTAACACATACTTGTGGTGGAATGAGACTAAATATTGCTACATACATTAAGTGCAAGATACAAGTGGCAAGATCAAATTGATTTCAAATGCAAAACAATCACTTAAGCTCCAAGTGTTTGTGTTTCTAAAAATGGATAAACTTGGCAAAGATACTAATTAATGAACATATTCAGGCTGAGTGTGCTAAGGAAAGAATTGTAAAAAACTGTAATTTATGGATGATAACCCCACCACAATCACATCAGTCATTTGAAAATAATGGACAATTTTAGGAACACCAAATTAAACCACTCCTGTCCTCCTTTAGGTTGGAAATATTATTACTCAGGTCGAATACTTAGAATCTGCTATAGAGAACCACACAATGCTTTTTTCTTTTCACAGCGCAACAACAGATCAAATCAACCTCTCAATCAAGAATCAGAATGCATTTTCTACAAGAAGAAATGTTTACCCATTGGATTCAGATTAAAGTTTCTAACATCATTACAGAAAGGTAAGAGACTCTTCCATGATTTTGCATCGAGAGCACATAATATGTGTAAAAGCACCAATTTGCATTATGTGATTAGCTGGATAAAAATCTCCATAAAGGAGTCCAAGGGACTGTGTGTATTCAGAGATATTTCCAGTGCTTGTTGGCTAACAGATCAGCCTCTCTGGTGCAAAAACTATGTCCTACTGTGAGAATACATGCAGTCAACTGACACTCACAAATGCAAAACCAAGCAAATAAAATATGTTAAAAAACCCATGCAAATATTTTATAGAGTATTCAAAATTAGTGATTAGTGAATAAATATATATTAAAAGTTATTGAACACCCCCTCCATTAACATGTAATATATAGATATGTTAGGGTTATTTTTTAAAATGGCAGCAACAGTATAATTCCAGAATATGTTTATAAATGGCTAGAGTGAAATATCTGATATAATGGAGGTTTGTTCTGAACTACAAAAATAACCAATTGAAAGTTTTAAAAGGTGGTAGGACCCTTATTCACCAGCAAGTTATATATACAAATAGGACAATTTAAAATAGTTGTTGTTGATTTCACATAACATCTGAATATTTTCCTATATCAAAGGAATGTCATTACTGGGGACAAAGCTCCTTCTCTACAGCAGTAGATGCTCTTGATCATCAATGATTCACACTCGGCAATGGGTATAAGTGCTTGTCATGGTAAGCAGAGTCAGGGAGGAATCATCGACCCTCAAGGTCATTTCACTCCAGAGCAAATAATTAAGTTGATTTGGGAGAAGGTTGGACAAGGGTCTGGCAGTGTATTGAGGGTTTTATGTGGTCCTGTTATCTGCTTCTTTGTACCATGGGTTTCATTGTAGAAATGGGATGGAGGGTGACTTGGACCCAGGCACCAAAAACATTCCTTTCTCTGTTCCAAGAGAAAAGCATTTCTGATTGCACTCTCTTTGCTAATACTGATTCAAAGAAGTAAAAATTTCTGAGAAAATCCTTGTTTTCTCCTTTGAGCCAGACTTTTTTTTTTTTCTTCCTGTTGTTAAGAAGGGAGAAATTCCTGCAATAGTTTGTCTCAATTTAATGAAGCAAACCCGATAAAACTGTAAAATTTAAAGTTTACAAAACATGTTCCTGTTACTTTCCTATAAAGGAACTCATACATTACTCTACCATTTGGTTTAAAATGATGGATGAATACAGTAGGGTGGTTAACACAAGGTCAGCTTTTCATCTGTGAAAACTAAAATGAATAATATTTAATTTCCTTAGTGTTGAAGAATTTGATTTTTGACTTTATTAGAATTGGGTTAATAAGATCTATGGTAATCATTTTTAATGTATAGTGATAAATTACTATCATTTTTAATGTATAGTGATAAATTACTGGATGATATTTTCTTTTGATTAACTTAGAGGAACTTCAACTGTAACTTGGGCACTTTTTGTATAAATATGTTTCATGTAGAGAGGTGTTTGACCTGAATGTGTGTGCACTATGTATAGGCAGTGCCCACAGAGGCCAGAAGAGAGTGTCAGATCCCCTGTAAATGCATTTATGCACTTATTGATCCCTCTATAAAGCATTTTTCTCTTGAGAGCATTAGGAAAACATTCAATCCTGCAAGTTTTCTCTTTCATGATATTAGTCTTGGCTATGTCAAACTGTGAGCATTTTGGTACCAAGAAGCAGTGGTTCATGGATTTAATTTTAATCTTAAAAAAAAAAAAAAACAACTTACAAAAGTGGTGGTTCAAGAAAACAAATCAATAAGTACTTCTGTCAGTATTGACACACAGAGATTTAACATTACTTTTTGCTAGTTTTCATAATTAAAGAGCCACCTCTTAATGCAGAGCAAGGACTCTAGGCTGAACATGGCCACACAGAACATTTACCTGTAAGAGAAGGCTTACCCCATCAGGCACACACCTAAGATGCCAACACATGATGCTAAGAAATGCGGAGACTTCAACCCAGCTCAAAAGTACACTATCTGTATACTGATGGTCTTTTCTACATTAAAAAAAACTCAAGGATCAATATTAAGGAAGCAGATTGGGTTCCGCCAACTTCATTTTTGCATCTGCAGACATATTTAAATTATTCCCACATAGGTCAGATATATTAGTCATGACAACTAACCAGTTGTTAGGGTAATCTACTGGTGTGAGTATAAAGACCAATTCTTAGGTGAGGCAAAACAAAACACTACCCAGTATTAAGTAATGCAAAATTAACATCATTTCAACACATGCAATGTGTAAGGTAGTGACATGGACTATTAGTATCCATTCCACATAATTGCATAACGCGTACTAGTCTGTCCTTATTCTCTAACCATGGTACCCTCATGTGACACATACAAATACTCATAAAAAGCTCAGTTCAAACTACCCAGACCATAGTGTATGGTTTAGTTCAGCCAGGGACTGATAATAGAAGTGATTAATTCACTCCTAATTTAATTTTCAATACGTATCTGAGAATTTGCTGGAGGACCAATTGACGTGATATGGATACAGGACCGCAAACTGATGGATTTGACCTTGGTTAGACATTCCAAGAGTAGTTTAATTCTGAGATCTCTTCTGTTTGAAATGGTGAGTTGTTTTCTCTGTCCTCATTTTGAATTTGCTTGGGTAAAACTTTAAAATGCAGCAGGATCGACAAATTCATAGTTTTCCTTTACAAATCCACGAAAGAAGTGAATGACCTAGAACAAGGATCCTGTAGTATTTCATTGCTCAGGCGGCATAAGGATGCCAGAAAAGGAATTCAGTTTCAAAGCACATGGTTATTGTGGCATTTAGTTATCTAAATTACTGATGTGCAATTTTTTGTTGTTTTATCCCCCCACCCCCCCTACACATATTAGGACCTCAAGAGTCAAGAAGAGTCTTCGTTTAGTTTGTAGATCACAGAACTCTCTTACTATAACCTTTGGATACTTGAAAAAGGCATTTAAACTCCTAATGGCACAAAAATCAAGACAGGAATCGAACGGGAATCAGGATTTGGAAGGAGAGAAAGCCCTCCTCATGCATGGTTTTTGCTATGCTTCTAAGAGCTACCCTAAGAGAGGACAGTGGAGGTCCCTGCTTCATAGAAGCACCACGAGTGTGTCCCAAAGCAGATTAGACAGGACTTCTGGATTATTAATTTCCCATTGTTCAGGAATTGTTCACCACACAAATACTTCACTTTTATAAAGAAGTCATTTCAAGGTTTAGACTTTATTTACAATGATAATTTTCATATTTTTATTATTTAGAAAATAATTTATACTTTTCCATCATTTAAACAAAGAATAGGCCTGAGTCTCACGCCTTTTGCACAGCTTTTACCTTCAAGAAAGTTCTCTGGGAAAGAAAGGCAGAGGACACAGGGAAATTGCAAATATATACATCTACTAAACAGTCGGCAGGGGTATTCAGTTCTTCTCCTTAGCGTTACTGGGACGGCAATGGTTAATGTTTGTTCTGGAGTAAAACCCAAATGGGACAGAACAGGGGATCTTGATAGTAGGAAGCTGAAACTTTCTCCCACAGGAGACCATTTCCTCAACGCCTGATGAGGACAACTAGAGAAAATGCAGAACCACTGAGCTCATCTCCTACTGATAACAAAACCAGGTCTTACATAAATATGAACATTTTTTTTCTTATAGATAATTAAAACAGCAAAAGTGGTATTACTACTAAGGAAACAGTATTCAAAAGGCCAACTGATCACAATAAAGATACTCAATTAGTACGCTGAAAACGACATGGATAACATGCAGTGTGCGCTTCTGTTTTTATTCCACAGAGAGCAGCTGGTTCCAATTTCTCCTACCATTGATGTGCTAGGCTGTCTATAAAACTATCCTCTCCCTAAGTGGGTAGAAACCCCTCTACTGGGAGACCTGAGTTTATCGAATGGCACCTGTATAGGTTCATATAAATCTGTAGTAAATCACATGGGACACATTGGCACCACGGGAAGTTGACTCTGAAGTTGGAGGTGAAGACAGTAGATTGCTGTCACCACGAAGCTGAACAACATCATTTGGTGTAAACACTTTAGATGTTGCTTGGTAGCCTTTGAGATTTATCAGGGTGGGTCTTTAGATCGCGTGCTTGGCAGGTCTCCATGCTTTTCAGCTTGTTGCCTTTTGGTTTGAGTAGAATGACAACTTGTTTGCTAAGACAAATAATAATAATAATCTGCCTGGATGAATGAGTATAATTCTGGAACAAATAGGTTAAGATTGCTTTGGTCATTATCCTGTTGCTTCATGTACCTTAAAATAAGCAAAACTAGGCAGTTTTCTGACACGCACACACACACACACACACACACACACACCAATGTGTTCCACCAATGATGGAACCAGCCTGGCTCCTGCTCAGATTCTGTGGCTTTATTCAAACGGCATATATATCTGCGATGGACTTGCCAATCCACTCACTTCATCCCTAGCTTGTTTGACTATTTATATGTACTTCATAGACATATATCATCGGGAGATGGAGATGAGAACTGAGTAGATATGAAAGCTATGAATGTAAGTGTTTTGTCTATCATTTTTTATTGCAGGGGAAGGGTAGCCTCACCAAAGAGGGGTTCTTGCTTCTAGGTAGATTTATAGAGAAACACAAACACAACGAAGAAAGAAGAAATGATTCAGGACTTGCTAAATGCTGAAGACCTGGTATTAACTCAGGGTTAGTTAACTGAAACATATTCTACTTGTTTGGATGAAGCCTTAATCTTTTCAATCCTTTTTGCATTGTGCTATTAAATAGAAAATCTGTCTTGAAATATTTGACTTCATCTTTGTCTGTTTTGAAAAAAATATGCTGTGAGTTACCATTAAATCATGTTTTTGAAGGGAAGGGTATACTACCCATGTATGGGAGACAAAGGACAGGGGTTTCTAATGTAAAGCAATCAAGGATGTGAAAGGGCAGAAATCAATGCACAGGTCCTGGAGGCTAAGGCAAGTGGAAGTCTGTGGACCCAGAACTTAACTGGGAGCTACAAGCAACAAAGCCCAGCGAGACACATTGGAATTGAGTTAAGAAAGGCTTTCATCATGGAGGGAAAGGCTTCAAACTAAGTCAGTTATCAAAGGCTGTTGTCTTTGCAATGCCTTAATTCAACAGCAAAACAGCTGCATCAGATCATGACTCAAACTAGAGTAGGTTGATGCCAGATGGCCCTCAGACTCCACAATGAACCCTCACCCAGCTCCTGAGCTTGGAGATAGCTACAATGTATAAGATGGTGATTAAAATATAACTATAAAATGTTTCCCTTCCCCCCTTTTTTTCTTAAAAAAGTTTACTATCTACAGAAACAAAAAAACATTATATTTACATCACGATAACTAGTCATGACATACGTAATAATATCCAATAAAATATTGAAAGTGAGTATCAACTTTTTAAATAGAGGTTTGGCTCACAGCATAAACAAGTGTAGAAAACAAAACAAAACAACTCAAACAGCTTTCAATGGCCTAGCCACAAACAATAATCAACCTCCTTATAACCTTCCCTTCAAAAAGGAGCATGACCACAGACCAGGCTGCAAAGCCATGCTATGCCAATCACACAGTGTATGGAAGACCACAAGAGGCAATGTCAGAGCAAACAATCTTCAACAGTTGCCAAAGGTCAGCTTCCCCCAGGCTAACTTTCAAACCATAAGCTGGCATTTCACCTTCGTCTCTTGGTATAAAACCCATGGTGAGTTTTTTTTTTTTACTTTCTTTTATACTACAACATACCTTGCAGCAAATTGAGAAGACACAGGGTATTATCACTAAAGGCAATTTCCTGGGCCTTTCCCAGCACCCTTTTAGAACTCTTACCTGATGAGGAGCTGATGTCAGCTCCTCTTGGGTGTTCACCACTAAAGAACGCCATCCCTTTCCATGGCTATTTGATCATTGGTAAGTGACATGTGTACTCACATACACCCCTTATACATTCATTAGGCGGGTAGACCAGAAAGCCTCAGTCTTGTGAGTGTGAGGCTGGTGGTGGAGCGCCTCCAAGTGGCAAGTAGCAGTGGTGCCAATCATGTGGCCCACACAAGCCCACCCTCTGAGAAAGAATTTGTGGAAGCGAAATGGAGGAGGGCTG
The DNA here is from genome assembly GCF_943737965.1 of Phodopus roborovskii. Classification (NCBI taxonomy): domain Eukaryota; kingdom Metazoa; phylum Chordata; class Mammalia; order Rodentia; family Cricetidae; genus Phodopus; species Phodopus roborovskii. Next base: position 1,079,200 of record NW_026126639.1, on the reverse strand, counting down.
CCATTCAAAGACACTCCAGAAAGAAATTCCTTCTGTATGTTCACATGTACTTTGTCACCTGCTACAGATATTCTATGAACAACTAAAATCACAAACATCTCCCTTTACACACATGTATACAAACATATCTCTCTTCAGTCTCATGCATACAGACATGCGCGCGTACGTACACACACACACACACACACAGAGACAGTTGGCAGGATGCATTGGAATTCCAACAGTGCTGGGTAACGTTCTCCCCTCAGTAGGGAGAACAAAAGCTTGTCACTCTCGAGCCTACATTTGTTTCCTTGCTAAGCTGCACTTCTCGTGACTTCTTGCTCTTTGTGATTTCTTATGTCACAGTGACCTCTATATATCCTAAGATGACTGTTACTACCTTGTGGAGTCAGGCATCCAGGCTATCAGTGTGCATGTGTTACACGTGACTATAAGTCTTACATGAGCCTATGTGGGAATTTATACACACACACACATATATGTCTTCCTTATAAACGACCCATAGACGCTGGTGTTGCAAAGTGAAAGAAAGCTTCTTTGAGCTGGAGTCTTCAGCGCTGTCCCTTACTATAAAAGTAAACACACAAAACATGAAGAATTCCCCAAATGCTTTAGCCATTTGCCCATCTTCTGGTGTTCTACAGTGTTGTGTCTAAGTGTTGTGCTGGCTTGGAAAGTGTCTGGGACAAGTCATTCTGTCTGCAAACACAGCTCGCTCTACCCGCGGTGGTCACAGGTCTGGCTGTGGAGCCGGGGTCTCATCTGCTCTTGGCTTCCCCTTCTCTTCATCTTCCTCTTTGATAGCCTGGATCTGTTCTGAGGAATGCGGCACAGCAGCCTGGTCCAGAGACTGGTTCTCTATACCTGCTAAGCACTGTTCCTCTTCAATCACTTTCTTCCACATCGTGTGGTTCTGCAGGAGGTGCTGTGTTATTTGGCAGTAGATTTTCTTCCTTTTGAAAGTTTTCTTTCCTGTAAAACACAGACCATCAAATTGAACTATTGTGAGCTACACCTGTGAAGGCTATTGCTTTTTGCATTATAATCAGGAGTTAAGTATCAAAGAGACAATTATCTGTCTTTCTATTTACCTGTCCACCTACCTAGCTTGTTTCACACGTGCTAACAATGCAGCTTTTCTAGAATGGGAAAGAGAAGGCACATGACAAGAAACTATTATTGAGTAAATGTGAACAATATTTCATATTTAGTAATGTTCACATCAGGTTCAGCTTACATTATTTTGTTATAAATATTTGGGGGGTATGTGTGTACATGGATGTGCAGATGGAAGTTGGAAGTTAACATCACAAGCTTTTCAGAGTATAGAGCGATAACCACTGTCTTGGAACCCCAAAACACAAGCCTTTCTCCATCACTCTCCAACTTATTCTTTAAGATAGCATCTCTCACTGAACCTGGAGGCTGCCAGTGGTCATGGGATGTTCCAGCCATGCTAGATCTCTTGAGATCCATATATAGACATCTTTGTGGAAGAAATAGTAAGTCTTTAGATGGCTTTATTATAAAGGATGCAGGAATTTCTTGCACCATAGAACACTAAGATATAATTGTAAAATGTGCCAAAAAAAAAGACTTGGGTTAAATTATTTTGAATTATTTTTGAACTGCATAGAAACGTACAAATATTAAATTAAATAAATGCCAGGGGATAGTAACATAGGCACGGAGTTATAAAAGTAATTTAAACTTAAGTTCTTACTGTAGTCATCATTTGTTGATGAGATAAATTCATCAATCAAACTGATATTGACCAATAGGAAACCACTCTTTTGTTTTCAGGGTAGTTAAACCAAGATTGATTAGGCTCAACATTTGCTTTCAAAGCACTTATACTCTGCAAGTATACTTAGGAAAGAAAAACTGAGTAAATGTGTTTGGGACAGAGATACACTTGTGACAGAGACAGCTTTATAATTTGTGATAATTAGCGTTAATTATTAGCTTCACAGAAATTTAAATCACCTGGGAGATGGGATTTTGGGCATATCTGTGGGGGCGGGTAATAGTTGGAAGCCCCACCCACTATGAGTGGCACCATTCCCTGTGTAGGAACCTTGGAATGCATATGAGAGGCGAAAGTGAACACTAACACACACTCACTGATTCATTACTCTCTGATTCTTGACTATGAATGCTACATGACCAGCACTCTACAGACCCTGGCAATGGGACCTTACCACAAGGAAGAACTATAACCGGAATTGTGAGATAAAATACACTGATTCTCCCTGAGTTGTTTGTTTGTTTGTTAGAGTATTTTACGACAGCAATGAGAAAGTAACCAGGGCACTGTTGGTCTTAGCTTGACTGCATTTTACACAGGGGACTCACCCCTACTCACACCTGAAGATCCTGGTCTCCTTCCTCTTAGGACTTTCAGTTTAGAAACCTCCTGATTAGAAATTAATTCTCTAGTACTTTGCAACATCTTCCAAAATGGGACCATCCTTTCACAAGGTGATCACAGAGAAAGAAGGTACTAACATATCGGTGTGACTGGAAATACATTGTGCACATCAATCTCTAGTTCGGTAGCCCTAAAATGTTAGAATCTAATGTTAAATGACCTTACCATGGCAGTCTTTAAACCAAAAGGAAGAAGAAGGGGGGGGGGTGTGAAGAGATGAGTAAGAGATCGGAGGGGAAGGGAGAAGGAAAGGATAACGGATGAGAGGTAGGGAAAGTAAAGGATAGACAAGCAAGAACAAAAGAGGGTAAGGGGAAAAGGAGGGAGCTGCCCATTCTAGGTTAACTGGCCAGGAGCTTCCAAATGATTTTCTGTTCTCAATGGGAATTACAAATTCTAGGCCTTACCACCACCACCACCACATCTGGATTTTTTTTTTTTTTTTTCCTGCATGGGTCCCTGCAGAGAGCTTTCATGTGCTAGGCCACCACAGCCCTAAACTGGCTTTTTAAATTGGCTTTTTAAAGATTGGTGGCTGAACTTGCCTTCTTATGGCTGCCAAAGCACGGGCAGGCTCTGACCCCCAGTAACAGGACACCTACACCCCCTTCCCTCAACAGCCATCATTAGTTACATGGTCAGTGTAAATGCTTCCCTGAATCTGAGAGAGAACCCATTGAGTGCCCATTCTCTGGTATTCTTGGAGGTGGCGGTACACCTAGTCACAGGCTTTAAGGCTGTGATTGACTCTCTTCAATTTCATTTCTGTTGGGTAAGCCTTCATTTCTGAGCTTTTTCATTTTCTTTCTTTGTTTCTTTCTCCTTTCCTTTCCTTTCCCTTCCCCTTCCTTCCTTCCTTCCTTCCTTCATTCCTTCTTTCTTCCTTCCTTCCTTCCTTCCTTCCTTCCTTCCTTCCTTCCTTCCTTCCTTTCTTTCTTTCTTTCTTTCTTTCTTTCTTTCTGATTTTTGGCTTCACTCTAAAGTCCCAGTCCCGATACCAAGCACTATGTCTCCCTCTGTCTTTTAGCCCTGACACTGTCTAGTGTTGACAATCCACAGAGCAGCATGTGTCTTCCTCATTCAGTCCCCCTGAGTCCTTGGGCTGCCTTGGACTTCAGGCCTTGGACCTTCCCCTCTACCTCATACCTCCTGGCTTCCCTTTGGGATGCATCTTGGAGAAACTCCAAGACTGCTGGATTTACCTGCCTTTTGCAGTTGAATCTGACCGCAAAACCCCTTAGACAATCAACCAAAATGGCTTGCCCAGAGGCAAAACTAGATCCAGGCATTATTAGGGAACTCTACAGCTAAAGCCAGCAATCAAGGAAATAAAAATTCCCCGTTTCTTATTTCCCCTTTCTCCTCTTCCAAGCCCTGTTTGTTTTTGCTGGGTCTTCCAGACTCTGTAAATGTCTGGTCTTTTAAGTTAAGGCTGATTGATAGGTCCGTAACTTTGCTGCGAAGTGGGAGGTGCAAATGCGTAGCAGGAGGGGGGCATGCAAAGTAGCAGGCCAGCAGCACAGCTGCACTCCCAGCATTCTTAACGCAGGTGCTGATCTAACTCTCCTAAGGATGCACGCGGGTCATGCCTTTGTGACTTTGACTAAGTTCTACAGACTAATGGGATTCTTCAGCTGCTGCTTCCCTGGGACCTGCGGTGCCTCCACAGGCGCCTGCGCTTCTCTGGCTCCTGCAGCCTGACAGGCCTCTTACTGCTGCACTCACCTGGACAGCCCGATTTCTCCTGCGGTCCTAACTCCCTCTTGCCTTCCCACCTGCAGCAGATCTGGGTTCTTTCCTGTTCTTTCTTCTTCCCACGTAGAGCTAGCTACCCATTCTGTCTCTTTGTGCCTTTCTGGGCTTGTAGTTTGTGGATTTCCTCGCCTCCTCCTAGGAGCTGCGCCCTGTGCTTTTTAGTTCCTAGTTGTTCCTCCTTGTCCCTTAACCCTCCTCTCTGGGTCCTACGTCACAGTGTCTCTCTGGCTTGTGGAGCCAGCTTCTATCGTTTGGAGCTCTCGCCATGTGGACAACTTTCTCAGCTCTAGCCTTCTGCATCCCCGTGGGTGTCTCTACTAAGACACTTCCTGGCTCCCTCTTCCCCTGCACTTCCGGGCTGTCTCTGGCTCCCGTATGCCATCCTACAGCTTTAGCTCTTAGCTCCCTCTTGGAGCTTGTAGGAATACAACTGCACAACGCTCTGCTTTGCAAATATCTCTTCCTCCAGGGACTCATATTCTATTACAACAGCCTAGTCTCAGATAAGATCAATGGCCAAGAAATTGGCTAAGTTGGTTTCCAAATTCTCACAAGTCCTAACAACCCCTGTGGCACAGAAAACTGGCCCATGGACATCTCACAACTTTAGCTTGCTCCATCTGCTCCACGTTTTGCCTGCTTTCCATTCTTACAAGCCTTTTGTCGCTCTGCTCTGCTCTCAAAATGATCTCTTAAGATTATGCTGTAAACTCGGCCTCATGGTTTGAAAACTCATTGGGCATCATTTAAAGTCTACAAAATCTGCGACAAAATTTGGCTTTAAACTTATAACAATGCCAGGACCCATAGAAATAGCTCCAGTCCATATTGACTTAAGATCATAGAGTTCAAGCCTATCTTCGCTCTTTCAAGTTTAAAGGCTTAAGACCTAAAGGTCTAAGGTGTGGCTGCTGAAGGATGTTTGGCCTAAGGTGTGGCCACTGGCTGTCTTGTTTAGATAACAGAGTACTTGATCTAAGTGTGGTTACTGAATGTCTTAATCTTCAAGGTCAGATAACAAGATATTTAATCTAAGATGTGGTGGCTGAATATCTTGAGAATTAGGGAAGTAATTACATCTGTTTGTTCCTTAGGTCATTGGTAAGGAAGTCCTTTTGCCTTTTCCCCATTTTTAGTTGCCATACATAAGACCTTGGAGCAATAAACGTAGGTGGATACCAGTATTCATTGGTTGCCCTCCTCACTCTATCTTCTGTCAGTTGTCTGTTTCTTTCTTCAATAAAATTCCCCTTCTCAGGTATGAACTGAACTAGCCAGCTGTACTGACAGATGACACCCAACATGGGCCTGACATAACAAAAGGTTTATAAATAAAAATGTATAGGTAGAAATATGTTTGTGTGCAAGTGTATGTGTGTAACTTGTGTTCAACTCTCATTTTAAAAAAATGGAGACCTTCTAGGAAATCAGATGTTTTAAATATCAATCATGTGGCTCTCTTCCTTCTTGGCTGATGATCTCATCAGGATAAAAGCAACCACATGGCTGGCAATCATCTTTACTAAGGTTAATCAGTGCATATCATCTGACTTCACCATCTTGAGATTACCATGTATCATAAAGCAAAACTATAAAACTTCTTAGCCCTAATAAGTTCTCTATTTATCATTGTACCTTTTAGACTAATGAAGCAACAATTCCCAAATATTTTGGATTGATATGGATTTTTTATGAAGATAATATTTGCTACAAAGTGCTGTATATGTGATTCAAGTCTGGTTTAGAACATACTGCATATGATGATAAAATTTGAAGGTTATAGTGGTCTATTCAGGTTAACAAAAGCTGATTTAAGATGCTTATCTAACTGCTTTTGTCTTTGCTAACTGTTTAATACCAAGCTGCTAGAAAACATATGTGTGATAAATAAGGTATACTTGATAGATAAATGAGATTTGTAAATCCCTAAGGGTCCACAGTTGAGCTTCTTCATCATTTGCTTTAGCTATTTGGATATACTAAGCCATACAAAAGGTTGCAATTTCTGCAATGGTGTGCTATGAAATGGTCAGTAAACTCAACATTCTCTCTATATCTGTGATTACTAGTTCTATTTCAGTAGCAGGGAACTTCAATTCTAAAATTGTTATTTTTTTTTAATAGGGCTAAACCTAACAAGGTTGGAATCTAAATTCCTAGTCTTATAAAAACCACTAACTTGCAAACTGTTAAGGGTAATTAAGATATGCAAGCTAATAGTCACCTTATAAATGATTGGATTCTTTAATGTGTCCAGAACTATACTTGTAGTCATGCTAAGTACTAGTGTAATTAGTTACAGGAATTGTATGTTTTCAAAGTTAAGCCTAAAGCAAGTTACCAAACTGGGTATACTTAATAGATAAATGTCCCTCAAAATCTTCAGAATCTGTTGCACATGGCATTAATGTAAAAATGGGCTTCTCTTTATAGAGACACATATCAGCTCCTGGTAGCAACCCTCCCCCACCTCCCAATCCCTCCTACATGGGAAAGTCTGTTGGTTCTTCTGGGCCTGAGAGCCAAAGTCTGATGCTGCCTTTGGACCTCTGCCTGTAATAACCGTGGAGGAACCCATAGTGATTGCCCAGGTAGCCGATAAGTCTCTGTCATTCTTAATAGATCTGGAAGCTGCTGGATCTACACTTCCTGCTAACTAAGGTAAAATGTATCCTTCCCATATCTCTGATGGCATTGATGACTGGGCTAGTGGCAGTTGTGTCAGTATAACAGCAGCAACCAAGGCTGTATTCTCAATTCTCTTCATGTGTAAAACTTAGGCCACGGGCCTCACTTTCCTACCTACTACTAGGTCTAGACACAGTTTACCTTGCTACCAGGTTCTAAAAGGAGATAAACTCACAAAAGAGATGTCAACGCAACTTTTTACTATTCCTTTATTTAAAGGAACTCCCTCTGTAATGGCAGCTCCCGGTAACCAACCACCTGTGTGTCGGTGAAGGAATGGATAGAAAAAAGAGGTGTAAGGTCTAAGGATATGGAAGCTTAAGCTGTGAGAACCTGAGAAAATGTTTTCGGGTCTAAAGTATGTAAGTGAAATTTGTAAAGGGCGGAGGACACGAGAGCTTAAGCTGTGACAAGAAGGTGATTTAGGGTGTGTAAATGCAAGTTATAAAAGTCTGAAGACTTGAAATTTTGAGTTGTGATAAGAAATTGATTTAAGGTATAAAAGATTTTGTTTCTCTCTCTACACTATCCTTATTGCAAGACTTCAAAAGTTCAGAATTTTGGCAATCAACGAGTTCTGTTAAGCTATTTATCTAGCTTTGGTGAGTAAGTGTTGACTACTATTATCATCGTCAGATGCTCAAGATTTTAACTCTCCTGTTGTCTTCTAAGTATAGACTTAAAAGTGCTTCTCATTGTTCTAAAAACATCTGTCTAGCCTATGGACATCCAGTCTTCAGGATACAAGAACGAGTGTTCATGCATTTAACCCCAAATCACTTATTCCCCAAGCTTCTACTATTACTCAAAGGCATGAGTCTACCACCTTATCTACAATGTGGATTTCAGTACAGATTACAAACAGTGGTAATGCTAACATATCTAAAACTCATCTCTTTGTAAACTTAGAAAGCTCTTGTAAGCTTCCGGGAATTGACTCGGACCCACCTCTTACATACAAAAATGACTCCAGATAAGTACTGTCAATCAGCAGTCTTTTTCCCCAAATGCCTATTCTGCTCATTCCAGCGGATGGGAATCTCCCCCTTTCCCTGGTCTTGGGACTCCCTTACCCCAACTACCAGGATCATGGGCCTAAAAGTTACATCTAAAAAACATTTCTTCCTAAACTCCTTAATTATTCTTTAAGTTTATCTTCTGCCCCTACTCTCTCTCTCTCTCTCTCTCTCTCTCTCTCTCTCTACGTGCGTATGTGCATGCGTACTTGTGTGTGTGTGTGTGTGTGTGTGTGTGTGTTCCATCATTCTGCCAGGTTTAGATATTCCCTCAAAATCTGCATCCTAGACAGCTTCAAAGCGGCTAGCCCCAGGTGGCCCAGCTTCACAGATACTGTCTGTACTTCATAGCCCCAGATGGTCCTGCAGAGCCTGGAAGGCAAGTACAACATCCTGTTCTTCCAGGACTTGGCCAGCATCCCTGCTTCCTCGGGTCCTCAAACCCATCAACACCCCTAGCCATCAAGAAGTAGTCCAAAGAGCATGATACCTCACCATCACCCCTAGCTCTTTACTCACCTGCCTCACTATCACCGGTTCCTACTTCCTGGCCTTTTCTCATGAACAAGCAGGAGGAATGTTAGAATCCAGTTGCTCAGCCAGCCTGCCCTCAGAGACTCAGGGTCAGCACTCATGTCTTCAACAGCTGTTCTACTCTTTAAAAGGTCCCTGGCACCAGCCCAATCTCTTGGTCTCTCATTGTCTGTCTCTGTTCTCTCTCTCTCAGATGGCCTTTGATGCCTCCCCATAAGTCTCTTACATGAGACCTGCGGTGTGGTGTGATCTCTGTAGCTTTGCCGAGGTGGTGGTTAAGCATGAATTTGCTTTTTATAACTGATTTGTTTTTTATTTATATGAATGCATGCAAGCCTGTTTAAGTGTATGTGCACCACGTGCCAGCAAAGCCTGCAGAAGCAAAGGAGGACATTTGATTTCTGGAAACTGGAGTTACAAATAGTGGTGGTGACTTGCCAAGTGGGTGTTGGGAACTGAATCCCGGTCCTTTGTAAGAACAGCAAGTGGTCCTAACCACTGAGCATCTCCACAGGAGGGCCCCTGGGTCTACAGCTTCCGCAAATGAATCACAGGACAGGTTTAAATCATGGTGGGAGGAAGCTACCTACTGTGCATAGTGTGCATATTTGCAGGGAAGAAGATAACAAAAGCTCCATTTCTCCCCTCTTTTCCTTTTGGGGCAGGCCCCAGGAGAACAGCTGATCTCTTATGGCTGTTAAACATTAGCAATAAACCTCACTGGAATTATGCTTGAACCAAGTGACGTAGAAGAAAGTTTGTACCAAATAAATTTGCGTCGATTAGAATCTGCAGGTGGCCTGAAGCATGCCTGTGTTGGAAGCCAAATTATTCAGCGCTGGATCCTTTTGAAAAGGGAACAAAGCGCCTTTCATTGCTTGGATTCTGAGCACAGCTTAGTACTTCATTAGAAACCTCTTAGCTCGCCCCAGGAACCTTTCAGATTTAATTATGAGGTGGGGTAAAGCCCCCTCTGCTCAGAACATCACACTGAAGCATTTTATTCTGTTTCCTGGGAGACCTCCAAGTTTTACAAACTCAAGAACTCACCAGTGGCTATTTAATATTTTCCCCCTGAAATCTAAGATCAGGCTAAATCAAAGCAAACATCTCAGCCAATATGAATTCTGAAATGAAAAGTACAAAGAACTCAAGGGCAATGGCGTTAAAGACAAAGAAACCTGAGTGCCTTCTACGGTTCTGCCACCTTGTCATGCTGCTTATGGTTGGCTGTCAATCTTATTTTCTTCTTTATTAAAATCAGGAGGTGTCTAACTAAATGTCACAGCTCTACACCTTTATCATTTGGGGGATTGCAAAGGCGCTTTGAAGTCATAATTTTAGGGCGCTGGAGACATGGACCAGTGGACGGAGTGTTTGCTACACAAGCATGAGGCCCCTGGCTTGACTGCCAGCATCCACACAAAAAGCTAGGATATTGGCAAGCATCTGCAATCCCACCATATTCACAGGTTAGGGGCAGTGGAGGCAGGTGATCCCTGGAGCTCACAGTCACAGAGAAATCCTGTCTCAAATAATAAGATGAAATTAACCCATGATCCTCACATGGACTTACACCTTTATGTGCATACACGTTTCTCACACACAGACACACATTCCTAAACACACAAACCAGGGCACAAACAGGCCATACATCTAAAACTACACTATCTGATTATTAGCTTTTAAATTCCAGTGTAACGGGGCTACTTAATCACTGAAAGCCATGTATAACGGAACCCATAGACTTTTCATGAATGTTTCATGAAACAAAGCAAAAAAAAAAAAAAAAAAACCAAACCAAAAAAAAAAAAAAAAAAAAAAAAACAAAAACAAAAAAACTAAAAGATGAATAGATAACTCTTGAATCTCAAGTCTTACGTTCTAGTTCTGAATCCTAAAATCAATAAATTCTTTTTATATACATCATAGAAATACAGACAATAGAATACTAGAGAGAGAGAAAAAACAATGTTTCAGTTCCCTGGATTCAATTCCAAAGGTGGCTCAGTGGGTGTTTGCTGTAGGAGTGTGAACACTTGAGTTTGGATCCTATCATCTCCTTAAAGCTGATGCTGTACCAGAAAATGTGTATTCTCCATGCTACTGTGCATAGATACGATGTAGAGACAGTCTCGCCTGGTTTAGGCAGCTATGAAGAACAAGACATGCTGTGTTAAACAAAGTGGAAGGTGATGAATAGCATTGGATATTTTCCACTCACTTCCACAAGTATGCCTACAGATACACGCACACGCACACGCACACACACACAGCAGAATGGACTAAACCAGCATAGTAGTGAACCTCCCTACTCTAGCTCTTCCATTTTCCTGACTGACCAAAACAGAGAAAAAAAAAAAAAAAAAAAAAAAAAAAAAAAAAAAAAGATAAGGGCATTTGTCTGTGATGATGTTTGATGCTTTATTTGTGGACTTTGAAAATATTAAGGTTTCTCTTCGTCTGTTTAACTGTACAGAGAGCATGTTATGTTCACACGATCACAGTAAATACCTGTGTAATGCCATTTCAGGGGTTGTGGGTTTTGCTAACTGTGCTATTAGTTGCTGTGTTTTGTTATAAGAGGTACACAGGAGTGTATCCAAAGGTATGACAGAGCCTGCTTTTACAGTCACTTGGGTCAGCTGGATTGCTGGCTGCATGTGTAATGCACCCACATCCAGTTAGCAGATGTGACAGCACACTGGTAAGTTTCCATTGTTAACTTGTTCTAGCTCAGAGTCACCTGAGAGGAAAGTTTGGCTGAGGAACTGTAGCTCAGGTTGGCCTGAGGGCATGTCTGTGAGGGATGGCTTTGCCTGTTAAGCAAAGTGGGAAGACACTCGCTGAATGTGGATGATGCGGTTTCCGGGGCCAGCCCTGAACTGTAGGAGAGGGAAGGGGCTGAGCATAAAGAGCACAGACAGCAAGCAGGGGTCCATTGCTTCTTTCTGCTCCTGAGGGTGAATGTGATGTGGCCTCCTTCAAGTGACTGCCACTATGGCTTCCCCTCGGCAAGGGGCTGATTGTGACCTAGCATTGTGAGCCAAATAAATGTCCTTCCCCTAAATGCTAAATTGTTTCTTCTCCTCCTCCTCCTCCTCCTCCTCTTCTTCCTCCCTCCTCCTCCTTCTTCTCCAAGACAGGGTTTCTCTGCAGCTTTGGAGCCTGTCCTGGAACTCACTCTGTAGACCAGGCTGGCCTCAAGCTCACAGAGATCCACCTGCCTCTGCCTCCAGAGTGCTAGGATTAAAGGTGTGTGCCACAACCGAGCTCAGCTGACCAAAGTCCTCTTATCCATTACCATTTCACAACCTGGCCATGAAACGAAATGCCTGCTGTTGGTGCCTATGCTAACCAAAATTCTAGATCATTCAGAACTACCAAAGCTAATCATCAACTCTATTTCACCGTGGGAACATCTCTTTGTATGATATCTGACTGCCATACATTCCATCTTCCACTGTCTCTGTCATGATACAGGCAGCAAAGAACAGCTGGATGTGAAGTATGTAATTGTGAGAGGCCTAAAATCTAAATCCAAGGCAGAAACCACCCCCCCCCCGGAAAAATCTCATCAGAGCTGGATTTTATGCCTTACTGGGAGTTGTGTTATTTTCACAGGGTCCCTCCTCATTGGGTGTTTCAGCTTCTTCCTCCTCCTCTTCTGGGTCATCAGTGTCTCCCGAATCATCGCTGTCATCCACCCATTTTCCCGGCATGAGACCCGCAGAGTCATAGGAGTGGCACAGAGGACCCACAATGTGTGAGATAAAGGATTCTTGAAGATTGGCCAGCTGCGGGGCAGAGCGGTCCATAAAGGGGCTTATGGGCAAGCCGAGGCTGGCTTCTTCATCGCCCTAGAAATAGGAATTCGCAAAGGTAAATGACAGAGGAGTATACACGTAAGACAAGTCAACATTCAGCTGGCGTCTGGTGTGTGCACACTCCATAACCCAGATAGTCACATAAAATCCCCGACCTGTAGCAATTCGGCATTTCAATGTTGTTCATAGCAACTCACTAGATTTTTCTGTCATACTGACATGTCTCTCTAAAATGCCTACTGATAATTTTACCTTATTTAAGAGTTTAGTTCATTTTCAGACATCATTTTTAAGTTCCTGACAAAACTGCTCTCTCTCTCTCTCTCTCTCTCTCTCTCTCTCTCTCTCTCTCTGTGTGTGTGTGTGTGTGTGTGTGTGTATGTGTGTATCACAAGTACGAATATAAGATGGAATGATCACGCTGTAATGGCAAGGACAATGGTGGATGATGCAATTCTGTGAGTTACCTGCTCATAAAACTCACTGGCGATGCCCTCTGTCCACCTCAGGTGGAGTTCTTTACATTTAGCAGGCCCGTTGATGTCAGCCAGCTTTATACACATTTGACACACCAGGAGACGGTCATTTTCATTGGTCCAATCTATCCCAACTTCATCATTCACCTGTTTGAGGGACAAAATTAACATGTTGTGTCTCTATGATAGTTCAACTAGAACATGAGAAATGACAAGAGAATCTTTCTGTGTGGCAATGAGAACGTCAAACATCAGAACTCCCGATACTGGAACTGATGCCATCATCTTGCATGGAAAACAGAAAGTGTCTATACAAGTTTGCGCTCCCACCAGCAGTGGGGGAGTGTTCCCTTCTCCCACAGCATAAACTGTCCTGGGTGTTTTTGATTTTAGCTATTCTGACAGGTGCAAGATGGTATCTCAGAGTTGTTTTGATTTGCAAATACCTGATGGCTAAGGATGCCATCTTAAGCAATTTCTTAAGTGTCTTTTAGTCATCTTAAATTCCTCTATTGAGAATTCTTTATTTAGTTCTATGCCTCACTTTTTTTCTATTTTTTTAAAATTTAAATTAGAAACATTTTTTTTAACATGTCAATCTCAGTTCCTTCTTCCTTCCTTCCTCCCTACACTCTACTGACCCCCTATCCCATCCTCTTTCTGCTCCCCAGGGAGAGTGAGGCCTTCCACAGAGAGTCTTCCAAGTCTGCCACATCATTTGGAGCAGGGCCTAGGTCATCCCCCATGTAGAATGGGCTCCCAAAGTCCATTTGATTACTAGGGATAAATACTGATCCACTACCAGAGGCCCGATAGACTTCCCAGTCCTCCTAACTGACACCCATGTTCAGGGGGTCTGGGTCCATCCTATGCTGGTTTCCCAGCTGTCAGACTGGAGTGCATGAGCTCCCCTTGTTCAGGTCAGCACTTTCTGTGGGTTTCTCCAGCCTGGTCTTGACCCCTTTGCTCATCACATCTCCCTTTCTGCAATTAGATTGCAGGAGTTCTGCTCAGTATTTAGCTGTGGATGTCTGCTTCTGCTTCCATCAGTTACTAGATGAAGGCTCTAGGATGTCATATGGGGTAGTCATCAATCTCATCATCAGAGAAGGGCATTTAAGGCAGCCTCTCCACTATTGCTTAGATTGTTAGTTGGGGTCATTCTTGTGGATCTCTGGACATTTCCCTAGTGCCAGATTTCTCTTTAAACCTATAATGGCTCCCTCTATTATGGTATCTCTTTCCTTGCTCTCCTCTATTCTTCCCCCGACTCAATCTTCCTGCTCCCTCACGCCCTCCTCTCCCCTCCTCTCCTCCCCTTCTCTTTTCTCTAACTCCCTCTCCCCCCCCCATGCTCCCAATTTGCTCAGGAGAACCTATCCATTTCCCCTTCTCCAGGGGACCATTATACCTCACTTTTTAATTGGAATATTTGGTGTTTTGGTGACTAGCTTCTTGAGTTCTTTGTATATTTTGGAAATCAGCCCTCTGTCAGATGTGGGGGGTGAAGATCTTTTCCCATTCTGTGGGCTGCTGTTTGGTCTTGTTGACTGGGTCCTTTGCCTTACAGAAGCTTCTTAGTTTCAGGAGTTCCCATGTATTCATTCCTGTTCTGAGTGTCTGGGCTACTGGTGTTATGTTTGTACAGCCATTCTGGAAATCAGTATAGTACTTTCTCAGGAAAATTGTAATCAGTCTACCACGAGATCCAGCAATTCTACTCTTAGGCATATATCTAAAAGATGCACATTCATACAACAAGGACATCTGTTCAACGATGTTCATAACAGCATTATTTGTAAGAGCCAGAACCTGGAAGCAACCTAGATGTCCCTCAACCAAGAATGGATAAAGAAAATGTGGTATATTTACACAATGGAGTACTACTCAGTGGGGGAGAGGGGACCAATGAAGTCTTGAAATTTGCAGGCAAATGGATGGAACTAGAAGAAAACATCCTGAGTGAGGAAACCCAGACACAGAAAGACAAGTATGAACCTTCATCTAGTAGCTGATGGAAGCAGAAGCAGAGATCCACAGCTAAACACTGAGCGTAGAATCCAGTATTTGTAGAGAGGGAGGAGTGATGAGCAAAGGAGTCAAGACCATTCTGGGGAAACCCACATAAACAGCTGACCAGAGCAAGTGGAAACTCATGGAAAACCATCTGACAGCTGGAGAATCAGCATAGGACTGAACCAGGCCTCCTGAACTTGGATGTCAGCTGTGGGACCTGGACAGTCTATAGGGCTTCTGGCAGTGGAACCAGTATCCATAGTGTATGAATGGACTTTGGGAGCCCATTTCCTATTGGAGGGATACTCTCTCAGTCTAGATACCTGGAGGTGGGCGGGGGGAGAATTAGGCCCTACACCAAATGATATGACAGACTTTGATGATCCACCATGGAAGGCCTCACCCTCCCTGGAGAGTGGATGGAGGATGGAATGGGGGGGGGTCTGTGGGGGGAATGGGAGGATAGGAGGGAGAAGGAACTGGAATTGACATATAAAATAAGATTGTTTCTAAATTAAATAAAAATTCATCAAAAAAGAACAAAAATGTGATGCAGCTCATCCAAAATTAAAGTAGTTAATGAAACAAATTATTATTTCTGAACTTACAAGAAATCCTGTTTGCAGTTATCACCTAATACCAATTTCTATTAAATAATAAAACTACAATACGTTTTCTTTTGTATGTGCATGTATAAATGTACTTGCAGGTGTGTGTGTGTGTGTGTGTGTGTGTGTGCGTGCATGTACGTGTATGTATGTCTGTCTGTCCTTCCTCAGGAACCACCACCGTGCTTTTTAGACAGGGGCTCTCTCTGATTAGGCTGGTGCCTAGTGAGCCTCCAACGTCAGTCTCTGCATTGCTGAGACACTCATATCATGCGTGGCTTCTTCCCAGGAACAAATAAGAACCCTTCTGGAATGAATAGTTGGGCTTTTATGCTTGATAACACATGAAGTTTTGCATCATGTTTTCTGACCTTTCTATTCCTGTCAGATGCTTCACCTTATACACTGTAGACATGCTTACATATGAAGTCAAACGAAGCAACAGTGGTAGCTAATATTTCTCATTCTCTATAGAACAAAGTCTAACATACACGGCCAAGGTGACTTCATGCCATCTTGGGGATAAATATTTCAATCGCTTGCTTCTCACAGAAAGCTCATTGCGACTGAGTTTTGCTCACTATTTCGAATACAAAGCTCCTCTTAATGTGTCCATAAAGTGAACACTGGTAGAGACCTACTTACCTTGGCATTAAATTTGGCTACAAAGTCAAAGTGTTTCTTCAGGTCAGTAGCCAAGATCGCTTCAATGACAAGGAACCGGAAATGCTTAAATTCCACGTGGTCCAGGTTACCTAAGAAGTTGTACTCTGGCCGGGACATGAAGAGGTTCCACGCTGCAGCCGCATGGTGATTCTCCAGGACAGATCGGTCATTGTACAGCACCGCCTAGGCAGGAGAAGGGAGGGCTCAACTTCTCAAGTTAAAAACAAATCACAAAAGTCTCTGATGGTGACTATTAAGAATCACTGTGTTATCCTGACTGTTGATGCCTTTTCTTGGGTAATTTTATTTTCTGACATATAAGTTTCTCCCCCTAACACTTTTTTTAAAAAATCATTATATATAATTATGTATATGTTATTACATACATACATTATATATCTATAGACAATATTTTCTTTTAGAAAGTTTTTGTTTGAGAAAATGTTACTTGGGTCAAAAGAATTCTTCCCAATGTATAAGAAAAACAGATAGTAAATTTCTACCAATGAAATACATGCACTAAGAATCAGTGTTGCCATGGAAATATGTCCAAGAGTAAGTTTTACATGCAAAGTCCTATGCTCTTCAAAGACCAAGGAAAACATAGTTCTTCAATCTTTTCAGAAAGGTGTGTGTGTGTGTGTGTGTGTGTGTAAGCTGTCTTTGCTTTGTTGAGGATATTCACTCTTAGTCATTTGATTCTCTCCTAAGAAGGCAACAGAGAAACAATCTTTCTTTGTGATGATGTTGAACATCAGCCAGGAATAACTCGGCACAAACCATGACACCTTTGGAATTAACAGGGCCTCCAAGAATTTTAACTGAGGACTAAACACAGGTTGGTTCCCATAGACCCTAGTGCCTCTTCAAAGTCACATTTGTAAAGTTAGTTTTATTCCAAGAAATGTGTACTCTAAATTATTTTCTCCTCGTGAAAACCTAACGGTTACCTGTGGGGCACTGGTGGCAACCAGGAAAGCATTCGTCCTCCCTGGGTGATCGTAGTCATGCATGGCTGCAGCGACATACAAGGCCATCAGCTCCAAGGCAGGGATATTTCCAGACAGACATCCGTATTTGTCATCTGGCACGTGGTACATTTTTGAAAACACATATCCCATGTGTCCGTGGGTAAATCCACTGTCAGAGTCTGGGAAGGGGGGGGGGGGATAGATAGAAAGTCTTAAAAACTTTAAAGCTGGACTCATCTTTCTGATTTCTTTTGAAAACAAAGCCCACAACCAAGTTCCTAGCTTTTACAGGAAGTACAGGCATAATTCATACACACCCGAGTCACTTGCTGATCCATGATCACTAACCACACTTGGTAGGCCAGGGATTGGCTGTGTTGTGAGATACCATACAGCGTGTAAAACATCAGTGGCGTGGATTCTGTTATGATCTGAAACAATGCAAAGAGCAGATGTCAGCCGCTGAAATCTGGGGTCCGAGGATAAAGGGTGCCATCTACTGGATAAACACTTCTGTCCACACACATTAATTCTCCAGGGAAGGCATGCCATGCCAGACTTCCCTGGACAGGTGCTTCTGGAAAATTCTTCCACCTATTTTATCATTTCCACAGTAACAAAAAACCCACAGCATTTATTGTGCATGTGGGTAACCAAAGTGGAAAAGCCAATGTCTGATTTTTCCAGAAGTCTATGCATGCAGGAAACTCAACATTTTTTGTTTATATTTCTGTTTCTTTCTTCCCATACAAGAAATACTATAGTATTTCTTGCAGAAAGAAAGATCTAAACTACCAAGACCAATTGTTACAAAGGCCAAAATTTCACCTTAGGTTAATGACATCTTCTTCCTTATTTACAGCAAAGATACCCAGCTGAAGGGACAAGTGGCAATACCAAATTCCTCATATCCTTCTTTACCATTAGGAATCAGCAGGTGTCCATCAACACCAAGCCTCAGCAAGCAATCATCGCTTTTTTTTTCACACTTCTACTAATAAGTTGCCTACGTAGGCTGTCCTGCTGCTTCACGGAATTTCTTCCTTAATCTCTCTCTTTTTATAGCTGCATCTGGATGAACTCAGACTAACACGAATGGCAGTTAACTTTTATGCTCCCCTGTGCCCTGAACAGAGTTACAGGTGGACTCTGAATAGAGTCTCAAGTCACAGGCTATCTGATTCCATTTTTCACCTTCCTCCCATGGCTTTTTAATATTACAGAAAGCCATCAGACATATAATTCTTCAGGAGTGTCAATGCTAAAATAATTGGAGCGAGCAGTGAATGTTTGTAGTTAAAACTATGACAAGGAAGGCTTTTGTTGGCTTTCTTACATTAGTCTCCTCACAGAGAGGAGATACTATATTTCCAAGCAGCACAGATCGAGCTAAAGCTTTCCTACGAGATGGAAACCAACTATTTTATGGAAATGCAAGGGGCCAAGAGACCTTGAATAGTGCAAGCAGGTTTATTACTAATTTTTTTTGTGTGTGTGTGTGTATACACATCTATGCACAAGCACACCCTGGAGGTCAGAGGAAAACCTTTGGGAATGAGTTCTCGACGTCGACCATTGGGTTCAGGGATGAGACTCAGGTCCTCAGCTCTGATGGCAAGTATCCTTATCTGCTGAGCCAACCTGTTTGCCCTGTAAGTATGCTTGCTATATAAATTACTTTCACATGAAGTGGGCAATACCATAGTTTACAAAAATATCTACTCATCTAAAATAGGAAATAGAAAACATAAAAATAGTAAGTTTAGGATCCGGAAGCTTCTTTTTATCCTTGAATGCTGGTCCTGTGCTCCCCATCATTTCATGTGACCCCACAAACATAGCAGAGCAGCATGACCACACATCACAGTGTTTCTATGCAGTGTGGCATCTAAGTGAATTCAATAAAACCTGCCGAGTGAAAATTAAAATACATTTGTGAATAGAACAGTAATTTGTAAATCCAGTCTGGCGCATGACTATAGCTTTCCCGTGGCTGCCTTTCTGAAAATGTTTATTTATGTAGCTCCTTAATCCTTGTGAAATCGCTAACATTTTTGTCACTTGTTGGCATCTGACCAGACTGGGCCCTGGGAAAGTCACATTAAAGGAAGCCAGGCTTATGGCCAGGTCCTCCCCCCAACCCCCTTCTCATGTCCCTCTTCCAACTTCCACGGCCTCAGCGGCCAGACTTTCCCAAAGGACCCAGTACCACTAAGCATCTCTTCCCCCCCAAGCCAACTGGCCAGTTTTGCCCATACTTGATCTTGTATTCCCCAGCATCTCCCAGCGGCACACTATGCCCTACGCATCTTCACATGAGTATATCATGTGTGTCCCTTAAAAACACCCTGCTCACTAGGCTAGCATGTTCAGCCTTTTCAGAGATGCTTGCCAATTATTTGTGTCCAAGTATAAGCATTTTTAAAATTTAACTTCAATTTTTTTTTGTTTTTGCCTTTAAAACAGGGTGACTTTTCCTATAGTTCAAGATTGTTTTGAACTCATTACGTGGTCCCGGATAACCCTGACTTTCTGCTCCTACTGTCTCAGCATCTTGAGTGCTGAAAGCACAGACACATGCCACCAGATTTCCCACTTGCTCAGCAAGAATTTTACCAACAGGGTTGTACCCCAGCCCTTCACTTCAAATCCTGATGACTAAAAGAAGACATAAGCTTTTGAAGTTCAAAATGTGTAAAAGAAAAAAGGGAAAACATGTTTTAAAAATGACACGCGTCCAATGTTAGTACACACGCTGTTAGAGTCTATAGAGAGCACATCCCTAAGATGTACGCGGATTACTAGAGTGGATAGAATTGGTTTTCCTCGTATGTATCTGTTCCTTTCAAAGACCATACCGTATGGATGCTATCTACTTCTGTAGGTCCTTCAGTTGTGCCTTTGGACATTCTCATCAGCTCCACAGTTCTATAGTATAACAATCATGCTTACACACAGTGATGCAGTGGATTTGACATGAACATTTAGCTTCTCCCCTGCACTCTGCCTTCATTATCATAATCTTCTAGATAATCAGAACTGGAACTCTTGGCTGTGCCCTCCCATGGGGGTTTCACATGTGCCTGACTTTTTAAAATGTCCCTATTACCATGTATGCTCCTTCTTTTCTATACTATTCACCAAAACACCGTCTCCCAGCCCCTCTGAACACTAACCAGATTTATCTCACCCCGAGAAAGCATCAATTGTTCTTGTTTTAGTTGTTGAACTGGTCAGATGCCGTGATAAAAGTTTAAATTCACTCGATAAAAACAGATGGTTATTTAACGAGAATAAATTTAAATTTAACATTTACTCGTACCCCAAACAGCTACGAGAGATATGCAAGGCACCTATTCTAATCTTTTAAGAAGTATCATCCCATTTGATCCTGACACTCATGTGCAGTGGATCTCATGGCCCTAATTTCAAGGTAAAGAAAGGAAGCTAGAGGAGGTGGGTGAGGCTGCAGGGTCTCACACAGTGTGTGGTGAAGGGGACAGGCTTCCAGAAGCAGCAACCACACAGATGAGCCATTGACTTGGCCTCCTACCGCCATCACTCTCTACAGGTCTGGCAAGCAAGCATTGGATCATCTTACTTATACTCACAAGGAATGTCCCTGTATCCGATCTCCAAAGCATGAAAATAATTCATAAATTCCCTAACTGGGATTTTAAAGGCTTCAAAGAGGCCCATGTCTTCAAACAGTCTGTATGATACCTGGAAAGGAGGAAGACAAGACATCACTCTTTGTGCTGGAGATGGCAAAGGGTAAGACTGTGCATCCACCAACCATACTGATGTGCTCCCAATAGAGATATTTCTATTGGGAATAACAAACACACTGAAGACTTCTGTGTACTGAGCCCATGGAGTGCCTTACCATAAGGGCCATGCCATCAATTCCACAGACATCCAAAAAACTAAGAAAAACCCCAGTATAAATCAAAACAATGCACTGAGGTCTTAAATTGGCGATTACTGAATACATTGAGATAATACATACATGCCAAGCCAGGCCTGGCATCTGCCACCTGCAACCCCAGCATGGGGAGGATGTGGCAAGAAGCTTTCCATGGCTTTGAGACCAGTGGTAGAAATATTACTCTGATTATTATCATCAATATTTGAGTTCTTGTATATAAGCACTAAGGGAATTAACAATACCTGCCAGATCAATAATAATTATAGTAACAATGGCAACGGCGTGTAAAAACATAGTATCAAATGAAACACATATCCTATTCAGTTAACACATACTCATTGTTTATAGATAGTTCTCAGAGTACCTTTTGAGATTGGTACTATGAGTTCCCAATATCTGATAGCAGAGGATGCTGGGAAGAGAAGGGTTGAGTAACTTGCAGAAGATCACCTAGTTGGTATAGAGCAGAGCCAGAATCCAAACTGCACATTTAGGTTTTAGAGTTTGTAGTCTTAACTACTTCAAACCCCACAACCACAACTGGGAAATCAAAGTAATTAGAACTTCAAAGTATTAGAGTTTCCATATGATTTTTTAAAAAACAAAAATAAAACAAAACAAAAAAACCAGGATCTCCCAATATACCCCTGGCTAGACTGGAACTCACTATTAGGTCAGACTGGCCTCAAACTCACAGAAATCCACCTACCTTTGTCTTCCAAGTGCTAGGACTAAAGATCCCCAAAACTCTTGTAAAACTGTTCAAAGATAAACTAAGAGTCGAGACTACAGTGGGTTACTCCAGAGTCAGATTTTGTATCAGGGCATTGAAATCAAGGATCTGTCAAAAGCAACCAGCTAGTATTTCACACAGAATCATTCCAAGTGCATGAAGAAAGGATCAGGACCTGAAACTGTGTTCACTGAAAAGAGCAAATATAATTTCAAAATATGAAGGCTGGAGAGAAGGCTCAGTGGTTAAAATCACTGGGCACTTGTGCAGAGAACCAAGAATCAACTCCTAGTACCCAGGGTTATCTCACAACCATGTGAAATCCAGTTCCAGAAGATTCAGTGCCCTCTTCTGGCCTCCACAGGTACCAGGAATGCATATAGGGCATAGGCACACATGTAGGAAAATACTAATACACATAAATAAGAGGAATAAATTGATTTTTACTAAAAAGTAAACACGTAAAACATTCAGATGCTAATAATTCCAGCAAGGTCAGGAGCAATGGCCACTGCACATACAGCTCTTCAAAAGCCCTGTGGAGTCTCAGACAAAAGGTGACTCTTGGGCTGCCTATGCTAATTAATCCCAGCTGTCCTAACATCTCACTCAAAGTGCTGTGGAAGTCAGGCTGGGAGTCAGGGGGGCCTTTCCATAATCAGAACTCTGTGACTCATCATCTCAAAGGCAGAATCTCAGAAAGGTCTACTTAGCAAGACAACTAAAACTGTTCTCTCCCAAGTTCTATGCTCCATGATTGATTGAGGCGAACGGTAACATACAAAGAGTATGTCTTCCCGGATGACTTGTACACTGGCATACAAAACATACATAGGGAGCTTTGAGATCGAACTGTTAATTGTCCTAAATATTCCTAATGTCTGCTAGTAATCACGATTCTGAAACAGGTGAAGCAGCTGAAAGTGTTGCTCGTGGGTAGAGTCCATGATTAGCAAACTGGATTCAGTCACTAGCAATGCAACAATAAAAAGGTTCACTCGTACGTCTTCCTCTGGGACTATCAAGGCTCACCAGAAATTTGCAGTATTATTTGCTGTATTGACACTGTGCTGAAAAGCCAAGCCATCAGAGGTCACTTTGCTATGTGGTCATACTTTCTATTTGGAGGACTGGTTGTGGCTATGAGCGAACGGACTTCATGGGTTGCTGGGATGAGGCTGAATGTAAAGGATCTGGACTTCTGAGAAGTCTAATCTCACGAAGGATTCTGGAGTCGAATATTTACTCTAAGATTTACAAAGAAAAACAGAAAGGAAAGGAAAACAATATTCTTCAAGCCTTAGTTCCTTCTGTAACACAGAGATTAAAATAAACAAGCTGGCGTGGTGACATAGACTTGTAACTCCAGCCTTCACCAGGTAGAGACAAGAGGATAAAGAGTTCCATGTGATCTTTGGTGACATAGCACGACACCAGCCTGTGTTATATAAGACCTTATCTAAAAAACAAAAAACAAGCAAACAAACAAAAAGAACCAACGAAACAGACAGACCAGCAAACCAACCACTGACACCACCATCAAAAAACAAAACAAAACAAAAAACTATACCAAGCATGTATGGTGTTTGGGATCTGAAACCCAGAACTCTGAGGCTGAGTCAAGAAGACTGTTATGAGTTTAGGCTACACAGGGAGATTCAGACAGGCCAGGCTGTGCTACAGTATGATCCTGTCTCAAGCAGAGAGAGAGCGAGAGCGGGAGAGGGAGAGGGAGAGGGAGAGAGAGAAGGATCTCTGCAAGCAACATGGAAGAGTATCAGGGGCTACAGTGTATCAGAAGTGTTCCTTTCTCCCTGCACACAGGGCACTCTGGTAGAAAGGAATAATCCTGCCTGGACCACAGCTATGTTTTGCAGCATGATACATTATATGCCTAGCTGGGAAACAGCCTGGCTCTCAGTGTCACACATTGCAATTGGATCCAAGCACTTATACAGGGAGAAATGAATTCTGACACCAAGGCAAATGGGATACAGCGGCCGCCTTGAACTTGCTAAGATCAGTGAGCTTTGCAGACGGTTTGGCACTAAGAACTCAGGAAGAGGTGAATGGAACTCTCAAATCCCAACAATCCTGGATGCCTGCCACTGTACCACGCTCATGGCCAGAATGCAGTTTGGCAGAGGTAATTAGCTTCTGCTTCATGGCTCACCACCTAGTTGATCCATCACTAGTCTAAAACAGGTTTATTTCCTAACTTGATTAATAATTCCTTCGGGGAAAGGGCCTCTTCTTGAAGACCAGATGTATTCTCTGGGCCTGTGTATTTAACACTAAAAGTAGGAGCAGCAGCTTCCCATTCAAGTCCTGGGAACTGTATTTTCCTCCAGGTGTTTCATACTCAGGCTCTTGTAGAGCAGTTGAGGACAACCAGACTTGGAGGTGGAGGAGAATGACCCGTGTCCCACAGGTTGCTAGTATTTGGCAGACCAGGTATCAGTGGTCCTCGTCAAAGTGGGCTGGGGTCCAGTCCCACTGAAAGCAATTTTTGGTGTGTTGCTTTGCAGTTTTTTGAGGGAGAGATTCACAGAGCCAAGGGTGACCCGGGGTTCACCAAAGTCAGCAGTCTTTGGGGGGTGCTGTGATATTTACTCATATGCATATTTAAAATATATACTGATATACTGTTATATCACCCCTTAGGTTATAAAAAATAGTCTCTAGTTATTTACTAGGATTTTATGTGCATAAGTGTTTGTCTAATGTACACATGTATTCCATGTGTGTGCATGGCGCCTAGACAGTCCAGAAGAGGATGCCAGCTACCACGTGGGTGCCGGGAACTGACCTCAGGTCCTCTGCATGTCACGAGTGTAACCGTCTACCCAGCCCCTAATCATGCATACTCCCATGGCTATTTTATAAAACAGCCGGTTCATCACTTAGCTTCAGTTCTCGACAAAGACATATTTAAGCATGAAATTTCCATGTGTTTACCTTCCATGTCCACCAAACAACCCACCCTTTAAGAGGGAAACCTTGGGAGAGCCTCCCTTACAGAGAGACAAGACGAACATTCTTCCACACACCCTGGCCACTCACTCCACACTTCTGGTGAAAGACGGAGATGGTTTTGATTTTTCAAACACTTAGACTTCTGATGTTTCACATGCCAGTGTGTGAGATACAGATTTTTGCACAGCGTCTTATTTTCCATGCGGCCTAAGCACCGTGATACTCAAAAGTTAAAACATTAGTCAGGAGATACTATAGCTGGATTTATCAAAAACAGGAATTTCCTTTCTAGGGCCAGGCCAAGCTTCTCTTTGGCTCAATTCTATGAATTTTGGTCA
Source organism: Phodopus roborovskii (assembly GCF_943737965.1). Taxonomy (NCBI): domain Eukaryota; kingdom Metazoa; phylum Chordata; class Mammalia; order Rodentia; family Cricetidae; genus Phodopus; species Phodopus roborovskii. The sequence goes on along the minus strand of NW_026126639.1, from coordinate 1,054,234 downwards.
CTTGTCCATCTTGCTGATTTATTCCTGCCTCTGCCTCCTTTGCCTTAAAAATTACATAATATCTTATAATTATAAACTACAATACTCAGTTGAAATTCCAGTTGATTTCTGCTCAGTACACAGACAAAAAAACCTACCACACATATGTTCTATGATAAAATCTCACTTCTTTCTGCAAGCCTGCCCACAGGTGTTGAGAATGTACAGATTAGCAACCAACTGACTGTTTCATCTTATCCACTAGACTACATTTCTTACCTGACTCAGGATACGGCCACATTTTCTTCCTATATTTTCCACTAAATCAAAAATTGGAAAATTCCAGGTGTTTAACTGATCCATAATTGAGTCCAGGTTATCCATGACTAGGGGTTCAGGAGCAAGAATTGGTTTGTCCTGTAATGGAGATGGAGATATTTGGACCACACATAATTTTTCTATTAAAAGAAATCATCAGTTTTGTAAATGCAATAAATAACTGTGGCTCTCAGAAATAAATGACTTAAAAGGTCCATGCATCTTAAAACCAGTATACAAACAAAAGGAAGAAAGGAAGGAAGGAAGAAAGAAAGAAGACAGACAGACAGACGGAACATGTGCCCAGAGTAAAGAGGCCGGCTCTGAAAGCAGTTCTGCTGACTTTTCTGTAGTCTGGTGCCAGCTTGCCCCTCTTTCACACACAGCCCAGGCAAACAGATGTTTCTCACAGATGTTAGCTTTAATACTTTTGTGTCAATTACAAGATTCTTTAATGAAGACCAAAGAATCTCAGAAAACTCTGGTGTTATTTCTAGACTTCCTTCTTTCTATACTACAGCAAGTGAGTCTGGGATGCGAGGCTGCCTTATGCTGAACCCTTGACAGAAATGCGTGAGGCAGACGAAGGCTCTCCCCTCCACTTTCATTACATTTATATTTAAGCTGCTCAGATCAGCATTACTCCTGGAGAACGGCAGCTGTCAGACCTTTCAGGAATGAAATTCCATCCCCGAGACCCGAGACCTGCTCTCTACTAAACATCTTGTTCTATGTGAAGCAAGGTCAGTCAGTGTACCGAGTGTCCTAAATCAGGAAACTTTTATTGCCTACTACCAGAAGTATTTTTAAAAAGTAAAGAAAATGAAGAGAATGAAACATTAGAAAGTTTTCATCTGAAAAACTAGCTTGGAGCTACGGGTAGCAAAAACATGGTTATAGAAGAGCGCTGAGGGCAGCAGCTGCTGAGCACAGGCAAGCCAACGACTCCCTGTCCTTGGCAGCCAGGCTTACCCTCTCTCAAACGTGCACCAGTGAGTCTTTGTACCAGACAAGTCACCACCAAAGAGCCTTTTAGAACCAGTACAAACCTGACCTAATACAGCTGGGAAAGCAAATGCCGATTCACTTTCAAATCAAGGGGGTATCAAAGATAAAACAGAAAGCGCCTTGAGAAAAATTAGTCAAGCAATCAACCTCTCTTTCTAAACTGTTAGTTTAATATTATGTTACCACTTAATATTATTTATTAATTCTTCTTTAAACTTATTCACAGGTTTAGATTGTATTGTTTGTATTCTCATGCAAATACTTGGGGCTAGAGAGATGACTCCCTCAGTAAAATGTTTTCCATGCAAACATGGGAGAGGAGTTTTGTTCACTAAAACCTATTAAAAAAAAAAACAAACAAACAGTGTGATAGATGGTGGTGTCTTATAATGTCAGAACTGGGGACATAGAGAAATGGCTAGCCATCCAATCCCACTTCTTACTGAGCTCCTAACTAATGAGAGACTTGCAGACTCACACACACACACACACACACACACACACACACACACACACACACACTTTTCATTACCCAATAAAAGAGTCACAGAGAAACCAATACGCTCAAGAGAGAGGAAAACTGTAACAATACAGCCTGAAGGTTATAGACACAGGGATCTAAAGGGATGCAGCTATAAATCGAATGACAACGGAACCTATTCCTGAGCCCAGCCCTGCAACAGAAGCAAGTTCTCATGGAAACCAATGAGTTTAGTGATGTGGGGCTACCAGGAAGATCATGGTCTGGGATGTATAGACGCCACACGCCGATGCTTTCCTCAGTGGCTCTCTCTGGCACTCGGCCTCCTCTTCGTTCTGCAAAATGTCACTGCCGTCGCTATTGTTGTTGGTCTCATAATCAGAGGTAACTTGGGAAGTGTCATCTGCAACGGAAAGAGATCAGCCCGTCTTAAGAGGGCTGTGATGAGGGCACAAGGAAGTACGCCTCCCGGCATATGACGAAGCATTTGGGAAGACTGTGTTCATGGATCTACAGATCAAAAATCGAATAATAGGGAAGGACATATATTTTCAAGGTTTATTTTAATTTTGACTATGGGTATGCAGTATGTCTGTGTGCACATGATGGATATGCCCGTGGAGGCCAGAGGAAGGTGCTAGATCCCTTGCACCTGGAGTTATAGGCAACTGTCTGTAAGCTATTTAACATGGGTGCTGGGAACAGAACTCAAGTTTTCTGGGCAAGCAATACACATTCCTATATTCTGTGTAATCTCTCAGTCCCCCAAATGCATTTCTAATCCTAATACATAGATGGGACTTAAGATGTGTGATTTATGTGACAATTAGTAACTTTATAATAATAAGTTTTAGGTTAATTGTCTGCATTAATTCTATAAGTTTAATTTTTTTTCCTTCTTTCTTCCCCTTCTTTATTTCCTTCCTTCCTCCCCCTCCCTCCCTCCCTTCCTCACACACTAATTAAGGGCCTGTGTGATGGGAATAATTATGTTGACACACCCAGGGACAAGTGGTCTGCAGAGCATGAAGCAAGGGCTCATGCTTGTGAGCTGCCAGATCTTATGTGTATGGCCCAAATCCTTGGGAATCTGGGCTTCCTCTTCTCTTATTTCCTGCCCCACTATCTCACCTTCCAGTCAGCAATTATTTACCTTAAAATCCAACCAGAAAATACAAGTGTCTAAAGAACATACTTCCAAACAGTGATGGGGAAATGAAACATTTGTAACATTATCTCAGGGTCCTCTTTTCTTCCACCTTTCTAGTGGAATTGCTTGCTGGGTAAACTTAGGAACAAAGGGCAGAATAAACACACGTCTGATCATGATGTGGAGATCTCGTGATCGACAGAGAAAAGGGAGTAGTAGCTCCAGAGAGGACCCCATGAAGTAAGAGCCCATGAAGGCTGGCCTGTGCATTGGAGGATCACGACCATCAGAGCTCAGGGAAATGACCTGACCTGATGTATGTATGTATGTATGTATGTATGTATGTATGTATGTATGTATGTATGTATTTATTTACTTTTTTGTGTGTATGTGTGTCTGTGGTGCCTGAAGAGGCTATAAGAGAGCATCAGCTTCCTGGAGCTGGAGTTACACATGATTGTTGAGACACAGGATGTAGATGCTAAGAATCACACTCATGTCCTCTGGAAGAACAGTTTATGCTCAACACTTCCAAATCATCTCTTCATTTCCACACACGGTTTATTTAATCTTTATAGCGATCTCATGTAGCAGGTACTCTGTCATTTGCAAGTGAAGGAATTAAGGTGCAGAAATTTAGATGGCACGTGATCCAGGAACAGAAGGGAGGGTGATCTAGGTTACAGTACCTATGCTCTCGACTTCAGGATCCTGCCTCATAGAAAAATCATATTATCGTGAACAGTGGTACACAATAGTGGGTTGGGGATCTCACGAGCATATGCTAGGCAGCTAACCCTCTAATGGAAAGGCATCAACGTGAACCGCCATTTATGTATCTCATATAACATAAAGTGCTACACATTACACGAAGGGGACCCTGAGTTTAAAATAATACACATTTGTGTGCGAAGTACAGAAACGTCTGGCAGAGTCCACGTCCAAAGTGTACTCTGAGTTAAATTTAGATAGCGGGTTGAGGATGATCTTTATTTCCTTGTTGGTCATTTTAAGTTTACATTTGATTTAACTTAGCCCGAGAGATGGCTTAGTGGTTAAGAGCATTTGGTGTCGTTGTCGAGGAAGTTTTCCAGCACCCACATCGGGATGCTCACAACCACCCATAACTCAGCTCCAGCTACAGGGTTCTGATGTCCAATTCTGATCTATATGGGAATGACACTCATGTAATACCTCCCCCCCCACACACAGACACACACATATATACACAAAAACTTTAAACATTCAAAAAGTCAAAATTTACAAACTTGCAAAAAAGCTAGGAATTCAATTTGCCTTTTTGGTCAAGAGGAAAATAGAAAATAAAACAACTTGAATTTTGAGCAACAGAATCCAGAAAGCATATTACCTGTTCTGTTTGGTTTCTGAATGGCTGGGCCACTTCTCTCTGAGGGTCCATCAGGAGGGTTCCCTTGTGAATAAGATCTGCCACAGCTGAGGAATGTGGGGAGAGTCTAAGTACCTCTGCACATTTTAAAACACTTTGACGCAAACAGTATCTTCTTACACATCAAACATCCCCTGCCTTGTTCTTTCCCTGCCATGATCAAACCCCTGAGATAGACACGGGGGAAAAAAGATTCACGTTGGCTCATGGTTTAGGGGTGTTGGTCCATAGTCAAGATCTCTTCCGCTTTGAACCAGAACTGAGACAACATATCAGGGCAGTGACAGTGTGTCCTGATCATGGCTCACAGAAAGCAAGAGAGAGCTAAGGCAGAACCAAGGTCAAGGAACACCCTTCAAACTACAACCCTGGGGACCGACTTCCTCTAATGAGGCTCCCATACCATGCTTCCAAAAACTCCCAACAATAAGGGTATCAATAGACCCACCCACTGATCAAGTCAGGGCTGTCTAGATCTAGCTATTTTCTTGGAGTCTCCATGTTTCATATCAAACCCACAACAACACATATAATAAAATATCACAGTCTTCTGCCGTGAGTCTAGAGGGGCAATTCACTGTGTATTACATGCAGATGCCGACGGGTGGTCCTCTTTGGTGAGTGACTAATCAGCAAAAGGGCTCTCAGCTTCATTTGACTCTCCTCTTCCTCCTCCTCAGCCCACATATTTACACTGAAATGCTGACAAGGCTGTTACATTATTTGGAAAGATCCCGGAATAACTGCCATTTGTCTGTGAAGTGGTCCTGCAGGATCTGATGCGTGTCTGGCTATGGCTATCGTCCCACAGGGATACCGTTAGAGCCTCGGGGTTGCACTCATTCCTTGTAGTTAGCATCCTCAATTTCTGATCAGATATTTTAACAAGACTCAGGAAAAAAAATAAAGCAGAATGATACTATATTCATTTTTTATCTTTTCCCAAAATAAATGTATTTCTTTACTGCAAAAATTTCCAGCCATCTTTTAAGGCCTTAAGGAAATGAACAAAGGAGAGGGGCATTGTGGGGGAGAAGTGAGTGAGTATGTACACTATTGTTTGAAAGTCATCAACAACAACAAACAAACAAACGAGCCAACATGATGGTGTGAACAACCGAGATGGTGAAAGTTTCCGGAGAAGTGAATAGTGGCCATAACCATGGTAGGTGTAAGAGGACAATCTTTCTGTTTTCTCGACAACCTGACTATTTTACAAGTCAAAAGGTAATCTCACAAACCCTACTGAGAGCCAAACTGGCCCCTCCTTTATTATTTTGTTTAACTACTTTGCGATTAGATTTCAATCTACTATTTCATGGTTGTGGTCTTTTCTTCTGCATAATTTAAAAGACCTCAGGAGAACATTTTGGTCTCATGGCTACTTAACTACAAGATGACGCAGCATAAAGGAGAAGAAATTAGTTTAATATCAAATGTTTAATATCTAAAAGTCTCATCATCTTCTCAGCTGTACACACAGTAAAATATTTCCCAGCTACAGTATACCATCATACTAAGCAAGTGTAGTTTCCAACCCTGAAATGTAAACAGAAAAGCATTATACAGGATTTATTTCTAATGAGGAAAACCTATCATTTTGCCTTAGGAATCAAGAGAAAATAATAAAAGAAATAAAAAGAAAGTGCATGCTAACTTATGACTTCTAGTCTTGTGTGAAAGCTTATTAGCGAAGCTCCTGAAAAAAAAAATCCAGTTTATTGCAAAGGCCAAGAGACTAGGTTTCAATGCCAAGCCCTTCGAGTTCAGCAGGGGAAACCACAATAGTTAGTCGTGTGTTTCTGGAGCATTCTGTGACTACATGGGTGGCTGCCTTGAAGGGAATTATAAAACCTGTTTTGAATTACGAATTTATAAAACCCAAACAAATAAAATGCACACTACTGGATTTCTAACCATCACTGAACAAGGAGACATAGAAATCTTTTTTTTTTTTTCTTCACTCTCTTAATGAAAACTCTGTGACAGTCTTTTCCCTGAAAACAACCACGATAAGATAATCTGGCTGGAGCAAAACTGGGCAAGACATCGAGCTTTCCTGACACCCCGAGCTTTTCTTTCAGACGATTATTTCTCACAAGTCTTGAGAGAGGGCGAGCCCCTTGAAAAAGCCAGAAGCAGATGTTCTTAACCCAAATCACTCTGCTGGACTTTATTCTGGATCAGGGTGCAGAACAAAGAACAATGTTTCCTTCAGCAAGCCTGTTAAATGTCAGATGCACGAACAATTACAGGGTGTTAACCTAAGGGAATTGGCTCTGGGGCCCAGTGAACTCAGGGAACTCACAGACATGAAACGGACCAAGAACTCCTCTGAGCTTTTGCACAATGAGTATGATGTAGCATTTCTGAGACTTGGACGGTATAACAGCACTGGGAAGATGGCTGTGCTGGTGGAAGGCCCATAGAACTCGTTTTTACTTAGAAAGCTGTTATGGGAAAAGCTTGGGTAGTAGAATAACATTTTACTCTGGTCTTCACCCAACAATCGAGGTTGGTTATTATTATTATTATTATTTTTCACTTAAAAATAGTTGTATAGAGAAAGGAAGTGAAAATAAAGACAATAAACAACGCTTAACTATCTCAGGGCAGTAAAGTGTGGATGAGGGGAGATCCCCAGATGTTATGAGTTCAAGTCTTGCTCAGTGTAGTCTGTGGTGCTGTCTACAGCTGGGGGACCCTAAAAGGCGGGTCTTATGGGGAAAGAATTAGGCCCACGGGGGTGGGGGTGGGTGTTCAAATTATTGGGATCTGCAGCATCTCTTCGCTCTCTCCACTTTCCCTGATGACAAAGCACCCTCAGTTGGACAGTTCCTGCCCTGGGATTCTGCTTTGCCATGGCCCCACCCCAAAACAACAAGGGCAAGGAACCACTGAATGAATCCACTAAAGCTGTAAGTAGAAGTAGACCATTCCGTCTTGGTCTCCTGTAGGTTGCCATGCATAGGGAGTTCACAGACTAGATACAAGCAAACGAAATGTGTGCATCTTAGTATGAGTTGTTAGCTATTAAACAGAGTGCACTGACTAAAACGAGACACAGGAAAGCATCATGCTGCTGTCGCATCCAAAAGTCATCTTCATTAACCGCACACAATAACAACATTTTGTTCCAGCCATTCTCAGGATTGTGCTTAAAACACTTGCCTCTTTTCCACTTAAAAACAATACGGGGGAACAGAGAGATTGCTCAGTGGTTAAGAGCACTGATTGTCCTTCCAGAGAACCTGGGTTTGATTTTTAGCACCCACATGGTAGCTCACAACCACCTGTAACTCCAGTGCCAGCCAATCTCTCAACATCCTCCAGCCTCTTAGGGCACTGTGTACACGTATTTGCCAGCGAAACACCATATACATGTATAATAAGTAATTCTTCAAAAAAAAAAAATTAATCCTTTAAGATCAAGCATCCAAAATGAAGATACTATTGGAGAACAATAGAAATGTTCGTCAGTAATTGGAAGTGTGTCTTGTTTATGGTCAATGTTGGTAAATCATCATCATCATCATCATCATCATCATCATCATCATCATCACTCAGGCACATTAAGATCTTCAATCAATCTCTGCTGATACGGGGCAATTCAGTTTCTTTTTTCATTTTTTCTTCCTTCATCCTTCCCTCCTTCCGTTCTTCTCTTCCTCCCTCTCCCTCCATCCTTTCTTCCTTTTTGAGAAATGGTTTCCTATGCCATAGCCCAGGCTGGCTTTAGACTCTCTGTGTGTTCAAGCTGTCTTGGAACCCCCAGCCATCCTCCTGAGTGCTAGGATTTCAAGGACTCACCCCATAACCAGCTTGTAATTCTGTTTCGTTATGATGTAAGAAGAGCGCATTTGCTTAATTTCATTCAGGGAACCATTTGAGTTAGGCCATAATGCATGATGTGTTATTCATTCGTTTTGGAAGAGTTAAAAAGAAACACACATGTTTCAGGTAAAATGCATTAAAAATCAGTATAAAATAGTCACAGGATAACAAAAGAATCCCAAGAAAATAATCAATTACATCACATTACTCGATGAAAGTTTAAATATTTTATTAACTTTCTCTCAATTGTTTAAAATTTATTTTTTATTTACATGTATGTGTCTGTGTGTGGTATGTTCACATGAGTGTAGGTGACCCTGGAAGGCAGAAGAAGGCATCAGATCCCTGAGAATTAGGGTTACAGGTGACTGTGAGCCACCTGATGAGGGTGCTAAGGGCATCTGTAAGAGTTGCAAGCACTCTTAACCTCTGCATCATGTCTCCAGCCCGCAAAGCACATGTCTTATCCATCGCGCACTACTATATAACCAAATATATATGGATAATTATTTTGTACTCTCTCCAAAGATCTGTTCAGACTGAATGGAAAATGAAGCTTCTATTTATAGAGGGTCATGGAAAAAGTAAGTTCCTATTATAGCCTTAAACATAACACCACACTACCTTGTGCTTTTCCTGTTATAGTATAAAATTCTTACCTGCTGCATATGACAGGTGGGGGCAGGATCTGAGGGGACAGGTCAGGGGCACTTTGGGTGTAAGTTAAGGCCCTGTGAGATCCGGGGCCTCGCCTGGAAGTTACTTCAGGGGATTCTGGAAACTGTGCTGAAGTAATGTTGCCAACAGGACTACTGGCAGGTGAGCCTTGCGGAGGTGAGGAGGAAGGCGAGGGTACGGGTGAAATTTTAGTAAGGCTGCCTGAGAGAGAAAGAGACGAATGATGTCATTCAACAATACAAGCATGATTTCTTCCTGTCACCCTATGTACATACAACCAGTAGCCACCAGCTGCATGCGTGGCCCCAGATCTGATCTCATCTTCATGCCATCAGCTAGAGACAGGACATGCACCCGGGGCGTCTCCATGGCATGAAGGTATGGCCAGCAAATCATCCTGCAAAGTTGATAGTAGGGCTGGCACACCCTCTCAAGCTGTGGTGTCCTGAAGGAACCTAGGGCAGAGGGATATTATTTCCTTCTCCCATTTCTGTTTCTCTCCTGTCATCCTGGTTTGGAGTGACAATTATAATTTTCTCATGTGTTTGGAAAGTTTCACTACTTTTTAAAAGAAACACTTGTGTAGTTTTATATTTATGTGCATGTGTGTTGGCCTGCATGAGTTTATGTGCACGGTGTGTGTGCAGAAGCCCATGGAGGCCAGCTCCTCTGGAGCTGGGGTTCCCTAAATGTATGTGAGTGGCCATGCGGGTGCTGGGAATCAAACCCAGGTCCTGTAAAAGAGAAGCCAGTGCTCTTAGTCACCGAGCCGTCACTGCAGCCTCACGATTGTTTTACAGTTCATCTAGAGAACACAGTTGCAGGCATGGGGTAGGTAAGGCATGTAAGTGACAATGATACTTTGGGGGAGGCAATTAGACTTCTTAACTGTTTACACACTCAGTGAAATATACATTTCTATGTGAAAGCACGCTCTGGGAAGGGTGAGTTTGAGGGACGTTAAGATGTGATGCATCCAGCACAAGTAGCACAGTAGGCCCAAAGATTAAACTTCAAAATCGGGTACTTGTGCCAGATTCCCCATGTTTACATTGATGCTACAGTGTGAGGTCTCTCTAGGGTACTGAGTTGGAATTTTCTAGAGCTCTCACTCTGTAAGATGAAGCTAATGCCTTTTGACTTCCAAGTCATTCACAGGTCTTTGCTTACCCCCTCTTAGGGGAAACTGATAGCCCTGGATATTAATCTCTAGCTGGTGTGTGTAGCTAACTGGCAGTTGCTACAAGGCAGTCTTGTGTCCAAATTTCAGTTCCTTTAAAAATTTGACTTTTTTTTTTTTTTTTTGACAACAAAAAAGTTGTTTTTTGCTCCATGGCGTGGAGTATCATAATTTGTAGAATGGTTTCCTTGGCGTCTTTTTTATACTTTTGTTAAGTTCCTGAGACCTCTTATCCATTCTTCATATAATGTTTTGACCAATATATGACCTTTCATAAATGCCTTAGGAGTTTGTAGTCTGTGACAGCCACCATGACCCAGAGCATCTTGTGTAGAAACGGGTTTATTTCAGCCTACAGATCTCAGATCACATTACATCACTAAGGGGAGTCAATGTAGACAAGGCAGGAATTGAACCATAGAGAATACTGCTCAATGGCTTGCTCAGTCTTGCTTGCCTTCCTTCCTTCCTTCCTTCCTTCCTTCCTTCCTTCCTTCCTTCCTTCCTTCCTTCCTGTTTCTCTCTTTTGTTCTTTCTTGCATATCCTGACCACAGTTTCCCTTCCCTCCCTTCTCCCTTCCCAGTCCCTCCCTACCTCCCCTCTTCCCCCACGTCCACTCCTCCTCGATGATGGGAGATGTCATTCTGTAAATATGTTTCTCTTATTGGCTAATGAATAAAGAATTGCTGGCAAATAGGAAGGCAAAATAGGCAGGACTAGGAGACAAGGAGGATTCTGGGAGATGTAGGAGGAGATTCAAGATGTAGAGACTTGAGAGAGAAGCAGTCCAGACCCTCTCTCCAGTAAGATAAGACCATGTGGAAATACTTAGATTAATAGAAATGAGTTAATATTTAAGACAGAGCTAGCCAATAAGAAACTCTAGTAACAGGCCAGCAGCTTTATATCTAATATAGCATCTCTGTGTGCTATTTGGGGCTGATGCTGCTGTGGGATCAGACTGGCAGAGAAAGTGCTCATAACACCTCCTCTGTTTATATTCAGGAAAGGGCAGGCCTCCCATGGATATACACAAAACATGTCATATCAAATTGCAGTAAGACTAAACACTTCCCCATGTATTAAATTTGGGCAAGGCAACCCAATATGAAGAATAAGTTCCCAAAAGTCAGTAAAAGAGTCAGAAACAGCCTATGATCCCACTGTTAGGAGTCCCTCAAGAAGACCAAGCTACACAACTATCAGATATAACCAAAGGGCCCAGGTCAGTCCCATGAAGGCTCCCTGTCAGTTAAGTCTCTGTGAGCCCAAGTTAGTTGTTGACTCTCTCTGAGTGTGTGCGTGTGTGTGTGTGTGTGTGTGTGTGTGTGTGTGTGTGTGTGGTGTTCTTGACTCCTCTGGGTCCTACACTTCCTTTCCATCTTCCATAGGATTTCCCAAGCTCCACCTAACGATTGGCTGTGGGTCTACATCTCTTTCCATCAGTTGCTGGATGAAGCCTCTCTGGTGACAATTTGGCCATGAATATCGCAGAATATCATTAGGCATCATAATGTTGCCTTTTTTCTTTTTCTTCAGTGGTGTTAGGTTTTATCCTAGGTCTCTGGATCAGGAGGCTGACTGTGCCTGGCCAGAGTAAATGGCTGTGCTTAAAAATGTAAGCCTAGACATTAGCATTGCTGTAGACACTGGATCCTTGTTTTGGGTGGCAAATTTTGATATTTGGGATACATTTCCACTATTTTTGTTTCTTTTATCTTTTGTATGTATACATGTTCATGCATGTACATGAGTGTATGGGGGGAAGGCTAGTATGATTTTCACTGTTCTCACCAATGGCTTCTTACCTTGATTTTGGGAACAGAGCCTCTCACTAAACCTGTAGCTCACTGATCGCCTAGACTGCTCATCATCCAACCCCTGGGATCCTCCTGTCTCTTCCTCCTCAGTGCTGGAATGGCTGGCTTGTCTCAGCCTGGCTTTGATGTTTACATGGATAATGACGGTAGAACTCAGTCTTCAGTCAAGCACTTCACCTACAGAACTGTCTCCTTGATCCTATTACCTCTTTCTTTCTTCTTTCTTCCTTTCTTCTTTCTTTCTTTCCAGACCATTAGTCCAAAGCCCTTTAGGAAACTTCTCCATTTCTATCTGGACGCGGATATGTTTTCTGAGGGTAATTTATGAGAAGACTGATTTTGTTTTAGTAGCTGGGAGCTGATAGCTGTACAGACATGGGCGTTCATACTTAAAATACACATTTTAAACTCTGTACAGCCATTAGGTTCTTGGAACTCCATGGTTAACTAAATTTAAACTAATAAGCAGACTCTGTGGCTCCTGGGATGCACTTTTGAATAAATGTGCAGCAGAGAAGCACTTTACTTTTATAGTTCTTTGCTCTCTCTATTTTGAACTCTTTAACAAGCACCAGGTCCCTGCGCCAACAGGGAAAAGCAGAGAGTAGGGGGCAGTGTCGGTGGGAAGGAAGCTGGGAAGATGAAAACATGAAGGCTGGTGCAGGCAGAGGACACACATTTCTATGCACCAGTCTTCACATAGATGGAGAGCCATCAGTGCAGACACAGGCAGGGCTTCCTTTAATGCTTCTACCTGCTATATGCTAATTAGTAGCAAACTTATACTTGCTTCTTAAGAACAAATAGAAAAGATAAGAAGGGAGGGAGGGAGAGAGGGATAGAAAGAGAGAGGGAGAGGAAGGAAAATGAAAGCAAAAGAATAAGGGAGTGGCAGGGAGAAAGGGAAGGAGGAAGAAAGGGCTGGCTTCAAGGTCAAGGCAGAGACGCAGATCTGAGGGCTTAGACACCAAGATTGGGTGAGCCACAATCTTACTAGCTGTTCCCCCTCAGAGCTCTATCTACTGCCTGTTGGCAAAGAGGAAGCTGCAAGTCTGAGCAGAGGACCCAGCTACCACAGAGACCAGCAAAGCTTTTAGCAATGTCATGAGGGTGATGACATGGAGTTCACAACTGCCATGGCAGCCAGACTTGCATGTCCAGTATCACAGTTAGAAAAGAGGATCCTCATTTAGCCCAAACTGAAATTCTTAAGCTCCTGAAGACAGAAGATGCAGAAAGTAATCTAAGAACCTCAAGAAAAAAAAAATTCTACAATGCCATGGAACAAGCATTCATTGTAATTCTCTGAAGGAAGAGGTCAGAGGAGCAGCCCAGGCCCTCACCTAAATTCTGGAGAGACAAATATAATAAAGTGGTGTGTGTGTGTGTATGTGTATGTGTGTGTGTGTGTGTGTGTGTGTGTGTGTACATTCTTGCATGCAGTGTCTAGGGAAACCAGAAGTGCGCCTTGGATCCCCTGGAGGGTAGAGTTAACAGGTGGTTGCCTGATATGAGTAATGGGAATCAAACTCTCATCCTCTGCCAGAGTTGCAAGCCCTCTTAACATTGAGTCAACTCTCCAAGGCCTTGAGTTCTTATTCCTGCTACATTAGCCTCCAAATGCTGGAATCATAACTGAATCTTACCACACCCTATTTACAGATGGCAGCCTGAACCTGGACTTAGATTAAGTGAGGTGAATCTCCCAGTTCCTTCCACTTTCCCACCTAAAACATCATTGTTCATTTTAATGCCAAGGTTCATCACCGCAACGTATGTATAGAAAATGAGATCTTGTACCTGGAGAATACGTTGCTTACCTGGCCTGTTTTGCTTTTTAGCTTTTACATGGTTAGCTGCAGAGATGGCGTAGGATGAAGTGAAGGATCTACTTTTGGTGAGCGTCATCGATCCGGGCGTATTCCAAGAGTCGGGATTGAGAGCGCTGCAAAGATGACAGCAGTTAAAGACCACAGAGAGATTACTCAACTGTGACTGAGCACACCTTGCCGGAGCCCAGCCTCCACCTCTGCAACAGACACACCAATATGAGTATTTCTACCCAGGTTGCTGCCAGAACCATATAACTTGCAAGTGATAGAATAAGCTAAGTTCAGCCTCGACTGCAGCTGTGTGTCTACGTGTCTCTCATCAAACACAGTCTACCAAGAGCAAAGATGTCATTCCCAATCCATCTGATTCCTAGAAACGAAATACCCTTTCCTACATGTGTAGTTATGCTGTTTACATATTTTTCAAAACCTATCTACTGTGATGCAACTGTCCTTATAGGACAAGAGAGTGACATACTGCTTACTTAAGTGCTCTTTGTTATACACCATTGTTGGTGGACTGTACCCTCAGTAATTGATCGCTCCACTCAATAACAATGTCTTGCTGCAGTGCTTAACTTACCAAGGAGAACAGGAGAAGCAGACATGGAGCCTGCCATTTCTCTGTTGGCAAGTCAGCATTGTCTTTCAAAGAGAACTGCTAGCAGCAGCCTATAGCAAAGTCCTAAGACTGCTCTCTACTGGTGACCCTCTGGAAAGAATGTGATAACCTAGCCACACCCTACTGAAACACACTCAGGATGGACACGGTGCTAACATACTGATGGTATGATTAGAGGAGAGGCAAGAGGTTCTCTTTACCTAGGAAATGCATTTATCAACATAGACATGGTTCATCAAGTTGTTCCCCATAAACAAATCTGGAATCAATCCTCAGAGGAAGGTTACAGGAGCTGTGTAATTAGTGGGATAGGATTCCTGGAGGCCTTCCACACCACAATTTCTCTTTACATACTGTGTCAAACATGTGGCAATGGAAACATTATCCGCTCTAATTTGGGAGACGACAGAATTCAGGAAGTTTTGTGTTGACAACCTTGAACGCTCCCAGTGAAAAGTGCTTGTCCTGTGTCTTGCCAGCACCTGTGTGTCCTTTCAAGCACCAGTAAATCTGGAGAATGTTGAAAATCTTTAATTTGCAGATCGAGCTGGATGTGTCTGATCTGTCTGGGTGGCATACTGTAAATAATCCTGAAATTGATGGGATTATGACTCATGATGCATATAATTCAAAGATAGTCTTAAAGAACGGGGACTTTACTTCTAGCAGCCATCAGTTGCCAAGAGCTCCTTAGTAAGGGGTAGGACTTCATGAACCCCTCCCCCAGGAGACTTTCCTTCAACAATTATAATTTAAAAGTCTCCTTCTGCTCTTTTCTTAACAACTTACCACATACACAACGAAAGAGACATTCGAAGGGTGAAGTAAACTTCAGCAATTAAGTACACTTGAAGCCTACAAAATGCTTGCTCCAAGGCATCCTTAAAAATTTCGTCCTTAGCCCTTCTCAAATGCTGGGAATTTTGTGAATGAGATTTTACAAAGAAACAACTTTGTGTATTACACAGTCAGTGACTCCCTTGTGCCAGCCGTCTCTGTTCACCCATCCCAGGTGCCCGAGTAGCTGCTGAAACTGAAAAGGTTATGTGATGTGTATTGTCTGTCTTTTCATTTCTTAGACTACTCTACGGCTGGTAAATTATTATTCATCCATGTAGACCTTTTGAAGAACTTAACATCATTCCACATCTTAAAAAGATAGCTTATTGAGGCTCATTCAAAAACTGCCTATCTCTATTCTTTTACAGCCAATAAGCATTTAAAATGGGGCTTCAGGGATGGCTCAGTGGTTAAGAGCACTGACAGCTTTTGGAGGGAACCCAATTTGATGCCCAGTACCAACATGACAGATCACAACCATATATAATTCCAGTGCCAGAGGATCCAGTATCCTCTTCTGACTTCCAAAGGTACTATATACATGTAGTACGTATATACATTCATGCAGGCAAAAATCACTTATATATGGAACTAAAAAAAAAAAAAAAAAAAGAACACTTCAAAAGAGGTGTGTTTAAAAAACAATTAAAATGTGTTTGAGAAGTCTATAAAATGGAATACAATGAAGTCAAGATTAATAAAATCCTACCTACACCTACCCCACTTTAAGCTGCTATATATTAATTTATTGCATATATTATTAATAAGACAGCATGAATCAATGTATGTTATTTAAATGCATTGTAGTTCAGGGTGATGTCTGCATATTTGTCACCTTTGCAATGACCAGTGCTGGCTTACCCCTGCTTAGAACTAAAGAATAGGTAAGAACTGGGATTCAGGGCCACTGCAGGACAACAAGTGGAGAGATGCTAGACAGTTATTCAAGGAGGACAAAGACACAATAAAATGTGTGGCACAGGGCCAAAGGAAAACTTGAGAGAGATTCACGCAGCCAGTCTGCTCCACAAAGCCGTCGTGTGGGGAGGTCTGTAAAGTGTTCCCAGCGATGGGCTGATCTATGTAGTCTCTGGCCAGAGCTGTTCTGTGGGAGCCTTTGATAGAGAGCTTGCTGGGTTTCAAAGTGCAGGGCTCAAGTAACTTATACGCAGAATGCTAGAGGTGAAGGTGGCCCAGTTGCTGGTAAAGACTCATGAACAGGTTCAGCCACTGTGCTGTATACGTGGAAAAGTAAGACTTCACTAAATAAAAAGGAAACTTTACTAAATGTGAAGTAAATGCAAAGGTCTCAGGGTTTGAGCAGCTGCCCCTTCCATGCTCAGGTCCCCACCTCTCTGTCATGGAGAGGAAACTGCTTCAGACATTGAGTATTTACATACAGACATGGGTATTTTCATTCTGTCACGATAAGCGCACATGTATATTTCATAATTCTGTAATTATAGGGCAAGGACTATTGTATTCATTGATATATAAAATATTCTAATTTTCTTCTAAGTTATAAAGCAGAGACAAAGCACGTTTTTAGTTGTTTTATTATACATTCGTTTTGGATCCTAATACTATCTTTAGCCTTTCAAATTTTGGCCTTTCAGTCACTAACAGAATTTGGGTCTTGAATTTCCCACAAGGGCCATGTGTTAAAGGCTTGTCTGAGCTTCAGAGACTGAACCTTTAAAGGTAATTAAGTCAGTAGGGTTGGGGTTGTCCCTTTGCAGGACATGTTAGGAATGAGCTCTTGCCTTCTGCTTCTTTCTGCTTCCTCTCCCTTCTGTCTGTTCTGGCAGCTACAAGATATGCAGGCTCCTTGGCCTTGACGTACTATGCTCTAAAGCCCCACAGCAAAATCTGAGAAGCCACAGGTGGGAACCGCTAAATAATCCTTACTCTACATCAGGCACTTGGTCAGTGATGGAAAGAGGACTTACACATAAAATTGCAATTTAATATACTGTTAATATATTAAATAAAATGGAAAGGGTATATGGCTCAGGTAAGAGCAATTGTCCAGGAAACGTGCAAGTGTATGTATATGCACATATATACTCACACATATATATACTCACATATATACATATATGCACACATGTATACACAGACATAGATATGTAAATACTCATGCATATATATATACACAGGCATGCATACATACAAACATACATATACATGCATGCACACATATACACACATACATATACTTAAATGCATATACACACATTTATTCATATACACAATATACATATATATAAACACACACACAGACATGTACATACATACACACATGCTAACATACACAAACACATGTACTTTTAAACACATATAGACACACATGTACATGTACATATACATATACACATGCATACATATGCACACACATACACATATACTTGTATACATATATACACAGACACATATATACACATATACACATGCATACACACAGGCACACATATACACACATACATACATATCACATGTACACATATACACACACATACACACATGCACATACACATGCACACATATACACAAACACGCACACACATAAACACACAGACACATACATATACGCATTTGTACACACACACATACACACATATAAGCACACGTAAACACATGTATATACACATACATGAACATACATAAACACACGAGAAACCACACACATACAAACAAAAGCTATATTCACACATACATATAAATGCACATATGCAGAGGAATTTTTAAAGATTTGAATATATCCAAGATCTATAATTCTTGCAGGAATTTTGCAGGAATTAAGGCATAGCAGGGCTGACAGGCCATGGTAGGAATTGTATGTAAATGTTACACTAGATGCCTTCAAGCTAGCTGTCAGTGTAGATTGTAAATCAGGTAAAGTGTAGTGTACCCTCACTCTGGCCTTAGGTTTTTCCACTCAATGCCACAGGAGCAGGGGTCACCCCAACCCACTTTTGGTGACTCTTGGTTGGGCATCTCCTCTTGGGCTCTGAATCCTCCTTGGCACGTAACCCTTCCGAGGGGACATGGGACGGTGCAGCGGACTCTAACCTGGGTGAAGGTGCGTCGTGCGGCTTGATGCTGGCACTGCGGTCTCTCCGCACTGGTGCAGGCTCCAGGGTGGGCAGACCTGTGGCAGAGGTGGTGGTTGTCCAAGTCGAGGAGACTCTTCTCAGCAAGCCTGGGGGCAAACTTCTCCTCAGGCGCTGCAAGGAAAATGTGCTTCATCACCAACCATATTTTAGATCGTTAGCTCTTATGAAAAACAACGGAAGGAAGGAAGGCAAAGGGAAGCATTGCATGAAACCGTAGAGGCTGGGTGTCATCTATCCCTGTCCTGGGACAGTGAAGAGAAACACTGTTGAAATGAGAAAAGCAGCAGCAAGCCAGGCCCGGAGCTCACTGGGGAGTCTCAGGGAATGACTGCAACAAGCAAGCTGTGCTATACAGCAAGTGCTGGGCTCCTAGGTCTACACAGTGAGCGAGGGTTCCCAGGTCTACACAGTGAGTGCAGGTTCCCAGGCTCTGTCTCAGAACGCTCAGAAGTGGCGGAAGGAAACCTTGAAGACTGTGAAACTTTCGCTCAGGCCAAACCCTTCATGCCACACCTACCTTGGAAATGGCCAGTTTGTCTTTCTCCAAGCCCTCCTCCGAATCAGAGCAGGGATAGTTCTCACTGAAGGTTACAGACGGGTTCACCCTGGGCTTGTGGATGGCCTGGAAGGTGAGCTGCGTGCTAAGAAGGTTGCTCACGGCCCTCAAGGATGTGCACACGTTCGGAGGCAGAGAAGGGTCTGCGAGGAGGTCGGTGATGAGGCCGTGGGCCTCGCCCATCACGGCAATATCCACGGTGATGCTGGTTCCTGACTGAGACAAGAAAGCCACAGGTCAGGGAGGGTGACAGTGAGTATGGAGGTGAAGAGAGCTAATCTGGGCTTTTCTGGCTGTCAGGCACTGTAGTGCACACTTACACACTTGACTCACAGGCAGCCGAGGCAGGAGGATATGACCTCTGACCTCTGACCTTTTCCGACACTTCTTCCGATGATACTTCATGCAGATGTTTTTATCAGCGGTCCTCAACCTTTCCAAAGCTGAGACCCTTAATCCAGTTCCTCATGGGCTGCTGACCCCAACCATAAAATTATTTTTGTTGCTAGCTCCTAAGTGTAAATCTGCTATTGTTATGAATCATAATGTAAATATCTGATATGCAGGATATCTGATGGGGTTATGATCCACATGTTTAGAACCACTGATATATACATACATACATACATACATATATATATATTTACACATACACATTTAAATGTATGTGTACATGCAAGCAAAACATTCACACACATCATAACATAAATATTAAAATAAATACTTAAAAAACCATTTCAAACAGTTATAAATATGATATACTAATAGATTACATATTGCATAATATTCAAACCAGGGTCAGCACATCTGTGTTTTAGGTGTAAACCATTCACCATTTCTCTGCACTGGAAATCTTCAAAGGCCTTTCTTCCAGCTTGTTAAAACTCATCACCATCACCTACAGTCATCCCACTGGGCCAGCATGTGGCAGCTCCTTTCTCCCTCTGAGGCACAGTTTTCAAAGCTAGAGCTTGAGGAGGAATGGGACATGCCTAGAGCAAGACAAAGACAGCTCCTGGGCTGCATCTTAGCAGTACAGAAATTGCCTGTGGTGATATATTATCTATGATTTATTAGAGCTTGCCTTAAGATTCAGAAAGCAAAGTCAGCCTCGGGCTATAGAGATCAGGCAGTGGTGGTACACACCTTTAATCCCAGGACCCACTAAAGAAAGGCAAATGGATCTCTCTGAGTTCAAGGCCACCCAAGGTTACACGAGATTGAATCGGTCTAAAATAGTGACAGAGCTCACACCTTTAATCCCAGCACTAGAGCGGTATAAAGGATAGAAGCAGGGCCTTCGGTGGTCAGTCTCAGGAGTTTCTAGCCACGCTGAGGAGAGCACAGCAGACTGAGTAAACCTGAGGGGCAATACAGTCGCGATCAGTTTGAGGATCGCCCCTTTGGGCTGAGCTGAGGTAGAGGTGAGAGCCAGCAGCTGGCTACTCTGCTTTCTGATCTTCAGCTTAGACCCCAATATCCGTCTCTGGGTCTTTTACTTGTCCTGTTACACTTTCCTAGCACATTTGAGCTCTGGGTTTGATAACAGCATCCCCACCATCCAGTGCCAAACTTACAAAAGGTTGAATCAATCAACAGCCAGTTTTAAAAGGCAGAGGACTTGAGAGGAAAAAGCAGCACCAAGCATTCCACACGGAGAGATCGCCATTTTACTGTCGCTGGAAAATTTCATTTTGGAAGTGACCTTAACACACAAAAATGGCCTGCTTCCCATGAAGGTCTCATGTAACGCTTGGGCCTGGTGTGTGGTAGGGACCGACCTAGTTTTAGAGACGGATATGAAAAGCCACCAAGTCTGTGCCCACATTCCCACTCTGTCTCTCCTGGTTGGGAAGATCAGATTTCAGTTCTGTGACATCCTTGTTACATTTTGCTAAGTTGTCCATCAGATCAGAGACATTGGGGAAGAAGAGAGGGAAGGAAAATAAACAACAACAAAACTAAAACAAGAAGTGAAGCCAAATGCATCCCACATTGCTGTTCAGGAGAGATTAGAAGAGAGGAGGGATCCAGAGAAAGACAAGCTGCCAAGTGAAGGCTCCAGACCATGGCAGAAGACCACCTGTTCTGCCATGAAGTCATGGGCCAAGCACAAGGGACTGTAATTTCAAACTACACATCATAGAGGTTATGGAAGCAGGTCCTAGAGCTAGGCATTTAGATCTAGGTCTGTCTCATAATCTAGCACTTTCCAAGACCATAATCTCTACCAGATAACTAAAACCCCCCACTCCTATATCTTCCGTCTGTGATTTTTAGGTATAATAATAATAATGGTTCCAGGAATGGGCAAGGGAGCAGCACCTGTAACCCCAGTATTTAGGAGAGGTTGTCCAAGGCCAACTTTAGTTATATAATGAGTTTGAGGGCAGTGTGGAATATACTTTC
The DNA here is from genome assembly GCF_943737965.1 of Phodopus roborovskii. Lineage (NCBI taxonomy): Eukaryota > Metazoa > Chordata > Mammalia > Rodentia > Cricetidae > Phodopus > Phodopus roborovskii. The sequence goes on along the minus strand of NW_026126639.1, from coordinate 1,033,002 downwards.
TCAAACAACAGAACAAGACAAGAAAAAAGCCAAGTAGTAGTAATCATCATCATCATCGTTATCATCATCATCATCAACCATAATGTTACTGCTAAACTCTTAAGGTAAATGTAAGAATGTAAAGAGATAATGTGTATCAAACAACTGTGTTAGCAGTTATAAAATTTCAGTCACAGCTGTGGTATAAACAATAATAAATATAATAATGTAGGTGGCAGTGATAGCACTAAAGCTTTTAAATAAGAGGCTATTAGAGTTTTAATAAATTTCCCAAAATAGACCTAAATTTCAATGATCTGAAAAAATTAAATGTATAAAATTATAAAATAAAAAGGGAGTGTTGAGGAGTGTTTTCTAATCTGCCAGACAGAAACTTCAAAGATAGGAATTCATAAGCTGCCAAGGAAACCTGCAGCAGGGTTGTCTAAGCAAAGATAGAAACATCTATGTCAGAAAATGCATCATAAACTGGGTGATGGTGGCACACACCTTTAATCCCAGCACCCAGGAGGCAGAGGCCAGCCTGATCTACAGAGTAAGTTTCAGGACAAGCCACCCCCACACCCACAAAAAAGAAAGACATGCAAAGGAAGAAGTCTGAGAGGAAAATATGAGATAAAACACAGTAAAGGGCTTCTTAAAAATCAATATAGAAGGGGAAAAAGTAAATAACCATCTGGCATGATATGGGCTGTGGGCTTGCTGTATACTGCCTTTATTTATTATGTGGCTATATGCCCCTGTATACCTATGTTCTTCAAGACTTTTATCATGGAAGAAGCTGGATATAGTCAAAGGCTTGCTGTATCTAACAAGATGACCTTGTCATGCCTGCCCTTGAGTCTGTTTATGGGCTTGTGTCCTGATTGGTGCTCTGTCAACTTGGCACAGGAGAGTCGTCAGGAAAGAAGGGCCTCAACTGACAAAATGCCCCCATCAGACTGGCCTATAGGCAATTTGTGGGGCATTATCTTTCTCCCAGCCCACAAGGAGTGGTGCTACTTCTGGGGTTGCTGTCTTGAGCTGTATAAGGAAGCAGGTTGAGCAAGCCACCACAGGAGCATTCTTTTATGGCCTCTGCTTCAGCCCCTGCCTCCAAGCTTCTGCCTTGACTTCCCACAAGGATGGTTTATATAAACTATAATTGGAAATAAACCATTCCCTCTGCAAATTGCTTTTGGCCATGGTCTTTGTAACAGCAGTATAGACTGAAGTAGAACAAGTAGACTACATTAATTGATGTGCACATGTTGAGCCATTCCTGCATCTATGGGTAAAGCCAACTTGATCATGGGGAATACTCTTTGATGTGCTCTTGAATTCAATTTGCAACTATTTTATTGAGAACTTTTGTATGTACATTTATTAGAGAGATTAATGTACAGTTTTCTTTTATTGTATGTGAGTCTTGATTTTAAGGCAGGACAATGAATGCCTGCCATCCCGGACTGGAGGTAGGAGTTTGAGGCCACCATAAGTTATATAATCAGTTTAAGGTCAGTCTGCACTATATGAAGTGTCCCTACTCTCCAACACAAGAAATAAACAAACAAACCAAACCAAAAAGAACTATTTTCTTCTCTAATAATTAAGATGTAAAGCAATTGAACAAAGTCATCCATTATTACCAAATGTTTCCAGAATTATAAAAATATAGCAAGGACCAAGTATCTACAAACCAATGTGAAAATTTAAATGCACTATTAATAGCTTTAGGATAATTATGCTCATGTCATACAGGTATACATTATTTATGACAACATTCACAAAAATACCACCCAGTTGGGCTAGAACCTCTTTTAACAATATGCATCTTTCAAATCCATCTCATATACTTGTAGAATAAAAAATCGTCTAGGGCATTTCTCTGCAACAGAACTTATTCTCTCAACCCATACTTTTCTAATACATTAAATGAGAAATGTCCCTCATAAGTTCAGACCTTCAAATGTTTGGTCTCTAGGTCCTGGCTCTGCTGGAGAGGTGCAGTCTTATGGCAGAAAGTACATTACTGGAGACTGACTTTGAGAGTTCACAGCCTTGCACAGAGTCTCTTCTCTCTCTGCTTCATGCTTGCAGGTAAGGATGGCAATAATGGGTTGATATGGCTCTGGAGACATAGTCCAAGTAAACTTGTCCTTCTCTAAGTTGGTTTTGGAGATGATGTTTTTATCACAGAGACAGAAAAGCAAACTGACACACATACCCTAAGATGGTGTACTACTTTCATGAAAATTCGAAATTTTAAGTTGAAGTTTAAAGGACAAATTTTAAGAGTTTTTGACAATGAAACAAATCAAAAAAAAAAAAAAAAAAAAAAAAAAAGCAGAGCAGTCCACTCATAATTAGGTGAGACATTTTTTTTAAAAAAGTCAATTATCGAAGAGAATAACTTTGCCTAATTTCCTTTTTTGTTTTAAATATTTTATTACAATTATTTATATGTGTGTGCATGTCCATGCATGTACTTATGTGTTGTGTGTGGTATGTGGTGAGTGGTATGTAGTGTGTATGTGTGTGTGTGCGTGTGTGATATGTGTATGCATGTGCATGTGTGTGTGTGGTGTGTCATGTATGCGAACATGTGTGTGCACATGTGCATACACACAGGTGCTATGGACAAATGGGGGGGGTTAGAGGACAGTATTCTGGGATCAGTTCCCTTCCATTATGTGAGTGGCAGGGATCGAACTCATGTTCCCAGGCTTGACAGTAAGTACCTTTATATAGGCAGATTTCTTTCCAGTCCTTGTTCATTTGTTTATTTCAAATACAGCTATTTTTTTTTTTTAAATCAAGCCATGTATTTCATATGTAGTTTGAGAGCAATGTTAAAATGTTTACGAAGCATTTTTAAGAAGAAAAGGGGAATTCACGCTTTTAGGCCAGGGTTAGTGCCACATCAGCTTTCAAATGGATGCTGTGTTGCTGTGGTGTAGCTTGTTAAGCTGACTCAGTGGGCCATGAAAGACAAAAGACAGGAAGGGGAACAGGTGGGCGTGGGGTAAGCTGGTGGATCTGGGAGGAGTTAGAGCGGGAAGTGGAGAGCGGCGAATGTGCTCACAATACCTTGTTCTCGTGTGTATGGAATTCCCAAAGAGCTGACCTAAAGCACTGCAGTTAAAACTTTGTTGTTGTTAAAAGCAGTAGATTTCTTTGTGACATTTCCTATATACTGCATAGTTCTATAGCAAAGCCCTACCCTCACCCCCAAACCCACCCCCACCCCTAAAAAAACAAGCAAAAAGTAGAGCATGCATACTGGAACCCGGTGAGGAGCCACCATGAACATAACATGCTCACTTGGAAAAAGAAAACAACAAGAAGAAAAACAAGTTCACATTGCCTACTGGCATTAAGTCATGCCCAGCTTGACTGGGTTTCGGCTTTACGGACATTGTCATGAAAGAGTTAAAAGCTGCATTGTGCATAAGAACTTATCACTTGGCTCAAAGAACTAAGGGTTCCACTGAAGCATGAAAGTATCAAAGAGTAACCACACCTAAGTCTCTGAGCGGCACCCTGGCTGCAGTGCCAATAAACACCAGATGAACAATAAAGCCACTTGCGTGTTCATAGAACGACTATTGATGAATTTCAGGCACCGGGGCTTCCCTCATTGATATGCTCTTTTAAAATTATGTACAAAGAGGAAAAATTGGATGATTCACTCAAAGGGTATTTTTATGTGTTTTCAAATAAAAAATAATTAAATTCCTAAGTATCTCAATAATAATCATATATTTCATTTAGCTAATAAAACTGTTTGATAAAGGCAATAAACACTAAAGTCAGGTTTATGCAAGGGCCACTAAAAAAAAAAAAAAAAGGAGTCTTAAACTAAAAAGCTTAAAACAAACAAACAAATAAAAAAGTCACAAGCACAACATAAAACATTCTATCTTATTCTCCACTCATAATGGGAACATTTATATTTAACATTCAGAAAACACAATTCCAGAAACACTGTTTAATTAACAACCAAACTTGGAGCCTCACCTTTAAATAGAAATCTGGTATTTAGCTCCAATAAACAATGGAGGGGAAAGTGCAGTTTTATATAGCAAAGTAGAAACAGTAAGATCTCTTGGTACATCCACCCCTTCACTGTCTCCTCTCTCCTCCCTTCCCCTACCCTCTCTTCTCCTCTCCTCCCCTCTCCCTTACCCCTCCTGTCTCTGCTTCTCCACCTCCCCCCTCTCCTCCTCTTCTTTCTTCTTAATTTATGTTACTTTATCTCACCCTGCAGACCAGGGCTGGCCTCCAACTCACAGAGATCCTCCTGCCTCTGCCTCACAAGTGTTTGGGATTAAAGGTGTGCAGGACCACATCTAGGTATATCCCCTGCCTTTTTGAAAGCATCTCCTTTAAAAACATTTCTGTTCCTCCCTTCTTTTCTCCTGACGGCATCCAGTGTGCTGGCTTTTAGTTTTCACACATATGAGTGGCATTGTGACAAAAGAGTTGGCCAGTTTCAAAGTACTGTTTTTATCTTAGGCCAAAGGCTCAAGGTGACGGATGGACTCTGAAGTGTTCCCCATAAGCTTATGTATTTGAGTATTTGGGCCCCTTATGGTGGCGCTGTCCAGAGAGGCGGTGTCATCTTTAGGAGGTATGGCCATGCTGAAGGAAGTAGGTCTCTGGGGAGAGGTAGAATTGGGAGTTGTAGTTCACCCCTACTTCCGGCCAGATCTCTGTGTGCCTGTCTCTGTCTGCATCTCCTACCTGCCAGCCCAATGTCCTAGCTACCTGAGAGGCCCACAGGAATGCCTTCCCCATTGCCATAGCTTCCCCAGCACAGAGGGCCAAATGCTCTCCAATGTTGGGCCAAAATAAATCTTTCCTTCCTGAAGTTGCTTACTTCAAGTATCTCATCATGGTGACTAAAAAAGTAATACCTCAAGGGACAAGATGAAAAGATGAAAAATGTAGTTGAGATCAACATTAAACTTAACTCGAGATTAGACACATAGCACCCCACGTCCCAGATAAGGAAGTGGGTCCTCACAACAGAGCCCAGCACTGCTGACTTAGCTGAGCTACTTAGTAGGGCTGCCCTCTCTCAGTCTGTCTCCTAGGGTGTTCTCCATGCCCTCCTGCCATTTTCCTGAGTGCTGCACATCCAAGCTGCAGCCCTTATACTTGAGCCTCAAGCATTTTACCCACCAAACCATCTCTACCAACCAACATTTTAGTGTTAAAATTATTTTACAAATAGTTAAACACTTGTTTTACCATCTGCTAATCTTACCATGACCCCTCCATGTTACAAGTCATCATGTTGTCACGTATCAGTCCTTTCTTTTGCCTAATGCTCACTGAGTCTTACAGGGAACAGACTCCTGCCTGGGACGCTCACAAACCCCTTTCTCCCAATAGTCAATGTGCACTTTAATCAAATGTCAGTTTTGCTGCTTCCCAGGGCTGTTTAGGCCAGATTACATTCATCACGCTACATATGGGAATAAGATATCACTAAATCATTGCCAGTGAAGCGATGGAATCCATTTCCTTAGGAACTAACAGACTAGTTTTGTGGAGTTGCACAGGTTTTGTAAAGAGACTTCGTGAAGGTAGATTTTCATTGAATTAAACCAGTCAGTCAAATAGAAAACTGTGACATACTTGAAGGACTTTCCGCTAAAAACGTTCTGGAGCTCCTCATTCATTTCCACTATAAAGAAGTTGAAATTGGCAGTCATCCATAAGTATGGCTTTCAGGACTTAAGAAAGGCAACTTGGAGCTACAATCCACACAGGGGATACAACCTAGGAAAAGAGGCATTTTTGGTCCCTCATCAAAAGATGTGGGAAAGCTTGCCTGCTAACACACTAAGTGAAAATTCGTTAATAAAGGTATGGAAAATTTATGAAATATTTTATGATTTTTCTACTTGAACGGTTTTCAAAATTCCCTAACCTCTGGTCCTAATTATCACAGTTAGCAGAGCACCAGTATGTTTTTAACCCAACATTTCCTTTCGGTTGAAATGAGGCATGATAAAATAGCTATGACAAGGTATTCCTTATGATTCCTGGAGCAGGAGATAAAATGTAGAGCTCATTCAAAGGTAATCACCCAGGGGTGCCACGGTGCTTCCAGGGGAGGGAAGCAAGTAAGGGCCCTACGCAGCTATGACTTCTGTGGACTGTAACAATCACCAGAAGGACACACAGGCCCCATGCCCATGGGTATACAATAGTGGCATGCATGCCTTGGTGGGAACCAGGAACATTTTAATAGAATCCAAGGCCCATTCATTAAGAGATAAAGAGAGAGATCGATCATGCTTACTACTGGAGACAGGGCCTTCTCTCCAGAACTGATGTACTCAAGGATTGTAGAGGAGAACCCACAAACTGCCACTTTACTAAATCAGCATGACTCCTAACTTTAATCTAAATATTGTCTTTATATCCAGATACATGTAATTCTTACCCCTCATCAAAGAGATGCCTGTTTGCAACAGATGGAGGCCATTATAGAAAACCATGACTGCTCAAAATGCAGACACAAAAATGATTATGGGATGTATAGCACCAATCGATGCACCTACATGGTAACTCCTGCACCTGGGGCTCAGAGAGAATCAGAAAAGAAAGGATAGATAGACTGTAAGAGACAGATTGAGAGGGAACATTCACCCATGATACCCCAAGAATATGGCTGCCTAAAAAGCACACCAATAGACATGCTACTATATGAGCAGAAATTCTCACAGGGACCTACCCTAGACAGGCAATTAAGGAATGCAGAGAGACTGAGAAATAATATCTCCAGAAAAGAGATGGGCCCCCACCCCAAGTGGCTCAGAAATCACTTACATACAAGTGTCATTCTATGCACCAAGAAGGCTATATTCATGTACACACACACACACACACGCACACACACACACACACACACACACACACACACACACACAAGCATAAGTGTGCTCCTGTGCAACATTAATTAAGACTTTGAGGGAGAGAAAGGTAAGAGATCTTGGAGGAAGAAAAGGGAAGGGAGAAATTATGTCATTATATTTTAATTTCAAAAATTAAAAAAAGTAGTATAATAACAGTAATAATAATAATAGTAATAATAACTCAATAGGAACAATGGGGAACACACAGGCTCTGGTTCATGTCTCACTGTCTGTGTACTATGTGTGTAAAGAGTTAGGAAGAAAGGGTGTCAAGGGTTGGTCCAAAGGACAAGGTACTTAGTTTATTCATTAGTACAAAATATCCCTTTTATGGAGCCATGGGGAGCACAGAATGCAAAGCCATGCTATTTGAGTTCAAGTTTTAGACCTGCTCACATGTGTATAGACAAATTTATTTCTCTCTATAACCCCCACTTTCTTAGCTTTAAAATAGGCGTGCTGACAGCACCTGTTTGTTATCAATTAAATAAAACCATGTGCAGGATTGTCAGTCTCGGGAAGACAAATACAGGAATGAAAAACCATGGATGTATATTACATGAAAGGAGACATGAAAATGAACAAACGTGATTAATGGGAGAGGGAGGAAAGAAGAAGTGCCAGAGAATATGGGGAAGAAACATGATGTAAAGCGTAATCTTGTAGGGAAATGTCTTTATGTAACCCAGGATCATGTACAATGAATATACGAAAAGAAAATCAGAAAATAAACAATGCCACTAAGTGCTTAGCTTGGATTATATGTTTAATGAATATTACTTATCACACATATAGAGGGATTGTGAAAATAAACTGAAAATGATTGTATGTATAAAGAAAGAATCATAAACATGTACATCTTTGTACTGGGCATTTCTCTCTTTCAACAATTACTCATGCACATGCATGCTTGTGCACATGAGTGTAAACTCATGCATGTGTCACACATGTACAAATGCCTGTGCAGTTTAGAAAATGAAGTTGAGATTTCCTGGAGCTGAAGTTATTACAGGCAGTTGTGAGCCACCCAACGTCGGTGCTAGGTACTGAGCTCAATCAAGTCCTCTACAAGAGTAGTCAGAGATCTTAACTACTGAGCCATCTCTCCTGTCCAGTCAGAATTCCCTTATAAATGAAGACAGCCTAAAAATAAGGTTTCTCTACCCCCAAAACAAAACAAACAAAACAAACACACAAACAAAAACCAAAAACTAAAGCAATAAAATCATAACTTTTGATATTTTCACTTCTTACTTTAGGTGAAAATAGCTATGAAGTCTATATTCCCTACCCCCAAATGCTCCATAACAGGTCTGAGATTAATTTTTGACTGTTGAAAAGTAATTGTACAAAAGTTCTGGTTTCAGTTAACATGGTCGATTGTACTGGTGTGATTTATAACACGCCCTGAAAAGAATTCTAAGAGCAGGCCATCTGAGTCCCATTGTTGGAAGTATTTTTCTTTTCTATTTAGTCATCTTGGGAGGTACCCTGGGAGGCAAGCACAGCATAGAAGAGCATTCTCAGGGTAAAGAGGGAGCTTGGTCAAGAGATGGGTAAACAGAAGGAGCGTCTGGTACTTTCTACATGGCATTGGTCCTCAGTGCTGGGAACAGATGCTGAGTGTACACTGGGAGCCTATAGCCTTCTTAATTGCTATACAATGATGCCTCATCCCATCACCTCCGAATCTTTCCCAGAGAGGCTGCCTGTGTTACCGGAAAATGCTATTTTGGTCAATAATATGCCAAATTATTCTAGGATATGAGCTGGACACCATAGAAATAATCTTTGGCACATTCTCAGTTCTGACCCCAGAGCCAGAAAAACTGCATATGTGTTTATACTTTCATAGGACCAGTTTATAATTTTAGACTTGAAATTGTCTGGGAAATTTTTAAAAAATGAAATCATGTGAAAATTTTTCAGTAAGTCACTGTAGGCTGAACCTTGGCAAAAGGCCACCCCACGGAAACAGATGTTTGCTTATTTTAATTTTCTGGTAGGGAATATGCATTTACATTTGTCCTTAAGACAACACACATACACACAGTGCAGTAGGGGGACCTATAGAGACCTTAATCAAGTGATTTTCCAGCAAATGCCAGCAATTACTGTGATTCCCAACTTCCTTCTCTTTTGATGTTCTGAGAACATTCCATGCCATCAAATGGGAAGTAGTACGTGGCTCAATGTTTTTTTTTGTACTTCCAGAAAATTCTATCTGCAAACAATTGATACCTTGTCCAAACATTCTCTGTTTATATTTTCTATTATAGTAGTCTTCAGACACTAGTAGCTTTACCCAACAACCCAAAATTAATAAACACAGGAGAGGAAGCTATTTTATTATTTAGAAAGCAAAACATCCTATTGGTTATTTATTCTATACGCCCTTATATCATTGAAAAGACAACCTTAGGCTTACCCTTCAGACTTGTTCTCTCTCTTCCCAGTTAGAAAAGATGAGGTGGGTAGCCTAAGTATGTGGGAATCTGACGGTGAGCTGTCCGTGTGATTGCTCATACCAGTGAAGGCTTAGAAAACACAAATTGCTGCACAAGTCAAAAAAGACTGCCTTTTTTCAGTGGAAGAATATCTGTGCACCCTCTAATATGAGTAGAGATTTTTAAATATTTTAGGAATGATAATCTCTGAGTTTGAAGTCACCTTTGGTCTGTTAAAGTTTATCAGTTGTTACTAAACTTGAAGCTGCTGTTTGCTTAGAGGAAAAACAAACAGGGCCTGGTGAACAATAGAGGGCAGTGTTCTGCCTTGGAACTGACTAGCTGTTCCGTAATCACTTCTGGAAAGAGTGTGGTCCTCTTATTAACATATAGACTTTCATTCCTTTTCTTTCCACACAACAAAAACACATAAATCATCAGATTACTGGTAGAAATTAATAAAAAATAAAATTACGTTGTCTCTTTCATGTCACTGTTAAAATGGAGTATAAACACATTTAATATTTACCCCCAATCACAAACATTTCGGCGTTCACTCTTTTAAACACGATTCTTTACGGCAGTACTGAGGATTGTACTCTGGGTCCTAGGCATGCTCGCAAGCATTCTTAACAGTGAATAATAACTAAACTGTAGCTCCAGCACTCCTCATATTATAAGGTACATTAGAAACATGACCCATTACGATACATAATTTGGTTTAATTTTTTCACATGTAATTCACTATTGTGGTTAAAGTATCCATAAAGTGCATGCACGCACACACACACACACACACTCACACAAACACAACACACATGAACACAGTTTTCTGAAACTTCATTAGCATTTACTTTATCCCATTGACCATCACTGAATGCTTTCTGCCTCACAGGCAGGGTCTCTTGCCTATCCTACAGATCCTCTTCGCTTCCCTTTCAAGAGTGTTTGCCCTGGCTCCTTCCACACTACCACTCATAGCCTTGCTGGTCCCTGTTGGGATGTTCCTTTATTTCATATACTAGAAGTACAAAACCCCTAAAAATCTTCAAATTCTTTGAGCCACGTGTCTCCCATCACTCGTCCCTGTGTATATAGATAGACTCTCTTCTTAAGAGCCATGCATATCCATCCCATCATTTGTCCTTGTACATAAACAGACTCTCTTCATAGAAGCCATGCATCTTCCGTTATTTGTCTCTTTGTGCATAGACTCTCTTCACAGAAGCTAAGCATCTCCCATCGTCTGTCTCTGTGTGTATAGATTCTCATCTTAGGAGCCATGCATCCTCCATCATCTGTCTCTATGTGCAGACTCTCTTCATAGAACCCATGCATCCTCCATCATCTGTCTCTATGTGCAGACTCTCTTCATAGAACCCATGCATCCTCCATCATCTGTCTCTATGTGCAGACTCTCTTCATAGAACCCATGCATCCTCCATCATCTGTCTCTATGTGCAGACTCTCTTCATAGAACCCATGCATTTCCCATCATCTGTCTCTATGTGCAGACTCTCTTCATAGAACCCATGCATCCTCCATCATCTGTCCCTGTGTGTATAGACTCTTCTTAGAAGCCATGCATCTATCTCTGCTCATCTCTCACCTGTAACAGACTCTTCTGAAAAGCCATTTGTCCCCAATCATCTAGCAACTGTACACTTTGGCTCCTTTTCCAACAGTATCTGTCACATTTCTCTGATATGTTTTGGTTGTGTAATTATGCAAGTATATAAAAATTTATTTCCTTCTTTGGGGTTTGGACTGTACAGTAAGGGCAATGGTAGACTTCATTCACTAGCTTAAATCTGGAGCTTAGAGTAGTACTAGAAATACCACATACTCCAAGCCTTCAAAGAGGCGCATTCCTTATTTCCAACCCTATGCTCTAAGAAAATGAAAAGGGAAAAGTTATGTTTTACAATATATACTTGAAAACAAATCACTGTGTTAAAATATCTCCCTGAAAGAGCAGTCAATCTTCTAGTACAGTTTCATATTCTAAACTGATTTTTTAAAAAAGAAAAAAAAAATCTCTTGAGAAACTAGAGCCAGGAATGAAACTTCTTAACAGTGTGTTCTAGAATATATCCTTTCTGGAAAGTAGCAAAAGTCAATTTGAAGAAGTCAGGCTGATAGGGGAAATAACTCGGGAATGTTTTCTTATAATCCAATAATAATGAAATAGCAAGCATGGGATTAATGTGTATATGAATGTATCTTTTCTCCTCTTTTAAAAAGAAAACCTGAGAAGGCCTGTAGGCAGAGGGAAAAAAATAGCTCACTGGGTACAATTGTCACGGTGGATTCAAACAACTCAGGTGGAAAACGTGAGTGTAGAGAAGTTGGAGAACACAGATCACAGCAGGAAAGGAAGCCACGCTCAAGACCTTTGGTTAACTTGCCAATCGCAACGAAGAACCCTGCAAAACAGTGGCATAGATATTATGTATGAAGAGAGAAGTTGTTCAAGGCCAGGGAGATGAGAATGCTTCACCAATCAGGAGCACAAAGCAATGTGCTCTTATGGGGTGCCTGAGGTACATATCTCTGAAGAACTATATGGCATCAGGGGGGGGGGAGATTCAAGCTTTGTATTATAGTGCTTATGCTTGGATACAGATACATGGATCTTGATGACACAGGTGTATCCAGGGATGGCCCCTAGGCTACAATGGAAGTGTGGTGAAGAGAAAAGGTAAGCAGACTGAGCTATAATGGATACCAATGTCTATGAGCAGGGTAGAACTCACAGGAGAATGTGAGGGGGGCAACTACTCAAGCTAAGAATTTGTTATCAAAATAGACAAGGAAATAAAATACATTTGTCAAGAACAAAGGGTCAGCACTGACAAATGATTGAAAAATTTTCCATGAGTGTAGTGTCTAGGAGGTGGCTGCAGAGGAACGGTTTCAGTAGAGTATAGAGACTACAACCAGTCTTCAGTAAGAGGGACAATAAAAGGCAAGTAAGAAACCAAAGATGATACAGACTGGACACAGGATGAAGATGGAGATGCAAGTGTCCTTAGAGTTAGGTCTTTAGTTACTCTGTAAATCAGGCAGTGGATCCTTAACTTAGAATGTGGGATGGAAATGTTGACATTAGAAGACACAGGCATTTGGAGGAAAGGGCTGGCTACATTCTCAGACATCACTGAAAGCCTCCATTTCCAATCTTGGCAACAAACATAAGGAAACATAGTGTTTCCATGTTATCCAGCTACAGCACCCCTGGGCATCATCAACATCACAGAGAGACATCGGTGTTCACTGCTACTTCACTGCTCACAGAAGTTAAGTTAGGGAAATGACCTACGTGTCTGATGACAGGGGAGTGTATAAAGACAAAGTGGTGCATATACACAGGGAAAATTTCCTTCAGCAAAAGGAAGAGCAAGATTATGTCTTATGCGGGAAAATTGACACTTTTAGAGATAATCATTTTCAGTGAATTAAGTCAGTCTCAGACAAACATCATATTTTTTCCTATCACTTGTGTTTCCTAGGTTTTACACAGACACACAAAATCACATATATGATATGATATGACACGATAGTACAAGTGAAAATATAGAAGAGAAATAGTGCATAATGAAGAGGGAAAAGAAACAGGAGGGTTTGGGAGACACAAGGAGATATGTCCAAAAATATTATTGACTAGTATGACAATGTCCTCTGTAACATAGCACTATATAAAATGAGTTTATGCTAATGAAAACAAAAAAATTTCAAAGAGTATAGGGAGGCAGCTCAGTAGTTAAGAGCACGTACTGCTATTGTGGAAGGGTTCCTCCCAGCACCCAACCTGGGCCAACATCTTCACTTACATTCATGTACCCTCATACAGGCAAATGTATGAACACGAGATTGAAATAAACCGAATCTTTAAAAAAATAAAAGGCAAGAGGAGCATGGCTAAAGTCTGGCAGGGGTGAAGAAAGATGACTGGCCAACTGTCCTGGAGGTCTGGTGAGGTGGGAGAGCAGGTTGACCGCAGAGCTGGTGAGCAGCAGAGCAGAAGAACTGGAAGGAACACGTTATCAGGACCTGGACTGCACAAGACAGACACAAGCTTGGCTTCTCAGATCTATCCTCTAGGCATGGAAGACTTCTGCTTTCTATTATCAGAAAACCAACTTCAAAGCAAATTAAGAGGGCAGACTTCAAAAGCCCATGGACAAAACTCCAAAGTTTTCTAATTCTACAAGGTGGTAACTTGGTGATACATGCTGTCTTACAAGAAAAATGACATAACCAAATACAACCCAGTATTTGAGGAAGATGGCCATGTCCAAGACTTTAAGAACATTATGATGGTTTGAATGAGAAATGCCCCTCCAGAGCTTGGGTATAAACTTGGTCCCAGTTGGTGCTCTTTGGGGAAGGCTGAGGCAGTGCAGCTTTGCTGAAGAATATGCACCGCTGGACACAGAATTTAAGACTAAATAGTCTCACCCTATTTTTACTTTGCTATCTTCTTATACACTTGACTTTGAACTTGTGAGCAGCACAGAGTCCTGCTACACCTGTGTCTGTTGCTTTCTTGACTTTCTATCCTGCTATGATGGACTCCCATTCCTCTGGGAGAGTAAACCCTATTAACCTTTTTCTTCTATGAGTTGTCTAGGTCATGGCGCACATATATATATATATATATATGTGTGTGTGTGTGTGTGTGTGTGTGTGTGTGTGTGTGTGTGTGTGCATGATCAACACCAAACATGGGCAACCATGACACTTGCAACCCCGACGAAGAGCAGATATATTGTAATGTTGTCATCAAGGTGACTCAATGGTATGCAGGAACCTATTGGATATGGGGACATGGGAAATTCAATACATTTATTCTTATAGCCTCTACTTTTCTCTGTCTATAATATCTTTTCAGGTCTGTCTTATAGACATACCTTCAGGAGTCCCAGGCCTCAGAAAAAATATGTGAATAAGTTACTTGTGAGCATAGAGATGCATATTAATTCTTACCAGCTGTCTTAATAAAATAGTGTCTTTTGAGATAAAAAGGACAAAATAGTTAAGAGTGGTCAACGTTCTCAATTGCTCTAATATAACGAAAGCTCTTCAAAAGCATTTCAATAACGTATCAAAAAACAATCAATTCCATTTTGACAATTAATGAAATATATCTTGCAATAAGAAGAAAGCTTTCCAAATGTATAGAGAGGTCAAGTTTTATAACACATGAAAAACAAATGTTTTGAACTCAGTATTGTTTTTCCACAAACTTTTGTTATAAATGCTGTTGTGGGAGCTTATGCAATCACACAATGAGCACAGTAGCATTTCGTTCCTTTCCTTCCCTCTTTTCCCTTCCTCCCTCTCTTTTTCCCTCCTTCCCTCCCTTTCTCCCTCCCTCCCTCCCCTTCCCTTTCTCTTTCTCCTCTTCTTCAATAAAATATAATTTTAAAAAGACAGGCAAAAAAGGAAAACAGAGAAAGAAAATTGAAAAGAATGAAAGAAGTTTGGATAACTTCTTTTTCAACTTGCCAAAATGCAGCTCTTAGTTCCAAAAATGTCATTATAAAGGGAACGACTTATTACTTTCAAAGCTTAAAGCCTGTTCAGGACAAGATAAGCAATATGCCCACAGTTAGTGATGACGTTCCTAACCTGTTGTGTGGTGGTCACAGGGCTGAACTATCTGCCCACACTGGAAATAATGTTTCTGTGTATAGTTACTGGTCATGGCTGATAGGAAATTATCTTTGCCAATTCATTCCTTGCTGTTGGCATACTCATCTAATCAATCTTCTTGAGCTTTAGCTCTCACTATCAACCTGTGAGCGTCATCAGCAAACTCCACAATTTCACAGTATCCTCCCTTCCTCCACATTCTCTCTGTAAGTGTCAAAATACTCTTCCAAGCACAAAGCTGTAGGAAAGGCATTATTAATCCCCTCCTTTGGAAAAATGGGTACATTTGCCTGGCATGATGGCTCACATCCGTATTCCTAGGCTGAGGCAGGAGGGTCACCAGGAGGTTAAGAGACAAGTCTGTGGTTACAAAGTGAGTTTCAACCCATCCTGTGTGAGACTATCTCAAAGCTCCTAAGAAAGAGGGAAGGAAGGCAGAAATACTGGAAGGAAGGAAGGAAGGAAGGTAGGAAGGTATTTCCTCTCTTCTTATATTTCATACTTCAGACAAATCTTCATACCACTCCTTCTGGAAGCAAACACTTGTACACTTTGTGGAAAAATCTGTGATTTTAGGAAGGCATTTGTCTTATTTATATCTTAGGTGGCAATGAAAACAACATGTTTATGTGTAGGCCTACAAATCTGGGTCAATGATTTCAGTTTAAGAGAATGGTTTGAGTTAGAATTTTATTATATTAGGAATGTTACAAGAAAATTAAAGATGTGATTATCTTTAAGTTTGAAGACTTCAGTGGCTCAAAATATAGTGAACAGGAAGAAATGGGGCAGGATCCTTTGGGAGGGTGTTTAGGGAGGAATTTACAAATCACTCCCATTCCCCACTGTTATCAACAATGACTCACTGTGTAAAAGGAAATCAGTGAAGTAAATAAGCCACTTGGTCATGATGGTTAGTCACTTAGGATTTATGTCATAGATTCCTTTTCTCCGCATGTGCATAATTAATGGTTCAGTCAATGCTTTCACAAGCCCTGGTTGCAGTAATAATGGCCAATTTAAGGAATATAGGGAGCCAACAATATGCAGTGAGTCAGTCCAAGTTATTTAAAACAAAATAGCAACACACAGAAGGGAAAGTAACTTCCAGAGGTTCTTAGAAAATTGGTATCATAAAAGAATAATAAAATTGCTGATTGCAAGTACTCCTATACTGGCTACCAGGATAGAGGATATATATAAAAAATATTCTTTGAATTCTCGTTGGCTATAATTTTAGTCAATTTCAGATTTATTTTGTCTTACGGAGATGAGAAATGAAAGATTGTGTAAGCTCTTTCATTAAAATGTTAGCAAAGAACAAACAGGGAGAACAAAAGATAGGCAAAAAAACCCTTCAAGTCCTGACTTTGATGGCAGATTAAAGACTATCCAATTTAATATAGAGGAGGGGCTAGTTAAACACATCTCCAAAGTGTCTTCTGACTAGCTTCAAATTTTTTCAAATAATAATTGCAAGTTAATGACTCGTTTCTATCACCAGTTTTCCTCTACACTGGCTCAAAAGACAACAGTGCCTTCTTACGTGCTCATCGACATTACCTGTGGCTGCTGGGTGCACTAATGGATTCAACCATCATCTTACAAACCAGAATAACGTTTGGTAGAAGGATCAATATATCTAAACACACTCAAAAGTGTCCTTGTTCTCAACTTGACTCCAAGTTTATACACTACTTCTGTATTAGTTACTTTTCTATTGCTGTAATAAAAGACCATTACCAAGTCAACTTACAGAAGAATGAGTTTATTTAGGCTTGTGATTACAGAGGAGTCTGCCTAGGCAGGAAATCATGGAGATAAGTAGCAGCATGGTAGTCAAGTCCTCAGTGGCGAACAAGAACCACAGAGTGATTCCTTGCTAGCACTGGTTTGTCTTTCAATTCTCAAAGACCATCCCCAGTGACATACTTCCTGCATCAAAGCCACAATTCTCAATCTTTTCCAAACAATGATGTCAGCTAGGGATCAAGTGTTTAAAAACATGAGCCTGTGGAGAACTTTTTAATCCGAAGCATCACGATGTTGCTGTGATTAAATACTCTGACCAAAGTAACTTAAGGGACAATGCATTTATTCTGGCTCACAGTGTGAGTGGCGGGAAAAGCATGGTGACAGGAGCTTAAGGTAGATGATCACACTACAGCCGCAACCAAGAAGCAGAAATGAAATCCAGTTCTCACTCATTTTCTCCATTTTTGATGGTCTAGGATCCCCACCAAAGGAATGGGTTTGCCTATTGTTAAGATAGATCATGCCACATCAACTAACCTACTCAAGATAATTCTTCACTATCATGCTCAGAGGCCAAATAGTTCCTAAGAGGTGAGCCTGTAGGCTAACCTCATAGATGTTCCAGATCCTGTCTAGTAAGTGACTAATAACACTAGCCATCACCTACTAGGTTCATGATTAAGTTGCTTACTTTTTATAAATTTGTATTTATTTTGTATACTACGTTCATGATTAAGTTGCTTACTTTTTTCAATTTGCATTTATTTTGTATACTGGGAGTGCACTGTGTGTGGAGAGCAGAGGACAGCCTTTGGTAGTAGGATCTCTCCTTCTATTACATGGCTGCCTGGGATTTAATTCAGCTCATCAGGTTTGGCATAAAGTGTGGTCAGTACTTTTACCCACCAAGCCACCTCACCTTCATACTACTGACATTCTACAGTAATTACGATAATTAGAATTCTCAAGCCAGAGGCTTAGCTAAGGATGACTAAGACAACTGAATGTGAGTTCATGAGAAATGAAGGGGCCATTGAACTTCTGGAAACCCTTTTCCTTCAGAAGAAAGTATGCCACCTCCACGTGGGGTCAGAATTGGGAGAAAGCGGATGCTGTAGTCAGTAGTACAGTGTAATTAAACAAAACAAAAACCTTCATGCCACTGTTCCTACTGTTCAGATGCTAGATTCATTAACCCTTGAAGACTTCTCACTATGAAAAGAACATTTTCCGCTGGGTCGAGGCAGCCCCTACAGCCAGCCATGGTGGCGGGTGCCTGAGCAAGGCAGGTGCTGTGCTGGATGCTGGATGCAGGTGCTGGGTGAGCCACTCAGTGCCCTTCAACCACAGCAGCTGGAGGAGCAACACTACACTGCATTGGGGGAGTCACTGTTCCAGCCATCACTGCAGCTTTACTGGACCTGGTTGCTCCAATGCATCCCACTCTGCATGGCCCCTTATACCGTCACGCCATCAGCCTTGCCATCCACCCATCAACCTGCACACCACGCTAGTGCTCATCTTCTACTGCCTTATGGTCAGGGACGAGGCACCGTATTGGACATAGTTTTCTTTTATGTGCCCTGAAAGTCTTTATTTACCAGTCATGGATGCCATTGATGGGAATCCAGGCTTTCTTTATTTGTGGTTGGAAATACAAAAATACAGCAAATAAGTTTTTATGATTGCTTTTTTTTTTTTTTTACAAAATATACCCACATTGAAGAGCCAAGAAGTATAAAAGAAAGTACCTAGCTAGTAGTATGTGTTACGTATCCATTTGAGAACTTGGCAACAATTATAATCTTATAAAATTCAAAATATTATGAGATGAAGAAAATAGGACCATCCTATGGTCTATAGAACCTAATAGCCCACTCAGATATAACTCAGGGTAGTTAAAGGGTCTGGGTGTGACATTTTTTTTTTTTAAGGAGGCTTTGATTTAGCTTGATTAAGTACTACCAAAAGACATGACTATCTCTTATGGGTAAGAGTGTTCACGAACAAAATATTTTCTCCTTTTAAATATTGGCTTCCTCACTTTGAACTTTTACTCATTTTTTTCCAATGCAGATAGTATATATAAATATCTTTTAATGTGAGTTGCTCTCTGTGTTCTCTCTCCTCTCTTCTTCTCATCTTAAAAATTGCCACCATTTTCTCTTCCTCCTAAATGGTTAATAAAACACTGTTTGGCCAATAGCCAATAGAGGCAGGAAGGTAGGTGGGACTAGGAGATGAGGAGAATTCTGGAAAAACAGGCAGAAAGAGCCCATCAGGGAGATGCCATGGAGGGACCAGAAGGATAGGACACCATGGAGACCACAAAGGAGTAAAAGGTCCAGACCCTTCTCCAATAAGATAAGACCATGGGGAAATACTTAGATTAATAAAAATGGGTTAATAATTAAGACAGACCTAGCCAATAAGAAGCCCTAGTCATAGGCCAACAGTTTTATATCCTATGTGCTTATTTGGGGCTGAAGCAGTGGTGGGCGGGACCTGGTGGGACAAGAAACCAACTGTAACATTACCCATTTAAAAACATGTATCCTATCAGATTTTGAAACTCTTTGAGTGAAAGCCCTTTTTCTCACACAGATGTCTAATGAGTGATGCTCCAGGCTCAGCCTTCTCTTCTCCCCATAGGACTTTCTTCCTCCTCACCTTTCTGCTTTTCTTCCCTCTCTCTGCTTGGCTTGCTCTCCCTTCCTACTTGATTGACTCTGCTGTGTTTGCACTCAGTTCCCTTTCATCTCCCACCTGATATGGTCAGGGATGTCCCTTATCCTATAGCTCTAAAACTACCCATTCCTCCCTCCCACGGCTCACCTCAGCCAGCCAGGGCCATTTCATATTCAATCTGACCAGGTAGTTTTCATAGCTACCTCCATCTCCTGAAGTATTTCCCTCCCCCACTTCCACTCTTAGCAAATGGCATATGGCTAACTCTTGACTCTTCTTTGTTTGGGTTTTTATCCTTTTCTTTCTCAGTTCCAACATTAAATCAGTCACCAGATTCACCTAGGAATCTTAAAAATCCTTTCATCCCTGAGCCATCATTATTTCACACAAGGACAGCTCCTTCCTGTCCCAACCTGGGTTTCTCCCAGAATAAAAACAGAATATCCTGCCTTGCTATATGATGGCATTCTAAATCCAGAGGACAAAGTTCAACTGCATGGCATATCTTCAAGTGTATCAACAATTAACTTTTCCCTAGTTATACCTCCATAAACTCTATAAAAATCTTCTCTCCCCAAATATGACCAATAATGGTTTGAATATGAAATGTCTCCCATAGTTCAAGTGCGAACACTTAGTGCCCAGTTGTTGGTGTTATTTTGGAAGCTTGTGGAATCTTTAGTGGGTGGGGCTTAACTGGAGGAAGTGAATTACTCAGGTGAACATTGAACCGTAATAGTCTGTCCACTCTTCCTGTCTCTTCTCTGCTTCATACATGTTGACACGTGACTGACTGTCTCATGCCCCTGCTGTATGCTTCTACACTTGAAAACACTGTGCCTGTTCAAACTGTGAACCAAAACAAGCCTCCTTGAACTTGCTGCTTTCTCAGGAATTTGATACAGAAATAGGAATGACTAATTCCTACCCACGACTCACATCCTGGCTTACTGTGCAACTAGAACTGAGAAATTAATTTTTCTCTTAAATCACATTCATAACCAAGCTTTAGAATATACAGCATATTAGCCTAATGCCCACACACACTACATCAATCATTTTCACCTTGAGCCTCCATAGAACCCTGTTCAGACATCTGTTATCATAGTGGATGATTGCTAATTGTCGGTGACTAAATTCCTTGCCAAGTTGTGAAGGTTAATAATAGTAGGAATCGGTTTTGTTTATTTTTAAAACCTCAATGCTCAACACACTGTAGGGATGCCAAAAACAAACAAACAAACAGAAAACAGAACTACAATCCATAGTTAATAGACTCTCATGGCTTTCTAATACAATATCCTATTCTTACAAATAATTCTTAAAAGTTTAGAGAATCAAGATTTTTATTTACAGTGCTCGGGATTGACTCAATTATTCCAGTTAATACAGAGTTGTTTATTTAAACAATACTCCCTTGAAGTTCTTATAGCCTCTAAGTACCCTGTTACTTAGGCAATAAACTCACAATCTCCAACATCAAGCATAGATTCTAGAGCAAAAGGGACCTAACATGGTATCATAGAGGCAAGTACATGCATTACCAGTAGACAGCCTCTGATATTCACTCATCTCTGACTGTGCATAACTCATTTTTATGATTAGAACTCAACCAGAAGTATGTACTTCACCAAAAGAGGCCTCTGTAGATACACCCAAATCATTGGAAAACATGTGGTCAAAGAGAAGGAAGTATGAATGGGCAGAGACTGATCATTGCAAACACAGCAGTGTGATGCTGTACTTTTTTTTTTTTTTTTTTTTAAATAAAACAATTATATAGAGTATTGAAGTGACTTTGTACATATGAGCCACCACAACCTTCAGATCATAGATCTGGAAACCCAATCAACCTCTATGGTCTAAAGACAAGCTTTATATTCAAGCATTCTATTGTGATCAGAATACAGGCAGCCAACTAGTCTTAAAAAACAACATTCCTCCTTCCTTCAGGTTTGGAAACTTGAAAGCCAGCTCACATCAAAACTAAAACCCATACATAAATTAATTGGACTGTTTTTTCTGCAATATAACTGACCTATAAGTCAAACCACTATGTTTATGCCTGGGGGGATTCCTGTTTTCCAAGCTGAAATTTTTTAGCCATTTTGAAAACTATGCCAAACATAAGAAATATTACTTCGGTAAACATTTTCCTAACTAGTGACTGACAACAGGTAATAGGAAGGAACAGGGGTGGTTTGTTTGAATGACATTTGAGAGCTCCTCATGGGCAAAGGTGAGTGTTCAGAAAAGGCATACATGTTTGACAGTGAGGAGGACATGTTAGGCTGATAGCAGCATGACAGTGAACATTAAAATTACTTAGTTCTCTTTGCTCTGCAATTGCATTCACAGAGCTAACCCTGATGGCAGGGTCTTCTCCTCAGACCATTAATCCACTTTGGCCTGTCTATTTGCTTTCCCAGATCCTTCGCCATTTCAAATGGATCATCCCTCCTCTTCCTGTAATTCCTAGCTCCTTATCAATTACCACCAGCTAATGACCAATGCCTTCTTTCCTCCCTTCCCATTCACATCCTAACGTACCAATGGCAGGCTTTCAGCACGGCCTTATTATAACAGCTTTTGCTGCTATTATTTGTGGTTAGTTTATTTATCTGTTTGGGGTGGGAGGTTAGGAGGTGTGTACATGCCACAGTGCAGTTGTAGTGTCAGAGGATAACTTGTGAGAGCTGATTCTGACCCTCCACCACGTGGCCTCTGGGAATCGAACTCAGGCCACCAGTTAGTGGCAAGCACCTTTATCCACTGAACCACCTTGCTAGTCCTAACTGGCATTTTTTTTAAAAAAAAAATCAAAGTATATTTCTTTCACTTCCTATATTGCTGAATTTCTTTATAGTACTTTAAAATGCAGGTGACATTTTTTAGAAATGACTCGTCTTCCTCTGGTTACATGGCATCAAGTCTTTCTAGCTGCTTTCCTCATTTCTCTGAAAGTTTTTTTACCTGTTTCCCATCTCTGATGGTCTGAATGGAAATTGCCTCTGTAGGCAAATATGTTTCAATACTTGGTCCCAAGTAAGTAGAATTGTTTGAGAAGGATTTGGAGGCAAGGACCCTTGGAGGAGATGTGTCACTGGGGGCAGACTTTGAGGTTTTAAAAGCTCATACCATCTGAGTTAAGGTTTCTATTGCTATGAAGAGACACCATGACCGTGACAACTCTTACAAAGATAACATTGACTGGAGTGGCTCACTTACAGTTGCCAAGGTCCAGTCCATTATCATCATGGCAGGGAGCATGGCAGCCTGCAGGCAGACAGGGTGCTGGAGGGGTAGCTGAGAGTCCTACATCTTGCAGGCAACAGGAAGTTGACTGCTACACTGGGCATTATCCTGAGCATAAGAAACCTCAAAGCCCACCCCCCACAGTGACACACTTCCTCCAACAAAGCCATATTCTCTGCCACAAAGCCACACCTCCTAATAGCACCACACATGCTCAGCCTAACCTTACTCTGTCACTGTTTCCTATCTGTGATCATAATATAAGCTCTCAGCTACTGCTGTAGGGCTGTGCCTGCCTGCCTGCCTGCCTGCCTCCATGCTTCTTGCCATGATGATCATGGACTAACCCTCGGAAACTGTAAGGAAGCCCCCACTTCAATGCTCCCTTTTATAAGATGCCTTTGTCATGAGGTCCTAAGACACCACACCTCAGCATTATCAGTCATCACCACAGGTTTTACTTTGTGGTCTGGATTTTCCCCAATCCTTCGCTTTCTCAGATTTGTAAGACCGCTTCTAGGCGAGCTAAAATGCTCTATCCCGCAAGCCTCTAGCACAGAGCCTTGTACTCTGTGAACCTGTGGCCAAGACGGCACCATGGCTCCTACAAGCAATGCATCATGCCTTGTTTTAAGGGGCTTACACGATGGCTTTAATTGACTACAGTCACATCCCTGGGTTCTGGCTTCTATCATACTTCAAAAGAAGGCTCCTTTTCTCATTTATTACTAAGTCCTACATTGAGTTTTTAAGCTTGCCACTCTCATAGACTTTGGTTTCAGCTACAGCTAATCCAATTCCACTCATACATACCCTGATAGATGTCACTCCCTCCATGTTCCATGTGCACACAACACCCCTCCCACCACCAAGCTGGTCTAGGTTTTTAGTTCTATTTCTCTAGACCTCTTAATTATTCCCAAAGCATTTTTCTTTTTCTAACTTGCCCCTTCACCAAGCGGCTGGGTTAACAACCCATCATTTGTATTCCCCACACATTCTATTCATGTTCACTGTTCTGTTACAATGGAAGTGTTGTGTTTAAATACTCATCGTGACCACTGACTGTCTATTTTACTTAACTCTTACCAGTGTGTAGCAGACATGAAATGCATAAAAATGTTTGCTGAACTTAGATCATAGTAGTAACATCTACAGCACAGTAAGGCACGCCATATAGATTGTAATAGTCATTGGTGGTTACATAAACATTTATAAACAAGTAACAGGGAGGATTTTTAATCTCTCCTCTATCGTTAATGCCTGAGGAAATAGACATATTGACTGCTCTGACTTCAACATTGTGTGTTGTACGAACAAATCGAAATGTTACAATGTAGTCTAAAAATACATTTTTTGACAATTGATTTTTTAATTAAAAAATTACTGAGTTAATAAAGGCACTTATTTATAGATCCACGCCTTTGCCAAGACGGGTTTTTCTACGCCAAACCAAAATGCTAGGTACAAATGAGTATTGCAATCTATTTGGCAGTAACTCCCTTAGGAAAAGTGAATCAGTACTAGTATTCTGGTTTAGCATGAAACCTCTAGAGAGGAGCTAAAAGTCACAGGTTCTAGTCCTCTGAATGAACCTGAGGAGGACTTAGTACCTGTCAGCATCTCCCCTGGGCTCAGAGCGTTAGTGTGGTGCAGCCTACCTCTCCATTCCTCCAGTCTCCCACAGCATGTGTGTGTGTGTGTGTGTGCGTGTGTGTGTGTGTGTGTGTGTGCACACACACACACAACGTACATACACACACACACACACACACACACACGCACACACACACACACGCACACACACATGATCCTGGAGTGTGGTTTCTTCATGTCACCTTGAACCTGCCACTGTGACCCTTGCAGAATGGGCTGTGCTTTGAACCATGGTGTAAATACCGAGATTCTAACTCCTAAACAATACTCTACTAATTGCATTTGGTTAAAGCACAAGTTAGTATTGTGTTGAAGTAAAATCAAGTGGGAGCTTGTCTCTAAGTCCTTTGGATGACAGATTCTGCAATTTGCTGCCATGGCATTTAGTTGAAAGAGAGTGAAATATGTCAAGCATGGTGGTTCACGTGTGTAATCTCAGCACTGAGGAAGCTGAGACAGGAGGATTAACATGAGTTGTAGGACACTCTGTTCTACACTGTGAATTCCAGGGCAGACTGAGTCGCATAAGTACATCCCGTATATACACAAAAAGTAGCACGCAAATAAATAATCTTTAACCGAATATATGCAATTATCTGTGCACAGTACACATTTTATTATAATAAAAAGTTATTTCACAGTTGAGAAAAATGTATTAACAGATGCTTCTCCTACAGATACAAGCCACTGACCTAGGACTTTGGAGGGTAGAGGCATAAATGCCAGGAAGGACTGTGAACTGGAATGCCACTCAGGATTTTGCTGGTTTAATTCTGGTGACACACAGGCAGACTCTAACTTGGCAGCGAGAATGAAGGACTGCAGTTGCACAGCAACGACAGCGGCACGGGGGCCTGAACAAGTGCTCTGTCCTTTCAGAGTGTGCAGGCACCGAGGGCACGCGAAGGGGTCCATTGCCATTGTCACAACAATGTTCCTAAGGGCTGTCCCGCGAGCCGTGCATCACAAACCCACCCATGACCGGAATCTTCTTGAGATTCAGGCTATGCACCCATGTACTGAATTTAGGAACACATTTGTGTTTCCCACTTGCCTTATTCCTAGGATTGGGGGTAACTTGAATGTGTATCCCTGGCCTTTCCGATTCCCTTCTTCCTGCCCGTTTTGATGCCTTCCTTGAAACCTCCTTTCCCCTGGGGGTTGATGATTAATGTTGGTCTTTCCTCAGGCCACCTTGTGTTTTAGGAGCTCGTTCAAGCATGGCACATAGGCTGTGCTTCTACTCATGCCCCAGTCCCTTGCAGTTGAGAGAAGGGAAAAGGGCAGATGGGAAGGTATGTCTCCCAGCCCTTCTAGCAGCCACCATCTCTTTCTACACATCACTGACGCCTGAAGCAGGGCAATTAGAACCATGGTTTGCATTTGAAAATAAGTCTATGATATGTGTGTGTCTGCAACATAAAATAGCAGTAAGTACAGCTTCCTCCATGTTTCATCTGCAGCAGAACAGAACATCTGGAACACTGTTCAGGGATTGCCCATCACTCAAGACAACAGCTCCAACACATCTCTAATGTGCTGACTAGTACAGTAGCATGCGATTTTTCACTGTACAGACATAATCATTTCCACTGTAAGGATCTATTACAGCAGCCTATATTGTCACGGCAAGGCGACACATATGATAGGTTTGTATGCCGTTTGTATGTGTATATTATGTGCATGTGAAGGCCACAGGTCAACTTTGAGTGACATTCCTCTGGAGCTATCAGTCTTTTTTCTGACTTTCCTTGGCTTGGAGATGGTGGGGGCCAGTGAACTCCAGGATTAAGACTATCTCTGTAAGGATTCAGGCATTACGCTTGCCTGCCCCTGTCACCTGGCAGATTGCACTCAGGCAGTACTCTGGTCAGCCCAGGGTTCCATGAGTTTTAGTCTGCAGGCAGGTGCAAAGGACCCTTTAAAAGTCAGACCCCTGCCCACTTATGCTCTCTTTTGCTTTCTCTTTTGCCTTCCATCTCTCTCTCTCTCTCTCTCTCTCTCTCTCTCTCTCTCTCTCCCTTCCTCCCTCCCTCTCCCACTACCCCCCCCTTCAGTTGGCCACCAGCTACCTGCCTTCCTCTTCCCTCCACCAATAAACTCCATGTGGGCGCGTTGAGGCTCGTGTGTTCGTGTGTCATCAGCAAGAGCCTCAGCAAAACAACAACAATCTCCACCTGCTTTTCCTGCACCCAGCACCGGGATTAGAAGCACAGTTTCCCATGCTTGGATTCTTTAAAGGTATGGATTCTGAGGGCCAAAATGAGGTCCCCATGCTTGTACAGCAGGTACTCTACCAACAGAGCCACCTCCTCACATCCACATAACAACTTTGAAGCCTTCAGACCCTCAGTGTGGCGGCCTTTGTCTTCAAGCTGCTTATTTCGTCAGAAACACTGCCACCACAGCTTGCCCCTGTGATGTGTCTCACACTACTAACTTCAGATAACAGTTTAGAAGAAGGAGACCTAGGGAATGCCGCTCAGGCCACGCCGAATATACCAAATTACTTTGTATGAAAAACACACGTTACAGTCACACAGTGACAGAAAGCTTTTCTGGTGAAAACAAAACAAAACAAAAACAAAAACAAAAAAACTTTGTACTGTTTTCCAATTTTAAACTGGCCCAGGAAACCAATTTTTCCAATTAACTGCCCCAGAAACTGGTACACTATTAAAACAAAAACCACCTCCCAGGCCCTACCCCAAACAAAAATGAAATCAAACAAACACATTTGATAACAAAATGAATTAAAAACTTGGCAAATTTCAGACGTGAAAATAAGCTACATGGTTTCCGGCAGTGGGACAGGGCAAGCTTTGAAGATGGCTCCCCCAGGCCTGAAAGTCTGAGGAGGACTCAGGTTCTAAACGGGCTTCCCACCATTTCAAAGTCTGGTTCCTTCCTTCACACATGCGTGGCTAGGGTTTCTCAACATCCCCTTTCTTTTGATTCCCCAAATAGAGTACACAGGGCTTCTGAGACAGCATTGTTCATCAGTGCTCAGATCCTTGCCCACGGGCCATCTGCTGTCCACAGACCATGTCCTATGCCCTACAGCTGCCACCTTAGACCCTTAGGTTACCACCAAGTGCATGCCCAGGGCTGCCAGAATCCCGGAAACCATTCCGGAGGGAGGGGGTATACTTTCTGAATGATCAAATTATAACCGCGACTGGAGCTGGGCAGTTCATGCCCCCTGAGGAACTGAGGAAGCATGGTGTCCCTGAGCATGAGCACCTGTGTCCCTATCAGAGCAACCTCAGGTGAGAACATCCTGGCAAAGAGCCTCCAGCCTGGAAAGGTGCAGAGCCCCCATTACTCCCACAGCAAGAGGAAGCACTAGGCCACTTCTGGGAATGCAAATGAATGAAAGCCCTTGCAACAGCTGCAATAAAAGGCTCCTGTCTTTTTGCAAAGCATTCAAATGCCATCTGGCAATTTCGTTGACGTCAGCAAGCACAGAAAAACAACTGCTCCCACTGGGTTCTTCATCATTCCCTTCCAACCCCCAACCCCACTCTCCCCTCCTCCCTGGCCAAAAAAAAAAAAAAAAAAAAAAAAAAAATCTCCAGCTCTTAGCTGAAGAGGGCAGGGGCAGAGCAACTTATGAAGAAAGATTTTTTTCCCCCTTTATTTCTTGTCTGTTGCATTTTAGGGAAAAGCCAGAACATGAGAATCTCAGTGGTATTTGCCCTCAGTTCTCAAAATCCAGTTAGCAAGCGAATAAACCATTATGTGGAAAGGAAATTTTAAAGCCTTTTCTATTTGTGTGTGAGGGTTCAGACTGTATGGAGTGTGAGGCCAGAGGTGCTAAAGTAAAGCATTAATCTAAACTCTAGTTCAACCCGTTCTCTGTTTGATCATTGTAAACAGTGAGCACTAAGCCAGCCCAAAGCAAGCCTGCAGCCCCGGGCTAACTATGTTGGCTCCAAACTTATGCACCACACATGCTTTCCCAGTTAGTTCCCTAAGAACCCAGATGGACACATTAATGTTTCAATGCTGATGTCATAGAATACACTGTTTCAATAGGCACTTTTGTTTTGTTTTGTTTGCATTATTAGACAAAAGTCAAAGAGATCACATGATTGTTGGCTATCTTAGTTGAAGAAACAAACAGTAGAAGAGGCAAATCTGGAAACTAATTTGTAAATTAAATTAGGAAAAGGCTGATCAATAAGACCTAGCTAACCTTGGGGTTGCTTAGATCCTCTGGTATCACATTCAGCCTTTCTTAAGCTTTTATAAACACCTTCAAAAACTCCTACACTTTCTAATGCTGAAAGTTAATCACCATCAGTGTTTCAGTTTCTCACGAGGATCCACTTTCTTTTTAAAGATATGGACGTGTCATAGCAATTGGGATTTTCTTCAGCAGCGCCGTCTAATTTAATAAGCGAATCTTATTGTATCTCATCAGTGATAGAAGAGGAGATGGCAGTAAAGAAGAAGTAATGGGTATATTGTGTGAAATATGTCCCCATTAGCTTTTTGAATTTTGACTTTTTAATTATAGAATTAGTTTTATATCTCCCCTCTCCCTCCTTCATATGTGTGTATGTGTGTGCTTGTGTGTGTAACAGAGACAGAGACAGAGAGAGGGAGAGAGGGAGGGAGGGAGAGAGAGAGAGAGAGAGAGAGAGAGAGAGAGAGAGAGAGAGAGAGAGAGAGAGAGAACAGTGCTCTCGGAGGCCAGAAGAGGGGCACCAGGAGTTGAGTCACCTGACACAGGTATTAGGAAGATAACTCAGGTTGCCCACAGGTGCAGCCAGTACTCTGAGCTACTCACTGAGCCCTCTCTCCAGTCTGCTTTCCCTCACTGGCTTGCAAAGGGACAAAGACAACCTATACAGGCACCTGGGGCTGAGCTCTTTACCTCTCATCAGCAACTCTCTAAGGTCTACAGAGTTCTTGGGACTTTTTCTTCTCAACAGGTTCTCACTGTGCCTCTCAGACCATGCCTCCCCTTTAAGTAGACGTGCATCTTGTGTGTTCCTTCCCACCCATGCCTGAAGGCTCCCTTTAGCACTTTCTCCTTATGAGGCCCTTGGCTGACACATTCCCCCCTTGCTTTGCAAATGCCTGGTATAGGAATTTAGTGTCTACTGCTGAGTGTGCCTGTTTTCACAAAGGACCGCGGGTTCCAGGAAGGCAGAAATAGTGACTTATCTGCATCCTCAGAGGTTAGCCTGGTATTGCTTCATACTTGTCTATGGAAGAAACGAAAGAAGAAAGGACCTAGCGAGTGTAGCAGAGACAGGAAAGGGCATGAGCTGATGTCACAACTGAACTATTACCATTCACTACTGCAGAAAGTGAAGAGGGCCCAGGCAGGAAGCAGGAAAGCAGTGCAGGAAAACAGATAGGGCTTACGGAACATCTAGGTACCTAGTAGCATACTAGATACATCCACACATCATCCCATTCACAATCAACCCAATCCGGAAAGTTATTATTTTCACCCAGACTCACAAAGCCTTGGTACTTGGCTAGCAAATGGTAAGGAGCAGGTCAGATGACTAACTTTTTTTGTTTTTATTTTATTTATTCATATTATTTATTTTATTATTTATTTTATTTATTCATTCACATTATATCCTGACCATAGCCTTCCCTCCCTCTGCCCATCTTTTAAGAGTCTTTTCTTCATTACTAAAGCTCTATAGTAGAGCTTGAAGTCAGGGATGGTGATGCCTCTGGATGTTCCTTTATTGGACAGGGCTATTTTGATTATCCTGATTGATACATGGTTCTTTCAAGGTCTGTGAAGAATTGTGCTGGGATTTTGTTGAGGATTGCACTGAATCTATAGATTGCTTTTGGTTAAGATTGCCATTTTTACTGTGTTGATTCTACCTATCCAAGAGCAGGGGAGGGCTTTCGATTTTCTGGTATCTTCTTTGATTTCTTTCGCTAAAGATTCAAAGTTATTGTCACACATAGGTCTTTCACATGTTTGGTTAGAGTTACTCCAAGATATTTTATGTTGTTTGTGGTTAGTGTAAGGGTGATGTTCCTCTGATTTCTTTCTCAGCCCATTAATGTGTATATATATAGTGGGACTACTGTTTTGTTTTTGTTTTGAGTTTATCTTGTTTCCTGCCACTTTGCTGAAGGTGTTTATCAGCTGTAGGAGTTCCCTGGTAGAGTTTTTCAGGTCACTTATGTAAACTATCATGTCATCTGCAAATAGTGATCTGGCTTGGATGTGACTCCAGGTTGCTTCTGACTATATAGCCTGTGCTCTTAACTGTTAACTCTTCTTTTTCTTGCTAAGGAAGCTCATTTTAAAGAGATCACTGTCATTCCTAACCAACTCACCAACAGGAGTTAAGGCGGCACAAGAAAGCCAGTCCTTAGGGATGGTCTAAAATGACTGCGAAACCTATATACCCACACCTTATAGCACTCAAATCTGAAGTACTTGTGCATGAAGCTACAGCAATGGTGGGAGCTTTAAATGATTTGAAAATAAAGCTCATGGTATAAATAGCTCTTATGCCGTGAATAAGGCAAAGCAGAGGTCCAGGGGACTATTTCAGAATCTCAGTTAAGCGGGGACACTGATATAAGCTGAGATTCTGATTTGGTTGAAATTTGTTTACCTGGGAATATTTGTGAAGCTATGAAAACAGGTTTTCAGATGACGAGGGGAAAGGAAAAGAAAACAGCCTGGGATTAAATATAAAAAATTTCTAAACTGCTGGGGAGGAGGTTCAGAGTAATATTACAAGAAGAATTAAGTTTTAAGAATTAAAGAATTTAATTTAAGAATTAAGTTTCTAAAAGTAGCTTTTCCTTCCATACAATAAAGATTGTGGGAAGAATATAATTTCAAACACAGATCCTTTTAATGTTATATGTCTACATTATATCACAAATTTCTCTACAATTGCTTCTAGGAAAGGTTTATTTTAATGTTATGTGTATATGTTTATCAGCATTGTGTATGTGCACTATGTATTTATAATTCCCTTGTGAGCCAGAAGATGGCGATGGATCCTTTGGAACTGGAGTTACAGACATTGGTGATGGAAACTGAGGCCATGCCCTTTGTAAGAGCTGACAATGCTTTTAACCACAGAGCCCTCTTCCAGCTTCAGTGTAATTATTTTTTGCATGCTGCTGAGAATCACATTAAAACAAATATTTCTAAATATTCCTCCTACAGATCCACGAAGGCAAGATGGAAAAATGCACTTGTCTATGATCTCAAATGCATTGCTGTACAAACATCAGCATCTTGATGTGACAGGGATTGCTACAGATGTTAGCATGGACCAATGATGACAAATCATTCACGGTTTGGTTATCTACTTATAACATTATAATTCCACTATTTCAAGATCTTATAATACTTTCAAACTAGCTTAATGATTAGTAACTCAGAATGAATTATTTATTAAATTACTACATCTAAATAAAAATAAATCTTAAATTCAGCTTTAAAGTCATTGGTCATGGAAAGATAGTTTCACAGGTCTTAAATTGGAGAGATAAATATATTCGTGTGTTTCTAGAAGTCTTCGAATGATCGGAGACTTGCTGAGAGTTAAGGAAAAGAAATTCTCCAGAATAATTCAAGTCCATAATTTCAAGGTTATAAAATTAAATATTTGCAAGCAGCTTATATATCTTACTACTTGGTGAAGGGCTTTGCAGTTTTAATAATCTATACTTCTGATTTTTAAATTCTGGTATTCCATAATTTCTGTATGAATTTTGCATATAGAAATGTGTTGCACATATATGTTCCAAGTTCTTTTCAAAGAAAAACCAGCCACCTATACTGTGCTGTTCAGTTTCAACGTTCAGTTTAAACTTTGCAGCAAAGTATCAGAGGGGAACAGAGGCAATCAGATGAGCTAAGAAGTTTACTCGTCTCTAAGCTATGACACATGTTTTGCTTATACCCTTTTGTAACACCCTAACATCATAACCTGTGTCAGTATTTAAGTACCTTGCTACTTAATGACTCATTTAGTAAAACAGAATGAAAAACATTAATAAAAGTAAAACCCTAGGATTTTCCTCAAATTCTGGTAATTTCCATCAAGAAGGATTTCATTTGGCTTTGCATTTCTTCCTCTCACCCCAGTTACATTTAATGCATTTGTCATGGCGAGAAACTATTTCGAGCTTGCCTCTGTTATATTGGGGATTAATTCCAATATTGTGAGTGCTTTGCATAATTCTGAAAGGAAATACAGAAAGAACTGTCTTACACTAGCTTTCCCAAACCCAAATTATTTCATTGTAACAAAGGTTGTTTGAAAATCTCAGTGATAAACAAACCTGGAAGCTATAATTTTTTTGATAGTGAAACCCTCCATTTGCCTCTGAAGGCAGGAGGAGGGCAAGACTCTTTCTTTTTTCTATTGACCGTTTTTATTGTGAAACTGTCTTGTATGGGTTAGTTTTGCTAAAGCCAGAACTGAATTCAAGAGTTTAATTTATGCCATTAATTGTGGCTGTTAGGAAATGTGGTTTATTTGCATATTTGACGGGAACCTAACATGTGAGTGCACAGTCAAGGGGTCGGAGAGAATTACTTTAATAGTAGGGTGTGCATTTACTCCTCTGAGTTAGCATACACAATTGCTCTCAGTGCTATCAAAATAAACAGCAAAACAATTTGCAGCGATTTCCTTATTACTGTGATCAATAGAAACAGCAACAGAAAAGAATCAAGAAGGTCCATCCTCGCCCAAATGCACATTGATTAATGACTGCTATGATCATAGGTTTAAATTCACTAAACACTTTTGGATCTTGGACATTTCTAATACCACCAGTGTGGCTGCTGAATTATCTCTAAAGTGGTCCTCTATCTCTTTCATCCCAATCAGTTCATCCTTTGAAACTGCCAACCTCTGTGGAATTCTCCCTGAAGACATCAGCCATTCTTGGTTGTTATTCTTTCTAACTTCCTTCCACCCACTAGGGTCTTTGGAGAGTACTAAAGTATCGTATTCTGTCCTCCCATGCCCTCTCTCTTTCTAAATACAGCTTTTAGGGAAAAAAGCCATGTACTTAAACCATACAGAAGGTACTCAGCAAGTCCTCACCCCCCCAACCCAATCCTTCAGGCCAATTCCTAAGATTTATGATGTAGACAGAAGTTCCAGGAGGTGGCTTATTGTATGGTAACATGGTATTATTGTCCAATTTTTGCTGCTATTACAGAATTCCCGAGACTGGAGAATTTACAAAGCAGAGATGCTTCTTTTAATTCTAGAAGGAAAGAATCTGGTGAGGGCTTTTGAATTGCATGATCCCATGACAGAATACAAAATTTTCTAAGAGCATGTATGACAAAGAAGAACATGTATGACAAAGAGAGGAAGCAAAGGGAAAACTCACCTTCCTACAAGGAACCTACTTCCCCCACAACAGGTATGCCCTCATGGTAGCAGAACTACTAACTGATGAGGAAGGGGCCCTGCGGTGTAATAGCCTGCGGGAAGTCCCATCTTCTACACTGTTGTACTGTAGACTGCGTTCCCCACACGTGAGCTTTGGTGGCGTGTGCAAGTGACAGTATGTAAAAAATCTGAGTTTAACTTGATGAAAAGATACTTCTCTGATACTAAGTATGCATTATACACACACACACACACATATACATATATGTTCACATATGTATGTATACACACACACACACATATAGAGGGGGAGGGAGAGATAGGTAAATATGAAAAAATATACACATGTTGTGCTGGTTACTTTTTGTCAAATTGATACAAATTCCAGTCCTCTTACACATCCATAAGATTGGCTTTTTCTTATCAGTGATGATGTGGGCAGGCCCAGCTGATTGTGGGTGGTGCCACTCCTGGGGAGGTGATCTGGAGTTGTGTAAGAAAGCAGACTGAGCAAGCCACAAGGAACAATCGGGGAAGCAGCGTTCCTCCACAGACTCTGACTTAGTTCCTACCTCCAGGTTCCTGATGTGAATTCATGCCCTGACTGCCCTCAGTGACAGGCTTTGATGGGTCAAACAAACCCTCCCCCCCACAGAGTTGCTTTTGGCATGGTCTTTAGTGTGTGCGCGTGCACACACACACACACACACACACACACACACATGCACGCACACACACACATGCATGCACGCACACACACACACACACACACACACACACGCATGCACGCATGCACGCACACACACACACTACTGTTTTTGGCAACAAAATCCCACAAGTCCCTTCCTAGTCTTGAACTCACTATGCCGCCAAGGAATGACTTTTCTACCTCAGACAAATTCTGGAACTGTAATGCTATATCCAGTGGATGCAGTGTTGGGATTGGAACCCAAGATATCATGCCTGTCGGGAAAACAATCTACCATCTAGCTAAGCTACCTTACCACCAAATCTTAATTGTTTTGATTTAGTGTATTAGATTTTGAGGTAATCTGCATGGTCCCATTTCTATATCCCTAACAGTAGGCTGTTTCCTGAAGCTCTGTAATTTCCTTTGTGAATAAACAAATCTAGGGAGGCATTTCTAATGCTTTTCTTCCTGTCAAAGGGCCTTGGCCTTCATCATTTCCTTGCCTGGCCAATTGTTTTCTCTGTGCTGCAGGTCAAGTCTTAGAACCTCACTGATGTGTGATAAAACATTACCTATGGTAAGGCCTGAATTGTTGTATGAAGTGAATAAAAGACAGACATTCTGGGCCGGAGTAGAGCACGGTGGTAGAGTATACAGTCAGTACCATTAAAAAAGAGCAGTGACAAACCAAAAATGCACATATTCAGAAACTGGCACCTGGAAATATAGTTACACACACACACACACACACACACACACACACACACGTACGCATGCACGCACGCACACACATGTGCACACACATGCACGCACATACACGCACACACAGGCACATGCACACATGCACATGCACATGCACACACACGCACACGTTCATGCACTTGTGTGAGGAAATAGTGTTCTCCTGGCAGGCTATGAGGAATCTGCCTTGAGAGCCAGGAAAGATGTAACCCATGTGACATGAAGAAGGAGCACATGACAACGTTATACAGTACACTGGTTGATCTTCATCAGAATCACCATGGAAACACACTTCTGGGTGCATCTATGAGAAGGTCTTCAGAAAACTTCAACAGTGGACCTCATTTAATGTTAGCAGCACCACCCCATAAGCTCAGGTATCAACCCAAATAAAGAGGAAACAGTGAGCTGGAAGAAGTGTTGATTTTACTTTTTTCTGATTCATGACTGTGATGCAATGATCAGCTGCTCCACACTTTTGCTAGCAAGCCTTTTCCCTTCGGATGACCCATATCCTCAAACGGCAGGCCAAGATAACCCTTCTTTAAGCGCTTTACTGAAGTATTTTACTACAGAAACCAGAGAAGTAACTGGAGCACATGGTGTCTTAGTAGGCAAGTGATGAATAAAATGAGCATGCGACTAAGACTGGCAAATAGTACCCAAGTGTCACACTGTCACTCTGAATTGTAGTGGATGAAGTGTGACATTCAGAAACATTTGTTTCATGAAATACTTGCTTATGAGTAAAAAGCCAAGAGCAAAACAAACTGTGGGGGAATGCTGAATTAAAATACTATCACGACTTATTCTAGGAAACACACCCATCATGCAACCTTTAATGGACTGATGTGACATATAGTCACATTAGCGACCCTAGCAAACTGCAGCCTTTCAACTGTCTATTTCAGGGTAAAGGCAGTAAAGACGTTTCTCATAAAATATCTGCTAGGTTTTTCCCAACAAAGCTGGGGGGCCTCAGACATTAGCATCTAAATTGGGAGATGCTTGGGCCAAAAGGAGAGAGAAACAGCACACCCAAGAGAGAACAGTCTCTGAATAAATGGAAGCCTTGTTCAAATATGATGGAGATGCTATCATAGAAACATTATGTGGGTTGAGCTGTATCTGCTTCCTTTTCCCAAATCAATAGGTTGCCATTCTAATGCCCAGTCAGAATGTGGCCTTATTTGAAGATAGAGTCTTCATAGAGTAATGGTTAATTAAAATGATCTCATCGGGGTGGCCCTCATGCAATACATGTTTTGTTTTTTACAAAGAGGAAATCTGGCTAGTACCTACAGAGACAGAGGCAAGTAAAAAGGAACAGAGTTCAGGGTGAGTTTCCCACAGGCCATGGAATATCAAAGGTCACCAAAAACACATCCAAGGCATGGACTGACTTGTAATGGTATATTATTTATGATTTAGTAAAGCTTGCTTGATGATTCAGAAATGCAAAGTCAATCCCAAGCTATTGAGTTCAGGCAGTGGCGACACACACCTTTAATCCTAGCAGCCAGGAGCAAGGAGGTGGTGGTACACACCTTTAATCCTAGGATTCAGGATTAAGAGATAGATGATCTCTCTGAGTTCAACGCCACCCAGGGATACATGAGATTGAATTAGTCTAAAAGAGTAACAGATCATACACCTTTAATCCCAGCACTAGAGGGTATAAAAGAAAGAAGCAGGGTCTTCAGTAGTCATCAGAGGCATTCATTCTCTAGGTACATGGAAGACAGGAACATTCATTCTCCACCCATTCTGAGGAGAGGTTACAGTCTTAGGCTTGGTGAGGCCTTGTGGAGACAGGACCAGCCCATTCAGCCTGAGGTAGAGGTAAAAAGCTAGTGGTCAGCTGCTTTGATTTTCTGATATTCAGTTTGAGGTTTGAACCCCAATATCTGTCTCTGGGTCATTTATTTTTCATGTTATACAGACTATCTTATAGTTTTAGGAAGGACAGACTCTCTTACAGATTCAGGAAGGACAGACCCACAGTTATAGGAAGGGCAGACTCTCTTACAGCTTTAGGTAGGACAGACTCTCTCTTAAAGCTTCAGAAAGGACCCCCCAGGGATCACCTTGATTTTGGGCTTCTGCCTCAAAACAGAGAAAAGTTTCTGTAGCCAAGCCAACCAAACGATGGCACTTAGCCACAGCATCCTAATGCGTCATAGATTGCCTAAAGTGGAAACTCTTCATATCACAGGGCAGTAATCAATCCAACCGTATGACTGCCTCCTTCAAGGAGCTAAATGCTGTGATGGCTTAAATGTGGGTGGTCCCCATCTGCCTGTGTGATTGAACTCTTGGTAACAGGTAGCAATGCTATTTTGAAAGGATATGCAGACATTAGGAAGTAGCCTCTTGGGGAGAAGTGAGATCCTAGGTGGGCCTTGACATTTTAACCTGCCCTACTGTGCAGTTCATGCTTCCCAGATCCACAGAGACGTGAGCAGGCAGTTACTACACACCAACCAGCACAGAGTGGTGCTGCCGCGCCTTCCCTACCACGATGGATCACGTCCCCTCAAATTACAAGCTTCACTTGAGCCCTTTCTTGTCAGACATTTAGTGACATCTAGGAAAAATGTAACACAGGTGATTTTTTCCCCCTACACTTTGGAGAATATGGCAAATGATTTAACATTTGAGACAAATCATATTCCAATTTTTTTGTTTTGTTTTGTTTCAGAAAAGTGAGATAACATTTCACAACAAAAACACATTTTAAAAAGGGGAAAGGGACAAGATCTCCCAAGAAAATTGGGAGCATGGAGGGAGGGGAGAGGGAGTTAGGAGAAGGGGAGTAGAGGAGAGGAGGGCATGAGGGACAGGAAGATTGAGTCAGGGGAAGGATAGCGGAGAGCAAGAAAAGACATACCATAGTAAAGGAAGCCATTATAGGTTTTAAGAGAAATCTGGCACTAGGAAAATGTTCAGAGATCTGCAAGAATGACCCCAACTAAGAATCTAAGCAGTAGTGGAGAGATAGACAGACAGACAGACAGACAGATAGCTGAAAGAATTATCCACAACAGGATCTTGTAATCCAATTCAGAAAGAAGTAAACAAAACAAAACAAAAACAAAACAAAACAAAAAAAACTTAATTCACATGCATGGAAGTTTTTAGATGATTGCAAAGAAGCTGAAAGATTAACATATATCATATGTTAACTTGTATAATAAAATTGAAGTTTTAATTTTTAAGACTAGACACCAAGAAAAAATAAGTTAAATAAATTTTGGAACATTAAATAGTTATTTAGCTATTTCATTAGAACTAATATATTAAATTTTCAATTACAGAATAGCACATAATAGACCAGATTCCCAAGTTCTCCTTTCTATAAAATAACACTGTAATCAGTAGCAGTGGATAGCTTTTGAGGCTACCCAGGCAATGATCCAATACACAAACTATAGAAAAAACAAGTATTGTAAATTCTATGCATTTAAAATAAAATTCATTTTATTTAAATGCTTGGTAAAGACTTCATTGTCATCTATTTTTAACTACAAACTTTAAAGCTCAACTTTAATTAAGTCTACATTAAAACTTAATATACTACTAATGAAATAGCTAAGTAACTATTAAGTATTCAAAAATTTATTTAAGGTAATATTTTTCTTGGTCTCCAGTTTAAAATATCAATTAAGAATTCAGTTTTAGTAAGGATAAAAAAATTTTTTTAATTTGTTTTTGCAAAATGTAGGGCACCACAAATTGATGTTCCCACAGAAAATCAAGAAGTGCGCTAAAGATGATGATGTGTTCATTTTCATGAATCACGTAGGAAGCAGGCATTCCTCTTTAGACAAGTTATCTTGCCCAAGTCATCAGAGCTGACCCAATAAATAAAGTGGTAAGTGACATTTACAGCAAGTTAGAAGGAACACTTTCCAATCTGCAGGTCAGGATGCCCCCTCTTGTATATCATGGGAGCCTGTACAGTGGAGGGGACCTGCTGATAATTCAGTGGAATAGAGCCTGGCAGAGGGGGATTTCTCTTGATGAGACATAATACTAATGTATTTCCAGTTCCAATGGACAAAGATGGACAGAAAATGCTACAGGCTGATGTACCTGTAATATGTCTTAGATTTATTGTTATTTGTATGTATCTATGTGTGGCTGTTTTTGTGTCTGGCACCCCATGTGTGGGTCCCTGTGGAAGAAAGAAAGGGGGTTTGATTTCCTGGAGTTACAGTTAATTGTCATCCACCCGACATGGATGCTGTGGTGATTGAACCCAGATCTTCTGCAAGAATAGCAAGCACTCCTTAGCTCCTGAGCCATCTCTCTATTCCCCAGAAATATCACTTTAAACAGATATCCTTGCAGATTGATTCTCATTTTTCTGGAACATAGATACTCGCTCTACTGGATCAGATAAGAGAGAAGGCCCAGGAACCCCATCATGACAAATGCTCATGATGCAATTGATGGAGATAGCATATGGTGGTAGAATCAAGATGGTAAAATGAGACGGTATTGAATTATTATTCACCAGAGTATTGAGCCAGATGTGGTAGCTCACAGGAGGGCTCAGAAGAATCACTGGGAATTCAGGGCTATCCCAGGCTACACATTAAGTTTAAGGTTAGACTGGGCTACAGGATGAGACCCTCTCAAAAAGAAAGTCAGAAGACAGTTTTGTTTTTCTTTCACACATTATTTACCTAAGATGTCTCAATGCACTGTGGATCAAGAACCAGTGTGCAGTGTGGGTGTAATTAAAAGAATGAG
The DNA here is from genome assembly GCF_943737965.1 of Phodopus roborovskii. Classification (NCBI taxonomy): domain Eukaryota; kingdom Metazoa; phylum Chordata; class Mammalia; order Rodentia; family Cricetidae; genus Phodopus; species Phodopus roborovskii. The sequence goes on along the minus strand of NW_026126639.1, from coordinate 993,071 downwards.
GATACCATGTCGGGTAAAGGATGTCTCTCATTTTTACAACTTCTAGTGGAACTAGCATCTTTACTGCTTTTAAGACCATTATCTTCTGCACCACACCCATCTAGCATCCCAGTTTATGTAGAATCCGGCAGGGTGAAACTTTACAAGTATGAAGTTTCATGAAATACCAGACTAATTACATAATTATATTTTAATATACAAGTACATGTTATATATTTATAATTCTTGGCTTTTACAGAAGTGGCTTTGAGATGAAGTAGCTAGGGTATTTGGCACAAATTCATGGCCACTCATTATATTCAAAGAGGGCACACTAAATCAGAGGTAATTTTGATTTCATCCTTCTGAACAGACCTGTGCATACACAGAGCATTGAAGTGTTGATACCAACTCATGTTCTGTAAATAAGGAATCTCTTTTGGGAAGGCAGGCTTGGAAGAAGCTACAATGGTACATTGCTGTTAGATGAAATTGCTATTTTGTTTAGAAAAATAAATTAAAAAATGTTTGTTTCCTACACATTGATGACTGGGGGCTGTGGAGAAGGTTCAATGGTTACAAGTACTTGTTATTCTTGCAGACGACTTAAGTTTAGTTCCCAGCACCCATAGTGGGTGGTTCCAACTTCCTTCAGCATCAGTTATAGGATATCATATACCCTTTTCTGGCTTTTGAGGGCCTTGTAAAAATGTAAATAAAAATAACAGTCAATCAATAAAAGGTGGTATGAAAAATTCAATTATTTAAGAATGGAGGTTACATAGAGGTAGTTTAGTGGTTAGGAGTTCTTCCTGTACAATCAAGAAAACCTGAGCTTCATAGGTTGATAACGGTAATTTCTAGGGGATGGAGGAGGAAATGCATATTTGATCTGCCAAATTAGAGTGGCTACAGTAACAACTATTCTTGTACCACAAATGCCCGAATCACCCCAACTATTTATACATTTTAGCTATAAATTAAACATCTGTTTAAAGTAATCCTTTTGACAGATATGTACCTCCCTCTCACTATTGTAATCATACTTTTTAAAATGTTTGTTTTTACAGTTGACCTGAACAAGGGGGAGCTCATGGACCTCAGGCTGATAGCTGGGGAACCGGCATAGGACTGACCAGGTCCCTTGTTAGTTAGGAGGCCTGGGCAGTCTATGGGGCCTCTGGTAGTGAATCAGTATTTATCCCTAGTATACGAATGGACTTTGGGAACCCATTCCATATAGAGGGATACTCTCTCAGCCTAGACCCATGGGAGAGGTCCTGGGCCCTGCTCCAAAGGATATGAAAGACTTTGAAGACTCCCCATGGAAGGCTCCACCCTCCCTGGGGAGCAGAAAGGGGATGGGATGGGGGTTTGGGAGAGACAGGATGAGTGGAGGGTGAGGAAACTGGGATTGACATGGAAAACAAGCTTTTTTCAAATTTAAATAAAAAAATTATCAAAAAAAAAAAAAAAAAAAGGAAGAAGAAATTCAGAAAGCAGTGGGAAGGCTCCTGCACCCAGTAAAAAACACAAAATAAAGATAAAAAAGTTTGATTTTAAATTATGTGTGTGTGTGTGGGGGGTATGTGTCCAGAGGTATGGTGCCCACAGAGTCCAGAAGAGAGTATGGGATCCTCCTGGTACTGAAGTTATAGACAGTTTTGAGTTGTTAGATGTGGGTGCTTGGAACTGAAGCTCAGGTGCTCTGTAGGAACAACTAGTGCCCTTCACCTCTGAGCTGTCTCTGTAGCCTATGACCATAGTTTTATGTTCTTCCATAAAATTTAATATAAAACCTCAAAAGTTCTAAACATGCAATCAATGCAGAAAGATAATATCAAAAAGTATATTGTTACTGGATAATGGTTATGAAGTTTCACAGCACTGTAATCTTTTAGTTTTGGTTACAGATTTGATTTTTACTTGAGAGTTTATTCAAGAGGTCTAAGCCAATAAAGCATTCTGTTTAACCTTGCAGAATAGCACTGTATTCCCTCTAAGACCATTCCAAATCTTTGAGAAAGCCTTTTGATATTGGGTTGTTTATGAGCATTAATAATTTAAACAAGTTCAGGGCAAACCTGTTTTGGATTATTTTTTGTACTTCTGGTTTTTTGTTTAAGTTTTTAAACAACCCTTTGATTGAAAATCATTATAGGACAGAAGGGTTGTTTATACATTTCACCACCATATATAATTCTCACTACAATTTGGAAAATATTATAACCATGTCTGACCCACAATAAATATGTTTTGAAGTTCAGATTTTATTAGAATGACTCTTAATTTTATAAAACAGACTTTCAGAAATACTGATAAAAAGTCTAGCTATCTTATCTTTCAGTTACAGCAACTTGTAAAACAGGCTACAGGAAAGTCTGTGTCCTCAAAAGCCTATGGTATACCTCATACATCTATCAAACCCCATACCACCCACCCACCCACCCACCCAGCAATCCATCCATCCATCCATCCATCCATCCATCCATCCATCCATCCATCTCTCCATCTATCCACGCACTGATCCATCCATATGCCCATCCACCTACCCATCCTTCTATCCATCCATCCACCCACTCACCCACCCATCAATCCATCTCTCCACCCATTAAATATTTCTTGAAGAATCCCAAATGATAAATTGCTATGAGACACAAACAAGATGACTTAGAGATATGAGAACCTCAACAACTCCTAGAAAATTCCATATAACGTTCTAAGTTCCACACACACAGGAGATGAAAATGTAGACAATACAGGAGAACGTGGTTCAGATGCCTGAGCTGCATTATGGACTTGAGGTAAATAATGAAGCAGCACTTATCACAGGCAAAGGAAATATTGCTAATAAAGCCACAGAGTACTGAAAGTGCCTTACGCTTTCCAGAGTCATGAAATTTGACCTATTGCGGATACTGGGTTGTTCAAAAACAAAATTGGGAGCCAAAAGTAGCAGTAATGTGTCTTTTCCCATGGCTAACTTAAATGATATAAACATGTTTACATTTTAGGATACCTTTTCTTCAGCAAATCCTACTGGCGTGCGCCACCACAACCGGCAGAAGATGTAAAGGCTAAAAGAACCAGATGTGTCATAATATATACTGTACTTTGCATAACTTTAGGGCACATTTCAGGTGTAATGTATGTATGTATGTATGTATGTATGTATGTATGTATGTATGTATCTACTGACTTAAGAAAAGTTATTGCTTTGGTACTTTGGTAGTACAGGTTAAGGTAAACCTGGATCAATCCATTGTCATTCCCCTGCTTCTGAATTTGGTTGTTTGTACTTTTCTTTCTTTGACCTCACTGCTTTTTAGGATGTAGCCTTCACCTGACTAATGATGAAGTGAGTGATACCAATCTGAAATGCAAGCCAATCAGTCCCTTCAATGTGTAGCTGAATCAATATTTTGATACCTCAAGTTCTATTCGTTTCTTTATTCCTCTTTATTAATAGTTTATAGTGAGTCCCTTTAGATAAACACAATGGCTTAAATGAGCCAGGAATTCCCACAAGTTCTGGAAAAGAATCCTTAACCAAGACAGCACTCACTTTTATTAAAGTAGTGCTCTCTCTCTCTCTCTCTCTCTCTCTCTCTCTCTCTCTCTCTCTCTATATATATATAATGTATTCTATGAAGATAAAAGAAAATTTATCAAAATAATGCAAATTTCCATCATAAAATGAAAGATGCTCTAGGCACACACAGGTCAGAAACAGGATGTATGCAAATGATGCATAACAATGACTCCATGATCACAGGCATACATTGAACATACTCTGCTATTAAGTAATGCAATAACTTCACTTTTGTTTTAAGCTGGATTAATAGCAATTTTTTATGGTAATAATCAGTGAAGAAATGGAACAAATGCTTTTTAAGGAAATCTCATGTAGACATTTATTTATCCTCAGAGTTAAAATAATGCTTCTCTCTCTCCTGTCTTTTTCCATAAACAAAGGCCACAGTGCCAAGGTCCAACATCAGAAATGGCAAAATTATATATTTTTTCTTCTTTTCGGGCATAAATAGCAATGCCAAGTTCAGTTTGTTCCATTGATTTTAAGCCAAAGATACAACAACAACAAAAAAAAAAAATAGTGGAAAGCTTGGTCCCATCATGTGTCATAGGTTTCTATTAAAGTCCTAATGTAAATTCCCACTCCCTGAGTGGCAGGCGGCAGGATTACCTCTGCACATAAAAATTTCATGGGCTATGGGGCAAGAGGGAGGAGGGCAAAGGGAAGCGAGGGGGTTAAGGAGGCAAGGGAGGGAGGGCCCTTGTGTTCTAGGGTTGCGAGTCGCTGCTGCAACTAAAACTAAGGCTTAAATATCATCTTTAAAAATGTTTAGACATTTGCGTCTACGTGTGTGTGCTCATGTGTGTGTACATACATGCACATGGATGAGATCTTCTTCCATGACAGACTTGTAGAAGTCAAATGGCAATTTGCTGGAGTTGGTTTTTACCTTCTTTCAATCATATGGGTCCCGGGCCATCAGCCTCAGTGGGAAATACCCTTACACATTAAACCATCTGACTAGACTCTACCATCTTTTTAAAAAAAAATCTTAGTTTTAAAATCTATTTTAGACAGCATCTGCCTATGTAGACCAGACTGGCCTCGAGGGTATACTTTCTGCTTCAGCAGCTGTGACCTAAGATTACAAGCACACATTATGTGCCAAATCTTACACATGGTGCTTCCATATCAACACGAGAAATCCCTACTCCTACCAAGAGGTCAGTTGACAAAGTAATAAAACATACCCCTACATGTTGTCTCACATATTCAAACGAGAAAAGACTCAGTGCATCCAGAACTCTTTAGAAACAGGAATAGTTCAAACACACGAGCTCTCAGCCTTAGCATTTCAGCTTTAAAAAAAAGATATTTCACTGAACACTAGAAGGTTGTTATGTTACTAATTAGCCAATATTCTTAAACACAGCAGTTCAGCACAATTTAATCAAACCAACTGTAAGTTCATATATTATAACAAGCTGCCTCCCGCATGCTGGGATTGCAGGCAGGTATCGCTGTGCCCAGATCCATCATCTTTGATAGTTGGCTTCCTTTCATCTCTTGCCTAGAGAAGTGGAGCTTTCACGGTTTTCGCATCCTCCTGACTCTCTTAGAGCCTTCCCTTCTAGAGCGGAGATTCTACCTATATTTCAAAGGCCATCCTATGAGCTGCGTTTCCTCAAACATTCTTCATTTTCCAGGTGTGTGCTACTGAGGCTGCATGAGCAACTCTCTCTAAACTCTGGGCTTTCATGAGTGGAAAAGAAAACAATTTTGCCATACAGCTACAGGTTGGAAACAGTTGCAGAGGTTCAAATGAGAAATGTAAGCCAGAATTTAGTTGTGAAGCCACAGGGGCTCTAGGCAAATGATGTTGACTTGAGCTTTGTTCTTACTGGATATCCTGTGGATTTCCAGTAAGAGCAAACCTCAACTTGCAACATTCTAGAATTTCTTAGGAATTGTCCGATGCATAATGTATCAACACAATCACACACATACAAATATACACATACATATATACCACACAAGTACACACACATACATACATAATACATACATCCATGAACACACACACACAAGCACACACACACACACACACACACACAAGCACACACACACATGCACACACACACACTAACACACACACACACTCACAGACTTCAAAACCCCAAATATCAGGACCCTAGAAAATTCAAACTGACAGAAATCTCCATTCATACAACTTTTAAAATAACCGCAACATTACTATCTAGTGTTGTGCTGTCTAGTTCATATGTCCTTGTATTTTCTGCTTTCTTTACTAAACAAGTCAGGCTTTAAATGCTGAGAACAGAACTACCAAGCAATTCGTAGTCACAGATATCATTTCCATGGGTTCTGGGCACTGACTGCACGTCTTTAAGCTTTGGCAGCAAGCACTTCCACGCGCTGGCCATCTTACTAACCCAATGTAGTACCTGTAGAAGGAGAGTGCACACCTTTGATGACAGTATGACGTACATCAAGAATGCTCTTAAACAACTTCATGGTTTTTCCCTGACAGTGGGGGCAAAGACAAACCCCTGTCCCATAAATTCAATCATAATAGTATCAGAACTACCTACTTGTACATAAAACTGTTTATGCGTTAATAAGAGACTAACTGAAAACATCCCCCATCTTGGGGATTTACAAAAAGGATAACAAGGAAAGAGCAACATCCTATCTCTGTCTTTCATTAGGAGGACACATATCTACAGTTGTTGCAAAGATCAACAGTTTCCAGTTCCTCCACTCTCCTGCCACCCTCCTTAGTCAGCCTACTCTCTACACACCACATGACTTCATGACCACCACTGCCTCTTTGTGGCCAATGAATTATTCTCGCTGTTAACACCATTGCCTGAGATTTTTATCCTACATGAGAATGTGTCCATATCTGAACTATTTCCCCTGATTCAGTTTTATTGGAAAGAGGAAGAAAAACTACAGATATCTACTTCTTAGTACATTCTCTCAATTACTGAAAAATATCTTTCTCTATGCAATCAAGAATATAAAATCTCAGAGTATTTGTCAGATTCAACAATACAGAGATAAAATAGATCCACTCTGAAGTTGCCATATTTTTTTCCCTCTTGCCATTATAGCGGGTACAAGAGAAAACTCTAGACCTACAAAATGTGTTAGCAGAATTTGTATACTAATTTTAGAAGACTCTAGAAACCAAATGCCTTCACTTTCTTTTTGTTGCAGCTTCAACTGCAAGAATGGTCAGGAACTACTAGGGCTGAAACAAGTAAGTTTTGTTTTGGGCACTTGGTAAATGTATCAGCTGCTTACTCTCTGTTCAGAGTCCCTGCAGATTAAATAACTACCATCCACGCCTGCCATTCTCATTATTCTTTCTGGAAGTTTCGTAAGGTCCTACAAAGCTGTGACTTAGCAAAAATATTCACAAGGCATTGCATATGTAATGGGAATCATGCCCTCGGCCCGCAAGACAGGACGGTCATTCAATAATCATTACACATGTCACTAATCTATAAACAGGGTGCAAATGAAAGTATAGCCGCCGGTGGCAATTTTCCCTTTCATTTCTGAGGACTCATTTGATCCCTGTTTATTGATGCCCTCTGCAAAGGACCAAGGCTTTTAACAGAGAGTGATGGACTCAAGGTCACTCTCCAGGTCTCAGAAGCACAGGCGCCAGGCAGCCACAGCCTGGCAGGAGCACCGTGTCTCCCAGGCCACTCCTATGAGTCACTTCAGCGTGTAACTGCGGGGACAAAACCCTCTCCCCATAGGTTCTGAGGGCATTATCCCCCTGTGAGAAATCTACTTCACGAGGATATGACCCTTGAAAGCAGAATGTGAGGTAGAGACTGAGCCTGAGGCTGTGTGTTGACGAACACTTAGTGAGTAAACTCCCATAGTCCACTGTTCCCATCTCCTTCCCACCACCAGCAGAGGCTGCGCTGTACTCTCAAACAAAGGCAAGTTTGCTTTCTCGACACCGCTTGGCCATGTTTGCAGATGTCTTCACTGCTACCATTGTAAAAGGTGGCCTCCCTGGTCTCCTGCTGACAGACACTGCAATGCGCAGATAAGACAAATGACAATAAAAGTCAACACAGCTTTCTCTCGTTTTTCCGGTGACTGAAAAGCAACAACTTCAGACCCACTGGTTTCCAGAATTTGTGTATTGATGTCATAGGCACCTGTGTGAGAAATGCTTGTGTTAGTTCATTGAGTTTCTCATCCCAGAGGATAAAGGCAAGAAATACCTGCACTCTTATAACAGTATGGAAGCTGCAGACAGTGTGATTAAATGATATTTAACAATCTTCACAAAATAAAAAAGAATATTTCAAAATAGAGTATTCAAACAGTACAGATCTGACAATAGAAGGTATGTATGTATGCATGCACGTGTGCGCACATGCACGTGCAATCACGTGTGTATGTGTGTATGTATGTGGCCCTTCTGGTCACTACTGCATAGATGACAAAAGTCCCACAGGGCCCAGGAATATAATCGATTTGTTGCATGATCCCACTCCACAGAAGCAATCTTAAACAAATTTCACAACACACCAGATACAAACACAGAAAACATAACAGTAGATGTGGAAAGACAGCACTTCCAGAGCAGTTCTCAGCATCCGTACTGGGAAGCATATACCATCCTCAACTCCAGATCCAGGAGATTCGATGCCTTCTTCCAGCTTCCACAAGCACAAACACATGCCACACATGAACACTAAATCAACCAACCAACCAATCAATCAAATCTTCATTGGAAAAATATCCCAAAGCAGAAACACTAACTGGAATGATTTCTAAGCAACCGTTAAGTTGGTAGGCTTGTTGAAAAGTCAAAAAGAAAAAGAATGTAAGTGAAAGACACTAAGTTTGTGCAAAAAGTAACCGAGGCCATGAACTCTACCCAGGACATGAAATAGTAATAATGACACATGGAGGCACGTGGAAGACAGGATAATGGCTCCTACTGTCCTCACGCTGATCCCTCATAACAAATCCCTGGGAAAGTGGAGCTAGGCATCACACTAAAATGTACTAAGAGGAAGTAACTTTAATATATTTGTATGGCATGGTTCCAAAGCGATCTGGAAAACATTTGTACTGCTCTTCACATTCTCTTATAAAAAAATAAATTATTTAACCCTGAAAGTAAATGAGATGCCGCTGAATTCTATATTTATTGGCAAAGGCTTAAGTGAGCCAGCCATTCTTGGCATATCCAGACTGACTTCCCACTAAACTCAGCCAGGACACTGAATGCTGTAAAGGGTTACTTGGCTTGGGGATTGCTTCCCGCTCTAGCATCTTCACAGACTGGCATCTCCACAATGCCACAGACAATTAAGTACCTACCACTAACATAGTTCAGAGGCTGCTTTGAAGCATACTAAGAGCCTAAAACACTAAATAACATTTTCCACCAATCCGTTCAGCTACCTTCTTGCTTTGCGCATTTACAAATTCAATTATTTATGCACAGTGAAACCAGAGTCTCATCATCTACAGAAGACTTCAATCACATCAATAATTTTTCTTAGGCCACAGCCTTCATTCTTGCTGACAAAGCCCGGCTGTCAGTAGAACATCAATTAACACACTAAAGGTGGGGTGAGGGGGGCGGTGGATCCTGTAAGTTCTTATTGATGAATAAAAGCCTTTTAGTTTCTTCTTTGTCAAAATGATAGGAAGTGCATTGATTCACAAGCCAGATTGATCTTTTCCACTGGACCATCCACTGAATGAGAAGCAAATTTGGGGTTCTTGGAATTCCCCCTTCCACATAAGTCCCTAGTGCAGGGTAGCGATTTTCTGTGGCCTCTCTTTATTTCCCACTGGAAAGATTTTCATCAAGAATTAAAGGGGAGGGGCATTATTGCCTTCTGAGAATGTCATGTCCTGACTTCATGTGGTATTACTGGGGAACGATGCCACATGAAGGATCTCTGTGTGACCCTGGAAGTTTATTCATCATGTAGCATTTTCCTATATTTGGATGATCTAACAACTGAGAGCAGAGGCTTTAAAAAAACAGAAACTAGAAACAAGAAAGATTAACTGCAAACCTGTAAGCTGACGAAGTCAAAGCATTACTGACTATAACACAAACAGACTTGAATAAATTTCTTGCTGAATCTAAACAAGGATATGCAAGTAGGTGATGAAATTTATTCAAAGCAAGACAGGTATGTTTTTAAATAAAAGCCTTACATGCTAAACATTGAAATAATGCATATATGATATAACCTTGAAGGATGAATGTAAGGTGGAGAAATTCTTTTAAGTAGTGAGGAGAATCCTCAAAATGTCAACCCTAGGCTGGTACAGATTAAGGTTGACCTTAGATAAAATTAAATATACAAAAAAATTGCTTGCTACCAACTATATGGGGATGAAAATTACTTTGTTCAATATTGATTTCTCACAGGTTAAAAAAATACATGAAATATGTTCATGTTTTCCCTTTTTAAATACATGTCTTTATTGCAAGTATATTGGCTCCTTTCACATGTGGGTTCTGGGTACTGAGCTCAAGTTATCATAAAGTTTGCAACAAGTACTCCACCAGCTAAGGCATCTTGCTATCCTGCATATGTGTGGTGTTTTCCTATTTTTAAAAACTGCTAACATTTTTGTATTTCATGCTTGAGTGTTTTTGTTGCCATGTATGTAAGTACCATCTGTGTGATTCATACAAGCGGAGGTTAGAAGATGGCATTAGAGAAGGTTTGTCTCCATGTATGCAGGCACAATTCGTGTGTCTGGGACCAATGGAGGCCAGAAGAGGGCATCAGCTCTCCTAGATCTGGAGTTTCAGAGAGTATAAGCCACCACCTCTGTGATGGGAATCAAAGCTGGTTCCTCTGCAAGAGTACTGTGTCCTGTTAATGTCTGATCCATCTCTTCGCCCTGCCATGCTTTCCTTAGAATAAAACACATTAGGATGTGTCATTCAGAACAGTACGCACTGCTAATGAACAGCTTTCCAGTTTCTACTAGGCTCTATACCAATTATTAATTAATGAATGAATTAAGTGTTGAGATAGGATCTTGCCAAACAGCTGAGACTGCTTTTAAATTCTCTGTGACCCTTTCTTTTGTCCCACTCCACTAAATGCTGGGGTAACAGGTGTGGATGTCACTTCTGCTTCTGCTAGGAAGGATCTCTTGATGTTCACACACAAAGTCGGCCCTCCTGTAGATGTCTACAACATTAAATCCACCATTCAAGTTCTCCCATGACATCAAACGCACATACACACACACGCACGCATGCACGCACACTCACATGCACACACACACACACACTTACACACACACACACAAACACACACGCATGCATGCACACATCCTGCCTCCCCAAAGAAATAGAAAGGTCTCATGTTGATAGCCTACTTACCATTTTGAAGGATTTATCCCCATTTCTTCTCTACTGTGGGACAAATGTCTTATTACTTTTCCATTCATGCTTTTGCTTTCAGGGGCTGATTCTCCACTGTGCTGTTTATCCAAGTCTATGATCAGTTTTGCTGTTATGGGGTGAATGGCTGGGATGAAGTAGAAAGATGTGGGCTTTGAACCAAGGTGAATTATGCCCCATGACAGAAGTTTTCCCTGTCATTAGTAGCAGGCTTTGGAGCTGCTTCAGCCTGTTTTCTTCCATATTTTGTGTCTGCTGATAATTATGGATAAGTAGCATTTCACTTAGTCCTACTGCTGCTGCCCTTATCCACAATGCCACCTTTCTTTTGAACAGAGCTTTCCCATTTTACCCTAATCTTGGTCTAACTACTGGGTAACTTCTTTATCAAAAACACTTAACTCAGAGCCTGTCCCAGTGGACCAGCCCATCCAGAATAAGCCAGCATCCTAGTCCCACCATCACCCACTGGAAGAATATAACAGTAGGAGTGTTGGACCTACTTGCACCCACCAGAAGGGAACCTTGGTGCTGTACCCACCAGGAGAGGGGGAGACCCCACTGAGATGCACTGGAAGAAGGGATGGGTAGATGACAGTATAAGAACACAGTCAACAACAGAAAGACCAATATGACACCACCAGAGTCTGGGAACTCCACACTAGCAAGACCTGAACATCCCAACACAGATGAAACAGAAAAGAACAACCCTAAAAACATGGAGATGATATAGACCCTTAAAGAGGAAGTGAGAAAATCCTTTAAAGAAATGGAAGAAAAGACAAACCAAAATGCAAGAAATAATTCAAAAAGTGCAAGGTTTGAAAGCTGAGACAATAATAAAAACCACAACAAAAACATGTCTGAGGGGATGCTGGAAATAGAAATGCTGGGTAAATGATCAGGAACTACAGATGCAAGCATAATCAACAGAATACAAGAGATGGAAGAGAGAATCTCGGGCATTGAAGATACACTAGGAGAAATAGATTCATTAACCAAAGAAAATCTTAAGTTCAATAAATCTCTAACACAAAATATCCAGGAAATATGGAATACTATGAAAGGACCAAGCCTAAGCATAATAGGTATAGAAGAAGGTGCAGAAAATATATTCAATAAAACCACAGAAGAATTCTAAAGAAAGACATGCCAAAGAAAGTACAAGAAGCTCACAAAACATCATATGGCGTTGACCACAAAAAAAAGTCCCCTAGCCACATAATAATCAAAACACCAAATGTACAAAATATAGAAAGAATATTAATAGCAGCAAAGGAAAAACACCAAGTAACATAAAAGGCAAACTTATTAGAATTACACCGACCTCTCCATTGAAACTCTGAAGGCCAGAATGTCCTGGATAGATATTCTACCAACACTTAAGAGACCACAGATGCCAGCCTAGACTACTATACTCAGCAAAGCTTTCAATCACTATATATGGAGAAACAAAGATAGTCCATGACAAAACCAGATTTAAACAATACTTATAAACTAATCCAGCCATACAGAAAGTTCTAGAAGGAAAACTCCAACCCAAGGAAATTAACTACACCCACAAAAACATAGGCAATAGATAACCCCACTTCGCTAATATCTAAAAGAAACATGGGGGGGAAATCCACAAATAATACCACCACCACCACCACCAAATCCAAAACAAACAAAAATTAACAATCAATGGTCAATAATATCCCTCAATATTAATGGTCTTAACCTGCCTATAAAAAGACATAGGCTAACAGAATGGATATGAAGACAAAATCTATCTCTGTGCTGCATACAAGAAACACACATCAACTTCAACTTCAAAGACAGATGTTACCTCAGAGTTAAGGGTTGGGAAAAGATTTTCGATTCCAAAGAGATGAAGAAGGTTATTTCTTATTCATCACAGGAGAAATCCATCAAGATGAAGTTTCAGTTCTGAACATCTATGCCACAAACACAAAGGTACCCACATTCATAAAAGAAACATTACTAAAAACTCAAATCACACATAAAACCTCACATGTGTACAGTGGGATATTTTAACACCCAACTCTCAACACTATAGAGGCCCACAAGACAGAAACTTACCAAAGAAACAAAGGCACTAACAGAAGTTAAGACTTAATTGGATTTAACAGACATTTATAGAACATTCCATCCAAACACAAAAGAACATAACTTCTTTTCAGCGCCACACGGAACCTTCTCTAAAATTGACCTTATATTTGGCAATATAGCAAACCACAACAGGTACAAAAAATTGGAATAACCCCTTGTATCTTATAATACCACCATGCTTTAAAGATAGAATTCAACATCACAAACTGCAGAAACCCTACAAACACATGGAAATTGAACAATGTGCAGTCGAACATTGGGTCAAGGAAAGAATAAAGAAATAAAGAGTTCCTAGAATTCAATGAGAATGAAGACATAACATACCCAAACTTATGGGACACTTCAAAAGCAATGCTGAGAGCAAAGTTCATAACACTAAGGGCACACATGAAGAAACTGAAGAATAGCCACACTGGAGAATTAGCAGCACAACTGAAGTTTTGAGAACAAAAAGAAATGAGTAGACACCAGGAAATAATCAAATTGAGGGCTGAAATAAATAAAGTTGAAATTAGGAAAACAATACAAAGAATCAATGTAACAAACAGTTCTTTGGGAAAATCAACAGGACACATAAACCTTTATCCAAACTAACCAAAAGGCAGATAGAGAACATGCAAATTAACAAGATCAGAAATGAAAAGGGGGGACCATAACAATGGACACTGAGGAAATCCAGAGAATCTTCAGGACATACTTTGAAAAACTTGTACTCCACAAAATTAAAAAATTTAAAGGAAAAGGACAATTTTCTGGAAAAGATCACTTACCAAAATTAAATCAAGAAGACATAAGCAATTTAAATATACCTATAACTCCTAATGAACTAGAAACAGTCATCAAAGTCTACCAACCCAAAAAGAGCCCAGGGTCAGATGGCTTCAGTGAAGAATTCTACCAGAAATTCAAAGAACAGGCAATACCAATTCTCCTCAATTGTTCCACACAATAGAAGCAGAAGGGTAATTGCCAAACTATTTACGAGGCCACAATTACCTTAGTACCCTAGTCATACAAAGATGCAACTGAGAAGGAGAGCTACAGACCAATATCCATCATGAACATTGGTGCAAAAATACTGGCAAATCAGATCCAAGAACACATTAGAGAAATCATCTACCATGACCAAGTAGGCTTCATCCCAAGGGTGCAGGCATGGTTCAACATACGATAATCTATCAATGTGATCCACCATATAAACAAACGGAAAAAGAAAAAAAAAAAAAAAAAAACACACAACTTGATCATCTCACTGGATACTGAAAAAGCCTTTGAAAAAATCCAAGGCAAAAAAATAGGTAGATCGCTGGAATCAAATTGAAAATGCTGGTATTAACACACATACTTATGAACACCTGATTTTTGACAAAGAAGCTAAATATACAATAAAAAATAGAAAGCATCTTCAACAAATGGGGCCGGCATAACTGGATGATGGTGTGTAGAAGACTGCAGATAGATCCATGCTTGTTGCCATGCACAAAACTTAAGTCCAAATGGATCAAATACCTCAACATAAATTCAGCCACACTGAACCTCTTTGAAGAGAAAGTGGGAGGTACCCTTGAATGAATTGGTACAAGAGACTGCTTCATGAACAAAACACCAGTAGCACAGACACTGAGATCAACAATTAATAAATGGGACCTCTTGAAATTGAAAAGCTTCTGTAAGGCAAGGCACACAGTCAAGAAGACAAAATGGCAGCCCACAGAATGGAGAAAGATCTTCACCAACCCTGCAACTGACAGAGGGCTGATTTCCAAAATATACAAAGAACTCAATATGCTAGTTACAAAAACACCAAATAATCCAATTAAAAATTTGAGTACTGAACTAAATAGAGAATTCTCAGTAGAGAAATCTAAAATGGCTGAAAGACACTTAAGAAAATGCTCAATATTCCCAGCCATCAAGGAAATGCAAATCAAAACAATGGTGAGATACCATCTTACTCCTGTCAGAATGGCTAAAATAAAACATCAAAGACTGTTTAAGCTGGATAGGATGTGGAGAAAGGGGTGCAAGCCTCCACTGCTGATGGGAGTGCAAACTCATACAGCCACTATGGAAATCAGTATGGTGGTTCCTCAGGAAAATGGGAATCAGTCTACCACAAGGTCCAGCAATTCCACTCTTAGGCATAAACCCAAAAGATGCACATTCATACAACAAGAACATCTGTCCAACTATGTTCATAGCAGCATTATTTTTAATAGCCAGAACCTAAATGTCCCTCAACTGAAGAATGAATGGAGAAAATATCCATTTACACAATGGAGTACTACGCAGCGGAAAAGAAAACAATGGAATCTTGAAATTTGCAGGTCAATGAATGGGACTAGAAGAAGCCATCCTGAGTGAGGAAACCCAGTCACAAAAAGACAAACATGGTATGTGCTCACTCACTCATATATGGATTTTAGACATAGAGCAAAGGATCACCAGCCTACCATCCTCACTGCCAGAAAAGCTGGGAAACAAGGAGGACCCTAGGAGACACATACATGATCACCTGGAGAAGGGGAAAGGGACACGATCTCTTGAACAAATTGGGAGCATGGGGGGGGGGCTGGGAGAGGAACTTAGGAGAAAGAGAAGCGGAGAATAGGAGGGGAGGAGGAGAAGGGAGGGGAGAGGAGAACATGAGGCAGCAGGAAGATTGAGTCAGGGAAAGAAGAGGAGAACAAGAAAAGAGACACCATAATAGAGGGAGCCAGTATAGGTTTGAAAATAAATCTGGCTCTAGGGAAATGTCCAGAGATCTACAAGGATGACCCCAACTAACAATCTAAGCAATAGTGGAGAGACTACCTTAAATGCCCTTCTCTGATGATGAGATGGATGTCTACCTTATATGCCATCCTAGAGCCCTCATCCAGGAGCTGATGGAAGCAGAAGCAGACACCCACAGCTAAACTCCTGGAATCCAGTTGCAGAGAGGGAGGAGTAATGACCAAAATGGTCAAGACCAGGCTGGAGAAACCCATAGAAACAGCTGGCTGACCTGAACAATGGGGAGCTCATGGACCCCAGGCTGATAGCTGGGAAACCAACATAGGACTGAACTAGACCCCCTGAACTTGGGTGTTAGTTAGGAGGACTGGGCAGTCTATGTGGCCCCTAGTATTGGATCAGTATTTATCCCTAATATGCTCATGGACTTTGGGAACCCATTTCACATTGAGAGATACTATGGGGGAGGACCTGGGCTCGCTCCAAATGATATGACAGACTTTGAAGACTTCCCTATGGATGGCCTTACCCTCCCTGGGGAGCAGAAGGGGGATGGGGCAGGTGTTGGTGGAGGAAACAGAGGAAGAGGGGAGGGTGTGGGAACTGGGATTAACATGTAAAACAAGCTTGTTTCAAATTTAAATTAAAAATATTATCAACAAACCAACAAACACTTAGCTCACACTCACTAGTGTCTTAATCAGTCCAAAGGTATTTCCCATGGTTTTCATTCTCATGAGTCTGGGGTCTTTCCTTTATTTTCTCTGACAGTACTGCTCTGCTCTGACTCATTTTCTTCCATTGATGACTTCTGAGACCATGTGCACACAGCACCTCCCTCTCTAGCTTCCTCTCAGGCCTACCAGTGAGTAATTCCCAAGAAGTGGCCTTTCTTCTCTTCCTCTTCAAATATTCTTCTGGGAGTCTATCTGCTGTTGTAGTTAGATTATTGTATGTGCAACTGGCTTTTCCAGTTTGACATTCATTCTCATTTGGAGCCGGTGCAGCTAGAATGGTCCCTTAAGTGTTCATGTGTTGCTTCCTTCTGGAATTACCATCACTTGCCAGCTCTCATACTGAAGTTGCAATTTTCCCTTTGAAGGTCTATTTTTATGGCACAGAATCTCTCGACGCTCAAACCCTTGGCCTTTCTTACATCTCTAGTACAATCTCATCAACATCATAGGGCACTCTCTGTCTCAGTCTTTTAGAGTAATTCCTGTGACAGCACCCATCCCACAGCACAAATTGTATGACATTCTCATCAGGGCTTTCTGTAACATACTTACCCAATAGGTTTTAAAGAGATTCTACAAAGGAAACTCACACATACCCAGACATAGCCCAGTTCAGACTGTGACTGACATACTTACAGTCATTGTTCCCTCTATGATCTTCTGGGGGCTTGCCTAACATCTAAAGCTCTGCCAGTTCTGCCGGTACCAGTTCTTTTAACCAGTACTAATTCTACTAGACAGAAAGAACTACCAAAATCCCATTACCTTTTGCTTATTCACTGGGCCTTCTTTCTACCAGAGGCCTTATCTGGGAACTACACATTGAAAAAAAAAATGTTCTATTTGTTTTTCAATATTTATTTTATTATTCTTAGTCATGTATATGATTATGGGTCTGTGAGGGTGGGGTGTGCACATACATATCAGGTCCTACAGGACCGGTGGTTTCAGATTCCCCATAGCTGAAGTTATAGGCAGTGTGAACCATCTGACATATATGCTAGAGTCCTCTGCAAGATACTACACGTTCTTAACCACGGAGCCATCCCTCCACACCCCACAGCTTCACAATTTTAAACCATGGCCACCCTTAACCACGGAGCCATCCCTCCACACCCCACAGCTTCACAATTTTAAACCATGGCCACCCTTAACCACGGAGCCATCCCTCCACACCCCACAGCTTCTCAATTTTAAACCATGGCCACCCTTAACCACGGAGCCATCCCTCCACACCCCACAGCTTCTCAATTTTAAACCATGGCCACCATGTATCCATTTAGAGTCACTGCCTGCAAACCATTCTAAATTAAGCCAAACTGAGATGAGATTTCACCAAGGCCTTGGAGCATTAGTAATCTATTAAAACGTATGCATTCAGATGAAGCGTGCTTGGAATTACCTTAGAAATGGCAACCTGTTAGAGAATATTATGTTTTAAAAGACAGAGAATAAGGGATTAATGCTCTACCCAATGCTTTTGGTATTTTATGGTAGCAATGTAGCAAGAAATTAGAATTAGCTCATAGGTGCTACACAGTGCTGCATTTATCTTTCTGGAACGCCTGAAGGATGGAGGAGGCATCGTTAACTGTTTGAAGAATCGAAGCGGGTTGCTGGTATAAGACATTGAGAAGAGTTACTCTGTAGGCCAAAAGGCACAGAAAGCCCTCGCTGCGCATGATACAATTCCCGAGAGCATAAACAAATTCCTTTGATTTTTCAGAACTAGAAAGGCTTTCTAATGTCATCCAACTTTTATAAAATGTATGAAATCTTTTTTTGTTTGGTTTGGTTTTTATTGAGACAGGGTTTCTCTCTATTGCTTTGGAGCCTGTCCTGGAACCAGCTCTGTAGACCAGGCTGGACTCAAACTCACAGAGATCCGCCTGCCTCTACCTCCCCAGTATTGGGATTAAAGGCATGCACTACCAATGCCTGCCTATGAAATAATTTTTATGCATATAATTTTAAGCTTTATATAAAACACCTAGACTATAATTTGACTCGGGAGTTTTCTTTTATTCTTCCAAGTAATGGCAACATATTGTCAGGAGTTATATATATATATATATATATATATATATTACACAACAGTGTGCCCAAGCCCAACCTTAATATAAATTACAGGACAATGGGCCATAGAGAGAAACATATTTTAAAAAAATGTATGTAGATATTTTATTATATTCTTTTGTCAGTATATATCTTCAATGATTTACTTGGCTATTTTGAACATCAAAACATTTGGGCAGTAATATTCAGAAACTATGGGCTTATTTGTGCTGTTTATTTACTATTTTAATAAATCTATTGAATTTGTTATTATATGTATGTATGCATGTTTATATGTGTGAGTAACCCTGGAGTCCAGAGACATCAGATTCCTTGGAGCTGGAGTTGCAGGCATTTTTGATTCACCCAGTGGGGATGCTAGGAACTGTGCTGTTTCTTTTTATTGCTGGTTTGCAATCATAAAGGTGCAAAGCACTTATTCTGCTAATCTGAGCAATTCATCATGTACAGGAAATTTGCAGGAAATTGTGATTTAAGATACTATAGTTGTGAACAGAGAGAGAAGTACCAGAGAAAATGGAAGAGGAGAAAAAAGCAGAAGACGCAGTCTTTTGTATAATTCTGATTCAAACAATTCTGAGTTTGTTTATATTGGTTATTCATCCAACTGGTACAGAAAAAGGATCACAGCTTCTATGAAAATAGATTCACATTCTTATCTAAAATTTTCACTACACCAATGCTACTTAAGACTATATATACTCAGTGAGATATTTTACCTAAATATTCTCAATAGGAATATTTTATTTACTAATTTTTTTAAATATTGAATAAACATTGATTGAAGATTTTTTTTTTTAATTGCAGTTTCTAAGGGCAGAACTGAAACCATCCATCGATTTGATTTTATTTTCCCTGTGGCCTAGGTGAACAGTTGTATACAGACAGAATGGTGACACACGCACACATAGCTGCCTGAAATACACTTGGGGGCAGCCCACTTTTGACAAAGAACATACGTATACTACACAGTACATTCACATTCAGAAACTTGAAGCCAGAGCTAAGAATTTCCATCCACGTACTTTTTTGGGGTCATGCTTATAGTCGTGTTAATAGAGGCTGTTATAAGAAAAATATATTTTTACATGTTTACAAAATATACTTGGAGGAAAAAGAATATTCTGAGTGTGAAACACAGCCTTTATCCTGTCAGGCAATGTAATTATGGAAGAAAAACATATCCACATTGTCTAATTAGGTCATTAAAGAGCATACATGCGTCATGGAAGTTTTCCCTTTGCCTAAGACATAAAACAAGACAGTGAAAACAGTCTGGTAATATAGAAAGGTCCAGAATTTGTTTCTTTTCAAAAGTAATAGGTCCTTTCGTCTTTCTTTTTACTTAGACAAAGACAATTAATTTAGAGACAAAAATCTCCTAATTAGTTCAGAGTTTACCCCTGATTATATTTCAGAATATTTAACCAGAACCAGGAAGATAGAGGAGGGGAGAAAGAAAATACATGGGGAATTATCAAAGGAAGTGAATGAAATCAGGAGAGTGTGCTGTTGATCAAAGCGCGTTCTGCAGAGCGGAGATGAACAGAAAGTTCACATTCGCATAAACACCGAGCAGCCTGGGGAACCAGGAGGGTCTCCGGAGGGAAAGACTGACATCTGCCTGTGGGTCTTGAAATCCAGACTTTAATTACAGCTAACGTAAATGAAAACAAACGGCATGGTTATTTTACCCCTTCCTCCATCTGCTGATTATTATTTCTTAAATTTCACAGAATCTCATTCCTCAAACCATCAAGAAATAGGACCTGGAAAAATGAAGGAGAGGATATTTACCTGGGATCCCCGTGGTCCTCTTTTGTGGTCCCATTCTGAATGACCCATAAGCTGCGGAGACAAGAGAGTAACTATGGTAAATTAAAGGTGTATTTTACATCACCAATATTTTTATTATTGCTTTGAAAGATACTTAAGCTACTAAAATCAGTGTTCTAATAGGAATAAGATTGAACAGATACCATGAGCAAATTAACACGAAGAAACAAATTCTTTCGATAGCTAGCATTTCACACTATACTGGTAACAAAGGTATCTGAATATCTCTGGTTGGAAGAATCTGCTATAGCTTTACTATTCTTTGCCAGGGAAATTCTAAACACATGTTGCATTGTGCAAAGCTTCACTTTCATGTCAGTAAGACTGTGGTTACCCAGGGAAATAAACACCGTAAGTCACGCAATGGGGCTGTGTGATACGCTGTCAGAAAGAGGAAGCAGACGGCCAATTTTATTTTTTTAATAATTTTTCAACTATACATGTATATATAATTATGCAAATCTAGTGTTCTTAAAATCTTATACCCTTTTAAGGATGGAGAGATGGCTTAGTTTTTAAGAGTACTTGCTGCTCTTAAAGGGGACCCACATTCAGTTCTAGCCCCTATGTGGTAGCTCACAACTAACTGTCTTGAACTCTAAATCCAGTGGATCTGACGGACATCTAAGCATACCAGGCATATACATGTGGTGCACAGACATACATCCAGAAAACATAATCATACATGCAAAACTGAAATAAAAATAACTCTTAGAAAAGCGTACCACTTTAAGTAAGTCAAAATATAAAACTCCAGTAACAATATGTTAAAATCTGTTATCCAACAGAAGACAAAGCAGCCAATAGTTATAGTGTGAGGAAGAATACAGACTGTAATTAAAATTTGACTTTAAAATCTTTGACAAAAAAAAAAATGAACAAGAAATCCTTGTGATATGATAAGCCAAAAATAAACTAAGGAAATTTATGCTACTCATTTTACAAGACATATTTGGCCATTGCACTCAGCAGAGTCATTGTAATGATTTAATTATAGTTTGGCCAGTACACAATTTAGGTAAAATTACCCAACTAACCATTATGAAAAATTAAATGTTCACACAGCTCATATTTCTTTAATGCTTTAATATTTAAATTTTTGATTTATGGGCATTGCCTTTTCCTGGTAAACTCTCATTAATTCTAATTTAAAATTGCTGATGAACTTCACAAATGTTAATAAATCAATCAATCAAATGATCAGTATGGCTTATAAATATTTAAATTAGGGCCATTTAATTACTTATCCTCTAGAACTATCAAAAGCAATTCTTGGCATATTTCAGTTGTCAGTCTGCTTGTGGCCTTGGGATTGGCTTGCACTAATAGCAGGAAGGTGAAGAGCTATGTGCAGAAAGTTCGGTCACATGCTGAAGTGAGCTCTCGCTGGAGGTTGAATGAGTGAATAAAGTGTTTGGGAGAGATTAATTTATAGAAGGCTGACTCATATGATTGTCACCTGCTCAACTAATGATTTCAAGCCACTGGGGTCATAACAACTTGGCAAAGTCTGCTACACATTGCTATCACAATAAAAACAGGTCAATTTAATTTTCTACATGACAATTATAATCTATACTCCACAGATTAAAGAGAGACTATGTGCCTGTGACATCAGGTCAAGAAGGTTATGGTTTTTACAAACCAGAAAGAAAACCATGAGACTTCTCTTCTTCTTCAACAAAACATATGTTGATGTTTCAAGCTCAAGAATGATGTTATTTCCATCATATACTGATTTGAGTTATCATGTATTACAGAAAAGAACATCAACTCAATACTTTGTGAATAGAACCTTTTAAAAATACTGTAAAAACTCCTGTCTCAATTTGGCATTTTCTTTCAAAAAACAAACAAACAAAAAACCCTATAATTTACCAAGTGCATTATCTTTCAGAGATAGCAATTTCTCAGCATCATATGATAGACTAATGACTTAGTTTAAGTAAATTCTATTTTATTCTATTATGAATATGTATATGACTTGCTATATTTAAAAGGGATGAGCTGACCAAGAATGTGAGTTGTTTAAGATTTATTTATTTTTAAGTTGTGTGTGTATGCCTACATTAGCCTACAAGTGCCATATGCAAGCAGAAGCCAGCAGGGCCCAGCACAGGGCATCAGATCTGGAACATTAGTTACCGATGGTTGTCAGCTGCCTGTGTTCTGGGAGCCAGGTCAGTGGCTAACTGCTGAGCCATCTCACCAAGACCTCACTGTGGTATGTACATTTCTAATGTAGACTACTGCTACTATTTTCAATGCCATTGAAAGTTACAGATGGTTTCTATAGCATATGCAAAATATAAATGAAAAGCAATTAACTCTGCATATGGTAAGTGAGATACAGAAATGGTCTTTAAAAAGGAGGGCATCAAGGAAAATTAACTGGACACTTCTCCCCATGGGTTCAAGACTTTAACCCTAAAATTCCATGTTTAATGAAAATAATTTAACCTCAAATTACCATTTATTTTTTCAGTGTTGAGTGCACGGGGCTTATTATTTTCTGATAGGATTTATTGCAGAAGAAGTGGCCAATATTTCTGGAAAAAACAGAACCATAGGGCAAAAGGTTTTAGAAAGTGTTGAGATGTTCTGCGGCCCACTCTCTGAGCTAGTATGATTGTGAGTGGAAATATTGCTGAAATGAATATTAAGGAAGACAGCATGCACACATACGAAAGCCAATGGATTTCAGGGAAGTAAAAACTATTGTGATTCTATCGACAAGAAAGTCAGATGTTCCTTTGATCAAACCGATAGATCTGGTGTTACCTCACAGAAAATCAAAGCAGCCCGGGAATGATATTAAAATATATTCATATCCCAAGGACAACAAGGAACAAAAGCAGAGACTAGACATTTTTCTTCTTCCAATCTATCCCATATGGACTAAATCTTTGAGATAAATGAATGGCAGCAGGCCACCCCAGCAATCCTGGAAGAACTGTCTGAAAGGATTAACTCCGTGTGAGACAGTCCTTTGAGAGAGGAATGTGTGTGACTTTAGGATGTGATAAATATACGAGAAAGAGGTGAGCCCTGGAAAATACATGAGCTCTGGGCATGAAGGTGTGTTCTCATTAAGAGTACATGGCTACTTATCTCAGAAAGAGAAAGCCGTTAATCTGTCACCATCTCACCATCTACTTAAAAACTTTCCACTGGCTATTCACTGTGATTTCTCTTTGGAGGAATGACATTTTGATAAACATCTCACCAGAAGGTTTGAGGATACATAGGTCATTAAGCTTAAGACTACCCATGGCAGGCAAAAATCTTTCCATAGGATGAAGTCCTGAGAGAGGAGGGGGCAGAGGTCCCTTGGGTCTTTTTACCGTTCTCATGAACCAAGATGAACAAAATAAAGATAAATTTATTTCTGGCGGACAAACGACATGTTCTTCACAAGAGACAAGCCTGTCACATGAAGCATTTAGAACATCCTGGCCCTGGGACACTGAGTCATTTTCGTCTTACAGAATAAATTCCTCTTTCTCTCCATCTTATTTTCAATACTGAATCTCTGCATCACAGCCTTCAGCTAGCAGTATGTTGCACAATGCTGCCTTCCAAGAAAAACAGAACGATTGCCAAGCGCAGAACTCAAGAAGTTCACAGGAGTAGCGAGGAAGGCAACAGGGAGACACAGAAGCTCTATCTGAGCACGGATAGTTTTAAGAGTGCCGTGAGAAATGACAAGAGCTGGCATGATGTTGTTTCCTTAGGTAGGATTTCTTCATTTGATGTTGACAGAGTTTCTCAATGCTACTTTCTCCCACTATTTTGTTTATATGAAAATAAAGGCCATTACGGGAGCATCTTGGGGAGATTGTTAATGAAGGCTACAGGAGAACTGTCACGCTGTGGGAAAGAAGTAGTTATTCCTAGTAATATTTAAAATTTAGGACTGAGCAGTCTAAGGGACCTCAGACAGTGGAGCCAGGATGTATCCCTGGTGCACAGAAGAACTTTGTGAACACATCCCCTATGGAGGGATAACTGCCTTAATCTAGAGACAGGAGAGAAGCCCTAGTCCCTACTTCACATGACCTGTCAGACCTACATGACCCCTACTGGATGGCATTCCCCTACATAAGGAATTGGGGTGGGGGGATGGGAGGGGAGGGTGGTTAGAATGCATGTGAGAGGGCAGAGAGGGTAAAAGGGAGGGAAGGAGGGAGGGAGGGAGGGAGAGAGAGGGAACTGGGATCGACATGTAAAATAATAAATTAAATTAAAAAAATTGCTTTGACTCCAAAATTTAAGTTCAAGGACAAGTTACTGGGGAAAAGGATTTCTATTTTTGTTTCCACAGAAAATGAAAAGATGTGGATTCCTTCCAGACTAATGTGGTTTGATCAAGCCAGACCACCTGAAACAGAGTACCAGGTGATCTTACATTCAAAAGGGCTGGACAAAGCAGCCTGACAGACTACAGCCAGGATTTCTGAATCTTCTTCGAATCCCCCATGGCAGCGCCCCTTACTATCAGGAAGTAGTTTGGAAAAAACAACGCCCAAATTCCCAAATATTGTCTATAAATGTTTGTTTTCATTTAAATGGACTTGGTTATATAAACTAAAATAATTTCTTTGTAGGTAGGCTTTCCCACTCCAGAATTCTGTATGAGAATATGACCACCTTGCTGGTCCCTTGTGCACAAAGGCTGCCAAGGTGAAGCTCTCTGGGCAGGGACGATATGCAGCTGAGCCCAGAGACCTGCTTCATTGCTTCATGTCCTTTCCTTTGTCTGCTGTTAAGAGTGGGATGGCAATACTCTACTGTGCTCTCCAAACAAGGGACAATGGACGTTTGCTTTGCACCTGACTAGTCAGGTATAAGCTAGCATAATCAGAGTCTTCCACACTTTGTTTCTTAGCCCACCCAGGCTCTACATTCAAGACTGGAGATTTTGCAAGATATAATTCAGATCATATGGAAAACTATTTACCAACATTCGTAATTTCATGGCTAAACTAGGAGACATTATCAGCTGTCTTTGGGTTGGCCAGATCTAACTACCTGTCTGCCTCATAAACAGCCTTCACTACAGTGTCTTCAGTACTCACTTCCCAAGCCCCAAATCATCTCCAGCTTACAG